>NC_057925.1:59498469-62005969 GCF_018873765.1 Telopea speciosissima
TATTTATTTAGCCATTAGTCCAGTGAAGAACATTCTCTCAAATAAGTTCTTGTTCCATTCCTAAGATTTGAATATCATTAGGATCTATTTGGACCAAACTTGCATACGTTGATTGAGGACCACTTAGTATGAACCCACTCATAGGCACGTTAAGTCCGTTTCTAGCCCGTTTATAGACTGGTACTTGACCAACTGTTTATAAATAAGACCTTGCCTAACCTATGAGGACCGATTACTTAAATGAGGCAGTCACTATGAGGGATCCAAAAATAGGGAGGATCGATTAAACCCCACCGAAACTGGTCCGGACTGACTGATTAACACTCCTACCCCTAGACCTCATTTAAGAAGAAGAATATAGGTGCTATTATAATAACTTTTTGAAAATGTTCATTTGAGAAAAATAGCTTCTGTAGTATACTCAACTAAGTTTGAGAAATGATGAAATTTATCTTCTACCCTAACTAGTTAACCAAAAATAAATAGGGATTAGTATAAATAAAATTTTTGTAAACATTTGCATAGTTTAATATAAACTGAGTATTATGCTTCAGATTTTTTAAATTCACATAATCAATGACTGTTTCTCAAGTTTGGATGGCATTTCATCGAAAGTCTTTCAAAACATATAATCCCCCATAATTTCTCTTTCTTGGGTTATTCATTCTTTTGTGTTAAATTTTCCTTCTTTTTTTTTTTGGGTTATTCAATGACTTCTAATTTCTTTTCTCTCACACGATATAAATTAGAAATTCGACATGAGGACCCACGAAGGTATTTTTGCAAATTTTTTTATTGAAATTTTGTAATTATAATTTATATTTTGTGATGTTTAAACAAAAATAAATAAATTCTAAACTTACAGATTTTAATTCTTATGAGCCCTAAATTTCAATCGCCTTTTAGGAAAATAATTTTTATTTTCTCTCTCAAAAAAATGACAGGATTCACCTTAAATTTGAATCTACTCTATTTGACTACCTTCTTTAAGTATCTATTTGACTACCTTCTTTAAGTATCATAATCACTGCTAATCAAAGTAACTTTAATTATACATGATTAAAATCGTGATCCTCAATTACACTTTACGGCAGATACCTCGTCATAACCTACCTACCCGTTAGGGGAGTCAAAAACTGGTTCACATCGGTAGGCTTGACCTGAATCGATCAGTTGAAACTCAAGACCGGTCTAATTGGTTATTTAAAGTTCGGACTCAATTACTAATCCATTAATATCAGGCGTTCCGGTGCAAGGTACTAGCCTGACAGTCACTCAACCTAGACCGATCGTTAATAGACCATTTATAGTCCGATTTGCCTATTTAAACCCAATTATAGTCTGATTAGTCAATTAACCCAATTCTAAACTGGTGACCAATCAATTGAATAGAAACATATCCATGCTCAAGCTTACGAGACCCGATTACTTGAACGGTTGAAGTATTGTAGGGCCTTAAATTGGTAAGGACCGATTAGGCTCTACCAAAACCGACCAAGCCCTACCGATTGGCACCCCCTCACAGATCTAAAACACAGTATCATGTTAGTGTATCGGTATCGATATTGATTTCGACTGGACTTAATACTAACATTGAACTGATGCGATAGCCACGTATCGGTATCAACATCCGATAGAGTAATTTAAATCCCTGCTACCCGTGTAGCCGACAACATACTAACTTCCGAGGAGGAGCAATCGCTTCGCTTCGCTTCGGTTGGGCCAGAAGCTAAGGAAGCATCCATGATCCATATTTTCTCGACTGCGTACACCCCATTAAAGCCCTACATGTTTTGAGGGCATTGTGGTCAAAACAACAAGTAATAGGATTGTCCAATCAATCTTATTCGCTCCAATTCCATGACTATGGTATCTTCGTAATATTAAACAATCATCCGTCCATTTTGGTAAGCTAAGCTGAATAAATATTTAGACCCTGGCCCGTGTGGCGAAGATTGCGGCTTTCCTCAGCTATACTGCTCTGTCTCCATTGGCTCCACTTTAGCAGAGAAGAAAAGCTAAAATCCCCAATCCTTCTGTCTCTCTCTCTCATCTTTATCAAGCTCTCTTGCTGCCATGAACAGATACAGCAGCGACCTTTCTGTGGATGCTAAAGGCTCTAAAATGTTTGCTTGATTTCGGTGCTTTGTAGAAATACAGAGAGGAAAAGAAAGGGATTGGTTTCTTTCTCTGCCTTATTTGCCTTTTCTTTGTTATATGTTTCTCTCTCTCTATCTCTTTCTCTTCTATTCCGCTTTGTGCTTTGAACTTTACTTCTTAGCTTTAGTTCCTCACAGTGATTTGGATTTCGGGAATAGAAAGCTTGGACTGCAGAGATTTCAGATTTCTTCTCTGTTTCTTTTGGAGGTTTAGATTGTGCTGTTTTTAGTGGTGGGTTGGGGGGAAGGGAGGTGGGGAGTAAGGTGGCTTTTTTTCCAGTTTAAGCGCTTCTACTTTTTCTCGATTCGTGACTGAATTATTGGAGCTCAGGAGAAAGATTACGTAGCTTTTGGAAAGGGTGGTAGTTGGGGTGATAGTGCTTTTCTGTTGGTGCTCCAATGGCGAAGAGGCGGAAATGGGGAGGATTCCAGTTTTCGGTTGAGGTAGAGTTTAATTGGATTCTGTTACATATAGTGAGTTGATTTAGCGTTCGATCCGTCTGAAGCAGCTTGAGGCTTGGAGTTCTAACTATGTTGACGTGTTCGAGAGCTCTTCTGTTGATAGAAAGTTGAAGAAGAGAGCAGAATTTGCCAGTTTCACCTGAATCATATCACTTGTGATTATTTTCTTCCATTTACGATTTAGGGTTTTTTTTTTTTTTTTTTTTTCCCATTTCCCGATCAGGGGATGTATGCGTCTCTAGCATCCTCGAAAGACATTAGTCTTTTGTTTCCTTCGACCTTCAAGCATTCGGAAGCAAAACTGCAACATAAGAACAGAGAAACCATGGCTTCGGAACCCCACCATCGCCATCAACAGCAGCAGCTGAATTCCGGTCCTATGCGGTTGCGCTCTGCCCCGAGCTCTTTGCTTGAAAATTACGTGGACGGTAGCAGCGGTGAGGGGGAAGGAGGATCCGAGGAATTCCTCCAGCCCCATTCGTCGAGTCCCGAGGCAGAGAGCATGTTTGCAAGGTTCATGTCTTGTGGTGGTGGTGGCGTTGGCTCTCCTTCACCTGATCTTCGTGAGATAGGTGATAAGTCTCCAGCAGTATCGACACCGACCACCAGAGCAATTAATCAGAGGGAATCTCAGTTCATGGCATCGATGGAGCACGAAACAGAGGTTGTTCCTCAGCAGAATGGGTACCCTCCAGTTAGACAGATGCTTTATCAAGCTGCGTTACCGGCTTCTCTGCCTAGTCAGAGCTCAGCCACCATGGATAACTCTTACGGGATGGTGAATTCGATGACCATGGAACACAAGAATCCTTCTCAGATGAAGGCCAACTCCAATCTTATCAGGCATAGCAGCTCTCCCGCTGGGCTTTTTTCTCACCTAAACGTGGAAAACGGTACAGCTTTTCACTTCTTCTCAACTCATCCTTTTATATTTCCTTAATTAATTTCAGACAATTTTCTTAAACCCAGTCGAAGTATCTATTGCTTTATGCAAATCCCGTAAGAAATTTACACTTTAGCAATAGATCAAGTTTTTAGGGCATTTAAAATTTCAGTCATGAACTCATGTTTAATAGTTTAAACAATGAATTACTGAGAACTTCTTAGCAAATAGCAGGCTACGGCTTGATGAGAGGACTGGGGAATTTCAGAGCGGGGAATTCTGCTAATAGAGAAGCAGCTCCAGCAACGAGCAGGTTGAAGAATCAGATAAATTTCTCATCTGGGCCACCTTCTTCCTCGGGGCTAATGTCTCAAATCTCTGAAATTGGAAACGAAAGCATCGGAGCTAATAGCCTGGATGATGGGAGCTTGGGAAACAGCCGATGTTACATCCCGAGCTTCCCGATGGGTTCTTGGGATGATTCTGCACTTGTTTCGGAGAATTTCTCTGGCCTGAAAAGAGTTAGAGTTAATAATGGAAAGATGCTTTCTGGTTTAAACCCATCGGAGACTCGGGTAGAACTATTAATGCTTTTTGATTAATTTTGCATGGATTGAGTACTTCTTCATTTTCCTTTAACGTTTCCCTGATGCCATGTATTATTTCTCAGAATGGAGAAGCAGGGAACCGCCCACCTGGTTTGACCCATCATTTAAGTTTGCCAAAGACTTCCACCGAGATTGCTGCCATGGAAAAGTTTTTTCCAAGACTCTGTTCCTTGTAAGATCCGAGCCAAGCGGGGTTGTGCCACTCACCCACGGAGCATCGCAGAGAGGGTAAATTTTTAAAAGCTTTTAGTATATTTATTAATCTTGGTTTCAAATTCAATATATCAGTGAGGATATTATATTGCTTGGTGGGTTTATTATCCCCCATTGCAGGTGAGAAGAACTCGGATTAGTGAAAGAATGAGGAAATTGCAGGAGCTTGTCCCCAACATGGAGAAGGTAAAACTTTTTCAGACATCACTTCCCTCTAAAACAAATTATGCTTTTTATGTTGTTGAAGCTGAAGGCCTCAAAGACACATTTTCTTCTTGGCAGCAAACCAACACAGCAGACATGTTAGACTTGGCTGTGGATTACATAAAAGAACTCCAAAAACAGGTCAAGGTAAGGAGGACAATAATTTCCATCATAAGTTTAAAACCCCTTCTCACTAAAGATATATATATTTTTTGGTCTTCCCTTAACAATTTCCATTTCTCTTGCAGAAGCTCACGGATAATCAAGCTAACTGTAGCTGTTCGAGTAAGCAGAAGCCTTACTCAAGTCCTGTGGTGTGACTTGCTTCTGTACAGTAAATAAAAGAAGAATGTATGGCAGAGGAGATAGTGAACAAAGCTGACTCTTCTTTGTAGGACAACATCAGAGGAGGAAGAAGAAGAGACTATGGATGGGTGGATGTGGGGGGGGGGGGGGGGGCTGCTATGCATCTCTTCTGCAGAAAAAGATCCATGTCCACTAGGCTAACAAAAGTTACCGATGACGCCATAAAAGACAAAGATAGAACTGTATAGCACATGTTTGGCAAAATACCTTTGTATGCATTTACTGGCTTAGTGAGGAGTAGAACCTCTTTATATCAATTCTCATTTCTCAAAAGAGTAGAAAGAGCAGAGCCAGACCAGAGAGTACCTCCACTATTCACATAAGAAATACACTCAATTCAAGGTACTTCAACTAAGCCTTTTCCAACTGAATGGGGTGGGCTAAATGAATGATTCCTCATTCAAACTAATTAAGGACATGTTAATTATCAAGCTTAGGTTATTCAACAATATCAAGAAAGAAGCCAAGAATTGCAAAATTTTCTCATGACCAATTTTCAAAGGATTTATGATTTGACAGGGTGATTCTAAGTCAAAAACCTTATAAGCATTGAGTTTTAGATTTGAGGGCTGATTCTAAGATTTTTTTAAACCAATTCCGGTTAATCGGCCTCAATTCTGTGTTTTGAATACTTGGTGAGACAACTTTTTCCTACCACTGTACTCTAATGCCGCCTCTGCAAATGTTTAAGCCACATTAAACATCTTTTCTGCAACTTTTTCTTTAATCAAGGTTATAGTCAACATTCTCACGTTAACTATACCTTTTTTTTTAATTGTTTCTTTATCGCCCAACACATAAGGAGCATATAGAAATAGAACTCACGTGCCCAGAGTATCTGGCTTGATCTTTCAAGTGCTCAATAGTTAGTCAATAGTCAAATACCTAATAATGATCCATACTCATTAGGAGAGGAAATATGATTCATATAAGGCCCTTGTAAGTGGGTCATTTTTTCAACGTCAGATTGGAATCAATGCACTCTTATACAGGATTTTAGTGCACGGTAGGGCACCCGGTATTGGTCACCGTTGATACTGATACCGATACCGATCAGGGTTTTTTACCATTGATACAGATATGATATCAATACCTAAATCCATGCTCTTATAACATAGTAAAAGGAGTCCATATTGGTTCTGTGGTTCCTCACAAATGGGGATAAAATGAAGTGTCCAAGCCCACAAAATAGGTCAATGAGCACGCAATGTTTCTACTTTGAGGCTACTGTGGGATGGGAAGGGTAAACAAATAATCTGATTCTACAGAATCGAACCAAATCAGGACCCTATTTAAACCCAGACAGGATACATTAGACATACACAGAGACACACAAAAGCACATAGAAGAAGACGCAGTATCTCTCTCTGTCTCTCTGTATTTTATCTTTATTGAGCCTATAAAGTAAATATTGATAATTCACTCTAGGTTTAAGTCAGGGGTATATCTGACCTAACACATTGTGAGAGTGTGGTTAGGGTCAGGGAGAATATTATATATTCAACCTTAAAGTCCTCACAACCGTCATTTTTTTATTTATTTTATATTCCTACTCACGGGAGAAAGAGTGAAAAGGCTGTGGAAGACTAAAGGGAAGGAAAAGCTTGAGGATCGACAACTGCCATTAAAACAAGGTATGTTAATTATGATTCACAGTTTATGGTGTTCCAAGTCTATATGGGCACGTGTATGATCGATTGGGATTCTTAAATCCCCACAAAACAAACCTCTCTCTCTCTCTCTCTCTCTCTCTCTCTCTCTCTCCTTCCTGCAGCCACCAATTACCAGTAGAGCATGAAATGCTATAGAATTTAGTTTTGCTTTCCAATTTTAACAGTTTGACGTCGAGTTGTTTTCTTTGTTGCATTTCCTTGTTTTCCCAATGAAGTAGTTATGGGTGAGTTCATTTGGACATTCAAACAACCACCACGTATGCGTCTCATTTAATACGTCAATCCCTCCATAAATAATCGCTGGTAGTATCCCACAAGCTTTCCTCTTCCTTTAGTTTAAGTCTCTCTTTCATACTATTAGCATCTCTCTGAATGACACTAGCTGTATTTACAATAAGTAACTCTTTTTTTATTATTTCTTGCCTTATTTTTAAAATTTCTTTTTAATGAGGTGGGTTTTCAAAATAATTAAAAAATAACTCACAATTATATTATTTTTAAGAGTTATTGTTGTCTTACACACATTTCGAATACATTTGTGAAATGACAAGATTTTATCTGAGTTTTAAGAAGAAGTTGGCTACAATATAAGAAAAATTACAATGCAAATTATTTGACACCTTAGGGGATGTCAATTGCTATAATACGGAACAATCCACCTAGTTTTCACCATTTAACAAAATGATAAGGCAATTCTTACCATTAGATATTTTTTTAAATGACCTGAAATTATTGATATTTTAATTCACTCTAAGAGTCTAACTCATACTCTTAAATGTACATATATAATAAGACCGTGTTTTTCTTAAGCCACAGTGAATGGATTTTCATTCATTGCGGGGCTTCACATGTGCACAGGAGGGTATTGGGATAGTATTTTAGGGAACATACTAAAACCCTGTAGGGGTTTGTGAACTCTAGGATGGTATGGTGAACCGTCATTGCATGGTGAAGGAAAACTTTCGCTTATATAGTAAGATTTTCCTATATAGGAAGTAGTTTTTTGTCCAGGAATGTGGCCAACACTAGTACTTCCGTATGTCTATTTTTGTCCTCAAAACAAGGGGATAGAGGTGTCTTTTCATATGGGGAGGAGAGTGATAGACTCATGGGAGTGTTGGCGATGGCCACCCTCCTAGGCAGTTTTATTTCCCTAGGGAGCATTCTTTGTGGGGAGTGAAGTGGTCACGCAGTCATTTTTTCCCCAACTATGTCTAGGCGTGGCCCTTGTGTCCCCCAGAAAACTTTTATCCATATATATATTGGTACATACTTGTTGAAGTATCCAACCGACCAAAAACTTAAATTATTTAATGATAAGACCCAACAGGTACATGAAGTCAATCCAAGATCAAAGAGTTTCCAATATATGATTAATTCCCAACGTCACTCTCCATAATTTGCCATAATTTGTCACTTTCTTAGCTAGAACTCAATCTATGATTAATTCCCAACATCACTCTTCATAACCTTGGGATTTCTTTGTCAACAAAATTTTTGGCACTATCTAACTAACCTCATGACAAATATTTGTGTTGATTTAATAATACCTCATAATAACTTAAACTAAAATCATTTTCACAAATTGTTTTCGATTTTGGGGGAATCTAATAATTAATTTTATGGTCCCATGAAGGAGAAAGAAATTGAAATTGAATGGATAGGCTTGTGGGATGCATCTCTTAGGCATTGCCCCTCCAAAATTTGTTTCATCTTATACTGGGTTTGGAAAAAAAAAAAAACTAAAGTGGACATGGTTTTAAGTATCGGTATCGTATCGCTCGTATCAGACAATACGTATCGGTTTTGTCAGTCACCGATGTCGATACCGTATCAATACCATATCGATGATGCAGTACGGACAAAGGGTAAAATAGTTTTAAAAAACTCATTTTTTAAAAAAATTTTAAGAGTAATTTTGTCTGATACAGTCGATCCAGACCGATACCATAATGATATCATATCAGTTTTGTGTGTTATCGATACCTGTTCCGATACCGTGCACTAAAACCATGACAGTGGATGGTGGGGTTTTCAATTGCTTAATGCCTCAATGGGACTGAAGGGGACAGTTGAAAGTAACTTAACCTTGAGTTTATATTTAATGGAGGGAGGTGGGGGTCCAATGAGGGTTGGAGTTAATGGAACTTTTTAGCTTTATCCTATGCTTCCAAATTCCAATGCTTGTTGGGTTTCTATTTTCCATATATAGACATGAGAATTATTTTACTTTTCACTGCCAATCCCATTGACAGAAATGTTCAAACTTGTCTCTTCCAAATGACAATTATAACCTAAGGCCCTCAGGCCATGTCTTAATCAGCCTTTATTTGTTCCATGCTGGTTAAAACTTGTGAAATAAACTTTAGCATCTTCACACCTTAGTACACAGATTATATTTCGGTTGAAAATAGAAAGCATTCACTTAAGCTATATTTATGTATTTTCAGAATAGATTTTGGGTCTAAAATCTATTCCGAAATGTGAAAATATAGAAGAATCGGGTTTCAAAATGCGTTGTAGACCTAGAATCTATTCCGAGTATACATAGTAAACATAGCCTTAGATGTATATGACATGATTAATAACTGAAAAACATCCATAAGATGACATCAGTTGTATTATGGTGTTGCATATGCTGTTACAACAACAAAAAAAATTTCTTTCTAATAAAAATCAGCTACTTTTGGTTCGAGATTTTGTATTTTCTCTTTTTTATGAATTATATTTAATAAAGGAAGTACATTTGAGCGTTTTGAGTGATGGAAAGAATCCAACCATCCGATTTTGACAAAATGACATCCAAAAATTTTAAAATTGAAGGTGATTTTTTCATATTTTGTATTGCATATTAGTAAAATAGTTGTTTTATACAATTTCAATTGCTTCTATAACAAATGTCGTGAAATATTGTTGTCATTCAATTAAATGGATCCAATTAGTCTCTTTTCTAACAAAAAGACAAGGTAAGGCGTTCAGTATTGAATTTTTTTTTGGTGTTGAATTGTGACAATGAAGTTCCTCTGGTTACTCTAATAAAACTGTTCTTTTTTTTGAGAAAATTTTTCATAAGAACCTCTTCATTCAAGGTGATTTCACGTTATGATTGGACTCTCAAAATAATGAATGTTATCATTAATTCTTATTATCATACATTTTTTTAAGGCCTAAATTACCCTTTCTCAGTCCAATCGTAAGGTCAGATCTCATCAATTCAGAGGTTCTTTCTTCACCATGTGTGATGGAATACTCAAGTTTTTTTCCACCTTTGTAGATAATAAAATTCACTAAAAGAGAAAGACAAAAATTACATAATTATTATTAGGTTTATATATGTATAGGTGGGTTTGGGGTCCAATATATTTTTAGGGTAAAATTGTAATTATGTGGGGATTAGGGTTTTTAAAGTTTCCTATATATTATCTCTGTGAAAAGACCATTGAGTCCTTGACACAAATAAGGAAAATCACATTATGAGGTGCAGAGTCCTGGAGAGTATATTTTTGACTTAGTAAAAAAATCTTGTAGTTCTATAAGGTAAATATAGAGGCTTTTGTGTCAAACTACGTTAAGTCTATCATGTTGTGTGTGATTGTTTACTTTATTTTGTCTTCATGATCATATATATTCAATCTCAACAAGTAATCACCTGCATAACCAATAATTCGATTAGGGTTTTGGAATTTCAAAAGTAAAACCATATTTTGAAGCACATCTTGAGACTTGAACAAAGAGAATTCCCTCTTGAGATGGCCAAATTCCTCCAGCATGGCATATAGATCCACTTAAATGGACCACTCACAATTCCATTATCTATAAAATGACAAAAGGAAAACCATAAAAATAATTTCTGCTTCTTTAGGTATACTCTTCTGGTTTTGGTTCTGAGGAGGCAAGAAACCAAAAGAGAATAGTGGCCCAGTAGGAGGCAGTAGGTGGGGAAGAGGAAGACATTAGATTAGATTAGACAAATACATCGACTGCTAAAAGCTGATACTGAGTCAACTTCTGGGTTTCCAGCCATTCAAAATTGGGTTCTTTTCCAAATTCAGGACCCAAAAATGAACCTAGCTGCTGGCAGGATTTAAAACTACAGAATTGGGGACACTTTGACGGTGTTTGGTATACATTTATGGAATACATTCTAGGTCGACTTTGCATTCTCGAATGATAATGCTCGAGAATAGGAAATCAAATCTCTATCGATTTTGATTTTAATTTTGATTTGGAATCAAATCGATTTGGATCGATCGGCACCAGACAAAATGTGTCCTTAACCCTAGAAATTCAGTATCTATCAATTCTAATCGTAGTTAGTTAAAATGGGAATGTCAAAAAAAAACTTTGTTCAGTCGTGTATAAATTAAAAAACGATTCATTTTTTACCCGATACTCTTGATTCATATCGATATCAAATATCGACAATACTCGAGAATATCGATACGTATCGACCAATACGAGCCCTTTATCTATGATCTCAATTCTTAGAACACAACACTACTAGCTGGGTTTAGCTTTTTAAGAACCAAACATTGATGAGAGCATTCATTTCCACCATACTCATTGAAGAGGAAAAGGCTTTTACGTCCGACATGTATATGGAATAAAAGCTCAACCACTTCTCAAGTCCGAAACTGAACTGTCACGGAGAAGGTAAACTGTTCGTAGCTGGACCCAACTCACGGGTCACACGGGTCCAACTTCCCTAGTGGAAATGGGTCGAGTGGCCCACAGCCTACAAAATAAGCATGGAAGTGAGTGCCACGTCGATGCTGACGTCATTCTCTGCCCCAGTTCTCCCGCAATGGACTTCTGATGTCCACGAAAGCTAAAACTGCTTTCATTCGTCACCCTGAGAGGGATAGAAGCCATGATGGGGCCCATTCAGTGACAAAGGAGAGAGAGAGAGAGAGAGAATGTGATTCTGTGGTGGACAGACGAGAGTGTGACTGTGTGAGTCTGTGAGAGGTTCATTCCCATAAGCTCAACTCAGTGAGTGAGACGTTTCTATGTCACATGGTATCGGCACTGATAGCGTATCGATCAGGTATCAGTGTCAATAATAGCTGATATGGATATGAATCTGTCGATATGATTGTTTCTGCTCTGTTACCAATTGCTAAAACCTATCGTCTCACACATTATCTAGATTTTTTATAATTTATAGTCTAATCTAAAAGTGTCAATCGATCGGTTCAATCCGGTTTAGTTGAGTTGAATAAATTTTCAAGTTGGTATTGTATCAAACCGAAACAAAATCGTGAAACCAAAGTTCATTTCGATCAGTTTAAATTTGTTTTGTTTTTTTATCAGATTGGCTTAATGGCTCGCTCCGTTATCGGGAAGTTATTGGTTTGGTTTTGATTTTTCATATAAACATAATGGAAATGATTTTTTAATCAAATTTTTTTCAGTTTTTTGGTCGGTTCCTTTTGGTTTTGGTTTCTACCGGTTTCATAAAAAACCAAAACAAAACCAAACCGATAAGGGTTTGAATCTCGATCACTTTCAGTTGATTCGACCGGTTTGAACAGGAAAAAGATACCACTAGCCTTAGCCTTAGCCTTAGAGCACAAAAATACAAATAAACAAACTGATTTGATGGGCATTGAACAACATACACTGAACTTGGGCTCAGTTTGCATCATCTTCATTAATGGTAACGTGAGACAAACAGATCCAGTGTTCCCCCTGGTACGTTCTTCCCTGACTTAGCAACCTGTCATTGCTGATTAGAATACCCATCTATCTCTAATTTTAATATGGGCTGCAAATTGATGGGCTTTTATATTTGTATTGACTTGGGCTAAAATGCTTCTTGGGCTTTTATATCCGAGCCAGCCCAGGTTTTAAAATGTATGCGTTTGGGCTGGGTTCTATCTTGTTTGGTTGCACTGGGGTGGAGTGATAACATAAGTACATAACCCTCAATTTTAATTGATCTAATACAGAACGTACTTGGAGTTCCTATAAACATCTTCTACAACAAATCCTGAGTATCACTATTCAATTTGGTAGTCTGATACAAAGAAAACCTAGTGATTCTTACTATTTCCCAATTTTGACATTAGACAAAGGATGCCACCCGCTTCAAGTAAGCAGGCAGCCTTGCGCTTCAGGTAAGCGGGCAGCCTTGACCAATGGGCGGGGTGGGATGGAAAGGGCATGGTGGTTCTTCCCAACCACCCATGGGGGGTGAGAGATAGAGAGAGGTAAAATTTACCCCAAAATAAATGAATAATATTTTACATAGTGAGATTGAGTGAAAAAACACTCCAACTAATGTTAGAAAAATATTTTTGTAACCCTATCCCCATGACCTATGTATAGGTTTTCCGATCCCAAGATTCAAAGTTACACCTTAGGATTGGATCATGAGCTTGGACTTGGACTTGGACTATCATTTCTGTAGAATTCGCAGCAAAACCACTATTAATAGCTATAATATACTTTTTATCTTTCTATTATCTCTTATAGGTTCCATGTAGCCGATCCCATTAAGTTAGGACAAGGCTTGGATGTTGTTGTAGAAACCCAACCCCCCAACCCCCCTCTCAAACAATCACTAGGGTTGGGGAAGACTGTTGCCACATGTATACCTGCCCTAACAATCATCTGTAGCCATTTAGCTGCAACCGAGTAAGATCTGTTGTTTTACTAGCCTTAAATTGTTAAACCTTCTAAAGCAAATAAGGAAGGGTCTGTCCACAAAGGGAAAGGCAGGAAAATTAAACATTAGCGTCTCACAAACATTGCCAAAGAAGCCTGAGTCCTATGACAGATAGCTACATTTACAAGTCAGTTTAACACACCTTAACAATTCTAGTTACCAACACTACTTCACAATTCAAGTAACCAACTTAAAAGCCATAACTGGGAATTAGATATTTGCAACCAAAATAAGCTTTAAGACTTGGACAGCATGGGTTGAGTTTTTATTTTGTACGCTTGACCAAGTACCAAAACCTAGCAACCAGGGTCAGAAAATTTGTAACTTCAGTGGAAACTAGTGCAAGAGAGATGCCTCACAAAAACAAGGGTTGGGGAATACCAATAAACCTCTATCTAATTAGCAGTTTGTTCCTCCAAGTTACAGAGTACAACCAATGTTTAAAAACTCAGAAACAGGCATCAAATTGGTGTCCATAAATTCAGATTCAAATCAGTCAGAATTGGCCAAAAAGGAGTATAGAACCCTTCACATCTAACATGTTTGAAATACCAAGCAAGTGAGTTCTCAACACTTTTGCTTTGGTGGTAAGGCATAAACTACACCACTCAAATTAAGATTCTTTTTTAAATAAACTAATGAAATATGACTATGAAGTATGAACAATCTGACAGGAAATTACAATATTTCCCGACTGTTGTGGGACTCATTTTGCTTTTTGAGTCTTTAAATTGCAAGTCTTAACGCCAATATTGAAACCAGTATTTTTTGCTTCCAGCTTCTTCCATTGAATAATTATAAGTCCTTAGAATTCGCAAATATTCTTCCTCAAACAAAATATATCGGTAAGAACATGGTATCAGTTTCCATGGTGATAATGTAATAAGACCATAGAAATGCAACAGCAATTGCCAGTATGAATCCGATTTTTTGAAACCATGGGAATATCACAAAATTAGAACCATGAGATAAGGTTTTTGTTTTGATGGTAAAAGAAAGTACCAGAAAATGAAATTTTCCTACTTTGATCAATCCAGTTTTTGTTGTACAAAATCAAAAGAAATAGGATTCAATCTCTACTAAGCCAGTTTGAATCCCATTTTTTGAAACCATGGGAATATCACAAAAATTGGGAAGATCATGATTATTACCACTAACATTCCTAGAGAGTAGAAGAGCTGACATAAAACAGATAATTGGTCTTCCAAACGGGAAGATCACTCATTTGATGAACACTAGCAAGCAACGCAACACTCTTAGAGGGCAGAATAGCTGATATAAAACAGATAATTGCTTTTCAAAACGGAAAACCACTCATTTGTATAGCAAAAAGAAGACCACTCTTTTGGTGAACATTAGCAAGCAACGCAACAGTCTTAGAGAGCAGATGAGCCGAGAAAAAACAGATAATTGGTCTTCAAAGGGAGATCACTCATTTGATGAACATTAGCAAGCAACACAATAGTCTGCACAAGCACATTAAAGCAGCAAAGCAACTACTCAAGCCACTGCATGATCAGACATTATTACTTGCATTTGGTTTCCTTTCCTTTCTCTAATTTCCCCCTTCCCATCATCTTGATTCTCAAAGCAATGCTAGCAGCCATGAACTTCAGTATCTGTTCCGCCCCCCCTCCCCCCAAAAAAAAAAAAAAAATTTTTATGTGGACAGGTAGACCCATAGGTCCTTGCTCACATATCAAGTATCAGCCCAATAGAGTTTTGGAGCACAGTTCAAAATTCAGCAACATATCAAATCATGAGGAACAACAAAAATCTAAGTTCCACTGTCTATGTATAAATTTCAAAACCAAAAAGATCAATCACCGAGCTATAGTCAATGTTTTTTCTTACTATACTTATGAATGTCCAATTTGACAAATTCTCATCAATCAAATTTTCATCAGGAAGGATAGATCAAGTAAATAGCAGGCACCTAATTCCATCAAATAGGACATTTGGAAAAATCCACAGATGCTCACATTGAGGCACACATACAAGTAAATCAAGCCATAAAAGAAACAATTCTCTTTTACCCAATGAGCTAGACTTATGATAATGGATTTTACAAATCATAAATTGCAAAAATTTCAGACCCAAATAAATGTTTCAGAAAATAGAAAGGATCAGCAATATGTATGGTATAAACGTTTCAGAAAATACAAATTGTCATAGAATCAAATGTAATGTGCCAAATTGAAGTCTTAAACATAGAAATTAGAAAACAATTTTAAGCTTCAAATTGTAAGCCTAAGAACTGTGCAAGTACACAATGCCTATCTTCAACCTTTCCCTGAACCCTTAAATTGTAGAATGCCATAAGTGAATTGATTTTGGGTCCTTTGATGTTGAACATCACATCATTCTTCGTGAGAGGAGCATCTGGTGGAAGGTCTCCATTTTTGTTTCTCAGCCATTCAATAGTTGTCTCCGGGTTAGCCTGGGAATTATGAGTTCTTGCATACCTATTAAATTCAATGGAATCCATCTGCACAAAAATCTCATCCAGAACGTCTGTAATGTTGTTCATGCCCTCATGCATAATCGTATTAGAGGCAACGAAATCCTGACGAAGTACCTCCAAAGCCTCTAGTATTTGCTTACGTTCGTCTGCCATAACCTATACAAAACAACTCAATCAACAATCAAAATGGGAAAGTTATATTATTAGCAAATGAAATAAAATTAAAAAAATAAAGGGAGTAAACCTAAAATTTGCCGAAAATGAAAGTGATTAATGGTATGGTTGGAGGGGTAAAGAAGAGAGGAAGGAGATGATGCCCAAGATGAGGTTTTCACATGGCTTGGTTAAAACTTAAAACCTAAAACCCCCGCCCTTCTAACCAATTCAACAAATGGATGGAAATCAAACTCAACCACCCCGCCCAAAAGCACACGATCCGTGTGCTTAGTTTCAATTGGCCTACTAAGGGATGCAAGTTTGGCCATATCGGCCCGAACCCGCCCTGAGTTCGAACACGGCCGAGGACAGGTTAGAGCCAGAAATTCATGACCCTGAGTCAGGGTCGGACAGGTCGGGATTGAGACCTCGGACTCAGTCCGATCCTAATTTTAACCCTGATTTTGCCTCTTTCTCTTGACCTTGATTATATATAATGATATAGAGTCAGTAAATACAAAAATTAAAAATGAAAAGAAAAGACCTCTCCAAAGTCCATCCAAATGTAATCAAGAGGGCGGCCCAATCAAAAGTTCAAAACCATTCATAAATATGAAATATTTACAAGTTGTGATTACTTCATTTTAATCTAATAAAGAATTGAATTAATCCAATAAAGAAATCATTTAATTCTATAAAAAATAAATAAATAAATAAATAAATAAATAAAGAAAGACAAGATTGACTGAAGACAAAAGAACTGTTTGTTACTCCCCAGTCTTCTATAGAAACAAACAAAAGAACATACAAGGCTGGAGACACTAGTGGAGAGTGGAGAGTGGAGAGTGGAGAGTGGAGCGGCTAGAAGGGGTTTAGATTTAGAAGGAAAAAAAGAAGAAAAAAACAGACAATACTTACAAGGCTGGAGATGTCGCCGCCTCGCCGGACGCCGGTGGAGGTTGAGGCTGGACCGCTGGAGATGGAGACGTCGATGGAGAGTGGAGAAGTTAGAAGGGGTTTAGGTTTAGAAGGAAGAACGGAAAAAAAAAAAAAAAAAAAAAACACAATACTTACAAGGTACAAGGCTGGAGTTGTCGCGGCCTCGCCGGAGTCGCCGGACGCCGGTGGAACCTTCTGGGACTGAGAGGGAAGTGAGGTCGCGACAGTCGTGACTCGTGAGTCGCCGCTGCTTCTATCTCTTTCGCAGAATCTCTTTTTTTTCTTCTCTTTTCGGTCAAATGGGTTATGGGTGAGAGTTTTTACCAAAAATAAAAAAAGGTTATGGGTGAGAGTGAGACGATGAGACAGGTGAGATCGATTTAGGTTTTGTTTTTCCTATTTTTTAAGACATGATTCCATGCTTGTCAGAGCATGGAACCAAAACCATAAAAGCAATAAAATTATGGCAATTAAAATAACTTAAACAACATAAAAAAAATAAAAATACAGAAAAAAAAAGGAGCATAAGACGCCCACTTGCCTTGCTCTTGTAAAACCGGAATTTTTTTCCTCTATGGTTTGCTGACCGGTGCAGTTTCCTAGTTCCTCTCACAAGAGGGGAGTGGATCCCACCCGAGGCAAAGTGTTGGTCAGCTACCTCAAGTGGGTCCCACATCCCCTCTTGTGAGAGGAACTAGGGAACCGCATCGGTCAGCAAACCGTAGAGGATAATGATTCTATAAAACCGCCTTGGCCATGGCGATGCCTTGATGACTATGCCCATTTTATCCATCTATGTTTCACGTCTTTGATTAACACTTATAACGTGTTACCAAAAAAACATAGATCAGCCCAAGTTTGGGTCATGCGGAAACGTCTTAAAAACATCATCATTTTGCCAATATTACCCAAAAGAGAGATTGTCACTATTTTATCTCATAGTTTGAGCCACTCAAAAGTGTAATGAGTAATCCAACTCTAACGTCATGGAGGATCGATCGCAAGACACCTTTCTTTGTCTGACGAGAATGAACCTTTGCCAATATTGCCCAAAAGAGAGATTTTGGTTTTTTTTATCTCATAGTTTGATCCACTCAAAAGTGTAATGACTAATCCAACTCTAGTGTCATGGAGGAGTGACCATACAAAACACCTTTCTTTGTCTGACGAGAACGAGCCTTTGAGCGAGTAGAAAGAACAAGCCATAAACCAAGAATTTGTGATTCAAATTCTCTTGATCCGGTCTGTGTTATAATAGAATTATATCATATTTTATCTTATAGTACACACAAACTTCCGGAGTGGTCACAGCCTCATGGGTTTGAGATGCGAGGCTTGGTGTAACGGTAAGGTTGCTCCATTTGTGACCAAGTGGTCACAGGTAAGGCTGCGTACATTATAACTCTCTCCATACCTTGCAATAACGGGAGCCTCATGCACTAGGTACACTATTTTTAATACACTAACTTCTGAACTATACCTAAGCGAACAACAAAAAACATAAATGGTTTTTGTACACACACACACACACTCTCTCTCTCTCTCTCTCTCTCTCTCTCTCTCTGTGTGAATATGTTAGTGTTGAGTGTGTTACTATGTTGCTCGGTGCATGTGAACTATTTTATCCGATGTCTCCGAAGAGACGTTTTCCATACTTAGGCCTGATTTGGTATGATTTCTATTTCAATTTCAAGGGGTGATTTTTATCTTGGAAATTGTTTGGTTTGATTTTTACACCTATTTTCAATGAAATACAATTTCACTTTCTTGACCAAAAATCTATTTGTTGACTATTTCATGAAATCAATCCAAAATTGAAATAGAAATAATACCAAATATAGCCTAAGAGATGATTTGGTATGATTTCTATTTCAATTTTATAGAGTGATTTATATTTGATAATTGGGATGTTGTTTGGTTTTATTTCTTTGCCAATTTCACAGTGAACGTTTAATACGCTTCGTACCAAAAAAAAACAAGAACATATAATACTGTTACACCCCATTTCTACTTATAAAAATTATTTCAATTATGGATATCACCATCAAAGAGGGTCCCTTTTTTGAAATCGTCCATGAATATTTCGATTATAATGACTATCAATTCAAGTCGGGTGACCTCATTTGTTATTATATATAGAGAAAATTACTTGGACACCCCCTGTACTATGGCCTAATTACTTACGATTACCAACGTTTGAAACAATTACTTGACAGCCCCCGAAACCTGACGGTGTTAGTCTACTGTTAGTTTTTAATTGAAAATGTCCATTTTATCCTTATCACCTATTCACAAGAAAAGAATGAATAAATTACCAAATAACCCTTCTTCTTCTTATTGCAAACAACCCAGAATATCCTACCGCCAGCCATTAAAAAAAGAAAATAGTGATTAAATTACTAAATTACCCTTCTTCTTCTTATTACAAGCAACCCAGAATATCCTACCGTCGGCCATTAAAAAAAAACCCAAACCATTATTTTCGTTATGACGACGACAGAATCTTTCTCTCACTCTCTTCGCCAAACCCCAAAAGATCACGCAAAATAGCAAATCCAAAGAACCAGCAGAGAGATATCGATTAACAGTCCACCAAAATAGGAAGAGAATCAGAATTAGAAGGTTTAAACTAGGGCTTAAACCAGCCAGCCAAATAGAACTTTAACCTGGATCGAGTGGAGCTCTCTAGAGAAAGAATAAACCCTTCGAATATGGGCCTGATCAAAAGAATACTTGCAGAGAAGTTGCACCTTGAGATTGCAGCAGAGAAAATCCTAAAACCAGTGAGCCGATATGAATCCCAAGAGAAAATTCCAGATCAAATAGATCTGTGTTCAACAGGCCTTCAAAGGCAGGTCTGAGTGCTTCTTGAGTGGGGCAGGAACAACCCTCCAAATCTCAGTCCTATTGGATGTATGATGGCTGAGATTCGGGTCTTCGAATATCCAACAGAAAACAGAAAATATATGTATGCACATATTAAAAAAAAAAAAAAGGGCAGCCATGGCTGCTGCTTCAAGAACCGGCAATCAATGTGTTGTTTAAATATTTTTTTCAGCCCTTAACAATAAAAAATAAAGGAAGAAGAAGATGTCCAAAGTTTGTTGATTGTTTTCTAGGCAACAAAGGTAGCGGCATCTCAGCTTTTTTTTTTTTTGTACCTGAATCAACCATGAAAGAGATTTATTAGGGTTTGAATTTGAAGTCGATTAAGGGTTTTGGATTATTTTAGGGTTTGAATCTCAAATTGAATAAGGGTTTTGGGTTATTTTGATTTGAAATTTGGTTAAGAAAAAAAAATTTTCTTAAATCTTTTAGGGTTTGAATATGAAATCGGTGGGTTGTAAGGAGGAGAAGAAGAAGAGGGTAAAAGGGTCACTTCACTACCCTTTAAGGGTAGTTTAGGCATTACCAAAAATTTAACTGAGTAAACTAACGGATTTGACCTACTTGAAAGAAATGGTAAACTACAAGGGGTGTTCAAGTAATTGTTTCAAACGTTGGAGAAATTAAATAATTAGGCCATAGTACAGGGGGTGTCCAAGTAATTTTCCCTATTATCTATTGATAACAAAATAAGGCTCTGTGGGCCAACGAAACTAGACCGAGTCATGCCTTTTCTTGGGGACTTAGAATTGAAGGAATGCTTATGGTGTCGTGGTGATTTAGTTTTGTTAAATCACGCCCCTTGCTTGGTCAGGCTGAACCAATATTAGGCATTACCAATTGGCACGCCCACATAGGAGAATATAGACCGAACGAATTCTATTTCGGTCTATAAAATTGGCACGGCCTTGGTCTCTCTAGCCGAACATGGCCGGTTAAATGTGAAACGTCTACAGGGTAGGATCGGTTTCTCGGTTTATACTTGGATTAATAACTGGGATGGTAGTGATAGTATGTGAATGAATGGTGATGTTTAATCGGTCTCAAACCAAAAAAAAAAAAAAAAAAGGTGATCGAGCGAGTAGTGACAGCGGCATCGTATTTCGGTCAGTAGGTCGAATTTGAGAATATAAAGGCATATCCACAATTCCATTCGAACTCGTGTGGCCTCGTTCAAATGGGATTGTGAGGGGCACTGTTACACCCCATTTTTACTTATAAAAATTATTTCGGTTATGGATGCCTTAAGGCCGTGCATTGCACGTTGCCATCAAAGAGGTTCTCTTTTTTGAATGACAAAGTGGGAAGGTGGTACAAGAGATGGTGGTCAGCCACTTGGACACATCATAGGAGTAGTTGGAACTACCACAACCGCCAAGGGAGCTATTATAAAAGAAGATAATACGAAGAATGACACAATCAACTACACAACACTCTATTATCTTTATTCATTTTTTATCTTTCAAGATGTAGATCTCTTATCTTGTCTTGTAATTTTCGTTGGAGTTGGCTTTCAGCCACCGATGTCTCATTGGCTCGTGTTTCAAGGGGCATTCAAGTAGGTCTTGCTTGGAAAATAACTCCAGCAATCTTATCTTTTGACCCGTGTTTCAGAAGGCAACCATCATCATCAAGTTGCAAACTTCATCAGTCCGTGGCTAGCAGAATTGTGAAGCTTCATCAAATCCGTTTTTGGAAGATGCTTGGCGAATAACTCAAGCAATCTTGTCTTTTGGCCCGTGTTTCAGAAGACAACCATTAACATCAAATTGCAAGCTCCATCAATCCATGGCTGACAGAGTTGTGGAAGCTTCATCAAATCCGTTTTTTGGGATATTATGCGATTTGGTCATAGAATAGTTGTAGTGTAAATACCAAGTTGTAAACCTCATCATTGTCGGATTTCACAAGTTGTACTGACTCCAATCAGATACAGACTGCAAGTAAGCAACTTTGATTTTCAATCTTCTTCCTTTGCTTCGTCCATCGCAATTTTCTTTCACCCATAAGACCTTAGAGCTACTCAGGCACGAAAAGATCCCCTTTTCGTCCTGGTTAGAAGTCAGAATAGGCGGTTTCTGGCCTCTTAGAATAGGTCGTTTTGCCAGTTAGAACAAGCTGTTTCGGCTTGACTGGAAGTTAGAACAGGTCGTTTCGTCCTGGCTGGGAGATGGAGCAGGGCGTTACGTCCTGGTCAAAAGTTGGAACAGGTTGTTTCGTCTTGGTTGGAAGCCTGGACAGGTCGTTTCCAGTTCCGTTTGGACCTGCGTCACAGGCTCTGGCACGTCCGCGTTACCTCCACCACGTGTGATGTGCCCTTGTGTGTAGGTATTGGATTTTTCACCAACAAATACATTCACTCAGTTTTTAATATTATTTAAAAAAAAAAAAAAAAGCGAAATAAAATTCACAACTCACAAACCCTTTAGATAGCTTTTGAATTTTAAATTACCCCCATTATGGCCTCAATTCGCATTTGAATTTTAAATTACCCATTATAGGATAAAATACTACTCCCGCTTACAGCTTGTCTTCAACCTATTTACTCAATTGCCCTTAAATTACATGCATTGTTCCTAAAATACCCAAACCCTAGTCGCTAAACCCCAACAATATTCCAATCTAATCCTAAAAATGCACCAACCCCTTTTATATTCTCATTTTCCCTGTTGGCATCGTCTCTACACCTCCACACCTTCTCAATCGAACCCTTGACATTGACGACTTGACGGAGTTGTTGCTCGCAGCTACTGCAATTTCTGCAACCCTCTCTAATTTAACTGGTAAGTCTTTCTCGCCATTCCTTTCACATTCTTATCTATTTTTTCAGTTGTAATTAATGTATTTGACTTGTTTTCTTTGTTTCCACTTTCCAGGCTGCATATTGTTGGAAATCTGGCGTATTATTCGTGACTTTAGAATTTTAGAAGCATTGTAGAGAGAGAAAAATAGAACATTGGCACCGGCCAGGGAGATGTCGAAGAACATTTCGTTTTCTTCTTTGTTGTCTGCTTTCTCTTACTGTCTTTATCAACAATTGTAGAGCTTCTCATTCCAACCCTTGCAACTGGATTGGCATTTCTTGTTGTTCCTTGTGATATTTTTATTGAATGTTTAATGTGCTTTGGTTTTGAGATTGCTTGTTTACAATCAGGTTAGTCAGATTAATTTTAGCCTGATGAAATACTAGTAACCGACCGACCGATGCTAGATACTTCACACCTCCTAGTCACTTGAAAGGTTCACCCTTCAAAATCTGAAAAGAGGACAGGCTGGGATGCTTTCTCTGGTCTGGTTCTCTCTCATTTAAAGTTGTTCTAATTACAAGACTCCAAACCATTCACATGATTTCTCCAAGAGAAGTTCCATTTTATTTTCATGGAATCAGCTTCGGATAGAGCATTCTTAATTTCTTAAACCCTTTTCTCTTTTTTCATTCAACAAAGGAGAAAAAAGAAGCATCATAATTCAGGGTCAGGGCCAACCCGGCCTGGCTCTGCCCAATCGGCCAATCAAAGCGGGGCTTGGGTTGGGCTTGGCCCGTCAGGGTCAGGGTTTTAAAACCCTGAGTCAAGGTCAAGGCAGGTTTGGGCCTAGATAAGGGGAATTAGGGTTGGGCTAGGGTTTCAAAAAGCCCGACCCAACCCGACCCTGTTGCAGCCCTAGGCCTACTCTATAACACACCAATCATGTGTTTTTTCATTTCACATTGAGTCCCATTTATGGCAATTTTATTCATCAAACAATTAATTTTAAGGTTAAATACACATACCCTTAAAATACACCCAATATTCCTCATGCCCCTAAGGTTCTGATAATTCTGCATGCAACCCCCTGAAAATTTTACATACACGCTTTTAGCTTTACTTTTCAACCTAAAGTCATTTAAATTAACGCCGTTAATTTCTAGTGTAAAATGCTAACGTGAATAAGGTAATGTACAATTATACTCTTTCGAGGGTTAAATTACCAAAATGGCTTTAAGTTAAAACATAAAAACGACATAAGTTAAAATAAGTAAAATACCCAAATCGCCCTTTTTCCCTTTCCCTTTTCCTTTCCCGATCGACGACCTCCAACTCGTCGGAGACGACGACACCAAGAACCTGCAACTTACAATTCCTTTCCCAGCTCGTCCACCAGCTCCACCACCAAACCCACCTCCAACACCGCCGCCACCACCGAACCCACAAACAGCAAGGGCGGAAGAACTACCGTTACTTTGACAAAACCAATTCACACATGAAAACCCTACTCTCGACCAAAATCTCGTGCCAAAAAGTTCAGTAATGGTGGAGATCGAACTCAACAGTTGGGGCTTTCCCAGTTGGCCCGTTTCACCATGTGTCCATCTTCTACGCTGAAACTTGGCCCTTTGGGTTGCTCTATCGATATGGGGTTAAGTGGTTTCATCATTTCCTCTGGTTTGTTCTGTGCTGAGTGGCGGTAATCGGTGTCATTGGCGGTAGGAATTTGGATTCCTCGACCAGTGTGGGAGATCCGAAGGGTCTCGTGTAGAAATTCGCGGTGCCTTCGCTGGAGAAACACGAAATTAACCTTAATCAGTGTTCTTACTAAAGGGTGTGGATTGGAAAACTGTGGGTGGTGGTTCAATTGATGGATCTAGCGGTGGACCAGTTGTGAAGAAACGGCTCCCCAAGAAAATAAGGCAAGTCCCAAACTACTATTTCTTTCCCCGAAGATCCATACCCTCTGTCATTGCCGTCTATGGAGGAGCAATCTGTGTTGCTGGAGTTGGTGCCGGGATGTTGGTAGAAATGTGGATAGACAAGAAAATCAAAGAAGATGGAGGGGTCCTTTAGGAGCTGGACAAGTAGCACATGAATGGATTAAAGGGTTTAGGTGGATGGTTTGGACGGTGGTTCTTTTACTGGTTTCTTTCCCTGTACATGTGCACATGAATCACTTGGAAATTTTTTGAATTCATCTTGGCTTTGCTAGTTGGCAGTAATGCATTTTAATGTTGCTAGCATTATTTTGAGGAGCAGAGAAGGAGAAGCAGAGAAGAAATGGATTTGGCTCCTGTCCTGCAGTGGCCGGAGCTGGAGTGGTCAGCCCAGCTAAACGACAGTAAAAACAGGGGTGGGGTGGTCATGTCATAGGTGGGTCCCAGGTACCACCCCACCCCCTGTTTTTAGGTGGTTTCCATGGGCTGGACACTCCAGCTCCCGCCACTACAGGACAAGAGCCAAATCCAATAAGATATAGGGGAGAGCAAAAGGTCTTTTCAAATTATGAACAAATAGGTCAGGGCAATAAGGTCTTTTTAAATTTTAGGAGTGGTTTGAAGAAAGGGTAGTTTGGCCAATCAAAAAAAAGTTTTTAGCATTTAACGCCTATTAACGATGACATGGACTTAAATGACTTTAGGTTGAAAAGTAGGGAGTTGTACCTGGAGTTTTGAAGGGGTGGGTGTGGACTTGTCATAACCTTAGGGGTGCATGAGGAATATTGGGTCTATTTTAGGGATATACGTATTTAACCCTTATTATTATTATAGTTGTTCTAATTCACCCTATTAAAATCTTGTTCCTCAAACTTCGAAGAAGATTTTGTTAGCTGTTGGGGGTAGAGATGGAAAGAGTTGGTCTCCCGAGTAGGGGGTGTCAAATGGTCGGTTCAGCTCGGTTTTGATCGGGTTGATTCGATTTTGGTCCAAAAATGAGTGAATCAAACCAAACTGTTAAGAATTTTCAGTTTTTTATCGTTTTGGCTTTGGTCCAATACGGTTTAGGGTTAATTCGATTTTTAAATATCGTGCTGTTAATGAGTTCGATCGATTTGGTTTGGATAATCCATAACATCATTGTTCCTGCTTGCTCCATTTCCCCAAGTTCCTCTAATAGAGGGGAGTGGACCGCACCCGGGCAGTGTGTTTAGGTAGGGGTAGGGTGGTCATTTTTGGCACCTCTATTAGAGAAACTTGGGGAAAATGAACCTGCCCAAGAAATGAGCAGATAAAGATCCCTCTACACCACTCTCCACCTCACAAAATGCTTCCATTTGCTTGTGACCAAAGTTTTCACACAGAGACAATACATATAAAGAAGCCCAAAACTCTAATCCCCATATAATTATAATTCTACCCCCGTACATGTAATGAACCCAAAACCCGTCCCAATTACAATACCGACCCAATAGTGTAGAAGATTGAATTCGAAGATGATTACATTCTGTGCTGTTGCTTTTCACCGCTTATGTAAACTCGCATGATACAAGACATATCCAACCCCAACACAATATCATGAATGATTGTCGCAATATTAGAGATTCAACCACAATAGAGTACAAAGTTGAAGAGTCTAATCATGTGGTGATCTATATATCCATCTAAGCCTTGCGGAAAAATATTTTTTTTGGTAATTGGGAGCTTTACATATATATTTGATAGAATGGGGGGATCGAACCGGAGAGGGATAAGATACCAGCCAAGAGTCTCGAACTCAAGACCTCTTAGTGAACATGGGCATGAAGTGCACCCACCAACTGAGCTAAGCAGTTGTTGGTCTCATGGAAAAATATTAGATATTCTGATCTCTATGTCCGTCATCTGAACCGTTCACTCTCTAAATTACGGTATACCCAAAAACACCATAGGATTTCTTTGTAGAGAAGTAAAGCGCGCGTGAGAAACAGTTAAGGGCTACAGGCCGTTGGTCTCCTCTGACGCGGCTCCCACTCTCTCATTCTTTCTCTCTCTGGGAAAGGAAAGCAGGTCAAGCTGTTCCTCCATGTCCCAACTTCTAACAATACTAAACCATGTGAAAAACCCTCTGTTTCTTCTCTCTTTCTCTGTACTTTCCATCTCTTCACTGAAAGCCTTCTATCTTTCACTCTCTTTCTATCTGACTGAAACAACCTCATGACAATTCTTTACCTCTCTCAATCTCTTCTGTCCAAAGCAATTGGAGCTTTAGATCACGTTCGGTCTCCCCGCTCGATCCCTCTCTAGTTTAATTTATCAAAGATTTTGGTCCTTTTTTTTTATTCTCTCATTTTGTTTGAATTTAAAGACTAGGTTGAGGGGGTTGATTTGATTTGAGATAGATAGGGAGAGATGTCGAATTTGTATGGAGGAGATTTCAATCAGAAGATTGATTACGTGTTCAAAGTAGTCTTGATTGGAGATTCGGCAGTCGGAAAATCCCAGCTTCTTGCTCGGTTTTCTAGGAACGAATTTAGTTTGGATTCAAAAGCGACGATTGGTGTTGAATTCCAGACGAGAACGCTTGTTATTGATCACAAAACTGTCAAGGCACAGATATGGGATACTGCTGGACAGGAAAGGTGCGCCTTTTTTTCATCTATTTATCTTCTTTTATTTAGGGGTATGGAATCGGTTGAACAGCTGCGATATACACTGAATTCCTGCTTTTCGTATTATAAGTTTAAAATTTCGTTTTTGATATGTCCTTGTTTGTGTAATCATGAAAAATTTGATGATCATGACCTTGTTCAAGGACGTAAAAGTTACAGAGTAGAGCCGGTTATAAATACAACGCCCTCACACCCTGGAATTTTTTGAATGAATTAATTTAGTGAAGGAAACTAATCTCGATTGCTTATGGTTGTATGATAAAACCAACCTTCGCTTTTGCTGCAGTTGGGGATGTAGGCTAAACTATGGTCTGTGTTCTGAGGTTAGTACACTTGTTTAAAAATCTAGTTGACTTTTAATTCTGTTTTTTCTACTTGATTACCAATCATAGGAAAAGCAGTTCAACTGTGTTGGAAGTATAATTTTACATACAAATAGAAGAGGAGCCCAAGTAGTGGGAGGCTCCCCAAATACCTTTTCCTTTGATAGTGTAGCCTGGAAAAGGTAAATATTTCTGAATTTTTAGATCTGCTGGTGTGGGACCCCAACTGGAATTGTTGAAGCACAGAATAGTAACAGCTGAAAGGAACAGTTCTTGATCAAGGCTTGTAATATGTTTATAACCACAATAGAGTCCTTGGCAAAGGAAATGTTACTTATGAGATATTTGTACATGGAATCATGCCTGGGAATGGTCAAGGAACTCATCCACGTTGCAGTTGGTGCGAAGAAAAGTCTTAAGTCTTCTTGGAGAGGGGGCTGTGTAAGAAAAGACCTTTTATTGCATTTTGGTTGGTCTACTTCCCTTAACAGATCATGTTGTTGATCCACTCTATACTGGTGTCCATAAGTACAACTCGATGAGCCTTATCAAAACTTGCAACGCCATGAGTCTTTAGTCATTAAGAACTAGGGCTAATTGAATTATTTTTTCTCCTGTTCAGTCATATTAGTGGTTAGTTATAATTACAAATAGAGATATAATCCACAAATATGGTACAGTGTCAATGAAATAATGTTTGAGTTTATGGTGCTCTGTGCCAGCCATGTGAAACCCTGGCCAACAACCTTGATAGAACTTCTCCTCTCTCTTTTATCTCTTTCTATTTCTCTTATGTAATCTTCTTTTCTGTATTTAATTTTTTCCTTGGGTTCTTGAATACCAATTTCGTATCTTGCTCTCCACAACTGCACCCTCATCACCCTGTGCAATTATTTTTATCTCTTTTTAATGTGTAACTGGTTGTTTATTTAATCTTAGTCTATCGTATTAATCCATTGGATTATCATCTTTATATAACCAACTATAGGGTTATTTATCCACCAGATTTCTTTTCGAGAAACCCTTCTCCCTCCAACCCTCTACCAAACTTCCTAATAAACTGCAACTGATTTTACCCCTTTGGCTTCCTTTTGTTCATTTCTTCCTTTCATTAATGTCTCTCCTTCTCATTACTCCCATGAGGGTTGTTCTCTTCCAATAATTATGAGAGGGAAGAATTAAATCTTAGGGTGATTGACAATAGTTGTTCCACTTTAAAAAAAAATTTAGAATCAAATAAGGAATTGCCAGGAGTAGGAAAATGATTGAGAAATATAATTTCTTTGGTCTTTTCCAATAGATTTACACAAAAAATATACTTGGAAATGTTTTTTGTTTATTGTTCCAAGCATTGTTTTTTTGAACTTTATGAATATGTTTGGTGGAGGGCCGGTTAGGAGAAGAGGGGAAATCTGGAAGAATTAGAGTTGCAGGAGGAAAGAGGAAATCACATAAGAAGAAAGGAGAGGGGGGGGGGGGGAGAAGGAGATCGCACAAGCCACAGCCACACGGGCACTTCAAACTCAACTTTCAATTCATTCCCAAATTTTCAAATCTGTGTTCTCCTACGATTACAATGAATAAATAGAAAATAGTCTTGCATAGGAATAGAAACCTAACTAAAGTAGAAACAACCCAAAGAGGAAACTACCAAACATAAACCATATCTAGGAAAAGGAAACTAACTAAGAAGCTCCTACGTAATCTACCCATGAAATAAAATAAACTAAACTAAATATTGCATCCTAAATGAACTACCAGCCCTTGCCAAAACAGAAAACCAGTTTAGGACCAGTCCTTGGTTTGGGCTTCCAAAGTGGTTCATGTCGGTCCAGCCAGGCTAAGGCAAGTGCATCAATGTTATTCCCCGAAATATAAGAAGTTTAGCACCCTTTTTATTGTTGAGTTGTTAGAAGACATGTCCATGAAATGCTTACTGTTTTACCATACTCATGCACAAACTGAGTGGTTTCAAGTTTCTGCCATCCTCCCACAGTGAAATATATATTCTATTACTTTGTTGTCTGTTTTCTTTCGATCTTATCAAATAAATTGATTTTTTGTGTAGCATTCTTTATTTAGTTTTATTTGCTTAAACAGGCCATGGTGGTGGTTTCAGGTACCGTGCAGTGACAAGTGCATACTACCGAGGAGCGGTTGGGGCAATGCTAGTTTATGACATTACCAAGCGTCAATCATTTGATCATGTGACAAGATGGCTGGAGGAACTTAGAGGCCATGCTGATAAGAACATTGTCATTATCCTCATTGGCAACAAGTCTGATCTTGGATCCCTTAGAGCTGTCCCTACTGAGGATGCCAAAGAGTTTGCCCAGAGGGAGAACCTCTTCTTTATGGAGACATCAGCCCTTGAGGCTACCAATGTTGAGACAGCTTTCCTGACCGTCCTTACAGAGATATACAGGATCATCAGCAAGAAGGCTCTAATTGCAAATGATGAACCAGAATCTGGAGGGAATTCAGCACTTCTCAAGGGAACAAAGATTGTTGTGCCCGGCCAGGAGCCAGAATCCAGTGAAAGGAAATTCACGTGCTGTGCCTCTTATTAGGTTTACACTTCTTTTTCCAAAACTTACGGTGAGAATCATCCATAACTCTCCTGAGCTTTCATACACTTCTTTTTTTTGGAATTTTTTTGTTATATTTTCCATGTTTTTTCCCTCTTCTTGTTTATCATATTTTAGGAGAGAATGAGTCATGCCATTTGGTATGTCAAGTCATCTTTTTCCAGCTCTCTCTTTCTTGTAAGTTGAAGGATTGGTGTAACTTGGTGTGATACTGTAACAGCTAAAAGTCCAAGTGATGTATGTCAAATTCTCAGTTTAAAGCTTTGGCATCTAGAATGCTTCTGCTTTGTTGGCCATTACCTTAAATTATGAAAACAAGCACTCTCTCTCTCTTGCATGTCTGTGTGCTTGCGCTCTGTAAAAGATTGTATCGTAACCTGATACCATAATAACTATTGTTATTCTGTTGAAGTAGGAGACAATTGTAAAAGATTGTATTGTAACCTGATACCATGAGAACCATTGTTATTTTGTTGAAGTAGGAGACAATGTTAGTCAAGGAATATTCTGTATCCTATCAGATGCCTCTAAGCAACCATGTTGACATGTATGTTACTTGTAAATGGGGCTGGCTGCCTTTTTAGATTTTCAAGACCAAACCTAGCATGAGTAGATTAGTCTAAGATAATTCAATCTGCGGGGATGCCAACCATTATGATAGCAACTTAGGGAAGTAGCATAGTTATCACAGTCTCTCACCTGACTTTCTATCATTTTGTCCGGTCATCAAGACGAGGGGTGAAAGTGAAAATATAATAGAGAGAAAGGTAAACAGAAAAGAGGAAACAGAGAAAGTCTGCGACTGCCATGAGGGTGCTTGCCAATACAGGGACAGCTGAAAAATATAAGGATACATAAACATACTTGGGGAGGTTATTTTATTGAATTTGAGTCTGAAAGTTGACACGTGGCTTATCCAGACCATTTCCCAAATGTCTAATGATTGTAATTGGCATATCACTTTCCACGTTGCAGAAATGAAGTGTGCCATCATGAGATACCTATTCTTAGTGGGCTGCTAAGAAATTTTTTTTTCCCATTATTATATTACCTTTATTTAGCCGTACATTAATATTAATGATATTAGCATAGATCTAGGTGCAATTTTAGCACTAACAGTGGATCCCAATCTACTATATTATCATTTTTCTAGTTCATCGGTCTTATAAACATTCTAGTTCTTGACGCATGCCATTGCAAGTGAACTATACACTGATTGTCTGAAAAAAAAACAGCTGAACACAAAAAAATTAATCCATCTAGAGAAATGTGATACCACTGAAAGTCAATTTGAAACTAGAGTTTAATGTTTCAAGATGAGACAGAGAGAGAATAATCATGTTTCTTATTATGATATCTTCACCCATGAGAACACATCCTGATCTCCGCTAATTGCATTATGCCACGCAAGAACATAAAACTATATATTTACAAGGTTGAAATAAAGTAAGCAGTTTACAAGATTGAAATAAAGTAAGGAATGCTTTCATGGAAAAGAATTTCAGGGGAATATGATGAAAATATTGGATCAGTATTTGCACCTTCTTTTGTGGGTTCCAGTGCTAAGTTTCTTTGGATGACTGAAATGGTGAGTATGGATCAAATACAAAATATAGACACCTTACATCTGCCAAGTGCATGTAGTACAACACCACTATGATGAATGCAGCATAGAGCCTTTCACATTGGGTTTCGAAGTTTTAGGTATTAGCACATAATCTCATATCACTGTGTACTCAGTTTGCATGCTTGTGATGCATTCATGGTCCCATGTTTCATTTCTACCACAGTTAAGTCCCTAAGATGAGCTCAACCATAACACCCTTCCCTCTAACAATTAACTTCTAAATAATCTATTCCATATTCCATTTCGTGGGAAAAAGTACCAACTTTGAGCGACAGTTCAAACTAAGAAAAGTTTTAGCATCTTGTGTAAGGCAAATGTTCAGCAAGAGTTTATGCATAAAAGATCACTTCGCATTTAATAGAACATTTTATCCACCTTAAATGTGGAGAAGAAACCCCTGTCGTCATAGTATGTTGTGCAATTTTTTCTTTTATGTGATTCAATTTTCAGCTTAATTTGTCTGTGTTTTTTCTGTCCCTTGTGCTTTCTATCTTATACATGGTCATATAGTTCTAAACATGCTTTTATATTATAAGTGTGGGCCGGTTTCCTGCATGACCCATGTAGGAAGAGCTTCCATATATAGTCCTTAACTGTAAGAGAGAGAGAGAGAGAGGTAATAGGACTTTGATTTGGCATACATGTAATAAATGCAGGGATGGATTGCAATAGTTCAAGAGAACTTCCTTCTCCAATGGAGAACAAGAGAAAGAAAACGATGAGAAAATGAGCTTATTATTTAACTCTGTGTTAACTATTTGAGCCTATGCTACTGAGTGAGTTTCACTATCTATAGGGCTTGAACAAATGGTTTGGAGAAATTTCTGGTTCTTTGTTAGTAAGGTTCTTCTGATCTTATTCTGTAAGCCTTGGTTTGTAATTGTACAAGAGATTGTAGGAGATCCAAAGATTAGAAATAGAAGAAGGGCAGCAATTTAGAATCATATGATCAGTTCTTGACTATAGAAATGAGGAGAAACATTCAGTCTTCTAGTTGGGTTTGGCTCTTCATTTTGGTTGGACAATGATCTAGAAAGAATTCAAGAATAATATAGCTTTCAATACAAGATATTATAATAAGAAGCATTAATATGTCATGGTAGCAAAGTACAGTCAAAAGCAGCAGTGACCATATACTTTCATGTTGTCCCTTAAAACTGCTATTTCCTCCCAGCTCCATCATGCTTTGCTTTCTCCACTGCCTTCGGTATGGCTTCATTTTCTGGAGAACATGATTTCTTGTATTACGTTTTTAGAGAAAATATTGAACTAGAATACTCTAAACCTACATCTTCCAAGAAAGGAAGTCATACTTTCACATAATAATAGACAAACAAATCTCAATAAAATTAATCTGTATTCATATCATAATGAAATTCGATTGCATTGACGAACAAAAAGCCACAATATTATTATAAGATATTATTTGTTCAATGGCATATGGCTAAAATAACTGAGTTCTTCTATTGGTTTTACTGGTGACAACTGACAAAAATTCACAAACTAAGTTCAGAAATGGAGTCATAGTATCATAAGAGGTTTTAGTTTATTGGCAATTGCTATAATGGAACTGAACTCTATATTGATTCTACAAGTTGTATTGGTTGTAACCTATAATCCAAGGGGGGATGACTAGAACTAGCAAATGGAGTTCAAAAATAGAATAGGATCGATAAATAAACAAAGAATGGTTAAGAATAAAAGAGAACAAAGTCAGATAATGAAATTTTTGAAGAATTACAATAAAGAAGTATTAACAACACCCCCACCCCCCCAATTCCCAAAAAAACAGAAAAGGAAAAATATAACAGCTACAGGAAATAGAAAAAGAAAATTACAGTTCAGAGATTAGAAAAAGAATTGAGCAGAGCATGAATAAAGTAATTTTTTTTTTTTTTTGGTAAGACATGAATAAAGTAATTTACTGGAAGTATCTCCTCGATCAAAAATCTTGCATATTTTCAAATACCTCTGTGCTGGTCTGGTTCACTTTGCAGAACAGCAGGATTGCTCAGAACCTTTAGAATCCAAAATCCATTGAAGAGGAGGAGGGGCACAAGTAAAACGTAATAGAAATAAGTCCATGCAATTATGGTACAAAGGAGAGAGAGAGAGATTTTTTTTTGGTACGAAGGAGAGAGAGAGATTAAAGCTCTAATAAGTTGTAATTGACATTTCAACAAAAAAAAAAATATTGCAACTGATATGTAAGGTTTTAATACATAGGGCTGGGATCTCTACCCTCTCAAGTGCGGTGCACCTTAAAGTGCATTCAACGATGGGCAGTGCACCTATTCACCTTTAAAATCCAAGAACATGTTCTTGGCCACCGTTGGTCCCAGTGCACTGCATTTGAGAGGATAAAAATTCCATAGGGTGGTGCTGTCTTGGTATCCCCTCCCTGATCTTTATCACCTCCAGTTCCTTGTCCGGCCCAGTTCCCCAGTTCCTCTAACAAGGGGGGGGGGGGGGGGGGCTGAAATGACCACCCTACCCCTGCCCAAACACTCTGCTCGGGTGGGGTCCACCACCCCCTATTAGAGGAACTGAGGAATTGGCCAGACAGTCTGGAGGAGATAATTTTCCATCCCCTCCCACCCAAGAAAAAGATGTGGGCTGCGCAAACAAGTTTTGCCTATTATAATATAGGAAAAAGACTAACATCCCACCTGAGGACCTCACACACACTCTCTTCATTAAAACCCACTCCCTAGTGGATGATTCGATTTCTCACCCTCTCATTAGTGAAAAATTGTACTCTAGCGTCATAGCAATCCCTCTCCCTATAATATATTATTGGAGAACTTTGTTTAGGTGTGTGGCCTATGCTAGTGCTCCCATGTGTCTATCTCTCTCCTTCTCATGTAAAAATACATCTCTGTTCTTTGTTTGGGGGAGGAGAGAGATAGACATAGGGAACACTGGCGTAGGTCATGCTTCCGGACAAAGAACCACTTCCCTGTAATATTATAAACTAAACACGAATGTATTATTATAACAGAAAAAAGCTTTTCAACAACATGTGAAGAGAAACCTTTCCTTCATAGTCCACCACTAGGAGCCATGTGGAGGATTGATATAGTCAAACCAATTGTTGGATGAGTACTCAACCATTGAATTAGCCACATGTAAAGTTTTAATCCCATCTTAGCCATAACCAATCATGTATTGAATTTACTATTGTGTTCTTCATTGTCTACTAAAAATAATATCTCTATCAGAAAGGAAAACAAGTTTGGACCAAAAGTGTGAGTTGAATTCTTTTTATAAATCTTCAAAAGAGCACTCTTCACTTCTGTTGCTTTTGGTATGCATTTTTTTAATGCATTCTAGGTTGATTTGGCATTCTAGGATGATAAAAACAACTACTTTGTTTCATTCTAGAATGTGAAATCAAGCTAAAGTGCATAACAAATGCAGTTGAAAAGGAAAAGGATGGGGGGGGGGGGGGGATGGCAACAATCACCCTTTGCCACAAAGTGAGCCTCCCTACCATAGTTGCAAGATATATAAGGAAAAGGATGGGGGGGAGGGGGGATGGCAACAATCATGAGATAGTCACCCTTTGCCACAAAGTGAGCCTCCCTACCATAGTTGCAAGATATATAAGGAAAAAAGTATCCGAAGGAAAAGAAACTAGAAAGTGAGACAATATCATCGACAGTAGCCCTTGTAGCCCAGTCAAGGGACTAATCAACCCCATTAAGAGCTATGATAATAGGTAGACAACCAGAAGATACAACCATAGAAGTAGTCTGAAAGTTACGAGCCAAGAGCACCACTTCCTGAATTGCTTCGGCTTCAATAGGTGAGACACAAATCCATAACGGACCAATAATAACCCGATAAAAATAAATTAATAAAAACCCAGACCAAAGTCTAAATTAACCAAAATCGAAATTCAGCTTAATGGTTAGGGCCGGTATTAGACCAAAATTAGTTCAAACTAGAATGAAATCAGTATCGAACTGATAATAACCCGATAAAAAGTTAATTAAAACCCAGACCAAAGTCTAAACTAACCAAAATCGAAAATTCAGCTTAATGGTTTGGTCCGATATTAGACCAAAATTAGTTCAAACCAACCAGACCGGATCGAACCAACATATTGAGACCCTTGTGTCTGCATGAAAAAAGAGGACATAGCAGGTTTGATCCTTAGCATAGATCGGCCAATCAATCTAGCTTATCGATCCTCGGGTGGAAAGATTGGTCAGCGAAATGCTTTTATGTTTAACCATGATTAAGTAAGCTAAGCTCAACTTTTTCATGTGTTTTTTTTTTGAAGTTTCAAGATTTTGGCCGCTTCTTTTTTTTGAAATTTTAAATCTCATCAATTCGCCACTGAGCGAGCCTCTCACAACGGAGGTCATTTTTTAGCTCTTCCGCTTCTTCCAATGCAGAGAGGCTCTGTAACGCTGAATTTGAAACCCTCTTCTCCTCTCCTCCAAAGGAAGTAGATCCCTGAATTCCCAATACCTGAAAGGTAACATCAATTCAATCTTCTCTTTCTCTTCAGCAATCGGTTCTAATCTGTTTACGGAAATCTGATTCTTGGGTCGTCGGAGAACCGAGTGGATTCTTTTGTTAATCTGTTGTTATGATGATTTTCTTCCATTTTTCAGGTCACGAGAATAATGCCGGAACCCAGAGACAGAATAGTAAGGCCGGACCCGATCGAGTTGCTATTCGTTACTCGTCGATGGGGTGCAGGTATCCCACAAGATACCGGACCACAGAGGGGGTTTACTGCTTCGCCTTCAAGGCCTGATGGGAGGAATTTGTTCGTCTCATCATCAAGGACCACTGATGGTAGGAATTTGTTTGCTTCCACCCGGCGGCGAGGGCCAACCGCAAACAAAGTTCAACGAGGCCGTAGAGGAGGGTCAGCTCAGCGAGGCCGCGGTCGTGCCACGAATAATAGTCCGTTGCCTTCTTGGTACCCGAGGAGGCCTCTTCGTGACATCACAGAGATTGTGCTAGTAAGTTCTCTCTCAGTTTCTGTTCGATTTTAGAGTGGAAGGTTTAATTAGGTTTCTTGTAATTCTTCAAATGAACCGCCATTTATTTTTCTTTGCCTTCTATTGGATTCCTCTGCCTTTCTGGGTTTCTTGCTTCAATTTCATGGTAATCTGGATCTGTTGCTGTAAAATCTAGATTTGGTCCTTCACTAATCTCGGGAAGAACTGTTGATCTTTTTCTACCAAATTCTTTGGATAAGATTATGAAGTGTAATCTTGTGCAAAAACTAGATGGGTATTTCACAGAAGTGTAGCTATGATCCAAATTCATGAGTCTGTTCGTTCTCTCTTTACTGTCCCTTGTGGATCTAAAACAGAGCTTGCTTTTGTTGTTCCTTTAGGCCATTGAGAGGAGGTCCCATCATATAGAGCCTGAGCCCGCTCAACTCCACACCCCTTTGCCTGCTCCCCTCGAGCACAATTCAAATCTGCAAACTCCAAACCCAGAAAAAGCTGTGAAGCCCTGCATGCCTTCTAGTAGTCACCAATCAATGGTTCTGCAGAACTTTGATAGCAAGAATGCGGAAGGATCTGATTTCATCACCCCACAGAAGAAGCTTCTCGACTCCATTGAGCAAGTTGAGAAGGTTGTGATAGAAGAATTCAGGAAACATGAATGTTCCCGCAGCGCAAGAAAGCTGGAAAGACAAAAGAAGGTGCACACATTAATGTCAATGAGATGACTGAATAGAGCATGGGCAGGGAAGGGAAGGAAGCTGGGGAGGTGAGAGAAGGGCTATGATCATCTTCTGATGATCTTCTACTTTAGCCTTTGAAGTTGATCTATTGGGTAGATAAGATTTTTTTCTTCTTCTGATTTGTTTTAGGCCATTAATGTCTTCTGCTGAAGGTCTTCTGTAGCGTTAGTAGGCAGGTTCTGCTTCTCAATGTCATGGGCTGAGGGTCTTGACTTAGGACTACTAGTAGACATTATTTTGTAACAATGTAAATAGGGGCATTTCCTCTTCATCACTTGAGAAATTCTTAGGCCATGTATGATTTTTAACATCATTCAATAAAAATAGGTGATCTTTTGCGCTATTTTTGTTTCTTTTGTGGCTTTTCCTTTCCATTGAGATAGTGCTTGGTTTCATGATATAGTTCATGAAAATCATGGTCTTCAATATCATTCCATTCATAAGATGCTGGCTTCAGGCTTTTGCAGCATGAACACTAACGGGACTGATTTTTCTTAAGTAATTTACATCCTGTTGAACAGATTGGCTGTTGGTCCGATTTAAGTTTGTGTAAAAATACCCATCAATATTGTTCTTGAATCTTAATGGACTCTTAGTGTTCCTATTAGGTAGCTGCTGAACATATTGGGTTGCAGCAAATAATATTTGACAGTTGATGTTTCCACCTTGAAGGGAAAGTGAGAAACTGGCTAATGTGGACAAAAATGATTGTCTCCAATTTTGTCTCTGCAGCAATGTGATGGATCTAATGGAAATCATGGTCTTCAATATCATTCCATTCATAAGATACTGGCTTCAGGCTTTTGCAGCATGAACACTAATGGGACTGATTTTTCTCAAGTAGTTTACATCCTGTTGAACAGATTGGCTGTTGGTCCGATTTAAGTTTGTGTAAAAATACCCATCAATATTGTTCTTGAATCTTAATGGATTCTTAGTGTTCCTATTAGGTAGCTGCTGAACAAATTGGGTTGCAGCAAATAATATTTGACAGTTGATGTTTCCACCTGGAAGGGATGTGGACAAAAATGATTGTCTCCAATTTTGTCTCTGCAGCAATGTGATGGATCTAATGGTTATGCCTCTTTGTCATCAAATCTATCAATACAAGTGCTAGTAAACCCCATCTGCTGCCCGTGCAATGGTGATGCAAACTGTGAGCTTTCTGCACATGACTGAATGGGTTGTAAAGGTTGATATGGTGAACTCTGAGAAGACTACTAGTTAGGAAATTTATACTAGAAATGTTATCTATGAACAGGGAGGTTGTATGAGTTTTGGATCCTGGGTCTAGCATCCAAAATATTCCATTTAGGAGGTTTTCTATGGTAGGAATTGATAAAATTTGATGATTATATATATCTGTTATACAGCATTTTACTGGGGATGGAAGGAAACCGTTTCAGTAAGGATCTGTCTCTGAACTTTGTTCATTTAAAAGATTCTGCGTGACCAAGAAAGTATTTTGAGTGGGAGAGAAATTGAGAGCCTGGATCATGCCATCACCTTGTTTGGCACCTAAAATTCACTGCTCTTGAGTGATATGTGGTTAGTATAGCATACATAATGTCTTCCTCATTTTTTAAGTTTCCAGGATCCATCAGCAATTGAAGAACTCTGATCAAGAACCTGTGCATTACCAAATGTTTCTGAACTATGTTTCAAACTTGGAACATGCATGCCTCAAGTTGAAATTTTGCTAAACTATGTCTTCATGAATTAAGTAATTCATGCCCATTTTTTAGTGCCTTTCCCTGTGCTGGAATGTGGCCTTTTTGATGGCTTTTTAAGCCTTTAACCCCTTTCTTTGGGATGACCCTTTTGAGGGAAAAGGCTCCTCGACAGCCATGACTCAAAACAGAAAAAGATGCCTCATCAGGTGTGAGAAAACATCTTATGCAATTTCCGTGCTAATCTGTCTATGGTAAGCATGGAAGACGAGTTTCAACGAAGACTAGGAAGCTTCTGATTGCCCAACAGGTAGGTCTTTGGTTGGTGAAATACTGAAATTTGTTTGAAAATCTAGATCACAGATGTGCAACAAATATCAGTCCAATATATATTAAGGTTCACATTTGTCACTTGCATGAAGATATAATATTATCATGAATTCATAATCATTCCTCTTGCAATTAGTCTTACAAACTAATACAAATATACAACTACCATGAACCACCAAAAACCCAGCGGGAAATCGAAGTCATAACTACCAGACTTACCACTAATAAAAACAGTTGAATAGGTTAAGCAAATTTAATTTTCTGAGGCTTTCTTATTCATCTGCAAACTAAGGGTGGCAAAGTTTACCCCTAACTAGTTGGACCAGATGAAACAACCGGCTTAGCTTGGACCAAACTGAATGTACGTTATCGGTTTGGTTTAGGGCATTAGAAATTGAAATCAAATCAGACCTACCGAATGTGATAAAAAACCAAGGCGGATCGGCAACCTGATAAGAAACTGAAACCCCCCCCCCCTCAAGAAAAGAAAGCTGAAATTTTCCATTGATTTCCTTATGTTTACATGTAAAACCAAAACCGAATCTGAGTGAACCCAATAGTAGCCCGATTACAAACCGATAAGAAATCAGACCGAAACGGGAACTTCATTCATGGTTTGGTTTCAGGTAGGCCCGGTAACATACCAAACCGACCAAGACACCCTTATGCCAAGCTGTGAAATATGAAGGATCCTGATCATCTACGGCCTGCCTGCCCGTAGCGGCCATGGCAGTGCACTAATGAGGTGAGGCGTAATGATCGCCTTACCCCTGTCCGAGCGCCTTATCCGAGTGGGGGTAAGGTGGTCATTATGCCTCGCCTCATTAGTGCGCTGCTATGACCGCTACGGGCAGCAGGCTGTAGACGATCTGGATACAAATATGAACTATATGTATTTCATACCAAAATATACCCAAAAAGGGGGTATGGAATTAACAAAATGTGATGAAATAGTTAGCTCCCTTGCATGTAAAAGTGCTTGTGGCATCATCATATGCGTAGCTGTATGCAGTTGGGCAAGAGGCCTTGAATGCCTTGGAGTAATTACTTGGCTTGCATGTATTTGGAGACCCAAATTCCCCTGTGCAACAGTACAGGTGTTGAAAGCCATGCATGCAAACACCTTCTCCCTCTTGTTCCTCACTTGCAGGCCTCTAGGGCAGCTCTGGTTCAGGTCTGAGATGCATTTGGTTGGTTTACAAGCGCCGGAACCACCACCGACGGGTACTATTGAGACCGGAAGGTCATAGCCATCGACAAGGCTAACATCATAGAAATCCATTGGGCTATCAAGGGTGAATTCTGCAAGTGTTGTTGGTGGCACTCCCCTGGCACCAGCCCATTGCAAAACACCGCCACAGTCCCCGGTAAGACAGGTTCCTTTGCCGGAATCATCGAAAAAGCATCCACGCCGACCCCAGAAACGGCCCGTCCACCCGGCCGGTGCATTGATACTCACAGATTGCCCTGGTTTTAGCTCTAACCCACCATTGCTTAGGACAGGTTTACCAGAGCCTGATTGGATGCCGGGCCATATTGTGGTCCTGCAATTGTTCTTTAATGTGAAAACAGCTGCTTGGGCACCTGCATCAGAAAACAGAATAGTAACTCAAAAACAATATATGAAACAGAAAATGATATCCCACAGAAGTTGATAGAGGAAAGAGGTTGGAATTGAAACTTACCTGAGACAGAGAAAGAGAGAAAGGAGAGGTGAAGAAGATACCACAAGGCCATGGGAGAAGGCCTTCTCAAGTATGACAGAGGAGTGTCTGTTCTCTAACAAGGATGGATGAGAGGTTTAAATAGATGGTAGTCAGTGAAGGAGGAGGAGTTACCCTTTGCGTGAATGGTTGAAACAAGTCTTTCTAATTGGAGGGTAGAAGACAGAATTGATAGAAATCTTAGTGTTTTGCTATTGTTGAAAACTATAAGCTTATTGCCGATTGTTACAGCTTTGATGAGTGAACTGCCCAGAGTTTTATATTCTGCACTGTTATGAAGCCACCAAGGACTGAACTTAACCCTTGTTACACTTATGATACTGATCGGTTATATTGGGTTGAAACAGGCAAACCAACTGTCCTATTTTTGCCGTTTACAATGGAAGGAAGGATATTTATGAAAACAAGATAAACATATGATTGGTTCAGAGGTGTACGTTCACCTGCACGTATATGCAGATGATCCATTCTCGATTTTTTGTCCTCATATTTCAATTAAAAAACAATAGTTTTTTTGAACAGATTTGCCCCAACTTAGAACCATTCCCCTAATACAGGATGAAACAGGTATTGGTATCAGGCACAACCATATCATTCCCACGAACAACACCAATGGTGTGGCCAATTCGATCTCGTTTTTCGAATACATGGTGGGACTACCTCTATAATTCTCAACACCTCAACATGTAGAGGACATAGATCCCCATGAATAGGCCCAGCCCTTTATATGGGTTGCTACTAAAGCCTAGGCCCACTACTATTACCATCAAATTTTTGGAGTTTCAACCCAAATGTAAAGAAAATGAAACCCGCAACAATACATGGGTTTGCTACTAAAGCCCAGATCCAGAGGAGCTTAAATAATTGGAGAGTCTTAGGCTCTCATTACATACTGTGTAAATAATAAAAGGAGGATCTGCTTTACTAGTTACTACCCTGATCTCCATCCTTTATTATTTTAGGATCAGTGAAGCTTGAAATCCTCACGTATAACAATTATTATACAGAGATACATACATTTAAGCATTTGGGTGCATGATTCAAGTAAATGGAATCGGCCGGAATAGCCTTGAACCCTAGAAATTCAGAACAAATTAGCTGATTTGAATCGAACAACATTGGCATCGATATATATAGGTATAAAGTATAACGGTTTTTCTTCACTTGTTCACACACCACTGGCCATGCCAACATGTATTAGAAAAGCTTCATATATAGAAAGGTTGTTTTACGAGGACAATAATCAGTAGCTGAATGTGAACAAAGCCTTTTGTCACTCAGCAAAAAGTGATGACAGAGAGTCCACACCAGACACCAACAACAATGAAACACCCAATTATGAGTAAATCATCCAATCAAAAATGCAGGGGAGGTTTATGTAATTGTCAGAAAGATCAGGAAAGGTTAGTGCAATTTACTCCCCAATTATTTATAGGTGAAAAGTGGGAACTGGGAAAGCCTCTTTAGCCTCCATTGCTGGCTGCAGCACTAAGCAGTTCTAGAGCTAAATTTCTCTTTGGTATTGAAACCTTTTTCTATTTTTGCAATTATTCTTGAATGAGACTTTTGGGCTGAACAAAACAAAACAAAACAAAACAAAACAAAAAACCTGACTTTGGATTAACACAAATGCAACCAAGGATTTGAAACTCAGAGCAATTTACATGTACCTTTCCTTTCCTGTAGTTTGGTCCAATAACAAGAAGCAACCCTTGTTGTTTGAACAATTACATGTACCTCCCCTGGAGGCCTGGACTATGGTGGGAGTTACAAATAATCCCAATCTGTTAAATTGAAACAAAAAATTCATAAATGACCATATTATCCTTCATTAGTGTAGTTTTACCTTTTTACCCATACATTATAAAACCCAAACTCATCTCCTCAACTATCCATCGTTCTAACCTCATCTTCCATCTCATCTCTTTCTTCTCCGGCCACCCGGTTGGGTCTTTAAACATTAGATCCTCTTCAGCGCGTTCAGCTGTCTAATGCGTGCTGGAGCTGGTTCCTATTTTAGGGCCAGCAAAATTAAGATGCAGAGTGAAGTAGATGTAAATCCATCTTACAAAAGCTGAGGCTGACTTGAGCACCATGAAGAAACCCAGAATGAAGAGCACAAAAACCCTTCAGGGTTGAGCTTTGTTCTGCTCCTCGATACAGAGCTCCATCATTCTTCCTGGTGAGATTCTGTGGGAGCCAACAATGGAGATTGAAGACTTGTGCACAAATTAAATAGCGAACTCCTACTCAATACACATATTGGATCAAGCCCCGTGGAACCCACAATAGAGGTGGTGGCAGGGATGAGAGGTGGGATCGGCAGCAGTTGCAGGAGGAGGAAGAAGATCGAAAAAAGAAGAAAGAAGAGGCAAAGTTGTCTTTTACTTCTCAAAACTAACACCGTCAACCTTCGTGGATACGAATATAATTATTCAAACAACAGAGGGTTTCTTGTAATTAAACCTAACTTTAAGGAAAATACATGTAAATTGCTAATTGCAAATATCAGGATCCGCTTATCCAAACATGACATTGGAGGAAAGGGTTGTCAAGTGGTATAAAGAGACAGAAGCCCCCCACTATCAAGGTTTTTAGTTCCCAATATAAAACTCCATTCTTAAGAGACAAAAAATTACCACTTTTTAAATCATAACAGTTGGAAGAAAGGATTGCAGGATCAACCATGTGATTGAAGACTCCAAATATTTTTTTTTGGCTGTCAATTTTTCTTATTTTTCTCGCTGTTATGCTAAATGGTTAGTTGTTTCTTTAATCCATCTTATCACGGGAAGAGGTTTTCTACTTGGAGTTAAAAAAGGAGGGTTGCGTTGTGATAGGAATGTAGGATATGATTGAACAGTCGCTAGCCCAGTTGATTGGAGGCTTACTAGCTGAAGTGCTTAGCTTCCAAGAAGTCATGAGTTTGATTCTCTTGGTCATATTTGTGCCATATTAAGGCACCATTTGTCTCCCCCCCACCCGTGCGATTGTAGATTCGTTGGCTTTCAATAGGTAAGAGTATATTTAAACATCTTCATGATATGACTCTAGAAAATGAAAAAAATTTCAACATATAAAATTTTACATTTAGAAAGTAAAATCATTTATCACGTACAAATTTTCAGATAAAATTTTACATAGAAACAAACGGAGCCAGATATGAAATATATGTATTTCATATTCTCAGTTCATACTATAGTATACCCAAAAAGAAAGCTATGGAATTAGCAAAATGTGATGAAATAGTTAGCTCCCTTGCATGTAAAAGTGCTGGTGGCATCATCATATGCGTAGCTGTATGCAGTTGGGCAAGAGGCCTTGAAGGCCATGGAGTAATTACTTGGCTTGCATGTATTTGGAGACCCAAATTCCCCTGTGCAACAGTACTGAGGGGTGTTGAAAGCCATGCATGCACTCTTACATGCAACCACCTCTTTCTTGTTCCTCACTTGCAGACTTCTAGGGCAGTTCCGGTTCAGGTCTGAGACGCATTTGGTTGGCTTACATTCGCCGGAACCACCATCGACGGGAACAATTGAGACCGGAAGGTCATAGCCGTCGACAAGGCTGACATCATAGAAATCCATTGGACTATCAAGGGTGAATTCTGCAAGTGTGGTTGGTGGCACTCCCCCGGCACCAGCACATTGCAAGACACCCCCACAGTCCCCTGTAAGACAGGTTCCTTCGCCGAAATCATCGAAAGAGCATCCACGTCGACCCCAGAAACGGCCTGACCACCCGATCGGTGCAGAGATATTCACAGATTGCCCTTGTTTTACCTCTAATCCACCATTGTTTAGGACAGGTTTACCAGAGCTTGGTTGGATGCCGGGCCATATTGTGGTCCTGCAATTGTTCTTTAATGTGAAAACAGCTGCTCGGGTACCTGCATCAGAAACCAGAATTGAAACTCAAAAACAATATATGAAACAGAAAATTATTGATATCCCACAGAAGTTGATAAAGAAGGATTTGAAACTTACCTGAGAGAGAGAAAGAGAGAAGGGAGAGGTGAAGAAGATACCACAAGGCCATGGGAGAAAGTATTTGCAAGTAGGAGAGAGAAGTAGTAGTCTTTATTATGTAACAAGGAAGGAGAGCTTTAAATAGATGGTATTGTAGTCAGGAGGAGGAGGAGGAGTTGCCCTTTGCGTGATTGGTTGAAACAAATCTTTCTAATTGGAGGGTAGAAGAAAGAATGATAGAAATCTCAGTGTTAATCTATTGTTGAAAACTATAAGCTTATTGCCGATTGTTACAGCTTTGATGAGTGAACTACTCAGAGTTTTATATTGGTCTGCACTGTTGGAGGGTCTAACCCAAGACTTAAAAGGCATTAAATAGAGAGAACTTCCCAAGTATATGAAGTCACCAAAGGCCTTTTGTACTAGGCTTCACTATTGAGATGGGGTGAATCAATAGTCACTAAAAAACGTTTTAAAAAAACACTATTGATGGTCACCACAACTCAAATACACACAACGGGCTACCAAGAGCTGATTCAAATAACCTGAAAACAGCACTGGTTGGGACACTCTATATATTTGCCAACAATAATTTGTGTGTATTTTGCCTTCCACTAAAATTGGTTAAACCAACTGGAAGTAACACACCCACTCTGCACCCACCACGACACTTCACAAGATACAAGAAATAAATCACAACACACAAATATACATGGTTCAACAATAAACCTACATCCACGGTGCAATACCCATGTTGGCTTTCACATTTGCACGAGTACTCTCTAATGTTGCAGCAACATAAATGGTTTCGCATCCTTGATCGTACAAAGACGAAGGGCAACTATCCTAAACACTCACAACCCCAACTGTGAATACCTAATCGTTCTAGGCTTTTTATTAACCAACTACTCACAAAGATATTACAATGCAATAAAGTGGTGGAAATTAGAATCTCAATCCCAATGTGATTCACTAGGCATATATCATCATTACACAACCTCATCTACAAAAGAGGGTCAGAGGGAATTCATCTAAGTATACTAGCCACTTGAAGATACAAGCTCAATGTCATCCCCATAGCTCAAATTAAAGCAATGCTCATAGACCTTTCAAAATGATGATCTCAAGCCATCTTCAAGTCCATCCAAACACCTAAAAACATTTAACATAAAAAACCCTCACAAAACGCATTCTTGAGCACACGAGTTCCTTCAAGCACATCTAATGTGAAGATGCAACTTGGAACACCCAAATCCGAGTTGAAATGAACAAGTTATGGCCAACATAAGTTGAGGGGTATTTTGTAATTTTAGACCATTTCAGTGACAAATAGAAACTCAGTATTTAAAGTAAGGGGCGTTGTTCTCTGTGCCGTAGCACAGGTTTTGCCCAGGCACATGGGGGTGGGCGCAATGACCACCCTGCCCCCTGAGTGGCAGGCTAGGCCCATGTGCCTGGGCACAGCCTGCGTTGCAGCACAGAGAACAACGCCCCTTAAAGTAATTACACTCCACGCATCACTACACTATCTGCTGTCACAGGAGTCGTCGGATCTTCAGGATTTCCGGCGGCTTTAATCATTATAGCCACTAGATGTTATTATCTCTAACATGCGAAGATCAATGAGTAACAATTAATAAAATAGAATCTATCAGACCCAAGTTATTACACTGACGCTCCATAGAATAAGATTCAGCCCTGATACAGTTGTTAGATGTGACATTGCACATGGAAGAATAACTTACACGACCAATCATATTTTAATCAATGGCATCTTGAAAAAAGGTAAATAGTACGGTGGAATACACTGAGGTAACAACCTTGGATATTTATTGATGGCAATTAAAATTCAAACGTCGAAAGCAACTTTAATGCTTATCATACGCTGCAATACACTGAGCCTGAGGTAACAAGAGCCTTAGATATTTATTGACGTTTGAAATTCAGAATTGAAAGTCCCTTTAATGCTGATGAGCTGGATGTCACCATGGCAAACTCGATCCAAACAAGCGTTCAATAAATCGCGGCTTACTGAGGTTCATTTCCACTCAACCAATAAAATCGCTCCTGGATCTGACGCAGTCCCATTAATGGAATCCATTCGATCGGAATCACACTCTACGTGGCTAATCCGACCCATTCACTTCAAATCGATCAAATTCTTAAATTTGCACGCAGCCCCGTGCAATTTGCATACGGCTCCCACCGCGTTTTCAATTTTACTTTTTGCCCCTGCCGACTTTTGCAAATTATAACCCAAATTGAATCTTTCATTGTTTGTAGGAAATTGGTACATAAAGGGCCTACATGAACACTTTTGCTTCTAGGCCTTGTTTTTATTCTAGAAATGATTTTCTATATTTTTGTTATTGGTCTGAATTTTTTGACAAAAAAAAAAAAAATACGATCGATAACACATAGTAATTTTGATTTCTAGGCCAAGAGACAAATAGAAACACATTTATTATGCACAAAAATTTTTGTTTATTGAACTTTTATAAATTTTAAAAAATGTCATTGCAGTGGTGGTGATGGTGGTGGCGATCGTGGAGGTGGTGGTGATGGTGCTGACGATCGTAGAGGAGGTGGTAGTAGCATGGAGGCGTTAGTACCAACATCAGTGGTGGTGGTTGAAGTTGCATTGGAAGTGGTGTTTTATTTGAACCTACTATTTTGCCCATCAAATTAACCATATGTTCATTAAAGAGTTTCAAATTGTAACTTTTTTTTCCCCCTTATTTCTCATCAACTTTTCCTATTTTGGTTCTTCTTGTTATTTAGGGTACAAAGAAGGTTCGAATTGTAACTTCTTTTTTTCTTTTTCTTTTTTTATTTCTCAACAATTTTTCCTATCCCGATTCATTTTCAGAAAAAAAAAAAAAAAGAACTAGTGTTAACAAATGGATTTCTATTATTTAGAGAGGCAGGCCCAAAGTTCCCATAGGGAAAAAGCCTTAAAAAATTTGTAAGGCATGAGAATCACGCCAAGCTAAGCAATAGCCTGGCATGGCCAGCCGCGCGCACGAGGGCCTTTGCGGGCATGCTGCCCAGTGCTCGTGGGGGCCATGCCCCTTGCTGCTGCGGCTGCTACATGCCTAGCCCTTGATGGCCTTTTGCTGCCCATGCACCATGGGCCTGTGTGGCCATGTGCCGCCCACGTGAAGGGCCCTAGGGCCCTTGATGCTGCCCAGGTGCTGCTTTCACCGTAAATTTTCAAACCTCTTCTCCCCAAGTGGCCTTGCCACTGCTTCAAAAGGTCATGTGGCCTTAATATTTTGCCACATCATCCAAACAAATGCTGCCACTTCATCAGGCCCTAGTGGGCCCCACTCACTTTTAAACACTAAAATACATGTCATTTCAATAAAATCCCATGCTGAACCATTGCAACCACCATGAAACCAATCAATCCATCAACAAAGGGACCCAATTAAGGCCCGAGTAGAATTACCAAATGCCCTTGGGCATCAAAATCATACCAAAAACATATGCAACTATTCCAAATTCATTTCTTACACTTCCAACATCACTAATGTACAGTTGCCAACAATGACAACAAATAAACCTCAAACACTGCTAACGCTCAACAGACCGAACTTAACCGCTATGGAACTCACGATTTTAAAAAACAAGTATTAGGATCAGCATCAATACCAATACAGTCTACCATATTGGGTTGAAAGTTGAAACAGATGACTTTGTTCTCATGTTTCGATTAAAAAATCAATTTTTGGACAGATTTACCCCAACTTAGAATCATTCCACTGATACAAGATCAAGTAGGTATTGGTATCAGGCACAATCGACACCAACGATTGGGTGGCCAATTTGATACCATTTTTCAAAACCATGGTGGGACTACCTTTATAACTCTCAACATCTCAACATGCACAAAACATTGATCCCGATGAATAGGCCCAGCCCTTTGTATGGGTTGCGAGTGAAGCCTAGGCCCACTACTATTATCATCAAAATTTTGGAGTTTCAACCCAAATATATATATATTTTTGGGGAAGTAGTTCTCTGTCCGGGAGTGTGGCGCATGTGTCTATCTCTCTCCTCCTCAAAACAAGGGGGTAGAGATGTCTTTTCACATGGGGAGGAGAGAGATAGACTCATGGGAGTGCTGGCATAGGCCACACTCCCTAATAGAGAACTTAGAGAATTTTTTCCTATATTTTTTTTATAGAAAGGCTCCGTTTGGTTGCAAGGGGAATTAAAGGGAAGGGAAGTGAAATTTTCATACTTAAAAAATGAACTTTTTTAATCATTTCCCCATGTGATTGTATAAACTACTTAAATTTCTTACCATATCTAGTAAAGATACATTTTACATGTAATATTTATTGACTAAAAGGTGGCGGTACGTACGTAATAATAGCTTGACAGGACGTTCTTCAATTGATATCTGTTGATTTAGTCTCTTCAAATCTCAGTCGTTGTACTATTTACCTAAAACCGGCTGCGGTGATCTTTCTCCACTCTCCGTACCTCTCCATCTCCCGCCCTGCCCTGCCCTCTCTTCTCTTCTCTGTTCTCTCCTCTCCATTGCAAACCCGGCAGCCTCTCTCTCTCCTTTTGCCTTCTTCATCAATCGAGTTTTTTTTTCCCTAATGTCATCGCTTTTTATTAGATTTGTACTTCATTTTTTTTGCTTCTTGTCGATATGGTTTTCTTCCTTGATTTTGATTCTCTTATTCTATTCGTTTTTAGAGTATGAAGGACTGTGATTTCTTAGTGAGAGCTGCAAGCTTTTTGATATATGCTTGGGTCTTTAGGAGATGACTGCATATGGAATAGGTAGTATTCGAAAATTATTGATGGTTATTTTTTCGAAGCCTAATTTCGTGAGATTCTTACTGGACCAAGGTGTAGTCTCTGTGATAATGGTAATTTGGTCAGTTAGCTTCTGGATGAACATTAACGCTAAACCCAGATGCCTCTTTCTTCGTTCCAATGCCTCCAACAGCCTTCCGCCAAGTAGAGGCTTTTTCTGCAGAGTGGTGGGAGTTGGTGAAGACCTCTACATGGTTCGGTGACTACTAGCTTTACCAACATCAGGAAGAGGCGAGCTTCATCAGCGAACTGCATTGATAATGATGACGACAACATAGCAAATTTGCTGCCAAACTCTTTCGATCTTGGCGTTGATGAGGAGTATAGTCTGGAGGCGCAAATGTAGGGTGGGTTGGATTGATGGAAGATCAAAATGAATCAACGTTATCAGCTCTTCACTTGCAGAAGGGAGCCCACAGAATGGCTTAAGGGCTGATGTTTAAGCCCTGGTGACGGCCTTCAACTTGTTCAAAATCTTATGGAAACTAAGAGGAACCAAGTATGTGTCGGAGCCTGCAAAATATAGGGAGAAATTCCCCCAATGCGTAAGCCCAAAAAAGTATCTCTCTCTGGCTCGCTGCATACAAGAACTTCATTATAACAATTTTCCGTACTTTAATAGAGAATGGGAAATTGGCGAGATAGAGCAAGGTGCTGTGGGTTTGCAACGACGGAGGAGAGAGAGCGAGAGAAAGAGGCAGGGAAGGGCCGAGGGCGAGCAACGATAATGGCTATAAAACTGTCACCGAAAAAATTAAGAACTGGTGACAAGAAGAAAATCAATTGATGGCTTAGATTGCTTCATGCCAAATGTACGGTTAACGTCAAAAAACGTGAAAATAAGTTTTTTCGACGTACCTGTTGCTACCACCCACCCATATTTATTTTACATTTTAAATCAAAGGAAAATGGATGCAAAGTAAAGTAAGATTTAATAACCAAATATGGAATGATTTAAAGGTAGATAAAGTTCTTTCAACTTTCAACCCAAATGAACCTTAACAAATCAAGAAAAGGAAGCCCACTTCCATACATGGGTTGCTAGTAAAGCCCAGCCCCAAATGAGTTGTGTTTTTTTAACCACTTAGGATGCATGGTTCAAGTAAGTGGAATCGGCCAGAATAGCCTTGAACTTTAGAGATCAAGAATGAATTAGCATCGGAATTGATATTTAAGTATAAAGTATAAAGGTTTTTCTTGACTTGCCCACGAGCCACCGGCCACCGGCCACCGGCCACCGGCCACCGGCCACGGCAACATGTATCAGAAAATGATCATATATAGAAAGGTTGTTTTATGAGGACAATGATGAGTAGCTGAATGTGAACAAAGCCTTTTGTTACTCCAGAAACAAATGATAACAGAGAGCCCCACACCAGGCACCAGCAAGTGCAGCAACCATGAAACACCCAATTATTTATATAGGTGGGAACTGGGAAAGCCCCCTTATCCACCATTGCTGGTTGCAGCACTAAGTAGTTCTAAAGCTAAACTTCTTTTTGGTTTTTTAACCCTTTTTTTTCTATATTTGCAATTATTCTTGATTGAGACTTTTGGGCTAAAGAAAAATAAAAAAGCTGACTTTGTAAAGCTGGACTTTGTATTAACACAAACGCAACCAAGGATATTTAAAACTCAGTATTGCAATATCAGGAATCATGATCCCCTTATCCAACATGATATTGGAGAAAAGGATTGTCAAGTTGTGAAACAGACAGAACCCCTCACCATCAAGGTTTTAGTTCACGGTATCGGTGTTGCTATCGGTCACCTTCGATTTTGATATGGATTGATCGTATCAGATCAATTTCAATACAATAAATTACTTTATTGACAAAAAAAAAGTTGCCACTTTTTTATCGTATGAGTTGGTATACATATACATATCGAAATCCAAACTAATCCAATAACAAACCAGTTAAAGAAATGGATAAGAACCCGAAATCGAAGCTTTCCTTGTTGGTTTATTTTTTTATGGGAAAATAATTTTGAATTGGATTTGAGAGAAGGAAAACCATATGTGGACTTAAGTTAGTGACCCCCAAGAACAATGAATCTAAAAAGAATAAAAAAAAATATGCACCTAGTGGGAGTCGAACCCACAATACCAAAGGCCGAAGCCTTAAACTGATCTATAGATCATACTCCCTTGTGTGTTGAGCTACAAGTGCTTCTTATTCATTATTTGAGAAAAAAAAATAAATTAAAAAGAAATAAAAATACATGCCCCCTTGAGGTTCCTAACAGTTAACAGATTACCTCCATTTTGTTAGTCTAGGTCTAACAGTGTTAAAATCAAGAGGTGAATTGATAAAAATGCCCTTACAAGAAAAATTTTTAAAAAAAACCTACAACTCATCTTCCCCAAACAATTTGGAGAAGATGAGTTACAGATTTTTTTTTCTTAGAAGGGCATTTTTATCAGTTCACCACTTGTTTTTAACACTATTAGACATAAATTAACGAAATAGGGGTGGGTATTCACTTTTAAGAACCTCAGGGGGGACACGCAGAATTTTCTAAAACTGAAAAATATTTTCATAAATAAGACAAACCTCAGGAGAGGTACGTGAAAAAAAACCCCTAAATATTTTTTAGACTAAGGAATCCAGATTGTTAAAAAAAAAATAGCTGACTTAATTGTAAAAGAAATTTATGTACAAGAGGAATACTAACTTTCCCTTATTTGATTTTAGGTTGCTAACAAAAGCAAGGTCGTAGTTGATATTGGAGGAACGGGTGACCCAGACTTGATAAAGTTGGGCACTGACAGTTTTATTGTTTGATTGCCAAAAACAAAGAATAGTTGGAGTTTTGGACTTTGGATCTTTCATAAGGAGGCTCCATTTGTTTCGATGAGATATTTTTAATTCTAATGAGACAAACTCTTGAAAAGTATGTCCCTCCTTTTCAATTTTGCCCATTTTACATTGATATGAATGAAATCAAAACTAAAATCAAGGGTTGAACAAGTTAAAGAGAAGGATTCCACATGAAGACAGTGTGGTGTGGTGTGGTGTGGGGGTCAATTGCGGCGTGGAGAATGGTATAATTTATATGGGGCCCACATAATTAGGGTAGGAGAAAAAAATAATAAAAAAAAACCCATGTGAGAGAGTGATCATAATACACTGGCGTCGTGGAAAACTTCATCCCTTAAGTTAATGATTGAGGAGAAAATTTTTCATGAGATCACAAGGATTATGGGCGAATGTAGTGGTAGGTAGATCATAGACTTTTATTACTCATGGGTGAGCGGGGACTTGCCCCACCTGATGCAAATTTTCAATAAGAATGACCCTTTTTTAAGTTACTTCCACATCAAAATTCAAAGTTCAAATAAAGAAAAAACTCTATAAACAAGTGGATCCCAAGACCCCTTGCTCACATGTCAAATTTCAAACAAGAAATCAAAAAATCTAGAATGACTAAAAGTATGCACAGGTGACATAATTACAATAGAGTGGCTGATCCACGTTATGCCCTAGTAATTTAGCGCTTGGAATTACCACATCACTCTTTCACGTTAAAAGAACATATGACATGATGTATAGAAATCAACACTAGGCATGCGGAAACTTTTTCCCCTTAATATATTTTTTTCCTCCGTGTTATTTTTTCACATGTACGACAACATCTCATTTCAGTTTACACATGGAAAGTGTAAAGAGTCATATAGTTACCACGATTTGTTCAGATCTGTGGTGTCTATGTATACTTGAATAGCTCTTTCCAGCTAATACCTTAAGATTTTGAGTTAAACCCTCCAACAAGGAAAAATCATTGCCATTTGCATCGCGAAGTTGAAATTTGAAGATTTCCTTAATCTTTTGATAATTCAGTTTTCATTTTCACATTCAAAAAACCCACGTGCAAAATGGAAGGGTGGTTGGTGATGTTCATAAACCACCCCATTTCTTAGTGTGAGAGCATTTCTTGTTTCCCTCACACAAATGACAGCAGTTTATGTGATTTTAGCGTCCATGAAAAGCCACATTTTGGTGGAAATGGTCCTGTGATTCATGAATCCTGACATCATTTTATATATCGTCAGTATTGTTGGAGACTCTTTAGTCTGTTTAGTCTTTTTGGTTCATGAGTGACTCAAGGGAACTAAAATACCTATCCTCTCATTACTTTCATATTTACACTGTTTCTTTGTTTATGAGTTTTGTCATTAAATCATGGGAGAATGTTCTCTGTGTCTCAGCGCAGCGTGTACTCATGTACATGGGCAGCTTGTGCAGGGGCAGGGTGGTCATTGCGCCCACCCCCATGTGCCTGGGCGCAGGCTGTGCTAAGGCACAGAGAACAGCGCCCCTTAAATCATTTACTCGGGGAGAAGAGGGTACCCAATATAGCTTGGATAATGATAGACAAGACCGAACCAAAAAAATAGGACCGAATTTTTATCGGTTCAGTTTCAATTTTGGGTTATCGGCAACAAACTGAAATTGATCGGACTGACTGACAATACCGATCGAATGGACCCATAATAAACCAATAAAAGACTGTTAAAAGAAACCAATAAGAGACTGCTAGAAGACTATTGGTTTCAATTTGGATTTTATAGACCGACCCTTTATTGGTCTGGTTTTGGTCAGACTCAATACATATGAAATTTTAAAAAAAAAATCTAATCAAAACCAGACTGAACCGATCATTAACACCCTTAGGTCTATGTGATAGAGAACCTTAAATGTGCTTCATTGATCAAATTTCAGCAAACTTATAGAAATTGGTAAAAGATGAGTTCCAAATGAGAAACTGCCACTACCATGAAGGGTTTCTTGATAAAACTCCTAACAACTGCCCTCTTAAAAAATACACAAGGGCCATGGAATTTATTTACAGACTTTTGAAGGCCATTGTAGGGAACCCTTTGGTAGTGCTCTAATATCATTTCTATAAAATTTATTTATTTTAACCTCGCTTTTAAGGCATTTTTATCAATTATTTTAAAATTTACAGTGAATCTTTACATATAAAAAGGTTGTGAGATCTCTGTCATTTTTTTTAATCACTATTACACTAGCAAATGGGAAGTTGGTGACACTCAACATCTGATGAGTCAAACCCCATTAAATATTGGATAGCATAATCTATCCTGACCCATGAAACATGCAAGATATTTATTAATAGGGGAAAAGAACACTACCCTGTCGTGTGCGATGTGCCACTCCTGTCCCTAGACATTGGGCCGCACAAAGTGGTCATTGTATCTCCATGGATAGATAAAAATCCCCAAGGTGTGCCAATCATTTTGTGTAGTTTTATGTGTAGATGCAGGAGCCGTGCACCACACAAAACCAAATAGTGTGTTCTTTCCTTTATTATTAATGACTAGAGCCTTTGATAGTTTAACAAAGGGAGAAGGTTCCGGCACTGCTAATGTGGGAGGAATTTCTCATGTCACATCAATCATGGCTTAGGAAATGATTTCATCAACATGGGACCCATGTGATCAGGAAGGAAAGAGAGAATCAGTGTCAGTCACATATGGCTAGAATCTGAGGTGTGGGCGTGCAAATCACATATTGTTGACACCCAAGTATTTTTCCCTTGAAGAAGTTAAGTTTGAGGGAGAGAGGGGGAGGGGTGGGAGACTAGCACACAACGTTCATAAACCAAGGAAGTATATAATGAAAATATCTTCATTTGCTATGCTTTAGAACCCAATTGAGGGAATTGAGAAGGATTGCCATGAGCAAAGCTCAAGACAATTAACCAATATTCAAGATATTTGCAAAATATTGTTTTAAAACCCTTAAAGAACACAATTCTATTGATTAATTGTTCTAAACACCTTAAAGAGAACATTTCTATTGATCAATAACTACAAGTGCTTTCGCGTGGCTATCGTGCATTGAGCGGTAGCTAGCCTGCTCTTGGTCTTTACTCTTTTTTTTTCTTTTTTTTTTTGGGTGAAAAAACCTTGCTCTCAAGTCTCAGACTGCCATTCTCTTGCTCTCCTGTTCATTTTTTTTTTCTTTTTCTTTTTCTTTTTCAAGTACAAATTGAAATAAGTTTGTTCCTAAATGGTATGTATTACAAAAAATTTGATTAGAAGTTGAATTAAGAAAACTCAATAAAGAGTGAAAGACCTATCAGTAGTACTCTTAAAGTGAATAGGAGCGTTAAATTATGAGGTGTTGGTTCTTGCCACTTCTTCCTACAGATGTACATCACTTTCACACACAATCTCTTTCTCTCTCTCCTTCCTAATCATGTGGGTCACTTTGTACACGGATTATGAGACATCCCTCTTGTGTACTCATTGACTTGATTGAGAGATACCATTACATGCGAACGGCATGAAGATCACATCATCCAATGGTTGTGGATGAAGAAGGGGGGCCGGGGGTGTGAACTATAAAGTCCCTCTAAGTTGTACAGTTTTCATCTTCTGGTTTTGGATTTTGTGATTAGTGTAATTCGAATTTATCTTTCATCTTTCGTTGTTTAGTTTGATCTTGTTAATGGGTTCTTTAATTTCTTTTCAATGAGTTTCCGTGGCCATGTTGGCATGGATTGTGTAAATTTCCTGGATCATAGATTCGGTTGTGTTATATAATTTTTGGGAAGCAGGTTTTGCAATGCGGGAGTGTGCTCTATGTCAAGGCATCTCCGTGTGTCTATCTCTCTTGATTAAAACAAAAGGACAGAGGTGTCTTTTCACATAGGAAGGAGAGAGATAGACTCATGGGAGTGCTAGAGTAGGCCACACTCCCGGACAGAGATCTTTTTCCCATAATTTTTTATAATCTGTATTAGGGTAATGGTGGGTTTTCTTTTTCATTTGCTCTTCTAAAAGTACCTTTAGAATACTGGTAAAAGGTGTATATAGGGTAGACTAACAAAACTGGGTCCTTTTGTATGCCTAGACCAGCTGGTGCTGATGTATAACGCCTTCCCTCTATGGTAGTCCATTTTTAGAGTCAATGGAAATAAAAAAGAAAGTTGTGACTTCACCCATGGATGCCATCATTTTCATGGGCCCAAAAAAGGTTTTACTAATTAATGTCACAAAATGTGATGACATCTATCACAATTTCAAATATAAACCTAATATTTTTTTAGGGAGAAAGTTCTCTGAGCAAACGATATAGAGAAACTCACTAATGAAGCATGATAGAATGGTTTTCTACACAAGAGAGAAGCAAGATATCATTTCATTCGAAAGGAAGAGGGAGAGAGAAAGAAAGGAAGAGAGAGAGAGAGAGAGACCTTTTTTTGTTTACTACGACTAATTGATGGATGCCACACATTGGAGTGCCAAATTTTCTTCTGGTTAGGCATTTCAGGTGGGAGATGTGCATGTTGATTTCCTTGTTCTATAAGGGACTTATGTCACTAAAAAAATGATATCCGGCATATGTAATCATGATGAATCTTCAATCCTAAAGTGTAACTCAGTTGGCAAGGACCATTACCTCACAATTAAGAAGTTATGAGATCAACTCTTCTTGGAGTTAACCTATCCAAAAAACATAAATAAAAAAAATCAAATTTTCACTATAGAAGGCATTTTTCATTGATGAACTTCCGTTAGTAGATGTGCATATTGATTTTCTTGTTCAACTCTCTTTATATTAATTGAAGGCATTTTTCAGTTGATAAAAATGGAAACAATAAGTTTAGCATTTGTTTGGATTATTGAGAATTTAATATTCATCTAAGTTGGATGAAGTGAGGATCATTGGAGTTATATATGAACTCTTAGTGCTCTAATACCCAAGACTAATAATAATTAAAGCTGTGGATTACAAATTCAAAATTTTGAGTTAATTTGTTATTCCAGCTTGTAGTTGGAGTTATGTTTCATCTTTGGGAGATTTTCTTTCTTTCTTTTGGGATTCTTCACTGGTCTTGACATCATGACTGATGTATCATTTTCTATTTTTTTAATATATTTTTATTCACCAAAATAATAATAAAAAATTTAGATGACGGGAGAGCAATTGGGTATTATAGGAGTTTTATTTATATAAGAGAGAGTTGTCGGAGCAGGTAGGATAGGAGCAAACCAACGAGATACGGTAAAATGGTATTATACAAAGGAGGATAGTGAGGTAATTTCATTTGCAGAGGAGAGAGAGAGAGAGACACAGACAAAAGTGCTAGCATACCCTGCCCCGACAGCTCAGAAATTTTTTTTCGTACTTCTATATTCTAATTCAAATGAGGAATAGAAAAAATCCATAGTATACATCCACTTAAAATAGGATCAATTTGAAATCGTGAGAGCTGAGTCCAACAACAAGAAAGTGATTTATATTGAATACTGTAGTTTTACATATTTATCATGCTTCATGCTTCAATTTGCATGCCTGATGGGAACCAAAATATCCACCAGAAGTTGTGAAGTTCAAATTCTATTAAGATGCAGGAACTAGTTGTTTTAATGAAAATTTATTGTGCTACCTAGACTACTACTAATCATTAACAGATTAAATTCAAAACCTACCAACTTTTGGCTGTTTATTGCTTCTTCTTTTGTTGGCAAATTTGTTTTCTCATGTTTCTTGCTTTCTTTTTTTCATAATCCCCTACACCATTAAATATAATTTTAGGGCATCTTTCTCTATACAGACCTATGTTACCTTCCATCCAAACAACTTTTTGTTGCTTCCTTTGATGCAACCATTGTTTTCGTAATTTTTTATATCTAATATTATTTTAGAACAAACATTACTAAAGTCTCTTATACAAATAATAATTAATTTTAGGATTGATGTTCTATGTGCCGCAGCATAGCCTGCGCCCAGACACATGGGCCTATCATTCAAGGGGGCAGGGTGGTCATTTTGCCCACCCCCGTGTGTTTGGACGCAGACTGCATCCCTGGCACAGAGAACATTTGACCTTAAATTTAACAGGGTCAACTGTAATAAAAAATCACAATATCGTCAGTAGTGTTGATGGGATGAATATATCCAATATTATTTTAGAACAAACATTACCAAAGTATCTTACAAAAATGATAATTAATTTTAAGGGGATCAATTATAATAATAATCACAACATCAGCAATAGTGTTGATGAATATGTAGATTGATAATATGGTGACTCATCTACTAGTTTCTACTTTGATATTTTATATGTTTTTTCTTTTTTGTTGCATAAGTTACCTTAAAGGGGTACCACATAAAGGGGGGGGGGGGAAACTTCTCTAAATATATACCTTCTTTAGGAGGTAAAATAGAGTATAATTGCCTGCCATTGGTAGAAGTGGAAGCCCACTTACCCCACCAACATTACATTTGGATAGAGATCAATGGGAACTAACTAGAAAGTCAACTGCTTTGGTATCTCTTCCACTATAAATTTGATTAATAATTTATCAGTAACAAGAGCATCAGTTAAAATATTACTTTTATTCATAAAAGGCATCTTGTTCTTAAATGAGACAAAACCTAGAAAATGTGTTTTTAACTATTGGATAGATAGAGCACCCAAAAGGTTGGAAATGTATTAAAATTACTGTTAAGCTATTGCTTATCATCTTCTATCATTAACAATATTTTACAAAATACTGATTTGGGGGAAATTTTTGTGCACGGCCGTGCATGGTGTTCGATCATGCACAAAGCTATTAGCTGGAGTTGAGAATCTGGTGCACCCTCCTCTATTCCATCGGACGACTGTGTGCACGGTAATCATTGCACAAACCTTTTGCCTATTCAGTGTACAATCATCTCTCAATATGATAGTCTGCCACATGTTTGTACTTGAAATCTTTTCCATAAATAAAGGGTGACACAGGAAAATGGTGGTGGGAGCTAGAGGGTCCAACCCCACTAAATGACAGCAAAAACAGGGATGGGTTGGTCATTTCACAGGTGGGTCTCACCTGCCCCCCCTTGAAATGACCAATCTCCTGTTTGTAGGGTGGTTTTCGAATGCTGGACCCTCCAGCTCTTGCCACGATTGAAGAAGACCCAGATCCGTGACATGGGATATGTGTGGAACCATTTGCAAATGCCAATAAAACTGCCACATAATGACGACGAATGTGGATTTAAATGATATTACACTCATGTGGGGCACTTTTTTTTTTTATGGTTAGAGGAGAGGCACTTGGTTAAGATGATTTTGAGGTAAATACTAATTGAAATTTTATTACCAGTAAAATTATTATTAATTGTGTTGATGATAACACAATTATTATTAAGAGCGAGTGATACACTTGGAGATGTTTGGTGCATGAGAACATTTTCTTTTTCATCATTCTTTTTGGGTGCTCTAACCTCTAATAAAAATTAAAATTTATGAATATATAGTCAAATTGATTGGAAAGAAATGTCATATTGCTTAAATAAATATTCTTTTAACTAATAATATATAAATTCACTTAAAATGATAAGATAAAATATGATAGATAGTTGCAATTAATTTTCTTTAAAATGTTACTAGATATAGTCATTTACTTAAATAAAACATTAAAAGATAATTTATTGTAGTATTATTATGAATGATATGTTAATAATATGGCTCCTGAGCACTAAACAAGAGATCAAGGGGATAAATTCAAAGGTTAAAATGATAAATAAAATCAAAACATATTAAGAAAATTATTGCTAGGAACTTCAAAACCACCATTAGTGCCCTTTTAAAATTGAAGTCTAAGGCACATATATCACATGTTTTGCATGCTCCACTTCTCCCTTAGAATGTTTTGAATTGTTTTATGTTGGAATGAATATAAGTATCCTCCCCTCTTTTTCAAGTGTAAAAAAAAATGATCGAGTTATTAAAATAGTTAGCTTGTTTAGCTTTAATCAATAAGCAAATAAATGAATTAATATTTCCTTTAAGAATCATAAAAGAAATATTAAGATGGAACTATGAGAAAGCATATGTGGAGCCAAGTACATTTATTATACTAATTTCAATTAAAAGAGAAAGGAATTGGAATTGGTGTTATGTAGCAAGATGGAGACGATGTGTGGTAAGTAAACATGGACACAACTCCTTTGTGTATTAGAACCCTAAATCATCTTCATTGCCATTATTTTGTATATACGTGAACTATACCTAGCATGGGTTCTAAAGTTCTTTAACTCGTCAATATGCTTGTCAAATAAATAGCATGGTCTGATGCATTTATGACTCGCAACATATTCTTATATGTTTATCTTTTTTATTTTTTTTTTTGGGTAAAGAAAAGCTTTACTAATGGAAGACATGTGTACAACCAATGGCATCGGACGAGCAAAGGTTGTCAAGCCACAGAGTGAAAATTGGTTAATCTGTCATACACATGATAGACAGGACCTTCCTTGCCAGGACATTAGCAACAGAGTTCATAGTCCGTGAAACAAAAAGAAAAGTTATTGAAACTAAAGAAGAACTCAGTTCTCGAATGTCATCAATAACATAGTTTGGTGCTTTATTTAAAAAAACACCACTGTTAGATGGGTCGTTTAGCTTGAGAATCATAAAATCTCAATCAACTATGTTTCTTATAGGTTCAAAAGTTGAAAAGAAAATTCAATAGACCTTCCAAAAGCTTCAAATTGCAATGCAAAGATTGAACATTTAGAGATCATTTGATTAATGCATTATACTGATTTGTACTCATAAATGCTTATATGGGATACATTTAGCTGCAAGTCTTGATCCTTTTAAGTGAGCTCAACTAATATATAGGTAGATTTAAGGTGCTCTTCAATTATTTGTAGGTGTAGAGAAATGAAAATAGGTATTCATGATAAAGAAGATCATTCTAAACAGAAGTTTCCAAACTCATATTTTTTCTAAAAATGGCATTTTACACAAATTTAATATCATCTCACAAGATTGTTAGAATGAGTGATTGAGTATCCTCACCTTACGATAAAAGATATTTTTCATGGACGTAAGTCTAATCTATGATATTCAGAATAAATATATGGATTTGAATATTAAATTGATACATTATCAATAATATAATGTTCTCAAACAATACTAATTTTTTATGAAAAATAACTTGGTTTTCTAGTGCACAAGCTATAACATATAATACATATTTACCACTAATTATTTTATGTATTCAATTATATTACTAGTTATTATGATATTATTTATATTAAGGACAATTATTATTGGACACATATACTTATGCAACTTAATGCTATTATATCTTCTCCGTACCCCCCAAAAAAATTAATGCTATATATTATATCTTAATGAGTCTTTATTTTTTTTAGATATTATATTTGCACTAAAATGCAAACATTATATGAGATCCTTCTTTTGCATAACACCCATTGGAGTAAGTTGACCTTATTAGTCAGACCACAAAAATTAAATAAAAAAAAATTGACCTTATTAATTTTATTTTTTTGAGAAACAAAGCAAATTAACTTAATTCTAAAATAGGAAAAAAAAGCATACAACGTCCGAGTATAGATTTCTTCATACATCTTCTCACACAATAAACCATGGAGCTCAAAGTTATACATTCTCTCATATTTCGATCCATGTGGACTCCAAGTAGATGATACCATTCTCTACTTCACCCTTGGTGTGGTATGCAGATTCCTCCTCACATTGACATAGTAGGAAACCCGTTCCCTTTTAAAATTCTTAAATAAAAAAAATAATTAGAACATAAGATGTTGATCCAAATTACTTACCCTGATTGCATGGGTACTGCACCGAGACATATAAACACCATCAGGCAGCGATCTCTTGCTCTCTTGCCCTCTTGTCCTGCCATTTAGCTTACTCTGACATGTTTAACACCCTTGTTAGACTTTTGGTTCTCCATGGTTTGACTCGGGAGATGGGACTTAAGGCCAAGTGGACAATAAAATGATAAGACGGCTGGGAACCCACTATCCCACTCGTACGGTAAGTGGATCCCAAACCAACAAACGTTTTGGTCCCCATTGCACGGTGGGGATCCAGCCGTACTGATAATAGCATATTTCATTCATTGTACATGAAACTACAAGTCTACAACTGGGATGAGTCGATAAGATTACTTGGCCTGTTTTATTTATGCAACCAGTGCAACCGCCAAGTGTTCGGTGTATTGCCACAGTGAATAAATCCCATAAACTTATAATGGTTTTGCGGGCTGAATCTATAATCGCCTTCTTTGTGGTTTTTTCTTCATTCCCTGCGGAGTACAGACTCTTAAGGCTTACATCGTGGTGTATCCACCCCAAGTCCTCTTGGACAATCCTCGGCTCGTGGGTCGTGCTGCTTCGTCTGAGAGGTCCTAACTCCCAAGTGGGGCCTTGGTTTCCTTTTTTGTTTTTTTTTAATGAAAGAATGACTCTTCCAGTCATTGAAGATCCATATGTGGGCTCTAGCAATCACAAATCGCAGCGCATTTGCGTCAGTAACTCCAAGAAATTCTGCTTTTCTTCAGTCTCAACGTCAACGTTTTGCTGTGGTAGCGTGTGGACAGATACATATATGCAATGGATTGTGAAACACTGTACCACGCAATAACGGAAAAAAAAGACCCTCCCCCCAAAAAACAACCCATTTGAATGCGTCTTCCTTGTTCTCATTCATTCACTCAGAAATCTCCAAGTCGCCAAACACTGTATCATGTGATGTGAGGCAGTGGCGGGGAAGCTTGCAGCTGCCCCACGGGGACCCACACAGCTGAGCCTACAACCCCTTCTTCTTCAATGGCTTTCAAGCATCATTTTATATTCTTATTAAGTCCCTCCACACCCCCTCTCTCTCTCTCTCTTCCTTTCTCTTTTTTTATCGGTGACAGACACACAGATTTTTTTTTCTTAATCCGAGAGATTTCGGATTCTCCCTCTCAGAAGAATCTCCTAAAAGCCCAGGTGCTGCTTCACTCGGTATCTCATATCCGAGCCGAGATAACGTTTTTTCTCTTTTCTACTTTATCGCTTCTGGGCAGTGAAGATTCGCTTCAGGGCTTCTGAGTTCCGTGCGAATTTTCATTCAATTCTTCTTTTCCTTTTTATCTTCTCCAATTTTTGTTGTCTCCACTTGAATTCTCGCCTGAGCAGAAAAAATTTCAGGTCGGTCTTTGGATTTGAATAAGAAGAAACATGTTTTATGTTTCCAGGTTTCAGTGGAAATGATCAGTACTCAGCCTGAACCAAAGAGCTCGATTTATGCAATTAATCACGTTACTCTGAAGAAGGAATTTGGAGACTTGAGTGGGTTTCAAGTTTTCAGTTTGATGCTTGAGGTTCCCCACCATAATCCTTGAGGAAGTAGGGACGATGACCATGGAGCGAAGCTTGTCAGGGGAAATCCACGAGGGAAGTAATAAGGGAGGATATGTATTGGCGATTGAATGCTTGAAAGGGAGCTCGAAAGCTGACGAATGGAACGGAAACATGCTTCAGACAGGCGACATCGTGGAGGAGCTGAAGATCGGAAACGTGTTGTCCGTTCGACCGCCGTTCAAGAACGGAAAGCACGGGGTGCAGAAACTCCTCCACACGTCGTTCAAGAAGAGGGAGACGTTGATTAAGGTCCGAGTCAGACGCGGCCGATACGAGGTCGTTGAGTTGCAGGCCTGTATCGTCCCCAACGAGGCCGCCGGGAGGAAGCAGTATATGTTGAGATCTATTGATGATCCAAACTACGCTGTTGGATTCGCTGATCGGACGGAAAGCGATTGCCTTGCCTTTCAAGGTAAGCTCTCTCTCTCTCTCTCTCTCTCTCTCTCTCTCTCTCCGTACGAGTTTATATGAAATTCAAAGTGAATGTTTGGTTGTAAATATAATTTTGACAAATCAAAGGCCTGCAAAGGAAGGAATGTTTGTAAGTACAATACATAATTTTGGGTTTATCAGAAATAAAATCTCACAGCTTTTCCATGGCTTGATCTAACATATTTTTTTAACCGATCTAGCATTTCGATTGGTTAAGACTAAAAGTGGTATGTGATTCTCCCTTCCTGATATAGGTACTCTCATTGCTCAAACTTAAACTAGTGGAGTGGGTTCAAAAGTTTTGGGTAATTTGAATCAAATGCTTTTTGGTTCCTTTTGAATAATTTGAATCAAGTGGTTTTTTGGGTGGACTATTAAGCTGAAATATTTATTAATTTGAATCAAACCCACCACGTATGGGGTTTTCTGCTTCCCCCCCTTGGTTTTCCAGGTGCTCTTGTGGAGCTCACTTCACTTTGTTTTTCAAACATTTTTCACAGGGCATGGAAGGTTAGTAGTTAACTGTACTTTCTAGGTATAAAGTACTTGATCCTGGTGTTTTAGCTAACTTCGCTTGCTGTTAATCTGTTTTCTTCTCTAGACTACAATAGACTAGTCTGCACTCGCATTCTAAATGATGTAGTGGGGGTGCTTTCTATCCTAAAGGAAAATGGAAACATGAACATCACTTATCCTTTGCTTTGGTTCGTACTTTCTTGCTTTTGTGCTATTGCACCTACATCCTGAACTAGAAGTGGTTTATGGCTATAGCACAAAGGTTAACCCTTTTATGTTACAGAGATTTGTTACTGTTGGTTTGAGGACATGTGAGCGTATGGACTAGTAGCCTCCAAAGCATTTATACTATCTGTGCAACACCAGTACGAATCCAATTTTATTGCCAAACCATGCTTTATTGACATTTTTTGTGGAAAACCTTGGATGGGATGTTTGCAAATCTAATCTGTCCTTACATTACCTTCTGGGTTGTTTGGTAGCATCTGAAGTTTGTTCAAGTAGGGTTACTATTGGGTTTAACCACATTTGTTCCCTCACAAAATTCATTGAAATATAAACCGAGACAGACCATATGGATATCTATTTAACTTTTTCAGCAATGTAAAAGGCAATATTTTGGATATTCAGGTTCAAGAAGATCTAGGGTGGTCTCTGCATTAAGCAAAGCACAGCTTCAAGATGGTTATGTATCATACCGCTGGGAGAGGAAGATGCAGTTGCTTACAGTTCCCAATTCAAGTTGCTTTCTTTCTATACTGTTTCTTCCAAAGGCATCAGACCGAGTTGCTTCACGGTACAATGACATTGAGGACACGCTTGCTAGGGCAAATGCCTGGTTAAATGCTTCTCATGCCAATGGGGTCCCTATATCATTTATGAATATCCAGACTGAGTCCCTCCTTACGAAGGTAAATTTGGAAAAGTTGCTATAATTAAACCCTCCTTTTATTCATTTATTAATTTTTTCTATGCCATATAATTACACTCTTATACCAGCTTTTAATCAGCTTGAACCAAAGTTTTGAACTCCCCCACAGGGCTAGGCCTCCTCAGATATGATCCACGGTACCTTAAAACCATTATGACAATCTTACTTTTTCCCCCTTCACTGTAATCCTTTAGCATTTTCCACATAGGAAATGTAGACCATCTCATTCTGGACCTCTTATAGTATCTGTGTCAAAGCAATGGAACTGGCTGGTAAGTAGAATCTGCAATCCATTGGGTTCTACCTTCAAGTTCTCTGAGTAGAATGATTGGCCTGATTGAAGGACTGATGTTGAGTATGTACACTGTTTTGAACAATTGTGCCTAACAATATAAGAGGATATTCTGAAAGGAGCTTAACTGAATAGGAAGGATATCCAGAGGGCACATCATTCATGTAGTAGATCTCCAAGTTGAGACCCATCAAATGGGGGTTGCATATCCAGGCATATATCATATGTTGCTACTGTGTTGGTAGACAAAAACTTTGGTTTACTACATGCATATCTCATATTTGAAATGCTTGTACAATTCAGTTTGTATCACTTTCTGGAATATTTGCAACAGTGCCTATGATATTTATACTACTACTTTTGTGGCAGATCTCTGGGGAGACTGCTTCAGCTACTGTCAATGCTGGGTCATTTTCTGACCTATCAAATCTTGCAAATGTTAGCCTCTATGGGTTTGAAGATTACCATGGGGTCGATATTGGTGTGGTGAGAGCAGTTCGTCTCTGGTATGCTCCTATTGGAGGAGAGTTTGCATTGGAGATTGATCTTAAGGAAGGTGACACAAAGCTTGGGTTTGCAATTAGTCGTACAGAAGAGGTTTGTGGTATATAAGAGATCTTATCCCCCTTTAATATGTTCTCTTATTGACAAGATAGGGCATTGGGTCACATATATATATAAAAAGTGATACTTCATCAGTAAGAAACTGCTCAACGTCGTTAGAACAATGTAGGCTATTGAAAAATAAATATGACCTCTAACTGAAGATTTGTGTACTTTGGCCTTCCATTTGTTAAGATTTTGCTTATGCTTCTCATATGATGATGGGCAGGGATTCATTTACATTTCTTCCGTTGTTGATGATGAGAATAATGAGCTAGCATCAACACGATCAGGACTTAGGGATCTTTACAGAGAGGCAATGAGTGCATCTAAGTTCCTGGTGATCTCAAGAGTATCAAACCAGAAAGTCCTTCCTTGGATGGTTTCTTCAACTGGGGCAATCCGATGTTTTGACACGGTCTCGCTCAGCCAGAAGTTGTCATTGCACCGCCATGCCTTGCGTCCGATTTTCATCCATGTGTTCATGTGGGACTGCACATTGGCTTCCGAAAATGATGGCATTGGCAAGTTTAAGGCCAGCTCACCACCTGCATTGCCACCACCATCCGAAGTCCGTTTATCATGGCGTCCTTCAAATGAGAGGCAAGTCCTGCCTCTACCTACTGAAGTTCAATTGTCACAGCCTCCAACTGAGAGCCACATCCAGGGCAATGGGCCTGAGATTATGGGAGACAGAGACACGGCAGGGGAACTGTCATTTAGATTCCATAACTTTTCACTCTCCAACAACTGGGTTTGATCCCCCCACCCCCTTTACCTTTCTGTTAGTGTACATATGAGATCATGTGAGTTGATCCCCCTCGAGTGATGTTAGTTCTCTGTTACAAGTTTGATTGAGAAAATAAACAGAACAGTCTCTTGCCAGTTCGATGCCACCTTAGTATCTGTACATGGCTCCAAAATGTGAAGTTCATGGGCGGCATTTTCACGCAAGATTGGAATTATGCGGTTGTACTATGATCTGAATGCATACATCCAAATATTTATTTACTGATAAGGTAAGTGAATTAGTAAGAATGACTGCAGGTGGTACTGACTATTATATCAGTTAGATTTGAATTTTAAGGGAATTCTCTCCATAGTTATCTGTATTTGCCTTGTGGTAGCTTCTACTGGTGATCAGACTTTATATTCTGCTCTTTAGTTGCAGCCCAAATAATATATGCTGTAGAATGAAGCTTGGCAAAAAGTTTGAAAAAGTCATCGAACACTCGAAGGGCTACAGACCAACGTGAATAATGGGTTCTTCGACTACCAGTTCTGAAAATATTTTTGAGATTTTCAGTTACCTATGGAGCTGATAGATTACCATGGGTTATGAAGAACGCTGAACCCATAAGATGCCCACTTTAAATTCAAATAGAATTGGAATTGGAATTGGGGGCAATTTTCACGGGTCTGCATCCCAATTCCCACACAAACTAGATTCTCTGATCGGATAAAATAGAAATGAGAAGTACAGTGAACCTTAAGAGTATGCAATTTGGGCTCACAAAGAACGAACCCGCCTGGAATTTTCTGGGCTAGGGGAGGGGTTTCAGGCCTTGGGTCATAATGTAGCCCATGAACAGCTAATAGACAATATGGTGCCATGATGAAGCTGCAGCCATTCATGCTATCTATTGTTGTCTTCAACGGCCACTTCGGGGCGAAGTGAGGAGATAAAGTCATGGATCTTGAAGAAGATTTCTTTAGCCATGGCAGCTGAAGATGCAACCATAATGTGAGGCCCCAAGACTTGGGCTGATGAGAAGGGCCATGTAGTTTGTTCCATAGTAAATCCACGTATTATACGTGGATTCGAACGTTTAATTTAGGGTTTAGGAAATAGAGTCGAGGGTTTCAGGTTTAGTGTTTAGGGTCTAGGGTATACTATTTAGAGTTATACAAGTCACTCTCAATCCATATCTCTTAGATCATGATTCTCTTTTCCTCGTATTCTGGAACCTGTTGAATCTTCAAAAACCCTCAAGATTATAATGTACTTCATTTTTTATTAGGGAAAAAGAACTGTACTTGATTGCGTGGGTAGTGTATATTCCACACAACCAACCTGTGAATCGTCAGATTAGAATCAAACGATAATGACCTTTGATGCAATTTAAGTAATAAAAAATATTTAATTTAATTTAATAAGATTTTAAATATTACTTGAATAATGATTGTACAGATTAAAGATTGTGTTAATCAATTTAATTTAATAAGATTTTGAATGTTACTTGATAATGACCTTTTTTTTTTTGGAAGGGAAAGGCATATCTAACTCCAATATTCTCACACACTCTCTCTCTCTCTCTCTCTCTCTCTCTCTCTCTTCTCCACGTTTCTTTCCTTGTTTTGAGTATTTTTCGCAAAAAATCCTTATCACTCCAATATTCTCTCTTCTCCCTCCCGTTTCCTTATCATCACCCCCATTCCAAACCAAAAAAAAGAAACATTCCTTCTTGGGAAAGCTTGACTGCTTGAGACGGTCCCAATGCTTATATAATTAGAGAATTAATGGGCTGCTACACTGGGTTTGAATGTTTGATACAGAGGAAAACGGAGAGATAGTGACCGTGGTATTCAGGGCAAGAGCAGAAGCAACCTGCAGCGAACGTTCTCTGGTATGCGACGTCTCGCTTTTCCTGTTTGCTTTTCTAAACCCTTTATTTCCATCTCCCCTTTCGCTCTCTACAGGCGTTATGGCTAACCAACCAAACCTTTTAGAGACACTTAACTTTCTGAAGGAGCAGATAGCTGCAATGAATGGCCAGATTGGTGCCCTGAGTACGAAGATAGATGGAATTGATGAATCTAAAATCTCAATCGAATAAATTAATTGCCGAGCATTGTTGAACAACTCTCGGGCTTCGTTTGATGTAAAGGTTGAATGGCTTTGCAACAAGTACGGGCAGACTCCACGCTTTCCTCAGGTCACAAAATCCCAAGCCTTGTTTGAGCTTGATGCACCACAAGTCACTTTTCTGCTGGATTTCTACGGACTACAGATCGAGAATGTTGAAACGAATGTTGTTGAAGGGAATGTTGCTGAGTTGCGTGTTGCTCAGTTGCGGAAGCAACTTGCAATATTCTTAGGGTTAGTTAGATGAAGGGAATGTTTCTGAGTTCATTAGAATCGTCTGTTATTAGAATAGTTTTTATTTCAGTCTTCAACTTTATTCTGTTCTTCTCTGTTTATTAATTCCAGATCTTAGATCCTTTACTTCATGTGCATATTTTTTCAATTCTGTTGGAAGTTCAAGTTATTCTGTTGGTTTTGTTTCTTGATCTTGAACTTCAGATTTAGACTCAGTCAATCATTGTCAAATTCTGTTTTAAGAATCAGTACTCAAGATCCAAATTAAACTCAGTCAATCATTGTCAAGTTCTGTTTTGAAATCCCAAAAGACTGAGTTTCCATTGCAAATATGTAGAACAGTGCTTGTCTAGTATTTCTTTCTCCTGGTGTAATGGAAACAAACCAGCAGCTAAGACCTTGAAAGGAAAAACAAAGGTTTAAAACTGTTGAGTACGAGACCGGTCTTCAATGATTCGGATTTAATTCTGATTCGAATAGTCCCAGAATCAGTTTGACTCAGCCTAAACCTGCCAGATTCAGCTGGACCCAGCCTAACACGGTTGAACTCAGTGGGCAAAAACTAGAGATCTTATAGCTAGCAGCCTAAGCACCATGGCTTCTTTTCTTTTTTTTGGGTGTTGGGGGGGGGGGTGGGGGTGGGGACACCATGGTTACATCACATTGTAAGCTTTATCTACTATACCATTTTTATTATTAAAAATAGGCAAATTTACACATACCCCCCTGAGGTTTAACTAAAGGATATTTTCACCCCCCAGGTTTGAAAAATTCTGTGTACCCCCTGAGGTTTGCAAACGATAACAGATAGGTCCATTCCGTCGGTTCATGACTAATACTGTTAAAAAATAGACTTGAACTGACGGAATTGCCCTTCTAAGAAGAACCCAAAAAAAAAAAAACCTGCAACTCATCTGCCCTTTTGGGGAAGATGAGTTGCAACCATCCCAGCCCCATTGATTCGTTAAAACATTTGCTACTCAATCACTTCTCTTCAACCTCTTTGCTTGAACCGAATCATCTGCTCCGGTAGAAGGAAAGCAGCAAGCGTTCTCTTTCAGCTGTTCCAGTGCATTATTCAAAGCCACAACCATGGCCTCGTTCTCTTTAGCGACTTTTTGCCAAGTTTGGTTCTCCATTTCTACCCTTCTCAAGCATTAGCTCTATTGTTCTTTTGGCCGCTCTTGCAATGTCTTCATCCTTCCGTTTCAGTAAGCTCAACGCCTTTGATTCCATCTTTTTTAGAAGGGTAGCCATTTGTTGATTCCTTTGTTCATGTAAAGCTGATATGAATCTCTCATTCTGTGTTTTTTCCCACCAAATAAACAGAACTGAAACATCAAAATAAGATACTGTAATCAATCCTATACAGAACAATCAATAAAAAAATAGATGCAGTTCCTTTTTACCTGTAATAGAATAAAACGATCAATCTCCAATGCTTGCCTATCAATCTGAGCAGCTAAACCTAGGTCTTCCTCAAGAAGGGTCTCAATTCCAAGCTCTTTCCTCCATGCCATCGTATTCTTGATCATGGTGAACGCGTCCTTCACCTTGAAATCCATGGCACGAAGGAATTTCAGAAGGACCACATTGCTCCGCTCGTCGGCAAGCAAAGGGATTCCCCATATTGACACCTCTTCTGGTGGTGGTGGTGGCAGCGCAACAGCGTCGGTTATCTCTTCTTGTTTTGTTTCAGCAGGTGCGGCGGCGGCCTCTACCTCCCCTTCCTTTTCCGGAGCCGCCACTGCAGTTTCCTCAGTCGGTGCTACAGGAGCAGAGACGGCTATGATGGTGTCTTCAATGGCTTCAACAGTCTTAGCGCCATTGTCATCAACGTAGGTTATCTTCTCAACCACCTCTGTAACCACCACGACTGCTGGTTCCTCAGCTTCGGGTGCCGATGCTAGTGGTGTCACTTCATCCGGCTTCTTTGATGGTGCTTCTTTCTTCTCCTCCACCATGTCCGAGACCAGTACCGACTCTGCAACTTTACTAGCCTCCGTCTTCGGGGGCTCTTCCATGATCGTCGGTACCGACGTTTCTTCAATAGCAGTTGGCTTTTCCTCTGCAGGGGCAAAGGCTTCTTGAATCTCAGCCTTCTTCTCTTCCTCCTTTGCCGCCGGTAGAGGAGCAGTGAACTCATGTTTGTTAAGTGCTTCCTAGATAAGTTGCTTTAACTCTTTGAGGGCTTTCTTCTCTGGGTCAGGAAGATTGGAAACAATGTTACTCACCTCCTTAAAAGAAGCAGATTGAGCTATGGTCTCCTCCTCAGCAACCTTTGGCTTCTCAGCCTCCGCGGTAGCAGTAGCAGAAACTTCTTCGATGAGGGTGGGTTTGGTTGACTCGTGACCTCCGGCACCGATGGTGGTGGTGGTGCGTCTTTCTCAATCGCAATTTTCTCTGTCTCAACTACAACGACTTCCTCTGCTTTCGTTTAGGTTTCCTCTGCCATGGTTGAGAGTAGAGAGTGATGGTGAAGATGGTGATGATTCGGTAGATTCAATTCTGGCAAAGAGGTTGAAGAGGAGTGATTGAGTGGCAAACGTTTTAACGAATCAATGGGGCTAGGATGGTTGCAACTCATCTTCCCTTTTGGGGAAGGTGAGTTGCAGGTTTTTTTTTTTTTTTGGGGTTCTTCTTAGAAGGACAATTCCGTTAGTTCAAGTTTATTTTTTAACAGTGTTAGTCATGAATTGACGGAATGGACCTATCTGTTACCGTTTGCAAACCTCAGGGGGGTACGTAGAACTTTCCAACCCTGGGGGGTGAAAATATCCTTTCGTTAAACCTCAGGGGGGTATATGTAAATTTCCCTCAAAAATATCTTGAAACTTCAGCTACCATTAGCACAGATGAAAAGCATATTAGCCTGACTTGACCAAGATATTGAACAAAAGGTTATCCAAATAATTACCACAAAATTGGCTATTATGATTGGCTGTGCACTAATACAAAAGATTGCTGAATCAAGCACAATGCAGAACACATCCATGCAATTGATTCAGGCCATTAAATGGCTTGGTTACTAAAATACCTCCTTAGAAGTTCGTGCAATGGATGAATAGGAAAAGATTCTCTCCAATGGATCAAATATTAATATCACTATTGCAAAATATATACAGAAGCTTTCTTCAAACAGCCATCAAAATCTGAGCAATGTATTCCAAGCAGTTCTTTTATCAATTGGTGTCCCCCCCCCCCCCCCACCCCAACCACCCCACGGTCGGGAACATGTTACCATATCACCGTACTGCTTTAGGACCTACAAAATTGCGTACTAGTACCATGGAAAAAAGTCAAGGAATACTGACTGTCCCAATCAGATTGCTTGTAGGATCACCTGGTTCGAAAACAATGAACCTGAATGGAACTTTTCTTGGAAGTGATGTCCCACAGATGCCTGCCACTTCTGCAATATATCCATTTTTAAAGCTTCACACACCTTGTAATGCCTGCTCAAATTGGTGAGTTTTCGAACTCCTCAACAGCTACTAAATAAGAGAACCCATCATTGCTTGGGCTATAATTACTAGGATGACACTGGCGCCTTTGAGAGATCACTAACAAAGAGGATCGCTGAAATCAAACAATCATTATTACTCTAGTTAATCTTCAGAATTATTTCTTAACATGAATTCAGGACTATGCGTATTTGATAAGGATTGATTACTTTGAAGAACTAACTTTTTAGCTTCTATTAATATGTTCTTTCGCTGCCAGGTGTGATGTTTAGATGATTTATAATAAACCACATGAGACCATATTCTAAGTATTTTAAGGAAACAACCAAAATCCATGGTGTAGTTCTTATATGTCAAGGGAGATTATAAGTGAAACAACAGATGCATGTAATCAACTAGTGGAAGAATAAATGCATCCATATACCATCTAGTTTCTAACCAGGAATAGAAACGGATTAATGTTTACAATACAAACCTTCGTTCCAGCTATGATGGTAGAATTGATCGGGTGAGCAGCACAAGCAGTAACACCTTCTGATAAAGGAACAAATTTGTTTCGACTGTTCTGCTTTTCTTCCTTAGAAATGCATTGTGTGTCCTCACTAGAGGGGAAGGAGAAGGAAAAAAAGAAGAGTAAGCAGCTACTTTCAGTATTCATAACAAACTTGAAAGCATGCTAAAAGGCAAATATAAACAAGATACAGTAAACTAAAATGTCAAGAAAGAATAACATTTTACCCTTTCTGATGTGAAAAAGAAAAGTGGTAGATTTAAGGAAGTCCAAAATTGTGTCAAATGTTTCAAGCTATGAACTTCTAGAAGTATTAGTATTTGCACCAGGGAAAAAACAAATCCATGCAAATTAGGTTTATAAATATGGGTCTGGCTTCCTCACTTGAAATCCACATGGCAAGCTGAGCTAGGGCCTGGATAAAAATCTAAAAGATGAACCCCACTATCAGAGGATGACCCAACTGCATAGATCTGCACCAGAAGACATAATTTATTTTAGAAAAAAAAACATACACACCTGAGCTAGCTTGAGGTAGCATACTTACAAATTTTGACAAATGATTTACTATTGACAAAAGGAAGCTTCTTATTATAAAACAATTGTTTGCACATTAAGCTTCCTATTTACAGTACTCAATCAGATATTTGAGTCTTGAGATATTATAAAGAAGACAGCCATTACTAATGAAAATATGGAAGGATTGCAAATGATTTCAATGAATGATCCTTTGGGTATATTGGAACACCAGGTAGTCAAGGCTGAATTGCTTATGGACCTTGAGATCCAAAAAATTTAATGAAGGAAAATGAGATCAGTGGTGTACGTGCAAATTTCAGGAACTGAAAAATGAGGATGATGTAGGGAATGGAATGCCAGCTTAGGAGTTTGAAGCATTATTGCCAATGAGATCCAAGACTGCAGAATTAGGCTTTCTAAACTTTAGTCTTTAGGAGTTGCATAGAAATATGAATACAAGGAAAGTTTTATGACAGATGGTATCCTATTAGAATTAGAAAAATAAGCAAGATAATGGCTTATCGTGGTTAACTAAGTTGTTCAAGAGGCTGAATAAAACATAGTGGTCCGCAAGAATTCGGGCAAAGCACACCATCCACCCGTTTGTGAGAATGAGAGATATTCAAAGCTGCACCAGTAACAGCTGAATCAAGCTTATGGCTGCAATTGGAACTTTGGGAGAGAGCGATTGAGCAACGACTAAATAAGAAACTAGAGTATTGAAAGATAACACATAAGGAACTAAATCAATCTATCAATACAAAGTTAAAACTCATTCTGAATAAATGAAGGTTCTTAGTAGATACTGCTTTTATTTTCAAAAGATGTCCAACTCGAATATGTCAAATGAAGCATTATCACACTCAAAAACCTTAACACCACTTACTGATAAGCCATGTGGCATTAGACCATACAAGAAGGACCCAAGTTTACTTTTTCATGACCATTCCTGATATAGTAATGCTCCAGTGGTGATCTAAAATAGCATAATATCACCCTGCCAAGTAGTTTAGGTTTTCTAATGTCACATTAGAGAGTTGGCCAGGTTGTAGGGCTAAATAGAAACCTTCTAAATGTTTTCTCTATGCAACTGGGTAAATGAAAGCCCTAGTGATGTAGATCCCATGTCTGGCCTACACTACCAAAGAAAGAAGAAGAACCAAACTTGAGGGCCAGGACCAGCAGCAACAGCCCCATTGAACTAGGTTTAATGGGCCAGAATTGGACCAGGTCAAGCCAGACTATCAGGGCTTCTAGAAGCCCCAAAATCTGCTGCACCGATTTTGGTACAGCTGGTCTTTGACCAGTCAAACTTCAGCTGCTGCTTAGTTAGTTGCTAGTTATGTTTTCCTTCCTTTTTAGTATCATTGCTTGTTTAGAAGGCTGGATTCTATAAAGCCTTATTAGTTTCTATTTTCAGTCAGTTTCTATTTCCTACCTTCCATTTTTGTAAGCTTGCCTGAGCTATTAAATTGGCACCCATTGTATGGAAGGATTACCAATTGATGAATGAAATTTACAAGCAATGTTTGCACACTATTCTGAGAGAGAATCCCTTTTTCAACAGCTGGGATAGCTGTGGGTGAGAGACCCAGGGCTGAGACTGCCCAACCCTTACCCACCTCCATCTCGAGCTCTCTTTTCTCCTTTGTTTGTGATCCCTATTGCTGCCTATCAAAGACTACTTCTCCATCAGTTTTGCATCTGCTGAGTCCCAACTGTGGTGCTAGAAGATTGTCATCAGTACTGCTGAAGATCAAACAACAAAGGTCCTCTTTTCAGTCCAATCGAGCTCTGTTGTAACCTGGAGTTTTCTGCAGAAATCGATCCACTATTGGTGACTCTCCTATGTTCTGTTCTCTAAAGGATTTTAGGGTTTTATTCAACCTTCAAAAAGGGCTGCTCGATCTCAGTTTGGGCTTCTTTTACTTGCTGCTGCTGCTACTTCTGTAATCCCCTAGTGAGTACCTAAAGTTCTCTCCATTCAACCCTAATTCTCAGTTGTAGGTTGATTACTTCTTCTGTTAAAATCTGGTTTGTTCTTCCTCAGTTCCTTGGAGTTTGAGGACTGTTTGGGACTGTTGCCTTCGGTAGATAGTCTGACATTACCTAAAAAAGGAGAAAAAGTAGGATCATTTATACTCCAATAACTAGTGCTCTCACCATATTGCTCACTCTGAGGTTTCATCTTGCCCACAAAGTTCAAGAGTCATGAGTTTTCACTTTGTCTTATCTAGCATGATTAGTTTGAGCATTGGTGATAAAAGATGCCATGTCATACATAGTTTCACTGAACAAAGAGATGAACCTGCTAATCACACACTATTTCCTTCAAATCCTATTATTACAGTGGAAAGATCACAGAATAAGAAATTCATGTATCACTAGCAACGCAATAATGTAGTAAAGGTCAGATACATCCAACGACAGGGGGAAAAAATCCTACTGAACATGTTGTTAGCCATGATGGTTTTCTCAAGTATGAATAACCAGATGATATGTCTGCTCCATTCCTAACAATCCAAAAGTCACAGCAAGATTGATAATTAGTGGCAGGAGAAAAGATAGAGATGAAGTAATGATATTCTGCTTGATATCAAAAAATTGCCAAACTTTTACTCACAACCAAGCAGGAGGTGGGCAATGCATGTGAGTAACTTCAAAATTATTGGTATCCAGAACACCTGACCTACACAAACAACAAACGATTATAAGAAGCAAATTCACTACAATTAAGTACCGGCAGAAGCACATCATCTTATACTAGAGATCCTCAAAGTTGAAAGTATTAGCTTGGATCATTGAAACAACGAACAGCTAATATTTCATGCCAACCAAAAAAAAAATGGTCGACAAACACCGCCACAACATTTCATAAAAATACAAAGAAAATGATCTTAGTCTATACACAGACCAAGCAAGGAGAAAGTTTGTGGTGCTTCACATTTTGGTACAGATTTCAGATCAATAAAGCTCTACATGTTCAACTTGAATATTGTTATTGAGAAATCAATGAATGCTGTAAAAAACATTTTAACTTAAAATAGAAGCCAATCACTCCCAACAATGTCATTTAGAGTATTTACATTTTTGCAGGAACACAGGCCAAGTAGATACTCAAGGTGCTGTTCCGGATATTTGGCATTTAAAAAAAAAAAAAAAAGAGGAGGGCAACAGAATACTAGCTCATGTTTCTTTCCACGAGATGAAATCTGGAAACTTTATCCGAGCATGACTATAAGAAGTTCACAATTTATTAAGAACAAGCCGTAGACGATAAAATCCACAAACAAATATAACAGAGTTTCTCAAACAGGCTATCATACCACTTGGAGCTCGCTCTCCACTCTTCAGTCTGAATAAACAAACACAAAAATTATCTATCTAGTTATTATATGTTCTCCAAGTCATTACTACAATGAACAGTCGAAAGTCCTACTTATTTGGGTCCTCTCTTGAATTTTTAAGCAGCAGCTTTCATTGGTCATCATTAATGCTTAAGCAAAAATTTTATGTAGCCACACGTCCTGTTCCATCAATTCTATTTTCCAATCTTTCCTCATTTAATCCACATCCCTCATTGTTCTACGGTCATGGAAGACAGTACAGTTATGAAAATATTGAATACTGATTCCTACAATGTCCATTGTGCTTTCTTAGCCATCAATAAACTGAACTCAACTCAACTCATCTCATCTCAACTAGGTGTTTCCCTAACTAAATGGGGTCATCTACACACATCTGTTTATCCATTGAACTCTGTTAAAAGCCATTTTTGTGTGAACCCAACGCCATTTATATCTCTTCCCAAGTCATTTTTGGTTTACCCCTTGGAAAATCTCACTAGACTAACAAGATTTAGAAATAGTGTGCCATACTGCCATTGGCTCCTATAAGAAATTCCAAACAATGAAATGAAGCAAAACATTAAATCATTCCCTGACCCCTGTGTCTTATCCTAGCCTACCATCCATAGATACTAAACACTGCTATCCTGCATGGCATAAGGCAAGTTTTGAAGTTGGTGCTTATCCCATTTGAAAAATAGTTTTGGCATGAAATATTACCTGCTTTCTTACAAATAGGTATGAACAAAAATTCCTCTAAGAGTAAAATAATGACATGCAATAGTAAAGGAATATAACAGATCATTAAAAATCCTGGCTTATTAATAGCAGGATCATGATCAACTTGAAGTACCGCGACACAAAGCAATGAAAACTTTAAAAGAAATAAATATTGTATGTGGAAAATGATCAATTTCCGAAACCTACCAACCATCATCAAGATGGAATGCTAATTGATATGGACAAGATGGGTCGAGATCAATTGAGTGTATTTCCTTTGATAAAATTTCTGATTGTGCCTGCATGCAAAATATAGAAAAGCTGTTGAGGAGTCTATAGACTATTAAGGCTGAACAGTAACTTGTATGAGTCAAGTATTTACAGATTTGGAACTACACTCACAGAGGAAGTTTCTGATATAATTAACAGGAGAACAGATCCTCTGCTAACGCTGGTTCCTTCTCATGTTTACTAATGCCTTTGAAAGGCATGAAAAAGAATACACACATGGGATCTGGTGTTATTAGCCGTCTCTACATATGGCTTTTTATGCTTTAGATGCCATACAAAAATGAAGAAAACAACTTGAAAAAAACACTGGACGCATATAGACCTAACCCAGTCCAAATAAAACACTTTAATAACAATTAAAATAAAGAAATAAACTCTAACTAGATTAACTGATAAAGTAAATCTCGTATTCCTACCTCTTACCCATAGTTTAGGCCCATTAAAGTGGTTTATTACAATAAAAACCCATCGGACCAAAGGCCCAACATGTGTAGAATGCAACCCAATGCTTATTTCCAACTAAAATAAGCCCATTTATGTGATTTATTTGCATCATGTAAGCTCTCTACTAAGCCAATTACAGGCTTCTGGCTTCCAGAGAAGCTATGAATACACGCAAGGCCTTCAGGCCATCCCAATTATTTGAAGGATTTAATCAAATTTTGCAGTCTTATTCTACTTGCAAGTCCTTTTCACAGTAGTATTCTTCAGAAACCTACTGATCTGTTACCAGAATTTAATCAAATTTTGCAGTCTTATTCTAATTGCTGAATTAGTCCATTAATTACAGTGCCAGAACTATCTGACCTAAATTGCTGAAGTTATTAAATTTTCTCTGTTTTCTGTTTTTATAATTACAACATGCGATCTTGTTTGAGCTAATCCCCTACTGGATTTCCTGGTTCGGGATTAGTCTCTTTACATGGATCATGGATGCTGGGATGAAGTACAAGACCAAAAAGAAACAAGAGAACATTATTTTTTAACTGAAAAGGATGGAGAGCAATTATATAATAACTATGCATACCTTCAAGGGCCTGATTTTCTCTAGCAGTGATGCTAGCTTCAAAGATGCTAGAGGAGGATGACTAACCTGGATGAGAAGAGAAATCAAATAATACATATGGTAAACCTTTCATTCATTTACATGAGATTCAACTAAAATTTACTGCAAGAATACCGTAAAAGGCAATCTAAAGGTTAATGATGTTGAGTTTTTCCTTCTTTTTTTTTTGGGCCCCCTCTTATTTGTTGAAAAAGCAAGGGCAAATAGACATGCTTCAAGGAACGAATTTTGACAATTCCTAAAAGTAGAAAGATTATTAATGCATAACTGTAAAATGGTATCAAGTAAGATCTATTTATATTATCCATGTGTTTGGATAAAAATCCTGAGCATAACCTTGAATCATTCATGCAGGCAACAAAACATGTTTAACATGACATAATTTAGGTTCAAGACATGCACAGCCAAGGATTCAACATGCCAGAGTCTTGGGCATCACATCTCTGAAGCATATATATACATATATATATATATATATATAGAGAGAGAGAGAGAGAGAGGGATCAAGATCTTGTTTTTGATTTATGAAACTAAAGTAATCATATTTATTGTTTTACAACTTTATCAGTGTTTAGCAAGCCATAACAAGAATGTTTTAATAAATAACTTTAAATTATTCAGGAAAATAAATCATGTTTTTGAAATTGTTAAATGCATAATGTGAAGGGGACTTTATTGGCTGTTGGGTTCATTGTTATTGATCATGATACGGAAAGTGTCCAAGTCATGATATGTTTATGGTTCAGTCTCCTTATGTGTTTATGTTTTAGTTTCCTTATTAGTTTGTAACTATAGTTGTAGTTGTAATCTTAGTAGGATTCCTACTTAGAGTCTGTCTATTAGGGTTTCTGATGTTTATGTCATACCTTGCTGTGTTGCTCTTTCTCTGGTTGTTTCAGCACAGCGGCTATCATTCTTCTGGTTGTTTTCAAGCATTACTGGAGGAAATGCAAGATTTGAGCTCCCTGTTGCAACAAGATCTTCTCTTGCCGTCACTGGCACAATGAGGCTATGAGCACCCTCAAAATCAAGTTGAAGGCCTTAAATTTGCACGGACATCAGAACACCGGCAGAGTTTGGAAGGATTATTATGCTAAGGTTGATGTTGTGGTGTACTTGGTGGATGCCTTTGACAGGGAGAGGCTTGCAGGGTCAAGAAAAGAATTAGAAGCCCTACTTACTGAAGATTGGCATACCCTAGTTATTATCCATTTGAGTTATCATCACCTGATGTCATGATCCTCATCACTATCGGTGGTGTCGGGATCTTCATTTGATCGTCGTCATCAGTATTTTGGTTCTCTCCTTCTCACCAAGCCTCAAGGCCCTCGACATATTGGAGTTATTGTTATCCAGTCATCAGCTGAACATTATTATTATTTGCTTGTTCATGCTATTTGCTCGTGTCCTCAGCAACAATATTTTCTTATGAAGATGGTTATACACTTATACTTGTGGTATTCAACAACTTTATGCTGCTACTTGTGGTTCCCGGCAACCTTATGCTGCTACTTGTGGTTCGCAGCAACCTTATGCATTATCAGTAGTTTCCAGCAACCTTATGTTGTGTTATGTGGTTCGCAGTAGCCAATACTGCACTTTTATCAGTGGTCCGTAGTAACCTATACTGCATTTTTATCAGTGGTGTGCAGTAACCTATACTACACTTTTACCAGCAGTTTGCAACGACCTATGTGATACTTTTATCTGTCTTCTTTGTGAAAATTACTACTTTCCTTCCTTGAGAAGGGCTTATGATGTTGTGGTTGCTGGTATGATATTTTGGCTTGCAGTTGATATTCTCTACCGCTTATTTTGTCAGTATTGTCTGGATTTATTCGACAGAAAGGTTTTTCCCCACTGCTGTGTTGATGGCTAATGTGCTTGTATTGCGCGTTAAAGGTGGTGTTGCTGATGACTCTGGCATCTACAGAGATTATGGTTTGCTTTCTCCTTGGTTTTGTCACAGAAATTTAATTATCTGTAAGGTTCTTATCTATAGAGAACTAGTAGAGAAGTCCCATTGATGTTTCAGAGTATTCCATGCATATAAAAATGTGATCGAGCAAGGATCAAAGCTTTTTTTTTTTGGTGATATGTGACATATGGATGGAGAGCTTGTTGATTGAATCCACACAAACCTATGTCAGTTCACATACTGTTTCAACTTCTACCTTAAATAAATTAAGGAAAAAAATCCTCAGGCTCACCATGGTCTTGGATATTCTTCGCATCAACGGCTGATCCCCTTTGCCTCCCCCCCCCCCCCCAGCAGTCTGGGATGCTCTTCCAGCCACCATTAGAAGGCCTAGAGTGAGTGGTAACGTTTGTTGTCTGGACAGCTTCCTCCTCTAATCAGTTCTCCCAATCTGCTTGGGACCTTATCCATGCTTGAGGCCTTGTGATCCTTAGGTTAAAATTGTTTGGCTCAAGAATCACATTCCCGCCACAGCTTCACTGTTTGGTGGGCCCTCTCCCGCTCATTGCCATCACAGTCCTTCCTCATCCAGGCAGATTTCAGCTTCTCCCTTTTGCTGCCTATGCTGGAACTCCTATGAAGATGTCGACTACCTCTTCTTCGCTTGCCCCTTCTCCTCAATTTGGAAAGGCCTCCTAGCCAAATTTTGGACGGAGAGAAAGGAAGAGAAGAGATTTGGACCATGTTAGATGCATTAAGAACGAGGATGGTAGAGTACTAGTACGGGATGAAGACATTATGGAGAGATGAGGTGAATACTTTTACAATCTACTAAATGGAGCTACCATGACTGATAGGATGGATTCGGAAGTGGAAAGGAGTAGTCCTGGAGTCAACACACGTCATGGACATCTACAACGAGTAGGTGAGGCCAAAGTTAAAGAGGCCCTAAGAAAGATGAAGGTGGGCAAAACACTGGGACCAGATGAGATCCCAATTGAAGTGTGGAAAAGCTTAGGAGTAAGGGGGGTATCTTGGCTAACCAAGCTGTTTAACAAGATTTTGAGTACAAAGAAAATGCCAGATGATTGGGGGAGAAGCACTGTAGTCCCAATTTATAAGAATAAAGGTGATATCTAGGATTGCAATAACTATAGAGGTATAAAACTAATGAGTCATACCATGAAACTATGGGAAAATATCATTGAAGCACACCTAAGAAGGGATACTGATATATCAGAGAACCAATTTGGCTTTATGCCAGGGAGATCCACGACAGAAGCTATTTACCTTCTAAGGAGACTTATGGAAATTTTTAGAGCTTATAAAAGGAACCTCCACATGATCTTTATCAACCTAGAAAAGGCCTATGATAGAGTCCCTAGAGAACTCATTAGGCATGTCCTAAGGAAGAGAGGGAGCTCAAGTAACCTTGTGGATATAATTAAGGACATGTATGAAGGCGTGGTGACGAGTGTTAGAATTGCAGAGGGCCAAAGTAATGAATTCCCAATTACAATTTGGTTGCACCAAGGATCAGCTCTAAGCCCTTATTTGTTTGCACTCATCATGGATGACCTAACTAGGCACGTCCAAGATGAGGTCCCTTGGTATATGCTTTTCGCGGATGATATTGTTTTGATAAATGAGACAGTGGAAGGTACTAATGCGAAACTAGAGTTATGGAGATCCAGCTTGGAATCAAGAGGTTTTAAGTTAAGCAGATCCAAGACAGAATATATAATGTGTAACTTCAGTCAAACCAGTAGAGGAGATGAAGTGGTGAAACTTGAGGAGCGAGAGCTACCACAAAGTGATTGCTTTAGATACCTAGGGTCAACCTTTAACAAGGAGGGCGATATAGAAGATGATGTTTCCCACAGAATTAAGGTCAGATGGATGAAGTGGAGAGATGCATCGGGAGTGTTATGTGACAAACACATGCCTGTTAAACTCAAGGAGAAATTCTACAGGACAGTAATCAGACCAGCTATGACATATGGAGCAGAGTGTTGGGTAGCTAAGAAGAGTAATGTAGATAAGATGAGTGTAGTGGAGATGAGGATGTTGAGGAGGATGTGCGGCAAGACCAGGAGAGATAAAATAAGAAATGATGTTATTAGAATCAATTTGGGTGTTGCACCAATCCAGGACAAACTCCGTGAGAGCCGCTTGAGGTGGTATGGTCATGTACAAAGGAGACCCATGGATGCACCAGTAAGGAGTGACCAAATTCAGTTTGACGGAGCTAAAAGAGGTAGGGGCAGGCCTAAAATGACTACTGGAGAAGTGGCAAAAAAGGATATGCGTCTGAGAGAGCTCAATCCTACTATAACTGCAAATAGAGTTGTTTGGAGGACAAGGGGGGTGTAGCCGACCCACCCTTGTAGGAGGATGTCTCTAGGATGCTGCTTTGACTACTGCTTTGACTTCTTCCCTTTTTTTTTTCTTTTTTTTTTTTAAACCTCTATCGGATCCATGTAGTCGACCCCATTTAGTTGAGATAAGGTTATGGTTGTTGTTGTTGTTGTTATTCCTAGCCAAATTTTGGCCTCAAAGGAGAAAGATCATGCCATATGTAGAGAATAGAATTCAGTGGATATGTCCTTTTCTGGCAATTCCAATTGTATCATCGTGGGTAAGCTAGCCTTTGGGGCCACCATCTACCATATCTGAATGGAGCGTAACCTTAGAAGATGGACTTCAAAAGCCAGATTCTTTCATCCCTCCGTTGCTTTGTTGCGAAAGATGGAGCGCAACCTCCGAAAATGGACTTCCTTGTAGCAAATCCACTCGACAATGCTTGCACAAACGATGAATCACTCACTCCTTTTGCTCACTGACTGCTCGGGTTCTCCTAGCTTCACTTCTCTTGATAATGGCTAATCAGGTGATAGAAAAGGCAAGAGAAGATTTTAGAGAGAGAGAGAGAAGAGAGGAGGTAGAGGAGTGAGTCACACTTCACTTTTGGGCTTTATCTTCATTATTTATAAAGGGTAAATTACATGTCACCCCCTGGTTTTCAAAGGAAACTCAGATCACCCCCTGGTTTTTGGAAAAACTCAAATCACCCCCTCTACAGTAACAGTGTTAGTCTGCTGTTAGTTATTGGTGTGAAAGGACTACTTTACCCTTGTACTAAAACAATAGAATTAAATTTACAATACTACCCTTCTTTCATCTTCAACATTGGTCAAGGGTAGTTTAGGGATTTAATGCTGACATCATCACTTAACAGCATAAAATTAACGGTAGGGACTAATTTGTCATATTGGGGGGTGGAATGGATCCTACCACTGAAAAAACATGTTAAAAACAAACTCTAATAAAATTGGGGCCAGGACTTGTACACGGGAGATTCCTTCCATCGAGCTTGTCCCATAGGGGGTAGAGCTGGCCTCCATGCAGGCCGTGCACACCATGCATGAAAACTTCTGCCAATAAAATTTGATCTCTCACTCTAATTTATCTCTTAATCCAATTGAGTCATATTGAATCAATAACTCTTATTTAGAAATAACACTACTAAAGAGTCCCTTGGTTGCTTAAATTGGGAAGAGGTAGTATCCAATTGGAATATCCACCTCTGATATAATATTGGATAATGTCTTTATTTCTAATTAAAGATATTTACCAATATGTACATCAAAATAACTCTTATTTCTCCCAATACAACAGTTAATCACTCAGGTCCCTCCACTTAAACAATAGCGCATAACAATCCTCAAGGCATGGCAAAAATTATTGCCACCACCCAGACCGTTGTAATAACGTGCACAGAGAATCTATACCATTGATTGGACCAATAAAAAAATTCCAATACATTTAGAAATTAATTATATATACTAATATGTAATTTTTTTTAAAAAAACTTCTGTAAACTATTTACAAATCATGCCATCGGATCCAGATTCGTTCAATCATGTACAGACACTCTCTGATATTCTTCATTACATGAAGTGGATTCCGTGCTGAGCCTCTCTTTTGTACTTAGTTTGACACCATGAATCCAGCACACCGATATATAGTCCAAGAGACATCAACATTGGTACATCAAAACCCATAATGCCTACGTGCTACAATAAGGACCTCTTAGGTCAGGGGACCAATCAAAAGCTACATATGAGAATCTTGTTGCTTAAACATCCAACAGTACACCACTTAAGATTCTCATGTGCTCCTGTCCAGTGTACACACGTATATACACTCACACTCTTCTTGGAATCATCATTCCATAAGACACAATGTGACAACCGTATGAATGAAATGCCCAATTCTGTCGCTAGTCGTGAACACTTTGAGGTAAAAACCTAAGGACAACCATAGCCCATTAATATCATGTGTAATAAAATGAATTAAATAATTAATTATTGGATTTGATGGACACACTTCCAACATCTTCTCCTCAGGTCCAATCACTCCTACTATCCTTTGCTTTATTCTCTTCCTCTATTGCGTTTTTTCCCCTTCCTTCCCCATGTCTCACATTATCATAGGGTTGAGGGAAACTTTCTAGAACTCAATTGAACCTTCATGCTTTGGGCTGAGATTAGAGTGTTTACTTTCCTACCCTAAGGTGACTCAGATTGCAAAGTTTGAGGCCAGAAGGCTGCCTGAACTCAAGAGTTCCAAATCAAATTTCAGATCTGATCCCTTGTCTTCCGCTATGCACAACTTCATTATTTTGATATTGATCCCTTAGTAGCATTTTCGGGTTATCATTAGCTGGATTCAAGAGGGTTGCAAGTTAGGATTCAAAACCTTAAAATTTCAGGTAGGTGGGAGACCATACAAGTGCTAGGTTACTGCTAATTTCTAAATCAGTCGAGAGGTTGAAGGTGACTTGTTTACAAATTACACATAAATTACAGAAAATTCCAAAAATGTCATTTCCATTCAAATTTATTTTGAGTTTGTTCTGTTACATTCACACACTTTTCTGCAATTCCAAAAACATCATTTCCATTCAAATTTATTTACGGTTCATACCTAGCTTTTGTTTGCCTTTCCAAAAGGGTCCTAGACTTACTAGAAATTACAGAAAATTGCCACTATCTTATTGAATTTCTGTCACTTGTTAGCGACATAAATCAGGGTTTTGGAAGCTAGGCTGCATTATTCACGAGAGAGAGAGAGAGAGAGCAACATATGTTGATCCTTTGGCTAGTAATTGGATATAACTTATGAGTAAAAGATGAATCTTTCCAAAACTCACACCATGTTTTCACTGCCACTAGAAGGGGAAGATGCCTGATTATTTCATCCCTCGTAAGAGCCCTAGTTAATTACTTATGAAGTGAGGAGACTTTGCTCATTACTTCTTTTAAGAAGGGAGACGAGAGTAAATTTTCCTTCTAAAACCCGGTTTCCATTTCAAAGCTATCATAGACCACAGTTCATGCCATCTTTCCATGCTAGAATCAAGCAATAAAGATCAAATAAGCAGAACCTGAAAGGTGCCCCTGCCCTTTACCTCTTTATGACTTTGAAAAGCCACAGATGTTCTTCCTCCACGAATATCCCAAACATAGATGATGCCATGTTTACTTGCCCCAAAAACAATCTATATGGAAAATATGAGATTAGTAGGTTAATTGACAAGCTCGAAAACAACAGACCTAAAAATACGAAGGAAGATTCTTATAAATTCTATGAACTTAAAAGAATCCTACAAAAATTGAAAATGATGAGCTTCACCTGTATATTTCCTTCTAGCAAAGGAATTTCAAATAACTCATAGAACACTCTTAAGATGATGGCAACATATAGAAGAAGACCTAGTCATAATATTCATTTGCTAAACCAGCATTATGATTTGTGTAAACAAAGGCTACTTTTTGTAAAAACAAACAGCATGAAAAAGAAGCATAAAATGGAACACCAACTAATTTGGGGGTGGGGGGGGGGGGGGAAACATGATGAACCACAAATTCAAAAAATAATCATATTTTCAGTAAGGACTCTCTTAAGATCAGCAATACTAACTCAAAACAAGAGGAATTTTAATACATGGTGAGGCACAAAATTTGATGTGGCCAATCCATAGGGCATCTATCTTACAGTCACAATAGCTACATCACCCCTTCACATGTTATAATTTAATTTAAATTGTGAATTACATCACTAACCCGATTTTCCACATTTAACTGGATACTATTAATAGTGCTACGGGAATTGGTGGTCAGCTCAAGACATGGAAGATTACTCGCTCTCCTGTCCCATACATTGATGATGCCGTAAACATCAGATGCAAGCAACCTGAAGGAAAGGTTAAAATGGAGATAAATCATTTAGCCGAACAATTACCATAAGAAGCACAATGTGGAAATTCCACTAATAAATCAAAGGCTCGACAAAAAAAAACAGATAAGATTAGCAGAAAGTATAAGAGATTTTAAAAGTCAGCATAGTAAAACTGCCTGTTTATTCTATTTATCACTAAATACCATATAGATTCCCTTCCAATCCCCAATGAATTTAAAGCAACACCATATGACATGGATCTATATGATGCATGTAGGCTACGACTGGCTCTGCCAATTTTTAAGGTCAACTTTTCTTGAACAGTGCATAGAAAATATTTAAATTAGAAAACAATATACATGATAGAATATTTAACGAATCTTAGTCATATAGAAGTGTTTCTCAATAGCCAAGAATCCCAATCTCCCAGACCCACACCCAACCATAAAAGCTTTATCGCATTTGGGTAACAACACTGTGAGGGTTCTAGTTTAACATCAGCTGACTTGCTTTTGGAATTGAGATGTGTGCAAAATAAGGAATATCTCTGAAATTTTGAAGAAAAAACATTATATTAGAAAATATAAAAAAATGATGTCAGACAGCTGGGGCACAAGCATCAAAAACTAAAAATAATAGCGGACAGCAGCATAATAAGGACAACAGTTGGTGTCCAACGTAGCACCCCAAATGCTCAACACACTGAAATATCTGTAAGTATGTAATCATAATGTTGTTCTAGACAATCACCTAGTTAGCCAGGTGATTGTAATTATTTTTCTTCTTCATTCTTCTACCCATAATTTGTTTTCTTTCTGCAACAGACTTCCCCCTCCACACTTGTACTCCCTGTATTTTATTTAAATTTAAATATATATATATATATATATATATGAAGCATCCCAGTAGTGTGAGATGCTTGTTAGTACCAGACACAAAAGACACATGGACATAGCCAGAAAATGACAAATAGGTCGTTGTAGGTTTGTAGCATAGATGAACGGGACTAATAAAATGGGTTTTTGCCTTTTAGGGAAACATTTATATACAGGGCTGTGAAAACATTTTACGTTTAGATATTAGATAAATCAAGACTATTGGAGGATTTTGTGTATTAAGAGCCTGATTTCATGGGTGAATTGAAAAGGGGAGTACGGCCTCATGAGATGCCTGCTAAGTTTTAAAAGGACAGCCATATGGACTCATTTTAGTCTAGAGCACAATGATCCTAATAGGATGGTCTGTCATATTTCTCTTTACCTCGACATTGCAATAGATATTTGGAGCTCCTATTCCTTCTTTGGTTGGAGTTGGTGGACACAAAAGGCCCCAGCAGGTGCTTATGTCTCCACCTTGGGTTCCCTTTCGATCTTGAGCTCACATTAACAGAATATCACACCATTCACAATTCTTGAGAACTACAGAGGGAAAATAGAAGAATATTCAAAGATGCTCGCCATCCCACATACAAATTTATGCAGCACCTGGATTTTGTTTCTAGATTTCTCTTTCATACAAGTGTTAAATGATGCCAACAGCTATTGGGAGGGAAGGGTGCTACACAGCAACAATGATACTTTTCGATGGATTATGTCCTCGAATGGACTGCATGTTTTTGAAACACTAAAAGAAAAGAAAGTGAGAACTTAAACAAGAACTAGCGGGGTAAATGCATGGAGTTCAAGAGAACCCAGAAATCTAAAAGAGCATAGTGCCATAGTCACCAAAAAAGATATCGGCAAGGTTCTCTAAGCCATTTAACATAGATCTCCAGTACATCCTTCATTTGGTTAGCATATCTGCTTAAGAGTTCTTAGACCTAAGCATCCATTAGAATTTTAGAAGTTTTCCTTCATCCTCCATAAGACTCAATTAATTACAAGAGGTGGAAACACAATAAAGGGAAATCCACTGCTGATAAACAAAGGAAATATCAAGTTCATCCAATGATCAGGTATGTAAGTCTGGAATAGATACTCCAATTTAGTTCTGGTCCTACTGACCTTGATTTGTCAATGGAAGTAAAAGAAATATCAGATAAACCCTTGAGGGTTTCACAACCATGCACCGTGACGGTAGGCCTCTTTCTTAGCACCTGTATTGTTGATAAACATGAACATTAGAGTCAAGACCAGACCACAAGACAGCTGATAATAATAAGAGATAACTTTGTCCAAAATAATCAACTAATTAGAATCCCACATGCAACCATTTCTTAAAATACTTATACTTATTCATCCAAAAAAAAATTGCTTATACCATACCAAAGAACGCAAAAAAAAAAAAAAAAAAAAAAAAAAAGGCCCAATGTTACAACTTGCAACCAGCCTCACACAAGATAGGTGTAGACCATAGTTGTCAAGGTGTCGCCTAGGTGACTACCTTGGCATCCAGACGCCTTGACAACTAGTGTCGCCTTGATCGCCTTGCGTCCAGGCCCATTCAACGCCTTGGGTCGCTTAGACGCCGTGACAACTAATGAGTGGACACACCAGAAAATATATATATAAGAGCATGTTAGATGGACCAAACTACCATTCTGGGCATGGACCTAGGTCAACCTAGTGTTCTTGGCAAGTAGCAGCTCTGAGAAGAGCAAGCATCCATCAAAGCACACTGTCAATAAGCCCCAGACTACAGGCGCAGAGAAAATAAAGGAAGAAACTGACCTCTGTTGGTTCAGAAGAGACGTAACCAATATCAAAAAGAAGAACTTCATTACTCTGCATTGATGTGCAAGCAACCTGCAGAAGTACACAACCATGTCACGAGTTAGGGATAAAGGTCAAGAATATAAAGCATTTGGTTGGAAATAGAAAATCTTCTAGATAAAACTAGCAAATGCAAGCCATGAGCATCTGATTATTGTCTGAAATTAAGTGCTTAGAGCTTATAATTTGACTTGGACAGTTATTAACATAAGAGAATGCATGTGAATTGTAGACTGGCATAAATCAAGAATACACAACAGTAGAGGTCCAAAGTAAATGTATGTCCAAAAGTAAAAACATAGAAATGCATACACGTGCATATTTCGTTGTGGCAGCTGGAAAGACCATGAGATCAAATCTGACAGTAGCAAGAAAGATTACAACAACAGCAAATAAACCTACATTTCTTCATGGAGATTATATTAACACACATCACCTGCAAGTATGAGAGCTAACATGCACCATCCTTGAACCCAAGCTCTTTGGCAAAAAATAAAAATCAGGTAATGCACATCACCACCCTTCCTCCATGAATGTAATGTAAGGGTGTATCTACATCAGTTAACTACTATTCTCCAATAACTTAAAGATCATAACAAATAAATAAATGAGCAGGAAAGGGGCACCATTTGAGGATAACCCCATATAAGTTTACTAAGTTCACAAGTTTCATTTTCTTTTTCTTTTCTTTTTTTTATTCGACATGATATTTTCTAAACAAACAATCCTTTTCAACCACTATAGTTCCTTCCCTCAGGTCACAAGCTTACGCCACTTAAAATTACAATCACTTTTGATAATACCAAGTTTCTTCTTTTTAACTCCAAAAATTAGTGAAGTTAAAGATGAATTTATGTGTCATTAACTGGAAGCTTTAGTGGCAACCAGCAAGAATGTCCTTGTCATTATCCAAATTTAAAACTCCTCTTTATGCAGCTATTTGTCAGAAATTGCTGGCAGGAAATTGCAGAGCTTAGTACTCCCCCCTCCCCCACCCCAAAAACGGAAGAAAGAAAAAAAGTCGCAGATTGGATGACAAGAAACACTCACCTATCAATCCAACCTCTGCTTTAAATCAGAACAGATCTCTCAGTACAACATGAGACCGTTGTAAACTAGTTTACCAACATAGAGTTTATTTCACTCTAGAAAAAACTGGTGTCAAGATGATCTAAATTTACTAAAGAACAACACTGCCATGATCTGAGGAACAATCATTTTCATGGCACAAACTTCAACAGGAACATGTAGCAGACTCAATATAACAGCACATATATTATGAAGTATGAACATAATCCATATGTATCAATATGAACCATGAGAGGTGGTGAAATCTTCTGAACCTCATCTTGGTTAACTGGATTCCATCGAACGACATCAAGTTGATGAGTAGAAAGGTGCAGCAAATGTTTAGTTTCATCTTCTTCCAAACCTACAAACAATCACACTAAATCAACCTAATGCAGTAAACACTTTTATTCCAAGCTGGACTTCAAGTAGAAAATAAGAATAGAAAGTACTAGCATATTCCCAATACCATAGAACCAGCGGCACATGACACAATCATGGTAACTGAGAGCTAAGAATCCTAGATGCAGAACAGGAACATAAGAAAACAAGTTAAATTAAACTACTAGAACATGCAAATTATGGAAGGCAAACATTTCAATTAGAAGCTGCATATCGTGGTTGTCACTATATTCATAATAAAGTATAAAGAAACCACTATGTAACAAGAACAAATCATGTGCGGTACTCAAATAAAAGAGTTTAAAGAGCATATCGGAGACCACCAATCCCAACCTAGATTGGCCATTCTGGCCCGATTCCTGACCAATTTCTAGAGATATCAGCTAGTGTAGGCTAGTATTGGCGACCACCAATCCCAGTCCGTGGAACCATGCTCAACTATGTTGCTGTTCCCAATCCAAATCAGGTGATCCAGCCAGTCCGATCCTAATCTTTGAAACCTTGTTCAAATATGGTCTCACATGCAACTTCAGAGAACCCACAAGACCCAGAATGCATCCATACAGTCAACGTAATATGTTTGTTTCAAGGATGTCCTATTATTGTTCATGTAAGGTGCAGTATAGTAATGACCATATACAAGTTTCACCATCTCTCTGAATTCATATGAAAAGGAATCAAAATTCTGGAAGAGGATTATTCGGACACAAAAGGCTTAATCTTCAGTTTGATAGGCAGGTTTTCTACCACTATAGTTTCTTGTATGTCCAATCCAGATTGTTGAGGTTTGGTGTCTTGACTTTTGATGATTGGACTGCTGTGTGGAGCCTCCATGAGACGCAACGCGACCCGGAGGCTCTTGCATGTTTCACGCGTTGGACCCGCTTTGGACTATTGCGGGGTATGGAGGGGGTTCGGGGCAGCAGTCCCCGAGGAAAATTTTGTAAGGACTATATGAGTATTTCAGTAAATTTCCTGCATAGGGTTTCGCAACTGTATAACGAAAAATCTGAGAGAGGTGTGAGGACGAGCAACTGTAACCCTATTCTCCATTGATAGTGGAACAGATCTCATCTCACCGTGGACGTAGGCAATCTTGCCGAACCACGTAAATTCTTGTGCGTATTGTGTGATTGTTGTTTGCGTTTCCATTCTTCACTACATCGTGTTCGGTTCAACAAATTGGAAGAGGATTTATTCGGACACAAAAGGCTTAATCTTCAGTTTGATAGGCAGGTTTTCTACCACTATAGTTTCTTGTATGTCCAATCCAGATGGACAAGCATATTTGGATTGGCTATATATCTTGGCATCATCCAGCCATGGACCCAGCCATTAGTTGAACTTTTGCTAGGTAATGGCAGCCAATGAATCATCAAGTTTCTACATGAAAGGGACAAAAAGAAATGGCACTCTTTCCACCACATGGCAGATATCATTATTCATGAAATGTGCAAAGCTAAGACAGGGTGGGCAGTGGAATACATGGACCTGTTTGTCCCATCACTTCAACTGCTATCTACTAAGAGTAATCCAAGCATGTTGCTCCAAACAGGGTAGCCAACCTCTCTGAGTCTCTAAAGATACATCATGCAAGTCAGAGGAAAACGAAATGAGAAGTTGAGAGTTAGATGTCACATCAAAAGAAGGAAGAATAATGTGTCAAGGAAAGATAATAACGCCTAAAACCATAATATTGTCAACATTTCCACTCAACTGGTCCGTAGATAATTTTATTCCTGGCAAGCTGACAATCTCCTGCAACATACTCTGTCCCAGGGCTTCAGGGAAACTATTGGTTATTGTCCTCATAATGAAAAGTATAGGGGATTTACTCATTCCAAGGCACTGATGAAAATATTGGCCGAATGCCTTTTAGACTTTTAGTAGGATTTTCTTCACATGAATCTTGCAAATTAAGTGGAAAGTCACTAGATAGTTTGATATGCTAATGACTGATAAACATGACTCAATGAGATGTCGACATAAGCTTGATTGTTGCAGCATAGTTTTGTAAGTAATCTGTAAGAAAATCTTCCATTATTGAATCCTACCATATTGAGTAGTGAGGGAGCATTGGGTTAAAGTTGACAGGCAGAGGGGAAAAGTCTCATCTTTCAGCAGGGTATCAAGGAAGAAATAAATTAATAAATTATCCGAGAGGGGTGAATGGATCAGGAACTCTTGATTTATAGGGATTGGATCTTTCCAAAGAGGTCAACCATAGCACATGACATCCTTGCCAAGATGCCTTTGCCGTTGGTGGGGTTATATACACTGGTGAAAGATTTGTTTCTTTTCCAAAAGATTGCAAAACTAAGACTGAATTGTTGACTTATGGAAGGTAGTGATACTACAACTGTTTGAAAGTCAGATTGGTATCTCCAAATGCTGATCAGCATTCGGTCGTTTCCTTATAAATCTTCCCTGAAAGGAAAAGCAGTGAAATGGCCTTAGACTATTTGACGTATTTTGAATCAAAGTGTTCTTAGGAGATTTTATCTACTGTGAAAAGAATATTAGGACTGACTTTCATTTTGCAGGAAAATAAATCACAAGAGAGGTTTCTGGATTAATTGAGAAAGAAAATACATAGGAAATGTACAGTTGATTTTCCATGCAACGCTAGTTGAGACTTTTGACTTCTTCAATTCAGTTCAGCTGGGTAATTGACAAAAATGTATATGTGTACAAACTTTACGTTCTGTTTACATCTCGTGTTTCTTGGGGTATCAGTCCATTGGTATTGAAAGATTCAAAACATCTGATTAACGCAAACCATGAAAGTGAAATTGCCGAAGCGAAAAATAAAATCCTATAACATATTTTGAAGCTTAACTTTAAAAAGAATATATATATATATATATTATATAAATAAATATGGAGAAGAGTTTTCTGTCCGGGAGCATGGCCCCTGCGCCAGCGCGGGGACCAATGGAAGCACGCACGGAAGCATCAACTGGGGCAGGATTTCTGCCTTTCATGAGGGCGAGGCGGTCATTTTGCCCCATCCTGTGTCTGGGTGCAGGCGCCACGCTCCCAGACAGAATTCTTTTTCCCTATATATATATTGCAGGGGCATCTTGCATCTAAGCAAGTATTTGGGTTTAATAAATGAGATCATTCACTACTACATGCTAACAACACAATATGCTCAAGTCGATGACACTTACATGGTGATAGACCACTACTCAGGCAATAAAGAGTTTCAAAGTCATGAATTGTTAAACACCCCGATTTTGTTACTGATGCCAAGTATATTCCCTGAAAGATTCAAGAGTAGAAATCAGCCAAAAAAATTGAACGAGTCACCAAAAAGAAATGGAAAAATTAAAACAAAAAGCAAGGAATGATGTGTTAACTTCAACTGCTGAAGCAGAATGCCAAGAGAGTTCAAATAGGAAGTTATGCTGTCATTAGCAATACAATTGCTTAAACGCATAACCAAATGCCAAACGCCAATCTGGTGTTTCTAAGAATGTCACTCTTCCTGTAATCAAAGGTGACTTACTTCTACTAAACCGAAACATTTAAACAAATTCCAGTACAAGTTTGATGGCACAGTTTATTAAAATTTCTCAACAAGACTCAACTTGAAAATTCATCATAAATCCAAAGAACATGAGGCAGCATAAAGCAAAGGATAAATATATAACTTCTAAAATTTATCTTATTAAAGAAATGTTTCTAGAGTTTTACCTAGATAAGTCATTTTACAATCCCAAGTCAAAATAATCTTTGTATAATGTCAAGACATATCATCATAACTGTTAACAAAACAGTTTGGGGAATAATGCTTGAGTGAATCGATGTGATCCCTCAAGCTCTTTATTTATAATAAAGAGAAACAATATTATATGGACATATAGGCCCTTACATTGCCGACATAGGCTGAACAGAAAATAAATGGATGAAAGGTCCAGAATACCCCCACGGTATTCTGGCCCATACATTCTAACACCCCCCCTCAAGTTGGTGCGTAGATATCACACATGCCCAACTTGACTAAAATAGGATGAAATACTTTGCCACTCAGCCCCTTTGTGAACACTTCAGCCAGCTCATCAGTAGACATCACATAGGGAACACAGATTAGCCCAGCTTCAAGCTTCTCCTTGATGAAATGTTTGTCCACCTCCACATGTTTAATTCGGTCATGCTGGACAGAATTATGAGCGATGCTAATGGCAGCCTTATTATCACAATATAACATCATTGGAAGTTGGACAGCAACCCCAATGTCTTGCAACAACCCCTTAAGCCACAACAATTCATAAATTCCATGAGCCATCGCAAGGAACTCTGCTTCAGCACTGGATCTTGCCACCACATTCTGTTTTTTACTACGCCAAGTGACAAGGTTCCCACCTACGAACGAGCAATATCCAGAGATGGATTTCCTATCACTTGAACCAGCCCAATCTGCATCAGTGTACGCTTCAACCTTAAGATGACCATGGAGAGATAAAAGTATTCCTTTTCCCAGAGCAGGCTTCAAATATCGTAAAATGCGAAAGATTGCCTCCATATGAGAGGAATGAGATAAACTGGCTGACCATACTAACTGCAATGGCTATGTCTGGTCGAGTGTGAGAGAGGTAGATAAGTTTGCCCACTAATCTCTAATAATGACCTTTGTCAACTGGTTCGCCTCCCTTTTCTTTGATTTTTGTAGTAGCTTCACTAGGAGTGTCTGAAGGATGACACCCTAGCAGCCCAGTTTCTGACAGTAGATCTAAGACATACTTTCTTTGAGACAGGAAAATGCCCTTAAAAGAACGAACAACCTCTATCCCTAAAATAATATTTTAGAGTCCCTAGAACCTTTATTTCAAACTCACAGCCAAGGAACAGCTTAAAGTTTTTCATCTCATTACCATCATTGTCGGTCACTACAATATCATCAACATAGACTATGAGGATAGTTACCTTATCACCCACTCGTTTGATGAACAAGGTATGATCAGCATTGCTTTGCTTGTATCCCACTGAAAGCATAGCCTTGTGAAATCTACTGAACCAAGCTCTAGGTGACTGCTTCAATCCATAGAGGACACGCTTCAGTTTACACACCTTGCCCTTGGTAGCACCACTAGAAAAACCTGGAGGATTGTCCATATATACCTCTTCCTCCAGTTCACCATGGAGGAAGGCATTCTTCACATCCAACTGCTGAAGATCCCATCCAAGGTTCACAACACAAGATAGCAATACCCTTACAGAGTTGAGTTTTGCTACTGGTGTGAATGTCTCCTGGTAGTCAACTCCATATGTCTGAGTGAAGCCTTTTGCAACCAGACGTACTGTTCCACTGTACCATCAGCCTTTTGTTTGACCACAAACACCCATTTACATCCCACTGGTTTTTTCCCTAGAGGAAGAGCTACAAGATCCCACGTATTATTTTTGTTCAATGCTCTCATTTCTTCCAACATTGTTGCCTTCCACGTTCCATCTGTAGATGCTTCCTGCTAATTTTTAGGAATGGAAACAAAAGAAAGAGAGGATACAAATGCACGCAAAGAAGGAGAAAGAGAACTATAAGAAACAAAACGAGAAATGGGATGTAGAGTGCAACTCCTAGTGCCTTTGCGATGAGCAATGGGAAGATAGGAAGAGGAAGGCTTACCAAGAGGAGGATCTGGATCCTGAGTCGGCAACTGGATAGGTATTGGTGCTACAGTGGACTAAAGCTGCCCTTTGCTAGAACATCTCTTTTTATAAGTGAGAATGTTGGAGTTGTCAATGGCCTTCTGAAATTTACTAATAGTTCTCTATACTGGAGTCAGCTACCCTAAATAGGAACATCACCACCACTTGTTTCCATGATCTCTCCCTGGAATGGATTCTCCTCGGGTGAAGGGACAGCAATCAAAAGAGGCTAGGCAGCAACCATGGGAGGCTGGGCAGCAGCCATGGCAGGGTGGGGGTTTTGAAAACCTACATCAAAGTTGGCTCTGATACCATGTTAACAAAACAGTTTGGGGAATAATGCTTGAGTGAATCGATGTGATCCCTCAAACTCTTTATAATAAAGAGAAACAATATTACATGGACATATATGCCCTTACATAGCCGACATAAGCTGAACAAAAAAAAAGAAGAAAATAAATGGATGAAAGGTCCAGAATACCCCCACGGTATTCTGGCCCATGCATTCTAACAATAACAGATGGACTTTTCATACGCTTTACTTCAAAAATAAGCTTCCATCCTGGCCTACATATTATGATCCAGTGTCTTAGAATTCTTTCCTTTAAAAGATACCTGAAAAACTCTCTCAATTAAGTCATGTAAAAGTTTCTCAATTATCTCCTTAGGATTATGTTGCTCTGAATTTCTTGGCTAGCTCTTTATATGAAACTTGTCTTAATTTACTATCATAGTCGTCAATGTGGCTAAGTGACCCAAGGCGGTCAAGGGGGAAAAAAACCAAGGCGACACCTTGACGACTATGTTTACTATTGTATTTCTATAAGAACTACTAACAATTGCTTCCTACCTTCTCTAATTTAAAGCTTGCAAATCTGTAACCAGGGTTATCAGATGTTGTTTCGTCTTATTTCATGCAATAATGACAGTTTTTTTCATCCCTACACAAATAACGCCAAAAATTGACCACTCTGCAATAATCAATACATTTCTTCATTTGAAAAATTATCGATGCAAATAGAGATCTAGAATCACCTTGGTGTCAAATTCCAGTCCAGAAACGCCCTCTCTGGAATAGATCATGAAGATATATATATACATCTTGTCAGTCAAATGAACAAATTACAAGTGAAAAAAGACAGCGTGAACACATGGACAAAAAATTATAGACAATAGCCAATAGATAAAGACATGAACAGGTAAAAACATAGAAATAATTCATGCATAAAGGAAGGACATGGTCCCATTCATTAATTAATATCACAAGACCATTAAGCCATTGAATGTGAAGAAATAGTTTCCATAAATCACAGTCAAACCAAATGATACTTTTCGCAACCACACCACAGGTCAGGGCAATAAAGAAGAGGGAGAGAGAAAACATAAACTGGGACACTAAATAACCAATGTAGGAACATAAAGCAATACTAAAATTATAAATCATAATCAATCTGAAATTAAGAGTAACAAAAGGAAGAAACAAAATTTTCATTACAATTACTGAACCAACAATTTTAAGGGTAAGCAAAAGAAAAGAGGTTGTATGTACAAAGAATTCATAAATCTCTTCAGAAGAAAAAAGTTAGTTGGTAGAACAATAATTTAGTTCTCTATAGAGAGTAGTGAAAATAGTTATTGGAAAACATGGAACATAGTAGAAGTCTGGACATTCTCTTAGATCAGACAACTTGTGTCTGTTCAGAATTGGAATTTTTAAGGTTGAAATAAAGGATATGATTGTGAAACGTTGATGAAAGTTTCAATTGAATTGACATCAGCTTTTTAATGATGGCTAGTGGAACACGGTTTGATTAGTCATATTACCTATAAGGAATCAAGCTAACACTAATGTTTATTCCACAAAAACAAGGACTAGGTGTCGTTTGCTCTATTTAGTTTCATAAATTTAGCAACTGGGTAAAGGATCAGCAGTAAACGGGAGAAGATGACAAAGCAGGGCCATGACAAGAGGATCTTTTGCAGCTATGCAACATCATAGAACTTGGATGATACAAAAATAATGCACTAACCTTCTAAGACTAAGAGGTGCCAGATGATTTGGGTCAATAATGTTGCCAATTCGATGCATCTGCACAGTAGAGCTTGAGTTTTACAATCCATGACTGCATAATGCATTTAAAAGTTTAAAAAAACAAAATGTTAAGCTAAGGAAGCAAATGAAGGAGCACCGACTAATGAAGGCCCATACATGACTCGGACATCTCCTGCCACCAATGTGGTACGAATGACTGAAAGCTCCTATCTTCACAGAATGAAACAGTACGAAATTTAGTGTGCCGGCAACATCAACTGCAAATAAGTCAGCTGATAAGTTTTTCTTCCCCCCCCCCCCCTTCCCTCTTTTTCACTACAAAAGCCCGCAATACATAAATGGCGAACAAAAACCATAGAAAATAAAATTAAAGGGTAAACATAAGAAAAGGACATACCTCAGAATAGGATTCAAGCAACAAACTAGACATTTCATGGCGATACTTGGAAGATAGCCTGCCATCCAACTCGGCAATGCTCCTCCTCCATCGAGGCCTTGAATTAAAGACAACCTCAATTTAGTGACTCTTAAAACTAGAGAACACATCAACTTCATCTGCATACATGATCCTCGAAGAAAATTGATTACAGAAGAGTAATTACCTTCGGATGGGTTTATGGCCTTCTGGTGAAGTAGAACGAAGAACGACAAATTTGTCCATGGACAAGGCTTAGCTAGGGTTAGCGAGGATAGCCGATGGTGTACAGCAAAAGCAGTTCAATGGATGTAGAACAACAACAATGGAGAGATCAAAAGGCTTCTCTGAGCTCCGAAGACCGATACTGGGATTTGAGTGGAGGGAGTGATCTGAGAGACGATTTTTTATCGTTAGTGACTTGGCGTCATTATTCAAGGGTTTCCCGCCTTTGTGTTTTATGACCAACCAAGCTTCCAAACTTAGCCCGTAAACCGATCGGATTCGGCTCGGATAGTGCCATATCCACATCCGCATCCAATTAGCTTTCGGACAGTTTCGGATAGTGCTAAATGGATACGGACACGGATACGGATACGGATATTTTATCCGTTTACATGTAAATATAGTTTTTCGGATAGCTACAGTCTATCCATATCCGCATCCGTTTAGCTTTCGAACGGATTCAGATAGTGCCAAACGGATACGAACACAGATACGGAAACGGATTTCGGCTATTCATTTACATCCCTAGGTGGGATCATGGTTTTATAAAGCGGTATTGGAACTAGGAGTTTGGGACCAGTATATTGGATCGGATCTGCCGTATCGGGTCGAATCAGACAAATTAATTTAGATTAAAAAATATTTGTAAGACATTTTACTTGGTGTGTCAACGGGCTGGGCTGGGCCTAGGAGCTTTGACAAACCCGAACCCAGACCAGCCCTGCCAGGGCCAAGCATACCCTCAACCCAGCCCTGATTGACTCTGATTGGGCCGGTCTGGGCTCAAGTGGATTAGGGCTAGCTTGCTTTGTTTTGATACCCCTAGATTTTACCGCATTTAGAATCTTTTCACCGATACAAGATCGGTCTGATATGTCCAATCTGATACAGTGAGATAGAATCAGGGTTCAAGAGATGCAATCAGGACCAGTCCGATTCCATTCCGGTTAAACCCCCTAAAATGGGTCAAAAGTCACGTTAGAATCGGCTTTAGTGCCATTCCGAATAAGCAGGAATCGGGATAGGCCGGAACGCCGGATCCCGATTCTTCTATAGATGTTTTATCTTCTGACCATTTTTATTGAACTAATTAACCCTATTTTGGGATCGTTGGTTTAACAAGTACAGACCATACACAATGAGACATCAACCCAAATTTCCTGAACAATGGTCATTTTGTGGAGTTCATCACCGATTGGATGAGAAAAATGGGCTTAAATAATCTAGGCCCAGCCTATTTTTATGAACACAGCCATCTTCACTCCTGTTACTGCTGGTTCTAGAGTAAGTTTCTATGGTCCAAAGCTCACCCCTGCCCCTTCTTTTTAATAACAGGAGAGGGTGAAAGATGAAGGTGTGAAGGCTCCGTTTCGATGCAATGGAAATAAGAAAGGGAAGTGAAGAAAAAATATTGATATTTGCAGAAAATTTTTCCTTCACCACACAGTGAAGGTATACCACACTATCCTAGGGTTCACAAACCGTATAGGGTTTTAATATGTTACCCTAAATACCCTCTCGCATGGATCTGAAGCCCCCGACCGTGGCTGAAGGAAAACCCGATTCTTTGTAATTTTAGTAAAATATTAATTTTCTAAAGAAATATTTGCGGTTCCTTGCAATCAAACACCAAAAAACGACTTTTCCTGTAAAATATATTTCTCTTTCAAAGGAAATATTTGCATTTCCCTGCAACAAAACAGAGCCAAAGTGATATTAACCCATGACTGGAAGGAGCTCCTGGCTTTGGTAATTTGGACCCTCATTGTGATCTACTTGGGGACTGCAAAGAGCTTGTCGCAATTATATTTCCAACACAAGGATCGAATCGTATACATCTATGGCCAACCATAGTTTTTGTGGGACTCTAGTCCCTCTAAGAGACATTTATGTTACTGCATTTGATAACTTTAATCTTGAACTTGGAGGGATTTTTCATTCTTTGGAATGATTTTTGGCGAAGATTATAGTTGTGTTTAGTATGCATTCTCGGAATAGATTCTAAGTTTAGAACACAATTTTAAAGCAAAAAAATAGAAAAGAATTGGGTTTCAAAAGCATTGTGGCTTGTTTGATTCTCCTATGTTCTTAGAGTCGGTTTTGCATTTTCTGGAGATTAATTATGGTAAATATTACCAACAGCTGCCTAGTGCAGTTGGTGAGCCATGGTTCGCTTCATGCCCATGATCAACAGGAGGTCTCGAGTTCAAGTCTCCTAGCTGGTACCTTTCTCCCCCCCCCCTCCCCCCTAAAAAGTAAAATATATATAAAAGCTCCCCTGCCGCCGCATGCACTCCCTCTGCCCTTGTTGGTGTGCTATCTCTCTGCCCCAGTGGCGTGTCTCCTCCTTATGAGGTTCAGTATCAGTACACCAGCCATGACCCTGGGTGTTGCTGCCGCCGCCGCCAACGCCGACGGCGATGATCCTCCACATTGCCCTCACCCCCCCACCCCCCTCACTACCACCTCCATCGCCCTCACCGACACCCCCCTGCTCACTGCCCCCATCCTCCACGCCACCGCCCTCACTGCTCCCATCCGCCTCGCCATCGCCCTCATCGCCACCTCCCTCACCCTCACCGACGCCTCCATCCTCCACCCCATCGCTCACCCTCACCGCCCTCACCTCATCCCCCTGCTCACCCTCACACTCCCCATACCCCATGGCTCACCCTCTCCCCCCTGTTTACCCTCACTCTCGCCATACCCCACGGCTCACCCTCTCCCCCCTATTCACCCTCGCCACACCCCCTTGTTCACCCTAACCCAAAGACCTCCTCTCTCACTCCCATCCAAACTCCTGCTCTGATTTCCTGTTCCCAGCTCACCCCTTTTCACCCCTATGCATCCGCTTGGTTCCGTTTTTCTTTTTCTTTTTTTGCGTGTGGCTGTGCAGTTTTTGCAGGTTCTGGCGTTAGTGGCGCCTTGGATTTGGCCGAAATCGAAGCCCTTCCCCCTTCCTATTGGGTAGTCACCGTCGCCGGCGATGGTGAAGCTACTCGGAATGTGCACCCTGAAATCGATGCAATGACCATCAAGAACTTCATTAGGCCACGTGCATACTGTGACTTTCCCTGTCTCCCAGGGTCGTGTCTGGCATGCGGGTTGCCTTCTTTTTGTTTATTGCTGATGTATTCCTTTTTTATGGTACGTTCATGCATGCGCTTCATTATGTAAGCTGTGTATATAGCGAATTTCCTTGGGATGTGGTTGTTACCCATTCCCTCCCCCGACCGGTCCCACCTATGACATGTATGTCAAGACCATATGTCTCTCACTGGTTTCTAAACCCTGTCAGTTTTGAAACCTTGTGTATCACATGCCAACTATCTGCATTATGTTTCTTGTTTTTTTTCTTTTGGCGTTGGCCGCATAAATGAATAGCCACTGCTTCTACCTTAGTTAGTAAGTACGCGTATAATACGCGTATTATACACGTGCCGAATTTTTGACGCATAATACTCCCGTCCCGCACTTTCCCGTATTTTTATAAAAAACGCGTTTTTTAATCGATCGCGTATTATACTCGTATAATTCGGGTATTTATACGTTTTATACTTTTTAAATTTTACTCTAATGTTTTTAAAAAAAAAAAAAAAAAAAAAACCCCAAAGATTAGAATTTTTCACGATTTCACTTTCTCTTCTTTTGTGATTTGCGTTTCACTCCAAAGTCCAACCCTAGAAGGCAACGGCGGCAGCCCCTCCATCTCCGTTCAACACCTGCTATCGTCAAAGCTCGACGGCAACAACATCGGCGACAGCGATGCGGCAGCGGCAGCGGCAGCGACGGCGGCGGCGGCAGCGGCGGCAGCAGAGGCGATGGCGGCGGCGTGGCGGCCGCGGCGTTTCTCCTTGTTTATTTCTTCTTCCACTTGTTGTTCTTCGGAAGAACTTCTTCCACCGTGGTTAGTATCCCTTTCTCTATTTCGTATTGTTTGCTAATCAAGCGAAAAATCACAAGTTCAATTGCATCTCCATGGAAAATAGAAACGGGAAACCTTTTTATTTTCGGTTTCTCACCACAATCCACGTTCACCTATCCTCTGTTTCACTCTTATCTACAAGGATTAATTAATTTGGTAAGCAGCAAGTTTCCTATTTTTTCCCTATTCTCATTTGTAGTTAATCACATAATTTTTCCTTTTTTTTTTAGCTTGATTGTTGTGTTCTCGTTTTAAGATGCCTTGCAGTCTCCTTATTCTGTTTTATTCTTATTCTCATTGTCACGAAATTGGAATTTTGTGGAAATCTAACCTCAACTTCACTTTTGGTTGAAAATTCTCACATTTTCCACTATGGTTCAACCAAAAAAAAAAAAAACCTTCTCCACTATGGGGTGTGGTCTCTCTCGTTTAGAGACTACTTTATTGATATTTTGATATTTTAAGTGCTAATCTTAGAGATGTAATATAAGATATTATATTATTGTGTTTATTTTAGTTTATAAAATCATGATATTATTTTGTTTATTAGGTGGTGAATGCATGTTATATAATGAATATATGCCCGTTTTTTTAAAAGTATTATTGCCGTCTATGCCATATTATACACGTATTAAACGCGTATCGTATTATTACCGTATGTGTCACGCCCCTATTCCAGACAAGGAATATAATATCATATAAAGGGTGACTAGGACGACGCGTGTCATCCTACTAAACCGCCCGGATCACTGACACAGTGTCCCAACGCTACTGATCATATCAATATTAACACAATGTAACATTAGAATGCGAAAAGAGGAATATTACATTCCAAGGATCGTAGTATTGCGGAGCGTATAAATCGAATAGTTACAAGATGTTCAAAGCTAGATGATAAATACGATAATTAGTTACATTTCCAATGATCATCTAATAACTATCAAAAATGGTATTACGATAAGTATTTCACCATAGGCCTTAGCCTCAAAAGTAATCAAAAGGGGATCGAGTCCCGAATATCCTCACGGCCCGTAGGCACAATCATCGCAAGGACACCCGTCGCCATGTTCCTCAAACACGGCCTCCGGTTCCTCCTCACCGATCTCATCGTATCCCGAGGGCTGAACTCCAAGTCCCGCGAGATATCCGTCACCTGCACCATAATCTAAAAAATGTGCGCACGAGGGGGTTAGCTCCACTGAGCCAGTGAGGGGATGGGAATGCACAACACACAATTCACATAGTCCAATGATGCATGCACATGTTAAGTCCATTTTTCCACCTAACAAACAACTAAGTCAATGGCATATGCTACTGTGACAACTCGGGAGACACTGTGGGTCACTTAACTTATCGCCACAATGAAACCTCAATTGTCACGTGGGACCTACGCCGATCGAAGCCTCCAAGACCACTCGGTGGCGGACCCACGATAACCAATACTACCATGATGGCCTCTCCCACCTCCACGAGAATCCGGTGTCTTGATTACCCAACACCTAAACCCCTGTTGGTAAGGGTCGTAGCATAAGGGTGTGAAATCCTAGCCACAAATATACTACATGCAAGTCCTATCGTCCCGAGAGGTAATCAGGCGCATCAACTTTTCATCTCGGTTTAGTGCCCGGTTACGCAGACGGCACGGCGATCTGATTCAACATGACATTCAACATAATTTCTTCATAAATGTTTATAGAGTTCGGGGTTAAACACGGTACCCACGAGCACCGAGACCCATCAAGATACAACATTACCAATCAACATTATAACAAATAGATATAAAATTATGCAATATGCGTAATCATGCTTATTAATTATAATGAGTACATAATATATAATGCAATAATAATAACAAGCCCATACAACCAAACCCACTCACCACGTATATGCCAAGCACCCGGTTTATCGGTTGTCGCCTCGATCGGGCAATAAGCCACAAAAGTGAATATTTTAACCTATACAAAGAGTGGAATAAGGTTACACGAGCGAAAGGAACGGATCCCCAAAAGATCTCCCATAAACACTTAAGTATAAGGTTTCAGAGACGAAGTGGTTGCGGGAGTGGTTTCATGCCCAAATTCGCAACCACATGTAAATCCTAGGAAACCAGGGGTTCGGGACGATTTTAGTCAAGGTCGGATGCGAGATGTGGTTTGAAAAACTGAATCCAAGTGTAAATCCGAGCTTCACGGGGCTCGGACAATTTTTGTCAAGGTCGGATGCGAGATGTGGTTTGAGAAAAGCGAATCCAGTGTAAATCCGACCTTCACAGAATCCTTCGGGAAGGTAATTTGGGGGTTTCTTGCAGTCTCGAAATCACATGTAACCCTCACACCTTCGGGTCCCAAATCCGAAGGATTCCCCTCAAGGACCCCATTTCAAGTGGTTTTTAAGGCACAAGGACTTCTAGAAAACTCTATCCTAAGCTCCTTAGGGTCCAACCTTAAATCTCCCAAATGGCAATGAGAACCCTCACATTAGACCTCATAATGGAGTGAACTAACTCCACCATAGCTTGGCTTTAAAGCTCCATCTACTCCCTAGGTTCCAAGAGAGATCTAGGTCAATCTCTCCCATTACCCAACCCCTTTTTGAAATCCAAAAAATAGAAGAAGGAAGAAGCTTACCTACCCCAAGATGAGAGCTCCACGATTTACGGCCCAAGAGATGGGGTCTCTACCTTCCTCCAAGCCTCTCTCTCCTTCCTCTTTCTCTTCCTCTCCTCTTTCTCTCCTCTTTCTCTCCTCCACGATTTAGGGTAGAAGAGGATGTTGAAGAAGAAGTGATGTTCTCTCTCTCCCTCATGGACTCATTTATAATAAATGGGTCTATGGGTACCCTTAGTCAAATGGGTCATGAGGCCTAATGGGTCAACCCATTAGTCCTATGTGGGTAAGTGGATGGAATAACCCATCATTGGGCCAATAGGTTAAATGGGCCTGCCCACAACCTTAATTAGGGAAAAGCCCATTCTTAGATGGGTTCATATGAGATGGGTTTAAGTCCCCAATGTACTTCCTAAAGGCAGCGGGACCCGAACTTAAATTATTCCCTTCTCTCATGAAATAGCTCGGCGGTTCCGGCCGGACCCGCACCGAGGTTACCAAAGGAAAAATAATTAGTAAGACTTGAGGCTAGAACTTACCTTTTCCCTGTCATGGTTTATTACCCATGACCCGACACCATGCACGGCAATGCTAAGCTCATCACCGAACGAAATATCCAAGTGAGGTGACGGTCCAGGATGCTCTCTCCTGAACTCCTCGCTTCCGGCACTGGTACTTGGAGGGTAGTCGACGAAGTCGCCGTCAAGCGAACTTTCCCCCGGCGGTTGAGGAATCTTTCCTCCACAGGCAAACCCGTCTTGTGGTCAACGATTTTGTAGCTAGGTTTGACCATCATGGAGAACAGGTCACCGCATACATGGCGGTATCTACACGTCACGAGAAGAAATGATATTTAATTATATCCGGGATGCGGTATAACATCCCCCCACCTTATAAGAAATTTCGTCCTCGAAATTTGACGTACCTTGTAGATAGGCAAGAAAAGGGTATTTCGCCCGCATCTCTACCTCGCCTCCCAAGAAGCTTCCTCTTGGATGGTTGCACCATTTTATCTTCACATAATGAATGGGCCGGTTGCGAAGATGAACAACCTTCTTGTCCAAAATCTTTTAGGCGCTCTTTATAGGACATGTCGGCCGCAAGTTACGGTGGTTCATGCGTCAATACATGGCTTGGATCATGGACATACTTCCTCAACATGGACACGTGGAAGCGTCGTGCACACCTTCTAAAGATGGAGGGAGTGCTAACCGATATGCCACCGGTCCAATCCGTGCAAGGATCTCAAAAGGTCCTATAAATCTCGGACTCGACTTGCCCTTCTTGCTGAAACTCATCACCCCTTTGGAGGGTGATACCTTAAGGAACACTTTATCGCCAATAGTGAACTCAAGGTCCTTCCGTCTCAAGTCTGCATAACCCTTACTGCTGGGTGAGCCGCCTTGATCCGCTCACGAATCAAGTCCACCTTCTCGCATGTTGCCTGAATCAACTCGGGTCCAAGAATGCGCCGTTCACCTACTTCGTCCCAATATAACGGTGTCCGACACTTCTTCCCATACGAGCCTCAAACGGTGCCATGCCTATAGTAGCACAGTAGCTGTTATTGTAAGCAAACTCAATAAGTGAGAGATGCTCGTCCGGTGTGCCTTGCATATCAATGGCACAGGCTCGGAGCATATCTTCTAATGTCCGAATAGTCCTCTCCGATCGTCCGTCGGTTTGAGGGTGGAAGGCTGTACTAAAACTCAACAGTGTACCCATTGCCTTCGAAACCCTCCCCCGAACTTAGATGTAAATCGGGATCCCGATCGGAGATGATCTTGTGGGAACTCCGTGTAGACGAACTACATTATCAATGTACAAGCGAGCCAGCTTGTCCATCGAATAGGTAATCTTCATGGGGATGAAGTGAGCCGTCTTTGTCAATCATCACGACAACCCATATGGTATCGACACCTCTAGGCGTGCGGGGCAACCCGGTGACAAAATCCATGGTAACATGCTCCCACTTCCACTCTGGAACAGGCAATGACTGTAAGAGGCCATGAGGTCATTGTCTATCCGCCTTCACTGCGACAAGTAAGACATTTTGCCACATACTCAGCCACATCCCTCTTCATTCCACTCCACCAGTAATATTCCTTCAGATCTCTATACATCTTCGTGCTACCTGGATGAATAGAATAGGGAGAGTCATGGGCCTCGCTAACACTTCCTTCCTCAACCGAGGGTTACTAGGAACACATAGCCGTTGTCGAACATGAGAACACCACTCTGTTAAAGTAAAATCCAGTTCACTGCGTGTCCCCCTTGATAGCCTCAATAACCTTTTGAATCTCCTCATGAAGCCTGGGCTGATTGAATTCGCCCTACCGGTGTGGATTGTATTGATAAAGCCGATAGAGATAAGGTAACACCATCAACCAATAATTCGGTCCATCCTTCTAGCTTCCTCGATGAGTTTCTCACGTCGCTAGTGATGCCAGTGACAAGGACCGAGATTTTTGGCTCAGCGCATCCGCTACTACATTTGCCTTGCACAGGTGGTAATGGATAGTACAATCATAATCTTTCAACAACTCCAACCACCGTCTTTGCCTCATATTGAGCTCATTCTGTAAAGAAGTATTTGAGGCTCTTGTGATCACTTGTATATTTCGCACTTCTCACCATATAAATAATGTCTCCGGATCTTTAGAGCGAAAACCACATAAGCAAGCTCCAAATCATGGGTCGGGTAGTTCTTCTCATAGTCCTTCAATTGCCAGAAGCATAGGCCACTACCTTCCCATCTTGCATTAGAACACAACCCAAGCCCATTTTAGATGCATCACTATAGACTACCATCCCTCCAGTACCATTAGGAATGGTAAATCTTGGAGCGGAAACCAACCTCGCTGAGCTCTTGGAAGCTCTTTTCACGCCTATCGGACCACTCGAACTTCACTCCCTTTCGGGTCAGGTCGTGTCATAGGAGCGGAGAGCCTTGAGAAGTTCTCAATAAATCTCCTGTAATAGCCGCTAGTCCCAGGAAACTACGAATGTACGCCACATTCTTGGGTATCGCCCGATCAACTCTCGACTTCACCTTGCCAGGGTCAACCTCTATACCCTTACCGAGAAACAAGGTGTCCCGGAATGCCACTGTTGTAGCCAAAACTCACACTTACTGAATTTGGCGTACAACTGTTTCTCCCTTAGGCGTTGCAATACTAGGCGAAGATGGTCTGCGTGCTCCTCCTCGCTCTGGAGAACCCAAAACCGCACTCGTTCCTTGCTCCCTCTCCCTTCTAGGTGGATTTTTGGCACTCAATCCACGCACAACAGATCCGATCGAGTTCAGGTATGCCCTCTTCCCTCTCTATCGATCTATCTCTTTCTCCTTTCGACTTCTATTATGGAGAAACCCCAAAATCCATTTCGGGTTTACAAGATTTGGGTTTTTTTGTTTTCTCCTAGCTATTTAGATGGATTTTTGTCCATCCTACCTTCGTTTCCCTTCATATGCAACCTAGTTGGGGCATTTCCCCCAATCTTGCACCATCACCAAGGGTTTGGGTTGGATTTTGGAGAAATCCCCAAACCCTAACCGAAATTCTATGTCTTTTTTTGCCCAATTCAAGTTCGGTTTTGCTAGGTAGGCTTGGTGTATATAATTTGGGGTTGTCTCAAGCCATTACTTATTTATTTCTTGCAAATTGGAACTTCAAGAATCACATCTGAATTTTCTTTTAGAGATTCAAGCATTATTTACCACAATTTAGCTCCATATATTGCTTGAACTAGGTATTTAGTATAAACTTCATGTGTTAGGTGTACTATGGCCATGTATGTATATTGTTTACCATGTCATTCAACTTCCAACCAAATTCTGAAAATTTCCTCTTTGGATTTCTTCGCATATTATTTATCAATTCAGTCCAATTTTATTTGAACTAAATGCTTGTATGATATAATGCTTCTCCAAGCATAAATGTGGCCATGTACATTTATCCTCTATGATTGCATCTACATGTTGGCCATGCTTTCCCCTTTTCCCTAACTCCTTAGACCATTCACAACAAAATTGTCCTAGTACATTTCCTACTGTAATGTGGTTAATCTGTTGTAGGAATCAAGTTCTAGGTTCTAATTCCTTGTCTCCTTTCATTGTATATCTACTTAGACCTTAATATCCAAGCATGGACTTAATATGTTTCTGTATTCTCGGCCTTCTTTGGTTGCAGGTTAGGGAATCTAAATGGCTCCTAGAACAAGCGCGCACGGGCGAACAAGCTGCCCACTGCTTTGGATGCACTATGGTTCCAAGACCTAGAGAAGCAGGAGATGTACCAAGACCACTTTCGCTTTAAGAGTATCTTGGAGGGGAGAGATGTGGTATGGAAGACCTCAAGGCCTACAAAGTAGGGCCGAGATTTGAAGCAACTGGGGTGGTCCAACCTCCTCAACCTTCCCAGCCATTCTATCCCAAGCTCGTTCGTCACTTCTACGCCAACCGCTGCACCGAGAACCTAGGCACGCGAGATTACCTGGATCCTCTCTTATGTCAAGGGAGTCACCATATCCTTCACAGGGCACAGTTGCGGGCATCCTCAATGTAGCTATCCTGGGAGAGAAGACCTCATGCGCACCATGGAAGAATCCCTACTCCTTTCTCGAGAGAGGCATACAGGGGAATTATACGTGGAGCTTACACGTGGGGCATTCGAGAAGAAAGTGCCCGAGACTTCTTTTGCCAATTCTCCAGGATATTGAGCCGGATTGTGCGGCAAAGACAACATCGTGCCTATAGCCGGCCACCGCACCATGCCTTCCATCTTCGTAGGCTAGTGGCCTATCACCTCTACAAAGGTATCCCCATCCGCCGCCCTACATTATCATGCGGACCATGGATCATGCGGGGTGAAATCCCGGGAGGAACTTAGATTTACCCTATGGGAGGTTGCTCACTACTATTTTCCAAGCATTTTGGAGTTGACTTGAGTGAGGAGGATCAAGACTTAACCGAAGATCCACCTCTAGATCGTAACGCTTGATGGCGAGGATGCATGCGATGGATGCATATAGTGATGGGGAGCCATTGGTCCCAGCAGAGGGTCATGGGCCCGAGCCTCGGCACGTGGAGCCTCCTCCTCGCCATGCATGCGGCCTCTTCATCCCAAGATCGCTCCTAGTGGGTCCGACATCGACAGGATTCTTGCAACTCGGGCCGATGAGCACCAAGATGGCTCGGGGTTTGAAGGAGTGAACACTAGGCTCGATGCATCGAGCACGCATGGAGAGCCTCGAGCAGTGAGATGGAGGACTTGCATTCCTACCTCCATGATGAGGGCACGAGAGGACGAGCCCAAGAGTGATGATGAGATGGAGCAAGAGACCTCCGTCCATTCCCACCATGCTCTCAATGGACCCCTAGCTTTTTGTCTTACCATGCAAAGAAATTTATTTTTCTTTTTCTTGGTTGTAAGAATTTGAAGTCTACATTCAAATTTGAATTTTGTTGTAATCACTCGCTTGGCTTATGGAAATGTTTCACATGAATTAAGGAATATATATATAAATATAAACACATGTCTTTTCCTTCCACTGTTGTGCCTATTATTTGCTATTGTCTTCGCTTTCTCCCTAAGCTAGTCTTCTCCCTAAGCATTCACACACATTCCAATTATGCATTGTTGGAAGCTTTTAACTTAGCAACCTATTGTGGAGAGTAAATCACAAATCCGCTAGATCGTGGTAGTGCAGAGCATCTCGCCCGATACCACCGTCACGCCCTATTCAGCATAAGGAATATAATATCATATAAAGGGTGACTAGGACGACGCGTGTCATCCTACTAAACCGCCCGGATCACCGACACAGTGTCCCAACGCACGATCATATCCAATATTAACACAATGTAACATTAGAATGCGTAAAAGAGGAATATTACATTCCAAGGATCGTAGTATTGCGAAGCGTATAAATCGAATAGTTACAAGATGTTCAAAGCTAGATGATAAATACAGAATTAGTTACATTTCCAATGATCATCTAATAACTATCAAAAATGGTATTACAAGAAGTATTTCACCATTGGCCTTAGCCTCAAAAGTAATCAAAAGGGGATCGAGTCCCGAATATCCTCACGGCCCGTAGGCACAATCATCGCAAGGACACCGCCGCCATGTTCTCAAACACGGCCTCCGGTTCCTCCTCACCGATCTCATCGTATCCCGAGGGCTGAACTCCAAGTCCCGCGAGATATCCGTCACCGCACCATAATCTAAAAAATGTGCGCACGAGGGGGTTAGCTCCACGAGCGGTGAGGGGATGGGAATGCACAACACACAATTCACATAGTCCAATGATGCATGCACATGTTAAGTCCATTTTTCCACCTAACAAACAACTAAGTCAATGGCATATGCTATCGTGACAACTCGGAGACACTGTGGGTCACTTAACTTATCGCCACAATGAAACCTCAATTGTCACGTGGGACCTACGCCGATCGAAGCCTCCAAGACCACTCAAGGCACCCTCGATAACCAATACTACCATGATCGGCCTCTCCCACCTCCACGTAATCCGTGATCTGATTACCCAACACCTAAACCCCTGTTGGTAAGGGTCGTAGCATAAGGGTGTGAAATCCTAGCCACAAATATACTACATGCAAGTCCTATCGCCCCGAGAGGTAATCCGGCGCATCAACTTTTCATCCGGTTTAGTGCCCGTTACACAAGACGACGGCGCGTACATTCAACATGACATTCAACATAATTTCTTCATAAATGTTTATAGAGTTCGGAGTTTAGACCTGCACTCCACCAGACCGAGACCCATCAAGATACAACATTACCAATCAACATTATAACAAATAGATATAAAATTATGCAATATGCAATCATGCTTATTAATTATAATGAGTACATAATATATAATGCAATAATAATAACAAGCCCATACAACCAAACCCACTCACCACGTATATGCCAAGCACCCAGTTTATCGATTGTCTCCTCGATCGGGCAATAAGCCACAAAAGTGAATATTTTAACCTATACAAAGAGTGGAATAAGGTTACACGAGCGAAAGGAACGGATCCCCAAAAGATCTCCCATAAACACTTAAGTATAAGGTTTCGAGACGAAGTGGTTGCGGGAGTGGTTTCATGCCCAAATTCTCGCAACCACATGTAAATCCTAGGAAACCGGGGTTCGGGACAGTTTTAGTCAAGGTCGGATGCAGATGTGGTTTGAAAATCTGAATCCAAGTGTAAATCCGAGCTTCACGAGGCTCAGGACAATTTTTGTCAAGGTCGGATGCGAGATGTGGTTTCGAAAAATCAATCCGAGTGTAAATCCGACCTTCACAGAATCCTTCTCGGAAGGTAATTTCGGGGGTTTCTTGCAGTCGAAATCACATGTAACCTCACACCTTCAGTCCCAAACCGAAGGATTCCCTCCAAGGACCCCATTTCAAGTGATTTTTAAGGCACAAGGACTTCTAGAAAACTCTATCCTAAGCTCCTTAGGGTCCAACCTTAAATCTCCCAAATGGCAATGAGAACCCTCACATTAGACCTCATAATGGAGTGAACTAACTCCACCATAGCTTGGCTTTAAAGCTCCATCTACTCCCTAGGTTCCAAGAGAGATCTAGGTCAATCTCTCCCATTACCCAACCCCTTTTTGAAATCCAAAAAATAGAAGAAGGAAGAAGCTTACCTACCCCCAAGATGAGAGCTCCACGATTTCTGGCCCAAGAGATGGGGTCTCTACCTTCCTCCAAGCCTCTCTCTCCTTCCTCTTTCTCTTCCTCTCCTCTTTCTCTCCTCTTTCTCTCCTCCACGATTTAGGGTAGAAGAGGATGTTGAAGAAGAAGTGATGTTCTCTCTCTCCCTCATGGACTCATTTATAATAAATGGGTCTATGGGTACCCTTAGTCAAATGGGTCATGAGGCCTAATGGGTCAACCCATTAGTCCTATGTGGGTAAGTGGATGGAATAACCCATCATTGGGCCAATAGGTTAAATGGGCCTGCCCACAACCTTAATTAGGGAAAAGCCCATTCTTAGATGGGTTCATATGAGATGGGTTTAAGTCCCCAATGTACTTCCTAAAGGTACGCGGGACCCGAACTTAAATTATTCCCTTCTCTCATGAAATAGCTCGAGCGGTTCCAGCCCGGACCCGCACTTCGAGGTTACCAAAGGAAAAATAATTAGTAAGACTTGAGGCTAGAACTTACCTTTTCCCCTGTCATGGTTTATTACCCATGACCCCGAACAGCTTCGCCACGGCAATGCTAAGCTCATCACCGAACGAAATATCGTGAGGTGACGGTCCAGGATGCTCTCTCCCGAACTCCTCGCTTCCCGGCCCGGTACTTGGAGGGTAGTCGACGAAGTCGCCACAACGAACTTTCCCCATCGGCGGTTGAGGAATCTTTCCTCCACAGCAAACCGTCGTCGTGGTCAACGATTTTGTAGCTAGGTTTGACCATCATGGAGAACAGGTCACCAGCATACATGGCAGCGGTATCTACACGTCACGAGAAGAAATGATATTTAATTATATCCCGGGGTACGGGTATAACAGTATGCGTTTTATGAAGCCGAATTTTTAAAAAGTATTATTACCGTCTAGTCCGTTTAATTGCCGTACGTATCCGTTCCCGTTCAATTGCCGTTCCCGAACTTACTAACTAAGGCTTCTACCCCCAAAAAAAAGCTCCCAATTCCAAAAAATAGTGGTAAATATTTTTCATCTTTTGGATAAAAATTCATCTGTGTAGAAAGAAGGATTTCAATTCTTGTTGACATGGACCGGTTCCAAACTTCCATGCTCTTTGATGTAACATAAAAGCCATTGATTCTCTCTTATTGCTGAATTACCATATTCTGATACAAAAGACTGTAAATTGCTCTCAAAATAAACGTGAAGGTAAAAATGGATCTAAAAACACTTAGCAGATTAGAAATAACAAGCAAGAGAAACAAAAAGGGCCATTACCCAATGTTGGTCCCCTCTATGTAGGATCTAGGGAGGGGTGAGTTTGGAGTAGTTCCTAACCTTCGGTATTTTTATACAAAGTGGCCACCCTCAAGACTCAAGCCCTAAACCTTTTACGCACTAAGAAATTACCCCTAGGGAAGAGAAACAAGCTGTCATATATTTGAGAAGCACCCAAATATACACTCTTATTATTAGCTGCCTTAGTACCATGGTACATAGAAAACATCTCCTATAGCTCTCTATGCACTTTATTAAGAAACAGAGTTGGCACCCATCCGCTACACCCGAAGATCGCCTGCATTACAGAAAAGTTTTAAGAACTATCAATGTTACAGCAAAGAAGGGCATGGGTTAGCATTAGTGCAGTGAACACCTTCAGGCACCCAATGGTGGTTTTGAGATCCATAGTAACTCTTTATATGCTAAAATTTGGCTGAACCAGGAGAGAAAATGAAAAGGACATTGAAAGAAGAAAGGCAATGAAATATAAATATTTACATGGTTCAAAGTTGGCAATGCATTTTTCTGGGAGCTGCATGGCCATGTTGCGGTCGACACCCGTTATTGATGGTCCGTTTACAAGACCACACAGGCATGACTGTCCAAGCATCTTGACAGAATTGCAGCAGGCCTCACTAGGTGGAATGGAGCTGTATGGGGCAACAGCAGGCCTACAAGGTATCAGCTTAACAAGAACTGAGAAGAATGTGCTACCACATCTCTGGGCCATTCCATGCTCCACCATGCTTCCCATAGCCACCATGAACAACAAACATGCCACCAGCTTCCTAGCACCAACCTTCATGTCTAAGCTGCTCCCCTTCTATTGTTTTATCCTTTATAAACGTTAACATCTCCAGGGATGGTCCTCGGTGAGGTTTTATTTATAGATAGGTGAGGTTTCATACGAAGTCCTTCACCTTCACCTAGTCCACATTACAGACTCATGCTGTTTTCATGCTAGCTCTACTTCAGAGCTGATTATCACAAGAAAGTAACAGGAAATACATTAAGCATGCCAACAAAAACCATTGTTCAATCAAATGTCATGACTTCTTTCCTTCCAGGGGATAAATCATGTGGCACACTGCATATATAAATTTTACATTAAAGCATTCTACATATTACGAATTCAGATTTGCATAAACTGGCCAATTCATTAAACAAATATGAACTCCAGTGAAATTCAATAAGATGATAATAGAAGCAAAGTGGGCAAGGAACATGGGATAAAATCTTGATAAATCTGCATTTACTGCATTGGTGTTGAACATAACTTGGCTAGTTCCTTTAAACAGTACCAGGTCAAAGAAACAACTTTACCAAGTTGAACTTGTTGTTTAAAGTCCATAAAAATGTCTTTCTACGATATTTTCATAAATTGGTAAATCTGAAGTTCAAAAGTACCTTTCATAAACTTCAACCATGCAGAAATAGAAAGGATCTGATAATTACATGAAACTAGAATCGGGAGTATTTTCTAAATACACATAATTTCACACGAGGAATGTGATTAGAATTTCACTCCATTATTTCCAAAGACCATTCCTTGCAATTACATCTCAATATATGATAACTGTTGTAGGTAAAAACTGTATCTTTTAAGGATATTCCCATACTTCAGAATACATATTATGACAATCTAGGAATATCCCAGATGAATAATCAGAAGCAAAATCACTAACATAATTATCTCCTTATTCCCTTTTTTTTCCTGGTCAATCGACAGAGAGACCTCATTTATCTCACTTGTGTTCCATTAGATTCATTTTGTGACCTTGAAACCTGCTTCCTCTGATACAGTTTATCAATGTTATTCTTTCTTTCCTTTCAGATTTATCACCGCAAGCTCTTTCTCAACAGACTCGCCCGCACATATGAGAGGATACTGTCCAGCTAGTGGGGAATCAGCAAAGTGGCCCAATGGCTTAAGCACAGCATCAGATGCAATATGTGCAAACAACTGGTTACCCAGGAGAGACAGTAAGTCAATAATAGTAAAAAAACATAGTGAACTTGACAGTAAGTCAATAATAGTGTTCCAACAAAAATAGTGTACTTGGAACTCTTAAAACTAAAGGTTATGTTTTTTTAATTTTAACTGTTTTAAGGCAAAAGATTTACTGGATGGCAACACAGAAAGGTATTACTAAACTGACAGCCTGACAGACATCTGATTTAATCTGATGGCTCTCTAAACTCCAGCAACCTCCTTAGTCATTGGCAGCTCCTCCAGCAACCAATTTCAGAGTTGGGTTTAATGCTTGCATCATTTACAACCAGATTTCAGGGTCAAAGGTTTAAAGTTCATCATGGTTTCATGGAGATTTTTGCTGACTCAGTGGCTTTAATGGAGTCTTAAGATTTCATGATCCCGTGGAATCATTTCCAATGATTTTTCCAGAGAAGAAAATGTGGGAGTAGAAGGTCGTGGGAGAAGATGAAGACACTAGAGTTGCAGACGCCAGAGTCATGAAGGAGGAGAAGGGGAGCTGTCAAGTCAATTGGATGGCTCTCAAGTGGCCAGCCAAGAGATTCCTTCCTGGATGTGCCATCCAAGAAAGCCATGCCCTTTTCTTAAGGAATAGATAGTTGATTTCACTCACTGTTGAAGAAACTCTCCACAGGCTCCTATTTTGTTGTTGTGCTAGTCTGATTGCCTCCATCGTCCTGTCAGTCACAACAACCTCATGCATGCCAGCTCTACACTCTCCTGCAGTCAGCCATTCTAGCTGCACACAGTTTCAGAGGGAGGATTAATCATAACAAAAAATTATCTAAATTCCAAAATCATAACCAGCCACTGAATAGAACAGAATCAATTAATCAAAAATAGGATTCAAGAAATTGAATTACGCACATGACACAAAAACAATGTAGTTATCATCACCACGGTTCAACATTTTGATGTTGATGGATATTCACCACAGGGAACTATAGAAATTTTAAAGTTTCGCTACACTAATACAAAATAATGGATTTTTAAGGAAATTACAGAAATATTCAGGTAATGTTTAAAAAGACATAAAAGTTTCCATTAAACCTCACATGTAAAATTTTTAAGGGAAAAAATAACATGATTACACCTTGAAAGGTCAAAGAAACATATTAAGAGATAGATAAGAAACTAGCATAGGCACCATTGAGAAGATATGATTCCTTATCACATAAAATCAGGTTTATGTGTAGTAATACTTCTGCACAAACATGATCAGCCAAGGTGTGAACCTTCTATCGAGGTATCTCTTCCTCAATAACAGTCAAGATCCCAGCTGACTAACGGTCTCCAATTTCTTTTTTTTTTCACCAGCTGACTCCAAGTTAGAGTCACACACTTGCACCTTCCTTTCATGGCTTCAGAGTTAAATGGAACTAAAGGCAAATTCGTTTTGCCCTGTAAATTTCTAAGATTTTAAATAATGTGAGTTGATTTCAGTGAAACTAGCAGAAATAGAATTTTGTGAAGAACCGCAGCAAAATTATTGAGACAAGTACCACATATGTAGTGGACACAATTCTTAGCTCGAGCAAAAAGATCAAATAAAGCATGACAATAGATTATCTAGTCAGCTGTACAAATGAAGAAAATAAAGTGCTCTATGATATGATAGCCGCATGTAAACGGACTACTATAGCAATCCTGCTATGATTTGATAACTTTAACAACATGCTGTGGTGAACTTTGTTCTTTCTTCCCCCTTTTCTCCCTTAGAGGGGGATTTGTATGACAATTTTAGTGTGAATCTTAGGGTCTTCTAGCTGCAATTTCCAATTTAACTGTCTGAAACACACTCCTGTGACTTTGAACAGCAGTGATTCTTCCCTAGGAATCAGAAATCCCACCTCCATGCATACACATATATCCCATTTCTATAATCTACTGTATTCTGAATTTCCTCCTTGGTTATCAATCCAGTGTATTTGGCTTACTATTTACCACTATACCAGAACTACAATTTCCTCATTAGGGACCAACCACTAAATACAAGTTTGTTATAGCCTTACCTGCTTTCCTGTCTGGATGAGTAGACACCCAACAGGAACCTTAACTTCAACTTTTTGCCCATTTCTTAACCAAATGTTGAGACCAGGAAATCTGCTCCTGCCATGGATGGTTAAAAAGTTGAGGTCATAGTGATATCCAGCAAACACCTTTCCCACTTGGCCATAACGTTGAAGGTCACTTCCTGTAGGAGCAAGCAGATGAGGTCCCTGGTATTATATGAAAAGAATGAACATTGTAAGAAAAACCATGCCTTTTTCTCCCTAATTGAAATGATAATTGCAATGCACCTTGGAATAATCATTTCAATGAAACTAAAGCTGATAAATTTTGAGAGACAATGTATGCTAATTTGACTGTGCTTTGAAAATATTTCCTCTTCCAACTCTTATATATTTAGACAAAGAACACTAACCATCATTCATTAAAATCAGCATAAATCTTATTCCAATCATATTGTTGCCCATTGTTGCAGAGATATTAGAGAAGCTAGATAACATTAAGAATGACATTGTCTGAGAAAGAGAGGGAGTGTATTTCCCTTCATGTTTTTGAGGTATTAAACCCACAAATCACATGCAAGAACAAAGACTACTGCAGGACCTAAAGAAAAGGTGGTTAAACCTAAAAAAAAAAATCGTACAAAATCATAAAGCATGAAGAATACAGTTTGAGATTTTGTTTGGTTTGAGAATACGAGTATATCTGCAGTGTGAAATGTTTGGGTGGATTAGCATCAAAACAATAATTTCTGTAAATTCATTGAAAATTTTAAAAGTTCAATCATACTTGAAAGATTTGACATACTTCTCTTGAGCTAACTTTGTTGTCATTCATAAAAAAAAAAAACAAATAACACAAGAAGATGGAGAGACATACAGGAAATCAGATTACCTCAATTGTTATATTTACTTACCTGGTTCATAAGAGAGGAGAATGCATCACTTGGCAGCTCAAAGCCAATTGCTGCCATTTCAGCAACAGTCTGAACAGAAATTGAAGCAGTAATTTAAGTAGACCAAGTGCATAAACAGGAAGGGAAGAGAAAATTATCATTGTGGGGGAGGTAGAAGGGATAGTGGTTTTTCACCTCAATTGCAGAAATCATCTTGTAGCCCCATGAATCCATGGTTTCTTTCCATTCAAGAAAACCTTCAGGTATAACAGGTTCAGAATTAAGTTCCTGCATAAAAGGAACAACCAGAATTATTCAAACCATTTAAACCAAACTAAATTTGGAGGGGGGGGGGGGGAGGGAGAGAAAGAGAAATACCTTAAAACGGGTATTAGATGGCCGAGGGCCAACTCTCCACATGTATCTCCATTTAGGGTCAGGTCCCACAGGAGTAGCTGGCTGAGATTCCTTAGGCATTGCTTTTAATTCTTGCTGCATTTCCTCATCTACCAAACTTCGTGGAACCTCCACTCCTTCGGGGGTTACACCAACCTGTTATTTCATATCACAATAAAATAAAATTCTTTAAAAGGGCGAATTCAGTGCACGAGGCTTCTGACACCGCAGGGTCTGGGGAGGATCATAATAAAATTCTTTACATAACATTTATATGTACTCTCTAACAAGTGATGAAAATAAAGAAACCTTGCTTCTGTTAGCACTCATGGGGACAAGGTTATCTTCGTTTTCATTATCGTTCATCAATTAGTACTAAACAGGGTTTTTTACGAGGGTGCGGGGCAGGAACCAATAAAAATAAAGGGAATAATAAACAGATAAAGGTGTGTTCATTCAAATGGAAAAATCAGGCTCTAAAGTAAGAAAACATAATTAAGACGAAGCACAAGTAATATAGAGTGTAGACTTAATAAGTATGAGCCGGCCCTATTTTAGGTACTTAAATAAGATTGTAACTATTATTTCAGAAATGCGGTTTTCTGGTAATTGAAAAATATAGTTAATTCATCCATATATATACGTTTTTTACTCAACTAACTGAATTTTGTGCTGGAAAAGACTCCTCATAAACATGTATAATTGTATACCCAGTGTGGCATTTGAATAGATGAAGCAAATTTTATTGCACGAGACAGCTTCAGAAGCCTCCTATGCTTAAGACATATCCCCCCAAGGATGGGAAAAAACATATTGTTAAGAATCGGTGTTTCTCACACAAATTTGGTCTTGTAGTCAATTGGTAGGAACTAATGTCTTGTACTCTATCAGGAGGATGATCACCAAGCCCATAGGGGGGTGTGCATAAGAAACTATAAAAGCTTGAGAAGACTAAGGTTTGAGAGGATTGCTGCGAATTTGACAGATTGTTGAATCAAGCAAGATATGGGCAAAAAATCTTGGCATGGGTCCCATTTGGTGATCTTACAAATAAGATGTTAAATTAGAGTGCAATCAACCAAAAATTCATAAGTGAACCAGTTGATTTGGCTATTTGACTGACAAAATGATAATCAACCACAGCAAGAAAGAATCTTCAATTAAGTCATACAGATAAGAAGAGTCTGCAATTATCTTGCTTAGTCAAGCATTTCAGTAGCTAGGTTAGAGGGTGCAAAGAGTGGAGCGGAAACCACAAGGACGTGGATTACTTTTCTTAACAATTTGAGCAATGATTGATTTTACGACCTACATGCAGCATATGTGATATCACTACCACAATACATTTGGCTTGGACACTTTCAAAAGGAGAATTATCCACAACTAGCATATAGTAAATTTGACTCATGGAGATTAACTTCAAAAAACAGCATACAGCGAAAAAATAATGTTAAAATCGATGATCATTAGGGTGAGATTCACATCAAATTGATATTAATTAATACATTAAAAAGGGAAAGAACAGTAGTTGGATTTCTTCTTCTTCTTCTTCTTCTGGGGAGGAGGCGGGTACAGGGAAGAAATTATTGAATAGAAGGCAACCCGCCTTCCTAGAAGCAACTAACTCGTGAATTCCATAAAAAAGTTAATAAAGTAATCAACTTCAATAACACCGAAACCCTAGTTCACTATCACTCATGTTTCGATTAAAATTACGAAACAGAAAAAAATTGAAACCAACGATGTAGATTTAAAGATTAAAAATGCAGAAGAAGAAAAAAGAGGGAATTTTGTGGGTGTTGATCGAAACCTGGTAATGCAGATGAGGGCGTTCTTGGAGGCGCTTGAATTCGCCGGGCTTCTCGAAGTACTTCTCCATCATGTCAAGGAACCGATCGTTGTCGGCTGCAGAACATCTGGGATCCTTAACGAGTAAAGCTCCAGTTTCCCGCAGGATTCGACTGACCTCGGAGCATAAGTCCTTCAATTGGGGATCGGATTGGTTCTCTAGATTTGCCGACGATCGGCCAGATTTAGCAGAGAGCTCCAAGTATGGAGATAGATCGATGACGGGAAGCTCCATTGTTGAAGTAAATAACGATAGCACAAATCAAATAGCCCTTTATGTACTGCAACCAGTTTAATTTCCTAGGTAGCGCAACTTTTGATGGCGGGAGAATTTTGTACTATTTGGGCCGATGGCGCATATTAGCACAGTGGAACGCTTTTTGAAAAGCTGTGATTTTCTTGTGTGCACGTTTAAAACTTCGTTCCCGTATTTCTTGTTTAATACGTCTTAAGATACGGCATAAAAATGGATTTTTTCTAATCAATTGTTTTCAAAACACGTTTCCGTGTTGTAGTGATCATGGTTTGTAATCCTTTTGGTCTAGGATTTTCCCCGCGAGCGACAATGATCCGTAATAAAATTATAGATTCAGATAAAAAAAATCACGGTTTGTAGGCTCGAATTGGATTAGTTGATATTGGTCTTCAATCCAATCTCGATATTAAGATTATGAACCTTGGTATTGATGCAATGTATGGTCAAATATGAGTAATCGATTATGTTTGAAGTATTAAAAATAAAAATTAAACTTGAATCATTTATTATACGATTTCAATATCCCAAATCCAAACGAATTACTAAAAAGTTTTGATCGTTTCAATTTCGATTTTGTTTATGTTGCTAGTTTGAGTTAAGGCTATTTGGGAATAAATTTATTTTTAATCTCAATAAAAGAAAAGTCTAATATTGTTAGACTTGAACAAAGCATCTAAGCCCAAATTATGACTTAAGAAATAAAATATTTTAAATTAATGTACATAATGTCAATCCCACTATAAAATATTAAAGAGTATATGTAAAATGCCAAAAGAAAATATGAGTTATAATCGATTCAATACCAAACCTAATTGTTTAATAAACAATTTCATTTTTAAAACTAAAAACCAACCGATTAGTAAACGAGTTATTGGTTCTAATTTAAACGATTCGATTTAAATTTGCTAATGGGGAATCCTAATAACCAAACTACCATGGTGGGTCATCTCTCAATAAAAATTAATTTAGTATCATATCATACTATATTTTAAATTGACTACATTTGATCTTAGCCAAAAGGCCAAGTGTTGCTTACGGAAGACTTCCTAATTTTAGTCCATATGATGTTAGGGATTAATAAATGTTTATTGTTTAGCATCAAAATCTTGTTCGTTGCTTCGTTTGGACGCATAGGCTTTGGGACACATTTCTCAACTCAAGTATATGGTGGGCGTGACTTGTAAAGTATAACAAGTCACTCAAACCCACATTTTGTCATTTGGTGAGTGTCGTACAAACCCAACCTTCCTCGTGTTGTTGGATGAGGAAGACCGTATATAAGATTCTCCTCTTTTTGAGTGCCTCTAATAAGAAGGGGGGTAGACCTCACCCGGGCAGGATGTAAGGTGGTCATTTCCACCTCTTATAAGAGGAATCGGATGCACTGTATCAGACAGGGAACCTAAGAGGATAAAGTATAGAAAGTTGGTTTATTGGATTTGACCTGAACTAATTGGTTGAAGCTTGAGACTGACCTGATCGATTATTAAACGTGTCAAGTTCAAGTACTGTCAAATACTGTAACATACTGATAATCAACCATTTAACTCATTTATGGGTTGTATAAGGGCCATTTATAGTTTACCAAAAAAAAATAAATAAATAAGGGCCATTTATAGCCTGCATAGTCATTTAACCCGTTTAAAGCCTGGTTATAGCCAATTAATTTGATTACCTTGAGCCAAATTATGGAGCGATAACCGATCGACTAATTAGGAATATCTCAATACCTTGCCCTATAAGGCTTGATTACCTAAACAAACAGAAAATAGTGTGGAGCCTTAAATTGATGAGAATTGCTTAGGCTCGGCCAATTACACCCATATTATAACTTTTTTGAACTTTTCCATCTCTGTAGCAGGCATTGATGCAACGGTAAGATTGTTCCATTGAAACCAAGTGGTCACGACTTTCAAGTCAAGAAACAACTTCTCTGCAAAAGCAATCAATTACACTGTATAATGAATCATGGTTTCAAAGATCTATTTTCAACTAAAACATTGTTTTTGTCCATCCAAATATGATATAAATATGACAAAGACGGCAAACATTAAGTAACAAGCCTTCTCCTCACCTTCCCCATTGTCTGGGCAATTCTCCCACCCCCGGTATCCAAAGAACAACAAATTTTGGAATTTTATGGAAACATATAAAATTCTCTCACCCTTTTTTTTTGTCATCCCATTTTTTTCAAGCAAACAATTAGGGCCAAGATTAAATTTTTTGTGCTTAATTTTTGGAGTTTGGGATAAGTTATAGATATATATATTTTTCCCCTATCATTAATTTATACGCATATATTGACGTATCCCATTTTCCAGTTTCCGAAGTTTTGCCGTTCTTGAAATGTTTGCCTGAAGGTGTAATTTAATCTAGAAATAAAATTCTAGATTTCTGCAACTATTGATTGCTATGGGGTTGAGCCACGCCAAATGGTCACTCTCCTTATGCTTGAAATCTTGGGAGAGGCACCACACCTAGGCCCAAGTATACACCGTATCATTCCAGCTCGGATTGCATGTGAAGTGCACCTCAGGTGTCAACACCAAAAAAATAATAAAGGAGAGATACCTTTCTTCAAGAAACACTACGCTTATATTCTCATAAGTAAAACATTTAATCTGATCTTTTTACTATTTCATTGGCAATGTGGGACTAAATGATATTATTGCATTTACTTTATCAAAGCAAACTATAGGGTGATCATGGATTTAAAACTTCAAGTCTTGGAGCCACAGAACATGCAGTAGAGGAAAGTTTTTTAAATACATTTTGAAACTTATAGAAGTCTAAATTTGGAATGGATAATGTGACTGATATGTCCATTTAACCCTATCCTTACATAAAATTATATTTATACACAAGCAATAATTTTGTGTACAAATGTGACATGTTCATAGGCACCTTACAAATGATGTATTATATATCTATTTTTGTTTGTAATTTTTAATAACTTAATGATATGATGTGATCCTAAGCTTGTTTGTCCTTTTATTATTGTTTTCTTTCGCACCAAAATAGAAGATATGATGTGTGTATGTGTGTTCTAAAGAGAGATAGAGAGGGGATCTCTAACCTTTTTTTAGTTAGGAATTCGACTTTATATGGTTTTGTTTGTTTTTAAATAAAATTAATAAGCAATAATTTTTTGTACAAATGTGATATGTTCATACCCAGCTTACAAATGATGTATTATATATTTTATTCTTGTTTTTATTTTTTAATAATATAATGATATGATGTGATCTTAAGCTTGTTTGTATGGGTTTTAAATGTATATATTACCTCTCCCCCCTCAAAAAAAAAAGAAGCATTTCTCATATAAATTGAGGAATTTTTACTAGAATACTTGCTTCTAATGTTCAAAACAATATAATCCAATATTAATTTTTACTACAGGATGTAATCTCTATATTTTTACTAATTATAAGCTCCTTTTAACCAAAAAAAATATATAACATCAAAAAATAATCCATATATATATTCTACAACCTATTGTAAGTTCCAAGACATATCATCCAATATTAATTCCTAGTTCATGCACCATAATGTTCATAGTCTTGTTGAGCATTGTGGCTTGGCTATGATGCTGCTCATTGTTGTCAACACAACCAATAGTGATGTTTTAATTAGTAAAAACGGCAACACTGCTTTAAACGTGCTTTTACTAACTATCGTTCTTATAGATAAAATTCATGTAAAGAAAATATTCATATACAATCACTACCGAAAAAAATGATTTTTATATGAAATTTTTTTTTAACATACTTTCATGATGAAGAAAAAAAAAGTAACAAAGTCCACCGATTGGAGAAATCTAACAACATTAGGATTTTGTGAACAATGTTTTGAGGATCGAGTTTCCCTCCACCCATGGTGAATGGGATCCCATCCACGGTGGAGCAGAGGGTATCGAAAGGATATTTTAAAATATACCAAAATCCTAGGAGGGGTTTGTAAACCCTAGAATGGTGGATGAACCGTCCTCGGGAAACTTAGTCCTTCTTTCTATGGTCTTAGATTACAATACAAAGATGTTTGCTACATGCATCCTTCTCTTAGAGGATTACATGGACTATTATATCCTCTACACTTTTTATAGTTGGGAAAATTACGTTTACCATTCCTGTAATTTGAAAAAATTACACCGATCCCTCTCAAAATTACATCTACCTCCCTCTAAAGGGGAGGTGAATGTAATTTTGAGGGGAATCAGTGTAATTTTTTCTAACCATAGGGGTTTTTTTTATTGTACTTTTCCCTCTATAGTTTGGTGCTAACTGTTGTAGCGATCCATTCTTCATCAACTAGGTCGACCAGACCAAGACAGGTTTGAAATTGTGTTCTACATTTTCACTATGTACTAATTCAAACCATATAAAAGCATAAAAGATAAACTAAGATTGACACCTGATCCGGTTTAGGTTCTAACCTCACAATGTAGGTTTATTACATTGGCCTATTTTCAATAAAAACCTAAGATTACTTGACCCATAATCCAATATTACCCATTGGGTATTCAAAAGTAAGCCTATTCAGAAAAATTGGATTATCTGCATCAAACTACTTAAAAATAGTTTAAAACTAAATCAAGATATGATTTGGCAACCCAAACTAACCTCAATAATGCTAATTGCTATAGGTGGCTAGTCTGAAAATCTAAGCTAATTAGATAAGCTTTGAATAGCACAACAATATGGAATCTTTTTTTTTTTTTTTTCAAAGGTGGGAACATCGCTGCCAGGTCATGTGGCTGTTGTGCCAGAGAAAAAAAGGTTAAATGACCACCCCACTCCTGTGAACCCACCGTGCTGACTCATAGGTCCTTGTAAATACAAGGGCCACGTGACCTGGCAGCCTTTTTAGAATTATGGTCAAATATTCTGTCCCGGGGGCGCAAGGTGCACCCAAACACATGGGGGTGGGCAAAATGACCACCTTGTCCCTTGAATGATAAGAATACCCAGCCCATGTGGCGCAGGTTGCGCTGCTGCACGGAGAACATCAGCCTTATTTAATATTTCCCCCTCCCAAAGCTTTTGAAGGAAAGAAGCACCCTGCTGACCTACTCAATATCAGTGTGCTTTCTATTTATTGTTGTTCTTCCCCTTTTGGGTCCAGATTGTCTATATTTAATCCTTAATTGGTTTGGTTCATCCAGACCGGACCACATTGACCCGAGCTGACCCGTTGCCACCCTGTCCACATGTCTTTCCACATAGTTGGATGAGGGCCACTTTAGTTTAAGGCTTTTGCTCAAGTAAAGTAAAATTACTTAAAATGGACTCTAGCCATATAATTATGGTAATAATGAAGATGTGGAGTAGGCCGTAAACTGAGGTACATAGGTAGCTTCTTTAACACTTTGACTGATCTTCATGTGGCTTTTAGTTTATCTTGTTCTAAAAATTATTGTAATAGTGTAGAACATTTGTAGCAACAATAAAATGAAGTTTTTTAAGTATGGGCAAGATATCACTATTTGGTCCTTTAGTTCCTGCATTAGAAATGGATCAATGAGAGCGTGCATAGGGACATCGATATGAATTAAATTTTTTATTTCATGAAGGGTAAGTTAGTAATTTAACGCACTCCTATATCTAGATGCATGCTCTATACGACCATGTCGTTTTTTTTTTTTTTTTTTTTTTTTTATATTTAAATCATCTAATCTTACAAAAGATTATACATGTTTTTTGTTCCTTCAACAAGAGATTATGTTTAGTACTGATTAAACGCATTGTGGATTAACACTTGATTATTGTCTATTCAACCTTGATTATTTCCTAGATATCCACCGATCAAATTTCTTTAATACATCTTTCACATGGTAAAACTTAATGTGCCTATTAAAGAGATTCTTCTCTAAACTTTTTGCCAAATGAATTTTCTCCTTTTTCCCTTTTTCAATTTTTTGTTTTTTTAAAGTGGGGAGGGTGGGGGACTATGCTCTAACCTTATCTTGAACTTTTTTCCAATTCCTTCAAAGCCGTGGAATCATCAATTTTAGAACCGGTCTAACAATAGTCTTTCTTTTTATTTTTCTTCTTTTCTTCTAAGACATACTACTATCACACAATAACTAAACAATGGCGACTGTTGTAACTTGGATAGTCAAGTTTAGTATCATTTTGGTCTTCTTTATGCACTAAGAGTGGTCTTAATGAACAAGAGAACGCTTTTTTTGTGCAGATGAGCATTGACAAACCTCTCCGCTCTCCCCCTTTTGGGGTGGTTGGTTTAAAAAATTTAAAAAGTAAGAAAGAAATAATTATATATATAAAAAACAAGTATTGATAGAAAGTGGAAACATCAATTGATTGGAGTTTATCTCTTTCACTATCGCCTTCCGACTATGGGATGGGACTCTTGAAACCCTAAAAAATTATAGGGGAAAAGTTTTCTATTCGGAGTGTGGCCTTGCATTACCACAAGTCAATAAAATTGCGTGAGGAAACATCAATAGGGGTAGGATTTTTATTTTTTCATGGGCGGCAGAGTAATCATTTTATGCTATCATGTGTTTGAGCACAAGTGCTGCACTCTCGGACATTAATTTTTCCCAAAATTCTATTATGAAAATTCTAAGCCTTTTTTATCATTCCCACAAAATATGAACCCTAAAGTGGCATTCTTTCTCTACCACTTTGGGGAAAGTATTTTCTGAGTAAGCGATGTAGGATAATAGTGCATAGATCTTTATCCCCTGCAATTCCCTACTTGGTATAGTTCCTACGGTTCCTTAACAAGGGGGGCACAATGACCATTCCACCTCTGATCGAACACTTTACCTGGATGGGATCCACCCCCTCATATTAGAGGCACTAGGGAACTGTACCGATCAGGGAATCGCAAGAGATATGTTTTTTGATAGTAAATCAATGAATGATTTAATCCATAAAAAGGCAATGAAGTCATTTCATATAAAGAGGGTATCCTCCCATGATGGGAGGACCTTTTGCTTTATCTCTCTCTCTCTCTCTCTCTCTCTCTCCAAACTACCCTCAACTGGTGCGGGTAAAAATCTCTACGACTCCTATCCTAGTCTCCAGACTTCAGAGATTATAATGTTCAGGTGAGGGGGCAATTTCGTAACTTGAAGAAGGACTATTTGGTCCCCTCCAACAGTTTCACGCGACTCACTTTTCACTTCAGGTCCAGAGAAAAGTAGCGATGCCGCGTGGCCCGCCACTGTTTTGAAGCTCTTGGATTTTTCCGTCCACCCCACCCGAACAACCACCACTTTTGGTGATTATTCTGTTGGCTTTTCTATGGACATAAATACCCCTGATATGTCCTAAATTACATATCAAATTAGAAGAACTGAAACCGGCCGTTTAAACCGAACTAACTTTTTTCTGTTGGTTTTTGGAAACTGTAAATTTTTATTTGGTTTGGTTCAGTTTCAATTTTAGGTTAAAAATTATCAATTTGAACTTAATCAAATCGAATAAAGTATAAACAGCATTAACCGAATATGAACCAGATCTAAATCATATTAAACCCCAAAAATATCAATCACGAGTTCTAGTTCACTTCATCTCTTACTCCTCACTTCTTTTCTATTATTTTGCACACTTGTTTTCTCTTTTGTACCTTGCATTTTCAAATCTCATACGAGCTGAAAAAAATAAATCCAATAAAATCGAATCAAAGTGTTCGGTTTTGATTTGAGATAGTGAAAGTTATTTTGTTTTAGTTCAATTTCATTTTTGTCAATATTGTATCCTAAAATTGAACCAATATCAAAATAAATAAATAAACCAAACCAACTGATACCCTTAGTAATTCCTGTTAGAATAATAAAAAAGGGTTTTGAATCCGATTAGGGATTGAGGTATCGGGATCGACCTGGATTGGTCAAAAAGTAGAAAAGTACCAATTTGGTAAAATCCCCCAAAAAGCAATGTACGTGTGATCTGAATCAGGATAGATCGGCTGATCCGGATCTGATATTGATCCAATGGCTGATACCAATACCGATATCCATCCTATGATCGGCCAAGGAGGCTGATACCGTGCCGATCCGATACCGATTCCTCAATCCATAATCCGGATAGACCCATGAAATTAGTCCTGATTCAACGTGGACCAACTTTGGTTTGATTGCCACCACGTGTATATAACGTAAAAAGGGGCGAACGCCATCACATATTCACATGATGTCTTCGTATAATTAATTTACGCACTGAGGGGTATTTTGGCAAATCGAATCCAACCACGCTTCCATGGAGTAAAAGTTACTACTCTTCTGTTTCTCACTCTGCTCTCATTTTTTTTCTATCCATCTTCTCATTCCAATTACCATTAACCCATCTTTTAGAGAGCAAAGACAAAAACTTGTTAGATTTCAGAATCTTCTCCTTCCAGATCATTTTTTCTGGTTCCCCAAATTCTTCAATGGATATGATAATTCTCTCTGCGAATCAAGTCCAACCGTTAGATACCCATTTCCATCTTCTCCTACACTTGTCCTTTACTCTTGATGATTTCTTCAAATAAATCTGGTTTTCTCTTCTGAGTCAGAATTTTTATGTTTTAGTTTAACTTTTCTGTTCTTTAATGGCTGCTTCTACTGCTCAAACTTTTCAAAACAACAACAATGGAGTAAGCCGGCAAGAAATTCAAGCTGCCATTGCGAAAGCCGTCGAGCTGAGAGCTCTCCATGCTGCTTTGATGCAAGGGAGCAGCCCTGCAAATCTAAGATTGCCTGGCTGTGTCTCTCCTACCATTTCACGACCTTCTTCTCAATTCTCCGCTCAAGATTACCCTGTTTTCACTCCGGTGAGTTTGAATTTCTCTGAACTCTGTCCCTACTTTTGATTGTTAAACTTAATTTTGATTTGGTTTTCTATACTGGTAGCTTTAATGAACTGTAATTGTGGCGGCTAACTATTGCCACTGATGGAAGCTTTTAATGTTTTGAGCATATGATTTAATGGAACCCGCAAAATTTAATCTCATTAATGGCAGTGGTCATGATTCACGACCCTTGTGTTTTTTCATGTTTCACTGAGTTTGGCAAATTCTAAACAGAGTTATGGAGAAGAACCATTACCTGGGTATCAACAAATCCGATTAGAGAACCGAACACTGTCTGAAAACTGGGATGCTTACAGGCTAGAAGGGGAAGAAGACGATGATGCTGATCCCTCCGACATTAAAAAGGAAACTTCCTCATGCATAAAGGGGTTTAGTCCTGGTCCATTTGGTAGAGACCCCCAAATCTGTCCATCTGAAGATCTTAAATCTGTTACCAGTTCTTGTGCAAACCACTTTGCAATCCTTCAAGCATCACCCGGAACCGATTTCTTCAAGTCTAGCAGGAGAACTGGTTCGGAGGACTTCAAGACAGTGACGACTTGCAATGAATGCAAACCTGCGGTTATCAGTTCTGAAACCGATAGTGGAACCAAGAACACCAAGAATTCTAATACGGTGATGCCTTTAACAGATTCTCACTTACCAGCTCAGCCACAATCAAAACAAAGAGGACCCATGTTCTCATGGTTGTTTCCTCGGTTAAAGAAGAAGCACAAGAACGAAACCTCCCCAAACAGATCAGAAGCCGAAGAAGTTCCTCAGATTTTCAAGGACTTAGGGATAATGTCCATTGAATCCTTGAAGAAGGAACTACTTGAGGCCAATGAGAACAGAGATGCAGCTTTAATGGAGGTTGCAGAGATGAAATCTTCCTTGGGGCAGTTGAAACAGAAGCTGGAGTACTTAGAGACCTATTGTGAAGAGTTAAAGAAGACTGTCAAACAAACAGTGCAGGGAAGGGATACCCAAGTTCTCGAAAGGTCTGGTAATCTGCCGAAGGGAGGGAAATCGATTGATGGGAACAGTGAAAGCGCCATGCTTGTAAGCCATGAATTCATGATTGAGGGTTTCTTGCAGATAGTATCAGAAGCAAGATTGTCAGTAAAACAATTCTGCAAGACTCTTGTTAACCAGATTGAAGAAACTGATAACAATTTGATGGAGAAGCTAAATTTGATTCTTCAGCCATATAACTTGACTCTAAACTCCAAGTACTCAAAAGCACTACTGTATCATTTAGAAGCTCTCATAAACCAATCCCTCTACCAGGACTTTGAGAACTGTGTGTTCCAGAGGAATGGCTCACCAAAAATTTTGGACCCTAACGAAGATCGCCAAGCACAGTTCTCATCGTTTATTGCGCTGAGAAATTTGAGCTGGAATGAAGTACTGAGGAAGGGAACCAAGTATTACAGTGAAGAATTCAGTAGGTTCTGTGATCAGAAGATGAGTAGCATTATTTCTACACTGAATTGGACAAGACCATGGCCTGAACAGTTACTTCAATCTTTCTTTGTTGCTACAAAGTGCATCTGGTTGCTACATTTACTTGCATTCTCATTCAATCCGCCGCTTGGGATCTTAAGGGTTGAAGCGAACAGAAACTTTGATCCCATCTACATGGAGGATATTTTTGCAGAGAAACAAAGACACCAAACTCCTGCTCGTGTTAAGGTCATGGTGATGCCAGGATTTTATGTTCAGGATAGAGTACTCAAATGTAAGGTTATCTGTAAGTATAAAACTGTACCCTAAACCATTCATTTGTTATTTTGTTCCATCATCTATGTTTCTTGGTTGGACCAACTTCTTGTAACTCTCAGATTTAAATTGATTAATGTTTAAAGGAGATTTCCCTTGGTTTTCATAGAAATGAATGGATCAAAATTTCATGTATCATAGGTAGGATGATGGTAGGTGATGAAAATTGGTATGCTTAGCCTGCTAAGCAAACAGCTTTAGGAATTAGGATATTCTCATTGTCAATGACCAGACTCAACTAATTTATCCATTTGTCATTACATTATTAATCTACTTGATGTGTCATGCATGTTGATTTCTAGATGCTAATCTTTATATGTATTTGGACTTCAAAATCACCTGCAACTCATAATTCTTGGACAGCATTACTTCCCCTCCCTCTCCCCTCCCCCCCCCCCCCCAACCAAATCTAAATCTGCAGATTAGTACATCTGATAATTTCCACATCCCTGTGTTCAGATATATTATTTAGGTTCATTTTTTAAATTAAAGCTTTTGGATTGATCACCAACGACTAGTGTTAGGGAATTATTCAGTGATTGCCAAGTAACAAACACTAAGATGGAGATCTGGGTTGCCAGTGGGGGTTGTTAAGACTTAAGAGAAGTGTTGTCATTTTGAATCCTGGGTGTTGATTTCAAAATAATAATGGTTGGTTATGGGATTCAAACTATGAATTTAAGGATACCCACTTTCCATCCTCTTAAAATCTTTCTGATATGGAGGAAATGGAATTGGCTTCCACCCAATTCAGCCAATTCAAATGAATCATCCTAATCTGGCCATTTCTTTCAAATCAGTGAAAGATTCACTACTTAGTAGAAGGGACCTCTGTTAGCATGTGTGTGTGTGAGAGAGAGAAAGAGAGAGAGATAAAACAAACTTGGTCTGGGTTTTATGGATTCTTGCATTTTCATTTTCATTGGAATATGGAACGGTTCAAGAGAACAAAAGCTTCTTGAGTTCTTGGGTCCCATCCCATCTACATGGAGGAAATTCTTATTGAGGAGGGGAGAGACCACAAGAACTGATCTGGTTAAGGTCATGGGGAGGCCTGAATAGAGATTACTAAGGTGTAAGGTTATCTACAAGTACATTGCCTACTGAAGGCCATTCATTTCTTTGTCCTCATCTGTTGTTGTTGGACCACCACCTACTTCTAACTTTCAGGGCTAAATTGCTAAAAATGTTGCAAGGACTGAAGGAACGGTTATCCAAGTTGATGTTAACCAAATGAGGACCAGATGAAAATCATCAGATGACAGCGCACGTTTTCCAAATTATGCTTTTTTTTTTTTTTTTAAGTTTTTCACCAAAGATGAAGAGAGAGTTTCTTTACCGATGGTGATGAAGCGTTATATGATTGGACTATAGGTTTATGATTTACTCCCATTCCTACAATAGTTCGAAATACCCTTCCCCAGTCTAATTAAGGGCATTGCCGTAGGCCTCAAATTGATAGATCAATAGACCTACACCCACCAAAGAAAGGAAGTTACTTCTACAGCCCTTTCTTCATTAGGAAGAACACATAACCATAGCCAGGTACGGTGGGATTACATTAGGGAAGGGTGGTATCAAATTCGTCAAGATGTGGGAGCTAATGATGATCCAAGAGTTGAAGCACATGGTCATTTCATTGGTGGAGAAAGAATTCTTCCTTCTAAATGATGAAGGAAACTTTCCCCTCCGCCTCCATTTGGTTGCAAGGGGAATTAAAGAGAAAGGAAGTGAAATTTTAAAACTTAAATAAGAAACTTTTGTAATGATTACCCCATTTGATTATATCACTTGCTCTAAATCATTCCATATTTGGTTATTAAATTCCACTTTACTTTGCATACATTTCCCTTTGATTTAAAAAGTAAAATGAAAATTACATATAAAATGTATCATTTCTAAATATGATATGAAATTTAAGTAGTTTCTACAATCACATGGGGTAATTAAATTCTTTTTTAAGGTTTGAAAATTTTCACTTCATTTCCCTTCAATTCCCCTTGCAACCAAACATAGCCTACAAGAAAAAGAAAAAAGATGCAGTCCCTTCACATAAAGGTATCTATTGGTTGATTTGGTCCAGTTTTGATCGGGCTGAAGCTGTTTTGGTTTGTTACTCTACCAACTTGAAATCAAACCGTTTAAGTATCTTTGATTTCGATTGGTTTTGATCAGGTTCAATCTGATTTCTTGCAGTTTTTTATTATTGGTTTGTAATGGGGTTCAATTCGATATGATGTCAGTTTTATATGTATAAGTATACATAAAGAAATCAATAAGAATTATTTTTTTGGAGGAGGGGGGGGGGGGGTTGGGATCTTTTTGGATTACTACCGCTTTGGTCTCGATTTTTTATTAGATTCGATTTGTTTTTCGGTGTCGATTCATTTGGCCGATACATTTTGGTTTTGGCTTCTATCAAACCACCCCCCCCCCCAAAAAAAAATAACAAATCAATATGGATTTGATTCAATTTGGTTTGGATTGAACTGGTCAATTTCAATCGATCCAACTGGTTCGAACTGAACTCTAACACCCTTACCTTCAGTGATTCCTTTCTCAAAACCCATCATTGTCATTGGCTGGGTGTTAAAAGTAAGAGGTATTTGAAACATTCAACTGGTAGGGAAAATTAGGGCATAAGATCTCTCTCCAGGAGGAGTGCAGTTCCTGTGCCCCAGACATATGATGATTCGAAATGACTACCTACTCCCTAAGAAAAATAAAAATCTCAAATTTCTCACGTGTTTTCGTCCATGCTCATGGACAGAAAACTCTTTTTCGAAAAACAATATTTCGGACATTGAATTGATATAGAAAAAATAAGAATGACCTTTCGTCACTCACCCCAAGTTTTTGTCTCCTTGATTGTATTTAGATTCCTTTTTCCGGGTTAATATAAATATTTTTTACTGAAAAAAATAAAACAAAGTAATAATGACCTGGGTGTTTCTTTCACGTTAGTGGAGGAAAACTATCTTAAAAAAAAGCTTTGCTAAAATATTGAGTGGAACACACATCAACCCTCTCCGCTCCACTCTATAAACAACACTTGAATTCTCTTCTAGAAGATTACATCTTTGTGAGAAGCTCCTTTATTGGAGGAAATTCCTTTTTCACATTGAAGTACATATAATTATTGGTCGAACAGAGTAGAGATGAGGAGCTCATCCTCCATCCAACAACCCAAGAAAAGGTCAAGCTAATTAAAGAGGGGGGCCGCTGGGGGAAGAGTGGGGATGCAGCCATGGAGGGGTTGGGTTGTCTAGTTATAGGCAAGGAGATGAATAGATGGTCGCATTCGATTCGTAATCGTTTCTGTTTAAAGAAATTTATATTTGAAAATTCGATATGGCCATTTGAGAATGGAATAAGTTTCCCTCCCCGTCGTTGAGTACCATTTACCCACTCTTCTGGGGTTTTTGTATGTTCTAAAATACCTTCTTGATATCCTTTTCCATCCTCTCCCAGGCTCTCACTCCGTGATAAATAGGATCCCTTATTCACCGTGGGTGGAGAGAAGTTTGATCTTTTTGAAAATTATCTAAATTTGTTAGCTAGGAAGGTAAATTATCTGATATGATTATAAAAATATTATTTTATTAATAATATTTTATAATACTAAATATTTCTATCAATTTACGACAAATTATATGTAATTAATAAACTAAATGAAAAAACAAAAAATTAAATAAAATAAAATATTTATGAAGACATCTATGTAACATCACAATCAATTCATCAATTGTGACACCGAGCCTAGATCACCTACCCTTATTTTTTTTTGGGGGGGGGGGGGTTTAAAAGGAGCTTTTATATATAGTAGTTAAGGGTAAAAATTACAAACGAAAGAATTTCTTCCCATTTGCGTCTTCTTGTGTTAATTTGGAAAGAGCCTCTAGGAGACTATGTATACACAGATGAAGTTCCTGGCATGAATTTAGCAACCCTGCCAAGAAATCGGCACAGGCTTTGATTTCTCGGACATGAAACACGAAATCACTACAACGAAAAGAAGCCCGCAGATCTCAAATGTCGTCGACCAGTCCCCATGAACACCATGGAATCTGGAACTGACCCTTTATCATTTGCACTGCCACTAATGAATCGGTCCGCACTTGAACCCGACTAGCCCATAGAGATTGGGTTTTCACAAGGCCAGCCTTGATAGCAGAGAGTTCTGAGTCAATAATATTCAGGCCCCGAGTAGCACCAACAATTGCGAAAAGAGCCCTTCCTCTCTCATTGCGTCCAAGAGCGCCGTAGCCACATAGGTCACCTCTGATGGACCCATCGCAGTTGAGAGCTAACCAACCATGAGGAGGTAGAGGCCATCTATAAGTTGTTGGCGTGCGCAGGGAGAAGTCCACTTTTAACCGCCACCTGTGAAAGAAGTCCCTGTTACTCCCGGAATCGGGGAATCAGGGATGGTGACCTTTTCCTCCGAGAACCTAGCCATTGTTTCTTGAATAACCTGGTGCAGAACAGTCTCTGGTGGCAAGCTTTTCTACGGGAAGACCCTTCTGTTCCTCTATGCCCAAATACGGGAGATCATCGACTGGAGACTAAATTTCCTGATCACGGTGATATAGTTGTCCCCTTTAAAGTGCACCACCAACCAGTCGAGTTCCTCCTTCCAGGTGGGATAGATCACCTACCCTTATTGTTTACATCATGCACAAGCACAATTAGGTGATGACACATGTCCATTTGTTTCCATAAATGCTCCTTAAAAAATGGAAGGATACTTATCGAAGAAAAAAGACATGTGTAGGTGATCTAGCTAAGGCTCCCTTCTTAGCCATGAAGCTTACACATACGGGTAGGTGATCCATTTCTGTTTCTTTGACGAGCGTGCCTCCATTGCATGTACGTAACGTTGCACTTATGCTTAGCAGTAGAAACATGTCCTTTTAGCTTCTAAGAATGCCCATCTTGTGTCTTAAAAGGTAGTGGATGGTAGATGGGTAGGGATGTCAAAAGTTAGCCCATACCGATAGGCCTGACTTGAACCAATCGATTGAAGCCTGAGACTATGTGGGATTGGAGTGAGGAGGTTACCACTTGGGAAGAGGATGACATATTGGTTCAACTTCATGTAAATTTTACAACCGACCCCCTCCCCCCTAAAAAATAATAGGAAAAAGAATGCTAATCGATCGCACGGTTATTGCGTTTAGAGTCCAGAGTCTAGACACAAGAGCATGCTAAAAGACGGTTCAACCCCATCCAAATCGATGTATCTGTATGTACACTTTTTTTTTTTTTTTTGATAAGAAAGTTTTATTAACGCTGGAACAAGGTTCCAGAAGAGTCAGAATACAAAGGGAGGAGAATACAATCAGGGGGAGGGGGATCAATCCAAACACGATTAATCTGGGATGAGGCTCCAAGGGTGGCCAATGAATCCGCTACTGAATTTGCTTGGCGAAGAGTGTGAACAAAGTTGATGTGAGTAAAGTTCGTTGCAAGCACCCTACAGTCCTCAATGATGAGATAAATCTTCCAAGGGATATCTAGGACGTGATTATTTAGAATGTTAATCACAAGGAGATTATTGCTTTCCACGATGAGGACTGCTAAGACTTCTGCGACCAAAACGTAATTTCGACCTATCCCTTGAGAAAACCCACTATCCGAATCCATCCGAAAGCTAAACAGATGCGGATGCGGGTAGGCTATTGCTATCCGAAAAGCTATATTTACATGTAAACGAATAAAATATCCGATCCGAATCCGTGTCCGTATCCGTTTAGCACTATCCGAATCCGTCCGAAAACTAATCGGATGTGGATGCGGATATAGCACTATCCGAGCCGAATCCAATCTATTTATATCCCTACCCACGGATGAAAGATGAATTTGATGAATGACACACCCCATCTGTATGTACACTCATTGGCCCAACACTGATACAGGGGTTACACGACGGGTTAGCATTTTTTTAACCATAAATAATTCAAATTGATGTCAACATGTACACCATTAATAGAGGTAGGGATGTCAATACCCAGCCCGACCCGCTGAAACCGGCCCGAACCGACCCGAATGAGCCCGGACCACACCGGACCGATCCCTTAGTGGTTTGGGTTCGGTTTGTGGATCCAGAGATCAACAGGGTTCGGTTCGGTCCGGGCTAGACCAACGGTGCACCGCAAACCCGAACTGTTAGGCCCGAACCCAACCCGAACCGTTAGACCCAAAAATCACTTACTCCCCCCTAAATGCCCTAATGGCCTAATCTCTTTCACTCTCTCAGTCTCTCCTCTCTCATCTCGAGTTCTCTATTCTCGACTCTCAGTGGCAGCGGCAGCAGCGGCAGCGGCACTCCTCACTTCCTCAGTCCTCAGTCCTCACTCCTCACTCCTCAGTCCCTCAACGACACTCAAGCTTCAAGAGTTAAACTGTTCAAGCAATCAAGCCTCAAGGCTCAAGGGCTCAAGGTCACTTGGCAGCACCGGAGTTAGGTTTTGATTATCCCTTCTTCTTTTTTCCAATCTCAACTCCTGATTCTTCATTTCTAATTTCTGTGTCACTGCTTTGTTTCATTTTTGGAATTAGTTTCTTTTGAACTTCTTTTTTTTTTTATTTTTTTGGATCTTCAGATTCAAACTGACTGTTGAGGTTCTGAAATTTTGTGATACTCATACAGTTATACTTAAGATTGTTCTTTAATTCTCAGTGATCTTTGTTTTACGAGAAATTGGATTTATTGGTACTGTTGAGTAGTTATGTTGCTTTTTCATGAGATTTGAATGATATTTGATGGATAGCATTTGGCAGGTCTACGGAAATAATTATTTTGGATTCCTTTTGTTTATCTGGATTCTATCCTCTGTCCCTTTTCATCCACCCCCCCCAACCTTGCCAGTCTTTCTAGGTTTTTGAGTGTGAGTTTCGCACTACTCTTGTTCTAGAAATATATACTCACCTCTTTGAAGGTTCAACTTGGGATTGGTTTGCTAGGAACCAATTTGTGAGTTAAAATGGAAATTAGGTAAATGATCTAAACACTCCCAGCCTGGCAAAATCCATTGACTGTATTGCATACATGTCTTAGTCCACATATTAATTAGTTGGTGTTATAAATAGCCACATGCTTATTTCCTCAACTGTTGATTACTGATATCATGTAATTGAAGAAAAGAGATGTTTTAATTTAATTTTAAAATGATGGTTAAAGTTGTCCAGTTAAATACTCTACACCTCCACATTTCATGAAGTGTCTTCTAGTCTTGTGGGTTATATACTCTCTTACTCTCCCATAACTGGAATGATTGTATCACTAAGCATTTGTTGATCAAAGGGAGTGCATCATTGGATAATAAACTCAAAGTGGTAAAGTTTTGAATTCCCTTGCATAGCCTGGCTTTTTAAAGTCCTATGACCTATGGGTAATCAACTAATCATAGCTCAAGTTCGTCCCATCTCATACCCTTCCAAGTGACTTGAGTCAGATTGGAGGACATTGCAGTTTTATTGTTATTTCACACTTTTATTTGTTGAATTGGGGAGCAATAGGAACTTTCTTGAACTTCTGATTTTGATACTTCAACACTTTCTTTTCCTACTTAGAATCTTAGATTTTTATTTGCTAAGCCTTAAGTTCAAGTTCTGAGTCATTATATGACAGCACTTGTCACAAATTCACAAATATTGTTGTTAAAATCTTTCTTTTTGTTATATGTTTTTCTATTAATTATAGTTATAGAAATGTCCAACACACAAGTCAACATGGAAGATGAGCCCGATTGTGGCTCGGGATGCCGATGTGATGTCCGATGATGGACTTTACATTCCCGGGAATTTCAGCAACGTAACCTCTTGGCACAACAATCTGTTGAAATAGATGTTACCAAGAGGAAAAGAAGGAGTATTGTTTGAGAGGAGTTTGAAATTCTTGAGGGGAAGGGTTTTAGTGATGGGAAGGAACGAGCGAAATGCAATAGGTGTAGGCAAATCTATAAGGCTGATAGTACTACTAATGGAACTGGAACCCTTAGGAGACATATTTTACATTGTCCAAAACGGGAAAACAAAGGACCAACCCAAATGACTCTGGGTGTTAATGATGGGAAATTAATGTTAAGAGATAAAAAGGTTGACCAAGTCTGGGTGCGTGATAAGGTCACGAGGCTTATTATGAGACATGAGTTACCTTTAATCTTTGTTGAGTATGAGGAGTTTAGGGAATTAATCACATACATTTTTCCTGACTACACCTATATTACCCGCAACACACAAATGGCGGAGATTTTGAAGTTTTACAATTTGGAGTCCAGTAGAATCCATAATCTACTCAAGTCATTTAATGGGAAGATTTCTTTGACAAGTGATCTATGGACATCCATCACCAATGATGGATACTTATCTTTGACTGGCCATTATATTGATAAGGATTGGGTGTTGCATATGAAATTATTGAAGTTTTGTATCATGCCACCTCCGCATACTGGCATCAATATTTGTGAAATGGTTTCAAAGATCTTGTCTGAGTGGGGTATTGATCGGAAATTATTTTCAATTACTTTGGATAATGCTACTTCTAATTTCAGCTTTGTTGAGTTGTTGAAGAGAAATCTGAATTTGAAGAATGCTCTTTTATGTAAAGGAGAATTCTTTCATAATAGGTGTTGTGCTCATATTCTCAATCTCATTGTACAAGATGGACTAAAGCACATAGACGAGTCTGTGGCATTGATTCGATCTAGTATAGCCTATGTGAAAGGATCACAAACAAGGAAAATGAAATTCTTGGATATTTGTAAGCAATTGTCATTACCAAGTAGTAAGGGGTTGCATGGAGATGTCACCACAAGGTGGAACTCAACTTATATCATGCTTAATTCTGCTTTATTTTATCGGAAAGCATTTGAGAACCTTGGACTAGTGGAGGACAATTATAAAACTTGTCCAGATTCTGATTGATGGTTAAAGATTGAAAAATTGATGGGTTTTTTGCATCCCTTCTATGAAATCACTGTTTTGCTTTCAGGTTCTAAGTATCCTACATCAAATTTGTATTTTGAAAATGTTTGGGAGATTCACAAAAGTTTGTTAGAAGAGGTATCACATGGGCTTAGTTTTATGAGGCCAATGGCAATTGAAATGAAAAAGAAATTTGACAAATATTGGAGGAACTATAGTCCAATTTTGGCCATTGCCTTGGTGTTCGATCCTCGTTACAAACTTAGTTCTGTGACTTGGGCATTTGCTAAGCTTGCTCCTTTGGACCCAACTGGAATTGATATGAGAAACAATGTGAAATCTGCTTTGTATCAGCTTTTAATGAATACAAGAGTATGAATGCAAGTGATTATGAGATTCCAATCTGTTCACTCGCCCCGAGAAATCTAGAACCAGAATGTAAGTAAATTTTACATTTCTTGTAATTTTGATTTATTTTTTAAGTTGCAAGTTTCCATATTCATTGCTAATCTTATTAATGACTCATATTTTTCAATTTCTATAGGAATTTATGCAACTGTGATTCTTCGAGGCGATAATGGAACTAAATCTCAGCTAGATGTGTATCTAGATGAACCCAAGATTCCATTTAGTGATCATGATGATGAGTATGATGTGTTGGCTTTTTGGAAGGCGAATGGGTCAAGGTATCCAGATGTGGCTCGGATGGCTCGTGATGTCTTAGCTATACCAGTTTCAACGGTTGCATCTGAGTCAGTTTTTAGCGCTGGGGGTCGTGTTATTGACAAATATAGGAGCAAACTACTACCTACCAGCGCTGAAGCACTGATATGTCTTCGAGACTGGATGTTTGACATAGATTTCGGATGTAATTTTTCAATTTCCATTAAGTTATTTTTCATTTTTGCTTACTTTAGTTGCTAAATTACTATCTTATATTCTTATGTATGTAGCTGAACATGTTGATGATCCCGTTGATCTGGACAACGCGCTAGGAAATGTGCTTGGACGGTTGCAGATTGAAAGGGAGACCGGAGACTGGTGAGCCTTCAGGTTATAATAGATAGAGAAGGATTTGCTCGAGCCTGTTGAAAAGGTAGTTTGCATTTGCACACATTTCACTATTTATTATTTGATTCTTAAGAAAATATAACAATTGTTGATCTTTGGAGTTAAATATATATATATTTTTTATTCTTGTGTGTGCAGGACATGTTATTTCACTTTTGGTCTCAACTCTCAAGTCTTATGTTGTGTTATCGTTCTTGAGGAATGAAGAACATAATTATTTTAAGGGAACATTAATTCTTAATGTTGAACTTTTAAGACTTTTAAGTGGATGTTCAATGTTGTATGGACTTTTAAATAAATGTTGCATGAATTTTTAAATGTTGAACTTTTAAAACTTTTAAGTGGATGTTCAATGTTGTATGGACTTTTAAGTAAATGTTGCATGAATTTTTAAGTAGATGTTGTATGGACTTTTAAGTGGGTCACATCTTGTAATTGCATTTGAAAATCTTCTTGGGTTCCACTTCCATATGATATGAACTTTTATCTAATATTCAAATGTTGTTCTTATAAGAGAAAGAAAAAAAAATAAGCACTTATCGGATCTTAGTAGTCATATAAAACCGGTACCAAACCGAATCCAAACCGTTGTCATAAATCGAAACCAGCCCGAAACCAAACCGCACCGAAACCGAAACCGCATCAAAACCGAACATTTCTTAATGGTTTGGTTTCAGTTTGTATAAAAGTCACACCGAAACCGAAAAGCCCGAACCGAAACCTGCCCGAACCGGCCCGTTGACACCCCTAAATAGAGGAAAGAAACCATCCAGTCCGTTCCCAAATCCCAACGGATTGCCCAGTGACGTACGCAACTAAACGTCCTCCCGGTAGACCAATTAAATCCAGGTCTTGCGGGTGAGCCTAAACTCAAAAGTATGTTACCAAAAAATCTAAACTCAAAAGTCCACCACGGATTTTTTTTTTTTTTTGTGTGAATGTGTCCTACCATTTAAGGGTGTTAAATTTCAAAGCATAACTATTTATCGAAATCAAATCAAACAACTTAAATCAATTTGGTTTCGGATATGAACCAATAAACTGTTTATTCTAAATCATTTAGAATCATCTAAAATCGATGGATCGAATAATAACCAAACTGTTATATCGAATAAAATTATTTACGAAGCAATAAAACTGATTAGACTAAATAACCAAACCAATTAACATTCACTTTCAGTTTTTGTCAATTGCTACAAGAATCAAACCCGATCGAAGCGTTTAAACCATAATTGAATCGATTAACACCGTTATTTACATTCATGGTGTTAGGGATGTCAAAAATTGGAATGCACCTGTAGGCCCTACTTGAATTGGTCGTTTAAGAACTGAAACTGGCTCTATCATTTATTCAATGTGTCGGACTCAAGCATTGACCAACTAATAATTGTGCGTTCATGGTGCAAAGTGGTCTGATGGTTGCCTAATTGTGACTGACCATTTATAGCCTGATTAAACCTTTTAAGCCCATTTGACTCAATTATAAACCATCTAAGGACCATTTTTATTACCCGATTAATCAATTACACCATTTAAAACCCAACTAGCATGATACCTTGAGCTTGATTATGTAATTGACTGATCAAATAGAAGAGTATCCATGCCCTAGCCTACAAGGCCCGTTTTCTTAAATGGTCAGAACATTGTAGAGCCTTAAATTGATGAGAGACTTATTAGGTCCAATCGACATTAATAAGTTTATATAGCATGAGATATGAGTCATGACCCAAGTTGCTAATGTCATAATGTGGAATTTTTATCCTCTCAAGTAAGAAGCACTCACTTGTGTATCCGACGATGGCCAAAAACATGTGCTCGGATTTTTATCCTTTCAAGTGCAGTGGCCAATGTCAAATGCACAAGTGAGGTGCACTGGGCAGTCAACCCCACTTGAGAGGAATAGAGAATGAAAATCCCATAATTTGACATGTTTTGATGGATAATTTAAGTTCTCATCAACAAGTAATTCATTCCCGACCCATTGATCTTCTCTTTTGTATTAAATCTAACTATTCAAAATCAATAAGTAAATTATCAAAACAAACAACAAAAGAATGATTAATATAACCGCATATAACATAATTTATCTTCTAACATATTAAGATAACCAACAAGGAGATTCGTTGAGACCCATCTAAAAAACTTTTTTCCCAAAAAGGTAAATAATGAAATTATCATGAAAATGAAACATGTACTTCTAAAGAATTCTTTACTAAAACTATATTGTAATAAATTAAAAAAAATTAATATAAATAGAAGTTTTCACTACCTTGATAGGATGCATGTTAAGTGTGAAGCGGTATTAGAACTTAGAAGGCATGCATATATTGTGAGTAGAAGATGCAAACAATCATCATACCTTATTAGCATAATATTTGTTTATGATAACTCATTACTCTAGAAGTATTCACTATTCTCATTACCATCATTTTTTTTTTTTTTCACTTTCCTTCTCAACATAGATGTATATTGTTAAAATATGAGAAAAAATTATGATGATGGAAGTTCAAAGCGACAAGACTAAGGCATTGGAGGAAACTAATATACTACAAAAATTGATTTGGTATGTGAATATTGATCAAAGACATTTAAGTTTCGTAAATACAACGTATAGATTAGGTTTTAATTGGTGAAAAAATAAATTATTTAATCGATAAGAAAATTTTTAAGTGCAACTTATTGTAATCATAATGTTGAACCAAGAAATATATATATATATAAATATATTTTTTAAAAAGGTTGTATCCTGACATTTCACTATATATATATATTCTTAATAGGGTACAAAAGTAATGTTATAAATTCTTAGTTCACCAATTTGGTTACCATGACACCAGAGTGAGACATGAATTCATTAAGTATGGGCTCAAATTTTCTATGAGGAGAGAAAGTGTCAATTGACCCCATAGCTCATTATGGGAGAGGGATTGCGAAGGAATTCCCACTTCAGCATTGCGGGGATTTTCTCCCCTTAATTTTTTGTATATTTCGATGCCTAAATATGCATGAGGATCTAACAAAATTGGTATTAGAAACATCCAGATAGATGTGATCTTATTATTAATCAAGTATGAATTTTGACCATGGATAATTGACATTAAATAGATAATTTAAACAAGTAATCAAATGTATACAAGGCACCATGAATGGAAGAGATAACTTTAATAAAAAAATTTGAAAATAACATATATTTATATATTTAAATACTCTAAAATTATTGAAATATTTCATATTGAATATCGATCATACTTAAATATGTAATAAAATAGATAAAATAAACAAAAGGGAGAGGGAAGACTACTTAGTCATGTGGCCCCTGTGCCAATGCAGAGACCAATGGGAGTGCATGCCCAAGCATTCAATATGGGGGGCAGGGTGGTCATTTTGCCACCCATGTGTCTGGCTATATCAAACAAAAAACCTTCTTTTTCTAGATATTGTAAATATATTTTTCTCAAACAATATGGATGTATTATGTAATCTAAGTGGTAATCGATATTTCCTAATAAATGAAAATAGGGATTGAGTTATCTGTCTAGGAGCCTATTGTATGAGTGCTCTCTGAGTCTATCCCTCTCCTCCCACAATAAAGGAGAAGATATGTCATTTCATAGGAGAGGGATAGAGATAGATTTAGGGGGCGTTAATGTACAGTACACTCCCAAACAAAGTTCATTTTTTCATGAAAATATCACTTGTAATCGATCAATATGTATAAAGAAGTACATAAAAACCTATTATGAATTTTATTTTCTTCAAGTTTACAATGTTTTAGTTTTAAATCCTTCTAGACAAACTTATGCAACAAGTTCACCATAAGTATATTGGTCATAAGGCATTTGCCCATCATGTTTGGCATAAAGGCGATATATTACCTTTAGGGCAATTAATGGTGGTAAGTCAGATATAAAAATTTCCTTCCTAAATTCAGCATTGCAATCTACAGGAGTAAATATCTTGGCAAAAAAGACATCTTTATAGATCTAGGATAATAGATGTTTGTGGGAGCAATAGGAATTGTTTTCCTTCAATACATTAATTTATTGATCCAAAATTCTTCCAAAACCTGATTTATCGATTTCAAATCTTGCTTAATTTTGGAGATTTCATCATTCGAAAATTCATTATTGTGCTTGTTAGACGATAGTACCAACACTTGAGGTTTCCTTTTAGTTTCCCTTTTCTGCTGAGGTTTCTATGTTTAATTCTAAAATCCTAAAGATCAAAGCATCGACGAATTTTGAGTCAATTTTTTGAGGGGTGGCTATTGTAGCAGATGACCCTAAATTAGGGTGTGGTTTAAATAAAACCATTTTTTCTTTGTGTTTCTCTAAATCTAACTTAGATTTAGGGGTGGTTTCTATTTTGGTGGTTTGTTTATTGGTTTCAACAATATTAATTTGGGAACAAAAGGAATGAAACTAGGTAAAGAAAGAAATATTAATATGATGTGTTATCATATATTCACACCATTGGGTATGGAATAATTTTCGAGTAGGATAATCATAGGGGGCAAAGACATCATCTCTGTTCTTGCTATTAGCATCTGATTTAAATTCTTCACTCAAAAAGCTCTTCTTAATACCATCAAAAAAAAAAAAAAAAAGGTCTTATTAATCTTAAAAGGTTGTGGAGTTTGAAGTACCGAAAGATTCGTGTACATATGAGAATCAGTTGGGCCTATTGAGTCAACTTCATCTTTTTCTCCTTCTTCCGTCGAGGAATATCCACTTTATAATATGGATTTTTTATTTATTTTTTGATGAAAAAGGACACACACATATATATTAGTTAGAAAGAGAGAGTCTTTATACAGTAGTGTTTATAGTATCACCCCACCCAAAGGAGATGTTTGAAAAGGTATGCATCAAGTCAGCCAATTCAAAAAACTAAGGTACGCGACCCCAAGGAATAGAAGAGAAAGTTTGTCTAGACAAAAGGTCAAAAAGAGACTTGTTGCAGTACCATATCTCCCTTAAAATGATATGATTTGCAACCACTGCCCTCCATCCACGTAGAATGCCACAGAGCTCTGCCACTAGTTCATCCTTAGGAGTCGTTCGACCATAACTGGTTTTAAACCTTTTCCCTTTATGGAACATCGAAGATGTCCACTTGGCTATTCCAAGTTCGGGATTAAAAACTCCTGCGACAAGCAAACCAGACAAGCCCATAGTAAGGTTAATGATAGAATCATCAGTAAGTTGTGGACATGGTGTGTGGTGGAGTGTATGTTGTGCAGGAGGAAGTAAAATAGACGTTGAAGGGGGAATTAAATGTAGATCAGTGATCCACCTATTAACAAAATGGATGACCTGGATAGGGTTAGCCTTAAAATCATCATATAAAACTTTGTTTCGTACAGACCAGACAGAATAACAAGTAATTATAAAAATAGAAAAAAACCAACGGAAAGATTGTTTTTACATGGCCCTGGAGTTAAAGAGGGAAGCACACAGACATAAGAGCGAGGGAGCAGATAAGTGCTCAGTTCTCAATCCAAGTGGGCTAGAAGCCCAGATTTGCTTAGTCCAATCACAAGATAGAAAAATATGTCACAGTGATTCCTTGTGAAAGCCACAAAATACACATGAAGGCTCAACATGTCTCCATTTCAAAAGCGAATCTCTGACAGGAAACCTTGCATTTAAGACACGCCAAAAGAGGATCTCAAATCGTGGATGTAAAGTAAGTTTCCAAAAAAAATTTCACCATTGACTAATCAGAGGATTTGGCAAAATAGAGGTTGCAAGTCGTTTAGCAGCTAATCTAATGGAAAATCTGCCATTGTTAGACAAAGTACAAGTCCATGTATCAGTATTACTGGATATATTGATTCTAAGTATGTTATTAACAGATTGAGCATCAAAGTAAGAGGTTAATAAGTGCCTATTCCAAGTAATATTACTCATGAAATCACTAACCAGAGATAGATTTGATTGTCTGGGGGGGTGAAGAGATGGAGAATTACCTGTCACCCCTGGTATCCAAGGATCAAACCAACAAGATGTTGACTTACCATTACCAATTGTCCTGGAGACCATGGTCTTAAGCCGGGGGAGCAAATGCTGTTCCAAGTCCATGATCCCCTCTTAGCTATGGTTGTGGGATGGAAAACAGAGCGATGGGGAAAATACTTAACCTTAATTACCCGTGCCCACAAGGCAGAAGGTTCCGAGATAAGGTGCCACCCCAACTTGAGGATTAAGGCAGCATTATGTGTCTCAGCTTTCCTAATGCCTAAACCACCATTGACCTTGGGCTGACAAATTTTGTTCCAGCAGATAAGCTGTAATTTTCTATGATCAGAGGTCTGGGCATGCCAGAATCTGCTAGAGATAGAGTCCAGCTCAGCACAAGTCTTTTTGCGAAATAAAAAACAAGTCATTAGGTGAGAGGGTGTAGAGGCCAACACAGATTGTATTAAAACCTGTCGACCAGCAAACACGAGGTGATGGGCTTTCCAGGTGGCAAGTTTGGATCTGATCCTCTCAACAATGAATCAAAGGTCCGTATATTTGGGTCTTCAGGGGCAGAGTTTGGTACCCAGATACAAGGATGAATTCTTCATCTCAGTAATGTGGAGAGCATCGCACAAGGTCTTACGAAGTGAAGGTTGAAGAACATTAGTATTGAAGAAGACTTCACTTGTATATATATATATATATATATATATATATTTGGTGAAATGGATGTTGGATATGGGAGGCAGATCTTCTAAGACCTTGAAATAATTTATTTCACTACGATCTTTTCACCCTTATCAATTCTTTTACCGAGTTAGACTGAAGGCATAATTCTTGTAAAATCAACTTAAAATATTACTATACCAAATCCCTCCCCGATCTTTTGAGCTCTGGCACCTGCACTCATACCGACTCTGGCTCCGCCTCCGTATAGGACCAGAATAAAGCTCTGCTAGACTAAAATGTTGATTCTTTTCGACTAGCGGAATATTCAATGCGGTTGAACCCGAATGAGAATACCTGCTAAAACTCTCCCCAAATGCACAACCACGACCACTAACAACACCATCAGAACCATTGCTTATCTACCTTTCAAGAGATCTTTGTTGTGCACTTTTATTTATTAACTAAACAACTCTAATTTGTTGTGTTACGGGAAACAATTGAATGTTGAGAGTGAGCCAATAGGAAAATTGCTGTAAGGGTTTAATTGTTACTTGGAAAGCAAATGTATCTTTTTGAAGTGGATGTAGGTAAGTTCCTGAACCAATATAAAATTGTGAGTATCTCTTTAGTTATTAGCATTTCATTTTACAACATTGCTTTCATTATTTTGTTTTGGGAAAAATATTTAATTTGTCAAATTAATATAAATTGGGTAAATTACACATCACCCCTGGTTCTCAAACGAAACTCAAATCATCTCCTGATTTTTGAAAATACTCATCCGTCCCTCTCTACAGTAATTGTGGTAGTCTGTTGTTAGTCATTGGTGTGAAAGGACTACTTTACCCTTGTACTAAAACATTAGAATTAAATTTACAATACTATCTTTTAAAATCTATGTTTAGATGTCAAGGGTACTTTAGGAATTTAAATTTATTTAACTGGCTGACATCATCACTTAACAGCATAAAACTAACGATAAGGACTAATTTGTTATATTGGGGTTTAATACAAGGGGTGATTTGAGTATTTTCAAAAATCGGGGGTGATTTAAGTTTCGTTTGAAAACCAGGGGGTGACATGTAATTTACCCTTATAAATTTTAAAATTCACCCTTCTTGGGTTCCCACACAATCAACACCCCTTTCTCCTCCTCCTCATCCGTGCCCCCGCCGCACCTCTCAACATCTCCCTCCTGCCCTGCCCTGCCCTGTTTCTCCCATTCTGGCCTATGCATTCCCATCTCCGACCCACACTGCCTTTGAATCCCCCTTCCCCCACGGCCCCACCTCTATACAACCCCCTTTGTCCCACCTCTTTTAACATCTAGACTTCTGCATCTCTCTCTCCTCGCCCCACCCGACTGCTCTGCATCTCCCTCCGGCACCCAAATAAGAGGTTACAACAAAGTCCCATAAAAGGTAGTCCTCTATAACTATTTTTTATTTTTGCTTTTGATTACATTAAAATTAATATGATGCCAGATCTACTTTTACAATTAAAACCCGAGAAAGAGTTGGCAACACGTACATCTTGCGCCCACCCACTTTTCTCTTAATCGTTTTTCGTTTTTTTATTATTCTTATGGCTGATTCATATCTCTATTATTGATCCAATTAAATTATACTCAAAAAAAAAAATCCAATTAAACGGGTCCCATTGGGGAGAATCAGCCGATTCGTGGCCGATCTATCAAATTCAAAATGGAATATTTTTCCATTTTCCAAAAAAATATATTCCATTTTGATAACTTGATAACCAAAAAATGGAAGTGGTTCTCACTGTCGATGTTGATGACGACAATGGCTAAGATCTGGTTTGTTCATGTAGGAGGAACGTAGGATGGAGCTCCTCTATAGCGCGGGCGGTGTTGGAAGATCGGGGTGCAAGTTTGGCCCTGACGGCCTGAACCTGCCCTGAGCCCGAATAGGACCTGGGTTGAGATACTTTGACCTTGAGGGCGGGAAGGGTCAGGAATTTCTAACCTTGAGTCAAGGTTGAGCTGGGTCAGGGTTCAGGCCTAGCCCAACCTGACCCGGTCTTCTATTTTTTGTTTTTGTTCTTGTTCTTTATTCGTTCTTCTTTCTTTTCTTCTTCTTGCCAACTTGGCAAGCCCATGCATCTTCCTTTCCCAGCCTAACCAGCCCATTCATCTCCCTTTCCTAGTTTGGCTAGCCCATACATCTCCCTTTCTTAGCTTGGCCAACCCATGCATCTCCATTCCCCCCCCTCCCCATGGCTAGGGCCAATTAGGGTTAGCCAGGCCCGACCTAAGGGGACTCAGGGTTGGGCTGTGGTTTTAAAAGGCCCGGCCCAACCCGACCCTGTTGCAACCCTATTGGAAGATCTTCGGTGCACCCCCAAGGGTCGACACATGGCCAAGATGTTGTTCGAACGATGAGGATGGATTTCCCCAATCCAATTGGAAATTGTTCTCTCCATCGCATGTGCACCATGCTCAGATGTGCGCATTCGTGCTTGTAGTTCGAATGGCACCTCGACCACATGTTGACCTCTGGGGGTGCACTAGACATCGACTAGCTTGAGGGTGCGTTGGAGAGGAGCACGATCCTCGAACGTAGATGTAGACAAATGGGTGGTATCGATCACTTGTAAAACTGATATGATATCATATTGTATCGGCATGGTTCGACTACATCGGACATACCCCTACCTTTAATTTTTCTAAAAAAATGGGTTTTTTGGACTATTTAACTTCTTGTCTGTACTGTTTCACTAATACAGTATTGGCATTGTATCACGATCAATGACTAGCAAAACTAATACATATCGGATGATACAATACCACTACCGATACCTCAAATCATGGATAGGCCTCGAACTTGAAACTTAGAATGGGGATTCATAAAATTGGGACGGGATTAGTCTATTTGATCTTATTTAACTCCAATCCGATTGAGTCGTACTGATTTCTACCGTTTTGATCAATTTTGGTACGATTCCAATCAGAATCGAGGTTCCGTACCCTTTTTAAACCTTGGATTGGTTCCTAGAGCAACGATTTTGATTCACGTACAGAAAGCTGAACCCCAAGTCCCCAACCCATTGATGATGGCCAACGAAAACCCCAGTACCGTAAACCCTAAAACCCTGAAACCCTAAAAGAGAGAAAATACTTTATAGCATGATGTCACTCATTCGGTATTGTTGTGTATTATCTTTTCAGGGTTTAAGCTACGAAGTCAGCCATATTTAACTCTACCACCACCATTTCCCATCTTCAAATATATAGTCTCCTCCACCCGTCGCATCCAAAACTTGAAACAACTGGGCATGGAGGCTGAGCTACTGCCGTCTATGGATGATCTCTGATACAAAAGTATTTCAATTGAATTGAAGTGATTGGTGTGCCATCGATCAATTCTCAATAAGCCACCCTATTACTTATCAGGTCGTTCTTTATCTTAGCTTTTTTGATTCCTTTGTATCTGGTAATTTTTGTTTTTGGGTTTGCACTTCATATGGTATTCTCTGTGAATCAAATATTCGTTGTTGTTGATAATTCGTAGTTGCCGATTGATTGTTGTGCGCTTTTGTTTTGTCGCCTGCCGCCCTGTGAATTATGTTTTCCATAATTTAATGGTTTTCGGTAAAAACTCACCTAGTTCTCATGGAGTAGATAGAAAATAGAAAAAACTTTTCCCCTAACCCCTCAATTTCTTAACTTATTTGGTTGTGGAGTAGATGGTAGATAATGCTAATGAGGGGGCATGAACTCCAGGTTATTGACAACATTTTTTTTAAACCATATCGTTGTTTTCTGAATTTCTCATTTGGTGGTGAAATGGGCTTCCCGTTTCGATCAAGATTATTGGAGTTCTTAGCATGCTCAATGCTTGCAATATTTTCAGTTTCTGGATTTTTTGGTTTTTCCTTCCAATCATTTGTCTAATGTTATTTTATCTTATTTCTCACAAAATAGGGTACAATCTCACCTATTCCAGTTAATATAGGTGGGGCCTTGAGAGAAGTGTAATTTTTCCGCTATATACCCTTGAAGCATCGGTAGTAGTTTTTAGAATGTTCATCATTTTCCTTTCTTGTTTACTCTTTGTTTTGTTCCTTCTTCTTTCTTCTTTCTTCTTTTTCTTCCCTCTCCCCTTTCACTACCACATATTAAGAGGCATTAATAGAGGTCTTAGGGTTGGATTTATGTTTCTGAAACGAACATAACTCGATTTTCCTTTTTAAATTAGAGCAGCGGAAATGGCGGGGAAATCTAACAAAGCGAGAAACAGAAAAGGGTCTGCGAACTCTGCGAGTTCTTTGGAAGCAGCGGTTCCATCTGATGCTCCATTGAAAGATAACTCAAGCACTTTAGACTCTTCCAAGGCTGATGCCAATGGAGTTTCTTCAAAGGAAGAGTCAGTGGATACGAAGTTGGATGCAACAAATGCCACATCAACAGCTAACCCTTCAAAACAGGGAGAAGGTAATTACTCAGTTATCCCAGATTGTGAATTTTTTTTCTTATACATTTATGTGGCTTCAATTCATACTCTTACATTTATACCCTCTTTAGATAGAAAACTAATCCTGATAAACATGTACATATACTCTCAAAGCCATAAAGAAAATTTACAGCCTGTACCACATGTTTTTTCCCCACGCTCTGATAGTGACTTTACCATATACTTGATAGTGAAATATATATTGGGGTTAAAAATAGAAAACAAAGGAAGAAACAGAGAAAGATTTTGGGTGTTCTATAAAGGAAAGCTTTTGAGAACTGAGCCATATTGTACTTCGTGTTTTTAGCACAAAGTGGATTTTGAGTTGTGTTCACCTTCATGTGTGTGTCTGTATTCATTTATTTTGGGAACTGGATGATGTTTTTCAAAGTGATGTGGTGGGGATGCATTACTTTTTAAGTAATTAAATAATTTGGGGCTTGAAGGAACTGTTAAGAGTAAAACCTAAAAGAGATGGCTGTGGCACACATTGCCAGCTTTATAATGGATCCACTGAAAAATAGTAAAAAATTAATTAACAAACCTGTGCACTTATTCATTCTCCTGTGGGTTATTTAGTGGACATTTGTATTTCTCTTTTACCGTTTGTTACTTTTTGACAATTGAGGATGATTAACTTTTTTTACTTATTAATCACCTTGTATTTTTGATAAATTTGTGCTAATTGATGACCATGTAACTTTTCTTTTAACAAATATCCAAATATAGATTGCAGTTTATTGACTTCCCTTGTATGTTTTCAACAGTTTTTTTGTCTTTCAAAACTACTTAAGCTTTCAAAACCAACGTTAAAGTTCATCAATTTTTTGATATTGTCTTATAGAAGCATTACATTGCTGATATTTTTTTTGACAGTATGAATCTTTTGTTAGGTAAAAGCTCTTTTTTTTTTTTAAAATAGATGATTTGACTGCTTTTCTTCCTTCTCCTTTTTGTTGTGTTATTTTATTTATGGGTAACAGGTGACCTTCATCTCTATCCCGTTTCAGTCAAAACACAATCTGGTGAAAAGCTTGAGCTTCAGGTGAGTTAATTCAATTCAGGACACTGCCATTATTAAAATGGCCTTTAATTTCTCTTAGTGGTTGGTAGCAGAACATGGAGGCCGCAAATCCAAGATTTAGATCTTTCTTTTATCATCTAGATTTCTTGGCTACCTAAAGTGATTTATTGACTAATAGTTGTTTCTACTACCATGGGTTGGAACTATGTTACTTTAGCTCACAGTATTATAATTTGCTACATTATTAATAAGAATGAAGAGTATAAATAACAAGTGGAAGCTCAATAATTCTTGAAATGAGTTTCCTTGGTATCCTCATCCTTATTTTATGGCTCTTAATGTTGCTGTCTTGTGAAACTATCTTGATCCGTCTGTTTTGTTCCTATACATCTTTGATCATTATCTTGAATTGAATAGGCTCAAGCTTTAGAAGGACCTTCTTATTCCTTACTCTTAAGGGATGAAGCCACTCTTAATGATGCTGTTGATATCGGTTCTGTATATGCAGTTAAATCCAGGTGATTCTGTAATGGATTTGAGGCAGTTCCTTCTTGATGCACCAGAGACTTGTTTCTTTACTTGCTATGATTTGATGCTGCACACAAAGGATGGCTCAGTTCATCATCTAGAAGATTACAATGAAATTTCTGAAGTTGCTGACATTACTATGGGAGGCTGCTCCTTGGAGATGGTTGCTGGTATGTTGAAGCTATTTCAACTTCAACCTTTTTCTTTATTGTTGTTGTTTGATTTATTGTAATGGAGGTAACTCTTAAGTAAATTTGGCCCCTAATATGGATCCATGTGCCACAGGGTTGTATGATGATAGATCTATACGGGCTCATGTGCACCGTGCCAGAGAATTGCTTTCTCTCTCTACACTTCATTCCTCACTATCAACATCTCTTGCATTACAGCATGAGACAACGCAAAACACAACTGCAGGTTCTGTATGCTTGGGTTCCTGTTTTTTGTAATCTATTTCCTTCCTCTTCTTGTTATTGTAGCTTTCGGGTGCGTGGGTCATGTCATATTTATATGAATATTTTCCCATCACTTTCATCTCTCTTGTTAACATGTTTCTTTATTCTGAACTTTGAACTCCAGATTCGGCAAAAATCGTAGTCCCAGAGCTTGATGGCTTGGGTTTCATGGAGGATGTTACTGGTTCGCTTGGTAATTTGCTATCATCCTCCTCGAAGGAGATCAAATGTGTGGAGAGTATTGTGTTTTCTTCTTTCAATCCTCCCCCAAGTTATAGGAGGTAAATATCTTTGCTCCTTTCCTATGTTCATATAGATCTTTTCCTGATCCCTATTTGATTTTTTCTTTTCTTTCCCATGTGATCCTTACTTATATGATATGCTTATGATGTAAATGAGTTGAATTTTGAGATTTTGTTCCTTAGTGGAGCACTTACTCCAGTTCATGTTTGGCATCTGTGTGTATGTTATATCTAGGCTTCTTGGAGATCTAATCTACCTGGATGTGGTAACTTTGGAGGGACAGAAAGTTTGTATCACAGGAACGACAAGGACATTTTATGTGAACTCAAGCACAGGAAATACCCTGGATCCAAGACCAGCTAAAACTTCATCTGAAGCAACCACCCTTATTGGCCTCCTGCAAAAGATTAGTTCTAAATTTAAAAAAGGTAATAGTACTTTGTTGCATCATTATTTGTTCTGGTTCTGAAGTATTGTTTTTAACTAAATGTTACAGTCATCAATTAACCTCCAGATTAATCTTTTTTTTTTTTGCAGCTTTTCGTGAACTTTTGGAGCGGAAAGCTTCTGCACACCCTTTTGAAAATGTTCAGTCTCTGTTGCCTCCAAATTCATGGCTAGAAGAGTATCCAGTTCCTGGTAACTTCCAATTCTTAATAGATACAGTAGAAATTTTTTCTTTTCTTTACGGAGCCATCATCTTTGGGTTTGTGGAAACATGGTCCTTTCTGAAGTTAATTCTCTTTTGATTCCTTTCTGGAACAAGGATGTATTACTTAAGCATAATATTGTCTCCTTTGACACTAAAGTTGAGTTAGATCCAAATCATCGGTGGGTCTTGTTCTCTGAAGTTATGTTTTTAGTATTAGAGTTGGATTTGATATCTTCTTGTGCTTTCCTCCACTGAAAAAAGAACTGAATGCTTCATATAGATGTCCAAAACTGCAGAGTTGGTCATGCTGTGTTCTAATTGAATAGTATGTGAACTTGGATTTTGTGAAATCAGGTCATGTCTTTTGCTTATTGAGGTGCATAGAGCGACCCACTAACTTTTACTTACCAAAACATAGATTTGATCATCATCATCATCAATATTATCCACATGGTTTCTTTTCTATCCAATGGTTAGAATTGCAATGGGGTGTTCTATGTCTTTCTTATTTTTATCTTTGTCTTTTTTGTTCCAGACTAGTAGGGTTTTCTTTGACACTTGATATTGGGGGTGGGTACATGATCTGGCAAGACAATGGGTACTTGTGCAGAGCTCTATTTCATTTGTTTTGTGCACTACATAAGTAAATTGGATATTCTGTAGCATTATAAAGTAAAGTGGTATTCTGCTGTGACTCAACCGTTTATCTGGCCGTACTTTATTTTTCATCATTGCCCCTGTGAAAATCATATTTTGAAATCCTGTCTTGGAGAGGGCCATTTCGGCCGGACCGAAATTTCAGAGTTTCTGAAATTCCAATGCCAAAACATTGTATTTTTTTCTGAGTTTTGGTTGGCCATTTCGGGGTTCAAAAAGTCGAAATGATTGAAATGAGCAGAATAGCAAAACAAAACGACCTAAATAACCAAAATTTTGACGAAATAGTGCATTTTTTAGATTGAAATGAGCGAGATTCTGAAACGAAATGACCAAAATTTCGGATTTCGGGTCGAAACATTGTGTACCAAAATATCCGAAATTTCACCAAGTTGTTGAACTATGGTGAAAATACATGAGGTATCTTTGCCTGTAAAAAACTTCTATCGCTTGTATGGGCATTTGTAGGTGTAGATTTCAACTTTTTCTTCAATGCATTGAAATGATATTAGCTAATTAACCTTTCTAAGGACATTAGATGTGCTTCTATCCTCAAATAGCCCTAAATATCCATTTGTGATAATAAGAATATATCTAGCCTGAGTTTAATGGTTTGGTTGTTGTCTAGGCTCCAGCCTTGTCTTGGTCCATGATAAGTAATTGTATTCCTTTACCAAAAAAAAATTGTATTCGTTGCACATGGCTCTTAGGGTTGAGAGTATGTTGTGCTTACCTTGAGCACCTAGCTCTCTGCTCTTTATAACTTGTGTGAGTATATAGCATGTATATCAGAAACTGTAACTTGAAAAATATTTCATCTAACATGCTGTCTTCAAACTGTATGATGAGATTGGAATGCTCATTACTGATTGGAAAGATTTTCTTAATAATAGAATGTAGCAAATTTCTATTATGATCATTTGAAATATGTTAAAACCATTTAAGAACTAAGAACCAACAACAACATAGCCTTGCCCCTACTAAATGGGGTCGACATTTATTAATTTAGGAACTAAGAACCCCTTCTCATAAATTAATGTTGTTTGTTTTAGCTTCCTCACTCCATGGGATTATTGTCTTTGTCTCAATATGTTCATTGCAAGATATTCAATCTTCCTGGTTGAGATTACTCTTGTCATGTCTCGATGATCGAGAAACTTTTTTGTGCGAGTGTTAATTTTGTTCCATGGGAATGTGTTAGGGACACAAAAGATGAGGGAGACAGTAGGGGAAGATAAAATAGGGTGGAGAAACAAGAAATAAACATAAGGTATGTGGCTTTAATGAGGAAACCAGACCTCGTGGCTTACACAAGAAGCCATGCCTCGCTACTCAGCAGAGTAATTTTAGGAATCAAAGTGTCTTCATATCTTCCATTCCATTACTTATCTAATATAAATAGCAATTACAAGTAGTTAAAACTACTCCCGCTATGTGTTAACTACTAGATAATCGTACAACTTTCTCCCTACGTATAAGTAACCACCTCATATGGGTAATCACTATTAAATAACTACTATTAATAAGGAACCTAATACATACTAAATAACTTCTCAAATAAGGAATTTGCACATATCATCTCCATCCTCCTTGAATTTGGTCTTGTCCTCAAGACCACTTGTTGGAAATTGAATTATCAGGGCATCTAGATCCTCCCATATGGTATTCTCTTGGCTTAATTGATGAAGCCATGACCTTGTTTCTCAAAAGAGAAAATGTAGGGAATCCACTAGTGGGTGCCGTGCTTGAGCTCTGATACCAAATGTTAGGCACCGGGAAGATGAGGGAGAGACAATTGGGAAAGATAAAATAGGGTGGAGAAACAAGAAATAAAAATAAGGTACTTGGATATATCGAGGAAGCTGGACCTGGCTTTACATAGGAATCCATGCCTCGCTACTCAACAGAGTAATTTTAGGAATCCAAATCACTTCATATGTTCCATTCAAGGATAAAGATTTCAGTGCCAATCTAGGTTTCCACCAGCCAGAAACCAAAATTTGGTTGAAACTTGGTATTTTATGGCTAAAACTTGACATGTGATGGGCTGGTCGAAACTGGTCTAAATTTCAAAAATATTGTTGAAACTAGTCGAAACTTGGTATTTTTTAAACTCCCCCAAGGTTTCGTCTCGGTTAGCTGCTGAACCGAATTGTCTCGGGTTTCGCCCGAGATTTAGTTCCATGCTTCCATTCCATTACTTATCTAATATATATAGCAATTACAAGTAGTTAAAACTACTCCCACTATGTGTTAACTACTAGATAACCGTACAACTCTCTCCCTACATATAAGTAACCACCTCATATGGGTAATCACTATTAAATAACTACTATTAATAAGGAACCTAATACATACTAAATTTTTTATGTTTTTGGTAAGAACCTAATACATACTAAATAACTGCTACAAATAAGGAATTTGTGCACGTATCATCTCCATCCTCCTTGAATTTGGTCTTGTCCTCAAGACCACTTGTTGGAAATTGAATCATCAAGGCATCTAGATCCTCCCATATGGTATTCTCTTGGCTTAATTGATGAAGCCATGACCTTGTTTGTCAAAAGAGAAAATGTAGGGAATCCACCGATGGGTGCTGTGCCTGAGCTCTGATACCAAATGTTAGGCACACGGAAGATGAGGGGAGAGACAATAGGGAAAAGATAAAATAGAGTGGAAAAACAAGAAATAAAAATGAGGTATTCAGCTTTATGGAGGAAGCCGGACCTCGTGGCTTTACATAGGAAGCTGTCCTTTGCTACTCAACGGAGTAATTTTAGGAATCCAATTCTCTTCATATCTTCAATTCCATTACTTATTTAATATATATAGTAATTACACGTGGTTAAAACTACCCCCACTACGTGTTTACTACTAGATAACCGTAAAACTCACTCCCTACAGATAAGTAACCACCTCATACGGTAATCACTATGAAATAACTACTATTAATAAGGAACCTAATACATGTTAAATAACTGCTACAAATAAGGAATTTGTGAACGTATCAGAATGTTGAAGTTGCTTGATTTGTTTTTTTCTGATAAAAAACGAAGTGCCTATTGGTTGATATTTCATTCATGGAGCTATCGAGATTAACTTGATGTCATTTACTTTCCTGTCTGTTTTGGATGAACTTTTATGCTTCTTTCATTGGCAGATCATAAACGTGATGCAGCCAGAGCGGAGGATGCTCTGAATCTAACTTTTGGCAGTGAGCTAATAGGCATGCAGAGAGACTGGAATGAGGAATTGCAGTCTTGTCGGGAATTTCCTCATTCAACTCCTCAGGAAAGGTGTATCTTGGTCATCCTTTATGTTACTCATTTTTCTGATTTTTAGGATCGAATTTCAATTGTTATTTTTCATTTGAAAATTATAATTACTATAACAAGCCTCCATCAATTATTGGCAATTTGGTTGTTCTAATCATGGATAAGATCTTGTTGCAGAATTTTGCGTGATAGGGCGCTTTATAAGGTGACTTCAGACTTTGTAGATGCAGCAATTAGCGGTGCAATTGGAGTCATTAACAGATGCATACCACCAATTAATCCAACTGATCCAGAGTGTTTTCACATGTGAGTTGTGGATGAAAAAGTTCCAAAGCAACCCCTTTTTTTTTAATTATTTTGTTTGTTGTAAAATGGTTAAAGCATGAGATAATTAAATTTGCTGTGTCTAACATCACCTAATTGAATTACATGGCACTTCGTTGACTTTCGGTTTATCAGTATTATTAGAGTGCTGGTAATTTTATGTTATCTCCCTCCCTACCCTTCACCTCTCTTCCCCCAATATGTTTTAAATATGTGGATGTGGGATTTTGTTGCTCCTGAACCCAGATAAAAGAGGTTGGTTAGTTGGCTGAAAACCTCTCTTCAAACTTTTTAGGTGTTGAATCCTGTAAATTCTTTGTTTCTACCTTATTGTTGGGCATTTCTTGGAAGCCCCACAGCTGCATTATAAGCTGATTTTTGTGAAAACTGAAGAAGGTTTAGTGATGCAGTTCTGGGTTCTAGAAAGGAATCTAGAAGAAAGAACAACAACCAAGTCACCATAGAAGTCGATAGATTCAGGTTACAGAAATAATTGACTGAAAGCAAGAAAAATTCAATATCTCATTATCCAACGATTAGATCTGGATTAACTCTGATTGAGCATTCGACGTAAAATTCTTGAAAAGCAGGTCAGGGCGTAGTATTCCAGGCTGCATATTTTCCAAGCTAAAGCAAGACTAAGAAAATAAGCCAGAAATCAATGATCAGATCTCATATGCAGATCTAGAAGTACTTTGATTGATCATGGAAACTCATATTTGCGAGAAGAAATACAGTTTCACAGTTATATAGCTAGAACTAGAAATCGATATATAGAGATAAGAGAATTAGCATAAATCAGAGAAGAAAGTAGAGGGGCTAGAAGAAAATATCATAATTTGAGAATAAAAGAACAGATATGAACAATCAAACCTGGTCACGGAGATGAACAGAACTAGAAGTAGGAGAAGGAAGAAAACAGATCTGGAATACCAATCCCATATGCACAGCTCAATGGCTCCTAAACTCTTCAAGAACACTCAAAATTCTTTACTCAAATCATGTCCAATTGATGGGGGCGTTTTGAAATTCATAAACTGTCTAATGAAATGACTCATATTTACTCTCACTATAACTTAATAGAATCAAAACATAACTTTATCTAACTAATAAGTAATGTAGTCCTAGATAGGTAGGAGGCCTACTAGGAGCCAAACAACAGGATCAAATAACAAAAGGGGTTGCTGGTTCGAATGGACAGCACTAGGATTTTGGTCAATTCCTAGGGTTAGGGTTGGATATTGGGAAAGGGGTTTATAGGGTATTAATGGGCAGGTCTAGGGGGTCAATATGGTATAAAAATAATAGGATTTGGGAAGGTTTTAAAATTCTGCAGTTCTGGATAGAATTGTGTTGCAGGTTTTGGGTTTTAATGGAGTGAAGGAATGGAGAGGATAAAGTGGGAGTTTGGGGCTGAAACTTGGATGGAGTGTCAACAATGATGTAAGGGATGTATGCTGAAAGTTTGGTTTGAAACTGATGGACAGATTTGGAGTTATGGAGGTTTCCTAGTAGAAGTAGGAGAGAGGGGTAAAACTGTAATTTCAGACAATCGGCTGGGTGGATGGTGCTGAAATTTAAGTCGAGTCTCTCATAGGGTTTGAGAAAGACTTGATCAAATTTTTAGCAGATTCTAATGGTTAGATTTGGCTGGGCAGAATTCTCACGAAAATCACCTTGTATGTGACCTTCTAGAAGGAACAAGAATAGTTGCAGAATTTCTTACTTGTTACAGGTCTTCAATGGCAACAACTTTGAAGATGAACAATGGGGTCTCCCGATCTTCACAATGCAAGGAGATAAGTAGCAACCCTCCCGATCTTCACAATGCAAGGAGTCGATTGGAGATCCACCAATCCCTTCAACCTTGATATTACTCACAAGGCAACCTTGATATTACTCACAAGGCACACTCACGATGGAGCAAAGGCAGCAACAAAGGCAGCAAGCATAAAGCTAATTTTTATTAATCAAATTCGTCTACAATGCTGGCCTCCCTTACAAACTTATATAGAAGACTCAAAAAATAGACTTAGACACTAAAAAGGAATGGCCTAACCTTATCCCTAACCTATTAGGCAACTTAAACTGACTAGGAAACTCAAATAGACTCAAAATAGAGTCCTAATGACTTAAAACAACTTAAACTACTTAAAATAAAGAAGATTCCCCAGTAGCCAATAGGATATAAGAACCTCTTAGCCAATAGGATCACTTCACTTAAATTAGACCAATTGAACCAATTGGATGCAACCAATTTAAACCGGCTCAATTAAAAACACACAATAAATACTAAGTATTGGGCTAATCCCGTATGCAACCTATGTAACCCTATTTTAGGCCCAGAAAAGTGGCTTATTACATTAGAAACCCATGGGATCAAAGGCCCAACATGTATGTAACCCAACGCTAGACTTATTTCTAATGAAACAAGCCCTATTTGGTGATGGATCTGCATCAATAAGTTTCCCAATCTAGCGCAAACTCAAACTTAATTACTACTCTCATGTACTGAATTCACCCCCACTTGTAGGCTTATATAAGCCCTGTTACAAAATCAACCCCATAAACAAATAGCCAAAGGCCTATAGAACCCATCCATGGCCTAAAATAAGGTTTCCCTAGCCATCGGTTAGCCAGACCATCAATTGGAAGTGATGCAGTGCATCATTAGGGTGAAGAGACTATTTCCAAAGAGTGAGAATGCCTAGTGGGTTGAATAGCAGGGATACTTGGAAAATAGGGATCTTGATGGGTTAGATGTGCTAATTAGATGCTTCAAATGCTTCGTGCCAGATTCTTTTATATTTCATTGAAATTTCGAGTTAGATACTTAGATATTTGAAATGTCTTGTTCTTGCTTTGTGGCCTTTGTTTGGTTAATGTTGGGGCAGACAATAAAACTAGAAGATATGATGATAAGATATAGGGTACATGTCTAAAATTGGTAAATTGAGTGTGTGGATAATCTTTATGAATAGCAGTTGTGGATCACTTGATTTTTTATGTTTTTCCTGCTTGAAAACTATGTAATTGTTTTCATAGGCGGTTTGAAGGAGGCTTTAATGTTAGGCTGCTTTGTGTTCAAATGGTTTGTTGTTAAATGGAGTACACAATTTTTATGTTGAAAGAAAAAGTGGATTATCATTGTACATATGTATGTTTGTAGGTGTAGTTATTATTAAAGGCCTTCCTTTTGTCTGTTAATCTCTAATATATATACGTATGATTTTCTTTTCATTAATGTATTCACTTCTCACAGAGTTATTTCCTCAAGGTTTATTATTAATTGATTGCCATGTCATGGCACAGACAGTCAACTGTACTGCCAGCATGGGCCCAGGCGGTCCAGGAATCATTTTGTTTTTAACAACAATACTTGTCACTGATAATTTCAGAGTTACCAGGAAAAGAGAGTTTTCACTTTAACCTCCTTTGGTTCTTTATAGTCGTAATGTATCTCATCTTCATGTTGCATGCCATATATTTGGTTTCTTGCTCAGCATGATCACATCATTGTTGTTGACGCTTTTTTTACTTACAAATCCTGAGGAACCCTTAGCACTTTGAATTAAGATGTCTAGTCTTGTGTTTATTGTAGGTATGTGCACAACAATATATTCTTCAGTTTTGCTGTAGACGCGGACGTTGGGCAATTGTCAAAAAATCATTCATCAAATGTTAAAGTTAGCATTGACAGCACGGGCTCTTCACTGGATTCTCCTGAAAAGGCTTCCAGTGATGTGTCCCTTGGTGTTGGTGGTATTTCTAATTCAGACAGATCAGATGGCTCAAATTCAGAGGTGCATGATGTCATAGATGTTTCTCCTGATGTATCTGCCGACACTCAGCTGGCTGACAGTGAGCAAGCAACCTATGCTTCTGCAAATAATGATCTGAGAGGCACCAAGGCATACCAAGAAGCTAATGTTCCTGGACTGTACAATCTTGCTATGGCCATAATTGATTACAGGGGTCATAGAGTAGTAGCACAGGTTCAAATTTTCTTTTATTGCTATTGTTATTATTATTCTTATCCTTCTTATTAGTATTATTTTTTAAATTTTGAGTTCTTCAATGTGTTTCTTGACCCTTTCTTTTTTTGGTTTTGGCACGTTGCCAAGCCTTCTTTTGTCTACATAAAAAAAAGGGTGTACCCAGTGCACGAGGCTCCCACCACTGTGGGATCTGGAGAGGGTCATAATGTACGCAGCCTTACCCCCTGCTTTCGCAGAGCGGCTGTTTTCAGATTTGAACCCGTGTCATTTAGGTCACAATGGAGCAACCTTAACCGATGCACCAAGGCCTGCCCTCTCTTTTGTCTACATATTTTCCTTAAAAGAGAAAAAGGAAAATCCTCTGGAGAAGTTCCTAGCATCCTCATTGATGTTTTGATTCATATATGATTGGTTTGATGGTGGTTGTATGTATAATTTGGGCTGTGATTAGAAAGAGAGAGGCTCGAGTGGGGGAGGTTTACAGCCCTTTGGATTTTGAAGAGGTAGATAATGCAGATGAAGATAAAGTGGAAGGTGCCGCGGCATTGCAATATAATAAACTTAAGTTGTAATGGAGGCTTGGTATCTTCCAAATTTCCCCTCTTCTGTCTCCTCCTCTGGGAATCTCTGATGGGTTTGGGATTCCCCTCACAATGACAGATACCAAAATCTACACTTGATATGAGCCCACAAAAAATCTTTTCTTCCAATTATATTCATAACCCTTGTTAACTTCATGCCCTAGCTTTTCTTTTCTTTTCTTTTTCCCCCTTGTACTTCTTGTCATATTTATATTCTATTCTTATGCATATTTGTTATATATATTTTGTGCAGAGTATTATACCTGGCATCCTGCAGGGAGATAAGTCGGATTCCCTTCTATATGGTTCTGTTGACAATGGAAAGAAAATTTGCTGGAATGAAGCATTTCATTCCAAGGTGAGGACACATTTGGAATTTTTTTTTTTTAATCATCGTTTGTGTTTTTTTTTCCTTTTATTGTATTCCAAAACTCTCCTGCTCCTTTTGTGTTATAGGAAGTTCATTTATATATGTTGCTTTTTTTGGGGGGTGGGGGGCAGGGTTTAAAAGAAAGTAGTAACCATCCAAGGTTGTTGAAAGGTGAATAAAGTGACATTATTCATTTCTTTACAACATATCCTGCACTCTCATAAGTTTGGGATCAAATACATGCAGTCCATGAATGGTGTGTTAACTACTAGACAATCATCTTTACACACTGTTTGTGGTGCTAATTTCTTTTACTCAACTCGTTTGGATTCTCAGATGACATCAAGTTGCTGTTCAATTATTTATGTTTACCACGTGGTGTATGGTTAATATGTTAATGGTGGTCATCTAATTAGCTGATGGGTAGGATTGCAATAAATAACCAGCAAGGATCTAGACTTTAGAGCCGCAGGTCAAGCAATGTCCCACATAGAGAAAACAGTACAAAATATAAATTAACTACTTAATCCCATATATGACTTAAATCCCTAATAGGCTTATGGAATGAGTCCATTACAATTGTAAACCCAAAATATTTAATCCCGTGTCCCATACAATCCATTGGGCACTCAAAGTAAGCCTAACTTAAACCAAACATGAACCATGGGTTCAGTTGGACCCAAAAAACTAAACCAAGCCCAAAACAATGGGCCCGTATTCTCTTCTTTATTAAAATTCTGCATCAGTTAATGATTGGGCTTTTAACCTGCACATGAAGTGTTCCTTTTTTTTAGTACTTTTATCCATTTCTTGTATATTTTCTTCCTCTCCATTCTTGCATGCATCCTTTTCCTATTGGGATAATACTAAAAGTTGCGTCAAGGGCGGGGGGAAATTGGTTAACCAAACTGGCGTGCTAGGTCACAGCTTGGCCCATCTTATCTAGTCAGCTGGAATACATCTTTGGTATTTTTGGCATCTGGGCAGAAGGTCCACAACTCCACATGTAGCCTACGTCACCTACTCACCTTCTACTCATGTTGAATGTTTCAGCATAAAAGCATTAAGCCCTGTGGCCAATTAAAGACCACTTTTTTGTTGAGCTATAAATTTCAATATTTTGATGGTTGAAATTACAAGTGCGAAAAGTCAAATACATGATGGATCTTATAGTTGAGATGGACCCGTACAAGATTCGAAATTAGGCACAATACTGCCAAGTTGGTTGAAATAATGTGAGCATAAACAAACATCTAGGAGTGGCTGAAGTTATGACTTGTCATAATACTGCCAAGTTTACCTCGTTTGTGTCATTATATGGTCAGTTATATGAATGCATCCATATCGAGGTAAGGATGCATTATTTCTCATAAGCTGAATTTTGCAAGCTTATTACAGTCTCCTCCCCCCACTCCTTTTTGATGGATATACTTCTGATTGAACTGGGGATTGTTATCTAAATTTAATGTTTCTTTAGTATGGAACTTGATGTGTTTGCAATAATCATAAAACTTTTCTTCTTATACTATTCCTTATGTGTTTTCCTTGTTGTAATGTAATTTTATGCTTCCTTAGGTATCGTTTTTAACTTTTATACTTCCTTAGGTACTGTTTTCCTTGTTATAATGTTTAATTTTATACTTCTTTAGGTACTAGAAGCTGCTAAACGCCTTCATTTAAAGGAACATTCGGTTCTTGATGGATCTGGAAATGTTGTCAAACTAGCTGCTCCTGTGGAGTGCAAGGGAATTGTTGGTAGTGATGACAGGTATCACCAATTTCACCTATTTTGTTTTTCATATGATATTTCATGCAGTTCATTTATGATATGCTGCTGGTTAACATGAATATCGTAAGCTTGACAACTAACATGACCTTAAATAGAGTTGAATTGTGGAGCAAAATTCAGTTGGGACTTGGGAAAAAGCTTAGCTGAGTTTAGTGAATTGCTGGTTATGCTTGGAATCTTTTTTGGGTTGTGTTTTTATTATTTTATTTTGTCACAACTTACTTAATAGAGTGCATTTAAATATTAAAATTCAAAATGTTGGGATGTTTAAATGTCACTACCGTGACATTCTGGCTGTGTTTCCTATTCTGCTATGTGTTGTGGACTAATGATTTGGTCATTTTGACTGTGGATGGGTGGTGAATGGATATGCCAGTGTCAAATTTAGTGGTCTATCTCAGTCATATGGCTACCATGTATAGTTCTCTTGTTTTTCAATGGATCCTGTCATCCAAATATAATTAACTTCTCAAACAATTTTCACAGCATTATATTGATGCATGGCAGTCGTAAGGGCTGAATCTCGTCCTGTGATTAGATGATATGTGTACAGCATTTCTGCTTAATTTGAGTGCCAATAGACACATCCATGTGGCAGATAAACCAACATAGCTGGTAGGGTTTCCGGCTGTATTATAGCCTGACTTATGCCCTGTGAAAGAAATTTAAAAACAAGATACATTGAGTTAATTCCTGCATTTATGTGACGACAACCTGCCATTGATGGATTTTCATTCATATTTGAAGTTCACCCTGCTGGTAGCCTGGTAGCTAAAAATTTCCTGCAGCTGCACGCTCTTATCAACCAATAAAGAACTATCGTAGGCACATAATATAGCTATGAGGATTTAATTAATTATCAATCATCAGAATTCCTAATATTTTGTAATTCCCATATATTCCGGCAAGATTGGAAAAGAAAATACCCTCATAGTCGTGGCCTAGAGTACGTGTTACAAACTAACAATTATAGAGTTACATTTTAGAAGATGAACAGTTTCATGAAAGTAAAACCTCTTGAAGTACCCTCTTCTTCAGATATTTTCCCACCTAACCTATATATAATACCTAATGAAGGTTTTAAGCAGTGCTTCAATGTAAATTGTTAAAGACCGACTCTGTGCATGATCCGATGTTTCATGCTATTTAGTTGAACCATCATCAACGTCATTCTTACCTTGTAAGTTAAAATATGTTATTCTTGACTAGCTATTCTTACTCCTCTTCCCTTCCCCCCCAACTGATCGAAACATTTTTTTTTTGCAGGCATTACCTTTTGGACCTGATGAGAGTAACGCCTCGGGATGCAAATTACACTGGGCCTGGATCTCGATTTTGTGTGTTGAGACCCGAACTTGTTGCTGCCTTTTGCCAGGTGATTTGAGATTTATTCACATGTTAATAATATTCGAGACCAGATTCTTATGTTCCCTTTCTAATTTTAGCATGGCTTAATCTAAGCAAGGCTGAAGCTGCAGAGAAGTCGAAAGGTAGATCTACAACTGATGGTGAGTCCCCTGCAACCACTGATTCTCCAGCTGTGAATGGTGGTGTTGAGGTGAGCAATAAGGCAGATGCAGCAGCTTCAGACTTTCAGGTTCAGATCCCTGCAGACAGTGATTCTCCTGCTATTAATGGTGGTTTGGAGGTAAGCACAGACGCAGATGCAGCAGCTTCAAACCCTCAGGTGAAGATTCTGTTTATGATATGATTATGATATCCGTTATCAGAGAAAGTAAACTACTGATATCTTGCCACTGGCATCATAATTTTTCTTATTTGTGGTAATAAAATAAAAAGATAAATGTTGAACTGTTACTGTTCATTTTGTTTTGAACTTTCAGTTTCTTTTTTATTTATCATTTTTTGTGGATGTTCTGGAGGAATCTGTGTTCTTTTGGCATTAGTTTGAGAACAAATCCCTCGTTTTTGGTCTCAAGTTTGCCCCTTCATGGGTGGTGATCTGCTAGAAATTCAGGCCTTGGAAGGTAGATCATCTTTTTATGAGGCACTAGACCTCGTCGCGGATCTGATCAATTCATTCCACTAGATGCCGAGATTGACTAATACCGAGTTGGCCAAATTCGGTGTAAATGTGATTCTATGTTATGTTGACTCCAAGGATTTAAGGATCAGCCAATCCTTGTCTGGATTGCTCCATGTGTATATGGATCTATGAATGTATATATGAGTCACTAGGATAAGCCAATTCAGATTGATTCCCATCAGTATTGATTGGGATCAACCTGAACTCTGATCCTGAATATTGCTATTGTTAACTTAGGGTATCAGTACCAGGTTTGGTACCCATAATGCGTTGCAAGTTTAGGATGGGGTTGGGTTTTATTCCCTCCTACCAGGGTGTACTTGCACCTAAGTATTATGTGTTGTCCTATGTCAATGTAATGTAAGCAATCTTTTATGAAGGAGGAGGCTCACCGTCGTGATATTATAGAAGATCCCTAATAAACGATTAAAGCAATTAAGATATCAATATACTCTGAGTTAGTTGAGGACGGAATTAACTTCTTTTTCAAAGAAGTGCATTATCAATGAAGAGGCTGGAGAGAGAAAGGGGACAGGGACTTCATTAACATTTTATATTAATCTAATGATGTCTTTGCAGCTCCTTTCAAAGGCTTCAGGAAACAGTAAATAAAAGATCATGTAAAAGTTAGGATAGAGTGAAGCAGTGTGGGCCAGGGGGTGGGTTTTTTATTTTCCAGAATTGGTGGGGAATGGATTCTCATTTGGTGCACCCTGATGGGTTGTGGTGGGTCTTGGTTTTGAGAAATTAGGATAGGCTTGGAGTAGGGTTTGGTGAATCCCTTTCTGAACTCACCACATTGTCATCCCTAGTTGTTTCTGACTTGCCATGGTGATTTATAGTTGATGCATTTTTTGTCTATTTTCTATTGTACTGCTTTCTAATTCCATCAAGATTTTTAGTGGATTATTTAAACATCTTGTATCCTAAACCATCTTTTCTCATCGTGCCTCGTAATCACTCGTATTTGTTGTGTGGGTGACTGCATGTATTCTTGCGTATAACGTTGAGTGACCTTATTATGTTTAAGGTACATGTTTTTCTCATTCAGCTTTTCACATGCACAACACTTACAGTATATATTTAAAAACTTCAGCTTTTTTTAGTTTCACATGATCTCTTATTCGTTATCACTAGTACTTTCGTTTTGTTGCCATTTTGCTCTGTAATTGCTCCTCATCATCCCTCAGGCATGTGGCCCTTGCTATGGTCCTTCAAATGCACAAATCGGAAAAAGGTGGTTCAATGTATTTGTGGTCCTCCTTGTTGTGGTCTCATAGGTGGTGTGAGGAATTCCCGTTCCAAAGGATGAACATGACATAAGGCTCCGACTATGGATTTTAATAGAACCATATTGGTTATTCTGGTCTATTAGATGGTCTGAACCATTCCCAGTTACACGGGATGACCATAGCAGTAGATCCCCTCTCTGTCCATGCATTTTGATAAAATCATAGGGTTCCTTGTTACAGTAAAGACAGAAGATGCCTTTGCGAATGTTTTAGTGAAACTTCAACAAGGGTGAGGTCCGGAAAGAAGTTGCTGAGTGTAAATCTCCTGTGTATAATTCTGTATGAGAAGGGCGTTCCAATTTCCTGAATGTTTCTGCATTAGGCTCAGTTACAGGTGTGGTAGAATACTTGTTGACATAGTAGTGTGATGTACCTGGTATATAGTTTTGATCTATTTCTAGTCAGAAATGCTCTTAGCTTTTTCTCCAATACTTTATTATTCTTTTTATCATTGCGATGTTATTATTCAATTGTGTGAATGTCTTTGTTCTTGCTTTTGTTATAATGTTTGACACACGATCTTGTGCGTCATCTCACTCATGTAATGAATCAGGTAGTGGCTTTGTACTCCACTGTTTGCTCTTAAATTAAGTTGCTTGTGTATTTTTTTCCATAGAGTACAAAAGGTGAAGAGAATATTAAGGATGCCAAAGAAAGCAATTCTTCACCTGCTGAGAGTGGTGCATTATGTGAAGAAGTACTTTTAAATCCTAATGTTTTCACTGAGTTTAAGTTGGCTGGAAGTCAAGAGGTGAGTCTTCACAACTTTTCTCTAGGTCCTTAGTGAGTCTTACTTTATTCTTATATTTCGCCTCTCTGTTCATCAGGAGACAGCTGCAGATGAAGAGAATGTGAGGAAGGTTGGTTTGTATCTTACAGATGTTGTGCTACCTAAGTTTGTGCAAGATCTTTGCACGCTTGAGGTTTCACCCATGGATGGCCAGACTTTGACAGAAGCACTCCATGCTCATGGAATTAATGTCCGGTATATTGGAAAGGTAAGCATATCTGAAGATGGTGTCTGTAGATAATCTATTTCTCATTGGAATGTTCTCTTTTTCTCACACTTAATACTATAAAAATATATTTGGTGATAATATAATATAATCTATAAAAGATTTCTTGTCTTCCTCTCATTATTGTATCTTGTTCCAGGTGTCTAATATGACCAAACATTTACCACATATATGGGATCTCTGTGTTGGTGAGATCATTGTTAGGTCTGCAAAACATATTGTCAAGGTGATCAGCCTGACCTACTTTTACATCTTATGTTCTTTTTTATTTTTTTTATTTTTTTAGCAGATAGTGATGTATTGGCTTGAATTTTTACAGTTACTTGTTTATTTGACTTTTGAAGTAACAAAACATAAATGTTGTTATGCATATGAAAAAAAAGGAAACCTTTTGCAATATTCTTCCTTTCTTCTGTCCATTCAACTGCCGTTGGCGCTGCTATGGTTGCTGTGGCGGTGTTTAAGGGCCGGTGGCGGCTTTGCTTGTGTCTTAAGCTGTGTATCTCAGTCTTGGGTCGTATTGTCCAAGGCAGACAAAAAAAAGAAGAAATGTGGCCTATCGGATTGTATAGTCTCCATAACCTGTAACACGATGTGTATCGGCCTGATATGACCGATGCATATCTATACTTGGTACACTGCCTAGATGTCTGCTAGCAATTTTGTACTAGCCTCTGGTGACATTGATCCTGCTGCTTTATGCATGCTACTTCAACAATGAAGCACTTTGTACCTGATGCATGAGTTGCAGCTGAGTCAGTCTTTGATATTCCTTCCTTTTGGCCCAACCCTCTCCATTATGTGGACATGCTAAACACCCCCTTGGTGGCAGCAGAGAGAGTGAACCTGCATTCTGGTTTCTGATGCTGGATACCAGACGATTCTCTTCTTTCTTCTTTCTTCTATGCGGATCTTATAGTATGGAAGCTACCCCTCTCTTTCTCTCACACTTAGTTTATAAGCTACTGCTAGGGCTGTGACTTTTTGGGGGGGGGGGGTTTGGATGGGGGCCAGCCGGGGGGGGGGGTTGCAGTTCTCCAGTTAGCTATTGCCCATCCCAAGGTAAGTTGGCCTGCTGCCTTGGCCGAGGCTTGGGAGGGCTCAATTGCATAAATAAACACACTAGTGTTTGTATGCATAGAAGAGACTGGATGAAGGGTGGATTACCAGAGGCCTAAATCCAGGACCAACCTGAAGTACATTCAGGCCATCCAACCCAAGCGAAACCTCCTGTTGGATCAGTTTTGGTTCAGGTTACCCAGCCGAACTTGACCGTGTGCGCAACATTGCTTGTCTTCTTTGAAGCTGCATTTGAATCTATTGCTGTGTCAGATTGCTTGGCTACAAGCATATACATTTTTCTGACTACATACACTTGTGAATGAAGCTGACTTTGATATTTGGGAATGGGTGGAGGAAAATGCTCGCCTAGCACTGGAGTTGAGTTCCATGAGCATTTTTAATAGTCTCCATTATTTGCCATATTTTAATTTCTTGCATTTCTGTTACTCAAGGCTTTAGCATTTCTATTTTTTTTTTGGCGATATATTCTGCACAGCTCGTCATCTAACAAATTTTATATTTTAATATTTTGTTTTTTTTTTGGTTTCTGTATTCATCCCCCCCCAAAAAAATCTTTTGTTTCTCGCTAATGAAGTCACCTTGCACCTGTCAAAAATAATCTTGGTCGAGGCACAGTGAACTGTATAAACATGCGTATTTATGTCATTGAAATTTTATCGTTGACGAAGAAAGAACAGAGTTTATCTTTTCTGAACTCTTGAACTTTATGAGTACATTGGAACAAAGTATGATTTTGAGACTTTCACCCTAAATGGAGAGAGCAAAACCATAATTTCATGTTTGTTGTAATGATAGGTGACTGATAAGTTTGTGTCTATTTCATGGTTTTGCAGGATATTTTGCGGGAATCTCAAGATCAAGATCTTGGATCGGCAATCTCACATTTCTTAAATTGTTTCTTTGGAAACTGTCAATCTGGGGGGACAAAAGGTAGTGCTAACAGTATGCAATCCAGAACTCAAAAGAAGGTATGTGAGACAAATATCTGATGTTACCTTGTTTTATTTAGTCGTTCCATATTTGTGATTATAGGTAGTTTTGAATTGTTATCCCATTTCTCTCTCTTTTTTTTTTGACATCGTATGAATTTAACTGCATGATTACAAATTGAGTGTCATGTTGTTCTGAGCAGCTTTTCCGTTTTAGTTGCTTGTTTCCTTGATCAATGTAATATATATAGATTCACCCATAGCAGATACAAAGGCAGGCTATGAAGTAGAGCTAAAGTGGTAAAAGCAGCATAGAGATATTTATTTTGTAGACTCACTTATAGTCTCGTTCAGCAAATTTATTTTTTTTTAATTCGTGAACTCTCACTTGGTGCTCACCGTTCGTAGACTCTCTCTCTCTCTCTATATATATAAATTCACTCATAGCAGATACAAAGGCAGGCTATGAAGTAGAGCTGAAGTGGTAAAAGCAGCATAGAGATATTTATTTCGTAGAGTCACGTATGGTCTCGGTCAGCAATTATTTTTTTTTAATTTGTGAACTCTCACTTGGTGCTCATCGTTCGTAGACTCTATCGACCCTGGAATGGTCAGACTTACAAGCACCGGTCTGGTACTCTTACATGACTTGGTCTGCTCCTACTTCCGGAATGACTATATATATATATAATACTGCGTAGGCCCTCTTAGGAAGGGCCAGGTAGATTCATGATTGGATGTGGGAAAAAAGCTACTCTTGGAACATTTAGCTCTAGAAAAACTTCAATCCTACATAATGTAAGGAAAACAAGTTCTGAATTTGTTTACCACTGTTTTTTATGGAAAGAATTGGTGATGTTTGTAGCATATTTTTCTAATTTGTGAAATGATAAATACATTGTCATATGATGATTAGTGCAAAGGTTGTGCTGTCTATGTATTGGTCATTGTTCCCCTCCCCTTCTCCCTAATTTAAAATTGTCCTTGTTCCCATCCCCTCTTCCCTAATTTAAAATTGTCCTAGCGGTTAACCTCTGGCTATAACTATATTAGGACCAAGCAAGCCAGCAAGCTTCGAGCAAGTCTTCTAAAGGGCATGCAAGGTTGAAAAGTGCAGCATATGCGAGGAAAAATCAATCACCATATTTGCATATTAACTCAGATGGTCTATGGACTGATATTGTGGATTTTGCAAAATTTAAATATCAGGTATCATCAAGCACGATGGAATCATTGTCCGAATTATCTATTCATACTTTATGCTGTCTTTTAATAAAAATTTCATTCATGTAGTTTGAATTGCCAGAGGATGCAAGATTGCGCGTGAAAAAAGTCTCAGTTTTTCGCAATCTGTGCCAAAAGGTGAGTTTAATTTCCTCATGTCAGCAGGCTGTCAACTGTCATCTGATGATACTTCTACCAATATGTAATGAAGTGAACACTTGATCTTTGACATTGATTTTCCCCTCCACACCCCCCAAAAAAACGAAAGTTATTTGGGTATTCTGCTATCTTGATATATTTCCATCTTAAATATGGTGTTTATGTGCCAGCATTGGTTTCAAACTGTTACCTATTTCCTGACTAATTGCAGATGCATTAAAAGCTATATTGTGTCTACCATTCTATACGTAATATTATGTAGCTTGATGCTAATCTCGCAATCTATAGATAAAATTATGTACCTTGATGCTAACTTCTGCAGTTATGTTGGAAAGGCCATCTATGAATGCTATGTATTTGTCACACTGATTTAGGCTGCAAGGCAATGCTTCATTTGCTTCATAGCCTACTAAGAGGGGATGTTATAGAGAGTTCAAATTTTATGAGATGGTACAAGTGATTCTGTATGCTGGATTATTCAGTTTAGGGATGTGACAGGCTAGGGTTTAATGCATGTTGGATTATTCAGGTTAGGGTTGTGACAAGGCTAGGGTTTTAATGCATGTCTGTTGTCAAAAAGATTATAACAGGCATCATAGTTTATATTTGCCTCATAAGGGACGGCCGGGCTATTTTGACAACTGGGCCAGCCTTCTAACTTGAATTATGATTCTGAATAACAGAAAAAAAGGGAAATTCTCACAGCCCAAATAGGTTAATTATTTGGTACACTTGCTTCTCTCTTGTATTGACTCCATGATGAATAAGAGATAAGGTGAAGAGCTCCTACTCCATGGTGAATAAGAGATTGGTGAAGAGCTCCTACTTCTCTTATGAGGAGGTAAAATTAGATCTTCTAGAAGCTGCCCTGCATTAATACACAATGAAAGATGCTCTCCACTAAATTTGTATCATGAGTGAAGTTCATATCTCACTGCTCGTTTCTCAAGGATTTAATCTCATGTGATCTTAGAAAGATAGTTGAGGGGCTGGAGGGAGTAAACATGTATATCTTCAATTCTTTACATGATTCAAGTAACAAATTCTCATGAATATACTTCAGTCTCTATTTTTGTTTAACATTTTAACAATGCCATGGATTCCTTACTTTATGAATACCAAAAGAGACCCGGTCAAGCTTGTAAGAGTGATGTATATGGTTTGATGTATCTTAAAAGAAAATAGTTGAAGTGTTTGGATTCTCCAAAGAACTGCAGTTTATAGAAGTATATGGACATTATATCATTAGTTTCTTGTCATGGGCATCCTGATTTGTCAATGAACTTTTGGTTAAAAATTTAAGAAATTCATTGGTTGAATAGTCGTTGTAAGTAAGTTAAGAAAGTCCTTTGGCAGTCCATTGGTTTACCAATGAGCCGGTTTTGAGTTTTTTTTTCCAAAAGAAAGAGACATGTCCAAACTTATAGAAGTATTTCTGTTGGTATGAAGTTTATTCCCTCGTATTCTGCCAACTAAGTTGAATATTTGGGCTTATGTTCCTTGAGTATTAGTTTTTCATTTTTTATAGACAATGTTATAAATGATTGAGATTGTGAGGAGCTGTCTTGAAATGGTAGTAGCCTCACTGTTATTATGTTTAGCTGTGGTGCTGTATTATGTTCTGTATTGAACTTGAACTTGATCTTCCTAAACAGGTAGGCATAACAATTGCAGCTCGCAAATATGATCTTGATTCAGCAACACCCTTTCAAGTATCAGATATCTTGAATCTCCAACCTGTAGTAAAGCATTCAGTTCCAGTATGTTCAGAAGCCAGGGATCTTGTGGAAACAGGAAAGATCCGATTGGCTGAGGTATGCAATCTGCTTCACATTATTCAAGCCTAAACGTATATGATATTTGAACTGCATGTGTTATATATTTCTTTTATCAAATAATTAGAAGAAAAATACAAATTCTCTCCCTAAGCAGTTTCATTTTTATTGTTTTCCAGGGACTGCTTACCGAAGCTTTCGCATTATTTTCTGAAGCTTTTTCTATACTTCAGCAAGTATGATCTTTTCCATTTATGTACACTATTGGATTTTTCAATGTGTTTATTATTTTTCTTGCCCTTGATTTTGAGTTTTGATGTTTGCTTAATTATTGGTTGCAGGTTACTGGTCCCATGCATCGAGAGGTGGCTAACTGCTGTCGGTAATAGTCATTTCCTCAGCCAGCTCTTTCCTCCTTAATCTCAATTTGCGATCTTTGTGAATGACATCTACGGTGTATAAATCATAAATGTTCTTTTTCAGATAGATATTCCAGAAATAAGCTCAAGATAATTGCTGCAGTTTATGCTTGGTATTTATACATAATCAACTATGGAAAAACAATGAATTTCTCATGATTCCTGTGTCTTGATACTTTAGAATCTGTATTCTCGTCATGGAGACACTGGGGAAACCTGACTATAAAATTCTTCAATCATGATTACACATATTTAACTATTGAAAACAATGAATTTCATATTGTTACAGTAATTTAATATTTAACTAACAAGTCTGTATTTTGCCATGTGAAACATTAAAATTGCAAAAGTGTTATGAAGTAAGGACTGGGAAACTAGTTAGGCTGTAACTTTATGACTGAACCATGTGATGATATCGTAATGACTGAACCGTGTGATGAAATCGTAATGACTGAACCATGTAATGAACTAGGAGTACGGCAAAGAATTGAACTGCCTGTGCTAAATTTCTAAAACTCCAAATGTTTGGACTTTGGAGTTTCATTGGAGTACAAAATAATGTGGGGGCTGGGGTGTTGAATGCATGGACATATTAGAAAAGGGATGGGAGAGGGATCGAACCGATCCCAACTGAATCAGTAGGGTAGATCATCTACAGGCCGATTCTAGGGTTTGCCAGACCGATTTTGGCCGATTCCAATCTGGATCCTGATTCTGGGTTATTAAACCCTGAATGGGAGTAAAATTGACCAATCTGAAATGTTGTCTAATTGGTAATTTGAGAGTGTGTTTAAAGAACATGCAAAAGGAGGGATGTGTAGGGGGAGAGAATGGAGGCTCCTGGTATTATTCTGATACCATGGCCTTTGAGGGTTTAATCAAACGTAAAGGGTGTTGAAAGATCTACATGAAAAAGTTGGTCATGATGTTTTATGTTTAAATTTTCAGGTACCTTGCAATGGTTCTTTATCATGCTGGAGACATGGCAGGAGCAATCATGCAGCAGCATAAAGAGCTTATCATTAATGAGCGTTGCCTTGGTTTGGATCACCCTGATACAGCTCACAGGCACTCAACTGATTACCATTTTCTTCTGCTCCTTTTTTGATTGCTCAGTGGCTTACTTTATCCATGATTGCCTGATTGCAGCTATGGCAACATGGCTCTTTTCTACCATGGCCTCAACCAAACGGAGCTTGCTCTGAGGCACATGTCCCGAACATTGCTCTTGCTAAGTTTATCCTGTGGCCCAGACCATCCCGATGTTGCTGCTACCTTCATAAATGTTGCAATGATGTACCAGGACATTGGAAAGATGAATATAGCTCTTCGTTATTTGCAAGAAGCTTTAAAAAAGAATGAGCGGCTTCTAGGCGAGGAACACATTCAAACTGCTGTATGCTACCATGCTCTTGCCATTGCATTCAACTGTATGGGTGCCTACAAACTCTCACTCCAGGCATGTATCATGTCCTTGTTACTGTATTTGGTGGTGTATCAGGTGGGATTTATTTATGAAGCCAGAAAAATGATATTTTTTTTTTGCGGAAACAACCCTTTGGTGTGACAGCATGAAAAAAAGACATACGATATACTTGTTAAGCAACTAGGGGAGGAAGATTCAAGGACACGTGACTCACAGAACTGGATAAAAACCTTTAAAATGCGTGAACTTCAGGTAAATGCTGGTTGTGGTAATGAGTGCTGGAACTGAAGTGCTTGGGCTTCATATTTTCCCTCAAATGTTTTTAAACTCTAATCTGATGGAGCTTTCTTCTGGTAGGTTAATGCGCAGAAACAGAAAGGGCAAGCAGTGAATGCTGCCTCTGCTCAGAAGGCTCTTGATATCTTAAAGGTATTTCTGGAACCATTTAATGGAAATATTAGGTTTAATTTTTCCCTTGTTAAACCTCATTAATGTAAACCCATAAAGATTTCCCACAAGCATAAGAACTTATATTAACTCTATCCGTCAATGCATTCTTATCTGAAGGTGTTTTGCCTTCTGCTTTTACGGGAATTTTATTTTTTATTTTTTTAGAGGGGAAGGGGGGGGGGGGGGAAGGGATGGCTAGATATTTGTAGATGAGCTCTGCTTATAAGATCCAGGAAAAAGTTTTCAACTTATCCAAATGATATTATTTTGTTTTGTGGACGTCTCTTTCTATCTTGGTATTGATCCAGGATATCCTCCGTAATATTTTCCATGACAGGCCCATCCTGACCTCATACAGGCATTCCAGTCTGCTACCACTGCAGGGTCTGGAAATGCTGGTGCATCAGTCAATAAATCCCTTAGTGCAGCAATTATTGGTGAGAACCTTCCTCGAGGAAGGGGAGTTGATGAGCGGGCTGCCCGCGCAGCTGCAGAGGTGAGGAAGAAAGCTGCAGCTAGGGGTCTCCTTGTGCGTCCACATGGTGTCCCTGTACAAGCTTTACCACCACTTACACAACTCCTCAACATAATCAATTCAGGGATGACCCCTGAAGTTCCAAACAGTGGACAATCAGAAGAGCCAAAGCCAGAGGTTGATAGCCCCAAGGAAAATGGCGAGGGAGATGCTGTAGGAAATGGCTCCATTGCAGTCCAACAAGATGGGGCTCCAATTGGATTAGGCACGGGGTTAGCTACATTGGATTCCAAGAAGCAGAAGACCAAACCAAAAGATACAAATTGAAATCTGTGGAGTCTATTGCACAAGCATCCTGGTTCAAGTTTTGGTTCGTTAGGTGAGTTTGGTATTTATTCTGCCATTTTTTTCCATCCAGCTACCATTCTTCGTCAAATAGAGCAGTAATCAACTATATTTTTTCGACTTTCGGTGATCCTTAACTGTTGCATTATGTATGGGAAGGTGTCCATGTCCATCTTGTATTTCATTTTCTTTATGATCTTTACCCTCAAGTTCAAATGCTTTGGGTCCAAAAGGGATCCAGTAAATTTCCTGTGCAAGAAGGTAAATTGTTGCTTGCATAGGTGGAAGTTTATTAATAATAATCTCCATCCAGCTAGTATACCTAGTCATAGTTGTATGCTTTACCGCCAGTCATTGTTTGACTATAATTCTCAATCTTTAATAGAATTTGATTTCAATCAAGGGCTTCTCTGTCAATCTATTTATTTGAGAATAATTACTAATGTTTGTCTCACTGGAGTTATTTTTGTTATCGTAAGGTTTCAAGAATTGGGATTGGATTGCCAATCTGGATTCCGGTTGATCGGGCTCATCTAAATATCAAATCCTTGTATAGAAAAAAAGCTATATTTCAATAATGGGCAAAAGATCTCTACTTGGTTGCATGGTCTCTACACAAGCGTCTGGGCCAATGGGTGAGCATGTATTGGAATCTACCCATGGGGCATAGGTGTCATCTCACAGTGCCCTCTAAAAAAAACCACCAAGTAGAGATCTTTTTCCCTTCAATAATATATTGATTGTGTACCGAATCTAATCTGGTCTGGATCGGAATTGGTCAAATCCCGGTGTATGCATCTCAGTTGAAATCACTGACTGAAATGGACCGAAGTATGTGTTACATAGAACTGAAAATTTCCACGTAAAGCATCTAGTTCGTTTTGTGGGTTGTTCGACTGAAACGAAACGAAATTGGCAACTAAAAAGAGCATTTGGATGGTATCAAAATTGGAAACAATGTTTAACTTTTTCTTGTTTAGATTTTGAACACAAATATGAATCTGGACATAGTTGTTCTCTTAGAATTTGAAAAACCATGAACAGTGTATACGTCCACCTCAATTTGTTTTCCTATAGATTCAATCAGACAATGATAAGTTCAAGCCTTAAGGTGGCTCCATCAGGCATGGCTGTTTTGATGGCATGGCAAAGATTGCATTGCGGCTGTTCTTGACTACCAATGTTTCTCAAAACTAAAGAAAAATTTGCCGTTCTTCCCTGAACAAAACTCCCGTTCTTCATCAACTCGGGCTTCATTTGAAATCTTTAAATAATGAACCAAAGCATCTCTTTAATCCTCTCGATGGAACCTAGGGGGAGAAAAAACAGGGAACAGTAGGTTGCCTTCAATTTCCACTTACCATTGATTAGGCATATGTTTCAATACAAGCATGGGGAGGAGTAGGATAAAGATCCTCTCCAATTCTTTATCCCTTTCTCTCTCACATCAATGCGATAAGGCCATAAGGGTGGTTAGCACTTTGACTCTAGACTCTGTCCTATTGGGTTTACCTCGTAAAGGTGGTACCTTCACCAGATCAGAGCCATCAGACTTTTGAAAATGGGTCAGAACCAATAAGGCACACGTTACATTTATATATACGTTACATATATATATATAAAATAATGAAGAAAAGTTATCTGAGAGGTAGTGTAGTGTCCACACCTATATACACACTGGGGGTGAAATGATTGACTCACCCCCAATGAAAGGTGGAAATACCACCTGTCATGATACTTTCGTGCGTATTCTCATTGGTCCACACACACATGTAAGGGTCACACTCCTCCATAGAGAACGGTCTCTCATATAAAATATGGGTAGGACATCGGTGTCTAGGTCTATAGCGCTTGTGCACCAATGCATGCCAATGAGAGCACAAACAAAGACATCAACACAGATGCCATATTTTGTTTTCATGGGAGAAAGAATGGTACTTTTACACACTTCTGTGTCTGGTGGCTCCTAGGTAACATTTTTGTTTTTTTTCTCCCGAAGTAATCCTTCAAGCAAATCGGAGTTAAAACATTACAGAAGAAAAGCATTAGAAGCAAAAGAGAAAGACTTCATATTATCATAAACCATGCAACTTCCTTTATTCACCTATTTTCCACAAACTCTCGTGCACCGCACGTATGTATACATTACATTAATACTCGTAACTAATTAATTTATTGGATCAAGAAACCCTATCACCACAACCTTATCTATAATAGTAGAACCCATCTGAGTTCTGACCCCACGGTCCCACCAAAAAGAACTGACGGTGGCTAACCAATGGTTGTTACACATTTCTATGTCTCTTGTAACACCCAATAAATACAATACCTAAATACCATATTACGTACAAGCGGCGAGAGGTGAACCACAGAGGCACTTGTTATGGTAGAAAGAGTAGGAATCGAAATTCTGAACTTTCCCACCTTGAGGGATTTTCCCACACAACTGATTATAACTCACATTCAAGTACTGCAAATCCAATCCAGTTATCGCCTCTGGTATACTCCCATAGATCTTGTTGTGTGAAATGTCCAAATACTGCAAGTTCGTAGCGAATTCCACCTTTGATAGATTAAAGGCAAACATGTTCCTCGACAGATCAATCGTCTGAGTCGTCGACCCATTTGCCTTGAACAACATCGAAGCGTCACCTTGAAGCTTGTTCCGACCTAAATCGATCGTGACGAAATCCACTTTCCCTAACGTTGTGGGAATCTCACCGGAGATCTGGTTGTGAGAGAGGTAGAGGTTTAAAGACTGTTTGAAATTCCCGAATGATTTGGGGATTGTTCCGGTGAGACTGTTTCGATCGAGGTGGAGAACTGTTAAATTGGGGAGGGAGGAAAGGGAGGAAGGGATGGAACCGGTGAATTGGTTAAAAGAGAGGTCAAGGTAGTCGAGGTTGGTGAGTTTGCTTAGGAAGGGAGGGATTGAACCGGAGAGATTGGTATAACTGAGGCGGACCATTGTGAGGTATTTGAGGTTTGTGATGGTGGAAGGAATGGTTCCGGTGAGGTTAGTAATGTGTCGGAAAACGAGGGTGTTGAGGTATGGAAGGTCACCGACAGCGTCAGGGATTTGGCCAGAGATGTTTGCTTGGAAGATGGTAAGCTGGATGATACGATTAGTGTTGGAATCGCATTCGACGTCGTACCAATCACAGCAATCGGTGTTGGCAACCCATGAAGCTAAGTGGTATGGGTTGTTAAGTGCTGCTTTGATCTTCATCAGTGCTGTGTAGTCGTTTTTGTTGCAGCGAACAGTTGTGGCCAAAGATCTAGAACAAAAAGAAGGCGTTGGGAGAAAGGAGAGGAGGAAGAGAGTGAGGATGAGAAAAGAGAAGAATCGGGTGTCCATTGTGTTTATTCTTTTCCTTTTTGGGGGGTTCTTTCAGTTTTTACGTGGAGACTGATGTGTGAGTATTTTCAGAGTTGTAAGAGAGCTTCTGAATTTATAGTTTATAGAAGGAGCAACTTGGTGGGGACAGTTGGATGGGATGTATCCGAACTTATCAGCTCATTCTGGTCTGGAAGCCATTAGTTTTGTCGGGTATAGGGTTTTAGTCATAGAGGGAGTATGGTGGTTCGCTACGTTACTTAGGTAGTCAAAAGTCTTCGATTTTACTTTGACTAGTCCACCATTAGATTTTTTTTTTTTTTTTTTTAAATTTTTTATAAAATTGTTTGGGTGGATAAAAAGTCAAAAAAACTGCCAAAATCCCGATATGATTTGATAATCTAAAATGTCAAATCCAGAAATCAAAACAATGGCGGCTTTAGCATTAGAACTTGTGTTATTTAGTTGTTACTTTATTTGAGAGGTGATTAGTGTGTAATGGTGTCCTGGTTGGGCTTCCCATAAATGTCCAAATTTTTATACAAAACGTACGTGAACCAGGTTCTTACTTAACCCATTCTAAATTTAGTTAGTTAAGGTTCTTTCTTGAATCTGATAGTCTGATGAGGGAGACACCTTCTTACCAAAAAAACAAAAAAAAAAATGAGGGACACACCTTCACCAGGTAAACCCAGTAGGACGGAATCCCCTAGACTAGCTGCTCTTGTCGGTTCTTTAGTTCTTACTTCTTACCATGCATGCAGCCAAAGTGCTGATAACGACCCTTTACTATAGCCTTATCCCATCTGTGAGAGAGAGAGAGAGAAAGAGAGAGAGAGAGATGGAACCTTTGTGGCCTAGGGATGAGCCGCTATCATGCAGTGTTCGGATTGTCACATGGATTTGATGTAAATTCAATAATTGCTAGACAAACACAATTCCAAATTATCACTCAAAATTCAAAAATGCTAACCATTTATTAAGTTGACATCTACTTCACTTGACGGCTTGTGAGTTAAGCGCAACATGACGACAGCTCAACCCCAAACCCTAGAGAATCCAATTCCGAGAGAGAGATCTAATAAGTATCATCTCCCTATCGCTGGCCTACCAACTATTAGAGAATTAAAATTGAAATTCTCTTTACAAATGTCCCAACATTCTATATATATCCATGCAATACACGTGAGTCTTATGATTTGCTTTTTAAGCGTCAGTTTTTTTTTTTTTTTTTAAAGAGAAATAAGTTATGGGCCACTGAGATTAGAGTTCTACAATGGTTTAATAAAAGTAACATAGCCAAACACATAGATTAGTTTAGACAAGTCCAATAATAAACCAAAATAACTCCCGGGATCCACATGTGTGAGATATGATTGAGAATCTAGAACCAGCCAATCAACCAATGCCTTACAACAAGTCCAAATCTTTAATTCCTATCATCTCATCTCTTGTAGTCTTGTGTGTCTTATTGGCCTTGCTGCAATCCCTTGGATATCTTAAAAAATCAAAATTCCTATTTAACAAAACAAACTGTTTGTGACTTAGTAACACAGATGCACAACCAGTCTCCTCAATGACTAAATCAAAACTATATCACATATAAATATTAGATGATCCATAGAAATTAATCACCAATTGTCATAATGGGATAAAAGAAATTTATTATCAATGGAAGAATAAGTAAGCGAGGGAAATATATTTAGATTCAATCACCCAACTACTTATATTATGAAGTAGTAGTGTTGGGTTTAAATGGAGACTGAAGAAGAAAAGTAATTTGATTCCTAGCCAAGCAAATGAAATAACAAGTAATAACGATAACAAAAAGAATGGTAACTTGTTGAGACTTAGACAAGGATAGGTCATTATGAAGGTTTCAAATAGGTGCAAAAGGGATTGCGATTGTAAGTGTTGAATATTAATATAATCCTAAAGGTCCTGCAACCTGTATACGTTTAGAAAACTAATAAGATAGAAATAAATGCCAATCAGATTCCATTTTCTCATTACATTTCCTTGAGGACCCTGGAGTGTCTTCAAGGGTGACAAAATTTCAATGTTGACCTACAGAATCAAATTCACTTGATCCATCCTCTTGAACCTGACCCCTTAAATCCAACCCTATTATTATCTTTCAAATTGATCAAACAAAGCAATCTCTACCTAAAAATCTATGTTCTGTATAAAGAAGTCAATTCAATTGCCCAGCTCCCACTAGTCTTTCTTTTATCCTTGTGCGGTATAATTTTATAAATCATAATATAGATATTTCTGTAAATATTAGGTAGTTTCATAAGCCATAATGTAAATGGAGTTCTCGAATTAATTCTGTAAAAGATGTTCCCATATTGCCGTTCCTGATTTTTATATGTTCCAAAAAGTTGATCTTAGAATAACAAAATTAAGAGATATTTATCAATTCTGATTAAGATTGACTCCCATGGAATATTGAGGAATGAGAGGGCAAAGCAAATACAACTTAGAAGTCAAAAACTGCCAATAATCCGATAGGATCTGATCTCCGAAATGTCAAACCCAGAAAGCAGATCGATCATCAATGACGTCAGCATTCGCACTGGTTAGTTAGTTGTTAACATTATTTGAGGTCGAGGTGGTTAGTATAAAGCAGTCATTAATGGTGTCCAGTCCACTGTCCAGGCTGGGTTTCCCATGTATGTCCATTTTTTTATATAAAACGTTTACCAGATTCTGACTTGACCCATTCTTTCTTAAATTTGTTAGGTTCTTCTTGACTCGGGATATGTTTGGATGTCAAGAAAAGAAAAAAAAAAATACAAGAAACAATACACCTTCACCGGCCAGGTAAACCCACTAGCTAGGACGGAGTCCATAGACTGCTTATGTCGGTTCTTACCATCCACATCCCCTTGAAATTCTATTTACAAATGTCACAACATTCTACATATATCCATACAATATCTTATTATTTGCTTTTGAGCTTCATTTATTTATTTATTTATGAGAAATAAGTTATGAGCCAGTGAGATTATAGTTCTATATTTTAAATTTTTTTTTATAAAAGTGACATAGCCAAACACAGATTAGTTTAGACAAGTATAATAATAAACCAACTAACTCCCAGGACCACATGTTTGTTATTTGAGGATAGATCATGAACCAGCCTAACTCCCAAGAACAACTTTGTTTGAGATTTGAGGATCCAGAACCAGCCAATCAACCAATGGTTTGCAATAAATCCAAATCTCTATTTCCTGCCATCCAATCTCCTATGTGTCTTGTTGGTCTTGCTGTAATTCCCTTCCTTTCGTTTCTTGAAGACATCCTGAAAAATCATAATTCATACGCCGCAGAGGTCTAATCAGCCTTCTCAAGGACATGATCAAAACTACATTAATTATATATAAAGTTAGGGAAAGAGCATGCTACTTGATTGTATGCGGTGCACATTTTCACTTTTTCACGTTTTTATGGGATGCGGTGGTCATTTCATGTGGTCTTTATGTCTGGATACAGAGTTGCACACTGCACCGGACCAACTAACATTCTTTCTCCAATATATAAATATAGAATGATGCACAAAAACCCTGAAAGGGGTTTGTGAACCCTATAATAATGGATGAACCGTCCTCTATGAATGGCGGGAAACTTAATCCTTTTTATAGTTAATAAATGTAGTGCTCGAATTTTCAAATGTTGTTACTTAACCAAATGTTACTTCTCACACTAAGAAAATAGAATCAAGAAATACAATTCTTACTAAGATCGACAACCGCCAGCCAGGGAGCATCCAAATGTAACCTACAGACAACCCCACGGTGTCGGCAGAAAAGACAAGATTATGAAAGTCAGGAGAGAGGAAATTCAGGTGTAGTTGGAGGGAGTTGGGTCGATATGATATGTTTAGGAGGAGGGGGTTTAGACGTGTAGGCGAGTGCAAGAGTTGAATAAATCACATGGCCGGGGCCTACCTATGGACAAACTAGAAGAATGATATTAAATATCCATATGTGTCTTTCGCATCCAGAGATATCCATATCTGATCATGGAATATCCGAATTTGATCACATCTAATTCATATTTGATCTATTTATATTTTTAAGTGTGACAAATATGTTTAGATTCATATTTATGTATGTATAAGGAAAAAGATTGGATTGGATTTGGCTCGGATAGTGCTATATTCACATTTGTATTCGATTAGCTATCGGATGGATTCGGATAGTGTTAAACGGATACGGACACAGATACGGATCAGATATTTTATCTGTTACATATAAATATTGTTTTTCAAATAGCTATAGCCTATCCATATCAGTATCTGTTTAGTTTTCAGATAGATTCGGATAATGCTAAACGGATACAAAAACGGATTTTGACTATTCATTTACATCCCTATTTATAACACCCGTCCCCCTGCCCCCTCCCACAAAAAAAAAAAAACAATATTTACAAGTCTAAGTGTGACCAACATTTTTTAGTTGTCCTTTCAGCATTAACAAACCCAAAATGAAATAGATGAAAAATTGATTTACCAAAAAAAAGTGATGAATACAACCATGGTTTGAGGAATTGGTATCTTATTGCCCGAATCAGGCTATTTGTATCAGAATACAACAATGGTTTGAAAATTTGGTTTTCAGATTGCCCGGTTTTATTGGGTTTATCTAGCGAAGGCGTTTCTTGCCCTCGATTCCGGTATTTAAACCTTTTGCAGAGCAACTTGCATGGTTTTTTTTTTCGTTTTTATGGGTCTTTTTTTGGTAAAGCAGCAACGTGCATGGTGATGACCCAACATATCACATATGCAGTCTGTCAGTCACTCACTCCTTCCTCCTATTAGAGTCCGATTATTGGGTTCATTTGGTGAAGGGGCTTTCTTGTCAAGAGTATTATTACACTCTTAATTAAAATGCCAACATGGCAATGGTGGGATTCGGGTGGGGTCAAATCCAGTACACACTACTAACCGCTAAGGGTGTCAAAATTCAACCCGATCCAGTCTAATTGATCAAAATCGACTGACTCAACTCAAATTAAATCGAATTCAACTCTTATCGGTTTGAAGTTTTACAGAACCGGTAGAAACTAAAATTAAATTGGATCAAAAGAATGCACCGACTGAAATCGAAAGTGGATCAAACCTGATAAAGAGTTGGGGCCGGGCCAATGATAAGGCAATAAGAAACCGAAAACCCAAAAGGCCAAAATTTTCCCATTTGAGTTCACATACATGTAAAATCGAAATCAGACCAACCTGAACTCGACAGCAGCCCTTTTACAAATAGAAAATAAAAAACCGATAAGAAACCCTACCGAGAAAACTTCATTAATGGTTTGGTTTAGGGTTGGTCCAGTAACAGACTGAAAACTGATTCAGTCTGACCAGAAATCGGTTTGAACCGCCCAATTAACACCCTTCGTTGCCATTAAAAAAAAAAAAAAACAACTAAACAAGTGTTAGTACAGGTCCAGAGGTGCAACCGATGCTGGGCTGGGCCAGGTTTTTTAAAACACCAGCCCAACCCTAGGCCCCCATAGCTGAACCCAGGCCCAAGCTGAGATATTGCAACCCGAACCTAGCCTATCCTGATCATTATTGACCTGATTGGGCAGAGGGCAGCCGGGTCAGCCCTGCTTGACCCTGGTAGCTCCAATTTTTGTCATTTCATTTCAGTGCTAGGCAAGGCCTGACTGTCCCAATTTTTTTAACCATATGCGTAGTAGCTTCATTATGTTTAATTATACGTTATATATATTTGAATACAGGGTTAGGTTCATCATGAAGCTTCAGCTCAGGCCCTACCTTGGGTAAGCGTGTCAAAGTGCAGCCCGAACCAGTTGGACCGACAATAATGATGGTTCAGCCAGACCGAACCTTTAGTGGTTTGGTTTCCAGTTGATGTTTTATGGTACTAATATAAACAAAACCAAACTGGACCAACCAAAACCAAAAAAGCAGACTGAACTTGGTAGAAAAAAATACTGTGCCAAAACCGATAGTAACCCGATAAGAAACCAAAAACCCAGATAATGTCCCATTGATTTCTGTATGTATACATATAAAACCAAAATCGGAACAGATACAGATTAAATCTGATTGAAACGTGAACTTCGTTAACAATTTGGATTTGGGTTGGCACAGTAACATATCAAAACTAATTCAGTCCAACTAAAAACCGACCGAAACTGTGCTTGACACCTTTAGCCCCTGGACCAAACTGGACCAAAATGCCATTGATCTGATTTTAACTGGATCGGATCGGATTGGATTGGCAGTTTCAGACTTTTGATGAAAGTAAAGAAGCACAAATAGTTGACTATTCAACATAGACGATTTTGATTATCCAAGTAACGTGGCGAACTGCCATATTCCTCTCTATCACTAAACATTATTATAATCTCTGTAAGCCGACAACACTAATCGATCCCATCCGGATAAGTCGGGTCCACTATTTTCCCAACCTTAGAATTCTATAAAGTGTTTTAAGTTCATAAGCTCACACAGATCAGATCAGATCAGATCGGTTTCACACGAAGAGAAGAGAAGAGAACACCATGGAAGCCAGTCCTACCACCCTTCTCTCCTTCCTCTTCACTCTCTTCCTCCTCTCCTTTCTCCCAACGTCTTTTTCTTCTCGATCTTTGGCAAAATCTGTTCGCTGCAACAAACACGACTACACAGCACTGATGAAGATCAAAGCAGCACTTCACAACCCATACCACTTGGCTTCATGGGTCCCCAACACCGATTGCTGCGATTGGTACGTCGTTGAGTGTGACTCCACCACTAACCGTATCGTCCAGCTCACCATCTTCCAAGCCAACATTTCCGGCCAAATCCCTTCCGAAGTCGGCGATCTCCCATACCTCAATACCCTTGTCTTCCGACACATCACTAATCTCACCGGAAACATCCCTTCCACCATTACAAAACTCAAGTATCTCACCATGCTCCGACTCAGTTGGACTAACCTCTCTGGTCAAATCCCTTCTTTCTTAAGCAAACTCACCAACCTAGATTTCCTCGAGCTCAACTACAATCAGTTCACAGGTTCCATTCCTTCCTCCCTCTCTTCCCTCCCCAAATTAACAGGTCTCCGCCTCGATCGCAACAAGCTCACCGGAACAATCCCGGAATCGTTCGGGAATTTCAAACAGTCTATATACCTCTACCTCTCTCACAACAATCTCTCCGGTGAGATCCCCAAATCGTTAGGGAAAGTGGATTTCGTCACGATCGATTTAGGTCGGAACAAGCTTCAAGGTGACGCTTCGATGTTGTTCAAATCAAATGGATCGATTCAGACGATTGATCTGTCGAGGAACATGTTCGCATTTAATCTATCGAATGTGAAATTCGCCACAAACTTGCAGTATTTGGACATTTCACACAACAAGATCTATGGGAGCATTCCGGAGGCTATAACGGGATTGGATTTACAGTACTTGAATGTGAGTTATAATCGGTTGTGTGGGAAGATCCCTCAAGGTGGGAAGGTTCAGAACTTCGATTCCTACTCTTTCTACCATAACAAGTGCCTCTGTGGTTCACCGCTCGCTGCTTGTAAGTAAGGAATTGAACAACCGTCGACAGGCTACAGCACAAAAGAAACTTACAGTTTCATTTGGTATTTTGGTATTCGTAAATAAGGGAACACGAACAAGTATTAATGTATCCATACGTGCGGTGCACGAGAGTAAGTTTGTGGAAACAGATTAATAAAGAATTTTGGTTGATGATCATATAATTATTTCCAAACGGATGGGATGCCTTATTATGAAGTCTTCTATTTTGCTTCTAATGTGTTGAGAAGTTTTAGAACTCTTTTATATGGCTTAGTAGTTATATTTTACGTAGTTAGGTATTACACTGTCCGTACTTGACATCGAGTACATCTAACAAAGGAGGTAGAAATGACTATCCTATTGCCCGAGGTAGGGTCCATGTGAGGTTCACCTCTCTCTATTAGATGTACTTGACGTCAACTACCTAAGTATTAATGTATTCATAAGTGCGGTGCATGGGAGTAAGTTTGTGGAAACAAATTAATAAGGGATTTTGGTTGATGATCATATAATTATTTCTAAACGGATGGGATGCCTTATTATGAAGTCTTCTCTTTTGCTTCTAATGTTTGTGTTAAGAATTTTTAAAACTATTTTATATGGCTTAGTAGTTATATTTTACATTACCCCGTACTTGACGTCAAGTACATCTAATAGAGGGAGGTGGACCTCATGTGGACCCCACTTCGGGCAGTAGGATAGTCATTTCTGCTTCCTCTGTTAGATGTACTTGATGTCAACTACGGGCAATGTAATTGAGAGGATAAAAAAATCCATATAGGGTAGTTAGGGAGTCGCCATTAGTAAGGAGATAGATACCTAAGTAGTAGTACTTTATCCAAATTTGTATCTTTAAAAGGGAACGAGACTTTGATCAATTTTAGAACAATTGCCTAGCACAGTTGATAGAAGTATGGAGCCCTACCAGGAGGTCTTGGGAGGCTTGGTTCTCATCTTCCTTCCCTCCCCTTAAAATAGGTATAGGTATCTATACAAAAAGTGATCGACTTTGATTAATTTTAATTACGACAAAGTTTATATAAATTTCTCTGTCTTCTCACAACCTGTCCATGCAATATGATCGATACACCAAAAACCGATACACGTACTAATCGAACCCCACCACCATGCTTCCGCAGTCGTTCTTTCTGGTTGCAGTAGACCTTTCTTGATGGCTCTCATTTTACTTCAAGTAGCCTTCTCCTAAGTAGCCTTTTTCCGTAACTCTAACCCATGACGTGGTATCCGACTCAGATACCAAATGTTAAGTATTTGATCGATACACCAAAAGCTCCAGAGCTGATGGAACGCGTTAAGTCAAACCTGTTAACCTATCTCATGCTAGACTGACCTAATCTAATGCCCATACACTAGCTAGATCGAATACCCATTGGATATAGATTCCGAGTTAAATAACCTGATCCGATTCCATACAACTCTGTTTAGGATTTAAGAGTCTTAAAAATAAAATTGAAAAGTTTATTCCTTGTATATACCCAATTCTTCTTGGGTTGGCTTTAGATGCAATCTTATCCCAAAAAGAGAGACAAAAAAAAAGCTTGAGATGCCACCATATCCTTAGCTTATAAAACCAAAACTTAAAATTTAGGGACCTGTCCTTTTCAGTTTTGGTTTTATTCCAGTTTCTTATCAGTCTCTATCTATCATGACCATGCTATGAAATTGGTTACGGGACCAAAAAAATCAAGCTTTTTTTTATGCAATCACATTCTTTGTTCCCTCTCATAAGCTAGGGATAAAAGAAAGTCAAACTTTCTTACTTCAAAGATGGAGAAAGACTTAAGAGGATGTATTCATTTTTAGTCCCATATTGGAATTTAAGAAGAGGAAAAGGAAAAGAGATTCTATATATAATAAGGAGAAATGATGGAGAGTTTTAAACTTAGTTACCAATTGGCTAATCCGTTGGATCTATTCTTTTTTGTCCAATTCAATCATAATTATTGATTTTGATTTGACTTATGCGTTTAATTAGACTAGATTGAGACCAGTAAAAATATTTAGGATTTTCTTAACCGGAAACCAGAATATTAATATCAGCTTCTACGGTAGTAGTACATGGTTTATCAGTTCTGCTTTCAACAAAAATTTTCACCAAAATGGTATTTTTGCATTGGAAGGAGGTTGGGCACGTCAGTAGCTTTCTTAGAGCTAGTGGCTCAACCAATGAGGGGGGTGGGGGTTGAGATAGGAGGGAACAGTGGGACTTTTCCATGGGGCAGGACACAACGCTAGCGTGCCAGCCTTTTACCTTTTCGGATTTTAGAGTAGATTTACAATATAAGATTAGGGATGTAGTTTTTTGTCCGGGAGTGTGGCCTATGCCAGCACTCCAATGTGTCTATCAGTCTCCTTCTCAAAACTAGGGGGCAGATGTGTCTTTTTAAATGAAGAGGCGAGAGATAGACTCATGGAAGTGCTGGCATAGGCCACACTCCCGGACAGAGAACTTTCTCCCATAAGACTATTATACAATAATTTTAAACATTCAGTTTTTATATGATTTTCGAAAGCTATTCTAAGGTAATTTTAGTATAAAAAAGTGAATTTGGGATGAATTTGGTTTTAATGCGTATTTTCTCATATTAAGACATTTTCCATGTATTTTACGCTATTTTTATCGTCATTTTCCATGTGTATAAAGCATAGTTGGAAAACCAGGTTTTGACTGGGGCGAGTCGCCTAAGTCGAGTCAAAATTTTGAAAACCTGGTCAAGAGTGGTGTAGACTAGGTTAGGGTAAAAAATGACGAGACTGGGTTATAAATGGTCTGAGTCAAATAAGACTCGGTATTTTTTACCCGAGTCATGACAAAATCGGCGAGTTTAGTCGTTTTTAAAAAAATTATAAAACTAGTTCATTTAGAAACGCAGTTAATTAAATAGTATATCCATAATCTGAACTCAAAATGCATTGATATGTGATTGCTTGATTTTTTTTCCCTATATTTTTCTGTTTAATTTTTAATGATTTTTTTACTAATTTTTAATATTTATTGTATTATAAAGTTAAAAAAAGTAACTCATCTTGACCGGGTTTGACAAGACCAAGTCACCAGGTTTTTCTAGAAGATGAGTCGAGTCAGAAAACCTGGTTTTCCAATAATGGTATAAAGTTCAAATTCATTTTCTGTTTTATTCTACTAATAAGGGGAAAAGATTCCAATGATGGCAACATAAAAGCGAAACTGCACGCCCCCACCCAAAATATTGTAGCACCTCCCCTATGAAATGTCCTAAATACCGCCCTATTTAAAAAGTTTCCTTTTATTCTACCCCTCCTTCGCCTGAACCAGCATTGGGCAACGGAGGGAAGTAGGGAACCCTTGAATTTTTATCCTCTCCTGTTACAACACGGTGCTGTAACGCATCGTGCGGCAGCTGCAAAGGCCATGTGCACCATGTGGGGCCCGTTGTGCCACATGGCCTGTGCAGCTCCGCATGATGCGTTGCAGCACCGTGCTGTAACAGGAGATGATAACGATTCGGAACCCTCCTGCTTCAATTAATTTCAAACTTGACCAATAAACAGAAAAATGGTGGTACAGTACACTGTCCACTTTAAATTTATAGTAAGGGACCAGGCTTAGGTTGGGCTAAACTTTAAATTTAACACAGGCCCATAGCAACCCAGATTCTTGCAATCATGGGTTTGTATGTGACAAGATTTGGGCTTGGGCTTTATTGGATTGGTCCAATAAACAGCCCTAGTAATTTCCCAGACTAGCATCTCGCAACATTATGCTGATCATCAAAACTCAAAAGAGTCTCAAACGGAAAAATTACACTAAGTATTACATCGATCATAGATCATACACTAAAAAGGCCACTAACACATCTTGATTCATCGCTCCCAAAATAAACTGCAGCCTCAGCAATATTTTGGACAGTCGCTTCACAAGGGATTGGTTTCCTTTTATTTTTGTTGGTCTTCGGAACCCATTTCATTGCGTTGCCGAAAGTGAATATATATTTCTACCCGAAAAAAAGTGAGTACATATAACCCCCCAAGCTCTCAAGACTTGAGAAAAAGTGGTTGGGACGGGTCGGATTCAGCCTAAGGCCTCAACCTTGACCTAGCCCAGACTCAGAGCCATAAATCCCCAACCCTAACCCGCCTTCAAGGTCAGGGTTTCTCAATCCAGAACCTATTTGGGTTCAGGGCGGGCTTGGGCTGTGAGGGTCAAACTTGCACCCGTATTCCTATTGATTATCATAAAACAAAAAAAAAAAAGAAAGAAAGAAAGAAAGAAAAAGAACTCAATGTGGCCTACATCAGTACTAATGGGAGTTTATCTATCTCTCTCCTCCCCATTTGAAAAGACACCTGTGCCCCTTAATTTTGAATAGAGAAATAGACATGTTAGAATACTCCCTCGGATAGAAAGTACTTCCCAAAAAATTTAGACTCCTATTGGGTTTATCTGCAGAGGCGTTTCTTCCATTCCATTCCATACGGTTTTTTTGGGTCAACCCTCGATTCAATACTTAAAACATTTGCACAGCAACGTGCATGTTTTTTTTCTTCTATTTTTGGTAAATGAGCAACGTGGACCCAATATATGCAGTCTGTCGCTCCTTCTATTATTGGGTTCACTTGGTTAATTAAGGGCCTTCTTGTCAGAGTATTATTACAGTTAAATACAAGAAGCTAACAGCGTAACATGTCAATTGTTGGATTCGGGTCCGGTCGAATCTGTTACAAACTGCTAAGGGTGTCAAATTCCAGAGCTGGTCTAATTGATCAAAACCGGCTGATTCAACTCGAATCAAATTGAATTGAACTTTTATTGGTTTGGTTTTGATTTGAAATTTTATAGACCTGGTAGAAACTAAATTCAATCTGGATCAACGGAATGCTTCATTTGAAATTGAAAGTGGATCTGTAACGATTAGCATTACAGAAAGGAGAAATTAAGATTACAGAAGGGGAAGAAGAAAGGGGAATGCTGGTTTCGAGGGCAGCGACCTCCTAAAACAGGGGAAGAAGATGGGTTATTGTGTTGGGTTTTGGATATTGAATGGAATCGGATTAACTGATTCAGACTTTTGATAAAAATAAAGAAGCTTAATCGTTGACTAGTTAATAATAAATAGACAATTTTGATTATCCAAGTCGAATGACGCCCTCACAGCTGTTTAGATGGAATCTATTCTGTGGGACCCACATGGAGTGGATTCCACGTCGTACGCTCCGCTCCTCGTTCACCCAATTCCTAATCGATTCCCGGATGAGTGAGAGTCCCACTATCTATCTCGATCGGAAATCCAAATCATCTCCCGATGATCCTCCTTAATCTATAAAAAGAATTAACTTTTTAATTAATAAGCTCACAAGAAACAACCCCAACCAACCAACCAACCAAGACAACACCACACCACACCATGGATGCCAGTCGTCCTACCACCCTTCTCTCGTTTCTCTTGACTCTCTTCCTGAGCCTGTCTTTTCTCCCGACACCTTCTTCTTCTTCTGTTTCTTCTCGATCTTGGGCAACATCAGATGTTCGCTGCAACAAACACGACTACAAAGCACTGATGCATATCAAAGCAGCATTTCAAAACCCATACCACTTGGCTTCTTGGATCCCCAACACCGATTGCTGCAACTGGTACAACGTCGAGTGCGACTCCACCAATAACCGAATCGTCAAGCTCACCATCTTCAAAGCCAACATTTCCGGCCAAATCCCTTACGAGGTGAGCAACCTTCGATACCTGAAAACCCTCGTCTTCCAACACATCACCAATCTCACCGGAAACATCCCTCCCCACATTACAAGACTCAACTTTCTCACCACACTCCGACTCAGCTGGAACAAACTCTGTGGTCCAATCCCTTCTTTCCTAGGCAAACTCCCCAACCTCCAATTCCTGGAGCTCAACAACAACCAGTTCACAGGTTCCATCCCTTCCCACCTCCACGCCCTCCACAGATTAGAAGTTCTCCACCTCGACCATAATAAGCTCACCGGAACAATCCCTAGATCTTTCAGGAAATTCAAACAGTCTATATCCCTCTACCTCTCTCACAACAATCTCTCCGGTGAGATCCTCGATAAGTTAGTAAGGGTAAGTTTCATCACCATCGATTTATCTCGGAACAACCTTGAAGGTGACGCTTCGATGTTGTTCAATTCAACTAAGCCTACTCAGAAGATTGATCTGTCGAGGAACATGTTTGCCTTTAATCTATCCAAGCTGGAATTCGCCACGAGCTTGCAGTATTTGGACATTTCACACAACAATATCTATGGGATTATACCAGAGGCGATAACGGGATTGGATTATTTGAAGTACTTGAATGTGAGTCATAATCAGTTGTGGGGGAAAATCCCTCAAGGTGGCAAACTTCAGAACTTCGATCCCTACTCTTTCTACCATAACAACTACCTCTGTGGTTCACCGCTCCCGACTTGTAAGGAACAGCCGTCGTCATCGATGGTACAAACCCAAAAGGTGTTTGACTACCATCGGTTAACCACCGTTTGATTGGATAGGATAGGATTTATTTATTTTTTTTGTCCTCCTTCTTTTTCTTGTGTAATGTTTGTGTGAATAGGTGCATAAAAATGTAATAAGGAGAGTAGTTATGGGGTTGAGAGTTTTTAGAATTATTTTATGTGGCTTAGTGACATGGCTAAGTAGTTAGGGAGTAGTGGTTAGTAATGGAGATACTTAGATAACTAAATAGGAATTATCCAAATTTGTATATCTTTTTCTAATTAAAGAATGTAATGGAAAAAAAGGAAACGAGAATTTGATCAATTTTGAGAACAATTGCCTAGCGTAGTTGATAGAAGTGTGGAGTGTAAAAGCCTACTAGGAGATCTTGGGTTCAATTCTCATGGTTCTCATTTTACTTCCCTCCCTCCCTAGGTTCCTATAAATAAAAATAAAAAATAAAAATAAAAAAAACAAACAAAAGACTTCCATCAATTTGAATTCCCACAATTTCTTTGCACAGAAGAAAAAGGAGGCCATACCTAAGGCCAGAGACATCATCTATAAAGCCAAAGCAAGCCAAAAACCCCATACAATGGATACGATAACTGGTTTTAATTTGCAGTACGGCTCCACCTCTGCCTCCAACAGATCGTATCATAACACCCACGACTACAACAGTGAAATCGAATATATGGAGCTTCACAAGATCATCGTCTTCCTCCTCCCACCAACTGTGTCACGTGTCCAAATACTTATCTATAACCGAACCCAAAAGATCAAAGTGATCTCAAGATAATGTAGTACCTCCCCTATGAAATGTCCTAAATACCCCTTACTTAAAAAGTTTCTCCAATTCTACCCCTCCTTCGCCTGAACCAGCACTCGGGCATCGGAGGGAACCCTCCTTCAATTAATTTCAAACTTGACCAATAAAAAGAAAAATGGTGGTACTGCATGTACAGTGTACACTTTAAATTTATAGTAAGGGACCAGGCTTAAGTTGGGCCAAACTTTAAATTTAACACAGGCCCATAGCAACCCAGATTCTTGCAATCATGGGTTTGTATGTGACAGAATTTGGGCTTGGGCTTGATTGGATAGGCCCAATAAACAGCCCTTGTTATTTCCAAGATTCGCATCTCGCAACATTATGATCATCAAACATAGTTATTTTCTAATAAGAATAATACATCAATAATAACCCTAAGTACTACATCGAGCATAGATTTCCAACCCTAACCGGCCCAGCCCTAACTTAGAGCTATAAATTTTCAACCCTGACCCGCCCTCAGGGCTGGGGTCTCAACCTAGACCTTGTTTGGGCTTAGGTCTGGCTTGGGCCTTCAAGGCCAAACTTGCTCCTCTACTCCTATTGGTTATCATAAACAAGAAAAAAAAATTAAATAAAATAAAAATAAAGGAAAAAGAACTCTGTTCGAGAATGTGGCCTACATTAGAACTCATGGGAGTTTATCTATTTCTCTCCTCCCCATATGAAAAGACATCTCTACCCCTTAATTTTGAGGAGGAGAGAGATAGACATATGAGAATACTTGCGTAGGCCACACTCCCGAATAGAAAACTACTTTCCAAAAAATTTATACACTTACTGGGTTTATCTGGTGAAGACGTTTCTTCCTGGATTCTGGTCGGGTCGAATGGATCACACACTGCTAAGGGTGTCAAAATTCCCGCGCTGGTGTAATTGATCAAAACCGATTGATTCAACTCGAATCAAATTGAATTGAACTTTTATTGGTTTGGTTTCGATTTGGAGTTTTATAGAACTGGTAGAAACTAAAATCAAACTGGATCAACATAATGCTCCGATTGAAGTCCAAAGTGGATAACTTAAAAAAAAAAGAAGCGAAAGTGGATCAAACCTGTTAAAAAGCCGAGACCAGACCGGTACTAAGCCAATAACAAACCAAAATTTTTCCATTTGAGTTTATTCTGTATACATGTAAAATCGAAATCGGACCAAACTGAACTCGATAGTAACCCGATTAGAAATAGAAAACAAAAAACCATACCGAACCCAGAACTTCATTAATGGTTCTGTTTAGGGTTGACTCTGGTAGCTCCAATTTGTGTCATTTCAGTGCTAGGCAAGGCCTGGCTAGCCCATATTTTTTTTTACCCTGTGTATGCTTCATTATGTATCATTATATGTTATCTGATATTTGAATACGCAGAGTCAGGCTCATCATTAAGCTTCAGCTCAGGCTCTACCTTAGGTAAGAATGTCAAAGTGCAGCCCGAACCAGTTGGACCGAAAAGAATGATGGTTCAACCAGACTGAACCCTTTTTTTTTTTTTTTTTTTTGCCCGAACTTCTCTGGGACCCAGGCCGGCCCCAAGGATTTTATTAGATGAAAAAATAATCAAGAATACAAGAGGGGGGGATGTACCCGCCTTACCCCTAACCCAACCAACTTAATCACTCATTAAAGCACTCTCTAGCACCCAAAACCCGGCTTACAAAAATCCTACTAGAACCTACGTTCTTACTCTGATCATCGGTAGGCCCATCGCATTCTCACGAATAATCTTATGTAGAGTGCATGTGGGGTAATTGAGCTTCCCCGTGAAACACCACATCTCTCTTCCCTTCACAAGCTAAATTAGCTAGGAAGTCAGCAACCCTATTCCCTTCACGAAATGTAAAAGAGATCATAGGTTTCAGGGATTTCATCAAACCCAAAATTTCTTGAAACCAATACCAGCCATTCCAATTTCCATGGCTTTTCTTCGCAATACTCAAGATAGTCGTCCTTGAATCTGAGTTAGTATGGAATTCCTTGAAGCCAAGGCTCTCACAAAGCTTTAAGCCATCTCGCAACGCCCTCAACTCCGCAATAGTGTTGGTGCAGTCTCCATAATAGTTGGAAAAGGCAGCAATCACCTCTCCTTCCCCATTTCTAATCACTCCTCCTCCCCCTCCTAAACCAGGGTTGCCCTTGCAGGCCCCATCCACGTTGAGGTTGACTGACGAAAAGGGGGGGCTCCAGTAGACCAGAATAGGCGCTTTCCAAGCTTTAGGCCGATGAGAAATGCCAAAGAACTGCAGTGTTAACTTTTCTTTGAAAGAAGGAGAGCTGCCAAAAGAAAACGACAGGGGTAGTTCAGAAATCCACCTCCTTATGACCCTCACAATGCAGCTGGCCGAGCGCCCTTTCTCTCCATGTTTACGATTGTTTCTCTCTTACCACAGCTCCCATAGTATAAAAGATGGAAACACACCAATGATCCTCCCATAGAGGTTAGAAGAGCTCGCGTTGCTGTGCCAAAATGCAATGCGACTTCGCACGTCCTGCAACGGTATCAGTTCAACCTCACAAAGCTGTGAAAAAAATTCCCATACCTTCCTCGCAGTTCCCCCATTAAGCAGCACATGAGACGCAGTTTCTATGCTTGGGTGACCACAGCACATGCATCTTGAGGCTAAGGGCACCCCCATCTTCTGAATTGCATCATCGGTGGGCACCCCTCCACTCATCACCTGCCAAGATGAGAACCCTACCTTTGGGGGAACCGAACTGTTCCAACACCACTTTGCAAATGGCCTTTCTGTTTCGGTCTGCCTTAGCTCATTCCAATGGGAATGTGTGGTGAGCTTCCCATCACTTGCTGGTTTCCATATTAAACAATCTTCCTGGTTCGACAGTGAAAAATTTCCAGCCAAAATTCCATTGCGCACCATGGCTGAATCTATTTTATTCAAAATCTCCATATTCCAGGTCCCATCTCTGAATAGCATTTCTTTAACACGGATCGTCAGGTCCAGGTGTAAAGCTCCATCAACAAAGTCCATTAGTGCACCCCACCCTGACCAGTTGTCTAGCCAAAATAAGACATCTCCCTTTCCTAGATGCCATTGAGAGTTTGTGAGGATAAAATCTTTATGGCGAAGCGCCTTTCTCCACGACACCGTCCCTGTTGCCCAACCAGACTGAACCCTTAGCGGATTGGTTTCTAATTGAGGTTTAATGGAACCGGTGGAGATGAAAACAAATTTGGACAAGGGTTTGGTTTTCAGTTGAGGCTTTATGGAACTGGTCCATATCAAAACCAAACTGGATTGACCAAAACCAAAAAACGGACCATTCTTGGTTAAAAACTGTGATTAGACCGATAGTAACCCAATAAAAAGCCGAAAACCCAAAAAAACCATAAAATGTCCCATGTAAAACCGAAATCGGAATAGAACTAACCTGATAGTTGCCTGATTACAATTTGATATAAAATAAAATAAAAAATAAAAAGAGAGGTAAGAACCAGATTAAATTGGACTGAAACCAAAACTTCCTTAACAGATTGGATTCGGGTTGGCCAAGTAACAAATCAAAATTAATTCAGTCCGCCTAAAACCAGACCAAATTGCGCTTGGCACCCTTAGCCCCGGACCTAGAAATCTCAACCTTGGTCCAGGGCAGGCTTGGGCTTGCCGGGCCAAACTTGCACCCATGCCATTGTTCTGATTTTAACTGGGTCGAAGTTTTGGATATTGGATCGGATCGGATTGACTGATTCAGACTTTTGATAAAAATAAAGAAGCTTAATCGTTGACCAAGTAACTTGCCGATAATTTCCCAAAAAAAAAAAAAAAAAAAAAAGTGCAAAAAATACTAATCAATGTGCTTGAACGGATTCCACTCTGTCGAACCCATATGGAGCGGATTCCATCTCGTACGTGAACGTCAGTCCAACTCCTAATAGATTCCCGGATGAGTGGAGTCCCACTATCTATCTCGGAAATCTAAATTATCTCCCCATGATCCTCCTTAATCTGTAAAAAGTATTAACTTCATAATAAGGTCACATGAAAGTCACAACCCCAACCAACCAACCAACCAAGAGGACACCACACCACAGTACCACACCATACCATGGATGCCAGTCGTCCTTCCACTCTTCTCTCCTTCCTGTTGACTCTCTTCCTGAGCCTGTCCTTTCTCCCAACACCTTCTTCTTCTCGATCTTGGGCATCATCAGATGTTCGCTGCAACAAACACGACTACAAAGCACTGATGCATATCAAAGCAGCATTTCAAAACCCATACCACTTGGCTTCTTGGATCCCCGACACCGATTGCTGCAAGTGGAACAACGTCGAGTGCGACTCCACCAATGACCGCATCGTCCAGCTCACCATCTACCATGCCAACATTTCCGGTGAAATCCCTTCCGAGGTGGGCGATCTTCGATACCTCAAAACCCTCGTCTTCCAACACATCCCCAATCTCACCGGAAACATCCCTGACACCATTACAAAGCTCAAGTATCTCATCACGCTCCGACTCAGCTGGAACAACCTCTCTGGTCCAATCCCTTCTTTCCTAGGCAAACTCACCAACCTCCAATTCCTGGAGCTCAACTACAACCAGTTCACAGATTCCATCCCTTCCTCCCTCCACGACCTCCACAGATTAGAAGTTCTACACCTCGACCGTAACAAGCTCACCGGACCAATCCCCAGATCTTTCAGGAAATTCAAACAGTCTATGTCCCTCTACCTTTCTCACAACAATCTCTCCGGTGAGATCCCCGATGAGTTAGGAAACGTAAGTTTCGTCACGATCGATTTATCTCGGAACAAGCTTGAAGGTGACGCTTCCATGTTGTTCAATTCAACTAGGTCTACTCAGAAGATTGATCTGTCGAGGAACATGTTTGCCTTTAATCTATCGAATGTGGAATTTGACACGACCTTGCAGTATTTGGACATTTCACACAACAAGATCTATGGGAGTATACCACCAGAGGCAATAACGGGATTGGATTTGCAGTACTTGAATGTGAGTTATAATCGGTTGTGTGGGAAAATACCTCAAGGTGGGAAGGTTCAGAACTTCGATTCCTACTCTTTCTACCATAACAACTGCCTCTGTGGTTCACCGCTCGCTGCTTGTAAGGAACAACCGTTGACGGTACAAAAGGTCTTTGACTACCATCAGTTAGCCACCGTCTGATTGGATTTATTTTTTATGAAGATATATTCTCTTTTGCTTGTAATTTTTTTTTCCTTTTTCTTACGTAATGTTTGTGTTAGTGCGGAGCATAAAAGCCTACTAGGTGGTCTTGGGTTTAATAATCTTAGTTCTCATTTTCCTTATTCCCTCCCCTTAGAATAGGTACCTATTAAAAAAAAAAAAAAAAAAAAAAGGGGGACTTCGATTTCTTTGTAGACAAAAAGGAGGCCATGGCTAAGGCCAAAGACATCATCTACAAAGCCAAAGCACTCCAAAAAATCCAGACACTAGACCAGCCACAAGATTTCTATTTGGGGTAACTCTTTATTGACGATTTTCACTTTATTCTAGGTAGTCCTCTCCTAAGTAATTCTTTTCGTGACTCAAACCCATGGTGTGGTGTCGATTTTGATACAAAATGTTAGGTATAAGGGTGTGCCTTTCGCATCCATATTCATTTAGAGATTAGAGATATCTATATCTAATCAGGGAATATCCAATTTAATCACATCTAATTCACATTTGATCCATTTACATTTCTAAGTGTGACAACATGTTTGGATTCATATTTATGTTTAAAACCCCCCCCCCCCCAAAAAGCAAAACACAAACATTGTTTGTTTCTATTTTGGGATTTTATCCAAACAACCCCCAAAAAATGAAATAGATGACTAGTGAAAAATTTCAGTTCTACATCTCATTTAATGATCTCGAACCCTCGTCCTCTACAGATAAGTTATTTTGTTGCCATGTGTTCTATAGATGACAGAGGATTAACAAAATGCTTGTAGATTCAAGAGAACATGAACCAACATAATGCTTGGAGATTCAAGATTAGGGAATTCTTGCCCAATAAGCCAACTATTTCAGTTAGTTAAGTTTCTATAGAGCATAAAGTGAAGGATACGACCATGGTTTGAGGAATCGGGATCGGATTGCCTGAATTAGAGAGAATTCATATCAGAATCTACCGATAGTAATATCGATTGCGGAGTGATCCCATGTCGAAGGATCGATATGGTTTAAGGGTAAAAGAATTTAAAAGAAAATCAAATTTTCTACAGTAAAACAGGACTTTGAAAACAATACAGAACAAAATCAATGGGAGCCGAATCAAGGTATGATCGACTAATACATGGATTTAGGTATCGATATTATATTAGCAATATCGGCCAATATGTATCAGTATTATTGGTGCCAAAACCAACATGATACTAGTGGATCTGTATCGCACAATGCATATTAGTATTGGTGGTGACCACAAGGGCACCGAGCTAAACACTTAAAACCCCGAGTCTTATACTCCTATTTAGGGCTGTAACAGGGTCGGGTTGAGCCTTTTAAAACCCCTATCCAATCCTAAGTCCCTTATCTGGGTCTTAGGCCCGGCCTGGTCCTGACTCCAGAAAAATTTAACCCTAACCTGCTCTCAGGGTCGGCAGGACTAACCCTGACCATGGGGGGGGGGGGGGGAGAGGGAGAAGAAGAAGAAAGAAAGAAAGAAGAAGAAATTTCTGATCTGATTGTTGTTCTAACATCTCAAAATCGGGGTGGCCCTAGAAGAAGAAGAAGAAAGAAAGAAGAAAGAAGAAAGAAGAGGATGAGAAAGAATAAGAAAAAAAATATCATAAAAAAAAGAAGAAATAGGAAAAAAAATGGGAAGAAGAAGACAAGGTCGGGTTGGGCAGAATCGGAATCAACCTAAGGCCTCAACCCTAACCCGGCCCGGCCCTGGCTCAGAGCCATAAATTCTCAACCCTGACCAAGTCGTTATCGTCTACGGTTCCTGACCGGTGCGGTTCCCTAGTTCCTCTCACAAGAGGGGGGTGGGACCCACCCGGAGCACGTGATCGAACAGTCTACCTAGGTGGGGTCCACCCTTCTCTTGTGAGAGAAACTAGGGAATCGTACACGAAAAAAATTCACCCTGACCCACCTTCAAGGCCAGAGTATCTCAACCCATACCCTATTTGGACTCAGGGCCAAACTTACACCCCTACTCATATTAGTTATTGTAAAAAAAAATGAAAAAAGAACTCTGTTCGGAAATGTGGCCTACGGCCCAACACCAACACTCATGAGAGTTTTTCTATCTCTCTCCTCCCCATATGAAAAGACACCATGCCCCCCTAATTTTGAGGAGGGGAGAGATAGACATGAGAATACTTGTGTGGGCCACACTCCAAAACAAAAAAATACTTTTCAAAAATTATATACTCTTATTTTTTTTTTGGGTAACTTTTATACTCTTATTGGGTTTATCTGGCGAAGGCGTTTCTTCTCCTCGATTTTTTTTTGGGATTCCATACTTTTAAATTTGCACAGGCAACGTGCATGTTTTATTTTCTATTTTTGGTAAAAGAGCAACGTGGACCCAACATTTGCATTTTGCAGTCCGTCGCTCCTTCTATTATTGGATTCATTTGGTTAATTAAGGCCTACTTGTGTGAGTAATATTACAGTTAACTAGAATATGCTAACATGTCAATGGTTGGATTCGGGTCGGGTCAAATCTATTACACACGGAAGGGTGTCAAAATTCCCGAGCCAATTGATCAAAACTGGCTGATTCAGCTCGAATCAAATTGAACTGAATTTTTATTGGTTTGATTTTGATTTGGAGTTTTAGAGAACCGATAGAAACTAAAATCAAACTGGATCAATGGAATGCTCCGATTGAAATCGAAAGTGGATCAAACCTGATAAAAAAGCGAGACTGGGCCAATAATAAGCCAATAAGAAACCAAAAACCCAAACAACCAAAATTTTCCCATTTAAGTTCATCATTTATACATGTAAAATCGAAATCAGACCAAACTGAACACAACTGTACTGAACCCAAAACTTCATTAATGGTTTGGTTTAGGATTGACCCAATAACAGACTAAAAACCGATTCGTGTTAATGCTGGGACAGGGGTGCAACCGATGCTGGGCTGGGCCAGGTTTTTTAAAACACCAGCACAACCCTAGGTCCCCATAGTTGAAACCAGGCCCAAGCTACGATATTGCAACCCGAACCTAGCCTACCTTGACCCTTATTGACCTGATTGGGCAGAGCGCAGCCGGGTCACAGCCCTAATTGACCCTGGTAGCTCCAATTTGTGTCATTTAATTATTTAAATGCTAGGCAAGGCCTGGCTAGCCCAATTTTTTTTTTTTAACCATATCTATGCTGCAGTATGTATAATTATATGTTATATATATTTGAATACACAGGGCCAGGCTCATCATGAAGAATGATGGTTCAACCAGACCGAACCCTTGGTGGATTGGTTTCCGATTGAGGTTTTATGGAACCGGTGGAAATCAAAACAAATTTGGACAAGGGTTTGGTTTCCAGTTGAGGTTTTATGGAACTAGTGGAATTAAAACCAAACTGGACTGACCACTGACCACAACAAAAACGGACTGATCTTGGAAAAAAACTGTGACCATACCGATAGTAACCCGATAAGAAATCGAAAACCCAGAAAATGTCCCATTGATTTCTTTATGTATACATGTAAAATCGAAATCAGAACAGACCTAACCTGATAGTAACTTGATTACAATCCGATAACCATAAAAAAAAAAACAAAAAGAGATAAGAACCAAATTAAATCGGACTGAAACTAGAACTTCCTTAATAATTTGGATTCGGGTTGGCCAAGTAACATATCAAAACTAATTCAGTCTGATTGAAACCGGACCAAATTGCGGTTGACACCCTTAGCCCTGGACCTAGAAATCCCAACCTTGGTCCAAGCCAGCTCCTGTTGGTTTCAGGGCGGGCTTGGGCTTGGGCTTGCCGGTCCAAACTGGGTCGAGGTTTTGGATATTGGATCGAATCGGATCGGATTGAAAGTTTCAGATTTTTGTTGAAAATAAAGAAGCTTAATCGTTGACTAGTTAAAAAACGTGGCGTCAATACTAATGATGAGTCGTGTCCACACTTACTCGCACTATCTCCCCATACTCCTCATTGTTCTATTCTATAATAAAAATATTAAAAATATTAGGTTCATAAACTCACACAGATCAGATCAGTTTCACAAGAAGAGAAGAGAACACCATGGAAGCCAGTCCTACGGGGGCCACCCTTCTCTCCTTCCTCTTCACTCTCTTCCTCTTGTCCTTTCTCCCAACACCTTCTTCTTCTTCTTTTGCTTCTCCATCTTTGGCCACTACATGTGTTCGCTGCCACAAACACGACTACAAAGCACTGATGCAGATCAAAGCAGCACTTGGCAACCCAAACCACATGGCTTCTTGGATCCCCGACACCGATTGCTGCAACTGGAACAACGTCGAGTGCCACTCCACCACCAATCGCATCGTCCAGCTCACCATCTTCAAAGCCGACATTTCCGGCCAAATCCCTTGCGAGGTGGGTAAGCTTCGTTACCTCAAAACCCTCGTCTTCCAACACATCCCCAATCTCACCGGAAACATCCCTGAAACCATTACAGAACTCAAGTATCTCACCACACTCCGACTCAGCTGGAACAGCCTCTCTGGTCCAATCCCTTCTTTCCTAAGAAAACTCACAAACCTCAACTTCCTCGAGCTCAACTACAACCAGTTCACAGGTTGCATCCCTTCCTCCCTCTATTCCCTCCATAGATTAAAAGCTCTCCACCTCGACCGTAACAAGCTCACCGGAACAATCCCCGAATCTTTCGGGAAATTCAAACAGTCTATATCCCTCTACCTCTCTCACAACAATCTCTGCGGTCAGATCCCCGAATCGTTATGGTATGTAGATTTCGTCACGATCGATTTATCTTGGAACAAGCTTGAAGGGGACGCTTCGATGTTGTTCAAGGCATATGGGTCGATTCAGACGATTGATCTTTCGTGGAACATGTTCGAATTTAATCTATCGAAGGTGAAATTCGCCATGAACTTGCAATATTTGGACATTTCACACAACAACATCTTTGGGAGTATACTAGAAGAATCGATTACGGGATTGGATTTGCAGTACCTGGACGTGAGTTATAATCATCGGTTGTGTGGGAAAATCCCTTCCTTCCTAAGCAAACTCACCAATCTCGACTACCTCGACCTCTCCTTTAACCAATTCACCGGTTCGATCACTTCCTCCCTTTCCTCCCTCCTCAATTTAACAGTTCTCCACCTCGACAGTAACAATCTCACCGGAACAATCCCCGAATCATTCGGAAATTTCAAACAGTCTTTAAACCTCTACCTCTCTGACAACCAGATCTCCGGTAAGATTCCCACATCGTTAGGAAATGTGGATTTTGTCGCGATCGATTTAAGTCGGAACAAGCTTCAAGGTGACGCTTCGATGGTGTTCAAGGAAAATGGGTTGACTCAGAAGATTGATCTGTCGAGGAACATGTTTGACTTTGATCTATCGAAGGTGGAATTCGACACGAACTTGCAGCATTTGGACATTTCACACAACAAGATCTCTGGTGAGATTCCCACATCGTTAGGGAACGTGGATTTCGTCACGATCGATTTAAGTCAGAACAAGCTTCAAGGTGACGCTTCGATGGTGTTCAAGGCAAATGGGTTGGCTCAAAAGATTGATCTATCAAAGAACATGTTTGACTTTGACCTATCGAAGGTGGAATTCAGCACAAACTTGCAGCATTTGGACATTTCACACAACAAAATCTCCGGTGAGATTCCCACATCAATAGGGAACGTGGATTTCGTTACGATCGATTTAAGTCGGAACAAGCTTCAAGGTGATGCTTCGATGGTATTCAAGGAAAATGGGTTGGCTCAGAAGATTGATCTATCGAGGAACATGTTTGATTTTGATCTATCGAAGGTGGAATTCGGCACGGACTTGCAGCATTTGGACATTTCACACAACAAGATCTCCGGTGAGATTCCCACATCGTTAGGGAACGTGGATTTCGTCACAATCGATTTAAGTCGGAACAAGCTTCAAGGTGATGCTTCGGTGGTGTTCAAGGCAAATGGGTTGACTCAGAAGATTGATCTGTCGAGGAATATGTTTTACTTTGATCTATCGAAGGTGGAATTAGGCACGAACTTGCAGCATTTGGACATTTCACACAACAAGATCTTCGGTGAGATTCCCACATCGTTAGGGAAAGTGGATTTCGTCACGATCGATTTAAGTCGGAACAAGCTTCAAGGTGACGCTTCAATGGTGTTCAAGGCAAATGGGTTGAATCGGAAGATTGATCTGTCGAGGAACATGTTTGACTTTAATCTATCAAAGGTGGAATTCGGCACAAAGTTGCAAGCATTTGGACATTTCACACAACCGGATCTTCGGTGAGATTCCCACATCGTTAGGGAACGGGATTTCATCACGATCAATTTAAGTCGGAACAAGCTTCAAGGTGACGCTTCGATGGTGTTCAAGGCAAATGGGTTGACTCAGAAGATTGATCTATCGAGGAACATGTTTGACTTTGATCTATCGAAGGTGGAATTCGGCATGAACTTGCAGCATTTGGACATTTCACACAACCAGATCTTCGGTGAGATTCCAACATCAGTAGGGAACGTGGATTTCATCACGATCGATTTAAGTCGAAACAAGCTTCAAGGTGACGCTTCGATGGTGTTCAAGGCAAATGGGTTGACTCAAAAGATTGATCTATCAAGGAACATTTTTGACTTTGATCTATCGAAGGTGGAATTCGGCACGAACTTGCAGTATTTGGACATTTCACACAACAATATCTTTGGGAGTATACTAGAAGAGACGATAACGGGATTGGATTTGCAGTACTTAGACGTGAGTCATAATCGGTTGTGTGGGAAAATCCCTTCCTTCCTAAGAAAACTCACCAACCTCGACTACCTCGACCTCTCCTTTAACCAATTCACCGGTTCGATCCCTTCCTCACTTTCCTCCCTCTCCAAATTAACAGTTCTCCACCTTGATCGAAACAGTCTCACCGGAACAATCCCCGAATCATTCGGAAATTTCCAACAGTCTTTAAACCTGTACCTCTCTGACAACCAGATGTCCGGTGAGATTCCCACATCGTTAGGGAATGTAGATTTTGTCACGATCGATTTAGGTCGAAACAAGCTTCAAGGTGACGCTTTGATGGTGTTCAAGGCAAATGGGTCGACTCAGACGATTGATCTATCGATGAACATGTTTGCCTTTAATCTATCGAAGGTGGAATTCACCACGAACTTGCAGTATTTGGACATTTCATACAACAAGATCTATGGGAGTATACCAGTGACGATAACGGGATTGGATTTGCAGTACTTGAACGTGAGTTATAATCAGTTGTGTGGGAATATCCCCCAAGGTGGGAAGGTTCAGAACTTCGATTCCTACTCTTTCTACCATAATGAGTGCCTCTGTGGTTCACCGTTCGCTGCTTGTGAGGAACAACCATCAACGTCACAAAAGGTATTTGACTACCATCAGTTAGCCACCGTTTGATTGGATTTATTTTTGGTTCGGTCGGGGTTTCCTCAAAAGGTAGCGATAGGGCTAAACAGATGGAGGCCTTAATATGATGAAGTCTTCTCTTTCGATTGTAATGTTCCCCCCCCCCCCCCTCTTGTGTAATGTTTGTGTTAGGTGCATAAAAATGCAAGGGATCAGAAATAATAAGGAGAGTAGCTATGGGGTTAAGGCACCGTTTGACAACCTTTCTGTTGTTTCTGTGTTGAGAAACAACAGAAATAGTTTTTTCCTTTTCTGGGCAGAAAAACAGTCTTTATAGCGTTTGGTAAACCTGTTCTGGAAATGTTTCCAGAACAAAATTGGAACAACAATGGCGTATGATAAAATTTGTTTCCGGAAACAGGATCTTCTACTGTTACCAATAATTACAGAATTGCCCTACTAATGTAAATCAAAATCATAGTTTTACCATTTCAATCAATATTTCTTAAATTTATTAATGCATTTGTCCTAATAAAAATTAATGACGACATTCAAAGATTTAGAGTCCAATAAAAAAGATTGCAAAGCAACATGTCCAAATATGACCAGATGGGGTTCTAATTTCCTCTTTTGCTTAAGTCAAGCTTTTGAACAATGTCAAGGATATCTCAAAATATTCTTGACATTTCCTCTGAGTCTTGAATTGCTCTGTTTAACATTCTTTTTTCCCCCTCTTCGCCTTGGATTGTTCTTTGTATATATCCCTTGACATAATCAGATGAGGGTGAAAGAACAGACGTATAGGGTCCCGCAAAATCAATTGTAAGTGGGTTAGGTTTGGCATAAGAGCAACTAATTTCATCATCTACCCATCTGAAAAATCTACAACCATGATTTTCAACCTGTATTCCAAATACATAAGATTATTAAAATCCAGAGGAAACTATTGAATATCAATAATGAGTACAAATAGGAAGATTACAAAAGTTTATGGATCGATTAGACATACAAAAATTTAAAAGAATACGACAGGAAATAATTTATGTTTTCCTTGATGGAGCCTAATCACTAGGTTGTGTAGGCAAATGGGGTCATCATTAATCAACAAGTTTAGAAGTGCAAAGCATAAGAGACCATTCAGTTTATGGGAAAAAACCAAGGGGCAAGAAAGACAAAGTGTACTCTCATCTCTTCTGTCTTTCAAATGTTCATATCATGTTCATACCGACAACAATTTTTGATAGTTACAATTTCATTTTCTTAGAGTGGTTGGGTTGGTGGATAAATAATATTATTAAAATAGTAGCCATTGCTCATACAATAAAGTCAATTCTTTAGTTAGAATATTTAATTTGGATGTTCTTTCACCTCTATCTAAATGTAAATCATTCTCAGGTTCTTAACAGAGCCCAGCAATCCCTGAAAGATCCAATAAGTTTGCAGAAAACAAATGTAGACTATAACATCAGAACAAATTAAATTTCTGAAATACCTACAAGCGATATTCCTAAATTCTAGTATATATTACTTCCAAAGTCATATTATCAATCATTCAATCTTAAAAATTGCTGAACCCTGTTCACAATTCTAAGCCTCCTATTACAAACAAGAAACTCCTCTCAATAAAGGAGTGCCCGCTTGATAACCTTACGGGCGTTTCTGTTCTAGTTATGTGCTGAGAAACAGCAAAATAGTTTTTTCATTTTCTATGTTGAGAAACCGTTTTTGACCTATTTGGTAAACCTATTTTTGAAAACAAGCAAAACCCTTTTCTTTTTTTTAATTATCAAAAGGATATGTTTGGCACAGTTTTCCAATTTTACAAAAGAGCATAGTGATCGAATATAGGAGTTTTTATCGGGCACACTTTTCCAATTTTCAGCCAAGAAACGACAGAACATGTCGTTCTGTCAAAAGTCTTCCAGGGAGCATAAATTTTGATTTATGTTTCCAAAAGCAGTCACAAAAAACACTTCGTTATCAAGCGATTTTTAGGTGTTTTTCCATTTCTCAGAACGGTAAAACATCAGAAACTGTTTCTCGTAAGGTTATCAAGCAGGCTCGAAGTTTACTCAGTCAAGACAATTGCATCACATCCAATCTTCTTGTTTTTCTAAAAGGTTAAACATATACTAAAAACTCAAGGAAAACACCCTACATCATCAGTTATATGGTCCCCCAATAAGTTAAATCAAGGTTTTCTCTATGACACCAATTGTCTTTCTTTCAGTGTATTCCCAAGCCCATCTACTCATGACATTATCAAGTTTCTTGGTTAATTGGTTACAAAGGTTTCCAGAGTACTAGACCAGGGAGTTCTATTTATCAGGGGAGTGTTATGCAGGCCATTATGTGCCCCAGCTTGCACATCTCGTCCTTCGAAGGAACAAGATTGCCAATAGAACTACATGCTTGCCATTATGTGCCCCAGCTGTGCAATCGGGAACTTAAGGAAGGCTATCTAATGCTTTATATCAACTACAAAGTGAAGAGGATATCTAGAGCAACATATTACCAAACCCTCCAAATCAAGCACTAATAAACAATCTGTAGAATCACAAAATACATCAACATAAAATTCACAAAATCACACACAGACTAACCCTAAAATCATTTCCCAAGCTCAAACACAGAAATTAGCAAGAATACACAGAACACAGAGAATAGTTTGACATTTTGGGGATTTTAGGGTTTCGGTTTGAAAACGATGGGAAGTGAGAAAATTATCTTCGGTTTTTGGAACAAGGTTAGGGAGAAGAGGGACGAAGAGACAGTGAGGACCAAAGGTTTCGAAGCTGTACTTGGAGAAGTCAGCAAGTCAATCTCAACAAGTCCGATTTTGCGTAGCAGAGATTTGTCTGGGCTTTGAGTTGCAAAGGACTTGAAGATATACACCAAGAGCTTGAGAAGAATTCATAGAGGAGTTGATTGAGCTCAAGCGATGAGTTCTCCCTTCACGCAGACTTTGGACATTTTCTTGTAAAAATTATCGGGCACACTTCTCCCAATTTGTTTTAAGAAACGTAAAAACAAGTCGGACTTGTTCTGTCATGTGTTCTAGGACACAAAAATTCCTATTTCTGTTTCAAAAAACACTAGAAACAAAACGGATTTGTCAAACAGTTTTAGAGTGTGTTTCCGTTTCTTAGAACAGAAAAATAGTGCAAACTGTTTTTGAGAAGGTTATCAAATGGTGCATAAGAGTTTTTAGAATTATTTTAGGTGGCTAAGGTTAACAAACGGTGCCTAATAGTCGTCGTTAGTAATGGAGATCGATAGTTAGATAGTAGCTATCCAAATTTGTATGCTTGTTTATAATTGAAGAATGTAATGGAAAAAGGAAATGAGACTTTGTTCAATTTGAGAACAATTGCCTAGCGTAGTTGGTACAAGTGTGGATCATAAAAGACCTATCAGGAGGTCTTGGGTTCAATCCTCTTGGTTCTCATTTTCCTTCCCTCCCCTTAGAATATGTATCTTTCCGAAAAAAAGGGACTTTGATTAATTTGAATTCCTATAGTTTCTTTGTAGAGAAAAAGGAGGCCATGGCTAAGGCCAAAGCCTTCATTTATAAAGCCAAAGCACACCAAAAAACCCATACACTAGACCAGTCACAAGATTTCTATCTAGAGTAGCCCTTTATTGACGACTTTCACTTTACTCTAGGTAGCCCTTTCTGTGACTCGAATAACCCATGAAGTGGTGCTGATTTTGATATAAACTGTTAAGTATAAGGGTGTAAGTTTGGCCCTGTCAATCCGAACCCGAACTAGGCCTGGGCTGGGTTTTTCAACCTTGAAGGCAGGTTAGGGTTCAATTGTTCAAGCCCGAGGTTAGGTTGGGTTGGGCTAGGGTTGAACCCAGCTCGACCTAGCCTGACCTTGATTTTAGCTCTTTAATCTTTAGGAAATAGGAAGTTTCACTTTTTATTTTTCGATTTCGCTTCCCAGGCTCCCATTCAACATTTAGCCATTTACTCATTTAGGGTTTTCGTTTATCTCCCAACTCCCAAGTCTCACTGAATGCAGGAGTGCTAGGTTGCTAGCATTTAACCGTCGTTGCCGACAAGCTACTTGCTTCAAGGCTTCAAACTTTAATCGAAGTCCTCTCTCAATCTCTTCTTTTGGCTTCTGCAACTCAAGAACATTGATCACGAAGTTGTGGAGTACCCTTGTGGTAAAACCTTTCTCAATCAAACCTCTCTCTCTCTCTCTCTCTTTATATATATATATATATATATATATATAAATACAGCTTTTGGAATGTACCATTTTGTATTGAGCAAGTATCTGACTGGTCTATCAGGAGACGGGATATTATTATTATTAACTGTTTTTGATAATGAATCGGGATATTATCGGTCTCTACCTATCATGATCATAATATGTAATTGATTATAGGACCCAAAAAAAAAAATTCAAATTTTTTATATGGAATCATATTCTTTGTTCGTTCTCATAAGCTTGGGATTTAAAAAAAAATATTAAAGTTTTTACTTGAAAGGTGAAGAAAGAATTAAGAAAATGTACTCTTTTTTTTCAGTCCAATATTGGAATTTAAGAAGAGTAGAAGGAAAAGAGACTCTATATATATTAAGGAGAAATGGTCGAGAGTTTTAAACTTGGTTACCAATGGGCTAATTCAGAGAATGTACTCGTTTTTTTGTACAATTCAATCATAATTAATTGATTTTGGTTAGGCTTATGTGTTTAATTGGACCAGATTAAGACCAGCTAAAATATTTAGGATTTTCTTATGCCTAAATAGGAAACTAGAATATTAATAAAGAAAGAAGCATAACCGTTGACTAGTAACGTGGCGACAATACTAATCCAGCAATTCCTGGATGAGTCGACTCCCACTATCTCCCTCTCTCTCGAATTTGGATCGTCTATAGCTTGCCTGCCTCTATCAGCGGTAGCAGTCTCCTAATGAGGTGTGGTGTAATGATCGTCTTATCCTTACCCGAACACCTTGTCCATCAAAGATAAGATGGTCATTACATCGCGCCTCATTAGGAGGTTGCTACGGCTGCTACGGGCAGCAGGCCGTAGACAGTCCCTCCTATCCTCCTACCTTATAAGCTCACACGAAACAACCCCTACGAACCAAGAAAGAGAACACCACACCATGGAAGCCAGTCGTACCACCCTTGTCTCCTTCCTCTTCACTCTCTTCCTGAACTTATCCTTTCTCCCAACACCTTCTTCTTCTTCTTATTATTATTATTCTCGATCTTTGGCCACATCTGTTCGCTGCAACAAACACGACTACAAAGCATTGATGAATATCAAAGAAGAATTTCACAACCCATACCACTTGGCTTCTTGGATCCAAAACACCGATTGCTGCAACTGGCACAACGTTGAGTGCGACTCCACCAATAACCGCATCGTCCAGCTCACCATCTTCCATGCCAACATTTCCGGCCAAATCCCTTCCAAGGTGGGGAAATTAAAATACCTCAAAACCCTCGTCTTCCAACACATCACCAATCTCACCGGAAACATCCCTGAAACCATTACAAAGCTCAAGAATCTCATCACGCTCCGACTCAGCTGGAACAGCCTCTCTGGTCCAATCCCTTCTTTCCTAAGCAAACTTACCACTCTCCATTTCCTCGACCTCAAGTCCAACCAGTTCACAGGTTCCATCCCTCCCTCCCTCTACGCCCTCCACACATTAATAGCTCTCCGGCTCGATCATAACAACCTCAACGGAACAATCCCCGAATCTTTCAGGAAATTCAAACAGCCTATATCCCTCTACCTCTCTCACAACAATCTCTCCGGTGAGATCCCCGACACGTTATGGAACGTAGATTTCGTCACGATCGATTTATCTCGGAACAAGCTTCAAGGTGACGCTTCGATGTTGTTCAAGTCAAATGGGTCTACTCAGACGATTGATCTGTCGAGGAACATGTTCGAGTTTGATCTATCGATCGCGAAGTTGAATTTCGCCACGAACTTGCAGTCCTTGGACATTTCACACAACAACATCTTTGGGATTTTAACAGAAGAGACGACAACAGGATTGGATTTGCAGTACTTGGACGTGAGTCATAATCGGTTGTGTGGTAAAATCCCTTCCTTCCTAAGCAAACTCACCAAACTCAAATACCTCCACCTCTCCTTTAACCAATTCAACGGTTCTATCCCTTCATCCCTTTCTTCCCTCCCCAATTTAACAGTTCTCCACCTCGACCGCAACAATCTCACCGGAACAATCCCCGAATCTTTCGGGAAATTCAAACAGTCTATATACCTCTACCTCTCTCACAACAATCTCTCCGGTGAGATCCCCAAATCGTTAGGGAACGTGGATTTCGTCGCGATCGATTTAGGTCGGAACAAGCTTCAAGGTGACGCTTCGATGTTGTTCAAGTCAAATGGGTCGTCGACTCAGAAAATTGATCTATCGAGGAACATGTTTGACTTTAATCTATCGGAGGTGGAATTCGCCACAAACTTGCAGTATTTGGACATTTCACACAACAACATCTATGGAAGTATACCAGAGACGATAACGGGATTGGATTTGCAGTACTTGAATGTGAGTTATAATCGTCAGTTGTGTGGGAAAATCCCCCAAGGTGGGAAGGTTCAGAACTTCGATTCCTACTCTTTCTACCATAACAACTGCCTCTGTGGTTCACCGCTCGCTGCTTGTCAGGAACAACCGTCGACGATGACACAAAAGGTATTTGACTATTAATGGTTAGCCACCGTCTGATTGGATTTATTTTTTGTTCTAGTGGGGTTTCATCAAAAGACAAAAGGTAGTGATAGGGATTTTTTGATCCAATCATTAATAAATGGGAAATTTACATATATCACCCCTGAGGTTTGACGAAAGGATATTTTCACCTTCTAATTTTGGAAAATTCTGCGTACCATTTGAAGTTTGCAAATGATACAAAATAAGCCAATTCCGTCAGTTCATGACTAACACTGTTAAAAATTAGACTTGAACCGATGGAATTGCCCTTCTAAGAAGAACCCAAAAAAAAAAAAAAAAAAATCTGCAACCCACCAGATTCGGCTGCTCGGGATGTATTCCGATTCTTTACAACCTTTGTGGCCGTCTCGAACTCAGAGGCCACCATCTTGGACTTTCCCATGGCATAGGCATTGCGGATTGAGCTCTGAAGCTTTTGGCCTCCAGATGCAGCCGTGTACTGTTGCAGTATGTACTTAGCCGACGAAGTTTCCTACAATACCCAGAAGGCCAGAGCACGAATCGAATCAATAGGACTTCAACAAATTGCTGGGAAAGAAGAGAAATCCAAAAATTCAACTAAAATTGTTCCAACAGAACAAACGAATACTGTCCTTCCCTTAAAACAGCTGCGAAGGGAGTAAGTAATAGACTAATTTGCAAATAAAGAGTAGTGAAGAAGCGAGGAACAAAAACAATGAATTGAGCACCAGTGTCTCAGATGACCATTTCACCTAAGCTAAAACAGACATTCTTATACAAATCCAAACCCAAAAGCAAAAAATTTCGAACAATTAGACTAACCAGCAACACAACCACTCGGGGTCCCAAATAACCATTTCATTGATCAATTTTTTTTAAGGGGTTATAGTATACAACCATTTCTTTCTGTAAATTAAAGAAGACGAAAGATAAGTTTGAGACACAGAGAGAGAGACTCACAACGGGAGCGTCTTTGATGCTAAGGTGAGGCAATGGGTCGGTAGTGCAAACATGAACGAGCGCAAGAGGAGCACCCATGACGCCGACCAGGAGCCTCAGATCGGAGTGCTTGTAAGCAGATGAAGAAACGGAGGGTGCACGAGAGAGCTGCCCTATCATCCAGTGGCCCCACCCTTCTCTCTTAGAATCCCCTCCTCCATCACGGCCGTCGGGATCAGGCCCCTCCATCAACGGCGTCAGTGTCTCCCCCACTGGCCTTAGGCTCCCGGATCTCGCCATCAGCGGTTCAGGAGGATGCGAAATATGCTGCTTCCTCCGCCAGAGGAGCCCCGACATGGGCGAGCCACTCCTGGCGGGGCTCTTTGCCCTGGACCTCGCCGGGGACAACCCCTCTCACCACCTCCTCCTTAAGCGCCGAGAAGAATCCTAGTTTTCTCTCCATCTCCCCCTAAAGCACCCCAACCAACCCCAGAACAAAAAGAGAGAAAACCCACTAACCAAATAAGCAGCAGAAGAAGAAAATGAGGAAGAAACCCTTCTTTTTCTTCTCTCTGTATCTGCAAGCACAGACGGAGAACCGAACACTCCTCATAGACGGATCTTCTCCGAAGGTTCGTGAAGTTTCAGAAGAAAACCCTAATCGACAATAGAAGTTATAGCTGAAAATGGTGAAATTGTTTGCACAGTTTGAGTGAGAGAATGCGAGAGAAATGGAGGAGGCAGACTGCTACTCTACTACTACTACTACTCAGAACTATCACTGCAAGAGCGAATACTTTGAAGAAAGGGAATAAACAAAAAGGGTTTCGGCGAGAGCGATACCCATATTCTTTTGGAGTTAGATAATAAAAACAAAATTACCCATATTCTTGTGGAGTTAGACTACTTGCGTTGGCGACGGGAGAAGGTGGTGGAGCTCGAAAGTCCGGCAGCCTTCCTGGCAGAGCTTCCGGCGATGCTGCTTTGGGGAAGATGAGTTGTAGATTTTGTTATTTTTTTTAATTTTTGGGTTCTTCTTAGAACGGCAATTCTGTTAGTTCAAGTCTAATTTTTAAAGAATGGACTTATTTGTTATCGTTTGCAAACCTCAGGGGAGTACGCAAAATTTTTCAAAACTAAGGGGTGAAAATATCCTTTCATCAAACCTCAGGAATGATATATGTAAAATTTCCTTAATTAATTTGTAACAAATACGAATAGAGATTTAGGTGCATAACATTAGATACAAAGGATCACGAATAATAAGAAGAATAGTTATGGGGTTGAGTGTTTTTAGAATTATTTAATGTTGCTTAGTAGTTATGTTTTACTTGGCTTAGCAGTTAGGGTAGTTAGGGAGTCATGGAGATAACTAAGTCGTAGTTATCCAAATTTGTATTGTTATTAATAGTTGAAAAATATAATGAAAAAAAGGAATTAGACTTTGATTAATTTAAGGATAACTGTCCAACGCAGTTGGTAGAGTGTGGAGTGTGAAAGCCCACCGTACCAAAAGGTCATGACCCTTGGTAGGCCAAAGACCCTAGGGTCACTACTAGGGTTTTAAGAATTGGTTGAGTCACGCCGATTTGGATTGGAATTGGCTGAGTTTAATCACGATTTCGGTCAATCTAGAATGGTCGAACCACAATGGGTTTCTAGAGTTTAATCTTTATATTTATATTAACTCCTACGAGGCTACGACTGTAGAACATGGTTTATCAATTCTGCTTTCAATATTAAAAGAAATAATTTTCAACAAAATAGTACTTTTGCATTAGACAGAGGTTGGGTACATCACTAGCTGGCTTTCCTAGAGGTAGCGGCTCAACCAATGGAGGGGGAGAGGGGGGTTGAGATAGGAGGAGCAGGACAGATGGAGACAAAAGGCGCACTACCAGTGTTCCACCGCCCCCCTTCTATTAATTTCAGACTTGACTAATAAAGCAATATCATAAATTAGGATGATTTTAACTTAATTTATTTAATTATCTTTTTTTTCATAAATTAGGATGATTTTAACTTAATTTATTTAATTATCTTTTTTTTCGTTTTTGTAGGGGGTGGGAGGGGGGGGGGGATGGGGGAGGATAGATAGGCCACAAGGAGATTTGAACTCATTACCTCTAAAATATATGAGGTGTTGGTGTTTGCCAACTGAGCTACCACTTGGGGTTTATTTCATTATGTTAGTTTAGGGTTGTGTGTGTTTAACTCTGTTTTGCGGTTCTTCATCAACCTAGGTAAGTCTCGTCTTTTCTCATAAAAAAAAAATTCCCACATTTCATTCCATTAAGTTAGTTATGTATTCATAATTTATGCTAAATTTATTATCGAATATAAATACAAAAAAATAAATAACCAATTTAACTAGATGAACCAAGGTTTCCCTAAATCTATTCAGAACTTATCTCTAGATCGAACTGATTCAAATAGAGTTAATGGTCTGTTTGTGGTTCTTAGATCCTAATCTAGATGATGACTTCCTATTCCTCATTTCCATAAAGAGATACTTTCAAGAACCACTTTTAACATAGATAGTTATATATTATCTAATGGGAAATTATTGGTGTATTCTAGACAATGTAATAGGCGTAACATAATTATTCTAGTACCATCATTTTTCTTTTTATGTATTGTATAATGGATCGAGTTTTCCTAAACTCACATTCAACGGTGTGTATCTATTGACCAAGGGGTTTGGATGGGTGGGAGAGCGTATCACGCAGAAAGATATTTTGGGGAATATACTAAAACCATATAAGGGTTTGTGAACCCTAGGATGGTAAAGGAAAACTTTCTTCTTGTATAAATATAGAACAAGCACAACAAGGCCGGAGAATCGAACTTATGATCGACAAGACACCAACCAACTGAGCAAGTTAACTGTCTTTGTTATTTATAATTAACCTGAAAGGCATTTCATAAGATTAAGCTACCTTGGATTTGGCTTTAAAAGTTAGCATAGGGCAGCCTCTCCTACAGTAACCCAGATTCTTGCAATCATGGGTTTGTATGAGCTAAAATTTGGGCCTGGACTTGGTTTTATTGGCCCAATTAAAAGCCCTAGTAGTGTCGAAGACTAGCATCTCGCAACATTATATATCTATTCATCAAAACTCAAAATAGTCTTATTAAGAAACTAAGCAGAAATGGTAAATAAGTTTGAAGTTTGAGAAATAATAATTCATGAGAAATTATCAACGCCACCCTTGAGTTATTCCGTTATTTTAATGCAATTCCATTAAGTATCAAAATATCAAATCTAACCCAAAACATAACGGAGTTAATTTTTTAATTGTTAATCAGTGATGTCAACGTGCATTTTTTTTTTTTTTTTTTGGGTAAATGAGCAACTTGCACGGTAATGACTCAACATATGCAGTCTGTCGCTCCTTCTATTAAGGGGCCTTCTTGTTAGAGTATTATTACAATTAACTAGAAGATGCTAACATGTCAATGGTTGGATTCGGGTGAGTCAGTCTAATTGATCAAAACCGGCTGATACAACTCGAATCAAATTGAATTGAATTTTTATTGGTTTGGTTTCGATTTGGAGTTTTATAGAACTGGTAGAAACTAAATTAAACTGAATCAACAGAATGCTCCAATTGAAATTGAAAGTGGATCAAACCTGATAAAAAGCCGAGACTGGGCCAATAATAAGCCAATAAGAAATCGAAAACCCAATAAACCAAAATTTTCCCATTTGAGTTCATTATGTATACATGTAGAACTGAAATCGGACCAAACCGAACTCGATAGTAGCCCGATTACAAATAGAAAACAAAAAATCGTATCGAACCCAAAACTTCATTAATGGTTCGTTTAGGGTTGGCCCAGTAACAGACTAAAATACTGTTTCCAAAAATCGATTTGAACCGCCCAATCATCAAAACCCTTACGTCGCATAAAAAAAAAAAAAGAGGAAAAAGCTCAACAAGTGTTAATGCTGGACCAGGGGTGCAATCGATTCTGGGCTGGGCCAGATTTTTTAAAACAGCAACTCAATCCTAAGTCCCCGTAGCTGAGCCTAGGCACAAGCTGAGATATTAATTGCAACCCGAACCTAGCCTATCCTGGCCCTTATTGACCTGATTGGGCAGAGTATAGCCGGGTCAGCCCTGATTGACCCAGGTAGCACCAATTTGTGTCATTTCAGAGCTAGGCAAGGCCTGGCTAGCCCAAATATTTTTTTTACCATATGTATGCTTCATTATGTATAATTATATGTTATATATATTTGAATACACAGGGTCAGGCTCATCATTAAGCTTCAGGTCAGGCTCTACCTTAGGTAAGCGTTTCAAAGAGCAGCCCGAACCAGTTGGACCGAAAAGAATGATGGTTCAACCAGACCAAACCCTTAGCGAATTGGTTTTTGATTGAGGTTTTACGGAACCGGTGGAAATCAAAACACATTTAGACAAGGGTTTGGTTTCCAGTTGAGGTTTAATGGAACTGATCGAAATCAAAACCAAACTGGATTGACCAAAACCAAAAAACGGACCAATCTTGATGAAAAACAAAAACTGTGACCAGACTGATAGTAACCGGATAACTAACTGAAAAGCCAGAAAATGTCCCATTGATTTCTTTGTGTAGACATGTAAAACTGAAATTGGAATAGACTTAACCTGATAGTAGCCTGATTACAAGCCGATAACAAAAAAAAAAAAAAAAAAACAAAAAGAGATAAGAACCAGATTAAATCAGACTGAAACAATAACTTCCTTAACAGTTTGGATTCGGTTGGCCAAGTAACAAATCAAAACTAATTCAGTGCAGCTAAAACCGGACCAAATTGCGCTTGACACTCTTAGCCCCGGACCTAGAAATCTCAACCCTGGTCCAAATCAGGTCCTGTCGGGTTTAGGGCGGGATTGGGTTTGCCGGGCCAAACTTGCACCCATGCCATTGATCTGATTTTAACAAGGTCGTGGTTTTGGATATTGGATCGGATCGGAATCGGATTGACAGTTTCAGATAGGGTTGCAACAGGGTCGGGTTGGACCGGGCTTTATAGAACCCTAGCCTAACCCTAAGTCCCCGTATTTTGGCCCAGGCCTGACCCAACCCTGACTCAGGGTCAGAAAAACCCAACCTTAACCCACCCTGGGTAGGTGACCCTGATTGGCCCTAATCATGGGAGCGGGGGAAGGAAATGCATAAGCTGGAATGGGTCGAGGAGAAAATTATCAATTTTACGTAAAATAATATTAAAATAAAATGTATTATATCACTTATTGTCTTCATATATAATATAATTTTGATTCCTGGATGAGTGCAGTCGGGAAACACTCCCACTATCAATTCAGATCGTCTACGGTGCCCTGTCCAGAGCGGCCTGAGCGGCGCACAAACAGGATGCCCTGCAATGACCGCCTTACCCCCGCTCGGGCAAGGTACTCAGGCAAGGATAAGGAGGTCATTGCAGGGCGTCCTATTTGTGCGCCGCTCAGGCCGCTCTGCTCGTAGCGCCGTAGACGATCTGGATCCCTCCCACTATCTCCCCATCCTCCTTAGTTTATTAAAAGTATTAACTTCAGCATAATCTCACACAGATGAGATCAGTTTCACAAACAGAGCTCCACAAAACAACCGTACCCCAACCAAGAGAAAGAACACAACACCATGGATGCCAGTCCTACCACCCTTCTCTCCTGCCTCTTCACTCTCTTCCTCCTATTCTTTCTCCCAACACCTTCTTATTCTTCTGGATCTTTGGCCAAATCTGGTCGCTGCAACAAAGAAGATTACAAAGCACTGATTAAGATCAAAGCAGCACTTGAAAACCCATACCACTTGGCTTCTTGGACCCACAAAACCGATTGCTGCAACTGGTACAACGTCGAGTGCGACTCCACCACTGACCGCATCGTCCAGCTCACCTTCTTCCAAGCCAACATTTCCGGCCAAATCCCTTCCGAGGTGGGCGACCTTCTATACCTCAAAACCCTTGTCTTCCGACACATCACCAATCTCAACGGAAACATCCCTGAAACCATTACAAATCTCAAGTATCTCACCACGCTCCGACTCAGCTGGAACAACCTCTCCGGTTCAATCCCTTACTTTCTAAGCAAACTCACCAACCTCGACTACCTTGACCTCTCCTTTAACCAATTCACCGGTTGGATCCCATCCTCCCTTTCCTCCCTCCCCAAATTAACAGTTCTCCACCTCGATCGAAACCGTCTCACCGGAACAATCCCCGAATCAGTCGGAAATTTCAAACAGTCTTTAAACCTCTACCTCTCTCACAACCGGATCTCCGGTAAGATTCCCACATCGTTAAGGAACGTGGATTTCGTCACGATCGATTTAAGTCGGAACAAGCTTCGAGGTGACGCTTCGATGTTGTTCAAGGCAAAAGGGTCGATTCAGACAATTGATCTGTCGAAGAACATGTTAGCATTTAATCTATCGAAGGTGAAATTCGCCAATAACTTGCAATTCTTGGACATTTCACACAACAAGATCTATGGGAGCATTCCAGAGGCGATAACGGGATTGGATTTGCAGTACTTGAATGTGAGTTATAATCGGTTGTGTGGGAAAATCCCTCAAGGTGAGATGGTTCAGAACTTCGATTCCTACTCTTTCGACCATAACAATTGCCTCTGTGGTTCACCGCTCGCTGCTTGTAACGAACAACCGTCGCCGACGGTGCAAAAGGTATTTGACTATTATAGATTAGCCACCGTCTGATTGAATTTATTTTTGGTTCGGGTGGGGTTTCATCAAAAGGTTGTGATATATAGGGCTTTCTTGACGGATGGAGGCCTTAATATGATGAAGTCTTCTCTTTTGCTTGTAATTTTTTTCTTTTTAAGGAGAGTAGTTATGGGGTTGAGAGTTTTTTGAATTATTTCATGTGGTTTAGTAATTATGTTTTGGCTAAGTAGTGAGGAAGTCGTGGTTAGTAATGGAAATAGTTAAATTCAAATTTGTAATTTAATGGGAAAAAGGAATCATACTTTGATTAATTTGAGAATAATTAATTTGAGAACAACTGCTTTACATAGTTGGTAGAAGTGTGGAGCATAAAAGCGCACCCTATGGTGTAGAGAAAAAGAAAATCATGGCTTCCTCGAAAACATACTGTCTATTAGATATCCAACTAATGATATAGGGGGTTTTTGAAGATTCATCATGTTCTAAAGAATGAGGAAATGAGAATTATGAAATTAAAACATGGATTGAGAGCAAAATGTATCCGTTGAGGGGAGGAATGTCTGGGTTAGACAACTCAGAGATATAAACGGATAGTGAATAATTCGAATTCAATTCGCATCCGTATCCGTTTAGGGATACCGTATCTGGACAGGGAATATCCGGATCCGACCACATCCGATCAGTATCCGATTCGTTTACATCCCTAACACCAAACAACTGAGCAAGTACTTAGTCTATGTTATTATAATTAATCTTAAGATATTTCATAAGATAAAGCTACCTCGGATTTGCCTTTCAAACTTAGCATAGGGCAGCCTCTTATGACTTAGGGGCCAGGCCCATAGCAACCCAGATTCTTGCAATCATGGGTTTGTATGAACCGAAATTTGGGCTTGGACTTGGTTGGATTGGCCCAATAAAAAGCCCTATTAATGTCCAAGACTAGTATCTCGCAATTAAAACAGTCTTATTATTAATACTTCAATAATAACCCTAAATAGTAAGTATAACATCCTTCTACCAAAAAAAAAAAAAAAAAAAGTATAACATCATACACCAAAGATTATTAGTTTTTTTTTCCCTTAAACATTATGTCAAGCTTTCCAAATCTTGACACGGCCTCGTCTACTGTGTTCTTCACATCATCTTCTTTGGTGAGATCGCAATGCATGAATAAGGACATCTCACTTTACCAAAAAAAAAAAAATAAGGACATCTCTGGCCCGATTTCTTGGCAGACGGATTGACCAAAATCATCTTGGATGTCGGCAATGACTACCCTACAACCATGCTGGCTGAACTGTTTGGCAGTAGCTTTACTGATGCCCGCAACACCTCTAGTGATCACTGCAACCTTACCTTCTAGTCTGTCAATGGTGATCCTGATCATCGTTCATATTAATTAGTAACTTCATTATTATCATGACAAATGTTTTTCATAATCTATAAGACCACTGTTAGACCTTATTTGGGCTCAGGGCGGATTTGGGCTGTCACGGCAAACTTGCACCCCTACTCTTACTGGTTATCGTTAAAAAAAAAAAAAAAAAAAAGGAAAAAAAACTACTCGGGCGAGTGTAGCCCACACCAGCACTATTGGGAGTTTATCTCTCTCTCTTCCCCATATGAAAAGACACCTTTGCCCCCTAATTTTGAGGAATAGAAAGATAGACATATGAGAATACTTGTGTAGACCACACTCTGGGACATAGAACTACTTCCCCAAAAATTGGAGTTTTCTCCTCTCAATTTGGAGATCTGTAAATTCCCTGGCAGTACTCCTTAAAATCATGACATGTGATATTATTTAATCCAACAGTCATGAGAGTATCCAATCTTAATCCAACCCCAACCCTAACCTAACCCATTCTCTCTCCTCTCTCACTCCTCACCATCCCTCTCTACCTTCACCATCCCTCCCTACCTTGATTTTTCTTTCTTTCTTCTCTCCAGAGAACACCACCGTCTTTCAATTTCCAGCAGGAGTCAGATTTAGTGGCGTCTATTCCGTTTACATGAAGCTTGCTTAGAGTACATAGCTTATTCCAACGGTAATATCCACATGGGACTCAACTTGGTATAAGAAGCAAACCATCTCTTCGACGATTTTTCAACGGCTCTCCATCTCTCTATATTGAATAGTAACTGCTCTGTACAGACTCATCTTTGGAGTCTCGTCTGCAAAGAAATCTATGATTTCAGTTCTGGTGGAGTTGCTTGAGTCTTTGGCTTAGTCCAACCAGTTGGCATGATGTTGGCTTTCTTCCTTTGATCAGAAAAATCCTCTCCAACATTTTATTAGGGGAAAAAAAAAAACTCCTCTCCCAACACAAAATTTTCGCTTACATGGGTGAGCACCTGACTAAGAGGATCCGATTGAGAATGCCCGAGAAGATCTTGACATTCAAAGAGGGCATGGTTCAATGAAGAACAGAACCTGAGTGGAGCCCTGTGCTCCAGATTGAGCAACGAAGCATCCATGGTGAAGTCCCTAGTGGGTGCAGAGCACATATCAACAGTCATAGTTGCAATTGTGATGGGCCTAATCATGGCTTGGAAGCTCGCATTGGTGATGATTGCAGTTCAACGACTGATGATCTTCTCTATTTCTATATGAGAAGAGATATGTTGTCGAAAATATCTTTGAATTTATATGGGCATAGATTGAGGTGGAAGCGGTGTATAATTGCAGTATCTTAACGTCTTTTGGAAGGCAGAGAAGGGCTTTGGGTTAGGGAAGAAGGTGGAGGTGGGTCTTGGGTAGGGAGGCAAGGCGGTGGTGGGGGGAGGGATGGGGTTACCGGAAGAGAGGGGAGAGAATGGGATAGGTTAGGGTTTGCGGAGAATCATTGGAGAGATGGAGAGCCGTCGACGAATCATTGGAGAGATTGTGAGAGTGGAGAGAGAATGTGTTAGGTTAGGGTTGGGTTTAGATTAAGGTTGGATCTCTCATGACCGTTAAATTAAAAAGCACTACATATCATGATTTTAAGGGATACTCCAAGGGAACTTACGTATCTCCAAATTGAATGGATAAAAATCCCCAAAAATTTGTACTACTAATGGGTTTTCCCCCTCGATTCTAGAATTTAAAACATTTTGCACAGCAACGTGCATGTTTTTTTTTATTTTTTTTGGGTAAATGAGCAACGTGCATGCCAATATATGCAGTCTGTCGCTCCTTCTATTATTGGATTCGTTTTTTTTGGGTAGAATTCTATTCTTGAATTCATTTGGTTAATTAAGGGGGTTTATTTTTTATTTTTTTTGGGTTGATGTGAGAGTATTATTACAGTTAACTAGAATATGCTAACATGTCAATGGATAGATTCGGGTCGGGTCGAATCTATTACACACTGCTAAGGGCCGTTAAAATTCCCGACCAAATTACGCTTGACACTCTTAGCCCCGGCCCGGACCTAGAAATCTCAACCTTTTTCCAGGCCAGATCCTGTTGGGTTCAGTGCGGGCTTGGGTTTGCCGGGCCAAACTTGCACCCATGCCATTGATTTGATTTTAACTGAGTCACGGTTTTGGATATTGGATTGAATCGGATCGGATCGGATCGGATCGGATTGACAGTTTCAGAGTTTTGATGAAAATAAAGAAGCTTAATCATTGACTCACCAAAATAAATAGACAATTCTGATTATGCTCGATTCCCGGATGAGTCGAGTCCCCACCATCTTCCCATCCTCCTTATTTTATAATACAAAGTAAGTATTAACTTCATAATCTCACATCAGATCAGATCAGATGAGTTTCACAGATCGAGCTCCACAAAACAAAACAACCCCAACCAAGAGAAGAGAACACCACACCATGGATGCCAGTCCTATCAGTACCCTTCTCTCTTTCCTCTTGATCACTCTCTTCTTCCTCCTATCCTTTCTCCCAACACCTTCTTATTCATCTGAATCTTTGGCCAAATCTGGTCGCTGCAACCATCACGACTACAAAGCACTGATTAACATCAAAGCAGCACTTAACAACCCAAACCACTTGGCTTCTTGGACCGAGAAAACCGATTGCTGAAACTGGTACGACGTCGTGTGCGACTCCACCACTAACCGCATCGTCGAGCTCAACATCTTCCAAGCCGACATTTCCGGCCAAATCCCTTCCGAGGTAGGCGACCTTCGATACCTCGAAACCCTCGTCTTCCGACACTTCACCAATCTCATCGGAAACATCCCTGAAACCATTTCAAATCTAAAGTATCTCACCACGCTCCGACTCAGCAGGAACAACCTCTCCGGCTCAATCCCTTCTTTCCTAAGCAAACTCATCAACCTCGACTACCTTGACCTCTCCTTTAACCAATTCACCGGTTCGATCCCTTCCTCCTTTTCCTCCCTCCCCAATTTAACAGTTCTCCATCTCGACCGAAACAGTCTCACCGGAACAATCCCCGAACAATTCGGAAATTTCAAACAGTCTTTAAACCTCTACCTCTCTCACAATCATATCTCCGGTAAGATTCCCACATCGTTATGGAACGTGGATTTCGTCACGATCGATTTAGGTCGGAACAAGCTTCAAGGTGACGCTTCGATATTGTTCAAGGCAAGTGCGTCGCTTCAGACGATTGATCTGTCAAGGAACATGTTAGCATTTGATCTATCAAAGGTGAAATTGGCCAAGAACTTGCAGTTCTTGGACATTTCACACAACAACATCTTTGGGAGCATTCCAGAGGCGATAACTGGTTTGGATTTGCAGTACTTGAATGTGAGTTATAATCGATTGTGTGGGAAAATCTCTCAAGGTGAGAACGTTCAGAACTTCGATTCCTACTCTTTCTATAATAATAAGTGCCTTTGTGGTTCACCGCTCCCCGCTTGTAAGGAACAACCGTCGACGTCACAAAAGGTATTTGATTACCATCACTTAGCCACCGTCTGATTGGATTTATTTTTGATTCGGGTGGGGTTTCATCAAAAGCTAGTGATAGGGCTTTCTTGACGCCCCCCATGTCTTCTCTTTTGCTTGTAATGTGTTTTGTTTTATTTCTTGTGTAATGTTTGTGTTAGGTGCATAAAATTGCAAGGGATCAGAAATAATTATGAGAGAAGTAATGGGGTTGATAGTTTTTAGAATTATTTTATGTGATTTAGTAGTTATGTTTTACGTAGCTAAGTAGTTAGGGAATCGTGGCTAGTAATGGAGATAGTTAGATCCAAATTTGTATCCTTAATTATAGTTGAAGAATTTAATGGAAAAAAGTAAGCAAACTTTGATTAATTTGAGAACAACCCTTGCATAGTTGGTAGAAGTGTGGAGCATAAAGCGCATCCTACGTTGTTGAGAAAAAGGAAGTCATGGCTTCCTCGATAAGGCCAAAGAAGCTGTCTATTAGATATCCAACTAATGATAAAGAGGGTTTTTGAAGATTCATCATGTTCTAAAGAATGAGGAAATGAGAATTATAAGACTAAAATATGGATTGAGAGTGAATTGTATCCATTGAGGTGAGAAAGGTTTGGGTTACATAAGTTAGAGATGTAAATAGATAGTGAAAAATTCAAATTCGATTCGCATCCGTATCTGTTTAGGGATATCCGTATCCGGGCAGGAAATATCCGGATCCGATTGCATTCGATCCGTATCCAATCCGTTTACATCCCTAACACCAAACAACTGAGCAAGTAGTTAGTCAATGTTATTAATAATTAATCTTAAGGTATTTCAAAAGATCATGGGTCGAGAACTCGCCAGATCTCGCCGAGATCTTGCCGAGTTTCTCGATTTTTCAAAAACTCGAGTCGAGATGCCATACACATTATAAAAATACATTTTCTCGGCAAGGTCTCGGTATCGACTCGACCCAGCCAAATGAGTCCAATTTTGAAGCTTTTTTTCCTGATTTTTTACGTTATAAAAATACAATTTCTCGGCGAGGTCTCAAGATCTCGGTATCGGGTCTCGATATGGGTTTTGACCCATTTTTTCTCCCCATTTCACCAATCTAACCCATTTTATAAACTAAGCTAAATGGACAGAACTGGAAAATCTCGCTGAATTATGTCCATAGCTCTAAATAAAGGGAAAACAGCCCATTTTGCTCCATTTTCTTCCTCTTTCCTTCGAATCTTGGGTGGATTGCATGGTTTCAAGTGAGATTCAAGTGCTAAATTGAAGATTCAACTCCAACAGTCCAAGAATCATCACCTATTTCAAGAATTTTCAAAGGTATTTTCTAATTTTCAAAGTGAAACTCATATTTGGACTTGCTTTTTGGGAAATCTGGGCATGCCATTGTGTTTAAATGGTCTGAAATAGGCTGAATACCAAGTTTCAGACCCAAAATATATGTAAAACCCACCAAGTTGGGGGTTCGAGTCAAAAAAAAAAAAAAAATACAGCAACTCGCCGAGATCTCTACTCGTCTCGATTTCTAACTGGGCCGAGATGCCACCGAGACCCGAGTTTTAGAACCTTGCAAAATATAAAGCTACCTCAGATTTGGCTTTAAAACTAAGAATAGGGCAGCTTCTTATGGCTTAGGGGCCCAGGCCTATAGCAACCCACATTCTTGTTGTCATGGGTTTGTATGAGCCAAAATTTGGGCTTGGACTTGGTTGGATTGGCCCAATAAAAAGCCCTATTAATTTCCTAGACTAGCATCTCGCAACATTATATATAATCATCAAAAGTTAAAGGATCACAGTCTTATTAATAATACTTCAGTAATAACCCTAAATAGTAAGTATAATATTATACACCAAAGATTATTATTTTTTTGTCCCTTTAATGGTTGAACAGATCAAAGCTAGTAATATATTCAGACTGTTTATTATTTGTATGATGATGAGATTTTGACTTTTCATGGGTAGGGAGGTAAGGCTTCCTCCACCCTTGCGTGTATTTTCTCTACTTTATCACAGCTACTATTTTCTCTCTTTCACCCAAGCATCATATATAAGAAGGGCTCCGCCAAGTACATACCACAATGAAGTATGGTAATTGAGGAACTTATTTCACTAAAATAAAGGAAAAGGGATCTACACACTAATGTCCTGTAATGAAATCTTACACTATAGCATTTTTACAACCGTTGTAGACTTGTGGTAGACACAATGGTGGTGGATTAAAATTCTCTACAATGCAGGCATCTTGCAGTGCGGGCCTGAGAGCTTGACACATGGAAGAAGCTTCATCAAATGGTACGAGCTCGAGGTAAGGCAATTTATTTTTTCTCTCTTTCTTCTCGAGCTTGGCACCGTTTGATGAAACTTCTTCCACCTATCGAGCTCTCACACCTGCACTACAGTGCACCGCAAGAATAAGACATTGCAGAGGATTTTTTTTTTTTTTTTTCCAATGATGATTGGTATGGTGACATAAGTGGTGATACAGGGGAAGAAGCCGTTGGTCGCATCTCGTGGTTAGAGTTGGTGCTAAAAGGAATAGGTGTAGTGTAGTAAGTGTTGGTGTAGTGGATCATGGGTGCTGTAGGATAGAGGTAACGAACGGTTCAGATGCTTCCCTTACTATCAGACGATCAATAAAGTGTTGGTCTGTTAAATTCCTTTTATATCCTTCCTTTATATCCCACTGGTGTGTACATCATTTTCCCTTTTATAATTCTCAACAGTACTCTTCTTAACAATATAATATATTTTTTTTTTTGAAAAATCACTGCTGGTCAGTTGTGTGGCCCCTGCCCAGACACAAGAGTGTGAATTCACAACAACGCCCCTTTAAAACAAAAAATTCTACCCATGTTGATGTCTTTATACACGGTGCAAGGGCTATACAACCAGACAAAGCTCTTTTGTCCTTTCATTTTTTTTAAATAAGGTATTATAAAAATAAAAATATTTTACAGAACAAAACTTTCATGTAAAATAATAGGGAAAAAGAATGCTACCTGGACATGTGTGGTGTGCTGCCCTTGCGCCTAGCTACAGGGGCATGCATAATGACCATCGTGTCCTCATTAAAAGATGGAGTTTCTCAAGGGCACAATGCTCATTCTGTGCACCCGTGTCTATGCGCAAGGCCGCGCATAATGCGGAATAATTATCACTTCCAATTCGCGGGTACCTCCAATTCCTCTAATAGGGGGGAGTGGACCCCACCTTAGATAGTGTTTTCGAACAGAGGGTAGGGTGGTCATTCTTGCCCCCATGTGAGAAATTGGAGGAAATGGAGGGGACAGCAAATTGGAGGGGATAACGTTTCCACAATGCGCACCTAGATAAGTAGCGTTCTGCAAAATATTATTTGCAGAAAAAATACAAACCATACATGTCTCAATGCTTGGGTTCGAACATGCAAACCAAGTTTTTTTTTCCACGCTAATTAATAGCCATAAATTCTTACCAAAAAAAAAAAGACCATAAATCTCCAGCTCAATGGGTTTCGTACAAGCATACCAAGTCTTTTTCCCGGCCTAATTAATGACCGTAAATCTCCAACTGCTAGCTTTCTATGAGGCATTACACCGAGCATGGATCGGGCTGGGCGGATGACATGCACCCGAAAGACAGTTCGCAGCCGTTCGAGACCGAATCATGTCCTTTTATAAGTACTGTCTAAGGCCTGGCCTCTAGGCCCACTCGCATAAAATCCACAGGTAAACCAAAATTTGGGCATGGGCTTGGTTGGTTGCAGGATTATAATCATAAAAACAGTCTTATTAACAATTCATAGTCATTAACAAAACATCATTAATAACCCTAAGCACTACATCATATATAGATAATACAACAAAGAAAGACATTTCTTTCACTGGTTGTTGAACATACCAAAGCTGGTATTTGCAACGGTGAAGCCTCCGTCAATAACAAAGTTATGGCCACTAACACATCTTGACTCATCGCTCCCAAAATAAAGTGCAGCCTCAGCAATATCTTGTTCACCCAGGTTAACTCCTTTGAGACACGCCAACCCTTCTACACTCTTTTCTATCATATCATCTTCATACTTCTTCAAGAAATTCTTAACAAAAGGTGATGCGATCGCGAATGCTGAGACACAATTAACCCTAATCCCAAGCCGACCCAGTTCCGCAGCTGCATTCTTAGTGAGACCTACTACTGCATGCTTGGAAGCTACATAAGCATGAGTGGCTATACCTCCCACGATTGAACTCACACTCCCATTGTTAATGATGCTGCCTTGTTTCGCCGGTAACATGACACGAGCTGCGTGTTTGGTGCCTAAGAACACACCGGTGACATTGACGTCGAGGACCCTTTCGAAATCGGATTTTTGGTTGTCCACAATTCTTACCTTAGGTGGATCAATGGTCCCGGCATTGTTGAACATTATGTCAAGTTTTCCAAATCTTGAAACAGCCTCTTCTACTGCGTTCTTCACATCATCTTCTTTGGTGACATCGCAATGCACGAATAACGACATCTCTGCCCCAATTTCTTCACACACGGATTGACCCAAATCATCTTGGATGTCGGCAATCACTACCCTACAACCATGCAGGGTGAAGAGTTTGGCAGTAGCTTTACCGATGCCCGCAGCACCACCAGTGATCACTGCAACCTTACCCTCTAGTCTGTCAATTAATTAATGGTTCTGATCATCATCATCATCATCATCATCATCAATTTATTGGAAATGAAAAAGAAAAAAATATACACAAACTAAGGTGTTATAATTTTCGACAAAGAAATTAAAGTTTCTTAATTAGTTGATCCTACTAGCTAGGAAAACCCCAGAATGAATCATCTGCACACATACATGTGATCGAGAGGCAATCACATGTCCCATTTTTATCATTTACAAAGACGACCAAGAGGGGTATTTAAGAAAACAAAAGGGACATGTGACTACCTCTCACATGTACGTGCAGAGGAACTGAACTCAAAAAAAAACCAGCCTCATTTCTTTTGTAACAACATCGAGGGATCCCAACTATATATTGCCATTCTTTACCGGCAAAAACCTAGAAATGAAAGACAACATAAAGAGAGAGAGAGAGAGAGAGAGAGAGAGAACCTCTTTCCCATAGAATTAAGAAGATTGTCAGAACTCATGGTGAAACTTGGACAGTGGGTTCACAAGAGATTGGTTTGGTTAGTTAGATCTTTGTTGATCTTCTTCTAAACCTGTATCTCATATCGGGACTGAAAGCAAGTATATATAACCCCCCACCAACACACACACACACACACACACACAGCCTCGATCTATATGACTCTATCTGAGATTCTCTCATGTCTTAAGGAAATGCATGTGATCCATGGCTTCCCAACGCTCCCTACGCACACACACGAGAGAGAGAGAGAGAGAGAGAGAGAGAGAGTGTGGTCCCAACAAATGTAAGATAGAGATGAGGATGTAGGGACCATACCCAATGGATGGTGGGAGAATAGGAGATCGACTCTGGTGGTTAAGTGTGGAAAAAATCTGAATTCGATAGAAAGACTATCGAATTAATAAAAAAAGACAAACGCATTATTGAAAGAAATCTGCATTATCACGTTGACTCTTTATTTTTTTGGTAGAAGCATTATCACGTTAACTATGAGGTGTGTAACATGCTAACCGTGATTTAAAAACTTCCTAATCCATATTTAATACAACTTCTAATTATAACCACTAGTGAAATTTAACATCCCGACAAAACAAAGGTTGTTCTATTAAAAAAAAAAAAAAAAAACAAAACAAAGGTTGTCGGCTATCAAACATAAATATAGAAGACCCTGGCCAATTGATTTTGCTTTTCTACCCAAAAAAGATATAAAAGCAAATGTCCAAATCCGGGATGATAAGGAAACTACTACTTTACGATTATCTTGATTAAACCACTGCTTTAACTGTTACGCGTGTGTGAGGGGAGGTGAATGTTCACGTACGTGAGCATACGTGAATGATTCACAACTGTTCAACTGAAACATTCTCACAAAATAGATTCAATCTGAATGACCGTAAGTTGTTCACATACATGAATATTCCCCGCATGTGTTGGGTTAAGACATTAATAAGTATTTATTTAATAGGAGAATGTTTTCTGTGCCGCAGCATAGCCTGCGCCCAGACACTTGGATCTACCACTCAGGGGGCAAGATAGTCATTGCACCAAACCCATGTGCTTGAGCCTAGCTTACACAGCGGCACAGAGAACAGCACCCCTTATTTAATATCCAAGAACCACTACAACAAAAAAGGGTATTAGTGACGCTTTTTAGAGACGAAAAAATATTTTTGTCCCTAATAAAAATTAATAGCGACGGTAATGTAATTTCCATCCCAAACAATAGAAAAGATTAGTTATCTTGGGACGGACAAGATATCCGTCCCATAAAATGTGTACTAGGGACGGATTTTATTATTCGTCTCGAATAAAACATATATTTGCGTTGGAAAACCATCTCCGTCCCTATAAACCAAGTACATAATTGGGACAGATAACTTCTCCGTCCCAAAAAAATTCAATAGAAATGGATATCTTGTCCGTGCCATGTATAGGTTAGCTTGGGTAAGTTAGAGATGGAACGTTCCGTCCCTACTATTACAGTTTTATTTGAGACGGAAAGTTTCTGTCTCCACAACAACAAATTTATTTGAGACGAAGCTAATTTTGTCCCTATAATAATAATTTTATTTGTGACACCTATTATTCCGTCTCTATTAAAAACATATTGTTGGGACGTTGAAATTTCCGTCCCTATTATAAACATTTCGTTAGGACGGTCCAAATTTCCATCCTTATTATAAACCTTTTCTTTGGGACAAAACATATTCTGTCTCTATTATAAAATTTTTTGTTTGGGACAGTAAGTGTTCTGTCTCAAAAATAAGATTTTGCTTCCCAATACCCACACCAACCTTTTGCCCACTTTTTGATAGCATACGCGTGAATAGGATTGTCAATAGTCTATTCGGGCTGGATGACTTTCGGTGTCGGAATGAGTGAGACCAAAACCAAACCGTTAAGAGACATAAGTTTTCGGTCAAGATACAATTTCTGTTAATTTCGGTTTTTTCAATATTTGGTTAATATATTTTCGAGTTTGAACCATAATGATATCTTACATTCATAACTTGCATATAGTGAGAAAGTATTCGATAAATACATTTTAATTCACTTGAATAGGAAAATTGATTTGATGTTCATATTATACAAATCAATTTTCATATTCATAACCTTATTGATTTGTAACACTTTTCCTTATAATAAAAAATGTACTCACATGTCAGCATTTAAGGGTGTCAAAACCAAACCGAACCATTTAACACCCTTAAATATACATAAATTAATGTGCCAAAATCAAATAGATACCATTTATTGAAACCAAACCAAACCATTTAAAACCGGAACCTTAAAACCATTTAATAAATGGTTTGCTTATGGTTTCAAAATTGAGACCGTTTAATTAAATGATTTAAACTGATTTGGACCCTTTTAACTGAATCCAGACCGTTTAACACCCTTAAACTCATGGGAGTGTTGGCCTAGGCCACACTTCTTGATAGAGTTCTTCCCCCTCTCCCCCCCCAAATACTTATTGGGTAATAGATCTCTACTTGGTCGCATGGTCTCTAAAGCGGTTGGGCCAATGGGGGAGCACGTCTGAGTATCATCAAGGGGGCAAAGGTGTCATTTCACGGTTTCCTGTGAGAGGGCGTAGGAAACACCCCCAAGTGGAGATCTTTTTTCCCTTAGTTATATTAGGGAAAAAGATCCCTGCTTGGTGCCCCCATACACCCTCTCATAAGACACCGTGAAAATGACGCTCTTACCAGGGAAATGAAACCGAACCCCGAGTGGGCACCGTTAGAGATATCCAAAATAATCCACTCAATTAAAAATCACAGAAAAACCAACTAAAAAAAAAGAAAAGTTTTTGGGTTTAGACGTCAGAATAAAAAGGACAATCTAAAGATATGGATTATTGCCTAGGGGGGAGGCGGTCCAGGGATGAACGGATGGTGAAAACCGATCTTGGCCCCGGAACCCCGACACCCACCCCCTCTTACCCTTTTTGGTAGATACCCATGTATACTCTACCATTAGCCCAGATGCTGGTATAGGGACCATGCAACCAAGTAGCAATCTCCTGCCCTTTATATTATTTTATTTTTTTTGGATTACGCGGTAATTGGTTTTATGCGGGCGGGAATGGTTTTTATTTTTCATTCCCGCTATTCTGTGAAAAACCCTTCCTCATCCACATCTACACTTCTGCGTGAGAAGTGTAGAACCCTAACATATGAAACACCCTCTGTTTCCTATCGCTCTCCCTCACTCTCTCTTTCGAAATCCCTACCTCTCTCTAATGATTCTCGCTCTCTGAACTCAGCACAGAAATCTCAAGCTCTTTCTCGTTTCACTCTCTCTCTTGAAATCCCCTGTCTCTCTTTAATCACTCTCCCTTTCAAACTCTCTCTCTCTCTCTCTCTCTCTCATGAACGTTAACAATGTGGTCTTCTTCTAACATCTGATTTGCATCATTATCGTTGGAAGCAAGCATAGATAAGAGGACAAACAGAGCTGCGATATCATCATCTGGGTTCTAAACACAGTTCCAATCCCTTATCTCTGTTGCTGGTGAGTTTCTCTCTCTCTCTCTCTCTCTCTGGTTTGATGCTTTAATGTTGGAGAATAACTTGATAAACTTTTTTGTGTTAGTGAAGAGTGTAGAGCGGTCTTGCTTGTGCATAAGCAATTTAAAGTGAAATAAATTACCTCTGATTCGTTATCCAATCTCAACTTGTTAACCAGATATTTCATCAGCAATCGAACTGTCATTATGCCATCCCTATTGGATTCCCCCAAAAAAATAATAATAATAGAACATCGTAGTTAATATTCCCAAGATAATAGACCACTACAATGATATAACCTTCTTTGGTCATGGAAAATCTGCCTGCCATGAAAAAATAGTCTCTTTGCTGCCATCTGTTTGAGGGGAGCAATGGTGATGCAGATTTCCAGTGATATAAATAAGAGAAAGATGGCATGCGGTTTTGATCCAAACCTGACCCATGGTTCAAGTTCTGGATCAATCAAACTTCTCCAAATCATGGACTAGCTTTTAGCAGTTTATTTCCTTCATTTTATTACTGTTTAAGTTGTTTGGATAGATTAGAATACCACTTATAAATTCCAGATCTGTTTTTAAGTCTATGTCAGTTATTTATTCAGTTTAGAATTCCGCCCTTTTAAGTCCATGATAGGAAGAAATTCCTTTTTTAAGTTGGGTTTTTATTTCTTTTATTATTACATTATTTGGTCAGTTAGGGACTCTCCTCTTAGCCTGTGCAAGGGAAGCAGTTACCTAATCAAGTTAGGGTTGTTATAAGGTAATTGAGCCAAGTTAGAAAATTTTCCAAAGACTATTGGTTGATGGAGGACTTTTAGTGTGTCTGAACTGTCTTTCTAAGTTTTAAAGAAATATTTTAAGGCTTAACAGCTCCCAATGATTTGACTAATGGAATTTTGACTTCAGCGTACCAATTCTGTGGTGATTCAGAATATTTCTGTTGTGGCGATTCCAGGGAGGCCTTGGTGGTGATTCTAAGGTTGTGTTTCAGGTGGGATGCCTGAATACTTATCCTCTTCTTCTCTTAATTATGTTTTCTTTATTTAGTTACTATTCTGTTTACTAAAGTTCTACCTTCTTCCTGAAATTTCTTTTTCTGGTTATTAACTGTATGTTCTGATTTGATTTCAGTTTTGAAAACTTTTAAATTTCTGGTTGAACCCAAGAGTCCTTCTAGTCAACTTGTTAAAATCTCTATTTTTTTTTCTATTTGTTTTTAGTATTTTGGTTCTGTCATTTGGCTTAATTCTCTGCTAAATCAACTCTTATATCCATACATAATAATCTGGTTTAATGATTGAAAATACTGTGGTTGTTTTAGTGTCTGGTCTGGATTTTTAGTTTCCTAACCTCAGTAGGAAACCACCATAACTTGCAATCTGACCTTCATATTCAGATTTTGTTCTCAGAACCATTCCTCCTGTTGAACAGGCTACTCAATTTAAATTTTAGTCACATTAGACCTGTTTGAATGCATTATTGATTTTCTTTCATTACTTTTTGGTTCTTCAATTCCTGCAATTCTTGTTTTCTATGGGATTTCTGAATTCTTAAGCCTTAGGTGATTTACCACCCAATTAAATATAGTTACTATAGACATGCAAATGACAAAATAACTTCTTGGTGAGTTTTCCTACAACTATACTGTGACTTGCACTCTGTTTTCTTTTTCCTCAGTTCTTTTAGTTATGAATAACTGAGTTTTATTGTGAAAGAGAAAGGTGAGTAGAAACACACTACAACAGCCTTCTGAAATCAAGCAATTCATCACCTTCTCCCACATAAATTGGGGCATTGCAATGAATATGATCAAGATGGTGCATCCTGGACAGATATACCCCTCCAATTCTACTGGCATGCTGGCCAACCACTGGAATATCTACAAATTGGGATAGCATCATATGTTAGTTAACCAAATTTATATGTTATTAGATTTACAAATAACATAACACTGGAATATCTGCAAATTGGGTCATGTGGGTCATGACCTGTAGTATAGTGACCCACATTTATATGGTTTGCTTAACTCCATACCATCTCCATTATGTTCTTTGTGTTAAATATCTCTTTAGAGTTTGCTGCTATTTGTTTCCCCACCTGAATCTGTGGAATGTCGCTGGCCATTTTCATATCTAAAACAGAGCAATCATTTTCTGTTTCATATTTATAGGCTGCCCAGATTTGCTGCAGTTCTTCTAGTTGTTTACTTTGTATTTTCATGGAAGCTCCAGTGGGACCACTGAAGAAATTCAGTCTAAATTGAAAATCAAGTCATATATCCCAATTTAGATTGAACCCATGTCGTCATTATGCTTCCAACCCTTTTACCTTAAGCCAGAATTTTCAATTTAGATTCTGGTTCCAAGTATGTTCCCAGACTTTGTGATCTTCAGGACCCCATTCTAGGCTGTGGACCCCATCAATTTAATACCTTGATCTTCGTATGATCATTTTTTAAGTGATCGTATATTCTGTATTAATATGTATTATCTGCATTATGTCTCTTTAAAATTTTAACTTTTGCCTTTTTCAGTTACAGTTAATAGCTATGTCTAGAAGTTGGATTGATAACTCAAGGGAACCATCTTTTAGGGTATCTACACTATACATACAGGAGGTCAACAATTTTCTAGACTATGCATTTTCTAATGCAGCTATAGGGGATGAGATCTTATGCCCATGTGTAAAGTGCATAAATCAATTATGGAAGACTCGAGACGAAGTCTTTGAACATCTGATATGTGATGGATTTTTAAGGAGTTATACAATTTGGAGTTTCCATGGGGAAGACGTATCTTCACACACACCTCCCCTTGTAAGTCCTATCCTACATGATGAAGGTGATATGGATGATGGAACACGTAACATGTTATCTGAGATGTGGAGAAGAAATGTACATGAAGGACATGGGGATGGTGCCACCAGTGAACATACAAAGGGGCGGAGTGTCGAGCCAGAGAAGTTTGATCAGTTGTTGGAAGATGCAGAGAAGGAGTTGTATCCAGGAAGCATTAAATTTACCAAGTTGTCATTCCTTATTCGGCTTTATCATATAAAATGCCTATGTAAGTTGAGCGACAAAGCATTCTCAATGTTGCTTGACTTATTGAAAGAGGCATTTCCTAGCCGAATTCATTGCCGAAAACTTTGTACGAAGCAAAAAAGATTGTAAAGGATTTGGGACTCACTTACAATAAGATTGATGCCTGTAAAAATGATTGTATGTTGTATTGGAAAGAGGCAGCCAATGCTAAGTTTTGTTACAAATGTGGCACATCAAGATATACATCAGAGGACAAAAAAATCCCGATTAAGATATTACGTCATTTCCCTTTGATTCCAAGGTTGCAAAGGTTATACATGTCGTCCAAAATCGCATCTAATATGCGATGGCATCAAGAACAACGTACAGATGACAAGAGGTTATGACACCCAGCTGACTCTAAAGCTTGGAAGGATTTCGATAAGCGGCATCCAACTTTCAGTGAGGACCCTCGTAATGTAAGGCTTGGGCTCGCAAGTGACGGATTCAATCCGTTCAAGACAATGACCACAGATCATAGTACATGGCCTGTTGTGGTGATGCCATACAATTTGCCACCATGGATGTGTATGAAGCAACCCTTCTTCATTCTTACATTGCTTATCTCTGGCCCACGACAACCTGGGAATGATATAGATATATATTTACAACCTTTGATAGATGAGCTAAAAACATTGTGGGACACTGGGGTTGAGACTTATGATGCATATAAGGATGAGTCATTTAAGATGCATGCATGCTTGTTATGGACCATCAACGATTTTCTGGCATATGCTAACCTCTTAGGTTGGAGCACGAAAGGTGGTTTGGCTTGTCCTTATTGCAACAAGCATACTTCATCCCGTTGGCTGAAATATGGAAGAAAGTATTGTTACTTAGGCCATTGCCGATTCCTTCTCAGAAATCATAAATTTTGGAGTGATAAAAGATCTTTTGATGGTCATAAAGAACATAGAGTCCAACCGGAGCCACCTTCCGAATATGATGTGTTAGAACAATTGTATGGTGTTGAATTTCCTCCATTTGGAAAGGATGATAATATCAAAAACAAAGGAAAAAAGGAAAAGGGGAATACAACAGCTAGAGACCCCACTTAATTGGAAGAAGAAGAGTATATTTTTTTATTTGCCTTATTGGAGAGATAATCTAGTCCATCACAATTTAGACGTGATGCATATTGAGAAGAATGTGTGTGATAGTATCATTGGCACATTGTTGGATGTGAAAGATAAAACAAAGGATAAATTGAATACACGTCTTGATTTGAAAGAAAGGAACATACGAGTAGATCTTCAACCAAAAATTATTGAAGGTAAGAATAAAGTGATATTACCCCCTATATGCTACACACTATCTAACAAAGACAAGGAGGTCTTCTGCACAGTTGTGAAGAGTGTGAAGGTTCCAGATAGTTATGCTAGTAATATCTCACGGTGTGTGAAAGTCAAAGAACGAATTATGTCAGGAATGAAGAGTCATGACTATCACATTATGATCCATCAACTTCTTCCAGTGGCTATACGTAATGTTTTGTCGAGAAATGTTAGATCAATATTAATAGAATTATGTGGGTTCTTTCGAGAATTGTGTAGTAAACTTAGTACAGAGGAGGACTTCAAGAGACTTGAAGAAAATGTTGTTGTAACACTTTGCAATTTGGAAAGGATTTTTTCACCTGGATTCTTTGATGTAATGGTGCATTTGATCATTCATTTAGCATTCGAGGCGAGATTGGCGGGTCCAGTACAATACCATTGGATGTATCCAATTGAAAGGTTAGTGCTTAGTACTTTGATGAATAAATTACTTGTTTAGGTACTATTTATTAATTAAAACCAATTACAATGGGATGACACTTTCTGTAATATGTTGTATCTTTGTAGATTCCTCAAACACCTTAAGGACCATGCCCACAATTCTAGTCGCCCAGAGGGATCAATAGCAAAAGGATACCTTGCGGATGAATGCTTAACTTTTTGTTCTCGATACTTCGAAGGTGTGGAAACAAGGTTACATCAGCTTATTAGGAATGTGGGGTCAATTGAAGTGGAAGATCCAATCTCTATATTCTCAAACATAGGTAAGCTGCTAGGAAAGTGTGAGATGTTCCGACTAGACATGACAGAAAGGAACCAAGCACATTGATATGTGTTGCTCCATTATGATGGAATAGAAGGATATCGTAAGTAAGTATTAAATATAAATTATTCAAGTTTTAGTCTTTATGGGTTTATTTTATAGCAACATTGTGTAATATTTTTCTCTCTCCAATTTTAGACTCCACCGCGAAGAAATTCAAAGGGAGTTAGGTCGTAGGACTCGCTCAGATAAAGTTAATGATATCCATCTTAAGAAGTTTCCGAAATGGTTCAATGAGCATGTAAGTTTAGCACTTCAATAAATTTGGAGCTTTGCACTTGGTCATGCCAAATCAGCATATGAATGTTTGTTAAGAACATCTCTAATCTTCTTCCGATTGCTATTCCATTATCAGATATTGAAACAACGTCAGAGTGGGATTGAGGTGTCTGAACATATCAGATGGCTTGCTAATGGTCCTAACTTTGACGTAAGAAGTTATATGGGCTACATTATTAATGGGATCAGGTTTCACACTAAGCACCTTGAGATTAATAGAAAAACTCAGAATAGTGGGGTGCTAGTAACAGCATTGACACAAAGCAGATCAAGTCGGAAAGACAAACAACATATTGAGGGAAATGTAACATATTATGGAATTCTAAAGCAAGTCATCGAATTGGAATATTCTGCCAATCTCAGAATAATGCTATTTCGGTGTGATTGGGCTCATATTGAGAAGGGAGTGAAGAAAGATGAGTTCGGGATACAGTTGTAAATTTCAATCATTTAATGCATACTGGTCAACTTGAGCTAGATGATCCATTTGTATTTCCTTCACAAGTAGAGCAAGTGTTTTATGTCCCAGATCCCCTCAAGTCAGATTGGCATGTTGCCATTAGGACAAAAAATAGGGATATTTATGACATGGAAAGTGAGTCTACTGATGTTCCTGATCAGGTGATAACACAGAGCACATTGCAAGTTGGGCAAAATGTGGTAGGTTTAAATGGGGAAAGTGATGGTGATGTTAGTTGGATCAGGTCTGATATGGAAGGAATGATAATAGACACTCCCATCGAAGTTATCAATGCAATGGAAAGTTAATTAGTGAAGTGACCTCAAATTGAATAACCATAATGGGTAAACATGAAATTATTTGTTATAAATTATTTATTATTTTTTCTTAATATTATTATGTATTATTTAGTTCAATTTATTAATATTCTTGCCAAAAACAGGTATCACCAATGAGAAAGATACAACACAAACAAAGTCGGGTACACTCGAGAGAGGAGATGCAAAACCAGTCAGAGGCTACTGATCAACCATCACAACCATCACATGGTCGATAGTCTTCTCCAGCTCCAACTCCAACTAGAACCTCTGATCCACACTTGGCCCAAGATGAACCCGACTTTGATGCTAATACAGATGGAATGGATTCAGGTAAGACAATTAGTAATTATTGGTTAATGAATAAGTGGATCTTGGGGTACCCATGTGTTGGGGAGAGACTTGGAACATCCAACGTTATTGGCATGCTTGCTTGCTTTACTTGACTTTTCTACTTTGATATTTTATTGGTTTATTATAACGTTTAATTAGAAGTTGTTGATAATTTTATTGTCTTACCATAACCATATATCCCTCCTCTATCTATATAATGTTTTTTGGAAGAAAGGATGCAATTTCATGACATCTAAGGTAATTGAATGAACATTTTTGCCATGTAGATTCTGGACCAATTATGAGAAAGAGGCGAGGACCAGCAAGGGGCCTCAAAATTGCTTCATTGCCCCCTGACCAAAGAGTGGACATTTTTGTTAATGATCGCGGGTAACCATGCAACGATGAAACATCCCAATTGATGACTTGGATTGGGACACTAGCATGTGCTTCATCGAATTTGCCGTGCAATTATACAGATTGGAGAAAGATTCCAATGGAGAAGAAAGATGATGCATGGAAGAAAATCAAAGTAACATGACACTCAAATAATAACATCCAGTATTACTTTTTCCAACAGATTCAATGTTTTAGTAACTGATATTTTTTTTTTTAATGTTTACAGGAAAAATTTAATCTTACCGATGATACTAAGGCATGGGCATTACAAAAGTTGAATGATCGTTGGAGAGACTTTAAGTTTGATTTGAAGGCAAAGATCTATAACCGATATACCACATATGAGGAACGGGTTTTGAATCGTGATAAACGTGTTCCACTAGAGCAGTGGCTAGATCTCCTCCGCTTGTGGGATACCGATTCTTTTCAGGCATGACCTCTACTAATGCCATGAAATTATGTTTTTTTAATTTTAAATTGGGGTTTTTCTTATTATGCGAGATTTTGTTGAGATTTGCATGTATAATTTTCTCAAACTATGACTAAGACTTGTATGTGTCTGTTTCAAATATGTTAGGCCATGTGTATGCGTAATAAAGATAATAGGTCCAAACTTAAAATGGGCCACACTGTAGGAAAGAGGAGTTTTGCACAAATACGAGAGAGGAAGGTAATATAGAAGAGGGTTATTCACAAGTATATAATATATTTAGTCAAATATCAAACTTTTAATGTTGAATATATATACCTTTTGTTCAGCGTAAAGAGAACCCAGATGGTGTGTCTCCCTCTCGGTTGGAGCTTTTCATGGAAACACATACTAGAAAGGATGGATCTCCTGTAGACAGCACATCACAGGAGAAAATTGTATGATTATTCAACCCGCATTTCAGTTATGATGAGCTAAGTTCATATTTGTCATATTTGTAGGATCACAAGTGCTTTCATTTCATATTTGTAGGGTCTTTGTTTAGGGGGGGGTTTGAAATTGTCTCAGTCCTAGCCTTTAACATTTTTGCATGAAGTGACTGCTCCTCAAACTTGAACCTGCATCTTCATGCTGGGCTGAAATTCTTTGTGGTACAGGGTAGGGTAGGGGATAAACACAAAGAAAAATTAAAGGGTGGAGGTGGGGGGAAGGGATGGTTTTGTAGAGGAGGAAGCAAGGAAGGTTTTGCAAAGTGGGAGAAGGGGTTGGGGCAGGGATTGAGTGGCAATCTGAAAGTACATATGGTCATGTACCCCTTACATTATGAGATCGGTTATTTTAACACCCTATTATATATATTTTTTAATGTAATAACCAAGTCTACAAAAACACATATCTGCTAATTCAGTAAAAAAGGGGGATGCAAACTATTTCTTATTTGTTATGTTGTGTGCTTCCAATTCTTAACCCACCGAAGCCCAAAATATAGCCTTATTTCTGAGAGAGAGAGAGAGAGAGAGCTACCGGGTTGTATCGAGATACAAAGAGAAGTTTAAGAAATATCCTTGCCCTACTTAATTTGAATATCTTGTTTACTTTGAATGTGTCATTGAAGTTGACATATTTTGATATATGGTGCTTGAATTTTGAAATTTGATATGGGTTGTGGAATTTGGAATAACATGTGGAATTTGAAATAGATGCTTGATAATATAGTTGCTTTGAACTTTGGATACGAGCATTTAGATAATAAATCCTTCATTTATGGGTCTATATTGCCTAATATAGTTGCTTTGAACTTTGGATACGGGCATTTAGATAATAAATCCTCCATTTATGGGTCTACATTGCCTTTTTTTGGCTCCCGTACTTGAAAAATCTTAACCTTAAAAGTAACTTTTTTAAGGCTTTGATTTTATTAGTAGATGGGATAATAGTAGAGATAACAAAATTACATATAATCAGTCAGTTTATGATGCTCTATTCGATGCCTATCTTAAAACCTTTATGGCTGGAAACACATTTGCAGCCATTTGCTGTAAAAATTCTCTCGTTGCTAGCTTAGATGGACTCCTCAAGGGTTAGTTGACTTGAATAAACCTTGGCTCCATCTAATGGTTCAACTGGAACTGTGTAAGGAGAGTTCCAATCTGCATCAAAGATTTCCTGAAGCTGTGAGACTATGGCAAGATTGTATGTCCCAAAGCTCACACCTGCTGTCGTATAGAAGTAATCCCAAACAAGATTGCTGGTTCCAATGTGTATTAGGAATGTAAGTTAGTACAACAAGTTAAGGGATACAATTGATAACAAATTTAAGATAAAAAATAACATTCAAGTAGGACTATGTTGAGCTAGCTTATAGGCAAAAGACACAACAGCATAAAAAAGAGTGTCTAGCTCTGTCCATACATGAATTGTTTCTTAAATTAGTAGAATGGAATGTTTCTTGAATTAGTAGAATGGACCTCAAAATAAGCTTAAAAAAATGAATGAATGGAGCCTATTCCACATGTTTACTTGGGTCACGCTGTTATAGGGAGTAGCATGATGGAATCCATCGAGGCCTTAACCCAACTATATGGGGTTGGTTTCACAAATCCTACCCTGCCACCACTCTATTTGAAGCATTATGGTATTTTCGTATTGTCAAAACACATAACTTTCTATATTGTTACTATAGGTTTCAAAAGTCATAACACAGAGCAGACCTAGACTATCACATTTATAAGGGAACCTCTAGATTTACCTGAGCAAAATGGAGATTCGTTCTCCTCATAAAGATACTCAACCAAAATTTCAGGCCAATAAGACAACTCTTGCCCCATGCAATTTCACAGCCATACTTCTTTGTGATTTGGGTATTTTCTGCTTCAATCTGTGATTTGTGTGGTTTGTTCTTCTACCCTGCAGCTTCTGGTTATGGCTTGTGTTGACTCTAAGTTGATTTTCAATATTGCTGCTACCTCTGGCTGGTTATTGTTGCTGTTTATGGTCACAGATATGGTCATGTCTGTTTACAATCTGCGAATGGGATCTATCTGTTATTTTCTTGGTCTGCCTTGTGGTTTGACCTTATTCTGATCTATGCTTGGTGCTGAACCTACTTTGCTTTGCTATAATGGGTGATTCTAAACCCCCTATAGAGTCTATTAATGTCTGAATTACTGCTCTATCTCCCTTGCTTTCTCTCTTTCTCTCTTCCTTTCTTTCCCTTCTTCCTCTCCCTTCATGGTTTCGCACCTTATTATTTATCGGGGTGTTCAAGTAATTGTTTCAAACTTTGGGGAGTCTAAGCAAAATGGCTATAGTATAGGGGGTGTCCAAGTAATTTTCCCTTTTATTTTCAGTTATCACCATCAACTAGGTCTTGTAGCTTCCATAATGAATTTTGTATGCATGCTTGAGATGTATTGGTAATTGTATGCTATTTTTTCTTTGAGACAACTGAAGAAATTATATTTTGTTTCCCACAAAAGCATGGGGAGATCAAGAACGCAGCACTTTCCATTCATATATTGGTCTACATGCAATTTTAGTGGTGGCAGTCCATTTCATGAAGGAAGTTATTTCTCTTCTTTATCGAAAATCAGCTGATTTTGATTTAATATGTTCAGAAAAATATATTTGAATGACAATTTGCCATTAGGGGCCCTTGTGACACTGAATTTGAAGGAGGAATTTATCATGGACGGATTTAGTTAATGTATTGTATTGAACTTGTGAGATTTAGGCTACGTTTGGTAAATGTCTGAACAAAGAACGGGCGTTCTTGACTAAGAACGTTCTTTTGCGTTCTTTGTTTAGAACGGCGTTCTGAGACCAAAAATGACTGTTTGGTAACGGTCTCAAGAACGCTGTTCAGAACGAAAATGGTGTTTGGTAAAACCTGTTCTTCCCTATTTGATGTTAATTACAAAATTGCCATTTCCTTCTAAATTACACCAATAAATACTTGTAAAATTCTTTTCTCTCTTACCTACCTTGGCATAAAATTAAAAGATCTCATTAACATAACCAAAGTAATTATAAAAATATACCAAATTTAGAAAATGCCATTAAAATTGGGTTCTTATGTGGATTAGTGTCATAACTAACAATGCTATGAACAGTTGAATAAAAATTGGGCCTTGGTGGATTCGAACCACCATCCCCTTGGAACATGGTCATGTTCCAAATGCTCTACCAATTTGAGCTAAAGACCCATCAAGTACTCATTGATTAGGGGACACAGGATAAAGTATTGTTAATTAATTTACTGTGTTCTTCCCAGTAGTACTTCCCCTATTTTTTTTTGTGGTAAGGTGGTACTTCCGACTAGGACCACCGATCTATACATGCAAAAAACATACAATCTGGTCGGCTTGTAAAGAATGGATCCATCACAACCCTATAATTCAGAAATCACTAATGATGGTGGCAGCATCTACAGATGAATGGATCCATCACAGCCCTATAATTCAAAAATCATCTATTAGGCAAGGAAGGAAAGATAATAAGGATTTCATACTAGTATAGTAATGAGATGAGCTTATAGCATTTTATTATCTTGAATTTTATGAAGCGAGACCAACATAAACCCATGCACATAAGTTTACTTTTCATATCCAACAGAGTTCAGTCAAAACAAGCAAGGAAAGATAATACAATGTAATATCCAACTGAAACTCCATGAATTCCACTGAACAACAGAGACCCACAATCTCAACTTACAACATAATCAAGAGATCATCTGCTCAAAAAAATTTAAATGTTCTTTTTTTTTTTTTTTGAAGAAATAAAAAAGCAAATAGAGAAGAACACTGACTCTGCATTACCATAGAAGGATAAAATCATAAGGAAGAAAATCAGATACAAAATTTATTCAAAATCAAGAATACAAAGCAATTTCTATTCAGGTAAATAGAGAAAACAAAAAAAAAAAACCCAACTAAATCGAGTAAACAGCCATTACAAAGAGAGAGCAGAGAGCTACAGATCTGCTACCTTACAGAGAGAGTGGGAGAGAGAGAGTCACCTTCACACTGCAGTTGCAGACAGGGTCGTGGTAGAGAGGATCACGCAGAATCCTTCAAGTTGTTGCTCCAAATCCTGAGACAAAAAAACTGAAGTGAGGGAAAGAACGAGACAGAGAGATAATAAAATCATCACGAAGAGAAGGAAAGAAGAAAGGCGCAAAAGCAAGAACGGAATGACTCAAAGATAATAAAATCCCCAAAATCCATTATACCCATAACATCCATACCTAAAAAACAAACCAGAAAATTCACATTATGTATGAATAAAATCCCCAAAATCCCTAATGACCATTCCTAAAAATCCAGACCTAAAAATCAATTTTCTCAACAAATCCATAATCATACCTTTCGGCTGAATCCTTCAAATTTTAGGGAATTCAGACACTGGTCGATCATCACAAAATAACGATCGAGAGAGAGAGGGGGAGAGAGAGAGAGAGATAGCGAGATAGAGAGTGAGAGAGGAGAGAGAGCGAGACACAGAGAGAGTGAGAGAGAGAGCGAGATAAAGGGTGAGAGAGGAAGCGATAGAGAGAATGGAAGAGAGAGCGTGAGGGAGAGAGCGAGAGAGAGATAGAGGGCATGGTACCTGCAGGTTCTCTTATGGGGTGGTCTCCTTCGTTTCCCCTTCTCTTCCCCTCCTCTTCGCAAGTTTCTTTCTCAAGCATCTGACGATTCACGGGTTTTGCTCGATATTTGCTCAAGCTTTCGTTCTTTGTTCTTTGCGCAGCCGTCTCCAAGACGGTCAGAAAGAACGTTCTTTTGGCAAAAAATCCACGGTTCGTTCTACAAAGAACAAAAACGACCCGGCAAGCCAAACATAAAATGGCGTTTTTTTGTTCTTTTTGAACAAAAGAACTGTTCAGAACACTGTTCTGAACGTTACCAAACGCACTCTTAGTCTTGATTGCTAACAAAAATTTTCTTAGGGATAAATTTCTCATGGTTGCTTTCTGAAATACAAGCTAGAAAATTGCTTATGTTACCTCTCAAATGATTCTCTCATTTATGTCTCACTCACTTTTTATTACTTAATATGATTTACAGAAACAGATGTCAGACAAACTCAAGGAGAAACCTGAGGAAGAACAAAGGGATATGGCAGTGCATGAGGAGATCTTCAGCGATGAAATGGGAGATGATGTACATGGTTGAGAGCGCTTAGCTGGAGTTGTAATTCGTCCAAAAGGGACATCAAATAAAAACATTGTTGCCTTTATGCAGGAAAATGCCGAGTTGCGGAGTGAGGTGAGAGATTTGAAAGAGAGGCTAGCAAAACAAGGTGAAGAAATCTCTTCGATGCGGTCCGATTTTAATGAGTTAATGCAATTTGTGAGAGGAAACACTTCAGCAAGCATGCAGTCCACAGAGGTTTGTGTTTTCATACTGATACTTTACATCTTATGAAATCTTTAATAGAATCAATTTATAAATAAAATCTTGATAGAATTTTATTTTTTTAGGCTTCAAATCATGGAGATGGTCCATCACAGTTGTAGTAATCATGCGATCATGTTGATCCAAAGCTTAAGGTGTGTGCATTTTATTTATTTATTTAAGAGTATTTAATTATTATTACTTAAGTCCCAAATATTTATAGTATATTGTACTAATGTTTATCCCATATAACTTGTTCAGGTTCATATTGTTACTGAATGTCAAGGAAAGAAGTCAGTTTGTCTTTGTAGAAGGAAAGAAGCCGGTTTGTTTTGGTAAAAGGAAAGAAGAACCCAGTTTGTTTTGGTAGAAGGAAAGAAACAAGTTTTTTTTGGTAGAATGAAAGAAGCTAGTAGGGTGGGATGGGGTAGAGAAGAACATTATATAGTTAGACAAAATGCTACACTTTTTGGGATGTAAATATAAAAATTGGATAGAATCATCTTTTGTTCAGAATAGTTTATGTTAATATTAATTTTGTGTATTTTTATTTAATTTTATTTTTATTTATCTTTCTTAAATAGATAAATATTAATGTACAATATATATAAAAGTGTGTTTTAGGGATGGATATTTTTGTCCCTACCAAAAGGTAAATAGGTTTTGTACCTGTAATCAACATAGAGACAGTAAATAATTGTCCCAATCATGGATCTTTAGAGACAGAGAAAAACCGTCTCTAAGTTTTAATGACAGAAAATATCCGTCCCTAAAATTGTATTATTGTCCCAACATATAACCTTAGTGACGGAGGGAATTGTCCCATAATGTAATATAGAGGTAGAAATGTTCCGTCTCTAAAAAGTACAGTAATACCGACGGATAATAATTGTCCCTAAATTGTTATTTTTTGAGACGGAAAAACCGTCCCCACATACAAGGGTAGAGACGGATCGTATTTGTCTCTAAAAACTTTTACGCGACAGAAACTTACCGTTCCAATAGAAAATATTTTTAGGGACAGTGAATTTCCGTCTCTAAAATCATTATACTGGAGACAAAAACAATCCGTCCCAATTGAGTTTTATTTAGCAACGGAAAGATTACTGTCGCTAATAAGATAATATAGAGACAAATATTTATTGCCGTCGCTAGCATATGCGACGCCTCTTATAGCGACGGGATAGGGACGGATATTTGTTTTGTCCCAAGATGGTTTTAGCGACGGAAAATACATTTTTGGGACAGTATTTTTCCGTCGCTAAAAACCCAGTTTGTTGTAGTGAACAACCACCCAAAACAAACAATCCACATGGGAATCACGACAAAAGGAAGGTAAGTGGTGCTTTTCTACTATATTGTTTTATATTTTGGTTTTTTTTTTTTTTAACACTTTTCTTTCTTCCAATGTCATTCTAGAGAGTATTTGGGCCTCACTGGTGCTCGGTTAGGTGGGGCAGAGATGGTTGCATGTGGCCTTGCTACTCATTTTGTCCTTTCCAAGGTATCTATATTACATTTTTAATATCTTGATACGAGGTTTTGTAGAAAATGTTCAATATATAGTTACTAAAAATTTTTTCCACTTCATGGCTTCCGCCACTTGGCAAATGATGTCATAATTCCAACGTTTAGATAAAAGGGGCCATGTCCTTCTTACTAGCAACTTTATTTTTACTAAGTTCAAGATCATATGGGCTTATAGATCTTACAGGCATTCTCAACTACTCAATAGAGTGTCCCTATTACATTGGATGGTTGATAATATGCATGTGCGTGTTAGTTTGTAGCGTTGGTGTTCCTTATTGTCTATAATAGTAATATTCCATATCTAACAAACTTAACTATTTAAAGCACACTATATGTTCATGATTTATAAATTCTGGGTTTTATTCTTAATGACAGGGATTTTCCTTCATTGGAAAAAGAGTTGGATGGAGTTAATTCTAGAGAGCCCAACTATTGTGTCTAAAGTCATCAATAAGTTCATTGAAGAGCCATCTATCAAATCTACTTGTGCTTTAAGAAGGTAATGATTGTTGGGTATATTCTATAGTCCTAATATATGTTCTAATATAAGTTTACTTGAATAAGGAATCAGACTGTGGTGGGTTCCACTGGATAGAATCCATTTAACCTAAAATCCTAGTCTTTCCTATAAATACTAGCTGGAGGCAGCAATCTGTTTATTTCAAACTTGATATGCAGGGTGTATTGCTTTAAGCAGCATTATGGTCAAACCCTAAACCCTAACAATAATAACCATAATATTTTAAGGAGTTATGGCAAGACAAAAGATTGTTCTTTTTTCTTCTCCTTTTTTTAAAAAAAAAATTTAAAAATACAATTAATTAAGAAGTTATAACAACCATTCTTCTTCATAAAGATTATTTCAAATAAAGTTATTAATAACAGATATTGACGGTCCCAAATTAGATTGAATATCAAAACATGGTTAGATGATGATGTGAAGAACACGTCACAAAGTCTAAGAGCCTACAAATACTGCCATGTAACGAAAAAACCAATCCCATGGAAACATACCTTTATAGTGGTAGTGTTTCAAAGATTAACCCTCCATGTGAGTAGAATAGGTGGACCATGAATGAATATATTATGAATGGGAAAGTTAAGTACAATACCTATGTTTTCAGTATCAATGATTTATTGTGATAGAAGTTTGTTATGATGATGCAGCATGGATATCATCAACAAATGTTTCTCAAGAAACACAGTTGAAGAAATACTATCAACATTGGTAAGATTTAAGAAAACTTTAAAGATACAGAGGACCATTTTGTTCATTATTTAATTGTTCCTTTTTTTTAATTAATGTTTTCATTTATAATTTTTCCCCCCGTTTTTAGTTTCTTTTCCTAATTAGTTGTTACAATATATGGATAAGATTTGTAGACATCAAAAGAAAAAAATTTTGTTTGGTAAAGGAAAATGAGGCTAAGAATGGACCAGATAGTTGGATTGTGCCAACAATCAAGTCTATGAAAGCAGCATCTCCAACTACTCTTAAAATATTTCTTCGATCGGTATTATCTTTTTCATTTTATATTAATATTAAATATATATTTAACTTATAATGTCATTAATTTGGAATATAAGAATTCTTCATCGTTTTTGTTTAACTAATTAAATATGTTGAGTAATTAATAGATCACGAAAGGACGGGGGCAAGGCCTAGATCAATGCCTAATTCGTGAGTTTAGAATGGCTTCTCATGCTTTTCGCAAAACAGTGAACAATGACTTTTATGGGGTCTGTCTATATATATGGATAAACAATGAATATTATTGCTTGAATTTTTAAATTATCATTCATCTAATTAATATTTCTAATATTTTCTCCAAATACTGCAGGGTTGTAGAGCAATATTGTTTGATAAGGATAAACAACCAAAGGTGGATGCCAAAAGATTCTATATTTTTATTGATGAATTAAAAACAATCTTAATCTTTTACACAAATAATAAATGTTCTTGTGAAAATGAAACTAATTTTTTCTTCTTCTTATTTTTTACTTTGGGATGCATGCAGTGGGAGGTTTGAAAACTAGAATTGGTCACAAATGAAATGGTGGGTCAATTTTTCACCAAAATGGATGATGATGATTGGGAAGATCTGCGGCTTGATGCTAGATCTGATGATGCCAATTTAGTCAAAGCAAGACTCTAATTTTAATCCATATAATAAAGAATAAAAATTGTATTACATAAACGTACTGTGTACGAGGGTAAGCGATACTAGTTGGATATCTATGTTCTTCCGCGGTTTATTATGTATACATCCATTTCTCTATGAACTACCACAAAAAAAACAAAAAACACCTCTTTCCATACTATAGATCGATTTGTGAAGAGGAGGAGGAGTGGTTGTGATGGTCCAAGCATTTGATGCAAACACAATCGGGTCGGGTTGAATTTGTGGAGGAGCAATAGGTAGACCACAAACAGGCGCACCCGAAGCAGCTAGCTTAGATGGTCGATCTAGAAGACTGGCTCAAAAATCCCCCAAGCTGATCATATTGGGTCAATTAAGGAAGCCAAGCAACACTGCTATTAGAATTTGAAATTTCCATATAATTTTTTTAAACTCTCTTTGTCTGGATTGTTTTATACTTATGAATAGATGGCTAAATTTAGTAGCGTTCTTCCTTTTTGTATTTTCCTTTTGCTATAACCAAGCATGTATAGGTGAATAAAGTTGCTTTTGGTGAATGAATGCACGGGGAATTCCTTGAGAGAGAAGAACATCTTCCAAGTATCTCCATTTTGGCAATGCTGCAATCTCATTCATGATCTCCCTCCATATTTTCTCTATTTCTCTATTTATCTTCTAGGTTTCTCCCACTAACTTCACCTAATGACTTTTTAGCAATGGGTGCAACGAATAGTTGAATAGGGTAAATGGAGGATGTAGAGTCCTATATGGATTAAAATCCTCTGTAGTATGGGCATCTTGCAGTACATTACAGTGCGGGCCTGAGAGCTCGACATGTGGAAGAAGCTTCAGCCAACGAGGCGAGCTCGAAGCAAGACAGTTTTTTTTTTTTTCTTTCTTCTCGAGCACGGCACCATTGAATGTCACAACTTCCACATGTCGAGCTTTCAGACTTGCACTGTAATGCACCACAAGATTAGGACACTGTAGAAGATATTTTCCAGTCCTATATATAGATAGTGATACATCCTCCCATCAAGAAATGTTAAATAAGATATGACTTTATTCCCTTAGTTGGCCGAAATTAGGTTTCCTTAATTAAATCAAAATATGAAAGATATAGAAATATATGATAGGCTAACTTCATTGGTCATGTGGGACAATAATGAAAATAAATATCCTAAATCTTTCTCCTTGCAACTCATGCATCCCTCCTCCCATCCTGCCTTTGTTCCTCTCCTTCCCTTCCTTTTCGTTGCAACACCCTCTTGCCCAATTCCTCTATCTCTGCAATGTTCCAACCCACTCTTATCGAGAATGGAACCTCTTGCACAAGTGCAGATGCAAGTACATATGAGAAACAACCGACCACCTATCGATCCCTTTTGTTTCCATAAATAAATAAATGCACTTTGTAAATTATAATAATTAGACAGGTAGTTGCCGCTCACATGTATGTGCACCTTCTTCTCACCTTATAAATTTTTGGGTTTTTTACAATTACCATCCCAAGATCTTTTTTATTTATGATTACCCCCCTCCCCCAAAAAAAAAACTTTGAAACAATTGTTACCCTCCCCTATTGCATACTAATAACCAACTGACCCCCACCGTTACAGACCAGTAACAGAAGGGGTTAATCGTGAGAGTATACCGCTGTCACGAATTTTTTAGGACCAAAATACCCTTATGTCAAAACCAAAATTTTATTCACTTCACCTGCAATTCATCTTCTTCACTTCCTCTTCACATTCACCTGCACTTCATCTTCTTCACTTCCTCTTCACCTGTTGCAGCAAATCGGTGGAAGAACTTCTTTGTGTTTTTTTTTCCTTCCGTTTTTCTCCTTTTAAGCTTTCCTCTCTTCTCGCTGTTTTCTTCCTCTTCGATCAACCCGAAAGCTATGTGCAGCAACAGAGTATACATTTCAAACACCAGTCTCTCCTCTTTAAAGAAGATCTTCTTTCACACCATGGGAGTAAGGTTCGAGCAGCGTTGTCTCTGTTCATAAGCACATCTGCCACAACATTTTCTTGTGCAATCACTCGATCTCCTTTATTTCGTACAACTTCGGACTTCTCAGATCTCAATCATGTTCGGCTGTGTACTCTGCAATCATCGCGAACCCAGAATCCAATTCTCGCTGTAAGAAGAAATCGAAGAAGGATCGAAAAACCATCTTCGTCTCCCTCTCCTTCTCCTTCTCCTTCCTGCTCCCATTTCAGGTATGATTGATATAAGCAATAACAGTTTTGAATAGTTCTTTCATGGGTGGATTGAGATTTGGATACGTAAATTATAATCGTTTCTTTTGCTAAAATTACAGTAAACAATGTCACTACTACTTGGCCGTCAACATACCCAATTCAAGATGGTAAAACCAGAATCTATTATGCCCTTATCGAAATTTATTTTATTTTCCTGAAACCAAATAGATTCGGAGGGGGAGGATTTGAGGGATGGGGAAGGAGGAGGGAGATGGAGGGTTAGTTGGGTGTTTGTGGTTTGATGATTTTGTTGAGTAATAGAAGGAAACCGGAGACTGATTTGGCCTGCGGAGTTTTAGGGCTGTTACTGTTAGGATCTTTGGTTTGGGATTGCTAGAAGGCGATGAAGGGGTGGGTTTTGGGGTTCTGCTCTTGTGCTTTGATGGTGATTTTGGGGTTAAGGAGTGAGCATTTACACATACGCCTTAAAGATTTAAGGGTTTGCTCTCCCTTCATAAAGATTGCCGGCAAGGAGAAGATGAGCTACCTAATCTTAGATTTGAAAAAAAAAGAGGAGAAATTTTTTTGATGAATTCTGTTCTACACAGTTACAACTGTTGCTAGAAGGGGTGGGTTTTGGGGTTCTGCTCTTGTGCTTTGATGGTGATTTTGGGGTTAAGGAGTGAGCATTTACACATACGCCTTAAAGATTTAAGGGTTTGCTCTCCCTTCATAAAGATTGCCGGCAAGGAGAAGATGAGCTACCTAATCTTAGATTTGAAAAAAAAAGAGGAGAAATTTTTTTGATGAATTCTGTTCTCCACAGTTACAACTGTTGCTAGAACTCTCTCTTGCTTCATTGAAGAAGAATCCATTACTCACTCTTGATGTAGTGATAGAATTCTTTGAAATATCTGTCTCTGTGACATTATCACAAGAAGCTGGACGGCTAATAGAAGAAAACCCAAATTTTGAGCTCGTTTCCAAATGGGTTTGATTCTGATTCAAAGTTCTAGAATCTTGGTGGCTTTGATACAGAAAGTTGGGATTAGATCCCGTTGGATTGATTGTGCTCTCTTGGAATTCAAACAAAGGGAAAGGATCAAGACTTGCTTGGTCACAGGCTGAACATAGTAGTTTGAATCGTTAATTCTCTGAATCTTGGGCTGAGATGTTGGTAAGTAGTCTTCATTTCTCTGCATTTCTTCTCATCTTGTGCTTCAGTTTCAGTCAAGGGCTTGTGGGTGTTTGGGCCAATCCCTATCACCGTACAATCTTCCCCTAGTCTACACCGTTTTCTCTGCAATCGACGTCATGGAAGAAGAAGAAGGAGAAGAAGGAGGAAGAGGAGAACGGACGATGATGATGGGGTGGGAGGTATTTTACAATTACCACCTCAAAAGGGCATTTTGATCCTAAAAAATTCGTGACAACAGCACACTCTCACGACTAACCCCTTCCATTACGGGTCTATAATGGTGGGGTCAGTTGGTTATTAGTATGCAATAGGGGAGGGTAACAGTTGTTTCAAAGTTTTTGGCGGGATAATCGTAAATACAAAAGATTTTGAAGTGGTAATTGTAAAATACCCTAAATTTTTTTATGATAAAATTATTAGTCAATGACTCGGATTGAGACTTTCCGTAAAAAAAAAAAAAAAAAAAGACTCGTGTTGAGACATGCAGAAAATCATTGACATGTGAAGTGAAAATGAAAAAAAAATAGTTTATATGCCCAATTTAATGAGTTGGTTTACGTTCAACGGCCTACAGTCATTCAGATGAAATCTACTTCATATGGGTCTCACAAGGTGAATTCCTTCTGAACGGCTGTTCATGTACGTTACATGAACGTGAGTGAACCTGACTTCAATTTAATTCCGTTTACTTTTTACAAAAAACCATGATTAAGAGCCCTATAAGCAATAACGATGCCGAATTTTTATCCTCTCCTGTTATTGCACGGTGTAGTACTGCATCGTGCGACACTGCAGAGATCATGTGGCACAGTGGGCCTCACATTGTGCACATGACCTCTGCTGCAGCCGTCGCACGATGCATTATTGCACCGTATAGTAACGGGAGAGGATTTAAACTCCTCTGCCCACAATCTTATTCGATTCCGGTACACATGCAGTAAGAGCTGCCATCAGCAACCATGCGTCCATGCCTACTCACTCCTATTGGTTTTATCTGGTGAAGGGGATTTTTTCCGATTCCGATTCAGATTCCGATTTCGATTCTGAATTTGATTCTGATTCCGATTCCGATTCGAATAAGTGCGACAGTTTAAGTCGTCTGAAGTTGACTAATCAAAATCAGCGACTTTGATATTCCAAACGTAGCGGACTGCCAAAGTCTTTTGACTTCTGTCTATAATTAATTGCATTAATCATAATCATGATTATACCGGTACGCCGACAATACTAATTAACTCCCTAAAATGAGATCGGGATCCACAATCATAAATAAGCACTCACAATTTTTAGTCTCGCTGCAGATCTCCACGAAAGAACCCTAAAAGAAAAAACGCCATGGACACCCGAATCTCCTTCCTCTTGACTTTCCTTCTCTTCTGTTTTCTTCCAGCACCAACTTCTTCTTCTCGATCTCTGGCTACATCTGTTTGCTGCAACTAAAACAACTACGCGGCACTGATGAAGATCAAGGCAGCACTTCACAACCCATACCACTTGGCTTCTTGGATCCCCAACATCGATTGCTGCAACTGATACTGCGTCGAGTGCAACTCCAACACTAACCGCATCCCCAACACCGATTGCTGCACTTGGCTGGGGAGTGTCGTTGCAGCGAACGGTGTGGGTGTGTTGCGACAGAGGGAATTGAGGTGGGGTTGGGTGGGCTGGTGTTGGGGAGAAAGGACATGTGGTGGGGTGGAGGCTTCGGGACAGGGTGGATTTGAGAGAGAGAGAGAGAGACATATGTTGCAGCAGGGCGCTCTTGCGCGGAACCATCGTGTGCAAGAATATAGTGGTGGGTGGGATTGTAGGAAGAAGAAGACGGGGTAGGGGCGGGTACGTGGGTATGGGTGTCAATGAATAACCAGTAACCAAGTATCGAATATTTGGTTCCAATCCGAACCAAATTTAATATGTTTAAGTCTCAGATCTGAAAATGTCTTTATAATTTTGTTCGGATCGGATCCGGATCTACCCACCTATCTGGCGGATCTATTCGGATCTAGACCAAATATCCGCCTTAAGAAATAGCATAAAACCCTAATATTTTATTAGGTTTAAAAGACTCTAATTGACGGTTACGTGGTAAACTTAGCCCTTCAATTCTCACTTCTTTCTCTTTAGTCTTTACCACTTCATATTCCTTGGGGTAAGCAAACTACAAACGAAGGATCTGCCGTGGACTAAGGGCGTCAATTGAGTGGTTTATTACAAGTTTCTTATGAAGGAGCAAACATTGATTTGTCTCGTGAATATTAGAACGGAACGAGAAATGAATGGCATAACCGGATTTAAATTGGTTATAGTAACTAGATGTAATAACTAGATAAGAATCAAATACAAGAACCGGATTGTAACTAGATCCGAATCGGAACCGTCCAGGAACGGATAGAGTATTCAATTCTAGAACCGTTTCGGGACTTGGTCCGGATCTGAATCCCACTACCACTGCTTGGAACCAAACCGGATCCGAACCGAATACCTGGTTCCGTACCCTTTTGAGATCCTTATACGTGGGTGGATTGGGATTCAGCTGGGGTGGGGGTGTGTGTGCGCATAGGGGTATGGCAGGTGGGGTGGGGTGGGGTAGCAGGATGAAGAAGAAGAAGAAGAAGAAGAAACGGATAAAACTGAGAGAAAAAGGTCTTTGACTGAGGGAGTGGAGAATATTGTTTTGGGTAGTTTCGTAAATCCAAATTCAAAACTATGTAATCTTGTTATCTGACGGAATGAGTAAATAGTTTTGTAAGAGCAAACCTGATTTTGACTAATCTTATAATTTTTTCTCATTTTTTTATGGATTGGGTCATGTGTCAGCATTGACAGGTGTTGTGATTTGTGATATCAGATCGGATTGGTCGATATTATCTTGATTGAATCGATCAAAATTAAAAGTATTATAAACAAATAAAAAATAAAAAACTTAAAATTTTTGAAAAAATAATTAATGAGAAAAGATCGATCTAATCTCGAGAAAGACCCCGGTCGATCAAATCTGAGATTACAAACCATGCTTGGGCCACAAGTTGGCCCACTCTAAGATTTAACACAGACTCATACAGTAATCCAGATTCTTGGAATCATGGTTTTGTATAAGCCAACAATTTGGGCATGGGCTTGGTTGGATTGGCGCAATAAGCAATCCTAGTAATATCCAAGACTAGCTTCTTGCAGCATTATAATCATAAAAACAGTCTTATTAACAATTCATAGTTACTTTTGAAGAGAAATGAATACACCAAAGAAAGAGCTTCTTCACTGGGACCTACTACTGCATACTTGGAAGCTACATAAGCATGAGTGGCTATCCCTCCCACGATTGAACTCACACTCCCATTGTTAATGATGCTGCCTTGTTTCGCCGGTAACATGACACGAGCTGCGTGTTTGGTGCCTAAGAACACACCGGTGACATTGACGTCGAGGACCCTTTCGAAATCGGATTTTTGGTTGTCCACAGTTCTTACCTTAGGTGGATCAATGGTCCCGGCATTGTTGAACATTATGTCAAGTTTTCCAAATCTTGAAACAGCCTCGTCTACTGCGTTCTTCACATCATCTTCTTTGGTGACATCGCAATGCACGAATAACGACATCTCTGCCCCAATTTCTTCACACACGGATTGACCCAAATCATCTTGGATGTCGGCAATCACTACCCTACAACCATGCAGGGTGAAGAGTTTGGCAGTAGCTTTACCGATGCCCGCAGCACCACCAGTGATCACTGCAACCTTACCCACTAGTCTGCCAATTAATTAATGGTTCTGATCATCATCATCATCATCATCAATTTATTGGAAATGAAAAAGAAAAAAATATACACAAACTAAGGTGTTATAATTTTCGACAAAGAAATTAAAGTTTCTTAATTAGTTGATCCTACTAGCTAGGAAAACCCCAGAATGAATCATCTGCACACATACATGTGATCGAGAGGCAATCACATGTCCCATTTTTATCATTTACAAAGACGACCAAGAGGGGTATTTAAGAAAACAAAAGGGACATGTGACTACCTCTCACATGTACGTGCAGAGGAACTGAACTCAAAAAAACCCAGCCTCATTTCTTTTGTAACAACATCGAGGGATCCCAACTATATATTGCCATTCTTTACCGGCAAAAACCTAGAAATGAAAGACAACATAGAGAGAGAGAGAGAGAGAGAGAACCTCTTTCCCATAGAATTAAGAAGATTGTCAGAACTCATGGTGAAACTTGGACAGTGGGTTCACAAGAGATTGGTTTGGTTAGTTAGATCTTTGTTGATCTTCTTCTAAACCTGTATCTCATATCGGGACTGAAAGCAAGTATATATAACCCCCCACCCCAACACACACACACACACACACACACACACACACACACACAGCCTCGATCTATATGACTCTATCTGAGATTCTCTCATGTCTTAAGGAAATGCATGTGATCCATGGCTTCCCAACGCTCCCTACGCACACACACGAGAGAGAGAGAGAGAGAGAGAGAGAGAGTGGTCCCAACAAATGTAAGGTAGAGATGAGGATGTAGGGACCATACCCAATGGATGGTGGGAGAATAGGAGATCGACTCTGGTGGTTAAGTGTGGAAAAAATCTGAATTCGATAGAAAGACTATCGAATTAATAAAAACAGACAAATGCATTATTGAAATGTTAACGACAATTCAAATATTCAAAATCCTATTCAAAATTCAAATAAGTTGATAGAGTCAATACCCGTTGGGTTAGTTCCATCTTCTAATCTTAAATAATAGGAGCTGTTGTGATCAACTCAAACATTATCCTTTGTAACTGTATATTCAAATGTAACGTTACACTCAAAGTTATATATACACACTCCTCTCATCACATAAGTTGATAAGGAGAATTAAATTCAAATTCAAACTTTGACTTGGTATCATCGCCAGTAGACTAACGTCGCCTCCACCCATGGCTCAATCTGAAAATTGCACCACCTCCGCCGCCACCATCAGTGCCCCTACCACCAACACTTCTCCAACAAATATCCTCTCATTGCTTCCTGTAAAGCTTGATAGGAACAACTATTTACTGTGGAAATCACAGTTTTTGCCACTGCTTCATGCCAATGACCTTTATGGATATGTCGATGGGACTATTCCTGCTCCACCGAAGCTCCTATCTACCTCACCTGAATCTAATTCCTTTGATCTACCCATCCCTAATCCTGCTTATTTAACCTGAAGGAAGCAAGACCAAATAATCCTAAGCTGGATTATCTCATCTCTAACTGAGAGCACCCTAGCTCAAATCGTTGGCCTCAATACTTCACAAGCTACGTGGAGCACCCTTGAGCGCACCTATGCCTCCCATTCTCAGGCAAGGATTATGCAACTGAAATATCAGTTGTTTCAAATGAAGAAAGGAACTCTCTCAATGGCGGAGTACCTACAAAAGATAAAGAGCTTGGTTGATAACGTAGCTGCTGCCGCCCATCCAGTCTCAGACTCAGACGTCATTCTCAGTATCCTTCGTGGCCTTGGAGAAGAATACGAGTCATTCGCCACATCTATCACATCTCGGCTGGAACCACTATCCTTAGAGGACTTCACTGGCCTTCTTCTTAGCCAGGAAATCCTAAGGGAACAACTGTCTCCTCATCTTGATCTGCCGACAGTTGAAGCCAATATGGCTGCAAAAAAATCGACCACCACCTACTCTACAAATGGTCGAGGTCGTGGTTACTACAACCACAATGCAAGAGGTCGTGGAAATAGAAACTATGCTGGCCGAGGACGCAGCTACACCAGCAACAACAATTCTCAAAATACACAAATGAATGCCAACACAGGCTGCCAGATATACCATCGAACCAATCACACAGCTGCAACCTGCTACAATCGGTTCAACCCAAACTATCAAGCTCCATCTCCACGGGCTGCTGCAGCCCAGTCAGAGGCTTTACTTGCAACACCGAATGCATCATTTGATGCTGCATGGTACCTCGATTCGGGAGCAACCCACCACATTACCTCTGATATGGCAAACTTGAATATCAGTTCACCATACACAGGGTCCGACCAAGTAAGGGTCGGCAATGGGGCAGGTTTGAGCATAGATCATATTGGCACTACTAATATTTCCTCTTCTTTAAAATTTTTTACCTTGAATGATGTGTTACATGTGCCTAAAATTACTAAGAATTTATTGTCAGTTAGTAGGTTTACAGCTGATAACAATGTCATATTGGAATTTCATCCAACCTGTTGTTATGTGAAGGATCCATGCACGGAGATCACATTGCTCAAAGGAATAATTAAGGACGGCTTGTATCGCCTGCCTCATCCTCAACCACAGTCATCTTCTTTGCAGTCAACAATAAACATTGGAGAGAGAGTAACCAAGTCCATATGGCATGACAGACTGGGTCATCCTTCCTCCAGATGCATGAGTTCCCTACTTCATCAGCATTCTCTACCATTTCAAGTGTCATCTTCTTCAGCAATTTGTGTTTCCTGCCAAATGGGAAAGTCACATAAACTCCCCTTTGGCGTAAATAATTCAATGGCATCCTCACCATTTGAACTTGTGCACTCCGATATTTGGGGTCTAGCACCAACTCCTTCTATGCAAGGTTTTCAGTACTACATCTCATGTATTGATGATTATAGCAGGTTCACCTGAATATTTCCTATTGTGTCACGTTCTGAAGCGTTCACTGTATTCAAACAATTCAATGCTCATGTTGAGAACATCTTCAAATGTAATGTGAAAACGTTTCAGTCAGATGGAGCAAAGGAATATCAATTTTTTGATAATTTTTTCAAAGAGAAAGGCATAGTACATCAATATTCATGCTCCCATACATCTGAACAGAATGGCCGGGCAGAACGCAAGCACTGCCATATTGTAGAAACAAGTTTAACACTTATGGCACGTGCATCAGTCCCCATGAAATTTTGGGCTTCAGCTTTTGAAACAGCCACGTACTTGATCAACAGGTTGCTTACTCCAATATTGAAAAATAAGTCTCCCTGTCAAGCACTATTTGGCAAAGATCCGGATTATACGCTGCTACGTACCTATGGTAGTGCTTGTTATCCATGGTTACGACCATATAACAAGCACAAAATGCAGTTTCGATCTACTCAATGTGTCTTCATTGGGTATAGTAACACCCATACGGGGTACAAGTGTTTCTATCCATTAATTGGAAGGACCTACATTTCACGCCTTGTCACCTTTGATGAGGAGTGTTTTCATATTCAACCAAAATCCCACCCAACAAGCCACCCATTCATAACCCATGACCACCTTTGGTAGTCACAAGTGACAATATTGTGACATTACCACATCACCAAAACCCATCTCAAGCCACCATTTAGTACCATAACCGAACCATCCAATACCATAACCGAGTTAGGTCACACCACTCTTGCCTTACCAGCCTCAAGCCCATCTCAAAACACACAATCACCAACACATCATTCAATCCACTCACAGATTCAAAATTTAAGTCCACCCAATCAGCCATCAAACCCAACTCCTTCACCACCACCACCGGTCCAACACTCTATGGTCACAAGACTGCGGTCCGGGGTAACCAAACCATTATTGAAATTAAATTTAATGGCAAACCGCCATCCAATTTCCACAGCCTATCTCACCCAATCTCAACCCATGGAAACTGAACCCACCTCATATACAATGGCGAGTAAGGATCCTAAATGGAGACAGGCCAAGAGTGAGGAATTTAATGTGTTGTTAAAAAATGGCACATGGCAACTTGTACCACAACACCCATCGATGAATCTAGTTGGAAACAAATGGGTGTACCGGATCAAAGGAAACTCTGATGGATCAGTCTCACGTTACAAAGCCAGGCTGGAAGCAAAAGGGTTTCATCAACGAGAGGGGATTGACTATTTTGACACATTTAGTCCAGTTATGAAGCCAAACACAATAAGGATAGTTCTGTCAATTGCTATTTCAAGAGGATGGGTACGGTACTCAAGCAGCTAGATGTGTAGAATGCGTTTTTGAATGGAGCCTTACAAGAGAATGTCTACATGACTCAACCACAAGGTTTTGTTGATCCAGCCTTTCCAAATCATGTGTGTCACCTCAAGCGTGCACTATACGGTCTAAAGAAGGCCCCAAGAGCATGGTCCAATAGACTTGGAACCTTTTTTATCTCCATCGGGTTTCAACACTCATCTTCAGACACGGCTCTTTATGTCAAGCAAACAAGACACCATACAATATATTTATTGGTGTACGTTGATGACATCATAGTCACAGGCACAAATGTGGCACAAGTGCAGGATGTGATAGCCACCATTGGAAAGGAATTTGCTATAAAAGATCTTGGCGATCTCCATTTCTTCCTTGGCATTGAGGCAGTTCGTAATTCCCAAGGGCTGCATTTGTCTCAAACAAAGTACACTTTGGACATTCTACAGAAGGCCAACATGGAAGCAGCCAAGCCCATGCCTACTCCCAGCTCAACGGCTCCACTCACCCCAAATTCTGGATCTAGCTTCAATGATCCAACGCTATACAGAAGCATCGTGGGAGCCTTGCAGTATCTGACCCTAACAAGGCCTGATATAGCCTTCTCAGTAAATAGGGTTTGCCAATTTATGCATAATCCAACTGTTGATCACTGGGCTGCACTCAAACAGATTCTAAGATATATCAAGGACACGGTTGACTTAGGGATTCAAATATGGCCATCCATGTCACAACAACTCCAAGCATACATAGATGCCAATTGGGCTACCTGCCCATATGACAGACGATCAACCAGTGGATATTGCATTTATTTGGGAGATAATCTAGTCTTCTGGAGTTCGAAGAAACAACACATTGTTGCCCGGTCGTCTACGGAGTCTGAATACAAGGGGTTGGCTAATGCTGCAACAGAGTTACTGTGGCTACGACAATTGCTATGTGATCTTGGGGTACAAGTTTCAGCTCCAGTCCTATATTGTGACAACATAGGTGCCACGTATCTTGCTGCCAATCCGTTATTTCATGCACGAACGAAGCACATCGAGATTGACTATCACTTTGTCCGAGAACAAGTGGCGTCGAATCAACTCTGTGTTTGTTTTGTGCCAAGCCAAGATCAGCTAGCGCATATCCTAACCAAGGTGTTACCAGGACCACGGTTCAAGATGTTACGGTCCAAGCTCACCGTTTGCGCACGCCCGTTTCGCTTGAGGGGGCGTGTAAACAACAATTCAAATATTCAAAATCGTATTCAAAATTCAAATAAGTTGATAGAGTCAATACCCGCTGGGTTAGTTCCATCTTCTAAGGATTATCACAATCCTAAATAATAGGAAGTGTTGTGATCAACTCAAACACTATCCTTTGTAACTGTAAATTCAAATGTTGTTATATACACACTCCTCTCATCACATACGATGATAAAGAGAATTAAATTCAAATTCAAACTCTGACTTGAAAGAAATACATTATCACGTTGACTCTTTTTTTTTTGGGTAGAAGCATTATCACGTTAACTATGGAGTGTGTAACATGCTAACCGTGATTTGAAAACTTCCTAATCCATATTTAATACAACTTTTAATTATAACCACTAGTGAAATTTAACATCCCGACAAAACAAAGGTTGTTCTATAAAAAATAAAAATAAAAAATAAAAAATAAAAAAACAAAACAAAGGTTGTCGGCTATCAAACATAAATATAGAAGACCCTGGCCAATTGATTTTGCTTTTCTACCCAAAAAAGATATAAAAGCAAATGGCCAAATCCGGAATGATAAGGAAACTACTTCACGAGTATGTTGATTAAACCACTGTTTTAACTGTTACGCGTGTGTGAGGGGAGGTGAACGTTCACGTACGTGAGCATACGGGAATGATTCACAATCGTTCAGCTGAAACATTCTCACAAAGTAGCTTCTATTTGAATGATCGTAAGTTGTTCACATACATGAATATTCCCCGCATGTGTTGGGTTAAGACATTAATAAGTATTTATTTAATGAGAGAATGTTTTCTGTGCCGCAACGCTGCACGCAGACACTTGGATCTACCACTTAAGGGGCAAGATGATCGTTACACCAACCCCATGTGCTTGAGCTTAGCTTGCGCAGCGGCACAGAGAACAACACTCTTATTTAATAGCCAACAACAACCGCCCCTTATTTAATATCCAAACCCTGTTCTTACAGACAAACAATCCACATAGGAATCACGACAAAAGGAAGGCAAGTGGTGCCTATTGACCAACATGACTGCTTTTCTATTATATTCAGTATATTGTTTTATAGTTTGGATTTTTTTAAGGAAAATTTTCATTGCCACTCCCTCAAATGGACCAATATTTTAATGCCATCCCACTAAGAGCCAATATACCATTTTGGGTCCCAAAAATAACGGAAAATTTTTTTTAACTGTTAATTAGTAATGTCAGCATGCCAGTTTTTTTTAAAAGACTATTTTGCCCTTATCCTTAAAACAACTAAACTTAATGTAGTCTTCTTTTTCCACAGTCGACTTCCCATCTCTCCAACTGGCACAGCTGCCCATCTCTCACCTCTGCACCCTTGCACACACTCACTTAGGGTGGATCTTCCAAGCCCCACCCAACTTGCGAATCAGATCTACAATTCCTTTGTCCGCCTGAATCAATTTCAGAAATCTATAGTTAAATTAATACTTATTGGCTGAAGTTTCCTTGGCCGAGATTCAATAGAGTTGGGGGTTACTAACCTTCGTTTGAAGTTTCAAAGTCACTGGCTTTGAATCGAGAGAACTCCTTCATTAGAGCTCTATTTCCTCTGTTTTCCGTTTTATGCTGCGATATGGGTAATATTTTACCAAGTCGTTGGGGTTTCCTTGCTGTGATAAGGTTTGAATTCCCATTTCCTTCATTCCTCTCTTTCTTTGATTTTCCATTCTTTCATTTCTCTTTACCCCATTCCAAGTGTTTTTTTATTCTTAGTTTGTCTCTTCTGTCCGTGGATTATGCAACTCCATTTGGGTGTTGTTTTTGCTCAAATCCCAAACCCCTTATTCGTCTCTCTCTCTCTCGCATGTTGTTTTGTTCAAAAAATCTGGTGCTTAGTGGATTGCCCATCTACTCTTAAGGAGGGTTTAAGACCTGCAACTAATCCTGGCAATAATCACAGGTTCAGATCTGATTTTCCTATGGACCTCATAAACCAGGTGGTCTTTCAGCCCTAGATTCAACAGCCTGAATTGTCCTAGGGTGTATGACTACTACACTAATTCTCAAATCGAAAAATAAAAGGTATAAGAGAGATCGATGAAAAAACCTAGCTCCTCTTACAAACTCCTCCTGCAAGCGAGAGAAGAGGTGGCGGATGAAAATACCTAGCTCCTCTTTGCCGGAGTCGGAACAGTGTTGAGAGAGAACGATGGCATTCGATTGGCGGAGGACACCGGATTTGAAGAGCAAGCCGAGGTCGTGGAGGATGGAAGAGAGGGAGGCAGAGGCCATATCAAGGTCGCTCTGCGAAGGAGCTTGCCGCCAGTTTATGAGGAAGGGTCATGACAGAGGTCAGAGAGGGAGTTTTTGGGCCAGATTTGGAGGGGAGAGGGATGGAGCCGGAATCGGAGCCGGCAAGGGAGGGGGGAGGGAGACGGGTGCCATGGTTGCCAGAGACGGAGAAGAAAAGGAGAGGGAGACGGAGAAGGCTGGGTTTGTTTTTAATGTTTTTAGCATAAAGGGAAATTTAATCATTTTACTTTCATTCAGTTAACTCTCATTTATTTCCGTTAATTTTTGGGCCAAAATGATATATTGACTTTTAGTGGGCTGATATTAAAATATTAGTCCATTTGAGAGGGTGGCGTTGAAAATTTCCCTTCTTTTTAACACCTTTTTTTCTTGGATCATCGAAGAAGCTTCAAGCAAGACGCAGAAGCTTCCTATTTATATGCAAGTGTGTTTGTGACTTCTCTACCTCATCGGTTGTTAAGTTCTCAACTTTTAGTGTTTATTCTTCTGCAACAGAGCGCCTCGCAGTTTTCTTTCATGGCCCCAAACCACCCCTTCAACGAAGAAACGAATCAGGTCTCTCTCTCTCTCTCTCTCTCTATAATTGAGGAGAAAACCCATACAAGCTAAGCGCCTCAGCTAACTAGCTAGCCTGAATTTTAAAAGCCTAGACAACCCTTAACCACTAAGAATGTGGCCTTGGGCTTGCTTATCCTTGTCCAAAACTACCACTTCTTGTCTGTCTGGTGCAGCCCTTTGATCTTCCAGCCCAAAACTGTTTAAATAGTGACCTTTGATGAGGATCAACCACGTGTACCTATGTTTGTTCTCTAGGTTCTGGAGTTATTTATGAGATATGTATATATATTGATGAGAGATGAATAAAGAAAAAGAGTTCAATTCATAACATGGTATCAATTTAGTCATTTCTTGATTTTTTTTGATGAATAAAGAGAAAGAGTTCAATTCATAACAACCTTTTCTTCCAAAAATGAGGTCAAAACCAGCCAATACAACCTGTATCAACCGATATTGATGTCAATGTATTGGCCGAAACTGATACTGATACGGATACCATGATTTAAATCCATGGGTCCATTAAGGTATTTATTTATTAGGTTGCACTGCCCTAAATCTCTCTCTCTCACAGGTTTTGTTCGAAGAAAATTCATTTGTAAGGAAGGTGATATTAAACAGGCCCACAAGACTCAATTCTATTACATTTCACATGGTATATATATTGCGCAGAAGCTATTTATTGAATCATCATTTTCATAATCATAAATCATAATACATTTATTTTTAATATTTTTTTTAACCTATCTATCTATATGCACACTTCTACATATTGATCCTTAATTGTTTTTATTGGATTTTTCTCTTTTGTTCATTGATAGGTCTCTCAAATGTTAAAGAAGTTGAAAGAATACGAAAAGGATTCCAGAGTGAAATTAGTCATATTGAAGGTAAATTTTTTGGCTAAAATATGTAAGAGTTACTGAGGAGACTAATTTAGTGCTTTATCCATGTAATCAATTCTAAGAGAACGCTAGCTATCAAATGATTTAACATTTTTGCAGGGAAATGGAAAAGCATTTTCTGCGGGTGGTGATTGTGTAGCTGTTATTAAATATATCACTGCTGGTAAAGTTCCACTCTACCTAGTTCTTAAAAATATTTTGCATACTAAACTTTCAATTGGAACAAGGTTGTGGTTGATGTTATTACATTTGTGGAATTAAACATTTAAACGAGGATCTATTAACTTATAATAACCTGATTAAATGTATCAGGTCATTGGAGTTTTGCTACAAGTTTTTATCGGAAACAACTCATGCTAGATTATATTGTAGCTACACATGATAAAACTTTGGTGAGATATTATCTTTAGGGCTCATGTTCTCTGTGCTGCAGCGCAGGCTACGTCCAAACACATGGGCCTACCACTCAAGGGGGTGGGGTGGTCATTGCGTCCACCCCCATGTGTCTGGGAGCAGCCTACGCCCTTGGCACAGAGAACATTCTCCCTTATCTTTATTAGTGTTTTCCTTTTTTAATTGGCCTTCTCTTACATTGATTTGATCCTAAAAAAAGTGGATTCATGAAGGTCTCACTTATTGATGGAGTGGTCATGGGAGGTGGTGCCGGACTATCCATGAATGGAAACTTTCGAGTTGTGACCGAGAAAGCGGTAATGTGTGCAACGTCTAATGAAATCTAACATATTATTATTTATTTTCATATATTAAAAAATGATTGGATCTCTATTTAGTAGCCAAGATATGGTACAAATAATATAAAATAAATTAGTTTAATATTATATCCATTCTCCCAAATAATAAAAGATTTTAATTTTTGTTTATACAGGTATTTGCAATGCCCGAAGCAGCTTTAGGATTTTTTCCGGATGTAGGTGCTTCATACTTTTTGTCTAGGCTGCCAGGTTTCTTCGGTAAATACTCTAATCATGTCTTCCTGTAAAGACAATAACTACAAAATTAAAAACTAATGCATAATAAAGTGATTATTCTATTCTCTAATTTTTGTTAGTTTAAACATATAAGATTATAATAGAAGATGGTGACAACAAGTAATTTGGATGGCCTACCAAGAAAACCTCCATATACGGCTCTCTTTTTTATTTTTGTGTGTGTGTGTGTGTGCGTGTGGGATGGAATTTTGCTGCTACACTAGTAACAGGAATGCTCCTGCTACAAGGTAGGCAGCCAAGGAAATGGGATCTTAAAAGATATTTAAAAAATACTAAAACCTAAGAGGGTATTTATGAACCTAAAGGGAAAATGAATTATTCCATTTCCTTGGCTGCCAACCTTGTAGCAGGAACATTCCTGCTACAAGTGTAGCAGCAAAATTTTTTCCGTGTGTGTGTGTGTGTGTTATGCATTGAAGAGTGATTTGGTAATTTCAGTACAATTAATATTGGCATGCAATGAATTAACGTTCAAAGCCAAACTTGATCATTTACTCCCATATTTTGGCCATTTCGTCTTGTATTTCTGTCGTCTTATTTTTTCCCGATCAATTTTCAAAAGTCAGGTCTTTATTGTGCCTTCAAATCTTTTACCTGTCATATGGTCAACTACATTTTGGTATAAATCTGGCATAAAGATGGACTTTACTCCAACTGTAGTTGATAAAATTTAGGCCCCACCTAATCAACCATGTTGTAAATATTAGGAACATATGAGAAAGGTTCTTTGGGTGAACCAATAAAGAACAATTTTCTAGTTAAGAAGAAATTGTTTTTATGAATTACTGTTATTTTTTTGTTAAAGTTAGTGATTTAATAGAGAAATATTCAAAAAATTCTTATCTCTTCTAAAACTTTATTGTGGAGCACAAAGTTTTTTTTATTCATGAATGTTTTAAAATGTTTATGTACCAATGTCATTCAGGAGAGTATTTGGGCCTCACTGGTGCTCGGTTAGGTGGGGCAGAGATGGTTACATGTGGCCTTGCTACTCATTTTGTCCTTTCCAAGGTATCTACATTATATTCTTAATATCTTGATACGAGGTTTTGTAAAAAATGTTCAATATATAGTTACTATAAAAAAAATTTCCACTTCATGGCTTCTGCCACTTGGCAGAATGATGTCATGATTCTAACCTTTAGATAGAAAGGGCCATGTCCTTCTTACTAGCAACTTTATGTTTTCTAAGTTCAAGATCATATGGGGTTATAGATCTTACAGGCATTCTCAACTACCCAATAGAGTGTCCCTATTACATTGGATGGTTGATAATATGCATGTGCGTGTTAGTTTGTAGCGTTGGTGTTCCTTATTGTCTAATATAGTAATATTCCATATCTAACAAACTTAACTATTTAAAGCACACTTTGTGTTCATGATTTATAAATTTTGGGTTTTATTCTTAATGACAGGATTTACCTTCATTGGAAAAAGAGTTGGATGGAGTTAATTCTAGAGATCCATCTATCGTGTCTAAAGTCATCAATAAGTTCATTGAAGAGCCATCTATCAAATCTACTTGTGCTTTTAGAAGGTAATGATTGTTGGGTATATTCTATAACCCTAATATATGTTCTAATATAAGTTTAATTGAATAAAGAATCAGGTTGTGATGGGTCCCATTAGATAGAACCCATCTAACTTAAAATCCTAGTCTTTTCTATAAATACTAACTGAAGACAATAGCTTGTTTATTCCAAGCTTGATATGCAAGGTGTATTGCTTTATTCAACTTTGTGCTTAAACCCTAAGGAGTTATGGCAAGACAAAAGATTGTTTTTTTTTTTTTTCTTTTTTTTTTTAAAAAAATTTAAAAATACAATTAATTAAGAAATTATAACAGCCGTTCTTTTTCATAAAGACTATTTCAAATAATGTTATTAATAACTGACATTGACGGTCCCAAATTAGATTGAATATCAAGACATGGTTAGATAATGATGTGAAGAACACGTCACAAAGTCTAAGAGCCTACAAATACTGCCATGTAACGAAAAAACTAATCCCATGGAAACATACCTATATAGTGATAGTGTTTCAAAGATTAACCCTCCATGTGAGTAAAATAGGTGGACCATGAATGAATATAATGGGTAACGTCATGTACAATGCCTATGTTTTCAATATCAATGATTTATTGTGATAGAAGTTTGTTATGATGATGCAGCATGGATATCATCAACAAATGTTTCTCAAGAAACACAGTTGAAGAAATATTAGCAGCATTGGTAAGATTTAAGAAAACTTTCAAGATATAGAGGACCATTTTGTTCATTATTTAATTTCTCGTTTTCTTTAATTAATGTTTTCATTTATAATTTTTTCCCCCACTTTTAGTTTCTTTTCCTAATTACTTGTTACTATGTATGGATAAGATTTGTTGACATCAAAAGAAAAAAATTCTTGTTTGGTATAGGAAAATGAGGCTAAGAATGGACCAGATAGTTGGATTGTGGCAGCAATCAAGTCTATGAAAGCAGCATCTCCAACTAGTCTTAAAATATTTCTTAGATCGGTATTAACTTTTTCATTTTATAATAATATTAAATATATATTTAACTTATAATGTCATTAATTAGGAATATAAGAATTCTTCATCGTTTTTGTTTAACTAATTAAATATGTTGAATAATTAACAGATCAGGAAAGGACGGGGGCAAGGCCTAGATCAATGCCTAATTCATGAGTTTAGAATGGCTTCTCATGCTTTTCGCAAAACAGTGAACAATGACTTTTATGAGGTCTGTCTATATATATGGATAAACAATGAATATTATTGCTTGAATTTTTAAATTATCATTCATCTAATTAATATTTCTAATATCTTCTCCAAATGCTGCAGGGTTGTAGAGCAATATTGTTTGATAAAGATAAACAACCAAAGGTGGATGCAAAAAGATTCTATATTTTTATTGATGAATTAAAAAACATCTTAATCTTTTACACAAATAATAAATGTTCTTGTGAAAATGATATTAATTTTTTCTTCTTTCTTTTTTGTTCGGGATGCATGCAGTGGGAGGTTTCAAAACTAGAATTGGTCACAAATGAAATGGTGGGTCAATTTTTCACCAAAGTGGATGATGATGATTGGGAAGATCTGCAGCTTGATGCTAGATCTGATGATGCCAACTTATTCAAAGCAAGACTCTAATTTTAATCCATATAATAAAGAATAAAAATTGTATTACGTAAACGTACTGCGTACGAGGGTACGCGATACCTGTTGAATATCTATGTTCTTCCTCGGTTTATAATGTATACATCCATTTCTCTATGAGCTACCAAAAAAAAAAAAAAACAGAAAAAAACCTCTTTCCATACTAGAGATTGACTCGTGAAGAGGAGGAGGAGTGGTTGTGATAGTCCAATCATTTGATGCAAACACAATCGGGCTGAGTTTGTGGAGGACTAGGTAGACCGCAAACAGGCGCACCCGAAGCAGCTTGCTTAGATGGTCGATCTAAAAGACTCTCTCAAAAATTCCCCAAGCTGATCATATTGGGTCAATTAAGGACGTATGCCAAGCAACACTACTATTAGACTTTGAAATTTCCATATAATTTATTTAAGGGTGGAAGTTTTCTGTGCAGCAGTGCAGGCTGCGCCCAGACACATGAGATGCCCATTCAAGGGGGCAGGGTGATCATTTTGCCCACCCTCATGTGTTTGGGCGCAGCCTACGCTGCTGCTCAGAGAACATTTAACCTTTATTTAAACTCTCTTTGTCTGGAATGTTTTATACTGATGAATAATATTTGGTTATCGATCTTATGGATGGATGGCTAAATTTAGTAGGCCGGGTTCTTCCTTTTTGTATTTTCCTTTTGCTATAATTTATTTAAACTCTCTTTGTACCTTATGGTGAATAAGGTTGCTTTTGGTGAATGAATGCACGGGCCGGGAATTCCTTGAGAGAGAAGAACATCTTCTTCTTCTTCTTCGTCAAGTTTTGAAGAGCTTGAACCATGGGCCTGGAATAGCACATGTTTCTGTGCAACCAAGAAATCAGGGGGTGTGGATGGTGGAATTTTGAAAAATGCCGAGTACTTGAATGTCTCACTTGGAATTTCCTAACAATTATCGCTGGGATGAACTCCTTGCTATCCTTTAATCTCCCGGGCCCCTATTTTCTCACACCTCCAACAAGTCATCAATTTCGCCATAATCTCCATCTCTTCCAACATTAATGAACAAGTATCTCCATTTTGGCAATGCTGCAATCTCATTCGTGATCTCCCTCCATATTTCTCTACCTGCATGTCTCTTGATTTATTTTCTCTATCTCTCTATTTATCTTCTAGGTTTCTCCCACTGACTTCACTTGATGACTTTTTAGCAATGGGTGCAACTAATAGTCAAAGAGGATAAATGGAGGATGTAGAGTCTTATATGGATTAAAATTCTCTGTACTACGGCCACCTTGCAGTGCACTGCAGTGCGGATCTGAGAGCTCAACATGTGGAAGAAGCTTCATCCAAATAAAAAATACAAGCAAGCAAGATCTAAATTTATATGAATGGAACAGCCATAAGTAGACTTGTCTGATTTTGGAAGGATAGGGGTCCTAGACCATTTGATGATGTGTCCCAGTCAAGGCTGCCTAAGTGACAAATTAGCTTGACTTAATGATCACAACTGTCCATATTTAATTTCTTATTGCGTCTATACGAAGGTGAAAAATACAATAAAATAAAGGGAAAATTTCACGGACACCCTTAAAAGTATCCAATATCTTAGAAACTTATCATATTTGGTCAAAATGTCACAAACACCCCTTATTTTTATGAATTTATTTCAATTTAGTCCACTCCATTAGTCTCTACAGTTAAGTGTCTGTTAACTCTTTTTAAATGGCAAAATTACTCTTACCATAGTGAAATCCCTATAATACCCTGAATGATGAATTAATGATGTTAGAAGTTAGTTTTTAGAAAAAGACAATTTTGCCCTTGTTTTATTCAATATTTTTTTTATTCCTTTTTTCTCCCCTTCTTCTTCTCCTTCTGCTGTTTCTTCTGTCGCCGCCACCACCACCACCACCGCCACCCCCTCCAGCCCTCCTATGTCCGCACAATTTCCTCCCCATCTCCTTCTTCTCCGCCCGGGTTTCCTCTTCTTCTTCCTAATCTTCTTCTATTTTTTTTGCTCCACATTTCTTTGCACCACAGCCGACAATGGATTCCAGAGAGCTTGAAAAAAAATGATGGCAGCCAATGGATTCTGATTCTATGTTGGGTTTGGAAAAATGGGAATAAAAGAAAATAAATAGGGATCCGATTGTTATTGGAAGGGAAAATGGAAAAGGAAATCAAAGACATGATGGGATCAGAAATGATAAATTAGTTGAGGATGGGTATGGTCATGGCTGGAATTCAGATTGGGGTTTTGTTTATACAAGGATGTGGGTTAGATTAGAAGTGAAAAGAAATGGAGAGGAGAATCGGTGATGGTGGGATGAGGGTTTTTAGAATGAAAATGATAAAAAAATAAAGAGAAAAGAATAGGGCTGAAAGGAGAGATAGGGGTTAGTGAAGATGATGACGGTTTTAGCAGAGATGGGTTTTAAGAGAAGGTCGGTGATGGGGTTTCGGAAATGGAAGATGTATTTGCCTCGTTTTGTCGCCCTTCTTCAGTTCGCTTTCAACCATGGGTAGAAATGGAAGTCCGGTCATCTTCTCATTTTGTCGCCCTTCTTCAGTTCGCTTTCTCCTTGCCTTGCCGCTGGTAATGGTCGCCGTAGATGGAGCAGGTGATGGTAGCCGGAGCCGAAGCCATAGAGGGAAGAAGATGAAATGACAGTTTTGTCCTTTTATTTAAATAACTATGGGGTAAAATGGATGTTTAGGAAAGAAGATGCAATGACAATTTTGTCTTTTTATTTAAATAACCAAGGGGTAAAATGAATATTTCACCTTTTGGGTACTAACTGTGCTTAACGTTTGGGGTGTCTGTGACATTTTGACCAAGTATGGTAAGTTTTTGAGATATTAAATACTTTTAGAAGGTGTACGTGAAATTTTCCCTAAAATAAACAACTGATCGATATGCTGGTTAAAAGATCATGTAATCATTATGCATAAATTTTTTATTAGGGACTTGAATTTTTAAGGTGGACTCTGATTCTTAATTTGGATCCGTGACTTACTAACAAAGCCTATGTTTTTTATAGGGCACCCGAGAGTCCAAGACCCATTCAATATCTACGAACCACAATGGCCTGTCAGTTGCTGGTCCAACTCCATCCGATTCGTCGATCTGAATGGTTTGATAATAAAAAATAAAAAATATGTTTCCTTTTATTGTCTATATATAACTGTAAAGATTAGATGGTAATCTTATGGATATATTTCCATATCTATAATGTAAACAACAAACACACACAGTTTTATCTCTCATTATAGAAAATGCCTAAGAGGAAAGTCTTCATTGCTGACTATGATGATCACCAATATGTTTTACCCCAGCTTGAATCGTTCTGGGATTTGGTGCGGATCTGGATCCCACTGCCATTACTTGGAACCGAATCAGATCTGAGCCGAATACCCGGTTTCGTATCCTATTGACATCCTTATATGTGGGTGGATTGGGGTTCAGCTAGGGTGTGTTGGACAAGTGTGTGTCCATCAAGCCCGGTTCGATTCGATTCAACCCGGTTCACCTTTGTATTGAACATTTATACATTTTAGTTTAATATTGTCACATGCGATATAAACTTTTTGAGCATTATGTGTCCGTAAGTTATACTTAAAATGGTAGTCACGACTAGGGTTTGGGCTGGGCACCCTTATCATATGGTCGTCGCATTGGGTATGCCTAGACATGTGATGTCAGGGTACGAATGCGAGTGCTCACATGTTTGATGTGTGCATTGGCGAAGAATCTACTTTGTCGATTCCCTTATGTATTACTGCCAGATGTAGGGAAGGGATAGACATGTGTCACCGACACCCTGTACCTGAGGGAACCATGTCACTGCAAAGTGTGATCGCACTCTTTGGTTCATCAATGACTGAGACTCAAGCGAGTCAAAGTTGGTGTTCTGGGAATGCGTGAACACTTTGTGAGTGAAGGAGTTTTCCAACACGGTCACCACTGTCCGATTGGGGAACACCAAGATAGAGACTGTCTGTGCATGGTCGGATCAGAATCTGGATCCAGTACCGTTTTGGAAATGGTTTTGCAAAATTTATTTTACATAAAATGATACATTATTTATAGTTATTTCAAATAAAGTGTTTTATCGAGTTTTGCAGGACCCGATCGGATGCACAGACGCTCTTATATGGACATGTACTATGGATTGGGGTTTGGCAGTACATGTGTACATGCCCTAGATTCCATAATGATGGTGTTGATTAGTGGGGGGGTTGTATATGATAAATTGTTATCATATAGGGAGTTATTTGGAATTTGCTAATTTAATTGGCTCTTTATTTAATTAATGGATTTGGTGCTAATTGTAATTATCCATTAATAATTAAATAAAGAATCTAATTAATACTTTCCCTATTAGATTCTGCTCCTTCACCTGTGTAACACTTTGAGTTTAAACAGAACTGCCAGACTGAGAGAGAGAGAGTCAGACTCTCACTAGGGCTCTATTAAATCTATCTAGGATTTAATTAAACCCTATTATTATAAATAGGGGACCAAAAATACGCAGAAGAGCAGCTCTCCACGTTTTTGGAGCAGACACTCTCTCTCCTACATTTTTGGTTTCTCTCTCTCCCTCTTGTGATCTCTCTTCTTCTTCTTGCTTCTCTCACCTGTGTTTGAGAGTTAGGGTTTGTGAAACCTTAGATCTGTGCTGAGGAGTTTGAGGGCATCTGGGATTGGCGTATAGAACCTTGGTAGCACCATTGGAGGTTCAGATCTGTTTGCTTGGAGTGCTCATTGGAGGAAGAACTACTGTCTATTGGAGGAGCAACACTTGAGGCTCACCAGGTTAGCAGTTCTTTATTAATTCCTTCTGTTCATTGATTATTAATATTTATGGGATGCGAAAGAAACTCGAATCGATTAATTTTCGCTGCGCATTCGAGTATGGGATGAATCCCTCTTGCCATGTGATGGACTAGAAACAAATTTCTCCGTCCCTATTGTGATAATTAATTTTATGGAATGCAATAGGGAAGGAGAAACCCTAATAGGGATGCACCAGGGTTTCCATGGGCGACCATGGGAAACCCTAAAATTAAAATGGGGCACCCATGGGACACCATGGGCTAACCCAGGGCGTGCAAAACCCTAAAGATAAATATCTTGGTCTCCCTAGGGAACCATGGTTTGATCCCTGGATCGTTGTTTGGCCAACAGGGCAGGGGTGTGTGTGGGCATTGGGGTATGGCCGGTGGGGTAGTAGGATGAAGAAGAAGAAGAAAGGGGTAAAACTGCCAAAAAAAGGTCTTTGACTGAGGGAGTGGAGAATATTATTTTGGGTAGTTTTGTAAATCCAAATTCAAAACTATGTAATATTGTTATCTGATAGAATGAGTAGATAGTTTTCTAAAAGCAAACCTGATTTTGACTAATCCTGTAATTTTCCTTCGTTTTTTTATGGATCGGGTCATGTATCAGGGTCGGCAGGTGTTGTGATTTGTGATATCAGATCGGATCGATCGATATTATTCGGATTGAATCGATCAGAATTGAAAATACTATAAAAAAATAAAAAGTAAAAAACTTAAAATCTGTGAAATAAATTTCATAAAAATAGATCGGTCTAATCTCGAGAAAGGCCTGCCGATCATATTTGAGACTACGAACCATGGTTGAGCAACAAGTTGGGCCACTCTAAGATTTAACACAGACTCATATAGTAATCCAGATTCTTCGAATCATGGTTTTGTATAAGCCAAAAATTTGGGCATTGGCTTGGTTGGATTGGCCCAATAATTAATTTTAGCTAATGATATCCAAGACTAGCTTCTTGCAGCATTATAATCATAAAAACAGTTTTATTAACAATTCATAGTTACTTTTGAAGAGGAATGAATAATACATCATTAATCACCCTAAGCACTATATTGGAATTTTTTCAATAATTGTGTGAACGATTTTGGGTCATTTTTTGGTTCAATGTTGACCTGATTTTTTGACTAAGGGAGATATATCTTCGAAGAAACATATCTAAGAGACATGTATCTTCAAAGAGACATATCCAATGGACATGTATCTTTAAAGAGGCATCCATTTGTATAGGTGCTTTCATAGCACTTGGATTGGACTCTTTTAATCTAATTCATTGAACCAAGAGATACACCTACACCATGGGGTATCTTCAAGAGACACACCTACACCATGAGGTATCTTCAAGAGACACTTACATATAAGTGCTTGGATTAGAATATTTTAATCATGTCCACTCTTGTCAATGGACACACCCATTCCATGAGGTGTCTTGAAGGGAGACATCCACCGCTATAAATAGAGGTGAAATGGACAGCCCAAATCATTCAATTTTTGTGGGACGATTTCAGTCAGTCAGGCATTAACGAATTCCCAATTCTCTGATAGTTTCAAGTGATTACTGTCTCTGCAAATCAGTAATCAGTCCAGTCTATTTTATCTTGGGAGGCAGATTTGCTGCAACCCAATGTCGTAATAAGACAAAGCGTTCTTGTTCGACTTAGGCTATCTCTTTGTCTTCTTCTTTTGACATCATTGTTCTTCTAACACACTACATCATACATAGATAATACACCAAAGAACGAGCTTCTTCATTGGTCGAAGATACCAAAGCTGGTATTTGCAACGGTAAAGCCTCCATCGATAACAAAATTATGGCCACTAACACATCTTGACTCATCGCTCCCAAAATAAAGTGCAGCCTCAGCAATATCTTGTTCACCCAGGTTAACTCCTTTGAGACACGCTAACCCTTCTACACTCTTCTCTATCTTACCATCTTCATAATTCTTCAACACATTCTTAACAAAAGGTGAAGCGATCGCGAATGCTGAGACACAATTAACCTTAATCCCAACCCGACCCAGTTCCGCAGCTCCATTCTTAGTGAGACCTACTACTGCGTGCTTCGAAGCCACATAAGCATGAGTGGCTATACCTCCCACGATTGAACTCACACTCCCATTGTTAATGATGCTGCCTTGTTTCGCCGGTAACATGACACGGGCTGCGTGTTTTGTGCCTAAGAACACACCCGTGACATTGACGCCGACAACCCTTTCGAAATCCGATTTTTGATTGTCCATAATTCTTACCTTAGGTGGATCAATGGTCTCGGCATTGTTGAACATTATGTCAAGCTTTCCAAATCTTGAAACAGCCTCGTCTACTGCATTCTTCACTTCATCTTCTTTGGTGACATCGCAATGCACGAATGAGGACATCTCTGCCCCAATTTCGTTGCAGATGGAGTGACCCAAGTCATCTTGGATGTCAGCAATAACTACCCTACAACCTTGTTGGCTGAACAATTTGGCAGTAGCTTTACCAATGCCCGCAACACCTCCAGTGATTACTGCAACCTTTCCTTCTAGTCTGTCATTAATGGTTATGATCATCATCGGGTTGATTAATTTTTTTTGATAGATAAATCAATTTATCGGAAAAGAAAAGAAACATAACTATGCAAACTATGGCACCCTTCTTAGACTGAGAGTTGAGATACCCAAGATTAAGAGGAGACCAACAACCACAAGGAGAGAAGGCTCAACTAAAACCACATAACACCAAAATCAACCAAAGGAAGACCAACACTATCTGTCATAACAGCCCCATCTTAGTTCTTTCCATTATTGCATGCAATTACGTGCAATAATGGAAAGAACTAAGATGGAAGGCGGTTATGACTGATAAACACCCACCAGATGATCGAAAAAACTCAATAAGATATTACTCCTCTCAAAACTCTCCATTTCTGAACTAGAAAGACGTTCCTAGGGATTTAAATCCCTTAGGAATATCAATTTTGTATCGGTCCTTAATGTCCACTTTGATATCTCAAATAATGTTTGTGTTAAACTTGAAATATGAGCAGCCTGAGAATTTTTATATCTATTTGCCCATTAAATTTCAGCCCTATTTAACTTTATAAAAGAAAATTTTCTTAGTTGTTGGCCTACAAGGAAAATCCGAGAATGGATCATCTGCACGTACATGTGAGAGGCAACTACATGTCCCATTTTTGCCATTTACAAGGGGAGGAGGGATATTTATAGAAACAAAAAAGACATGTGGCTGCCTTTCACATGTACATGCTGAGAAACTGAACTCGGAAAACCCAGCCTCAATTCTTTTATAACAACATCGGAGGGAAACTGTTGCCATTCTTTATCGGTAAAAACATAGAAATGAGAGACAACATAAGGAGGGAGAGAGAGAGAGAGAGAGAGAGAGAGAGAACCTCCTTCCGATGGAAGTAAGAAGCTTGTCATAAATCATGATTGAAACTCGACAGTGGGTTCACAAGAAATTGGTTTGCTTAGATCTTTGTTGGTCTTCTTCTAAACCCATATCTCATATCGGGACTAAAAGCAAGTATATATAACCCCCAACACACACAGCCTCTATATGACTCTTATCTGATCGAGATTCTCTCATGTCTTAAGGAAATGCATGTGATTGTTATGAATTGGGGATCAAGAGTAGATTAGGATTATTAGTGAGCCATGATGATTAGTTAGTTAGTTACAAAGGAGTGCATTGGGTTGTATCTGCTATGCCTCGAAGTAGTTTCTTCCCTTCCCTATTCATGATCTTATCCTATTTAGAGAGACAAAAGTAAGGTAGATGACTATTTAATTAGTAAAAAATGACCAATGCAGTATGGAAAGAATCTGCATAATCACGTTAACTATGTAGAGTGTAAACTGGAAACCGTAATTGAAAAACTTCCTAATCCATATTTAATACAACTACGACGGAAATTTATCGGAGAAGATCCTCTCCAATGGCATTTAACAGATTCGACAAGTACAAATGCCAACAACTACTTGATAAGAGAAGGTAGTAGAAACTGATATAAAGGAGAAACCTTTTCTTTCAGATACGGATTCTATAACCAACTAACTAACAGTAATTAAGATAAGTATAAATGCCAACAACTACTTTGATAAGAGAAGGTAGTAAGAGAAGGTAGTTGAAACTATAAATGAGAAACCTTTTCTTTCAGAAACGGATACCAACTAACTAACAGTAATTAAGATAAGAATAAATGCCAACAACTACTTTGATAAGAGAAGGTAGGTTTTTTTTGGTGAAATAAGAGAAGGTTGTTGAAACTATAAATGAGAAACCTTTTCTTTCAGAAACGGATACCAACTAACCAACAGTGATTAAGATAAGTATAAATGCCAACAACTACTTTAATAAGAGAAGTTAGTGTTTTTTTTTTGGTGAAATAAGAGAAGGTTGTTGAAACTATAAATGAGAAACCTTTTCTTTCAGAAACGGATACCGTGATTTAAATCCATGGGTCCATTTAGCTATTTATTCATTAGGTTGCACTGCCTTAAATCTGGTTTCCCTCCCTATCTCTTTCACTCGCAAGTAACAGGTTCTGTTCGAAGAAAATTGATGTGTAAGAAAGGTCATATTAAAGGATCTTTATCCCCTCAATTTGATAACTGTTGATTTAGACTCTTCAAATCTCAGCTGTTGTACCATTTACCTAAAATTGGCTGCCGCGGTGATCTTTCTCCCCTCCATGCCTCTCCATCGCCCGCCCCGCCCTGCCCTGCCCTGCCCTGCCCTGCCCTGTCCTCTCTCCTCTGTTCTCTCCTCTCCATTGCAAACCCGGCAGCCCCTTCCCTGACCCCCTCTCTCTCTTTCTACCCTCCTCAATCCTCATCAATCTAGTTTTTTTTTTCCCTAATGTCATCGAGTTTGCTTATTGGGCTTGGTTGGATTGGCCCAATAAGCAACCCTAGTAATGTCCACGATTTTCTTCTCGCAACATTAAAATCATCAAAACAGAAGAGGAAAATATTAATACATCATACCATAAAAAAATATATATATTAATACATCAATAATAACCCTAATTATGGCCACTAACACATCTTGACTCATCGCCCCCAAAATAAACTGCAGCCTCAGCAATATCTTGTTCACCAGGTTAACTTGAGGGTGTCAAAACCAAATCGAACGGAATACCACATTTAAATCTAAAATTTTATATCTGTTTTATTTATTTATTTTTTTTTATGGTGTGACCTTTCTTTTTGGAACTATAATTTTAATGTGTTTCTTTGACTTTATTGATGGGTAAACCGAAAGATCTGAAAGTGGAGAAGTAGGGGTGTCAACTGGTTGGTGATGGTTGGTGACGGTTGGGCTTAAACAGGCACCACCATTTTTAATCTTAGCATCGTTCCTGACCGTTTATGTCATCGGGCCTTGAAAGGTTAGGCATGGACACAATAGCAATCGGTCAGTCGGTCATTGGGCCATAATCGGTGCAAGCCAAAATCAAACTCTTCAAATCGTTGCCAATTTATGGGGGAGCATCTCGCTTGCTAAAACAAAGAGTTGCACAAAAAGAATTGCAAAATCAGAGAGAGGATGGAAGCAAGCAAGCCAGCATCAACAAGGGTAAGGACACTTTGAGGACACCGGAAGTATATGCAAAAGTTCAAGAACTTGGCTTGAAATCACCATTAATTGCTGGAAGAGTAGAAGACATGAGACGAGAAACCAAGGTTTCAAAAGAAACCATATTGCCCTCACGCTATGCATACGAAGGCCCTCACGCTATGCATACGAAGGTGATGGCGGACTGGGGGAGGCTATAACTAACAATGGTGTTAAATATGGCTCATTGCACACTACATAGTCGATTCCGTCTTAATTCTGCATCAGGGAGCTTTTAGGGTTTCGTCTTTGAGAAGTTGGAAGGGGAGGGAGACAGGAGAGAGAGGGAGAGAGACACCTCAGAGAGGGTCATTTTCAATAGAATGGAGATACAGCTGTAGTGCCGTAGTGGGGAGTGTTAGGGATTATTTAAAATAAAAAAATAGTAAATTACATGGATCTCCCCTGTAATTATTCCAATTCAAGGGACACCCCTGATATTTTAAACACTACAGTCGACCCCAGAACGTTAGACTCTGTTAAGTTGGCTAATGAAATGACCCTACTACCCTTATACCTAAAACACTTAAAAGTCCTGAAATGACCCTACTACCCTTACACCTAAAACACTTAAAACATCTAAAACCTTTCTTCTTCCTTGCTTTGACCTACGCACATACATTTTCACGGTTTGATTTCCTTTGTCTTTCCTCCACACACAAACAGAAAACCCTCTCATAAGTGAAGAAAGAAAGCACCCAAATGCCGTACAACTTTGCTAACTCTGGATGGATAGAAGACGCAGTGACACCAGGATTAGTAGAATTAGCACAAGATTCTGAAGAAGAAGAAGAATCAGAAGGATCAAAGAGATGAGAACTACGTTCCTCCCGCAAGAATGGAAAGGGTTTCACAGAACCATTCTTCAAATTCCGTTAAGGCACAACAGAAGTAAATGTCTCGACTCCTCAGGTTCCCCAAAACGCAACTAAAGTTGTCGATGTCGAAGATTACAGGCAGAGAGAACAAGGAGAAGACAGCAATGGGTCCTCTCCTTCCTTCTTCTTCTTCCTCTTCCTTCTCCACCTCTCCACGTTTTCTCTTCTCTCACTTGAGTGAAAATGCGTGAAATGAGAGTGGAGATCTTAGTCGTTGGCCAGGAGAGTTGAAAGGGAAGAAATTGATGACAGGGAACAGCCGTATTGGTACGATGATGGTGCAATCCATCGCCCCACCTCCACCCCCAACCCCTGTTCTTCATCCCTTTCATCCCAATTCACCTCCGGTTCCATGATTCATAGCATAATCAATAGAGAAGGGTTGGGCTTCTTTTTCCCCTGCAACTCTGAAACCCAGATGGATTCAAAGATCCAAAGGTGATTTAATGGAACATAGGAAGGGTTTGGGAAGAAGAGATTGAAAAAAAAAAATCAATTTAGGGTGTGAACACGCCATGAACGAGAGAGGGTCGAAGCTCTTTCTCAGAGACTTCTCTCGTCCTCTAGCATGTGACTCCCTTCTCTACCTCTCCCTCTCTATCTCTAACCTTTAAAGTGCAATTCAGCTCTTAAACAGTTCAACTATAGAGAATCTCCAAATTGAGAAGACATTAACATCAGAGTTGATTAGAAATTGAAGAACCAAGTTTACATTTTTCATGGTTTATTCCCATACTTGGCCTTAATTCATCAACGAATTTCTTATCCAGGTCTTATAGAGATATAGAACTCTTAGGGCATCTGTTCTTGATTTGGAGATTAGTGGTGGTGTGGGAGTAATACAGGCTGGGGAAGATAGAAAATTCACACGAAAATCATGTTAGCATTTCTTTCTTTCTTTCTTTTTTTCCCCTTTCTGGAGAAGCAATTTTCACAGGGGTGGGGACTGGTGCTTGCAATGATGGCGATTGCAACATGACAGCAGCTGCTGGTGCCACCATGCCAGGGATGTGGTTTTGTGAGGAGGTGGGGTGGGGCTGGATTGCAGGGGTGGAGGTGGGGGGCGGTGGATTGGGATGAAGAACAGGGGTTGGGGCTGGGTTGCAAGGGTGGAGGTGGGTTTCCAGTCTTACGATGGGCGGTGCCGAAGAAGAAGGAGGAGGTAAAGTTAAACATAAGGGCAAAAGGGTAATGTAACTTCCAGGTAAGGTTAACTTAATCATTATAAATTTATTTCTTCTATGATATCATCACTTAACGATAGTTCACTGGTGGGTTTCAGTCTTACGATGGGCGTGCCGAAGGAGGAGGTAAAGTTAAACATAAGGGCAAAAGGGTAATGTAACTTCCAGGTAAGGTTAACTTAATCATTATAAATTTATTTCTTCTATGATATCATCACTTAACGATAGTTCACTAACGAAGTGGGGCTGAGTGTAACCAAGTTTGTGCAATAGGGGAGGTCTGTGAAATTTTTGCAAAAACAGAGATGTTTTTTGAATTAAGCATAGTTACAGGAGAGGTCCGTCTAATTTACTCTACAAAAAAAAACACAAATTGAGATGTGGTGGTGTGGCCAGAGGGATGCAATATTATGGGATTTATGGATTGTTGTTCCCTTTTGGCCTTAATGCATTAAATTTAAATGAGATGGGTCAAGACTATTGTTTGTTTTTAACATATAATATCATGACGAAATATGTTTCGGTCAATGCGGTCGGTCTCATACCACGGACTGGGAACGATCGAATATCAATCCGGCCAGTCTCAAGCCCGGTACATTTATATTCGGTAGTGTCGGTATTGGGTTTTCATCGATCGAAACAGGCTGGTTCTACTGGTGCAGGTTTGGAATTGACAATCCTAGGGAGAAGTCACTTGAAATTCTTATATATATATTAATATTTTTTATTCTTTTAAGGTTTTGTGAGCATTTTATTTATACAAATAGAATGACTTGAGAACACATTAGTAAGGCCGCAACAATTGACAACCTAGGAGAATGAAACCGTATTAGAGAACCGAATTGGACCCGTATTGAAAAACCGTAACTGAATAAACCACTGTTTTCCTATAAAAAAACCAAAAGGTAGTTAACTGTTAAGCAGGTGTTGGGTTAAGACGTTAATAAGTATTTCTTTCATAATAATCCAACCCAGTCTAGCAAATCTAAAAATCACATGGGAATCCAGACAAAAGAAAGGTAGGTACTTATTGACGAACATTACTGCTTTTCTACTTCTTGTATTCTATATTTTTGAACCTTTTTTTCTTGGATCATCAAAGAATCAAGACATAGAAGCTTTATAGGCCTAGTGAGTGCCAAATACATCTATTTATATGCAAGTCTGTTTGTGGATTCTCTACCGCATCGGTTGTTAAGTTTTCCACTTTTAGTGTTTACTCTTCTGCAACGGAGAGCCTCCAAGTTTTTCTTTCATGGCCCCAAACCATCTCTTCAACGAAGAACCTAATCAGGTCTCTCTCTCTCTCTCTTTCTCTCTCTCTCTAGTTGAGTGGAGAACCTATCCTATACAAGCTAAGCGCCTCAGCCAGCTAGCTAGCCTGAATTTGGAAAGCCCAGACAAGCCTGAACCACTTAGAATGGCCTTGGCCTAGCTAATCCTGGTCTGTGGTAGGGCGCTCGGGCAGTGGGTAAGGTGGTCATTGTGCGCTGCCTGTGTGAGGAAGCACAGCGGCAGGACGGACAGTGTGCAGTAGAGGATCCAAATTTTTATTTCTTAGGTTGCACTGCCCTAAATCTGGTTTCCCTCTCTCTTTCTCTCACAGGTTCTGTTTGAAGAAAATTCATGTGTAAGAAAGGTGATATTAAACCGGCCTACGAAACTGAATTCTATTACATTTCACATGGTATGCAAAGAAGCTATTGAATCATCATTTTCATAATCATAAATCATAATACATTTATTTATTTTTTTTTTAAATCTATCTACTTCTACATATTTATTCTTGTCTTTATTTTTATTTTTTATCTCTTTTTTTCATTGATAGGTCTGTCAAATGTTAAAGAAGTTGAACGAATACGAAAAGGATTCCAGAGTGAAACTAGTGATATTGAAGGTAAATTTTTTTCTTTGGTAGAGATTTTGAAGTAAAATTATTGTACAACCCAATGTTAGTTCAGGCTAGCCTAGACTTTTTTTTTTGCTAAAGATTAGCAATGGATTGTATTAAATGAGTATAAACAACAGTTACAGACAGCGAGTTACACCAAGATCATTGGACTTCACACCCCTCCTCTGGCCTAACCTTCAGAAGGGAAGAACCACCACATTATCTTACAAACCCACCCCCATCTCACATAGGAAATCTGTATCTAGGCCTTGAGGTTGCCTCCCATCTCAACTCGCCTCCGATATAGTTCGGAGCTGCCACCCAGCCCTCTGACGTTCCAATTGAAGCCACCTTCTTTGCTAACATATCTACTACCACATTAACTTCTCTGAAGCAATGACTTATCCTCCAATCAATACTTTCAAGATATCTGTTGTAGAACCGCCATCTTTGTTGGTAACACCAGGGAAGCAAGTTATTTTCCACGCAACTAACCAAAGCATCCGAATCACTTTCAATCCACAATTTATCCACCTGCAATATCTTGGCATGGTGCAGCCCATTGAGGAGACCCTCCATTTTCACCCTGAAATTTGTTCCCACCCCCAAAAAACTCGCAAAGCAGTACTTGACCCTCCCATCATGGTCTCTGAAAATACCCCCAGCTCCTGATTGTCCTGGGTTCCCTATAGAGCACCCATCTATATTCGGCTTGAGCCATCCCTGATCCGGCGCCTTCCAAACTGCTTCCATAATCTGCCCCTAGGCTGCCTACTCACCATGAGTCCGAGCTTCCTTGCAAGCATCAACTCTGACACTAAGGAAACATGCACCGGCTCCAGGGTTGACACATCAGATAAGTCAGGCTAGCCCAGACTTAACAGACCCTAGATTAGGCCAAGACAAGACCAGACCAATCAGCCTAGATTGCTAAAATATTGAGATGAGCAGGCTAGGCTTATTAAGCTTCCATCTTAAAACCAATTGGGTGAAAGTGGGATGGCCCCTTGTGGTTCTTACACTTGATAGTCGAAATATCTACAGCCGATGTGGGATTACCTCAATAAGGCTGGACTATTGAGAAGAATGTAAGAGTGAGAGTGAGACTAATTTAGTGTTTTATCCATGTAATAAATTCTAAGAGATCATTATCAAATGATTTAACATTTTGCAGGGAAATGGTAAAGCATTTTCTGCTGGTGGCGATTGTGTAGCTATTATTCACATTTGCACTTATGGTAAAGTTCCACTGTAGTTCTTATTAGAAGCATATTCCTCCATGACTACTTAAAAAAACTACTATGTTATAAGAATATTTTGCATACTAAAACTTTTAAACACTTGACTAAATGTATCAGGTCATTGGAGTTTCGGTACCAGTTTTTATCGGAAACAACTCATCCTAGACTACATTGTAGCTACACATGATAAAACTTTGGTGAGATATTATCTTTATTAGTATTTTCCTTTTTTTACTAGCCTTACATGGATTTGATCCTAAAAAAATTGGATTCGTGAAGGTCTCACTTATTGATGGAGTGGTCATGGGAGGTGGTGCTGGACTATCCATGAATGGAAACTTTCGAGTTGTGACCGAGAAAGCGGTAATGTCTGGAACTTCTAATGAAATCTAATATATTATTATTAATTTTCACGTATTAAAAAATGATTGGATCGCTATTTAGTAGCCAAGTTATGGTACTAATAATATAAAATAAATTAATGTAATATTATATCCATGCATCCACCCAAAAATAATAATAATAACTTTTTCTGGATGTAGGTGCTTCATACTTTTTGTCTAGGCTCCCAGGTTTCTTCGGTAAATACTCTAATCTTTCTTTTTTGTTGATAAAATTTAAGCCCCACCTAATCTATCATGTGGTAAATATTAGGAACATATAAGAAAACTTCTTTGGGTGAATCAACAAGGAACAATTTCCTAGTGAAGAAGAAATTGTCTTTATGAATTACTATTATTTTAGTGTTAAAATTGGTGATTTAATAGATAGATATTAATAAAAAAAAAAAAGCAATACCTATCTCTTCTAAAATGTTATTGTGAAACACAGTATTTTTATTCAATCTCATCATGAATGTTTTAAACTGTTTATGTACCAATGTCATTCAGGAGAGTACTTGGGCCTCACTGGTGCCCGGTTAAATGGGGCAGAGATGGTTGCATGTGGCCTTGCTACTCATTTTGTCCTTTCTAAGGTATCTATATTATATTCTTAATATCTTGATGTTTTGTTAAGAATGTTAAATATATAGTTACTAAAAAAAAAAAGAAATTTCTACTTCATGATTTTTGCCACGTGGCAGAATGATGTCATGATCCAATCTTTAGATAGAAAGGGCCATGTACTTCTTCCAAGCAACTTTAGTTTTACTAACTTGAAGATCATATGGGCTTATTTATATATATATATATATATATAGAGAGAGAGAGAGAGAGAGAGTTTTTGGGCGCTCTAAACTGCTCAATAGAGTGTCCCTACTACATTGGAAGGTTGATAACGCATGTGACAAAATTAATTTTATGAATTATTTAAAACACACTTTATGTTGCTATAGAGAAGCAAATCTAATAGCAGACTATTTGGCAAAGCTTGCGGTGAAATCGGGAGCTTCCACCTACAACCTTGTCTTCCCTAGATTTATCAAAGATCAGCTGGCTCATGATGCCTTGGCGTTGCCAAAATATAGATTTCGGTAGCCCTTGGGTGTGTTGTATTGGGTGTTGGCTAGTTTGTGGATTTTCGGTTGTGTTCTGTGTTTTCTGTTTGTTCTCTTTTAATTAATTCAAGGATCTTTTAGCAGAAAAATAAAAGCACACTTTATGTTCATGATTTATAAATTTTGGGTTTTATTCTTAATGACAGGATTTACCTTCATTGGAAAAAGAATTGGATGGAGTTAATTCTAGAGATCCAATTGTCGTGTCTAAAGTCATCAATAAGTTCATTGACGAACCATCTATTAAATCTACTTGTGCTTTTAAAAGGTAATGATAACCAAAATATTTTAAGGAGTCATGTACAATGCCTATGTTCTCAGTATCAATGATTTATTGTGATAGAAGTTTGTTCTGATGATGCAGCATGCATATCATCAACAAATGTTTCTCAAGAAAAACAGTTGAAGAAATACTATCAGCATTGGTAAGATTTTTTTTAAAAAAAAAACTTTATAGATATAGAGGACCATTTTGTTCATTATTTAATTTCTCATTTCCTTTAATGTTTTAATTTATGAATTTTTTTCCCACTTTTAGTTTCTTTTCCCAATTAGTTGTTACTATGTATGAATAAGATTTGTTGACATCAGAAGAAAAAAATTCTTGTTTGGTATAGGAAAATGAGGCTAAGAATGGAGCAGATAGTTGGATTGTGGCAGCAATCAATTCTATGAAAGCAGCATCTCCAACTAGTCTTAAAATATTTCTTAGATCGGTAATTACTTTTCATTTCATATTGATATCATATATATAATTTATAATGTCATTAATTAGGAATATAAGAATATTCTTCATTGTTTACGTTTAACTTAAATATGTTGAATATATAACAGATCAGGAAAGGACGAGAGCAAAGTTTGGATCAATGCCTAATTCGTGAGTTTAGAATGGCTTCTCATGCTTTGCGCAAAACAGTGAACAATGACTTTTATGAGGTCACTCTATATATATGGATAAACAATGAATATTGCTTGAATTTTTACATTATCATTCATCTAATATTTTCTCCAAATGCAGGTTTGTAGAGCAATATTGTTTGATAAAGATAAGCAACCAAAGGTGCAAAAAGATTCTATATTTTTATTGATGAATTAAAAAAAAAAAAAACAATCTTAATCTTTTACATAAATAATAATGTTCTTGTGAAAATGATACTAATTTCTTCTTCTTCTTTTTTTTTCTTTGGGATGTAGTGGGAGGTTTCAAAGTTAGAATTGGTCACAAATGAAATGGTGGATCAATTTTTCGTCGAAGTGGATGATGATGATTGGGAAGATCTACGGCTTGATGTGAAATCTAATAAAGCCAACTTATTCATAGCAAGACTCTAATTTTAACGTATATAATAAAGAATAAAAATTGTATTACGTGAACGTACTGCGAATGAGGATACACGATACCAGTTGGATATCTATGTTCTTCCCTGGTTTATTATGTATACATCCATTTCTCTATAAACTACAAAAAAATAAAAAAAAAAATAAAAAAAAATAAAAAATAAAAAATCTTTCGATATTACTATAGATTTATGAAGAGGAGGAGGAGTGGTTGTGATAGTCCAATCATTTGATGCAAACACAATCGGTTTGAGTTTGTGGACGAGGAATAGCTAGATCACAAACAGGCGCACCCGAAGCAGCTTAGATGGTCGATCTAGAAGACTGGCTCAAAAATTCCCTAAGCTGATCATATTGGCTCAAGTAAGGACGCCTAGCAACACTGCTATTAGACTTTGAAATTTCCATATAATTTGTTTAAACTCTCTTTGTTTGGAATGCTTTATAGTGATGAATAATATTTGGTTATCTTATGGATAGAAGGCCAAATTTGCTAAGTTTCTTCCTTCTTTTATTTTTCTGTTGCTATAACCATGTATGGGTGGATAAAGTTGCTTTTGGTGAATGAATGCACGGGGAATTCCTTGAGACAGAAATATGTCGTCGTCGTCTTCTTCTTCTTTTTCTTATTCTTTTACTTCAAGCCTTGAAGAGCTTGCACCATGGGCCTGGAATAGGACATGTTTTTTTCCCCCTTGTCCTTGGCTTCTCTAGTTGCAGTGAAGTGATCATTCCAGGCATAAAGTATAGGTGACAAGCTCATATGGATGGAAGTCTAAAAAAAACATTTAGAAAATATGTGATGCAGCCTGCAATATGAAACCCAGGTTACCAGTCATGTCGAGCATACCAAGGTCATAAGGAGATCGGCTAGGATAGCCTATCATTCTTCATTGATTGACAATCAATCAAGAATCTCTCCCATTTTGGTAGCACCACAATTTGGGAGGATTTAATTTAAATAAAGGTGATCCTATCTTTTGCAAATAAGGAAGTCAATTGGAGGAGATTCACATTCCCAAAGAAGAAAAGAAATCAGTAAAGCCTTCCCCGATTTGAAGCTCCCCTTGATTGGTTCTTAATATGGAAAGCCCAAAGGGACACCACTCAAGTTGAAAAGCTTATCAAATGAGGTTTGCACATGTTTTATTCCTTGCTCCATTAAGGAAAGGTTAGTGGCAATTGAAACCACACATGGTAGCCACAAATGGACAATATATTGGCCTTGATTTTGGCAGTCCTTGTGATTGCATCTAATTGCTTTTATTTAGGTTGCTTTTATTATAGTTAATAAAATCTTAAGATAGTTTCCTCTTTATTTTAATAGTAATATTGTGTCAAGGATCCCATCAGTTAAGGGTTACCTTGATTAGACTTATTATCTTTACAAAATCTCAGCTGTATGATCAATAGCAATAGGGTTAAAGATTTAGAGTTTTCTTTTCTATTTAATGTAGCTTGTTGGTGTTGGACAAGTGTGTATCCATCAAACCCGGTTCGATCCGATTAAACCCGGTTCACCTTTGTATTGAACATTTATACACTTTAGTTTAATATTGTCACATGCGATATAAACTTTGTAAGCATTATATGTCCGTAAGTTTTACTTAAAATGGTAGTCACGATTAGGGTTTGGGCTGGACACCCTTATCATATGGTCGTTGCATTAGGTATGCCTAGACATGTGATGTCAGGGTACGAATGCGAGTGCTCACATGTTTGATGTGTGCATTGGCGAAGAATCTACTTTGTCGATTCCCTTATGTATTACTGCCAGATATAGGAAGGGATAGACATGTGTCACCGACACCCTGTGCCTGACGGAACCCTGTCATTGCAAAGTGTAATCGCATTCTTTGATTCATCAATGACTGAGACTCAAGCGAGTCAAAACCGGTGTTCTGGGAATGCGTGAACACTTTGTGAGTGAAGGAGTTATCCAACATGGTCACCACTGCCCGATTGGGGAACACCAAGATTGAGACTGTCTGTGTATGGTCGGATCGGAATCTGGATCCAGTGCCATTTTGGAAATGATTTTGCAAAAATCTATTTTACATAAAATGATAGATTATTTATAATTATTTGAACAAAGTGTTTTATCGAGTTTTGCGGGATCCGATCAGATGCACAGACGCTCGTATATGGACATGTACTATGGATTGGGGTTTGGCAGTACATGTGTACATGCCCTAGATTCCATAATGATGGTGTTGATTAGTGGGGGGGGATTGTATATGATAAATTGTTATCATCTAGAGAGTTCTTTGGAATTTGCTATTTTAATTGGTTCTTTATTTAATTAATGGATATGTTGCTAATTGTAATTATTCATAGATATTAAATAAAGTAATTAATTAATACTTTTCCTATTAGATTCTGCTTCTTCACCAAGCAAAGGACTCTGAGATAAATAGATAATGCCTATCTGGGATAAACAGATAGAGCCTATCTAAGATAAAGAGATAGAGTAAATTAGGAGAGAGAGTGTCAGACTCTCATAGGGATTCTTCCCATCTGGGTTTTGGAAACCCATCTATAAATAGAACCCAAAACGCATGAGGGAGGCAGGCTTCCACGTTTTTCATAGCCACCCCCTCCCACGTTTTGGCTCTCCTTTTCTCCCTCTTGTGATTTCTTCTTCTTGCTCTCTAGTTTTGAGAGCTAGGGTTTTAGAAACCCAGATCTAGTTGGAGAAATATTCGGATTAGCTTGGAGAACCTTGGTAGCACCATTGAAGGTTCAGTAGAGTCTGCTTGGAGTGCTTCTTGGAGGAAGAACCACTGTCTATTGGAGGAGCAACACTTGAGGCTCACCAGGTTAGCAGTTCTTGATTAATTCATTTTGTTTTAATTATTTAATATTTATGGGATGCAAAAGAACTCGAAACGATTTATTTCCGCTGCGCATTTGAGTATGGGATGGATCCCTCTTGCCATGTGATGACTAGAGATGTATTTTCTCTGTCCCTAATGTGTTCTATAATTGCGTGGGACACATGAGGGAAGGAGAAACCTTATTAGGGATGCACCAGGGTTCCCATGGGCGACCATGGGAAACCCTAAAATTAAAATGGGGCACCCATGGGACACCATGGGATAACCCAAGGCGTGGAATACCCTAATTGGTTTATAATTGGTTTTCCTAGGGAACCATGGTTTGATCCCTGGACCATAGTTTTACCTGCAGTTGGAACAATGAAGGTAGTGATTATTGGAATGAAATTTGAGACCTTAGTCTCTGGAGCTCAAGAGAGTTTTCCTCCTACAATTGTGTTGTGCTTGTTCGATTGATCAAGTCCATGATGAATTAAAGCGTTCTCGATTCTTCCGATCCATAGCGGCCACGAGGCTGAATTAATATGTAATGATGCAACGGTGGAGAAATGTTAAACAAAAGAAATATAATACAACTCATAATATATATATAACTAATTCAAACTACATCATCAATTCATATATTTTTGTTTTATATATATCTACTATGAATAGGGAGTAATCCAAATTGGAGGAGACATTGTTGAACGGAAATCAGAATCACTTGATAAAAATGGATCGACAATGAACGGCTTCACAAGAAGGAAGACCAGAAAACCAGTAAATGGATTCAATAGGTAAGTCACTGTTGGATAGGTGTCCATCAAAATCCAATCAAATGGTTTAATGAACATTAATATGCAGTTATATACTTTGGGCAATAGTGTGCCTTAAGGTTTTGCCTTCAATTGTCCACGACAGAGACAAAATTTGAAGTTCTGTTTTGCCTTCAATTGTTCAGAACTTGGATTCCTACTCCTTCTACCATAACAAGTGTCTCTGTGGTTCACCTCTCGCCGCTTGTAAGTAAAAGCCGTCGACGAGCCCGGAGTCCGGATCAAACGTACATTACGGATATTAGTTGATAGACATGTTTCGGTGCAAACAGCTGCTAGCTCTGTTTTTATTTATTATCGCATTTTACAATTATCTTTTAAGTAAAGGTTCGAATGTAACTGTTGCTGCATGTTATAAGAAACTTTGTATTTTTGGCTACAATCCATTTGTCATCGTCTGACTGGATTGGAATACTGGATTGTAAAAATCAGGGTTTTAAAGATTGAAATTGGGATCCAAATCGAAATGGGGTTGGTGTAATTGTTATGGGTCTACATGCATGGGTTCACAGGTCAGAATAACTGAGAAAGAGTGAGTGACTGTTATGTACAACAGTCTCACATTGGTCCCGTAAGAACTTGGGTGTGGACCTTAGTTAGTAAGTTCGGGACGGCAATTGAACGGGAACGGATACGCACGGCAGTTAAACGGATTAGACGGTAATAATACTTTTCAAAAATCCGCTTCATAAAATGCATACGGTAATAATACGGCACGCGCTTAATACGGATATAATACTGCATAGACGGCAATAATACTTTAAAAACGGACATATATTCATTATATAACATGCATTCACCACCTAATAAACAAAATAATATCATGATTTTATTAACTAAAATAAACACAATAATATAATATGCTATATAACATCTCTAAGATTATCATTTAACATACCAAAATATCAATAATCTACAAGAAATGAATGTAGATTGTCCGAAAATGACATGAGCAAGTTGAAAGACCAGAGAAACAAGAGGAGAGTACAAGACTTAAGTGCCGCTTTGTTGAACGGAGATGGCGAGGATGATTGGAGATGGAGGGCGGCTACTTTTGCCTGCAGATTGGATGTTCAACGCAAATCGAAAGGGACGAAAGGGAAAGTGAAATCGTTTCCTAAATTCTAATCTTTTGGATAATTTTTTTATAAAAAACGCATATAATACGTGTATTATTCGAGTATAATACGTGCTTGCTTAAAAAACGCGTTTTTTATAAAAATACGGGAAAATACGGGACGGAGTATTATACGTTTAAAAATATGGGAACGCATATAATACGCGTATGATACGCGACTTTACTAACTAAGGTGTGGACATATATTATATTACGTTCCTTCCCCTTGTAGACCGGTTTATAAGGGTGAGTTCTTCCAATCGTATCATTGGTACTTTCATTGACCTGTCCTTTGCGGTTGACTACTTGGGAGGGGCTACCTGATCCGGAGTGGGCCTACCATTAAAGGGTGGGGTAGTCCCCATTGAATGTGCAAATGATGTCTCACTTGATTCCCCTGTGTGCACAGGAGCCACGTTTCAGACAGAGAACACTTCCTCTATATTTTAATATTGAACATGATTAAACAATTGGTGAAGCCATGGCGATTCGATCATCAATGCTACATAATGCACTCTTGGAAGATTTTGAGAAGGTGATTCTTGATTCAGAATCATAAAGATGTGGTCTCCTATTTGCAGAAAAGATGTGGGATGGACATGATGGCATCATGAGGGTGTTTTTGGGAAAATAATAAAACCCAATTGTGGTTTGTGAATGCTAAGATGATGGGTAAACCGTCTTCTATGAGTGGTGGAAAACTGTCTTTTATTATTAATTTATCTTTACAAAGATCCATGTGGCCGAGTTTATTTAGTTAGGATATGCTAATTGATGTTTATATTTTGTTGGTAAAAGCATTGTTGGAAAACCAGATTTTCTGACTCGACTTGTCTTCTAGAAAAACCTGGTTACTCAGCCTTGTCAAACCTTGTCAAGAGGAGTCGCGTTTTTTTAATTTTATAATGCATTAAATATGTATAAATTAGTAAAAAATCATTAAAATATAGAAAATAATGAAAAAAAATAAAAATAAAAATCAAGTGATCACATATCAATGCATTTTGAGTTTATACCATTGAAAAAGAAAAGGGAGTCAAGGAGTTGAGGCTTTGTTATTGTTTTAGATTATGGATTTTTACTATTTAGTTAACTCCGTTTCTATAAAGTGGTAAGTTTTCAGTAAAGTCTGCATGCATATTACTTAGCTTTGAATTCTAACATTGTTAGAAATAGATTTGATTGTGCTTCTGCATCGAACTCTTTGTTTTGGAAACAGCTTTGGAAATTAGACATTTCGCCAAAACTGAAACTCTTTTTATGGAGATGTTGTGTTAATGCTTTAGCTGTAAATCAGTTACTTTTTATTAGATACATCACCCATAATGCTAAATGCCCCATTTGTCAGTTGGATGAGGAATCCATTGTGCATGCTTTGTTTCGGTGTTCTTTTGCCTCTTCATATTGGTTGGCTTTCCCTTTCTGTTTGGACACATCTTCCTTTCAAGGTAATGATTTTAAAGATTGGATTTGGTTCTTGTTTGATAAGTATAGGGATGTTCCAAACCAACGCAACTGTTATATCCAATGGTCATCTCTTCTTTGACAAATCTGGAAAACCCGAAATAAGGTAGTATTTAACTTTGAAAATCCGAACCTTACTGCCACCATCAAAGCTTTTAATCATACTGTGGAAGAAGGTAGACTGGGTATAAGCCAATTCCTTAATCCTCATTTGCCTGATAATAATCATTCTTCATACTGCTTGTCTTTTGATTTCAGCCTGCCTGTTTCTTCTCCAACTTTTATACTGGCTTTCACTGATGGGGCATGGAACAACAAGTCAATGAAAGGTGGAAGGGGGTAATTCTGTTCGATGGAGTTAAGCGTTTCATTGCGGCTAAATGCAAGGCTGGTTCGAGTATCTCAGCAGCATCTATGGAGGCAGAAAGTGTTCGTGATGCATTACTGCTAGCTAGCAGCCTGGGTTTTTCAAACCTGGTCTTATTCTCAGATTGCCAGGCCCTTGTCAGCTCTCTTAATGGGATCCCATCCTCCCTTGATTGGACTGCACTCTCCATTGTGGAGGATATTTTATCTATTTCCTTCAGTTTTATCAACGTTGAGTTTCGTTTTATCCCTAGATCTTTGAATAAGGAAGCTCACTTCCTTGCAATAAGAGCTTCTAAATTTGTTTTATCTAGAATCTGGTGGCCTAATCCACCTCCTTTTCTTGTAAATACGACTTTTCTCAGCGGGAGATCCTCCTCTGCTGATTTTCTTTAATATAAGTTTAGTCTCTTGTCCAAAAAAAAAAAAAAAAAAAAAACTCCGTTTCTAAGTGAATTGGTTTTATGATTTTTTTTTAAACGATTAAATTCGTCGATTTTGTCATGACTCTAGTAAAAATACCGAGTTTTATTTGACTCGGACCATTTATGACCCAGTCTCTTCATTTTTTTACCCTGACCTTGTCTACCCGACTCTTGACCAGGCTTTTCAAAATTTGACTTGACTCGGATGACTCACCCCAATCAAAATCCAGTTTTTCAATTACGGGTAAAAGAGCTAATCGATGCTGATAACGATAAATATTTGACTTTCCAGCTTTTTCCTTTTTTAGACAAAAAAGTTTATGATTGACCATATATGCGTACAACCTGTATTACATGTAGTCAGATTGATATAAATACTTATTTAAAATGACATAAACATCCCCTGCCCTCTTATTTGATGGAGTAGATGAGTCTCCAGTCTCCAGTGTATGAATACCTTCCTCTTTTGAAAATTTTCAAATTTGACGGATTTGACTATCCACGTAACCCTGCAAACTGCAAAACTCCTCTTTTTCTTGAATCCGACAAAAATAATTGCTTCCGAACAAAATTAGATCGGACCCACATTCAATGTCCCCACCATCACCTTCTCTCTTCTCTACCTCTATCTCAAGTATAAATTCAGAGAAATAATTCATATATTTTTTTTGGGGGTAGAAGAGAAGCAATTCATAGTTGTTTTTTGGAGAAAGGAATAATAATACATAAGTAATTAATAACCCTAAGCAGTAGATAATAGATCATACACCACCAAAGAAAGAAAGACATTTCTTTCACTGGTTGTTGAAGATACCAAAGCTGGTATTTGCAACGGTAAAACCTCCATCAATAACAAAATCATGGCCACTAACACATCTTGACTCATCGCTCCCAAAATAAAGTGCAGCTTCAGCAATATCCTGTTCGCCCAGGTTAACTCCTTTGAGACACGCCAACCCTTCTACACTCTTCTCTATCATATCATCTTCATACTTCTTCAACACATTCTTAACAAAAGGTGAAGCGATCGCGAATGCTGAGACACAATTAACCCTAATCCCAACCCGACCCAGTTCAGCAGCTGCATTCTTAGTGAGACCTACTACTGCATGCTTGGAAGCTACGTAAGCATGAGTGGCTATACCTCCCACGATTGAACTCACACTCCCATTGTTAATGATGCTACCTTGTTTCGCCGGTAACATGACACGAGCTGCGTGTTTGGTGCCTAAAAACACACCGGTGACATTGACGTCGAGGACCCTTTCGAAATCCGATTTTTCGTTGTCCATAATTCTTACCTTAGGTGGATCAATGGTCCCGGCATTGTTGAACATTATGTCAAGTTTTCCAAATCTTGAAACAGCCTCGTCTACTGCGTTCTTCACATCATCTTCTTTGGTGACATCGCAATGCACGAATAACGACATCTCTGCCCCAATTTCTTCGCACACGGATTGACCCAAATCATCTTGGATGTCGGCAATCACTACCCTACAACCATGCTGGCTGAATAGTTTGGCAGTAGCTTTACCGATGCCCGCAGCACCACCTGTGATCACTGCAACCTTTCCTTCTAGTCTGTCAATCAATTAATGGTTATGATCATCATCATCATCATCATCAATTTATTGGAAATGAAAAAGAAAAAAATATACACAAACTAAGGTGTTTCAATTTCCGACAAAGAAATTAAAGTTTCTTAATTAGTTGATCCTAGTACCTAGGAAAGCCCGAGAATGAATCATCTGCATACGTACATGTGATCGAGAGGTAATCACATGTCCCATTTTTATCATTTACAAGGGCGGGCAGGAGGAGTATTTATGAAAACAAAAGAGACATGTGACTGCCTCTCACATGTACGTGCAGAGGAACTGAACTCGGAAAAACCAGCCTCATTTCTGTTATAACAACATCGGAGGGAAACCCTATTGCCATTCTTTAAAAGCATAGAAATGAAAGACAATATAAGGAGAGAGAGAGAGAGAGAGAGAACCACCTTCCCATAGAAGTAAGAAGCTTGTCAGAACTCATGGTGAAACTTGGACAGTGGGTTCACAAGAGATTGGTTTGGTTAGTTAGATCTTTGTTGATCTTCTTCTAAACCCGTATCTCATATCGGGACTCAAAGCAAGTATATATACCCCCCCCCCAACACACAAACACTATGACTATCTGAGATTCTCTCAAAGTCTTGAGGAAATGTGATCCATGACTTCCCAACGCCACCTACGCACACACACTGCAGACAGAGAGAGAGAGAGAGAGAGAGAGAGAGAGAGAGGTTCCAACAAAAGTAAGGTAGATGACTTTTGGATTAGTAAAAAATGACTGATGCAGTATGGAAAGAATCTGCATAATCACATTAACTATGTACTGTGTAACATACAAACCGTGATTTAAAAACCTCCTAATCCATATTTAATATAACTTCTAATTACAACCACGAGGGAAATTTATCGAAAAAGGTCCTTATCAGAGTTGATCTCACACCAATAAGGAAACTATTTTTTTTTTTTAATAGAAAAAGCAGCTTTATTTAGAACTCACGGATGGAACAGTAACAAACTTCGCAATCTGTGGAAACTACTTATGCGTGTGTTTTTTTTTATGTACGTGTGATTCACGTTTATATTTTGGAATAAACTACTGTTTTCCTACAGAAAAACGTTGTTAACTGTTCCGCAGATGTTGGGTTAAGACGTTAATAAGTATTTATTTACTATCCCTTGGACAGTTGGACAGTCGCTAGCTTCACAAGCGATTGGTTTCCTTATATTTTTGTTTTGGGGGGGGGGGGGGGGGTGAGGCGTTTTTCTCTTTGCCCCAAGGCAGGCACATGGGGGTGGGCGTAATGACCACCCTGCCCCCTGCACAGGCTGCTCATATGCCTGGGTGCAGCCTGTGCTACGGCAAAGAGAACATTCTCCCAATTATTGGTCTTTTGAACCCATTTCATTGTGTTACCGAAAGCTAGTATGTATAACGGATTCTAATCCTCTATTGCACGCTGCCCGAAATTGATATATATCTCGATCTTAATTATCCCCTCAGTTTCTTGTCTGGCCAGTTCCGCATTGCCTTTAAGAAAAGGGACACAATGATCACCCTAACTTTGTCTGAACACTCTGTTTGGATGGGATCTTATTAGAGGCATTAGGGAACTGGATCGGACATGGAACTGAAGGAGATAATTTTCCATTTATATAAACCCCCAAGATACTCTCAAGACTTGAGAAAAAGTGGTTCACGGCTTCCAAGCCCCCTACACACATTCACTGCAGACTGGAGAGAGACACAGAGATGTAGGTGCCAATCAAATAAAAGGATAAAGGACCAATGCTTTTATCCTCATAGGGAGAAAAATAAAAGACAACCAATGTGATATATGCAATAATGCTTGAGGCATGGGGAAGTCCAGCCAAAGTATGGAAGTTGAAGTTGTATGAACAGTTTCCTTTTAGTTGATAGTTGAGCCCATGATCACATGTGAAGGAAGGGGGGACTTAGTGAGGTGTCCTTAGTCGTAGATAAATAGCACTAATGGTGATAATGAAGAAGCACATCCAGCATGCAAACATAATTCCGGGTTCGCGTCGCCGTGGACAGAGTGTATTGGAGGTAGGCCAGGTTGACAGAGAGATATTAGCTGCGCAAAGGGAGGGTGTTGAAGGACGGTGCCAGGATTCTACAGAAATCCTCCATCAATGAAGTGCATTTACTGGAACGTTAGAGGGGTGGGGAACCAAAGAGCACGCGCTCACTTAAGGTCTCTCATGAAGGACGAAAGACCAGATTTTTTGTGTCTGGTGGAGCCAAAGGTGCGGGTCAGTAATTGCCCATTACAGTTTTTTGCCAGGTTGGGAATGCACGCAGAAGTACCATGCAACCACCGTGAAGTTGGAGTTCCAAATATTTGGTTCCTGTGGAGATTTGGTTTGCCTCGGCCTGTCGTAATCTTAGAGTCTGATCAGCACTTAACCATGCAGGTGGAGGAGCAGGGAGTTAGAAGCATCATTTCCGTCATACATGCTAGCTGTTTTCGTGTGCTTCGACGACAGCTCTGGCATGATTTGGCATCCCTGGCAGGAGTTATTTGTCCATGGTCAGTTATAGGAGATTTTAATGCTTGCTTATATGCCTAAGAGAAAAGGGGTCCGGGCAGGTTTAACTTGGGATTAGCTGAGGAATTTGCCGCGATGGTGGAATCTGCTTCCCTCCTGCCGATTCCCTCATCTGGTAACAGGTTCACTTGGTCGAACAATCGACGAGTGGGTAATGTGATGGCAATGTTAGATCGCAGCTTCTGCAACGATGCCTGGTGGCAAAAGTACGAGGGAAGTGTGCAGCGGGTGCTGGTTAGGGGTCCTTCTGACCACTCACCCCTGGTGATTTCTTGTGATAAGGTTGCTCGGCCCTCTAACGTACCTTTTAGGATGCAGCGGTTTTGGGTTGAGCATGCTGATTTTCATGATTTTGTGAAAGGCTCATGGTCGGTGCTGGTTCGGGGCTCACCACTTTATGTTGTTGCAACAAAGCTGAAACGACTTAAAGGCCCACTGCGGGAGTGGGCAAGAGCAGTATTGCCACATATTGATCAAGAAATTGCTCATGCAAGGGCTAGTCTTGAGGCTGTGCAGGCACTTATAGAAGCGGAAGGGTTCTCTGGTGATCTACTAGAAAGTGAGCTGCAGGCTAAAAAGAATTTTGACCAGGCAACGTTGCTTCAAGAGAAGCTTTGGAGTGAAAAGGCCAGGGACAAGTGGATAAAACAGGGTGACAGGTGCACAAAATATTTTCACATGATTGCCAGGATCAAAGCAGCAAGGAATTCAATCAGGAAACTAAAAAAGGGCGACGGGGAGGTCCTAACGGACGCTAGTGCCATTGGTGTTCATATGGCCTCAAATTTTGAAAATTTCTTCAAGATAGAGGGGTCCACCAAGGTTGCGAATTTGCTTGCAGTAATCCCGTCTATAGTCACACATGCAGATAATGATATGCTTGCTAAGATCCCTTCACAAGAGGAGATAAAAGCGGTTGTTTTTTACTTAGATCCCTCCAGTGCACCAGGGCCAGTTGGATTTCCAGGAGCATTCATCAGATCATGTTGGGATGTGGTAGGACATGATGTCTGCCGGGGGATACAAAATTTCTTCAAAGAGGGAGTGGTGACAAAGGGGATAAATTGTAATTTTCTAAGCCTGGTCCCAAAGGTAGACAATGCTAATAAATTGGGGCAATTTCGGCCAATATGCTTGGGTAATTTCTTTTTTAAGCTGATTCCAAAAATCATGGCAACACGGCTATCCTTGATCTTGCACAAGTTAATCTCCCCTGAGCAAGGAGCATTCCAGCAAGGGAAGGTTATTTTTGAAAGTATTGGTGTGGCTTTGGAGTTAACCAATACCATGATGCGGAAATGTAGGGGTGGTGGTTTGGGAATGAAGCTCGACATCCAGAAGGCTTTCGACACGCTTGAATGGGATTTCTTAAATGATGTCCTTGGTGCATTTGGATTCTCTCAGTTATGGATTTCATAGGTCCAGCAGATTCTGCTCTCTACAAGAATCTCAATATTAATAAATGGAGGACCAATAGGTTTTTTTGGTGTTGAAAGGGGACTCAGGCAGGGTGACCCCCTCTCCCCCCTCTTATTTATCTTGGCTGAAGAAGTCTTGTGTAGAGGCATATCCGATCTGTGCAATAGGGGAATGATAGAGGCGCTGCCAGGGCACCGTCAGGTATCTACCCCCTCCCACCTTTTATACGCTGACGACCTTTTAATTTTCATGAAAGCGGATGTGCGGAGCGTGAAGCAGATTAAAAAATTTTTAGAAGACTATGGAGCTTACTTTGGTCAAGTGGTGAATCTTACCAAGAGCAAAGTTTTCCTAGGGCGCATCTCATTGATTCGGAAGCTCCGGCTTGCATCGATTCTATAGATCCCAGTGTGCACGCTGCCTACAAGGTACTTGGGAGTGGAACTGATACAAGGAAGGAGGAAAAGGAAGATGTTCATGCCTATGATTGACAGCTTCAAAAAAAGGTTATCGACTTGGAAAGGACGACTGTTGTCCATGGCGGGCCGAGTTCAGCTTGTTAGATCAGTGATGCGTAGTATTCTAATACACAACTTTTCAATCTACCTATGGCCAGCATGGGCAATTGCTACTATGGAACGTTGGATCCGCAATTTCATATGGACGGGGGAAGCAAATTCATCTAAATCTATCACGGTCCGTTGGGAACGTCTTTGCAAGCAGAAGAAAGAGGGGGGGCTTGGAATTCGGCGGCTGAGAGAGCTAAACATGGCGCTACTTGCAAAGCTTGCATGGTCGATCAAAACATCAAGCACAAAATTCGCAATATTCTTGAGAGGCAGATTCATGAAAAAGGATGGAAGCCTAAGGAGATCGGTGGGAGCATCTTCAGTGCTACCAGGTCTTAGAAGGGTGTGGAGTTTTGTTCAAGAAGCGGAACGATGGGTTATGGGTGATGGAAAATCAATAAGGTTTTGGTATGACACGTGGATAGGGGAGCACAGTGTACAAGAGCTTCTGAAGCCGAATGAGATTCCATGTAATCTTATAGCAAAAGTCTCAGATTTCCTTGACAATGACACATGGCGTTTCCCACATGCTTCAGCTGCTGCGCTACAAGGTGTCCTTACAATGATTCTAGAATTGGGAATTACAGCAACGGCCAGGGAAGATAGGAGGGCCTGGGCGCACTCATCTTTAGGCTCTTTCTCAGTCTGAACAACATGGGAAGAATTAAGAGTGAAGGCTATCTCGCTTGAGTGGAGTTGGGAAATCTGGCAGCGACACTTGCACCCCCATAGCTCCTTGTTTGGATGGCGCCTAATGCATGGGGTGCTCCTCTCTGATGACAGGGTGGCTCGAAAAGCGGTTCCAATGGTCTCAAGATGTGATTTGTGCAATGCAGACAGTGAAGCAAGCTCACATATTTTTATGGACTGTTCCTTCTCAAGTCAAGTATGGAGAGAAATGCTGTTTTACTTTAATGAAAGCCAAAACCGGTTTCCTTCTGTGGAGCTTCTCTTCTCTTGGTGGTGAAGGAGGTGTAAGACGGTGCCCTTAAAAGAAGTTTGGGGGGTGCTCCTAATTGTTGGGTGTCAGCAGTTATGGTTTGAGCGCAACAGAAGAAGATATGAAAACCTTAGAGGGTCGCCAATGCAAGTTGTGAAACGCTGCCTAAGAGAGATTGCAGACTCCTCACGAATCATAGGGGCTCACGTGAAATCAATACACGATCTAATTCTAGCTAGAAGATTTCATGTTGCGGTCACACGCCCACCAGTCCACTTAGTCAAGGAGGTATGGTGGAGGTTACCTCCTACAGGATGGATAAAGCTTAATATAGATGGGTCATCCTTGGGAAATCCAGGAGCTTCAGGAGCAGGGGGGATTTTTCAAAATCATCTTGGCACCCCAATCAGATGTTTCTCTACCTTCCAAGGAGTGAGGGCGAATTTCAAAGCGGAATTGGTAGCCTTCTTTGAGGGAATAAAGGAAGCTAAGGAATTGAAAATAAACCAACTATGGATAGAATGCGACTCTGCAGCGGTAGTTTCATCTATTTTGTCTGCCAACCTTCCTTGGCACTGCTTGCAACTTTGGTGGGTGATAGCAGGCTACCTAGACTCCATTCAGTGGCGATTGACTCATTGCTTTAGAGAAGTAAATTCTATAGCTGATGTGCTTGCCAAAAAGGCAGCAACGCGTAAAGAATCACACTCCTGGTCCACAGCTCCGAGTTTTATAGCTCAGTCCATTGTATGGGAGGCAATGTGCCGCCCAGATTACAAATTTTAATCGACTTTAGGATGCTTGTGATTGTGACTATCCCTTTATTTTACTGATTTGGTAGGGATAGTTACCATGTTCTTGTATCATTCTTTTTTCTATTCATAATATATACCTTGCTGATCTTTAGCCAAAAAAAAGAAGCTATCCTATGAATCTACTCTTGAGTAGGGAGGTTAGACTTCCTCAATAAAGCCATCTTTACGTGTGTTTTCTCCATTTTATCTCAGCTACTATTTTCTCTCTTTCACCCAAGCATCATTTTATCATAGGTAAGAAGGGCTCTGCCAAATACATACCACAATGATGTCTGGTAATTGAGGAACTTGAATAGTCATTGTCATATTTCTTAAAAAAGAAGACCAATGCTTTCACTAAAAAAAAAGGAAAAATGATCTACACACTAATGTGTTGACATAATTGGCACGAGAGAAGAAGCCTTTGGTCATAGAATAGGAACAGTGTAGGAAGTGTTGGTAACGAACAATTGAGATGCTTATAGGTGTGTTAAATTCCTTTATATCATCATTTTCCTTTCTATAATTCCCGATAAAACTCTTCACAGTAAGATATCTTCTTCTTTTATTTTGTTCAAAGAAACAAGGGTAAAGTACACGTACCCCCCTAGAATGCACCCAATATTCCTCGTACCCCCCTAAGCGGCTCAATATTCCACGTACCACCCTTCAATATTCCACGTACCACCCCTGCTTTACACCCCAAATGCCATTTAAGTCCACAGCAAGTGTTAAATGCTAAAAAATGACCAAACTACCCTTTCTTCTATCTGTTCTAAAATTTGAAAAGACCTAATTGCCCTGACCTATTTGCTAAAATTTGAAAAGACCAAAATGCCCTCATCTTCTCCAAACATCATCTTAATACTACCACCACCACCGCCACCGCCACCCACCATTAATACCATCACCATCGTGAAGCAATGGAATCCAGTGTTTTCTTTCGATTTGTTTGTCTTCACGAACTCTGAAACTTTTCTTTTCTTGATCGATGTGATTGTGATTGTGGTGGGGCTTCACCACCGTGAAGCCCACCTCCCTGAGTTTGCTTTCCACTCTTGGTGTTCACCCGCCTGTCATCGAATTAGAAGAAGCCGAATTGGGAGCACTCGCTGCTCACGATAGTCAGGGTGATGGTGAAGGAAGATCAGGGGCTACGCCTCTGTCTACACCTTCTTCACCTACACCGGCTGTGTTCATAGGAGGGAAGAGGTTGGGAGGATTAGAGAGTCTGACGGTGCTTCATCTCAGTGGAAAACTGGTGCCTTTGCTTCGAGACGTTGGTGCTCTCTGGATGTGATATATGCTCTCTGTGTATGTGTGTATCTTCTTCTCCATCAACAAATGCTCGCATCAAATCCCTAATCTGTATTTAAATGTCGAATTCTAGTTTATATAGAACATATCTGTGCCTACTTTTTTTTTCTTCTTCTTCTTAATTTTGGGATAAATGTCAAATAGCATCCGAAGTCGGAACAGATCATAGGAAAATTGATCATCTTTGTAGCTTGTTCGTGGGGGTTGGGATTGAATCGATGCACAGATGTAAATAGAAGATTGATGAAGAAAGAAGGTAAATTTACCACAAATTTTTTTTTTCAGTTTCAGAAATTTTGTATTTCACACCAGTGTTGACAGTTCGTTTGGGAACTGGTTGGTAGTGCAGGTTAAATAATACCAAATCCAGAACTCAAGAAAGGAATTTCGAAAGGAATAACAGGAGTATTAAGTGGAGGAGAAGTTATTAAGAGTGGGGATTAACAACAACAATGAAAGGGAGCCACAGTGAGCAGATATGAGAGTGCGCAGAGGGCAGAGAGTGAGTCAGTGCGAGGGTTTGAAGATAGAGAAATATGAGATTAGAGAGAGATACGGAGGTGGGGCTTCACGGTGGTGATGGTGTTAATGGCGGGTGGCGGCGTTGGTGGTGGTGGTGGTGGTATTAAGATGATGTTTGGAGAAGATGAGGGCATTTTGGTCTTTGCAAATTGTAGCAAATAGGTTAGGGCAATTAGGTCTTTTCAAAATTTAGAAAAGATAGAAGAAAGGGTGATTTGGTAATTTTTTAGCATTTAATACCTGGTGTGGACTTAAATGGCATTTGGGGTGTAAAGCAGGGGTGGTACATGGAATATTGAGGGGTGGTACATGGAATATTGAGCCGCTTAGGGGGGTACGAGGAATATTGGGTGCATTCTAGGGGGGTACGTGTACTTTACCCAAAAAACAATGCCTGGTCCATCATGTGGCTCCTGCCCCAGACACAAGAGTATCAATTTACAATCTTGTCTTGTAAAACAAAAAATCCTACCCATGTTGATGCCCCTATACATGCTCTCATTGGCACCTATGCTGATGTAATGGCTATACGACCAGGTAGAGATCTTTTGGCCATTTATTTTATAAAATAATAAGGTATTATAAAAATAAAAATATTTTAGATAACAAAACTTTCATGTAAAATATTAGGGAAAAAGAATGCTACCTAGGTGTGTGCGGTGCACTGCCCCTGTGCCTAGACATAGAGGCACGCAGAATGACCATCATGTCCCCATGAAAAGATGGAATTTCTCAGGGGCATGACAATCATTCCGTACACCTGGGCGCAAGGCAGCACACAGCACGCACCTAGGTAGCATTCTACAAAATATTATTTGCATAAAAAATACAAACCATACATGTCTCAATGCATGTGGTCATACAAGTAAACCAAGTTTATTTTTTTCCACACTAATTAATGGCCATAAATTTTGACCCAAAAGAATGGCCATAAATCTCCGGCTCAATGGGTTTTGGTAAAAGCAAATTTTTTAACTGGTTGGTTCTTTCTTGATTCGATAAAAGCAACTTGTGAGCCACTCACTAAGAATGGATAAATAGATTTGTAGGTTACCAGGTGAAAAGGAAAGGCAATCTAAGTATTTAAAAACATGAGAAGAGAAGATGTAAAAGTTTAAAAGCAGGGGAGTATTAGAAAAGAAGTTTAAGAAAGGGGAGTTTTAATAAATATAAGCTAAGTGTAGGGGAGTGATAATAAATACCCCCTATCCTCTTGAATAAATCACTCTCCAGTTCCAGACATGGCTGGAGGGGGAGTCGGGATCAGCTACCCACTTGGGAAACTTAACATCCCCACAAAAGAAACGTGGTCGGCTTTCAAACATAAAAATCTGAGACTCAATCACTTTTGCGTTTTTATCAAAAAAAACAAAAACAAACATTACTTTTGCTTTTCTTACCTAAAAACATTTTTAAAAAAATTATCCAATGCGGAATGATAAAAAAACTACTTCCATTCAATTCACGTTTATCTTGATTAAATTAACCACAGTTTGAATTGTTACGCAGGTGGTGTTGGGTTAAGAACATTATTGCCGATCTACAAATCTAACAATCCACATCATGGGAATACCAACAAAAGAAAGGTCGGTGACTTTTGACGAACATTACTACTGCTTTTCTTTTCTACTTTTCCCTCCTTTTCTATCTTTGAAGCTTTATAGGCCCAGTACGTGCACGTGCCCAATACATATATCTATTTATATGCAACTTGCTTGTGGCTTCTATACCTCGGCTCAATATCGGTTCTTAAGTTCTCTACTTTAGGTGTTAATTAATCTTCTTCTGCAATAGTTAGAGCACCTCCAAGTTTTTCTTTCATGGTCTCAAACCATACTTTCAACGAAGAACCTAATCAGGTTTCTCTTTGATCTTCCAGCTCAAAATGGTTCATTTAGTGATTTTTTCTTCTTATCTCTCTCTCTCTCTCTCTCTCTCTCTCAAACACAGGTTTTGTTCGAAGAAAATTCAAGTGTAAGGAAGGTGATATTAAACCGGCCTACAAGACTGAATTCTATTACATTTCACATGGTATGAAGATAGAGAAGTTATTAAAACATCATCGTTTTAACCTATCTCACTATATGCACACTTCTACATGTTTATTTGTCTCTTTTGTTCTATTGATAGGTCTCTCAAATGTTAAAGAAATTGAAAGAATACGAAAAGGATTCCAGAGTGAAATTAGTGATATTGAAGGTATATATATATATATATATGTATTTTTGCTTTTGGGGTAGAGATTTTGAAGTAAAATTAATTATTGTACAAGTCAATACAGTACTGCCACTTATTTACCGAAACATTAGGTTGCAATGATAAAATGTTGCCAAGGTCAGCCTTACCCACGTACGGCAGCCTCTCTATCTCCTTGGGACCAAACACAACCCAATGTAAAGCTCAAGCTAGCCTAGACTTAACAGACCCTAGATTAGATTTGGGATCAAACACAACCCAATCTTAGCTCAGGCTAGCCCAGACTTAACCGACCCTAGATTAAGCCATGACCAGACCACCCAGCCTAGATTGCTAATTTAGTGCTTTATATATCCATGTAATCAATTCTAAGAGATCGGTCACTATCAAATGATTTAACATTTTTGCAGGGAAATGGAAAAGCTTTTTCTGCGGGTGGTGATTGTGTAGCTCTTGTTAAATATATCACTGCTGGTAAACTTCCACTTTACCACGTTCTTAAAAATATTTTGCATACTAAACATTTAAACCAGAATCTATTAACTTATATAATACACCTCACTAAATGTATCAGGTCATTGGAGTTTTGGTGCAAGTTTTTATCGAAAACAACTCATCCTAGACTATATTATAGCTACACATGATAAAACTTTGGTGAGATATTATCTTTATTAGTATTTTTTTTTTTTTTCTTTAACTAGCCTTAATTACATGGATTTGATCCTAAAACAAAATGTGGATTTGTGAAGGTCTCACTTATTGATGGAGTGGTCATGGGAGGTGGTGCTGGACTATCCATGAATGCAAACTTTCGAGTTGTGACCGAGAAAGCAGTAATGTCGCAAAATCTAATGAAATCTGACATATTATTATTAATTTGCACGTATTGAAAAAATGATTGTCATTATTTTGTAGCCAAGATATGATACTAATAATATAAAATAAATTAATGTAATATTATATCTATTCACCCAAAAATAATAAAATAAAATTAAAAAAAACTTTTAATTTTTGTTTATACAGGTATTTGCGATGCCCGAATCAAGTTTAGGACTTTTTCCGGATGTAGGTGCTTCATACTTTTTGTCTAGGCTGCCAGGTTTCTTCGGTAAATACTCTAATCATTTCTTCCTGTGAAGTCAATAACTAGAAAATAAAAAACTAATAAGAAACAATTTCCTAGTTAAGAAGAAACTGACTTTTTGAATTACTGTTATTTTAGTGTTAAAGTCAGTGATTTAATAGATACATATTAAAAAAAATCAATACTTATGTCTTCTAAAATGTTTTAAAAATGTTTCATGTGCCAATATCATTCAGGAGAGTATTTGGGCCTCACTGGTGCTCGGTTAGGTGGGGCAGAGATGGTTGCATGTGGCCTTGCTACTCATTTTATCCTTTCCAAGGTATCTATATTATATTCTTAATATCTTGATATGAGGTTTTGTTGAAAATGTTCAATATATAGTTACTAAAAAAAAGAAATTTTCACTTCATGGCTTTTGCCACGTGGCAGAATGATGTCATGATTCCAACCTTTAGATAGAAAAGGCCATGTACTTCTATATTATATTCTTAATATCTTGATGTTTTTACTAACTTCATGATCATATGGGCTTATAGTGTTCCTTATTGTCTAATATATAGTAATATTTCATATCTAACAAACTTAAGTATTTAAAGCGCACTATATGTTCATGATTTATAAATTTTGGTTTTGTTCTTGATGACAGGATTTACCTTCATTGGAAAAAGAGTTGGATGGAATTAATTCTAGAGATCCAACTGTCGTGTTTAAAGTAATCAATAACTTCATTGAAGAACCATCTATTAAATCTACTTCTGCTTTTAGAAGGTAATGATAACCATAATATTTTAAGGAGTTATGGCAAGACAAAAGATTGTTCTTTTTTTCTTTTTAAAAATTCAATTATTAAGGAGATATAACGGCGTCCCTTCTTCTTCATAAGGCTATTTCAAATAAAACTATTAATAACTAACATTGACTGTCCCAAATTAGACTGAATATCAAAACATGGTTAGATGATGATGTGAAGAACACGTCACAAAGCCTAAGTGCCTACAAAACAACCATGTAACCAAAAAAAACCAAGCCCATGGAAACATACCTTTATAGTTGTAGTGTTTCAAAGATCCCTCCATGTGAGTAAAATAGGTGGACCATGAATGAACATATTATGAATGGGTAATGTCATGTACAATGCCTATGTTCTCCGTATCAATGACTTATTGTGATAGAAGTTTGTTATGATGATGCAGCATGGATATCATCAACAAATGTTTCTCAAGAAAAACAGTTGAAGAAATACTATCAGCATTGGTAAGATTTTAGAAAACTTTAAAGATATAGAAGACCATTTTGTTCATTATTTAATTTCTCATTTTCTTTAATTAATGTTTTCATTTATAAATTTTTTCCCACTTTTAGATAATTTTCCTAATTAGTTGTTACAATATATGGATAAGATTTGTTGACATCAGAAGAAAAAAATTCATGTTTGGTATAGGAAAATGAGGCTAAGAATGGGGCAGATAGTTGGATTGTGGCAGCAATCAAGTCTATGAAAGCAGCATCTCCAACTAGTCTTAAAATATTTCTTAGATCGGTAATAACTTTTTCATTAATTATGAATATAAGAATTCTTCAACGTTTATGTTTAACTAATTAAATATATTTAATAAATAACAGATCAGGAAAGGGCGGGGGCAAGGCCTAGATCAATGCCTAATTCGTGAGTTTAGAATGGCTTCTCATGCTTTGCGCAAAACAGTAAACAATGACTTTTATGAGGTCTCTCTCTCTCTCTCTCTCTCTCTCTCTCTCTCTCTATATATATATATATATATATATATATATACAATGAATATTGCTCAATTTCATTCATCTAATTAATATTTCTAATATTTTTTCCAAATGCTGCAGGGTTGTAGAGCAATATTGTTTGATAAAGATAAACAACCAAAGGTGCATGCAAAGAGATTCTACATTTTTATTTAAATAATAATGTTCTTGTAAAAATGATTCTAATTTCTTTTTCTTCTTCTTTTTCTTTTTGAGGATGCAGTGGGAGGTTCCAAAACTAGAATTGGTCACAAATGAAATGGTGGGTCAATTTTTCACCAAAGTGGATGATGATGATTGGGAAGATCTACGGCTTGATGCTAGATCTGATGATGCCAACTTATTCCTATCAAGACTCTAATCTTAAAGAATAAAATTGTATTACATGAATGTACTGCGTACGAGAATACGTGATACCAATTGGATATCTATGTTCTTCCCCGATTTATTATGTATACATCCATTTCTCTATGAACTAGAAAAAAAATACAAAATCTTTCCATCCTATAAATATTGTGTGAAGAGGAGGAGTGCCTGTGATGGTCCAATCATTTGTTGCAAATACAATCGGGTTGAGTGTGTGGAGGGAGGAGCTAGACCACAAACAGGCGCATCCGAAGCAACTTAGATGGTCGATCTGGAATAATAGCTTATATGCTCAATCTAATTCTGATTAATAAAACCATGATTAAGAGCCCCTATAAGCAGCCCACAATCTTATTCGATTCCAGAACCCATGGTAAGAGCCGCCATCAGCAACGACGTCTACTCACTCCTATTGGCTTATTGGGTTTAGAGAATGGATCATCTGCACGTACCAACAGGTGAACGTACATGTGAGAGCCAATGGTATTATACATGAAAAGGGAGATGGAATTTTATGCAACCCCACTCTGTTGGATAAAAATTAAATTCAATTTCATTATATCTCATTATACTAAAGATTCAAAAGGTCTTTGTCACATGTAGTCTTTGTCTTTTAAAAGGTCTTTTCATTGTCCAATCTTACTCAAATTTGAGTTTTCATTTCGCTCCATATTTTGAGTTGCATTTGTAAAAGAACCAATGTTGTTTAGTCCCACATTGGTTAGCTTCAAGGATGTGAGCTTGCTTATAAGTATTCATGGGTCCTTAAGGGACATGGGTTCCTTAGAGAGAAGTGTGTCCTCTCACTTGTTTTTATACATGCACCTACAGTACCTAGAGTGTGTATTGGTACCTGTGCAGACACCTAAAGTATGTATACAGGGACGCCTATATACGTATAGTACCTTTACAACCTACCTCTACATATTCTATATATACAAGGGTATTGGCAGGGGTAACTTCACTTAGTCTCTTCCTGTTTTGTTGCTTCTCAAGGAGTGGTTCTTCTCTATTTTTCATCAAAGAGTGTTTCTGTCCGTCCTTACTGTCTCTGTGTGTTGAGTATAGCTTTCGGACCCCTTCTGTAATCACTTTGGGAGTGCCGCCTTTAGTGATTAGTGGATCGTTTCATCTTGGAGATATAATCGCACTGTTTCCGGTCTGCACTAATAAGGGGTGATTAAAGATCTTAAGGAGAGTGTCATCTAGATACGACTCGATCCAACCTACTGTCTCCTTTGGCGATATCCTGCAACTAACAAATATGTATATTTATTTGATTATTTATACTCTTGTTTCGTACTGCTGTTTATGCTTTTATTACTGTTTGTATTCTTATATTGTTCTGCCCATAGTCCAGTGCTAACAATCTTAAGGTCTTTAAATACATCGTGGCTGTTTCTAACAGTGGATCTTAATACTGTTATAAACAGATTTAAGACTATGGCTGGACAAGATACACTTGGTCAAAAGGACACATCCAGTGTTGATCCCATTCCAACTAATGTGGTCCCTGCTGTTACCACTCTTCAACCCGCATTGGAGAAGATGAGTACTGTTAGAGAGTTCGATAAGATCGAACAATTTGATGGGCAGAATTTCAAGAGATGGAGCCAAATGCTTTTTTTGCTTTAACCCAAATAGGGGTTGCTTTTGCATTAACGGATCCCAAACCACCACAAAGTGAGGTTCTGGAAGAAGATGTAAAACGGATTGCATGGATTCAAGCCGATTTTCAGTGTAAAAATCGGATATTGAATGCGCTTTCCATTGATCTATACAATGTGTATAACTCATACGAGTATGCATATATGATCTGGAACCCTTTATGCAACAAGTATACTCTTGATGATGCAGGCAGCAAGAAATATGTGGTAGCAAATTTCTTGAATTTTGAAATGATCGACAACGAAAGCGTCTCTTCCCAAATTGATAAATTTCAAATCTTAGTGGGAAGGTTATCTAAGAAAAATGTTATTCTTCCTAATGTTTTCGTCACAAGTTCCCTCCTTGAAAAACTCCCTCCCTCTTGGATTGATTTAAAAAATAATATGAAACACAAGAGAAAGGAATGGTCCTTTGAACAGGTTGTGATCAGAATCAAGATCGAGGAGAGGAACAAGAACAAGGAAAATGGTGGAAAGCCTCTTGGGTATACAAGACTCAAAGCCAACTTTGTCGAATCAAACAAACAAGGTCATTTCAAAAAAGGTCTTCAAGTCAAGAAAGGCAAGAATTTCAAGAGGTCAAAAGTGAAGTGCTTCACATGTGGTAAGCATGGTCATCTCAAGAGAGACTGTCGGAACAAGAAGTCCATGGAATCTGAGAAAGTGAAGGCTAATTTACTGGAGGAGGACATTTTCACCGCCATGATTACAGAAGTAAGTTTGGTTGAAAAACCAAAAGATTGGATACTTGATACGGGTGCAACTCGACATATTTGTGGCGATCGCAATGCGTTCGGTACTTACTCTGTTGTTAATTCGGGTGATCAAGTTTTTATGAGAAATTCCCAATCTTCTAATGTTATCGGTAAAGGAACTGTCACATTGAAGCTCACTTTGGGTAAGACACTTATCTTAAGGGAAGTGCTTCATGTTCCAGACATCAGGCGAAATTTGGTTTCTGGTCCACTTCTCAATAAGGCTGGGTTTAAACTCACATTTGAATCTGACAAACTTGTACTGTTGAAGAATGATGTTTTTGTTGGAAAGGGTTATGTAAGTGATGGTCTTTTTGTAATCAGTGTTCTGAACGTAAAAAAAGATAAGCCGAGTGCTTCTTCCTTTTATATTGTTGACTCTTTTAATTTGTGGCATAATAGATTATGACATATTAGTGCTCCTTATTTATCTAGATTACGCAAGTTAAGTTTTATTGATAGCCTTGGAAAGCCACCGGTGTCTAAATGTACTACTTGTGTAGAGGCCAAACTGACAAAGAGGCCACATAAGTCAGTAACGAGGCAAAGTAGTCGCCTTGACTTGATTCATAGTGATTTGTGTGATTTTAAATCGTATGAATCAAGAGGTGAAAAAAATTATGTTGTTACCTTTATTGATGATTACTCAAGATTTACTTTGTTGTATTTACTGAAATCAAAAGATAAAGCAAGTGATGCCTTTATATCCTATAAAAGAGAAGTTGAAAATCAAATAGGGAGTAAAGTTAAAAGACTTCGAACCGATAGAGGTTCAGAGTGTTTTAATCTTTACAAATTTTGTGAAGAGAATGGTATTATACATGAAACTACAGCTCCATACCAACCACAATCCAATGGAATAGCCGAAAGAAAGAATCGTACATTGAAGAAAATGATGAATTCATTCCTTATTTGTTCTGGGTTAACCCTTGATATGTGGGGGGAAGCTATTCTAACGGCTTGCTATATTTTAAATAGAATTTCTCATAAGAAAACTGGTTTAGTACCTTTTAAGTTATGGTTTGATAGAAAACCTAACTTAAAGCATTTAAGGGTCTGGGGCTGTTTGGCAAAAGTATTAATACCTGAGTCGAAGAAAAGGAAACTTGGTCCTAAAACCTTTGACTATATTTTTATAGGATATGCTTCGTATAGTAATGCTTATCGTTTTATGGTTCTCAAAACCATAGATGGTGTTTGTGAAGAAAACAACATAATAGAAGCTAGGGATGCAGAATTCTTTGAAGATGTATTTCCTTATAAATCCAATGAAGTAGGTGTTACTAATGCTAGTGGTGATTTAAATTTCAAAGATGCTGTATCAAAGAGTACAGAAAATGATTCTGTTTATCAAGATGATCCTATATCTAATGACAATGATGAAAGTCATTTGAGGAAAAGTAAAAGGCAAAGGAAAGCTAAGCACTTTGGTAATGATTGGGTTGTTTATTCTATAAACGAGGATCCCAAATCATGTAATTGGGTTGCCCATATTGTGGATAAGGATCCTCTTACGTATAATGAGGCAGTTACGTCCTGAGATGCCGTCTTCTGAAAAGAGACAATAAAAAGTGAAATTGATTCATTATTATTCAATCATAATTGGGAATTGGTAAACCTGCCATAAGGTTTCAAAGTGTTAGACATCAAATGGATATTTCGAAAGAAATTGAAATCAGATGGATCACTTGATAAATTTAAAGCCAGACTAGTTGTCAAAGGCTTTAGGCAAAAGAAGAACTATGATTACTTTGATACTTTTGCTCCAGTAACAAGAATCACCACTATAAGAGTAATGGTGGTTGTTGCATCACTTTACAATTTGGTGATACATCAAATGGATGTAAAAACAGCATTTCTCAATGGAGATTTAGAGGAAGAGATATACATCAGGCAACCGGAAGGTTATACTGTGCCTGGACAATCAAATAAGGTATGCAAACTTGTTAAGTCCTTGTATGGACTAAAACAAGCGCCAAAGCAGTGGCATGAAAAACTTGATATGGTACTCATATCAAATGGATTTCTTGTAAATGATGCCGAGAGGTGTCTATACAGTAAGTTTCATCACAAAAAAGGTGTGTTCATCTTACTTTATGTAGATGATATGTTGATTATGGGCACTAACCTAGATATAGTGAGACATACTAAAAATCTCTTAATGTCCAATTTTGAAACCAAGGACATGGGAGAGGCTGATGTGATTCTAGGAATCAAAATCATCAGGAAGGAGAAAGTGATTATCTTATCACAAGCTTACTATATAGAAAACATGCTTAAAAAGCATGGATATTTTGACTTATCGTCGGTCAAAACACTTTTTGAGATGGGATGTCATTTACAACGACATCAATGTGACCCTGTAAATCAGAAAAGATATTCACAGATAATTGGTTTTGTTTCTTATCTAATGAATTGCACTAGACCTGATATAGCTTTGGTTGTGGAAAAACTGAGTCAATATACTCATAACCCAAGCAACGAACATTGGCATGCTATTGAAAGACTATTGAGGTATCTAAAACGTACCATTAATTATGGTCTTCACTATAGCGGAAACCCAGTTGTATTAGAAGGTTTCTGTGATGCTAACTAGATATCAGATACAAATGAATCATTAGCAACTAGTGGATATATATTTACACTAGGAGATGGAGCGATTTTGTGAAAATCGATTAAACAGTCCTGTGGGACAGGATCCATGATGGAAGCAGAATTTATTGCCATGGAAAAGGCAGGAACTGAAGCCGAATGGCTTAGAAATTTAGTGGCAGATATTCCACTATGGCCAAAACCTGTTCCTTCGATATCACTTCATTATGATAGCATGGCGGCTATAGCTAAAGCTAAAAGTAGAATCTATAATGGAAAAAGGAGGCATATTCGCCTACGACATAATCTTGTAAGGTAGTATATAAATGAGGGAACGATAGCTATCGATTTTGTGAAATCAGACTGTAATTTAGTAGACATATTCATAAAACCAATGCCTACAAAGATCTATATAGAATCATCTAAGGGAATGGGCTTAAAGCCTGTGACATAGGTTATGTGATGGAAACCCAACCTATGAAGAGGTTTAACTCCTAAATTAGGTTCAAAGGGTACAAACGAAATCACCGGATGATCTGATGAGTACTACCAATAGTTGCTCATTCTGTTAGATGGAAAGGTAGTACCACCACAATGAAAGAGGTTGAGTTACTAACTCTTAATCAAACCAAATCTCACGAAATGTGGGGGTGTGTTATCTATGGTGCACACTATGGGTTGACCTAAATGGATGTAGGAGGTGAGGCCACCAATCGATGAGAGTTTTAAAGGCGAACTCTCTAAACGTCCATGATACCAAGATATGGGACAAGGTCAGATTCTGTTTGAAAAATAGAGAAAAATATCCATTTAATTTATAAGGGTACATCACGTAAAGTCGACTGATAGGATATGGGTGGTGAGCTTGTGGGCTACACCAATGAGGAAAGGTTCAAGAAGCCTGACTTCACCCGTACTCTGTAGTGAAGTTCATCAGACCTAGTGTAGGTTCAAGTTCGAAAGACACCTGCAACGATGTGTCCTATTATGTCTAATATACTCAACACTTTTGTCACTCTATCGACATTTTGAATCTTGTGGGGGATTGTTGGATAAAAATTAAATTCAATTTCATTATCTCTCATTATACTAAAAATTCAAAAGGTCTTTGTCACATGTGGTCTTTATCTTTTGTCTAAAAGTTCTTTTCATTGTCTAATCTTATTCAAATTTGAGTTTTCATTTCCCTCCATATTTTGAGTTGCATTTGTAAAAGAACCAATGTTGTTTAGTCTCACATTGGTTAGCTTCAAGGATGTGAGCTTGCTTATAAGTATTCATGGGTCCTTAAGGGACATGGGTTCCTTACAGAGAAGTGTGTCCTCTCACTTGTGTGGGGGTTGGTCCGAGGTGCTTTTAAATCATGCGTGCCAAACCGAATCGAGCCGAGCCAGGCCAGGTCGGGCCGAGTTCGAGTCTAGGTGTGGGTGTGGGTGTGGGTGTGTATAAATAAATATCTTATTTTTATTTTTATACATGCACCTACAGTACCTATACGAGTGTGTATTGGTACCTGTGCACACATAAGGAGACACCTAAAGTACGTATACAGGGATGCCTGTATACGTACAGTACCTTTACAACCTGCCTCTACATATTCTATATATTCAAGGGTATTGGTAGGGGTAACTTCACTTAGTCTCTTCCTGTTTTGTTGCTTCTCAAGGAGTGGTTCTTCTCTGTTTTTCATTAGAGAGTGTTTCTATCCGTCCTTACTGTCTCTGTGTGTTGAGTATAGCTTTTGAACCCCTTCTGTAATCACTTTGGGAGTGCCGCCTTTAGTGATTAGTGGATTGTTTCATCTTGGAGGTATAATCGCACTGTTCCCGGTCTGCACTAATAAGGGGCGATTAAAGACTTTAAGGAGGGTGTCATCTAGATACGACTCGATCCAACCTACTGTCTCCTTTGGCGATATCCTGCAACTAACAAATACATATATTTATTTGATTATTTATACTCTTGTTTTGTACTGCTGTTTATGCTTTTATTACTATTTGTATTCTTATATTGTTCTGCCCATAGTCCGGTGCTAACACACTCCTAACTCCTTCTCAACCTGATGTTTTTCTCCCATCTTGTCCATTGCCTTAACACCAAGATTTGCATTCCTTTGACTTCGAATTCTACCAATAACTAGAGTTGCCATATGGGAACCCACACGACCACCTCGAAGAGTACTCCTACATCTATCACGATTTTTTTAACTCAACACCTGAGTCCATCCGTCTTGCACCTCCTCTTGATTAGATTGGTCATAACCCGACCCACTAGAATCTGATCTTTGAACTGATTCCACCTCGTTAGGCATATTTAAAATGATAGCCCCATCTTGAAAGCGGGAATTATGCACCTCCATACTTTCAAGTAATTGATGATCAATGATTTCCTCAACACGACCTTCAATCTGAACTTTTGGATCGGATTTGGATCCATGATCCAAATCAGAACTTTACCCAATTTGAGCATTCAATGCCCCAGAAATGTGAATGTCTCCACCGTCTTCAACTGCCAGCTCATTCTCTTATAACCCCTCAAAGAGCTTTCCCATGTGAGGCGAACTCGTGCTGGTTTGAAGCCCACCCGTGGTTATCCCTTCTTTCTCTCCACTATCAACGGGATTCCCAACTAAATGGGAAGACTGTACACCTTGAATGGAGATAGGTTGAATACGTTCCAAATTTGGAGACTTCCCAGTTTGCGAGTTGATTCTATTACCTCTAGAGACCGAGGTAATCTCGTCCACATCAACACTTACCGCACCATTCTCCGACGAAAGAACGTGATGCAATTGCAGCACTCGACCTGAAGGGTGTCAAACCCTCTTCCCAACAAAGTCACTAGCCTCACGGTCACCACCTTCAATATACTCCAATGGTCGAACAACATTCGCATGTGATAACGCATTCCTTGCATCCAACAACCCCTCACGCTGTGATGCAACACCTTGGCCAGTTTTATTATTCGATGCCATCATCCTAACCCCCTTGTTCAAATGTTCATCATGTTCAGTCTGCTCAACACCTGATGTAACCCCCTCCCCTTCTTGAGGAACACTATTAACGGAATAGTAGATGAGGACAATCTAGTCATTCAAGATATGCCAAAGACTAGGTCCACAACTGATTCACATTATCCCTAAACTTACTCTACGGAAATTTCAAAATTTGTAAAATGGTTTCCTTAATTTAAGGAACCGTATAGCTATACTGTTGGAGTTTAAACTCTCCACTTTCCTGTATAAATGGATACCAATACGTCAATGCAAGTCATCAAAGTTGAAGCTTAAGTCTTTCAAGTTTTTTATGGTATCGAGAGCCAGATGACTAATGTCAATTTCGTTCCTTTTTTTTTTTTCTTCCTTATCAGCATCATCATGTCAACAAACCCTACAACATCCGATGCCATCACCGCCAGTATTGCTGCCTCCACATTACCTTCTGCACTCAATCCACTAGCCAACATAACAAATCTTGCCTCCATCAAACTTGATCGTCAGAATTACTTGTTATGGCGCTCTCAATTCATACCCATTCTCCGAGCAACTCAGATGCTTGGCTATCTTGATGGTTCAATTACGTCAATGCAAGTCATCGAAGTTGAAGCTTAAGTCTTTCAAGTCTTTTAAACACGCTTCTTGCGACAAACCTCCTCTCTATGCCCAAGCTTTGAGCAACATCTGCAGAATTTGGGCAGTCGATCATAAACAACCTTTTGGTAAAAACCAGATGAACCACATCCAATCCAAATCTGCTCTGGGTGATCATTATGTAGATTCAACTCCACACAAGCCCTAGCAGCTACCGTTCGCGTACACCTTGCCGTCACCCCTATTAAGGAGAAAAGTGTTATGGTTGGTTAGACTGTTAGGGCCTATTGTTATATGTCACTATCAGTATCTATACGGTCTAGAACCTTCTCTGTACACATCTGTTCACATAGCCTTCTGTACAAATTCTATGTATATTGTAACTTCTCTCATTAATAAAGTGTGAAGATATCAATTGTCTACATGGTATTAGAGCTTTTTATGCTCCTACGAGTGTCCCTCTCTTCGTTGCTGTGACTCTGCATTTCTTTCAAAATGTCCTCTGAGATCTCCGGTGGTCTGTCTCCTACCACCACCACCATAGTGCCACCGCTGGTGTTTTTGAATGCCACTACTGCGATTCCACGCAAGCTTATAGCAGCGAATTACTTACTCTGGCGTGCTCAGTTCCTTCCGCTCTTGCATGGCCACAACCTTCTTGGATATGTTGATGGCACATTTCCAAGACCTGCTTCCTTGGATGCAGACTCGTCACAGCTATGGGATCGCTAGGACCAGCTAATACTAAGCTGGATCATATCTTCACTGTCTGATGAGACTTTGCCACATATCATCAGTGCGAGAACATCGTTTGAGGCTTGGAACACTCTCAATCGTGTTTTTGCCTCATCCTCCAGATCTCGAGTGATGGATCTCAAGGATCGCCTCTTGCGCCTTCAGAAAGGCACCTCTACAGTACCTGAGTTCCTTCTTGAAGTGCGATCAGTGGCTGATACTCTTGCCGCCATAAATAATCCAGTATTCGATGAGGATCTGGTTCTTACAACCTTGCGTGGCCTTTGAGAGGACTTTTATGATTTTGCCACCTTTGTGCGCATTCGCGCTGAACCAGTCACCTTCTTGGACTTCTGTGGTCTGCTTATGACTCAGGAACTTTACCTATCTTCTTCAGCGTCTACTGTGACTGCTCCGATCTTGACTGCTAATGTTGCCACTGAATCTGATCGCAGTATTGGATCTGATCGTACTGGACGTAATGATCAAAATCCTCGATTCCGTGGTAATGGTCGTCGCCAATATTACTCAAATCAGGGGTGTAATGATCCCAATAATGGTCACCAATATTCACCCAAGGGCTCTGGCAATGGTTATCGTTCCTATTCTGGTAAAGGAAATGGTTCCAAGAATCGCAGCTTGGCTTCGAGCACTTCTGATGGATGTCGCCCTTACACTAGTTACAGAGGTAATTCTGGAGGTTCAAATGGTGTTGCTGCTTCAGGTGAGCCTTCCTTCCTTAATAATCCTCGCACTACCTGTCAAATTTATCGAATGGAGGGTCATGTTGCTGGACAATGTCCTCAACGATTCAATCATGCCTATTTGGGTAAGTTTAGCTCTTCTGCTACACCTGGTTTTTCCATTTCACCCACTCTTTGGCTTCTTGATAGTGGTTCTAACAACCACATTACCGCAGACATGTCCAACTTAGCCATTTGTGACTTATATTCTAGATCTGACAGCATCATTGTTGGCAATGGCCAAGGTTTGCACATTTCTTATCATGGATCTGCTACTGTGTCTTCTTCTACTGCTATATTTCGTTTGACAAATGTGCTTGTTGTTCCTACAATCCACTACAACTTGCTTTCCATTTCTAAGTTTTGTGTTGACAATGCTGTTTACTTTGAGTTCCATGCTTCTTTCTTTTATGTTAAGGACTCCAAGACCTATCGGACTCTGTCTCAAGGCCTGAGTGACAACGGGTTATTCTGGCTTCAATTATTACCTTTTGAGCATGGCAACTCCTCTGTTCAGCTACCTGTTTCATATGCTGCCTTGATTGTTACTGATTGGCACAGGCGTTTGGGGCATCCCTCTGCTCAACGGTTGCCTCATATCTTACCTACTTCTTTGCTACCACTTACTACTTCTAGTACTATTCCACTTTGTGATGCTTGTAGCTACTCCAAGTCATATAGGTTACCTTTTATTTCATCTTCTTCTACTACATCTGCACCATTACAGCTTATACATACTGATATTTGGGGCCCAGCCCCTGTTGTCTCTTTTGATAAATTTAGATGCTATATCATTTTCATAGATGACTTTACCAGATATTGCTGGCTTTATCCTCTTTGTAATAAATCGGACATTATCTCTGTGTTTAGCAAGTTTAAATGCCTTGTTGAAAATTACTTTCAATCCTCCATTCAAGTTTTACAATCTGATGGGGGTGGGGAATACGTCAAACTTGCATAATTTCTTTCCACACATGGGATTTCACATAGGTTTTCATGTCCCCACACCCAGGCTCAAAATGGCCTTGCTGAAAGAAAGCATCGACATATTGTCGAATCAGCCTTATCTCTTTTATTTCAGGCTGGTATGCCTACTCAATTTTGGACAGCAGCTGTACAAACCAGTGTCTACTTGATCAATAGACTTTCACTTCCATCTTTGGGAAACATTTCTCCATTGGAATGCCTCTTTGGCACCTCACCAGATTACTCATCTTTAAGAGTATTTGGCTGTTTGTGTTACCCATGGCTTCGGCCTTACTCTATGCATAAACTATCCCCACATTCAAGACCTTGTGTCTTTTTGGGGTACTCCCTTTCTCATAAGGGTTATCGATGCTTTGATCCAACAAATCAGAGGATTTTTATTTTGCGCCATGTCATTTTTTATGAACATGTTTTTCCCTATGTGTCCTTGACTTCCTCTCGGCCTACTCCTCCACCTTACTCTTCTTGGTTTCCATCGCAACCTGCCCAGATTATACTTCCCTGTTCTACACCTGAACGGCATGCACCAAGTTGTGCCACTGGGCCTGCTAATGTGCTTTCACATGGGCCTGCTATTAATGCTGCTAATTGCCTTGATACTACTGGGCCTGACAGTGCTTCTGGGCCTATCACTAGGGTGGATATTATTTCTGGGCCTAATACTGTTTCTGTTCCTGGGCTGCATATGAGTTTTGGGCCTGATCATGCAGTTATCAACAATAACATGACTGTTAGTGGGTCTATTACAGATATTGGTGATGCTGCACCCTTTGTTACTCACAGGTCTCATCCTATGGTGACTCGCTCTCGTACTGGTGCTCTCAAGGCAACTACTCGGCTCAATTTGATTTCTGTGGTGGGCACCTCAGATGATGTTCCAAATTGCTACAGTCAAGCTGTCAAATCTCCTCACTGGTGCCTTACAATGGCCGATGAGCTCAATGCCTTAATAAAAAACGGCACATGGGTCCTTGTACCACCAGCCGCTCATCAAAATGTCATTGGCTGCAAATGGGTGTTTAGAATTAAACGGCGCCCCAATGGCTCTATTGAACGCTACAAGGCCAGCTTGGTGGCCAAAGGCTTTCACCAACGACCGAGCTTTGATTTCAATGAGACTTTTAGCCCCGTGATTAAGCCAATTATGATTCGTATCGTTCTTTCCCTTGCGGTAACTCATGGTTGGCCGGTGCGTCAGTTGGACGTTTCTAATGCATTTCTTCATGGGGAACTCATTGAGTCCGTATATATGACGCAGCCATCGGGCTTTGTTGATGCTACCTTTCCTTCACATGTGTGCCACTTAAGGAAATCTTTATATGGGCTACGCCAAGCTCCTCGTGCTTGGTACACCAAGCTTAGCTCTTTTGTCCTGTCACATGACTTTATGGCGTCGCGGATTGATACTTCACTCTTCATATATCGGTCTGCCTCAGTGGTCTTATATTTCCTTATCTATGTTGATGACATCTTAGTCACCGGGAACAGCAATGCTGCCATAACGGCTCTCATACAAGCATTGTCTCGATCCTTTGCTCTAAAGGATCTTGGGGACCTGCACTTTTTCCTTGGTGTTGAAGTCCAACGCACAGCCACGGGAATGCATTTGTCTCAGCAAAAATATATAATGGACTTACTCAAGGAAACCAACATGTCTACAACCAAGCCCATCTCGACTCCTATGGGCTCTGATACACTGTCCATTACTCAAGGCAAGGCTTTATCCGATGGCACACTTTATAGAAAAACAGTTGGATCTCTCCAATATCTGGCGGTCACGAGACCTGATATTGGTTATGCAGTCAGTCATGTTGAGCAATTCATGCATGCGCCAACCGATTTACATTGGTCCGCTGTGAAACGTATTTTACGTTACTTGTGCGGCACAATCTCTTTGGGCTTATTCTTTGGTTCGAAGTCCTCTGTTTCTCTTACGGCTTACTCCGACGCCGATTGGGCTGGTTGCCCGGATGATCGGAGATCAACTACTGGTTTTGGTATCTTCTTCGGCACCCATCTTATCTCTTGGGGTGCTCGCAAACAACGCATTGTTTCTCGCTCCTCGACGGAGGCGGAGTATAGGGTTGTTGCTAGTACAGCAACTGAGCTCGTTTGGATACGATCCTTGTTCGGTGAGCTAGGCGTATTTCTTCCTCTACCTCCTACACTATGGTGTGACAACGTTGGCGCGACATATCTCACCGCCAACCCTATTTTTCATTCTCGCACCAAACATATAGAAATCGACTTCCATTATGTGGGTGAGTTTGTGGTTGCTAGCCGTCTTACAGTTCGCTATGTGCCTACTACTGATCAAGTGGTTGATATCTTAATTAAATGTCTACCACGCACACGGTTCCTTACTCTCCGGGACAAGCTTACGGTTACAGATCCGTTGCACTTGAGGGGGCGTGTTAAGGAGAAAAGTGTTATGGTTGGTTAGACTGTTAGGATCTATTGTTATATGTCACTATCAATATCTATACGGTCTAGAACCTTCTCTGTACACATCTGTTCACATAGCCTTCTGCACAAACTCTATATATATTGTAATTTCTCTCATTAATAAAGTGTGAATATATCAATTGTCTACAGCCCCATCCACTCTCAGCCCAGTTCCAACAGCTCCCGCCACCGACAAGAAGAAATTCCCACGGTGAAGATTAATCGGAAGACCTGGGAATGAAATCCAGACGGGAACAAACAGCGACTCCTGCCCCGCTTTGAAATCACTTGACCACTTAAAGAACCGGAAAGAAAACTTGTTAATAAAACTCTGTTCTTTAAGCCAAACTTTCACATAATCCGACTGATCCAAGAAGCGAAACAGAAGATGTCTTTGATCCAAAGCGGTGATCACCACATCAGCCGACAGGTGGAAAGCATTCTGTACAAACCTTTTGATCTCAAAGATTGAAGGTCTTCCATATGAACATTTGGCAATAAGGGCTGAACGAAAGGGAACTTTTGAAATTGCAATCTCATCTGCAGAAGAAAATTACCGCCGGTAAGCCAAGATGAGTCGAGGGTTTTTTAAGAGGGACCGAAGGAGCCGTGCTCAAAGCCGAATGTGAAACCACCGCCGCAAAAGAGCGCATAGCCCCACCGCCCCCACCAGAGGAAACCGCATCACCGCATGAACCAGACCCCGCCGCCACCGTCATAGATCGATCAGGAGGGAGGACCTCCCTTGCGCAGGATGGGTCCGGCATTACAGAACTTGTTTCGATTCTCCTTTCATCTCACACCTTCAAAGCCGCATCATGAGCTAAAAAATTTTAATTTCCGTTGCCGGGAATCGAACCCGGGTCTCCTGGGTGAAAGCCAGATATCCTAACCGCTGGACGACAACGGATGGATAAATGAAAAATATTTTTCTATAATAAAATTAAATTAAAAAATTAAGTGCAAAGTACGCCATCAAAGCACTACATTAAAAGTATCTTAATCTTTCCCCCGTGTGATTCAGTTAGGGATGTAAATGGATAACCGAAATCCGAATCCGAATCTACATCCGTGTCCGTTTAGGGGCATCCGTATTCGTTTAGAGATATCCGAGAAATAATCCGAATACTCCGATTAAAATCCGTCCGAAAAAAAATCCGAATACTTAATAATAAAAAATTAAATAAATAATGATTTTGACTATTTTTTAAGATTCAATAGGTTCTAGAATATGATGAAAAGATAATCATGATCTAAGAGATATGGATTGAGAGTGAATTGTATCCACTAGGGGGAGGAAGGTCCAGGTTACACAAGGCAGAGATGTAAACGGATGGTCAAAAATCCGAATCCGTTTAGAGGTATCCGAATTCGATCAGGGAATATCCGACTCCGATCACATTCGATCCGTATCCGATCCGAATCCGATCCGTTTACATCCCTAGATTCAGTTTTATCTTTTTGAATAAACCATTGTTTTCCTACCTAAAAAAAAAAACGTTATTAATGTTACGCAGATGTTGCGTTAAAACGTTAATGAATATTTCTTTAATATCCAAATCCTGGAGTGCAAATCTAACAATCACATGGGAATCCCAACACAAGAAAGGTAAGTGGTGCCTATTGACGAATATTATTGCATTTTTATTGAGTTCGGATCCTATCTGGTGTGGCATTTAACCATCAGTTTCACCCAAAAAAAAAAAAAAAATAGACATTGATCCATCAGACCATCAGATCATCAGAGTCGATCTCCCACCAACCATGGGATGTGGGGACCACAGCCCATGGATGGTGGCAGATCAAGTCTTGTGGTTAAATGTCATAGGAAAAAATCTTAATTCTTTTTTTATGGATCTGGCTCTCGTCTAGCCTTGGCAGGAGCTAGATGGTTCAGCCCAGCAAAAAAAGGAGGGGAGGGGGCTACAGTCATTTCATAGGGGGGCCCACTTTGGTCCCACCTGTGAAATGACCAAAGCCCCCCTTGTTTTGCTAGGCTGAACCCTCCAACTCCCGCCACGATTGGAGAAGAGCCACATTGCATTTTCTATTTTCTAGTTTTTTATTTTTTTCCCTTTATTTATTGGTTCATCGAAGAAGCAAGAAGCAGAAGCTTTGTAGGCCTAGTGAGTGCCAAATACATCTATTTATATGCTAATGTGTTTGTGGCTTCTCTACCTCATTGCTTGTTAAGTTCTACTTTTAGTGTTTATTATTCTGCAACAGGGCACCTCCAAGTTTTTCTTTCATAGCCCCAAACCACACATTCAACGAAGAACCTCTCTCTCTCTCTCTCTTTTGGTTTTAAATAAGTTTTTAAAACAATTTAAGATTCAAAATAACCTTAAGTATTTGTTTAAATACAAATAAGTTTCATTAACACTTTACCTCTTCTTTAATTTGTTAATTCAATTATTGAAGACATTTTATGTCTTTTTAAGAAGCTTCTTAATTCATTGATTATTTAGTTTTGGAAGATCCTTAGTATCTCCTCTTAAATGTCTTTCTCCTCTATAAATTGAGGGAACCTCTAACATTTTACGGATCAAGGGTTCTCTTGAGATTAATCAAGTCTCTTGAGATTAATCAAGTCTCTTTTGAGAGGAATCAAGTCCCCCTTTAGTCTAATCAACTCCCTCTTGAGATGAATTTCCCTTGTGTCATTCTATATGCATGTTATTATTTATTCTCATTGTTTTGTTGAGTTTTGAAAGTGATACTATTATAAGTATTTTATTTTTAGTTCGAGCACAGTCCTATAGTACTCGAAAGGGTCTAGTAGTCGAGTGCACGATTACTGGGAGAGCCAATTGGTTGTTTTATCTTATAGGCCAATTCGCAATATTCCCAGTTGCACCATAAGGCGTCTACAGTCTTAAGGACTATGTCAAGTGACACGAATCAGTCCTCCAATTTTTTAACATAATTTCTGTTATATGTTCTTGAAAGAGGCAGTGCAAAAAAAATTTTGAAAAAGCTCTTACAGTAAAAATAACTTTCTACTCATTTATGTTTGATCTCTTAATACTCTAACATATAATTTCTTACACTCTCTCATTCTATAGTTAAGTAGAGAACTCATACAAGCTAAGCACCTCAGCTAGCTAGCTAGCCTGAATCTGGAAAGCCCAAACAAGCCTGAACCACTTAGAATGGTCTTGGGCTGGCTAATACAGGTCCAACTAGCACTTCTTGTTTGCCTGATGCAGCCATTTGATCTTTCACCCCAAAATGATTTAAATAGTAATTTTTTCTTCAAAAAATGAGGACAAAACCATCCGATACAACCCATATCAACCGATCTGTATCGATGATAGTGTATTGGCCAAAACTGATACTAATACGGATACCGTGATTTAAATCCATGGGTCCATTTAGCTATTTATTTATTAGGTTATACTGCCCTAAAACTGGTTTCTCTCTCTCTCTCTCAGGTTTTGTTCGAAGAAAATTCATGTGTAAGGAAGGTCATATTAAACAGGCCCAGAAGACTGAATTCTATAACATTTAACATGGTATGCTGAGAAGCTATTGAATCATCATTTTCATAATCATAAATCATAATACATTTTTTTTTTTTTAACCTGGCTGTATGCACACTTCTACATGTTTATCATTGTTTTTATTTTTTTATTTTTTCTCTTTTGTTCATTCATAGGTCTCTCAAATGTTAAAGAAGTTGAAAGAATACGAAAAGGATTCCATAGTGAAACTAGTGATATTGAAGGTAAATTTTTTTCTTTGGTAGAGATTTTGAAGTAAAATTATTGTAGAAGTCAATACAGTACTACCACTTATTTATCCAAACATTAGGTTGCACTGATCGAAAATTGGCAAGGTCAGCCCTACCCAAGCTTGATCTAAATAGGCCAGGCTTGTGTAGGCCCACTGCAGCCTGTCCCTCCTTGGGACCAAACACAACCCAATGTAAGCTTAGGCTACCCCAGACTCAACAGATCCTAGATGAGGCCAAGACAAGACCAGACCAGACCAATCAGCCTAGATTGCTAAAATATTGAGATGAGCAGGCTAGGCTCAGGCTAAGCTTATTAATCTTCCATCTTAAAACCAATTGGTTCAAAGTGGAGTAGCCTCTTGTTGTTCTTATACTTGATAGTCCGAGCACCCACAACTGATGTAGAATTACCTCAATACCTTAATACACCCCCTTACATGTAGGCCTTCTGGGTTCTGTCATCGTTGATGGAACAGGGCCATCATCGACAAAGATCCAGCATACCGGCTCAGATACCATATAAAGCTTTCATCTTAAAATCAATTGGTTCAAATAAGTGGGGTGAACTCTTGTGACTCTTATACTTGATGGTTGAAACACCCACAACCGAAGTAAATTACCTCAATAATGAGGCTGGACTATTGAAAAGAATGTAAGAGTACAGAGACTAATTTAGTGCTTTATCCATGTAATCAATTATATGAGTCACTATCAAATGATTTAACATTTTGCAGGGAAATGGAAAAGCATTTTCTGCGGGTGGTGATTGTGTAGCTGTTATTAAATATATCATTGCTGGTAAAGTTCCACTGTAGTTCAGCATATTCCTGGATGACTACTTAAATAAACTACTATGCTATAAAATATATTTTTGCATACTAAACTTTTAAACACCTGACTAAATGTATCAGGTCATTGGAGTTTTGCTACAAGTTTTTATCGGAAACAACTCATCCTAGACTATATTATAGCTACACATAAGGGTGTCAATTTGGGATTGGAACTGGGAATCGTTTCAATACTGTCCCGTTAAAACCCGATACCATATCATTCCATTAGTAAATGGGACAGTACTAGTATTTGATTTTGGTAACGAATGGTAAATGGAACGGGACGCTTCTAGGACGGGATTCCCAACAGTACCAATACCGAAATACCAATTAGGTACCGGATGGTACCGAAACTACTAATATCGTTTAAAAAGAAAGAGTATATAAGATCTTTTTTTTATAAAAAAAAAAAAGAAGGGTATAAGAATTACAACTCATTAGGGTTTCACTAATTACCTTTTGAATACGAAGAGGAACAACAGGTCAACAGCCGTAGCTTGAAGTCTCTCCTCACAGAACCTATTACAGTGCTACTCCCTCCTCCCTCCTCCCTCCTTCCTCCTTCCTCCTTCCTCCTTCCTCCTTCCTCCTTACTCAACCAACTACATCTACCAGGTTCTTCCTTTTTGCACTTCGTACTTCGTACCATACTACCATGTGACATATGTGATAAATAGAGTTTTGTTTGGGCAAATCAAAAAGGAAAAACAACGGGATTCTTCCATTTTGTAGGACTTCTCTAGATTTAAAAAAATGAAAAGCTTATTACATATGATCTTAGGGAGTTTGAAGAAGTAAAACTATGAATTCATAATTTAAGTTGCTTTATAAAAAGGAGTAGACAACTTAGATTTCATGATAGTGAAAAAATTCCACAATACTAATAAACCCACCTTATTAGAAGCAATTAAACTTCTTCTCCCTTTTTCTACAGTGCCTAGAACCGTTTAAGAACCGGTACCGTCCCGTCCCGCTAGTAATCGGGACTGGGATCTAGGTTTGGTACTGTTAACTAAATGGGACGATATTGGGATTGGCACTTTTAGTATCGGTACCGGTACCGTCCCATCCCAAATACTGGGAACCGTCCCAATTGACACCCTTAGCTACACATGATAAAACTTTGGTGAGATACTATCTTAATTTATTAGTATTTTTCTTTTCTTTTACTGGCCTTACATGGATTTGATCCTGATGAGGCATAAAACACCCCACCAATCAGAAGCTGCCACATGGCCGAGTCAAACCGAACTAAGCAGAAGACCAGGCCGACCCGATCTTCGATAAACCTTACTGCTTGGCCGAGCTCGTCAGACACATCCAAGTCAACCAGACACTGAGCTGAACTTGTACGGGTCCGACGAGGCCCACCTAGTAGGCCGAGCTCTTCGGCCGATCTCTGGCCGCACGGCACGGCAGATCAGTACTCACCCAAAGATCCCCATCACGGCTGAGCTGCACGCCCGTCAACCCCATTGTCCGGGCCTACGTAGGTCGGCCTCGATTGGAGCACCATAGCGCGGCCAAGCCCACACAACCAATGATGACCCTTAGGTCATACAGGCCGAGGCCGACCTCTGACGCCGAGCTCCGAGGCCGACCTCTCCACGAAGGTTACCATAGCGCCCCACCGGAGATCACAGCGCCACGTCAGCACCACCCAAGAATCACGGGATAAGAATCGAGTCACGATCCAATCACGATACTGAATCACACTCCCATTAGGACTCTTACCTTAACAAGAGTCCGACCCCGAAGGAAACTCTCTACTCCACTCCGCTCCGCGGGCAAGAACCTTACCAAACAATGACTCGTACCATATTAGGACTCCTCCAACCACCTCATCTCCCTCTATAAATACTAAGGTATGGAGCTCTATTGCTCATCTCACTTTTACTAGCAGTTACACTGTTGCACTAGTGATCTAACTTTAGCATCGGAGAGTCCTAGGTCGGAGCCACACCGGCTCTCTTGTGCTCATCACTTGATCTTTGCAGGCTCATCCGTGGACGAACCAAGCATCAGAGATTTCAACACGCAACAGATCCTAAAAGAATCGGACTCGTGAAGATCTCACTTATTGATGGAGTGGTCATGGGATGTGGTGCAGGACTATCCATGAATGCAAACTTTCGAGTTGTGACCGAGAAAGCGGTATTGTCTGCAACTTCTAATGAAATCTGACATATTATTATTATTAATTTACAAGTATTAAAAAAATGATTAGAATTGGTATGGATGCAGTGGGAGGTTTCAAAACTAGACTTAGCCACAAATGAAATGGTGGGTCAATTTTTCACCAAAATGGATGATGATGATTGGGAAGATCTACGATTTGATGCTAGATCTGATGAAACCAACTTATTCAAAGCAAGACTCTAATGCAACACTGCTATTAGACTTAAACTCTGTTGGTCTGGAATGTTTTATACAGAATAATATTTGGTTAAATAGTCGAATTTGCTAGGGTTCTTTCTTTTAATGTTTTTCTTTTGCCATAGCATGTATGAGTGGATAAAGTTACTTTTGGTGAAAGAATGAATGAAATTCTTTTGATCCCGCATTTAGCAGGGTCTAGGGAACGTCAAATGTACGTAGTCTTACCCCTGTTTTTAGAGAGATTGTTTCCAAAACTTGAACCTATGACCAAATGTTCATTAAATGAGTACTTAACCAATGCGTCAAGCACGTCCTTGTTATCCTTTTATGTCCCCCTATTTCCTCACACACATGCAACAAGTCAACAATTTCGACACAATCACCATCTCTTCCAACAATTAATAAACAAGTATATATATCCATTTTGGTAATGCTGCAATCTCATTCTCTCCCTCCATATTTCTCTACCTGCATGTTTCATGATTTATTTTCTCTATCTCTCTCTTTAACTTCCCCATCTTTCACCATCTCTTGTTGCTTGAGAGTGTGATGCTAGTTTTTCTTAAAATTAATTAGGAGAGAAATCAAGCTCCAAATTACCTCTGCCTCCTCCTCATTGGCAGCCCAGTTGACAATTGAAACTCTTGATTTTCCTCCCACTCACTCACTCTGAATTTTTCTTCTCTCAGGTTCTCTGCCCGATCAAGTATGCAGATTCCTCTCATAGGAGGGCGTAAATGACGACCTCATCCCACTCGGACAGTGTGTTTGGGCAAGGGTTGAGATCGTCATTTCTGCCCCTCCTATGAGAGGAACCTGCGCACCTGACCGGGCACTAATGCACTCTACCTCTACATTTAGTGCAGACTCATCAATCCTAATGGGTTTATCTGGCTGGCGAAGGTATAATCGATTCGGATCTGGCAGTTTCTTTCGACTTTTGATGAAAGGAAATGAATGTGGTCTAATAGTTGGCTAGTCAAAAACGACGACTTTGATAGTTTATTTATTTAATTATCCAAACGTGGCGAACTGCCATAGTCTTTTGAGTTCTCTATCATTAATCATTATTATTCCCTGATGAGGTTGATCGGTATCCACTATAAATTCATCATAAGCTCTCACATCTCTCAACTCACAAATCAATCTCGCAGAGCTCCACGAAAAGAAAAACGGTGCACCATGGACACCCGATTCTCCTTCCTATTGACTCTCCTCCTCCTCCTCCTCTGCTTTCTCCCTACACCATCTTTTTCTCGATCTCTGGCCACATCTGCTCGCTGCAACAAAAACGACTATGCGGCACTGATGAAGATCAAAGCAGCACTTCACAACCCATACCACTTGGCTTCTTGGATCCCCAACACCGATTGCTGCAACTGGTACTGCGTCGAGTGCGATTCCAACACTAACCGCATCGTCGAGCTCACCATCTTCCAAGCCAACATCTCTGGCCAGATCCCTGCGGAGATTGGCGACCTCCCATACCTCAACACCCTCATCTTCCGACACATCACCAACCTCACCGGAACCATTCCTTCCACCATCACAAAGCTCAAGCTTCTCAAGATGGTCCGGCTCAGCTGGACTAACCTCTCTGGTCCAATCCCTTCTTTCCTCAGCAAACTCCCCAATCTCGATTTCCTCGAACTCAATTTCAACCAATTCACCGGTTCAATCCCATCCTCCCTCGCCAACCTCCCCAAATTAACAGGTCTCCACCTCGACCGCAACAGGCTCACCGGAACAATCCCTGAATCGTTCGGGAAATTCAAACAATCTATGTACCTCTACCTCTCTCACAACCAGCTCTCCGGTGAGATCCCCAAATCGTTAGGGGAAGCGGATTTCACCTACCTCGATTTGTCGCGGAACAAGCTTCAAGGGGAAGCGTCGATGTTGTTCAAGGCAAATGCGTCGACGCAGACGATTGATCTGTCGAGGAATATGTTGGAGTTTAACCTATCGAAGGTGGAACTCACCAAGAACTTGATTTCCTTGGACATTTCACACAATAAGATCTTTGGAAGCATACCAGAGGCGATAACGGGATTAATGAATTTGCAGCAGTTGAACGTGAGTTATAATCGGTTGTGTGGGAAGATCCCTCAAGGTGGAAAGGTTCAGAACTTCGATTCCTACTCCTTCTATCATAACAAGTGCCTCTGTGGTTCACCTCTCGACGCTTGCAAGTAAAAGCCGTCGACGAGCCCGAATTCCGGACTCCGGATCAACCGTTTCCGCACAAAAAGTTGCCAGCTCTGTTTTTATTGACGCTTTACTGTTTATTCTTTTTTTTTTTTTTTTTTTTTTAAGTAAAGGTTCGAATGTATCTGTTGCATGTTACAAAAAACTTCGAAATATTTGACCACCACCCTTTTGTCACCGTTTGATTGGAATATTCGATGAGTTTGGGCCGTTCTGGAATGGTTAAAAGATTGGAATCCTAATACTAAATAAAAAGAGGATTGGCATGGATTAAAGATGAGAGGTTCTTTGTTAATGTAAGAAGGAATTTGCACACTAAATCAATGTGGGGTTGATAATTGATATATCCCAATCTTGATTGTAGATAACTTGATATCTTCGAACCTTGACACCATTACACCAATCACTTCTCAACTAACTGAGAATCAAAATGATGAATCGCTAATTTGGATTAGGATCGATTGTAACAAATTCCCGTCAATATTGTTTCTATTTACTAGTGATTCCAACTGATTCCTATGGGTTGAGGTTTCAAATATCAGATGGGTAATACTAAGACCTTTATCCTCCCCTGTTCCTTAGTCCTCTAATAAAGGGGCGCAATAATCACCCTACTTTTGCCCTAACACTCTGCCCGGATGGGATCCAAACCATAGTCTCCGAGAGGGATGCGAACTACGAATTGGGGTTAATTAAGACCATTAGTCGCTTCCATCACCCATTCTTTCCTTTTTGTTTCTTCTATTGGGATCAATTTTTCGAATTTGGCTCTCCTCCAGCTGTGGCAGAAGATAGAACCGCTGGAGGAAAGCCATTATCCAATTTTACAAATTAATCAGTTCAAAGTCTAAATTCCACCCAACTTGTTCATATATTTGTAGCTGTAGATCCATATATATGGAAATCAAAATCACTTTTAAATGGGAAGATGATCCACAAAGAACAGAAGTGGGTAACATTGTTAAATAAAGTTGAGGGAGTTTGAGATTAAGATTTGAGACAGATGTGTATGGGGTTTAGAGGAGGCGAGGAGAGTGGTGCTACTGATGATGACTTGGTGAATAGGCGAGACGATCCGGTTCCTGTTATTCCCTCACGCATAAAGAACTGCAACGCACAGAGGATGAAGAGGCCAGTGCGAGAGGGATGTTTGAGAATGGGTCTCGTACGCTCAAAGGCACACACATGGTATCCACTCAAGTGGGTTCCACATGGTGGATGCCATATGTGCGCCTCTGAAGCGTAATAGAGTACGAGAATGAAATCCCACCTCGATTGTTCAGGGACAAAACATCGCTGGTTCCACATGATGGATGCCATATATATCTCATTGATTTTAATATTAGTTATCTTCTCCTTACAATGATAAATAAGGATTTGATTTGTAACAATGATTTAACTAGAAACTCTATTTATCCATTGATTTTTATATTAGTTATCTTCCTGTTCGGATTACAACATGAACATGTCAAACCAATTTTCCTACTCCTAGTTGTTTGCTTGTTAGACTTGGAGAAGGTGATTTAAAGTGTATTTACAAAATTTTTACTCACTACAACTAAATAATGTAAAATTTTATTGTGGTTCAAGCCTGAAAACAAACAGATCTAAATCGGTATTAACCCAATATTGAAAACCCAAAATAAACTGAAAAATACCGGATTGAATCCCACCGAAATAGAAGCTCCCCTAACGGTCTGGTTTTGGTCTCAGTCATTATTAGAACGGAATTGATTCAGCCCAATCGAAACAAGGCCAAACTAACCATTGGACACCCCTCACTCCAGGGGAGGGTTGGGGTGGTCATTTCATAGATCTATCTATACAAGAGGGTGTTGCTAGACAGATTTCCTTTTCCCAAAATATAAAACATGAAGAAAGTTTTACGTCCGCTTGTGTCTCTCTCTCCTCCTCCCTATAAAATGACCTTCCTACCCCTAGCGATTGAACAAAAAAAATTGCTAATTGGTCGTGTCCCCCTCTAAAATTATAAGGCCTCCCCCCCCTCCCCTCCCCTCCCCCACCCACAAAAAAAATTCAAAAACTCACAACTCTGAACTCACTCACACCCACAGAGAACCGGACTCTCCTTTCTATTCACTCTCCACCTCGTCCTTCCTCTTTATTTCATACATGGTATGTAATGTGTTAATTGCATTACTTGTAAATTTTACTACAATATGTGTACTCTTGGCTACAGAATTCATAATTTTAGTACACTATATGTGAAGTTATAATTTATAATTTTTCTTAAGGTTAGGGGGCCTTGTAAATTTAATTTTTGTTATTTTTTAAGAATTTTCCATGATATATGTTGATATTGAATCTGATTAAACAATGGGAAGGTATTTTTGAACGGCATATTTTGTAAAGTTTTTTATATTTTTTCAAGTCAGAGGGTCATTTTTACCATGGATTAGTGCACGGTATCACACTGGATATGGGCCATCCTAGAAACTGATATGATATCGACATGTATGGACAAATATGTAATAATAATTCCATCTTGATGTGTCTTGGCAGTAGGGTTCTGCTCTGCAACTCGGTAATAGAGGACCCAAATTGAGGAATATGGACTTTTGTTGGAAAAAAAAAAAAGAACATGCCTCACAATTGACAAGTCAAAATATATTCAAACGCGGCGAATTACCAATGGGATAACTCCTCTTAGGTTTCCTGCCCGATCAGGTTCGTAGGTTCCTCTCATAGGGGGCTGAAAATGATGACCTCACCCCCTGCCCAAACACACTGCCCGGATGGGGTGAGGTTGTCATTTCCGCCCTCCCCTGTATGAGAGGAACCTACGAACCTGACCAGGCAGCCGGGCAGGAATCCGAGAGGAGAAAAATTCCTTTTATATAGGGCCAAGGCAGTCATTGCGCCCCATTCCTCCTGGAAAGAGTGCTGCTTTACCATAAATTCGTAATCTCTGAATTCACAGAACTCCACCAAAGAATCCCAAGAGACCACCATGGACGCCAGTCCCACTCCCACCGCCCGAATCTCCTTCCTCCTCACTGTCCTCCTCCTCCTCCTGACTCTGTTCTTTCTCTCAACACCTTCTTCTCAATCTCTGTCACATCTGTTCGCTGCAACAAACATGACTACACAGCACTGATGAAGATCAAGGCAGCACTTCACAACCCATACCACTTGGCTTCATGGATCCCCAACACCGATTGCTGCAAATGGTACTGCGTCGAGTGCGACTACAATACTAACCGCATTATCCACCTGGTTATCACTCAATCCAACATCTCTGGCCAAATCCCTGCCGAGATAGGTGACCTCCCATACCTCAACTACATAGCCTTCCTACACATCCCTAACCTCACCGGAACCATCCCTTCCACCATTACAAAGCTCAAGCTTCTTACCATGCTCCGCCTCAGCTGGACCAACCTCTCTGGTCCAATCCCTTCCTTCCTCAGCCAACTCCCCAACCTGAACTTCCTCGACCTCTACTTCAACCAGTTCTCTGGTTCAATCCCATCCTCCCTCGCCAACCTCCCAAAGTTAACAGAACTCTACCTCGACCACAACAGCCTCACCGGAACAATTCCTGAATCATTCGGGAAATTCAAAAATTCTATGTCCCTCTACCTCTCTCAGAACCAACTCTCCGGTGAGATCCCCAAATCTTTGGGGGAAGTGGATTTCGTCAACATCGACTTGTCTCGGAACAAGCTTCAAGGGGACGCGTCGATGTTGTTCAAGGCGGCAAAAGGGTCGCCGTGGAAGATTGATCTGTCGAGGAACATGTTGGAATTTAATCTATCGAAGGTGGAGTTGTGGGAAAAAATGGAGGTATTAGACATTTCGCACAATAAGATCTTTGGGAGTATACCAGAGGCGATAACGGGATTGAATTTGCAGCACTTGAACGTGAGTTATAATCGGTTGTGTGGAAGGATTCCCCAAGGCGGGAGTGTGCAGAACTCCGATTCATACTGCTTCTTCCACAACAAGTGCCTCTGTGGTTCGCCGCTTGCCGCTTGCCGCTTGCCGCTTGTAAGTAGCGAACATCGACGATCCCGGAGTGCGAACACCGGATCAAACATACAGGTACGGATATTCCGTGGATCACATGTTTCCTCACAAAAAGCTGCTAATTCTGCTTTTATGCATGGTACTATGAATGACACGTAGTACTTGCTTTCAAATATTTGACTATCTTCGTTTTGTCGCTGTCTGATTGGATTGTAAAAATCAGGATTTAATAAATAAAAGATTGGAATTGGGTTCCGGATTGAAATGGGGTATTGGCGTATTGCCATAATGGGCTGTTCTGGGTAAGGATCGAGATCTCTACTGATACTGATCCGATACCGATCCGGATCGGTCAATTTTGATTTTACTTTTCATTAAAAATTCTTACAATACGATACTAATGCAATTCGGTTGATCCGATACCAATATCTCAATCCATGATTTTGGGATCTTTTTTGGATTGAAATCAATTCAAAAAATGGGTTTAAAAGATTGGGAGGGTTTCACAACAAAATCCTTTCCAGCATGCCAATGCACATCGGTGCCTTGGGGCATGTGTCGGATGGCTGAAGGTGTGCGTTGCGCTCAATGGTGCACTGGATAAGATCCGGAATTTGGATCCTCTACTGCTGAGTTGCCCAGTAGGACCGTGCTGCCTAGACACTGTGTTGTGCGCAAAGTCCACCTTAGCCCAGCCCAAACGCCTTACCCGAATGAGGGTAAAGCGATCTTTACACGTAGCATCGTGTCTAGGCAGCACGATCCTGCCGGGTAGCTCGACAATAGAGGATCTGGATCCTAAGATCCGGACTCAAGGGTTTTTTATGAGGGTAGTGTAAGAAGGAATGTGCAATTGGAGACTGGAAAATGATATCATTCATTTGCATCTACATGGATCCACATGATCAGAATGAGAGAGAGAGAGCCCTGACCTGCCAACCCCATCTCTTCATGTGCCAAACAAAACCCCTTCTTTCTGTATAACAAGCAAACTAAAATCAATCGACTTCAATAGATACTTCTGAAGCCAATGGCTTCCAATGGATTCTTCTTTTTCTTTCCTCTTGTATAGTAAATTTGTTGAGTTTCCGCAGGAAAAGGTATAACACAAATTATGAAAGTGTTATGTTCTCCTTGCATGTTATACACCCGATACATCTTTGGCTTGAGAAGAACCAGCGCCAACGGACATGGGTAAGTTGATACCTCAGATTTGCATCAATCAATGAAGAAGAATGAATTCCTTTTTAAATGAAAATTCTTTGATTTTGGTTTGACTTAGGCTCTTTTTGGTATGCCTTTTATTTTTTAGGGTTAATTTCAAATGTCCTCTGAAAATGGTTAAACTTACAATTGTTTTTTTGAATTTTCATTAATTTCACGTGCACCCCTGCTTTCCAAGCTAAGTACCACTATAGTCCCTCTTTTTTTTTTTTCAAGTAAAGTCATTTTGGTTATAACGGATCTATCTAACGGGAGGGACTATAGTGGTACTTAGTTTGGAAAGCAGAGGTGCACGTGAAATTAGTGAAAGTTCAGGAAGGCAATTGTAAGTTTAGCCATTTTCAGGGGGCATTTGAAAATAACCCTTTTTATTTTTACCTACTTACCAAAAATCATTTGTGAAAACCATTTTTTGTCAAAACAGAAAAATCGTTTGGTAACCACTACACAAAATAGATTGTAGACAAAAAAATATGTTTGGCATATCTGTGTACATAATAGTTTTCTGAAGTGGGTGGGTAGAGAGATGCCACCTTTACCCATCTTCCTTCCCAAAGCATAAACTCATAACCGAGTTGCTGGGTATCAATCTCTTTGAATTTTTCTTATTTTATTTTGAAATTTTGGGTTTAGATCACCCATCCATATGCGATTTAATCCCCTAAGATCCAGATCCGAAAATCTTTTCTTGGAATGACTCTCTCACGGTTTCTTCTTCTTAGTTTTCAAATCAGACACATCTTGCAAGGTAGAGATTCAACAGCAGATCAAGGCATTGAGACTCTCCTTTTCTGTAGCTTCCAAAACCGTACTTCCCTGTACCAACCACACCACCGAAACCCCTTTAAAACCCATTATTTAGTAGGTAGAAGCCAATGACATTTCAGCATGGCCTGCTTCAAGTTCCTGAAGTTCAACATTAGAAAAATGGTCTTCACTCACGGTTTCCTTCAAGCTTTGTTTTTTTTTTTTTAAGTAAAAACAACAGAGAATGAAAATTTTCAAGTACAATAGGCAATCAAACCTTGTTTTCCTCATAAATTTGTGTGTCCTCCATCCATTGCTAGAAATCTATTGAGCAATGGTTATATTCATTCCAGAAAAAGAAATAACATAAAACCCCCAAACCATCCAGAGAGAGAGAGGCTTACGCAAATAGTGCAGGGTTGAAAGGAGGAGAAGAGAAACGAACAAGAGTCAGAGATGAGGGACGAGAGAGAGGAGGCGGACTGTGAATGTTTAGGGTTGGAACGAAAAGAAAAGATGAGTGAGAGATGGACGAGAGAGAAGGGTTTTGGGATGTAATCTTGGGCATTTAGCATTTTGTCCTCAAAACATATCTATTGCAGCCACGTGCATGTTAACTCAGCGAAAAAGTAGCGAAAAACAGTTTTCAGCTAAAAATCATAAATGACTTTCAACATCTTTTTGAATTTGGGTTTTTTTCAATCCTTTTTAAATAGAAATAGGCTCTATAAACGATACCAAACGCAACCAAAAACGTTTTTTAAGACAAAAATCAAAAACAAAATCTATACCAAAGACGCCTTTAAAAAAGTATTTTTTGTTGGGGGTTACAGATAGCTGTGGTTGAGACTAGAGAAGTGTGTCATCATTGGTGGATGAAGGAAGCACTAGGCAGACCGGTTAGGCGTTTGATGCAATCACCAGAGTACGATGGTTGTTGGCAAGTTGTAATTCCCAATTCTAGTGCAGGTTAGAAATTTTCAGCTTTTTTTTAAAATATTTTATGACCAAAGATTTCATACACGATTGTACAAGTGTGCAAACGTTCGTATCCCGAAAAGGATTGCCTCCAACGCTAGAGTCTGCAACCCCGCTACATGACAGAGAAAATAGGGGTGGGGTGGTCATTCCCACCTGGGCCTCACATGTGAAATGCCGCACACCCCTCTGTTTTCTTTGTTGTTTAGCGGGGCTGGAAACTCTAGCGCTGGATGGGAGCCAAGTCCTTCGTATCTTCTCTCACATAAGTTGGAAAAAGTCAAAACCCCCCAAACTCTATTTAAGCCTCAAAACTCCCGCACTGTCACGTGCACGACTTACATAGAATTATCTAAAAAATTATCTGCTCCATTTCTTGCTTGGTCCATTTTCCCAAGTCCCTCTAATAGGGGGGGTTGGATCCTAGCCGGACAATATGTTTGGGCAGGGGGTAGGGTGGTCATTCCCCCCCCCTATTAGAGAGACTTGGGGAAATGGAGTAGATAAAGATCCATCCCCATATTTTATTCTGACTTTTGAGAAAACCCATTAAGGTTTGGAATCGTTTCTTTTTTTTTCCAGGGCCAATCAAGGTCAATCTAGGGATCTTTGTCCCCTCCAGACTCCAGTTCCCTGCCCGGCCCAGTTCCCCCAGTGCCTCTAATAAGGGGGGCGCAATGATCACCCTATCCCTGCCCTAACACTCTGCCCGGGTGGGGCCCACCATCCCTTTATTAGAGGCACTGAGAAACTGGGTCGGGCATAGAACTGGAGGAGATAAGTTAACCCGATGTTGAGTGCGAGTCAGGATTGAATTTCTTTCATGTGTCAGGTCTGGTTAGGTAGGGATGGACTTGGGCCTAGGCGCAGCTAAAGGGACTCAAGGTTGGATTGAAATTTTAAAAAATCCGGCTCAACCTAACCTTATTGCATCCCTATTGGAGGTTGTAGTGATAGTGGTGGTGTGGTGTAAGTATTCCAAAGTATAATTTCATAAAAGTTGAGTACACTAGGCGCATTTTCTCCAAAACATTGGGTACCCTCCCCAAATTATGTCTCATTTACCTAAATGAATGTGCGTTTTTGACAAATGCCCCCCTGAAAATGCCTATTTGTCCAAATGCTCACTACAACTTTTCTAATTATAAACTCCTCCTTACTTTCAAAACAGTGTAGTACTTTGGTCCAGTTCGTTAGTCTAAAACGATAGAAGTTAGTTTTAGGGGATTTAATGATCAAAATGCCCTTATGAGAAAAGTCAATCAAAATTAAAGAGCAAAGTGATCAAATTGCCCTCATCTTCTCCAAATAGTTTAGGGTTTGAAATAAAAATCGATAAAAACCCTAAAATCATTCAAGAAACCATCTTCCCCAAATCCGTTTCATTGTTAAACCCTAATTTTGTTGTTTCTTCAAATTTCTGAATGGATGGTCCTTACTATTTGATTACGATTTTCCCCAAATCCGTTTCATTGTTAAACCCTAATTTTGTTGTTTCTTCAATTTTCTGAACGGATGGTCCTTACTATTTGATTATGATTCTTCAAATTCTTCATGCTTTATTGCCCTGCTTGAGAATGTCTCAAACACCATCAAATTACCTTTTTTTTTCTGATTTTGGGAATAAGTTCGGAAACAAAACCTAACTCATTAATCCTGACTTGCAGGCATAACCATGTCACATGACTTTCTTCTTCAAAGCTTCCGTAGTTTGGACTCTAGCAAACCCAGTTGAATTAGTTGTTTTAGCCGTTGGAAATTGGAATAAAATGATTAGAATTCAAAAAGACTCTCCAGAGATAGAAGCAGCTTTCTTTTATTGGCTTAGGTTTGTATACTCAAGTTCAAATCATTGCTGAGGAGGGCAAATTGGCAGATTTTTGGTATTGAGTAGGAGTAGGAGTATTCAACGGGATAACGGAGGTTGTTTGTTTCCATCTTTCCGTTGCAGTGCTGGTATTGAGTAGGAGTATTCGTGCCATTATGTACTCTGAGTCCTCCATGGGACCTGGGGGAAGACATGGATTTTAAACAAAAGCATTTGCAGTTTATTGAAGCGGCACTTGAATGCTAGGGGTTTGATTCCACCATATCCGAGTGAGGCTCCTGAATTAACAGAATAAAATTGATGGTTTCACCAAAAAAAAAAAAAAAACGAAATTAATAAGGAAATCAAAATTCACATAACCGGTAATTAATTTTGTTTCTCAATGAGGGAATTGTTTAGAGTTTGCAAAGGATTTGGGGAAGATGGTTTTTTGAATAATTTTAGGGTTTTTTTAAAATTTTATTTCAAATCCTAAACTATTTGGGGAAGATGAGGGCAATTTGGTCACTTTACTCTTTAATTTTGGTTGGTTTTTTTCATAAGGCCATTTTGGTCATTAAATCCCCTAAAACTAACCTCTAATGTTCCAGACTAACGGACTGGACCAAAGTGCTACACTGTTTTGAAAGTAAGAGGAATTTACAATTAGAAAAATTGTAGGAGGCATTTGGACAAATTGGCATTTTCAGGGGGGCATTTGTCAAAAATCCAATAAATATTATATGTAGAAGAGCACATGCTTGGTGTCTTGGCTCGTGTACGTTCGTTGCTTTACAAGTGGCGAACCACAGAGGCACTTGTTGTGGTAGAAGGCGTAGGAATCGAAGTTCTGAACGTTACCACCTTGGGGTGCTGACACAAATCTTCTACGTTGCACTGCCCTGTCCTGCTTGTGTTGCACAGACATAGGGCCATGCACAACGACCGCCTTACCCCCGCTCAAGCAAGGTGCTCAGGCAGGGGTAAGGCGGTCAATGTGTGCCGCCTTGTGTCTGCATAGCACGGCAAGACAGGCAGCCCTCCCCGTAGAAGATCTAAATTCCATGGTTGATCCCTTCAAACAGCCTTTGCATTAAATGATTGTAACTCCATTCAAACGGTTACACATTTGAATGCTCAATATGCAATTAGCAGTTACACCACCACATTCTCTGGTCTCGTTCTTGATGCATAGAATTGTTTGACCCACTTCCATTCCACGGTTTCAATAAACTTATAATTCAAAACCTTATGAACTACAGTCTACAGATTGTTATTTGGTAAAGCTTTGTTTACCATTAAAAAAAAATAAACAAATTACTTCAACAAATAGAAAATTTCTACTTCCCTTTTTATTTTCAATTACTAGAGTAAGCACTGAATTAAAAATAATAAATAAAAAATGAAAGAAAAAAAAAGATAGTAATTACAAATTAATTCAAGGGTGAGATCGGTTCCACCATACCCATCCTCAAAAAGGATAAATTCAGAAGTTCTCGTGGTTCTGAACTCACGGATCAGTCGTCTTCCAGAGCTCCAAACAGAACACCATGGAAGCCAGTCCCACCACCCGACTCTCCTATTTCCCAACTCTCCTTCTCCTGTCCTTTCTCCCAACGCCTTCTTCTTCTTCTTCTTCTCGATCTCTGGCCACATCTGTTAGCTGCAACAAACAGGATTACACAGCACTGATGAAGATCAAGGCATCACTTCTCAACCCACACCACTTGGCATCTTGGATTCCCAACACCGATTGCTGCAACTGGTCCTTCGTGAAGTGCACCTCCAACACTAACCTCAACACCGAACTCTCCATCTTCGAAGCCAACATCTCTGGCCAAATCCCTGCCGAGGTGGGCGACCTCACATACCTCAACTACCTCGCCTTCCAACAAATCACCAACCTCACCGGAACCATCACAAAACTCAAGTTCCTCGGCACACTCCTACGCTGCTGTAACAATCTCTCTGGTCCAATCCCTTCTTTCCTCGGCCAACTCACCAACCTCGTCTACCTCGAGCTCAACTTCAACCAGTTCTCCGGTTCGATCCCTTCCTTTCTCTCCGACATCTTCAATTTAAGAACACTCTACCTCGACCACAACAGACTCAGCGGATCTATTCCCGAATCATTAGGTAAATCCATTTCATGGCTCATCCTTTCTGACAACCAGCTCTCCGGTAAGATCCCCAAATCCTTTGGGGATGCGCATTTCGACTACATCAACTTGTTGCGGAACAAGCTTGAAGGGGACGCGTCGATGTTGTTTATCAGTCATAACAGCTTTCTATCTTGGGACTTACCATCATTACATGCAATCCCATGCAATCCTATCTTACCATTAGTTAGCTTTCTATAGAGAGAGATGTGACTGAAAGAATATTGAGATTGAGAGATATTGCATACAATAATAGAAAGCTAACTAATGGTAAGATAGGATTGCATGGGATTGTATGTAATGATGGTAAGTGCCAAGATGAAACAATGGGGTTGCATGTAATGATGGTAAGTGCCAAGATGAAAAGCTGTTATGACTGATATTGTTCAAGGCAAATGGTTCGACGTGGAATATTGAAGTGGCGAGCAATACGTTGGCCTTTAATCTATCGAAGGTGGGTTTCGCCAAGAACTTGTGGCGCTTGGACATTTCGCACAACAAAATCTTTGGGAGTATACCAGAGACGATAACGGGATCAATTGAGCATTTGAACGTGAGTTATAATCAGTTGTGTGGAAAGATCCCTCAAGGTGGTAAGGTTCAAAAATTCGATTCCTACTCCTTCTACCATAACAATGTGGTTCGCCGCTCGCCGCTTGTAAAGCAGCGGCGAATGTAGACGAGCCCAGACACCAAGCGTGTAATAAAACGTCTGGATAGGATAGAATTAGGTGCGTGCTGGTTACGTGTTTCGGCACAAACTCCTGCAGTCCTGTGTAACCTAACCTATAACCTAACCTAAGCCCAACAAAAAAAATTACTTTTTAAAGTCAAACCAGAATCAGAGAGTTTTCATTTAAAAGAGGAATTCATTCTTCTTCATTGATTGGTGCAAATCTGTGTTATCAACTTACTTATCTTTCGTTCGTTCTTCTCAGGCCAAAGATGAATTTGCTCTATAACATGCGAGGAGAACATAACAATTTCATAATTTGTATTATATACCTTTTGTTGCCAAAGCCCCCCATTCACCCAATTTACTATGCAAGAGGAAAACGCGCTCAAGGAAAAAAAAATTTAGTGAATGAGGTTGGGGTTTCACACTTTCGTTCAATATAGGCACTAAAAAATTAAAATTGTAAATCGCATTAGAACACAAGATCGGGCTCAATTCGAGGCTTCAACCCTAATCCGACCCTGACGTAGGGTCAGAAATTCCCAATCCTAACTCACTTTTAAGACCAGGGTATCTCATTCTAGACCTTATTCAAACTCAGGGCTGACTCAGACTGACAAGGTCAAACTTACACCCCTAACCACCACTACCACAGCTGCCTAACCCCAGCCCAGACCATCCTCTTCCTTATGTAACTTCATTCAAACGATTACACATTTAAATGTTCAACATGCAACTAGCGGCTACACTATCACTTTCTCTGCTACAATGATTAATATTCGTCAACCTCCGCAGTTGACCAGTGGTTACATGCTGACTCCTTTGTTAAGAGAGCCCAATTCTTGACCTGTGAAACTCTTTAGCTCACTTCTATTTCATGGAACTTTTAATTTTTATACTTCCTTTTTTATTTTTTTTATTTTTTATTACTAGAGTAAGCACTGATTAAAAATAAAAAACAAAAATATTAATTACTAATAAATTCATAATCTCTCTCATTGATGCCCCATAAAATGACAACCCCACCCCTCATAAAATGTGCAAATGACATCCCACTCGATGCCCCATGTGTTCTCCCATTGCCCCTCGCGTGCACGCAGGAACCACGATCTTGGACGGAGAACACTTCCCCAATATTTTGATATTGGACGCAATTAAACAATGGGAAGGTAATTTTGATTGGTAAATTTTGTAAAGTTTTAAATATTTTTTTTAAAAGTTAAAGGGTCATCTTCACCATTAACATGCTTTTATTTTTTTGGTGTACATTGGAGGCCGATTGACACCACCCTTGCACAAAAGCGTAGGGTCGATTCGGGGGACAGACGACACCAATCAGCAACATCGAAATTCAATTTTGAAAACAATTTCCTCTAAAGTTTATAGGGGCTATTTGGACAATTTAAAAACTGAAATCTATAATTTTATTAAAATTCTGAAACAACAGATGTCAAATCTCCTTGTGTCATCATCGTCAAGGTAGTGCCAAAATTAGGTTTCGACAATCATGAATATTGGCTGCCAACAAGGTGGCTCAGCTGGCCGATGCTGTTACAGTGATTCATCATATATAGATGTTCTTTTTAAATAACCTCTGCATTAAATGATTGTAACTCTATTTAAACGGTTACACATTTAAATGTTCAATATGCAACTAGCGATTACACCATCACTTTCTCTGCTACAATGGTTAATATTCATCAACCGCCACAGTTGATCAGTGGTTATATGCTGACTCCTTTGTTAAGAGGGCCCAATTCTTGACCTGTGAACCTCTTTAGCTCACTTCCATTTCATGAAACTTGTAATTTTTATACTTCCTTTTTTTTTTATTTTTTTTATTACTAGAGTAAGCACTAGAGTAAGCACTGATTAAACAATAATAATAAAAATGAAAAACAAAAATATTAATTACTAATAAATTCATAACCTCTCTCATTGATGCCCCATAAAATGACAACCCCACCCCTCATAAAATGTGCAAATGACATCCCACTTGATGCCCCATGTGCTCTCCCATTGCCCCTCGCGTGCATGCAGGAACCACGATTTTGGACGGAGAACACTTCCCCTATATTTTGATATTGGACGCAATCAAACAAAGGGAAGGTAATTTTGATTGGAAAATTTTGTAAAGTTTTAAATATATATATTTTTTTTATAAATGGTCATCTTCACCATTAACATGCTTTAATTTTTTTGGTGTACATTGGAGGTCGATTGACACCACCCTTGCACAAAAGCGTAGGATCCGATTCAGGGGACAGAGGACACCCATCCGCAAAATCGTAATCCAATTTTGAAAACATTTTCCTTTTAAGTTTATAGGGGCTATTTGGATTTTAAAAACTGAAATCTTTAATTTTATGAAAATTTTGAAACAACAGATGCCAAATCTGCTTGTGTCATCATTGTCAAGGTGGTGACAAAATTAGGTTTCTACAGTTGTGAATATTGATTGCCAACAGGGTGGCTCAGCTGGCCAATGCCGTTACAATGATTCAACATGGTTGTTCTCTTTAAAGAGTCTTTGCATTAAATGATTATAACTCAGTTCAAACAGTCATACATTTAAATGCTCTCAGCTAGCGGTTACACCACTAGAGTCCCGGCTACAATGGTTAATATTCATGAACCTCTCCACAGTTGACTAGTGATTACATGCTGACTCCCTTGTCAAGAGAAACCAGTTCTTGACGTGTGAAACTGTTTGACCCATTTCTATTCTATAGTTTCATGAAACTTGAAATTTTTTTAATTCCCTTTTTATTTTCTATTAAAGAATAAGCACTGATTAAAAAAATAAATAAATATAAAAAATGAAAAATTAAATACTAATTACTAATTAATTCCAGGGTGAGATGGGTTCCACTATCTCTAAGTCAAGTCCACACCATCCATCCCTATCCTCAAAAAAAGATAAATTCATTCATTCATAAGCTCTCACAGTTCTGAACTCACAGATCAGTCTTGTCTCTCGGAGCTCCCACCAAGAGAGAGAACACCATGGAAGCCAGTCCCACCACCCGACTCTCCTTCTTTCTAATTACTCTCCTTCTCCTGTCCTTTCTCCCAACACCTTCTTCTTCTTCTTCTTCTCGATCTCTGGCCTCACCTAGTAGTAGATGCAACAAACAGGACTACACAGCACTGATGAAGATCAAGGAAGCATTTAGCAACCCACACGAGTTGGCATCTTGGATCCCCAACACCGATTGCTGCGACTGGTCCTTCATGTTGTGCAACACCAATACAGGAGTAGCCCTCGTCATCGAGCTCTCCATCAAAGACGTCAACATCTCTGGCCAAATCGCTGCCGAGGTGGGCGACCTCCCATACCTCAACTACCTCGAATTCGTTAACTTCACTAACCTCACCGGAACCATCCCTTCCACTATCACAAAACTCAAGTTCCTCGAAAAACTTCTACTCAGCCGGAACAAACTCTCTGGTCCAATCCCTTCTTTTCTCGGCCAACTCCCCGGCCTCAGACACGTGGAGCTCTCCTCCAACCAGTTCTCCGGTTGGATCCCTTCCTCCCTCTCCGACAATCCCTACAATTATAAAGAACTCCACCTCGACAACAACAGGCTCACCGGATCTATCCCCGAATCATTTGGTAAATCCATTTCCTGGCTCCGCCTCAATGACAACCAGATCTCTGGTAAGATCCCGAAATCGTTTGGGGATACGTATTTCACCTACATCGACTTATCGCGGAACAAGCTTGAAGGGGACGCGTCGATGTTTGTTCAACCGAAATCGGGTGACGTGAAATATTAATCTGTCCAACAACATGTTCGCCTTTAATCTATCCAAGGTGGTGGATTTCCCCGTGTGCTTGGGGCGCTTGGACATTTCGCACAACCAAATCTTTGGGAGTATACCAGAGGCGATAACGAGATCAATGGAATTGACGCGTTTTAACGTGAGTTATAATCAGTTGTGTGGCAGGATCCCTCAAGGTGGTAAACTTCAGAACTTCGATTCCTACGCCTTCAACCATAACAAATGCCTCTGTGGTTCACCACTCGCCGCTTGCCGTTCGTAAATTAAAGCAGCAGGGAGGAAGAACGTAGACGACGAGCCATCCAAAGACAAAGACACCAACCACCAAGCGTCCCCTATAATAAAACGTACATCCGGAAATGAAACATTGCCCAATGTTTTGGAGAAAATGCGCCTCCCTGCTCCCTTGTGTAATCAACTTTTATGAAATTTTATTTTTTGGAATACTTATGTTTTGTATTTCTAATCATATTCTCAAGGATCCAAATCTCCTACGGCCCAGCTGACCGTAGCAGCCTGTGTGACGTGACAAGGTCGCACGCCCAATGATCGCCTTACCCCCACTCGGGCAAGGGATAAGGTGGTCATTATGTACGCGGCCCAGTCTGCGCCGCACAGATTGCTACGGGCAGCTGGGCCATAGACGATCCGTGTGCTCTCAATCAATCACCACACCACCACTGCCACTACAACCTCTCACTCCACTAGGGTTGCAATAAGGTTGGATTGGGCCAGATTTTTAAAATTTCAATCGAACACCGAATCCCTTCGGCTGGGCTTAGGCCCAAGCTCAATCTGACCCGATCCAAACCTGTCCTAACTCAGAATCTAAAAAATTCAACCTTGACTCACCCCTCAAGGTATAAGAAGAAGAAGAAGAAGAAGAAGAAACGATTCCAAACCCTGATGGGATGGAAAGTCAGAATAAAAGAATTAAAAAAAAAAAGTTGAAAATTACTAACTGTATTGCAATTGGAAATTACAAGCAACTTGCCAACAACTATCGTATACTTTGGTGATTGCATGAAGCTTCAAACCAGTCTGCAGCCTCGTGCTTCCTTCATCCACCAATGATGACACAACTCCCTAGCCTGGATTGAGCTCCTCTCCCGTGTGGCGTGGCACGGTGTAACGCACATCGTGCGTCTGGGCACAATCAGAGGACTTTTTAAGTCAAATCAGAATCAGAAATTCATTTGAAGAAGAATACAATCTTCTTCAATGATTGATGCAAATCTGAGTTATCAACTAACTTATCTTTCGTTCTTCTCAGGCCAAAGATGAACCTGCTCTATATAACATGAAGGAGAACATAACAATTTCATAATTTGTATTATATAACTTTTGCTGCCGAAACCCCATTTACCCAATTTACTATGCAAGAGGAAAACGCGCTCACGAAAAAACAATTAGCAAATGGGGTTAGGGTTTCGCATTTTCGTTCTAAAGACTATAGGCACTAATACAATTAAGGGGGAATTTCTTAGATTCACGGGACTAAAAAAAGATTTACAAAACTGGAAAGTAAAAATTATGTTTTACATTTGCAAGTCATTCTGTTTGAAAAGATTTACTTAATTCCCATCTGAGTAACAAAACATAAAAGGAAAAACCTAGAAATTCCAACCCTAATCCGACCGTAACGCACGCAGGCCTCAAAATTCCCAAAATTCTTAATCCTAACCCACCCTTAAGACCAGGGTATCTCAGCCTAGAAATTATTCAAGCTGAGGACTGACTCAGACGGACCAGGTAAAACTTACACCCCTAGCCACCAATGTCACCATGCCAAGAGGCGCTTCCCAAACCAGTGCTTTTCTATAGCTACTGCCATAGAATCCTAAGCTTAGGGAGGGTTTTGCATGTTCAACTCTGGCCCCATTAGATGTTAGATGTGAGCATCGCATCCAACTCCTATCCTACGACCTGCCCCACCTCCCTCCATTCTAACAGACAGACAGGGTAGGCCACACCCTGTGTAGATGCGATTAGACTGGAATTTTTTTCCTCAGAGGTTCCTGTCAGGTCAGGTTGTCCAATTTCACTCATAGAAAAATGTAAATGATGACCTAACCTCATTCAAGAGGTCATCATTTCTATCCCCTATGAAAGGAACCCGACAACCTGACCAGGGAAGGAACCAGAGAGGACAACGATTCAGCTGGGCAGCCGTCCACTACAGCGCTAAACCAAAAGTCCAACAGAAATGAAAGAAACGTTGTGCATCCTTAATAAAATTACCAAAAGATGCCCAGCTCAAGAAAATATAGACCGAGTTTAGCTGGAGTCACACTGATGGGAATCCATTCAACGCTTCACCGCAGAGCTTGAGATGCTTCGAAAGTATATTTTGGATACATACTAAAACCCTAGAGGGGTTTGTGAACCTTAGGCTGGTGTGGTTTTCCTTCACCACTAAAAAGGAAACTTCTTCAAAAATATATTTCATTAAACGACTGGCATGCTCCATCACTAATCCAACAAAGATCAAACTGATTTAAGCATCCACCTACACAATTCAAGGATAAAAAAATAAAATAAAACAAAATTCTGGGTGTCTAAAAACAAGAGTACAAGATCTGATGACAAAAATTAAGCAGACTGGAAATCAGTCCTAACAGCTTGCTGGTGTTCCCTCTAGAAGACAAGCTCATGAGGTTTCATGCCTGAACTAAGAGAAAACCTTGCCGCCAAGTAAATCTTCAAGTCTGGAACTCCTTCAATGGCCTTTATCAAGGAAGCATCCACTGCTTTCTGGTCATCCTTCTTCTCCTGTGGAAGTGTCTTTTTTTCCTACATTTTTTAAAAAAAAATACAGACAAGGTTCAGAAAACAAAATATATTAAGCACATGACCTTTTACTGGTGCAGCATTATGAAGATCAATAACAGGACGGACGGAAACGCAACTGTTTTCCGCCACCTCATTAAAAATTATAATTCTGCGGGACTATTCATTGTAACTTATTTAAAGGAGAGGGGTTCCCTGAAAGACAGGGTTGCCCTGTGCAAGAGCAGTGTCAATGAGAGCAAGTGTGAAAGCATCAACAGGTGTAGGATATCCATCTTTCATGGGGGCTATAGGGTGGTCATTTCAAAGCCCCACTGTGTCCGGGCTTGGGCCACACTGCCTTCAGGGTTCTTTTACCACTTATTTAAATATTACTAAGGTACAAAGGTTCAAGGACCCCAAGGTTTATATATATAGGGTAGTATAGCTTCCACCACGTTTTAGAGCCTTATTCACAAACACCATTTTTAGAGCCTTATTCATAAAAATTATTCAAGGCAAAAAGTTACATTGCAAATAGTAAGAACTGACCTCTTTTTCTGCTTCAAAGAATTCACCTTCCCCCTTCTTTTTCTTCTTTTCGCCTTCCTTTGCAAAGTACTTATCATCAAATTTCTCTGCATTAACACCAGAAATGTCTACCTTGGTGGAGGTCCCAATCACATACGATTGGTTAACACGGCGGAGAGGAACACCATTAATCTTGAATGGCCCTGCAGCATAAAAATGTCATCAAGGGCTGATAAAAGAAACTCACCACATAGATTTGGACATTTTTTAATAACAATGTAAGGTGAAAATACAAAATTACTTGTCCAACCCCAAAAGATCATAGCAACCAAGTTAACCCCATCAACTGCAGAAGCAACCTAAGCTAAGCATACAAGAGGTACAGAAATTATTAAGATAAGGAACCAACAAAATGCTTGCAAATTCAAGATTAGGGAAACCTCCCAATATTCCAACTTCTTCACTAGCATTAAATAGAAGATACAGCACAAGGCCCTGACAATAATGCATTAACAGAAACCAGAAACTGGGCATAAAAAAGATACACACAAACACACTCAGCTTCACAAGCCTTTTTGTAAGAGGAACCTAAACTGGATGAAAAAGCTGATCAGAATCCAGGATCTAAAATTTTAGCTAGCTCAACCTAGCCATTCACAATAATACCAAAAACCAGTTTAAGTGTCAAGACACAAAATGGGCAAAGGATGCAACAAAGATTTGTAAATTGGGAATGTGAATAATATACATAAAAGGACTGTGCTACAGGATTACCACATGCATAAGGAATTAAAAACAGCAAAGTAGCCCTTGCAGAGCTCTGAAGGTAAACTGGATGTGCTACATGAGTGGGTGCTTGTTATAGATGTGCATGCTAGAAGAATGCTAAAAGACTGGAGCAACATAGTAATGGAGGAGCTCACATGCTAAACATAGTGGCAAAACTTCAAGACACCCAGAAATGGCAAAGAACGGTAATGCGGATATGTAAATAAGGATAAAGGTCTTATATTTTTTTTCCACTTAAAATGCTAATAGCATGCTTTAATTTTCAGGTCCCAAGGCAAAAGTGCATCATAACTTTACAAAGATTATTCGTTTGTTGAAATAGCTGCAAAACATTGTGTAAAGGAACTCATGGGGCATCATACTGATTCAAACCAACATGTCTTCACTTTGGATACATCCTAATGCAACATTAGGACTAGCATAAAACATCAGACAGGGTATAATAATTGAAAACTTAAGACAAATTACCCACCAGAAAATCAGAGAAACATCTAGTTACATGCAATACATTCCAATTTAACTATCAAAGAATCTAACAGAGTAAAATAATTGAAAAGTCAAACATATTAGGTATTAGAAAATCAGAGGAACCAACCGGTAACAAACAATAGAGATTCCAATTTTAAATTCATAATAAATCAACTGCAACTAAATAAAATTAAATTAAATTTCAGAACGCAAGCCAAATAAAAGCATAGGGTACAATGACAACCTTCCACATTGTCCAGAATAATATTGTATCAAGGTACGTAATTAACTTTCAATTTAAGCATATAGAAAACAGGTTATTAAAGGCACCCGTATCACACATACCTTAGTTTCATTCCCCAAACAAAATACAGTAACTTATTTATAAGAATGTGTGGATAATTGACTAATTTCAATACGCAATAAAAGAAAAAAACAGAGTACAAGAATTGTGATCCGACGTTACGCTAGGAATGAGCATATCTTCTACTTGTTCTCATCCTCGAATTGTGCAAGAACAAATAAATTGAATAATACAAAATCATGTGAGAAGAATGAATAATACAAATTCAAGTGAGAAAAATAAATTACTATACGTAAAAATCGACATTATAAATCACCTCAGCAACAACTTCTCTTAACGAATTGAAAAACAGTTTTACATCGAAGGAACACATAAAAGAGATAAATCTCACCTGTAACGAGAAGCAATCCAGACGGAAGTTGCTTCAAGAAAACAACCCTTTTCCCCTTAAACCTCCCCGCAAGGATAATCAAAATCGTTCCAGGTGTAATACTCGACCTAAAAACGTAAAAAACAGGAAAAAGGAATTAAAGGGAGAACTCAGAAAAGCAGCAGAGTTTCAGGGATCTGAAAATGGAAATCAAAATAACGAACCTGAGTTTAGTGGGCTTAGGCTTGCGTTTGTTAAGCAGAGGCTTCTTCACATCATCAGCAGGATAAAATTTCGGTGGCTTTTCTTGAGGTTTTGGTTCCGCCGGCTTGGCGTCGTGTCGGGGGAAGACACCGCCGTTCTTGGCCTTGATGGCCCAGAGACCACGTTTGTGGTACATCTTTGATCGCGAGTGCTTGCCCACACCACGAATCAGATCTGGGTTTCTGGTCACCCTAGGCTTCCTGTCCTTCGGCGCCATTGCTGAAGCTTCAGATTCCCCTGCTGCTAGCTCCTCAAACGCTTAGAGACGGTCGAGAGAAATGAAGCACTCGGAGAAGATAAAACCCTAGAAACCCTAATGCGGCTTATGTATATAATAAAATCATGATTTTCTCGGGTTCTTGGACTAGGGCAACTGGTTTGGGATTGCGATCTGGATCGGGTTCATCCGATTCCAATCCAGTTTGATCCGAATCTCCTAACCCTAGAAATAATTTACGGGATGGTTCGCTCTGGATTGGCCGGAATTGGGACCTGCCTCAATCGATTTCGATCTGAATTGGCCGATTTGGTCAATCCAATCTAGATTCTTGATATATTGAACTATGGTTTTTTCAGGATGGAAACTGGACCAATCTACCCCAGAATCGGCGCCCCGATGGATGGTGTCCAGTTTTTATTTTGGCCCAAGTCACATTAATTTGGGCCCAAACTACGTGGGACTATATCCAACAGTTTTACCCTAACTTTCTGATAGATTTGCCCTTAAAAGAACCCTTTCCACTGGTTTGGGATTGGTATGTTGGTGATCCGATGCTGATATTAAACTCCATGTTGTGAAGGGAGGGGGGAAGAGGATTGGGCTCGTCTCCAATGCACCCCGACAATGTCCGCGCAGGGAGAGATGTTGAGATGTGGATGGGATGTCGATATCCCCAAGCTAGGAATGGTACACATCGTATGGTAAGGGAGGGCTTAAAAATTAGGAGTGCAAGTTTGGCTATGTCAGCCTAAACTCACCCTGGCCCACCCTGAGCTTGAACAGGGCTTGGGCTGGAAATTTGTAGCCTTAAGTCAAGGTCGGGTATGACCAGAGTTGAGGCCTCAAGCTGAGCCAGACCTTATGTATGAAGCCCAACCCTGTTTTAACTTATATATATATATATATATATATATATATATATATTGATATATCACACATATTTTGTTATATAATACATTACATATGAAGATAATAAGTATATATTTTATTATAATGTTTTTTTATGTAAAATTGATAATTTTCTCCCCTATTCAGACTAACTCAATCCAATCCATGCATCTCTCCCATCCCTCACTCCATGATCACAATCAACGTCATCTCAGCCCGACCCTAAGGGCGAGTCAGGGTTGGATTTTCCAGGCCCTGAGTCAGAGTCAGACCAAGCCTAGGCCCAGCTACGGGGACTCAGGGTTGGGCTGCGGTTTTAAAAAGCCTAACCCAACCCGACCCTGTTTCAGCCCTATTAAAAACTCTGCAACACTAAAGAGGAGGTTAGCAATTTGTGGGCCTTGATCTGCTAATGGGCAACGTTGGCTGTTGATCTATCTAGTGGTTACTTATGGGCCTAACAGGATAGTATTTGACATTTTCATTGAGTCAATCAACTCATGGGCTAGTTGGGTCCATCATCTTGGGCCTTGCCAATATTAAGTCTCAATGTCCAGTTCATTAAAACTCATCATGGGCCCTCAGTCCTAAAAATCATTAGATTGTGTTTTTCTCGTAGTATGAATTCACAAATAAGTTTCAAGATGGGTTCTCCCCACCTGCTGAAGAAAGCAAAAGAGAGGGATTTCACCTTAATTTGAACTACATTGGCCCAGTTATTCAACTTCATGGCTTAAGGTTAGTGTTATCAGGTTGGCCCATGACCTAATGTAGGCCTGAATCTGAACTACCTTGGCCCAGTTATCAGCAAATTCTAGATCCATGCTAAGCCCATCGCTTGGTTACTCTCAAAATGGAGGATCTGGATTTTCAAAAATATATAGAAGACAAGAATAGCCTCCCACACTTAAATTTCATTCCAAAAAGGCGAAAATCAGTTCTTTAGGCCATGTTTGGATGCTAAGAAAAGAAAATGAAAAAAATATAATAAGACAAAAATCATGATAAGTCAATGATTCCTTAAAGTCAAATTTTTTTTTTCTTGGCTTCCAAGAAAAGGGTTTGTAGATCGCAATTTAAAAAGAATGATTCTCGGATGAGAGGGGAGGGGTATATTTCGAGAACTTTGTCTAATAGGAGAAGTATTAATATTTTCTAATCAATGGATGAGTCCAGATCACAATGTTTCATCACTGGATAAAAATTCACTCCAATTCCCCCATGGTGCAGTACCGTGCAGTTTGGGGTGGAGATGTGGACATCTACCGTTCGACATCCAACAGTCTGAGCTTGAAAAAAAAAAAAAAAAACTAGGACGGTGCAACTTGGACCGTTGAATAAAGTAAACCTACACGTACGTGGACTTTTTTATTTAAAACTTTGACAGCTCATCAAAGTCAAAGGTTGTGAGGTGAGTCTCCATCTTGAATTAGCAAATAGGAAAAACAGAGGAGAGATAGAGACCAAAAGTTTGACCAAGCAAGTGCTTGGAGTTTTGCGTAGATAGAAAAGTGTAGTCTGAATATCTCAAGAAAGCCCAGCCTTATACGGCTTGAGTAATTGTGGTAGGTGCAATGTAATATATATTATACAACACCAGAAGATTTTACTAGAGTGAAGAATTCGGATCCAGATCCTACACTGCCGAGCTGTCATGTCCTGTTGGACTATGTAGACATAGCAAGGCATGCAATGACCACCTTATCCCCACTCAGATAAAGCACTTGGATAAAGCGTTTGAACAAGAATAAGGCGGTCATTGCACGCCTTGCTGTGTCTACATAGCACGATAGGACAGGGCAGCTTGACAATAGAGGATCCAATTCGTCCACTGTCACACACAATTATTTTTCATATAAACTACATACATAGGATGAAATTTGGAGTAACTTTGAACAATGAAAAAAAGAAGAAGAATATTAAATGGCATTGAAGTGCGGTCCATGAATTCGAAAAAAAGTAATGTCATTTTTTCTATAGACTCTTAATGGGACCTGACTCTCAGATTGACATGAAAAATGGGTATTTCAAAGTATCATAAATAGGGTAAGAAGAGATTCTCTCTTCATCATAGATCACGGATTTTTTATTACTCTCATTGATGTGAGGGCCACGTTGTTGTTGTCAGACAACAACAACGATAACTAACCCATCTCATATAGTAATTACAAGAAGTTGGATGAGGTCTAGCTCGATAAGCATGTGATTGAAGATTAAAGAACTTCTAGTGGGTAAGTGATTATTGATCGAACGGTGTTCAGTGCAGTCCAATGTGGGAGTGGCCACTCATCAGCTCATTGAATCATCAAATGCCCTTACAATTGAAAGTTTCATGTCCAATCTTTACTAGCTAGCTAGTTATTAGCTTAAGGAGACAAATTGTACGTCTTCCTTCCTTCACCCATATAAAAGGAAGAATTCCGATCCTTCTCCACACTTGAAATTACTGAACCGCATTTGCCAATGACTTTGGAATTTAATTTATAGAAACTATTGCAAGTGAAACGGGTAATAAGAAGGAGCCCTAATGTGTTGTGTTGTGTGTGTGTGTGTGAGAGAGAGAGAGAGAGAGAGAGAGAGAGAGAGAGAAATGTAAAAGGAATCCTTGGTCACATTCATCATGCAATAATAGGTCAAGAAATAGAAAGGCGTGCATTCATGCATGCATGCATGCACTCGTTAGAAAGCCACATGGACGTTTCACAAGCCACACTCGTCCCGAGCTTCCTTTATAGCCCTCCCCCAAACCCCAAAGGAGAGAAATATATTATATATATATATATATATATATATATATATATATTCTCTTCCTGATCAGAGTTCAGGCTTACAAGAAAGTTATAGTGATATATTGATTTTCTTCGATCTGTTCCATCCTCTTCTTGTTCTTCTTCGTTTCTTCCTTTCATTCCCTTTCAAAGTTTCCCCCCTTCCTCTCTGTCTTCCTCATTCCTTAGGTAGGTCAGAAATGGCTGCCAAATCATTACCACTTTCTCAATTTCTTTAATCCAAGTTGCGTAAATAAAACACACATCTTTTAGGACCGCCCTTCTTCAATTCCCATACGTAAAAAGCTTGTATTTAATTAATCTATCTATCCATATAATTAATTAATGTTCTTTCTTTCTTTCTTTCTAATCTAATCTAATTTATCTATATAGAGCTCTATTGATGTCAAAAAGAGTACTCAAAATTATGGATCTTTGAAGAACTATATATATCCCTTAATACCAAACTTAATTAGTAGCAAAATTAGGAGATGATATCGATCATAGAAAATGGTATTTTATTCTTGGCGTGGTCGAGAACACCAAATAGAGCTGAGAGCTCGGAGCCGATGGAAGTACTCAGCGATGGCCACGTAACACCTCGCAGCTTGTCGAGTCGTCAAGATCTGGTGTATCCGGTGCAGTGTCTGCTGCCTCAAATTATCCGCCTGCAGGCCAGGTAATCCCCACCATAACCATTATTAATTTCAGTTAATCACAAACTATACTTATACTTACTTACTATAAATCCCCATTACTTGAAGTTGATCGATCCAACAATAATAAATTCATTATTATTTTAAGTAATACAACAAAAAAATTTCTGTTATTTTCATGATTAGAAAGAAAATGATCAGAACAAGTATTAAGGAGCATTCATGGCCATTTCTAAAATGGGTTATGAGACTCATCTTTAAATTGAAAATTAGAATAGACTGATTCCTATTCGAATTCTCATATTTCTCCGATTCCTATCTGATTTTTGAAACCATGAGTACATGAATCCAACCTAATAGTGTGTGGGTGGTCTAACTCGCCTCATGAGGGAATCGAAGAACAACAGATGAAACATTACGGTGGTGGATCTTTATCCCCTCCAATTCCCTGCCCAGTCCAGTTCCCCAGTCCCCCTAACATGTGGGGGGCGTTACCCGGGTTGCAGGAATGTTCCAACTACTTGATTCACAGGCAAAAAAATGGAATCTAAAAAGATATTTTGAGAAATACAAAAACCTAAGAGGGCATTTGTGAACCCAAATGGGAAGCGAATTACTCCATTTCTTTCTATGCTTAATTAATTTAATTTTTATTTTCATTAGAAAAATTATTAGTGTCAAGGTTTTAGTGTTTCAACTAGTTTCACGAGAATCTTCATGGAGGAGAGTAAACACGACTCCAATTTTTTTTGGGGGGGAGGGGGGAGAGGGGTTGACTTAAAAAGTGGAAGAAATTTTGTTGCAACCCGGGTTGCAGCTGGAATGTTCCTACTACCCAGTTCACAGTCAAAGAAATGAAGTCTAAAAAGATATATTTTTTATTGGTAACTTAAAAAGATATATTTTTTATTGGTAACTTAAAAAGATATTTTGAAAAATACAAAAATCTAGGAAGTCATTTGTGAAAAATGGGAAGTGAATTATTACATTTCTTTGGCTGCAAGTCCGGGTAACAGGAATATTCCTACAACCTGGGTAGCATAAAAAAAAATTTCCCGGCCAATACTAAGATGTCTTAAATGAAAACATAAATATAAAATTTCCAACCCCACAAACTATGTAATGTTAAAGTATGAAGTCCATATGACCATATCCATACCTGTCTCACGAAACCTTCGAGGGTGGAGAGCTTGTTCATGGCAGAAGCCATCTGGCCCATATAGTTGGCCATGTTAGAAGGGGAACTTAGCGCATCTGAAGCAATGGTGTCGGAAAGAGACTGGTGAAGTGCTTCAAGCCCTTGCGTCAGAGCTTCCTCAGCCTCCTGTGTAGACTGCTGTAACCCACATATCCCTAAGATCTGTTGCTCCGTTAATGGCTCTATATGATTCAGAATAATCTACAATCACACAGAGAAAACCACCATTTAGTTTTGATTAATTTCCTTCCCAACCCATTAGTTATATATGTTGATTTCTACACATAGAAACCAACATGTCTTTCTTTCAGAACGGTCTTTTTTGTTTTCTTTCTCACAAGGAAGAGGAGAGAGAGGGAGAGTCACTGGGCTCACCATCATTCTTTCCTTCTACGCCAAATATTGGAGTAGCAGTTACACCTTTATAACAAAGAAGAGAATGATTAAAAAATGGAGTCTTTAATGGAAATCCTCACTAAATCCCGACATTTTACGCCCATGCATTAAAAGTTTCATTTCCCTTCCATAGAATCTCATCATATCTCCTCTTCAGCCTCATCTCACTACAACTTCCTAGTTATTTTATGCTGTTTGAGCTGACGTGGACAAGAGTGCTTTCCACGTAGACGTCAGGCTTCTCATGCAATGTAGGACTTGTGGTCCATAGTTGAACAACTCTAGTTACTTCTTAAGGAATTGAGGTTAAGGAAAGGAAAGGATTAACTTATGGAATGGGACTTCAAGTACTCACTTTGATAAGCTCTGATGGCCGGAATCCACCCATCCACAGGAAGCACCGCTCCGCGGGTGTCTTCCACATGCCGGAGACAATATGAAACACATCTGATTTCAAGACCATGCTCTTGAGATTCACCATTTCATCATAGTGTGCAAGGCAATTGTCCACAAAGAGTCGTAACTCGTTCTCCGGCAGGTGTCCTTGCACCGCAGCTCTGAGCTCGCACATGAGCCGGTGGTGATCCTCGAGCCACCTCGCATACTCCATGTCGAAAACTGCGGCATCTGAATCATAAAACAAGACCAATAGAGTTCATAATTGAATCATATATAACATCATAAATATCACAAACAATATAGTGGAGCTTAAAGGAATTAATTATAATACCTGAGCTGATATTGTTAATGCCAGAGGAGAGACCTTGGTCCCCTAGAAGGGCTCCTCCTCCAAAGAACATACCCTAATTGAAGAGAACCCAACATTACTTATTTAATTAACTCTCTTGATTTGAAGATGATCAAAGATTAGAATATATATAGAAATACTCACTTGGGATTTAGCCCTATGGAGCTCTTGTTCAAGATGAGTGAGCTTAATCCTACTTGACTCAAGCTGCTGTACGTATGCCTATAAAGACCAGAAGAAAAGGGGAAAGAAGAAAACCCAGTTTCAGATTTGAATCCTTTATTGTGGATGAGAATAATAATAATAATAATAATAAGTGCTACTAATAACCTTTTTCCTTAGCCTGCTTTTTCGAGCTGCTTCTCTATTCTGAGCAAGCCTTCTAAGTGTCTGGTCACAAAAGAATTAAAAGAAAGGCATTGATGAACAGTGTTAATTAAAGAGAGGAGGAGACAGAATGCTATTTAATTTCAAAATTGATTTCTAAAGAAAGGTTAGAAGTGGAAGAACCAAAGTAAGTAAGTAAGTAACCTTAGGGTCTGGTGTTTTGGGCCCTTCATGCTCTGAAATAGATTTTGGTCCCTTCCGATTTCCTTCACGCTGCCACAACAACCAAAGGCAAGAATCATACCTTTTCTAAAGAAATAGAAAGAATCAAAGAAAGAGAAATGTTTGAATATATATAACTTAGAATCTTAAATATGAGAAACCACGTAGAAGGGGGAGAGGGTGGGGGGTGGGGGGGAGAACCCCAAAAAAAATCTTTTTTTTTTTTTACATCTTATTTTATATTGGGTTTTACTGTTAAGTGTCCATCAAAATTCAAAGTCTTACCTTGACCGTCTTTGCTTGTTCATGACCAGAAGGGACATGATCAGTTCTTTGCTGGTTGGCCAACTCCATTGATGGCTCTGATGATCTCTTTGAACCACTGCTTGTTGGTGAAGCTGAAACAACACTACTTCCCTGACCACAACAACCATGAAAAACCCATTTCAAGCTCATATAGAAAGGGTGGAGAAGAAGCTTTTCACATTGAAATTAAGTCTATTACCTTTGTTGATGGCTCTACATGCATAGGCTCAGAAGGGAAAATGTTCAGAGTTGGTGGCCTGAACCCTGAATTCTCTGCAACCATGAAATCCTACCAGCATTAAATAAGGCATTCAAACTTTCAAACTTACACCCATTGGAAGAGAGAGAAAGAGAGAGAAAGAGAGAGAGAGAGAGAGTATATATTCTATAATAGGGACAAAATCATTTGAAAAGAACCTGGTGGAGAAGGAGTGGGAGGGTGGGAGAGAAATGATTCAAGAGGGAAGCTCAAGGACTGGGTCATGCATTTGGAGCTTCACTGCCATTCCCAAACAGGAAAAAAAAAATTAAAGAGAAAGAAGAAGGAAAAGAGAAAAGGCAGAAACTGTTCGTACCCTTTACAGGACACAGCATTATTTACGAAGAATTCATGACCAGTTTGTTACATGTCACGGTCTAAAAGAACAGAAAAGAAGAGGAAATTCAAACAAAAGCTGTATAGGAAAAAAGAAGAAATTTTGAAAAAGTTGAATTCCGTCACATTTCTTCCTGCAGGAAATCCTGTCAAACACAGTACGATCAGATTCGATCTGGTAACCATGATTCTCTCATGACCCATAAAAAATCTCAAGTTCCAACGGCAATCTGTCCTTGTAGGAAAGGTAAATCCTTTATCTGATGGGTTCTGATTCCTATAATATAAATTAGGGGGAAAGAGATAGAGAGAGAGAGAGAAGGTATCAAAATTCAAATAAGTAAAAAGATACTAATGAGAGACGACTCACGTCTTTGTTCTTGAGATGATGAGTGTTGTTGTTGTTGTTGTCCTTCGAGATAGAGAAAGAGGGCTTGATCTAATTCACCCAAGTCATAAGCTCCTGTATCTTTATTTCTGCTCACACAAACAAGAAGAAATAAAGGTCTAGCTTTGCAGCATCAATTAAATCACATATTTCTTGATTTTTTGATTCGAAAAATGAAGAAATCAAGAAATGGGTTTTCTTCTTCTTGATCTTTTTAGCTATATTTGCTATGATTACATGAAATTTCCATTGATGGAAGATGATGAGGATTGCTGCATCAACCCATAAGAAATTTGGTCTTGCAGGTGCTGCTGTTGTTGTTCTTGATGTAGTTGTAGTTGTTGTTGTTGTTGTTGTTGCAATTGTCTTTGATAGTTGTTGTTGTTGCCTTTATTAGAAGCCATGAGAGGGCCCCAGTAAGCTTTCTTCTCTGTTTCAGGAGCTCTTGCTAACTCCATTAAAACCAAAACAACTTTCTATTTTCACCCATAGTGATCATTTCCTGATCTTCATCATCAAAGATTTAGAGAAAGAAAGAAGAAAGAAAAAAGAGTCGGTTTTGATCGAAGAGTTTAATAAATGATAACTTATAAAGAAAGAATAGAATGAAATTGAATTTATTACAAAGAAGCAAAAGACAAAGCTTCTTTGCTCTCTCTCTCTCACCTCTGATGACTTTTTAATGAAAAACCAACCAAAATATTTTAGATAGAGATGTATATAAGTGTAAGACCAAGAGGACAAAAACCACTGTAGACCTTAGAAAACCGCTTTGGGGGAAGGTGGAAACCGCTTTTTAAAGGGTCTATATTGGAAACCGCCTCTCTCTCTATTTCTTTGTCTGATCTTCTTAATCTATGTATATTTAAGTCAAAATTTGCCTAAGAACAAAAATTTAAACCGCTTTAGGAATCCATAATCCCTTTTTAAATTTAGGTTTAATTTATTAGTAAACTTTGGATTGGAACCATAAGAGTCTTTAGTTCAGATCTGGTGAGGGTGTGTTCTTAATTTATGCCAATCCAATGGTTGAAGATCCTTACACAGCATGCAGCAGCATTCTTTACCAAATCACAGCATTACACACGTCAAAGAAGGAGACGCATGCGTGCAACATATGAAAAGCTAATAGGTCTATAAAAAGAAATAATTAATTAAGAAAGAAATAAAGACTTAATGGGCCAGGGACACCTGGTTAGGGTTTCAACTTCGTGTCCCTTCCCCTTCCACATGGGAAAGGTCAATTAAACTATATGACTTTTTTTTACTTTTTAAGACTTTCTTTATTTGTCATGAAATTATTGGAAAAATATCCTAAACTAGTTATACTTAATTCACTTCATTTCATTACATTGCTGTGCGGATTTCGGAAAACGAAAACGATTTTTAGACTTTAAGGGCTCAACTTTATTAGTTATTAACTCCTTAAGGGTGGTGTGAATTGCAAATCATTGTCGCTGACCCAAATTAAATCGAACCAACTGATAAATTGCTTTTTAATCGATTTGGTTTTGTTTTAGAAAGTAAAATCATTTATTCAACGGTTCAGTTTTGGTTTTAAGAAATGAAATCGTTTAAATTATTGGTTTTTAACTGATTTAAAAATGAATTAGAACCAGTATGCTGTTGAACCGATTATACATACTAAACTGTGGGGGTTTCAATTTGAGATATTGGAACCGTAAACAAATGGTTCGGTTTTGTTTCCAACCCTTTATACTTTGAACCGAATCGAAATCAAACCGATTAACTAAAATCAAACAAATTGACACCCCAATCACCCCCGGCCCCCAATTTTTTATTGGGTATGTTGACCAATAAATTGTAAAATTTCTTGATAACAAATCTATTTCTAGCCCTTTGTTTTTGGAACAATGGTTCAATGTGTTGTTGTATCTAACAAAATTGCATTCCTATTTTTTAAACCTATTGGTATCACTCCAAAATTCTCTTGAAAGTGTCCATAATATAATAATCTTGTGGAAAGAGTGTTCTTTGAGCAAAACGGCATAGGGACCGCACCAACATGGAGTGACGAAACATTTTCAGGTATAGGTTAAAGAGTTCATTTCTTGTGAAGAGAGAGAAAGAGAGAGAGAATGCAAGTGTACCCTCGTGTAGCCTCCACCGTTGGCTCAGAGAACCTTTTTCCCAATCTTACCAATTAGTTTTAGTGGAATGCATCAATCAAGCAATATTCTATAAACTCTTTGATACTTCACTCATAGAGCACTAAATGAGTATCATTTTTTTTAAACAAAAAATTATGTGTTATTGTATGTGATTGAACCATCATAATAGAAAGGTATTTCAGGAATCGGTCTGATTCTATCTTTGTTCGTTCCATTTGAAGAAAGGAAGGATCCCAAAAAATTGATCTTTCTTTTAATTGTTAAAGTGGTTCTTTGAGGGGGTTTTTTTTCTCTATCTTAGAACCAATCTACTTCACTCCTCTACTTTTGACTTTGTGAACAATAATATCTTTTATTTATTTTTGAATGAGTAATAATTTCTCCTTTGTATTTTTTTTTTTTAATGAGTTTATTCATTTTTAGTGATTAAACCATGAAAAAAATGGTCTTCATGGGTCTTATATTTGCTTTTCAATTTTACAAATATGAAATAAAATTTCTTTTATAGTTTAATTAAATAAGACCATATTAATCATAGAAAGCTCCAAAAAATCCTACCTTGCAAGAACAAGTATTCTTATTTTAACACTCCAAAAAATCGGATCTCGTTGGAAGATCAGCAGTATGAGTTCGTTATTGTTCCTTTTGAGATGATCCAATTTTGACTATCCATGAGTCTTTAGGTTGATATTTTGTTCCTATTGCTTTTCTCTTTGTTTATCGGAGGCCTAGTGGTGGCATCTTTGCCCTATAATATTTCTTTCCTCTTTGATATTTAATATATTTATTTCTTAATCAAAAATTAATAATTAACATCAATACTTTCTTGAGTTTCTTTCCCCTTATTTACACAAAGATTGAAAACCAACTGCTTTTGGAATTTTTTTGTTGTCGTTAATTTTCACTACTCCATCATATATATATTTCTACTTTTAATAAACAGTACTATATTATATATGTTTTATTTTATATTAGCTTATCTCAAGTCTCAACACCTTTTTTTTAATTAATAAACATTACTTTACAAACTAATCAAATAATTAAATCAGCTTTAAAATTGAAATACATGTATTACTTTATAACCAGAGGGTAACCTAAACCACTCAACTAAGAAGACAAGCAATTTGGATCGTCTCACTAACCTGTTCATTTTCATGCTAAAGTAATGGGTTGAACGTTGTGCAAGTCAACTGGGTTTCAAAGCATTATCTCTTGTCATTATTCATCGCTTACATATGGGAAATAACAGGAAATAAAAGATAAGGCACGTTTGATATGCATTCTAGGTTGATTTTGCATTCTTGGATGAAATTTTATGATTTTATTATCCAAGAATGTGAATTGACCAAGAATGCCATGAATGCATACCAAATAATGAGATCCACATGGGGGCTTACATGGTGAGAATAGAGAGATTAAAATCCTCTCCAATTCTTAACATATGCAATATGATGCAGTTCCAGTGTGGGATGTCATCACTTGGTAGATGCGACATCTAACGGTCTGAGCTCAATTTAGTCAATTTTTTTTTCTTTTTTCTTTTTTCTTGAGTTTGGACCGTTGGATGTCATGCCTGTCAGGTGACGACATCCCAACCCTGAACTGCATCGCACTGCTTTTTTCAAGAATTGGAGAGAGATCATCTGCACGTATGCACATGTGAACGAACACCTCTAAACCAATCACATGTTTATTTTATTTTCATAAATACCCCTCTTTCCATTGTGAATGATTAAAATAACACAGATTACTGTCTCTCATATGTACGTGCACACCTGCACGTTGTGAAGAGAAACCGATTCCCACCCCCCCCCCCCTTGCCCGGAATAGAGAGTATCAATATAGACTCAGTGATGAAGGTATACAAGGGCTTTATCAAAAAAAAAAAATGAAAGTATACAAGGGCGGCGCATGCTTCGTTTTCCCAGAGAAAATTATTTGCTACCTTACCGGCTACCGCCGTTTTTTTCTTTTGGTAAAGAGAGTTGGGCACCGCCGTCCAAAATCACAAAAAGTATGATAGAAGCCACAGTCGGCACGTGTGTAAAAATATGGGTCCCCCATGACTCAAATAAAGTTCTCCAGTGGTCGGCCAGTGGGACCCACTCTTCAAGAGTTTCGTTTTTGGAATTAATAAAGACTGAATCAAACGACGGGAGCTCCGAAATCTAAACAAAAAAAAACCCTCAGCATCGTCAAACATCTGACTGTGGCCCCCACTCGAACCTCCCAAAGGCCCAACCCTTAATTTCATGCTATTTCTTTACGTCCTGTTTCCAACAACTCCCTCTCATAATACAAACTGCCAGTTAACCGCAAAGATAATTTAAGTTATGGGAAAAAGATCTTTATTTGGTGGTGTTTCCTACGCACTATTATTAGGCATCTAAAGATGATGCCTTTGTCCCCTGGGTAGATACCTATGCGTATCCATTGGTTCAAACGCTTGTCTAAAATACATGCGACTACATAAAGATCTCTTGCTCGTATATTACTTAACAAAACAAATACTCTAAGGGGAACCAAGAGAGAGAGTCCAAGTCCTTCTAGCCCGGTTCCATCATGTTTGGGTTGGGTCATGGGTTGAAAGGCTCAATTGGTGTTGATGTAGAATTGAAACGAAAAAATTTGAACTGAAATCGATCATTTAAAATTGAATAAAATCAAATTAAAAAATTCAATTCATTTTTTTGTTTTGGAAAGTGAAATTGTATTGAATTTGGTTCGATTTTAGACTTAAAATCATCGATTTAAAGCTAATTGAACTTATATGTAACCATGTAAGTTAAATCTGAGTCAAATCTAAATTATACTAAACCATACAATCATGTGTTATCATATGTCTTTGTTTAGTTGTGTAAAATTACCTACTAATGTATTTCTTGTTGAATTATGTAAAAAAAGTTGAAAAGTGACATTGTATACCTATATCTTTGAAATTATAATTTCTTCCTCAATTTTATTCATTCAGCAAGTTATTTCTTTTAAATTGAATTTAAATTAAATTATTAAGACGATAAATAAATTATTTTAAAAAAAAATCAAATCGATTTAATTTCAATTTATGAAAATAATTCAATTTTTTGGATTCAATTTCAATTTATACATATTGTATCCTGAACTGAGCTAAAAACCAAATTGAAAACATCAAGGGAGGAAGAACACTTTTGATCGCATCAGATACATCGCCCAATCCCCTGACACAGGGGCACACACCCCTGATCATTTACGAGATTCTAAGAAGGTGCAACAGTCATTTCGTGCACCGTAAAAGGCGTGAATTACACAACCAGATGGCCTTCTCTTTCCCAAATATCAATTGACGGTCTGGTGTAGCTTCTAACACAAAGCTAGAAAATGAGTTTGTTGTTTTCCCATTGAACTTGGAACCCGGCAGAACGGTCAGACAATGATTTGATTATTTTTTGTCATTGGTCAAAATGTCTTAAAAATTCGCAACTGCTGAAGTATGACCATATTTTTTTGGGAAAAGATCCCCCCCCTCTCCTCTAAGTTTGCCTAATATCAATCCAGTACCTAAGTTTTAAAAAATATCTATCCCTCCTTCACTTTATAAAGATTCTATCAATCGTACCCCAATCGTTAAAAAATGCCATTAAGTGATGATGTGACATGTATAAAATTTTTAAAACCCCAAAATACCCATAATATATCTCGATTCCAATTTTGCCCTCCCCTACTTGCCCTTTTGCCTCCACCACCATCATTGCCACCACTGTCGCCTCCGATCCTCTTCCACCGCCAGCACCACCACCACCTCCGGCACCACTATCATCGTCGAAACCCCAAACACAAGGAAACAGAAGCCCCTCTTCTTCTCCGTCAAGCTCTGCACATCGATCTGTCGTGATCCATTCTTCTCCATCGAGCTCTGCACAAGGCGTGATCTAAACTTCAACTTCTCCGTCGAACTCTGCAATTTCGATCTGAACTTCTTCTTCTCCGTCAAGCTCTACAACCAGGTTTTTTTTAATTTTTTTTTACCCATCATTTATTCATCATAACACCTCATCAAATCAAAGGGCAAAGTTGGTCATTTGGATGAAAGGTTGAAGATCTCATCGAAAAATAGAAATATCGCCGGAATGTCCACAAAATCTCAAACCAAGAATTACGGTGAAAACCAAAAATCAGCCCTCTGAATCCTTAAACCTTAGCCAAAAGCATTGGATGTAACAAAAAAAACTCCCTTTCTTTTCAGCACTGTATTTCCACAAGAATTGGTTCAACCCATGTCAATTTTTCTGAACTCGTGGTGGTTCAAAGTCTGATATGGGTAATTCTTTACTCAATTCTCTTTCTTTTCTCGATTAAGAGAAAAAAAAACCAACCACCATTTTCTGATTAGAGGTGAGACACAGAGGGGGTGAAAACTGTTTTCCTTTGCCTTTGGTTCCTTTGATTCGGTACTTGTTTCATGATTTTTTAGGTGAATGTAGATCTGTAGCTCCCTTATTTAATGACTTGTTAGGTGGATGTAGATCTGAAGCTCACTTGTTTCATGAATTTTTTAGGTGTGTGTAGATCTGAAGTTCGGTGAAGCGATGAATCAAGGAGGTAGATCTGAAGTTGTGAGTGCAAATCTGAAGCAGTGGGTGTAGATCCGAAGCTTGAACCTGCCAGTGAAGATCTAAAGCTAGGAGGAGAAGAAGCTGCTGCTTGCGCAAGGAGTTTCCTTGTGTTTTCTGAGCACCGATCTGAGCAAGGAGTTCCCTTGAGTTTTCTGAGCACCGATCCCAATCAGCTCCAGTAAGAAGATCTGGGAACTGGGAAGAAGATCTTAGCAGTAGCTAGATAATCTGAGCACTTGATTGAAGTGGAGGAACCAACATTCCTTCGGTCATTTCGTCAAACTGCTTCAAGCCACTACCTAAAGAAGCACAACTTCAAGCGGCGAGACGGCGACGGAGGAGGAGGTGGAGGAGTTTTTTCTTTTTTTCTTTTTTTCTTTCTAAGCAAGCAGTTTTACATTGAACGGTTAGAGGGTAATATCGTCTTTTCACATGCTATTTTAACAGAGTTAGTCACTTAAGGTACAGGTTGATAGAATCTTTATAAAATAGAGAAGGGTAGATATTTTTCAAAACCTAGGTACTGGATTGATATTAGGCAAACTTAGAGAGGAGGTGTCCGAAGGGATGATATTTTTCCTTTTTTGTTTTTTTGGGTGGAAGAGTTGGTTGGGGGTGGGGGTTTGTTTGGACTTTGGGGAAACCAGTCATCAGGAACCAGATAGGTCCCGATTGATTCCGATATATATGATTTGGATCAGTCAAAAATCGGTCAGAATTGATCAAAATGTTTCTTTACCCTAGAAATCTAGTATGGATCTACGGATCTGGATCGATAATAATCAAATCAACCTTAATTTTGTTCGTTGAGTAATGGGTCAAACATTTTGATCAGTTAGACCTATGGAGTTAGTTCATGATATCGGTCGCTGCTGATACCGTATCAATCCAATTCGAGATCAAAACAAACAATTTTTCAATAAAAAAATCACATATGAGCCGATCTTTATCAATTAGGTCTCAATATCTGTCACGGTCGATGCCAACATGAATCGATTGATACCGACAAACTGATATTGGTTCTTAAAACCATGGTTGGACCAGATCAGATCTCAGAACCGGTCTTCTTTCCCCTTCAGTAATGTGACGGGTAATGTTGGGGATTTGTGAAACAACCTCCAAGATTGGACGACATGAAAATTTGGCTGCAATAGTGCTCGTAAAAATGTGAGTTATTATTCTAGTAGATAAGATGACGTGGCAGACACGTGGAGTTCTGTAGGCCACATTTATTTTGATTCCGGGTGTTTGGATCTAAGGCCGCCCATGAACCAGATTAGTCAGCTTTGATTATATTTAAGAATCGGCCTTATTATATAAGAAATTAACTAATCCATGGGCATGGGCTGAGAAAAAACCCAAAATTGAAGGATTAACAATTAAAATAAAAAATTTATTTTAATCATTTAGATTTGTTTACAAAGAAGATAAGGAAAAGACAAATTTTCCATATATGTTACTTAAGCCATAGAACCATTGCTATGTTAATATATGAAATTTTGGATTAGGTATGAGAACATGTCTACAAAAATAATTTTTATACATATCATATGAATCAAGTGTCCTCTTAAGGCCATCCAATTCATCAAAGTCTCTCACCAACTCCTCATTGGTGGAGTCTACGTTTTTCGGTCTAAAGACGACAATCCAATGCTAATAGAGAGTGAGATTTCTGATAAAAAAATGCCGCGTGATTCACTCAACACATACATAACCAGTTTTTTAAGAAAGAGGGTTCTCCACGATGCCAGTGTGGGGAGGAATCTCCATGACATAGGTTGTCCAAAAAAAATATATCAACCAAATGGAGGTCCACATATTCAAAGTAGGAGAGGCAAAAAAAAAAAACAATATATATGAGAAAAAAAAAATTACATTTTCCGTGGGAAAGTTTTTCCCTTTTTCAATTAGTGAGTGAAAGCGCAAAGGATTGATTAGTAATTTAAGAAGGAAAAAAAAGTCCCTAATTAACTGTTATTATCTTTAGGATTTCCGCTAAGATTAATGAACTTCTAGGGATTTTAAGAAAATTATGATACATCTAAATATATCAAATGACATGGGAATTTGCAAATGAAATGTATCAGAACAGAGAGAGAATATTATGGTGAGAATCTTTGTCTAAGAATTATATTTCTTATCCATGATAAAATACAAAAAGCTATGCTTGAATATTTTGTTTTTCTATTTAATGTCAACTTCATATTAATGGTATTTAACATCAACTTGATTTAATAAATGGTGACATTTAAATTATTATGAAATATTACAAGGCATGACTACTTATATGTTTGCTCTAAGGGCACATAGTATCATCACCAAAACTGGGCCAACCAATCTAGCAAAACCATCCTAAATTGGAGAGAGAGAGAGAGAGAGAGTGAGAGAGAGAGATTGATGGCCTTCTTGATTGGTAATTGGGTTCATGGTCTTCTAAAGTTGAACAAGGAGGAGAGGAACTTAATCCAATTTGTTCATTTGATTCCGCTTCTATGTCGACCACAACAATAAGGTTCCCGGACATGTATTAGTAGTTAATTACCCATTAAATGATAACCGAAACAAAAAAGTGAAATATTATTGTCACTAGGATCTATTATTTTTCCAAACCTCACAAAATATCTATTCTTCCACGTAGAGAGATGATATGTTCATTCCGATTTTCGGCTATCAGAATGAGAAGGCATAGTCAAAATTCATGACATGTAAATTTTAGAGTTTAATTCAAGAAAAAACCTACACCCTTCTACCCGAAAAAAAATACCTACACCCTAGACTTGGCATGGATCCTGTGTATGTCTATGAATGTGTACCAATATTCTAGAGATTATTATGACACTATCCCAATTCTGAATAAGAATAGACGGTTTAGATAGCAAAAACCAAAAAAATGGACAACACAGATCCATCTTATGAGTTCTAAAAATGTCACAACAATTATTGTGATACCAATAAAAAGGGCATACCCAGTGCACAACACTTCCCCCACTGCAGGATCTAGGATCAGAATGTACACCTTACCCTCGTTTCGCAGAGAGATTGTTTCTTGATTCAAACCTGCAACCACTAGGTCGCAATGGAGCAACTTTACCATTGTGAATACATGAAAATGGTTTGTTTTTTTTTTTTTTTGTTTTTGTTTTTTGGTAGAACATGCAAATGGTTTGAAAGCATGGACTTGTTGTCTGGCATGCATTGTCTTGTTTAACATTATAACCATGGTTAAAGATTATAATCATAGTTATAGAGACATGGTATGCAAAATCTTGCTTTAAATACCATTCAAAAGGGTTGCTCCTAATCAGGGTTTTAGTAATCGCTCGATCGATATCGATACAATATCAATCTTAATCAGACCGTTTTGATACCCTTGGATTGGTATCGTATCGGTTAGGAATCAATATCAGTCTCTATTGATACCAATTCGAATCGACCAATACGATGAATCCAATACCAATACCTTGAACCCTGCCAACGTACAGAGAGAGAGAGAGTATTTTCCATCAGTACATGCTAGAGGCATGAGGCATCTCTTACTATACTATAAAAAGAAACATCTGTTTTCAGAGACCATAGCCACTAATATTCATGCTCTTCTTGAGGGTTAGGATGGGGACTTGGATCATGACCCTGGGGATGGCTACATCTGAGACTATTCTCATTGGTACGGAAACTAGGATTTTATTTTTTGTGTAAAAAAAACTAAGAGGAGGTTGGAAGCATATATGGTTTCGAATCTCGGATCGGATGATATTAGTCGAATCGGATCAGTATCGGTTGAGGCTGATCTCAAGATTAGATCGATACAATAAGGTTCGATTGGATCGTTCCCTGGATTGGCGATCTGAGTGAATATTTTTTTATTTTTTTAAATTTTGTAAGTTTTTTTTTTTAACTTTTTTATATTACCTTTGATAGATATTGACCGATATCAATCGATATTGACCGATCCGATCCCGAGATCAAAACACCCACAAACTTTGTCTGATACATGACCCAACCCATAAAAGAACAATTTTGAGGATTTTTTTATCCGATTCTGATCGATTTATACCGATCTGATCCCGTTCCAAAAAAGTTTTGACAATAAACGATACCGAATCCGATACCCGGATTTTGAACCTTGGTTGGTAGAAGAACCTTACGAGTTTGCAGCTTTGATGATCATTTAATACTCGTGATAAGGTTCTTTTTTCTAAAATTAGAAAGAAAAAAAAAACCCAACTTTTTAACCATGGGTCTCTTTGCCAGTTACTAAAAATAGTAAAATTTGATCTTGTTGAACAGTTGCAGATAGCTCTTTCTTTGGTTTCTGTTGCAGCTTTCAACAACTTTGAAGAATTGATTCGTTTCTATTTTTGTTGCTGTTTTTGTTTGACCCACTAGCCCATATTCATTTTTGGCTACGGCCGCAATCTGTTCTGATCTTCACCAGAGAAGAAATAGGATATAATAATGGCTATAGCTACCCTTGGGCTCATATGCTTTGACCATGGTTTAAAACCTAATTTGACTTGGCTTCAATCGGCAAAACCAGGGTTTTAAAACAAAGTATCGGTATCCAAATCGGGTCCGGATCGGTTTGAATCCGGTTATATTTTGCCTGAACCCTAGAAACCAGGGTTTTAAGGCATGGGAATTGCCTGGCCAGTTTCACACCTTCATGGTTTTGGCTTACCAAGTGGGAATGTTACTTAATGGACTTGGCTTGAGTTTGATCTTTGGGGCTTAACCATGACCATGAGTTAGCCTTATTTGACTTTGTTTCAGCTTTCAGGTGGTTTGACCACTTGAGTTAACTAGTCCAGTTACCTGGCCCTTCTACCCATCATATTCTAATGTTTGATGTTTCACATTATTTTTGGAAAGGATTTCCTTTGCAAGTGGCAAAATAATTTGATGTTTTGGATTTCTCTTTTAATGGGTAAAATGAAAAAGTAAAGGAAAAGGTTTTATGAAATTTGGACAAAATTCCAATTCCTTTCATCTTATTAGTCAATGATTTCTTAAAATGGTTCTTTTAGTGTATCCCACTCCCCTACATGCAATTCATTGAATTATCATTCATTAAATCTGAATTATGAAAATATTTAGCTTATTTAACTTTTAACCAAAGAGCATTTGGTTGAGTTTATCCTCCAGTCAATTTTCACTGAGCCTCTCACTATTCTTTTTTTGTTTCTTGGTTGAAGCCTGTCACTATTCTTAAACCCCCCCACCAAAAATCACTTATTATTCAATTTAGAGCAAATAGATTTAGACAGCAACCATGCATTAGGGCATGTTATAAATTGGAATTGAAAGTGAGAAAAGACTTAAGTAAGAATAGTTCAAGTTTTGTGAGATAAATTTTTAGCTTTCCATCCTCTTCCATCCTTTCAGCTTAGATCTCACATTTTCAACCACAAATTCAAAGCTCTCCTTCTTAGACTTCTTGAGTAAAGTAGCCCACCAAAATGTATTTCTTTAACATTGTATCAAAGTTTTATCCATTTGTTGTCTTCTCTAGAAAGTATACCCACATATATACCAAAGCTACACGTGAAAGGGAGTGTTGAGATGTTAAGAGCTAAATAAGATATAATCTCATTTCAATATAGCTGAGACATTGAATGTGTCTTAATATTAAGCTACGAGGCAAGAAAAACAAGAAGTATACTTTCAACCCTAATTTATTTAAGAAAATTCAACATTACCTATTTGTAGAAATACAATACATAAAAGGGTGATCATAGCTAAGGATGACATTAACAAGACAGCTATATACACATGTGGTTAATCAAAACAGGTCCCCACTGATTTAGACAGTTTGGATTTGCCACACCAATTTTCATTAGTATAAATAAATAAAATGCCTTCATACTCATAGTATAGGCCATGGTTCCAACAATATTAGAATAAAATATTTTTCCTATTTTCTTTATGGGCAAAGATCTCCCCGGATGTCAGAATGAAAATCACACCAATGAAAATTTGAGAGATAGAAACTCATATTTTGTCTGAGGAGAGAAAATATCAATGTAAGATCCATGTCTCATTATATAAGAAGTCGTGAGAAAAAAAAATCCCCCCACTTTTAACATCATGGAGATTTTGTTTTTCTTTTCTTTAATGCATAAATATTCAACACTTGGAGTGGGAAAAGATTGACTCCCTTGCGTGTAGTTGGAGTTGAAAAGAAAAGAGTATAATTGACAAACATTACCTTCCGTATTGACAGACATTACCTAAGCATCTTCACATGTTAAGAAATGCCAGTTGCTTCTTATCTTAAATGTTGGCATTTCAATGTCATTGATAACTTGTGTCATATAACTTCCCTTTTATTTTATTCATAATAAAATCTAATTTCAATGTTGAATTATTTGAGGTATATGTCACATTCTTGGTTGAGGGTATTCCTCTCTCTCTCTCTCTCTCTCTCTCTCTCTTTTTTGGTTGAAGGATTGATTTTATTGAACAATAGTATTGATGTCTTATTCCTCTATTCACTCACTAAGATACAATTAGAAGTTGTATTATGACCATGAACTGATGGAATTTTGTCTTACTCAATTTAGCTCAGTGTAATGTCAACTAAATGGGGTCGGCCACATGGATCCTCTTTAATTTCATTAATCAACTCTGTTAAAGTCATATTTGTTACCTAAACTCTATTAATTGACAAACATAAAATAACAGGGAAGTTATATGGACACTTAAATAATTCAAGTTAAAATTAGATTTTATTATGAATAAAATAAAAAGGAAGTTATATGACACAAGTTATCAATGACATTGAAATGCCAACATTTAGGATAAAGTCATATTAATCAACTCTGTTATAGTCCTAAATTATATATGTCTTTTCTCACTTCTCCTATAATCATTTTAGACATACCCTAAAGTTTTATAATTCCTCCAATATGAATTATATATCTCCTCTTTATCAGAGTATTCTAATGTCTCTATTACAAGTGTTCATACCACTTTCGAAAGACTTGATCATTTCACAGTGGCAAAAAATTTCTCTCAACCGGAACACCAACAAAATATAGGTGGATGACACACCTAATTGTACAATGTGGAAGTGTGATTCAGCCTCTCTGATCATTGGATATGTAGGACATGGTTTGAATTGATCACGTGTACAATTCTAAACCCAAATTTACTATTTAATCTCTTGCGTATGTTCATGCATCCCTCGATCATCCAAGCATTTTGTGTACACCCTTTTGACACTCATTAATTTTTACCCTTTAATCTAAAACTTTGCATGCGAATACAAGACCTTAGGGTCTATCCAAACCAACCTGTTTCATAATCGAAAATAGGTTCTTGTCTTCCAGTTTTTTATAGGTGTGCTCAAAAAGAAAAACTTGACCCTTCTATAGATTTTTCAAACTTTTTATCTAACCCTAATGTTCAAAGTACATTTTTCATCATTTCAGCCTTCAATGGATGATAATTTTTTTATGTCAAAAAAAAAAAAAAAAAAAAAATCAATCGAGGCATCCATCAACTTAAGATTTAAGGTAAGAAAATGTTTAGCCACCATCCTAGGGTCTTAAAACATCTCTCCCTATTGGACGAAGTCAATAATATCTTTCTCTATTTTGTGATACCCTCATCCGAAAACCATGATTAAGGGATTTATTTACCTTCACCGTGGCTTAAGAAAAACGGGTTCCTTTAAGGTATTCTTGAATTCTAGTCAAAATTCAAATGGTAACTAATCTGCACTTGTGGATATTCTTTAAATCAAATATAAACTCAATCCTAGTGGGAATTTGGATGCACAGCCACATATATGGAAAACATATATATAGAAACTTGTCAAAGAAAGATTTTTTTTCAAGGAAAACCCGTTATTGGATTTGTAGTTGGTGGAACTTATAATATCGGTCTCCCATTTTTTCTTCATGGTCTTCATAAATCTCAAGCACACCAGATGGAAAAAATAAATAATCCAAAACTTTCTGTGTTAGAACTTATCTATAACCCTCTCCTTCCTTTTTTTCATGAAGATTTTAAGAAATATTTTACTGACAAAAGAGTATATCTTTTTTTTTTTGTTCTTCTGTCATCAAAAACAATTTTGGACACTTTTTTTCGTAAGAGTTTGTTTGGCACATATAATTTGTTTTTGGAGGATATTTTTTAAGCACTATTCATGCTTTGGTGACGAGAAAGCTTCAATAAACGGGGTTAAAAATTTTTTTCCCATTATAATGGATTTATGGGTTCTTTCAAAAAAATACAGAGTAAAAAGGTATTATCTTGACAAGTTTATTTGGGGAAGTAAACTACATAACTTGCTAAGTTAGGGAAACAGCTTTTTTCTTCGTGGAATTAAATGGTATTTTATCAGAATTCACCCACTTGATACCCCTTTATATTCTTTAGCCGCCCCCCTCCTCTCACAGAAAGAAAAAAAAAACCCAAAAAACACTCTCTTAAGAACCATCTAATTTGCAAAACTGTTGGCTTTGAGAGATAGGTTCCATACCCTAAGATAGAAATCTAACATTTTTGAATACATGGGGCAGATAATTATGACGGTAGATAAGGGTGTCAAAATCAAATCGAAATCATTTATCAAAATTAAATCAAACTAAACGGTTCAATGATGATTTTAATCTTTAAACCGTTGATAAATCAGTTAACCCGATTATATAAGTGAGTGTATATAATAATATAATAAATGAGAGATTTTACAATGTATATAATATGTAAAATAGGTGGGATAGAGTATATAATATATATATTATATTTGTTAGTGAAAAAAAGAATATGTATATAATATAAAGAACATAATTTATAATATGCAAATATTATGAATAAAACAATTAAAAATCATTTAAAATTGTTTATCAACGGTTTTAGTTTTACAATATGAAACCGTTTAATAAACGGTTCGATAATGGTTTTTGTCTATTTTACTCTCCATCGAATCGAACCAAACCATATAACCACTTATAAACCGTTTAACACCCTTAAATTGTCGATAGATTCGTGGATGAATCCTTCATTATGGGTGAAGGAAAACTTCCACCAATAAAAAACGCGGAAATGAACATTCAAAGAAGACCAATTAGAGTGCACCAATGGACCTATAGTGACTATTACTCAATCTTCTCCTTTGCATGCTCTCTTAAGATCCTTAAATTCAGACATGTTTCATTCATTCATATTAGTTATCTCATGTACGCCAATATGCTTACGGAAGATAGAAGAAGATGCATGGACCATGCAATGCAAAAGGAACAATAGAACACAAACAAAACTAGTAGTCTAACTAGACATTCTTCAAACCCTTTTGTCTGGTTTTGACTTACTAATTTAATTTGGGTTTTTGATTGAAGTGTAAACTTGAATGGTTGAGCTAACCCAAAGAATTGAAGGGACCTAAATATTAATGGGTTTTCTCTTGGAACACCCTTTGGTTTTCGTCATCTTTGTCTCTTTTCATTTTTTAGGTTTGCCAAGTGCAATCAATCCAATCATACAATAAGAAACCTCTACACTCCATGCAAAAGTCCCTATCTTTGAACTGATTTCAACTTTTTAGTTTGAGTTTGAAAGCCAAAAAGACTTTGAATTGAGGGGGCCAAGAAAAGAACTTATGATCCAATTAAAATCAAAGTTTTACTCTCTTGGAAGTACAAAAGATCAAGAAATCACAGCTGAGCTAGCTTTCTTTTCTTCCTAATGCTTGGAAAAGAGAGCCAAATTACTGATTAATCTTTAGTAAACCATTACTTATTTGACTTTAGGAAGACTAAGGAAAGGGACCCTCCAGCTAAACTAGATAAGAAAAAACAAGAAAAAACGAAAAACTATGTAGTAATTGAAAAATTAGTGCCAGTAGTTTAATTAGAGAAACCTTGAGATAATGACATAATACATATTATAACTGTGATTAACCAAGGCGAAGGGTTTTTAAACTGGGGCATAGGGATTGAAAAAAAAATGGTTAGTGCTGCAATAAGTCTTTGAATGGACCTAATTTGGTAATGGGAGATGCTTGTAGTAAACAAATTATCTATGATTATGACTTTTATATGCTTATGCTTCCCCATAAAGTTGAGAGCTAATGTTAATTAATGGGCTGTTAACAATGATCTTTGACTGAAATGATAAAGGCTTGATTGCTATGCCAATTACTCATTAGACCCTCTTTAATTTACATGTAATCGCCTTACACTCAACCCACTCCCAAAATGGTAATTTCTTAACTTCAACTCCCCCAAAAAAGAAATCCCTTATAAAGGGTGAATCTTTATCAACGCTATAGGATTAGGGTAAAGAAAACCCATCCTCCACCCCCCTAAAAGGCAAGAGATCGTGGTTGTGTTGCCCCTGCAATAGCGTGGGGCTAGTGAGAGGGCATGTATGGGTATCAACATGGATGGGTTTTTTATATTTTACGGGAGCACAGAGTGATAATTTTGTGCACTCCTATGTCTAGACACAAAGGCTAGTGACCAAAGGTTTTTTCCCCAAAAAATTAAAAAAAAAAAACCTTAAAGGGTATGGCTTTATTGACAAAGCTTTCTACTCAATCCTATCTCGCCCAAGGTTTCAAAAAATTGAATTGAGGATCAACTCGGTCAGTGCCGATTTCAATCCAAATCGGCCAAAAATAGAAAAAAAATTGGTCAAATCTGTTATTGGTGAAGCTTGATTTTGGTCCGGAATGTGCGGTTGAGATCTTCTGAGAGTCATTTCGGCCTCGAAATAATCTCGGATTGCTGAAAAAATGGCGTACATCCCCGCCAAAGGTTGGGAGTTGTGTTGGGCTCATTGAGATCTTCGAAACGGTATATTTTGAGATATATGTTATGTTTTGGTCTGATCTTGTTCGATTTGGCAATTTCTGGGCCCAGGGGTATTTCTGTACTTCTTTGGGTTAGGACTTTTCTATATAATGTTCTTATCTCTGAAAATACTGTAAGAGTGGTTTTTGTAACATTTCCTGAGATTAGTGAAATTCGTTATGTTACTCAATAGTGGATGTAGCTTCCTTTTTGAGGGTGAACCACGTAAATCTTGTGTGTTTATGTGTGCTTGTTCTTCTCTGTTTTCATATTTCTTCTACAAATCGCCACTTCTGGACGTTGTTTTTAACAAAATCGATCATAACCGATTTTGATCCGAACTTACGGATTCCATTCAATTCTGATTTTTGAAACCATGATCCAACCCCCATTGACCACTTAAGGCAGAATGCACGTTTGCTTCTTGGGATACTCCAGGATAGTCTCAAGTGGTAGCCGGATCCAAAAATCTGTCTCAGATTAATTTTGTCCTCAAATAGAGTAACAATCACTACAACTAGATAGGGATTAGGATCTAAGAAATAAATACAAAATGTATTCCGAAACAATCCAAATTGCTTTAATCAGATCAAAAATTTTTTATTTTTGGGTTAAATAGTCAGATCATGAGCATGTGAAGGCGCTACGTTACTTGTCCATATGGTTAAAACGGTTTTCCGAGTTAAAGAAAACAAGCAGACAAAATGGATTTTATTTATTGTAAGTATATTGTTCCCTCAATTTTGACAACTTGACACTTCTCAACAATATTGAATCATCATCAAAGTCTACACCTTAATTTAAAAAAAGGGGAGCGTTATCAAGTTGTCCGTGTAAAAAGAATCTCTTACGCCACACCAATGGTAATGCATGAGACGTATCATCAATAAAGAACCCACAATGGTAAGAGAGGAGGGAGAAAAAAATTCAAAAAAAAAAAGGGTTTGTTAGCAAACGTGGTTAAGTGAACAATGTGAGGATTTTGTTTTCCTTAAAAGAAGTAGGCAGATAGTAATCATACTTTGTGGATTTGTTCAGAAAGATAGTAACGTTAGCAAACCCTTTATTAAATGTTCCAACCACAATAAAAATTTTCACTTTCATAAGCCATCTAAGTTCAAAGATACGAGAAACATTTCGGCCACGTTCTGATCGGACTCCTGAAACATAAAATGTCATCATTAACTCCCGCTCTTTTTTTCGAAGGTCCAAAATACATTTTCTCGATCGTATTCTAATTAATAACATCAAAGATAAGAGATCATTGTTTGATCGTGTAGCCTTTGCACTAGTGCGGGGTCAATGAAAACGCGCATAGAGGCATCAATATGGATGAGATTTTTTATTTCACGAGGGTGAGATGATAATTTTGTATGTTCTTGTGCCTGGGCATAGGATGCATACAAACCGTAAAATTAAATAGGACCGAGTTTTCCTCCATGCACTGTGAATGGAATCCCATTCACAGTGGGTGATGGATGGGTGGGAGAGGGCATAGCAAGGGTGTTTTGGGAAAATACTAAAACCCTATGAGGGTTTGTGAACCCTAGGATGATGGGTGACCTGTCCTCTATGGATAGAGGAAAACTTTGTCTAATTAACTATGGGGTCGATTTTCATACTGAGTTTTCTTTCACCCATGGTGAAGAGAGGATCTATTTACTCAGATTCTAACGCTTAGATGAGATTCCAAGAGTAGTGCCAAGGGCACTTCAGGCATTTGTCATATATGGAGAGTAATTATGACATTGCAGCATCATCCACAGTGAAGAAAAACTTTTTCCAATTAAATATGAAGGCAGTTTTCATACACGCCCGTATTAAGGGGGCAGGTAATGATGTGTTACATAGGGAAGGGTTGGTCATTTCGACCCCATATTATCCTATCTCACTTAACCCACTCTAAGAGCTCACCCTATGAATACCATCCGAATCCTTCGGTCTCCCTTGACCGTGGGTGTGGAAAAACTCAGTTCTAAATCCTAACAAATTTTACTTCACTTTCATCTAATACCTAAAACGTAGCTATTTTTCTAATTTTTTTCCTGGCAAGTGCTCTGCCCGTCCGGTTGTCCAGTTCCTCTCACAGGGGGCGAAAATGAAAACTTAACCACACCTGGGCAGTGAGTTCGGACAGAGGGTTAGGTCGTCATTCCCCCCCCCCCCACCATGAGAGGAACCGGACAACTGTACCGAACAGGAACCTGAGAGAATAATGATCCGCTATTTTCTGTAATGCTGGTCACACTATTTATTTTTTTATTATTATTATTATTTTTTGGTGACAAACCAAATGCATTAAAACTAACTAGAAGAACATAAACTGTTACCAGAAAAAAAAAAAAAAAAAAAAAAACTAGAATAACATAAATCAATGTTTGTGCTGGTCGTCTTACCCACCGTTTTAGATCTTTTAGCCCTATTGCTTAAAAAGTAGTCAGGCATTGCATCTTCCAAATGTTCAAAAAACAGATGAGATATTAGTTAAAAAAATTCATCAGTTTCTAGCGCCAATGAACTATTTGAACTGAAAAGAAAAAATTATCTATGCGTTGGATGCCCTGTTCCGTCGCCTCTCTGAGTCCTTGCTCAATAGCTTTTCCTTCCTCTTCGTCTGTGGATTCTACATAACCATAAGCAAAAGAGATGGTATAGATTTCATCACCTTCTAATTAGACCACTCAGCACATCCGGTATCTTTTGTTTACTTCTTGAAGTTTCCATCAGTGACGAGGATTAAATTACCGTCTTATGGGCTTAAACTTAGGGGTGTAAATGAATAGCCAAAATCCGTTTCCGTATCCGTATAGCAATATCCGAATCTGTCCGAAAGATAAATGAATGCGGATACGGATAGGCTATAGCTATCCGAAAAGCTATATTTACATGTAAACGAATAAAATATCCGATCCGTATCTGTGTCCGTATCCGTTTAGCACTATCCGAATCCGTCCGATAGCTAATCGGATGTGGATGCAGATATAGTACTATCCGAGCCGAATCCAATCCGTTTACAACCCTACTTAAATTATCTCTCAAAAGAAGGGTGTTTCTTAAGATGCCTGCTGAGTAAGTTCAAAACGACCGATGAACTTACAATCGTCCTATTTGTAAATCAGGTTCAGAACTCCATATGAATTTGTTTCAATGTTATTGTTCAAAAATCTGATATCTTTCATGCCACATAAAATACAGAATTATTGGACCCTATTGAGAAGACACTTTTACCATCTGTTTTGGATAGGTTCCCAGTGGACAACATATCACAAATTATGCCCTTAAATGAGTTTGATCTTAAGAATTCTGTTCTAACACCAAGAATTACAGTGCAGCCCAGATTATTTTAGTAAAAGAGCAACTAAAAAACAGGTGCCAAAATGATTCATCAACCGATTTATACAAAATAAAAATAAAAAACACATAACCAAGCATTACAAATCTCTACACTTGGAAGTGAAAAGCATTACAGTACTACAAAATCTCTACACTTAACCAAGCATGAATAAACAATTTGGAAATTAGAATTATACATAAACCTTTTCTTTGTCGACAGGCATTTTTATGCATTCAAAGGTGGTTCCACAAAAAAGCAGAACACCATTTACAGAATGTGCCCCGAGAAAGTATCAAGTTAAAGCTACAATTAACATATTACACTTCAGTGTCGTCCAATTTCAAAAAAAAAAAAAATAAAGGCGTACCCAATGCACGAGACTCCCACCACTGCAGGGTCCTGGGAGGGTCATAATGCATGCAGCCTTACCTCCTTCACGGATAGGCTGTTTCCTGACTCAAACCCACAACCACTAGGTCACAATGGAGTAACCTTACCATTACGCTGAGGTCTGCCCTCTAGTGTCGTCCAATTTCTCTATCCTGAAAAATATGCCCAAGCTTCGTATACAAAGCCAGTTGCTCCTCGAAAGTAAGGTTCCTCAATATCTACATCATGATAACAACAAAACCAACCCAATCACATGTCTTTACAATTCAAACCTGAAATGATGAACAGACCAACACAAAGACAAGAAAAGGGGGGAAAAACCCTCACATCCATGCAAGCACATGCATGCACACACACAAGTATAACTCAAAGACAAGCATATTTCAGAGCAGCACTTCACCTGATCCAAGATCATCTCCACTGAATAGCTTTCATGCACAACAAATGACTGATGATAAATATATGCAAACACAGCCATCACCATCTACACAAACACACTATTATTAGGAACAGCATAAACTTGCACATGTATGTGATATCAAATTATCAACATTCAATTTTTCAGTGAGGATGTCAAGAATACATGGTCACACATGCACTACAATCCAAACCATCCATTCAAATAACTGCTAAACCATTGAATACAATTGTACATTGCTAGGAATCAGAGGCAAAGCCAAAGCCTACACTCAAACCTGGCCCAATTCACAGAAGACAATAATTCAGATTCAAGTTTTAGTCGAACTTTAGTTATCAGTGGATGCCAACGATACAGGCTAGGCACTAGCTTATCTTTGTCAAATGCCCAGATCCATCTATCTTTCAAATGTCAATTTCCAATTCGATGCTTGCCCAAAGAATGCTGGTCTATGTGATTTACTCTCTCTCCACTGGGTTAAGCTTGAATTAAAATTTAGTTTTCAGTGGATGTAAACAAATACAGGCTAGGCACTAGATTATCTTTGTCAAATGCCCAGATCCATCTATCTTTCAAATGTCAATTTCCAAATCGATGCTTTCGCAAAGAAGGCTTGTCTGGATGCTCCTCAAGCCTAACCAGCCTCTACAACCAGAAGAAGCCACACTGATTTACTCTCCCTCCACTGGGTTAAGCTTGAATTAAAATTTGATGTTGAACAGAGTCTGCTGATAGTGTGCGACTTAAGCCACCAAATCTATAGATAAAACATTAAAAGGAAAAGAAAAAATCTTCTGGAGAAAGTAAGTCATAGAATTTTACGTAGAAAGCCTTAGTAATGTATGCTGCAAATGATATTTGAAGAAATGGATTACATAAATGAAAGCATGAGAATGGAAGAGAAGCTGGCTAGAATTGTGATTTCAAGCAGTGCCAGGTTAAACAAACTAAAAGAAATAAAAAATGTTACTGAAAGTTTTACATAAAGTTCCTAGTGGAAAAGAAAGATTTGAATTAATGGACCCCGTTAATGAAAGAATGGGAAAGGATGGAGGTAGGCTGGCAATTAGGATTTGAAGAGGTGGCTTGGCGATTAGAGTTTGGAGCGATAGCTTGACAATCCTCCTTGCTGTTTAGGAGAGTAAGGTCTTGACTGACCTAATTTCTGTTTTCAGCCAGGTTATGTCATCTGGTCCTACCTGTGTTTTTTCAGGCTGGCTTTTTTTTGGGGGGTTGGAGGTGTGATGTGTCTAAAATTTTTCAAATAAGATAGAGATGTACAATATTTCCCTGTACAGGAGAGAGCTACACAAAATAAATATTGTCTGCAGGCCCAAAATTTCCTAAAACTTGACTCATGTCACAACGTGTGATTGCCCCCAAACAAAAACTCCTTCCCAAGTCCCAACTCCATCTCTAGCCAAAGAATTTGCTAAAAGAGTTGGTGCTCCTCAACATCCATTAGAGCAAAATGTTCCTATCATAATATAGGGCTCTAGTTTTTATAATTAAATGGGAAAGCCACCATGAAAGTTCCACCTCAGAAGCCATCCACTAAATCACCAAGCTTAGTCCACTGCCATAATCAGGTGTGGCCACTAGTGAGCTGCATAAATCAATAAACCTTGGACAACTACAAATCCAAGGGCATGCTAAGGTTACATTGTTTGGCCAACCCCAATCTCACCCATTCTCATCCATACCCTATTGATCTTATGACCTGATGCCATAGGGACTCCTATTCACCTGGGATTTTCTATAAGCATTACGCCACCAATGCAACATTTCTTCCCGAAGAATTGTCAATACCCAACCCTTTGTTCTGTATGGTCTAACAATCTCCCATTTCACCAAATGGTCACTCCTCTCTTGAGAAGACTCTCCATAAAAAAGTTCCCTCGGAGTCTGTTCAGTCTCTTGCAGACTCACATACCTTGGCTGGAGCCTTAAAAAGGCTCAATTGTTAAATCTATCAGATCCAATCTAGTCCCAGCCGAGATGTAATTCTTTCCCCAACCTTCTATGAACCTTTGCAATTAAAAGCTCCTAAAATGACTCTGCTTTCTGGTTTCTCCATGCTGGAGACCCAAATATTGAAATGCCCACAACTTCACACAATGCGAAAAAACCAATCCATATCCACATCAATCACATGAATATCTGCAATTCTAATCTTCCCCAAATGAAAAAATATTTTCTCTGTGAGTCAATTCAGCAGAGTTGACAAGCCAAAAGACTCAAATCAGAGAGTCAAAGGGTAATTCTCAGGTGGTGATCTGATCAGGAACCAGATCAGTTAAATAATGCTTATGATGCCTGATAACTAGTAACAAAACCAAAAAAGGAGTAGAAGCAAATACATACGACATAAGAGTATTGTTTCAATTTTTTAGCAGTGCACCTGGCAATCCATTCTGTCAGTAATCCCACCATGTCCCGGAATGCTATGACCAAAATCCTGCAATAATTTTCAGGGAAGGGTGGTCAACAAGCAAAAAATTTAAATTTAACATGCATTCAAAGTGCCATCTAAATTCAACTGAACAATCAAATGAGGAAATACCTTGATTTTGAAAGCTCTCTTAAAACCACTCGCAAAAAATCCTCCAAAAGGTGCTATGATAGATGCGAATAGACCAAGAGCTAGAGCATGATATTGCACTGGCAAGATTGATACCTCTTTCCATGGAAACTGCAAGTTTAATTTTTATTAGATGAAAAATTGTCTGCTCATGGTTTAATTTAGTTGACAATAACTCCTAAAGCTTCATGTGTTGTTATGGCACAACACTTTCATCAATATCATTATGCATGGCAAATAACTTAAGAGATGCAAACGTATTTCATTTCAGTCTTTAAATTTAATTTTCTATATTCTGGGCAGAAACTGTATATTCAGGATTTTGGTTATTGTAGTTTCATATATAGTTTGGTTCAAATCAGGCCTTTTCTTGCTAGGATGGATACTAGACAAATTTATTAAAGAGAGGAGAGAAGAAAGAGAAAAGGAAAATTTGACAACAGTATAGGCAACCAAAATAAAATTCTTTCGATCCCCAAAAGTTGGTTTACAATGAATATTAAGAAAAAAGAAAAAAGAAAAAGAGTCCTAATAGAAAGTACTAAAACAAACTCTTCTAAAACTAGGAAACAACTCAATCAAATCTCCTGCATATATCCAACTCTATAATAAAAATAAATAAAGTTCAAATTATAGAATTAACCCCAAATAGCTAAATAAATCCCTAAAAAGGCCGTACCCAGTGCACAAGGCTCCCGGGTTTAGCAGGGTTTGGGGAGGGTCGAATGTACGCAGCCATACCCCTGTTTCCAGAGAGGCTGTTTCCAGGACTTGAACCCGTGACCAAGCGTTCAGCAAGTGACCACTTGATCAATGCGCCAAGCACGACCTTCAGCTAAATAAATCCCTACCACCCCTTATTAGACCAAAATCCTGGTTGGGTTCAGTTTCGTCTTGGTCTGGGTTTCCAGATCGAGTCACGCCGGTCCAGCCACGATAATGCTACTGCATCATGCTCCCAATGACATACCATTCTTTGATATCCTCTGGCTGAGGTCCCAGATCCCAAAGCAACACACAAGGCAAACCTTAAGGCAGTTCATCAGGTCCTTGACTTCCACACCACCTTCCCTCACCATTTGGATACCATTTGAGTAGAAAACCTTCCTACACCCTGTTCAATTAAATTTAATACATACTTGTAAAAAGTGGTCTCAGCCGCAGCCAGCACAGCACTTCTCCAATCCACACCCTGCCTCTGCCATACTTAAACACCTTCTCAAATCCCCATTCCCCCTAACTATTCCCACAACTACTCAGGTCCTGAGAACTGTTGGACGCAGCTTGATTTCCCACCCTATAACAAACCATACTTTTGGAACTACAATAGCAAGCATATTACCAAAGCCAGCATGAAATGATATTTTATGGAGAAACAATAGGGGAAATCCCTAATACACAAAGAGCCATAGCTGTCATGGCGCCAAGGTGAGCCCAAGCAGTGGCCACCTTGTCACCATGGCACCTAGGGGAGCCTAGCAACTAAGACGTGCATATACCAAGGGGTTTTAGGCGTAAAATACAAATTTCTTCTCTTTAAGATGTAATTTTGAGGGGGGTTCATATGAAAAATAAAATTTTATTTCTTTTACTTGTAAATATGAGTGGCAATATATAAAATAAAAGAATATCTTCTTTAAAGTTATAATTTTAACAAATAAAACCCAAAAGAGGTGGTCTTCTTCTTTCTCCTCTTCCTTGTCCTTCTCCTTCTTCTACCGTGGTTGGTGACAGTGGATGATGGAGGCAGTGGCTGCTGCACCTTTTCCAGTGGTAGTGCAGCTACAACTACTTCTCCCCATTGGTCTTCTTTTTTTGGGTGAATAAATAATTCACTACTAAAAACCCGTAAGTGGGGGAGGGGGGGAATACACAGGGGAAAAGAGGGGGGAAGGAACAAAGACGCAAGCCCTAGGGAGAAGGGACAGGAGACTGAAGAAGAGAGACAGATAAGCCCCAGGAGACAACAATACACCTGTTCCCTGGGGAATCAATAAGAGAACTATAGGGGAATACGTGGAGCTTGGAGCTTGGAGCTGACATCAAAATAGATGGCTTTCCAAATCATCTCAAGAGAGCAGGAGTCGAAGGTCTATCCACGAAGATTCCGCTCCATCCAAATGTGGGAGATAACAGCACCAAACACAAGCTTTCCTACAGTATCATATATAGTATTGCCAGAGAAGGACATATCCAACCAAAGCCACTCCCTTGAGAAGGGTAAGGGTCTTCTTCTACCAGGCCAGCAGGATTCAAGGTCTTTTTTCCAAATACAAGAGACAAAGGGGCAAGAGAAGAAAAGGTGATCAATGTCCTCAAGACCGTTCCAACATAGGATCCAGGAGGGAGAAACAGAAAGCTGCCGATGGAGGAGAAAGGATTGGGTGTGGAGCAGTGGGTGAAGGCTCTCCAGACTGTAAAACTATGGCGGGGGATATGAACTTTAAACCAAACAAGGTTGCACCAAGGGACTGTGAGGGCTTGAAGTCTAACAAAGTCCCAAGCTGAGTGGGAGCTAAAAAGGCCCAAAGGGGAGGGGACCCAGGAGACCCATTCCGAAGACGAAGGGTTGGGGGGAGGGGGAGAGAGAGAGGCCCAAAGCTGGGAGAGACTAGGGGGGAGGGGGAGGGAGGGGACCAGGAACCATGGGAGATGATGGCGGAAACCGGGGCATGTTTAGGAATACCAGAGGAGTACACCGAGCGGGCACCAAAAGTGGAAAAGAGGACTCAGCAATCTTGGAAATGGTAGCTCTAAGGGCTAAGGGACGGAGGAGGATTTTGCGCCAGACCCAAGCCAAGAGGAGTCTGAAGGCTGGTGGACAGTCCAAATGGTCTCTTTTTTGAGGAGGTAGGAATAAACCCAATTGACCCAAATAGAGTCTCGCTTAGAGGAGATTTTCCAAAGCAGTTTGAGAATACCAGCCAAATTTGAATCGTGGATTCTGCACAAACCCAGGCAACCCTCAGCTTTGGGGAGGCAGGTAGCAGCCCAGCTAAGGGGATGGAGGAATTCAGGAGATTGTTTTCCTTTCAAGAGGAAATCGCAGAAATGGGATTCCAGGGCTTTGATGGTGGATTTGGGAAGCCCATAGATGCCGCACCGGATAGATGTAGGAGGATTGGAGAACTGATCTAATGAACTCAACCCTCCCAGCATAGGAAAGAAGTTTACCCTTCCAGAGTTGGAGCCTTTTACAAATTAATCCCCATTGGTCTTCTTATTCTTCCACCCTTTGCCCTTCTCTTCTCCTTTCCTCCATTTCCCCTGCTCCTCCCCCCCCCCCCCTTTTTCTCTCCTTTTTTCTATGTTTCTGGGACGTAGGAACCTCGACAACTTGGTGGCCGTAGTGATGCAGTCAAGACTGACCAATTGGGCTTAGGCAGGCCAGATTTTGAGCCATAAATGGGGTTTTATAGGCCTTGTTTACTTGTTTATGGATTATTTACTGTATTGAGCCTTAATTAGTAGAAGTGAAGCTTGTACACAGGATTAGTAGTTAAGCGTTTGCATTAAATCAGGATACTTATTAACTAGATAGAGTTTTGTTTTGAGTCTACTTCATTAAGTCAGTGTTTGAGAGTGAATAGGAGTCCTTTAATGTCAATTATAGAAATTTAAAAGGTTATATATATGTATACACCTCCCATCAATTGGACATGATTTGAGTTAAAAAAAACATTTTGACTTTTCTTAAGAGTTTTGGAGCTGTTGAACTGTGCATATTGGATTGGTCATTGGTATCTCAGGTCCGATCTCCCACTCGCTCTTACCAGGTGTGAGTTTTACTCATTCTTCTTCTTTGTTCTACTCATTTTCCAATTCTGGTATTTTCCTCTAATTCTTCTACTTCTCCCTCATCTCTTCTAATATTCTTCTCTTCCATACAGAATATTAATTTCAGAATCCTACCAATTTCTTGCTAATTATTAAACCTGATCTGTGAATCCGATATTTCCGACTTACTAGAATAATTCTAGATTTCTTAAAACAGATCATCAAACCCAGCTATATTTTACTCAGTTCTTGCTTGTTGCTTGAATTTCACTAGCTGATTTTACTTATTTAACGATCTTTGATTCTCAAGGTTCTTCTATCAATTGATAGATCTGTTAAACCCTTACACTCAAGCTTGTTCTGATATCTCCGGCCAAAGTTATACTTTTTTCTGATCTATATACTCCCTGTTTCTGCGATCCTGTCTGTACTAGTCTCTTGTTGGGTTTTCCTGGTTCGGATTTAATCTGCATTATCTAGGATCTAGGAAACCACCTAGGCAACTATGCAATGCATAGACCATACAGTAAGAAACTAGAAAAGTACATCAAGTATGATATTTTAAATCTTTACAGAATAATAATCAAGTTCTGCTGTCAATAAGACAGCCCCAATACAAAAATAATATATTCTGTTATGACTTATGAGGCCAACTAATACAGTAAAATGTCTTCAGTATCATGAAAAGAAAATAGTTGTACAACAATTTTAATTATTTCTTTCAGCTTTCCACTAAATATTCAATAAGTTTGAAAGTCAAAGTAGGCAATACCTAGGAACAACTAAGTATTGCTTGCTTACTCACCCATTGAGGAACCCAAACAGGCAAAAAATAAAATGCTGGTTTGAAGAGTGGATCAGGATCACAGTGAAGCCAACCAGTTGATAAATCCTGCACAATTTTTTCCATGGAAGTGGTTAATAAACACCTGCCCGAGATTGCAAGGTTAAGAACACAGAAATGCATTATCTATTCAAAAAGTTACCTTCTTTGGACATGTTAGCCACTGAAAACGCCCCATGATATTCGCTAACTTCATAAGACATGAATTATCAATTCCTGTTAGCATGCATCTAATTTTTATAAACACCAAAAGTAAAGAACTCTGAAGCCTCATAAAAAATACAAGTTCATTCAAGAGATGAATATTAAGCATGCCCAAAGCATGTACTGTAAATAAATAAATAACTTAACAAATAACAGAGAATAGGTTTAAATGTTTGAATGGCAACCAAGCAGACAATTACAAAGCCCATTTCAAATAAAAAGGCACAGTGAGAAAGTGGTGTATCTTAGGAACCCAAATGATCATCTCAGTTAAATCCCCAATAACTACTCAAACACAGGCCACAGAGAGAGCAAAGTATGGGACTGTGCCTCTCAATTTCTCATACACAGACCGGTTCCTTGGGTGAAAATTTCAAAGTGACACTGATTCAAGTTAAAATAAGAGGGAATCAGAAATATTTCCCAAGAACAGTTAGCAATCAATGACTCTCAGAAGCAAGCTTTGAAGTCGTCAGGGAAAAGAATACATCATGCTCACCATGAAGGCAGAGATGATAGTTGTAACAGATGCTCCAATAAAACCCTCCCAAGTTTTCTTCGGAGACAACTTGATTAAAGGTGTTCTACCGAAGAAAAAACCAAAAAAGTAGGCAGCAATATCATTGATTACAATAAGTGATGCTGGAAGAAGAAACCTGCATGGGTATCTAGAGTTTATCAGGAAAGAAAATGTTAAGAAAATATCACCTATATTAATATACTTGTCAAGTGTAACATCAAGAATAACTAAAAGGATTAAACACAACATCTGAAGAAATAAGAACCAATGGAAATGTACTTACATGAAAATAATAATGCCACTGCAATTCTAAAACCAAAAAGGTACCAAGAGGAGAATCCAGCCTTGTAGACCTTTCGGTAAAATCTGATGAATGGCAAGATATTACAATAAATCCTTCAATGCGGTGTGAATTGTTGTTGTGTTGATACACATCGTTGTAGCCCTTACTTAACAGCTCGAGCTTTTGGGATAAGTGGTTGAAACATGGAATCAAAACCAGGAGGTCGGGTGTTTGATCCCTGGTAAGTGCGATGGGTTTGTGTTATGTGCCGTTGTGCCCTTTACGTTGTGATGTAGATCAAAGTTCCATGTGTAGCCGCAAGAGAAAGTCTCAAAACCAGCCCGGTGTAGTTGTGGGATTCAACAGCTGTGAGAGGCAGCCTGGTCTGATGATGTGACAGATTTTTTTTGGTTCGATGTAGCATCTCTATCAAACTCGTGGATGATTTTTTTTTCCCCAAGCAGAGGAGAAATGCCACTGCAATTCTAAAACCAAAAAGGTACCAAGAGGAGAATCCAGCCTTGTAGACCTTTCGGTAAAATCTGATGAATGGCAAGATATTACAATAAATCCTTCAATGCGGTGTGAATTGTTGTTGTGTTGATACACATCGTTGTAGCCCTTACTTAACAGCTCGAGCTTTTGGGATAAGTGGTTGTAACATGGAATCAAAACCAGGAGGTCGGGTGTTTGATCCCTGGTAAGTGCGATGGGTTTGTGTTATGTGCCGTTGTGCCCTTTACGTTGTGATGTAGATCAAAGTTCCATGTGTAGCCGCAAGAGAAAGTCTCAAAACCAGCCCGGTGTAGTTGTGGGATTCAACAGCTGTGAGAGGCAGCCTGGTCTGATGATGTGACAGATTTTTTTTGGTTCGATGTAGCATCTCTATCAAACCCGTGGATGATTTTTTTTTCCCCAAGCAGAGGAGAATTGATGCAGATAAGTCACCTAGAGGGCTTATTTTAGTGGAAATAAACTTTGGGTTGGGTTATGTAGGTGTTGGGCTTTTGATCTCATAGGTTTACTTTTTAATTGGCCAATTTAATGAGCCTAAAATATGGGTAGAAAGTAGGAAAACGGGATTTACTTCATTAGTTTAGTTAGAGTCCTGTTTGAGTCTGTTTCTTTCATTATTTAGTTTCCTAGTCAGTTTATGTTACCTTATTCGTTAAGGATTGTGTTAGGCCTTTCCCTTCTAGTGTTTGAGTCTGTTTTCGAGTCTTCTAAGTAAGTTTATAAGGGGCTACAGCCTTGTTCATGTATTTAATTAATGCTATTGAGAAGAAAAAAAATACCATAGCCTTGTGCTTTGCTCTGTGAGAGAGTATGGTGAGATGCCATTGGTGAGAGACCAAAATACGGTGAGAGACTGTGGGTGAGAAACCTGGGAGAGAGTGGATTCTCAATCCAATCCTATGCTTTTCTATTTTCTTCTTTGTTCCTATTTCAATCAATTTCATTGTGTGATCTACTACAAGTTCTAATTGTTACCTAGTATTTTGTAGATCAAATCAGCATTAAACTTTATTCAAGAAGATCCTGCCTGGGGGCTAGGTCCTTCGTGATCCAACCTTACATTATGTTGTGCCCCTTGATGTCACGTGTAGAGCCATGTGTGTGTGGGTCTGCACGTGCGGAGGGGTGTTGTGTGTTGATTAACATTGTTGTAGCCCTTAACAGCTCGAGCTTTTGGGATAAGCAGTTGGTAATTTGAATGAGCCACTAAGGATTCCATTTCTGACATACCACCAAACATACAACAACTCAACCTTATCCTAACTAAATAGGGTCGGCTACATGGATCCATGCAAAGACAAAAATTAAACATAGTAGTAAAAAAAGCCCAACAACATCAACAAAAACTCAGCAATAACCCACCAATGGGGTCGGCTACATGGATCATTGCCCTCCAATCAGCTTTATTCGAGGCCATACTTGAGACAAGGCCCAAACTATGCATGTCTTTCCTCACTTCTCCTAAGGTCCTTTTAGGCCTGCCCCTAGCTCTTTTAGATCCTTCAATCTGAATCAATCACTCCTTCGCACTGGTGCATCCCAAGGCCTCCGTTGAACATAACCATACCACCTCAAACAACTCTCTCATAGCTTCTCCTGAATAGGGGCTAGTCCCAACTCAACTCTAATATGGTCATTCCTTACTTTATCCTTCCTAGTCTTGCCACACATTCATCTCAACATCCTCATCTCTACCATACTTAGTTTATCTACGTGCCACTTCTAAACTGCCCAACATTCCGCACCATACGTCATAGCCGGTCGTATGACAGTCTTATAAAATTTTCCTTTGAGCTTTAAAGGAATATGACGAACACACAACACGCCGGTTTCACCTCTCCACTTCATCCATCTTATTTTAATTCTTTGGGAAACATCATCCTCTATATCGCCTTTTTTATTTATGAATTACGATAGATCCCAGATATCTAAATAATCACTTTAAGGTATCTCTTTATTACCAATACTGACCACCTCATTAACCGTCAGAGTATGGCTAAAGTTGCACACCATGTACTCTGTCTTTGTTCTACTAATCTTAAGACTTTTTTATCCAAAGTAGATCTCCACAACTCCAACTTGACATTAATCCCTGCTTTTGTCTCATCCACCAACACAATATCATCAACAAAAAGCATAGACCAAGGAATCTCATCTTGTATGTCTCTAGTTAAATCATCCATGGTAAGCGCAAACAGATAAAAGCTTAAGGTTGATCCTTGATGTAGCCCAAACATAATTGGGAACTAACTACTTTGACCCCTACAGTTCTTACGCTAGTCACCATGCCATCATACATGTTTTTAATTATGTCCATGTATTTACATGGAACCCTACTCTTCTCGAGTATATGCTAGATTAGCTCTCTAGGGACTCTATCATATGCTTTTTTAGGTCAATAAGACCACATGGAGATCCTTCTTGCCCCCTCTATACCTTTCCATGAGTCTCCTAAGTAAGAATATAACTTCCATTGAGGATCTACCTGGCATAAAGCCAAATTGGTCCTCCGAAATAGTAGTATTCTTTCTCAGCTGGGTATCAATAACCCTCTACCATAACTTCATCATATGGTTCATTAGCTTTATGCCTCTATAATTACTAAAGCTCTAAATATCACCTTTATTTTTGTAAATTGAGACCACAATGCTTCTCCTCCATTCATCCGACATTTTCTTTGTACTAAAAATATTGTTAAACAGTTCGGTTAGCCAGGCTACACCACATATTATTACACTCTTCCACCAAACATAAATAGAACACATTCATAGAAATTAAATAGCAAACTTCCCACAATAAATAAAAACAAGCACCAAATAACCCTAGCATTTCAGTTGGTTAGAGATAAATGGGCAAGAAAATAGCTGCCATTTATATACAAAGAAGGGTAAAAGGGGGGGGGGGGGGAGGCATTATATTTGGGTCAATGGAAATAGGCTAGTATATACTGTAGGATATTATCCAACATTTAGAGGGCCTACCTATAAAAAAAAATGGAAATAGGCTAGGCATGACAGAATAGGGCTTTTAAGTAGAAGATGGGTTTAAAGGGCTGAAATGGATTTAGGACTAGGAAGACATAAAATAGCAACTAGAAAGTAAGGGGACCAAGGGCTAGGTAACTAAGGTTTTAATGGGAAAGGGTTTTGATGTGCAGGTTATGACTGTGCATGGGTAAGGTATGAGAAAACATATGGGAAGAAAGACTGTGCATGGGTAAGGTATGGGAGCATAATGATTGAAAAAATAAAGCAAAAATAACAAGAAAAATAAAAAAGGGATAACTAGATGAGGTACAACTCAACTTTGGTTTATTGCAAGCACCAACCTGGACTAGAACTTGGGGAGGAGCAGCAAAGTAGACAACAACTCAACTGCAATTCAATAAAGCAAATAACCCTTACCAAAATAAAAAAATAAAGCTAATAGCAATTCAACCAAATAGCTACAATATCCCCCATCTCCTAGTATAGGCCACAGTGCTTCTAAAAATGAAAACCATTGACTTATTTACTCCCATAGCACATGTCACCTCCATGTTTCAACAAAATAGAAACCTTACAGATCTTCCATATTTACTCCCAAAATCTCCCAAATTCTACTTCTTTAGATTGTTCTCAAATTTTCTCACCCATGATTCCAGCCATGGTTTGAGAACTCGGTTTCGGTACTGGTTTCGCCCAGCCAGAAAACCGAGTTGGGCCGAGATCTCAGTGAGATGATGTATTTTCATATCGCCTAGTATCTCGTCTCGCCATCTCAAATTAGCCAGATCTCGCCGAGTTCTTGTTCCATGATTCCAGCTAACTATTTCCTAAACTAAACTTAGAGGGGGAAAAGAAGCTCGTCCCCCCCAACACTCCCCCTCAACCTGGTACGGGTATATTTGTCACTCAGCTTGGATACAATTGAGGCCTTTGAGAGAGCATCCACAATCTAATCTCGAGACTGCACATATGAATACACACATCAACCCACAGTTCAACTTTTCCTTGATAATCCACTTCAATGTGCTTTATTAGACCATGCTAAACTAGGTTTTGGACAAAACTAATTACAGCTTCATCGGGGAACACTAGCTCTCCCAATAAGACTTTAGCCCTAAAAACTTGTATACTCCACACTCCTTCAGGTCACAAGATTACCTCCTATTGTAGTGTATAGAATCTAGAGGTGAATCTAGTCAGACCATGACCAGCCCCTATCATATCTATAGGCTTCCATCCTCATATGGCCATGCTTTGTGCCATAATCCCCTCTCACAGACTGGCTTCAGTACCTTAAGATCCGCTAAGCAGCTTCCAAATGGCATGTGGTCAGGGCATGCAGAAACTGATTCTCCATGCCAACACCATCAGTGATAAGAGAACGTAACAGAGACAAGTAAATCAACTTCCCAACCAATCTTTGGAACTAACAGCACCAACCAAAGGAACACCACTGTATCCTCAAGTTTATGGTTTGGCTAGATGAGACTTTCTGCCGCTCCACATCAAGAATTCTTGCTTCTCGAAGGTCCTTGAACTCAAATTACTAGCAAGTTTATCCTTCAACCAGTTCATATTTTCATTGTCATTTCAAGTCATCACCGCATCATCTGCTTAGAAAACAATATCTGTAACTTTCCTCTAATAATATTTATTACGAATGGTGTTGTATTTAGCTTTGTATTCATATTTTTCTCATGGCCCTCAAAAATCTATCAATCCAAACATGAGGCGACTATATTAACCCATAATGGGTCGTATTTAACTTGCATTCCCATGAAGGAAGATGTTCTTGACATCAAACTGCTGCCAAACCAAGTCTTGATTTGGAGCAAAAAATAGAACAAAAAATATCACTGTGTTCATTCATCTTGCCCACAGGAGCAAATGCCTCATAAAAGTCAGTTCCACAATTCTAGGTCAACCCTTTGGTCATACTTGTGTTGTTAATATTTGACACTATACACCCATCTGCATCCACCAATTCTTTCCATTTAGGGAGTTCAAACAACTAAAAGGTAGCTGATGCAGTGGCATTAGAGTGGCTGCACAGACACGATAGACTTTGGAAATCAAAGCCCAAAAGGTCCATCCATTCTCACAGCCATTGGGCTTAAGTTTGGGTCCAAGCAAGGCTCGTAGTTGGTAAATAGTTAGTCTTTTAACTAGTTGGGTGAACTAATTTGTTTTCCAGGGGCATTATTGTAATTTTAATTTCTAGTGTGAGGCCACAGGTTTTGCTGTTTAATTAGTGTTAGTCTAATCTAGTCAAGTCAGTGTTAGTAGTTGAGTCCATAAACCGATATTCATTTTTCAGGCTGTCATGATGCCTGCATTTCCATAAAATAAAATAAATTTCTTAAGTGTGAGACCCAATGACAGGTTGTGCTGTTTAATTAGTGTTAGTCTAATCTAGTCAAGTCAGTGTTAGTAGTTGAGTCCATAAACCGATATCATTTTTCAGGCTGTCATGATGCCTGCATTTCCATAAAATAAAATGAATTTCCTTTTTTATGCCATTATATTTGTCATGTGCCATGCAATGCATAATGTCTATTAGGTTGCTTAGTAGTAGTTTAATTCTGTTAGATTATGTTTAAAGTGTTTGAAGTTCACTCAAAACACTACTTTTTGACTCCTATTTAAGAATGTAATCCCCCATCTATTTAGTAAGATGAAAAGAAATTTATTTTGGGACAGTGTGGCTGTGAGGATTCTCTACCCAACCCTCTGAAACCCTTCACCTAGCAGCAACTCTGTTGCTCCCCTATTCTCCTCTTCCTTCTCCCTCTCTTCTCCCCTGCGATCCCGGCTTCTCTTCTTATTCTGCCCCCAGATCTGTTCTCTCTGCCGCAGGTACTGAAGATCTTCTCTGCTATCAGACTTCTCTGAACAGAGCAGTTTATATTCTTTTAAAAGAAATCAATCTCAGAATCTGTCTGAACCTAATAAATTATTACTCCGCTTCTGGTTTTGATCTCTTTTTTTATCTTAGATCCCCATCTGGTATTCAGTCTTATATCCTGCTATAATTCAAATTTGTTTCTGAATATTTTAATTTATTATTCTGTTCCTGGTTTCATTCCTTCTCTCTTTCCCAGATCTGACATTAATATCAATTCTGTACTCTGTTACTAAAATCAGATCAGTTTCTCTATTGAATTCCTCTTCAGTTTTCATTATCAAATCTCTTCTATCATTATTAAGCTCTGTTATTAACCATTGGATATATCAGTTCATTCTTGGGCCTGTTTTTTCTGAGATCAATATACTTTTGGATATCAGACTGCATAAGTAGCATTGTTCTCCAAATCACGCAGCAGTTCTACAGAGTTATTTTCCACCTCAGATCAGAAATAATATTTGCCACATTAAGAGGATCTTTCTTTTGGTCAACCATTGAGAGGATCATTCAGCTGTGTTGAAAATAAACCCCATAAGACACAAAATGAAACTGGGTGTCATTACAATAATTTATTTATTTTTTTTTTAAAAAAAACTTTCCTAAAAGCAATATATAGATGAGTCATAAACAATGGAACAATACAAGGATTCCGATGTCTGAAGAATGACTTGGATTGGAGGGGACATCTTGACAAAGAGCATGGGGCAGTGCACTTTTTTTGTCTGTTCCTTGTAAGAATTTGTAGTGACCTTGGGTCATGTTCATCATCCCATTTTTCCTTATTAAGGTTATCCTCTTGAACATGAACCTGACCATCAAACATGTACAATTCCACTGCCAATGGAAGAAAATACAACTCTCCATTTCAGTGCTCCCTTTGAAGAGTAGTTTTTTTAGAAGTGAAATATGGAGCATAGTCAAAGACTGTAGTCACATCTCTAGCCCAGGGGAGGGGGTCAAACTTCATCCTTGTGGGAGAACAAAAGCAATCATAGCCCTCCTCTGCTGATGAATATTCAAGGAATACAAAATCCAGGGAATATTTTGGTAAGCTTATGAAGCTTCGGCTTCTGGATTTTTCCACAAGCAAGTTTCTCAAGTTTAAAAATGTGTCCAATAAAATTAAAACGAATGGAATCTATAAAGCTTGAAGCACAAGAAACCCAGAAACCACATTCGGTGGCTTCTTTTGCTCCTGCATATATGGTAAAGATTCCAAATGTTATATTTTGATTGGCTGTATGTTGTTAAACCCAAAAGCTGACTACAAAAAATCTTACCCAAACATGCACCAAGATGTCTCTATGTGGGTCCCACACACGGGCATAACATATACGTCCACTCACCTTAGCAAAAGTAATGCCTGAAGCAAACCCTGGGGCAAATTAATCCCCTAAGTACATGAACAAGTTTCACATTCACCACTCAACAAGACATTCACATGGTCAAAAATCACTAATTTATGAGCTAAACAGAGCAAGGATGAGTACAAATCGACCCGAATACCGAATAGATAGCACAACAACCATGTCTTTTCCACTGACTTGGTCAAGGAAAAAGAAGAAAGCAGCAAGCATTGAGAAATAACCACACAGAAACAGATCACAGTAACAATATGAACAACTATGCACTGTTACATAAATTTCCCATTGAGAACCAAGCAGGGAGTTGAAAACAAAATATTGTTACAGCATGATAAAAATAAGCCTATTAAAGGAGAAAAATCTTTTAAATGATACATGAAAGTACATTATTACAGAAGGAACAAAATCTTTTAAACCGTACATAAAAATAAATTATTACAACTAGAAAATAAACAAATGAAAAGATTAAGGAAAAAAATGGTGGGGAAAAGACATAAAATACATGACAAACAAAATTGAAATGATATCATTAGAACTTGGCATAGGAAATCCAATTAACAAATCAAAACTTCATAAGATGCATCAGAGATACTACACATGAGTATAAGCAAAGAGAAGGATAAGAACCCAGCGAGCTCGTAACAAGTTTTTAGAAACTTAAACATGCAACAAGTGATGGCAGAATAAGCTTAAAGATTGAAATATGAGTTCAAAATAACAAGATTTAAGGAAATGGAACATGCAACAAGTGATTGCAGAATAAGCTTAAAGATTGAATTTTGAGTTCACAAAAACTACTTAGCAAGAGTCATAGTTCAAGTAACATATTTTACCAGAAGATTCCTTCAAAAATATTTGCTACTGTGAAGGCGGACTGTGTAAACACCACAATTAGAATCATATGTGTCCATGCATATTGGCCAAATTGATACTTGTACATCTTCTTCTTCAACGTAAGAATGAACCACATAAATCCTGAACCCAATATAGAGATCATACTTTCAGTTGCAATACATTATGGCAGAAGAATTCTGAATGTGGAAGGATCAAAATCAATGTATAAAAGCATATGAACTATTTTTTATCGCAACAAAAAATTTGTATCAGTATGAAAAATGTTGGAAAAATATTATAATTCATGCAGAATTAAAATCCAATCGGAGAGAAGGATTCTTTCTTCTTAAAAAGGTAGGGGAAGAGTCAGTGGTCCCAGAACACTGAACATACACACCAAAAACCCAACCCAAGCAGCAGCTCAAAAACCAAAAGAAAAACAACCCAACCACCTCCACACCAAAGGGAGCTCAAACACCCCAACCTGATATGATTACTCACCCAATCTCCAAGCAACCACCACACCTCAATCTCCAAACAACCACCAGATCTCCATACCAACATTTGTAGGAAAGGAGTTCACCCAGCAAAAAGAAGAAAAAGTGATATCAGAGAGAGAGATGCAAATTCATGGGGACATGCCCCCCATGACCCGACTTCCCAGTCCCCCGCCACTAAAGTCCCTACTGCCCCTGCCACCTTTCTGTCAAACCAGCCATTTTTTTAGAAATGAATGTTAGTAATGGGGGACCGGAAATGAGAAGGGGGAAATTAGGAAGAAATCAGAATTGCAGGGGGGGAAAGAGAAAAACCGTGATAAGAAAAAACAGTAGAAGAAGAAGAAGAGGGGGGGGGGGGGGAGAAAGAAGTGCACACGCACACAGCCAGAAACAGAAACTCAGTTCATTTTTTCCTATCTGTCCAATACGTTGGTTACACAATTACACATCTATTTATAAAACCCAAAACTAAAGACTCCTAATTACTTACTAAAACTAGGCTAACTAAAATAGAAACCCAATAAAACTCAAATTGGAAATTTCCCTACATGTCTAATAACTACCTTAAAATAAAAGATAACATAATACTTTTCCAAATAATATAAACTTCCTAAAATCTTACTAGATCCAAACACTCAAACTGGACCCGGTTCGGCTAGGTTTGGGTTGGTCCAAGGTAGTGCACCAATTGGGTCGGCCCGGTCCAAGATTCTACTGCATCAATTCTTCCGGAGTTCAGAAAAACTCGTGGACAAGTTTTGTAGACCGAAAGAATCAAAATCGTGCGATCGACGTCAACTATCAGTCCACATTCAACTTGTATAAAATCCACGAGCCGAAATTCTTGATTGAAGTAACCATGGGAAAGCAAGTAAGCAAATGGATCAACTACGCAATCAACTGCCACGATTTCTTGACGTTCATCGACCAACGGCATCACCTGGATTGAAGTCTGATCCATAACGATTTCTTGATGTTCATCGGCCAACTGCATTGCCTGGATTGGAATCTGATCATGGAATTTCAATTCTTCGATCGGACCGCTGATTTCATTGTGATCTTCAACTTCCTGGATAGAAATCTGATCATGGAATTTCAATTCTTCGATCGGATCGTTGATTTCATTGTGATCTTCAACTGACTGGGGCGAAATCTGATCATGGAGCTTTAACTTAAACTTCAACCATTCAAGGTTTGCTTCAACGATTCTTAGGGCTTTGTCATTTTGTTGGAGTATTCTGGCCCAATCTTCAGGATTCATTTGGGTAATGGAGTTAAAGAGAAAAAAGGAAGTGTGGTGTAACGAAGGGTGGGGTGGGTTAAACTTGGAAACTACTAAAAAAAAGTGGAATAATATTAGAAGAGAGGTGCAATTCTGGAAAAGAGAAAAATTGGAAGCTAAACACAAAAGAATATCAAGTATGGGGTAAGGGGTAAAATTGAAAGAACAAGAAAACTTTAAAAGGAATGAGGTGGGGGCAGGGGTACAATGGGAAGGAAAACAAAAAATTAAGTTTTACCGTTTGAGATTTGGACTCTTACTCGAACCAGAAAAGTAGTGCGAGAAAATGGCGGAAGATGAGGAAGACGATGGGGTTGGAGTTCCACTTTTAATGGGAGTCTATCTGTCCGCCTGCAATGGAGTTCGAACCTGCAGCGGTGGAGTTCCCTGAAACCAGGTACGTTTGATTCTCTCTGAAACTCTGGTTTGCTGTCTCTCGTTAGCTCTCTTCTTCACTTTTTTTTTTCTCGGCTCTGGCGGAAACAATAAGGGGTCTTAAGTTGGGGTTTTGGTAGAGGAATCGAAAGAGATGGGATTGGGGGTGTCGGTGGGAATAGCAGGGGCGGGATGGGTCTGGGTTTTTTATTTGACCTCTGTTTCCACAGAGTCGATTTTTTTTTTTTATGGGAATCACAGGGGGTCACTGTTTGGGTTTCAGTGGAGTTGAAGGACAGGGAAAGGGTAGGGTTTCAGCGGGAGATGGGAGGGAGAGAGTTGCTGTGGGAAGGGGACAGACGATTTTTTTTTTTCACCGTCACAGCAGAAAAAAACAAAAAACAAAACGGGTGGGGTGTTGTTGCAGTGGGAATCGATGGGAAGGGGTTTTCCGGGAATCAAAGGTAAGGTGGGGGTTGCTGCTGGTGTAGTTCGGTCACTACAGCAGAGAAAAGAAATTAGGAAAGAAAAAGGAGGAAGAAGAACAGAATGGAGAAAAGAGAGACAGAGGAAATAGCAGGGAATAGAGACTGAGAAGGTGAAGAATTCGAGAAAGAGAGATTCACCCAGGTTTGGGCTTTGATACCAGATAATGGGGAACCGGAAAGGAGAAGGGGGAAATTAGGAAGAAATCAGAATTGCAGGGGGGGGGGGGGAAAGAGAAAAACCGTGAGAAGAAAAAACAGTAGAAGAAAAAGAAGAGGGGGGGGGGAGAAAGAAGTGCACACGCACACAGCCAGAAACAGAAACTCAATTCATTTTTTCCTATCTGCCCAATACGTTGGTTACACATCTATTTATAAAACCCAAAAATAAAGACTCCTAGTTACTTACTAAAACTAGGCTAACTAAAATAGAAACCCAACTTCGGTAGGCAAGATTGCTTTTTGTGCCGCTATCTCCCACATTTGGATGGAGCGCAACCTAAGAAGATGGACGTCCAATTCCCGCTCCTTCGACAAGATTTGGAACGCCATCTTCTTTGATGTCTCATCTAAAGTTGGTTCCCTCCCCCTTTCTAATGTTACGGACACCCCAAGGAACAGGCTAATTGTTGTCTCTTGGGGTCTCCCTCACTCCATTTTGCGCCCTAGCTAGCTTTTAGCTGCAGTTTTTTGGCCCTCGGGCTTGTATATTCCTTCTCCTTTCTTCGTAATTTAAATTTCTATTCATCCCAAAAAAAAACAAAAAAAAAATAGAAACCCAATAAAACTCAAACTGAAAATTTCCCTACGTGTCTAATAACTACCTTAAAATAAAAGATTACATAATACTTTCCCAAATAAAATAAACTCCCTAAAATCTTACTAGATCCAAACACTCAAACTGGACCCGGTTCAACTGGGTTTGGGTCGGTCCAAGGTAGAACACCAATTGGGTCGGGCCGGTCCAAGATTCTCATGCACCGGTTTGACTGGAATTTCTTCAGTTCGATAATATATATTATAACATAATAACAAGATTCTTTGTGTGCATATATAAAACAATATTCCCGAGAAATTAACCAACCTGCAATATATAAGAAGTAACAAATAGCCATTTGATATTTCACAAGTCCACCTACAAGTCGAATCAAGAATTTATCTGAAGTTACAGTGTTGACAAGCTGTTGACTGAGAATGCGGCCATATACAAAAAGCATTGCCGTGAAGAAAAAATGCCTGGTAACACAAATCAAAATAAATCAATTATACAAGAATGGCACATGATGGATGTCACCTATAAGTTATCTGTAAATTGGTTGTTCTCATAACTAGATTTTGGATCCGGTCATAAAAGCGGCCAAGGCTACTAACCATTTAGAAACCTGGGCACATATATAACTTTGTTACAGAGAAAACTGATTTCTTTACCAGTTTAAAAGCCTGAACCCTGGAAGTTGCCTGTCTTCATGAGATCTCCTGAGTAGATTGAAAAGTTCGCTTGCCATAAATATTTGGATAACAACAACCATCACCCAAATATAGAGATGACCCATATAGATAACAAATGCAAATCCTCCAATCATCCAGATGGATGAATATGCACGGATCAACATTGACCTGTATTTGTTTCGATCGTCAACAAGTAAGTGACTTCCATTTGCTTTGCTCGCCTCCAAAGGAACCTAGCATCAAAGAAAAACTAATTTGTTCCGTAAGTCCCACATTTTCTCTTCTACAATTTCAAACAGCAATAGAAACACTTCCAAGTAAAATAGCCATTATCTTCTCAGGTACTCAAACCGTGTAGATCCTCATTTACAAAAAAAAAATGTCTGTACAAGCCCCAGAATGATGCAAAGCAGATCAATCTAGCACCAATAAACATATCCAATGAATTTTGTACCAAGGCTCAATTAGCAGTTCGAAACAAACAAAGTGTGGAATGTAGATTTAAAAGCAAGGGATTTAAAAACAACATGAATGATAACAAAGCCAACTGCCATGAACTTGCATGGCTATAATAAACTACTTGACAGGAGAAGTTGTGTAAAGAAATAACTCGAAATAACAATTTGTCAGCTCAATCCACCAACCTCATTTGACCGCTTGCGGTGCCGAAGCCGACCTGTAGGAGTTGAAGGGGCACTGACACTGTGATCCTTTTGCATGGCTTTATCTCTATTTACGACTACAGAACACTAAGAAAATATACGAAGAAATGTTCATCAGAAAGCTGTGAAGTAAGTTATTCAACAACAAAAAATATGAAGATGCATGCTCTCGCAAAAGGGTGTAATTAGAACATATTCTAAGTGCATATATTTCCCTGTGGGTGGAAGATTGGCTTCAATGGAGAAAGTAGTCATGTCATAGAAAACTTCACATAGCAGCATGGTACCAAGGAGAAGCCATATACTAGTTCTTCTGAGCTGACAAACCTTAAACCACAAAGTAACTTCTGGCTTCTGACAACACCTGTTCAGACTTCAGACCATCCAAACTGGAATTTTGGACAGTAAACCACTTGGCAACAACCATCTGAAGTTCACTCCATTTATAAAAACATTTCCAACCACATTTTTAGACGACATGTACTGATTATCATACTCTTTTCTTCAATATTTATTTACATTTTTCATTTTACAAAAACAGTAGGTTGTGAATGATTTGGTTAATGCCTTATCATACTGTTGTTATGTTCCCTTGGCACATCACACTGAAACTCACTGTGGGCGAGCTCCGGTGATCTAGTTGGCACAGTGCATCAAACAGTCAGTTTTTGAATTTTCTGAGAATCGTAACTAAAGCGGGAATAGCTTCTGATGGTTGCTTGGTGCAATGGACCATTCAAAATGTGGTAATAAAACTACCAAATGTGCATTGACAGTGGCCATCTCAGCTGCCAGAATCTCCTCTAGCAACAACAGGTTCTACCACGACAAGATACCTTGCCAGGTGTAATCAATCAGGATAGTCTCATATCTGAACTAATCCCCTTGCATGACCTAAATGTTCTGCATTTCTAAGTTTCATAATGCAGGACAAAAATATGCTGCTGGAATTGCACCCACATCATCATAAGAACTGATAAAGAAACAAATAAAAGAAAATCCAAAGTTCTCGAGAACTTAATTCAACATGATGTGCATGATCTGAATGCAGCCAAAAATTTTCTGATGGTAAAACATACGCATCAAATGATGAATGAAATACTCAATTAGGACAAAGACTTAGTTCTTCTTACACGGTCATGTTCTTTTTGAACTGAAGACCATGCCTGACTAAGACCAGGCTACTCCACAAGAGACATTAGGCAACTCTGGAAAGGAGTTGTGTCCTTTTAATGTATTATAAAGCATACTTTGGTATATATAATGACTCTCATGGTGTAGGTTGATCATAATAAGGCATCAGCTATGGCACCACAATCATTATTTTGAAAATGAAGCATGGGTGCATTAGAAATTCTCCTAAATAAAAACAAATGAAAAGGTAAAAAGTAAAACAAAAGGAGCGATAAAGATGACTATGAATAGGATCAAAGCTAAAACTGATCCAATGGGTCCAATTAGTAGGTCCCACAAGCAGGGAGCCTCCAAAAATAAAATGACCCTATGGACCACAGAAACTGTTGATTTTTTTCATGCAAATAAACCACCAGTTTTATTTTTTTTATTTATTTGGATAGATATCATGTGGTTAAAATGTAAACCATGGCTGCTGGTGTTGTTAAATTGAACAACAAATAAGAAGCTTAAACACACAAAATTTGAGTCAGGTGGGGCTAAAACATTCTTGTATCAGATTGATGTACTTTCGATTCCAGGAAGTACCCAACTCCATAAAATTTCCCAAAGAGAAAAAAAAGAGCACTCAAAATAGCACAAAAAATTAGTGTGATAGAACCCTAGATTATCAATTTCAGCCCATGACAAATGTGGTATATTTCAGAAATTTGCATATAGATACTTTATACTTATCGGTTCGTGGAATTTGTACCCAAACCAGTCATTCATAGTGCTAGCAATGGTTATTAACCCCATAAGGCAGCTGAAGATTAGTAGGTAAAGACCAATAGCAATTTTCAAGTGTTAAGTATACTTCAATTTTACATTGTCTACCACCTCCTCTGAATCTGTAAAGGAATAAAAGAGAAGGAAAACCATTGAAGGGACAAAGGTACCCAAGGAGGGTCTTTCCCTTAGTGAACGATTTATCTACAACTAAAGAATCACAATTCAATGGTCTCTGAACATATTGAGACAACTTCCTTGACATGCTGCAAAATGTTAGGCAATGTAACTGGGGAAAAGCAGGACTGTCACCCTGTTATTGAACAAAATTGGTGTTAAATCAAACTAGCCATTTGATAGATGATTCACTATCAAGCCGTCAAATCACAAACTAATAATGAAACATGAATTGAATCAAAAGTATGAACCCTTGGCTTTTTTTTTTTTTTGGAAAACACCCTTGGCTGTTATAAGTGGGGTTTTGGCACATGCAAATTTTGATTGGAAAGTTAATGATTAGAAATCTAATCAAGTAATGGGTGCATCTTGTTGTAACCGAAGTGATGAACTGAGAAGTCGTAACCAAGGTTCTAAAACTCGGGTTTCGACCAGTCAAAAACCAAGATATGGTCAAAACTGGTCGACACCTGTGATTTTTTCCCAGCCAACTCGAGTTGGTGGTTTCGAGGCCCAGAAATGCTTTTTTTTATCTGATTTTTTGTAATGAGCCTATTTTTGACATTCTAAACACAATGCATGAACTATTCTAAACAATATGCTAAGAGTAGGAATCCCAATTGGACTAGATTTAAGTAAAGCAAGGCTAATTCAGGAAGAATTGAAAATAACTCTCCCTTTGCTGCTGAGAGACAGATATCCTAACTTGAACAAGCTCAAGGAAGCGAAAACCCAGCAGATTTTGAAATCTCAAGAAAACACCAATTATTGAGAGGAATTTGAGTTGCATACTAGTCACAGATAAAGAAAACTCAGTCAAAAGGACCAGGCTGAGATGAAACTTGAACCATAGACCCATATGATACAAGAAAACACAAAAGTGGGCATATTTTTAGCGGAAATGAGCTTTGAGTTGAGTTACACATGTATTAGGCCTTTGATTCAATGGGTTGTCATTGTATCAGGCCACTTTGATGGGACTAAAACTAAGGGTAGGATTTAGGAATTAGGAATACGAGATTTACTTTATTAATTAGTTACCTGGGAATAGGAATTGTTAAAAGATTTTATTGGTCAGTTAACTCGCTAGCTTGATTAATAGTTGGTTTAGGCTATTTGTAGCCATGTTAGGAGCGGGTTTTAAGATTTCTAGATAAACATATGTAGCAATCTATTCAAGCATACGAGTTTGAGTTATTTTAGCAAAAAAAGCTTTGCTTTTCTCTGTGCATATTTGGACTTCTGACAGTGCTAAGGTAGATTCCTTAGTGGAAGAGTATATTCTCTTCACATATTAGGTAGGTTCCTAATCCTATTTTCTGTTCTAGCTTTCAACTTCATAGATTGTAGCAGTTAACTTATTTTCAGATTGATCTTGTTGTTCAATTCTAGATTTTCAATTCTAAAAATTTGGATTTTATTCTCTGCTTCTCATTCTACAATCAACAAGTTCTTTCCTGCTATTCTAGTTCAGGTACTTCCTTAATGAGTTAGTTTAAACTGTTTAATCACATTTGGATTGGGTTATTCTATTGAATTCCTAATTTGATTCATTCTCAGTCCTACTCTTAACAGGATTCCGTAATCCTATTAGGAGTAGGATTTCTTACATCATATACTATTTGGAGTTCTTGTTTGACAAGAATTCCTTAAGAGTCCTACTTAAACTAGGATTCTTCTGAGAGACTCCTAGTGTGATTGGTATTCCCAATCCTAGTGCAAAGGGGATTCTTAATGGGGTATCCTAATGACCTAAACATAGGATTAGAAAACTTCATGCAACTCCGGAATCGTAGGGAGTACATGAATCAAAACCAGCAACTGAGATTTAAGTAAACAGAGAAAAGACAAGTCTGATGTGGCAAATTTCTGGTCGAGTGGGCTAACAGGGAAGGAGAAAAACCCTTGAAGTATGAACCAGAATCAACGGTCAGATTTGAACATATTAGGAGATTACTAAACTAGTAACTTGATGAGTAACAGCAACCAAACGGTAGAATAGCAAGAGAAACCAAAATAGAATGAGTGAATGGATTTAGAAACTAGACAGCAGCAATAAATAATTCACAAATTAGCAACTAGAACCAAAATAGAAACTAGAAAAGGAATTAAAAAGTAGCGCAAACATAATAGCAAGAGTCATGCAAAATAGTAACTAATAGGAATATTAGAAACAAGGCAAAGAATGGTACTGGTACTGACACAAGGTTCAAACTATGGCAGAATGCTTCTATCAATGATAGGAATCAAAGGGAAAAAGAGAAGAAAAAGAAGAAGAGCATATAAGATAGAAGATGAAGGATATGAACTAGGCTTCTCACCTAGAACTTGACTAACATTTTGCCCGACAAACATGGCATCCCACCAAGGGCTTCACTGCATTCCATAACAAAGGACATTTGAATGCCTCTGAATGCAACATCAATACTTTTATAACTTATAAGGTATTTAAACAATGTAAAGTATCTGAAAACTTCAAGCAAATTAGCATGGAGAAAATCAGAGGAACCATTAAGTAGCAAACCGATATTCTATCACCCGTAATGAAAACGAAACCAGTTACAACAGCAATCAAATGAACATACAAAATTAGATAACTCACCAGTAATGAGAAGCAACTGAGATGGAAGTTGCTCTAGGAAAACAACTCTTTCCTACTTAAACCTCTCAGAGAGGAATTATCAGAACTGTTCCAGGAGTGATACTCGACCTAAAATGTAGAAAGTAGAAAATGAATCACAAGGAAATTCTAAAAAGCAAAACAATGTTAAGGATCAGAAATGAAAACTACTCTCACGAACCTGAGCTTCGTGGAATTAGGAATGCCTTCGTTTACTCCAACTTCTTCACATGAAATAGAACTTAGGAGGTTTTGCTTCTCGGTGTCGTGTCGGGTAAAGACACCGGCATTATTAGCCTAAAAATTCCCCGTGTCGCCAACTGAGGGAGGTCTAGGGTTTCAGAACTTATCAACGAGACAGATAAGAGGTACGTTACCTGCTCCCATCGCCGGATACAAGCCGCTAGATCGAAGCAAGGAATTTCGCCGGAGCGAACAGAGAAGGTAGTACAGGGGACCGAGAGAAAGAGAGAACAGCATTGAAGTTCTCCTCGGGTCGATGTTTTTCCCCTTCTTGGTAAAGGATCCGTTTGTTTTGGGCCCGTTTGATAACTCTCCCAGAGAACAGTTTTTTTGTTTTTCTGTGCTCCGGGAACACAAAAGCACCCGAACAGCATTTGATAAATCCGGATTGTTTTTGTGTTTTCGCGTAACCAAACCAACACAAATAATAGCAAAAGATGGTCTTTGAAGAAACAAGTCAGACTTCTTCTTTTTTTTTCTTTTTTCTTTTTTTCTTTTTTTTGGGTTCAAATTTCGAAACCAAAATTGAGGAAAATTAAAGGCAAGAAAAAAAAAGGAATTGTGCCTGATACTTTCTCAAATGGCTCGACCGAAGCCCTTCCTCCCTTTCTCCCTTCCTCCCTTCCTCATTCCCATCTCATCCCTATCAATGGCATTTCTCAAATAACTATAGATTCGAGTTTTCTTTATCTGTTTACTTCCTTTGGACTAAGGAATGCTACACTTCTGTTCGGTTTCTTCAATTTTTTTCTTTTTGGATAAATTACACATCACTCCCTGATTTTTAAACAAAACTCAAATCACCTCTTGGTTTTTGAAAAAACTCAAACCACCCCCTGGTTTAGACCCTAATATGATAAATTAGTCCTTACCGTTAGTTTTATGCTGTTAAGTGATGATGTCAGCTAGTTAAATAAATTTAAATCTCTAAACTACCCTTGACATCCAAACATAGATTTTGAAGGGTAGTATTATAAATTTCATTTTAATATTTTAGTACAAGGGTAAAATAGTCATTTCACACCAATACTAACAACAGACTAACACCATTACTATAGAGGAGGTGATTTGAGTTTTTTCAAAAACCAAGAGATGATTTGAGTTTCGCTTGAAAATCAGGGAGTCCTGTGTAATTTACCCTTTCTTTTTTAACTATTCGAAGTCCAAAGAGAATTGTCTTTGTTTTCCATTGTCTTTCCTATCTTGATTTGGACGTTTCTACTTCAGTCTTCACAAGAGTAAGATTAGATACTTCTGATCCTTATCCTAGTAGAATTAATCACAATTTCTCAATCCTGGTGAGGTGAGGAATTCACACTTCAATTCCTTGTGTGACTAGGAGTCTCTATAATCTTCTACTACATTACTTCTCATATGTGATCCAATTTTTCTTCTCCTTTGCCCAAATCAGGCATTTTAATTCTATCAATCAGTACAATATTATCAATTTGGAATCTTCCTTTTTTTAATCATCCTCTTACCATGGTTTCCCCATGCTGGTTTTGAATGCCACTTTATTTTTCGATTGAGTGACATGAGGTTAGCTCAAGTTGTGATCTACCACATATTGGATAATAACTTTATTTTTTATGTGTGATTATAACTTTATGTTTGATGATGGATTCGGTATTATGTTTGATGTTGGATTATAACCTTATATTTAATGTTGGATTAGAAGTTATGTCTGATGTTGGATTAACTCATATGTGTGTTCTACCAAACAAAAAAACTCATATATGTTGTTTGTGTGATTTATTTTCTTTTATGGTAATATAATTTCTCTTAAATTAGGTGTTGATTAGATATTTTTATGTGTTGTTTAGATGATTTACTTTTATGTTATCGATCTGTTACAGTTATGGCATATATCACAATAACACAAATGATTCATTAAGTAAATATGAATTAATCCTTCTAATCGCGACACCAAACATCAGTAATTTACTCAATATTAGAGTCTTGTATGGATGGTAATCACCCGGTATCAGTTATTGATTGGCCATTCAAACCATTGTTATCGAATATTCAAGGTTAAAAGACACGTTTTCCTTAACCTATGTGATCTGGTGATACATAGAGGTTGGTTGGACAACAGTCGTTATATTCGAGTACATGAATAAATTGCAATTTTCTTGATGACTGTAGCCAAGGGTATGAGTAATAGGGATGTGCGAGAGATTTTAGCACTCTGGACAAACGATTAGCGTCGTCTCTCATAAAGTGTTGAGGGCTACCGTCTCTCATATGCTCCTATTAATTAGAGAAACAATCAGACCACCGTCTTTTGTTGAAGTCCTCACAAAGATTACTGTAAACCCAAAATGCAACCCGTATTTTAAGGTAATCTTCCAATCAAGCCACCGTCTTTTGAATTGTAGTTCATTTATGAATAAACTAACATGTACTCTTGCATCTCTCTTTTAAGATTGCATTGGTGCAATTGATGGTACTCATGTTAGTGTTATAGCCCCAAGGGCAGACCAAACCTGATACAAATATTGGAAGGGACTACTAACACAGAATGTGCTGTGTAAATGTTTTTTCGGCATGTGATTTAATCGGGTTAATTATAATGTTAATTGTAGTTCTATAATTACTTTAAAAAGGCAATGTTGGAATCCGTTACATAGCAGTTTTTATCAAACGTCATTGATGTTCTAACAATGTTCTGGAACTATTTCTGGAAAAGGTTTACCAAACACCATTAAACACCAAAAAACGGGTTTCCAGCACAGAAACTTAAAAAGATGATTTTGCCAAAAAATAGTGTTTCTAGAATATAAATGTTATCAAACGAGCCCTTAATATTATTCAGAAAATCCAGTTCGTTAATAAATATATTTTCCTGACTTCAAAAATAATTTGAGGAATAATATTGTTTTTTTTTTAGGAATAAAATTGATTAACACTTAGAATCAGAGTAAGGAATCTATAGAATAGTCAAAAGACCAATAATGTTGTAGAGATTAGCATGGTATTATAAAATGGTATCCGATCCCAATATCGATAAGGATCGTATAAAGTTGTGTCCTCAATTTCAATTAAAAACAATTATTTTTTTTACAGGTTTACTTCCATTTAGAATCGTTCCTCCGATATGAATCAACCATTTTTTAAAACCAATGTAGAGAGTTCTCTCTTGTGTGTGTGTTGGGAGGAATGTGTGCGTATGTACATGTATGCATAAATGTGTGTGTGTCAGACCACCAAAGGGTCCATTGGGGGAGTCCAGATCAACTCCTTGTACAACAAGAAGAAAAACAACAACTAAGACTTATCCCAACTAAATGGGGCTAGCTACATGGATTCATGCAAAGCCTAAGAAAATAAGTAATACAAGTACAAAGAAAAGAACACAACAACTTCAACAACAACCCAACAAAAACTTGTTGGAGTTTTTCAACATAATGATGTTGGGAATAGTCCCACATCGGAAAATGTAAAAGTGAATACTTGGGTTTATTTAATAAAGCTCTATCTATTGTTTTAGTTAATAAACAAGGTGAATGCTACGGTGTATGTGCAAGGACTTTCGTCCGAGCGAGCATGAGCGGCGTGGGCAGTGGGCTATTGAGGCGTTAGTGGCACACGCACTTAGCACGCTTCGAGCAAGATCTGATCTGGACCGTTCTTTTTGATCTAGTGGTCCGATTTGAATCTAGATAAGATCAACGTATATAGTTGATCAACGGTTATGACCGTTTTATTTTGGACGGATTAGATCGTACAGTTACGATATAAATGACCAGATTCAAATTGATTAACAGTTATGACTGTTATGTGTTTGAATGGTTTAGATTGTACAGTTACGATCTAACGGACCAGATTCAAAGATGGAAGAATCCATCTGTTGGGAACATGTGCCAAGTGGCTTATTAATATCCAGAGATATTTCAAATTTAGAAATATCCCAAAAACGTTCTCTTCTTCTCCTCATTCTCATAAGTGGTCTTACAGGGAATCTGTTTTGCTGCAGGAACAGATTTCTCTGCTTTTGATTTTTCTGCTTCTCAAAAGGCTTTCTGGAATCGTTCTTGATTTCGTTTATGCAAAACGCAGCCAAGATAATCAACATAGTTTGAGGCTTCATTGTATCCTGGGAGACAATTTGTCTGCAACCTATTTGCATCTGGAAGTAGGGACGAATTTTGTCTTAAGGAAAGCGACTCTGTAACGCGCCTTGAAGTTTCAAGCCACACTCTGTTCTAACAAAACTCACCTAAATGGGGTCAGCCACATGAATCCTTGTCCTCCACTCATCTCTATTCTAGGTCATACTTGATACAAGGTATAAGCGATGCATGTCTTTCCTCACTATTTCTCCTAGGGTTATTTTTTTCCTGCTCCTACCTCTTTTGGTTCCTTCGATCTGGATCAGATCACTCCTTCAAACTGGGGCATCCCAAGGTTCCTTTGATCTGAATCAGCTCCTTGTATGAGGAGCGAAATTTCTCTCCTTATACGCTTGTTGGTAGCCATGTGTTCTTCAAAAAATCGGACACCCTTTGTTACAGTTTGTTTTTGTTCTTTATTTTTTTTTAATATTTAATATTCATCATCTCATGCCCTTCTTCTTCTTCTTCTTTCTTTCTTTATAGTGGTGGGGGACTGGGGATAATGGTGGGGGTGTAATAGGGTTGCAAATGGGGTGGGGGTTGCACTGAGGGGGGGTGGGGAGTAGGATGGGAGCAGAGTAGAGGATCTGATACAAACTCCACCACCACAAAAAAGAAGAGTTCGGTTCTGCTGCACGTACCAACAGGTGAACGTACATGTGAGACCCAACCACTTGTCCTATGTTTGCCATTTATAAGGGAAGGAGGTATGAAAACAAAATTAAAATGTGATTAGCTCTCATATGTACATGCACCTGTTAGTACGTGTAGATGATCCGTTCTCATGAAGGGCGTGGGATGTTGAATATAAGAAATAGATCATCTATTTACGTTGATCATGGACCAAATCTCAGAACAACTATTTTTTGTCTCCTCGGGTTTTGTACATTAATTACATAGATATATCTTGTAGTTACTTCAGAGCAACATTCCAATGAGGGGAATGTTAATTAGTACCCAAAATAGAAGGTGGAGAAACAATATCCATATGTTTCAACACATTAAAGGAAGAGGGCACAACACCAATACAAATGAAGAAGTCAAATAGTGATTTTGAGGAGTTATTCCAAGAAACTAGGATTACTTAAAAGAATCAAGACATAAAATGGATAATGAAGGTCAATATGTTGACGAAATCAATATACGCAGTGTTGCACTGCCCAATGACCTCTTCATCGTATTTTAATTTATTAGGCATATTGTCATGTTATGCGTGCTAGGATTTTGGACATCCAGTGTCATGCCCCAGTACTCTTCTCGAGCAATAGAAAATGAAGTCATCTTCCATGTATGCTACCGCTTAGCAAGAAGAAAAATCACACATAAATTTCTTGCATAAAATTGGAAGGCTGAACATATATCACAGTAACCATAAGAAAAATTGAAGGAACATAAGAGGTTGTAACCATTTCATATTGTTGCACCGCCTCCTTCAGTTTCTCACATAGAAAAGAGCATCCCCTTGTATCTTTCTATAGTTCCAATCCTTTCCTTTCCTCCACTGTCTTGTCATTATGAGCTTTCTCCCAAAAAAATGTGCCACATATATTGTGGTCTACAATCTTGATTTACGAGGACTTTCATAAAACACCCATGTAATAGTTGAAAATGACTACTTTATAAATATGTTAGTCCTATGATAGATACCAGATTGGTTGAGGGCAACCTATTTTGTTGCTTTCATGATCAAAACCCATAAACTCAATTTAATACAATAGATCTGCAGTATGTGAAACATATAGGGTAAAAAGGTTTCCAATCAGCATGACACGACATAATCATAGTCTTTCATGCTTGAGACACCGATACCCAGTCATCTCATTTTAGTTTTCCCTACAAGACAAAGGATAAATATGAACAGCTTAAATCGTCTTTAATCAATGGAAAGCAGTTTTCTATATGGAAGTGTGGCCTACGGTAACACTCCCATGTGTCTATCTCTTTGACTCTCTCCTCCTTAAAGTAAGGGGGCAAAAGTGTCTTTTCACATGAAGAGAAGACAGATAGACTCATGGGAGTGCTGACATAGGCCACATTCCCGGACAAAGATCTTTTTCCTTTAATCAATAATCACTTTACACAACATATTGAAAAAAATTACAGACAACATATTGAAGAAATGACCACTACAAGTAAATTTTAATTGGCACAAGCGTTTTTCTTATAGACACATCTTATTGCAGGTAAAAAGAAATGAAGGGAAGTAAAATTGATTAATAAAATAATGGTACATGTCACCCAAGGTACCTAAGTTTTGACAAATTATAACTTAGGTATTTAACATTTCACATATGGTGACCGGGATATCTAAATTGGGTTATAATTAATCGATCTACTCAAATTTTTTTCTAATTTCAATTTTACCCTTGAAATTAACTTTTGCCCCTCCATCTGCTGCAACCCAATCCAATCCCACTGCACGATGCTGCACCTGACTACCTGAGTCATGAGATGTGAGACTCATTTAAGTTGTGGCGTTTCTGCAGCAAAGACAATTTGGAAATGGCAAGTACTCCTTTACTTAATCTTTTTCTCAAGTCTATTGCTGATATTCATCTGTACTCCTTTACTTAATATTTTTCTCAAGACTGGAGAAAGTTTTAAGCATTCTGTGAAGAAAAGAATCAAAACAGGTCTTTGCCGGATGCTCTAAAACCGGCAAATTCATTAAACTTCTGAGATTTATTGCTTGCCAGAGGAATTAATTGTTGTAAAACTATAATGGATTCTTTTGAGGTAGATTTTGCTTCTGTCACTGATTCTTGGGTTTCTGCGCTTCTCCCTATTCAACCGTTCAATCGTCCATTGGGTTTTCCCTGGTTTGCATAGAGATGATCCAGAAAAGGAAATCCGCGCGCCCACTTCACTGCTTTGGACGGAAGCGATAGAACTCTCAATTGCACTTTCTGTAGCAGTGCCAATTTTCTCTGTTTCAACTTTGTGCTCAAAGGTTCCATCAGGAGGCATCCGAAAGAAACGTAAGTTAAAGTTAAACGAAGTGAAGCTTGTGAGAAGGGATGTTCACAGGTTTTGAAAGAAGAGGCGAAATGAGGTGAAACTAAAATGAAATTTACTAGTGAGATTGGAGTTATCAAGAGGGAGAAGTGAGAGCTTTATACGAAATCTAGGTTTCTAAAACAGCAACGGAGGAACGGTCTCATCTCATGACTTAGGTTGTTGCAGGGGGAAGAAGAAGAAGGAAAAGAGGAGGAGAGGGTGACGTGGGTTCCGTTAGGCTTTATATAAAAAAAAAAATATTTACTTGTAAAGATAAACTTGTAAATAGAAAAAAATTGAGTAATTCGGTTAATTATAATTCAATTTAAGTATCTCAAACGTAATATGTGAAACATTGAGTATCTAGATTACAATGTTTCACTCAATATGAAAAAAAAAATTATAATTTTTAAAATGGATAAATTACAGACCATCCCTTGGTTTTCAATCGAAGCTCGAATAACCATCTGATTTTTGAAAAACTCAAAATACCCCTTTTACAGTAATGGTGTTAGTCTACTGTTAGTTATTAGTGTGAGAAGACTATTTTACCCTTGTACTAAAACATTAGAATTAAATTTATAATATTATCCTTCTTTTATCTTCAACTTAAAATATCTCACATCCCTTTTCTCTCTCTCTCCAGAGGTGGCAACCTCTTTTCTCTCTTGCCAGCCCATAGGCCCCCCCCCAACCCCTCCTCTGCTCTGCAACTTGCCCTCCCCCAACCAGCCTCCCCGCCTTTGGGGGGAGGGCAAGGTGCAGTCCAGATTGTAACCTAAAAAAGGCAGTCAGTGGACACCCACAACAATAGTACCAACACTCCAATGGGAAATTAGTACTTATTTTATATATATAATAGTATATATTTTTCTACCCTTCCCTTTCTCTTTGATCAATACTTTCTACACTTATATATGTTGGGTCTGCTTCTTCGTATATCTGCTTCGCTGTATTCAACCTTTTCTCTCTCTTTCTCTCTTTCTCTCTTTCTCTCTTTCTCTTTCACTGTGTCTTGTAATAATATATGTTGTCGTAATGTATCATTCATTATTATAGTATAGTTGTAAGTGTATGTTGTTTTTAAAGGCATGTTATAGCATTTGTGTGGTCTAAGAAGATACCTTGACCCACCAGAGCACTCTCTCGCTCTCTCTCTCTATCTCTCTATCTCAGAGAACCTGCAGCTGCAGCTATTCTTGTAACCGAAAAAGTGCAGGCGAGATTGTAACCAAAAAAATTAAATTTGCATGATTGCAAACGGTTTCATTATGGAGTCAATGTAAATGCAAACAGAAAATCCATGTCATACGTTGATAAAGCCATTGTTCACGTCTGGCGTAAAGCTTGCATTGCTTCAATTTTGCATATCGGTTGTTCTGAAAACCAAAGAATAAATAAGAATTATAGATGTGAAAGAAAAAGGAAGAAAATAACGATTTAAAAAAAACCATAAACATCATCGAAACAAGAATCACGGAGCAATAGGTATCGATTATCTTACCCTCTTTTTTTTATCGGAATCCTTCAAGATTGCAGGAGCAGAATCGTTCACGATTGGATCAGAAACTATAGCTTCGACTTCTTCTGAAGAACAATAGATTTCACAAAACCCTAATTTGAGTTTGTGCAGACATAAACCCCCAAGATGTCAGAGAAAAAATAGGCTAAAGAGCAGACTTGGACGCTTCTCATTTTTTTCTCTCTCCGGTGAACTTCTGCTTGAGATTGAGTTGCAGGTGTGAGAAAGATGATGAATTTGGGGTTTTTAGTTACAAGGGTAAAATCATAAATCAATACTAATCAAGGGTAGTTTAGAGATTTAAATTTATTAAACTGGATGACATCATCATTTAAAAATATAAAACTAATGTTAGGGACTAATTTGTCATTTTGGGGTCTAAGTAGAGGGTGATCTATAATTTACTGTTTTTAAAACCTTAGGTACCTTGGGTGCCATTTACCCATAAAATAAAATGGGAACTTTTAAATGTCTTAAACTTTTTAAATATTTTCTCATATTTAAATGTATGTGTGTCAATTATGTCTAGGGTCAACATATACGATAATCTACACAACCAAGAAGAATGTGTACCTATGAATACTCCCATCCAAAACAATTCATACATTCATAAACAATACTCAATGATATCTAGTTCTGTCATGAATAGCATCTTAAATTCATAGAAACTTAGTCAGAAATAGAAAACAGAATTAAAAATAGATATAAATAGGTTCTAAAAGTGCATAAGTAGAAATAGGAACACTAAAAGCAGTTTCTATCATAAACATAAATAGAAACAGGGCATAAATAAGTTAGAAACAGAAATGCAGGAACAAAAATAAAATTAGGGAATAGAAACACTTTTTCAGAACAGAAACATAAATTTTGTTTCTGAGATATAAACAAAAATAGGAGCAACGGACATGTTTAAAACCCCAGCCCAACCCTTGGGGTAATAAAGTCTACCTAAGCCCAATCCGGTCCTGTCAGGGTTTACCCTAGCCTGTCTCGACCCTGATTGGGTAGGGCCAAACCGGGTTGGCCCTGATTGACCCTGAATTGGACCCTGAATTACATAGAACTGGTAGAGGAAGACGACAGAGACAGACTAGAGAAGACGAAGCCTACGTAGGCGGGTACTGTAGCTCATAAAGTCTAGAGATGGGATTTCCATAGAAGAAAACCTAAAACACCCGATAACATGACCGGAAATCAATCCACTAAGATCATGAAAAAGAAAACCGTAGCATTTAAATGAGAAAGAAAAGGGCTACCAGAGTAATCAAACCTCCATTAAAACCCAAACCCCAAATCTACAAGAAAAACAGATACCAATGACAGCATCTATGAAATAAACACAACAATCAAACAAACTTTTTTTTCCCTTATCCAAAATCAAAGAAAAAACAGGGCACAGATAAAACAGAAAATGAGCATCACCTATGTAAAGACATAACAAATATGCTTGACAATGTGAATATCTTCTACATATATGTCATTATTCCATCACCGCCATTATAAAAAAACATGTATTATAGAGAAACAAAGAACTTAATGGATTTAAAAAAATAAAAAAGGTTAAAAGATCACTTATCTTTTTTTTGTTTGGGGGGAGTATTTCTAATAGATAAAATATACTCTATGTGCATGCACACACCAAACAAAAAAAATAAAAAAAACAATTTTACTGGCCTATGGTAATATACACTTACCAAATAAGTTCATATAATTGGTTTCCTCCATTGTTTTAGTGTTGACATTTGTAATTGCGGTCTCATAATTATTTTCTTTTATCATAACAACATGCATCTTGCTTGAAATGGGAAAGTAGAAAAACGATGTCAAATGACCACCTTAGCACGATGAGTTCTTATAGACAATATTATGTAACAATGTGTCGTAATTGTGTGTATACATTGCTCACATTAAATGCATGTGTTTCACTAACCGTTTGATATCATGCATTTTATAAAGGAAACAAAATTTCTATCTTTTTTGTTATCTTTTTCGTTCCCTATTATGAAAAAAAAAATGATATTGAGGCCTTGATGGCTGCTTGGGTAGGAGGGCCATCCACTGGGAAGGTGGTGGACATTAGGTCAAATGAGGAGGGGCTGCACCAAGAAATGAGGCCGAGCTCGAAAAAGATTGGTTTTGATGTCCAGGTGGTGCAAGTAGTCCAAATGATGGTTTTTTTTTTTTTTTTTGGATAAATGATGGTTGAATGGATGAAGAAAGCGGAGTGAGGGGGGAGTTTAACTAGGCCCATTTCCTATCCATATAGTTTATGTGCAAATAAAGAGATATCAAGTTTGGTTTCAAGGTAGGGGTGTCAAAACCTAGCCCAAATCGATGAAGTCAATCGAAACCAATAAAAAAAAAAACTTGGACCGAATCGAACCGATCATTGTCGGACTTGTTTGAATGCGGTATGACAGAACCAACTAAAAACTAGAATGCACGGAACTGACAGATATCCAAATCGGAGACCGAACCTAATGAAACTGATAAAAAAATCATTGGGAATAAGGTTATGAATAGATGATTTGAATAATCCATTGATTTCAATATTAGTGAGAAGATTTGTGGTTGTGAGGAGAATTGTTACAAATCATTGGGTATGAGGTTATGAATAGAGAAATTGATTTGTAACAATGCTTCCATTGATTATAACTCCTCACAATTTACTTCAACATACTCATATAAACTAGACACAAAAATTTATGATGAATAATAAATTTTATTGAGGTAATAATAAACAAACCACAATAAGCAAGTCAACGTCCAACAACCCTGAAGGATTACATAGCAACAAAAAAATAACACAATAATAAGAAATAGGTCAATATCTATTTACATTGATGATCAATCAAATCTCAGAACAACCATTGTTTGTCTCTTCGAGTTTTATACACCAATTACATAGATATATTCTGTATTTGCTTGAAAGCAACAGCAACATTCCGATGAGAGGAAGGTTAATTAATAAAGGTAGGGAAGTAATATCTATCTGTTTTAACACACTAAAGGAAAAGTACATAACACCAATACAAAAAATTACTGAAAACAGTCAAGACAGAGAATGGCCAATGGCTTCTTCATGATGTTTTAGATTATTACAATGTTGCCATATTGGCCTCTAGGTGCGACCTCTGCTATGCGGAATGTGAAACGATGCAACACCTGTTTCTTGATTGCAACTTCTCGCACAATGTATGGATGGAGTTGCTTTATGAATTTAATCAAGCTTGGTGCGGTTTCCCAACTATTGAGCTGCTGTTCTCATGGTGGCACAGGAAATCTAAGGCTGTGCCCCTCCCTAAGGTATGGGGCGCCCTACTGATCATCTGTTGCCAAAATATTTGGTGGGAGCGCAATAGACGATGCCATGAAAATGTGAGCAGATCTCCAATTGATTTGGTAAATCTATGCTTCAAAGAAGTTGGGGAGTGCCTCAGAGGAAAAGGAGTGCATGTAAAAACAGTTCTGGATCTCACCTTGACTAGAAAGCTAAAGATTACCACTCTAAGGCCGCTTGAAAGAAGAATAATAGAAGTGATTTGGAGGCAACCACCTTGTGGCTGGAGGAAATTGAACATTGATGGTTCATCTTTGGGCAACCTAGGCTCAATTGGAGCAGGAGGAATTATTCGTGACCACTTAGGGGCCACGTTGAGGTGTTTTGCAGAATTCCAAGGAGTAGGGTCGAATTTTATGGCAGAGATGGGAGCTTTTTTTACTGGAATCAATTACGCCAGTGAGCTGAACATTGATAAACTTTGGGTAGAATGTGACTCAGAAGCGGTTATTTCATCCATTCTTTCTCGCAAGTTTCTTTGGAGATTTATGCGAGACTGGAGGAAGGCTGCTACTTATCTTGATTCTATTGAATGACGCATCACTCATTGCTTTAGAGAGGCTAACTCGGCCGCGGATGCTCTTGCAAACCATACGGCGAAAAGGACGCTTACCAATTGTTGGTTTGTCCCCCACACTTCATTTTACAAATTGTATACTGGGAAGCGCTTGAACGGCCTTCCTATATATTTACGTAACCAGACTGTACTTCATTTTTTCTTTAATTAATTTATACTTTGCTGACCTTTAGCAAAAAAAAAAAAAAAAAAACAATGTTGCCATATTAAGTATTTTTTGGGGTAAAATGTTGTCATATTAAGCATGCCACCATAACAAGGATTTTTATAATCAAATATCATACCCCAGTACTTCCCAAACAATAGAACATGAAGCCATCTCCCATGCCTAGCTGGAAGAAGAACCATAAGTAAATTTCTTGTATAAAATTGGAATACTGAACATTATATATATCGTAAGAGCTTGTAACCATTTTATACTGTTGTGCCGCCTCCTCCCATTTCTCATCTTTGAAAAGAACATTCCCTTACATTTATTTGCAGACGGGCTTTCCCCTAAAAAAAATACCATATGTTTTGTGGTCACGATCTTGAAAATTTTCGACTTTCATGAAACACCAATGTAATAGTCCAAAATGATTACTTCAAAAATATACTAGTCCTATAATAGATACCAGCCAAGTTGAGGGCAACCTACTTTTTGGGTTTCATGATCAAAATCAAGAGCTCAATTTCAGGAATGGAACACATGCCAGATGTGAGAGGGAAAGATGCAGTCAAAGAGAAGATAAAAAATTGGTTTTTCTTCACATTCACACAATGGTCACATGACATCTTCCAGAGGCATCTAAGTTTCTAAAGGTCCATAGTAGCAATGACATCATTACAACATTTCTAAGGAAAAATGAGCGCTGCAGGCAAGGAGCTTTCCTGATCCTTTTCCATGTTTTACACACAGATCAGCATGTTTAAATTCAACTCAACTAAGCCTTGTACCAACTAAACAGGGTCAGCTACATGGTACTGTTTCACCATTCAACTATATTTAATGACAAATTTGTTGTTAGCATTTGTATAGGTGTAAATGAAAAAACTGCAAGCACACTAATAAAGGAGAAAGAACCAAAAATCTCAGAAGATAGAAAACTGAATCCTCAGTTATGTAATTTTGACAACCTAATTTTTAGAACATTCCAAGCCACTTCCAAGGGAAAGAAAGATCAAATGACTGACATCCACTGTCTAGAGCCGGGCAAGAGTAACTCAACTCACTTTCTGGCAAAGAAGAGACCCAAGGGTTAAGCCACACACCGACATTTTGCCATTATCAACTATCCAACAAACTTAACTAATAAAAAACACAATCCCTGATCTTAAGCACTACTGACCTTACCTAAGAAATCTGAAACTTGATTGGTGCTAATAAAAAAACCATAAATCCACAGAGAATTCATATTCCTGACTAATTCGAAATTCAATTCCATAATCAAAAGAAGCGGGGTCTAATTAACCCCTCCCCCAACCCTCAAAAAAAAAAAAAAAGGCAACATGAATTCTTACAGGCCTAGATTGACGATGGATTATAACTCTCCTCTCCAAGAGAAAGATGAATTGTGGGATCCAAACTATTCAGAATTTCATCGAGTATGAAGTCACTGCAGAGCATAATATTACAGTTTTTAACTTCTACATGACAATTTCTCATCAGATAACACCCCTGCACACATATAAGCATACACACACACAGAAGGAAATCCCAGGGGATATGGTACCTCTGTTCTAGAGATAATCATTCTCGAGGAAAATGTCTCCGCTTGAACTCCAAGAGAAGAGCCCTGCCCTGCATGAGAAACTAAAACACATCTAAAATCAAAAGATATTTTTTTCCCTATGGGTGGTGGTCAGGTGGTGTTGTATGGTTGGGGCAACAATTTTGTTTTCTCCTAACAGTCTTTTCTTTCAGAATAATCCTTCAAAAGCAATATACAAAGTCTAATGTCTTCTTATACATTGTTCCACTAATTCTCCCAATTCAGAAATGTATTTGAGAGAGTAAGAACTAAGAAGTTGCATAACTCTATTACAGAACAATTGTCTTTGCTCCCCGCTTCTTCTCATCCATGGCAATATATTAATGCTTGCATATCCCTTCATTGTTATATATCATAATTTTTGTAAAATTCCATCACTGTCCAATTAACTGCATGTTTTCTGCCTGGGAAAAACGAGTCCGCTTCATGCTTGCATATTCCTAGCAGTATACAAGTTTATGCTTGCCTATTCCCATCAACTACTATACCCACCCCTCTCTCTTCTTTATTGACAATTTGTGGAAATGCAAACATTTACCAATAAGAAGTTCTTGACTTATAGAATGAATATTATGAACAATGGGCTCCAACATGGAACCAACTTGATTCATCAAAAATATTATTAGATATGAGATATAATTTTTTTATACCATATTTGATTATAAGGAGGGCCACAACACTTGTATGCTCTTCTAGCCAGTAGCTACTATTAAGATTCTTTTAATGTACCACAACTATTCATGAATTTTTGAATCATCTAAAAAATAAGGGTCATGTTTCCTTTTAGGAGCTCTAACAGTTTACAAAAACACCCATTGCTATCTTCAAGGGCCCCAATGGTCCAGAAAATCTTTGGCAAAAAGGAAGTAGGGAGTCTTACTCCCTCATAATAAATAGTAAGATAAGATATTTTCTTTTATTCTGATATACATGTTTACAACTATTGCCATCCTCTAGGGCACCGAACAGACCATAAAATCTTTGACATTAAAAAAAAAGTGGCCAACTTCCTTATTATGACATAGTAAGATTAAATTTACTTCTGATATCTCAAAGCAATTTCTAAATTCTTTACAAGTTGAAGCTTAAAAGATAGATCTCATTACATTCCACTGAATTGAGACAAAACTTCAAAGATTGATGGGAGTAGGCCATGCTTAAAAAAGAAACAGCATCTTGTGCCTGGAAAATCGTTTCCATGATCAGGTCTGTAAATCAAATGAAGCTCAAGATGGTTAAAGACAGCCCAGGCCTTCTAGCAATCAAAAAAGCTGAACCATGACGGTTCACAGAATTCCGATGTTTCTTTCCCTTCATTCTCCAAGGAATAGTTGATAATATCGGTTTCTACAATTTGCAGCTCCAGCAATTAAACGTCTTACTCCTCCATCACCACATGTTTCTTTCCTTTCAAACACTCAAGAGGCTGGCTGACAATAAAAGTTTTCACAATTTTCAGCTCCAAGAATTAAATGTATGATCCCCCATGAAAATAAAAGCTTTTACAGGTTGTCGAACAACATCAACCCCCTATAGTTCAAAACCATATGGGCAATTAAAAAGTGAAGAACTGTTTCCACATCTGTGGACGTAGGTGGCAAGAATTGGCAAAGCAGAAAGGCAATACCCTGAAGATATCATGTGGGCAATGGTAAGAGCATTATTCTTTAGTCCATGTAAGTTGGCAAATGATATGAAATAGTTTTTTATTTTTTAAAGAATTTGTTCATCCAAAATATTGCAAAAAAAATTAAAAAGATAAAGGTCACCACAAAAGTTCAGAACTGAGTGATTGAAACAGAAGGTAAAAACAAGCAAAAATATTGAGATAATTTCAGTTAAAAAAATACTTCATTTTTCTCCCTTACTAATCCCCAGTAATAAAATCTCTCGGTGTAGAAAACTAAATATTTTTTATGGGGGAGGAATGTTAAACAAGAAAAGAAAAAGCAGCTGCATCACTTTGAAATTAAAGATAAACTGGAATTTCAAGGACAAACCTTGGTTCTCAGGATGCATTGTCAATATGACTCGTGTGTCTAGAACTCAATGCCTTTTCTGACCAGCACATTGGTGCATATCCAGCAACTGTTCTAAAGACACCAATGACCATCCATCCTTGCGCAAAGACCTTCTCGTTTAAGGAGTCCATATGTTTGCTTACATTGCCAAAGCCATAGATCTGAAGACCATTGTGTACTCTACCAGGTTTAGGCTTAAAAAGTAACTCATGCTGCTGCAGCATGCTGCATGCTGCTGTTTCAAAAAATTGCTAGAAAATAAAAAGACAGGTCACCACAAAAGCTCAGATCTCAGTGATTGAAACAGAAGGTAAAAACAAGCAAAAATATTGAGATCATTTCAGTACAAACCTTGGTTCTCAGGATGCATTGTCAATATGACTCGTGCGTCCAGAACTCAACGCCGTTTCTGACCAGCACATTGGTGCATATCCAGCAACTGTTCTAAAGACACCAATGACCAACCATCCTCTGTTTGCGCAAAGACCTTCTGGTTTAAGGAGTCCATATATATGCTTACACTGCCAAAGCCGTATATCTGAAGACCATTGTGCATTCTACCAGGTTTAGGCTTAAAAAGTAACTCATGCTGTTGTGCATAAGTCTCAATGACTTCTTTCAAGCTTAACTCAGAAGCTTGTTGTTGAGCATAAGCTGCTGCTGCTTTCTGCTGCTCAAACTGTCTCTGTTCTGTGACCCTAAGATAGCTAATATTCTCTCTAGCTCCAGGTTGTACCACCTCTATACCTTCAACAGCCTGGTTCATCATGTCAAGCCCAATGTTAAGCTGATATCGGACACGCTCATTCGCAAGCAATTCTGGTGGAAGTAGTCCTTTCCAGCCCAAATACCACTGTGTAACTTCTTCAAAATTAGGGTTAGAGCACAACCAGTGATACAAAACCTGTTGCCACTTAGTAAAAAAAGCAACTTCCAACATTGAGACCATGTGGTGAATTGGAATAGCAGATGCCCAAGACATAACCCAATAGAACTGATCTAGCTTTTGATTTGCTGGGTTCACCTGGAACTCGTGCATTATGTTGAGCAACTTTGGAACTATGTATCGAACAATCAGCTGTTCCCAACTGGCTGGATCAAATACAGTCTTCCAAGGAGACAGCATTGTGTAAGCGGAAACATCACTTGGGTGCCATGCATGAAGGACATTTCCCAGTTTGAACTGTATTGTGTGATACAAACTCTCCAACTTATGCCCCAACAAAGGAAGCCAAGGATGCACCCAGACATGAATAGACACGGTCTCCCGACGTGGATCCCATGATTCTACAGCATCTGATAGTTTTGGCATAACAACATTATCTAGAATGGTCTGAAGAACTGAACGAGGCAACAACTTCTCCCATGATTCCAGAAACCGCATCATTGGTTCCGGATCCCTGGCTTTCCATGTATTTGTCCCAGATATTCTCACAGCAGGAAAGACAACCTCCATGACCAACTGGACAAAGGGAGATGCAGCATCCGAGTAATCAAAGGGATCATCCCCTTGCAACAGATCTTTCCATAAAGACATCACCTCCAACCCATGCAATGGATTTTGAAGTGGATCCCATCCTTGGAAGACTCTAATCAGTAGAGGCAAGGCAAATGAACAAGCAATGCATGACAAGTTGCAGAGTTTGTAGTCATCAGTATATCTCCTATGTAACTCACTGAATGCCTTTGCAAGCGAATCCAGTGTCAAAGTCCCAGATGAGTTTTCCTCCCCTATCCGGTCCAATATGCCAACAATGAATTCCATATTATCTAATTGCTTCTTCTGCCGAATTGCCTCCTTCTGGAGCTTCTCCTTCTCCCCCTGCAAACTCACTGCAGTTTCTCTCTCATTCCTCAAATCCCTATCCAGCTTCTGTATATCAACCTCAGCTAAATCTACAATCAATCTGATATTATGTTGAAGCTCAGGCATTGGTGTATCATTCTCCCTAGCCTTTTCTTCAGCATTCAAGTTCTCCAAATTTGTTAAAACCCGAACCTGCGGTCCCCTCATATCAAGCACCTTCTGAACAACCTCTAGACCCTGCTCTTGCTTCTTTGCCAATAACTCTTCAGCAGTAATATATTCCTTCTTCTTACCTCGATTTTGCTTGGACCAAAGCTTCGCAGGTCGAGCAACTCCAGGTCCAGCTATCTTCTCCTCTGATTCTTCCAATACCGGCAAACTCGTCTCTTTGTAATCATTAAAACCCATTCCCATGTTTTTAGGACGCAACTTAGCTTCGATTGGAGCGACAATACCTTGCTCGTTCTTACCCAAACCTCCTCCTTTGTACCCCATCTTCTCAAGCAATTTGAACCCAATACCCTTCGTATGCTTCTCAAACACCCCTACATCACCAAACTGTGGTTCTTTCCTTCCTCCTTGAGATTTTGAAGCAATTTTGGACTTCTCCCTCTCTTGCTCCCGCCGTTGTGCACCCTCCTTGATCTTTCTCCCAAACGCAGTGGGCAGAAAATCATCATCATCACCACCACCACCACCATTCGCCTCTCTACTATCTTTCTTCGCCGAACTTGATTTAAACCCCAACCCTAATCCAGCATTATTTGCTCCAAGCCCCAACCCAGAGCTCCCGTCCTCCTCTGCCTCCACCTCCATCTCCATCTCCCCATTCTTCTCTTCCTTGGCATTTTTATCAATCTCCTGATTAGGCATCACTGTACCAGTGGAAACAAAATTCACGGGCTTGGTGAAATCGGACTTCTTGGAGAAATCCTTCCGTCGCTTCCTCGAAGAACCATCGTCGGCATCAGAATCGCTATCGGCAAAGACACCAAAGAGAACGTCTTCCTTGGTCTGTTGCCGTTTTTCCTTGCGTTTCCTACCATAGAACTCGCCACCAATCCATTGCCCATCTTCAAAATCGTTTTCCGTTCCAAATCTATCCATGTTCTGGTACTCATCCATATTCATTGGGCACTCACTAATCTGTGTCAGTATCTTCTTTTTCTTCTCTCTAGGGTTTCCGTTACGGACAAAGAAAACGAAGCAGAACAAAGCACGTGAGATCTTGCGACTGAGAAGATTTGGCTTCACGAAAATTAGGAAAAAACCCAAGAAACCCTAATTTGTTCGTACCTGTGATTTTCCACCGCAGGTTCTCGTACCTGTTATCCCGCCGGGTGGCAGTTCAAAAACAACCCAAATACAGGCGACTTTTTGGAACATTCTTCTTCACCGTCTCACTTCAGCAAATCCATTCTTCACGTACGCTGGACAGGCTACAAGCCCACTACCTCCTCCTTATCTCTCTGCCGAAACCGATTAAAAATGTATACATGCTATCACTCTCAGCGACACCAATATCAATAGTGTCAATACTATTTTGATATGGGACATTTTTTTTTGGTAAATTTTATGGACACCCCTCGTAAGTATTCAATATGTCACGAACATCCATACTTGATCAAAATATTCCAAACACCCCCTATTTTTTTATTTTATATTGACATAGAACACCCTTCACTATTCATCGTTATCGTTGTGCTGAAGGCGGAAGAAGCAAGAACAGGAACTTCTCCACCTGGAATACTGATCGTAAGAATTTTAATCGAACATATGAATTTCAACAACGTCTTCATCATTGATTTAATCCACAACATCCATGTTGCCTTTGAGATTCCAGAAGCCGATTCAGAGGCAAAGGAACTCAACGACTTTCAGCTTCAATTTCATCGTTGAGTTCTTTCAAGCTTCAAGATCATAAAAAAATCCCTGAACTTCTCTTTCTTTCCTTTTTTTGTTTCCCTCTCTGTATTCTATGAAACAGGAACTGCCTCGTGGCTTGAAGATGATCATAACTTAAATTAGGTTTGCCAATGAACTTCTTGAAGGTCGGAGTGGAGGAGATGGAGAGAAACCACGACCACTCTTCCCAATTCCCTCTCTTTTCTTCCCCTAGAAACCCAAGAACAGAACCCTTTTTCTTCCAAAAACCCACAAAAAAATGGAATATGTTAACGTCAACACAGCACCTACACTTCTTGGTACAAAGTCTTCTAATTGTTGGACAATACTAGGTTGGACTTTATTTCAAAGTTTGATTCGTCATGGGTTTAAGATTATATAACAAAGTTGAACCTGCAGTATCGATCTTTAATTTAATCAAAGTCGAAAAGAAAATCTGCAAATATATTTTGGAACCTACAACTCAAGGGAGGGGACCATTGAAATCTGCTTTCAATGAGAGAATGTTGAGAAGTGAAACATTAAGGATCTTTCCATTAATATTTTTGAATCACAAAAGAGAGGAGATACATACTATTCACCGACGTATGTTGTGTGATGATCCCTTGACTTCTACTAGTCATGACAACGTTCATCTTCAAGTCGCTGTAATAAAAACAAACACAAAACTTCTAGATTTCTTTCTCTTGATCTCTCAAAATATTTCATAGTGATGAACTAATATAAAATTTGACATAAACAAAAAAATGATTTAAAATAGATAGATAATGTGATGCATTCTTCCCATTAAGAATTGCTAATTAGACTAGGATATCCCTCTAATCTCTTTAGTCATCTAGGGTTGGGTTTTCTGATATGGGACATTGACGTGAAATGACATATCAGATGTATTGGAATCTGTCAACATTTCAATACATCTGTCAACATTGATTACCAATACTGCTATTATGGCAATTTAGCAATATAAGACCATGGCGGTGATTTGGTGATTTGTTGTCACGATTTAGTGATATGGCGCACATTTGGCTGCGAATTGACGATATGCTGATTTGATACCATGGTTGCAATTTAACGATATGATGACGATTTAGTAATATGACAACAATTTGGCAATATTGTCTCAAATTGATGATATGACACTATGTGATACTATGGTACCATGACATTGATTTGCACTATAACGATCTGGGGATTTAGCGAGTTGGCGTCATGACGAGAATTTAATGATATGATGTCATGGTGGCGATTCAGCAATTCGGCTAGAGATTACCGATTCTTCCTTTCGATTTTTCTGATACATCAATGCAAATCGATTTTAATCACGATATCGATAGATATTGAATCGATATCATCCTTCATATCGACATGGATATTGTATCTTATTTGCTTCAGAAAGTTGCAAGAAAAAGAAGGTATTTGCAATGGATCGATATCAAATCATATTGAATCTAGGGCTGCAAGTTTGGCCCTATTGACCCAAACCCACCTTGGCTCGCCCTGAGCCCGAACAAGGCTTGGGCTAAGATTTCTGGCCCTGAGAGTAGGTTAGGGCCAGAAATTCTTAGCCTTGAGTCAGGGTCAGGTCGTGTCAGGGTTGAGACCTCGGGCTTAACCCGACCCTGATTTTGACCCTAATTTTTTATCCTAATTTGGGCACTGAAGAAATTTCTTTATTTATTAAAAAATAGAAGCTATTACTAATATAAACAAATGCATAGGGCAATTGACATTTTGTGTTGTAAAAATACTAATTGCTACCAAAAGATCTTGGGTTCAAACCTCCTCTCTCACATCTTCTCTAGACTTGTTATTTTAATTTAATTATTACAGGGCCAGGGCCAGGCCAAGCCCCAATCAGAGCAGGCTTGGGCTGAGCTTGGCCAGTCAGGGTCAGGGTTAGGGTCAAGATATTTAGGCCCTGAGTCAGGGTCAAGGCAGTCCTGGGCCCAGCTAAGAGGACTCCGGGTTGGGCTAGGGTTTTAAAAAACCTGGCCCAATCCGATCCTGTTGCAGCCCTAATATACATGGCGGGATAGCAACGTACGATAAAGTGCAGGCTCCAGTACAGGTCCCGCTCTTATAGAATATGTTTTGAAATTCAAACTTAAATTGACATTCCTACTTCCCAGGTTAGACGTTCAGATACAGATTCAAATAACATAGCACATGTAAATGATGTACAATCACCCAATCAGGAAGCAATTTTCATCACTTGATCAATGAGGTGGCCTTAAATTATGGATGGAAACAAATGTAGATTATATGATATTGTTCCCATAGTGACACTTTCCTCTGATCGATAATTCACGTCTCCCGAGTCCTGATAGAACTCTCAACAATTCCTCCAGAGCACCACACATCCACTCAATACAGGCAGTGTTTGAACGCCTCTCTTACTATAAACTATCAATAAGTGTGTCACAGTCTCTCAATGGGTTTATTTCAGAAGTCATTCTGTTTATATTTGGCATTGCACACACAGTTGCAATTTCCACCATGAAACAGAACACAAATCAAATGATCTTTGCAATGTCTACATAAAACATACTGCAACTGCTTGATGCCATTACGGTGTCTTATCCTCTATCCTATAACTGCACCCAATTTGATTTTTTTTGCATACTGACCTCACCCATTTCCTAACACGATTACCAAAAGAGACCTTCATCCTTTCCCTTATAGAAAGGGAAGATTACATGTACCAGTGCAACCTTCGTGACAAACTGAAACGTATTCAAACAAATAGTACACCCAATAGCTCACTAGTGCAAATTATATCCTAGACCACATTCACGTAATGGTCACTGTGGTACCATAAATTATGAACTTTCAAGATTTAACTTATAGTAGGCAAGTTTGACCACCATTTGGCTCCAGCTAAAAATCATCCATATGCTGCAATACTTCCTAAAAGCCCAAAACAACATTAACACATCAATCTTCATGAAAAGGAAGAGATGTACAGCAGTTGGGGATTTAAAAATCGGATATGGGCTATTCCTATACAGCCCCCAACCCCCCCAACCCAACCTAACCCAACCCAACCCAAAAGAAAACAAAAAAACACATTAGATGCCTGGAATGGACGGATTCTGAGGCCGATCCAAATTCTGGGTGTGTACCCAAAAAAAAAAAAAGCATTAGATGGGTGGAATATACCAATTCAAATCAGACTTCTGGGTTTTTAAACCCTAAGGGGAGGATATGTAACATTTTCTAAAAGCACAAAAGAAAAATTCATTCGTCGACCTTCATAGAACGAAGAGGTGTCATAGAAGGCATGGTTAGATGACCGTGAAACTAGCCTAAAATGGTCACTCAATGTCCATCTAGCCTCCTGTTTATCGCTTGAAAAAGACAATGGAAAAACCAAGCTCATCATAGCTTCCATTAGGTCCCAACTGTAAGAGAACTTACTCCTATATCCAATAGAACAAACAAAAACTGTGCCACAATTACGCTGGGAAAAAAATCGACTGTAAGGAAAGTATCCGAGAGAAGGGAGAATCAATTTGCTCGTCAGCTTCTTAGCCTAGCCACTTCACCTCACCCTTTCAGGTTTCTTAAAAATATATGTTTCAAGTGTGGGAAGAACCTGTAGACCAGATCCCTAGAGCAGAATCACTGAAGAATAGAACCAAAGCATTCTTTTGACCTTAACGTAAGACCAAGGTTTGAAGAATCAGTGAATCAGATTGGTCATTGGCCAATTTGTATCAAAATCGGTCTCGGCCAATTCCAATTTCTACCGTTTTGGATTAAAATATTCACTTCAAGATTCTCCTGATTTCTACAGTTGTGGACTGATTCCAGGGTTCTTCTGACTGATTCTGATCCAATCTGAGTCAGAATTAGCTTGCCCACCAAAATTGAGCAAGTGTTACTTTCTTTACAAAATTCGTGGTGCGAAGCTCGAACAGCATAGGCTCCTGAACCATATAAAATCAATAGATAGCTAGTACCGAAGCTTAAGTGCAAACTATTTGGCTGAATTAGTGGCTTGTCTAACGGATAAATGAATATATATGGTCCTGATTTGGGGGAATGTGTATTGCTAGCTTGAGATAGTGCTTAAAAAACCAGAAATCATATGAAAGATTGACTACATTAGAGCTTGAGTCAGAAGATGGGATGCGTTCGACTACATGACAAAATGATCAATCCTATGAGGACCTAAGAACCTCTAACATCATTAAGTTCTCAATCAACCTCTATCCTTTCAAGTACAAGGAAGGAGGACCCTATTAATAGAGTAAAACCAAACAGAGCAAAGTTCAAGTAGTTACATCTGTATCCTCCATACCACAGGCAATAGAACTGTACTACCTACCCAGTCTTCGAAACAGGACTATTTGAAGAGAAGGGGCCAAGGCAGGTAGACAACAACCATAAGGATCTAGGATTCAAACAAAGAAGTTACGAGTAAGGATGAACAGAGACTCGACTAATTAGCTATCAAAACAAATAGAAAAGGGAGATTCAATGAATCCCATAAAACTACTACAAATACCTCTACTAGGTCCCCATTCGTCATCAATAGTCTTTCTAACAAGCTGCCTACACAGAGACGATACACCGTTCATGAATGAGTGTTATTGAAAACTTGAGAAGAGTAGCAAAACTCAATTCCTCATAGGATCGGTCATCTCGTCTTGTTATCCAAAGGGCTACAATGTTCAGATTCAAGCCCCAAAGCACAACCAATTCTCTATATGATTTCTGATTACTATAGGGTTAGCTTGTTGCACACACACCCCCCACAGAACCAGTACCACATTGCAAACCCCTTCCTTCTATCAAAGCAATGGGGTGACAACTCACACTACTTGTCCATTACATGAGCCATCAATTCCTAAATGGTAAGGGTTAGAATTTAGAGTGGGGGAGGGGGGAGAATAAAAGAGTGGAAGGTAGATCCAACTGACTAGCAAGCATGATCAGGGAATTGACAAAATTTTAACCTCAGAATTTAATTTCAAGCAAAATTAAATTTAACTGCACCAAAGTAAAACTATAACAACACATTAAAAGTTATAGTAACAAGTCGCAATCATTTTCCTAACAAAATGTTATAGTAGACCAAAACCGAAAAGCTTCTCATATTTTCCATCCGGAAACTAACCCATTTGATCTTCACTAGAACTGAAGGAAAAGTAGATCACCACTCAGTCCCCCTTTCTCCTGAATGAGCATCCTTCTGTGAGCCTAGCTCGTCCACCCGTAGGCTGGCACAACACCGTTTGGCAGTTCCCACAAACCACAACGGTTTGTGAGTGGCTAAAAACAGTAGTTCTGCGATCCAAAATAGAACGTGTATATACAGAGTAGCGGCCCAAATTGATCAAATAAATTTGGAATAAAGTAATCGAAATCAAATAAAAAGGAACAAGAAAAAGATAAATCAAAGAACTCACATGTTAAAACATCCTTGGCATTTCACGTCCTTCAAGAGAGAAACAAGATCATCAGGCAGACAGATTGCATCGTCAGGAAAAAATAAGTTAACTAAAAGAGTGTGTGAGTTACCATGAAAAAGGAATTTGGAGACTGCACTAAACGCTTAAGTTTGTGCCTCTTCTTTTCAAGCTCAGCGGGAGGGTTGAGCAAATCAATGTCGTTGGGAAGAACCTGGGTTTGCAAAATTCACCATTAAAAAAAAATATCAAAACAAGAGCCCCAATCCCAAGTCCGGTCTTTAAACCTAAATTTAGGACCATTTAACTAGGAAAAGGGGTAGATCCGAGAGGAAGCAACTACAGTGAGTAAAAGAAAATTGTTGAAAACATCTTCGATCAAAAAAATAAAGGAAAAACAGACAGAGAAGATCACGCTCACCATTTTTGCAGAAACACTTGCAGAGACTGCAAACCCTAGAAAACCCTTAAGCGGTTAAGTATGAAGCTAATTAGAGGAAGATTAACAAACACTGGGAGATTAATCTGGAGAGAAGACGTACCAGAAGCCGGAGAAGCTTTACTAGGGTTGAGAAACGCGCGGGTGAGCAGGGAGGGACTTTTGAGAAGTTCTCTTTGAAAACCCTAAAACGACTTCACTTAAATATGTGAATTGATTCTTTTGTAAATTGGGCTTCTACATCAGCCCATTAGATGGATTAATTCTCGGGAAATATACTCGGCCCGACCCTAACCCTGACTTCGGGCCTCAAAATTTCAATCCTTATCCACCCTTAGGGATGAAAAATCTAGCCCAGGCCCTGTTTGGGCTCAGAGAGCCAAACTTACACCTCTATGATATAGACTGGTATAGTTTGATCCAGACCGATACAGCTCAATACATATTGATATGATCGATACCGACCGATATATGTCGATACGGCCATTAAAAACCAATGTGACTATGATTATGATTTTGTTTTTGAGATCAGAGATTGAAGGATATTTCATGGAAAAATGATATTTCACAGAAATAAGATAGGTTTTAGAAAAACTTGATCTTTGTGTTTAAATCATGGTTTTTTAATCCTATTTTTTGTTATAACTAGATAGATTTAGGTAAAACTAAGTTAGTTGACGCATCAAACTTGATCATTTGCCAGGATTTGTACTCAAATCAAAGAAAATCTTTTGTCTTGTTATACAATGTTCTCCATTCTAGTGTTTATGCATGGAACATGTCAACATTTAGAAAAGGACCTGGTTGGTTTACTGAATTAAAAATCATAAAATGCAAGCATACTGGAGGGATCAAGTGTCAGGATAGATTCATTGATTTTAGGGTTCATCTTCCCCCAAATGGTTTAGGGTTTGATTTTCAGTATCAAACCCTAAACAATTTGGGGAAGACGAGGGCAATTTGGTCACTTTACTCTTTAATTTTGGTGGGTTTTTGTCACAAGGGCATTTTGGTCATTAGATTCCCTGAAACTAGGGGTGTAAATGAATAACCGAAATCCGTTTCCGTATCCGTGTCTATATCCGTTTAACACTATCCGAATATGTCCGAAAACTAAACGGATGCGGATACGGATAGGGTATAGCTATCCAAAAAGCTATATTTACATGTAAACGAATAAAATATCCAATCCGTATCCGTTTAGTACTATCCGAATCCGTCCGATAGCATTTCGGATGCGGATGCGGATATAGCACTATCCAAGCCGAATTCGATCCGTTGACAACCCTACCTGAAACTAATGTCTAATATTCTAGACTAATAGATTGGACTAAAGTGTTATAATATTTTGAAAGTAACGGGGCAAGTGTAAATTGTAAAGTTGTAAGAATGCATTTGGACAAATGGGCATTTTGAGGAGGGCATTTGACAAAAACCCTTTTTTTTTTTTGTCGGGTAAATGATACCAAGTTCTTTTCCATTTTGATAAATTATAACTTAAGTGCCCAATGTTTCATATATTGTGTTTCAGATACCTAAACTGGATTTTTTTACTTTTTCGAGATACTGCGTAAAGCATTCCGCCATAGTGGTTCCTATTTCCTATTTTATTCTTGTATGTAATTTTTTTTATTTTTTAATATAATAGTCCCTCTCTTTTTAATTTCTTGTTCTCTTCTTCTTATTTTCTTTTTCTTCCTTCAACCCCACCGACCCTCACTCCCTGCTACAACCCAAGTACCCTATCCAATCTCACCCACCCCTAAACCCTGCTGCAGCCAGCTACCACCATGCCCCCATCCTCCTCGTCTCTCCCTTCCTCTGTTCCTTTCCCAATCTCCTACCCCTACAGTGATCTCAGGCCCGCTGCGACCCCAAACCCCCCCACAATGTGGTGGGGTGGTTGGGTTCTATCGAAAGCATACACTTTCCACGTCTCCAATATGAGAGCTCGGATGGCTTATATCATAGAATGGATGGTTTTGATCCTCAGCAACAGTCTTTAACAAAGAACATTCTCGTTGAATGTATACTTCAAATGGGCTCTTACCTCTCTCAAATCAAAATAGATCTCTCAAGAACATATAAGAATTGGGAAACACGACTTGTTCACGACCTCTCTGAAACTTTCGATTTCATCTTTAAGAAACAAAAAATTTAATTAAAAATAATCACATACATTAAATCATTTGCAAGAGAATATATTGAATCTTGGCTTAGAATTAATCAAATAGAGAGAACTAGTGGGGATACCATGTTACAAATCTTGACAAGAAAAGAAAAAACTAGAGAAGAAACGATAGAAGAAGCAGAGATAGAGAAGAAAAAGAAGAGAACTCGATGCACTGAGTTCCTTTCCTACAATTTTTGTATTTATAATAATAACCAATTATATCAAAATACGAAACTCATTCCTGGTTAACCAAGAAACTAAAAATAATAAGAAACTAACCTAACAAGGAAATTAACATAAAACGGTGGAAACAAACTACAAAACCAAGATAAGGACAATCCCCCAATTCATGGTAAATTACCCAAACTAACCTTGTACCACCACGGCACAAGGGCCCATTCTCAACACTCCCCCTCAAATTGGAGTACATGTAGAGCAAAAAGAAATCTCCACCTTCAAACAAAAGCACAAGGTAACAATTGTAGCACCACCCAGCAGCCCATCACCAGCTTAAGCACAATGGCCACCAATCAATAACAGTAAGTAAAAGAAACCATGTCGAATAGAACCAAACAACAACGAGCAATAATAAGCGATAGAAAACCCCAACCGCGATCAAAAGATCATATAACAACAACAACAACAACATCACAAAATCTTCCCAAGGAAGATAGATAGTAGATAGGCATTTTCCCAAAAAAGACTTGTGCCTAAAGGGAAGGAGGGGAAGAAGAAGTGCAGAGATAATACTGTTGAGTTCATTGCGACTATAAGGCCTATTTGGGATTTCAGTTTCTGCCATGATTGATGGTGTTGACAACAGAGTCTTCTTCAGTCACTCTTCTTTGTTCTCTTCTGCTATTACACCTTTCGTTGGAACTGATTCTCTAGAGCCTAAGTTCGCTACTCACATGAATTGCGCTTCTCCAAAGCCCGGCCAATAAGAAGCATGATCCCTTGTTTTACCATCTGTTATCTTTTTTTTTTTTTCTCTATCTGCTTCATTAACTGTATTTACATTCTTCAGACCCACTGATATATACCAAACTTTTGTCATCTGACATCAGCCGAAGTCGCCGCAGCTGAGCTGCTTAAAACATAAAGGGGCAGTATCACTAGATTTTTATAGCTGTCGACACCATTACATAAGAGAGAAGAAGAAGAAGAAAATACTATTAAAACCATTTTTCTATTTAATTATTTTTTTGGTTGAAGAAGTCTTGCTTTAGTTGTTCTTTGAGAACTGAATTGGTTAGAGTGAAAACCCAATTTTGATCTTCTATTTTTCCCAAGCTTTTGTTGATGAGGTTAGTTCTCACTAGATTTCCAAGACGAAGAGAGCCGAAACGTGAAGGTGTCGGTTTGGTGGGACTTCCAGAATTGTTCTGTACCTTCTGGGACCAATGTTTTAGAGTGACCCAGAGAATTACTTTTGCCCTTAGAGCCAATGGAATAAAGGGACGTGCTACAATCACGACCTTCGGGGATGTGGTGCAGCTCTCAAGATTGAATAAAGAGGCTTTTTCTTCCACTGGGGTCTGCCTTAACCATGTTCCTCACGGTTAGTTTGAATTTATTCAATGTTGTCATAAATTTTTTTCTGAAAAGAAAAAAAACCATGACACGTAGAATTTGGGACACTTTCATCGCTCCAGCCAGCCTTTGATTTGACATGTGGTGTTGATTATCTCGATTATCTCGGATATTTGTAATGAGGTTATAACCACAACCACAGAACTCATGAAATGTAAATGAAATGTAAGATACCTGTTACAATTAGTCAAAACATTAGTTAGTTTGGGTGTGCCATTTACCTTTTTTAAAAGGGTAAATTACGTCACCCTCCCCTGTACTTTGCCCTAATTACATGTTCCTCCCCTTGGTTTTCCCACCTTACGTTTTGACCCCTTATGGCTGACGGGGTTAGGGTGCTGTTAGTTAATGGTTTGAAAAAACAATGTTATCCTTTACTAACAAATTAAAACTGCATTTCCAATTCTACCATTTTCATCATCTTCAACCTAAAATACTTCTTTCTTTCCTTCTCCATCGCCAGCAGCACCACCACCACCACCACCACTACTGCCGCCATCTCCTCTTCCTCCTCCACCGCCAGCACCACCACCACCGTCACCGTCACCGTCACCGTCGATGGTGATATACATGGTGATATACGAGGGTCTAACCACCTACCAATGAAACTCAAATTTGATATTAACCAATTAATGGCCAAACAGAAAGCTCATATTTAAGGATCCCAAAAGATGGTTTCATGAGAGCTTGCACCAGAAACTGGAAACACCTTCTACAGATCAAGCTCATTCCATGGTTTCAGATTGATTTATGAAATTATTAATTATCTGTCCAGCAATTTTTCTTCGTACTGTGTGTGATTATTGCCCTCCAAGGACACCTACTTCGATCCAGTTTTGTGGCCCATCTGGGCTGTGGTCTGTTGGCAATAAGAAATCTCCATCTCAGTCTGGTGGTATCCTGTTTTTTGGCCTATTTCTCTTAAGAACAAAAATACATTTCAGAAATTCACAGGTGCATAGTTGAACCAATTGTATAAGTCTTGATTCAAGACCAAATGACAAGTACTTCTAAGTTACCGAACTGCTACAGAAAACCATCTATAAAAACCCCTCACCTGAAACCCCTTCCTAAAACACTCATTACTAGCTTAAACCCCTACCTGAAACACCTCCTTGAAACCCCTGTCGATTTCTGAAACCCTGTTACTAGCTTCAAACCCCACCTGAAACATCTCCTTGAAACCCCCATTACTGCGCTGCTGATTCCTGAAACCCTAAAGGGTATCGGCAGTGCACTTCACCGAAATAGCTCCTCTCCCTGAACCCATACTTGCCAATCCACCTCCCTAAAACTCTGTGCTCGCATCCCACCTGACCTTGCGGGTCCATGGTGACCTGCAAATTCGGGAACTAAAAAAATAAATAAAAAATAAAGCTGTTTCAGATGCGTTATGGGTGTTTGATTGAACAGAGCTTGAAGAAGACGAGAACTCCTCTCTTGTCAATGATGATATTTGTTTAAAAAACAAAAGAAACCCCTTGTTTTAGTCTTTCATATGCACAACAGGGGTCTTAGATGGGTTCTTTCATGGGTTATTTTTTGGCCAGCTCTGGTATTAAATGAACAACAACAAAGGTGGGGGTGAGGCCGTGAGGGAGGGACAAGGATAAGTGGCGGGGGTGGGGAGTTGCAGAGGGCAGAGAGTGAGTACCTTCTGATCATCGACGATTTTAGGTTAGGAGGTTGCAAGAAAAGGGGTTGTAGGAGGAGGAGGAAGGAGGGTAAAAGGGTTGCCTGTGGTTAGGGTTTAGTGAAGTGGAGAGGAAGAGATGGAGGAACTCCATTTTTGTTCTCGCCGGAGTTTGCCGGAGAAGGGGTTGGACGAGGAGGAGGAAGAAGAAGAAGGGTAAAAGGGTCTATTTATATGAACCCAGGTTAGTTTGGGGATTAAATCATAACGGTAAATGGGTCATCTCACAAGGATCCAAGGTTAGTTTGGGGATTAAAAAAAATTTTACTACGCCACATCAGCATTTAACAGACGGACGCTAACGACAGGAGTGTAATAGTAATTTTATTCAAAGTAGAGGGGAGGGGTATGTAAGGTGGGAAAATCAAGGGGAGGAACGTGTAATTAGGTCAAAATACAGAGGAGGGGGATGTAATTTTCCCTTTTTAAAATAATGATGGTTTTCTTTAGAATAATAAGAAACAAGTCAATTTTAACAGGCACAGGAGTTTAAGCATAAATGTATAACAAACTTAAAATGCAACCAAATTTGATAGTTTAGTTTTTAAGAGGGAAGCACCCGTGCAAACAGGTGTGGACGAAGTGGAAGCGAGAATGTCGGCTTGAATAGCAAACATTGGTCAGAGAGTATGACTCCCCTAAAGAATCAAAATAGAATCAAATAGACGGTGTTTTTTTAATGATTGAAAGTGGAATGACTATGAAAATCCATAATAATAATATGTACAATAGTAGAGAGATTCACTAGCAAACATAGATTTTAATTACTAACTATAGTGAGTTTTAGTTAGGTACAAAATCATTATTGGTAATGATTATAAAATATTTTTATCATTTTTTTCCTTCTCTTCAATTCCAATCACGCACATGCAGCCGTACGGTGCCCACTATTTTGCCCTAGATGTGCCTCCCCTCGTATACTTCATGTGAAGGTTCCCATAAATAAATTTTTTTTTCCTATTATTTTTAGAAGATGATAAAAGGAGGCTTTCTGAACATAAAACCAATTTGTAAAACTATGAGTCCCCAATTCCACTTTCATTATGTTGACAACCATTCAGTTTAAATTCACAAAGTAAATATTTGGTTTTATCAAAAAAAAAAATATTTCTACATTAACTAAGAATAAAAATACTAAAACAACAGAGTATTTCTCATTACTAAAATGTACCCTATTGGCAGGGATAAAATGAAAAATGAGCATCACCTATGTAAAGATATGACAAGTATTCGAATATCTTCATAATATATATCATTACTCCATCACTTCCATTATAAAAAACCATTAGTTAGAGAGCAACAAGTAACTTAATGAATAACAAAAAATTAAATGATGACTTGTCAACCATTCTTTTTGTCTAATAGATAAAATATACTCTATGTGCTTGCATACACCAATCTTAAGCAAATAAAAAGGAAAAAAAGATATGTTTAAATGTACACTTACCAAATAAATTAATAAAATTGGTTTCCTCCAATGTTTTAGTCTTAACATTTGAAGTTGCACTGTTATAATTATTTTCTTTTATCATAACAACATAAGTCTTGCTCATGATGGAAAAGTAGAAAAACGATGTCAAATGACCGCCTTAGCACTATGAGTTCTTACATACAATACTATGTAGCAATGTGTAGTAATTGTGTGAATACATTGCTCACATCAAATGCATGTGTTTCAATAACCGTTTGATGTCATGCATTTTATAAAGGTAATGAAATGCATCTTGTACACTGCTTTGTTTGGTCCTTCCATCCCCTCATTGTCCCAATTGAATCTCCTCTACAGGAGACTGCAACCATTTGAACTCCAGAGGAAGAACTCCCCAACTACTGAAAATGAGGGCTCCAAGCATCTACCTGGGCTGTAGATAAAACATGTTGCAGATCCCATCTTAGATCGGCTGTGCATGAACATCAACTGCTGGATTAATATAAAAACAAAATTCAAACTCTATTAAATGTGAGTACTGGCAAACGGTTTTTAGAAACCACTGTAATATACTTCATCCAGAAAATAACCGTTGCGAAAAACACAGCAAACTATAGCACCAATTACACTTATGCAATTGAAGGAAAATTAGCTGTAAATCTGAAAATAGAAACCAAGTACTCCTAGGTACAAAATAACTAGAAAAAGTTCTACTTTTATTAAATCATGAAGAGATAACCTAAGTTCATGAACTTCACCAAATCATGAATATTCCCAAAACATGGAAATACAATAAAAGGGCAGCAAATCAGCAATCATATGTATGAGTACCAAAAGTTCATCAACAATGCAAATCACCAGTAATTGCCACATGAACATTCACCATTACAAAAATGGTGAAACCTCTTCCCATCTCTCACAACAATCTCTCTCTCCACCACCTTTGACATGAACTTGAATGCACTGTGGCAATCACCGCAAATCCTTAGGTTTTTGAGAACTCTAATAGTGGCTCCACGGGGAAGCTTCAAGAGCCCATAAACAACTGCAAGCTTCTCACTATGAGTAGATAAGGAATACTCTTTCAGCTCAGACTCCACATCATGCAACACACATTTTGTGTCTGGAATATACCCTAACTTCTTCATCTCCGGTACTAGTTTCTCAAGATAGTTGTACACCTCTTGCACCTCTGGATGCACTGTGTCATCCACCAAAAACACATGAACCTTGTTTGCAACCTCAACCCAGCTACAACCAGGCTCCTTCTTCACTCCTCGATCTCTCATCACTTTCCTCACCTTAGCCACATCATCCCAACGACCCACGGTAGCATACATATTAGACAGCAAGACATAGGTTCCATCATGCTTCGGCATCAGCTCAAAGAGCCGTTCTGCAGCTTGTATCCCTAGGTCCATATTCCCATGAACACGGCAACCAGCAAGAAGTGCCTCCCAGATGGGTGCACCTGGTTCAAATGGCATTTTTTCAATCACATTTTTTGCCTCTGAGAATTTCCCAGCTCGGCATAACAAATCAATCAGACGAGCAAAATGATCTTCTCCTGGGGTGATGGCATATATGCTCTCCATAGACTCAAAATACTCACAACCTTCTTTAACTAGACCAGCATGGCTACAAGCAGAGAGAACAGTGAGGAAAGAGATCCGATCAGGTAGTATGTCACACTCCAACATTCGTTTGAAGAGCTCAAGTGCCATTGCACCGTGTCCATGCTGCCCAAGAGCAGCAATCATGGCATTCCAAGAGACACAGTCCACAGAAGGCATTGTAAGGAACGCTTGATGGGCTGCCTCAACAACTCCACACCTTGCATACATTGTTATGAGTGCATTCCCAGCTGATAGGCTTGAATCAAATCCAAAGCGAACGAGCAGAGCATGAAGCTGGCGGCCATGCTCCAGTGCTCCAAGTCCTGCACTAGCAGTGAATGCGCCTGCAAATGCATAATCACAAGGTTGAAGGCCTTCAATCCTCATCCGGTTGAACAGCTTCAGACCTTCCTCGCCAAGCCCGTTCTGTGCAAATCCTGATATCATGACTGTCCATGTCAAAAGGTTCCTCTCTTGCATCATCTCAAACAAACTTTTAGCTTCTTCAATACACCCTGAATTCACATACCCTGATAAGATTGCATTCCATGAGACGAGATCCCTCTCCAACATATTATCAAAAATCCACCGTGCCTCAACTACTTTACCACTTTTCCCATACAATGTGACCAATGCATTATTCACAGGCAATGAAAAATTGGGTGCAGGTTTTACCTCTGTGCGCAAAATATATGCATGAACCTCCTTGCCATAGCAGAACAATCCTGCAGTTGCACAAGCACTGAGTACACTTGTGTAGGTAAACTCATCAAGCTGAATTCCCAAAGAATGCATCCTCTTAAACAACCCCAGTGCATCAGAAATGAACCCATGGTGCACATAACCTGAGATCATGGCATTCCACACTACATCCAACTTAGCTGTCATGCATTCAAATAGCAGACGAGCAGAATTAAGATCACCATTCCTGACATATCCTGTAATTATTGTTGTCCATGATAATTCATCTCTTTTAGGCATTTCATCAAACAGCCTCCTAGCAGAGGCCATTGATGAAGAAGAGAATGGTGCACACTTCGTATAAAGAGATACAAGTGCATTCAATACTGAAACAACAGAATGTGTTCCTAACTTCACCACATCGCAATGTAACTGCTGGCACTGCTTCTCATCATTGACAATGAGCGCCAATCCACTGAGAACGCTAGTAAATGTGTAATCATCAGGTGGCAAACTCTCTCGCTTCATGTCGCAGAATAGCTTAACAGCACCATAACCATCGCCATTATGAGAGTAGCCTGTGATCATGGCATTATAGGAAACAGTGTCACGAATGCTTAGTGGTGTTCCATCAAATATTTCACGGGCAAGTTTTGCATCCCCTGCAGCAGCATAGGCGGCTATCAGGGTTGTCCGCGCAACAATGTCTGGCTTGGGAATTGCGTCGAATAGGTGGCGAGCATAAACAAGGTCCTCAGATTTGCAGTATATATTGATCAGACGGTTGAGAATGTGACCACGGGCTCTGAACCCAGATGTGAGCATGTGGGCATGGACGGTCCGGGCAAGGGAATAGGAGATGGGACCCTGAGGGCAGCAGAGATGCAACTGAGCAGCGTAACGGTTGGCCAATGCTCGCACATCGGTTTGGCAGAGGAGTTCGGTGAGAGCTGAGGATGTGACGGCTGCATGTTTCATGTTTAAGATTCCTAGAAACCATGTTTTTTTCAGGGTTCCGATCTGATTTCTGGGAGATTATCACATTCGGCAGATAAGCCGACGACTCTGATTGCCGAAGGGATGTAGTTGACACAGACTTGGGCAGCAAAAAATACGAAGAGATGGAAATATAGCACAAGATTTTGTTTACGTTCCTCGTGTTGGATCAAGGCATTCATTTGTCTCGACTCTCCATATTATCATTTGATGCCATAACCAGAGAATTAATATACTTTGTCATGGGCTGCCACAATTGCTTTGGCTTTCAGATTGTGGTATGGTTAACATCCTCTGAGAGACCATCCGAACTCCACAGCTCAAAGGGTCTGATCACTAATTAAAGGAGAAAATAAGGATTAAATAATATCATAAATATTGATCAGAGATTTATGGGAGTGTCTCAAATCTGAATGACACCTATATAGGTGTATTTAGAATTTAATACTTTCTTTTAATTGTCTTTTATTTTATTTTTAAAAATTCTTTTAAATAGGGGTATAAAAGGATTTTTAAAAATAAGTTCAAAATGACATATCATTATGTCATTATCAAAATATGTTATTGACTTATGGGGAGCTGTTTTCTGGGTGGGACGTAGGGGCCATGCTGCACACGTCAACCAAGAACGCACGTGATGGCACAAAAGGAGATGGAATTTATGCCATACATGGGGGCATGGCGGTCCTTCCGACCCCTATTGTGCATGGGCATGGCCCTTGCGTCCCATGTAGAAAACAATCTCCCTTTGTCATGTACATTTTTCAAGCACATGTGAATTGACGTTATTACCCAAAAAAAAAAAAAACACACAATTCAAAGTAATAATCCTACCAAATGAACTGCCTAGTGCAGTTTTTTTTTTTTTGGTAGGAACTTCCTAGTGCAGTTGGTGAGCTGTGGCGCGCTTCATGCCCATGCTCACTAGGAGGTCTCGAGTAAATATATATAAAAACTCCCACTTTCAAAAGATATGAAAAATTAATAGTGAAGTAGCATAAGGAAGGAGTAAGCATGTTTATCCGGATTTTTTTTTTGTCAAAATCCTCTAATCTTTTGCTTGATCAAATTTTGTGGTATGCTTTGGAGCATCTACTTCGATCTTTTGGTGGGAATGGGCAGTGGCGTGCACCATGCTTTGCCCCAAAGAGCTCTAGTTTCGTGTATGGTAGGGTATGTCCTGTATAGTTGTTCGTCTTCTTCATTTCCCATTAAACATGAGGTTCAATCTAGGGATGTAAATGGATATTCGTAAATCCGTATTCGATCCGCGTTCGTATCTGTTTAGGAGAATCCGAATCCGTCCGAAACTAATCGAACACGAATATGATAATCCCCCTATCCGACCGATTATTATCCGATTCGTTGAGTAGTCCAACGGTAATAAAATATGTGAAATATAACTTTGTGTTTGTCTATCCTTTTAAGTTACCTTATTGGATTTTGTTATCTTATTTTTATAAATTTATAAGTTAAGATAATGTGATTCTTTTTCTAGATTTGTTATTGATTTATATATATTATTTTATGCAATGTGCTACATGGAATTACATATCTATTAAAAAATCAAAAGTAAAAAACGTAAGAGAATAAAAGACTAAGAAGAGTAGAAGAAAGGGTAATAACTGAACTCTCAAGTTTCAACCCTAACTTTCATCATAAAAACGATAACTATGTCAACGGATAGTCGAAAAATCGTATTCGATCTGTATTCATATCCATTTAGGAGAACCTGTATTCAAAAAATCATTATCCGAAAATTATTCAAATCTGTCCGAATACCGATAGGATATTATCCGAATCCGTCCGAATATAAACGGATACGAATATGATAATGTCACTATCCGACCGAATTCGATCCGTTTACATCCCTAGTTCAATCACATATACTGGGTCACCTTTTGTTGAAATGATCTTCTCACAGTCGGCCCCCCGATCATATATGCCCGCTCCATCAAGCAGTTTTGGTGAGTCCACATATACATCTTCATGGCTTGGTGATCTATATCCTAGATTGGATTACCTTGAAAATGATGATAATACCAGCTCTAGGGCTGTTGTGGTGGACTTCAAGAGTTTTTTCATGCATAGTACGGTATGAACATCATAGGTGATACAGTCAAAGGAACGGTTTTGTCGGTCCCAGAGCAACATCGATCTTCTAGAGAGGTTATGACTCTCCCGAAACTTTGTTGTACTGAGATAGGCAACCCAAGAGGGGGGTGAATTGGGTATAAAAATAAAACTCAAAATTCAATGGTCAATTACCCAAGACAACAATGTTTGCTCAAAGAGATATTGATGGATAAAGGGTTTGCACAAGGGAGAGACAGAGAGAGAGAAGAGATTTATAACGGTTCGGCAAATCACTTACGTCCACTCCCAAGTGATACCACACTATTTGGCTTTCCACTGAACAAACTCAATCACTCTTGCAATGTTTTTGCTGGGCCACCAGATTTCGCATAATCTATTCTTGATTTGTATGAATACTTTGTCTTGTCTTGTCTTGTCTTCATCTCTTGCATAGAAGTTCTTGAACGACAGCCACCTCAACTTCAACATAGGACTTTGAAATGACTTAACCTCAACCTTTTTCAGTTTTCATCCTGATTATAGAAAGGTGAGCATTAGCACTGGGTGCCTGTTCTGTTACTAATGACTGGAGTAGCACCCCCATTCAGGAGCCGCTGCCCTTGCTGTTATGGGTGGGATCCCAACCATGGATGTCACATGAGCATCATGCTGCCGTTTTCCTCATAACATCGCACCCTAACTAGCTGTAACCATCCAATGATAGAAAAGTAGTCTTTAAACATGGATTAATAATCAACTTTCTTTCTCTGAAGTAAATGTTGAAAATGGCCTTGACACCATTCAATTTTTTTTATATATAATTTTTTTTGGTGTGGTTTTTGGGGGGCAGGGGGGGGGGGGCGTGGGTGGGGGAGGGACAGGGTATACGAAGAATCTGGATACAAAAAATGTAACCAGTAAGGGAATCCATACAGAAAATGTTGGCTCAAAACTGCAGATTGGATTAGTGACATCAAGAAATACAACTAATTCAGCATTTCTACTTTCTTTGATCATCTATCCTGTTGCATGTCATGATCAAGATGTAAGCAGGCGACAAAAAATAAGGTTTGGTTGGAAGAATCCATGCATCTTGCCCAAGCACCCAGAAGGATGTAAAATGACAACAAAATCACAAGAAGCATATAATGCACCTGGTAAGGCAAGAAACAGACTATGTTTGATGAATATGGGACCATTGAGCATCTCTAATAAACATAGGGTAGTATCCTCCATGGAACAAGCTTGCAATAATTGGCCCAGACTTCTTTATACTTCTCTGCACACCGAACTTCATCCCTTCTCTCTCTCCATATCAGCAGAATAAGAAGGTAGACAGGGTAGAAGTATGGAATAAGGGAACTGCAAAGATGGGTGACGTTAACAATGATGATTTTGTTACCATGCAGTATAGAGTAATAAGAAATTACCTGATCCCACAAGGTAGACTAAAGGATAGAGCTACCAGCAGGTCCCCCAAGTAATTGCAATGCCTTGCGACTCCCCTGTCAGAAAGAGATGAAGATGAAGCATTCTAGAATTCAGTGAAGGTCATAAGATAGATGAAACTCATGCAAGCCACACCCTAAATCATGAGCTGAATGCTGATTCATTTAAATGGCTAAAACAGTTTCCAGAGATATTTGATGCAGAAAGGGGACCTTTAAAACAGGTCTGGCTCATGGTAAGCACAAAGAACAAGTAACTCTAACCATTATAGGAATAAATGGCTTATCTATAAGCCAATCCATGACATATCACATGCACCCACCCCTGCCCACTCAGCAGTGGGTGGAAGGGCTCAATCCCCTCCCCACTTTGCAAATCCAATGTAAAATAGATATTATACTACAGTACGATGGGACAATGTCACCTGTAGAAGATGTAAGGAAAATGGAGCAACGAATTCAATTTCTCACTCAATAGCATCTCTACCCCCCCCCCCAAATGCTGCCGACAATAAGATTTTTTTTGGCACCACCCCCTCTGTATATGTTCATATATGTTGATATATGAGCTGTAATGGTATCCTTCTTAGATCTATATTGTTGATGCACCTTGAGATTCCCATCTCAAACCTAGGCAAAGGATGGAGACTATGAGAGATGATACAAGATCAGAAAAGGTATTATCTAATAGAAATTATACAGAAGGCTCCTTCCTGTAGAGAATTTTTTGGGTACTCGAAAGCAAATAGACTAACATAATTAACAATATCTATGATGGGGAAGGAACCAACCAAAGAATGGCCAGGGAAAACAAGTGCACTATCAGTTACATAGGCCTAAACTAGGTTTAATTTACTAGGTTCAGCGTTCAAATCTTCATTTACATTTAGAAGTTTAGATATGCTTTAGCATTTGGAGCTCAATTCCCAGTGTCATCAGTGCCCCTGTTGCTCTTATCCATCAGAAAAGGGGGTGGAGGTCATCATTGAAAAGAAGCAAAGTTAGAAGTTAAAACCAACAAGGATACAAGAAAGATTTCGGGGGTCAGCATTGTAGCAAAGAAATTTTTAGGCCCAAAAAAAGCTGGCTATACCAGTAGGATAAATAACTTCCGTGGTTGATCTCCCTAGCATAAAACAAAATTAGTTATCCGAAATATTAGTTTCTTGTCTCAGGCGAGCATTAATTACTTTTTCCCATAATTTCATAGTATGGCTCATGAGTTTAATTCCTCTATAATTACTACAGCTTTGAATATCACCTTTATTTTATACCACAATACTTCTTCCCCATTCATCCGACATTCTCCTTGTGCTCAAAATCTTATTAAATAACCTAGTTAGCGACGACAATCCACAAATTCCTACACTCTTCCAAACCTCAACTGGGATACCATCTGGACTTACTACTTTACTTATTTTCATCTTTTTAAGGCTTCTTTTACTTCAGCCACCCAAATTTTCTATATATTACGATTTGTAGTTTCCTGATGGTCATTATAACCTTCTAAGATACTATTACTTGTATTATTTTCATTTAACAAACTGTAGAAATAGTTAGTCCATTTCTCTTTAATCTCCTCATCGTTTATTAAAAAATTATCATTCTCATTTTTAATACATTTAATATGATTCAAACCTTTACTCTTCCTTTTCCACAGTTTAGCTAGTTTATAGATACCTTGTTCCCCATCCTTTGTGTCTAACTTGTTATAGAGATCTTCATTTTTCGTCCCTTGCATTCCCTATTATCTTTTTAACTTTGTTTCTATTGAATTTATACCTTTTGAAATCCTCTTTATTTTTTGTCCTTTGCCAAGTTTTAAAACTAGATTTCTTAGCCTTAATTGTTGTTTGTACTTCCTCACCCCACCACCAAGTCTCTCCCTAAATGAGTGTCGTATTCTTGTAGATTCATCTAGAACATCTTTAGCTGCATTTCTAATTTGTCAATAAACGTCTTCAAGTTCCACCTTCTTATCCCAGGGCAAATAAACTCACATCTCCTACAATTTGGCATTTTAAAACACATATCTAAGGTCATTAATCTATGTTGTGTGGCTAAGCTCTCCACCTTTACATGATAGCCTATCAGCTCGTCTAGTTAGAAAGAAGTCTATTTGGCTGCTATATCGTCTACTTTTGAAGGTTATTAGATGCTCTTCCCTCTTTTAGGGATTTTACAGTTGTGTACGATTTATCAATAGTAGACCGAGATGTCTAAGTTTCGCAGGAGTCCAAGACGAGAAGGCCAAACATACCAGGTTTTGACAGGTTTCGACCGGTTTCAACCAAGTTTCTAGTAGTTTCGGTCAAAACTTGGTTGAACCAGGTCGAACCAAGTTTATAAATACTCAGTTTTGATCGAAACTTGCTCATTCCGAGCAAGTTTTGACCGAGACCTGTTGCTTTCAGTGGTCTCGATACAGGGAGGTTGATTTTCATTGTTCTCTTCCCAAAAATCAAATTTTTTGTACAATGGAAAAAATTCTTTCAAATTTATATATGTTAGCTACAATGGCCCGATTTATTTTTTTTGGGTAGGTGAATTATTTTTTAAATCTGTTTACTATTTTCCTACAACATATTTTTGAAAAAATATGATTTGTAGATGATGGATGGACACCAATTTAATATATGTTACACACTGTTGGCAACAGGCCGATCTAAAGCATGACAGTGTCAAAAAAAATTTCCTGTATTTATTTATTTATTTAAAATTTATGATTTTTAAAAAATAATTTCTGAAATTTAAAAAAAAATTTGAAAATAAATAGGAGAAATATTATGTTTAGTTTAAAAAAAGTAGAAAAATAGTTAAAGTTTGTAAAATATGTTTTCATCTGTATTTGATTAATAATGTTATGTTCTTTAATTAATTTATTAGTAACTAGTAAAATAATTTTAAAAAATTCAATGGTACGCAGCTCGTGGATTAGACCCACCAAGAAACTCTGCTTGGAATTGAGTGAGTTGTATAATTTATGTTTTATTTGGTTTAGATGAATTATTAGTTTTCTAGTACTTTAAGTATATCTGAACTTAGTATTTATAATATGGCTAATGTACATTGTACATTAGCGTTCAGCGTACACTAGTAAACTTGGGTCAATAACCACAAGTACCATTTTGAGTGTTTTTTTTTTTCTTTTTTGAAAATAGTTCATGCATTGTGTTACGAATGTCAAAAATAGGCTGTATAGAAAAACCAGAGCAAAAAAAAAAACATTTTTGGGCCTCAAAACCACCAACTCGAGTTGGCTGGGAAAAAAATAACTGGTTTCAACCAGTTTCAACCAAATCTCAGTATCTGGCTGGTCGAAACCGAGATTTGGAACCATGATCCTGCTCCAGCCTCCAAGCAATAGAATGTTAAGCAATCAGAAAATAAAATATACATAGGATACAATAAGCAAAAATGAAGATGTTGAGATGGAAGATTGCTATACCATGAAAGTACAAAAATAGAGATCAATGATATGAGGGAACAGAAGAAAGCCCAGGATTTGATTGCATGGAGGAAAATTGATTGAGATGGTTTGTTTCTGAACAAAGATCAATAACCACATCAATGAGAAGGAGCAAACCAATGCAAGTTGAAGGAACTAAAATAACAAGAGCTAGACCCAAAAGGAGGTGGGTTCAGATAATGGGCTAGCCATGGATTAAAAAAGGCAAGCCCCTAGATATAGAGGGAACGGTGGTAGAAAAGGATCCTGTGTGGCTGACCCAAATAGTGCAAGTTGAAGGAATTAAAAGAACAAGAGTTAGACCCCAAAGGAAGTGGCTTTAGATGGTGGGCTAGTCATGGCTTAAAAAGGTCAAGGACCTAGATAGAGGGAATGGTGGTAGAAAAGGACCCAAATAGTGACAAGGTTTTGCATTTCAAACCACTGTTCAACTCTAAATTCATTCTCATATCCTACCATACAATAATTATTAAATAAATTTGAATTACTTAAGAAACCAAGTTAAATTAAGATTTTATTTCACTACAAAGAGACCACGGTCAAATATAAACCTTACCAATAACCAGAAGCAAGCAGTTTTCCCCCAATAACTTTTGGAGGTTTACCCCATATAGGGGCTTTTGGATTCTTCTTAAATACATGCTTTTGCTTGTTGGCTCCTCTAAAGACAAGATACCTAGACAACAAATGACAAATGATAAGTGCTATGTCAGACAAGAGGTCATATTATAGGTTAAGTGAGGAGATCACTTTATGATGATAGAATGGAGTTACCCAATCAGAAAAATTAAGCAATTTGTAAACACAGCAGCTTTTGTTAGCTCCACTTTGTTTCTCAAAAGCCACCAACCCTACACCAAGAACAAAATACTAATCAATCACGTGAAAATCTTACAATAGTATGGATGTACGAATTGTACCATGTCCATAGTTTGAAAATGTGATATCATAATGAAGCATTACATACATGATGAATAACATGTTTTTTTAAGTAGATGCAGCTCATTAAATAAGGCTGTCAATGGGCCAGGATTGGTTGCTTAATGAACAGGAGGGAAGAGTGGACATTACCAGTTATCAAGAGTAAAATGATATAGAAATATTTTTTTTAATCATCCCCAAGCTTGGTCAGACGAAAGAAAAACATCAGAAACAGATAGACAATGACAAAAACGCAGACATACACAACCACAGCATGAGGTTCTTCACATGGACTTCTTAAATTCTTGTTAGCTGGTTGACTACAAAGATGTCTTTGAGAACAGAAGAAATAAATAGAAGTCACTTTCAAAAGACTTTGAGTACCAGAAGAGTTTCAGCTCGGAAATTTTAGATGATGGGCATGCATTTAAGTAAATGGAAATACCAAAGCAGAAATTCAAGCTGAATTCTAAAGATGGGGATATTTAGAAATTACAGTTCCTAACTTGGACTAATAGAAAGGAATTGAATAACAGGTGTTAATAACAAAATCAACTACTCTGCTGCAAAAAAATATTGATGTATAAGAAAAGAACATATACCTGATGAAGAGAATCATAACTTCATAAGATTATCAAGGAGACAAAGAAACAAGCATCAACATTTGTTCCAAGAAAGTCAAAAGTCAAACCCTCCCCCCTAAAAATGTCAAAAGTCCAATTAAACAAAGACTGAACAACTAAATCCATCCTGGACAATTATCTCTTCCGAGTAATGGCAGGCTAACCCATCAGAACTAAACAAGATCCTAATGAAAAACTAAAAAAGATATTCACCATGCAGCTATTCTAAGATACTTATTAATCCATTTCTAGAATAACAAGCATTATGGAGTATGGAGTATGATATTCTGAAACCCCACCATAACACAAGAAAACATAATATTCTAACTCAATGTCCAGCTACCATAAGACGAGGTACCCAGAATTTAAAGTATTAATCTGAAGTTTCAGAGTACCTGAAATGTTAGTGTTAAGAAATAAAGACAGGCAATCTAAATTCCAGTTTATGGCTATTGGTTACATGCCTGGATACTAAAAGTGAAAGGAATCCACACTAGATCTCCAAACACCAACATGAAGCCCAACCTCTCTGCAATAATGTCCCATCTATAAAATATAACCAATAAAAACACGTCAGCTTTGTGAAGGATCAAATAGGGATAAGAGGATCACATCTTTACAGTTACCAAATGAAGGGAGATTGAGCACACTAATGTTGGAAGTGCAACTATACACTTCAAGAAAATGAAGAAAGATGCAACATTGGTGCATTAATTGCATATGATTATCATGATTAACAATAAGCAAAAGCCAACACAAAGAAACAGCAAGTAGATGCCCAAAATGTTGGAGAAGTCATCAACGAACATAACATGATGGTGCATTTATAATAATTGTCATTAATAAGAATTAGAAAAGGCCTAGAAAGACAGAACTGGTAAGTGTACGCACCCAGTGGCTGTTCTCCCTTAGCAATTAGCATATATATCCAACAAGATGCCTTTACTGGTTAAAGTTTTATGACAAGACCATGTCCCAAATTAATGTAATTATAAACTTTGAACTGAGTTTTTGAATGGATCCAGGACTTATCCATAGTTGTCATGGCACCTACACATTCAAGGTGCCCAAGGATAGACCATATTACATGGTATATTTGCCATATTCCAGGTATTTTTCCATATTCAGAAATGTTTTCCTTACTACAGGTATATTTCCTTTATCATCTAGGCATGGCCACATGGGCGGGTTGAAACATAAGTCGCCTGGTCACCTTGGGCATCAAGGCATGCTCTTGTCCCCTAAGCATCACCTTGGCAACTATGGTCTTGTCTGTTTCTTGGGCTTTCTAACCATGCAACCAATTGATACCTCAATCAATCCTAAGATATTTTTTCTGACAAGCATGAAAATAGATATCATGTTCGAGGTAACTGATCATTGTTCACAGCAGTGAATAACAGTTCTTTGAGCATGCATGGGAAACATAATGAGTCATCCAAGACATTGTCTACACACCATTTTAGCTAATTGAACAACTTCAATTTCCAATAGCAATTTTGGAATTTAAGAATGCATTACTAGATCTTGAATATGTGCAAAGAGGAAATGATTCAGTATGAAGGATTTGTGATTGACATGAAATCTTAAGTAGTCCACCAGTCCAATTTCTCTACTATTGGTCACCAAGTTTGCTTCTAAATCAATATTGGAATATTGTATAAGTTTTAAATTTGGAAAAAGATAGATTGGTGACCTTGGATATGTGTCTCAGTGCCTAGAAGCGTAGGAGGAGAGGACCTACGCACCCCTAAGATAAGGTGGTGGAGATTAAAAGGGGAATACCTAAGAACATTTATTGATAATGTGGTCAAACAAGGAAGGAAGGACTTCGAAGGAGACACCAATGTGATGTGGCACGAGATGATGACTTGTATTAAGAGGGTTGCCAAAGATGTGCTAGGGGAAGTGAAGGGTAGTCACTAGGCCCCTAGAGAGATTTTGTGGTGGAACGATGAGGTCCAAGCAGCTATTAAAACCAAGAAAGTGTGTTTTAAGACTTGGCAAAGGACTAAGGAAACAGAGGATAAAAAGAGGTATTATGATGCTAGAAACGAAGCTAGGAAGATTGTGGGGATGGCTAGGGCGAAGAAATATGAGGATCTCTATATCAACCTAAACACAAAAGAAGGAGAAAAGGCTATATATAAGATAGCTAAGATGAGAAAAAGAAAGAGTAGAGATTTTGATCAGGTGAGGTGTATCAAGGATGATGAGGGAAGAGTGTTAATAAGGGATGAGGATATTGTGAAGAGATGGGACGAGTATATCTATGACCTACTAAATGGAGATAGGTCGAGTAGAATTGACCTAGACGAGTACTCTATTCAACATGATACCACACATCATAGATATGTAAGAAAGGTTAGTGTGGCGGAAGTTAAAGAAGCCCTAAAAAAGATGAAAGCAAGTAAGATAACAGGCCCAGATGAGATTCCAATAGAAGTGTGGAAACCCTTAGGTGATTGTGCGGTTTATTGGCTAGCCAAGCTGTTTAACAGGATTATGAACACAAGGAAGATGCCAGATGAATGGAGGAGAAGCATTGTAGTCCCGGTCTACAAAAACAAAGGTGATATCCAAAGCTGTAATAACTACAGAAGCATAAAGCTAATGAGTCACACAATGAAACTTTGGGAAAAGGTTATTGGAGCCCGGTTGAGAAGAGAGACTCTTATCTCGATGAACCAATTTGGTTTTACGCCAGGTAGATCCATGACCAGTATGGTTGACCGATGGTTAGCCACGACCACGACTTTTGGTAGAGGAGGCTGTAGGAAGACCATGAAGCTTCCAACAGAATTCCTTGGTATGTCGTTCTTTCCCATAGTAATCACACCTGATATGGTCCCGATTAGAACCCGAACGATCATTGGGGCGAGAGGACCCTTCCTTCAGTTGTGTGGGAGGGCATGAAATAAGAGTTGATCGTTACTGAGAGGAGGGAGGTAACATAACAGCGCGACGGCTGTACTCTAGCTGGATCAGAGAGTAGGCTTGATCCAAAGTAGGGAAGGGATCATGGCTAAGCACTTAGGCGCGTATCTAATCATACTCCACATTAAGCCCAGCGAAAAAATCATAAACCCAGAATTTATCTTCAAGTTTCTGAAAACGTATGACATCAACAAGGGTAGAGGCCTAAAACGTATCGTAGAAGTCCAATTCTACCCACAGACTGTGCAACTTAGAATACTGTTACAGGCTGAGTTCCTTCTGCTTGGTCTCATGAAGTTTCTTACGCAATTTATAGACCTGAGCATCATTCCCAACCTGGGAGTAGGTTTCCTGAGCTGCTTTCCAAATCTTGGCAGCAGTATCCAACAGAAGATAGCCCCAAGCAAGTTGGGGTTGCATACTACTGAGAAGATAAGACATAACCAGGGAGTTAGCATAACTCCACTTCTCTTGTTCAGCACCTTCAGTTGTAGGCTTCACCTTTGTACCAGTAAGATAACCAAGATACCCGCGGGAGTCAATGGCGAGGTAACAAGATTGAGACCACATCAAATAATTGATCCCATCCAAACGAACGGAGCATACATGGAACATAGGGAAGCCGTCATGAGAACCACGAACTTGCCCTTCAGATCCGAATGCACCAGTAGAAAGATCCAACATAGTTCCCCCAAAAAAAAAGTCCACACGAGTTGTTGGTGATGGTGGCGGCGCTAGGAGGGAGGCGGTGGCAATGCTGGGTAGAAACCAAGAAAGAGAAGGGAGAAAGAAAGAAGCGTGATTAGGGTTGGAATCCCTAGGTCGATCTCTGCTCTGGTACCATGATGATTTGGGGAAAATTGTGACATGTGTCTAATGAGACACAGCCATGTTTATTTATAATAGAAACGAGAATATTCTAGAATGGTTACTAGACAGAATTACCCCTATTGACAATTCTACCCTTGTACCCATATTACAACTGATATTGAAGAGCTAACAAAGTTTGTAGAATTGATTATACAAAATACAAATCTTTTTGTATATGGCAATTTGACTTCTCCTAGTCTCTAAAATGAATTCAGCACCTTAGTTATTAAATAGTAGATAAATTAGAGACGGTTTTATTAAAAGAAGAAAGCTTATAGGGAAATGTAATTGAAGAGGAAACAAGCATTAATGCAACAAATAACCTCATAAAGAAACTTGTGCACAGTGATATCATGTTCAACCCTATTTTCAAGAATACATTGATACTTAAAATTTGAAAAGAATTTCTGGATGAAAAAAAAATAATAAACTTGTGAAAAATCAAAACTATATTGCTGGAGAGAAACATGATGTGAACTTACGTGGAGGTCATGAACTCCTCATGAAAAAAGTAGTCCACAACATACCACTACAAATAAAGAACAAAGGGGAAAAATTGAGTAAGTGATAAATGTTCGCATAAAATTAAATACTGTAGCATGACTGTGGTCATATTACCATACAAAATAGTTGAAAAAGGATCATTGACTGGCTTAAGCTGCCATCTTCAATGCTTTTGGCTAGAACTGAAAGATTGATAAGTAGCCAGCCCATCATTCCAGCTCTAACAAAGAAAAATCTACAAACGGTGGAACAGCCAAAGATGGCATTGTAAGAATAAGCATGTTTGTAATAACTAATAAGATGTCTCATTCAATTGCTCTCAATTGATTATTCAGTTTGGCAAGTATGGGCTGTATGGTGTTAAAAGTAATTATCAATTGACGGAGATTCATGGCAATCCCAATATGCTATTGGATCACTAAAAGGCAGAAAAAAAAGTCAGTGATGCAAATTTCGCTACAATGATTGTGTTGCCCTGTTAATCATTTCTTAACCTGGTTTAGGTTGAAAACAACCAGGATTAAAGATAATCAAGTGCCACGACAAAGATTTAAAAGCAAGACCCTCATTGTTACGATAAGACAGAGCAAAAGACTCACATGTAGGATTTAACAAAGCCAGTTACAGGACAAAGGACTACCTGAGATTAAAATAATCACTATCTAGAAAGCATTCAGGCGGAGACGGGGGCAGGGGCGCGGGGGGGGGGGAAGGTTAATTGGGTCATGTTGGAATAATTTCAGAATAGATTGAGGCCTATCAAAACTTACCCAATCATGAGCTCAAAGTTAAAATTTTCTGATTTGATAAAAATGCTATAACCCATTATTACAGATCATAACTTTATTGTTGTAAATGTCATAAGTAATTATCATTGGATTGAGTAGAGAAAAGGCTTACATATGGTCCAAAACCTAAATGAAATGAATTGTAGCATCTTGAGAAATAAGGCTTGGTAGGGAAATTGGATAAAGGATTTTAATGATAGCAGCAGAAAATTAAAAAAGAGTTCCAGAAAAATTAGAAAGAGAAGATAAACCTATTCACACCTAGAATATTTAAGCCATGACACATTCAATCGAGAATAATTCTTCAATGTCATAGCCAAATTTTTATCATCATAATTCGGAACACAATTGGTTTATATAGACTTCTGGATCCTAACTGAACTATGACATACTAAGACACATCCCATCACAGACCAACACCCAGCAAATATTTTGGTTATCTTTGCAAACCAAATTGATTTGTAAGTCTTGAGCTTGTTAGCAAAGTAGTTGTATAAAATTCCTAATGATACCAAAATAAGGTAAAATACTTTTTGAAACCCCTTCTCCCCCCAGCAAAAAGAATGGCATCAAGAGAACTTATGAAAAATAGAACCCAAACTCAATTCAGACTTCAAAATAAAATAAGACAGCACAAATAAAAAATTTAATTAAACTGAAACAAATAACACTAAAAATAACCAGACCCTAAATCTGACCCCAAAAATTAAAAGAAAAAACCATAACAGACATTTTATCCTGATATGGAGAAAAGAAACAAAGAAAGATAAAAGTTTCATATCTCACATAACTAATCCAATTACCTCATAACTTTGATCCGGTCAGTGCCACGCAGGTCTCCATTTTATAAAGAACTCTTAAGTGGCCTCCACAAGAAATCATCTATTTTCTACAGTTCCTAATCTATATAGTAGTTGTATCTTAGAGGTAACGAGAATTAAGTCGACCAATATCAAACAGATGTTAAACATGAAGATGTAGTCAAGTATTTTTGATAAACTGAATGAAAAAATGTGCCAAAAAAAATGAAGAAGGTTTCTCGTACTTGAGGTCAACTCCCATAAACTGAGGATTCAGCTGTATTCCAAACCACCTATGAGATGAAATAGAATGACAATTAAACAACATTCTATGGGAAAACAAAACAAACTGTAAGGACTACAGAAATAAAATTCTCTTAAACCTAAGGTCATCATTAAGGAAAAAGTCATTCCTAATGAAATCAATTGAACTATTAGTAAACATTGTTTAGAAAGATGTAAAAGGTCTAACCATCCCCAACCACCACCCACGCCAGAAAAAAAAAGGGCATTAATAATCCATTAGCTATGGACATCAATGTCCATTATCTTGCTTCTATTCTTTTCTCATGTTCTCGCCTGTAATTTGAGTCCGTTTGATCTAGTTCATCAAAAGTGACATATGGGGAGCCAGTCAGAGTACAAAAATATTTTGGCCTATTCATACTGTTACCATTCCAGGGTGACATGAACTTTCTTAATAAAAGAAGGTTCTAAAATTTCATCTGTCTTTAAGTTGTAGCACAAAGAGATTTTTATCACACTTTGCATTCCCATTAAATTTTGCTATCTGATGATGAGTAGGGATATAATTTTCCCTTCTTTGAATAGGATTGCTCACGAAACTCCTGGATCTCATTCCTCACAGCAGAATGGTATGGGTGAAATTAAAAACTGCAAATTACTTCAGTTTATTCTTTTCTTTTTTTTTTTTTTTTTGGGGATGAATAAAAATTATATTACGAAGAAAAGAAGAGAATATACATGCCCGAGGGCAGAAAAAAGAAAGAAGAGGGACAAAGCTAGCCTAGGGGGGAGCAGGCTGCAACAGGGAAATAGGCAAACCCCAGGATACAACAATGAGTCTCTTCCTTGGGGAATTACAGGGGAGGGGGGGAGCAAGGCAACCTTGGTGGAAACATCAAAGAAGATGGCATTCCAAATCTGATCTAGAGAACGAGAGTTGGAAGTCCATCTCTGAAGGTTATGTTCCATCCAAATATGAGAAATAGTAGGCACAAAAAGCTAGTTTGCCCACAGAGTCACAAATAATCTTTCCTCCAAACGTCATAACGATCCAAAGCCACTCTCTCTGAAGGGGAAGATGTCTTCTTCTGTCTGGCCAGCAACAACTCAGGACTCTTATCCAAATGGAGGCAGCTAAGGGGCAGGAGAAGAATAGGTGGTCTGAATCTTCTTGTCCATTCCAGAAAAGGCAACAAGAAGGGGAGACCTGAATGTGGCGATAGATGAGAAATGCCTACGTCGGAAGACAGTTGGAGACCGCACGCCAAGATGTGAAGTTGTGGCGAGGGATGTGGCCTTTGAACCAAACAACTTTGTACCAAGGAGAGGGGGAACCTTTGTGTCTCACCCAAGTCCCAAACTGAGCGGGAGCTAAATATACCTGAAGCTGAGGAGAGCCAAAGGGTCGTATCACCTCTACCACGGTGACCGGGGGGAATGGGGGGGGGGGGGGGAGGAGTGGGGAGGGGACCAGACACCATTGGAGATGATGGAGGCAACCATAGAGCTTCTGTCAAGCCGTGAATGGTAGATGTCCCTGTGACTCACCACAAAAGAGAGAACGCCTGAGGGGAGCCATTGTCATTCCAAAGAGAAGTGGAAAACCCATCATCAATCCTGCTAGAAATGGCATCAATGGCAATGTGTCTGGTTTGAAGGATCCTACGCCAAACCCATGAAGCATTATTGGAGGAGCCAACCGACCAAATAGTGTCTTTGCAGAGGAGGCTAGCGTATACCCAAGAAGTCCAAACGCTGTCCTTCTTCGTGAGAAGTTTCCAAATCAGCTTAAGAGAGCCAGCCAGGTTTACATCTTTGATTCTTCTGAGACCCAAACCCCCTTCAGATTTGGGGAGACAAATAAAAGCCTAGCTCAAGGGGTGGAGAAATCTCGTGGATTCTGCGCCTTTCCAAAGGAATGCACACATGATGGACTTTGCAGCCTTAATGATGGGCTTGGGAAGGCCAAAGACCCCACACCAGTAAATGTAGAATGATTGGAGCACAGATCTGATAAGCTCCAGATGCCCCTCATAGGAGAGAAGTCTAACTTTCCAGACCTGAAGCCTTTTCCGTAAAAGGTCTAAAACGGGGGAGCAATGGTGGGCAGTTAACCTGGCAGGGATGAGGGGGAGGCCCAGGTATTTAATAGGAAGGGAGCCTATGGTGAACCTTGCAAGGTGGGCTTTGGTGGTGTCGGAAACCCCTACGAGGAAAATGTGGGGCTTGGCAAGGTTGATGCGAAGGCTGGAGAGGGATTGGAAAAGGCGGAGAGAAGGCATGATGGACTCAATGGAGCGGGTATCGACCTTGGAGAATATCATAAGGTTATCTGCAAAGGCAAGGTGGGTCAGGTTTGAGGATTTGCATTTGGGAATGGGAGAGATAAGATGGAGGTCAGTTTTGGACTGGATACTACGGGATAGGACTTCAAAATAGAGGCAAAAGAGGAAGGGGGAAAGGGGACAGCCTTGAGCGATACCAGCAGAAGAGGGAAAATACCCATCCAGGCTGCCGTTGACAAGGACAGAGAAGTGGGGGGAAGAAATGCAGGATTGAATCCAGTTTCATGTTTAAGGGGGTTTTGTCATAATTTTGTACTTCCTTATTAGCCACATGCCCTTGTCAGTTTTGAATGGCCAACCACCTTCTGTCGTTTCCTATTTGCGTCATCCTTTTCTATCTCCTCATGTGTTTGGTTGTCTGTCTATTGGTCACATTTTTGCTCACCATACCAACAAGTTATCTCATGCAGTTAAATTGTCTTTCTCCTGTATATAGGAATAAAAAAGGATGTCATTGTTACTTACCACCTTCTTTTGTGGTAGTGTATGAGGGACTCAATCATATCCGACCGACAAGCCCAAAACCAAAACGACTATTTAATAAACGACTCAGTTCCGGTTTTAAGCTATCTATTTTATGACTTAATCGGTCGGTCTCTGTCCAAACTCATTAACCTGATAGACTGACCGACTAGCGTCCTGACCGAAACCAACCAATTAACATTTTTTTCTCCAAAATTCCCTACCCTTCTAGAAAATCCCAAAAACCTTCTTATGCCACTATCCCCTTTCCTCTTTTCTTCCTTCCATTTTAAAATCCTGGTGTATCATTTTTGCTGATAATATTGTTTTGGTGGATGACACAAAAGCAGGGATTAATGCCAAGTTGGAGTTGTAGAGATCAACCTTGGAATCAAAAGGTTTTAAGACAAGTAGAACGAAGACGGAGTATATGGTGTGTACTTTGGTTACACTAGGACGGATAATGAGGTGAAAATTATGAGAGGGAGATTCCGCAAAATGATTATTTTAGGTATCTAGGCTCAATCATAAATAAAAAAGGTGATATAGAGGATGATGTTTCATATAGAATTAAAATAGGATGGATGAAGTAGAGAGGTGCATCCGGACTGTTGTGTGATAGACTGATAGGCATATTCTTTTAATGCTGAAAGGAAAATTTTATAGGACAGTCATACGACAAGCTATGATGTATGGTGCGGAATGGTGGGCAGTTAAGAAGCATCATAGAGATAAACTCAGTGTCGCGGAGATGACGATGTTCCGATGGATGAGTGGCAAAAGTAGGAAGGATAAATTAAGGAATGATTATATTGGAGCTTATTTGGGAGTAGCTTTGATACATGATAAGCTATGAGAAAGTCATTTGAGGTGGCATGGCATTTTCAACAGAGACCTTTGGATGCTCTAGTACAGAGGAGTAATTTGATTCAGATTGAAAGAACTAAAAGAGCTAGGGGCAGACCTAAAATGACCGTAGGAGAAGTGATGAGGAAAGACATGCATAGCTTAGGCCTTGTATCAAGTAAAAAGGGCATACGAGTGCACGAGGCTCCAGCCACTGCAGGGTCTAGGGAGGGTCATAATGTACGCAGCCTTACCCCCACTTCACGGAGAGACTGTTTCCTGACTTGAACCCGCGACCACTAGGTCGTAATGGAGCAACCTTACTGTTGTGCCGAGGCCCGCCCTCTAGGCCTTATATCAAGAATGACCTCAAATAGAGCTGATTGGAGGGCAAAGATCCATGTAGACGACCCCATTGAGTTGGGATAAGACTGAGTTGTTGTTGTTGTATTATAATGGCCCAATTCTATAAACCTAATTATTAGGGATTTAAGTCATGTACGGGATTAAGTAGTTAGTTTCTATTTTGTTAAGGTTCTAGAATAGTTTTATTTTGAAGAAGACTTAAGTGTAAGGGATCCTCCCTCCAATACACATGGGTTTCCTATTTTTTCGTCGTTGTTGTATAAATAAAAAGTAGAGGATCTTACCCACTACCAACAATTTGAACAATTTGTTAAGCTTATGCTTGCTGGTTACTTTCTGTGAGATTCAGAACTCTTTTGCTGTGAGATGCAATGAAACCCTTGGTGAGATGCCAAAGTAGCTTGGTGGGATGCCAAGTTGGACTGATGAGATGCTAGTCAAGTTCTAGGTGGGAAGCCTAGTTCATATCCTTCTTCTTCTATCTAATCAAGTTTTAGATCAGGTGCTAGTGCTGATATTGCCATCTTCTTCTCCCATCGATCATAAGTTGTATTAGTAGTTCAATGATTATCCTGGATTACATAAGGTTTTCTAAACCCTAATCCCTTAGGTGATTAGAATACCCCATCAGTCTCCTATCCCATTTACCAACAACTAGTAGTAACAAGAAAATGAAATGAGATTGCACATTGTATCGGGAAAACAATTAACACGATTACATGACAAGGACATAGCTTAGGCCTTGTATCAAGTATGACCCCGAATAGAGCTGATTGGAGAGCAAGGATCCATGTGGCCGACCCTATTTAGTTGGGATAAGGCTGAGTTGTTGTTTGTTGTACATGACAAGGACATGGACATGCATGACGTGCGAACACAAGGTGTCTAACATAGAAAGCTAAATTAGATATAGAGGCATGTCTGGTATGACTATAGATACATTTTCTATGATGCTAATATATATATTTCCATATTTCTTCATAGAGAACTTCATGATATATATATATATATATATATATATATATATATATTAGGGCATTAGGTTTATTTGTTTTGAAATTTGAAGTAAAATTAGGGGTATTTTTGGAGTGAGATCTCAACGACTAAGTTGGGGATTTGGTCAATTATTTTCAACCAATAAAGGGGATTACCGATTACGTCTTGCGATCAATCTCAAGCTGCTTCAATGGATGTGGTGATCTTCATTGTGGTTACTGGTGTTTCCGGGTTTTTGGCATTTCCACAGAATGGCTTAATCAGGAATTATCAATGCGATTCTATGTATAGTGAAAAGCAAAGTAAGTCAGTGGAGCTCCGGCAAACATTATTGTGAAGTTTAACAGCAGCAGCAACGGAAAAATGATCTTCAACTCCAAGGGTAAGAGAAGACGATACGGTTTTGTCTTTAGTTCAGCCATCCATAATTTTGTGGCTTTGGCTCAGATTGAGCCATTCATTCAAGTTAAATCGAAAAAATCAACTAAACCAAGCCAAAAGTTAAATTACCCATTTTGTCCTCAATTTCAAATTGTTCAAAACAAGGAAATAAGGGTCAAAAAGAGATGATACGAAGTCTGTTGTAACCGACTTAGTTGCACCTATCTTCATTAATATCAACACACAACCCATGTTGAAACATATCCAGAGTGAAATGTTCACTCTCTCCGTCACACACACTTTTTTGTTACTACCTCTAATGTCAAAGGGGTGATTTTAAGAGATATCGTATCGTATCCTATCGAAGAGACGCAAGATACGTATGGAAAATGGTCAGGAAATGCATGGATATGCTTATGATACATATAAAATACAGTTTTGAAGCATAAAACACCTTATTATACAATATGTAAATATATATCAGCTTGATGCAATGATGTGAGTCATTTTTACCTAATATAATGATGCTTAAATTTTTTTTTACTTTTTTTTTTTTAAAAAGAGAGAACTACGACTTTACCACTTTTTTCGCCCAAATTTGTTTCAGTCCATAATTTGAACACTGTAAATCCCCAAAACTTGTTGAAATAGTGAAAATTAGGGTTGTTTTTTATGATAGATTTTCTCCCACTCATATCAACAAGAAAAGCAAGTTTCAAAGGCCTTCAGTTGCTCTCAGTTTTGTATCTCACCCACGGTTTCTGTTTTACAGGTTTAAAGGGGGCATATCAAGTGTATCTTACTTGTATCGGATCGTATCAGCCCCATATCGGACTGTATCAGCCAAGCTTGTTTGAAATTAAGTATCAGATCAATACCCACCAATACCGATACGTATCAGCTTATACTTAAAACCCTAGGTAGTAGTATCCTGGCATTTTAACACATGTATCCATGTCTAAAAATTTCAACTACAGCCCAAAAAATTGTCAAAATAGCATTTTCGTGAAAAAAATACAATGATTGAACCTCCTCTCTGGAACTAATTATAAATCACCAGATATTTGAACAGGATATTCTGATGAATTTACTTGTGTCAATCCAAGTATTCATATGAAGAAGTCTTACACATGAAACGAAATTTAAACCATAAGGGATGTTAATTAAGACAGATACAGGGCTTATTAAGAAGTACCAGTCATGAATAAAGTTTCTTGTGACGTGTGGTTTTAAAGAGGAACCCTGATCACGAGATTTGCAACCAGCAGCATAAAGTACCAATGTTGCCTGTCATGGACAAAAGACAAAGTAACAACATTCAAGGCCATCAATTATCGTAAGGGCAAGTAGAATTGCATGTCATGGCTACAATCAATGATTAAAATATTGGAACAAGAGCATAAATTTAGTAAACATCAGAAGATGCAATCTAAATTTCTTTTGTTAATAAAAAATATTTTGATGTAGTCCTAGGTAGGAATAGTCCCACTAGGAGCCAGGTAATGGGGTCACACACTAGGGCTGGCCGATTGGGACAGCTTAGGCTAAATTAGGGCAGAATTAGGGTTAGGACTAGGAGTTTGAACTAGGGTTTTATTTAGTAATGATGTGCAGGTTTTTAGGAAGCTAATGATATAGGTTTTAAATAGATTTAAATAGAAAATTAAAATTCTGAAATTCTAGGGTTAGGGTTTTGGGTTTTAGATTCTAGGCTGAAACTAGGGTTTTAAGATGGAAGTTTGGGCTCAGATTCTGGTCGAATTCTCCAATGAGGGGGAAGAACATTCGATCAGAATATGGAGGGGAATTGATGGACAGAAGTGGCTGATCTGGGAATCCTAGGGTTTTGGGGTTTTAGAGGGATGAGGGAATTAGGGTTTAGAGTTGTAAGTTGGGGCTGAGATGGCAGTTGAATGGAGGGTCTGCTGTGAGGGGGTTGTGGTCAGATTTTGGATGAAAATTAATAAAGGATGAAGGCTGGACAGGTTTAAGAATAATTAGGGTTTAAGAGAATTAATTGGGAGAGTGTAGGTCTAGGTTAAAAGGTGAGAAACAGCAAAGGTAGTTGCAGGAAAATAAATTACTTACTTGTTTGCAGGGAAATCTGAAAACAGCAAATAGAATCAGCATGTAGAAGAAAAGGACCTCCCGATCTACAAGATGCAAGGAGTCGCTGGAGTCCACCAGCCCTAACCCTTGATATGACTCACAAGGGGTCTTGATATGACTCACAAGACATGTCTCTGAAGAGAGAAGTAGCAGCAGCAAAGGCCAACAGCAGGAGATCGATTTTTTTAAACATAATAGGTGGAGGGGAGCCTCTCCCACGATTCTTATTAAATAAGAGGCCAAAGGCCTTATTCCTAACTCTATTACAAATCAAATCTCTCACTTAAATCATGGAGAGGTGGACCAATTTAAAAACAACTTAAAAAACTTAAAGAAAAAGACTTATCTACCCCTAATGACTTAAAACAACTTAAATAAAAGAAGATTCCCTACTAGCCAATAAGATATAAGAACCTCTTAGCCAATAGGATCACTTCACTTAAATTAGACCAATTGAACCAATTGGATGCAACCAATTTAAGCCGGTTCAATTAAAAACACAAAATAAAAACTAAGTATAGAAATAAACTAAACTAAGGCTCCTACTAAAACCCTAGGTTTAGGGTGGCTTCTTCAATTCGAGGAGGCTAGGATCTGCATCATATTTTCTTTTACTTCTGAAAGATAAATTAGAGATTTATATTAAGCTCTTGTTGGAGTTACATGCAAGCCACAAGAGGCAGAGAGATTAGGAAGAAAGGGAATACATAGGAAGTGGCAGATCCACCAAACCCAACTAACATCCAAGAAAGCTGTATCTCAAAAAAGGAGGTGGGCATAAAATTTTTCACTTCTGTGACATGGCAAAAAGGAAAATGGGACAGGTCACAGGATTCACCGAAGGCAACCATCACCCATGAAAGCTGCACCCCAATCAGGATTTGGACAGCAGAATTTCCACTTCTGGCCATAAAGCAGACAAAAACTTGTTGGAAAGGAAAAGGCATCAAACAATATCCATAACTACCATTTTTACTTCCCAAGGACAACCTAAACTTCCACCCTGAATGCACTCAATGAAGACCTTAGAATCCAAAACCTTTACTCATTTGAAGGATTTTGTCAGATAATTCCACACAAATTTCTCCTGCAATAACAGCATTTACAAGGGGTGCTTTCTTATATTTTTCAGCATTCAAGGTCCCATTTTCATCTTGAATTGTACTGCCACTCAAGACATGCTTTCAGACATGGGAAACCTGTACCTTTCGATTTACCCAAAGCACCCATATCATACACATCAAAACATGGGCAGAGGAGTGGGTATGTATCAGATCCTCCGAATCTGTATCCTTTTCTTGTGTACTCCTCCTCCCCTCCCCACCCACAAATTACTTGCACCTGCACAGAATACAAGCTTCGAACTTGTCTGATTGCATGCCCGCCCTGTAAAACTACCCATTGCAGAGTTTTAGTACACTATTACATTTGGAGTTCTTAATGACTTATGCAAGATCATAATTGCATAGATTTCTGGATAAATGCTTTCAGCCTTTGCATCTAGAAGGTGATTGGACTTAGATTATTACCTTACTTTGCTTACTCAAAAATTGTGCAGAATTGTTATACATGATGTTCAATGTACCAATGCCTAGATGGCAGATCCATTTAGTTGAGTCCCTTCATCCTAAGACTAACGTTTATCCTATACATATACCCCCAACCTACACCTGTTTGCAAGCCCATTTAACCTAGTTTGTGGCCACAATACAGCCACCACAATTAGCTCTGACACATTTTGTTGGAAGAAGTCCAGTTCAAATGTCGATCTGCAGCAGTGGTTCCCTTATTCTGTCCAAGTTCAATCATCAAATCTGGTACTGGCTTACAAGCATTTTAAAGTTCTGCAATTGCTTGAATTTTACATTCATGAAAAGAGGAAAAGACTAGGAGAATCTCATACAGATAGACCTCATTTATTGTGTCCCACAGTCCCTCTGAACAACATGTGAAAACCCACCTTGCAATAACCAATAAAAATTTGTTCTTATGGTTAATGTCAAATACCTTCTAGTCTTCTACAGACAATTTGTTTCATTCTCAAAATTTAATATCATAGGAACCGAGAACAGTTAAATTCCTGAACCACTGGTGCTTGTTCTCATCCAGTGGAAGCGGTAATAATATTTTATAGATATGGTAATAAAATATGAGAGCAGGTTTTATGGACAGGACAGTCCTTAGTGTATCTATGGATGGCCCACCTATTTGTACCACGTAGTAGGTCTGATTGGGGCTGAGATTTTGTAGAGATGGAGACCCAAAGATCCCATGCTCACATGTCAAGTTTCAACTCAATTGGAGCTTGTCAAGTGGCAAAATAAAGCTTTCAAAAATCTACGACTACCAAGAGGGTGCATGACAGTAATTGTGAGGGTACATATGATTTACTTTAAGTATGGAATTTGACCAGTTGCCAATCCAGACCATTCCTTAGATATCCAATGGACAGAATTGCCACATCACCAATCCACATGGTAAAACTAGGTGGATCACCCATAGATACTCTATGGACGGGACCATCCATAAAACTTTTTGCCATAAGGTATTGCTGTGGGTACAGTAATGCCACATCCTTTGCAATAGTCTTGTCACCACTGCCTCTGCTTTGGTAAAGATACTTTTAAAACAAATCTGAATATGACAATGACATGGGTCATCGTACATTTGTACTACAAGAATACTAGAAAATCTTTCTTTAGCAAATACGTAATCTGTTGAAAGTCACAGTAAAAAATATTACACGACCTATTATTCTCTTGTTCAAAACTTAAGGATGCATCATAAGCAACAAATGACATAATTGAACAACAAGCACTAGAAGTAGACAGTCTAATATATATATAGTGTACTTGACAGTGAAGTGCACAACCTTATTTTGACCAGCTAGGCCTAAAAGACAAAGAGGGTTATTCTGACAAAAGTTCATGAGATTGACCATGCATGGAAGTGTGTTATATGTTATGACAAGCAATACTACCACATTACCATTTTTAACCTCATGATAATGAAGCATAAAATTGAACTTACAATGAAGCTGAATATAAAAGTTGTAAAAAGCAGCTCAAGTCCTTTGTCAGCAATTACCTGCAATCATTACTAGAATATGATTCCAACTCCATACAAAAGTTATATGGATAGAGTGAACACCATTGCATTATCTTTAAAAGCTCTCCAACTCCACTAGAACAGTCAGTATAGCACACTATTATGCATTCAGTTGTGATTGTGATTTGTGACAAATGATGAGCAATTTCAGTAATCGGTAAACAGGAGTGATATACAAACATCCTAGCAATTGATTGTGATTTGTGACAAATGATGAGCAATTTCAGTAATTGGTAAACAAGCAATCTCCTGATTCCTGTTAATATACAAACATCCTAGCAATTGAAAATGACAGTAAGGGAACCTGATTGTAACTTTGTCATAGCTACATTAGTGTATGATGTCTTTGTATCTGGTTTTCCACAACTATGGCCTGGAGGCATGGAGGCAGACATGAGTATTTTGTGTACAATGGACACCAAAGTTTCAGTTACGACACCTCTTCAAAATCTAGAAAAATGGACTAGGCTAAGAAAATTTGATTGATCAATTATGCTTGACATATATTTGAATATCTCCATAATAGATTGTGCCTAGTTCCCACCCAAAAGTGAAAAAACCCTAACTTTGGGATTTGTTTGATGCATAGATTATGGAAGCATATTTACGCAAGTATCCAACAGGACACTCATGGAAATGTGACGAACCTACAATTGGGAAGCCAAGTAAGCAACCCACAAATCATATTTCCAAATTCCAACCAGACAAAAAAAAAGTGTAAGAGTTGGATCATTGATCAGTTCAGTGCATTTCCGAGATAACCAAAGAAGTAAGGTAACCCAGCCATAAGAAACGAAACTGATAGTGTTTACCAGTGAGAATAAACTTGATAATCCAACTGAAAACTAATAATGCAATTACTCAAATGCTGATATGAACAGTCGCACAACTTGATCTCTTTACCGAATCCTGATAATTCCCTGGTCCCATTTTCAAATGACAATTGCACATTGATGAAACACCAACAACTTCTTCCCGATAGGAAGAAATCGAGCAGCAGCGTAGTCAAAGTTCAATGACAAAATGAATAGGGTCATACAAGCAACACGAAGAGGATAATAAAGAGATAGAGAATAACCGTTGGCGATATCAGCTTCAAGGCAGCGCCGATCCCTAAGAGGGAAACCAGTAAAAGAAGTGACACAAGGCCTGCAAAATGCCGGAAACATGGCATTGGAAGCTCAAAGTATTATCCCACGCATTTAGGAAAATATAACTTTGATTCGAATCTTATTGTCGACCATAAGGAGCGAGAGCGGAAGACACACAGAGAGTAACTTACCATTGCAGCGGTAATGAAGTCGAGTGCCATCTGATAGGGTGACGCCAGGAACGATCCTCCCAGGTAGAAAAGATCCAGCGATAGCCAAGTAAATGAAAAAAGAGTGAAGTATAACAACCTGAGAAATCAGTAATGGAACAAGCATACATATCAGAAACTGAATTATCAGTCGGAGTAGAGGTTCAAATCAAATCAAGAAATGCCATTACAAAACAGTGTGGGTGCTTCTGGGTTTTGCTTACAGAGCTCCATGTAGGGATCATGGCGTTGACAATATAACCTAAGTCCATCTTCAAACTCTACTTCTCCTTCTGTGTTACTCTAATCGGACCCCGCGCTCTCCACTTTCACTCTTGTGCTTTCCTCTGAATCTCTGATGCATTTCCCCAAGCAAAAATAGCTACTTTGGCACTGCTGGTTCGCTTATACCGATACCGATTCAGAATCGGGCACCAGCGACTAGAATCGGTAGGAATTGGGACCGATCCGATTTCCATTTTTTTTCAAAAAAAATGAAAGAATATACAGATACTAATGGGAAAAATAACTCTCTCCGGGAGTGTGGCCTACGCTAACACTCTCATGTGTCTATTTCTCTCCTCCTTAAAACAAGGGGGCAGAGCTGTCTTTTCATATGACGAGGAGGGAGAGAGACTCATGGAAATGCTAGCACAGGCCACACTCCCGGACAGAAAACTCCTTCCCAATACTAATATATTAAAGGGAATAAGAATTCTGTCTAGAGCCAGCACTCCCTTGAGTCTCTCTCTCCTCTCCACATGAAAAGACACTTCTACCCTCTTTGTTTTGAGGAAGAGAGAGATATAGACACATGGGAGTGTTGGCGTAGGCCGTAATCCCGAACAGAAAACAACTTCCCTATGTTAAAATATAGAAGGAAAGGAGAAAAGAAGGGAGAAAACAACGCTTCACTACCACTTGGCAGTACATTTGTTGATCCATGTGATAGATGACCTCCAATACATCTTAATAGCTAAACTATAGTCCAAAGTAAGCAAGGAAAATTGGATCCAGATCTTCTACGGCGCAACTGCCCATCCGGCCTATGCTGTGCAGACACAGGCCCACGCACAATGATTGCTTTACCCTCGCTTAGGCAAGGCGGTCATTGCGCACGACTCTGTGTCGGTACAGGACAGGGCAGCACGCCATAGAGGATCTGCTTCTAGGAAAATTACTTGATTTAAAGTTTAGTAAAATTACCAAAATAACATGAAATTGGAGATAAATATGACATATAAATATAGCATAAAATGATATCTTTTGTAATTTTAGCTACTTTATCTACTCATTTTAAACTGAAATTATAAACAATTTAATTTTTGTCTACTACAATAAACCGAACCAAACCGAACCGTTTATCACCCTCATCTTTGGTATGATGTTGTTATGAAAGTATATGAATTGTTGAAAAAAAAAAAAAAAAAAAACAGAAAGTATTTGAATACCTGATATTATTGATTAAACGTAGTCTCTTCTCTACTCTCTACTGTTGTGATAGGGTAATTTTCTTTGTGCAGCAGAGGCCACTGGTGGTTCTGATTTAATTAGGGAAAGCTGATAGCCTGAACTATATCATCGATGAACGAACTCAATAAAAGTCAAATGGTTTCCAAGATGAGCCAACTCACTAGGCCATTGGCTGATGAATTGGCCAAGGAAAAATTCTTCCCATGTGCCATGTAGACCACTTGAAAAAGAGGAAGGGAGGAGCCCACGAAACCCAAACAGATGAAATGAGGAAGGGAGCCCACAGGGCCATAGCCCATTTGAAAAACAGAGGATGAGGAGCTCACACAGCCCACCCACTTGAAAGAACAGAGGATAGCAGCCCATTTGAGAGTTGACTATCAAGCTTGTGACCGGACGATTTCGGTTTAAACCCAAATAGGTATAAAGGCGATAACACAAAACCGAAATAACCCGAAACTTAACCAAACTACCATGCCAATTCGGTTAGGTGATGGAAGGTAGCCCTTTACTTGAACCCGTGACGTGGTGTCTGACTCTAATACCAAATGTTAGATATTTGACCGATACACCAAAAGCTCCTGAGTAAGGGTATCCAAACTAAACCAAACCCAAAACTGAGCCGAATTAACCGAATCGAACCAAACTAAATAAATTCGATTTGGTTTCGATTTTGGTATATAAGTATTTAATTCAGTTTAATTCAGTTACGATTTTAGTTCAAAAGCCATCGGTTTGAATCGAAACCAAACCGAATACCACACTTAAATCCAAAACCCTGTATCTTTTTTTTCTAATGGTGTTGCCTTACCTTTTAGAACTATAATTTTGATTTGTTTTTCTGATTTTATTGATGTGTAAGCTAAAAGATAAGATCTAGAAGTAGAGAACTCATTCTTATTTATTCCTTTTTATTAATATTTTTGGTTCGTTTAAGGTTTTGTGAGCATTTTATTTATACAAATGGAATTTCTTGAGAACACAAGAAGCAAATGACAGACAAGCAAATTAGAACTGTACTAGACAACCAAATTAGACCTAAATTGAAAAACCGAATTAAAACCGTAACCGACCGAACCAAACAAGTTTGGGTTTGGTTTCCATTTCCAGAACCGACTCAATTCTTGATATGATTTCGGATCACACCATCAAGGCATGGAACCAAACCGAAACTGAACCAATTGACAACCTTACTCCAGAGCCGATGGAGCTCGTTAAATCAAGCCCTTTTAACCTATCCCATAGTAGACTGATCATCCATTCTTACACCTATACACTAGATCGAACCTAATTAGGCACATAACAAAAAGGTTTTGATTAGGACATTATATCTCCTTTTCTCTCCTCAGATGAAATGACCTCACTGCCCTCCTATGTATGATACTATTTTGACACATCAAATTATTGCGCTCTCCTATGCCAACCCTTTCCCTAAAATGAATTTGAATAATTTATTGAACAAAAACACTGTCAACGACAAAACCTCCAAAACTCTAATAAAAGTTGTCACACCCCCATCCCTGAACCACGGGGAATGCAACTGGAGCGTACCAATACGCTCTCTAACCACCAGAATCACTGATGCAGTACCCAAGACTAACTCATTCACAATGACAAATAATAGGTAAAAGGAAAGGATTAATATTAATAACATCGAGTTAGCGAAGCTAGGTGATAGCATATAAAATATTGTCTATTCAAATTTACCCCTTCATATCAATGGGTTCTAATCGGGATCTATGTATTATCACCGTATAATAAATACACTTATCAAGAAAGGAATAAAAGAATACACCTTTGAATCGGAAAATAGTTTATCAAAGTGTAACAAAAGATGGCCACCGACCAAGAATCACTGTTCCTCGTGGAACACACATCTCAAGAGCACTTGGTCCATGATCCTCATACTCAAAGTCCACCACTCTTCATGACCTTCATCAGAGTCCCGAACTCCGTGCCGTCATGCTCGAATGTATCTGCATCAACTAAAAATATGTTTCCTCGAGGAGTGAACTCCAATCGAGCCCAATGAGTGGCTAAGCCACACAAGCATACACAATAATAATAATGAATGGGGTTGATTTGCAAACCATACATGATGGACGGATACCAAGGTGTCCCATACCACCAAGGTAGACCGTACATCACATACAATTTACAATCATGCTACATGAATGAATGATGATGTATAGTTTTATTGTTATCCACCTAACACACAACTAAGTCGGGTATAGTACTATAGCAACACCTTAGGTAGCATCCCGACATCGGTACCATAAACGGATGGTATACTGGCGATGACAAACCCGAGTCGCGTTGGAAGCTCTTGTCACCGGTCTCCACCAAGAGATATACGCAAACCCCGAGTCAAATCCCGTCTGGCGTTGGCCCAAAATACGGTTGGCGCCGAACTTCCCGGTGGGTATACCGAATAACGGTCGGAACCCACAGTTGACCGACACCTAACCTGTCTGGAGGGTCATAGTACTAGGTAAACATTTATCCTAGCCGGCATTCACCTATTGTATGAGTGAGGTACGCATGTGCATAAGCCGAGGCCGAGTCCATAGATACCGAAATACGGTCGGCCGGCTATCCTCTCGCCCCTCTAGCCCATAAGCGTATACAAATACGAGATGTGAATACCGAAGGTAGTCGGTCGGTCACCATCCGTTTTCACCTAATGCAATGGACAATTCTAATGCAATTTCAAGTACGGTAATCTCAAGCCCGACCCACCGGCACTTGGATCCCGCTTCGAAGCCCTAGATCTACATGCCATGAGTGAGTCCATATTATGGAATCCCTGTGTCCAGCACCAACCGGCACCCGAGTCCCATAACTAAATCCAACACCATTCGCACCATAGTGCGATAAAATAAATAATATCGCAAGACAAGAATGTAAAGTCCTATCAACATCTAAACATTTATATCGTCCTATATCTTACTAATAATTATATATTATAGCACACATGCATGAATGACATTCGCAAGACACGACACACAAACATTCCATAAATTAAGACGTTTGCTTAACTCACTCACCGATTCTCGGTCAATCGTCGATGCGGAGCTCTTGAAATCGGCGTTCGATGCCAAGTACACCGTCCCACGTACTAATACGCCCGAGCCGGTCGGCCAACCTAAAGAGAGTGTACAACGTGGGGAGAGATTAGTGCCTTAGGGCTAGAAGAGTTGGGCCCCATAAGTTATCAAACAAGGCTAAAATAGGGGACCGGCACATACATGACAAGGCTATATCATGTGCCTGTCCCTCTCGGACTTTCCCACCGGAGATCTAGGTTCTCGTGGACCGGCACTTGCATGTGCCTGTCCATGTGCCTGTCCCTCTCGGACCTCCCACCGCGAGATCTTTCTCACTTGCATGTGCCTGTCCATGTGCCTGTCCCTCTCGGACTTCCCACCGCAGATCTAGTTTCTCGGGACCGGCACTTGCATGTGCCTGTCTACGTGCGTCTTGCTGTTCATGCCATTCCGAGAATGGTTTTGCAGCCCCAAAGTCTTGGGCTAAAATGGGGTATTCTTTGGGGTTTTTTAGGGGTCTCTTTGGCCATGAGAACAACTCCAACCAAGGTGCCATAGCACACACCCAACATGGGTTTGTAAACCCCATGATCGATTAGGTTTTCCTCCATTAAAATACATATGGAAAGAAAACTCATGGGTTTGAGTATTGGGGTTTTGAAAGGGTCTTTAATCAATGTTATTTAACATCCCTCAAACCCACACATCTACGGTCTTCCATGAGGGTTGGTAAAACCCATAAATGGAGGTAAATCCCCAACTTAGGGTTCATAAATGGAGAAGGGTGAATGGGTTTAAGGTAGGGTTAGGTGCTTCATAGTTAAACATCAAGGATTTGCCATTAATGGCTCTTCTAATTGAGTAGATGGAGCACTCAAGGTGTGCTCAACCAATTCAAACCCTAGGTAATAGAATTAGGGAAAGAGAGATGGAGAGAGAGAGAGAGAGAGAGAGAGAGAGAAAGAGACTCACCAATGGTTGATGATGATAGCTTGTGCTCCACCATACTTCTCCCTTCTCCTTCCTTCTTCCTCTTCTTCTTTCTTCTTCTTTCTTCTTCTTCTTTCTTCTTCTCTTTCTTCTTCTTTCTTTTTCTCCTCTCCTCTCCACGATTTAGGATTGAAATGTGAGGTGAATAGTAGTTTTGGGTCTTTAATAACCCATCTAGGCATTAGGTCTTGTTTGGTTAGTCTCAAGTCCTTAGGTCCATTTGTTTAGGAGCTTGTTTGGTTAGGTATAAGCCCAAGGTCTAGTTTAAGTCATTGGGCCATTGGATCCACTTGGGCCCATGGCCCATGTCCTAAGTTCTAGTTACAATTAGAAAGAGACTAAGCTCCTAAGCCCAAGCCCATTCTAGTTCTTATGCTTATTAATGGTCATGCATAGGCATGAATTATTCGGATAGTGACTTACTCCCAATCATCGCTAAGTGGATAAGGGCGATTCAGGTGCGGGCCGCGGATCCCTATCATAAGGGAATTCCAAGAATATGCTTTCGTGGACGATTTTCCCCCTTTCTCCGACGGTGGATCTTTCCTCGAGGACTTCCCTGTTTCGCGATCGATAATCTCGTGTGATGGATTGAGTATTATGATCCACGATTCACGAGCGTACTCCACTCTTGGTTCTACACAAAAGGTTTAAACCAGATCGGTGGTCGGATCGCGTTTCAAATCGGGTTTTGGGCACGGATTTAACATCCTCCCCACCTTATAAGAATTTCGTCCTCGAAATTGAGACGTACCTAGGTATCTGCATAGATGAGGATACTTCGACCGCACCTCGCCTTCTCATTAACAAGATGCCCCTTTAATCAATGAGATTACTCGCATCGGTAGGTTGGACTTCCTTAATCTTCTCTGCCAATGAGGGTTGTCTTGTCGGGCGAAAAATAACATAGTAGCATCATCAATTAACACTTCCAACCCCATTCTTCCGGCTTCCTCTATAAAGTTTGCTCATTGGTATTAAAGTGGCAAGGAAGGGTTTGTGATTTTCTACTAAGTGCATCGCCACCACATTGGCTTTGCTTAAATGGTATTGGATAGTGCGGATAGAGGGGTTAAAAGCGTGCTCAACCTTCGCTCCAGGATCTTAGTTATTTAGCTTAAACTAAGTTGTATTGATTTTTCCTCTAATAGTATCCACCTTACACAATGGTATAAATCAATTCCGATTTAGTTAATATAAAGTCCAAGTGTATATAAGGACCGGTGAAAATCAAACTACGAGCTTATACTTCTAGAAATAGAGAGATGCAACTATTTCCATATACTTCGTCCGATCTCAGTACTCCAAAAATTTTGGGTTGAATGACACAAGGTTGTACTACTTTGCTTACTGGTCGTTCCTATGAGGACTTTCACTCCGATCCTCCACTACCTAACTCGGCTTTAGAATGAATTGGAATATTGATGGAATCCCTACTATTCACTCCCAATAACAGAGGGGACATTCAGGACCCATTACTCCACTCATATCTATTGTTGAGCAAAGTTTTGTTGAATCCTTGATTCCAGTTCCTTTTAGTTCTTGATCGCACTTGGCTACACTAACACCCGATATAATACTGTTCATCAACTTAAATTGCTAGATCTATCATTCTCTTCCAACTACATGATATAATCCATACCTCCTAGCATCCGTCCTAAATTATCCTTTCTAGATATCCATCGGTTCGTGGGTGTATAGACATATCGAGATTCGACTACGTGCCTATATATATATATATATTTTTTTCACCGTCCCTTGAGAATCTAGACACAAATCTTGGGTTTCCCTTTGGACAAGGTCCCGAACGTGTCGCCCATACACCAAGCCAATCCCAAGCATTCCGGTAGATTTACCACCAAGTCCTAAAAATGGCTCTCCTGAGAGACATGTGGGGCCATAGGCTTACCTAAGGGTACTTAGGACCAATACTCAAAATTTCTAGGTGGTTCCCAAAGAAAGCCGGGCACATCACTAAGGCCACGAGAAAAATGAAAGATAATTTCCCCTAATCATTAGCCTACGTAACAAGTCCTCGGAAAGTCTCTCACCAAACTGACTAGCTTACGCAAGTTGGAATTACAACTAACGACCGTGGGTGACTAAATTGAGTCGTAAACTCTAAAATCAATAATGCGTGCACAGGTGATAGGTATAGACATAAGGTACATCATCGCTGCCGATGATGACTACGCCTCATCTGCGGGCATGTTGAATACACTCCCTGGGTTGCATGGGACCGATGGCTGCGGGTTTGGCACATACACGGCTTCGACGAGCAAGTCTTGGACATATGCCCCCGCTTGTTGCGATCGTAGCAACGAATGCCCAGGTGATGAGTTTGAGGTGTTTGTGAAAAGGCTCGGTGAGCTTTTCTTTTGTATAAATTAGCTATTTGCTAATCCATCTCAATGTGTAAGCTTCTTCCCGTTCCTATACCCGCTTATGGTATGATTCACTATTCAAAATGTTATTCGTAATGTTCCTAACCACAATTTTTCTTCTTTTTTTTATTTTTTATTTATTTATTTATTTATTTATTTATTTATTTTTATAGACCAAGGGCCCCAATTTTTATTGGTATTGGTGTATCTTGAAGTCGTTGGGCTTATGCAACAGCAATCCTATAATGTATAAATTTTCCTAATATATACAATAGCTCTTTATGGTTAGGCTAATCCCGGTTATCATTATATTTTACATCATTGTCCATGACTTTACCCTCATAAACCTTAGTATATATCCTTTTCTTTTCTTCTTTTTTTTTTTTTTTTTGTAACTCCTAGGGTTTAGTGTGTAGTTTCTCATCTTTTCTTCATTTCTAAACTGGTTTATGTTCTATAGAAGTCTCCTACCTTTATTTGTATTATCAAAGCATTGTTTATCAAAAATTTATATATTCTCCTTGTTGTCTCGATTCTTGTTTATGGTTAAGGCTTTTAATATTTAACCCTAATTTAGAGTAAATCGGTCGTGTGAACACGAGTTAGTCCATGAGGTAGAGCATCACGCTCCGATACCAAGTCATCACACCCCATCCCCGAACCACGGGAATGCAATGGAGCGTACCAATACGCTCTCTAACCACCGAGAATCACCGATGCAGACCCAAGACTAACTCATTCACAATGACAAATAATAGGTAAAGGAAAGGATTAATATTAATAACATCGAGTTAGCGAAGCTAGGTGATAGCATATAAAATATTGTCTATTCAAATTTACCCCTTCATATCAATGGGTTCTAATCGGGATCTATGTATTATCATGTATAATAAATACACTTATCAAGAAAGGAATAAAAGAATACACCTTTGAATCGGAAAATAGTTTATCAAAGTGTAACAAAAGATGGCCACCACCAAGAATCATGTCCCTCGTGGAACACATCTCCCGATGAGCTCCGGTCCATGATCCTCATACTCCGAAGTCCACCACTCTTCATGACCTTCATCAGAGTCCCGAACTCCGTGCCGTCATGCTCGAATGTATCCGCATCAACTAAAAATATGTTTCCTCGAGGAGTGAACTCCAATCGAGCCCAATGAGTGGCTAAGCCACACAAGCATACACAATAATAATAATGAATGGGGTTGATCGCAAACCATACATGATGGACGGATACCAAGGTGTCCCATACCACCAAGGTAGACCGTACATCACATACAATTTACAATCATGCTACATGAATGAATGATGATGTATAGTTTTATTGTTATCCACCTAACACACAACTAAGTCGGGTATAGTACTATAGCAACACCTTAGGTAGCATCCTCGACATCGGTACCATAAACGGATGGTATACGGCGATGACAAACCCGAGTCGCGTTGGAAGCCTCGTCTTCTGTCTCCACCAAGAGATATACGCAAACCCCGAGTCAAATCCCGTCCCGGCGTTCGGCCCAAAATACGGTTGGCGCCCGAACTTCCGGTGGGTATACCCGAATAACGGTCGGAACCCACCAGATTTGTGACACCTAACCCCCTGTCGGTAAGGGTCATAGTACTAGGTAAACATTTATCCTAGCCGATTCACCTATTGTATGAGTGAGGTACGCATGTGCATAAGCCGAGGCCGAGTCCATAGATACCGAAATACGGTCGGCCGGCTATCCTCTCGCCCCTCTAGCCCATAAGCGTATACAAATACGAGATGTGAATACGAAGGTAGTCGATTGGTCACCATCCGTTTTCACCTAATGCAATGGACAATTCTAATGCAATTTCAAGCACGGTAATCTCAAGCCCAAGACCCACCGGCACTTGGATCCCGCTCAAGCCCTAGATCTACATGCCATGAGTGAGTCCATATTATGGAATCCCGGTCCAAGACCAACTGGCACCGAGTCCCATAACTAAATCCAACACCATTCGCACCATAGTGCATAAAATAAATAATATCGCAAGACAAGAATGTAAAGTCCTATCAACATCTAAACATTTATATCGTCCTATATCTTACTAATAATTATATATTATAGCACACATGCATGAATGACATTCGCAAGACACGACACACAAACATTCCATAAATTAAGACGTTTGCTTAACTCACTCACGATTCTCGGTCAATCGTCGACGAGCTCTTGAAATCGGCGTTCGATGCCAAGTACACCGCCCCACGTACTAATACGCCCCGAGCCGGTCGCCAACCTAAAGAGAGTGTACAACGTGGGGAGAGATTAGTGCCTTAGGGCTAGAAGAGTTGGGCCCCATAAGTTATCAAACAAGGCTAAAATAGGGGACCGGCACATACAAGAAGGCTATATCATGTGCTGTCCATGTGCCTGTCCATGTGCCTGTCCCTCTCGGACTTTCCCACCAGCAGATCTAGGTTCTCGTGGACTGGCACTTGCATGTGCCTGTCCATGTGCCTCGTCCTCTCGGACCTCCCACCGCAGAGATCTTTCTCACTTGCATGTGCCTGTCCATGTGCTGTCCCTCTCGGACTTCCCACCGGCAGATCTAGTTTCTCGTGGGACTGCACTTGCATGTGCCTGTCTCACGTGCGAGTCTTTTGTTCATGCCATTCCGAGAATGGTTTTTGCACCCCAAAGTCTTGGGCTAAAATGGGGTATTCTTTGGGGTTTTTTTAGGGGTCTCTTTGGCCATGAGAACAACTCCAACCAAGGTGCCATAGCACACACCCAACATGGGTTTGTAAACCCCATGATCGATTAGGTTTTCCTCCATTAAAATACATATGGAAAGAAAACTCATGGGTTTGAGTATTGGGGTTTTGAAAGGGTCTTTAATCAATGTTATTTAACATCCTCAAACCCACACATCTACGGTCTTCCATGAGGGTTGGTAAAACCCATAAATGGAGGTAAATCCCCAACTTAGGGTTCATAAATGGAGAAGGGTGAATGGGTTTAAGGTAGGGTTAGGTGCTTCATAGTTAAACATCAAGGATTTGCCATTAATGGCTCTTCTAATTGAGTAGATGGAGCACTCAAGGTGTGCTCAACCAATTCAAACCCTAGGTAATAGAATTAGGGAAAGAGAGATGGAGAGAGAGAGAGAGAGAGAGAGAGAGAGAAAGAGACTCACCAATGGTTGATGATGATAGCTTGTGCTCCACCATACTTCTCCCTTCTCCTTCCTTCTTCTCTTCTTCTTTCTTCTTCTTTCTTCTTCTTCTTCTTCTTCTTCTTTCTTTCTTCTTTTTTTTCTCCTCTCCTCTCCACGATTTAGGATTGAAATGTGAGGTGAATAGTAGTTTTGGGTCTTTAATAACCCATCTAGGCATTAGGTCTTGTTTGGTTAGTCTCAAGTCCTTAGGTCCATTTGTTTAGGAGCTTGTTTGGTTAGGTATAAGCCCAAGGTCTAGTTTAAGTCATTGGGCCATTGGATCCACTTGGGCCCATGGCCCATGTCCTAAGTTCTAGTTACAATTAGAAAGAGACTAAGCTCCTAAGCCCAAGCCCATTCTAGTTCTTATGCTTATTAATGGTCATGCATGGCATGAATTATTTGGATAGTGACTTACTCCCAATCATCGCTAAGTGGATAAGGGCGATTCAGGTGCGGGCCCCGCGGATCCCTATCATAAGGGAATTCCAAGAATATGCTTTCGTGGACGATTTTCCCCCTTTCTCTGACGGTGGATCTTTCCTCGAGGACTTCCCCTGTTTCGCAGTCGATAATCTCGTGTGATGGATTGAGTATTATGATCCACAGTTCACGAGCGTACTCCACTCTTGGTTCTACACAAAAGGTTTAAACCAGATCGGTGGTCAGATCGCGTTTCAAATCGGGTTTTGGGCACGGATTTAACAAAAGTAATAAAGTTAAACAAAAAGTTCACTGATAATTCCATGTCGAGGACTCCAAAGTGCTTATGCATCATGACTGTTGAATACAAGTGACCAATCGGTATACAAACTTGCATCAAATAAGACTAAAATGTATATTTGACACCTTTCAAGACTTCAGGGATTTTCTTTCCCCTCCTCTTCACCAACCCCATAATCCAATTCGGGCATGTTGGAAGCTTAAATAGTACCATCTGCCTTCTGTGAACTTCATGGTTAGTTATCTGATATTTTATAATGCATCTGGTGATGACAGGCAAGTGATGCTTAGATATCTGTCTTGAGAAATTCTTTTGCCTTCTTAGCAAATGTCTCAGCAACCAGTAGAGGAAATGCAATTGTTGCATCACAATGTACCTGCTCAATATAACAGATAAAACAGAAAGACAATAAGAATCACAATGACAACACTTGCAAAGAATTCAAATATGAAAAACCTAAGTGCACTTGAGACAGGCTCAATGATTAAAGTGAGGTTGCAATTACTAAAACAGAGCAACACAATCAATGCCAACAACCAATCAAAAATGGTGTTTGGCCACATGGAGATTCCATCACCAGATATAAAAGCAAATGGTGAAATCCATCAACAAAAACTGAAAAACACAATCATAAAGGGAAATATTCAAAAGATGAAATGCAATGAGTCTGAATGAAGATCAGAGTCTGCCTGGATAAAGTATCACAAATTTCACCAATTCCAGCAATATGAAACAGAAATAATGTAGACGTAAATGAGACTATACTTTAACCGTCTTAGCAGAACCACGTATCTTTCCCCATGACACAGCCTCATCAGGACGTGCTCCAGAATCACTACCGTCAAACTCTTGAGCTGTATTGATGAAAGCAGCATAATCTGCACCATTGCGCATCATATTGGCATTACATATGTGATGCTTGGGCAGCCCACCACCAAGAATTATAATGCCCGTCTTCCTAGGGCTTGCATGAACTGCTTCCCCATTCATGGCTCTTATATCTGTCAATCAGATGAGGATTAATTTCCATGATAAAAAGACTTGCATTAAGCAAAAATCAAGATGGATACACCTACCTTGCACAACGTCAATAATTAACCCAGGATTCCGGAAGGAATGGAAGTATAACATGTCCCCTAAGGAACCATCTGTTAAGCCTGGGCAGAAGACAGGAACATTGTTCTGTGTGATGTGTGAAAGCATTGAGAAGGAATGTCAATGATGTGGCATATAGAAACCAAAATGGCATGGATATTTTGGATAAATTTAAAATATAAATTATTTATCTCCCTAGCTGCAGGTATTATTCTAGACGGTTGGCCCAAAGAGCCCTGTACTTGGCACACTTGTTTCTGTCATGATATCTTTACATTAATAACCATTAGATGGGGGTTTTTAACCTCAAATCAATTGCTCAGACATTAACATGGTTTCATCTTTTCAAATTTCAGGTCATGATATCTTTACATTTGTAACCATTAGATGGGGGTGTTTAACCTCAAATCACTTGCTCAGACATATCATAGTTTCATCTTTTAAAATTTTGAAATGCTAAAGGCCTTAACACCACAACTTCCACTGTAATCTATATGGCTTCCTTCATCAACAAACACTTTGTCTTTTAACAGTAAACTAAAATAAAAACAGCATTAACCAACAGTAGAAACCTAGTGTTTTTTAATTACATGTCCTGATAAATACCCCAAATGGAGGATAAATTTCTAATGGCAAAAATGATAAGAACACGTGAGAAAGAGAGAGATCTGCATAGTTGCAGTCGAACCTTTTCCCTCTTTGCTTTCTTTCCACATCCTGGGGCATATAAACCTCTTTTGTCTATATGTCTAATACATGTTCTATTTATCTTGTCAATAAATTTAAGAAAAGAAAATTTACATTAGTACTCCAAGCCTTGCAAGTTGTAAATATTCTCCAATGCCAGCATCACTACACCTAACATTTTTTTCTTTGCCGTTGACCACATCACTTATATTCCTTTTAGATGGGGTCAGGCTTGAGACCATTTGGAAGTCTCTCTCCTTTACGCCGACTCCCATTTCCTGGGCTACTGTAGGTGGCCAGGAAACAAATCCCAATCCCAATCTTCTTCCCCCTAATATCATTGATCTTTACATTTCCTGTCAATAGTCTGCACCTGCAAATGGCCAGACTTTGATTTGCCATTAGGCCCATTACACAGAACATTATAACTGGCAAGTCAATGGCTATAAGTCAACAAAGGCGGATCAAATGGTCGAAATTTCAAGTAAAAAACTCTGCTTGAACTCCGATATTCTTATTATCTTTATCGCTCTCTTTGTATGTCCCTATCTGCAGCAAGCGATTACAACCACAGGTATATATTTATTTTACAACATTTTCTCCATTCTATCACACCCTGCTTTACAATATGCTGGCAGCGGAATCGCTGGAATCCATAGCTCATGGAAAATCTCTACAAGTTCGAATGTTATGGGAAAGAAACAGCAAGATCAAACTGCTGGTGTCGTTGATTAAAAGGTTCTTCCTCTGAAACCATCTCGTTATGGTGGAAACCCATGTTCATTTTCTGTGGTCAGTGCCTTCAGGCAAGCTAGAGTATCGAGAAATATTGGGAGCTCGATGCTTGGGGAGATTTCTTGAATGTCCAAAGGCGGAGAGAGAGGAGAATTAAGGAGAAGAACTCTTGTGAGCTAGACAGTGGTTCAAAGAATAATTCAAGTGAGAAGACTGAAGGGAAGCCAAGTGAGAGCAAAGGAGGTAGTAAGTCATCCCAACTTCATTAATGCAGTGCTAATATCGAACCAGTGAGATCCAGAGGAAGATCAGCTTGCGATAGGACATAGGAAAGTAGGACAAACCAGATTTGAGAAAATTCGAATATCCAAAGTTCTGAGAGTCCGAGTTGGCCAAAAAATTGGTTGAATGTCAGATTAATAGGGCAGAAAAACTCCTCAAAATTGATTGGATTTGGTGGTTAAATCTGAAGCTATGGTCTAATCCTACTAGGAGTAAGATTCTAGAAACCGAATCTTAGAACAGTAAATTGATAGCAGATGTTAGAAGTAGTAGTTCAGCAGCCAAAGATGATCAGAAACTCCAACAAGACTCAGAGGTAACAATAGAATACCAATATAAAACCAAAGTCCAAAAATTTGATTCAAAACAGCGAGAATTAAGAAATCAGACTGGAATTAGTATTCCATGAAATCTGTACAAAGATCTGATTTTGACAACAGCAACAAATTAAGATTTAAAACTGATATCTAGATCTGAAAACAGAATTCCAAGATCGGACTTTAAGACTGAGAAATTCAGAATTCCTACTCGAAGAAGGATTTTAGAAAAAAAAAACTTGTGAAGATTGGGTTTTGATGACTAATTCTGAAACCGAGTTTAATAATGATGTATTGAATTGAAATCTGAAATTATAAAACAAGAACAAAACTAACATACCAAAAATTAGCTAAGATCAGAATGGGAAAGTTTGTGCAGGATAGAGAGAATTTGATCTAACCTGAGATCTGAGAAGAAAAGAAAGAAAGAAAAGGATGTGATCAGGAATCACCATCTAATCTGCAGAGCTGGCATCACCACCAGTACCCCAACCTTGAAATCACCACCAGTGAGCTTACTAAATCACCAGTTCATCACAGCAGGGATCCTACTGAATCACCATATAAGCCTAAAACTCCTCCAACCAATAATGTACCTTGGGAGTAGTCTACTGCTACTAAAACTGTCTAAAATAAAGGAAAACAGCTTAAAACAAGGCTATACCTAATTCAACAAAACTAAAGTAAATCCTGTATTTATTCCTCCTACCCATATTTTAGGCCTATTAAAGTGGCCTACTACAAAGAAACCCATTGAACAAGAGGCCAAACACATATATAACCCAACCCCAAGGTTTATTTTGACTAAAATAAATCCATTTATGTGATTCATCTTCTGCACTATCGCTCTGTTGTGAGAAGCACAGGAAGAGTCGATGGCGATGGCAACCATTAATTCTGGCTCAGGAGATCGGTATATGGCAACCATCTTGTGATGGAGATCAGTATATCGGCCTTCAATACACCAATTGTGATGCAATACACAGGATCACGAGTAACAGCATAGTCAACCGATAGACACAACTGACCAGTAGTGCCCGAACTGATCGGACAATTGAAAACATTGGAGATCTGCTAGGACATATTTGGGAGCCCTACATTCTGAAGGAAAAAAAAAATGATTGATACAGCAACAATATTGTCGCTATTTTTGAAAAAGCTACAGCGGTCATTGAAACTGTAGGAGGAAGAAAGAAGGGGGGAAAAAAACAAAGCGTTAAATGCGGTTTTGACTTTCGAAATCTCCGGTGTGCGGGTGTGAAGCATGAGTAGTTTAGGTACTCATGTAAAAATTCAGGGGCAAAAATGTAAGGTTACAGTTTTCATCTGTAGTGGTTACAAACATCTGGAATTTTTTTTTAATCAAACTTGCACACCAACTAGATGCCAAGTTAGATAATTTTGTTTATACCAGTTATTTTCCACCCACCAAGCCCTTGCAAAGTTGAGTTTTTTTTTTAATTACTTCCCAATATACCTGGAATATTGGAACCCATGTAGGGATATAAATGGATCGGATTCTGCTCGGATAGTGCTATATCCGCATCCGCATCCGATTAGTTTTCGGACGGATTCGGATAGTACTAAACGGATACTGACCGGATATTTTATCCGTTTACATGTAAATATAGCTTTTCGGATAGTTATAGCCTATCCGTATCCGCATCCGTTTAGCTTTCGGACGGATTCGGATAGTACTGAACGGATACGGACACGGATATGGAAACAGATTTCGGCTATTCATTTACACCCCTAATCCCACGTCTCTCCAAACACCATTCCCTCCAGAAGAAAAAGAATTTAAGAAAATAGCCCATTATTCAAACCATTTAAATTATACCATTTTTCATTAAAATCACTTTAACATACTGAATATAATTAAGGAAGAATGAAGAAGATAAACAAAGAAAACTTGGACACACAAGTACAGAGAAAGTGAAGCTGAATAAAAAAAGATGACATAGGATCACTAGAAAAAACATGATGGAACCACAAATATTTCAGCAGGTGCTTACACGCTATACCTGAATTTGATAATTTACCTTGTAAGCCCAGTATAGATATGAACTTTGATCATTTATTTCTTTCCCTAATCGAGCAATCACCTTTGATGGTGTCCAGAGTATATTCTGTTGAAAGGGGGGGGGGGGGGGAGCTGATCATGTTATTGCTAAACACTCGATAAAAAATGGAAAAATACCATAGGTTGCAACATCAAATGAGTTGAATCTAGAAAATCATATCATCCCGAGATATAGAAAATGGTTAAAGCATCCCACTTCTAATTTTTTGTACCATAATCCACTTAAATACAATCACTTGCTAACTCTTTTCAAAATGAGAGTAATAAAAGGAGCTTTATCAGCAAGGGAAGTATGGCCTTTTCATCAAAAAACACAAAAAAGGTAGCTATAAGCCACTTTCAGACTTTGATCTGGCGATGTGCCAAAAATCGCACCTGTGGATATGCATCCTGAATGCAGAATATAGAATAAAAACTGTGAATGTAAAGAAAAAAAAATCATGTTCCTTTATGTGTATATGATTGCCACTGACATTTAATGGACTATTGTATATCGATGATCCCTGACATGATTAGTAAAAGTCATGAAATTGTGAATTGTCCCGACATGGAACTGAACCTAGCTAATATGATTTTTCCTTTTTTGGTCAAAGGAAAATACCTCCAGCCGTCAAAACCAAAACAACTGCCCTAGCAAAGGAGCATTTGATCCTAGGGCATGACAACAACAGGCCATTGCCCTTACCAGCTGTGCTAGTTGACACCTTTCTTGTTCCCTTAGAGCCATAAATGTGTTGTATTTATAAAATAAAATAACTGCTATATGAATTATTAACCATAATGGGATCTTTTTAACAGCATTTCTGTTACTGAACACACTAGGCACCGGCACAAACAATTTTTACAATCAGATAAATTTCAAGCTGATTAAAGGAGCAGGAAAAAGTAGCGACAAACACTCATAAATGACTAATAACCACTGAATGTGCATTAAGTAACAGTAGAAGGATATGGATAAATACCTCTGTAGACTGTTCTTCTAACATCCGATCAAAAATTGGTAAAATCCAATCCTCAAATTTGCAGTAGTTATCATTAGGCACCAACAAATTACCAGTACGGTTCAATCCTTTCGAGCGTAAGTAAGCTCCAGGCAAAGAGAAATCACCTTTATAAGTGGGTGCAAGACATTTTATAAGGTCCTCTTCTATACCACCAGCTGTAGTAACCACCACATCTACCTGCAATCAAATTAGAAGTAGCACTTCTCTTATGTCCTTAATGATACAATTATAACTCCGATAACTAAAGAGATTTTTTTTCTTGAAGAATAGAAAATAGAAAACTCCACTACTAAAGTGGGCCCTGTTGTCAACCTCTTTCTCCTTCAAGGCTCCATCTGATGCACTCCTGGGTCATGAAAGCCTACCTTGAAATCGTTGTGGGCCAACAAGATTATTAAATAACACAAATTAAGATTTTAGTGGCAAAACTGTAATATTGCAAAGTTCAAGATCCTTTAAGATGGGACAAATAGACTCAATGACAGAATAGTAATTAACTCCAAAAGGACCAATCTATGTTTAAATGGCCTGGTATAAGTTAGAACATAATTTAGAAACAGAGGGCTTTTATGCAATACTGGAAGAATTGGGTCTTAATTGTAAATACAAAGACCAGTCTTCATCAACCTTTGACAGAAATGAAACCAGCTGTGAACTGATCTAATTTATGGTGAGAGAACAGACATATGAACACCAATCAGCCTGGGATTTCAGATTAAGAATCCCCAATTCTAGCCCTCTTGAATCCAACCAATAGACACCCAAATCAACTAGTTAATTAATGGTATTCAACTGTTGGTAATAGAGATAAAACCAGGTTTGGTCTCCAGTCAATGTCTCACAGCTCCGACAAGATTTCAGCCTAGGGCTTACCGATTTGAATCCTAGAGTGTTGAACTGATTAGTGAAGAACTGAGAGTTCGACGTTTCTCTTGCTAAACCAATGTTATGCCAGGGCAGAAGAGAACAAAACAGAACAGGAAAATGAGAGTAAGGAAATAAGGAAGAAGGAACGATAAGATCAAAGAAACAGATTACATGAAGAATAGAAAAACCAAGAAAGAGAGAGGGGGGGGGGGAAGAAGAGATAAGGAGCATCTGAAGGTAGAAGGCTCAAAATCGCAGAGGAGGAAGAAGCCACATGGCTATAGTCGAGCAGTCGCACTCGCACCATAACATAACTCAAACAAAACCCAAATCTTCTTATTTATCTATAATCGATGGAGAGAGTGATGTCTAAATAGTGACTAACAGAAAACAGAATTGGAGAGTAACAGAATTAGACAGCAAATTGGACTCAAACTCCAACTACCTTCTAAGTACCTATCTCCCTACAAAATAGAATAAAATGCAATTACAAGAATATTCCTAAAAAACTAAATAAATCCCTACAACCTTTATTAGACCAAAATCCCAGTTTGGGCCAGGTTCGCCTCAGTCTAGGTTACCAACTCGGGTGTCCGGCCATGAGCATGCCAATGCATCAATTCTCCTCTGAAAAGAACTCGATTCCATCGAGTTTATATACAGACCAAGGATGTCATCTGAGACAACTCGCTGGAGGAGAAATGATCCCGTTGTTTGCTTCATCTTGATGGCTGAGAGATCTTTAGCGAGAAGAAGCTTCATCTCGAGTCAACCGTGCTTGAAGGAATAAGTATTCTCATAACCACAATGTTGTACCTTCTTGTCAAATAATCACGATTGCCCAAGGACGATGTGACGAACCTTCACAGGTAGAAGGTCACAATGCACTGTATCGATCAACCCACCATTATAGAAAATGTAAACAAACACCTATCATTAGTTTTGAGGTTAGTGTTGTTCACCCAAATAACCTTGTAGGGGTTGGGATGTGGCTCTCTCTTCAATCCTGACTTGCGAACAGAATCTTCAGAGACGACGTTGGTACAACTATCGCTGTCAATTACCATAGTGCACAGGTTGTTGTTACATCTCGCCCTGATTTGGAAAATACTTTTATGACACCAATCATCATCATCAAAGACCTTGTGTTGCCAAATTTGGACAATGAACGTATCAAGGCTTCTGCTGTTCTCCATCATTATCACTATTGTTGACCTCACTAGGTGCGACTCACACTGATGCAGGTGCACTGCCTTGGCCGACCCAAACCCATTTGGGTATCCATGTGAAGATGAACCGGGTCCAACTGGATCTTTGGGTTCAGTAGGGTTAATTTATTTATTTACTGGGGTTTTATTTAGTGAGTTTATCATGTAATTTTCTGTTTCAGTTTTAATATGTTATTTAGTGGTAGAGTATATCTAGGATTTTTTTTAAGTTATGAATCCATTAGAGTTAAGGTTAATTTCAGTTTTAGAGTTTAATTAGGAGTCTTTAATTGTTTTTCTTTAAATGTCAGTGTAATCATTCAATAATCAGATAGAATAGAATGAATTGAGAACCGAATTGGTTGTGCCCCTGTGACTTGTGGTGCTTGTGCGAGCTCCCTTCCCCTTCTCTCTCTATCTCTTTCTCTCTCTCCTCTTCCCTGCAATTTCTTCTTCTACGCCTCTACTCTAATCTTCTTCTCTTAATCTCAGCAGGTTCTCACTTTCCTACTTAAGATTCCATTGCAAATCAGACCTGCATCTCCATTGTTACCACCAGTCCAGATTTGGGTCAGCATACACATCCTTCACTTGCGGTTTAGGTGATTTCATACCGGGATTTCAAGGGTTTCACAGTTTTGCTTCAGATCCGAAAACCTCAAGCCGATTAGGGAGATTCCCCTGGATTTCCCCATATTTTCGCTGGTTTTGTTGTTGAATCCTATGGGAGAAGACAACCTTCTTTCCACAATTCTTTCTCTCTTAATTTGCTTTTATTTCAACTTTCCAAGTATACCCTACCCTTTTGCTTTTATTCCCCATTATTTTAATTTTCCTTCCAAGAATACCCTTTCACTTATAAGTCATCTTCACTCACATATGATGCCTTTGCTTTTGTTTTAGAATTCTGATAATTTACAACTCCGCCACTCTTTCATAATTTCAGATTATTTACCATTCTGCCATTGTTCTTATAAAACCTCAAGTTATTTACTTTTTTGCAATTTAATTTATCTAATACTACAGTGGGCCTGTAAGCGATCCGATTCGAACCCAGGTCCGCATTACACACTCTGCCTCCAAATATACAACCCGTTCTTTTGCTGATCTTCCTTATCGGCAAAAGCAACCAGATGATTAGGCCACTGAGTAGAAAAATGCCTGTATACCTTGCATGTAATGCACTGTATTTCAGCCCTTGGCTTTGGAGGTCTATCAGAACCATAGTACTATATCTCGTGATATATCGGTATCTCGGGCCTACCGAGATATCCGAAATATCCAAAATTTGGTGAAATTTTGCCGAAATATTGCATTTTTTCTGCAATATTTTGGGAGTCCATCTCGGTGGGTATTTGGCCATATCTAGGCCTGATACTTCATGGACACCCTTATTTAAGCTAAATAAACACATTTAAACCTTCATATTGCAAAAAAAATGAACTCAAAGTGGTGTTTTGGGTTTGCACCCTTGATTGATTGTATACGGTCGGACCCTGTTGTATAAAGTAGTTACATACATATTGTTTAAGTACTAAACGACATAATAAGAAATTTAAACAAAGTAATGAAACAAAAATAAAGTCAAATGTAGCCTTTAGTTTAAACTTTAAAGTTTAAACTCATAAAGTCATAAGTCATAACTCATCTACTTCATAATAGTCAATAGTTCAATACTTACACAAAGTATTTCTACGAAATTTACTGCTCAATACACAGTATTTCTACGAAATATACCAAAATATACCGAGATATACCGAAATATACCAAAATTTCGCCGAAATTTGAACTTTTTTCATTTCGGAAGCCCATCTCGTCTCGGTAGTGTCGAAATTACTGAAATTTCGGCGATATTTCGCGAAATTTTGTACCATGATCAGAACCACAACCACAAGGTAGAGAATAAGGTCGTTGTGGGCCCACAAGAATATTAAACTCAAATTAAGAGTTTAGTGACAAAACTGTAAATATTGTGAAGTTCATGATGCTTTAGAAGGATCTTAAACAAAGGGCTTTTGTGTAATTCTGGAAGAATAGGGTCTTAAGTGTAAACAAAAAGACTGGTCTTCTTCTTCAACCTTCAATAGAAACTAAAACAAGAAGTGAACTGAGCTGATTTTGTGAGAGAAGAACTCTCACATATGAACACCAATTGGCCAGGGATTTCAGATTAAGAATCCCCACTTCTAGCCCTTTTGAATCCAACCAATAGACACCCAAATCAAGTAGTTATGAAACTAAATTTGGAGATAGAGATGAACAAGGTTTGGTCTCCAATCAATATCTCACAGCTCCAGCAAAATTTCAGACTAGGGCTTTGCAGGTGGAGTCACCCAGAGGCACCGATTCAAACCCTAGAGTGTTGAAGTTATAAGTGAAGAACTCTGAGAGTTTGACATTGCTCTTGCTAGACCAAAGCTATCCCAAAGTTACGCCAGGACAGAAGACAACAAAATAGATCAGGGAAATGAGAGTACGAAAATAAGGAAGAAAGAAAGATATGATTGAGGAAACAGATTATAAATAGAATATAAGAGCTAAGAAAGTGGAAAAATAGAACAGATAAGGCGAACCAGAAGGGAGAAGGCTCAAAATCGCAGAGAGACAAGCCACATGGGCTACAATAGCACACTTGCACCACAACATAACTCAAACAATACCAATATCCTTATTCACCTTAAATCGATGGTACAGTGATGTATAAATAGAGAATTATCAGAAAACAGAATTAGAAATCAAATTGGACTCAATCTCCAACTGCCTCCTACGTACGTATCTCCCAATAAAATGCAATTAAATAAAACCGTAGCAATCCTTGTTTGGGCTGGGTTTGCCATGGCCTGGGTTTCCAGATCATGTCATGCCGGCCCATCCACGAGGATGCCACTGCATCACTATCTCTACAAGTATGTGAGTCTCTCCATAGTCCATATACCCCATAACCTTACCTCACAAGATAGCGGTCCATAGTTTTCTCCCCAATGTCCAGGAATTCATTTGGATACAGTTTGCCATAGGATCAACATGTCTGATATCCTAAGGAAAAAGAAGGTACAATCTATATCTAATTGGCTCCAAAACATGAAATACTCTCTATAATCACCAAATTGGAATGAAAAGAGTTGATCCATGTTATTTCATCAACCACGCTAGTCCTTCCTAAGATGATTTAAAATCCTAGTGCTTTCCCTAAGGTCAAAGATATTGTGTGGGTCACAACTCTCAAGGGATCATCTGTGACATCTAGAAGAAAGTTCAAGATCAGGTTTATGTCTCCTTATCTTCAAGTGCTGTGTATGAGATATGGGGCATGACTAAACCAATTACTCCAATAAATTAAGTCTACTAGACCAATTTCACACCTTTTCCTAGCTTCTGTGTGGTCCCCCTTTGCTGAATTTAAACCAATGCACAAAATGTATCAATGGATTATGGAACTTACAAATAATTCCTCACGCCCCCTTTCCCTTTAGTGTTAAGTATTTGGACACATGTGAATGTATATATTGGGTCTCACACAATTATTTTTCAAAGTTTTCATGGCCTGGGATGTTGCGCTGGTTCTTGAGGGATCTTTCTACTGGGTTGGAGTTGCTTGTTGCTATCGTAGAAGGATTAGATTCTCAAGCATTTCTGTATTTGCTTTTGCTGGTTTCCCTAGGGAGTTCGTCCTAATTCCACTTGGATTTTTTTTTCTCTTATTCCCTTTGCTTTCTCTAAGGGGAATTTCTTTAGGGGGAGTGGGGCATGGCCAGGGACATCAGTCAATTGTTGACCAGAAGACATAGAATTGACAAAACAAACTCTAACCTCAGTGGGTAATGGGTCCTACTGGAACCAAAGACAAAATCAATACCTTAACACTCATTGGGTCAATTTGACATTTTGGACAATCAGCATAGATGGAAACGTTGGATAAAGGTCCTTAAAAAAAGATAACACTCTACCTGCACCCTAACCTCAAGCAAAAAAATAAAAAAGGAAAAACAAAAATCCAGATACAAGGTTTTTTTTTTTTTTTGTGTGTGTGGGAGTGGGGTGTCAGCATAAATGCCTTCAAAACATTTTCACAGTTTCACTTGTTAAGGAGAAAGCCCAAGGGAATAACTGGACGTAAAAAAACGAACTCATCCATTTAAGCAGATTGTAAGTGAAAGCAAACGGCACTGTTTGCGGATACCCAGTAGTATCACATCCCATAAATTTACAAATCCTGGAGTCACCAAAACTCTGCAATCTGGTTTCAGAGTGCATTTAACAACACTCACAGACCAAATCATAGTCTCAATTATGAAGCTGATCTTCCCACTTAAAACTTATTCATGCACTGAATACTGCAGCTACCAGTTTCATGATTAATCCTATTTTTCTATTATAAGTTCTTACAGAACATTAAACATACAGTACAGCAGTCAATTGGGATCAACTATCAATTCTCTACAGCCACAAAATCTGACATACAATTGAAGCAGTAAAAGAAAGACAGAATGCACATTTATATCACTCACCATGTGATGCTCCACAAGGTACCGAACCGTGTCTCGAACACCTGACGAAATGAGATTAGAAGTAAAACCAAGGAAGACCTTGCATCTCACGGACTTTCTGTATACTGGATTCCTCTCCTCCTCGCCGCAATCTTCGGCTGGGACCTCATCGGAGAGCCTCCAATCTAGCTTCAAGACAACTTAAAATTTTAGATAAAGGTAGCATAAATTTTAAAAGATAGAAAGCAGAAAAATGGTAGATGAAAAAGATTCAATCTTGGACGGATTTTTGGAGCTACAAGCTGAAACTCACCATCTGGTTGATGACTTCAATGGCTTCACCGAGATTTGAGGCCTGAAACCCGGTAGAGACCATGGAGTTGAGGAGCTCAGCATAGTCTACACCCCTATTGAAGTCGTAACCCTCAATTTTCACACAAGTTCCTTCTAGGTTTTCCGATTCTTTAAATACTGCGGAGCGTAGGGACTCCATGAGTCGTTCTTCCACCGCGTCTCCCATGTTCGTCTTCCTTTCTGCAACAAAGTGTATGCAGTGCGCCTATTTAGTTTATCCTGATGTGGTTCAGGAACTGATATGTACTATCCGATTCAGATGACGCCGAGAAACGATTTGCTTTGAGAGAGAGAGAGAGAGAGGTGCTGGAAGAGGAAAAGGAATAATTTCTTTTTTTTTTTTTGGTAAAGGGGAAAAAGAATAATTTTTTTATTTTAATAAAGGGAAAAACGAATAATTTCGGGGTTACAATCTTTTGAATCCATATCATAATTATATGTTCGGGTGGAAATAATTATCACCCCTTCTCATTTCCATTCGAGTCCGGATCAACTACCCACATGGGCAGATACTTTTACACCCAACCCATCTCTGCATATGACATGTGATCAGCAGCAAACCGAGTTAGACGGGGGAGTTACTTTTCTGTTATGTTTTTTTTTTTTTCAAATTTTCTCCCCACTAAACAGCAGAAACGTGTCCAATATGGCTTTCACTCCACCTCCACAAACTCTCTCTCTCCTTCTTCAGTGTCTCTGCAAATCGAAAAGAATATTTTTGGAATGGGTCCATCGCATTTTTGGAATGGGTCTATCGCTTTTCAGGATAAGTAAAGTCATTATGCATCCAAAACTGTGTCAAATTGAAAAAAAAATATTGAAAAATTGAGAGACAATAAAAAGAAATCAAACGGGGAAATTAAAGAAAGAGGATGAGTGGCATCAGGAATCCTTCAACGTCCATCGGATATTTCTAGAATGGGTCTATCGCTTTTATTCATTGCATATTCATCGAAGGTATCAACATCAACTTCAATGTTTCTACATTCCCTCTTTTGATTCTCCATCTCTCACACCCATGAGAAGCAACCGAGGCTCCTGAACTCCCTTTCCTCATCAGAGTCATCAGAGAAAGAAACCCTAAGCCATCAGGTATACTCTTTGGAGTATAGAGTTTAACTGGGCAAGCAAGGAAATTAAACCTTGCCGATTACTAAAACAGGGAGTTCACTGAGGAGGTGATTTGCAAAGACACGAATGGAGACGGAGGAGTTGATTTACGATTTGCAGAGACACTGAGGAAGGAGAGAGAGAGAGTTTGGGGAAGTGAAGTGAAAGCCGTATTGGACACGTTTCTTCTGGGGAGAAATTAATAAAAAGAAAAAAATTTGAAAAAAAAAAAGCATAACAGAAAAGTAACTCCTCGTTTGTTGCTGGACACATGTCACATGGAGAGATGGGTGGGGTGTAAAATTATTTGCCCATGTGGGTAGATTATCCGGACCTTTGCAATTCTTCTAATTCCTCTAATAGGGGGAGTGGACCCCATCTTGAGCAGTGTTTTGGGTAGGACTAGGGTGATCATTTTTATCTCCACATGAGGAATTGAAGGAATTGGAGGAGACAACGAATTAGAAGGGACAACGATTTGTTCGGGTGGAAGCGTGCAAAAACTAAACGGACTGTATGACAATAATAGTTTTGGGCAGATGTTCTCTATGCCGTAGCACAGCCTGTGCCAAGACACATGGGCATGCCATTAGGGGGTGATGCAGGGTGATCATTTCGCCCACCCTCATGTGTTTGGGCGCAGCCTGTGCTCTCAGCATAAAGAATATTTGGTCAATAGTTGTTTAGGGAAATTATTAGCGCCAACCTTGTTTGCCTAAATTTTAAAGAACACCCACTAACGGATTTGACTCTCCTCTAACCGTGGCGGGAGCTGGAGGGTCCAATGCTCGGAAACCATCCCAAAAACAGGGGGTTGGTCATGAAATGACCAGCCCACCCCTGTTTTTGCTGTCGTTTAACGGGGTTGGACCTTCCAACTCCCGCCACAGCTGGAGGAAATCCATTTCCCCCCACTAACTATCATAATATCAACCGTTACCTATTTTTGAACCGTTTTAACATCTAAAATTCCTTTGACCAAAATACCCTTTACATTAAAACATAAAAAAACAAGGACTATGAACGGTGAAACCCATTGTTTCTTCTTCATGTTGCACCCATAAAGGTTGATTTTTTTTTTCGGTAGAACATAAAGGTTGATTTCAATCTGTGAGTTTTTCAACATTTGAGACAAAAAGTATTGATGAAACCCAATAGAAAAAGGTATATATATAAAGTTTTCAAGCTTAGAGTATTATTTCACCCGAGTTCCAGCGGATGTGGTACTGGTACCCTCCTAGTTGGGTATCTTCATGAACATATCGTGGGATAAGCATCGGAGTTGGACTGTATTTCCTGAGTGTTTCATGGAAAACATCATTAGGAATGGTAATTGTGAAAGATGTTCTTTTGTAATATTAACAGACACAAATTTTTGGTATATCTTGATGGAGGTGATCTAAGACCAAAAGGATTTAATCAAAATGTACAAAAACAGCGAAACAAGCATAACTGAAAATTTTGAACGATGTTGTAACCCATTATTTTTCTCTTTCTTGATTTATTAACCTAAAACTAAGGGTCATTTCTTCAAAATGGTGGTGAAGGGTCTTCTTGTATCATTTTTCATTTTGTTTTTGATCTATTTAAAAAAAAAATACTAAAAACCATTCTTTATCAAAAAATAAAAACTGTTTGATAACTACTAAACATATAATTGATTGTAGACTGAAAAATAGATTTGATATGATCTGTATAGAATAATTTTTGTTTTAACTTTATCTTAACTTCGCCAACAAAGGTAGCGTAGATCTTATCAAAGGCATTAGGGTTTAAGAACAGAGCGACGGGACGAGGGTCTGAAATACAAAAAGTCGTGAGATGAGAGGGAGGTAACAGTAGGATTTTATAAAATAATGTACTTTTACCATTTTAGCCTCAAGAATAGAACCGTTGGAGCACGTGGTAATTAAACATCAATGCAAAAATGACCAAAATCTGTTTTTGCTCATAATCTTATGATTTGGGGGGGGGGGGGGGGTTTATTTTTTTTAAATAAAAACAAGTTTAAAAAATGATACCAAACACATGAAAAAATAAAAAATGATACCATAAAGACCCGAAATGAAATGTAACCAACCCACTTAAAAAATACTTTTTGCTAAGTGACAGAATCAACTTTACTTACCAAATGGCTTAGGAGAGGAAACTGTGGCCAATGGAGAAAGATATTTGCTGCAAAATATGTCCAAGTAAATAAATGGGAAGAGCCCCTATGCGAGGTACTTATAGCATGTCTTTTTGGAAAGGTATTGTGGCAGTAAATGAAACCATTAACGAGAATCTCAGAACAGAAGTGCGAAACGGCTGAAATACTAAATTCTGAAAAATTTGTGTATAGATATCCCTCCTGACTATGCTCTACCTCAAGGCCTGAATACAGTATGGGTCTCCATTATTTATGGAAATGCCAATTATTGACAGACAGATCAACTTCAGTAACTATTGCAGCAGCATCTAACCACAGAACCAAACATTCTCAAGAGGACAAGAGAAACTGGGTCAGGGAAAAACTTGCTCCTTCACTGTCAAATCTCTGCTTGAGTCCTTAGTCCCCATTTGAAAGGAGTTCCATAAGTTGATCGCTGCCAGAGAGAGCATTGACTATCAACCACTTAATTTCAAGATATTTTTCTATTCCAGTGCTGTCTTTTCTTACTTTGATATGCTGAAACAGTGCCACATCTTTTGATCAATTCCCCCACTCATTTTCGAGGTTTAGTTTTACCTATTTCTGGAGGTGGGCAGGAATTTCACCATGCCCTCCTCTCACTCAGCACTCATGTGGTGTAGGATCCAAACTTAAATGGAATGGGTAGGAAATTATGGAACCTTTTATTTCCAGCTACTATTTGGAGTATAAGGCTAGAAAAAAGTGGAAGAACCTTTGAAAATTGTCATGAGCCAGCATGGCCACATTTCCAGTGGCTAGAAGGGCAAAAGATGAATCTAACCTCTTGGAAGTTTCTTTGCAAAAGAACTTACAAAACACAAAGTTCAAGTTACTGGAAATAACTGGATATTCTTTTCTGTAAGCTTCTGGTAACATGCAAACTCCTTGTGTAACATTTTGGACCCGTACATTGTAGAGGGCAAATTCTCAGTATGTTTCTTCTATGAGTGCCCATTACTTCATCCAGTCACTTCTCTTAAGCAAATTCTCATTATGTTTCTTCTTTGAGTGCTCATTACTTCACTCAGTAACTTGCCTTGGGTTGTCTACGTCCTCTGCATATCACTGGGACTTCAAAATAATAGCCTACTCCAGAATAAAAGGTAGAAGTTATACTACCGTTAAGAAGATCTAAAGAGAAATAGCTTCCTTAGAAGGAAGATGCAGAGACGAAGCTTTTTATATATCACTCAAGGTAGTTACAATATGGTTCAAGACAGCTGTCATACAGCTAATACATAGAGAACAGAAACTCAGGAAAACAAACAAACTGATCAACTAACTAATACCCCGGTCAACTATTGAGAACAGAAACTCACGAAAACAAACAAACTGCTGTTGTTGCTGAGTCATTCTCATTCTTCTTTTGTAGCTCAATACCCGTTTGATCAATCACATTTTCACATTTTGAACTCGAATCATCACTTCTTTTCTCTTTCCTGGAACTTGGCTCTCTATCATAATGTGTAAAAGGAGAATCCTCATACCCTTGTACAATACTACCCCATATCCTCACAACCAGTTATCTCCTCAGTCTGAATTACCTATGCTCCCACCACCCCTGCAACCTCCTCATCTTCTGTTACAACTCACTGTACATTCTGTCTCACCTGTGCAACGGTCTAATAGACAATCTAAACCTGTGCTTATGCCCACTATTTCGTTGTGAGCACAAGACTGCTCAGATCAGTCATGAGTTTGTGCTCAGGCCCAGGGTACCCCCCCCCCTGTACAACTTGAAACGTAATCCCTATGCATGAATTAGTACAGGTCTAACTTTATATCATAAAGAAGAAGGATTTCCCTGTATTAGTATAATATTAATGAATGGCGTTCTCTGCTTCTCTTCAATTGGCCTTACACGAAAGAGTTGTGGTTCACCGCTTGAACATGCAGAAGTTAACTTAGACCTGACCCAACCACAAAGCAAGCATTGGTTTGAGAAATGGAGCTGAGGTTTGATAAGCTCAAACCCAATGTCATTGGGGCGAGTTCAGGTTGGCCCTTCTACACCAATATGGTTGAGCTGGGGCTGATCTCCCAACCTCCCTAACCCACACTGATGCAGAGCTAAGGGTGCACACACGAAGTAAGAAAGACCAATCTGGCCCCTAATTAGGCCCAATGACTTGAGTTATAACTTATAACCGACCTACATTACACCATTGACTTAAGTTAGAGTCAGGCCCATACTTTGCCCATATGTTGGTTATACTTAAGCCCATAGTTAGGTCCCAATTCTGCCCCATGTATAGCCACCGACTAGCAGCCTTGGAGGAGATATTGTGGCAGATTGTGAGGGCCCATGTTGCTGCCACACATGAAGGATACTTAGTTACCATTCTGACTTAGTTTCTATTTCTTTGTGCTAGTTTTAGTTTATAAACCATTAGCAATATAGAAGCTTCTGTTTTGATGTTTTGGCAACTAAGATCTTATAGGAAGTTCCTATTTTACGTTGTAAGCCACTTAGTACTGATAACTTTCTATTTTGTAACACATATTTCTTATTTTATAGATACAAGAGGAGGGTTACTACAGCCAAGGATTTAAGCATCGGTATCAGGTATCGTATCAGAAGGGTGATTTTAAGAGATGTAATGTAACATATCAGAGAGATTCAAGATACGCTAAAGATATGCATGGAAATGGTCGAGATATACATGGATGTGCTTATGATACATATAAAATATAGTTTTGAAACATAAAACACCTTCTTATGCAATATGTAAATATATATTAGCTTGATGCATGGATTTGAATCGTTTTTACCAAATCTAGTGATGCATAACCAAAAAAAGAAAAAAGAAGAGAGACTTGCGCACGAAAAAAAGAGATGTGCAGCTTTACCTCTTTTTTGCCCAAAACTGTTTCAATCCGTGATTTGAGCATTGTAAATCTCTACAACTTGTTGGTGAAGAATTGGGTCATTTTTTATGTTAGATGATTTCCCACAACTCAGATCAAAGAGAAAAACAAGTTTCCAAGGCATTTGGTTGCTCTCGATTTCTGTTTTGCAGCTTTAAAAGTGGTGTATCTTGCCTGTATTGATCCGTATTGGACTGTATTGGTCAATACATTTTTTTTTTTGGAAAAATAAGTATCATAGCAATATCCACCAATACCAAATATATATAGGCTGATACGATATGATACACAACGATACTTAAAACCCTGATTTTTTATGATAAAACCATTACTCTCTTGTGAGAATGGGCTGTTGTGGTGACTCAGTTGCAGATCCTAGGTGATGAAACTTAGGCTGGTTGGTGGTGAAGATGCCCATAGGCTTGGTGGTAATACCAAGTCATATCCCTTTCCTTCTCATCTTCTTCTTTTCTCTTTCTTCTTTTCACTTCACTGTTCTAATGACTCCAGCAAACACTACTCATTCTACCGTGGCCATCAATGGGTGATTTCTAAACATTTTTGTGCTTAATCATCTATTGTTTCTGTTGCTAGCTCCCACTTACTTTTCTGCAGGGTTTCTCTTCAGTTTCCTAGCCTGCGGTTTCTGTTTTGTAATTTTTGTTCATTCCTAGTTGCAGAGGAACTTTGTGCCTTCAGTTCTATCAATCCAGCCAGTGGATGGACTTCCTTTTTTGAAATTGTTTTCTCTCCCATCCATACTACCTTCGATCAGAATTGGGGAGACGTATGATCGTCCGAATGTAAATTATTGTTTCTTCTTTGAGTTACTGATTTCTAGTTTCTTAAGTTTCTATTTTCTTTCCACACTTGTTTCTCCCAATCTAACCATCAGTTTGCCTTGATATTCTAGACATATTATCCATCTATTAGGACCTTCTTTCGATCCTAGTTTCAGCCCCATGGCTAAGTGGATTGTGAGATATCATACTAACCATATTCTGCCTTATTTTCTCAGTTATGGTTCACTGCGGTTCTGGTTTTCTAACTGGTTCTCTAGTCCTTGTTTAATTAGCCTAGTTAACCTCACACCCAAGTGCAGACATTCCTCCGCCTTGCCCAACCCAATGGTCACATTTTTTAATCCTACCTGAGCTCATGTTCAGTTGGAGAGGTCAAGTAGTCTGGTTGGGCCATGTAATGCAAGATTAGTGTGAATTTAGCCTGCTTCCTGAAACCCCAAATCTAAGCATAAACTCCTCAAAACTATATCTGTAAATCACAGATTCTCAAAGCATGAACAATTATAGACCAGAATTCTAGAGGAATTGGAACAACAAAATCCTATATGCCAACCTATATATGTCACAAACAAGCTACTAATATATGTTTACGTCTTCCAAAAACCATCAACTAAACAGAGCCTAAATTGTAAACAAGCAACAAAAACTGACAAACCAGCAATGAGAAGTCATCCTAAGTAAAAAAATCAAAGCCAGATACCATTGGTGAAGAATCATGGTCATGGACAACCATTGGTGGTTAATGAAGCTCCTCCTGTTGTTTGGTAGGCAGCTGCTTGAAACTTGACAAAATATGATCACCTCACTACATTCATATATCTTATCAAACATGAGATTATTAGCCATGTTTTTAATCCTAGAATTCTTAGCAGAGAGGAGAAAACATTAAGAGTTGTTGCATTAAATTCTTGTGGTTAAAGAAGCATATCAGAGCACCAACAGTACCACCAAAGCATCACTATTTAAGAATTAATTCCATAAAAGATAAGTAATGGATAAACTCAATTAAACATGTTCATATGACCAGCCTGCTTAGGGGATAAGCTCTGCTACATGCACATTGAGATCATTGAATTTCACAGCAATCACCGAGGTTAGCTCTCTCTCTCTCTCTCTCTCTCAGGTGCATAGAGAGAGAGAGAGAAAGAAAGAAAGAGAACTCCTATGCAACTATAAATACTTAAGAACTTAAGAACTTCAAGCTTCAAAACTGAAGTTCTATGCACATTACAGGTGGACGAAAGCCCGGCTTCACCGTGCACATTACAGGTCCATGAACTATTCATAAAAATCTAATAAATAATTATATATGAAAGAAAGATGCAATAATTAAAAACTCAGGGACCATAATAATAGGCAGTTAAAACAAAATATCCACCTAAAAATGAAAACCCTGAAGACTGTTACATTGTAATCTGTATGGTTCATTAAATGTTCAAATAAAAGGCAGACAATTACCTAAAACCCAGTCTGGGCTTCTCCACTTTGTGATTACAGTGTAGTTCAGTACTTGTTCTTCTCCACCTTGTCATTACAACATGCAGTTCAGCATTTGTTGGATAAAACCAAACGAATAATATCCTAACTATCCTCACTACAGGTATCTGCATTCGATATATTTACAATGCTAACTCTCTCATCATCCGGTAAAATGGACCAATTTGGGGACTGCACAGCTCGCAACCATCTGAAGTCATCCACATTCGCCCAATTACCATATTCTCCATCAAGACCAGAATCTTGAAGGTCCTTATCAAGCCCTTCATAAGACAGATGGTATGGCGCAAATCTCACACTACTACTATCCTCAATTATCGGCCTACTACGAACACGAAGATAAAAGTCCGTATTCCTGGCATGGTGAATCCTTATCTGATGAGAAGCCAGCATAAATAAGCAACCCTCAACTTCCTCAATGAGAATCGAACCCAGAACAGGTCCAACAAAAATGCGACAACTCCTCAATCGATGAATGAAGAGCGCTCTCAAGCTGCCCGTGAGACGAACTTCACAGCAATTAAGATCAGAAAGAGTGAAGTCTCCTTCTTCCGAACTCCTAAAGTGCTTGACTAAAACCGCATTTTCCCTGTTCTTAAAACCAGGAGAATCCCGAATTTGAATATTCAGTTTTTCGGGTAAAATCGTCTCAGAAGCCCTAACTTCAGCTGTGGAAGTCGCGTTGTTCTGATCTCTCTTTGTCGCCTTATTCTTGAAAGCAAATTTCTTTTTGGGCAACAACTTAGAATTTGCATTTTCTAGACTTTCTTTCAGCTCAGAAATGGTTTTAAGAGAAGAACGAATCTCATAAGAAGGCAAGAAATAGGAGTTCTCAGAGACAAGTTTCTCAATCTCGGCAATGGACACGGACACCTTCTCCAGATCCGATTTCAAGCGAGCCTTGGATTCTGGGTCTGAAACGAGACGACAACGATCCAGATCGTCCTGGATGGATCGTTTGGCTTCTGAGAAGCGATCTAAGAAGGATTTAGTGGATTCAAGAGGAGAAGAGTTATCGGTCTTGCGAGAAATGGACTCCTGGAGGCGGGATTGATGGAGATTGGAGAGACGCTGGAGCATTGCTGCGTGTTTCTGAGAGATTGGATTCAGAGATTCATCGGAGATCTCTTTAGGCCTTGATATTGATTGATCTTCTTCCATTTCCATTTCCGTTGCTGAACAGTCACTCGGATAGTTTGATTCGAAACCAAAGTGGAGCCGTAGAAGGACTGGAAAGAGTCTCAAGTATGAACAGTGCAAATCTAAAATGTTAAAAGGCAATAGATCGCTGTTTGGTCGTATAGCCCCTCCACCAGTTTTGGGGGTTGGGGTGTCCGATCATTATCGTCTCTGGACACTCTAGTTTCCTGTCTGGTACAGTTGTTTGGTTATTATCATAGGGAGCTGGAAATGACGACCTAACCCCCTGTCCAAGTAAGGTTAAGTTGTCATTCCTACCTCCCTTTGAGAGGAATTTGACAACTGTACTGGTTAGGAATCGGACAGAAAAAAAATCTATATCAATATGGATGGGTTTTTCTATAGTCTCTTTTTTTTTGCACAAAAAACCTTGCAAACAAAGCAATATATTAGGCCTCGAAGGGCAAAAGGAAAATTACAATATTGAGGAGGTACTCCAGAAAGAAAGATTTCCACAAACCCAAATAAGGATAGTACAATGCCCACTCAGAGATAGTGGGGCCGTGGGGGCACAACCATTGTCATCTTTGCCAACAAAAGAGAAAATGATAGACTCAAAGTATGAAGAGAGAAGCCTTAAATCCATCATAATGATGGAGACTTCAATGGAGGGGGGGGGGGGGAGAGTAAAGGTCCAATAGACATTTTACAAGAACCTGATAATCGAAATGGAGAACAACTCGAAGAAGCCTATCATTAAGTGCCGCTTTCAACCCAAGATGGATTTCTCTAGCATCCCCAATAATAACTGAGTTGGAGAAGTCGTGCTCAGTAGACACCATGTATAGGTGCCCAAGATCAATAGTGATAATTGCCCCCATACCCACAGCCGTAAGCCTATCGGATAGGGAGGCGTCAGTAAAGATGTGAAAAGCCCCCACCACCAAGCTAGGAGAGGACCACCATGTAAAAAACGATTGATTTAATCATTGTTTTATGTTTTTTTTAATCATATGAGCCACACTTAAACGGAATTTTACCCAATCTTCCCCCAAATCTGTGCCCGTGAAGACAAAAATATAATTAAAAAAGACGCATGCTAACACCACAATATATTCTACATGCTTGCATAGACCAAACCGAATCAAATTTATCTACCAAAAAAAAAAAAAAAAAATTTAAAGAAAAAAATGAATTTATGATTTAAGAAAATAAAAAAGGAATTTGACTGGCCTATGGTAAATATACATTTATCAAATAAGTTCACATAATTGGTTTCCTCCAATGTTTTAGTCTTGACGTTTGAAGTTGCATGGTCATAATGATTTTCTCTTATCATAACAATATGCATCTCTCCTAAGATAGGAAAGTGGAAAAATGATGTCAAATGATCACCTTAGCACAATGAGTTCTTATAGACAATATAATGCAACAATGTGTAATAATTTTGTACAGTGCTCACATCAAATGCATGCATTTCTATGCGTTCCATAATCTAAATGATATTAAGACCTTGTTGGCTACTAGGGCCAGAAGTCCATCCATTGGAAAGGTAGACATTGGGTCTAATAAAGAGGGGCCACATTAAGAATGGGCCAAAACTCCAAAGGGATTTTGGCTTCTACGAGTTCAAAAGCACAAGCCCAACAAAAGTCTTTCATTTGAAATCTCTATGGTTGAAGCCCAAGAAGCTCTGAAGCTGCACCCCTCCTTCTGGCTGTAAAGATTCTGAATTAAAAAAAAAAAAATTCCTTGCATCACCTTTTAAATCCTCAAAATCTAACTTCCAGAGCATTAAATGGGTCGGGTTTTTGATGGATTCACATGATCATTCCAAATCCACACCTGATTTTTTATCAATCAACCTGGTTCCTATTCAGATCCATGATTGTGGTCTGTGGATCAAATGTGACCCAAAAACATCCTATATTGGGTCAGCCTAGTTTTATTTGCTACTCTATTGAGGCATTTAGATCCAAATACATAATAAATGGATTCGAATTGAAGTGGGTCTCGAAACTGAGGAGAGGGAGAGGGATCGAAATACTCCCAATTTTTAAATTAAAATTGATAATAATAATTAAAAAAAAAGCAACAAGAATAAATCCGCAAGTTACCCAGAGCGCATGTTAGCGGAAATCACCAAAACATAAACACTGCAGCAAGCAAAGCTCATCAAACCATTTCCCACAAGGAACGCAGAAAGGGGAGAGGAAGGTTGCAGACTGAACATGTATGAAATTCATATTTGAAAAGAATAAGAACTTCTATAAATATCCATAGATAAAACCTATTCTATCTCCCTTAAAATCTCATTTGTACAAGAAGAAGAAGAAAAACCAGAAATGGAGAACTCTTCAGAACCTACATTTGATAAGTTAAAGCAAAACCCACATTAGTTTTCATTATAAATAAACATCATAAGAAGTGTGACGATGGAGAACTGTCATGGTCTTGAAGGGAAGCCGTTGTGGTGAAGAGGGTCAGGCCCAGTTGGGACTTGCCTTTCTGATTCTAAAACAGAGCTTGAAGAAGATCCTCTGTTTTGATGATGCATCTGAAACAGAAGGGTTTCGGGTCCTTTACTAACCTAAAACAAAAAACCCATTTCATTGGTGAAACAAGCAATAAGCAAATGATAGATAAACAGTCCAGTTTTTACAGTTTAATACCAGTGAGGCTTTGTCTGCTTCTATCATCTCCCTTTCACCATGAAAACCTGATTATAAAGAACACCACATACCAAGTCAAACATTAAAGCTAAACAGAGACAAACAGATATAGATACAACGAGCAAGCGAGCAAGCGAGAGAGAAAGACTTACTGGGACGAGAAGCTTGGATTAATGGGCATAGAAACGCCATTAAAATGGCCACCGAGATTGAAGACCGGGCGAGAGTAATCATGGCCGCTCGTCTCCCTCTTGCGGTGGCCATCCAAACAGAGCCAAAGAAGGAGAAAGTAATAGAAAGAGAGAGAGAGAGAGAGAGGCCGAGGTGAATGCGTTTCTGAGTTTTCCTTTTCAGCGTCTGATAAGGGATGGCGAAGTTTTCGCTTTACAGAGACAAATTACACTGAAAGAGAGGTTGCTTTCTCATGATTATTCTGATGTGCCTATCCCGAACGTTAGATCGTAATTGGAATTACATGATTCCTCTAGATACCAATCGGGCGGTTCGAAAATTGGATTTGTGTGTAGTTCACAGAAACTTTTCTCCCGCGCGCTGGTTGGCCTTTGAGGTTGAGACCACTTTTCCTCTCTGATTATGCCACGTGTTAGATTACTATTGGAAAGCAGTCTGGCATTGGCGATTATCTCAGCACCGATGTTACAGCAGCGAAAAGACACGCCTGATGGGAGAAGAGCAGACGTGGAGATCCTCCAATGATTAGTGGGCCCCATCAGAGGATCTCCAAATCTACAGAAATGCGAATGCCTTGCCTGCTGCCAGCCGTGCTGTCGTTTATCTAATTCAAATTTGCGGTAGGTTGTGGTGAAATTACAAAAATACCACCATCGTTTTCCCAATCCATCTCTCTCAGAGTCGCTCGATTCTTGTCCGCTTAGCCGGAGATTGAAATGCGATCTTTTCTCTCTCTTTCTCGCTCTCTCTCTCTTCCTAAGACCTGAAGATGCTCTTGACCAGTTGTCACCAGAGAAAAAGGGCGTCAAAAGTTCAGCCGAAACCGGTCGGACTGATCGAAACCGACCCTTCAGTTCGGATTGAACCAAATCCTTATCAGTTTAATCTTGGGTTGGAGTATTATGGACCTAGTAGAAATCGAATCGGACCAATTGAATGCGATGGTAGCACCGATTACAATCTGATAATGAAAAAAAAGGGTAAGAAACCAAACCGAAATAAAAAAATTACCAAAACCTTCCTTAATTTGGTTTTTAGGCTGATTCAATAACAAACTGAAACCGGTTCAGCACGACTAAACCGATCGACAAGGGTGTCAATATATAGGAAATAAGGATGGTTCAACCATTCAGCCCAACCCAAACTAGTTATTCATTTGTGCCTCATTAAAGAGGCATGTTGTCAAACCGCACACCATGGTTTAAGGTATCAGAATCGATTTGGGATCAGTCTTGGCCGATACTAGTCTAAATCCAAATCCAAATCGTCTTAAATCTATCCAAGGATTGGATGGACTTGCCCTTGCTTTTTCATTTTATTGGGTCATACCAGTGGATCTGAATTGAATCAGTCAATGTTTGGGATCAACCTCAACCAACACCGATCCGATCCCAAGATTACAAACCGTGCTACGGACTGGTCGACCCAAATTGTTGAACCTTCTACATTGGAAACTTGCACTCTCTTATTAGCTTCATGCCTCCATGGCCACAGTGCAATTTCATATTTGCTTAAAGTTAATAGGTAGCACTTAGAAAGGACTGTCTCATACACCAGCAACTCAGCAAGCATATAGGGACCAGTCTTGTATCAGCCGAGTTATCTTGGTGCTGGCCTGATCCAATGTTAATATCCGATCCCTTAACCTCATCCACTGTTACTTCTAAATGATAAGAACCGATAATCAAATCGGGCCATCAAAAAGTGTTGAAATACTAGGGCTGTGTTTGGTATGCAGGTTAATTTTATATTTTCGGACAATAAAAACAACTATTTTTAACAACTGAGAATGCGAAATTGACCTAAAATGCATTCCAATCCTAGGCCTAATCGCTTAATCCACTTTCTCAGTTCGGGCAATTAATCCTTCTCAAGTCCAGTTTTGAAGTAAAAAACAACAGTTTGTTTGATTGTTGATCAAAATTTTGCCATCCTAAAAGAATGAAACTGATTCGACCATTGGGAGTGGGAGGAAGGGAGGAGCCCGCTAGTCCCACAATTTCACCATCATAATTTGGATCCAATGGTCCCTTTAGTTGGTAATATTTCAATAAACTTTCTTTAACTATCAAAGAGTTACCCACACTGCCAGTGTGGAAGGTATCTCCCATGCCACATCTATACCATGTGTGAGAAACATTATCATTTATATGGAACCCACATGGTTAGGTAAGGAGAGGAGACAAATAAAAACATGTGAAATGGAACACTGGCTACGTGAGAAACATTTTTCGCTCTCATGATTTTAATGAAAGGAAAGGCCGAAAGGGTCCTCAGAGCAAGCAGCATTGGGAGTGCACCAATGAAGAGAACCGATTTCAAACACGAGGGGTAAAGAGATTTTTTCATGCAAAGAAGAAAGCCTGAGAGAGAGGGTGTTAGTGTACCTCTGTGGTCGACTCAGAGAAACTTTTACTTTTAACGAAGATCCAAATCTTCCGTTCTTTCACATTTGTGCCAAGCAACAGCATCTATCAAGTGCCAAGGACAATTGCATTCATGTAAAATCCAAAAGATTCAGGGAACCAGTGAACAGACAATGACCCATTTCTCTTACTCTCTTCTCCCCAATCCAACCTGTAAACTGCAACTTGAATACTCACAATCAAGCAATGGACAAGATCGACAGCGGCCACATAGAAGGCAAGTTGCCTCCAGTCTTGCAACTGCTAGTGTTCCTTTTCTATTTCTTTATTTCTTTGAAAGAGCAAGATGGCTCGAGCATCATTTTACAATGTAGGGCACAATAAGCACCTTGATGTTCTTATTCTTCAACATTTCTTCTAGATTTTCCAATGGTGAGCAAACCATATCTGCATCCCTTTGGCCACCACCAGGGAATCCATTTCTAAGGCACAGATATGCCACAAGAGGGACTAGGACAATCTCAGTAGCATTTAACTTTGAAGTCAGAAATCTTGGACATCTTTATAGACCTTATGGAAAGCCATCAAATAGTGAATCTGTTGAATCTCTTCCAAACGACGATAGCATTCTTGATCTGGATTCTCCTAAGATATGCCTGAATCACATCCAGAATTTCCTCTATGATTCCAGACCACCTAGATCTTGAGCTACCCATGGTTTATCAAATTTGAACTCTCTTTCCAATTTCATAGGTTAACATGCCACATTTCTTAGCATGTCAGAGAAGCTACTTATTTGTTAAAAGCTAGATCAATCTCAATAGAGACCAAAGGAATCCAACACACATACAGATGCAAAGAAAAGAAAAGAGGCCATCTACACTGAGTCACTGAGTTGAACCATATAAATGTGGAACGGAGTAGACAGATACTAAGACATTTGGTTGGTTTGAAGAGCTTAAAAAATAAAATATAGAATCGAATTGATATGAATCACAGAAGACCAAAATAAGTTCAGAAATAGAGATGGAGAAAATGAGAGGTCAAAAGCGGTACAGAAGCATGGATTTTCTTAATTTTTGTACCAGGGGACAATGGTAGCAGAAGTAAACAACCTGAAACCAAGCTAAAACCACATTTTTATGATCCAAATCATGATATAGCTCAAAGCTATGAGAGAAAACATATCAATTTATGAGAAATGTTCCAAGAAGTATAAAAAACATCCAGATGGTAAACAAGAAAATCAGAAGATGTTCATAGAAGAATCAAAATTCGACTTCTTTGGTCAGATGCGAGTCTCCAAATAGTTTCCAGTCCATTATCCAGTTAAACCCTTCATGTTTGGAATGCCTTCCACAAAAATACAGGACATGTTGAGCTTTTGTAGCAAATTAAAGAACTTGAAGAACACTAGAACCTTGGATTCATAAACAGGAAGCAATTCTATAGCAAATATGGTGTACAGAAGTTGAATATTGAAGTTTCTACTTCCAGCTGACGTAGATTGAGTTTGAGTGCAAACTTAGAATAACAAGGCAGCCTTTCAGCACATTTTACATATATGATTGTGTTTCTTGATTTTACACTGAACCACTTGAGTGCAGGCCCTTTTTTCTAATTTTCCATGCGCAATCATCACCTCTACATTTTAACACCCCATAAGATGCCTAATAGTTCATAAGAATCCAATCCTAGTATTCATAAAAGAGATACTGAGTTGTCAAATGCCAGATCTTCTTCCTTGAAACCGATACACAAAATCCACAGGGCTCAAGGACCACAAACTATGATGCTGCACATTTAAGTCCCGCTCATACAGCATAACTTAAAAAACTAGAAGAGAAAAAGAAATAAAGAGGAAAGAGTTCCATAAGAACCAACTTCCTTGACCCTGAAATCCAAAAAATCAACTAAAGCCGGTAAAATTTTTTCCAACCAGTTTTTTGTTCTTCTTAAGCAAGTTTCATTCATCTATGACCACCCACACGAGTCAACTTAAGCCAACTCAACAATCCTAACCTGATCAAAGCTACAACACTTTCACTAATCAGGGAAGAGCCTACAATGGCAATGAACCTGCTTTATGTGAGACAACTCCATCTATATGCTGATCTGGAATTCAAGAGAATCAGATATTCATAACATCTACCATCCTTAAGAGATGAAATAAGATAGCTTCTATAATGTCTCGTCTTGTCCATAGTCCAACTAACTGCCAACTCAGAATAAAAAATCCACCATATTATAGACAAGTAAAAGTCTCAATGTTATGAGGCCCTGCTTTATGTGAGACTCCTCCATCTATATGCTGATCTGGAATTCAAGAGAATCAGATATTCATAACATCTACCATGCTTAAGAGATGAATTAAGAGAGCTTCTATAATGCCTTGTCTTGTTCATAGTCCAACTAACTGCCAACTCAGAATAAAAAATCCACCATATTATAGACAAGTAAAAGTCTCAATGTTATGAGACCCTGAAGAAGCCTACAACATATACAACTACAAAAATATCAAGTTTCCCGCACCACACTGACCCAGGAACATACAGATAACTTCCCTTACCATCATCTAAATGTTCATTTGGTCCCTCATAACACTGAATGGATGAGAACCATCAAAATTGAGCTTTACTTCATCCCTAACGAAGGAACTTGAAACCTGATTGCATTTGAGTTAAAAATAAAGAAATCCAAAACTGATTTTCCAGACCTTTACAAAGTCCCATTGCTGGATCCAGACAGTCCATCATAAGTGATCACCAGCAGTACCAAGAATCCCATGATCTTGTCAGTTATAACGTGAGTAAGTTAGGACCATGAAATTCCTCTTCAAACAGCTTTTCAATTCTTCCTCCATAAATACTCTATAGAAGTACAAATAGAATGGTCTTCACATGAATTTTTTCCCTTACACTAAGCTGCCTCACATCGTACTGCTCAAGGGGATTATAGATGTTTCTCACATCTGCTAAATTAGAAGTTGTGATTCAAAACAGTCAATGTACTTCAGATTGAATCCATTAGAAAGAGAAATGGTGACTGAAGATTTATCATTCAAAGCTTTGGCTTTTGAAGGGGCTAGGGTGACACAAATATATGAGGCTGTACAAAAGAAAATAACAGAAATTAAATGAAGATAGATGAACCAACTCAAGTTCAAAGCATACATCATCAAGCCCATCAACGTGGCTGATAAAATAAAATCATAACCCCTTTCTAAAATATGTATGAGAACTGAAATTTTTAGCTATGTCCAGACAGTACAAACAAGTCAATTTTAGATAATAGGCTACAAATTTCCTGAAACTTAATCCACTCTTCAAGTTAAACCTTAGATACTTGAGAGAGAATTATTACAACACTAGCAGGCTGATATCGAGAATGCCTAATATAAAAGCAAGGGAGGATGTGAAAAAGGTGGTCCTAACATCCTCTACCGTTAGGAGTTCAATGTACACACCAGCAAATATAAAAGTCTTGGCAAAGCACAGACAAGAAAAAAATCCAAGGTCCAAGTATTACACTGGGTAAACAAAAAAGTACATTTAGACGGTCCATCATGGTAAGCTTCTCAGGACAGTCCACCATTCTGAGCCACATGGACAATTGGTTTGGCCAACTAACCGTTCGATTAGTTGTAAACTTTACGGATTAACCACATGTCAAACTTCAGGCTCAAATTCAATCAAATGCCCACCCATGTATATCCATGCATCCTTGTATTTTTCAGCAGTTTGTGCATGTCCATGCACCCTCTCCCCAGATTTTCAAAAACTTAATTTTTCCACTTGGCAAATTCCATCTGAGCAAAAATTGGACATTTAGTCATGGGACTTTTGGATCTACCCACCCATAAAATTTGAGCCCCATCTGATCTGCCATGTAGCAGATATTTTGGCTGTCATGAGAATCTTATCAGGGAGGATTATCCCAAATAACTTTGGTGAATATGACCTTCTTCAATTAGCTATCAAGGATATTACTAATGCAATGCTAACCTCGAACCAGTGTATGCCAGTAGGAGATTAGCTTGCGACAAGATCACAGATATAGGGATGGAGCAAAAGAAAGAAAAAAAAAAAGATAACTTGATGAACTGAAACTGATAACTGTGGGAAAGGAAATAAATAAAAGAAACGATAGAAAAGAAGGAGAAATTCTTAAACTTGAGAACCAACGGATCTGAAAATAGAAACATTCTAGAGCTTCTAGAGTTTCTAAAACCAGATTTCATAATTCTTTAACAAAACAGAAACAATCCAAATTAGTTGCTCAATATGGACCCAATCTAACCTAAATCTCCTAGAAAACTAAAGTAGAAATTAGAAACACACACCCAATTCCATATAGGACTCAAATCCCTCATACTTGGGCTTATAGAATTGACCCTTTACAATAGAAGAAAACCCAAAAATACTTGAGTCTAATCAGAACTGAACCAACTCTGAACTGCAGGTTCTTCTTCCTCTTCTTTCTTCTGCTGGAATCTGGATCAACTACATTTGTAAATTCAAAATTTTAAATACTATTCTTTTTTAGGAGCAAAAGAAATGTAGATTCATTTGAGATGTACTAGTGCCATTATTTTAATTATTAGCTAAGTCATAATCATAAATATTTTGCCCTTCTTTATTCTTTCCCTGCTGCTAGAGACCTCATATCCATGTTTGTAAACATTCTACATTAAGTTCAAGATATACTGATCATTCACCAAATCAGAGAAATGTAAGACAATTGGTAATAAAGCCACCATAGGATCGCAGAAGTTAGTTAAAGAAGTGGGTAAGCATGGACTTGGTTTAGAATTTTGTACCTACCTTGACTGTGCCATGGTAGTGTAATGATTCCGGGATGAAACTAACTACATGAAAAGATGTTCATGTTGTCAAATGGCAATATGACATCAAAGTTTGAGCACAAACTGACATGCCATATGACAGATAAAATTGTCCAAGGACACCAGTTTATTTATTCCTCTCCATGGCACCCATGAAGAAAACTCGTCTCATAATATGATGTAATAAAGCCCACAAGGGACTCCACCACAACCATACTTTAGGATCTATGGACATAAATGCTGAGATTGACAAATCCGGTAAGTTCAATTTATGAGCTGCATCCAAGAGATTTTCTGGACCAAGGATTAGCCCAATTAGATGACCCTAAACTCCTAACATACTGATCTATTTGGCAGATGATAATACACTATTGCAATCTCTTGTAAGAAAACCTTAATTGCTACACATACCAAGTATATTCAAAAATCCATCATGGGGAAAAATATCACAAATTTTTTTTTTATGACACTAAAGGAATTTTGCTGAACTTTTCCCCATAACATGTACATATAGATACATATGGAACATTACCTACTGTCACTATCTTGTGGTAAAATATGCTGGTAATTTCCATGGTGGGGTGAAGCCAAGATTTTCTTCTCCACACTTGCTGAGGCACTGACTGAGATTGATCAATGCATACAATTTGGATTGAACCGTAATGAAACTGAAAAGTTATGGAACCAAAAACTGATGCAGAACTAATCCCGATCCAAGAGAATTCCAGCAGGAGATTGGCTTACAAGAGGATCACAGAAAAAGCAGATAGAAAATTTTAATAGCTTAATTAGAACAAATCAGATGGGCTTGAAATTGCAATCACAGGGTTATTCTAACAAGTAAAGCAGATAAGAAAAGTTTGATTCAAATCCAACGTTTAGATTCCAAGATAAGGGATAATCCTACTGGAACTAGGATACTTGAGTAGCAACCGAAAACAAAAGAATCGATTGGATTTCCAGGTATTCAAATAGAATTCAGAACTGAGTTTAATGAGATATTCTAGCAGGGAATATAGCAACAACTGAAACCAGAAATAACAGAGCAAATCAAATCTGAAATTGACAGAATCCTATTCTAGTTAGGAATTCAGAAATCGACTAGAAATATGGGTATTAGAACAGAAACTGAAACCTAAGTTTCAAGAAGATAAATTGATGAAAAAGTTTGACAGATTATAAACCAATATTCAGTTTAGTAGTAGATGTTCTAGTAACTAACAACCTGAATCTAAAATTGATAGCTGGACAGTAAATCACAGGGAAAAAAAGTGAAGATATTCTAACCTGAATTCAATAGAAAAATAGAAGAGGATAGACTATAGAACAGCAAACTAGATGAGGAATCCACCCACTCCAGGCTTGGAACCCACCAAAGCCTACACTTGGAATCTCCATCAAGTACACCTAGAATCCACAACAGTATAAGTTTCAGAAAAACTGAAGTTTATTAAATAATAAATTCGAGTTCGAGGCCATATGACACTATATAGAACTGCATCTAGTACTTTTACTTAAACTATGGCTCTACAACAGAACATAGACGTAGAATGTAACGCTAGACAGAGAATATAATATGGATTCAAAATCCTAATAATTCTGATGCAGATCGATTGAAGGATTTGCTGGTGATGGGCATAAGAGAAAGAAAGAACCCTGCCGGTAAAGATGCTGTAGGGATGAAAAAGAGAGAAAAGAGAGAGCAGATCAGAATACCCACCGGGGGGGGGGGGAGAGGAGAGAGAAAGAGGCAACAGCCTCACTATCAAAAATAAAACAGCAGTAGGGATTCCTTGACAGACTCAACTACCTAAGAATAATAAGATAAAATAAACCCAAACCAACTAGTATACTCTCTCTTGCAGCCGCAGGCCAAAAGAAGAGTCTGTAATTGCCTGAATCTTTGTAATACGAATATAAGATAACACAATGAAATAATAAGGATAAACCCATAAACTAATCCTCATGATTGGAGAAGATAAGATTCCAGAAAATCTGGAAATCTTGGAGCTGCAAGGTGTTGAAGAAGCTTGCCAATGGGACGCCACGATTTGGATAAGCTTATATAAGTAAACTACTAAAAGAGCTACCCAGTGCACGAGGCTCCCGCTACTAAAAATTAACCTACTTCTAATTTAAGAAATTATCCTATAATTTGTGCCCATGGTAGTATAATGCTCCCAATTAACAAATACAAATCCAAGATGTTGACATTGAAATCAAACCACATCAAACCGAGCAAGAAATGGCCCTCATTCTTTGGCAGAAAGACTGAAAATACAAAATCCCAATTTTATTTTCCCCCGTCTCCCGCAACAGTATTGGTGGCTGAACAGCAACTGCTACTGGCGGGAAGGAGTTCTTTCTCTCCGATTAGGAGAGGCTGATAAGAAATCGTATCAGATGCTATTCCCCGCCCATCCATCGGAGAGAGGAACTGTCCTAGCTGAGCTTTCACTCCTCAATTCAAAAAAAAAACCCACAGCAGATCTTGCCCCTGCATTAAACTCTGGGAGTTGATTCAATAAAGAAAACATAATCAAAACAGGATTGGACTTATAGAATCCTAATCCTTCCTGAACTAGGACAAATAAACAGTCAAAACAGGAAAAATTTTGAAAACACCACTCCAAATCATACTAGGAGTAAGATTCAGATTAGGAATACGATTATGAATAAGATGGGAATAAGATGAGATTCACAAAGAGAATAGGAATAGAATTTCTAGTAAGACTAGGATTCTGGCCTTGCCTTCTTCCTTCTATGGTACTGTAGCTTTTACCTTGCTGCTGCATCACCAACTCTTTTCATTATTTTTTGTGAGTAGTTATGGACTGCTCACAATATGCTTACTACTTTTATACTTGGAGTCTTAAACTTGAAGCATGAGATATCTACTGATCAAGAGAAGGGAGGTGGGTGGGGAAAGGAATTAAACCCAGAGATTATTCTACAAATAAGTTTAGCTATTGAAATCTTGATACTATAAAGATATAGCATAAAGAAGCCAAATACATAAACATCCAGAAAAGGTGGCAAAAGAATTGGTAAGCATACACAATTTATCAACATTCACCCAATTCCATCTTCCAAGGAAAATGAGGCCCAAATTTAGACATTGCTCTTTTGAGAATAAGAAATAATTTAAGGAATTTACAATTACTCCTTGATTGTCATCCATATTACAAGAAGTTAGGCCAACCAAAATACAAGAAAAATCATAATTCCTTCCATGTAATGCGTAACATGCACACTTACATGTGCATTACTTATAGCCTTGAGCTCCTCAAATCATAACACCAGATATTGACCACAAGTATGATGGTTTAGAAATTCAATGTCCCATCCACAATACGAGCTTCATTCTGTGATAGAAATTCAATGTTCCCTCCACAATGCAAGCTTCATTCTGTGATCAATAATAACAGAAAAACACATTCAAACCAAATTCAAATAACCAAATGCAAACTACTCCCCTCTCCCCCTTCCCCCCCCCCCCCCCAATATATTACTAAAAGTAAAAGAAATCAAATATCAGGTTGCAATGAACCAATACTCACACTCTTTGCTCCAAAGTGTTGGTTGTTAGACTCTAGGCTCCAAAGTACTGGATGAAGTCCTCGTCAAGTGAAAAATCTAAATCAGCAGGATCTAATGAACTAGTACCATCAATTCCAAAAGGAAATGGACTGTTGAATCCTCCATAATCTAGTGATAGGCCATCAAGTGGAGATCCGAAGTGACTTTCAACTGGTTTGTCTTGCTCACTGTGGAATGTGTCTTTTACAAAATGGTGAATGTCAACTCCAGTAATTCCGTTTTCATTTCCTACAAGTAATGATGCAGGAACTCCAGTTTCCTCTGCCCTGATCTGGGACTCAGCCATTGCCATTTCTGGCAGCAGTTTGTCCTGAGGTAGCCTATATTCTGCTGGTGTATTATAGAGAAAGTAGTTGGCTCCAGGGTGTAACTCAGTATTTTGCATGACTGCATATGATATGGGCCTTACACCAGTATACAAGCTCTGAGGGGTAGCAGCATTCATAGGAGGGAGGGCTGAGAAGTTGTCAATCGAAAATTCAGCTGGTTGGGGTGGGATCTCTGGGTCTTTCTCCAAAGGCCCTGAAGATGCCATTTGGCCATTTTCCTGTTGAACAACATGCATCTGGTATCCATCCAACTGCAAGTCTGCATTGTTCATATCTGGAAGAGTATTTCTAAGTTTCCCATGTAGATGTTCATTTTGCGATGGGGTGGTTTGTTGATCCACAGGAGTTGAGCTCCCACGAGGTCTTTTTCTCCTTGATTGTTCTACTTTCTTTTTATCTTGGACACGATGCTTTGGGTTATGAGATGGGTCTACACGAGGTTCCATATCCATTGGTTGATTTCTCTGCTCTACTTTAGATGAAGCTGAACCAACACCATCCTCAACACCATTGACATCATAGTCACTGTCACTACTACTAGCCACAGCCTCCTTCCTTTCACCACGACCATTATGAGGCGTCTCAGTTATGCCAGATGCCCCATTATCACTGCTAGGCTGCTGGATAACAGACTCCTCTTGGCTCAACACTCCCAACCAAATTAAGCTTTCCTTGGCAGTCATTTTATCCTGCAAACATTTTGACTGACGAACATGCCTCCTGATCTTTGCAATATTTGGGGACATGTGTTTGATCACAGCCGTCAGCACTCCAACCTTCAAAACCTTCTTCAGATCATGGGGTTTTTTGTAAGGAGAAACCTGACCAATGGGTAGTCCCATTTTTATCCACCAATCCTCATTCCCCGAAGGCCACCATGGCGGTGGTACACCCTTCTCTAATGGGTATTTTCGCTGTGGAGGATCACAGTGCTGCATCAATGACGATAGGAGAGAGCCCAACGTGGCATCTTGAAGGTCCTGCAGGCTGCTCTGAGAGTTACCCCGTCTCTTATTCTCTGCCTCCCCAGCAGCCAAACACTCTGCCTCGTATTTGGCTATGGCTGCTGGTCCGTTCTTATCAAATTTCACCTTCTCTTTCCACCAAGCTCTTATGTTATCAGAGGCACCACTCATGGGCTTCCCCTTCTCAGGAATGATACCGTACACGAACCCGCGGGCTTTGCACACTTCCATCAACTTCAACATGTACTTGAGGATTCCATCCTGTGCTCTCGCCATTTTCTTCCTCCGAGCTTGATCAGAAGTATGCTGGGGCTTGGGCTTCTCAGCAGCCTGTTGAGCTGCATGCTTATGCTTTTCCCTGATTCTCCTGAGCTTGATCCTGTCCTTCCACATTCGCCTCTCCAAGTCTTCTGCCTCAATCTCCTCATCGCTAACATCTTTATCTGCTAGATTCTCACACCTAATATCGTCGACTTCAATATCCGAACTGTCCCCCAAACGTTGGCAACCATCAGAAGATGTTCCATTTGATTCAAAAACGAAGAATTAAAGGAATAATATCACAAAAAGAGAGAAAGAAGAACAAGAAAAAATTGTCAAAACTCCAGTAATTTTCACAACCCCGTTTTCCTTTGTAGTTATGAACACAATCCATCTCCCCAAAGATCTTAACCAGCTCCTACGGTATAACCATTCCGGATAAAAAAACAAACACAATTCTGGGGAAACAAGCATGAAACTCCAGGGACCAATACTGCATATATTGGAAGCCATATCTATTTCAGCAGTTGCTACAATTATTTCACGGACCAACACAATCCAGTTCTTACAATTTTACAGAGATATAAACGTGAAAAGATACAATGAAAGCCAATCCATATTGGTAGAATACCTATCTCGAATCCTGGAAATTAAAGCAATTGCTTCACGGGGAAAACAATTCAACAGAACCAAGATAGGTCATTAAATTAAATGACTTTGTCATCCAATAACAAAGAAGATATTAAAAAGAGGGAAGGGGCCAATAGACTATAAAATTACAGAGACAACCAAAGTGAAAGATGCGAGTTTTCTTTTCTTTTCTTTTCTTTTTTTTGCGGGAAGGAGGAAAAGGATTCAAAATTTCATACCCAGTATCAACTCCAATATCGTCAAACTCCTGCTCCACCATCCCTTTCGATTGCATAGAGATTGCAGAACCAGCTAAACCTAATAATAGTGAGAAAAAAAACCCTATAAAAAGAGTCTTCCTCTTCCTTTCCGTTCTTCCTCGAAAAAGTAAGACAGTAGAGAGATGATAGAGAAACAGAAAAGGATTTTAAGATTTACCAGAATAAGAGAAAACCACAGAAGATCAAAGATCTAGTCAAGGATGAAAATGGAGAAAAATATTAGGATGGAAATAATATTGTGACCTGTTTACCCATCAAAAAGAATTATCGTAACCGAGAGAGAGAAATTAAAAATGATTAGTGTGGAGACAGAAACGTAAAAACCACCGAGATTACCTAACAACCTCTTTTCTCTTTTCCTTTTTTTTTTTTTTTTTTAATGAATAATGGAATGCATGCATGCACCTGAAACATGAATTCCACCAAAGGACATAGAGTGATGGCTTTGTTTTTAACAAGAGTCAAGAGACAAGGATTGGTCCCAACGAAAAAAAATATAGTAAAGGATTTGTACATTATGGAAAAAGGATGATTTGTATATTATGGAAAAAAAATATCTTCTACCAAGTGTGCAGATTCCATCTCGACCCCTCTCATACAGGATCATTATCACCTCCAGTTTCCTCCCCAGTTCAATTCCCTAGTTCCTCTAACAAGGGGGGCTGGAATGACCACCCTACCTCCACCCGAACATTCTGCCGTGTGCTCCACCACCCCCTATTAGAGGAACTGGGCCGGGCAGAAAACTAAAGGAAATAATTTTCCTCTCATACATGGATCGGCTGTATCAGGTGATCGGGATCTATATCAACACATACCTATCTCGTATCGAAATATTAGTGAAATGGTGCGAATTAAGGGTAAAACTGTTCAAAAACTCATTTTTAGGAAAACTAGGGGCAAAACTATCCGATCCGGACGATATACTCCTCAATGGCTATTGGTGGAAAATTATACTCTAATGTCATGGAAAACTTCTATTACACAACTCTCAGAAACGAATGGATCAGGTACCTAAACCAATAGAATTGGTTTGGATTACATAGTGCAGGCTTAACTAGGACAGTAGGTGATATATTCAAACTATGTTAAATAATTTATGGGAGAAGGGTTCTTTGAGTAAGTGGCATAGAGAAGTATACGAATGAGATGTGATAGAACAATTTCATATAAATGAGAAAGCGAAATATGTTATTTCATGTGACGAGAAGACAGATAAAGAGAGAGGGTGCTAACATACCTTCATCAGATGCTCAAAGAAGAGGACTATATATTCTATTTTTAGGCTCCATTTGTTTCTAAATAATATACATGTAAAACAAAATATGTTCAAATAATATTATTTTTTTTGTTTTGATTTTACTTCAAGCTTTTTAGTTATTGTGCATTTTACATAGAAATAAACAAAGCACTCTCCTGGTAAATTTAAGCCTAAAATTTTACAAATTAACTTCACATGAACCTTTCTTGTGGCACATCTAGGTATGTTATCCATTGATTTCATATATGGTGTAATCTTCAATCTAAAAAGACTTTCATTAGGTTAATATTGCATGGGAGAGGATTCTCTAAGGAAGCGGCATAGAGAAGGCCACTGATAGAGTGCGATAAAATGATATCATACATTGAAAGACAGTAAGGATATTCCATGTGAAGAGAAAAATAGACACAGAGATGCTATTGTATCCTACACTTTATCTCGGAGAATCTTTTCCCATATTGCATTTATATAACTAATGAAGGTTAAAATAAAATTATAGTTTATCATGTATTACATGTTCAAATAATACCAACCCCTCTCCCACTTAATTGGTTAAGTTTTATCTCTAAACATATGGGAGAAATCTCCCACAAGTTAACCTAAAGTGAAATAAAAAAACCATTGGCGGATTAAACAAAGTATGCAAAAACACTAAGAACACATAAACCTGACGTCCCAGCACATGTAATTGTGCACTTCCCTTCATTATTTTACCGTAAACATCATGATCATGTACTAAAGTAGGGTGTTGTGAAACCACACTAGTAGAAAAAATATAGACTTTTTCCATAATGCAAGGGGTATCAAAAAAGCATTTTTATGCATAAGATATGGCTTTAAAACTATCTCATTCTCAGGTCATGTCATATGTTAATCAAAAAGGTTTCAAAGGCATAAAAGTGATATCTCATTATGTCCCACTAAATACTTAAGTCAAGTTTCATGATTCATTGGATCTTTATCTCCTACGGTTCCTACAAATAAGGCTACAATTCCCCTCTTAGGGGTGGAAATGACCACCTTACTCCCTGTTCAAATACATTGTCCGGATGGGGTCCACCCCCCCTCTTATTAGAGGCACTAGGGAACCGTATTGGGCAGAGAACCATAGGTGATAATTTTTCATGATTTATCTTCCACAAGATCTTTACAGTTTGAGACCCCTCGTCCCAAGGTGTATGTTGGTTTCAAGTTCGAGACCCCTCCTCCTATAACGCTTGCAACAAGTCAGGTCCTTTTTGAAATAAGTGTTGGTCCTTCGTGGGCCCTTCCTTGCCTCTTGTGGGTATGTTGTCCTGGACTCTTCATGGGTCTATCCCTAGTGGGCTAAATTCTAGCACAAAAATAAATAATAAAAACAAAAAAACAAAAGTGCTGAATAAAGTGGTATAGTCTATAAAATATCACTTAGAGGGGGTTCAATCCAAAACCTTAAGACATTAGATAGAGAGAACTCCTAAGCATATTAAGACACTAAATTCCTGAAACTGTAAGGATATATTATAGAACTCCTAATGTCTCAAAACCCCTCCCCCCCCCCCCGGTGTGTAGTTTCGGTATACTTGACTCTACACGAAAACATATAACTTAGAAAGATAAAAGAGGGATATGGGCTCTAAACCTCTAATATTATGTTGGAAGATAAAAATAGATCTAACCCAACTCTAAATACTTCTGGCTGGACTTGTTGCATTTTGTTAAAAGGACAGTTCATTTTGTCAAGTGTAGAATTTTTGGATACAAGTCAACAACTAGATGCATTACAGGGAATTCTTTTGACTCTCAACCATGCTACAGCAAGAGGATGGGAGATAAAATAAGTTTGGTGTGTGAACAATGAGCTTGTGGTATTTGTTCTGACTCCCACTCACAAAGCATGACCTTGACATTTAGTTTCTTATATAAAAGATATTTAGAACACGTTGTAATTAACCCCCACAATGTAGAGAAAGAGTCCAGGCCGTCTAAACCTCCTAGAAAGCTGCCTTGATGTTGTGGGTTTGTTTACCCACCCTCTTGTCTGCCTTGATGAGTTGATGTTGAGGACATTTCAACCTAAAGTTATCAAAAGTCACTACAAAAAAATTTGGTCTTTTACTACGTACGGTAATTTTCCGTAACTAATGGGCCACAAACAATGGGCTTAAATGGAAAGAGTTATTGGGTTGTAGGTATATATGTCTACTTGGGCTATTAGATCAGGCCTTGAGATATTTACATACATAAGAAATTTTCCCTACCTCAATTGGTTACTGGGGAATAGGTTTTAAAAACCCGAAATTGGGATTTAGATCAGTCTCGGCTGTTTTTGATCTGGATCGATTGGACCAATCCAATTCTTAAAACCCTAATGGGGAAGGTACGAACCTGGCCTTTTTTTTTTACTGGTTGACATGAACATGGCACGATTTGATAAACCCAGAAACCCTAACCCGAACATGGAAATTTCTGGCCATTTTCATGTTGGGTTTATGCCGACCCTAGAGGGGAGGGTAAGGCGGGTAAATGGATTCCATTGCAGCACCACCCATAGACGTTTCCTCTAAATTAAATATGCTACCAACCACAAGCCATGGGCCTGTCAAAACCTGAGCTGAGGCCCGTGGATCTTAAGCGGACTAGGCTCCCTAAATGCTTTGGGCCTTTTAGCACTTCACTATTTAGAGCCAGGTTTTGAAAAGCGGAATCAAGAACGAATCGGTCAATGCCAATTCCGATCCAAATAGGCTGGAATAGGTTAGAATTGCCGTAATCGATTGGAAACGGAGCAGAATCTATGGGACTTTGCCGAATGATCATTGATCGATTTCAATTCAAATTGACTGATTCGACCGATCAGATTCTGATTCTTGAAACCATGATTAAGAGCGAGTCAGATTAGTAAGCTGGGAGAGTGATCTATCAGAGCCAGGCCTGCTAACAATTTATTTAAATCATGGCATTGGGTACCATATTGGCCAGTGTTGATACCGGTACGAATTGGGCCAAATCTGTCTGAAAAAACCACTTCTGCACCATATCGCCCGCTCTGTACCACTAGTTCAAGCCTTCAAAATCAACTAAAGCCAAATAATGAGCTGATTTCGATACATCACTTTTTTCTTTTTTTTATTTCGATGTACTACTTACCGATCATTTTTTGTGAGCTCCCATTATCACTCCAGCACCATCTTTTTTTCGGTCAACCTATCGAGAGAAGGAAAGGGTGGGGGGGGGGGGGGGGATTCCGCTCGGCACCATTGAGGCATTGATGAACATGAGAAAAGTGGAATTTGTTTAGCAACCCACACTCCCTGAGATCAGTACAGGCCCAGGAATCAATTACTCATTAGTAATCACAGCTTATCCGGACAACTTTTGCAGTCTCTGATGGTTCTCCACTACTGCAAATGATGGGACCATAGAACAGAGGAGCCTTCCCCCACCAATAATATCCTAACCCCACACCTCTTTTCACTTTCCTGCATCTCTCTCTCTCTCTCTCTCTCCACACCCCACAGGTAAGAACTGACTCATCCAGAACAAAGGTAAAGGAATTAACACCACTTCCGCACCAAGATGATAGGGAAACAAAGAAAAGAGCAAAAAAGAACTCAGAAAAGAGGCCATAGATGAGGCAGCTTTCTGGAGAATCCATTGTATAGGGTCAGAACCTCTCTCTTTGTTGATGGGGACAGTTGCATGTAGACCAACACGCTCAAAGGGCTTATGGGTGTACTTGCAATGTGCCATGTCAAGGACCCCAAATCTATTGTTTAGAGATACCTTGGGTTATGTGTTATTGGTGTTAGTGACAGAGAAGACATATAAAACATTACAAGATGAGTTCAAGACTTCAACTGGCTAGCTTTGTTCTTTGATATAACTGTAAAGAGAGATTAACACATGGAATTTGGGAAGTCTTAGACGACTGAAGGACCAAACATCTCCCAAAAAACGAGACAGCGCCAGAACCCCATGGACCCTCTCTAGAGAATCCAACACCGAGAGAGTGCCCAGGGCATCCAACGGCTGGACTGTATCGCACCGCCTGGCGTAATCAACCATTCAAACCCAAACCTCCCCCCTAAACAAAAAAGAACAAAAAACAGACAGCTTGTCCTGCATCCATCAGAAACTGCCGGATTGTAGGGATAGAATCCAATCAACGATGCCAAATCCTAGGGAAAACACACAGAGAACTTGGAATAAATATAAACCAGTAACCTCTACTCTCTAACCCTTTTTATATTACAACACATTTATGAAGAGCTGACAGACATCTAGAGGGAAGTGCAAAAGCATCCAAATCCTGAAATTTTTAATATCTCCTTTGGTTCCTTCTCCTATTCAAACCCATGATCTCGGACCTCGAACCATCTGTCTCCATTGCTTAAAAAAAATAGACCTTTTCCCAGTCCACTTCTCCCCCCGTAAATATCAGCTCAGAAGAAATATAATCATTTTAAAGTGGACAAAAAGACACAGACCATGTCCACGTCATTGTCTGTAACATAAACTAATGCGCAATCTTGGAACATCAGGTATCAAGTAATGATTTAACAAATCATTGGGCGGCAATGACCATCCCACTGTTCTGCACCAAACCTTCTAGGTCTCTGTAAACAAACAAAGTAAATCGAGATCCTTGGATGACTGAACATGTTGAAAATGGTACTTCTGAGAATTCTTCAGATGATGGGTTTTTTTAATCCATCAGAGAAAATACAGTAGCGATTCATCCGTAGATGGTTTATATTCAATTTAAAAGTGCAAGCTTCATAAGATTATGATGCACTAGAATAACTGAAAACAAAACCACATGTGACTGTCAAAAATGGTATATCTGCTCTCAATATGATGGGTTTTGATCTACCAGAAAAGATTGATCCAAATTCATCCATAGAAGGCCTGTGTTCAATTCAAGTGCCAAAATCACTGAAAATATAACCATGGATTAGTGTAAAATTTAATTTTGACTTCTCAGTAGGAATCTTCTCTGATGAGCTCATATCTAAGTAGTTTGTACTCTGGATTCAGAGCCAGAGTATCATCAAGACTTCTCTGACAAAAATACTCAAAAAGGATAAAAACTTGGCATACAGACGGTAGGCAATCGAAGGTGTAATATAAATCAAAATATAGAAACCAACATGCATTGATTACCAAACAGACGACAAGCTGAAACAGAAATCTTTGAGATGACATAAATAAACTTTCATGATTCCTCCTGCTGCAGGGGGGGAGGAATGTACACCATACCAGAACCCAACATTAGCCACCAATTGAAAATAAATCTAAATGAGCTCCATACAGTGCCACATAACCACAACGGTTTAAGGGGATTGGCACATAAGATGGGAAGAGATTCAAGATTGAGTTCATGGCTGCTACATGCACAATGAGCTGAGCTCATAACATGCTGTCTGTTCTTGCGGGCAACCTCCTGAAAAAGTTCAGAGGCACCGAGGGAAGCTTATGGCGGAACCTAGGATGCCTCAACACATAAATGCCTGTGATGAAGGCCACAACACGGAATGGTGTTACATATAGCACTATCGCAGCAATCAAACAGAAAGTCACGAACAAAGCTGTAGCTCTCGGATCTCTCCAGCTCAGCAGAGACTGCAACCTCTCCCCTTGGGTTGCCAAATCACCAACCACCGTCTGTATCCTCCCGGCCACACTTCTCAAACGATCATATCTCATCCTCACAATATCAGCAGGTCGCGATGTTGGGAATGAGTCAAACTCTTCATCCAATTCATCAGGATGTGCATTATCAGCATGAGACAGACGAGTATCCATGTGAGGTGGGTGTCTTGGCCTCCACCGATAGTACCAAACCCCAATCAAGAAAAGGTAGAGAAAAACTGTGGGTAGAATCAACTCTGGATACAGGACCAATATTAAAAAGAGGATGTGAATCAGAATGGTTGTAAGAGGGTTTTTCCAATTGCATATCTGATCAAACCATCTTCCAACAGCAATTAACCCACCGAGAACCCCCATAATCCTGAAAAAATTAGCTTTGCTCCTCCTCATACTCCACATATGTGAGTCAACGTCCAACATATATTCCACAACCTCTTTCCTCAGAGGTGGTTCTGCACGGCTCAGCCTCATAGAGACAATCTGAGTGGCCTGGTGTCTCAAGTTATCAAGCTGAGTAACAGATAATGGATGAAGGTAATGCATTTTTGGCAACAATGGCTGTGCGTATATATGCAACATATTTAGCAAAGATGAGCATGTAAACCTCACAGCCAACTGAACTTCACCCATCTTCTTGACACCCGAGGGATGTAATACCAGAAGAGGATAGGAGTGTGTGTAAACCCGATCAGTTTCAAGCGTAGAAAGACGAACCCTAACCTTTCCAATTCTTGAATCCTTTGCCCCTCCAGCCTTATCTCCTCCTCCATGCAAGTGACAGTTATCAAACACTCCAATTGTAATAACAGTGCAAGGATCATAAACCTCCCATGTGTATTGCTCATTCCACTTTGGAGTAGAGCTATCTATGATGGTTCTTGTTCGTACCCACTTCTGCCCGTATTTGGCCACGCAATAGGCATCTGTCGTACCCCTTCCATCCTTAGTCTTCATAGGCAACAATCCTTGAGCATTCAAAATCCCCAATTCCAAAACTCCAATGCTAGACTTCCACAATGGCTTAGCGGTTGGCCTAAGATCACTGCTGTAGTGTGTTGATTCATCCAGAACATGATATCCACCATCCAAACAGATCCTGAGATGAATCCTACTGGCGAATTTTATCTCCTTCTTTTCTCCATCTACAATCACATGCTTCTCAAGATTATACCACTTAGTGTTCACAACCTTATTATTCAATCTTCTCTCCACACTCTGCAAAGGAATCACGCACTTCCCCAGAACTTCATCTTTGTTAGATCCAATTCTATCTTCCACACTCAACACTAAGTGCTCCTCAAAAGGTTCAGCTGCTACAAACATCAGATCCTCGTTCCACATTGGATTAGTATTCCTGCTCTGAGAAATTCTTGTTCTCAAAGCCTGATTACCAAGGATAACCTTAACAAAAATCTCTGGGAACCTAGTCTTGTCACCAGGTAGTAAGTCCTGGGCTTCGATCACATTAACCCTAACATACCAAAGCTTGGGAGAGAGGTATACCTTTGATCGGATGTTAGCAAGGCCTTCACTGCTAACTGTGGCCGCATCAGAATGCCATGCTTCAGGAAATGCTTCATCAGCCTGGGTGCCCATCCAAACAGCCAACATGAGCTCCCCTTTAACCTTATCTGCCTTCCGATCTTCCAGTCTGTACCATTGCGGTGCTAAAGGGCTGTCTGGAGGAACACGTTTAGGGACTTCAGATATATCGAACATTACTCGGCCAACAAAATCATCCTTCACCATATCCTTGTCCTTCACAGTAACCTCCAATTGAGAAGCTTGCAATCGATCCTTTGAGAAAGCGAAGACTTGGTTCCACATAGGATTTGTCTTCTTTTCGAAATGGCGAGTGGTACCCTTGTAGTTTCCTAGCTTCACTTCAACATACGGATCAAGGCTTCCAGTTACATCTTTTGCGGGTAGGTCTTTGGCTTTGACAACCCGAACGTAGAGGTATTGCATCTGCTCAACCAGGTCATAGGTGCTCGTAAGCTTGTCCCCAGTGACACCTCCACCACCAAGGTGGGGCGAGGTCTCCTTCAGGGAATAGTCTTCGGGAGGGGGAGGCCTCTGCATTTTCTATGTTAAAAGAGGAATGAATGACGAAACGGAAGAGTCTGCAGAAACCGAAGAACTTAAATGAAGAAATGAAGGTGCAATTTCAAAACTTCCGGACCCCTATAAAGTCTGAAGATCAATCAACACCAGAGATTTTCTTCAGTTACTTTTCTATGCCTTTTTTTTCTTCCTTGGGAGTTCATAGATTTCCTGCAAATTCGGAAACGGAGGAAGTAAACCGTTTCCCGTAATTTCTGGCTTGTCGATAAGAGAGGAACCCGAAAAAATCAAAATTTTACAGAGCAAAACGTTATCGAAAATCGAACAGATAGGCCAGCAAAAACTTGAAGAAACAATATAATTGAAACTTGGAGAATACAGAGCCTATAAGACCCTTGGAACCGACGAAAGATTACAAGCTCGCCACTTGAACCCCTGGATCCCTGATATACATGGAACTGGGAACACGAAGGCTCAGAAAAGAGAGACAGAACCTCAGGAGACGAGAAATGCTACAGTATCAAAAACACAGAAAGTGTCTTCGCAAAATTCCAGATCCGAAAGAGCCAAAACCTGCAAAACCAAAACGAAACTGTGAGCCGCGACCAGAACCACAGGATCCTCACCGCAAAATCTACTCTGACACTCGTAATAGACTGAAAACACAGAGCAAAACTACATACATTCTAAGAGGCTTCTCGCTTAAGAGAGAGCTTCTTCTAAAAAAAACTTCCAGATCTAAACACAGGAATGCCCCTGAAATCGTATCAAAACCAGTAAACTTCGAACTTCAACTTGACCACAACATCTCAAAAAGCCCCCGCGACTAAACCTCCGTCCATTTAGTGTTACAGTACAGAACTCAAAGTTTCAACTGGTACTTCAAAAGTTTCCAAGAAAAGATCATACAAAATCCAACGATAAGAATGCAGAAAAATACGAAATCGCAGGAGAAAAAGTAAGAGGAAAGAACGAAGTAACGACGTTGCAGAAATGGTACCTGTGAGGGAACTGTTGAAAACTCGACCAAAGTAGAAGAGACACCCAAGATCGTAGATGATCGATAACGTTCTTCAAGGTTCAGCAATGAAAATTTACTTTTTTTGCATCAAAATTGAAATGGATAAATAAAAAAACACATAGAACACCGGAAAGCAGGAATGGAAATAATACCAAAGCACGCTTTGTTGAGATACTGAGATCTGAATCCAGTGAAAATACTCCGAACTACTCCCTCTCTCTCTCTCTCTCTCTGTTGTTCTTTTTTAAGTGAAATGGGAATTCCGGATACACGTGCGAAGACCATGGTCGGAATTTAGCTCGTGCGATGACTATTATCTTTCGGCTATTAAAAAAAGATTTAAAAGAAAGATAACGACAAGCGGTAAGGTTACATTACCGTGTATGCTAGCAGCTAGCTAATACCAGATATCGGACCGGACGCCAAACCAGAAAGGGTCCAGATGTATCTCATCCGGTTTAACTACATGGAAAAACCAGTAACCAGTTTGGGACCCAAAAATGTGGCCGGTTCCAGTTAGATCGGATTGGTCTGTTCGACTGTTTTAAGACAAGAGGATGATAAGAAATTATCTAATTGGAATAGCATAGCAAAACTTGGCTATGATAAATTTAACCCAGAACATTATATAGGGTCCATATTTTGGGTACAAGTAAGAACGTGATATCATTTTTTATAAAACAAAGTTTGTCTAGTAACAAAATAGGTTTTGAGAATCTTGATCTATGAGAGAATGCATGGTACTAGTTGAAGTATTCAAAATGTGCATGAATATACATGTAGATGCATGTCAATACATAAAAGTATATATGATTGAATTTGACCATAAAATTTGACAAATGAAATAGTCAATCTTTCCATTATCTATCTGCTATTGAAATTGCCACATCCATCTATCACGTGACAGAAATTTGCTAATCATCAATTAACGTATATTACAAAACAAAAAAAATCATCTGTCAACAAAAACTTATCTTAAGGGGAGTAAAGTGATATTTTTTTCCCCATTTTTTATATCATTGTTTTTTCATACTAGTTTTCTATAACTTTGTTTGTTTTTTTTTTTTTTTTGGTAACTAGTTTTCTATAACTTTGTGAACACATTGGATTAGAAATTTTTGTATATAATAAAGAAAATACTATTCAAAGAAAAATAGATAAAACATCACATCAGATCTTGGGCATTAATGTTACCAAAATGCAAAACAATGTAACAAAAAAAAATATAACTTTTCGAGATGTGGTTGGCCTAATCACCATTTTTTCAAAATTTAAGGGACTTAGTTACATTATTATATATGTAGAAATAATTTAATGTAAATTACTATATTCCCCCTTATTCTTTGTTGGGGTGGGGAAGAATATCCTAGTTGAATATATTTGAAAAATCCATGCTACATCTATTTAATTAGGGAGGGAGAATGTTGCTTAGTCACGTGGCCACTATTCCAACGTGACAATCAATGAGAGCACGTGCCCAAACATTGAACATGGGGGTGAGGTGGTCATTTCACCACCCGTTGTGTTTAGGTGTAGGGGTACATAACCAAGCATCATTCCTTTTCCCATTTAATTATTTAGATAGTAAGTCATAACTAACAATAAAACTTTTTTTTATTATTCAAAGGGGAAAAAGATCTCTACTTGGTAGATACCTAGGCGAGCTCACCCATTGGCCCTGACGCTTATGTAGATTTTTTTTTTTTTTTTTAGATAAAAGATGCTTGTGTAGAGACCATGCGATCAAGCAGAGATCTCTTGCCCTCATTCAAATTAGATTCTAAAGTAGTGCTAGTCTTTTGTTTCAATTAAGGCTTACTATGGATTCACCTAAAAAACCCATATACATTTCTCTATGAAAGGTTCCATAGACATATAAATCATCAATAGAAATTTGTAGGTGAAGTTATCTCATGACTCATGATCGAACCAAAAAGAGTCAGATCTCTCGGACCAGAAGGTTTGGCCGGTTCAGTGACGCTTTTCGAATAGAGTCAGTTACGGAAGAAAGTGCGCCACATCACAGCGGAAACACTTTTGGTCACATGTGTAAGATGTCTAGGATCGCAATCAAAGGGCCCACAGAAACTGTGAGATAGGTAAGACCGTAAGAGAGAGAGAGAGAGAGAGAGAGAGAGAGAGAGAGAGAAAAAGTGTAAGAGTAAGATTGGGCTTATGTGCTTATCAAAAAAAGATTGGGCTTATGTATTACACGTGGCGATACATCAGTGGCGGGATCCAGCTGTAACCCTTGTCCTCCTCTGCCGAAAAGGGTTTGGGAAAGGGCTTATCCTCTCCACCCAATTGCATATTCTTGTAGTCCCGATCCTACAGTACTGGGGCCCACGTAATCCTGGCCCACCACCTGGTTCCATTGTCCATATCTCAGACATTATCAACATTAAGGTGGGGTCTACCAAGACCATGTAAATACAGGTGCACCTTGTTACATCGACTTAAACCACACGCTCTACCGCTTGTATGGACTCTCTCAATTAAGTATTCATATTAGTATCTAATCCCCATTCTTTTTCTAAATTTTAATTTCTCAATTATGTATCCATCGTATACGGTTTGACTCTCCTCTAGCTGTGGCAGGAGCTGGAGAGTGTCTAGATGGAGGTTTTGGTCATTTCATAGGTAAGACTCAAGCAGATCCCTATAAAATGATCAAACCCTTTTTATTTTTTTGGGTGATTTTATTGGACTGGACCCTCTAGTTCCTGCGACGATTGGAGGAGAACCAGATCCATCAATATTTGTCATACATTTCATCAAGAATTTTCTATGCTCCTATTGTAATCTAGCTAGGTAGTTTCTATCGTTCATTCAAAATTCAACCCTAGGGCTTGATGATAAACTTGAAAATCCACTAAAAATCTCTTTACACTCAATTAATTTGAATAACTTTTGCATCTTCTGTATTACGAAATCAATACCATGCTAAAGTATGCTCATCACAAGATCCAAGTGATGGTATACCCTATCGAATAACGCTTGCATCTTCCCATTGCGGAAAATTTCTCACCGGTTATGGTTCATTATCCATTACCAAAAAAACAATGGTTCATTGTCTTGGTAAGCCATTATTACCTCACAAGATAGCTAGTGTAATAAGACGCAAACCCTTTCTTGGGCATACTCTTCTTTTTGCTCGTCAACCTATGAGCTGTTTTCCTCTTCAAAGGCAGGTTCTTACGTGTTACTCACCCGTCAGCCAAGGGAAACTATGACTTTGTCAAAGTTGGCCTTTTTCTTTTGTGGGGTTTGATTTGAGAAGGGTAACAAAGGTAAATAGTGTAAAGCAAGGTGGAAAACGTCACAGATGTTAAGAGTTAAAATACCAAAAATAGGCTTTTGTTCTATGTTTCTTCCCTGATGCATATGAGAACAAAAGTATTAAGAGTGTGATTAATCTAGGGAATGTAATATGCTTATATCAGATGGTCCACGTTAACTCAGGTCTCAAACATCACAAAAAGAGAAATAGCTATATATACAATCCTTTTACCTTTGAAACTTGAAACTGAAAATAATCTATCGGGAGAGGTTCTCTACACTGCCTCAGCGCAGTTTTGGACGAAGAAGGGAATTCCTTTTGAAATATGACAAAAGAGAGAAGGACATTTATGACATATCATCGCTTAGTAGTCCTTCAGATGAATAATGATATGTGAAGGGATATGTAATTTTATTTTTTGAGCTGCCATCCATTTTTTTCCCGCTAATCTGAAACATGGAAGTATTATGAAAGTAACAAAGAGTATAAGACATTCTACGGTCCTAAAAGTCAGTTAACCTTTTGGGATTGGTGTGTGATTTGTGTGATTACACTGTCATCAAAAAACTAAAACCAAAGAGTACAAGACAAGACAACCCAATTAAGCAGACTGCATGAGGGTTCTTTATGTAAATACATAAGTGGGGGAAGACTTGTCTCTTTTGCAAAACTTTGGCAAGATTGTACTGGATGACATCAATCCCTCATAGTCACAATTACTAGCTAAACTTTTATCAAAAAAAGAAAAAAATAAAGTTTTCCTCCACCTATAGAAGACAGTTCATCCATCATCCTAGGGTTCATAAACCCCTCCTAGGGTTTTAATATGTTCCAAAATAGCCTCTCTTTACCTATACTCGCCCTCTCCCACCTCTCGGGTGGAGGGAAACTTGGTAAAAAAAAAAACTAGCAAAACTCGGGTACATAATATGAGATTATCATAATGTTTTTGTGTACATCCTCTCAGATCTCATTTGTGGATCTCCCATTAAACCCTTTTATTGGATGATTCAACCTCCCACCCGGATCGGGCTCCCCCTAACACTTAGGGAATACCCAGGGGTCATCCAACAGTTGGGTTCTATCACACACATCCCAACGGTTGACTGGCATGCATCGAGATATGTGCAACACAGCCCAACAACTGGCTGCCCCCTCCGACGACATAGTGATGCCGTTTTCCTTCACCATTTTACGAAGGGAAGAATTCTTTCTTAATGGGCAAAAAAATGATGTTTGTGATTTGACTCTTGGGTCATCATGGTGCTCTCACTCACATCAATGAGGTTGAAAGTACCATTTCATTTAGCCATCGATCTAGTTAAAGAATTCCTCCTATGTTTTATTTTTTGGAGAGGGTTGGGTATGCTGCCAACTTTTGGTACGTTAGCGACATACACCAATTATAAGAGTGGACACATGAAGTGATGAAGGTAACAATTTCCAAAGGATGAGGAGAGAGGAAGACACATGCTAGGCACACTGTCCAACATTTTCCCTGTTTGTGTGTTTAAAAGAAGGGAAAGAGGACTCCCTTTGGGAGTATGGTTTTGTGCCCAAACACATGATGGGACAAAATGACTATCCCACTCACATGAAAGGTGTAAATCCCATCCTTATTAATACTTTCACGCGTACTCCCAATGTGAGGGCCATGCTCCCTTAGAAAAAACCTCTTCCCCTTGAAAATAAAAGAATTACTCTATTAATTATGGGTTAGAAAAACTCGATCTAATTTTATTCCCCAATTTATATGATTTGATCTGAAGTCAACCAAATAATAATCATGAGAACGATGGATAATATATTTACTTATAAAGGGGAATGAAGGGTGCTTTCATATGCCCCATCATTGAGTGCACGGAACAAACAAATTTTGAGAGTAATGGGCTGATGGCAATGTTCAATGTTTGTTTAGAAATTGGTATGAAGTGGTTGGAAAATTAAGCAGAGATTTGGTATATAGAATTAAATAATAATAATAAAATAAATAAATAAATATCTGTATTGGAAGCAAAATTGGGGGATTCTGTATCAGTGGAACGATTTATATTAATAAAACATATGAATTTTATAATAAATATTAAAGACAACCATCTGATACCGCCTCATATGACCAATACATATTGATATCAGACATGACCGATAAGAATCCAATATTGATATAGAGAGAATTGCGAGCATGAGACATTATCGGTTCTTATTTGGGAAGCAATTCCCTAACCGATATGGCCAATATATATCGGCCAAGCAACTCCAGAAACCACTCAATAAATTCTGATGCAAAAAGGACACCAAATCCTAACAATAATCAAGCACACCATTCCCACATACCTCTATACTCAGTTTTTGAGTGTGAGTTTCTTTTTGTACATCGGCGGACTACCGCTTGCTTTCTGTGATTGTCTCAAAGGGACCTTGATTGGTAGTCTCGCTCCTCTAAAAATTATAGGACAATTGAGCCAAATCAAGCAATTCGTCCCAGCAGGGAGATCAGAAGGGTATATCAAAGATCACGACGGGGCACCAGTGCGCTACTTGCATGTGTGAACCCCCCCCCCCAACCACCCAAAATTCATAACTGAACCTGACCGGTCATCAAACTGAAAAAAGGGCCGGTTCCATCCAAAATTTTGGCTGGGTTTTGACCAATCAAGCTGACTGCAATTCTGGAGAAAGAATCAAATAGAAAATAAAATCTGATAAAATCGAAAAACCATTAAACCAAACTAGTGAGACTTCAGAATACCGAATTTTGTTTCTGGTTATTATCCATGCTGGTTCTCTGTCCCAGATCGAAACAAAACTCGAGGGGTAGGGGGACAGGCTTTCCAGTCTGCTTAAGTTCTAGAATTAGATAATGATTTTGTAAGAAATTTTAATGTTTGTTTGAGAATGATAATATACAGTGACCAGAAAAGGCAAGGATGCCAGAAGATTACAAGAAAAGAGACTCATATAAATAGGCATTCGCATGATTGCCAAAAGTTTGGAAGAATAACTCAAGAGTACCTTTGCCTGATGAATTCTAACTGAAAATCAATTCCATGCATACATGGCCAGCAATTTCTAGGCATTGGACCCCCTGTACCTAAATTTTGCAGTAAAACTGGGTTAATAAGACAAACAAAAGGTTCAACCATATATTTCCCATTGCTTTCTGTGCGATAGTGTGAATATATAAATAGGTGCACCACCACACAGTATAAATGAATCAAAGCAGTTTCCACAAAAGGTCAGTGAAAGATATGGAGAACCAGAAAGCTAAATATACAACCTCTTCCAAGATATTGGTAATGCAACAATATCTTCCAACCTCAGTCCCCTTGTAGACAGTAAAGCTGACGGATATTTCCAGATGCTGCCATATTAAAAATAGAATGCAGTTAGCTCTCTTATTCACTAGGTTGCATACTGGGCTTACATGCATCAATCAAGTCCCAATTTAAATCCATTTGCTAGTGAAGTATTGTTGGTTCACTAGATCCTTGAGATTCATCAGCATAGCAAATATTCAGCACTAACAGCAAATAGTTATCCACAGGCAGAGCAGATGCTCTGAAGTAACAAATGAGGGGGATGTTTAATTGCAGACAAGAAAGCAATTGAAGTACAAACTATTTTTCTTCTATTTATGACACTAACCAACATTATGTAAAAATATAAAAATAAAATTCTGAAGCATGTAAGGATAGAAATCATTCACATATCAGTAGGAAGAAAACCGTACTATGAAACATGCAAGCCACTAAAGATGAGGAGACATGTAAAATGTGACAAGAATTTTCCACCAAATTAGAATAAAAGATTTCGACATAAATAACAATCTTTAGTCCATTGTCAAGTTAACCTACAGCTGGCATAAGAAAATGGATAGTGTGTATGATGGAACTGTTACCATCATTCCCAATAAGCCCAAGTCACAACATACATAGCCCACTAAACAATAAAAGAAATTTTTGATCAGCAGGTCACTTTTTTAATAGATTATGGCACCGAAATTTGAGTGAATGCGAAAATCTTATCTAAAAAGGGTGAAAAGCTCTATTCACTAGAGTAGGAAAAGACAACCTATATGCAACCCTATGTTTGAAACTTGTAAATGTATGAAAGATAATTTTCCATTTGTTACCTTAAATCTTATATCCTATGAACATTTTGTACAGTAATCATGAGGTGATTGATAACCGTCCTAGTTCAAATGCAGAAGATTATTTTGAAGACAACAAGAAGTATCTCATCCCTAATCAATTGTATCTACAAACATCATTGCTCTCTACCTAATGATCCTACTGACATCTGCCCATGTCTTTGACTCCTCCAGAGGAATGAAGTTCCACTGTCTAGTTAAAATGTGATGCAATCACGGGTCCAAAACCCTTAAAATTGGATCACTACGGGCCCACAATTAACAAATAAATCAATTTCAAAGGAACAGTGGCAATTCTGTATATATATCTTGAAATTCAGAATCAATCAAGTGAAGGAAATACTTAAGGGCATAAATTGAAAGCAACTACTTTGGGTGGGTAGTTCTGGGACTTAATATAGGAATGATGAAGGAAATAAAATAAGGACTACAGGGGTGTATTTATGTAAATCGAGATATGGATTTTAATAGAGGTTGTCTTCAACCTCTATACCGAGAGCAACCAGCGGAAGAAGAAAACTCCTTTCGATTGTGAAATCTCTCTCATATGGCCATCGTTTGGCCTGAAATATCAGGAAATGAATTGCAAAACTTAACCCTGATGAATCATGTGAAGGAAATACTTAAGGGCATAAATTGAAAGCAACTACTTTGGGTGGGTAGTTCTGGAACTTATATAGGAATGATGAAGGAAATAAAATAAGGACTAAAGGGGTGTATTTATGTAAATCGAGATATGGATTTTAATAGAGGTTGTCTTCAACCTCTATACCGAGAGCAACCAGCGGAAGAAGAAAACTCCTTTCGATTGTGAAATCTCTCTCATATGGCCATCGTTTAGCCTGAAATATCAGGAAATGAATTGCAAAACTTAACCCTGATGAACCCAACAAATACCAGTACCAACAATCAAATAATTATTTAAAAATAAACTGCTCAAAGCAAGTCTGGCAGCAGAACTCCGAAAGAACCTGGTTGCAAGCTTGGTTCTCACGGTAGGGAGACTTGTATGGGATAAAAAACCAGGACTTTGGAATGTCCTAGGGAGGCAATTCCAACTTCCAAGTCTGAAACTGAAAGCGCTTGGGATGAGGGAGATTGACCCTGAAATAATACCAGTGCCTTGAAAACCAGAGAAGAGATAGAGAGAGGGGATACAATGGGGGAAGAGAGCTGGGCGATAGAATTGAGTGAGTCTATCATCCAGCCACTAAGCTTTATTTATAAATATATAAAACAGAATTACAATCATAGTAGGAAACTAACAACCGATAGCTATAAGCATAATTACAATAGGGCGGAAACTTAATATCTTAGTAGTCTAAAATCCAAAGTACTTAACAAAGAAATATAACCCCATGGTATGGAGATCCATGAACACCCATGGACCCCCAACCATCAAACATAAAGTCAAATAGACTTGGAGTTTGACTGAGTCTCATACTGACAAATGCGACAACTAACATTATCTAATTGAAATAAAAATTACAAAAATAACTCAACAAAATAAATCCCTATGTCCTATGTTAACTACATCAACTCTCCCGTTCTTAAAAGAACTTGACTCTGTCAAGTTATGCTGTGACCCAAGATGCCCTTGTAATTATATCGAAGCTGAGGTGGCACATATCTCGGGGAAGACGGTCAAACCACATCTCCCTGAGTGGGGAAGAGAGACTGATCCATAATTGGAGGAGACTCTCTCCAACGAGGCATGTTTGATAATGCGTGTGGTGACATCAAGTACGTTCAGCCTCCTTGCTTAACTTTGAAAGTGTTCCGTGCACCATCGTAGAAAATTCCAGCATGACATTGCCAAGGTTGCTTTAGAAGAATGTCATTGTGCGCCAATGGGGTGACTAAGCAAGGTACATGTCACTGTAATAGCCCAAACTGCAAATGTACTCGAGCTACTACACTGGCCTCTCTCGAGTCTCGAGTTGTAGGTCCAAAACCTTGCACATGAATCTTCTTGAAGAGCTGCTTTTGTGGAAGATTAAGAACTCGATCAAATTCAGCATAGTTAAAATTTGCTTCTGCCCTGGTATCAACGACTGTATGAACATTTGGTAATGATGTAAGACTAGCAGAGTGAGCCTCAACTTCGTCATCATCAGGACCACCATCTTCTAAAGGATAACCGTATAATTATATGCATCATCATCGCCATCATTCCCTGCTACATTCACGGGACGAGACTTATTGGGAAATTTGTTGCCGAAGTGACCCTTCTCACCACAATTACAGCAATGGAGCTCTTCAACCAATCATTGCCTCTGATAACCTCTAGCTTCCTTTCTTCCACTCTGCGGGACTCGGGCTTCTTGTCTTCAATCCGAGGTAGAGGTCTATAAACTGAAGAAGTTTTGAGCATTTTCTTCAAATAACTGTACTTCTCTTCAACTGTCTTGGCATAAGCAGCTGCCACATCAATGGACTTGAAATCACTGTTGGCCAACTTTAGTCGAATATCGGTATTCAGCTCACTGATATCTCAAAACCCGTTACTGGTCCGTCTCCTAAAGTTGGCACCTCAAAGACAATTTGTGGAATTCTAGCATGTAGGAATATAAATCCTTGCTTCCTTGCTGAAAATTAACCAGTTTGTGAAATAATACCTTATTATTATAATTAAGAGGGACGAACTTCTATTTTAAAATCTGATTCATGACCTCCCAATTAGTAACGGGTCCAAATCGTCTACTAAGCCTCGAGTGTAATACGCCAGCCATGGTTTAAAGTATTGATCTGTATCGTATCGTATCATATCGGTCATTACCGATACGTATCTTTTTTTTAGAAAATAGTATGTCTCGATTGGTATCGTATTGTATCATCCGATACGGACCAATACTATACGATACATACCGATACGTACGTTAAAGGTTCTAACAAAGCATCGATACATTTTGGTATGTATCGGCCAATACGGCTCGATACAGACCGTTACAGCTCGACACATACTGATATAGTCGATATCAACCGATACACAATACATCCATTAAAGGCCCATGTGACTATCAAACTATGATTTTGTTTATGAGATCAGGATTTGAAGGAGATTTCACAGGAAAAGGTAGGTTTCAGAAAAACTTGATCTTTGTGTTTAAATCATCGTTTTTAATCCTATTTTTTGCTATAAATCGACAGAGTTAGGTAAAACTAAGTTAGTTGATGCATCAAACTTGATCATTTGCAAGGATTTGTACTCAAATAGATGAAAGTCTCTTGTCTCGTTATACGTTGTTCTCCATTTTAGTGTTTACGCATGATACATGTTATATATTGCTTATTTATATTGTTTTTTTTTTGCTCCAAAAGTGTATTTCCATGTGTATCTTGACCATTTCTATGCGTATCTATAGCATACAATACATATTTCCGATAAAATACGTCTCTTAAAATCACATTTTCGATACGATACCCGATATCGATATTTTAAACCTTGACGTTAACCCACCATGAATATGTAATAACCAATAAATTTAGTGAGGACGAACTCCCGTTCCTTACATATGGGAAGGACTTGTAAGAAAAAATCCTCTCAACTTTAGTAAGCCAGTAAAGAAGATCTTTGTGTCCTTCCTCGCCATCGAACTCTGGAACCTCAATCTTAATGTCGTAGTCCTTATCTAAAAATTTGTGTAACATTTTGGGGTATAACCGGATCAGGTTGCTGCCTTTGAGGTGTAACTTCGACCAATAGGTACCGAACTGAGGAACTGATGTAGACGGTCCTGCTTCATCTCGCTTTTCGGCCCTCTTAATAAAGGCAAGAATTTCAATGAGATTTCTTGTACAGCTTATAGAGCTCAGGATTGGTGATTAGAGATTGTCCATTAGTAACTACAAGAAAATTCGGCTATGCTGATACCAATTGAAGCGATCACGGGTCCAAAACCCTTAAATTTGGATCGCTATGGGTCCACAATTAACAAATAAACCATTTTCAAAGGAACAGTGGCAATGCAGTTTATTGAAATTCAGAATCAATCAAGTGAAGGAACCACAGTTAACGGCATAAATTTAAAGCAACTACTTGGGGAAGTAGTTCTGGAAATTAATAAAGGAATGATAAAGGAAATAAAATAAAAACGAGATATGGATTTTAATAGAGGTTGTCTTCTGTAAAAAATGAATCCTATAACTATGCAGAAAAGAATGGAAATCGCAAACAACAATCACACAATCGAACACAAGGATTTACATGGTTCTGCAAGATTGCCTACATCCACGGTGAGATGAGATCTGCTTCACTATCAATGGAGAATAGAGTTATAGTCGCTCGTCTTCACACCTCTCAGATTGCATTACAGAGAAAGAACCCTCACTACAAATTTATGGCGAAACATTGTTAGGAATTTAACTGAATACCCATATAACCCTATAAAAATTTGCTTGGGGCTACCGCCACAGAACCCCCACATAGACCTGCTAGTTCGTCGAGGCCCCGCCAGTACAGTAGATTAATACTAAAGGTGGGTCAAGTCTTCTGGGCCTCGAGGCCTTCGGCTCTTCAGAATCAAGCCACAAATTCAAGCGACAGAATACAAGACATCGTATCCCCAACAGTCTTTAACCTCTATACCAAGAGCAACCAACGGAAGAGGAAAACTCCTTCCGATTGTGAAATCGCTCTCATATGTTAATTGTTTAGCCTGAAATTCCAGGTGATAATCAGCAAAACTTAGCCCTGATGAACCAAACTAATACCAGTCCCAACAATTAACTAATGATTTAAAAATAAACTGCTAAAAACAAGTCTGGCGAAAGAACTCGGAATCAGCCTGGTTGCAGGCTTGGTTTTCAAAGTAGGGAGACTTGTATGGGATAAAAAACCAGGGTTTTGGAATATCCTGGGAGATGATTCCAACTTCCAAGTCTGAAGTGAAAGCACTTGGGATTAGGAAGATTGACCAACCATTGAACCATAGTACGACGCTTCTCTTCGCTCGTGTCCGAACCATGGTACAAGATCTCAGCGAGATCTAAAAAAAACTCGGTTTCATGAAGTCTCGAGACAAGACAGTAGGCGATACAAGATTTGTGCAAGATCTCAGCATCTCGCCGAGTTCTCGTGGTATTTCTCGACCTCGATTCGACTCGGTCAAACACCAAGCTATAAAAAGGCACCCTCTCGGCGAGATTTCGACCTCAACTCGAAATCTTGCCTCTGTCACGCCTCTCTCGCTCCGCTATGAAGGAAAAACACTTGGAGGTAAGGGTTTTGGTGCTTTTTTTTTGGCAAATCTCACCTCTAATGAAGATTAAAGCTTGGAGATTCAAGATTGAAGCTTCAACATCAAGAGAGGGTTTTGGTGCTTTTTTTCATAGACTCGTGATCAATACTTGTTTGTTGATTATGTAGTTTTTATATGTGATACAATGTACACTGACACTCATTTCAGTACTAGCTACTCTCAAATGTTAGGACCTGTTACACACTTACACTTGTATTTGTTTAATTTATGCCTCTTTCCAAGTTTCTAACAATTATCAACAAACCGTCAAACCATCTCCATGTATGTTTATGGTTTGATGTTTCTTAATTCCTAATGCTTAATTAAGTTATTTTATACCTCTACTTTAATATGTGTTCTAAATATTGTATGGAATAGCCTAGGGTAGAGCTCACCTACGCCATAGACTACCAACCTAGGGTCCGAGGTCAAAATACCATTTTGGGTTTGAATTTGTAAAGACTAATGTTTCCATTGTGTTTGGAATGCCTAAAATAGGGTGGGTGTCAAGTTTCAGGACCTATCTTGGCCATATGGCCACCGAAACCCACCACCGAGTCAAGACGGGGAAAAATACACCAACTCGCCGAGATCTCGGCAGAACTCGGTTTCGTGGCCTGGTGAAACCAGGGGCGAAATCGAGACCTAAAACCTTGGTCCGAACTCGTTGGATCGATATCCAGTTCCACCAGTGGCAGAGACAGTTGGATAGGTACCCCCAGCAGTTGCTTCAGCTGCTTACCTTGAACCAATTGGAAAAGCAGAAACAAGTATCATAAACTGCTGTTACCGCAAGATCAGAACAGGAAAGAAGGAGAAAAGAAGAATAGGAAGGAAAGGAGGAGGGATGGAGGATTGAGGAGACCACGCCTGAAACGAGAGAAGAATTCAAAGAGGGGAAAGATCTACCCACACAGCTCTTTGGCAGCAACATGGTAAGAACTTTAACTTTTCATTCCACAAATCCATTTCACCACAGGTACATGCACGTATATAAAGAAAATAAAGTCTCCTGATTGGAATTAAAAACAGAAAACTGAAATAGACTTGGGAGTCTGACTCAATCTCCTACTGACTCCTACGACATCTAACAGTATCTAATAAAAATAAGAAATTACAAAAATAACTCAATGAAATAAATCCTACGTCCTACGTTAACTGCATCAAAATGCCAGTGTCTGAGAAAACATTTTTTTGAGGGGGTGGGGAGGGAGGAGGTTATGACTAAGAGAGCACATGGGCGTTGATGTGCCAACTGAATATCCTATCTTAATTCATATGGTTTAAAACGTGCCAACTGATACCACCTAGTAACTGACCGTTGCTTTCCATAAAATGATAGAGCAGAAAGTGTCACCAGGCAAGTAGAATACTAGAACTCATATTCAGGTATCTACTCAAGCTTTTACAAGTTGCAAGGACAATAGTACAGGTAGAACATATTTAATAAGGTATTCAACCCCTTAAAGATGCCAAGCTATTATACCACCATAGTACTCTCAAGCTAAAATATCTAACATGCATTGAAGAATTCCAAGATTGAATAATAGATAAGGTAAGAAGGTAAAAATGGAAGAAAAAGTTGAGGTATACAGAAAATTGATCATTACCATATAGCCAGTCTTTGAAGTATATATGGAGGGCACATGATAATTCCCGTTTGCGGTTCTCTTCAAGCTGCAAATCCCTCAGAGCTTGCTTAATATCTCCTAGATTCTGATGCTGCAAAAGAATCAGTATGTTTAAATCTTCAGCACAAAAGAAATGTAAAAAGGAATAAGTCGAGGCTAACACTGAAGGGATGAATCATTCACCTAAGGCTCATAAAATGTGTTGGGCCATTTTGCCCCAATGCCAGCATGGGACACTTGAGAATGATATGTAAGGCAGAGATGTATATGTATCGTTTATATAAGTATATGAAAAATCACAAAGCAAAGAGCATCCAAGATAAAATGAATAAAGCCAATCATCTATGATTATATAAAACCAAGTTGCAATACAACAGGTCGCCATAATCAGCATGGTTTATTTCACATACATTTTTCTGTTGAGAGGCCATATAAACCTCTGGCAATGGAAATGGGTTGTGCTTTGTGGATGCAGATGATTCACTTCCAAACCAACTAGGAATCTGTGTCACAAGACCAAAAGGAGCATGCATTAAGACAGAGAAACTTGAAAATAATCAGTGCACCATGAAAAGAAACAATATCCTATAGATGCTGTTACCAGCTAATTCAACAAATCCTTAAGTGTATGCACATACAAAAAAATTTGTGAACTGGTCAGGGGCAAGGCATGTAGCAGACTCAGCTTGAACGTCAGAGACCCCTGCAGGATGAGATAACGAATCATGAGGATCAACCATACCCAGCACCAGGGGTTCATTCCATCTGTTGATAGTTGCATCAACACCAACTTGATTCATGTGCTCTTCCAGTTGTGAATAAAAAGTATTATATGGAGCCACCTGATGAACAGAAATAATCCATCAAATTCAGTGATTCTAGAACATGAGGTGATCAATCAATGAAAGTTGCTCAAAACAATAATAAATTAAAAAGAACTTAAGTTTCAGAAGAAAACAAACATGAGCAAAGCATTTATGTAGAGCATATCCACTAATAAACCAAAGCAGGATGTTATGGCAACTCAAATAATCAATAGATAAGACAAATCATAAAAAACTAAACCTAACCACTTGGCCAGATCCAACCAGCCGTGGGTCTCAATATCTAACAAAGTGAGAAATAGCAAGTTAATGGGACATCAGACCCATTTATAATTGCTGCCTGTACTCATAGTCTAGCAACCTATCTTTAAAGAACACTCGCATTGATGATGGATGATGGATGATTTACAGAACAAGTCAGTGATCCTGGCTAGCAAAGCCAAAACACACAGCACTAGCAGCAACACATTCACCTGCAGTTTATGATTATCGCCAAGAACAAGGGGTCTCTGATTTACACCCAAAAAGAACACACACTCACGACAGTTGGCAATGCAGATACGTTTAGCTGCCACAATCACTTGCACACGTTCACAGTGCTCCATTCTTACGGCCTGTTGACAAAAAATAAGTAAAAAAATAATAATGAAGAAGTAGTATTCAACTGACAGAATCCACATTGTATCATACACTGTAATGACAGTGACCAACAGCATTGATAAGCATCTACCATTTAACTGATGAAAGCATGCATAGCAAGTCATAAAACAAAATCCTTCAATGACTCAATCAAGTTGTCTCCCACAGACCAACCTAATCCAAATTCGGAATTTGAACTTTATGATCAAAACCTCAACATGCCAGCACATTGTGATGCTCCTGTTTGTCCCTTTTAACCCTAGATCTTATTCATCCAAGCCCTACAAACCCATTACAGCCTGACACCTCATATTGGGAGAATTTTTTGTACATCAAACTGCATTGAAACCTCAGCTTTTCTAAACTAACCCAACATATTCACGCCTACATTACTACAAAGTTAGATTTCAAAATTCAAACTGTAGATCAAGTTTCCATATTTTTACCTTACTTAAAAAACCCTGATTCTCTTGACCTGCTACAGATTTTCAACTTTTTTTTTTTTTTTGGCGGGGGGGGGGGGGGGGGGACTAACAAGGATACACATATGAGTCGGTGTCCAACATGACGATAATAAAAACTTGACAAGTAGACGTGTGTCTGTATCCACATATAAATATATATATATATATATAGTCCTTCCTATATTTCTTCCTGTAGGTGATCACTAAACTTGACAAGTAGACGTGTGTCTGTGTTAACAAAACAAGAATTTCATGAATGGCTTGAATGATCAATGAGATCAGTCAAGCTCTCTATTTATAATAATAATAATAAAAGAGATTACAAAGGGCAACACTGTTCACATGAATAGTATCACAGCCCAAATTACAATCCTACCCTTGTTCAAAAATACATAAATAAAGCATAAATAAAAAACCAAAAATACCCTTATAATATCGGGTAACATATCTCAACACTCCCCCTCAAGTTGGGGCATAGATATCACACATGCCCAACTTGACTAGACTAGGATAAAACAACTTCCCACTCAACCCTTTGGTGAAGACATCAGCCAGTTGATCTCCAGACTTCACAAAAGGAATACAAATCTACCCACTCTCTAACTTCTCCTTGATGAAGTGTCTGTCAATCTCCACATGTTTGGTACGGTCATGCTGCACTGGATTGTGGGCAATGCTAATTGCTACTTTGTTGTCACAGTACAACATCATTGGAAGATGAACAGAACCACAGATATCAAGAAGTAAACTCTGAAGCCACAGTAACTCACATATGCCCTGGGCCATAGCACGGAATTCAGCTTCAGCACTAGATCTTGCCACAACATTTTGCTTTTTACTCCGCCATGTGACTAGATTTCCTCCAACAAAAGTACAATAGCCGGAGGTAGATTTCCTGTCAGGGTTACCACCCCAGTCAGCATCTGTGTAAGCCTCAATGCGAAGATGGTCATGAGGAGACAAAAGGATCCCCTTTCCTGGAGCTGACTTCAAGTAATGGATAATACGAAGAACAGCAGCCATGTGATTGGAATAAGGATCATGCCTGAACTGGCTCACAAGACTCACAGCAATGGCAATATCTGGTCTGGTGTGGGAGAGATAAATCAGCTTGCCCACCAATCGTTGATATCTACCCTTATCAACAGGTTCACCATCCTTCTCTTGCAGACGGGTAGCAGCTTCCAAGGGAGTGTCACAAGGATGACAACCAAGCAAACCAGTCTCTGATAGTAAATTTAGAACATACTTTCTCTGGGAGAGAAAGATGCCTTTTGGAGAACGGGCAACTTCAATCCCAAGGAAATATCTTAGCTGTCCTAGATCTTTTATGTCAAATTCCCTTCCCAAGAAAGCCTTCAGGTGAGAAACTTCATCTGTATCATTACCAATCACAACTATGTCATCAACATAAACTATGAGAAGAGTGACCTTTTCTCCCTTTCGCTTGATGAACAGAGTGTGATCAGCATGACTCTGTTTGTATCCACAGGAGACCATGGCTTTATGAAACCTACCAAACCATGCCCGTGGAGATTGCTTCAACCCATAGAGTGCCCTTTTGAGCCTACAAACTTTCCCATGGGTCTTGTCAGAGGAAAAACCTGGAGGAACATCCATATAAACCTCCTCTTCCAACTCCCCATGAAGAAATGCATTTTTTACATCCAACTGTTGTAGGTCCCAGCCAAAGTTGACAGCACAAGACAGTAAGACCCGGACAGTGTTCAACTTCGCAACAGGGGCAAATGTCTCCTAGTAGTCGATCCCATAAGTCTGAGTGAAGCCTCTGGCCACAAGCCTGGCTTTATATCTATCCACTGTTCCATCTGGCTTCTGCTTGACAACAAATACCCATTTGCACCCGACTGGTTTCTTACCCGAAGGAAGAACAACTAGCTCCCATGTCTCATTTTTAAGTAAGGCCGTCATTTCTTCCATCATGGCTGCTTTCCACTTTGGATCTGCAATCGCCTCCTGCCATTTCTGAGGAATAGAAACAGAGGAAAGAGAAGAAACAAATGCACGATAGGAAGGAGATAATGCATCATAGAAAACAACATTGGAGATGGGGTGTTGGGTACATGACCTAACACCTTTACAAACAGCGATAGGTAAGTCAAGGGAAGGATCCTTACCAGATGATGTAGTAGGGTCTGGATCTGGATCAAGTGCAGACGATTGTGGAGGTGGTTTGGTGGTGGTGGTAGTCTCAACTTGTCCTGTGCGCTCCCGGGTATATACCTTATCAACAGGGATTTAACTGACTGGTCTACGCTCCCCCTGAATAGGAGCCACTATAGGAGCTGAAGTTACAGAGGGCTCCCCCTGAATAGAAGCTGGAAGAATAGCAGACACATCTTCAAAACCCTGATCCTGCTCCCCCTGAAGAGATGTCTGGGAATAATATAACAAGGACTCATGGAAGACAATATCCATGGAGACAAAAGTACAACGAGAAGGTGGATGGTAGCACTTGTATCCTTTCTGGATCGCAGAATAGCCCAGAAAAATACACTGAATGCTCCGTTGATCAAATTTCCCATGAGGATGATGATTGCGGACATAGCAAACACAACCAAAAACTTTGGGGGGAACCACAAAGGAGGAGGAACCCTGGAGGAGATCAACGGGGGAACGACCATCAAGGACACGGGTAGGCACACGGTTGATGAGATAGGCAGCGGTAAGAATGGCATCACCCCAATAGTGAGAAGGAACCTGCCGTGCAAACATAATGGCCCGGGCTACCTCAAGGAGATGTCTATTTTTCCTTTCAACAACCCCATTCTGGGCAGGTGTGTCAACACAGCTGGTCTGATGGACAATACCATGTGCAGCCAAATAAAGTTGGAACTAACCCTCCATGTACTCTCTGCCATTATCACTGCGTAAAATGCGCAAGGTGGCATTGAATTGGGTCTGAACCATACGATGAAATAACTGAAAACAGTGGAAGACCTCACTTTTATGGCTCATCATGTACACCCAAGTGGCACGAGTATAACAATCAATAAACGAGACAAACCATCGATGATCAGAAAGAGAAGTACAACGGGCAGGGCCCCACACATCAGAATGAACCAAAGCAAAAGGAAACTCACTTCTTTTATTTAATGAAGAATAACTGGAACGAATCTGTTTAGCCAAAACACAAGCCTCACATAAAAACTCATTCCTATTACAATGCTTAATCAAGCTCGGAAACAAAAATGACAAAGTACTAAGGGATGGATGACCAAGTCGGCAGTGCCAGAGATGAAGGTTAGGGGACGAGGTGGACTGTAAATGATGAGCTGTAGAGGAAGCCGAATGCAAAGTAGAAGGCTGACCCGGGTCAAGTAAGTAGAGACCACCCTGCATCTTACCACCCCCAATTGTGCGCCCGTCTCTAGATCCTGTATGACACAATGAGAAGGGAAAAAAGTCGTTAGCTTCAGATCTCTAGTTAGACTACTAATAGAGAGAAGGTTGGTAGAAAAGGACGAAACATGCAAAACAAATTTTAATGAAAGGGTAGGTGAGCAGCGATGGAACCCTTCCCTTAATAGGAGAAAGGGAACCATTAGCTACTCGAACACTGTCTTTGCGGAAGATGGAGAATAAAGATGAAATACATGGGAGGAGCGTCATGTGGTCGGTGGCACCGAATCTATAATCCAAGGATCGGATACGATCGATGCACACAGACTACTTTTGAGTACCGAGGCAAAATTAGAACCAGGAGGAGCAGCAGTGTAGATGCCGTAGTGGAGGCAGAGAAGAGGCTCGTAGCATGCGACGGAAAGCTAGGAGCTCATCCCGAGTAAGCCCAATGTCGATGAAGGGGCAAGCAGCAGTAGTAGGAGAATCAGCCATATGAGCCTTGGGCTTAAACTTCCCACCGGCTTTCTTTTCCTCAAAATCAGCAGGCTTCCCATGGAGCTTCCAAGATTGAGCCTTAGTATGATAGAGCCCTGCTGCGGTGTTCACACTTGACAGGACCTTTAGGGACGATGAGTACCACCATCGAGTGGTAAGAGAAGGAGTACTGGAAGCAACTTGCAAGGCAGAGCGATCAACAAGAGAGGAATGCAAGATAGCAGCCCGACGAGATTTCTCATTATGAACCAAGGCAAAGGCCTGCTCTAGGGATGGAAAAGGTGACTGCCCAAGTACTTGCACCCGAATAGGATCAAACTCCATATTTAGTCCAGCCAAAAAATCATAGACACGTATTTTGTCAACGTGTTTGCGATAGGCAGCCGGATCGTGAGAGAGAGGGCCGATAGTCGGAGTAATGATCCAATTGCTGCCACATGTTCTTGAGGGCAACATAGTATTTGGAGACAAAGAGCTCCTGTTGGGTAGTGGCATTAGCCTTCTTTCTAATCTCATAGACCTGTGCATCATTCCCCGTGCGACCATAAGTCTCTTTGGCACCATTCCAGATAGTATGGGTAATGTCTAGTAGAAGAAAATTGTCTGAGATATCCCCTTGCATAGAATGGATCAAGTAGGACATCACCATCGCATCATTCGATAACCACTTGTTGAGCTGAGAACCCTCTTCTACTGGTTTAGTTGTTGTCCCAAGAAGATGGCCAGTAAGGCCACGGCCAACTACTGTCAAATAGGTAGACCGAGACCACTTCAGGTAGTTAGAGCCATCAAGTTTGATTGGGGCAGCAAGGGGAAGAAAATCAGTCCGGGGCTGGCCATCAATGCCAGAAGAGGCCGAAGAAGAATCTGAACTAGTCATTACAGCAGGTAACCAATCTTCAATGAAGCAGCAAACAGCCAAAAAATATCCAAAAAAATTCTGGAATCGACCCCCAATAGAAAGGGCTGTATTGGAGCAAAAAATCTCAAATATGTAGGCTGGGAATGATGTCGAATGAAGGCAGCAAGGGTGCCAATCAGATGCAACAGGTACCAGTAGCCCAACCCCAAGATCGATTAATGTCAAGGTTTTGAAAAAAACCCTGAGAAGAGAGATTGATAAGGGGCTGGGGTCTTCAACCAATCTGATGAAGTAAATAGGGGCTAAGAACAATATCAAATAAAGATCCCACAATAGAAGATGCAGCCGAAACAGATGTAGAGGCCTGATCTCCAAAAAAAATTGGAATCTTCAAATCGCAAACAGTGCTTCAGCTCCACTCGATCCAAAAAAGAGGTATATTGGGGCAGCAGCTAGATCATTACGATCACCTCAGTAGTGCTGCCCTAATGGGAGAAGAAGAACCAAAAGAAAGGAAGAAAGAAGAAGGGAAGAAGCTCGATGGAGGGAAGGAGAAAAAAATCAAAGGGAGGGTAATGTAGTCCTAGTTAGGAGTAATCCCACTAGGAACCAGGGTAATAGGATCTCTTAACAAGGCTAGCCGATTAGGACAGCTTAGGCTAAGTAGGGCAGAATTAGGGTTATGGTTAGGGTTTCGACTTAGGGTTTTATTTGGTAATGATGTGCAGAATTTTATGAATCTAATGGTATAAGTTGGATCAAATTTGGTTGAGATTGGAATTCTAGGGTTTTGGGTAGGATGCCTTATGAAAATGGACTGTTTGTAAGATCTAGGGTTTAGGGGCAGATTTTAGGAAAGAGGTTTATAGGGTATTAATGGGCAGGTCTAGGGGTTATTTTGGTATAAAGAAGTTAGGGTTTGGATGAGTTACAAAATTCTGCAATTTAGGGCAGAATTGGATTTAGGGTTCTAATGGATCTATGGATTAATGGAAGGGGTGATAATAGGAGTAGATGGAGCTTAGGTTAGAGGATTAGAAGAAGAAGGTTAAATGCTGAATTAATAAACTACTTACTTGAAAGATTAAATCTTCAATGGTAGCAGCTTTGAAGAACTAGAAGAAGGACCTCCCGATCTACAAGATGCAAGGAGTCGATCGGAGTCCATCAATCCCTTCACCTTGATATTACCCACAAGGTAGCCTTGATATTACTCACAAGGTTCACTCAACAGAGCAGAGCTGCAGCTATGGCAACAAACAAAAGCTTTTTCATTAATCAAATTCGTCTTCAATGCTGGCCTCCCTTACAAACTTATATAGAAGACTCAAAAATAGACTTAGACACTAAAAAGGAATGGCCTAACCTTATCCCTAACCTATTAGGCAACTTAAACTGACTAGGAAACTCAAATAGACTCAAAATAGAGTCCTAATGACTTAAAACAACTTAAACTACTTAAAATAAAGAAGATTCCCTAGTAGCCAATAGGATATAAGAACCTCTTAGCCAATAGGATCACTTCACTTAAATTAGACCAATTGAACCAATTGGATGCAACCAATTTAAACCGGTTCAATTAAAAACACAAAATAAAAACTAAGTAATGGGCTAATCCCGTATACAACCTATATACCCCTATGTCAGGCCCACTAAAGTAGCCTAATACATAGAAAACCCTTGGGAACAAAGGCCCAACATATATATATCCCAACCCTACACTTATTCCCAATGAAACAAGCCCTATTTGATGATGAATCTGCATCAACTCTCCCCAACTTGAAAAATTCGTCCTCGAATTTTGTAGTGATGAGGGGAATCAACATGTGATCAGCCGCTTTGACCATCCCCAAACAGAATTTTGGTGAAGCGGGAACATTGGGGATAAAGTCTTCAATGCGTGGAGCGTTCTCTTCAAAGAACCATAGTGGCATAACAAACTCTATGTGCTCGACCTCTTCAAGAACAACATCTTGGATGTCGATGATTTCTTGTGGAGTGTTGTCAATCACCACTTCATCTTCCATGTCCTCGGCCTTGTCTACTTTGCCCACTTGGTAGTTTCTTCTACCATTGTGTGTTGGACCTCCACATCAATTTGATGGCCAAGCTTCTCAACCATGATCTCAACTCTTGGTGCAGCTTGGTCTACTTGAATTTCTTTAGCTATAGGTTCTTGAACCGCTTTAGTAGAATCTTTTGTTAGTGCATCGCCATAGGTGAAACTTCAAACACAATCGATGTCACTTGCGCAGTTGAGTTGACATGTTCGGCAGTCCTTGTGGCTGTACAATCGATGTGGTCACCTTTGGTTGTAATCCTTTTAGAGTAAACAAATGGTATAGGACGCTTCGATCGAGGTAGGACACAAGTTGTTTTCCGGTTCAATCCAACCTTGTCGCTCGTCAACCAATTGCAACCTACTCGCAATAAAGATCCTTGGAGATGGTACCGGCTTACACCAAGCACCATCATGATATGAAGAACACCCAAATTCAACACGGACTTTACGTAGGCTCGATGCAAATCTCTCCGATTGGGACAGCATATCCACCACGGATTGTGAAATAATGTTGTTACGTCTCCTCTCATCAACAACTAAGATGGCTGTGCTCCCATTGGGTAGACGAACTTGGGTCTTGAAAATGAAGGGAGGTGGGTCTTTCAAGGCTTGGTTGGAGCTTCCCTCCGCCATAGCTTTGATACCAATTTAATGTAGTCCTAGGTAGGAGTAATCCCACTAGGAACCAGGGTAATAGGATCTCTTAACAAGGCTGGCCGATTGGGACAGCTTAGGCTAATTAGGCAGAATTAGGGTTATGGTTAGGGTTTCGACTTAGGGTTTTATTTGGTAATGATGTGCAGAATTTTATGAATCTAATGGTATAAGTTGGATCAAATTTGGTTGAGATTGGAATTCTAGGGTTTTGGGTAGGATGCCTTATGAAAATGGACTGTTTGTAAGATCTAGGGTTTAGGGGCAGATTTTAGGAAAGAGGTTTATAGGGTATTAATGGGCAGGTCTAGGGGTTATTTTGGTATAAAGAAGTTAGGGTTTGGATGAGTTACAAAATTCTGCAATTTAGGGCAGAATTGGATTTAGGGTTCTAATGGATCTATGGATTAATGGAAGGGGTGATAATAGGAGTAGATGGAGCTTAGGTTAGAGGATTAGAAGAAGAAGGTTAAATGCTGAATTAATAAACTACTTACTTGAAAGATTAAATCTTCAATGGTAGCAGCTTTGAAGAACTAGAAGAAGGACCTCCGATCTACAAGATGCAAGGAGTCGATCGGAGTCCATCAATCCCTTCACCTTGATATTACCCACAAGGTAGCCTTGATATTACTCACAAGGTTCACTCAACAGAGAGAGCTGCAGCTATGGCAACAAACAAAAGCTTTTTCATTAATCAAATTCGTCTTCAATGCTGGCCTCCCTTACAAACTTATATAGAAGACTCAAAAATAGACTTAGACACTAAAAAGGAATGGCCTAACCTTATCCCTAACCTATTAGGCAACTTAAACTGACTAGGAAACTCAAATAGACTCAAAATAGAGTCCTAATGACTTAAAACAACTTAAACTACTTAAAATAAAGAAGATTCCCTAGTAGCCAATAGGATATAAGAACCTCTTAGCCAATAGGATCACTTCACTTAAATTAGACCAATTGAACCAATTGGATGCAACCAATTTAAACCGGTTCAATTAAAAACAAAAAATAAAAACTAAGTAATGGGCTAATCCCGTATGCATCCTATATACCCCTATTTCAGGCCCACTAAAGTAGCCTAATACATAGAAAACCCTTGGGAACAAAGGCCCAACATATATATATCCCAACCCTACACTTATTCCCAATGAAACAAGCCCTATTTGATGATGAATCTGCATCAAAGGGAGGTGGGTTTTGAAAACTTAGATCAGAGTGTATTGGGCTCTGATGCCATGTTAACAAAACAGGAATTTCGTGAATGGCTTGAATGATCAATGAGATTAGTCAAGCTCTCTATTTATAATAATAATAATAAAAGAGATTACAAAGGGAAATACTGTTCACGACACTGTTCACGTGAACAGTGTCACAGCCCAAATTACAATCCTACCCTTGTTCAAAAGTACATAAATAAAGCATAAATAAAAAACCAAAAATACCCTTATGATATCGGGTAACACATCTCAACAGTCTGTATCCACACACACACACACACACACATATATATATATATAGTCCTTCCTATATGTTCTTCCTGTATGCGATCACTAAGCTGTGATTAAAATGACATCACCTTTTCATGCCACTAGACATAATATAATTTATTCTCTAGCAAGCTCCACCCCCCTTCCTTCTCATCATCTCATTTCTTTTCAAACAATAAAACAAAGGAGAACTACAGTTTCTGGTCGTGTGGATACTTGAGCCAGGCCCAGCACAAATTACACAATTTTTTTAATACCAGGAGATTTGAAATAAACATACCCATGTTACAAAGTTAAGAAAGTCCGTTCATTCTCACACCAAACTCATCCCTTTTAGCCTCTACACCAATGGCGTATGAAGTAAATTCCCAGATCCCTTTCCCTTCAGTGTTTCTAGAGGGAATGACCTAGATGTACTTGATGGAAGTAAAAAATTGCAGGAATCAGGAGTCTGACTCAAGACAATGACCTACACTCTCTTTGGTTATTAAAAATTTTAAAAAAAAAATTTTAAAAAAAGAGACCATATCCCCAATTTAGTGCACCAAAAAAGGTGTCTCTGTAATAATGCCCTCTCTATATATTATATGTTCACCCAAAATGTATTTGACAACATATATCATATGTTTCGTATCTAATGTTGCAGTTATGAGCCTGTATATTCGTAGACATGCTGTAGGCAGTTGCATATAAACATACATTAAACTCCTCCTTTCAATAGATTTCTCACAAACTCGTTCTGCAACCCCACCTCCCAACCCCAAGTTCAGATAATTGATTGAGGCCATATATCAAATCTGTAGACACCCAGACACGGGAAAGGCCAACTGACTACTGCTAGTACTATACAAATTGCATTGAAGATTGAACTTAATGGCATGCATTCAACTTGACAGAATTAGTAACTTCTGTGTATTAGAAGTCAAACATCTACTGCCATGTGACTGAATTCACATGCTTTTGTGACTTCAACAATTAGAATAAAAAAACGATAAAATAAAATAATGTAACTCTCAAGTCCAAACACCATTTGTTTGACAAAAAACATTGCTTTGGAAAATGAACTTTTGATAATAGTCGAGCATTAAGATTAGTAATATAGAGAAGTCATGTTACATTTAAGAAATCCAGAAGTTGATACACAGTCTTCATACATACCTTGCCAATGGCTCCAAGAACTATAGTTGCATCAGAGCACCCATAAACAGTGGCATATCGTAAAGGTGCCAATATGTAGATTACTGAGTCGTGACAATTTAGAATCTACAAGGAAACAAAAGAATGTTAAAATCAGAATATGTTTCAGATGAAAATTGAGATGAAGAAAATCTAGAAATGAAGCATAAAGCTTCCAGTCATACACAAAAACAATATGACACAAACAAATTGAAAGGGGAAACCCCAACGGTATAAGCACACAGGCCTTCTAATTCAAGAGAAGAGACCATTAGAATGACCAACTACAGACACAACAATCCATATAAATATCTCTACTCATGGCCAGCAAGCATCTCTTTATATGGCTTGGCTCTCTTCCTGAGTCCCGGTGATACCGAAAGCCCATAGAGAACGGTTCAAGAGATCGGAATCGGCATCAACCGATCAGCAAGAATTGGTGATAAAAAATGACCTAGAATTGCCGGATTGAATCGGCTACAGCAAATCCATCCTGATTCTTTGAGCCATGCTATAGGGTGATTTGATAATGAGAAATACCTTATCCCTGTGTCCATTATATCTTTTCAAATCTAACTTTTCTTCCACCAAAATAATGAAAAAGGACCACATGTTCCACCTCCCATTCCCTAATTCCTTATAAAATACACTTCCAAACAACCTGGCAACTCTTCTTTTGAAAAGATTAGAAATAGCAAGCTCTTTGCCCAGTGACTGCCCACAAATAGGGCTTTCCAAAGTATATTTATCCTCTTTTTTTGGGTAGTGGGGATGGGGATGGGGTAAGAAGGTTTATCTATCAAATGTTTACCATAGTAAATATGAGGATGGGACATATTTGGGTAAAAATCAGCATGTTTCAGAGGTACTAGCTCCCTGATTGATGTGTAAGGCAGTTTCCGGGTGCCGATGTAGATGGGGCTAAATTTGAGCAGCTTTATTTTTCAAGAGTATACAGAAGAATATAATTGACTATAGAGGGGGGGGGGGGAGAGGCAACAAAAAAAAGATAATAAATTACAGTAAGAAATAACTGGAAAACCAGGTTTTTTTACTCGACTCGCCCTTTTCAAAACCTGGTGACTCGGGCAAGTAATGTTTTTCGCCTTTTTTTAAAACTCTTCTTTCTCCTCCTTGTCTGAGTGAGGGGGACTAAGAGAGTGAGGCTATGGTTGCTTCACAGGTGAGAAGAAAAAAGTGGCTAATATTAAGACAAAAAACAAAAAATTCTAAGGTTTTGTTCAGTTGTAGACCAAACTTATGGTCTATGAAAAGTATATGACCCAATAATAAAAAAACACTCGGTGAGTTTCACATGACTCAGGCAAAAACTGAGTCAAGGAAAACTTGGACCTGGTCTAGTCATTTCTTGAACCTGAGCAAATCTTCATGACTCCAGACCAGGTTTCATGTTTTTTGACTCGAGTCGGGTGACTCAACCGAGTCAAAACCTGGTTTTTCAACTATATACTAACAATATACGAACATCAATTCATCTGGCTAGTTAGGAACAATATTGCCTGGAAATCAGACATCAAAAAATTTAATAAGCTTCTAAAACAGATAAATGCTTCAGCTGCAGCAGATATCAAGAGGGAAAAAATGAATTTGCACACCGAGATACGTAAAAAAGAAAATGCTGGAAGCCTTACCTTCACAGAAGAACCTTTAAGATCAGATGCTTGCTTTACAATTGAAGCTTTGGAAATTCCCTCGACAAAGCAGGGACTCCTAGAACCACTGGAACCTTTGAATGAACTAGCGCATGCATCAGCCATAGCAACATCCTGATCAGAGTTATTGGGTGGCCCATTTTCTTTTGAAGAAATTCTTTCAGATATATGTTCTAAAGCAGCGGCTATATTTTGCAAAACCCAATCATGAATTTGCGATGCAGGAACAGGAATAGCAGGCATGTCGGGATCAGAATTTGCAAAAAATGGTGCAGCTTGGCTCAATGGAACTTCAGATCCCTTTTCACCGAATTGAATGAGAAACCCAAGGTGCTCAAACTTCTCTAAGGTTAAAACCTGCAGACAGGAGATAATTACCTTATAACATGTAAAAGCTTTTACATCTTTCGAAGCAAATAAAATGATGAATAGCCAGCAAAGGCTATTGTGGCCAAACCACCAAACCCACGCACTAGAATGAGATCTTAAGTTCTGTTAATCCTTTGAAAGCTTCTGACTTATGGCTCTCAGAGCAGTAAAAGAAGAAATGTGATAAGATCGATAGAATGATGGACAATAACTATTTGAACAAGAGAATAGGGAGAGATATAATGCACTAACCAAAGGCTACATTCACCTTTTTCAGAAGTACATAAAACATATAAGATGGTTTACGAATTAAGTCAATTTTTTATGGTTAAAGAAAAGTACATTGAGTTCCTCCCACATACCCTTTAAAGCACTATAGTAGTCGCCAATAGATTTTCCATTCTGCCTGAAGGAGAAAAACTTCTCATATAAAACAAATATCCTGGACATGCTTTTGTCTTGAGAGAAACTCTCTTTGAGATCGTCCCAAACACCCTTGGTTGGGGTATGAAAAATGACATTGGCAACCACAAAAGGGTCCATACTATTCCGTAGCAAGCAAAGTACAGTGGCATTGTCCGCCATCCATTCAGGATATTCAGAAGCAGTCGTAACAGGTGGCTTAGTAAAAAAATCCCCCACTTGGTGATGATATAAACCCTAACTGCTTGTGCCCAGAGAAGATAGTTGGATGCACTGCTAAGGTTGATAGATGTAATTTGGACAATAATGGTGTCCGTTGAGGATTTTGAGTCACCCATGACGTGTATGAGACGATAACCAGCAGTAGTATATCACCAGAAAAGAGAACAGATAGATCACCCAAATTCTGGGGTTACAGTAGTATATCTTGAACTCCACAGATAATTACGAGCCACCAAAAAACACTGTATATAGAGATCTCGAATGGACTTAAAGAGGATTAAATATCGCAGAAGGAATCAGAGCATAGATTAGCCTGATATTGGTGTCGAAGAACCCCAAAATATCACTTACTTCCAATGGTAAGATTAAAAGTAATTGAAGAAATCTATTCTGCCTGAATTTTTGCAACCTGAAATGGGAGATTTACTACCACAAAGAAATCACAAGATGGATCAGCCCAATATTGGGGTCGAAGGACCCTTTGATGATGGCCAATAGTATCCCAAAATCTTACTCAAATCTGAGGGCCAGATTAAAAATAATTTAAGATACTAATTCTGTCAGAAAACTCTGAAAAACACCGCTAGGAAGAACTTCCAGCAATAGTTAGTAGCAAACGAGGACCTGGATCAGCCTCAAACTTGAGTGTAAGAACTTTACCAGTAGGTTCAACGATACCCTGGAAAAATTAGATCCAATAGGCAACCATAAGAGGAGTAATAATGTTCATCAATTCAGGCAAAATTGATCCACGAACAGGGTATCGCCGGGAGGACAACCAGCAACCAATCTTCATAACATTAATGAAATCACTCTATGAAATAGGTGTAGCAGATCAATTCCTTCATGTAGGTAGCATAAACAAGAGAAACCCTAGTTTATTTTCATATAATCAATAACTAGGGTTTCATAGAGTAGGTAGGGGCCATAGGGCAGCATAGGTTGTGGCAAACCAAGAGAGAAAACTCTTAGAAGACTATCAAAACAAGGATTGCTCTGATACCATGTAATAATATTAGAGATCAGAGGACCAGCAATGGAAAGAAGAAGAAGATGAAGTGAAGAGAGAAGAAACTGAGAGAGGGAGAAGAGTCAGAACACGATAGAGAGAATACCCTCTATCGTTACTAGCTAAAGCTTTACACTTGACAAACTATCGACTCTTAGTAGGGATCCTACTAAGAGTGGATGACTAATTACAATGTAAGACTAATAACAATAGAACCAAATTACTTCCCAAGTCTAATAACAAAAGGAAACAACTAAAGAGAGATATTAGCAACTAAAGACAACTTTGAAATTAGATACGATCCTCCAGTACACTGTTCCATGGGTGTCCATGGAACACCACCCCATGATACACACTTTAACACACTTCAAAGGTATAACTGTATAAGTGAGCAATGTATTGTGTAGGATCAGGACGGTAATCTTGTTCTTTGTATTGGGTATTTTGGTCGTTCTGAAAAATGACTGGATCTTTTGGTAAATCAAAACTTCATTTTGTTTAATCTACTAATTTTCGCAAAAAAATCAAGGTAGCACCATCTGTGAACAGTGTACATATTCTAGAATCCTTCTATATAACAGAGATTAAATCCACAAGAAAACAAAAATGATAACTTTTTTGATATGATAAGATAACAAAAATTATACAATTTACAATGATATTTTCTATTTAACAGCCACATAAGGTTCTTTTTTTATTTATGATAACTACATAAGGGGTTTTTTGAGGAAATACATACAAACTTTTGCGGCATTAACAAGTCAGGATTTAAAATGCTTGACTAACTTGTGTGCCATTTTCCTTCAGTTGTAATGATGCAGCAGCCATCGAGTGGATGGATTAAGAATATGCCCAGCCCAAAAGGCTCAATTCTAGGGTCATACAAGGTCCAAGATGGTAGTTGATTTACTCTCAATTGTTTTAAGTGATGGGAGTATTCGTGTAATTTCACAAGTCTATTAAATATGAGTTGGCAAAAAATTGTGTTGGTCCTCCTTAGGTAGTATTATATAGGTGGGTTAGTTCGTAGAAGCTTCAAAATATTGTTGAGTTAGATTAGTGGTTCATTTTTAAAGAGTCCTAGCTGTTGCCTTTTACTTTGAAGTGATTATAAGCAACGTCAACCCTGTATCAGTTTCCGTAACTAAGTTCTTTTTCGGTTTCCCCCCCCTGAATGTGACTCGAGTGCCTCTTTCCCGCTTCTCTCCCCCCTGTGCTTCTCCCCCTTCCATCTTATTGAAGTCCCTTCTTATATTTAATTCCTTCCTTCTTTAGTTATCTCTCAGTTACTACAAGTTCTTCAAGCTATGTTCTTCAAGTAACAGGTTAGTTCTCCTTACCTATCTCCATAAAAAGGGTTAGTTCTCCTTATCTTCGTTAACTACTTTTCTTTTTCTCTATTATATCTTTTCTATCACATTCTCTCTTTTCACACTAATTTTCCACTAATATTTCATATCTGAAACTTTTATATTCTACTCCATTCTTTTCAGTTATTCTTTTGCATATTCTTATATGTAAGGTTTTAAAACTCTGTTTCGACCAGCCAGAAACCTAGATATGGTCGAAACCAGGGATTTTTTCCCAGCCAACTCGAGGTGGTGGTTTCAAGGCCCAGAAATGGTTTTTTTATCTGAAAACACAATGCATGAACTATTTACACCCAAAAAAAAAAACACTCAATATGGTACTTGTGGTTTTTTACTGAAGTTTACTAGTGTACGCATAGTGTACTAAGAATCATGGTTATCAAAGGAGGCAGTTATTTATGTCAAATACCATTTAAGTAAATGTTTTATATTTGTTATTTCATTTACTTAAGATATTATTCATAAACAAGCAAATACCCCCATCAAAACAAATGAATATTTTACCCCACTTTTGGTTTTTAGCAATGTTTTACCATATTAAGATTTATGGAATTTATAGATTTGAGAAAACCCTCAGCATATAAAAGTTGAAAATTACACCTACTGTCGAAAATCTAGTTTTTGTTTTTGAACTGGGGGATTGACTTTTATCCTTTTGGAATTTGATTTTTAACTATTTTTATTGGATTCAAATAGGGGGTATTTGCTTAGGAGTAATATATAAAGTGTAGAAACCGCTTCCTCTAAAAGGCCGACCTTTTAGGAAAGGGAGGAAACAATATGTATATCATACAGGAGCTTTTAACACGGCGGACTATCCAAAGGGGGACACAAGTGGATAAATAATTTTTTAACACCTGCCCGCTCCCAGGGGGACTCGATACCGTGACCCCTGCCTGCTCTGATACCATGTAAACAGCCTTGGAATTAATGCTTAGATGATCTGATCAATCATCCCACCCTCTTATTTATAATAAAAACAAATTACAGCAAAGATGGGATTCCCCCCCAATCCTATTCCTACTAGGTATTCCCACTATAACTAGGAATCCCAAATAGGAATCGTATAGGGGAGAAAAACAGGGAAAAAACAATTAAAAACTAATCAAACTAAAATAAGAAAAGAAAGCCAACTAGGACTAGGTTACCCCTAGTGGGTAACGTAGCCTTATCTCAATACTCCCCCTCAAGTTGGAGCAAACATATCGATCATGCCCAACTTGACTAGATTGGGATGAAACAGCTTCCCAGACAATCCCGTAGTGAAGATATCTGCAAGTTGATCAGTAGACGTCACAAAGGGAATGCCAATCAACCCTTCTTCTAACTTCTCTTTGATGAAATGCCTATCCACCTCAACATGTTTGGTACGATCATGCTGTACTGGGTTGTGTGCGATGCCGATTGCAGCCTTGTTGTCACAGTACAACATCATAGGAAGACGAATAGGAACACCAAGATCTTGTAGCAGCCCTTTAAGCCAAAGTAACTCACAAATCCCCTGTGCCATAACTCGAAACTCAGCTTCGGCACTAGAACGAGCAACAACATTTTGCTTCTTACTACGCCACGTGATAAGATTTCCACCTACAAAGGAGCAATACCCAGAAATAGACTTGCGATCTGCAGAACCAACCCAATCAGCATCAGTGTATGCTTCAATCCGTAGATGACCATGCGTAGACAAAAGAATTCATTTTCCGGAGCGACTTCAAATAGTGCAAGATACGAAGAACAGCCTCCATATGTGAAGAGTAGGGATCATGCATAAAGCGGCTCACGATGAATCACGGCGACAAGAATGTCGGGACGAGTGTGTGAAAGATAAATCGCTTCCCTACAAGTCTTTGGTACCGGCCTTTATCAACAGGCTCACCCTCTTTCTCCTTGAGTCGAACAGTAGGATCCATAGGAGTATCCGAAGGATGACAGCCAAGCAACCCGGCCTCAACCAATAAATCTAGGACATACTTCCTCTGGGAGAGAAAAATGCCTTTAGAAGATCTGGCTACTTCAATCCCAAGAAAGTATCGTAGTTTCCCTAGATCCTTAATCTCAAATTCTTGTCCAAGGAAGGTCTTCACCCGTCTGATCTCATCACCATCATTGCCAGTAACCACTATATCATCAACGTAGACTATAAGAACAATGAGTTTTTCACCAACCCTCTTTATAAAGAGTGTGTGATCAACATTACTCTGCTTATAGCCCACAGAAATCATGGCCTTGTGGAACCGCCCAAACAATGCTCGAGGTGACTGCTTCAGCCCATAAAGTGCACGCTTCAATTTACATATTTTTCCTTGGTTTTTGTCACAAGAGAATCCTGGTGGAATGTCCATATACACCTCCTCATCCAATGTTCCATTTAGGAAGACATTTTTTACATCTAGTTGCTGCAAATCCCATCCAAGGTTGACTGCACAAGATAATAACACACGACCAGTATTTAACTTGGCAACAGATGCAAAAGTTTCTTGGTAATCAATGTCGTATGTCTGAGTGAACCCTTTGGCCACGAGTCGTGCCTTATACCTATCCACAGTGCCATCCATCTTCTGTTTCACCACAAACACCCATTTGCATCCAACGGTTTTCTTCCCAGGTGGAAGAACCACAAGCTCCCATGTGTTATTTTTTTTCAAGGCTTCCATTTCTTCCATCATAGCTACCTTCCACTTTCCGTCTAATAAAGCTTCCTGCCAATTGTTAGGAATTCGAATAGAAGAAAGAGAGGAAACAAAGGCATGAAAGGATGGGGAAAGGGAATCATAAGAAACAACATAAGATATCGGATGCTGAGTGTAAGATCTGACACCTTTGCGAAGAGCAATAGGTAAATCAGGAACATTACCAGGTGGAGAGGCAGGTTCTGGATCCGGGTTTGGCAATTGGATGGGTACTGGAGCAACAGTTGATTGGACCTACTTATGTTTCCTTGCATAGGTCTTCATATTACTGGCATCAATCCTCCTCTGAAATTCACTAATAGTCCTCTGGACAGGAGTCTGGACCGGGGTAGCTTGCTCCCCCTGAATAGAAATGGTCTCCCCCTGTTTAGGAACCTCTCCCCCTGACTCAGGGGGAGTACCAGGGGCAGGCCGAACTGGTTCAGACTCATGGTAAACAGACTGAAATGGAGGTGGAGAGTCAATAGTCAGCACATCTTCACTAACACTCTCCCCCTGAAGAGGTGGGGACACATAATATGGAACATTTTCATGAAAGACAACATCCATGCTGACAAAAGTCCTGCGGGATGGAGGGTAATAACATTTGTAACCATTTTGGGTAGCAGAGTATCCCAAGAAAATGCAGCGGAGGCTACGTGAGTCAAGTTTACCAGGGGACCTTGTATCCCTGGCATAACAAACGCAGCAAAAAACTTTAGGTGGGACTATAAAGGAAAAAGAGCCAAGTAATAGCTCAATAGGGGCTTGCGAAAGAAAAACCTGACTGGGCAACCTATTAATTAAATAGGCTACAATAAGGACAGCATCCCCCCCAATAAAGGGAAGGGAAATTGCGAGCAAACATAAGAACCCTAGCCACTTCCAAGAGGTGGCGGTTTTTTCTCTCAGCCACACCATTTTGGGCTAGAGTATCGACACAGCTGGTCTGATGGAGGATTCCATGTGCAACAAGGTATTTTTGGAACTGACCTTCTATATACTCTTTCCCATTGTCACTCCTTAAAATTTGAAGAGTGGCATTAAATTGGGTCTTAATCATTTGATGAAAGTGCTGAAAACATAAAAAAACTTCACTTTTTGTGTGCATAAGGTATACCCAAGTGAACCTAGAATAACAGTCAATAAAAGTGACATACCACCGATGGCCAGCCAGGGAAGCTTTCTTACTAGGCCCCCACACATCAGTATGAACAATATGGAATAAGGAAGAGGATCTTTTATTAGAAATAGGGTAAGTTGAACGTGTCTGTTTAGCCAAGACACAAGGCTCACAAAAAAAGTCTTCCTTATTACAGTCTTTAACTAATGTAGGAAATAAATTTGATAAAGTACCTACGGGGGGAAGGCCTAGTCCAGAGTGCCATTTATGTAAGTCAGAGGAGAAAGATGCCGAAGGTAAAGTCTGAGTATGTTTAGGATCACCATCAAGTAGGTACAATCCACCATGCACTTTACCCGATCCAACCGTCTTCCCCGAGTCCAGTTCCTGAAAGACACAGTGAGTAGGAAAAAAAGTCACTTTACAATTTAGGGATTTAGTGATACTGCTAATGGAAAGAAGGTTAGTTGTAAATTTGGGAATATGCAACACAGATGACAGTATAAGAGAAGGAGAACAACCAATGGTTCCTTTCCCTGAGATGGAGGAGAGGGACCCATCAGCAATTTTAACTTTATCCTTACCAGAAGCAGGAGAATATGTATTAAAACGACTGGAAGAACCTGTCATGTGATCAGTAGCACCATGTAGAAATATTTATTTAAATGATATCAGGCATAAATAAGTGTTTGTCTTGGTTTCAGGCCAAGTTTCCTCAAGTTTCGATGGGCATAAGTGTTGAAACTTGCGACATTACCAACATCTCGGTCAAAACCTGTCGAGTTAAGGGATTTTTAAAAGTCGCACTTATCTCGTCTTAGTTTCTTGCAAAACCGAGATATCTCGGTCAAAACTACCATGTATATATATATATAGGAAAGAGAACACTACCTGGTCGCATACGGCATGCGGCTCCTGAGCCCAGACACAGGGCCGTGCAAATTGACCGCCGCGTCACCATGGAAAGGCAAAAATCTCTGGGGGCATGGCAGTCAGTTCGCACAGCCTTATGACTAGGCGCAAGGGTCGCGCACCGAAAACCAATGATACTATCAAATCTATGTACAGTAATGGAAGATAGGTTACTAGTCCCAAAAAACCCACAAAATTCAGAAATTGGAATAAACACAAAATTAGAAACTTAGAGTTTTCAGCCAAACCAGCCATGTGATTGTGATCACACTTGGATCGAGTGTAGAGGTTGATAAGAGGATCCTTGGCTCCAAATCATCCAAATGTGATGGTTGGATGTTGAGATATAAGAGAAACACAAAATTAGAAGGTTATGGAAAACCTTCAAAACAGAGCCGATCTTGGACTCCAATGGCAACCGATTGTAGACCTTGATGGTAGGAGCTTTGTCTGCAAGTTTGGGTCAATCTTGATGTCTAGAAGTGGAGATGAAGGAGGGAGAATGAAAATAGAAGGTTAGTGGATATGGAAGGTTCAGCCTGTGGAGTGGGGTGAAATAGGAGATCGAGTGGAAGGAATAGAAAGGGGATGATGTGCTTCAAAACCCAGCAGGGATTGTTGATGGAATATAGAGATCCACAGCCTTGAAGTTGCAGCAGGGAGTCAACACACAGGAAACAGCAGCAGGGTCACTCGATAGGATGATGCAGCAGCAGCAGCACAGCCTGTGCTTGAGATTGGAGAGCAGCAGCAACCTTCGAATGATCTTCTCAGTGGTTGTAACAGCTTCAATACACAGCAGCACAAGGGAATCTCAACTGTGATGGAGAGAATGGAGAAGAAGAGAACTAGAAGGTAGGGGTTAGGTGAATTAGGCTCTCTCAGCCTGGCTCCTTCAGCCCTTCATTGTCACTCAATTTGACAAGGAGAAATCACTGCTCAAAAGCCATTTTCATTCATCTTCTTAAAATCGTGAGGGGTTCTAATAGCCATTACAAATATATAGAGGGCTATGCTTGCACCTCAAGTTAACAGAAAATAGAAACTTAGCATAATAGACTTGCAACATGAAAATAGAAATTACTTTAAATAACTAGGACTGAGAAAATAGCAACAAAATAAACTCTTCACTCTCCCAAAGGTGCAGCCGAAATCTTCATGTGGTCCCCACCAAAGATGCCATTTGGCCAGCACGTGCAATTCAAAATTTGTCACTTGAAATTGACATTTATACCCTTCATTTAAAGACTTGAAGTAGCTAATAATTAAAGACTGATCTGCCCCACGATTCTTCTAGGAATATTCTCACCAAGCCAAATCAAGGGGGCTGTGATACTGTTCACATGAACAGTGTTGTGGCCTCTTTTTCTTCATGTTTTGTCCTACATCACACAGCTCCCAAAGGAATAGAATCCTCAAAAATGATTCGAGGTCTCACTTTGAGCCTGTGATATCTAATCACATTTGCTGAATAGCCTGTGAAATCTAATCATGTTTGCTGAATCTTCTTCCACAATTGCATGAATCCGCCCCTTATTCAACAGCAATTCAATTTCAATTTTTGGAGCTATTAGCTCTGCTCTACAGCTCTAGTAGAATCATCTTCCCCTATAGACCCTGAGAACACCCCAGTCACAATTCCATCCCACAACCTGATTATTCCCCTAATATCAAGGGGTTAGGATTACCCAGGGAGCAGCCATCTTTGTTGAGCTTAGCCACGCCTTCAAGAGGGGGTTGCCATCTAGATGTCCTCTTCAATTTCATGACCAGAATAGGATACCAATCTCTAAATAATTGGTCAACAGGAGAGTAGTGCCACAACCATGTGAGCTTCTCCGTCTTCAGGAAAACACAGGAGTGATGAAACCAACTAACGAAACGAAACCAAACCAGTGGGCAAAGGGGGGAAGTAGGAAAAGATGGTTAACATATTCTCCGTCTCTCAAACACATCAAACAAACTTGAGGGGATTAGAACCATCCTGGTATTTTCTTTTAACAAACATCAGCTTTTAGGACCTTCTTATGATTAATTTCCCAACCCAATGCCCTGCATTTTAGTGTTATTTTGCATTTTCATAAAACCTTATAAGGAAAAGAACCACATAGGTTCTCCTTATCATTTGGCATAGACAATGTTACAAGCAGAAACGAAATCACGTCCTTTTACATAAATTCTCTCGTAATTCCAATGTAACAGATGTAATGGTGAACTTTCTTACTAAATCACTTCCTGTTACTTATGTTTCCTCTGGCACTAAACTAGCTATAAGTATTTGTATTTCCTATTAAATTAGCAGAGTAAGAATATTCAGTAACTTTGTTAGGTTAACAACTTACATAGAACATGGTTATATCTACAGAATGCAATTGTATCTCCCCATTCTCTTCATTACTAAATAATTTTTACTTCTTAGAATGTCTATTGCAAAATTCAAAACACCCTAGATCATTATCAATTAGATATAAGATGGTAAAAAGGAAACGGTAAAGAGCAGTTTTACCAACGACTCCTCATTCTCGCCTTCCACAGACTCTGCCAACAGACCAAGGATGTTAGCCATGTGCTTCTGTAGATACGATAGCTGATGGGCCTCTTCATCAGCTTGTGATGGCATAAAACGACGGCTGTTGCTGCGCACCAGCTGCAAAGAATGCAACACCATGGTTATCGTGGGCTTGATCCAAATCTCACACCCAAATATGAATCACACAATCTTTAGGTTCATAAAGACCAAAATATGCTCACGGTACCAAATTAGTTCAAAATTCACCTATGAAACTTGAATGTAATATATCTCAGCATAGATAAATATAACGAATTCTTTAAACAACTAGCAAATGAGCACGTGCAAAGCACAGGCATACCATTATTATCAATCACATTTTATGGGGTGAGTCAGATTGGTTTAGAACCTTCCAAATATCTCTTTGCATAATGTGCAATAAATCCGGGAAGGAAATTATCCAGCAAGTCCAGATTAACAGAACCAGATTGCAACCACAGCTGTTCCCCAGTCATCTGTCGCACAAGCTACTTATACAAATTACCAAAGAAACTAACTCCCACCCTCCCCCACCCCCCTCAAAAAAAAAAAAAAAAAATACAGTAATAATTCCAGAAGCTGGGACTAGAATATAAGATTCTTGAAAAGACAATTCTTGAACCGACAGACAAAGAACTAAGTCAATTCACATCATAAATAATTTCGACAATGCCATCAAATAATCCAAGTAAAGCTGCAACAGAAAGTGTAAACCAACAAACACAAGTATTGGATATCATAAGCAAGTAAAAATTAATCATTCATTACCTGCAATGGCGAGAGCGCCGATAGGAACCCGTCAAAGGCGGAAGTGGAAGGCCAGACATCAGCAACGGCAGCAGAATCCTTGTGGGTCCTGGGGAGAAGCCTCTTGTAAGATTGGATGTAAAGGAACAGAATCAAGTCATTAATATCGGCGCCAACAGAATCCAAGTCGGCAGGCTTAGCAGTGACGAGAGGGTCTGAATCAGAGGGGAGCACAGCGGCGAGGGTGTCAAGGACGAGGCGAGCATTCTCGATCGAGATCTGAAGAACTTGTGAAACGCCATCTGCATTGATTCGAAGAGAAGAAGAAGCAGAAGCTTGTTGGACGAACTTTTCCTTGAGAGGGCCTAGGGTAGTTGTTCCATCAGAGAATATGAGCTTCGGTATTGGGATGAGTCCATGCTCGAATGGCTCTCTTCGTACCCGAACAAAGACTGGTTCTTTGATAGAGCTTGAAGACGAAGATGTCAACGGTTGGATTCCTTCGTTCATATCTCACACCAGAGAGGGAAGAGAGGGAAAAGGACGGAAGGACGTCAGACTCTGAGAGAGAGATCTCTGAGAATTTGAGAATTGCGAAACGAAATGCTTGAGATTAGAGAGTGTGTGGGTAAGCGTGTGTACGGATTCTCTCGTCTCTTACAGGCAGGGAGTGATTGGGAATTACACATTCCTTCGGTGGGTGATTTGGAAATCATCCTCCATTTTCGTGAGAGGAGCAGAAGAAGTATCGACAATTTTATTTTATTTTTTTTTGTCGGAAAAAAGAACGTTATTTCATCACGCACCAGTCGTGTCCTCCTACGTCAAGACGCACAGGGAAAATTATTCTCTTCCATTCCTTAAAGTGTGGTATTGCGGCAGTCATCCACTGGTCCATATCAATGAGATCGGACCATTGGATGCAGCAGCTATCAGGTGTCAACATCTCCACCTAACATTATCGCACTGTCACACTTTAGGAATTGGAGAGGATAATAATTCCACATTACCACCCCATATTGGATGGTTGAGCGTGCATTCACATTGACCTTGGTGCTGACGCAAGGGCACAAATGGTGGACTTTGACTACAGCCAAAAGAGAGAGAGAGAGAGGGATAGAAGGGGGATCGAGATCCTCCCCAACGAGGAAATCACCTAATGAGGCATCAAATGACTGGGATGTGTACCTACCAACCAGCCAGCCCAGTCATTGGATGCCTCATTAGACACTCATTGGGCGATCTCCTCATTGGAGAGGATCCGGATGGGGCAGAGGGAGCTTGCAACTACTAGCAAGGCTTCAACCAACTAGCAGTTGTCTTCAAAAAACAAGACAAATGTTACATCCCAAGTCTTAACCCCCCAAAATATAAAATAAACACCTATAGTGGTCCCATGTTGGGAAAATGATTCCAATCCAACGATTCTACCTACTAAACCTCATACACGAAAGGGACAATTAGGTCTCAATGTCATACTCACGAGTAAGGGGTGGCTAGAGGATTATTCCTCCCCCCCCCCCCCCCCCAACCCCCTTTTTCATTTTTCCCTTCCAATAAAGGTAGGGGTAAGGGTGTCAATCAATTAGTTCAGTCCGGTTTAGGCCATATTGGATCATTTTAGCATGTTACTGTCCCAACCTGAAACCATTAAGGAAGTTTTCGATTTCAGTCAGTTTCATTTCTATCTGGTTTGGTTTGATTTCTTATTGTTTTTGTTGTTGTTTTTAATCGGGCTATCGTCAGGTTTGGTCCGGTCTCTTTTTTATCAGGTTCAATCTGATTTTGATCCGGTTTGATTTTGATTTATACCGTTTCATAAAATCCCAACTCGAAAACCAAACTGATAAAATTTGGTTCAGTTCGCTTTTGACTGAATCGATCGATCCAACCGGTTCGGACTGAACTTTGACACCCTTACTGGATATTTGTCAATAACTTGTCATGTATCAGTTGTTGGAAAAATTGGGAACTTGTACAGTGGAAGGGCTCAATTGTTTTATTTTAAATGGGTTTAAAATAAATAACGCTTCAAACACCCTCCCAAGTCCCACCTATTGGTTGTTTTTTGTGAGGTTTTGTCTACTGCAAAAATTCCAATTCCCAATCTTCACGTGAATGGAATCCATTACATTACCCTATATTGTTACGTGACAAAACGTTATATATAGGGTGTTATCTCGTAAAGAGGTGTGAGTTAGGATTTATTGCTCAGCCATAAAAGTAGTTTATCTTAGATAAATCACGTAAATCTTTTGTGTTCTATGTGTGTAATTATTTTCCGTTTTTCTGTCGCCAATCGTTGTTCTACTACTTTGTTAATTCCTAACAATACATAATTCTAGACCAATTGACCAACTGGTCAACCGACAACATTCTTTTGTTGGAATCTCTCTACGAGACACAATTATTGGCCCCCTTTAGTAGATATGTCCAAGAGGTATCTCTCCTCCATAAATAGAAGACATCCATGATACTTATATGGTATTGTAGTGTTCTTCTCACTCTCACTCTTCCTCTTTGCTACTTGGTCTCGCACTCCATTGTTTTTCTGATCTATGCTTGGATTGGATAGACAAGATGTGTCCAGCACTTTCTCACTGGGTCTCTCTTGCTTGTTGAGCCCTGGGGCAAGGTTTTAAAACAAATTGGTCATGTTTTGGTTTGAAGTTTGTACAACTTGAACATCCCCCCCCCCCCCCACCCCACTCCACCCCATTTTTGTCTTTTTGAGTGTAAAATGCCTTCCCTTCTACATCCTCCGTTGTTCTATTGTCCTCTAACACGTTCTTTTTCAAAAAAAAAAGTTGTTATTTGTTCATGACTCCATACATATGCTACATACAATGCATGCCAATACTACCATTGCTTGTTTTGCAATTTATAGGCTCCATGAGTTTCCTGGAAAAAGCTATGTAAAAGGAAAATTTTCTAGTAAATTCTTACTTTCTTGTACTGAATTTTCCAGTGTTGTTATTGGTAAATCCTGATCTCAACTTAATTTAAGAAGTACTAGGGGCAATTGCATACTTTTGAGGATTGAGGTTTCTCTATATTGTATTGCATGAGATGCTATATATACGGGTTGAGGGTTTGTAATTTTATCATCAAAATAGTTGAAACTCATCTGGTCGCTCTACAATGGACATAACCCACCTTGGATGATCCCGTAAATCTGTGTTTTGTGTGTATGTGTGATCGTATTTTTTTCATTTTTTCTTTTGCAAATCATTGTTCTGCTGCGTAGTTAATTCCTAACAGGTGTTTTAAAGCTGTGCGTGTGTGTGTGTGATATCTCATTTTTTACATTTTTCTTTTGTAAATCAGAGTAAATAAAGCTGTGTGTGTGATCTCATTTTTTTCATTTTTCTTTTGCAAATCACCGTTCTGCTGTGTAGTTAATTCCTAACAGGTGTTTAAAGATTTTCATTTTCTGCAAAATTTACCTGGAAACAAACAGAGCTTTAGTTACTCTGAATATTCTTTTATTTCCTCTTCTTTGGGGGATGTCGGTAGAGACTTGCAATGCTTCATCCCCACGTGAGCTTACAAACATATCTAGGCTGTTAAATATCTATCTTGATTTCTTGACCAGAATGAGAGATCATTTTAGCTGTGTTTGGTATGCATTCTAGGTCAATTTTGCATTTTCGAGCGATAAAAACAACTATTTTTATCATCTGAGAATGCGAAATCGACTTAAAATGCATTCCAAGAATGCACACCAAATGCTGCCTTTATCTCTTATACTACTGGAAACAAAAGACAAGATGAAACAAGTGCTAAACAATTGCCTTGAAACTGATAATGGAATTCAATGTTGTCTCAAGATATTAGACTACCATGGAGATGATAGTTCATCTTAATTTTCAACACATCAACTAGGAATAATCTAAATGCCATCTCATCATATGGTATGGATACCCTCATGACATACCACTCACCTTTTCAAGTGTGATCAATATCAGAGCAGTACATGGTAAAACCAGGTACTCCTAGCCTCTGCTTTACCAGACTGATCCTGCATCCTGTTTCTTGGGGCCGGTAACTGTCTTGGATTAAAACTCAGACTAAAGGAATGATTATTCAATAGATCCTTTGTAACTTGCAATTTGGTCAACCCTGTCTTAAGTGCTGCTTGAAGTGGTCTCTGGCCTGCATTCAGCTAGTAGCCTAGAACTTCTTCACATTCACCTGTGCTCCCTGCTTCATACCGGATTCAAGCATTGCCTCTAAGACGGCAATATCTCGAGCACCTTCAACAAAAGAACTACGAGGTTCAGCTTCATAGTTGCCTCCTTCCTGTGATGTAGGAGTGAAATAGGATATCAGTGAGATCCTTTACAATAAGCAATAGAACAAAAGCTTTATTTCTTTTGGGGGGAGTGTAAACTAGAACTGAGGCTTTAAATAGTAACTAATTGTCTTTTGTTTCTTTTTTAGGTTTTGGGTAGTTTGTCTTCTGACAAGTAGACTTTTTGCTAAATACGAAGTCAAAAGGTGTTTATGTTAATTGAGTAGTTCTATGATTTTAGCAAAACCAGCAATGAACGTTAAAATTAATTATAGCTCTCACTCTCTCACGCATGCTTGACATTAACAACCATTACAAATGTTCAATAAGGGTTAACATATTAATGCTACCTTAAGGGCGGCCTGCGAAATGTCATGTATAAAAGATTTTAATTCTTCATTCACCCCACAAAATGGGTGAAAAGAACTTTGGCAATGTCCATCTGCTGTATAAAGTGAAACCTGTGATAACATCACAAGAGATTAGTACAAGGTTACCGTTTCAGTTAGCTGATTCCTAAAAACAACAATGTAGTGTGAAGAAGTAAGAACATGTAAGTTTCAGAATTTATTTGTGCTTTACCGAGTAACCGTGTTTCCCATCTTTGCTACCACGATCAATTTGCAGCGTACCCTTTGAGCCAACTACTCGCCAGAATATCTAAAAGACCAAATGTATAATGTTGCATAAGTGGGTAAAATATATCAAATTGGAAAGAAACAAAGTTCAAGAGAAACTATCATTTTTGTGCATACCTTGGGTGAGCTTGACGAAACTGCCATTACAAACACTCCAGCACAACCATTCTCTAATTGACTACACAGGCAGACAGGTAACCAACTCAAATTTTCACTTCAAGAAGGATAATATTTTTCCCATTTTTGTTAAGATAAAGAATATAAATATATAATTTAAGTTTGTCTTTAAAATGATCGCATGAATATGTTGTAATTTTATTTTCAATTCCATTGTCTCATCTTTTTCTCCTCTGAAACAAGGATTAAAAACCTGGAATTGGGATCCAGATCGGTCCGAGCCGTTTCTGATATTTGATCGAATCAGAATCAAGATCGGATCGGAATCAGTCAGGATTGGTCAAGAATCGGTCAGAATCGATCCCAATAAGCCCTAACCCTAGTTTCCATACAGGGATCAGCCAATCCGACCAGCCTCTTTGCAACCTCAATGGTTTGTTGAGCATGTATTGAACCTTGAGGCCAAAGGTTCATGGCTTGGTAGAGGCAGAGAGATCAGCCGATCCGGATCGGTCAGAATCGTGATCGACCTCCCATCCGAATTGGCCAAGCCAATCCCGATTTTAATACAATGCTGATAAATCTCCGTTTTCTCATTGTTCCTTCTCCATCTCAACAAATCCACCTCTGACAATGCTGTTGCCTGACTACATTGAGAAGAGCAATGCCTAGGGATGTCAATGTTTGGATTCCAATCAGGTTTTGTCCTGATTGGATAGTCACTTCGATGCTAGAATGTAGATGAAGCCCCTCAACCCCGATTTGAAAAAAGCATTAATAAGGGTACACACCATAACCATGAGAAAATAATAGAGAGACCAGTATGAAGAGACATATGGTAAGAAAAAGAAGGCTTCCGTGAACTAAGACAACTATAATTTAAAGAAGCTAAAAACAATGTGAGGTTTCATGGCCTTCCTCACACATCCTTGTGTAGACTTACGAATTTCTGCCAGTATCAAGAAGTTGGGTATAATGATGTGAAAGAGATGTCACAAAAGACTAGATCACTAGAATATAAGTAGCAGAACAATTTCTCATTTTTCATCCGTTTCATAGAGAGCTACCCTGCTGTCATGAATTGTGCATTTATATTTCCCAGTGTTCAATATAGGCTGAATTCCACTTCGCTCGGTGGGATGCCTCAGAGATCAAATCTATAATTACTGAAAGCCTAAAAAGCAGGTTTTCTTCGCCATCCACCCTCTTTTTGAGTGAGTGCGCGTTGAAGGAGGGTTTGTGAGAGGATGCTGAAAGCATCTTCAACTTCAATGCCAAAATACCATCAGAGGGTGCTAGTGACCATTATCTTGAGCCAACATCACAGATCGGGTTCTGTTGCCATTGTCATCTCTGGCTGCTAGGCAACAGTGCCATTGACGAGGGCTGTTGAAATGAACCAAAGAGAAGCAAGAGAATGAAACAAAAAAAATTTGCTGAGAAGAAAATGGACAGCTATCTCTATTATCTAATTACTAGCAAGGCACACACAGACAGGCACAAGAGTATCCAGGCTAATTCACATCATGCTTCAGAAACTTACAAAAGGGAGCATATATTATCTGGTGGAGGCAAAGTCATATCTACATGAGATGTAATAGCAGACACCGAGGCCACTTCACACCCAACAACCTGTTCAATATAATGGGACTCATGCTTAGAATTTAACTAAATGATAAATAAAGTGGGTACATTGGTACAACATGACTTCATATTTTTTTTTATGAATGATAATTTAAAAATAATGAAAATAATAATTGACAGAGATTGGTGAACTACTACGATCTATAGATTCCCCATCTATATCCAATCCCAACGAGAATAGAAGCAAGTCGCTTACGGCTTGACAAGTTGTGGTACAAGCTCCTAAGGGCCAAGGCTCAAGGTCATTCAAAACTCAAGAATCAAAACAAAACAAAACAAGTACAACACATCTGCTTTCATTCATTTTGTTAATAATCAAGTCTGATGAATTCAGACCATGATGAACCAATTATAGCAAATTCTTATTAAATGGATGGCTGCCCGCATGAACATACAAAGATTATAAGCCCAGACTCCATGCATTAACATATAGAATGATCGACATGGGGAGTGCTTCTAATACAAATCCTATGATACAATGAAACTTTTGACAGTTAAAATCCAGAATGAGTTGCAAAGAAACATAATAACTTTGCAAATACCCTTTTTTTTTGGGTGGAGGCACTGAAAAGTTTAGCGAAAAAATGCTATTAATGGGAAAATTTATCATTACGAGTTTACAACAATGCCAACCATCAAGAAACCTAAAATAGAAGAAAATGGCAAAAAATGTTAAAGACTCGGCTATTAGTCTTGGATGCATAAATCATTAAATCCTAGCACAACATGTCCACATCATTGAGCAAAGATAGGGGGAATTGTTGGAACCGCTTCCTCTAAAAGGCCGACCTTGTAGGAAATGGAGAAAACAATATGTATATCAAACAGGAGCTCTAACACGGCGGACTATCCAAAGGGGGACACGGGTGGATAAATAATTCAACGCCTACCTACTCCAAGGGGGACTCGATACCGTGATCCCTGCCTGCTCTGATACCATGTTGGAACCGCTTCCTCTAGTACCTTGTATGCGCCAACTTGAGGGGGAGTGTTAGCATTGTTATGGAGTTCTTTTTTTATTTAGTTCAAGCTGGATTTTCCTTCTTCTCTTATTTGTATAATCCAACTTGAGGGGGAGTGTTGGAATATGTAATCCAGAATACCGTGGGGGTATTCTGGTCCTTTTGGGGTAGTTTTATTCCTATGTTATTAGGTTTAAGTGGCTGCTCTTATAGAGTCAGCTAGTTAGGGGTAATTATGTCTACAGTTCAGTCCTTTGTAGCTTTCCCCTCTAGGGGCTTACCTATCAATGAAATATAACATTATTATTCCATTCTCTCATTCTGTCTTCTAACCCACGATTCTTCTAACAGGAATTGTTCTGGCAGAGGAATGGCAAATCCATGTGCTTTAAAATTCAACTTATTCTTCAAATGTGCCTCCATCTAGTAATTCCAGTCTACCTTCCATAGGCTAGAGGTGTCGGCAGGCCTGGTCTGGGCCTCGTCCAATATTCTACTTTTGAGGTCCTTAAATTTCAGGCCCTCAGAAGCCACCATTACTTCCAGACCCTATCAAGTAAATAGCTGGAACTTACCAGGTACCCACTGGGTTTTAACAATTACTTGGTAATAGTTTCAACTTTATGGGTGTGACACAAGTATAGCGGCCATAATGCACCACTGATCTCCTATTCAGAAGGAGAGTCTACTATAGAGGATGCACATCAAACACTGCCTAGAATGGAAATGATCTCAATCTATTGATTGCCCGATGGCTAGTAAATGGGGATCTAACCACCAAGTGATTAGGGTCTATAAAACCCCAGGAAACCAGAATTGCAGACAAGGGATTAACTCCCAGATTCCAAAGAAAACTAATTAACTCAATTAGAGTTGGTCTGATCTGGCCAGAGCCCAGAAGTCTGGTCGAAAGGCCTATTAGGGATAGAGGACAGTTCCGTAAAATTTGAAATAGTACTGATGGACAGATTAGAAGATATCTAACAATCCCACTTAAACAAGGAAACTGAAAACCCTGCAGAACAAGAATTTCGATACTCAGAATTTAAAGCAGCAAGTTTTAATTTTGAAATTGCTTTAATATCACAAGCTAACCAGCAAACAAGAACCAGAGACTAGAATAAGAATCAGAACCAGAAAACAGAAGTTCTAGAATAGTTTGACTTCAGGTGGGAGACCTGAAATAGGCCAGAAAAGTAGAGCTCTAGGGCTGAAATCAAATAAGAATTAAAGACCATGAACTAGAACAGAAAAGAAAAGGAAATTACAGCAGAAATACCAGTGAACAGAATAGCTAACTAATTAAGCAAACAGAACTCGGATGAAGAGGAAAATATCATGCGCAGGGTAAGAAGTTTCTAACCTATTCTCACTTCTGAGAACCTATACAAGAATAAGATACGAAGAAAAAGAGGATATGTATTTCAGGAATTCCACCTGAAACACTACCTTGGAATCACCACCAAGCATGGTACTAAATCTCGTTTCGTTTCAGTGTTTCGGTCTGACCGAAATTTCCGAGATACTGAAATTTCGTCGAAATATGGTATTTTTCTGTGGGTGTAAAATGCAAAAAATGACCGAAATTTCCGAAATTTTCGAAACGCGATGACCGAGATTTCCGAAATTTCCGAAACGAGATGATCGAAATTTCCGAAATATTGCATTTATTCATATCGGACTTGCGTTTCGTTTCGAACAGGTCAAGATACTCGAAATATTCGATATCTCGACCGAAATTTCGCGAGTTTTAGTACTATGCCACCAAGGCTTCCTGAATCACTACAGCAGCAAGTATTTTTTTTTTTGGGGGGGGTGAATAGAATAATTCATTACCAAAGAGAAGAACAAAAAACAACAGCCCCGGAAAGAGGGGGAGAAAAAAGAATCAAAAACACAAAAAGACCAAAGCCTCAAACAGGGGAGGCAGAAGATCAAAGAGAGATAGATGGGATACCTCAGGAAGCAACAATAATCCTGTTCCTTGGGGTGTCATTACAAATAGAGGGAGCAGCCAAAGAGAGCTTGGCTTTAATTTCAAAAGAAATGGAATCACAAATCTGGGTGAAAGTCCTGGAGTTGGAAGTCCATTTCCTGATATTACGCTCCATCCAAATATGATTGATGACAGCAAAAAAAGTCAGCTTGCCAACCGAGTCACAAAGAGCAGCAAGAATTTTGAATCTCACAGAATTGAAAGGCTGAAGCCAAATATCATTCATCGAAAATCGCGGAGAATGTAGAGCTTTATAGAAAAACTGACAAAATCCAAACGTGATCAGTTTAGGCAAGTCTAACATAATCATGACCAGATGAGGGAAGCAAAAATAAAACAGAAACATATAAGAAAACCATAGTTGTCAAGGCGACCCAAGGCGTTGAAGGGGCAACTAGGTGACAAAGCGGCCGCCTAGGCACCTTAGGCTGCGTATACTACATGTAATATAGCAATGATAATTGTATATAAATATGCTTATATGCAACATAGAAACAGTTGGATTGTTGAGCCAGAATACCGTGGGGGTATTCTGGATATTTTCTTCTTTTATTATGTTGCTTTTGTATGTGGGTTTTAGTTCCACATTGCCTATTGTAATTCTGTCCTATGTTTTCAATATTATAAATAGATGAGCTTGGGGTGATCATAATCATCCAAGCATTATTCTCTAATTCTTAATCTCTCAACATGGTATCAGAGCAGGTTATGAATTAGGGACCTTCTTCTCCCTCCATTCTCGATTTTTGTAGTTCTGTCCTATGTTTTCAATATTGTAAATAGATGAGCTTGGGGTGATCATAATCATCCAAGCATTATTCTCTAATTCTTAATCTCTCAACAGAAACCATATCAATGCAATTGATATAATTATCCTAGTAATGATCTAATACAAGAAAACCAACATATAATACACAAGCATATGATGAGAAACCTTACCGTTGTGCCGAGGCCCGACCTCTATATGATAAAATATAAGCATAATAATAATAATAAACAGAAGGCAATGTAAACGCATGGAGTGTCAACAACGCATGTTGTCACCTTGGACCCAAGAAAAAGCTTGGATGCCTAGGTGCCGCCTTGACAACTAGGAAGGAAACTCCCATACGCAAGCTGTGAGGGAGTGACCTAAACTGACTAGGACTCAATCAAACATACTCTAAACAGGACTGGAACTTGTAATGGATGTCCAAGCCTGACTACAAGACTGAATGATAAATAAAATAAGCAAATAACTAAAAAGACCCCCGATCTGGTTTAAGAAAACCAGAAAAACCCAAAGCGCAATGTTCGGTCTGAGTCAAAAACTGGTTCAATGGGGAACCACATGCCTATTTTTGGACCTGCCCTGATTCCTCCTGCGAGTGTACTTGATGGAGTCCCTGCATCTGCATCATTTTTAATACCATAAAGGTGGATTTTGAGATCTACAAACTAATGGGTCGGTACTTGTTTCCAAACCTAATCCAAACATGTCTTTTCATACCACTTCTCTGAAAGTCATTTAGGCCTACCTCTAATCTAAACCATATAACTCCTCATTGCCGATGCATTCAAAGTTCTTCATTGCACGTGACCATGCCACCTCAAATGACGTTCTCTCAAAACCTTACATGTCGTAGATATTGATAGCCAATACCCACTGGGATTCCCAAATTTAAACGGACATTACAAACATAGACCCAGGCATGGACCCAACCTTATTGTTGATCAGGTACCTGAATTTGGATCTGGAGCCCTACTAATCCAGGCTCAGTCCATCAGCCAATTAGAAAATTGGGTACCCACTGACACCCTCAGAAAATCAAGGTTGCTCTTCCTCTCTTCAACTCCCCTCTCCCACTTATTATCATTTTGTGGATAAAGACTAGCTGAAACTCATGAAACTGATAAGGTAATAGTGCTCTTCACTATACAAGTATATTATGAACCACTAAAATCATGTGGTCACACGATCCATCCTGCCTTACGGCCATAACCCACCAAAAGAACAAGAAAAGAAGGGCAAAGGATTAAATTCTAGATGGAAACAGTTAAAATATATTCTCTAATTGCACAAGGATGGGGTTTCCAGACTAACCACGACCATGATTAATTTTCCCAATATCAATTGAGTCTGATATATGAAATTAACAAGGAGCTTACCATCCTCAATCCCGCTATGAAGTGTACTCCCATATCTAGAATGAAGCCTCCCTGAAAAACAATATGCTTTTCAGTATGAACCAGATCCACTTCCATAATGTACACAAATAGTTAAAAAATACATCTTCATAAGTCAAAATAACAGCAAAATGGAGAATACAGGGAAAACTCATCAAGTTTCTACAAATGACAACTAAATATAGAACATCTATTACCGAGTGCAGGATGTTCCTACATTCAAAGAGACTAAATAGCATAAAAACTAAAATGGTCACTCTCATGATTCAATTCCAGCATACCTCAATTGAGGTTTCCAAATGAAATGAATAATGGATTTACTTGGATGAAATCAAGCTCAGCAATACAATTTTTATAAGCAGTTGTTTAGGGTTTAGTTAAGATAAAATGTCACCAGTGCCGTCCTCCTTGAACATCATGGTACAAAGATATGTCAAGCTAAATTCGACACGTAGAAAACTCAGACAAGAAAGCACATCTTGGTACAAGAACTGGACGTGAGAATTTATGGATGCCATTGAATGGAGGAGAAGCATTGCAGTTCCGATTTACAAAAACAAAGGTGATATTCAGAGCTTCAATAACTATAGAGACACAAAATTAATGAGTCATACTATGAAATTATGGGACAGGGTTATTGAGAGAGACTGTCATGTGAGCATGTCCACAAAGCACATGAAAATACTGGAAGACTGAGGCCATATTCTAAGATACGTATCAGAGAATAAATAGAAATTAGGGATATAAAGAAATCAGTTGACGTATGCAACACATAAGTCAAATGCAATATTTGTTACGAAAGGAAGAAGCATCATTGTTCATACTGTCTTACCAGATGATAAAATCAATCACCACATAAAAAATGAGGTGAGAATGGCTACATAATACTAGACTGCAATTAGTTTTAAACTTGACTGACATATACAACAATGATGATTATAAGCTAATCCTTTCTTATGCCTGAAATGAGTTTTGTCAGCCATACACCTCACTTACTGTGAAGTTGCGCCTCCAAGAGCTTGAGAAGTAAGGATTTGAACTGTTCATTGATCCCTCAACAATGAGTTGGATGCTCATCATTTCACCAACGTCATTTATAAGTTTCTTTCCCTGTAAAAAGCTCAATAATTTGTATTTGAAAAAGGGGGGGAAAATAAGTTATGTATAATATAAAACAAGGAAAACAATACAAGACAAGCTTAAAATAAATACCTTCACAAAAGCTGGTTCAAACCGATAGTTTTCTGCAACGGCCCAAATTGGTCGATGAGGGGAATTGGTAAAAAAAGCATTGTAGCTTGAGATTGCAGTCTCTGCCTCATTATTAGCTGGGCCACCAAAGAAAATTGTTTACTGAAGGAATGAGCGAATACTATTTCTTTCTTATATGAATAAACATATTTTATTGAATCAGAAAAAGGAAAAATATAGAGAGCCAAAGATACAACAGCTTAGTTTTTTTTAAATAACAATAAACCCAATATTTTAAAAACATAAAAACAGAAGACCATTACCACTTACAGCTAAACATCTTTCATCCTGGATGCAATTTTATAAATTGATTAGATATTCAGCATCTTCCATTTTCTTGTCGACTGTAAACCATTACATTTAAGCTTCAAAATTGTGTCTGCACCTACATAATATGTGCTGTGCCTATCTGTATGGTTTCCTTATATTCATTTAAATCCCTCTGTTTTGTGATATATTAAAAGAACAGAAAAAAAAACACCAGCCTTACAGGTGAAAGTTCACACTCATTGACTTATAGAGCACAAAATTAATAGGATGAACAAAAAGGAAGCCACATTTTCTGGAGTTGGAGGAGTCATCGTGATGCAGGAGCATTTGTAACAGCTCCATTCATGTTTTTACTTATTAGTAAATGCTAGTTATTAGGAATAAGGTTTCGGGGGCTTTTTACAGTTAATAGGCAAATATTGTTAGAGGTTAAGGGGAACATTTATTACTCCAGATGTTATGATCCTAGAGGCTATCCTAGTTCTAAAGGACCACAATAGAGTCTCAGGGGCCTGTGACCAATCTATTTTACTGACCAGTTCAGGTACTGCCACAGATCTGAATTGTGGATCGGTTGTGTGCCCTACATCATGTTAGAGATAGGAGGATATGCATAGCCTTACTTGGGGCCCATTTCTGAAGGCAATTCAATTATGGCTGAGTTGTATATTGCTCTTTTTAATGGTGCTCATGAATTATAGTGTAAGAGTAGTCTGTGATTATTTTAGGTATCTGGGATCAATCATAATAAAGAAGGTGATAAATAGAAGATGATGTTTCACAAAAAATTAAAATAGGATGGATGAAGCGGAGAGATGCGTCCAGAGTATTGTGTGATCGATGTATTCCTTTAAAACTTAAGGAAAATTCTAGGATCTTTATCCCCTGAGGTTCGCTGACCGGTATGGTTGTGCGGTTCCTCTCATAGGGGGGGCTGAAATAACCATTCCACCCCCTGACCGAACACACTGCCCGGGTAGGATCCACCCCCTTTATTAGAAGCACTAGGGAACCGTACCGGGCAGGGGAACCACAGGTGATAAATATTCAAAATTCTATAGGACAGTCAAAAGACCAGCTATGATGTACGGTACAGAATGTTGGGCAGTTAAGAAGCATCATATAGATAAACTGAGTATAACGGAGATGATGATGTTGAGATGGATGAGTGGCAAAACTAGGAAGGATAAAGTAGGGAATGATCATATTAGAGCTGACTTAGGAGTAGCTCCGATACATGATAAGCTACGAGAAAGTCGTTTGAGGTGGCATGGCCATGTTCAACAGAGGCCTTTGGATGCACCAATACGAAGGAGTGATTTAATTCAGATTGAAGGAACTAAAAGAGCCAGGAACAAACCTAAAATGACCTTAGGAGAAGTGGTGAGGAAAGACATGCATAGCTTAGGCCTTGTATCAAGTATGACCTCGAATAGAGCTGATTGGAGGGCAAGGATCCATGTAGCCAACCCCATTTAGTTGGGATAAGGCTGAGTTGTGTTGTTGTTGTTGTTGTGACTCTGTCATTGTTACTGGGTAAATGAGAAGGCAATCAGATAGGCCTTGTAATGGCAAGCGCAAGGTTCAAGATCTCGGTCAAAACTGCAAGCCTTGTAATGGCGAGGCCACAAGGGAAGCATGGGAACGATTCCAGTGCACTAGGATTGTGAATCCTAGTCACACAAGGAGTCTCTTAGAAGAATCCTAATCTAAGTAGGACTTTAAGAGCATGAATCCTTGTCAAATGAGGATCCTAGTCCAAGTAGTATTGCATGCGTGAATCCTAATCCTACTCACAGTTGACAAATTTGGATTTCGGGAAATATTCGGAAGTCGTAAAATCTGGAACAATTTGCTTTGTTAATTTAAGAAATTGGTAAAAAATTTGGTCATCAAAGCAGAACTAAATAATATTCGGATTCAGATTAATTCGGAAATTATTCATTTACCTAAAAAATAAAGGGCAATAAGTTAATATTTGTGCTTCTTGGTCATGTCCAACCAAACAAGGCCAAATTGGTAAGAAAACACAAAATAATTATTTTCCAGGAAAATATTTTACAGCAAAATAAACACAGCCTCAGTGTAAGTAAATAAAAAATACATAAAGATTCAGTTAAAAAAGAAATAGCAGTAACCACATTTACTTGTTGTTAACTTTCATGAATAAGAGACAAAGTACCAAAAAAGCAATAGTTGAACAAAAAGAATTTGATGATACTTACAGACTGCAGCTGGTTTCTCTTCAGTTCCACCATGATAATCAGGCAATGTTGAAGGACAATACAAATAAGAGGGAAAAGGCAACTTTTAGAACTTTGTGCAGAGTAAAAAGTATTAGTGCAATGAATTTTTAATCAGAATATTATGAAGATGACATGATAACTAGTTAGAACTATATTCAGTTACAGTGCATGTTTTTCCTTCTTTATAAAATGAAGTGTCATGAGATGACAAGGAAGATCCATAAGGACCATAACCTCCTCTTCCCCTTGAAAGCTGTTAAAATTTTCAAATCACCTTGAAGGATATGCTTCCCAGCCTTTAGCAGTCTCAATGAGATGTCCACCTGCACAAAATAGGTGTTTTGTCAGTCTTGTCCTTTCTCAAACTGATGCTATGATTCATCACATTGAAACCGAGGCAGATTTCATGATCCATGCTCTACAAGTTTTAACAACAGAAGAACCAGTAGAGGGACATATTTCCTTAGCAGTAATGAGTCCACAGATAAGGATCGAGTTTACGGATTTGACAGACTTTTTTCAAAATCATCACAGCAGAAGTTTGAACTATTTTATGATACCTTCCACCTGCGCTATAGGGGTCAATGCAAATATGAATAATTCTACAGTCATTTCATTACTGCTGCAAATTTTGAAAACAGGACCTCTGCAGGTGAAATGGTTGGTGAAAATAAGCCCCAAGCTTTGAAATCCATGTTTCCTCTCACTTTTCCTCTTCCTCCCCTTCCCCTTTCTTCCTCTTGCTTCACCTCCAACTCTTCTTTCTTCCTTCTGCTTCTTCTTTTACCTTCTCCCTCTTCTGACCATGGCCGTGTCCAACCATGTGTCAAGCTGTGAAGCAGGTGTTGAAATGGGGATTTTTGGCAATGAGATGCATCCTACTAATCATAGATGTCTCCACTCAACATCAAAAGTTTGAAAGGCAATAAAATAGTGAAGGGGAATGGATCAGTGAGGCTTTTAAGCTTTGGAGAATCTTCAACCAACCTCATGTGCTAATAAGATCCCTCATCTCAACTTTATCTTTGCACTGTCTTGCTCTTCCCACAATATACACATTTCCAAATACTATTTTCTTGCTAAACTAACATGACATATGATAAAGAATGAACTGCCAGTGCAAAAATGTGGGTTCAAGTATGATGGCAGTCACTTTTTACAAAAAATATGGTAAGGCTAGACCAACTCCACTCCACCCCCTTCCAGGACCTTGAGAAAGTGGAACTTACACAAGGCTCATCCCCCCTTTTCCCTTTACAGTTAATTGGCAAGAATCATAAAATGAACCAAAAAGGTCATGATATTAATAAATAAGTGCACTTTATTATTTATGTGGAGCACACTTCTTCCTTCATTATGCTCTCCCCCATATTAAATACCAAACAAATATACATTGAAGGTGCCAATGTCCTCTTAACTCATTCATAAGCCTATTTTATATGATTGCTAATTAATGAAGACTATTACCAGTTTGAATTTCATTCCTTTCCTCTCTTGACAATCTCCAGACTCAAATTTGGGTTTTGAACCTTTTTCTATACTCTTTTGTGCAAAATCATGTTGTTTAGCGAATATAAAGAGATGGGTACAACAGAACAATACAATGAAAACTAAATACAATTTTTGTTTTAATTCAGCAGAACATCGAATTAATGGATATACAGCAGCATCAATGCCGACTGCATAAACTCTGACAATCGAGAGGCTAATTTGTGGTTCATCTATACTTGTGCAGCTGAGTAACTTGCTGTTTGACAATACTAGAGCCAACCAACTCAGCCAGCTGCAACTCCGTGTATTGAACAAAATACTGCTGCCCATACCTGAGTTTGTCCAGCAAGAACAACTGCTACTCCAAGTATCGAACTATCTCGAATGATGCCATCAAGTCCTTCATCTCCCCATTTACATTCTATGTTGGGAAAAAATTTACGAGCTAGCTCCACAGCAGCTCTCGCAGATTCCTACATTTACAAGTCCAAAAATATAGAAAGCAGAAAGAAACTCAAGGCAAGCAAGAAAATTACGAATAAACTGGTGGATCCAATAGGGGGAAAAAAAAATTAAGTACCTCACTACGGCTCCAAATTGCTCTCACATCCACAATATCAGCTATCTCACTTAGCCTGGGAATATATTGGGTTCGAACAAAGATTCCGGCACCGAGCACCGCGATGTGGGGCTTCGTCGTCATCTCAGACACTGCAGATCGTTAGAAACAAATGCTAAAGAACTTGAAGGAACTAATGCTATGGAAACCAACCATTAAATACAACCAAAAACGAAAAAGAAAAACGGGCATGAAAAGTAGCATTAACAAAGAAAATATAAATCCTCTCCCAAATGTTGGAAAGACATCGAGTTTAATGATGGAGAACAGAGTTCGAGAATCTGTGAAGACCTGCTTTTTCTCAAATGGATGCGGAGCGGAGAAGCTTCAGGCAGTTGAAGATCCCCTCGAGAATCAGAAAGTCAGTCTGGCTTTTCTCATGAACCAAGTAGATCCAAATGAGCAGGAAGAGTATGAATAACCCCAGTCCAAACGCCAGACAAGTTAACTACCTGCGGGTACGAAATGCTAGCGCTACGCTCATTAGTTGTGTGTATGAGCCACGCTCCAATAAAAGTATGACACGTGTCATATGTTCACTTACAATATCTAAATTTGCCACATGCCATACTCTGTTTGGAAAGTCGTTGTCAAACGAGCGTGGTGCAGACCGACTACTCATTTTCAGTTATCGTACCCACCACACGAGCTGACATGAAAGGATATTTTCGTCATTTCGACTTGCTGTCTTAGTACGTGGGGTCTGGGCCTGGGCTTATCAATCCATGGGCTTGTTTTGGGGCCTCAACTTTAATTATATTGGATGTTATGCTAAGATTGTGGTAAAACAATTCATTACCCAAAAAAGATAAATGGCCAAATGTTATCTGAGCCCGGGGCACAGGCTGTGCTCAAATACATAGGGGTGGGCAAAATTTGTTGGGTGAGTATTAACGTTTACAACTAATGGCAGTTAGTTTGATGGACTAATTATTTACTTTCAATAGTTGAGGGGGTGTCCCTATATTTTCCCTTTTTTTTATTTTCCCCCTTTGAGAGAAGAGAGCTAAGGTGTTTGAAGAGCTAGTATTTTGTTTCCATATTGTAGGCATTTCACTCAGACCACTCAATTATTCTTCAATCTCAATGGTAAGTAACTAATCGATTGAAGAATATATTTGTGGGTACATTCACTAATATATTGTTGCATTGAGAAGTATTTTTTATTGTGTGTTGGAGAACATGGAAATGTTCCCTTTTATTTGTGTAAAAGTGAATATGGTAATGTTGGAAGACAATTGTCAATGCAGTAGATGGTACCCCAACCAATATGTAGTAGAGGTCGAGAAAATTATCTCCTCCAGTTTTCTGTCTGGCCTAGTTCCCTAGTTCCCCAGTCCCTCTAATAAGGAGGGATGGACCTCAGTCAGGTAGAGTGTTTGGGCATGGGTAGGATGGTCATTACGTCCCCCTTGTTAGGGGGACTGGGCTGGGCTGGGAACTAGATGGGATAAAGATCTGTAGAGGTCTTAAGAAGTCATGGGATCCTTTCTTGCTTTATTTGAGAAAGGGTTGGGGGTTACATATAATATAGGTAAAGGTTGGCGTTGTGCGGTTGTGCCCACCCTGAGTCATTCTCTCTCCCACCCCTATGGAAATGACCCATGCCCTTCCCTATACACTTTGCTCGATTTAAGTGGGTCGCTCCATGGATCAAGAAATCGATCGGATCGCCCAATCTAATCCAATTCGTTCGTGCAGTATTACCAGGTTTAATTGGTTGATTTGGAATGATGATATCCACGAGAAAATGGGGATTTTAGGGAAAAATTCGCTCATTTTGGAGATCAAGAGGCTTCTTATAGTCTTATTATTACCAACTGAATTCAAGGTTTTTCCATCTTTGTTGTTGAATATATATATATTTTTTCATTTTGAGAGGATAATATTCGTGAGAAAATGGGGTTACCATTTTTGGGGTAGGGGAACCATCTAAAGCAAGATTTTTGGGAGCGATTGACTCATTTTAGAGATGCATCTTCAACCACCTATTCTCCCAATCGAGTTCAAAGTTTTTTCCATATATATATATATATATATATATATATATATATATATATATATATATATATATATATTTCATTTTATATACATGAATCATGTTACAATGGGTATAGATGTTTCCATCTAAGTTTAGATCTTTCTATTTTTTGAAATGTTCATTTTTTTCATTTTTATAATTTTTAAATAGGGAAGCAATTTTTTGTCCGGGAGTGTGGCCTATGCTAGCACTCCCATGTGTCTATCTCTCTCATCCTCAAAATAAGGGGACAAAGATGTCTTTTCATATGGGGAGGAGAGAGATAGACTAATGGGAGTGATGGCTTAGGCCACACTCCTAGACAGAATTGTTTTTCCCTTTTAAATATTATTTTGAACGATACTAAATCTAGCTTTAATGGAGTTTTTGCCACTTAGATTGATACAGACTGATTCTGGACCAATTCAGATAAGTATTGACCCTAACCAATCCTAGTTGTGCATCATGTGCTACTGTGCTCATAGTTCTAAGTATCGGTGTCGTATCACCTGATATAGGTGATAGGTATTGGTTTTGCTAATCATCGATATCGATACCGTGCCGATACCATATCGGTAGCACAGTACGGACAAAATGTAGAATAGTCAGAAAACTCGTTTTTTAAGGAAATTCAGTGTTATTTTTTTCCAATACAACTGACACTGGCTGATATCGTATTGGTTTTGCGGATGGCCAATACCCCTTCCTATACGGTGGACTCAAACTATGACTGTGCTCGACTTTTAACATGTGGATGATGGAATTTTCATCCTCCCACCAGTCATGTTAACATGAAGTCATGAACTGTCAAGCGATGGCACACCCGTTATTATACTCAAATATTTGGAAGTTTCTGTAACTGCGGAAATTTCTGTAACTGCCCATCCTCACCTTGAATACTTGGCGCCAATGCATATTTCCCGCCCTATTATTCATTTATTTTCTATCCTTTTATAGTTTCACTGTCCATGTTTTCGTAATGGAAAAAGTCGAAAACCAAAGAAAGGACGAGATTGAAGAAACCGAGAAACCAAAGAAAGGAAGAGATTGAAGAAACCAAAGAGAAACCAGAAATCTCCATGTTTTTTTAGGCTCCTGCTCTGAAGTCGAAACCCTAGAGATTAAGGATGTTCTACTCGCACTCCTTTCTTGCTAGGAAAAGTCCTTTAGGAACGATTTGGATGGCAGCGCATATGCAACAGATTCGAAAACCCCAAATTGTAGCCACTGACATCCCTTCCTCGGTCGGTATGTATCCATCGTTATTTATCTCATTCAACTCTTTTTAGATGTTTGTAAACGAGTTTAAAAGTTAAAATTTTGAGCAAAACACAAACTTCTCTTTGATCAGCATCTGTTTGATTTTTATTCCGAAACGAATACTTAATCTTCCGATTCTTCAGTTCATCCCTATTCCCTATTGTTCATCATCGAAAGTCGGAACGGCATCTTAAAATTCTGATTTTTATTTTTAGAAATTTAGAAAAATTTGTTCTTTCGGAGAGCCAAGAAGGTCATTCTGACTTTGTACGAACCATTCGAGTTGGAACCATCAAATGAGAACTCTCCATGAGTGCCACTTCTGTGGTATATCATGAGATGACGCTTTGTTCCTATTTCTTTGTGTTATTTGTTGGTATTCTATTATGAGAGGATGCTATGCATGCTCTTTAATCCAATCTGCGTTCAGTGTTTAAAATGTATTTCTTGAGTTAATTTGCTCCAATTGTTTTCTTCTGATGGTGCCTTTAGATTCTATAATGTTCCCTGAAGTCCCAATTGCGCTGAGATTGTCAGCGCACCTTCTATTGGGTGTCGTTCGGATATATTCAAAGAAGGTGGAGTATCTCTGGCGTGACAGCAATGTAATGTGGCGGACAATAAACACTGTCTTTGGCTCAGCAGATGTTAATCTACCAGAGGATGCAACTCATGCTCCGTTTTACGCTGTCACTTTGCCAGAGACATTTGAGCTTGATGCTTGGGACTTGGATGCCGAGTTCTCTCTTAACGTGTAAGATTTTTTGGGTCTCGCCATCCTGTGTGTATGTTATGTTCTGTACCAACTTGTTGGTTGAAATTTGTATTTTGCTTCTCAGATCACCATATAATCATCTCAAGAGTCGTGAAGAGATTACACTGACAGGTTTTGGTCTTGGATTGATGCTTACATTTGAGAACTTTTTTTCTTTCTTTCTTTGTGAAAACTTATTTGAATTGCACGTATGTTCGAGTAAATGTTTGGTTTTATATTGTCCACAGATCAAATCCCTGCCGAAGGAGATCCTTATATTGCCTTCTTCATTGATGAGGTCCAAAGTCTAATGAAATTTTGTGTCATTGATATGTGTTGTTTCTGATATTTTGAATCCCAAGTACTGTTCAACGCTTGACAGGGACTTTTGCTCTTTATAGGATTTTAGAATGGATATTTCTCCCCCTGCAGAGATTCCTGAAATTAGTCCAATGGAAGAAGAGTATGCTTCTTTTATATCTTGTGATTTGCTTGCTCTTCTGAATTTTGTGGAATTAAAAAAAGACGGAAATAACATGATATCTTTTTATGTAGTGCCCCCTATTCAACTCCAGCAGACAATGGTGTGGGTGTTTCTGATCCTGGTCCAAGTGGTCAAGCAGAAGAGTCCAGTCAGAGGGATGCAGAAATGCCTACCTCCCAAGGCCTTCCGGAAATTGAAGTTATTCGTGATGCTGTTCATAACTTTAGATCAGAAGACTTTCCAGAGTTGCCAGAGCTCAGTAATGGTGCTTTTGAACAAAACAGGCAATTCGACCAGAACATGAGTGGGGAAAAGGCTCTTTCTCCAATTATGGAGGAGATGCTAGTTTCTGGAGGACAATCTGAACCATTTCAGTTACAACCAGAACCACCAACCTCTGTTGCTTCAGAAGAGGCTGTTGAGGGTTTTGATGCACATTTTTCACTGGGTGGGTTCACCATGAATATCATTACAATATATATATGTTTGTTCTATTTTACTGGGTTAAAAGAGAATTCCATTCGGCCTTTCCATGATATTGGTTTCTCATGATGCAGGTCATATGTCACCTGGGCTGGTGATTCAACCAACGCCGCCTATTGAGAAACAAAAAGCTAGACCAAGGAAGAGAAAACAGGTGTTTGATCAGTCTGTAGTGTTGTCGAATAAGTAAGTGTTATTTTTTTTTCTTAGTGTAAAGTTCTCGTTTACTCTTATACTCATCATTGGTTATGGAATTTCATGTTTTTAATTTGGGTTTTATAGGTTCATGAAGGAGAGCCTCAAAGACCCCAGTCGTCTGGTGCACCGTCGTAAGAAGCTTCCTTGCACAGATTTGGATGTTTGGAGGTTCAACAACAGGTTAAGGATGGAGAATGTCTTCCTTGAACCATCAATTTCTGGTGAGTGATTTCCACTTTGCAGGCTGAATCTTGGTACTTCACCAATTCCAGTCTTTGGAACTGATTTTATGAGGATCTGGACATGTATCTTTCTGCAGGTTTGTGTACAAATCTTCAAAACATATATAAGAAGGATTTCATTTCTTCCAGAGTTGGTTCAATTCCCACAGAGGATGCTCCTGCTGAGTCGAGGGGTGCACAGTCTCCTGCTCCCATACCTGACCATGAGATGGAAATTGAACACCTTCGATTTGAGGAAGGCCATGTTGGTCTCAGTTCCATTCCTGAATTGATGCCTTCCTCACCTGGATTGGTGCCTTCTCCATCAGTAAGAGACGAATTCACTCCCATCCATGCCAGTAGTTTAGGGCCCTCAGAAATGTCAGCTGGAACTGAAGTATTGCCAACACCGGATCTAGAGGGATTTACCAAACCACCCAGCACTGAGCCAGGAACACCAATGACTCGTTTCGAGGATCATTTCACTCTCAGAGATGATTTTTCAGTTATTCCAGAGTTGCTGAATTCTGCAGAAACAGATGTGAGTTGTGTGTGTTGTGTGAGGGAGATGGATCCTGCAAGCACTAAATGCAGTATGTTACTGATTCAATGGTATTTTCTCATGCAATGTAGGACCTAAATTTTCTGGAAGCATATGACACACCAGCTAGTAAGCTACCTGGTATGCCAAAAAAATTTCCATCCCATATGCAGTTGCTTTGAATGATTTCCTGATTTGCATAGTGTTTTGTTCCATTTTGTTTTTGGAAGCTTATTTTCAAATGATTAGTGGAATAACATTTAGAAGCTTAAATGTATTTAAGTGATCTCCATCTGTTGTGATAGTTAGATATTCTTAGTGAAATTCCCATTTCTGTTAACAGGGCACAGACAAAATGAAGAAATTGACACATTGTCTGTAAGGACCAGGTAGGCATTTGTATTTTAGACCTTAAGATCTGAGTAGCATTTTATAATCTCTACTGGCCTTTACATGTTTGAATTGAATGACCTGCAGGGCTGTGGCTCAGTATTTGAGAAGGCAGTCGCCTTCAACCCCAAATTCAAGGGGCCCATCAGGAAGCCTTAGCTTGAACAAGATTTTAGAAGGAAAAACCAGAAAATTAAGTGCGCGGATGTTCTTTGAAACACTGGTAGGCTTATTAGAAGTTCTATTTAAAGATGCAATTGCAATATTTCATGATTCCCTTCCATACAAAATTTGTCTGTTAATACTATTTTTTTAGGGGGGGGGAGACCACTTGATTTGTATCTTTTATATTTACATATTGTACCTTCATATAGTTGTGTCTATCCTTAAAATCGTAATCTCAGAAATGCTATTTTGGTCAACAAACTTCTTGTATTACACCATGAAGAATGACATAGGAGTAATTGTCAGCAAGTGATCACTCTGACTGCCTAAGAAATGTGATTTCCTGCCGAAGTTGGTGAACTCTAAATTTCAATATTCTTTCAATTGGTTCTCGGCTGTTGCATTGCTTATTTCCTTGGCAGCCCTCAAAAACGAGAAACCCCTACTAGACAGACTGTGATCGGTGCAAAAACTATGACATAATACCTTTTTCTTGTCAAAAGTTATAACATGTCTTTGATTCTGTAACTCAATAATTAATCTAGCCTACCTTAGTCTGTCCTCCAATTTACATTTTAGCAGACTGGGACTATTCCAAGTGGTTAATTTTGTCATACTTTAATGTACCAATCTAAATATTGGAGCTAGCATTGATACTGAACTGATACACACAAGGTAAATCTCTCACATAAAATCACTAACCCTGATACACTTCACAAGTGATTTCTGAATACATTGTTGTTGCTGAAGCTAAGAGCAAATCGACACATAAAATTTTAGTACAGAAAAAGATAAGCAGCCTCAATACGTTGTCATTCTTCATGTGATGCTCCAAAACAAACACCAGAATTTTGACAGGTTCTAACATTAAGCAGTCTGATAAACCAACTCTTGTTAGCTTATTTCCTCTGTTTTTTGGTGGAAGGAGGGCTAAACTGGTAGCTTTTTTCTCCAAAGCTGAATATCTTGTGTCTTTCAAACAACCTCCCTTTCCACTTTGGTGTACCTTTGAAGATGGAAAATGTAAGTTTAATTATTTTTTCCCAATAGGTGGTATCAGAGCCATGGCGTGGCAATTCCAGTGTACCTCCAAGAATGGATAAAATCCCTTGGGGAAGATCTCAATCCCCACATGTGCTCTAGTGTGCAGGGGAGATTTTTGGGGTTCCATGCAAAGGCAACAATCCCACATCGGATGTGAAGGCTAATAAGGACTTGGGCACCTTCTCCTTAACGGCTAGTTTTTTATGGTGAGTTCTACCCGAGTCCCAACAGCATGTCACCCATATATACAGGAAAGATCAATATATTTTCCAGTACCAACATGAAAGTGAATAGTTGATTCATTCCTACTTATATTACTCAAATAAGAGAGAGGATGGAACTACCTCCCCCTCTCCCTCCTTTGGATAACCATGGAACTGACTTTGTTTATAATGATAAGTGGATGGTAGGGTACTCGATTAAACGAATTCATTGGTGATTTGGTCAACCCATCACTAGTCAAAACCTTAGCCTTGTGTTTTTGAAGTTCATACTTCAGATAGAGGCTTTTAATGCAAGACATGGGTTTTTTTTTTAATTGGGGATTGATACTTTATGCAACTTCTTGTGAATGTACTTGTTCTCTAATTGCATAGAACTCATTATGAGGGTTTAATAGATGTTGGGTCTTTGCTTGGGGTGTCTGTTCTTGTCTCATAATGTGACTAGTTCTTCGTCTCAGTTTTGGCAAGCTTAGTGCACAAGATCAAAGTTGTATTTCTCATCTAATTCCTTATTGCTAGTGCAATTGTTTCTAATATACTTCTGTTCTTTATTGCTATCCATATCAATCTTCAGTGTTGGAATTTTCTTTTGACAATTTAAATCCATTTCGTTCAGAAAACTATGTTCTAATCTCTCTTGAACCATCCTCAGTCTGTGTGTTCAGTTGCAAAACTGTATCTTTGTTCTCATAATGTTGATGGTTGATTTTATTCGAAAAAATGTTGATTAGAGTTGTGATTGTATATTTTAGGGGATATATGATTATATTATCAATGAATTGTAGGTTTTGAAGAGTTATGGGCTAATCGACGTACAACAAGAAGTACCTTATGGTGACGTTATTTTGAAGTTGACTCGAAAATTTTCAAAAGCTCAACTTTGAGGTCATATTCCTTTGACATGATTGCAGGCCTTCATGTACATATGTAAGTAACCAAGCCCTTGGTAGGACTGATGCGTGATATATTATCTTTTTTCAATCTTCTACTGAAATCAGAGTAGAATTACAGTCTGAACCATGACATTGTTCAATAAATTAAACATAATTTAGTAAATGTTGCTTTGTGGGAAAGTGGTCATCTTGTTAAAGGTTTGAGATTTAAATTTGTGTAGAATGCATTGGAAGCCAAAGAAACCATCAGGCCACATGCAGGCTACTTAAACTTACATATTATGTACACCTTACTGAATTGTTAAAACCTTAAAATGTCTTGATGCGACTGTAGAACTTATGTGCTTTATTGTCTCAATAGTTCAATTGTTTCGTTCAGTCTGATTTTTGAAACACTGATTGACATCTAATTGCTCCTCTTCATAAAATAGACAACCTACTGCAGCATTACCTCATTAACTTTGACCAGATTACTGGAATACCTCTTCAAATGCATAAATTATCAATACTGTTCCTTGTTATTTAACCCCATCTAAATGCCATTGAAAACAATGCACTCATTTCCCTGAGTTACTCAAATGACCAGAATGATTTTTCTGACATGTGAGAAGCATGTGCCTATTGTAAAAGCTGTAATTCACCGATATTGAAAATGCAAATTCTTAATATTTCTTTATTCTCATTCAAAGAATCAAAGGGCTTGGTTGGGTGTTAGAATTGTTCTTCCTGGTGCATATTCTATGTAAAAACTGGTTCCATTGATTTCTTCTCAGTGCCATTTTAGGTTTCAAAGTTTGTCTCTCTGTTTGATTAGCTTTTCTAACATTACTTGCGAGGAAAGTGTCCTCTTAAAATCATGTTACTGGAACGGCAAATCCTTTGTATTTCATTCACTAAACATTCAAAGAGTCAGAAGCTTGGCTGGACATTAGATTTATATTCTGTGATGCTTATTTTGTGAGTTCTGATTCCATTGATTTCCTGCCTGAGCCATTCAAGGTTTCAAATTGAATGTAGATAAAGAGATAAATATGTAAAAAGCATCTACGCTTTGATTTGGTGTTTTGTATTGTAGAAACCAGAATTTTTTCCTTTATATTTGGGAGCTTGAGATAATTCTTTGTTTCAATGAATTGCAGTTATGTTTATACAGGAGTATTGATGGAATCTACTCTCTAAGTGCAAAATTGAGCTGCAACCAGGAAAGGAAAGCTGTTAATTTTTAAGGCATTTATGGGTACTCCAACAAATTATGCTAAATTATTGTAGTAATCTATACCTAGGAAGCAAAGTTGACAAAACTTGGAAAGCTTTTCTGGTATGTGGTCGATCATATTGAGAATTGTCTGGGGCATTCAAGGCTGCATACCATCAGATATGAGTTTATTTACCTCAGCATTCATGTAAGTCGCTTCAGCTCTAATGACACTTCTCTTATGAAGTGTTTTGTAAGTCATGTACACATGTCCTGGAATTCACCAAATGCAGCTTGAATATCTAAACCAAGTAAAAAATAATCTCACCCAACCATTGGAATATCAGCTGCCATTTATTTTCTTAGTTGAAAGAACTTCACTTAAATTAGATCATTTGGTTTTTTCTTTTTCCTATTTATTTTAGTTGTTGAAAGATCATTGGATGTTTGGCTGTAACTGGATTTTTTTTTTCGGTGACAGTTGTGTCTGGATTATTATTTCCAAGAAACTAAAAGAAAATAGCTCTTGTAAGTAGTATCAGGGCCAGATCGTTCCAAGATCCAGATCGGAATTGGCCATAATTGGACTGGAAACTGAGGGAAATAATCTGAAACCTTAGTTTTGGTATTGGATTGGTGGATTAGGCCCGATCCACCGGAATATTTTTCAAGTCTGTCTTTTTTTCTTTTTCTTTTTTAAAACCCTCTAGTAATGCATGATTATTGCATGGTATATAACGTTTTGTTTCAGATTGATGAGCCACATAATAAAAGGCTCTGTTTGGTATGTATTCTTGAAATGAAACAGTTATTCTTATGGATCTGAGTTTTTTTCCACTCTTGGTGAATGGATGGGTTGATGGGCGTAAAAGGGATCACTAGGGTGTTTTGGGAAAATTTAAAAACCCTAGACATAGGATCATGTGAATTTACCGATCAACTCACAGTGAATTTAATGTTTTTAGAAAATACTAAAACCCTAGACACAAGATCATGTGAATTTATCATTCAACTCCCAGTGAATTTAAAAATCTCATTCCAATGATTCTCCTTAAAAAAAAATAAAAAAATCCAGTTCGACCTTGGAATCTACTTTTGTATGCGGACGACACGTAGAGAGAGACGGTTGAAATTACCGTTATTTATAAAAACAGGGATGAGAGAACTTCTCATACTCTTATTCCTCAATTATTTGATAGGCGCAGACCAGTACACACATTGAAGCGTTCAAAAGCAAAAGTTGAAACAGCTACCCATGGGGTCCACTCCACGATACCAGCATAGTACACGTGTAAGCACCAGGGGATACATGATACGTTGTCCGCCCATATGGGCCTATGGGCTCGTTGGCCTTTTGGTTGGCTTCCGATCCATACTTTTGTGTCTCTTGTATAAATAAGGAGCATGGTAGTGGTAGATTCTTTCAAGATCTAACTCTGAAGCTCTGAGGTTCTTAGTTCTCAAGTCTCAACACAAAGAGAGATCCAAATTCTAATTGATTCCAAACCTGTAAAGCTCTTCTGCAATTCTCTTGTTGTTGTTCTTGTGTGTTTGTGATAGCTCCTGGGGTAGATCAATAATGGCGTTGATGTCAGTTCTCTTCAGCTGCTTTGGGCCTTCTTCTTCTTCCTCCCGTGTCTCCAACGAATTGATGGAAGCTGCTGATCAACGAAACCAGAAAAAGTCTGATCAGAAAGATAAACCAGTCAAAGCGAAACCAAAATCTGGAGCTCCAATTCCACTTTCTTACTTTCCCGTTAACTCAAACCTCTCTCGCCTGTAGCATTTCTTCTTTGTTGTAATAACTGTCTCTGTCTCTGTTACCATGAAATATGCAGAAATGAAAAACCCCTGGCAGGGGTAGGTTATAGAGTACTTTTGTGTTTGTGTTTCTATAATGGCTGTTTAATTTCAATCTGCATATTTTGTTACTTTTTTTTGGAATCGAAAACTCTTAACATAACAGGATTGCATGCAGGAATTAAGTACAGATTTTTTTTGTTTTTGAATTTGTTGACAGATCAGGCCGATTCTGGAAATCACCTCGGGAATTGATTCTGGGATGCTGGAATAGAAATTGGTTCATTTTCTAGATTTTCAAATTCAAAATTCTTGGTTTATTCACTATATTAAGAGAGAGGGATGGACAGGTTACCTCACATTTTTATTCGTATCATACATTTCTAGAATGGGAGAAGAGTTTTGATGACTGTTTATCCAAATTCGTATTTCAATTTCCTTCATTCCTTAGAAACTAAGAAAAGAACTAGAAAATGTGAGAGCAAAGTAAAACAATTGAGGCAAGAATCTTTCACAATTAAGTAAAAAAAATTCAAAATGATCAAGGATTAAGTTCTCCTTCACCCTTTGGCCCCCTTAAATTACCATTATTTAATAAGGATTTGTTATGCAGAATATGCCCTGCGTCAGATGGGATAGATGAAAAGATTCTTTCTTCACCATGGGTGGGGAGTAATTGGATCCAATGATCGAAGGGTATTTAGAGACTTACATTATCTAATTACAAGTAGTAGGGGTGTCAAAAATAAAACCGAACTGGTCAAATTGACTAAACCTATTCGTACAGGCGTGAACCGAACTGATTTCTTATCAGGCCGGATTTGGTTTGGGGTATGATAAAACCAGTTGAAAATGACCGAATCGAGCCAAAACTACAAACCGGATCAAAATCGATAAGGCTTTGATTTGACCAACCCTAAGAACCAATTGACTGTCTTGTCAATTTGGAAATGATCAAAATAACGACTGGACCGTCCGGAAGTAGTGACGCAACGGCAATGGGGTGGACTGTTGGAGTCTGAAGTCTAAACTCTAATACAAATGTGTGATATTGGGAATCCCTTATTTCATCATTGCTCCAATCAGAATCAGCCACTTGTAAACTTCCCACAACAGTTCGTAACTCGGAGACGAAACTATTGCGTAGCAACGTTCAAGATTTTTGATTTTTATCTTTTGGGGATAGAAATAAAGTGCGCAGGAAAAGCGCACCAAGAAGTGGAAAATAACCAGTCAATCCATCCTGCTAAGGAGACCGCCTTCCTGGCAACACAGATCTTTTATGGCGTGCTGCCCTGTCCTATCTGTGTTGCGTAGATACAGGGTCGCGTGTAATGATCGCTTTATTTCCATTCAGGCAGGGGTAAGGCGATCAATGCACGCCACCTTGTGTCTAGAACAGGCAGCCCGCACCATAGAAGATCTGAATCCCGGGTCAAGGTGTCAGCCATGCTATTAATCTACCAGAAAATATGCAAAAAATTACAACGAAGGATAACCGTTCAAGATATGAAAATGGGAATGGGAAGAAGACAATATCTACAAGGCCCTGACCAGAAAACGTGCTTAAAAAAATGGCCATTAATATACCTAAAATATATACTTAATGGCTAAGCAAGCAATCGCCAGCCATTCTTATATTTATTTATATGTAGTAATCAGAATGGTGGATATAGATCGAAGAAGGAAGAAGGCTCAGTCAAGAAGTAAAGATCAACGATCAGTGGAGATCGATCAGAATAATGGGTTTCTTATCGTTCGTTTATTCTGTTTTCTGTGGTCGTCGATCCTCTCGTATTTCAGGAGACGACATGAAATGCGCACCCAATAAACCCAAAGCAGATCATGAAGCTCGAGCTCCAGTTCCAATTCCAGTTTCTTACTTTCCTGTCAACTCAAACCTTTCTAGCCTTTAGTTTCTCTCTCACTCATCTTTATCCAGATGGGTTCTTCAAACTTGCTTAATTTAGATAGAGGTTAGAGGTTAGAGAGGGTGCATTAGACAATAACCAGAAATCCATGGATTAATAAATACTTAATTATCGTTTTTTTTGTGTGTCATGGAATTAATTAATTAATAAAGCTTATATTCATTTTCTTTTCATATGTGATTCTGCTTTCAAATTCATGTATATATCAAGTTATCAACCTTTATACTTTTTCTTATAGTCTTCTCATGAAGAAGATGAAAATAATAATTCTCCAAATTAATGGTAATGGTGCACATTAGTCGACCCCATTAAGTTGGTGCACATTGTAGATAATAGACCTCGTTGTTGGGATATCCACGCATAAGACTGAAAAATAGTCCCACATCGAATATGAATGAGGATGAGACCCAAGTCCCTATCACTCGTTAGAATGTGTAGGGAAAGAGAGAAACGGGGAGAGGGAGCCGCAATTGTGAGTCACGTCCTCTTTTAAGGTGGAGCTTATGCTATAATAGGGGGGACCGAATGGGGATCCAACCCTAATGGGTGTGCCCCACACATTGCCCCTTGTGGACATAAACAAGAGTATGCGCAGAGAATATTCATGAACGATTCACAACCGCTCAAATGGAATCCTAATTTTCTAAGACACATAAAAGGTCAGGGAGGAAAGAAAGAAAAAAGAAACCGAGCCCAGAAAATCATGATCCAACTTTTGCATCCGACTTAGAAATTGTTTTTAAGATGTGGGAATTTCTAGATTCTGAGTAATTTTGTACTCAATGTAATAGAGAGGCTCTCCCAACTAGCCAAGAGTGTGGATGAATAAAGTGAGAGTACTTTTGAAAGATTTATTATCCAAAAGAAAAGAGGTATTTTCAATCTATTTATATTTTCAATATCAACATCCAAGAAAAAAACAGACGAAAATTTAATGTTCTATTAATCTATGTTTGGATTGTATTTGATTAGGATATACTTAAGTATGGGAGGGGGGGTGAGTGTTCATGTACGTGAGCGTAAGTGAACAACTTACAATCGTTCAGATAGAATATTCTCACAGAATAGATTCCATCTAAACAGTTGTGAGTTAACATTCCCTGCACTATTAAGAGCATGAGAGAGTCAAAGAAAAATTAACCATATGATGGAATGTGGCATCCTTTGAGGATGACGTACGATTGTATGATTGACTGAGAAGCCCCCATCACTTTTATTGTTTTGGGAAGACAGAGTATCAGAAAAATCTAAATTTTGATGGGGAAAGAGAACGCCACTCGGTCGTGCAGTGCACGTTACTCCGTCTTGACACAGGAGTGTACAAAATTACAACCTCACCCCATGGAACCCCGAAAATGATCAGGATGTGGTGGTCATTTTGCGCGTCTCTGTACCATGATACAGAGGCGGCGTGTCTGGTGCAACCAGCTGCCGTTTTTCTCCCTTTTTGATATTACAAATTCTGATTTTTCTTAAACCTTTATAATATTCTTTTCAATTATTGTAAAATATATCCCATCAAATCAATGGGAGCTTATGTGTTACAACAAACATGGAAACACAATTATGTAGAGATAAATGGAATTGAGCTCCATTTAGTTAAGAAATAAAAATAAAAGATGAAGAACAACGGAAACACCTCAGACCTCATAGGTTTTAGGACCCGGATCCTTTATAGCGCGTCAGCCCTTTCAGCATACATCCAACGTTTGGGAGCATTTAAGCACGCACTTGAGTTCCTCTAGTATTTGGATGTACGCTCAAGGGTCTAGCACGCTGGAGAGGATTTTTTTCTTAGGTGTTATCCATATCAATATGACTTTTAAACTAGGAAACAATCTTTCCACAAAAAGTGGGGGTAAGGCTGCATACATATGCCCCTTGGGTACGCCCTTTTTTTTAATATGGGTTTTAAATATAGGACCAAGTCTTTTTAAAGAAACAATGAAGGGGAATCTCCTGACCGTGGTTTTCAGATAGATGGGAGAGGGTATCACATCATAGTTGGGGGGGGGATATGTTTGGCCATTAATAAAAAAAGATGTATTTTAGGACCTGAGGATGGTGGCTGAACCCTTCCACATGGAAAAGGAAAACTTTCTCCTCAAACATATATAGAGCTGTCAAATTAATCAAAATATCACATTACCACAATCAAACAACTGCTGTACTAAGTGGTTTTCTTTAAAGCTATGTTTGGAAGCTAAGAAAAGAAATATCATAATAAGACAAAAACTATTTACGATGATATAATGATTGATTTATGTGTGTATCTTTCTCCTCAAATCTAAATTTTTTTTTTTTAAATTTTTTCTTTTCTTTTCTTGACATCCAAAAGAGCCTACAACTTGAGCAACTTAAGCATTCTCATGTCTTCATATGCTCGAGGAGATAGAGATATAATCCTACATCAATTTATTCATATGCTTGAGGAGATATCAGTTTCTTCACTCCCCCAAACATTAAAGAGGATAACAAAGGGACCTGAATTCTTTACCTTAAGATAAGGTGAAAACAACTTTTCAAGAATATATAAGCAGCAAGGACCTTTATTTTTTGAAGAAATCGATGTAAAACTACAACTTTATAAAACTTAATATCTCAACAGATTACGATTGAAATGAAATCAGAATCTTCTGCGAATCTCCACTTAATTACTTGGAATTAATTTTCTGGTTTATGCCGCCCTTATTTTGGATGTATTGGGGATTACCAAAGTATTATTAATGTTTGACAGAAGTGGTGTTGAGATCTAAAATAGTGTGTTTGGGTTGCAATCAGACAAACCCTAAGAAGTAATTGACAAAGTCATGCATGTTAGTTTTGACATTTTCAAAATTACAAAACTCGATCTAATACAAATTTGTAACTTCTTTTATCTCATCATCATCGCTCCAATCAAAAACAGCCACTCGCCATAGTCGCAATTCAGAGACGAAACTCTCACGAAGCTGCAACGTTCAATAAGAAGAGAGATTCTTAATGGCTAAGCAAGCAATCACCATTCTTCTGTATATATACATGCAGTACTAATCGATCAGAAAGGCTTCAATTCATTCCAAGGTGACTTTAATCAGTAATATTCAAGAAGTAAAGTTATCAGATCAAAAAATGGGTTTCTTATCGTTCGTTTCTTCTGTTTGGTGTGGTGGATCCTCTCGTGTTGCAGGAGACGACATGAAATGCCCCCCGACAAAGAAACCCAAAGCAGATCATAAAGCTCGAGCTCCAGTTCCAATTCCAGTTTCTTACTTTCCTCTCAACTCATACGTTTCTCGCCTTTAAATAGTTTCACTCTCATTCCATCCATGTCGTTTATTTTTTTTGTAAATTCTTGGAATTAATAAAGCTTATATTCATTTTATTTTCTTCTGTAATTCTGCTTACAAATTCATGTATATAAAGTCTTGTACATGGTGAATAATTAGTGTGATTTTGTAAACTGAGTGAGGACAATTATCGTCTACGGTTCCCTAGTTCCTCTCACAAGAGGGGGGTGGGATCCACATGGGGCACCTGACCGAACAGTCTACCCAGGTGGGGTCCACCCTCCTCTTGTGAGAGGAACTAGGGAACCGCACCGGTCAGGGAATCGTACATGAAAAAAATTCGTCCTTATTTCGCCTTGTCTAGTTCCCTGCCCGGCTTAGTTCCCCAATGCCTCTAATAAAGGTGTGTGGGGGGGGGGGGGAGGAATTGGACCCCACCCAGATAGAGTGTTTGGACAAGAGTAGGATGATCATTGTGGCCCCTTGTTAGAGGCATTGGGGAATTGCACAGGACAGGGCATTTGAGGGCATTGAAATGAACGATAGGAGCTTGCAAGTCATGATATTGTTGTTACCAATGGAATAACTCAGGGTCAATCAAGGCCAACCCGGCCCTGAATCTTGGCAGGGCTGGGCCTAGGTCGAGGATTTGGGTAGGGCCGGGCTGGGCTTGGGTCTATTTAAGACTCCCAAGTTTGGGCTGGGGTTTTAACATGCCCGGCACGTTGATATCGATTACGGCCGATTCTGATTGGAATCGACTACAGATTCGATTCAAACTTAGCGATGTGACCTTTCGCAAGTCGAAAAGACGAAAGTGGAAAGCACAGTAGCACAAGGGTCCAAATGAATCTGACCCTATTAACGTCAAAATTCAGAAAGTGTTCTTAATCTTCGCTTTCGTTTTTCCCGTCTCTGCATAGGTATTAATATGTTCTTTCTTACTCTTTTATGATTCTTTGTCTGTTAATTCTCTTCTTAATTTCTCTGTCTTTGATTTTCTAGTATGGTTCTCGTCAATCGACTCCCATCTCTCTCCGCTTCTCATTTCCATTCTTCACTCCTCTCTAGAAAACCCCATTCCATTAATCTTCAGAACCTCTCTTGCTCTTTGTCCAACAAACCTCACTCCTCGTCATCATCTTCTCCCTTCACAGAAAAACACTCCCTCGAGAGATACCAAAGAGATAGCTGGTTATACAAAGACCCATCTCTCAATTTCTCTTGTTCTCTCCCAATCGATTCCAATTCCACTCGAGAGATCGACATAGCCCTGCAACTTCCCGAGCTGAAGAAGCTACTTCAAGTTTTGAAAGAGAAACGAGAGATTGAAGGGTCGAATGAGAGAAATAGAGGGCCTGGAAATGTGTTCTTGGTCGGGACTGGGCCCGGAGATCCGGAGCTATTGACGCTGAAGGCGTTGAGAGTGATTGAAAGTGCTGATCTTTTGTTGTACGATCGGTTAGTGTCCAATGATGTTTTGAACTTGGTCAGACCAGATGCAAGGCTACTTTATGTTGGCAAGACTGCTGGTTACCATAGCCGAACTCAGGTCCTTTTCTCTTCCTGAACTTCCTCACTTAATTTGGATCATTGGCTATTTCCTTGCTGAGAATCAAATTCGTTCACCGATTTCCTGTGTTGCTATGGAATTTGGTTGGAGGTATACTTATTAGAATCTGGGGTTTGACCTTGCAACTGGGTTTCATAGATTTTTTCTTCTGAAAAGATAAATTGGTTTCGCAGGAAGAGATCCATGAGTTGCTTCTGAGTTTTGCAGAAGCCGGTGCTACTGTTGTTCGGCTAAAAGGAGGGGATCCATTGGTAAGTTTTTACTCTGACAGAAGCAGCTCAAAGAAATTAACTTGCTGATGTTATTGATTCCACTAAGCGGGTATTGTTTGAAATTGTTGCTTGGGTTACTAGGTATTTGGGAGGGGTGGAGAGGAGATGGATTTCTTGCAACAACAAGGGATTCAAGTCAAGGTTATTCCAGGTACAACAGAATAACAGAATAGTTTCCCATCATTTAACTGTAACTGAAGCAGAAACTACTTAAGTGGAATACTAGTTTCATCACTGAAGTTATTATCACGCAGGCATTACAGCTGCTTCAGGAATAGCAGCAGAATTGGGAATTCCATTGACCCATCGGGGTGTTGCAAATAGTGTTAGATTTCTCACAGGGCACTCAAGGAAAGGAGGTACTGATCCTCTGTATGTGGCAGAGAATGCAGCAGATCCTGATTCAACCTTGGTTATATACATGGGCTTGTCCACTCTCCCATCTCTTGCTCAGAAGTTGATGCATCATGGTCTACCATCTGATACACCTGCTGCTGCAATAGAACGAGGGACTACCCCTCAACAACATGTGGTGAGTGAACAAGGTTGATAGTTTTTCTTTAGTTTCAACTGTGTGTGTATTGAACTCCATGGATTCTCCCTGTGGATTATTTAATATGTGCTTGTTAGGTATCTTTTACTAAGAACTACTCTATGAGACCTGGGCAACCATTAATTTCACATCTATTTGAACCTTGATGTAGGTATTTGCAGAACTTAAGGATCTCATCGATGAAGTTACATCAGCAAACTTGGTTTCTCCAACCCTAATCATCATTGGGAAGGTTGTCGCACTCTCGCCGTTCTGGCCCCACTATTCAAAAGAAGCAGCTATTTTGGTGGAGACTCAGTAGTCAAGTTCAGGATATCCAAGAAAAGGAACAGTGGTATTTATGTTTGAAACACGGTTTTAACTGAGGCCTTCCAACTGCGGCGCTGTAATCGGTGTCGTTACTTGCACATCGTGGAGGCACATTTGTCTGGGTTGTCTTCTACCTGGTTGAATTGGAGCTAAGTGGAGCTGCTGTTGCAGCTGGAACTGGACATGGTCTGGGATTTTTGTTATGGTGCCAATGAGTGTGTTATTGTCCACATTGCATCCAATAAATGGAAGGAAGAATCCCATGAACTCCATTGATATGTGGAAATTCCCTCCAGGTCTGCAACCAGGGGGCGAAGAAAAGCTTTATCATGCTCTGTGTTCTTGCTTGCAAGTATCTCTAGAAGATAAGTGTGTTTAAGTTTTAAGGATGGATGTCTTTATGACAACCATTGGTTCCTTCTCGTTGTGTTTGAGGTTTCCTCTGTCAGTTTCATTAGGTTAGGTGATGTTATAGAGTATGATCGCTGTATCAAATATTGTGAGAGTTGAATTACTTATTCTCATTCTGTTTTAGCAGAAGTACTGTTCTACTGCTGTTACCATCTATCACCAAATAAATTAAAATGCTTTGCTATTCACTTCATTCATCCCACTGTATTTAGAATACATCCTCTGTTACATAAATGAAACACTACCTGTTTATTCAAAACTGCAAAAACATGATACGCACGTATGCTGCTCGAAAATGTGGTTGTAAAATCTAGAGATAATCCTCTAAGTATACAATGTCCAATCTCATGCATCCACTGTTGGCACAATGAACAGGAGATTCTACCGACTTTACCCTCTCCAATATTCGATTATAGCTGCCAAAAGGTTTGATGACTTGCTTTCTCCTTTTCTTTCTAAGGAGGATGCTCTCATCCATTCCCATTCTAGGAATTTAAGAAATAAATATGTCCATCACACACGCACACACACTTATGTGAAACTGAAAGGAGCTGGAAGGTAGAAAGGTAAGATACGTGAAAGGCCGGACAGCTTGTATTGTGGTGGATTAACTTCCGGAGAAAAAGCAAGGAGCTTACTTACCTAGGAGATAAAAGGGGGAAGGAGGAAGATAGTGGGTGTGATATAGAGAACTTCATCTGCATCCCAAGCCACTGTAAGGTGAACATTTAGTAGATCGTGGACAGGATTGTCATTGGAATGGAAAAAATTGAATGCACTAGCTTGTGTTGATCCAAAATAAGCATTCACAGTCAAATACATTCCAATCCATAAGCAATCAACTTAGCAAATTTAGTAACCTTCAGAAAATGGATAAACTCCCCCTAATTTGAGTGAAAAAACATCACTGAGGTTTCTAGTTAAGGTGTTCTTAAATAACCTAAGTGTCTTTTTCGTATTGCAGATGGAGATAAGACTGAAACACTCTACTGCAAGAGGGAAACCTTTCATCCATGACTTAAGTTGTTTGTAAAATAGAGCTTACCTTTGTAATACTACCATGTCGACTATCCATGAGTTCTCTTAGCCGATGCAGTGAAACAAAAGTATCATCACAGACTTCCTATCCGCATTTGCATTTGCATTCCTAGTCTATGGACGATTGAGAAGAACATCTTTCTCTGTTTCCCATAGCAACGCCCTCACGACTAAAACATTGAAAAATGAAAGTATGACACATAAAAGGAAAGAATAGACTCGAAAGCTAAGAGCTAGACACATGATCAAAGAAACCATGGAATGGAAAGTATGGGTTACAGCTTACAGCATGAACTATTTCGTTTTTGGGCAACCAGGAAAATAAAAATAAGGCATCACCAAAAAATCCAAATAGATACTTAAGTATTAATTCACAATCCGACAGGTCTGGATCAATCATCTTCCTTTTGATAGTCAAAGCAGGTAATGTCTTCTTTAGTGCATGCAGATTGTAGATTCAATATTCTCAATGGTAAATCATTAAGAAAGGAAGAAAGCCAAACAAAAGATAGAACAAAAAAGACCAACTTAATTGGAAAAGATATGGGGAGGAAGAAGCCAGAAGAATAGGAGAAACGGAGAAGTACCAAAATAAGAAGATGCATAAATCGCTGCAACTTGGCCATTCTTTAACTCCTCTTCTGACACTGAACTGGCACTACAACAAAATGAAGGATTAGGGGCTTTTTCTTAAGCAGTGGTTGACATAAACACTACCTTTAGTGGCTTTTTCACTAAAAGTCCCTGTTTAGGGGTGGTGTCCTGTTTTTAGGGTGTTTTCGTTCGTACCCCCTACAATTGATTTCCAAGGGCATTTATTCTTTAAATTTTCATGGAATTTGTTTAACTTAAAACCATGCTTTGGGGGATATATTCTCTCCAAATACTTTTGCCTCTATGTTATCTCCGATCCAAAGCTTCATTGTTCTGAGTAGGAACAAATTTGTCACCAAGGTCTTTGAAATTCTCAAGCTTAAGTTCAGCTAAAACCTAACAAGGCTCAATTTCCCAAACCTTACTATTCTCTTCAAACATTTCCCTAATTCACTGGACAGAAACTACAGGTCTGAGTTCTCAATATGCACCCTGCTTGAGACCTCCTTTTCTAGTTATGTTTCATCTCTCTAAGGAATTCATACATGAAATAATGACACACAATTTTCCAGAAAACTGGATTTTACTATATCTAATTCTATCACTGAGGCCTGCAGCAACTTAACCCTAATTCTTGATCCCTGTGATTCAGGAGAAAACACTTATGCATATATATTTCGCAAAGTCTGCCTAGTGTTATAGCAGAACTTATTTCTTTCTACTTTATCTCCTGTTTTTAGGTGCAGGACCTTGTTCTCAGCAATTTACAAGTAGAACATTAGAACATTCCAGTATGATACAGTGGTTCGGTTTTATTAACGTTCTTTTATTAAAATCCCAATATTTATACTGAAATCCTGACAGATGTTCCTGACTTCAACTTTGAATCATTGAGTTTGTAGATATTACTTTTTATGTTACTGTTTTTGAAATTCTGTTGATCCATATATCTCATGGCTATACTGCTATATGGATGGTGTGTGATCTGAAATTGCAGTTGGCTTCACATTTTACAAAGTGCATCCTAATGAAATATTTTAAATTTAATCAGGCTTTTAATTATTGGGCAAACTTAGAATTCTAGCTTCTAGATGAAGCTATATTAATCCTATTCTGCAGTATAATTTATCATTTGAGAAGTACCAAGTTGAATTATTTTTCTACTTCATAATCAAACTCACCTAAAAGATAACGGTGTTTGATCATGCCTGGAGCTTACTTCGTTGTAGTGTGGCGCCTGGAGGCCCCATACAGAGAGACCGTGTGGAACAAAACATCTCTTTGCAGTACCTAATTTTCCGTCATCATTGATCTTCATGACTACCAATAATCTTTACAAGAACAAAGTCCACCTCTGAAATGGTGAAACCTAATCCTGTCCCTGACAATAATTTCCCGATCATAAACCTTAGAAATGTACTTAGTGGCCTCATGGCAATCCCCACAAACTCTTAAATTCTTTACTATACGTATTGTGGTTCCAGGTTCTGTGTTGATCAATCCAAACGCAATTGCTAACTTCTCACTGTGCCTTGATAGAGCAGTCTCTTTGTCTTCCTCATCATCAATATCGAGCAATACTTCTCTTATTTCTGGCACATATCCAGCAATCTTCAACTTTGTAGTCATCTCATCCAAGAATGAATAGATCTGCTTCGTTTGGGGGTGAGACCTATCCCCCACAAGGAACTGATGGAACAACCCATTCAATTCAATCGAGCTGCAACCAGGGGTCTTCTTCGTGCCACCAATTTCAATTTTCTCCCTCACAAGCTTTGCTTCATTCCATCTCCCAGATGTAGAATACATGTTAGCGAGAAGAACATGACAACCCATGTGGTTAGGATCTAGTTCTCTAATGATCTTCCCAATCCTATCTCCCATTTCTGTATTTCCATGAACTCGACAGGCTCCGAGTAGTGCTCCCCATGTGATAGTATCTGGAGCCATTGGCATTGTTAATATGAAGTCCTCTGCCTCCTTAAGGAGCCCAGCACGGCCCAGAAGATCCACCATGCACCCATAATGTTCTATTTCTGGCTCAACCCCATAAGAACTTTCCATCGATTTGAAATACCGTTTTCCCTCCTCTACCAATCTTCCATGGCTGCAAGCATGTAACAAGGCAATAAATGAGACCTTGTTAGGAGCTACACTTGTCATCTTCATCTGTTCAAATACGTTGATCGCTTCCTCAGACCGGCCATGAATTGCAAACCCAGAAATCATGGCATTCCATGGCCAAACTGTTTGCTTTGGACAAGCTTCATTGTAGAAAACCTTGGATGCAAACTCTATCTCTCCGCATTTTGCGTACATGTCAATGAGGCTAGCAAGCATCTGCTCATTCATCTTGATCCCAACTTTGTCAATGTATGCATGGATCCACCTTCCCTGGTCCAGTGCAACCAAGTTAGCACAAGCTGCAAGAGCACTAGCAAGAGTAAACTCATTGGGGGATGGTCCTGTCTGCAGCATCTTGCAAAAGAGCTCCATAGCCTCCATGAAACAGCCCACCTAAAGACAACTAGAGAAGTTTTCAAAGAGTTCATGTCATCAATAAAGAGCCATCAAAGCAACTGACCTGATAGAGAATGAAGTTTCAGTTGAAACTAGATCAATGCCACCACAATTACCTGTACGTAACCAGAAAGCACCGTGCTCCAAGAGACAACATCTCTTTGAGGCATTACATCGAACAACTCCATAGCACGATCCATGTTGACGGATATCACATACCCATCGATCATCAAATTCCAAGAATACAGGTCCCGATTGACACTCCAATCAAAAACCTTCCTCGCGTCATCTATTGAACCACATTTTGCATACATCTGGATCAAAGCATTAGTAACAAAAACATTACTCTCGAGCCCAAGTTTGATTGCGTGAACTCGAGTTTGTTCACCTGCAGTAACTCCTAATCCATTAGAACAAGACTTGAGAGCAAAAACAAAGGTGTACTCATTGGGAAGAAGGCCAGAATCTCGGAGCAACGATCGGAACAATAAGAGAGAATCACAAGAATAATGGGGTGTGGAGGCATGAGCTTTGATCATGGTGTTATATATAAAGAGGTCCCGTGAAGGAATTTGATCGAATACCAAATGGGCATAGGTAAGGGAAGCTTTGCTTGAGAGTGCTAGGATTTTCACAAGTCTACTTGCAGGTATAGGGTGAAGGACAAGACCAGTGGTGATCAATTGGGCATGGGTTTGCTTGATTTGGTTCATGGACTTACAAGAATCCACCAGACTCAGCAGCTGGAGACTCGAATTTGACGGTCTTCTGGGTTTTGTAGCTGTTATTAAGGTTGAACAATAATGTTTCATTTCTACAATTCAGAGTAACTTGAGTTGGGCATATTCAAACTTATTGAAAATTTAATACGATTTTATCAAATCAAATGGAAGACTAAGCTGTGTTTGAAAGTCTCTGTGTGTTTGTCTGTTAGAGAGATGAACCCTCGAAGGTGCGAATGCCCTCACTGAAGTTACCGTGTCTGCTACTCTGCTCAAGTCTTTCTCTCTTCTGTAACGAGTTGTTCTCACTTCTCAGTCCTTATTTATAACTTTCGGTTTTTGAATGGCCTTCCTATCTGGATCGGAATTGGCAGAAACTAATCCTGATTATGGATCGAACCGAACCTTATTCTGACACTGCCCTAATGGATCTACTGGCTGATTCCAGGGACAACACAAACCGATCCAATCCGAATCTGTTCCGATCCTAAAATTGACCCGGATCCCGATTCCAGGTTTTTAAACCCTAGATGGGCTCTCCATCTCTCTCGATTGAAACTTCAAAAATAAACTGTCCATTTGGTGGTTCTATTCAAAATCATGGTTGTAAAACTTGGTTTTTTTGACTTAACTCGTCTTCCCTATATTTGGTGACTCGACTAGTCAAAACCAGTTTAAGTGAGTAATGTTTTCCTTATCTGTTAAATAAATTATGTATAAATCTTGAAAGGGAGAAAAAATGTCATCCGCGATCGTGCTAGACACGCCGCCTTTGTGCCCTGACACAGGGGCACATGAAATGAACGTTGCACCCCTGGTCATTTCTGGGGTTCCAGGGGGTGCGGTGTGTTTGGTGTGACCGGATGACATTCTCTTTCCCATTTTGAAATTCAACAACTGCCATAAAAAATGAACATTTTTAGAAACTTTGAGGGGAGGGAATAATAAGAAGATGTTATCTTGCACTTGGAAGATCTTCAAATATTCAATAGTTAAAAGTTGAGAATTTAGAGAGGGAATGATGTTGTGATTTCAAAGGAACAATCCGAATAAGTGGTTTACTCTATTTTCTCATTTCAGAATGTGTTCTAGACCCAAAATCTATTCTAAGAATGTGTACCAAACACCGCTTTATTTTAAGGCCCATGGAATGATCTCTATCTGCACCCCCCCCCCCCAACTAACTATTCAAGGAAAGATACCATCTTGGATGATCTCCCATACTCTTAGGGACCCATTGTTTTAGCCTTCTGGTCTAAGTAATGAGCTAGTGGGCCAAATAAACAGCCTATTCACTAATTGGACCATGTTTAGGTCTTATGGGTAATTTACCTGCTTGCTGTCTTTCCCATCTCTAGTTTGAAAGGTGAGGGTAGGGATTTCATGCCCTATAAGAAAATGGGGGAGGGTTAGAGTAAGAGTTTAGCCATCTAACAAATAAAAAGGGGGAATTTACTCAGGATAATTTGGTAAATTTCAGTCTCGGAAAGCCCACATGTGCAGGCTTATAATCAATTTTCTTGCTAAACTATGTAGAATATCAAATTTCTTTCACCCAAGGTGAAGGGAGAATCCCTTCACCAATGGTGATGTGACGCTGTGACTAGACTTTGGGTTCATCATTAATTCTCACCCCTATTATTCAATCATGGTTTGAAATACCTTTCTCCAATCCAATCAGACGGTTAGATGGGGTGGATGAAGATATTTTCTCTTCACCATGAGTGATGAAAAAATGAGTCCAACTATTTAAATAGCTTTACTATGGATTCCTTTTAATGCTTTCCGGTTTGGCTTTATCATGTGTTTTAACACTAAAATTTTCAAGTTAAATATGCCATGGATTTGTTTATAGCTTCCACTACAATAGCAAAAGAGGAGCTAAGTTTATTAGTTTTGATACCAGATCAAAGCAAAGTAAAATAATTCAGTGACAGAGTATCTTCTACCCACAAAATTTTCATCTTGGGAAGGCATTTGGATACCAGATTTTTGGTAATGTAAAGCCAGAGTTTGAAAAATCGGATCGAACCGGATAGATCCGAATTGGACTGATTTGTATGAAAATTAGGGTTTAGAAGTGTTTTCTTTTTTACCAATTTCCATCGACTCTAGATCGATTCTGGCCGATCAGATCGAAATCAGCTGGGACCGATCTGGATCTCAATTCCTGTTTTTTAAACCCTCTGTAGAGCAAAAACCTTACTAGTCTTGGGCTTTAAAACCACATTTCTTCAAACAATGAGATGTGAGGAGCAAGGAAGAATACGTTATCTTTGACTTGTTTAACTCTTAGCCATAATATTTATCTTTCCATCTAGTGGAAATTCTTCTGGAAGCTTAAGTTACATCTAAAAATTAAATCTTTTTTCTGACGTGTGTTAAATGCAGGACTTCCAATCATGAAAACTCCATTCAAATGGTTTTCGATTGACCCGTATTGTGCTCTTTGTGAAAATTGTGTGGAATCATACTGACACATATTCTTTTCATGTGACTGGGTTAAAAATATTTGGGTTACTGTTCCGTTGGGATTGAGAACTGAGTATTTGTCTCATTCCTCTTTGGAAAACTTTTGCCTCTCCTTTCTGTATAAGTTTAAGCTGGATAAACAATCTTTAACTTGGTTCTTTGAGGTATTTATTATTATTTGTTACTTTATATGATCGGCTTGAAACAAAGTTGTTTATGGACCAGAAAAACCGGATCCAGTATGGGTTGTGAAAAAAATTGAAAGTTGGATATCAAATTTGGGGCTATCCCCCCCTCCCCCTCATTCTCTTCCCATGAAGTATATTTTCCAATTGAGGAGGCTGTCAGATTGGCTACTCTCTCTCATTTGCCTATCTTCAATTTCCCTGTTTTAATTTGTGCAGGATACCAGATCTCTAGAGTAGTTACAGCTGGATGATCTTACATTTTTTTGCTAAATGACAAATTTATTTTGTTTGCTGCAGGATCAATCAAAACTTTTCATCCTTTAGAGCCAGAGCTATTTAGTATTCATACTGGTCTCGAGCATGCTCAACGTTTAGGGTTGAAGATGAAAGAAGTGTGACGCTCGAATCGACAGATCTCTGATTTTCTTCCATCTCCAACTATGAAGCCTTGGCCTTGGGCACTCTTACACTATTTTTTGGATATTAACTCTATAGGGCATGATTTGAGTTTTAGCAATATAGGGGATCCAATCTGTTCGTTAGTTGTGTCTAACTTAGCTAAAAAGGCTCAAGAAACAAACAATACCTTTGTTTATCCCTCTCTTTAGTTTAATAAATTTCTTTTTAATCATTAGGAAAAAAAAAAAAAAGAATTACACATTATTTGTATATACTTTCGACTTACAATTATTTATTTATTTATTTTTTCATTAATATATTGTTTTACTCTATACAATTGACTTATCTGACAAGTAAGATGTCAATATTAATAGACACTGTGTAAATCATTTTCGATCTGTTCAAATATTGCCTTTTGAAAGGGATATCTAAAATGGGACCATATACGGTGGATGATATACACACTAAATCTGTCTGTTACGTAAACTGAGCACATGTTGTGGACCATACATGTTATCGTCCTTGGCCCACATCAGTCATATCACAAAATAATGGAGCAGTCTAATCAAATTAATAGAGAGCTGACATGGTAACTTCAGTGGTTGGAAGAAATGGATGGATAGGTCAATTATTGAGTTTGCTATGTTATAAATCTTTCAAATAGTCATGTTTTTAATATAAAAATTTAAAAACGAATCGAAACTAAAATAAATAACATGTCCACAAAATTTAAGTGCCAATCAAATTATCATATAACGTATATTCAAATATAAGTTATTTCTACTTAATGAAAATTATTTTATTGATAAAAATAAAAAAAAAACTCCCCAATTTGAAAAATTTAAGTTGGCGATGATTAAGGGCAAAACTTTAAAAAACAAGTGATGCCAAGATGAAGATTTGAAGAATTAAGATAATGTGAGATTGTACAATACTGGTTGGAGTATGGTACGTGTGGTTTTGATTGAGTTTGACTCTAACCTTCGACACATGCATGGCTAATCCAGACCAATCAAATATGATAAAACGGTATTAAATGTGAGAGTACAATTACAAGGTTATTTCACGTGAAAAAGAGAGAAATAGAGGAGAGATTCTTAACAGCTAAACATCATTATAGGACAAATGAGAAAGAGAAGAGAAATCTTATCAACAAAAAAGAAAGAGATGAGGGGTGGAGCGCCTACAACCACAAGAGGATTGTGGGGTCTCCCGTTCTGTCTCATCAGTTCTCAGTGGTCAATGCTAATTAGAGCAATTCCTCCACCTGCCCTATTTTTATTAGTTTCTCGATGACTTTCTTATCATAAGTGTTTTTCATCTTAAAAACAACAAGAAGAGTCCCATTCCTCTCTCTAGTTGATAAGATGCTCTCACGGGGCCCTTTATTGGGTTAGAGCAATGCCTAACACGGTTTTAGTGCACGGTTTTGGAACGGATATCGATCATCCCAAAAATTAATACGATATTAATCACGACACGACTCAATTGTATATCGAACAAATTTGACTCTGATTCTCTTTTTAAAATGGAATTTTGACCATTTTATCTCTTGTTCGTATAATATCAATGATATAGTAATAATATCGATATAATATTAAAATCAATCACTTAAAAAATTGATACGTATCACCTGATACAGATGATATGATACCAATACCTCTAACCATGATGCCCAACTACGAGTCCTTTCTCAATGACTTTGTTATCATTCGTGTTTTTTTCATGATATTTCATTTCCATCTTTAAAACAAGAAGAAAAGTCCCATTCCTTCCTTTATACGGGCTTAAGGTTTTCACATGGGGGCTTAAGATTTTCTCATGGGGGGCTTTAGTACTGTTAGAATAACTTACCAGTCATTTTTCAACTTTTTTTTGGTAAGAAGTCCTTTCTCAACTTTTTTTTTTTTTGGGTAAGAAGGCCTTTCTCCACAATTTTTCCAACTTCCTATTTTTCTGCCCAAAAATTTACTTTCGTTTTTTACTCTTCTATCTTGTGTGCTGTAATTGGTGTGAAGTGAAAGATTTTTCTTACTGGTCCAGTAACGTGAGAAGCCATTATTTACACGTGCTTATTCTTTTCCATGAATTTCATCTCTATCTAAAACCAAAACATTCTTTTTTCTTTCCTTCATGACGCTATTAGCCGAAAGCTATTCTCCTCCACCCACCCCCAACTGCATCCCTCCAATGTGGTTTCAAAACATTAAGAAAGAATGAAAACCTTAAGTCTTAAGAAGCTATATAATATATAAGGTTAAGATGTGAATTTGTTTTGATGTTAACGGTTTCTAATTGATGGATTTGGAATGAGTGTGCGAGTGTCAATAACTTATTGATAGATCTAAAATCAAACCGATAAGCTATAGGGTAGGTCAGTTTCGATTTCTAGTAGGCCAGTTCTGATTTCCGATTCTTATCCCAAATTTTTTGTTTGGTAAGAATTCTTGTCCCAAATTGGCACCTTTATCTTATATGCCAAAATAATATCATGAGCGAAACAATGTATTTAATGAGGAGAGATCTAATTTTAACCAATTCCGACCAATTTTAGTTAATTCAAATCAAAATAAAAAAACAAGATAAAAAACGAAAAGATTTTAGATGATATTTTAAGGGAGAGGATTCTGAGCAAGTGACATAGAGAAATACATCTATGCAATATGATAAAACAATATCTTACATTAGAAGACAACGATGATATTTCTGGTGTGTTTAGTTTCTAACAATATCCATTGTTTTTATTGTTCGAGAATGCGAAATCGACCTAGAATGCATTCCAAAAATACATATCAAACACAACCATCATGTGAAGAAGAGAAATAATTATCAAGACTAAGAAAACCTTTCCCATATTTAGTTATCAAATGCAATATAATTAGACTAGTATGTATATGTGCTTCCATTAATTTTACTTCTACCAATCATATGCAGCCTTAGTGCTGGGAATGTTGAGTTTTCATTTTTTTTTCCTGGAATTGGAGAGCTTTAAAGGGGAGGGGGGGGGGGGGGATAGGGGATGGGGATAGGCCCCAAGTTGGTTTGAACTCATGACCTCTTATTTGAGGAGTTGGTCTTTTTTTTGGTAAGAGAATGGGATGAGGATATTCTTCCGTACCGAAGAGGAATCCAATGGATTTCGTACAAGTACACATCTCGATGTCCATCGTGCCAGCCCATCTGTTAGATGTGCGCTAGAGTCTCTCTTGCACTGGAGAGGATTTGAATCCAAGAGAATGTTGAGATTGCAAAAACTGATGAACACATAAGCAAATGAACCAATGGCCTGCAGCCTTTGTTATAGTCGTACCCAACCCAAGGTTTTAGTAATCGATATTGGGATTGGTATTCGTCGGCCGATACTGATACAAGTATCGTATCTATTAAGAATTGGTACCGATATCGATTCGAACTGACCAACTCGTACCTGTTCTTTATTTTAGGGTCATTAAAAAAAATGATAGTGAAGGGCCACACTTCTTCCCATTACGAGACCGGATCCTGTCCATCAGTCCATGTACATCTACACCAGCTAGGGACGGTTCCGCTCATGGTCCGGGAGTGTGGCCTACGCCAGACTCTGTAATCTCCTTTTCGAGAGCAAAATCATTATATTTTTCTACATATACATCCAAAAAATATTTGGGACTCATGTTTCAAATGGAGGGAAATTCCAAGATTGTGGTCCTATAACCTGAATTGAAATATTTTGGGCTTTTTTTTTATTAATTCTTTTTATTTTCGAGAGCAAAATAATTATATTTTTCTACATATACATCCAAAAAATATTTGTGACTCATGTTTTAAATGGAGGGAAATTCCAGGATTGTGGTCCTACGGCCTGAATTGAAATATTTTGGACTTTTTTCTATTAATTCTTTTTATTTTTTTATTTATGAAAATTTCATTCAAAATAGTTTCTAAAATTTTCCTTATTTTTTTTAAAATATTAAAATTTTAGATAATTTCAAAAAAAATAAAATAAAATTGAAGTTTGGATTTTTTAGTTTCTAATTATACTTGGTACACTAGATGAAATGAAAAAATGTTTAAAAAAATAATAAGATTAAGGAATAAAAATGATGAATTATTATTGTCACAATGGTTTGTTTTTCAAATGCACAAGCCATCAATTATGCCACCTGGGCAAATGATATGTCCATTTTGATCGTTAGATAGAGAAGACATGGGTTAGATCAATCACATTTTAAATTTTAGAGTCTAATTCAATCAAGTAACCCTATGTATTTGCACACATTCCGTAAATATCTACACATGTCTACTAGTACTTTAAACATTACGTACTATGCATTCTCCCAACTCTAAGTCGGAATAGTTGGTTTAGGTTTAAAAACCATTAGAGTATTTTGCATCAAATAGTCATTTCAAAAGTTAAAAATATATTCAATATATGAAAAACATAGTAAAAAAATGGAAAAAAAAAATAAAATTCAATTGAAAATTTGAAATCTGAAATATTTTAGTGCCCACAATATTTTGAAATGAACTTCTAAGATTTTGACTTCGGTCCCTCTCAGCTAAAACCAAAATTTTGGAAAAATCTAAAACTATGGTACCAAGAGATATTTCTTAAAATGAGGCAAATTACAACCACTTGATGTTTTGTGGTCCCCTCCTTTTTATTTTACTTTATTTTTTATTTTTTTATCTTTGTTAACCCTAATAAACTCTAGATTATTCTTTATTGAGGAATAATTGTTTGCCAAGTTCCTTGCTCATGTTATGTCTTAGTTTAAATGGAATGGAGTTCACAAATGGTAGTATAAAGATAAGTATTCAAAAATCAAACACTACTATGAGTTCTATATGGGATACTCCATGATTATGCTTAAGTTTAAAATTTTATTGGGTGACTGAGTCAAGCTATTTCATGTTTGGATATTTTTAAATTGTCACATCATTTTTTCACGTGGCACAACTAGACATGCAATTGATAGATTTTACTATGAACTACACATTCTAGAAAATTTTTGTTGAATAAATAAGTGGCGGATCTAGTTTTCCTTCACCCATGATGAAGATTTTTCACCTAAATAATATAACAAAAAGTACATATGGTAATGGATGAGTCAAATACTCTATTATTGGACCATGTGTCTTAAATACCTTCTACCCACCCTCAATAATAGATTTGTGAGTTCATTAGACTAGAAAACCCCTCTCATTAATTATTGTGACTGTCTAAATTGTTGGAATTTCACACTTTCTAATTGTATTATTACAAGTTGGTTACAACAAAAGTAAAATAGGATGATTTTTTAAAAATAATTTGAAAGTGATTTATCAGTATCTCATTATACATTTTTTCAGATCACATGTAAAATGACACGATTTTTTCTCAATGAAAAAAAAAGTCTGTTATAGTAAAATTACAAATTATTTGACACCTTAAGAGATGTCAATAAAAAAAATCCCTTGATTGTTATTCTCATATTTCTACACAGAGTTGTGGGAAAAGGAATATAAATTTCCCTCTCAAGTTCTCTTCAGCGTTATTTTTTCTCCTCATTAAATGTGTGGGTCTTTTTTTTTTCCCCTCTTTTTATTGAAGTAACATTTTACTATATATTATTGGTTTAATGACTAAGTTTTCCTCCAATCATAGAGGACGGTTCACCCACCATCCTAAGATTCACAAACCCCTCCTAAGATTTTAGTATATTTCAAAATACCCTCTTGAAACCCTCTTTTGCCCTACGGTGTTTGAGATCCCATTCACCATGTGTGGAAGGAAACCCGGTCCTTGGTTTAACACATAAGATGGCAATAAAAGCAGACTGTGTGGGTCTCCTTAAATTAAAATTCAAAATTATTTTACTTTGGATTGGAAAAAAAGTATCCAATTAATTTCTATCGTACGCCCACACATTATTGTTTGTAATCTTATGCGTTTTACTTAGAATCTGGATCAGCTATCCATATGGGGACGGGTGAGAACAGATCTGACCCCTCCATGGGGTGTGGGATTCCTTTCCTATATTATCTTCTGAAATTTCCTTTTGTGGTGTAAAGTTATTGCGGAGGAATGAGAGTTGATAATGAGAAACACCATTATTATTAAGGGCCCCCAGTGGCTGAGAAAGTTTCTGCAAAATGGGAATAGTCCAACTCTCCATCCATCAGCAACCCATCACCTGTGTTCTGTGTTTCACGTGCTTATGACTATAAATAATAATGACAATCAAGTACGTACTAAAAGACCAAAAAGCTTTACCCGAGTGGAGGTAAGACGGTTATTTCTCATCTTGCTGCGTCTGTATTTGCGTTCGCGTTACCGACCAAAAGATCCAAAAATCTGTTCTTAATTGTCCCATTTTTCTATATAAAGCTGGAAGTATTACTACCTCAGATCACCAATCCAATCCCAAAGAGATCACGGAGAGCTAACTTTCTTGTTAGCTCTTCAGCCAAAGCCTTTTCCTTTGTCTTTCTTTCATTCACTCTTTCTCAGTTTTTTTCGAAATGTTGAATCCTACACTACCTCAGACTGAATCTGCTCGTTCTTCCCTAGTGTTATTACACAAGTCCTTTGTCTCCGGTCATGGTGGTGCACAACTCACACTTGGGCCGGCACCGGTTCTCCGGCAAAAACAAAAGAGCTGTTCTATCAGAGCTGTTTCTAGCGACATTAAAGTGGTAGAAGGTGCTGCTACGGACAAGCCTTTCACAATTAAGGCAACAGTTACAGTGCAACTAACAGTCGGCGGTATCTTCTCTAACATTGGGTTGGATAGAGGCCTTGACGACATTGCTGACTTGCTTGGTAAAACGTTTCTTTTGGAGCTCGTTAGCTCTGAGCTTGATTCTCGTAAGTTAATTAATTTGCTAACACAAACTAATTAATTAAATACTAAACTAAATTTACTTCCACTTACACCCCTCTTTCTCTCTTTCTCTCTCTCTCTCTCTCTCTCTCTCTCTCTTACTTACTTAGTGGGTATGAATCTAACTTTTGAAAATATTTAAGGAGATACGTATCTTAATTTACCAAAAAAATTAGTATTTTTCTCACGTTTGATCATATCACAAGAAAATGTTGTAATTTCCATTAAAATTTGTTATTTTTATTTTTTTAGATATTTTCAGAATGTGGGAGTTCGATCTAGAACAAGCTTTCTGGCTTGTGGCTAAGAAATGGAATAATTCACTTCCCCTATGGGTTTACAAATACCCTGTAAGTTTTAGTATATTTTTCAAAATATTTATCCTTTAAGATTTCATTTCTTTGGATGTGAGCCCGAATAGCAGGAAAGTCCTTGAACTTGAGTAATAGCAAAATCTTGTCTCAGGGTTCTCTGGAGAGTACATCAATGAGGTGAAACAAAAAGGGCAACGAGGTTATCAAAAAATAACCTCTCCAATGACATTTTACCACCAGTGTCGAACTCACATCATCCATGTGGTGTGGGGACCGAGATAAAATATTATTGGAGGAGGATAAGAACTCCGAGGTTATTACATGTGAGGAGCAGAGAGATAGAGACAGAGTCTTTTCCTTTGATGTGAAAGGTTTCATTTTTATGTTTTTTTGGCTGTGAGTATGAAAGATTTTATACAAGATTGTGTATGAATACGGTTAACAGTTTTGCCGTGGATAAAAAATACTTGATTCTAGTGGTGATCGTAGCTATACACATAACCGATCGTATTTTCGTCGTAACTTACTAATTATAATCAGTTAATATCTGGTAACTATTTTATCAAAAACTAATGATTAATTTTATCATTTGATTGGGTATTTTTTTTTATGGTTCAAGCTCTGTCCTTCTCAAGTATATATGGATGATCTATAAAGCAGTATTGCAATCTTGTCCTAAATTTCAATTCTTTATCATTTACTGTAACAGTTGAACCACAGAATCTGTGGTCCAATAATGGCCGGAAAAGACTGTTCCGGCAGATTGGACCACTACACTAGTTCTACTCAGGCATTGGACCACTACAATTTCTTCGGATATAAAGATCTGGCAAAAGTTTTCGTGCAGGGCCGTATATGGTGCACGATCGTATCTTCAACTGTTAGATGGGGATGAGGAACCGTGTACTATACATGATCATATTCATCCAATAGTTGAAAACACGACAGTGCACATACGCAGCCATGTAAGAAAACTCTCCCCGATCAGATCAACATCCACAATGGTTTCCTCAATCATGCATTAGTTGTCAACTAAAATGAAAAATGAAACCAAATTCGTTTTTATTTTGATTTTTTTTTAATTTATGATTTTTGTGATTTCAAACTGGTGTGGTGTAGGAACTGGATTGGAGAAGGAGTCAATCAAAGGGTATGCTCATAGGGTTGGTAAAAGAGTGGATAATGAGGTGAAGTACGAAAGCAAGTTCGTGGTTCCAGTAGGTTTTGGGGAAGTGGGTGGAGTTTTTGTGGAGAATGAGCATCACAAGGAGATTTACCTCAAGAACATTGTTCTTGAAGGCTTCCCTTTTGGCCCTGTTAATGTTGCCTGTGATTCATTTGTTCATAGCAAGTTCGACGACAAAGAAAAGAGAATCTTCTTCACTAATAAGGTTTTCCATCCATCTATCCATCCATCTTTTTATCATCTTTCTATCTTCTAGATTTCTGATTCATGTTTCCAGCATGTTCCGTGATCCGTCATTTAACTTTGTAAATGATATGAGATATAACAGACAAATGTTATTAGGTGTGAACGTACGGTCAGTACTCAACACTTGTTAAGTGGTTTTAATGGCAATAAATGGAAAAGATGTCAAGCATTGGACGTATGTGGAGCTTAGCCCCCTACTCTCAATTCTATATGTAGGAGGGAAAAGCCTAGGTAAAGATTAGGTTAGGTGACCTTTGGTTTGGACTTTAGACGCCCATATGAGTGGACGAAAATGTACTATGACCTACCATGGGAAAGAAAAAGAAAAGAAAAGAAAAGAAGGTTTTCCGAGCAAATGGTTTAGGGAGGGCACCAATAAGTTGCGATGGACCCTATTGGACAATAAATTCATCTCATGAGAGAGAGAGAGAGAGAGAGAGAGAGGTGCTAGCGTACTCTGCTTCATGACTTGGGGAATCTTTTTCCAAAAATTATAATCAAAATAACTCTTGGATTTGTATGAAGCCAAGTATTAAGGCCTTCTTCGTGGTGGATGATTCCATACCACAAAATATGATTTTCTGATAGGTATAACCCATATGTATTTTTTCTAATATTTGTAGAATATATAGTAACATTTCACATGTGTATTAATTAAAAAGTTACATCTTCGTCTTATAATGGTTTGAGGAGGTCCAGAGAGGTTTGAGATTTTTTTTATTCAAACCCGCGAACCACTAAGTTGCAATGGAATAACTTTACTGTGCCAAAATCCACATCCCTTTGTCTTATGTTTTGTGTGTGTGTTTTGTAATGGAACAGTCATACTTACCATCGGAAACACCGGATGGGTAAATCTCAAACCCGCGACCACTAAGTTGCAATGGAATAACTTTACTGTGCCAAAATCCACAACCCGGATGGGCTGAACAGTCACTCCATCGAAACACCGGATGGGCTGAAGAGGCTGAGGGAGAAGGAGGTAGAGAGCCTGCGTGGGACCGGAGAGGGAGAGAGAAAGACATACGAGAGGATATACGACTATGATACTTACAATGATTTGGGAAACCCAGATAAGAGTGCTGACCTGGCTCGTCCTGTTCTTGGTGGTCCCAAACACCCTTATCCCAGACGTTGCAGAACTGGCCGCCCACGTTGCGCCAAAGGTAATCCAATAATACATCATACGGAGGACCTCTTTGTTGCTTTTATTTATCTCTTTGTACCTTCTCTTACCATTATTTTGTCTCATGCAGAACATGTTTGTTAAGAAAGCATCCAAGAGTATTTTTGTAATTAAAAATCCCCTACTTTATCATTGCATAAATATCACCCTAGATTTCCCTCTCGTACTATTAGGCTATGTTTGAATACCAAGAAAAGAAAAGAAAAGAAACTAAAAAAAATCTCTTTATTAGTTTCTATTTTTGACTGTTATTTTTTTCCCCGCATATTCCCTGATCTACTAATGAAAAAGAAGCTCATTTGGTTGCAACTGGTGCTTTATGATTGGGGATTTTGCGAATCTGGTGGGGGTACTCCCCCTCTTTTGTTTGATCAGTCTATATCCGATAGGAAGTTTTCCTCTTATCTTTTCTCTTAATAAAATTGTTTTTGTGTTTAGCAAAAATATTAAAGAAAAATCTAAGAATGTTTTTATAAGGGAAAAAGAAATATGTAGGAGAGCATTTGAGTGAGGGAGGGGGGAACGTTGAAATGACTGCCCTACCTCCATGAAAAGTGAAAATCTCGTTCATGTTGATGCTTCGGCACGATGAGGCTGCACTCCCTCCATAAGAAACAATTCTCATTTACATTAGTAAATTTTCAATCTGGAAAGGAATCAACATGTTGTATTCATATCTTACATGCCAAGTCAATAATGAAGTGAAATCGATCCATATTGAATTTCTAGGGTTATGGCATAATTTGACTGATTGATTTCAAACCGATTCGAATCCAATCAAGATAGATCCTCATCTTGATTATTCTAACTAAATGGTGCTGCTATAGATCCCTTGTCTGAGAAAAGGAGCGCGAGCGTATATGTGCCAAGAGATGAGGCATTTTCAGAAGTGAAGAATTTGAATTTCTCAGCCAAGACAGTGAAATCAGTGGTTCATGCTTTACTTCCTTCACTTGAGACTGCACTCCTTGATTCCGAACTCGGATTCCCATACTTTACTGCCATTGATTCACTATTCAATGAAGGGCTTACTGTACCCAAGCCTAAAGATCAAGGGTTCCTCTTCAGCTTGGCATTGCCAAGGCTTGTCAAAGCCCTCAGTGAAGGAGGAGACGAGCTCTTGCTCTTTGAAGTCCCTGAAATGATAAACAGTTAGTCTCTCTCTCTCTCTTTCTCTCATATACTTATTTTCATGTGGTTATGGTCTCTAACTATGATTTCTACTGCAGGAGACAAATTCTCTTGGTTCAGGGATGAGGAATTCTCACGCCAGACTCTTGCTGGTCTCAACCCCTTCAGCATTCAGTTGGTCACGGTATGTAATGATATTTTGAATTATTAGGGACTTGGGTAGAACTCATCCTTAAAAGCTATTCGTTAAAGAGAGCTATCCAACTTTCCAAGTGAAATCCCAACAATCTCCCCTTCCATATCTTGGCTTTGTCACAACCTCAGCTCTGATACTACTTGTTAAAAACTTGGGTATAATTCTTCCTTAAAAACTAGCCGTTAAGAAGAGGATTCCCAAGTACTTGTAAGTCTCTACATCGGATTACTCACATTCAATGTTGAATTATATTTTTGCAGGAGTGGCCACTAAAGAGCAAGCTTGACCCTAAAATCTATGGCACAGCTGAGTCTGCAATTACTAAAGAACTTATTGAGCGAGAGATCAAGGGAGTCATGACTCTGGATGAGGTAGCAAAAAAGACCCATTATTCATACTTGAACCTTGAATCAGCTTTAATGGATTATAATCTGTGACAGAAATTCTATGATTTGTGTTTAATTGCCTTTGCAGGCCATAAAGAAGAAGAAACTGTTCGTCTTAGATTATCATGATCTCTTCTTACCTTATGTACACAAAGTGAGAGAACTCAAAGGGACAACCTTGTATGGATCAAGAACCTTATTCATGCTCACCCATGACGATACATTGAGACCTCTAGCGATTGAACTCACTCGACCAGCAAAAGAAGGAAAGCCTATGTGGAGACAAGTGTTCTCCCCTGGTTGGGATTCCACAAGTTGCTGGCTTTGGAGACTTGCTAAAGCTCATGTCTCTGCCCATGATGCTGGCTTTCACCAGCTTATCGTCCACTGGTAATTAATTAAAGCTCTTAATTGTTCTTAGTGTACCATTAATTTAATCACATGTTCTCAAATCCGGTTGACCCTCACCCCTACCGGTTTGATTTTCTTGGACCAAAATAACAATTAACCTAGTTGAGGGTCCTTTTTTTTGTCACTTATACTGGAACCTAGGGGTGTCAATCAGTCGGTTCGGGCAGATTTCGATCCGAGATGAATCGCTTTCTGTGTGGTGAAGGTGAACCCGAAACCAAACCAATAAGAAAAACTTTGGTTTCGGTTCGGTTTGACATATATATGTATACAAAACTGTTTTCAATGAGTTTCGGGCTGGTATTGGGTTCTTACCGGGTTATATCGGTTTGGTTTCGATCAGTTTTTTCACCCAGTTTCGATTTCTGTTTCAGATTAAGTCGGTTTCAATTTCGGTTTCAGATTAAGTCGGTTTTTTTCACTTTGGTTCGATTAGGGCTAGGTTTTGACACCACCATTAGAATCCATTGAGGAATAACTCCATTGTTGCTATGAAATTTTGCAGGTTAAGGACACATTGTTGTACTGAGCCTTATATAATTGCGGCAAATCGGCAACTCAGTGCGATGCACCCGATATACCGGTTGTTGTTACCACATTTCCGATACACCATGGAGATCAATGCACTTGCTCGAGTGTACCTTATAAATGGAGATGGGATCATTGAGAGCGCCTTCTCTCCAGGAAAATACTCACTGGAGCTCAGCTCTGTGTATTATGATAAGTATTGGAGGTTCGATCAGGAGAGTTTGCCCGCAGATTTGATTAGAAGGTAAGACTCAAATCACTATAGCCATGGCAACTTAATTGGGTAAGGTACGTACTATTACCTCAACACTCCCCTTTACGGACATGCCTTCTTGGGTTCTGTCTTCGTGGGTGGAGCAGAGCCCATTATTGACGGAGGCCTAATGTACCTGCTCTGATACCATATTAAATTTTCATCTTAAAATCAATTGGTTCAAAGTGGGTGGCCTCTTGTGGGTCTTATATTTGATAGTCTGAGCACCCACAACCGATGTTGGATTATTACCTCAATATAGACCAGTTATTTTCCTTTCTCTGTTCACTCATCTGATCAGTATTGCTTGGTTTTCATGGACAGAGGAATGGCAGTTGAGGATCCAACGGCAGAGCATGGTCTAAGGCTGGCAATTAAGGATTACCCATTTGCTAATGATGGTCTTATCCTTTGGGATACCCTAAAACAATGGGTGAGTGATTATGTCAATCACTACTATCCAAAATCCAACCTTGTTGAATCTGATGAAGAACTCCAAGCATGGTGGAATGATGTGAGAACAAAGGGCCATGGAGATAAGAAGGATGAGCCATGGTGGCCTACCCTGAAAACCCAAGATGATTTAATCCAAGTGGTGACAACCATTATTTGGGTCACCTCCGGCCACCACGCCGCCGTCAATTTCGGCCAATACCATTACGGCGGTTACTTCCCGAACCGACCGACACGGGCCAGGACGAACATGCCGACGGAGGAACCATCAGAGGAAGAGTTCAAGAATTTCTTGTCAAAACCTGAGTTTGCACTATTGAAGTGTTTCCCTTCACAAATTCAGGCTACTAAGGTGATGTCCATATTGGATGTGTTGTCTAACCACTCAGTGGATGAAGAGTACCTAGGAGATGTGATTGAGCCAGCTTGGTCTGAGAATCCAGTTATAAAGGCTGCATTTGAGAGGTTTAATGGGAAATTGAAGGAGTTTGAAGGGATTATTGATGCAAGGAATGCAGACTTGAGTTTGATGAACAGAGCTGGTGCAGGAGTAGTACCCTATGAGCTCTTGAAGCCAGTCTCAAAACCTGGTGTCACAGGAATGGGAGTTCCTTACAGCATTTCCATTTAAAAGTTGGATTTGTATGGAAATGAGTGTATCTTTAACAAGAAAGATAAATAAAAGAGCAGCAATTAATAATGTTTTTGTTCATGAACCTAGCTTTATATTCTTCCACACAAATTGCTTTTTCTGGGTATTAATTTGGATGTCCGTATCGGGCGATACATAACGGTCTTACCAGTCACCGATCCTGTTTTTGTGTTGATATTATTTCGGTAGCACAATACAGATAAAGGATAAAACAGTCAAAAATCTTGTTTTTGTAAGGCAAATTAGGTGCAAATTTGTTTGATACGACCGATTCATGCCGATATTGTATCAGTTTTGTGGGTGATCGATACCCAATCCGATACCATGCACTAAAACCGTGGCAAAAACAGATATACAACTTGGAAAAGATGTTTAGGATGAATGCACAACCACAAGGAAGAACCAACAAAGAATCACAATGTAATAAACCCAAAAACTCTTTACATTAAACTCCTCCACACAATATAAATGTTTAGGATGAATGTTAGGAAGAACCAACAAAGAATCACAATGTAATAAACCCAAAATCTTTACATTAAACTCCTCCACACAATGTAATCTCCTTTGTTTGTGTTTAGGTTTTCTTACAACAGAAAATATATATGAAATCCAAAAACTAACAACACCCCACAATTACAAATGTTTATGTAATAGTGCACAATGCCGACTCAATTATAAATCAGTTCAACAATAACTATGTAGCCCAAAAATACAACACACACGCCAAGTACCCAACTCCTCCAAAATGGAAAATTATCAAAATCGGGGTGATTTTTGCATACGGCGGTGCAAGCGATCCATGTATGCACAATGGATCCCACCGTGCACACATGGATCGCTTGACCGCATGACGCGCATAGGGCGCCCCTAGTACTGGGGCAATAAAGATCCCTCCAAAATCCCAAATCAAGCTAGTTGCACAATGCCTAATTTGCATGGTTTCAGGTATTAATATCATATCGCCCGATACGATTTTGCTAATCGTCGATCCATGCCTTAGTAGTGACACGGTATAGATAAGGGGTGAAACAATCACAAATCCTATATATATTTTTTGCAGAAATCAGGGATAAACAATAAAATTCAAGATATATTAGGAGAAGCTTGATGATATTCTTGACAACGATGAAGATATCATTGGAGTTTGGAAGACATCATCAGCCAATTAAATATCGAACCAAAAGAATTGGCAATTCATGATGAGGAAAGACAGAACATGAATCCATCCAACAGGAAGTGTCGTTTAGGTATAAAATTCAAAAGCAAGAAACTTTAGTTTCACGAGTTTTGATTACTCTTTATGTAATATCTTTATCTTTTTTTTTTTTTTTGATAAAATGTAATATCTTTATCAGTGTAGGTCGGGGCGTACGGTTTGTCTGCTTTAGACTACGTGATTCCCTTGTTATCCAAAAAAACAAAAAAAAAACCTATGCGATTACCTTTATATATACGACAAAGTTATGGGTCCCACTACCAGTGGAATCAAGATCAGATCAGTTATATCTGAGATTGCAAGTATCACAAGACGTTTCATCTTGGAGCACCATCGTGACAGCGACGACTGTGGTTAGAAGATCGCTGCCAGGTTGTGTGGTCTTAAGCGTGGGGTCATTGAGAATGTCCATCTGCGCATCAATGCGGTTCGGATTTTTTTCATTACATGGGATAAGGCAGTCATGTTTTACGGTTCTATGTTTGGGCATAGCGGGGCACAGCTTAACCGTGAGCCTTGGTGCAAGGGGTAAGTTATAGCATTGCAACCTGATAGTTGTGGGTTAAAAGATAAAGTTTTACTTCATCCTTGGGACGCCTATACCTCTACGAATCCTATAAATATTGTAGTGCTGGCAGAAGTTAAAATCACTTTCTCTTATGCCTGTTTGCTGTAACTCGAGGAGAATGTTCTACTTTATCACGTATTATGTTACCATTGAAACAGTATATGTTCTTTTCATTGTTTTTCTCAATTAATGATTGTTTTTTCTCTGGTTCTGTTTCTCTTTCGTGTGTTAGTCAAGAAGTGTTGAGTATAGCTTTTGGACCTCCTTTCTATAATCACAATAGGAGTTTTACCTTAAGTGATTAGTGGATTATTTTATTTTAGAGATATAATCGCATGTCAATCCGATCTACACTATTAAAAGGCGATTAAAAACCTTAAGGAGAATGTCACACTGATACGATTCAATCCAACTTCTGCCTTCATTTGCAACATACAACCGATTACAAGTAAGTCTACGTTGTTTTGATTATATATAGAATATAATCTTATATTGCTGCCTTTATTTTATTCTTACAACTACATAATATGGTTTTATATCTTACTACCCGTAGTCCTTTCATAACACTATCTGAGGGGGCTGTTCTAAACCCTAAACCATGGATGGACAAAAGATAGTTTTTGCCAAAGTTCTGTCAAACAACGCAAAGTGGTAGTAGGTAGCTTAGGCAGTTAGGCTTCACCACCAAGGTGATGGATGCTTCAACAGTATTTGCCATGTGGATTTCTGCAACCAATGTTCACTTCTGTCCCTTATTGTTTATAGAATTGCTGTAATCTCTATCAAATATTTCTTGTTTACCCAAAAAAAAATCCACTCGTTGTCCGTGTGGGAATTCTTTTTGAGGTCCTCTCACAAAAAACAAGGTCTCACGCCCACTCTCTTTCTCTCCCCTTCAAACCGTAATTGTGAACTCCCATGGACCCGAATTAGCACTCTGGCGTTGTGGAAAAGAAATCTTTTTCCATTTATTAAAGAGAACTTGTCTTAAACAATCAGGGTTTCAAGAATCGATTGGATTGGTTGATTTGGAGCAGCCGATCCACACCCCAGAACTAAGGTTAGGACAGAATGGTTTTGCATCCTCGTATACAAGTATAACAATAATTTAATTTGAAAGTTCGCGAGAGAAAACCGGATATTGAAAGCAATGGGATCCCACAGCCCTTGAAATTATCTTTATTTTCAGCATTTGTACCATAGCTTGTGAGAATGTCCTTAAAGCACTTCCACCTTCTCTTTATTGAACAAGTGGGAACCAAATTGCAGGTGCTTCCATTTCAAGATGGTGGCCAGATTTGTAGAAATTGGTACCTGGGCTGAGACAATATGACTAATACATTCTCAAAACCCAGGCAACTGCAATGCTCCATCAGTAGTTGGAACAAAAAGATTTTCACTACGGAGCAAGACACCAGTTTGAAAATTTGGGGTTTAAGGGAACACAAAAAGTTCAAATAAATGAATTTTATTGATGCTTTATTCCCAGCTTTAAAAACTTGGTTTTTCACACTAAAATATATCTTGCATAGTTGTATAAAGAGTTTTATTGATGCTTTATTCCCAGCTTGAAACACCTTTGAGTTTCAGAACCTGTTGCACAAATAAATGAATTTTGATCATATTGGATGAAGATACAATCTATAGGAGGTGCCAAGGATTTTTGGCTGTAGCCAAGGGGTTTGTTAATCCTAAAACAGATCAGCATTCCCCAAGTCCATAGACCTAGAGACCGGATTTCGGATCACTTGAGCCTGCTGCAATGACACCCATCCCACCTCCGTGTTCTAGTGTAGGGCCCACTTTGCCGTTACCCTGTGATTCCATAGCAGCCACTTTCTCTTCATCACAGTTCTGTACAAGTTCATCGATTTTGCGGAACTGATATGGCCATCGAGCATTATAGAGGAACTGACGAAGATCAAATCGGTTGTCCTCAGGGGAATAACTCTGCACAAACCATATGGTTATTAAGTCTTGAGAAATATTTAACTGAAATGAACTTTGAGTTGGTAAATTTTGCTCCAAGGACTGATTAGAGAAGATACCTCAGCATGATAAGAAGGTGTCAAGACAGTCATCTTGTGTCGATTGATCGAATAGTACTTGAAGAAGTGCTTCACCTTATCAGCTACCTCTGACGGAGTTAATATTCCACCCCATTTGTAGCAGAGATTCTAAAACAAGAGAAAGGATAAGGAAAAAGAAACCAGTGGTTCTGGCTACATCAAATTCACTACACTTTACAGTCTCACGCCAAATCATGGCCCTTTGACTCACTAGTTTACATAATTTTATTGACAAGTGATGAACATCCGAAAAAACCATAAAACCAAATATCCAGGAGTTCAGAATGTTTCTCACTATTGTTTGGGTTTAGCAGATATATATCATAGGTAAGAGTGAAACTGAAAGAAAAAGCTCAACTTGGCTGAAAGACGAGTCAGTCATTGAGTATGGCAAATTGAACGCAGGACCAAGTAGTGTATCATGGAAATGGAAAAAAGTACAAGGGCTTCGCTAACCTCACAGAAAATGTGATGCAGGTCACTCACAATTCACAACCCAATATGAACATGTCAAATGGGATCCTTTGGCATCAGGAACCCCGAAAAATAGGGGGATGGAAAATGAAAATTATTTTTCCAACAGGTGAGATTGTCTGGGAATTTCTCCGTGAGTTCTCTACCCATGGTGCCTTCCAGTTACGTCTTTCTGAGAAACCTATCATGGATAATTGACTGAAATCAGGACAATGCTCACCAGACACAGCCAGGTTTATTCTACATGGGTGACACTATGAGTTGCTTGTTTATACCACCAGTGGAAGTATGGTAGATGGCCTCGGGGGAGGCGGTGAAGCTTGTCTCAAGCCTATTTAGAACCACATAACTGGAGATGTCTAGCTACAACTGGAGGTGTATAGCTACGGAGCCATAAAAAGCTCCTTCAGAGATTAGGGAGATCAGTTTCGAGTAAATGGTTAAGAGAAAAAATTCACTTACGTAATCATTTCTGACTGAGATCATTGCAAAATTCACTAATATACTTCGTACTGTGGGTCAACTAAATTTCAATCTCCAAATAAAAAGTTCAGATTACTGGGCTAAGTTGGACATTCCATAGTTGTCATGACGTCTCGGCAACCCTAGGCGTTGGAGGAGGGAAAAAATGCGACCCCTAGGAGTCCAGATGCCCTCTGCTGGACGGATGCCTTGACAACTATGGGGCACTCACAGCTAAAAGAGTTCAGTGACGATGGTGGGGGGGGGGGGGAGAAAGAATCTAATCACATGAACATTGATAGTACTGAGGAATACACCTGAATCAACCATTACAAGTTGAGAAATTGAGATCAGCAAATCGATGAGCAAACCCTTGGATATTTCAACAGAAAACAATTCCAGATTGTGCTTCATCGATTGACCGGTCCAGACCAATGGGCTTGCCCACTAAAGGTAGAAGGCAAGGCTCCAGTTATGGTAGAGCTCTTTTTTAGTCTTCACAAACATAGTAGAATTATAAGACTACCTGAAACATTGACACAGGACCACAGCGGAAAATTTTACGCAATCTTCCATAGACTGAGAGCTCCTCGTATGTCATTCCCATATCCACTTCATCCAACTGTAACAAAGAAAAGAGATGAACAGAGATATATCACCTGAAAGTTTGCAATCACACCCACTTGAATTCACTAGAATTAGGCATACCGGATAATTGAAATCTAGGAAATGTTGTTCAAGTCAAAAGGGCACATAGGATGTAAGCTACCAAGGACATAATACAGGAGGAAATCAAGGGTACCTGTAAACTGTAAAACACACTCAATTAACAGTATACGAAAGGTTTACAGCTTAAGACATGAAGGGGATTGCAAACACATTGATTGGGCACTTCCAGTGATTCATTGGAAATGTTGTATGCAAACTAACAAAGTAAAATTCGAGGAAGATAAGAAATCAAGGCTACCTGGAAGGGAAACTCAATAGACAGCATAACAAGGGTTTAGTGCTACAAGTCTAAGACATGCTGGGGGTGCGATCCATTCATTAGGTACCTTCCACAAGATCATCAGGCCAAACATGATCTGATTTGATAAATCGATCAAGGACCACACAATACAATGGCATGGCTATGACACTCACACACTGAGTCCCACTGCTTTACACTGTCAGGCCCACTGTATTTGGTGGCTGAATCAACAGTTAAGTTACGACTGTCATAGTGCTAGTAATTTTCATTCTCATCATCCAATCTATTTCTTATGCATGATCAGCACATATAACAAAATGTGCCAACAGACGAAGATGTATTATGTAGGTTCAACACATTAAGATTTTGCCCAGTTCGAGTTGGACCCTCTGTAGTGGATCCCACCTCCTGTATGTATACCAAAGTACTTGCATGCAGTAAGTAGACCTTCCACAAAGAATATCAATGGACACTAAGGGATTTCTGATCATAAGAGAATATTCTAGGAGACTACTCACAAAGGAACAGAAGAAGAGGAGAAAAGTAAATATTACTAAAGAACAACAAAATTTGGACAGGATATGCATGTGCACAGCCTAAACAGAAGGTTTGTGGATTTTGGAATTATTCAACCCTGGCTATAAAGGTGAAGGTAGTTTGTCAAATTGATACATTCATAGGGTATACGATACCTGGCTGTAATTGGAACGTATAGGCTCCAGTTCAGCAGTAGGAGGAGCAGCTTCTACTTCTGCCAAAGATGAGTAGCCAAGATGGGAGGCAGCCCATCGTAGAAAGGCTCGAAGATCCTGCTTACTAATACTTCCAATAGGATTTATATCTGCAGAGCTGCAATCATACTGCAACAGAAAAGGCACACCTGAATTATCAGATACAAAAATCCTAGGTTCACTAACTCGAAAAGAAAATAGCTATTCCACCCAACTTAGAAATGAGTTAGAAGCAAAGCAGATTGTAAAACTAAATCAAGTAACAGAAGTCGAGCCCTTGTTGACCCAAGTTGATCCAGAGTTCAAGTTAATGGGGGTAAATGAGCTCACCAAAATCCAAATATAATTTGTCCAGTGCTCAAAAAGATACTAAATCTAGTGCTCATAAGTCAACTTCAATAGATTGGAAAATTCGGATAGAACCTTTGTTAAGTATCCACGCAATCCTTCATCAACATTGGAGCTACCCAACACTAGATAAAATCCAGCCTTATTGTGAACCCAAGGCAGAAGTGATGCTAACATGAAGGCTAGCACCATTCGAATCCGAGCTTGAATGTTTTGTAACCCTAAGTTTTCAGTACTAGAACCCCCATCCACCTGTGCACCAAGAGAGAGAGAGATTTGATGTGAATCAATACATATTGATGAACGTATTATGGTTACAGACAAGTTTATAATTCAATGAATATAAACATCAGGTAGTTCACCAAAAAAAAAAAAAAAAACACTAGGTAAAAGAATAGAACACACCTACATTACTTTATTTGGACAAGGGTTCAACCAAAAGGATTATTACTGCCATTGAGCTGGATGGACTACAACATATGAAGCTACACTAGTTGTTGCATATAAAAATTTGGGGAGGAGGGGAGGGGAGTACGAAACATAACAAAATCAATATAGGGACTTTATACCATAGAGGAAGGCCTAAAGGGTAAGTGAAACTACAAGTTAAGACATCATGGGCAGTTAAAATTTGCATGCGTACAAGTGTATGGCAAAGAAAGTTTTAAAATACTGGAACTTTCTGACCAAATTGTGGAATGCAGTGCAAATCAAATTTAAACAAACCAAAGTTGTGGAGAGCTTCAGTGACCGAATTATGGAGTAGAGCAGAATTTTTTTTTTTTTAAATGTCAAATTTGAAAAGCTCCTAAATTATGGAGCATTTTTGAAGAACCAAATTTACACAGATGGTATGGTTGTAATTTTAAATAATTCTTGGGAATATTTCGGGCAAGAAAAGCATATAATGGGATCTAATGCAATCAACTGAATTGGCCACTGGATTTAAATATTCTAATATACTATGCGTTTTTGTTTGTTTTTCTCCTTTAGAAATTAAAAATGGAGAGATAATTTGACTGACTGATTGGAATTCCCAATATAGTGGAACAATTAATTATTTTTCTTTGGTGGGGGGGGAGGGGGAAGGAGGTTGGATTTCCTCGGTGCAGTGCTTATAGATGAGTTTGTTTCTATGGAGGCCTCATATTTACAAAAGCACAATAAGTAGAATTACAACCCTATGATGCGAGAAATTTGGGAGTCTAGCTTTACTGAGATTCAGCACTAAAATCTGCAAACTGGGGATATTACGTTGAAATACGAGCCCTTCATGCAGTTTTGATATCAAACATTGAACCCAGCAAAACTTGAAAGGATGACAAATTCACCGAGGAAGATCTTCCTTGGTGGGCTATGCATCGGACCTTTTACCTTCAAGATATCTATTCCAGCACAACATTTTTTTAACAATCAAGACGACAAAAGGATGAATCCATCATGGTAAGCTGATATACATGAAATTAAAGATAGACAGCACATGAGTAGCTGTTTAAAGCAGGGTAAACTCAATTGTTTAACTAATAAGAACACATATAATTCTATCAATAAAGTCACTTTCAACCTTCCACTTACCCCTTTTAACACCTTCAACATAAATTATATCACTCCTTCTGTGTCTGCTCCATTGATCTTTGTTACATGTGGCTAAATCATTTCAGTTGGCTTCCCTCCGTCTTGCCCCCCTATTGGTGCTAGCCCCAAGTTCCATTGAATGTGTTCACTTTTTATTCCATATTTTTTAAAGTTTAACACCTAATGTTACTCATTCTCAAAGGTGCACTGACTGGTCTTTGTTGCATGTGACCAAATCATCTAAACCAACCCAACTCCATCTTGTCATATAGTGGTGCCCGGCCTAAATCCTTAGAAACATTAATTTTTTAATTATATATTTCAATTTATCTATCTCAGAGAACTCACTTCAGTTTTCAACTGTGATAAAATCACACAAAAAGTCCTTGAATAAGAGTTCCGAAGTGTAAGATGTAAGAAGCTTTCGATCATAGTTATCAAGGCGGCAAAGTGGCCATGGCGTTTTAAAGGGTCCAAAATCAAGGTGGCAAGGCTCCCAAGGCGTCGCCTTGATAACTATTTTTGACAACATTATGTTTCAAAAATAGTTTCCTTGAGACATACAATGGCATCCTTAATGTATGTTAGTCAATCAGGGAATCAATTGGTGGATAACCTCTTCAATGAGTCACAGTGAAAAAATAAAAATAAGGCTAATCTGATGATCTTAGCTACTACTCAAGAACTATAGTGTGTCTAGTGAAGCATACAAACTTTTGGGAGTTCAGGGTTCTCCTTTAATCATAAAATAGTGAGATTTATAAAATAATCTAGAAGCACGTAAGATTAGTCAACTCCTTTGAGATTGATATAGACCCCAATAATACAATGGATGGAGCACTTGGATGTGTTCAACAACCACATACAAGACAGAGATGAGGTTGTTCATCTCCATTTTCATAGTTTCATTCCCAAGATGTTGAGTTAGATTCTGGAATGTTGTTGATGTGCTACCCGAGGCTCATGTATACACTGCTTATGACCTCCATGAATCTGCATCTTTAGAGTCAACCAATAGACCCGAACTGTGGAACTGGTAATATGTACCTGTGGGAGAAACTCTTCAAAGAGCTTCAATCCTTAAACTAATTGATCAAGAACTTTTTGCCACCTTCAGAACTTATTCCTTTCTTTCAAAGTTGTGTCCCTTTATCAGAAGTTGAGAGAATGTCTCTTTATGAATGCTTCACCAGAACATTATTTTCTCCCACTTATCACTCATCTTTTTCTTTATATATAATAAATCAGTTGTTGTCTCATTCATTCATACAATTCAACAATTTACCTCAATATTTATAATTCTTTGCAGCTTATACAAAAATTGTACAACCAGCTCCAAACACCTTATCAACCCACATGCAGGGAATATGTTGCTTGGATGGGAGACTTGAATCACTGGTATTTGTAAAAATATCAGTTATTACAAAGTATATGGTTGTGTCTTTGTAGGGCCATACCCAAAAGCCAATATATTTTCAAACTTCAGGTATTGTGATGTTACAAATAAAAAATTTATATCCCAACTAAACGCAATTAAATTTTATTTTGGGGGTAGGGGTGGGGGAGGGGAAGCAGAAACCTGTGAAAAGGAACATTTGAAAAATTTAACCACCAAAATTACTATGCTTAATATATTATTAACTTTATTATATGCTTTAGGCGAAAGGTTAACTGCTTCGCAGACCAGCTAAGAGGGACGTGGTCTGAAGCAATACACCATGTAAATGAAACTCCCTATTAAGAAGTGCCTGAAATGTCCTCAGACTTATGATTGTGTCCCATCCAACTCCCCAAATAGTTGTTGCACCGCCGACCAGCGATCCCTCGCCCTATACTTTATGCTGCAATTATTTAGCCTAACTAAAATAAAAAACTGCAACACAAATATGATGTACATATGTTGGAAGGTTAAGATTATTTAATTATAGTATATGATGTCGAACCCTAAGGTTGTCTTCAAGGAGTGGGTTTAAGTCTCAACTAGAATTAGGCTTGATGGTAGAAGAGAAAGAAAGAATACTGCTTTGGATATTGGCAGCATAAGCAGCAAAGATAAAACACAGTTTAGGGTGAAACTAGGAGTAATATTGTAACCACAAATATTACTTTGCAAACCCTTCTTAAATGACATAAAAATAAACGCAAAAAGAGTAGCTCAAGTGGACCCTAACAGCAAAAAATCTAAATCTGGTCTGCAGCAAGTATGCCCAGCTAGTTAGTTAAGCTTTTATTCTTGTTCTTTCTTTTTCTAGACTTTGTAACCTCCTCAGTTTAGCCTACTAATGGTTTATGATAATGCTACAAGCCTACGGTTATTTCTAGGCTTGGCCCACCAATTGAAAATTTCAATGAGTTGGCAGGCCATGTGTGCCAAATTGATGCTAGACAAAAAATTCCCCATCATTTAAAAATGGAAGAAACCTTCTTTCAATTTAACAATAGATCACAAAGAAAACTAGATCTCAAGCCAATGCAGGAATTGAGATTATTGCCTTCTACCTTATAGCGTGGACGCTTTCCAGTAAGTTTTTCGAACAAGGAGAGTAAAGAAGAAATGACAGTATCTATAGAAACATCAAGGTGCCATGACCCAATCTCATCTGCTAGAGTCTTTGCCCGTAACCTTGTGGCATCTGAACTGCAGGCCATCCAAAGCAAACATGTTAATAATCACTTCAGTTATGTTGATAATGAGCATGGTTTGTAGACAATAACCCACAAAACAGTAAGAAAGTTTCTGAATTTGAGAAACTTAAAAACCATAAAGTTATCAAAGGATTCATGGGCCCAAATATAAATTCTTCCACAACAAAAAGGTATTTTCAATTATCATTAAGAAGAAGAAATACAAATCGATGCCCCTCAAAGGCCCCTAGCATATCCCTGAAGAATCTATTCTAATAGCAGAAATGTACATCAGTTTCTTTTCTTTCTTTTTTTTCTTTTATTAACGCCATGCATCAACCAAGGGAATGCAGAATTTGGAAGTCGTTGATGTGATGTAACCTGAAAACACTCATTGGCTAGACAACCATATCTTTCTATCCTACCATGCCAGTCCAACCAGCCAAGTAATATTGCATCACAACCTGTGTCAAAATAAATTACTGCAAGGATCCCTAATTCTGGTACATGTTACCACCTGTTTTCGGACCCCATGAATACTGTATAGAATATACGCTTAGCAAATTCTTTACTGTCTGTTGGGAACTGTCCACCAGTGTATTGACCAATTCGTATCGCATCAGCTTTTACTTGTTCATCCCCATTTGCAATTTCTGCATGTACACACGGCATCAAGAAGTAAACAAAATGGAAAGAGGAAAAAGAAGATATCCAAGAGGACTAATGTTTTCTGAGTCAGAAGTAGTAGATACCACAAAGCTACTTTACCCTACTAAATTGTATAATTGTTTGGAACTTAGTGCCATAAACTTTTTCATGTTGGTAATCTTTATCAAAACTGAGTTGTGTTTTTAGGGCAGTTTTGGCCGCAAAATCTGTTTCAAAGAATTGCCAGCACAGTTTGAGTTCCCTAAGACCTGATCCAAGGAGCACCAAATTGTACATGGCTCATATAGCAGGGTCTACTTATGGGTCACTTGGAACTGACCCATTGACACCATAACATTACGAAACACATAGTTCCCATTTACCAGCAAATTGTGTTAGCAGTCTAACGGTTTCCAGTTTCCACGAGGACATATCCAAGAGAAAAAGACTGAGTTGACAGTTCTAGCTTCCCTAACTATTAGATACCATTCTGTAGAATGTTTAGACAAGGGCAGACAGGCCCATAAGGCCATAAGGTTATTTCTAGGATCTGTTTAATGTAAACATTTTCTGTGCTCAATTCTTGATCAGAACCAGATGACCATGACAACCCACAATTAAAGGGTCACTAGGGAGGCTCCTTACAATCTTCCATTCAAGGAAAACATTCCTCATTAAAAGAAAAAACGGAAAATACAGACTATAAATCAATTAATGATTTGATTCAAATCAAAACAGGAGAGAGATCCAAAAGTTAAAGAGTGGAATAATAAGCCTTACAGTTCGTATAACTGACCTCTTACAACAAGCTGACACATGCAGCCAACTATAGCCGCTACAGAAGAACTATCTGCTCCACCAGAAAGAGGAAGCAAAAATCCTGAAGCTCCACTTCTTCGTAAATAGTCCCACAACCAGCAACCAGGTCCAAAAGCAATTTCCTCCTCTGGAGAATGATACCTAATCTGCAATATAATAAAAGATTAATTGGCAAAGAAGACTGGAAAAGTCCACAAACTAATAGATGAATCACACAAACAACAAACTCAGCCTTATCCCAACTTAATAGGGTCGGCTACATGGATCCAAAAAAAAAAAAAAAGGTATAGTAAGAGGAAAGAGGCACAACCCAGCACATCGGAAGAAACTCAGCTAAATGGGGTCAGCGACATGGATCCTTGCCCTCCAATCTGCTCTGTCCGAAGTCACCTGGAACAAGACATAGACTATGCATGTCCTTCCTCACTTCTCCTATGGTCATTTTAGGTCTGCCCCTAGCTCCTTTAGCTCCTTCAATCGGAATCATATCACTCCTCCTTACAGGGGCATCCGTAAGCCTCCGTAGGATATGACCATACCACCTTAAACGACTCTCTCGGAGCTTGTCATTGATCGGCGCAACCCCCAGGTCTGCTCTTATATGTTCATTCCGTACTTTATCTTTCCTTGTTTTTTCATACATCCATCTTAACATCCTCATCTCTGCCACACAAAGCTTATCAATATGACACTTCTTAACTGCCCAACATTCTGCCCCAAACATCATGGCCGGTCGAACAACAGTCCTATATAGAACTTTCCTTTAAGCTTTAAAGAAATACATCGGTCACTCAATACTCCGGACGCACCTCTCCACTTCATCCATCCCACTTTAATTCTCTGTGAAACATCATTCTCTATGTAACCTTCTTTATTTATTATTGACCACATGTATCTAAAATAGTCACTATTCGGTATCTCTCTTTCCTCAATTCGCACCATATCAGTATCCATCCCAGTGTGACTAAAATTACACCTCATATATTCCGTCTTCGTTCTACTAATCTTAAAGCCTCTTGTTTCTAAGGTTGACCTCCAAAGCTCTAACTTAGAGTTAATCACTTCTTTTGTCTCATCCACCAAAACAATATCATTGGTGAAGAGCATACACCATGGGACCTCGTCTTGAATGTTCTTGGTTATATCATCCATGATAAGTGCAAAAAGGTAAGGACTTAAGGCTGAACCCTGATGTAATCCAATCGTACTTGGGAATTCCTTACCCTGACCTCCCACAGATTTCACACTAGTTACCACACCCTCATACATATCTTTAGTGACATCCACATATTTAGTTGACACCCCTCTCTTCACTAAAACATGTTGGATTATATCTCTAGGGACACGATCATAGGCTTTTTCCAGGTCGATAAAGATTATATGGAGATCCTTCTTGCTATCTCTATATCTTTCCATGAGCCTCCTCAATATGTAGATAGCTTCAGTCGTGGATCTACCTGGCATAAAGCCAAATTGGTTCACCGAGATATGAGTCTCTTTTCTCAAACGGACTTCAATAACCTTCTCCCAAAGTTTCATAGTGTGACTCATTAGCATCATGTTTCTATAGTTATTGCAGCTTTAGATATCACCTTTATTTTTGTAGACCGGGACTACAATGCTTCTCCTCCATTCATCTGGCATCTTCCTTGTGCTCATAATCTTGTTAAAGAGGCTGGTTAACCAATAAACCCCACAACTTCCTAGGGATTTCCAAGCTTATATTGGGATCTCATCTGGGCCTGGTGTCTTGCCTTTTTTTCATCTTTCTTAAGGCTTCTTTAACTTCCACCGCACTAACCTTTCGTACATATCTATGTCGTGTGGTGTCTTGTTGAAAAGTGTAAGCGTTTGGGTCATATCTATTCGACCTATCTCCATTTAGTACATCACAAATATACTCATCCCACCTCTTCACAATGTCTTCATCTCTTACTAACACTCTTCCATCACCACCCTTGATACACCTCACCTGGTCGAAATCCCTACACTTCCTTTCTCTCATCTTCTATCTTATAGATAGCTTATTCCCCTTCTTTTGTGTTTAGGTTGACATATAGAGATCCTCATATTTCTTTGCCCTAGCAATCCCCACGATCTTCCTAGCCTCGTTTTTGGCATCATTATACTTATTTTTATCCTCTGTTTCCTTAGTCTTTTGCAAAGTCTTAAAACACACTCTCTTGGTCTTAATAGCTGCTTGGACCTCCTCGTTCCACCACCAAATCTCTCTAGGGGCCTGATGACTACCCTTCGCTTCCCCCAACAGATCTTTGGCAACCCTCTTAATACACATCATCATCTCATGCCACATCACATTAGTGTCTCCTTCAAAGTCCCACTTTCCTTGTTTGACCACATTATCGGTAAATGTATTTAGGTACTCCCCTTTTAATCTCCACCATCTTATCTTAGGGTGCATGGTTCTCTCCTCCTATGTGTCTGGGTACTGAGACATATATCCAGGGTTACCAGCCTATGTTGGGTTGTTAGGTTCTCCACAGGGAAAACCTTACAGTCCTTACACACTGTTCTATCTGCCCTTCTTGTTAGGAAGAAGTCAATTTGACTAGTATGAAACCCACTTTTGTAGGTAACTAAGTGTTCCTTTCTTTTTTCATAGAAAGTGTTCACAATGTATAGATCATAAGCTACCGCAAAGTCTAGGATAGAGGTCCCCTCCTTATTCCTCTCCCCGACCCCAAAGCCTCCAATGAACACCTTCATAGCCTCTACAATCGCTCCCAACATGGCCGTTCAGGTCACCTCCAATAATAATCGACTCATCCTGGCCAAAACCCTGTACTAAATCATCCATGTTGTCCCAAAATTGGCGCTTACTACTTTCATCCAATCCAATAGATGAATGATACAATAAATAAAAATCATCTTTATCAGCTAGAAATGACAACAACTCATATCTACTGCCAACAAAGTCTCTTGCTGTACATAGGTTGGTGAGTGGGCTAATGCTTATAACGGCCAAGAGCTATGTAAGATCTCACGGTTGCAGATGCAGACTTTTAATGTTCAGTAATCCTACACAATTATGTTCAGTCCTCTACTCCACCACCACCACCAACAACAATAAGCTCAGCCTTATCCCAACTTAATGGGGTTGGCTACACGGATCCAAACAAATAAAGTAGGTAAAACTGAGGATTAGAAAAAATGAGGGAATACGACAGTCCTATAGAACTGCTCGACATTCTGCCCCGCACATCATAGTTGGTCGTACGACAGTCCTATAGAACTTTCCTTTAAGCTTTAAAGGAATACGTCGGTCACACAGCACTCCGGATGCACCTCTCCACTTCATCCATCCCACTTTAATTCTGTGTGAAACATCATCTTCTATGTCCCCTTCTTTATTGATGATTAACCCCAAATATCTAATCTAGTCACTTTGTGGTATCTCTCTTTCCTCAATTCCATAGTTATCGAGGCATCGCCATGACGTCCAAGCAGTTATATAGAGGCTAGGCGAGTGGACGCTTTATGGTATAGCACAAAGGCGAGCGCCTTAGAGACCAAGGCGTCACCTCAAGCACCTTAGGACGCCATTTCTTCTGGGCGGTCACCTTAGGCCTTTTTTTTTTGTTTTTTAACTTTTTTGTTTATGTTCTTTAAGTTATTCTAATTGAAAATATTTCTTTGGTTGTACATTTTTGGTTCCATGCTCTGAGAAGAGCATGGATATGTTAAACTTTAAAAAAAAAAAAAAACACCTAAATACCAATTACCAAATCGATTCACCTTCGCGGGACATACCAAAATAAAAAAGAAAACAACAAAAGAGAAAAGAAGCAGCGGCGACTTGCAGCAACTCTGACAGAGCTCAGACCTCAGTACTTCGAGGCTTCGACAGTCCTCCCTCTCAGTCCCCATCCTCCACTGGCGTCCGGCGAGGCGGAGACCTGCAGCGACTCCGTCAGAGCTCAGACTTCAGTCCTTCGACTCCTTCTCAAGTTCTCAGTCCTCCCTCTCAGTCCCCATCCTCCACCGGCGTCCGGCGAGGCTAACCGTAAGTATCATGTTTTTTTTCCCTTTTTCCTTCTAAAATCTAAACCCCTTTCCTCTTTCTAACCTCTCCTCTCCACCGACACCCCCATCTCCAGCATCCACCCCCACTGGCGAGAGAAGCAACCTCCGGTCCTCCACAGGCGTCCGGCGACATCTCCAGGCCCTTGACAGTAAGTATAATGCTTTTTTTGTCCCTTCTAAACAAGTTTTAATTTTCTAAATACTGTCTTATCTCTACAGTCTCCACTCTCCACTCTCCACCGACATCTCCATCTCCAGAGTCCTGCCTCCACCGGTAAGTATTGTACAGTTGTGCACTTATGCATTCTTTTTTTTTTTTTCTTCTTCTTCTAAAATCCAAAGTCCAAACCCTTTTCTTCTAACCACATCTCTCTGTTTCTTCCTTTTGCAGCGGAAACCGGCTGTCTTCCTTTACGCCGGTTACATATTCCGGCCAGCAGTAAGTGTTTTTATTTATTTTTTGGTTTCAGTTTTTCAATTCTTCAGTTCTTCTCGTACTCCCTTGCTTACGGTTATCTCTGTGTTTTCTTCATTTTCTTCTGCAACTTCAGTTGCCCCTGCCACAACCCCAAGTATGAACCTGTACCTGTTGAAGCCCATTTCAACAGCTCCATCTCAATATTTTCCAACAGTACTTTCTTTCTTTTCTCCTAGATTTCAAGCCTCAAAAATGAAAGAATTTCTTAAGAACCTGCTCTAGGGTGTCATATTTCTTAATTAACCTTTTGCATAAAAAAATGCATATTGTTTGTGCTGTTGTAGTAGTGAGTTTGGACTTTTTCAACAGGCCCTTTCCCTTGGCTGCCATGATGACTTCAAAATCATCAGTTCGTGACTTTGTGTCATCGTTGACTCTATTTTGATAGTTTGATTATTTTCTTTTGTTAAGGTTTTTTTTCTTTACTTTAATACCTTTTAAGTTTTATACACATTGGATCATTGGATGATTGGAAATTTGGAATACTATTCTAATATCTTGCATTGGTTTGACTCTTTAATATTTACTTGGCAAAGAAGTAGAATTATATAATTTTTAATATGCTATTTGTGCCAAATAAAATGGTTATATAAAAAAATAGAACACTAGAACGCCTTGTTCGCCAAGGCGACTTGCGGCCCCCTATTGCCAAGGCGCTTAGGAAGGCCCTCAAACGCCGTGGTCGGCTTGCCGCCTTGATAACTATGCTCAATTCGCACCATGTCATTATCCATCATAGTGTGACTAAAATTACACATCATATACTCCGTCTTCGTTCTACTAATCTTAAAACCTCTGGTTTCCAAGGTTGATCTCCAAAGCTTTAACTTAGACTTGCGGCCCCCTATCGCCAAGGCGCTTAGGAAGGCCCTCAAACGCCGTGGTCGGCTTGCCGCCTTGATAACTATGCTCAATTCGCATCATGTCATTATCCATCATAGTGTGACTAAAATTACACATCATATACTCCGTCTTCGTTCTACTAATCTTAAAACGTCTAGTTTCCAAGGTTGATCTCCAAAGCGTTAACTTAGAGTTAATCACTGCTTTGTCTCATCCACCAAAACAATATCATCAACAAAGAGCATGCACCAAGGGACCTCATCTTGAATGCTCTTGGTTAGGTCGCCCATGATAAGCGCAAAAAGATTAGGGCTTAAGGCTGACCCTTGTTTCAGAACCATGCCATGTCTTACAAATAAGAATATATGTATAGAGTTCTATAAAACTATTATGAACATCATCAGTTCCTGTTTTCTATTATCATTATCCACATGTAGCATGATATTCAAACCTTGTTGATGTCTATCAGATTTATGCAAGGGGAAAGCAAACAGAAGGAATATTTAATGGAAATAAAGGAGTCTTCAGTTCCAAAATACCAGACAGCGAGGTCTATTAAGAAACACAGAAGCATCAAAACAAATGCCTTGAAGAATCAAAAGAGGAAGAGGTGAATGAATGTATTAGGGCACTACAAGCTTGCCTACTGAGAAGATAGAAGATAAGATCTGGGGAGTGGGAACTCAATGATGAGATTCAGTGGACCCATAGAAGAGATCAATTCCACCTGGTGTTGACATGAGAAGGTGGAATTATAGACTGCTCCTTTTTGGTTTTATGTTGCAGAACAGCAGAAGTCAAGTTGCAACTTCATCCAGAAATCCAACGTGCTCAGAGACATTTTGATCTCTGCAGGATGTGCAAACAAATTGTCCAAAGAATTTCAAGAGTGGAAAAGATTATTTAAGTTGCCAGTACAACCAAGAACATGGAAAATCAAAGATTATTTATGCTTTCACCATACATGCTAGCATCAACAAGGATAAATTTGAAGGAAATTTTCTTTCACCACAATGCATTCAGGTAGGGCATGAGTATAGAGAATAGAAAAATTTTGTGGCTTGTGTATATAGCATGTTTGGAATTGGTTTTAGCATACTGAGTGGCCGGAATATAGGAAGAAAACAATATTCATAGAGTCAAAAGATGAAAGAAGGTACAAAGAGAGCATACAACAGTATACTCTGATACGACAATGAGGGAGATATGGAAGAAAAAAGGAACACAGAAAGCATTTTACAGTGAGGAGACTTTGAGAATCTACTGCCTCACGAAGAGTACAAGACAAATGACAACTGCCCTCAAGTAAGTTTTGATGTCTTTTTTCTTTCTTTCATTTTTGGTTTTTTACCAGGATCCAATAAAGGTGTTAACAGCTTCTATGTCTTGCAATAAAATGGATAAACAGGATTTGTGTAGCCAACCCCAATTAGTTGGGATAAGGCTTTAGTTTGACTTGTGTTGGGGAATCATCAAGGTAGGGCATAAGCCAACATCAAACTGTGGTAAATTCCCAAGCATAAAGTTGTCAACATGGTTCAAGAGGGCAAAGTGTTGGAGGTTGAACCATGGTGATGCATAATGACATACAGGTTGCGTGGACGAGGTCGTTCTTGAATATGAAGTTATTTAGTTGCCAAAGTGGAATATGAAGCTATTTAGTTGCCAAAGTGGTGGAGCCTTTTCTTGACTCTGGAGAATGGTGGGGCAGAACAGAATCATGGATAGAGGAATGAAAGGAGCAAGTGCATCTAGTGGATGTCTGGATAAGTATGTATCTGCCTCCTTTGGTTCGGAGCGCGTTTAAAGCTACAGGTCTTTGCTTTGCCCTGCTTTACATGCGAAAAGGTTGAACTCCCAAATCGGTTCACAAAAGTCCTATCTAAGTACATACACTTAAGGAAAGAAGAAGTAGAGCAACAATCTGATCGACTGTCAGAGGCACCAGAAGACGATCTACCCAAAGGTGAAGAAGGAATAACAAGATGAACCAAAAGAGGCTGCAAACTACTAAGGCATTACAACATTGATCATTAGCACTAGAAATAGGATTATAAAACATCCCATCACTGTAAACCAAGGTTCCCTTGAAACATGATAAAGCAACTGTCATTGTCACATTCATCTTCATCTTGAAGAAAATCTATATCAACCACCTCTGAAATGAAGAAATAAAAGGGAATACAAATAGAATACAACTGAAGTTAAACTTTCCTCGCACAGTCAAAAGGTTGAGGAGAACTGACCTTAAGTGGACTGGAAAGGGACATTTGGAGGTTGAAAGACTGACAAAGCTGGTAAGGTGCCTTCACTGATGAGACCTTCGATGTGCAACTTGCTTGCTGTTGAAAACTACTGATTGATCCCCTAAGACTAGCCACCTGCCATTCAGCAATCAAAGGAACCAGAATTTAAAATCTTAACATATGAGATATATCTAAAAATAAAAATAAAAAATAAGAAAAAATATAAAAATAGAGTTGAGTTTAGAAGCCACAAATTAAGATTAGAATGTCCCAACGTTTGGTGGATGATAAAGTATGAATCTGCTTTGACAGATTTTCCTACAGGTTACAATTCAAATGTGACTCGCTACATATATAGCTCATGGGAAAGAGCTTATCCAACATTTGGGGGTGAAGGGTTAAAATGTTTACAACGCTTTATGTTGGTAGTGTGAACACAGAACATAGGAGAGGGGACAACATCAGGCAGCTGAACTGAAGATTACAGCTGAATAACCAGGCCAGCTACCCCAACGATATAACATTTCTTATCTTATTATCATCTAAAATAATCTTCTTGTGCTGGAAGGATTATTTTGTACAGTAACACTTCATGTAGAAATTTCACATTCCCAGAACACGCCATGCAAGTAGAATGAAGCCATCTGTATGGAATAAAATCATATACAGCCTTCAAATGATTTAAACATCATTCATGCTTCAACTTAATGAACTTCGAAATTAATATGGTACCATTTATTAGGATTTACAGGAAGACATGGTTCCTCAGTCTCCATTACAACTACAAAACAAGATAAAGAATGTGAAAATTACATCTTACAGCATCTAGGTCAATTTGAGCTACCAAAACCTCAACATCCTTTAGAGAAAACTGAGATCCTTGAGCAACCACATCTCCATTAATCGCAATGCAACAGCACCCATCTGTCATAAATAAAATTTTGAACTAGTGTAACCACTGAAAAAGTAAATAATGATAATGGTATCATATGATAATCATATTGTTCATAATTCAAGAATAAAAAATTACATAATAAAACAATAGCAATCCTATGTCAGTGTGACGGATATTGGAAAGGGGAGAAAAATGAAATGAAAGCCAATACAGGAAAATATCTGGATTCAAACAAACAAGTCTTAAGGAGCAAATATTAAAACAAGCATTCTTTCTTCTTTTTGGAGGGAAGAATTTCTATTGACAAAAAGAAGAAAACAGACTAAATCTACAGGCCCAGCTTTCCTCGGAGAAAACTGAGGTGATGCTGAGACAAAATCATGCATACAGAAACCCTTTTCATGCACACAAGTGAAAATAGTGAGCCCCGGTAAATTTGTCTCTCCATAAACACGAACAAACATGGACAAAGAAAGCATGAAAGAAACTGCCTTAAGCCTGCAGCTACCTAAGAATCAGAGTAGATCTTCCCTAGTTTAATTCCCCTTCCAGCAAAATCTCTAGCCCCTTCTTTTATCTGCATTCACAGACCTGACTAGAGCAAATACCCGCCCCCCAAAGGTTTGGTCCTTGACAATACTTCCATAAGTTCACCTCTTAACAGAATCCGCAAGGGACCAATCTGAGGTGTAAAAGCTATTCAGCCTGTGTCTGGAGGTTCTTAATAGCATTATTTGATGAGGGGTAAAAGAGGCAAGGTGCATCATCGGGCAATTTTCGAGTTCTTAAAAAAGCAAAGATCCTATCTAACAACCAAACAAAGAATCCTCTGCTCTAACCCCCCCCCCCCCCACCTTCCGTTTGGGATGATGGGTTTGGGGGGGTGGGGGGGAGAGAGAGCTCATATGTAATGATGAACTTGCTGACAATCCTGCTTACAGATATCCAGAACCAGTTGCATACATAAAAATGGTATAAAATTTTCAACTGCACAAGGTAGATGGTAATCTAATGCATTCATTAAAAGAACGTCCCAGTGCATGAGGCTCCCGCTACTGCAGGGTCTGGGAGGGGCAAGTGTACGCAGCCTTACCCCCGCTTTGCGGAGAGGCTGTTTCCATGTTTCAAATCTGAAACCTAATGGTTGCAATAGCGCAACTTAACCGTTGCACCAAGGCTCGCCCACTAATCTAATGCATTCATTATTTGCACGAATGATCTTTTTAATTATCTAACCCAAAAGCTTAAGCTATTAGGTCGAGGAAGCCCATCTGATATATGACGTCATCCAAGGTCCCATAGTTAGTTGATGTGGGATTATCCCTGACAGATGCATTCATTATTTGAATCCAGAAATGAAAACTTTTAGCAGGAAATGAATGCAAATTATTAACTTACAAGATGACATTAAGAACTCCGAATGTAATCATGGAAGAAAAACCTACAACCTATAAAGTTAGAAGGGCACAAACTTGTAATAATACATGTCACAGATTATGTTTTATGCATGTTCAGGCAATAAATAAACACCGAATTCCAGAAAAAAGAGAGAAAGAAAAAACTGCATCCAGATTCGAAGGATCTGACATGCATTCCAATATCCACATTGGGTATTAGGTAGAATGAAGGGTTCCCGTATCAGAGCATGGATGTCAATGTGCTACTCTCTTCAATATTTCCAATCCTTTTGGAAAAAAAAATGAAGGGCAGATCCTGAAAGAACAGAAGATGCAAGAAAGACTTCCAAAACAAAGAAGCATAACTAATGTAGAAATAGGGCGTTGTTAACCTATCCTACAGTCAGGATCAATAGGCTGTCCAACAATAACTTTCAGCGGTAGCAACAGGCCTTCGAATGCTTCTCAGGAATAGGTTGAATCAAAAAAATAAAACAGAACAAAAGGATAAACATAAAATAGAGAAAAAAAGAAAGATGGGATAGGGATGGGTCTCTCACTGCCGTTGCACAAAGCAACATTCAGTTTTCATTCTTCTAAAATCGCTGGAGTCTGAATAAGTCCCATCTTTATTTATAATATTGCAAGTATAAAATGAAAAAGGAATTACATGCGTGGCCTAAAGAGGGCGCCCAAATCGTGACTATATTCTTTCCACGCAAGACTAATGGTCCCACAAGGTCTATTAAAAAAACTTCATATCTTGGATTTAATCTCCCACGCCAAACTGTCCATGGGCCCCACATAATACCTCTCAAAGCCTTCTACGCAAGCAACAAACACTCCAACAAAAGCCACCACGCATATAACAAGCTGGCCCCATGAAATATGATAAAATGTCTTCCCAGCCTACACCAGTACAGGCTCTCCCACAGCAATTCTGGACTGGTTTTGGGGTCTTGTGCTTGCGGCCACACCTGGGCTGTAACCTGTGATCAACATCAATAACCAAGGCCAAAAAATACCCCCAGCATAAAAGTGAACTCCAAAAACACAAAACAGCATCTTATTGGATGGAAGATCTCAACGAACCTCAGCTTGAAGCAAACCTCATACCTTCAAGGCCCAAGGTAACCCCAACACACCGATATGAAAACACTCTCTCTCTCTCTCTCTCTCTCTCTCATAGTTGTCAAGGCGACCCAAGGTGGTGGAGGGGTGTCTAAGCGCTTAGGAGATAAGGCGCCCGCCTAGGAAGGCAACAAAGGCGCCCAAGTGTTATTTTTTATTTCCCCTCTTTTCTATCATAAAAAATCAACATTAAGCCACATCAAGTCATCACTCATAAAAAATCAACATCAAGTCACATCAAGTCATAAAAAATCAACATAAAATCACATCAAGTCATCAAAAATCAATATTAAGCCACATCAAGTCATCAAAAATCAACATAGAATAGAAGAAAGCAAAACTGAAGAAGCAAGCTAGTAGAAGTTTGAAACAATCAAAACATACATTTGGTTTATATGTTCTTGGAATTGACCATTTTCAGGCATACCTAGGCTCACATTTGGTTTATACAGTTCTTAGAAAATATGATCTTATCAATAAGTAATTAACCTGATCTTGATTTAGAGAAATGTTTTTGTTCTCTAAGAAATTTGATTCATTAAATGATTTTATTCTTACATAAGACTTTTTGTATTAGGTGGAGCACAAAACCAGCTTTCCAACAAATCCAAGATTGGTTAAATCTGATTTATACTGAAGGAGTTATGTTCTGGTCAAACCTTATTTGGTGTGTGCGAATGCTGTCAAAATCGCTCTGAATGAAAATATTTTTTAAATATCAAAACAAATAAATATTTTACCGCACTTTTGGTTTTTAGCAATGTTTTAACATATTAAGATTTATGGAATTTTTAGATTTGAGAGAAACCTCAGCATTAGAAAGTTGAAAATTTCACCCATCGTAAAAAATCGAGCTTTTGTTCTTGAACGGGGGGTTGACTTTTTATCCTTTTGGAATTTGATTTTTTAACTATTTTTATTGGATTCAAATAGGGGGGTATTTGCTTATTTATGAATAATGTCTCAAGTAAACCTGGTCCGATACCAATTAAAAGGCGGTGCCTTGACAACTATGCTCTCTTTCTCTCTCTCTGCAAGGCTCCCTACAATAAGGCGGCAGCCGCCTAGGTGGCGCCTTGACAACTATGCTCTCTCTCTCTCTCTCTGTCTCTCTGCAAGGCTCCGTATTTGATTTATGAATAATGTCTTAAGTAAACCTGGTCCGATACCAATTAAAAGGCAGCGCCTTGACAACTATGCTCTCTCTCTCTCTCTCTCTTTGCAAGGCTCCCTACAATAAGGCGGCAGCCGCCTAGGTGGCACCTTGACAACTATGCTCTCTCTCTCTTTGCAAGGCTCCCTACAATAAGGCAGTAGCCGCTTAGGCGGCGCCTTGACAACTATGCTCTCTCTCTTTCTGCAAGGCGTCCTACAATAAGGCTACAAATCCGCCTAGGCGACGCGTTGACAACTAAGCACACACACACACAAACACACAAGCTTGTGACCTGGTTCTTACACTGCACCAATGCTACTGGATTCAACTCAAAAGCAAAAGCAGGGAATGCTAATAATATGATTATCTTACAATGGAATTAAGGTGTAAAATGACAGATTTGTCTGATAAAGGCAGGGGAATAAAAAGAAGAGAAAAAGAAAGGACCTTGCATAAAAGTAAAATAAATTTTTTATAATAGAAATAATATGATTTAGAATTCAATGTTCAAGTTCTTCTTAAATAAAGGCACACATTTTACCATAATAAAGACGGCCACCATCACATCCTTGGTGATTACTGTACATGTAAACCCCTCCACGGGTATCGGTGGCACCTATAAAAGCACGAAGACGGAGATCAAGCTTTCTTAATTGGTGGTGGCTTCCACTTGCATTCATGAACACTTCCACACCATTCAGTGCAAGCTGAGCATGTGGAGGTAGAGGTGTAAAAAGCTCTTCACAGACTTCAGCGGCAACAGCTCTAATGAGAATATAGACAGTTAAGAATAAGCTTACCATGACATATAGTTTATTAGATAGAACAACAACCCCCTCCCAAAAAAATTAAAATGTAAATAAATAAATCTTCATGAAAATAGTTCTACTACTCCCAACAACATATATAAGAACCTCAACCAGGAAGAATAATCACGGCAAAGCCTCCATAAACAAGAAACTCTAAACATACTTGTAGTAGTTCTATAGAATAATTCTCATATATATACTTCCTCCAGGAATTATCTATAAGAAACAAGAAGTGATATCTTGAAAAGTAAACTTTTGTAGAAACTTTTAATTCAATGATCATTTTAGACACTTTTTTTCTTTTTAATAATATAGAAGAACAAATGCAACAGCTAGAGTAAATACAAAGAATTAGGCAATTTCCCAAATCAACAAGAAAGATACAACTGATGTTGGCTCTTACGTGTCTAGAAATTGAATGTATCCATAACCAAAAGGTACAGACTTCTGCAACAAAGCCTCAGAAATGTCTTTTGGGAGCTCAAAGTCAACAAGCTGGTCTTCTTGTTTCCATGCAGTAAACCATCGGAGTTCCCTGTAATTGCCATCATTTGCAAGCCACATCTTTGGGCGGATCATGAGTATTTTTCTGTCTAAACAAAGAACTTGACAGTTGTAGCGCTCAGATCCTTTAATTATGGGCATACCGATGCTGCATAATATACCTTCGGTATAATCACCAACTAAAATATCTTTCAAGCACTCCCACCTGCACATATATAGGAAGTACAAAATTAACACTACCAATCTTGTGAGATCTCAGCCATTGAGCAAATCCAAAATCAGTACTCTCAATCAAGGTGATAAGAAATAGGTGATACACAGAGTGAGAAACAACAGAACCATTAAAAAATGAATATCAATTGGATGGAAATATCAGCAACATGATAGAAAAATGAAATAAAACCATTTCAAAGATCATCCAAATCAAAACATCTTCAACATGAGGTACAGTTTGTCTATTAACCCCTTAATTCATCACCTTTTTCCTTTTTCTCTCAATGGGTTGTATAAAGAAATTTCTGAGGACAGAGTTCAGTATGAGTTTTATTAGCGTGTAACCGTATACCTATACCTTTCATGCTAATGCAAAATTACAAGTTGAATTACACTTTTATGTCCTAAGAATTTCATTTTGCATCAACCCATAAAGCATTGCAAGGGACATGGAACCAAAACTCACAAGATCTCGACGAGATTTCGCAAAAATCTCGCTTTTTCAAGACCTCGAGACGAGATGAAGGGAAAAACATTTTTTTACCCCATCTCAACCCAAACACATGTACATGAGTGCCAGATCTCGACCGAGACTTGCCTATTCTTGCTTTCAAGCTGCTTCGTCATTTTTCACCTGGATTTCGATGTAGAACTTGCCGGAAACATCATTCAGCCACAAAAGTGCAAGATTTGTTCATGATTTGTGGTTCCTCAGCTCAATTTTGAAAAACTTTTGAAAGGTAAACCAATTTGTTTCACAAATCTTTTTTATTTTCAAAAAAAAATTGTTTAAACCATGGTAGATTCATGTCAATTTAATATATGTTACATAACTTTGGCCAATCTATCACTTGATGGAGTCCGAATTTTTTTTCTGTTATTATTTTTTTTATTATATTTTCTGCAAAAAAATGAAAAAAATAGGATCAATAGTGATTGTTTGGAAATGATTTTCATGTATGTTGGACACCTTTGGATGCTCTACGGCCTCATGGAATCATTTTTATTTTTCACCCATTAAAAAAATTATTTTATTTTCCAGAATTAATAAAAATATTATAAAAATTTGCAAAAAATATCAAATATTAAAGAAAAATACCTGTTTTGTTGGAAAATTATGTACAACATATGTACTATATGTCCAAATTAAAATGGTGTCAAATACATCATTCCATTATAATGTTTTATACTTTAAGGTATAAATATTTTTAATAGAAATTCTAAATTTTACTTTTAATTAAGAAATAAATACTAGGGTTAGGGGATAAATATGAGATAGCTATTTGATTGTTCTAGTAGCTTGACATTATGTTTAATAGTTACTAATACAAGCTTTTTATGTAACACTGTAACAATTAAGACACTTGGTACACAATGGGGGACCGTAGTGATATAACATGACAACATGGAACCCCGATGTTCGAGGATAAAAAGAAATCCAAGTGTAGTTATTGTGGGAAGTTGCTAAATTTTGGAGGAGCCAGTAGATTAAAGCAGCATTTTGCTGGTGGCTATAAGGATGTTCTCAAATGCACCAATGTTCCTTATGAAGTGCAGCAGGCAATAGCAAAGCACATGAGAGGAGAAAGAGAAAAGGAAGCTATTAGGGAAAGGCAACAAAGAGAGTTTGATGAGGCGGTGCTAGAGAGGCCTGGTGTAGAGATCATTGGAGATGATATTGGATATAGGCCTCCTCCTGGTGAGTTCTAATCAGAGGCTGAGTGGAGAATCTACTAGTAGACTTTGGCAGAGAGTAGACAAACTTTTCATTTTGAGAATATGAGAGCATATGAGCAGGAAAGAGGAGCTGTGGACCTGGTTTAGCTGCACCAGAAGCAGTACAACAAGACGAGAGGAGGAGAACAGAAGCACAAGACAGAATCCCCATATCTCACGGTCCCCGACCACAAGTACATTCCTCAGATCCCATTCTTGAGCAGGATCTGTCTATGTTCAGGCAACAAGATGCCTACCAGCCAACCATCCTACAAATGTATGGTAGTAAACAAGATGAAGCCCGGGATGCCTTCAGCAAGTTTATGTACTATAATAACATTCCACTTAATGTAGCATAGGGAACATACTATCATGCATTCCTTGACGCTGTAGGGAAGGCTGGCGCAGGATGGAAGGGGCCCACACCACATGAGTTAATGGATGTATATTTGCCTAAGGAGAAGGAGTTGGAAGAGTACATTGAGAGTATGAAGCCAAGGTGATGTATGGGGTTACCATTATGGCTGATAGCTGAACTGGACTTATTAAACGATCCATTATCAATTTCATGGTGAGTTGTAATGGAAAGACAGTATTCTTGAAATCTTTGGATGCATCAAAGGAAATAAATGATGCATCATATTTGTATAAGGAACTGAAGAAAGTGGTGGACGATATAAGACCAAAGAACGTTATCCAAATTATATCGAATAACAATTCTAACTTTAAAAACGCTGGGGAGAAGTTGATGAACAAGAAGAGTAACATGATCCACCTCTTTTGGACTCCATGTGCAGTACATTCCATTGATTTAATGCTGAAGGACATGGGGAAGAAAACTTTGGTGGCAAGTGTGGCCAAGAAGGCAAGACAAGTGACCACATTTGTATATAACCATGGTTATGCATTAGCCAAGTTGAGGAAAAGATGCAACGGTGATTTAGTGAGGCCTAGTGTCACTCAATTTGCCACCAATTACATTGCATTGAAGAGCTTTCAGACGAAGGTGGTAGGTCTGAGGTCTATGTTTGCAAGTGAACAGTGGTTTGGTTGGCAGAGGTTGAGCTCAGAAGAAGGGAGGCCAGCACAAGAGACCATTGCAATTGACTTATTTTGGTGTGATTTGAATAAAGTTGTTGCCATATTAGAGCCAATGGCGGCAGTACTAAGGACGATCAATATAGAGAAGAAGCCTACCTTGCCCCATATTTATGCTGCCCTTCAGAAGATGAAGGAAATGGTCAGAACTGCGATACCTCGAAGTGCAAGGGCATAGACTAACATCATTGATGATCGTTGGGAGAAGCACATGATTCATCCATTGCATAAAGTTGGTGAGTTCAACACTTCTACATACTTTACACTTTACATGAGTTTTCACATTTACATATTCAAAACTCAAAAGCATTAAGTCACTAACAAGTTATATTTGTGGTTTCCAATTTATCAACATACTATCTGAATCCGAAGTATCAGTACTCGCATAATCTTGGGCTAAACATAGAATTGCTGGAGGCAGTTCAAAATGTTATTGAGAAGTTAGAGCCCAATGCATCGACACAGGCTGAAGTAAATGATGAGGTGAGAGTATGGGACTTGGTAGTAAGTAAAGGAATGTAATTAGTTAATTTATTGTATCGTGTACTAATTACTAAATAGTAAATACTAATGAAGGCATGTTAGAATTTTGAAATGAAAACAGATTCAATACTTCATAGAGGCTAGCGCAAGTTTCAGTCGAAAAGTTGCAGTGGAGGGTAGACAAAAATCAGACCCTGGTAGGTGGCATTACATTTATGAATTATATTATCCCTTTAAGATATACGTATTCCTAATATTCTATATTTGTAAAGCAATCGACCGGTGGGTGCTTTATGGTACAAGTTCATCCACCTGAGGAGGATAGTAGTGAGAGTGCTCGCACAGACTTGTTCATCCTCCGGATGCGAGCGCAACTGGAGTACATTCTCATTGATCCACACGAAGAGACAGAACATATTAGATTACCAACGATTGGAGCAGCTGGTGTATGTGCATTACAATATGAGACTAAGGATGAAGCACATACGTGTTGGAATTGACACCAATGATAGAGAACCAATCGAGCTAGCAAACATTTCTCAGGGCTCTGATGATGATGAGGATCCCCTATTCCAGTGGGTGAAGGATTGTGGTGCACCAGAAATGGATCAGACTGGGGGTAAGCCCAACCCCACCATTGAGTCCGCAGCCGGTATAGATGTTGACGAATATATGTCGGAAGAGGGGCATGAATATTCAAAGTCGTCAAGACCTTTTAAGGCTACAGCAGGAAGTGTTGGTGGTGGTGATGATGATGATGGTGATGGTGATGACCCTGCTGCTGGTGGTAGTGGTGGTGGCATGAGGAGTGGTGGTTATTATGATGATCGTCATGAGGGGATACGCGAGCAGTACCAGTTTGAGCTAGGGACGGAGGCGGGTCTTTGTGCGTTACACAGATGAGTCTCAGTTTACACATGCCACACAGGATCAGGACCATGGTGTCCCCGCTACGTACAAGAGACGCACAGGTCGCAAACAGTCACAGGCTCAGGATGATGACATGAGTATGAAGACCATGCTTGAAAGTTTCGGAAGCATGAGTATAGATTCTACAAGTGAGCGTCAGTCGTAGCATACATCTCCGCCTCATCATGACTATGATTATGGCCAGGAGAGCCCCGGTTCCGAATATAGTGGCTATGGTCAGTTTGGGCGGTCAACACATGAGTTCGACAATCAAAGAACTGGGTCAGGTTTTGTGGACATATTCCCAGTCCCAACCTAGCCACACCCATACATGCCAATGGTATTTCAGCAGCCTCAGTATGACAATAGCAGTGGATCTCATGCCTCATGGCCCTCATCACAACCGGCTCTTCTATACCCTAAGAAAGGGGGCTTGGAATATGTTGATGACAACACTTATATGAGTTTTGTGGCAATCTATGTGCAACACTACAGCAACACTATGACATGGGAAGACTTTGTGGAACAATATGGGACTGAATACGTGCTTCGGTCACATGGCATGGGATGATAGATGTAATATGTTAAATAGATTGATGTATTGTACACTTTAATATTTGTAATGTTTATTTAAGTTGTTTTATATTAACTATATGATTTGATTGCTTTTAATTACTAAATTATGTGTAAATAGGACCTATTAGTGCATTGTCGCCTACCAACCTAGGGTCCGAAGTGAAACTCCTATTTGGACTTTGTTTTTGCAAAATCTGATAGTGCCATTGTGTTTAAATGGCATAAAATAGATTGAATACCAAGTTTCAGCCCAAAATAGGTCTAAAATCCAGCGAAACCAGCCATCGAGTTGAAAAACAAAAATTCCCAACTCGCTATTTGGTCAGCTCGAAACCTGTAATCAAGACGAGTTCTTGATCTATGGCAAGGGATAATTACAGGTTAAAATAGATATCTAGTTCCTATAATTCAGTTATGCATCAGCTCAAGATAGGATTGCAAGGCATCTCCGCATTGGTGAGCTTACATATTTTCCCACTAGCAATTTAATAAACCATATTAATCCAAACTTAACATTAGTAATAGGTAGTGAGAAGAAAATCAAAGGAAAGGGGCAGCTGAACAGGAAAGGATCAACTGATGAACAATCATTATTGAAGTCTGAGTCTCTGTCATACTTAATTAGAAAACCTAAACTTCCCATTTTTTATTCTCTTGCCACATTTTTAAGAGTTCAAATCCAACACAGATAGAAAAGGGGAGACAACAATACAGTAAAACATACGCATGGGTTACAGTATCAAGCTCCAAGAAATGGTCTTCACAGCCATAGCCAGTAATCTCAAGTTCTGGCCCAAGCCTTATTACTGCCCCTGCTTCTTTAGCTCTCTCAATTGACTCCTTGATGTTCCGCAAATTGCAATCGAAATCCATCGCCCATTGGTTCAAGTTACAGGTCGCCACCTTCAGCAACCTCATCGTTTATTGTTCTGCACAAAAACATTTCATACTTTCAGCAACATCATGGAAGATAACAAGACATATGTTTCCTCTGTTATAATAATCTAGATTCTATAAAATAAACAACCATTAAGCACATCTCAAATAGAACTACAAAATGGTTATGTCATAAATCAAAATATGACAATGATGATGGCAGTAGCAGTGCTGATCTTTTTCCTCTTTTTTTTGGGTGGGGGGAGGGGGAGACGGGCAAGATTCTTTTATTGATAAGAGAGTAGTTGCATGTCCTGGACAACATTAATCACAAAGGCAACCAGTTACAATATATATGCTATTAAAAAACTACCAAAGGCCATCAACCCCCTTGTCTGGCCAGCTCATCCACTAAGGTATTTTGCTTATCTAAGAATTAAAAGCGTGTTTTGGGAGTCGGGACTCAGATGCAAAAGGCTTGGAGGAAACCCAACAACAATGACTCAGTCCCCATCTGTTATTAATCAACGCACAGTAAATCTGATGCAGATTCGTGGTTGAACCGGCTTGACCATTCTGGTTATTATTGGCATTCAAAGGGGCTAGCTTAGCATGAAATCTCAGGCCAAATCGTAGCTTTATGAGTGAGTTCTATACATCGAACTCAGCTTCATTTCATTGCCTGTTTCTGCTATCGCAAGGTAGAAGACAACTCCTTTTCCCCCTTCTTCTTGTTACTTTATTCCTTTGGGTTTACCTATCTACCCCTCTTTTAACCCTTAATTCCCTCCTATCATTTAGCTACTTTTTTATTCTCTAATTATATCTGGTGGGGGGATAGGTAGTAAGAACTCTAAACCCTCCCAGATAGGATCCCAAGACAAACCCCACTTAGATAGCAAACCCCAAAATTAACTGAACTCTCAAACCTCTCAGATTAACACCAAACTCTAGGAAACAATAGTTAATAGGAAGGATAAGAACCCCTCAAAATATGGGAATGATTTGATGAGGGGTTTGGGAGTAATTTTGGAAACAGTGATCTCACGAGCGGAGATCCCAGAAACAGTAAACTGAAATTAAATCCAATCCAACCAACGGATTGGCCAGAAATTTGGATCAGACCTCTGATTCAATAGTCTAAATCTGACATCGGAAAAAAAAGGGTGTACCCAGTGCACGAGGCTCCCGCCACTACGGGGTCTGGGGAGGGTCATAATGTATGCAGCCTTACCCCTGTTTTTGCAGAGAGGCTGTTTCCAAACTCGAAACCCGTGATCACTTGGTCGCAATGGAGCAACCTTACCATTGCACCAAGGCCCGCCCTCCTAAATCTGACATATCGAAAAACTGCAAAACAGGAGATTTTTAAGTTGCTCCAGAACCAAGGCTTAGGAAGCCCTCAAACCCTGATTGAGTTTACCTCCTAAGGTTCTATTTTAATTCCCAAAAAGCTAGGTCAAATCTGATGCACAGAATGCCCTGTGGTAGTCAAAGTCTTAGACTGAAAATAGGCTCCAGAACAGGGGATCCGCAGGTACAGTTAGATCACAGATTGAAGGGATTTATTTGATCAGATTAAATCACTATTACCTGGAATTATATTAGTGATGAAACACAAATAAAGCAACTAATAAACAAATTAACCAGGTCCATGTGGGCTGGATGAAGCCCACGATTTGGTCTCGCATTGGCTGGTCCAGTAAAGGCTGGTTGGCTCGATTTGAGGAAAGTGGTCCACCCCATGCAGGTTCGAGTGGTCCAGATTACATCAATCTCCCTCACCTTTAAATCTTCATATCCCTCCTCATGTAACTACCTAGTCTACCCGTTCCTTAATATCATAAATTCCCTTTGAGTCCCATTGCTACTTTCTTTACCAACAGCTCCTTGGTAATTCTGTTTTATGACAAGATTGCCACCTCATTTACATATTGGTCTATTTAGGGCCTGGCTGGGCCCATAGCAAACCCAAATAGGGTATCTTGGTCTTGGAATCACATCAAAATTTGCAGAGTCCAAAAGAAAAGCCTTGAGCTCAAAGTGAACAGGATTCCTGTCCCCAATACAGCCTCAAAATGCCCAAACCTCCTCATGCTACTATGGCAAGCACGGTTCAAGGAATCGAGAGCAGATTGGCTTATTCGAATCAGAATCAGCCATGACCGATTCGGATTCTGACCAATCCAATCAGGAGTTTCTAGGTCATTTTAGCCGATTTGTTTCCAATAATTGGCTCATTCAGGTCGATTAAGAATGGAATCGATGGTGACCAATTCAGATAGAAATCGGCGGGGAGTGATTCCAGAGCCAATTCTGATCTCTTGAACCATGCTGGCAACAACTACTATCTCTAATAAGTACGACAAGAATATTTTCTCAAGTGCTATTTTATAGAGGAATGATTTCTCAAAGCTGTTTTAGTTCTTTCTTTTTAGATTGGAAACAACAAAAAAAAGAAGTAATTGAAATACATAATGAGAATTATGTACACTAGTATCTTAAAACCAGGATTTACTTTCTATTTTCATGTTAGTTACCTTCTATCTTCATAATTAGTAGGTGATAGAATTAGTAGTCACATCAGTTCAGAAACTGATTGTGTTTTGTACTCCAAGCAAAGAGGAACCAAAATTGGAAACTTCCTAATTCAGGAACCTTGCTGCTCCTTTTACTAATATATAAGAAAGCCCAAGGGGGCTAAGGGATCCACAATTTTTTTACTCTCAAATTACTGATGCTTGCATGTTGGCTTCCTTGAAGCTTTCCTTGGTGTTCGATCCATGGAGGATGGAGCTGGTGTTTCATCCATGCTGACTCCTTGAGGTGGGAAGCCCAGGAGGTTACTCTCAGTCATTATTCATCATCCCTTACAAGCCATCTAGCCATTAGAAGACTCTTCTACACCAACCGAGACACACGGCTGCTTCCCCCTTTGCTGCTGTGCCTGGTTTGTGCTTAGTTGCCCTACTTTATAACTCCATTCCCCCCTTCTCCTGCCCTATCCAACCATCACTTTCCTTCAATCTTTTGAGCACATATTCCTCTACCTAAGAACCCCACTCGATCACACTTTCAGGTCCATCTGACCTTCAGATTGTCTTCCACAAGAAATCTCCCCCAAAACCCTAATTCTCTCAACCTATTACTCAAATCGACAGAGGAGAAACCTTTACTACAGATTTGTTTTACTTAATCCCTTAACCTTCCTATTGTTCCAGACCTATTCCCTCACCTTAAACCTAATCCTTGACCTAAACCCTAACCTATCAAGCTGAGCCAATTCCCTTGATTCCAGATCCTTTTTAGGACTGGTTGAACCTTCAATCCTGTCCTACATTATATGGACAGATGGTGGAGATTGAATGCAAAGCGAAGACGCAATTACCAATATTTGTTTGGATACTATCTATTAGTTTCTATTTTATAGGATTGCTTTTATGTAATGGGTAGTTTCTAATTTTAGGATTCCTTATTTTTTATTTAATTAGATTGCTATTAGGAATTTATTTTATTCCTAGAAGTTGTCTTGAGCTTTATTATAAATACATGTATGTGGTTGAGCAGAATAGGACAGCGATTGAAGAGACAAGAGTTATGGTTGAAGTTGTGACGACGCAGTGATGGCCTGGTGAGAGATCGTGGGTGAGAGGATGATGGGCTGGTGAGAGCCTGACTGAGAGAGCTGATCCTATCCCCCCTTCTATATCCCTATATTCTTCTTTCTTTATTCTTTATGTTCTCCATTCATATGTAGTAGAAAACAGCAATAAAAAAAACAGTTTCAGTTATTTAGTTTTGTTCCTTTTATTATATTGATCCTGCTATAATCAATCTCCCACTGGTTTTCCCTAGTTTGAGGTAGAGCTTGCATTATTCGGTATCAAAGCCATCGAAGGACAGCAAAGGAGTTGACAAGCCTGGTTCAATTTCTTACCAAACTCGTGGACGAGCTTTGATCAAAATAGGGAGAGTTGATGTAGATCAAAGCATGAAGAAAAGGGCAAAAATACTGTTCACACAATTATTGTTCACATGAATAGTACCATAGTACTGTTCATACAACACTGTTTACGTGAACAGCGATCTAGGCTGATATGGACAGCTGGTGGAGATTGAATGCAAATCAAAAACTCAATTGCCAATATTTGTTAGGATTATATCTATTAGTTTCTATTTTATAGGGTTGCTTTTATGTAATGGATAGTTTTTAATTTTAGGATTCCTTATTTGTTATTTGATCACTTACTACCATAAATAAAAGATTTAAGAGAGATTGTTTTATTAGCAGAACACAGAACTTAGTAGTAGAATCAGATTTATGTCACCAATCAAGTTCCGAATTGTTCTCGTGGTTTGAAATTGATAAATTATCCTTGCCCCCCTAGTGAACCTGAGTCCTGAAAATCATTAGCATTTAGTCCTCTTTATCCAAGCCTTATTGTTCTTCATGTTCTTTCTCAATCTTTTCTGTGCTTCTATTCGGGCTTTACTGACTTTTGTTTTCCCAATTTGATGTTTCTCATGGTTTAAGTCCCTAGTGGATGCACTTAACCAGGCCATTATAATCCTGATTTATTCTAATCTACATAAGCCTCAAAAGGAGTTGAATATAGTTACAGTAAGTATTCTGATTGAATTCCATTGATTCCTAAATAGAGAACCACTCCCTAAAATTTTTTTACTACACATATTACAATGAAACAAATTGAGTCTAAACTACTGTTAGTTATAATGGAAACGGCAAAAAAAGGTGTTTGGTATGGACGTGTTTTAAACGGATCAAAACGTGAGCGCGACAGTAAAAAATCCGGTCAAATACGGCAGATATGGAAAAAAGACGAAAATGGACGGCATGTGTTTTAAACGTTTAAATTTGAGCAATACGACACCAAAAAAAAACCGGCAATATAAACATAAATTAACAAAATATAATTCTGAGATGAAATTTCCATATATGTTATCCTAGTAAGTACTTTTTTTTTTTTTGGTTAAGTAGTAAGTACTTTTGAAGTATTTTCTATACTTTTGAAGTAAGTACTTCAAAAGTATAGAAAACATCATTGCCAAGAATCTCATAATTTCCACAGATTGGGAAGAACAAATTAACAACTTACCGAAACTATCTTAAAGTGGCTAGGATTCAAGAGCTAAACAACTACGAAGTGTTTCCCTCCTGTCATATTTAAAGTAGCTTCGAATTCCAAGTTCCAACCATGAGTATCACAGACTTTGACCCAATATCTTGTAAAATTCAGCAATAATTGCAATTGTAACAGAAGAGCTTAATTTGAATATATATATATATGGATTCTAAAGAATCAATTAGTACAGCAGGGTATGGATTCAAATTAATCGAACCTACGGATTGGAGTTGGCCGAGGAAGAAAGATAACAGAAGCAAAGAAAAAAAAATGTATAAACGAATATAGCTCAACAGAACACAACAGCAGAGTCGTACGGTTTGAGAGAAAAATTACCAGAGTAAGGGGAACTTACCTATGTTTGTTGATCGGTAGTTCTCCTCGATTCCTGCTACGAGAGCGGCTCTCCTCCTCTTCCTTCTGCGATATATACTTTTCCTCTTGCTCGCAGGTATTGCCGACGAAATCCGAGAGTGGTAGCACCAGAAGGAGTCCTTCGAGCGTTGCAGGTTGCCGAATCGCCGCTGGTCTGGAAGGGGTAAGCCGTAAGCGTCGCCCCGAGTGAGAGAGAGCGGAGAGAAATTGTGCAGGAGAAGCAGCAGGAGTCCTTCGAGCGCTGCAGATTGCTTGCTCGCGGCTTGCCGTTGACAGTGACGGAGGCACTGACAGAGGCTAGGAAAGGAAAGGTGTGAGAGGTGCTGAATTCTGAAAGTGTTTTGACCAGAAAAAGAAAAAAAAAAAAAAAAACAGAAATCTGAAAGTGGGGAACTAAAATCGCCCCCATCCCTCGGTGCAAGTCCGGTGCACCCTGGGAGATCGACACGTGTCATTCGAATCCGACGGTTAATTTTGAAATCTATTTTTTAATCCCTCAAACCCAAAAAATCCTAAATCAAGAAACCCCTTCCTCTCTCACGAAGAATCCCCAAATCTGTAGTGCGAGTCTCTCACTCCGGCGGTAGTTCTCTCATCCTGCCCGTCTCTGCTTCCATTGGCAACTTCTACCTTAAAAGTCCTAGATCGAAAAAATCAATTCCTCTCTCACGAAGACCAAACCAGAGGCACACACACTCACCTCCAGCCCGCCTCTGCATCACACGCCATGAATCGAGTTCAGATGCTTATGGTAGGGTTACTTGTGTTTCTCTTATGTTCGGACTTCTTAAACCTCTTCACTCGTCGATCTTCTGCCGACACTTCACTCGTTGAGGTAATGTAGACATATTTTATTGATTTTCCTGCAAAATATTTCGTTCTACTTCCTGAGGTTTGTCACTTTGCTTGAGTATCTGCTTCTAGGGTTTCGTTTTGTGTTGTTTGGATGAAAGAACTACCGTCGGGTGAGGGTGCACCGCCGTGAGAGAGCCGGCGCTACTGTTGGAGAGACCCCTGGAGGGGTGAGCGTGTGCCTCTGGTTTGGTCTTCGTGAGAGAGGAATGGATTTTTTCGATCTAGGGCTTTTAGGGTAGAAGTCACAGAAATCAATCGGGGCCCAAGCCCAAAGACAGAGTAAGCCCGTTGGACCAGACTCAGCCTAGTTAAGGGATCACATGCATTGAGCAGATGGGGCAGGACTCACATATATGTTCTACAGAGTGGATACAATACAAGTTCTAAGAAAGGGATTTTTACATTTTCCAGACTTTCTATCCAACTATATATAATGTAGCACCACCCTCTTCCACCCCCCACCCCCCCACCCCCAAAATTGTTTTTTTTTTTTTTTTTTTTTTCTAAGCATAGTTATGGGGATAATAAAAAACAAATGCTCTCGATTTTTGGATATGATACTAGAAATAATAATCTTTCTTAAGGGTTTCGTTTTTTTTTTGTGCTATTCCATTACCAAGAAGAATGATTATATCTGTTGATTCTTACAATACTCTAACCATTACTATACATACTCCTATAATTTTAGATTTTTTTGAGATCTATTTTGCCATTTGACAAACTCTGTTTAGACTGAAATTTGATCCGTGGGTGTTTTGGGCTTCATCCAACGTGCCACCTGACATAATGTTGGCCAACTAGTTATAATTTGTCCAAAAATCAAAATTTAAACTTAAATTGAAAAGGAAAAAACCATAGTATAATCAAGCTCAATCTCTCATACTTTTCTTCTATCCCTCATTAAGTGATTTAGGCCTTGACATGTGATTATCTGCAACAAACATGTAAAGTTTCAACAATACACAACAAAGAAAAAAAGAGAGCATATATCCCAATCAATGCACAAGGATCACACTACTATAGGGTTAGGGAGGGGCAAATGGATGCAACTTTACCCCTAGCTTTGTAGAAGAGGCTGTTTCTAAGATCAAGATTTACTTATAAAGCAAAACATAGAGAAAAGATAAGTATTTGAATCTTAATCTACCTCACTAATCTTATGTTATAGTCACTTAGTAAGTTAAAAATTAATGGCAAATAAACAACACCAATAAGGATTTTTACTTAGAGAGAGAAAGCAAGAGAGGTTGAACAACTGGCTTCTCCCACTTCTCCCAAGCAACCCACACAACCTGAAAATATTTATGAGCAGTCCACATATCAAAAAATTTGAAGGGCTTTTTCTTAGCCTTAGCTCATATCGATTGAAGATCTTAAGAAATCCAAAGTAGACGCATTTCAATTCAATGGGTAGGTATGTACCTCATGCATGCATGTACTAACTTTATTTAATGTATTTTTTTTGTGTACGTGGAATGACAAGATTTACCTTCATTGAAAACAAAAATCATTAATAAAAACATTTTTTTTTATAAAAAAGAATGAAAACTGTATGGTGACTATTAGACATTATAGAGTATAGAATGAGAAATTGTTTGGAAAATAGTTATGTATAAATAATTTTTTGTGGGGAAAGAGAAAGAAATTGAAGAGGTGAAATTTTCCAAACCTCACGGGTGAAAGAAGGGTATTTTGGTCAATTAAAATATAATTTTAACGTTTAACGTCTATAGTTAACGGACTGGGTGTTTTTGTTACTTAGTTTGGAAAGCAGGGGAGGCACATGAAAGTTTTCAAACCTCATAGGTAAAAGTGTAATTAAGGCCGGCAAACCTCAGGGGAGGTACATGAAATTTTCCTGAGAAAATTTGGAGTTGTGTAGACTCGGTTACGGTAAACAATAATGAGATTCGATCATAAATCGTTCGAGTTAAATAAAACTCATTATTTTTACTCGAGTCATGACAAACTCGACTAGTTTAGTTGTTTGTTTTTAAACCATAAAGCTGGTTCACTTAGAAAACGAGTTCGAGAAAAATAGTAAATTCGTATTGTAAAACAGTAAGAAATCCCCAACTCCTTGACTCCCTTTTATTTTTCAATGGTATTAACTCAAAATGCATTGATATGTGATTCCTTGATTATTATTTTTTTCTGGTTTTTGTATTTATTTGATTTTTAATAATCTATCCATATTTATTGCATTAAACATAAGAAAAAGTGACTTACCTTGACCGGAGTATGATAAGGCCAAATCACCGATCCAATTTTTCTAGAAGACAAGTCGAATAAGAAAACCTGATTTTCCAACTCTGATTACAAGAGACAAGAATCATACATTGTACTAAGTAAAAGAAGGGAAAATGGCAAAAAATGAAGATACACGTCATAGTTAATTCAAAAGAGGGGTTTTAGTGAAATCAGGCATGATCAGAATTGGTGAATTCTATTCTAGAAAATGCTAACTTTTTTTATATGAGTGTAGGGCTGCCTCATTATTCAAATTTCGATCCAAATGTTACTTGGTCGTGTGCGGTGTGGTTCCTATGCTTGAACATAGGGCCGTACAAAATGACCACCACACCCTTACAAAAAGGCAAAAATTCCTGAAGACGTGGCAATCATTTCGCATGATCTTGTACGCCTACTCCACACGCGACCAAGTAGCATTCTGTTTCCCATAAATTTTTTTTCCAAAGTTAATCCCACGTATCACAAGCATGCTGATAGTAAGAAAAATATGGCATTATGAAATTAATGGCAATTCACTAATAATTTGTGAAATTTGTATTTTTTTTCTCTCTGGTTTTTGTGAAGGGACGGGAAAGGAGAAGGATACTATAAAAGGGTACGCACGTTTGGTGGGCAAAAATGATGGGAATGCAAAGTATGAGAGCAAGTTGCTGGTTCCTGCATTTTTTGGCGATGCGGGTGCAGTGCTTGTGGAAAATGAGGACCGTTCAGAGCTCTTCATCAAGACCATTGTCTTCATTGGATTTCAAACTGGTCCAAATCTTGGATTCCCTTCCTTCCAAGCCATTGATTCCCTCTTCAGAAAAGGGATGAAGTTACCCCAAGTTGAAGATCATAGTCTCTTGGAGAAAGTATCTTCAGGACTTGCCAAGGCTATAAAATATGAGGGACATCAAATCCTGCGTTTTAAATCCCCTGAGATGATTGATAGTAAGAACTAAGAAGAACCTCTCTCCCTTTTCTTTCTCTAGCTCTCTTTGACAAACATCATTTACTTTGCAGGAGACCCCTTTTCCTGGTTAAGAGATGAGGAATTTGCTCGTGAAACACTTGCTGGTGTCAACCCTTATAGCATTCAGCTAGTCACAGTATGATACATGAATGCTACCCATTATTAACATCACCTACATATAGCATATGAGAACATACAAATGCATAAACATCAAAGATCGAAGCTTGTCATCTTAACCACTAACAACACAAAATTTTGCAGGAATGACCATTGAAGAGTGAGCTTGATCCTATGATCTTCGGCCCACCAGAGTCTACTATTACAACTGAAATTGTTGAACAAGCAATTGAAAATTCAATGACCATCGATGAGGTAGCACAAATTCCATAAATAACTATTCATACAAAAAGAGAGACTTCAGAATAGATGATTTGGTTTAGAATCAACCTAATTTCTAATTTGTGTTTGCAAGCCATAAAGGGAAAGAAACTATTCATGTTAGATTATCATGATTTGCTATTAACTTATGTGAAGGAAGTGAGAGAGATAGAAGGCACGAAGTTGTATGGGTCTCGCACACTATTCTTTCTCAACCCTGATGGCACACTAAAACCCCTTGCTATTGAGCTCACTCGACCACCCATAGATGACAAGCCACAGTGGAAACAAGTGTTCTTGCCCAGCACCGATACCAGTGATAGTTGGTTATGGAGACTAGCCAAAACTCATGTTTTTGCTCACGATACAGGTTAGCATGAGCTTATCACCCACTGGTAAAACCTTCAATGCCCAACAAAGGTTTATCCCTTTGGAATTTAATTTGGCATTTGTGGAATTAATCTAGTAAACATTGATATTGCCCTGTTTCTTTTACATAGGTTAAGGACTCATTGTTGTACGGAGCCATACGTAATTGCAGCGAATCGTCAACTAAGTGCAGTGCATCCGATATACAGATTGTTGCTTCCTCATTTTCGGTACACAATGAAGATCAATTCCCTTGGCCGACTGGCCCTCATCAATGGAAATGGGATTATAGAGAATCTCTTCTCAACAAGAAAGTATTCAATGGAGCTTAGTTCTGTTGCCTATGACAAATTCTGGCGATTTGACATGGAGGGTCTACCAGCAGACCTCATTAGGAGGTAATGCATGTATGGTTTAGAATTTTGATAATAAAGTAAATATAGAAATAGGATGCTATATTGAAATTTTAAGTATAACATCAGTGTCACAACTAATTAAGTCATGAATTGTATGGATCATTGATACACATTCCAAATGCCTAATTTAGAGCTCTAACTGAAAAAATAATCTTCAATAAGGTATTGCATGGCATTGAAATATTCACAGACACTTTGGTTAGTCATGGGCGATGTAAAAAAAATACAGAAACTGTTTCAAGTAGCTACAATGGAATCCTTAAGTCACTCAGCAACTTCCCAATACAAAGGGTCTAATCAATGTTATATTGCAATTGCTAACAGGGGAATGGCAGTTGAGGATCCAACAGCTGAGCATGGTGTGAATTTGATCATCAACGATTACCCCTTTGCAGATGATGGTCTCCTCATATGGACAGCCATAAAGCAATGGGTTAGCGACTATGTCAACTATTATTACCCGGACCCTAGCCTCATTGAATCTGATCAAGAGTTGCAGGCGTGGTGGACTGAAGTCAGGACCCAAGGTCATGGAGACAAGAAGGATGAACAATGGTGGCCTATCCTCAAAACACAAGAAAATCTCATTGAAATCTTGACAACCATTATCTGGGTTGCCTCTGGCCACCATTCTGCTACAAACTTTGGTCAGTATGCATATGGTGGTTACTTTCCAAACCGACCCACAATTGCTAGGACCAACATGCCTACCGAGGATCCTTCAGGACAAGAACTCAATAAATTCATGGAGAACCCTGCATTAGCACTTCTGCAATCCCTCCCTTCACAGATTCAGGCTACAATTGGGATGGTTGTCTTGGATGTGTTGTCAACACACTCGATTGATGAAGAGTATCTTGGAGGACAAATGGAGGCATCATGGACTGAGAATCCAGTTACCAAGGCTGCATTTGAGAACTTCAATATAAGAATGAAGGAGATTGAAGCAATTATATGACAGAAACATGGATTTGAAGCTGAAGAATAGAACTGGAGCTGGAATTGTAACATATCAGCTCCTGAAACCGTTCTCTAAGCCTGGATTGACAGGGATGGGGATTGCTAACAGTGTCTCTATTTAGAATTGAAACATGAGTGCTTTTAACTAATATTACTGTGTTGTGGACACATCTCTATTGCTAGATCTGAATAATGAATTTCAATTCCTGCAAACATAAGTGACGATCATTTAATCTTCGTTACATCTTAGCCAATGGGAAGGAATCTAAATATCTCTACTGCCCTTCAATCTTCCTTAAAATTATTATTCACTATGACCATCAATAAGGCTGCAGCAATGGGAAATGATCAATCTCTTTTGTTGATTTTACATAACCTGACATTTCATCTTAAAAGTATCCACACAACAAGCAATAAGCACAATCCACTTCAAAATTACCAAAACTATGTATCCACCCATTAAACTATGATTTGAGAAAAAGGGATCCCATTCCCTTCCTTTATGGTTTTAACCAATTAGCAAATCTTAAAACAGAAGAAGAATAATGATGAGGAAAAGAAGAAGGAGAAAGTGGTAGGTGGTGACAACCAGAGGCAAAGAAGACCGGTTCATTTTGGACACGTTGTCTAACCACTAGGTGGAATAAGAGTACCTTGGATGTATGATTGAGCTAGCTTAGTCTTAAGTTTTCGGGTCATAAAGGGGGCATTTGAGAGGTTTAATGGGAAATTGGTTGATGAAAACAAGTTCTAAAACTGGTTTGTCAAACTAACTCACACCAAAAGAAATAGAAAGGGCATGGTAACTGCATTTCATGGGTGATATTTAGAATTTGCCCAAAAAAATTACTATGGACATTCTGGTATACTTGGTAGGTAAAGAAAAGGCACTTTGTTCTATTTTATTTTGCAACAGATGCTCATTCAAGTTGTACAAATAGCTCCATATATTGAAGACCATTCTGGTATTTTGAGCTTTTGTCTCTTTTGATAATTTTGTGGTGGATTATGCTTATTGCTTGGTGTATGTTTCTGATTATTGTTCATTTCCCATTGCTGCAGCTTTATTGATAATAGTTACTGGCAATTTAAGGAAGGTTTATGAGCAGTAGAAAAAATTTAGATTGTTCCCATTGGCTATGCCGTAAGCAAGATTTATGATCATCACTCATGTTTTCAGCCATTGAATTTTATTATTTAGATCAAGCAATAAAGATGTGTCTATAACACATCAATAATTAGTTGAGAACATTCATGTTTCACTTCTAAATAGAGATACTACTAGCAATTCCCATCCCTGTCAATCCAGAGTTAGAGAATGGTTTCAGGAGTTGATATGGCACAATGCCAGCTCCAGTTCTATTCTTTAGCCTCGAATCTGTGTTTCGAGCATCGATAATTGATTCAATCTCCTTTAATCTTTCATTGAACTTCTCAAATGCAGCCCTGGTAACTGTATTCTCAGCCCATGACGCCTCCATTTGTCCTCCAAGATACTCTTCATCAATCGAGTGTGTTGACAACACATCCAAGACAGTCATCACAGTTGTAGCCTGAATCTGTGAAGGGAAGGATTGCAGGAGTGCTAATCCAGGGTTCTCCATGAATTTCTTGAGATCTTGTTCTGAAGGATCCTCGGTGGGCATGTTGGTCCTAGCAATTGTGGGTCGGTTTGGAAAGTAACCACCATATGCATACTGACCAAAGTTTGTAGCAGAATGGTGGCAGGAGGCAACCCAGATAATGGTTGTCAAGATTTCAATGAGATTTTCTTGTGTTTTGAGGACAGGCCACCATTGTTCATCCTTCTTGTCTCCATGGCCTTGGGTTCTGACTTCAGTCCACCATGCCTGCAACTCTTGATCGGATTCAATGAGGTTAGGGTCCGGGTAATAGTGGTAGACAAAGTCGCTAACCCATTGCTTTATGGCTGTCCATATGAGGAGACCATCATCTGCATAGGGGTAATCCTTGATGGTCAGCTTCACACCGTGCTCAGCTGTTTGATCCTCCACTGCCATTCCCCTGTTAGCAATTGAAATTTAAAACTGATCAGATCCATTTGTCTTAGGAAATTGCTGAGTGACTTAAGGATTCCAAAGTAGCTACTTGAAACAGTTTCTGTATTTTTTATATTTCCCATGAGTAACCAAAGTGTTTGAGAATGCTTTGATGCTATGTAGTATCTAATTGAAGATTATTTTTTGAGTTAGAGCTTTTAATCTGGCGTTTGGAATCTGTATCAATGATCCATGCTTAAAATTTCAATGTAGTTGTCCTAATATTGCTATATTTACCTTGGTATTAAAATTTTAATCCATAAATGCATTACCTCCTAATGAGGTCTGCTGGTAGACCCTCCATGTCAAAACGCCAGAATTTGTCATAGGCAACAGAACTAAGCTCCATTGAATACTTGCGTAGTGAGAAAGAACTCTCAATTATTCCATTCGCATTGATGAGGGCCAGTCGAGCAAGGGAATTGATCTTCATTGTGTACCGAAAATGAGGAAGTAACAATCTGTAGATTGGATGCATTGCACTTAGTTGCCGATTAGCTGCAATTATGTATGGCTCTGTACAACAATGAGTCCTCAGCCTACATTAAAAAAAAAACAGAGCAACATCAAAGTTTGCTAGATTAGTTCCACACATGCCAAATTAAAGTCCAAAAGGATAAACCTTTGTTGGGCATTAAAGGTTTTACCAGTGGCTGATAAGCTCATGACAACCTGATTCATGAGCACACACATGAGTTTTGGCTAGTCTCCATAACCAACCATCAGTGATATCAGTGCTAGACAAGAATACTTGTTTCCACTGTGGCTTGTCATCTATGGGTGGTCGAGTTAGCTCAATAGCAAGGGGATTTAGTGTGTCATCAGGGTTGAGAAAGAATAGTGTGCGAGACCCATATAGCGTCGTGCCTTCTATATCTCTTACTTTCTTCACAAAAGGCAATAGCAAATCATGATAATCTAACATGAACAATTTCTTTCCCTTTATGGCCTGCAAACACAATGTAGAAATTAAGTAGATGCTAAACCTTATCTCCTATTCTGGACCCTCTGTTTTTAGTTAGAACAGCTATTTATGGAATTTGTGCTACCTCGTCGACAATCACTGAACGTCCAATTCCTTGCTCAACAATTTCAGTTGTAATAGCAGACTCTGGTGGACCATAGATATTAGGATCAAGCTCACTCTTCAATGGCCATTCCTGCAAAATTTTGTGTCATCACTCATTAAGATGACAAGCTTCATTCATTGATGTTTTTGTATTTTAGGCTCTCATATGCTATATGTAAGTGATGTTCATAATGGGAAGTAATCATGTATCATACTGTGACTAGCTGAATGCTATAGGGGTTGACACCAGCAAGTGTTTCACGAGCGAATTCCTCATCTCTTAACCAGGAAAAGTTGTCTCCTGCAGAGTAAATGATGTTTTGTCTGTGAGAGAGCTAGAGAGAGAAAAGGGAGAGAGAGGTTCTTAGCTAGTTCTTACTATCAATTAGTTCAGGGGTCTTGAAGCGCAGTATTTGATCTCCTTCATGTTTTATAACCTTGGCAAGTCCTGAAGATAGTTTCTTCAAGAACCCTTGATCTTCAACTTGGGGTAAGTCCATCCCTTCAGTGAAGAGGGAATCAATGGCTTGGAAGGAAGGGAATCCAAGATTGTGGTCTGTGAGAGCAGCTCTGATTTGAGGGACCAAAGCATCCAACCCAGCACTTATTGTCTCACCAAAGAATGTTAGTGTCTTGACATCAGAGAATTCCTCATCCCTTGGCACATATATGTTGAGGCTTCTTTTCTCTGACAATGGATCTACAAAATTCAAATTACACCCCCAAAACAGAGACAGAGTTAACACACAATTTATTTTTGACAGGGGAAGCAGAAATGGTGTAGGGAAGTCTTACCTTTGTTGCAAGGATCACGGCCTGTTCTACAACGCCTTGGATAAGGGTGGTGCTCACCACCAAGGACTGGTCTTGCTAGTTCGTTGCTGCTGTCTGTGTCTCCGAGGTCATTATACTTGTCGTAATCATAGATCCTCTGAAATGCCTTTCGTTCTCCCTTTCCATCTCCACGAAGGTTCTGAAGCTCTTCCTCTCTCAGCCTCCTCAAGCCACTTGGTGTTTGTGATGGCAAGTAGGACTGTTGCCAAACATAAACCATGAAACTTGGTATTCTTAAAACTTTAAATTGGATTCACTTTGATGTCAGCATTTATAAGAGTTGTTTGTGTGTATAAGACTCAGAGTAATGTGTCAATCTAGACAGTATGGGTAATTGAGGGGTCCAGTTTCCTTCCCCCCGTGTGGATGATCCACCATTTATGTGGTGCGAGACCCACATCCCATGGACAGTGGATCCCCATGTGGTGACCATTCCCACTTGGGGAGCTGAGCTCAACTCGTAATTGAAATGCTTCTTAAGGGGCTAATCCCAAAACTGTCTCATTTAGAGAGACAGAGAGAGAGAGATAGAGAGAGAGAGAGAGAGAGAGAGAGAGAGACCTTGTTGGTGAAGAAAATCCTCTTTTGTGGGTTATCAGACTTAGTATGGACCCAAGAGTTGCAGGTGATGTTGAGAGAACCAGTGGGAGATCCATTGAGGACAATGGTCCTGATGAAGAGCTCGGTGGGGTGCTCATTCTCCACAAGCACTGCACCCACATCGCCAAAAGTTGCAGAAACCACCAACTTGCCTTCATACTTTGCATTCCCCTCATTTTGGCTCGCCCAATGTGCGTATCCTTTCACAGTATCCTTCTCCAATCTCGTCTCTGAAGAGAGGAGGGAAAAAAAATTATTCAAATTTCACAAATTATATCAGTGAATTGCCATCAATTTCACAAGGCCATATTTTTCTTAGCACCTGACATGCCAAGTGATCATGATTTTAAGAATGAGGCGATTTGGATCGGAATCGGCAGACACCGATTCTGATTTCCACCGTTTCTAATCGTTGCTTCCTGACTTGGAATTGGATTGATCGATTTTCAGTAATTTTCTGTATAAACCATCTTGAATCGGATCGATTCATGGGCCGATTCCCAACTTCTAAATCAATTCGATTTTCATCATAAAAACTATTTATTATCAACTGCCTCTTCACCAATGGTGATGATGTGATTCTATGATTGGTTTCATTGGAGTATGGGTTCATCCTTAACTCCCAACCATCATTGGTTTTTTGTTCGAAATACCCTTTCAATAGAGTAAAGCATTTACAATTGTTCCAAAATACTCATAACACTTTGGAGTGCAAATTTGGCCCGGCAAACCTAAGCGCGCCCAAGCCCACCTTGAGCCTGACGGGGCCTGGGCTGGGTTTTCAGACTGTGGGTTGGGCCTGGGTTTAGGTAAGGAACCTAACATTAAATTGGGGTTTTAAAAAAACCTGGCCACGGGTTGAACCGGTTGGTTTTGATCGATCTGACCAATTGTTGTTAGAATTGGACTCTTAAGTGCCAATATAGAGCCAATTGATCTGCCATGTGACAAATAAAAGATCTCTGCCCTCCTAAATTATACATTGCCTATGTGGAACCACTGTTCCCTTGACTTTATTTGTCTGGATCAGCTACCTACATGGGGGACGGGTGAGGACAGATCTGACCCCTTCATGGGGCATGGGTCCCATACCCCCATGGATGGTTCAGATCTGTTCCCACCCATTCCCATGTGGGTAGCAAATCTGAACTCCGTTTTTAGCAAAACGCTTAGGTGATTAACTTGCTTCTCCTTTCCCTAGAATATGTATCCAAGAAACTTAACTCTTGTAACAAGATCTACAAGTCTTGCTTCATTTTCCCCATTCCATTTTCTAGGGTTTTGACCGATTTCATGTCTGGTTTGGATAATAAAACCAAAAAAACAGAAAAAAGAACCAGCCCTTGTCATGGTGGCTTAAATCAAGCAACCATTTCAGCTGGGAAAAGTGGTTTTGAAACAATATTGCCATAAAACTAAAGACGTACATACATAAATGAGAATTGCTCCAGCGGCCATATAGAGCCCATTGCAAAAAGACCACCTTACCCCTAGACCTTTCCATCTTTTCAGGGGGTGTGGCAGTCTTTTCGCACCAGATTGTGTCTGGTCACATGTATGTACACGTTAACACACAGCACCAGTTAGCATTCTTTCTTTCACCCTTTTACTACTGCTACTATTATTACTTACTTGGATCATGTTGGGTGCTTGCAAGCTCCAAATGAAAAGTTTTTCCAGAAATATCCTCAATATTACCGAGGCTTAATGAAAGCTTAACGGTGATAACGGCAGTGATGGTGATAGAGATCTCTGCTGCTGCTGCAGTATTAGCCATGGTTCTAATGCCACCACCGGAGAGTGATGAATAGAGACGATGACAATGACAACGATGACGACGACGATAATGGCAACTACTCTTCAGTTTTGGAAACACAGTTGCCGGCACTGGTCTGATGGGAAACACTTTGTAAGTCCTGTGGGTGGAGACGATCAATTTTGGTGAGCTCCATCTACTCATGCACCCCTTGTAGATATAATGATTGAAAAGTCACAGAATTGAAGAAATCACAGCAGAGAGCTTCATTGGTGGTGGTTGGTTGATTATACAGTTATCACAGTACAGTACGTTCGTGTTTTAAATGGGCAAGACTAGTACATATATAATTGTGATGGAAGTCACAATTTCTATGGCCTCCTTCTCGTTAGCGGGGAATCTTTACGTACGACCGGTCAAATCACGGAAACGACTAACCCCACTTAATTGGATCTTCATCCCGTTCAGTTCCCTGCCCGCCTAGTTCTCCGGTGCTCCTAGTAGGGGGTATAATGATTATCTTATCCCTGTTTGAACACTCTACCCAATGAGATCCATACCTTCTTATTAGAGGCATTGGGGAACCGGAGGAGATAATTTTCCTACTTGTGAACGAAATTTATAAAAGTATTTCCGAAATACAGGAACCTAGGAAGGAATTTTTGAACCCAAAGGAGAGGAGAAGTAATTATCCTGTTTTCCCCACTTATAATGGGTAGAGTTTAGTATTCAGGTCACGATACTAAGACAGGTAAGTGCTTTGGAGATTGGAGATTGGAATAAGAGATTTGGGGAAAAGAGTTCTCTGTCCGTCCCTACTCCTATATATATGAGGACCAATGGGAATGTGTGTGAAAGTATCAACGGGGGCATGAATCTCGTCTTTCATGGGGACGGGGTAGTCATTTTGCCTCATCATGTATCGGCTCAGTTCCTTGCTCTTGAATCCCCATTTTGGTAGTTAAACGACATAGGTTCGTGCTGGTGGTGGGGGTTTCTCGAGCATGGACAAGTAGCGTTGCTTGTAGGGGTTTCTGGTAAAGATGGTGATCATAGGTTTGGGTCGAGGTTCTCTTTATAGGTGGTTGAGTTCGAGTTCTCCACCATTGTTAGAAATCTAAGATTGAGTTTCATGCTGAGGTAAATGGCAACAATGCATCAAGCGGGTAAAATTGTCGGATCACAATCGATACGGACCTAATCGAATTGGATTGGATTGGTATCGACAGAGACTGATAGCGTGCCCAATACTGTGAACCTAAGCCATGGTTGTAGTGAAACAACTATTCCCATCAGAAATGGGTGCTCTGGAATCATATATTAGGTCCGTCTCTATTGATTCTGATTCACAACGGATCGAAATTAATCGAAATTGATCTGGTGTATCGTTTAGAACCCTAGAAAATGGGAAAAAGAAGAAACAAAGATCTTTGCAAGTATGTGATTTTTGTTTTATAATTTTGTAGTCAAAATATATGTAGATTTTACTACAAACATATGTTTATAAATCGAATTTCACTCCACCTACAGTGAATGGGATCTCATTCATTGAAGAAGTGGGTATGGATATTATTAGGAAGATATTTTAGAATATATTAAAATCTTAGGAGGAGTTTATGAAACCGGTGAACCGTCCTCTATCAATAAAATACAAAACAGAAAACCTAATGATTTGACAATGCTATAAATGGAGCTAGCCTTAAAGCCATTCAATGACTTTCGAGTTTCGAACTAACTCATTAAATTGAAGTATCGTTTTCGTTTACCTTCCTTCCAAGTTCCAACGACCCACCTCCCTCTATTCATCCAATTTACATGTTCCCATGTGCAAACATCACATAGCAATGTTTTCTTTGCTCGTACCTGTCCTACAAGTCTAGGACGAAACCTCCAATTTGCCAGCACCTTGGATCTAAGGTTGTCAATCAACCCTCACCAGATACCCTAGATCGTGGGGCTACGATTAGATCAACCTAAACTTAGGATCGTCCAGCTCCCCCCCCCCCCATCTTCGTATGAAATGACCAAAAATCCTCTGTTTTTGTTGGGTTGGATTCTTCAGCTCCAGCCATGGCTGGAGTAGAGCCAGACCCCATAATTGGCCCGTCCACCTCCCCCCTCCCCCCCCCCCCCCCAATCTTCGTATGAAATGACCAAAAATCCTCTGTTTTTGTTGGGTTGGATTCTCCAGCTCCAGCCATGGCTGGAGTAGAGCCAGACCCCATAATTGGCCCTTTGAGCATACAATTCGTAGAAAGGGATCCTAGGGCGTAATTCTATATCAATCTAACTCCAATGGCCCCATCTCAAATCCAATTCAAACATAATCAATCCAATACAATCAAGTTAATTCAATTAGGTCTGGTTGTCCTCAATCAAATCCATAATAACGCCAATCGATAGGCTCAATAGGTTTTTCTTACTCCCATAGTTAGGTTTTATTTTTAGTTAATTCATCGTGCAATCTTAATTAGACTCATCTAATGTAATATGTTGTTTATAATAGGTTAAATAAGTTTGCTTCATTAACCAACAGCTGCCTAGGGCAGTTGGTTAGCTGTGGTGTGTTTCATGCCCATGCTCACCAGGAGGTTTTCAATTCGAGTCTCCTAACTGGTACCTTCCCCCCTCTCTATTCCCCCCTCCTAAAAAATAAGATATATATAAAAGCTCCCAATTCCCCCGCCCCCCCCAAAAAAAAGTTTATTTCATTGGTGTAATTAGATTACAAAAGCTTGCATGTCCATTATGTTACTCAAATTTCCCATTTTTAGTATAATTAGCTTTATTTCATGACTTTAGCTTGCATTAGCATGTAATTTGGTTCAGTTCATGAATTCAACACGTTTAGTATTATTAGATTAGCATAGCTCACATGCTTAATTTCGTTTAGTTAAATTCCATGACCCATCTAGTTTGGTTAGTTGTTTTCATTTCATATAATTAGATTAAATTAATATGGCTTGCGTGATACTGTCACCTTTAATTTTAGTCTAAAATTCAAAACAAAGAAAACCATTTCACTTGTGCTGATTTATGTAATGTCATTATCAAAGTGGGTCGCTAAGTATAGTTTGGCCATTTTAGAGTTCAAAGTTAGAAATTAAGATAAAAGATGAAGAAGATAGGTTGCAGAGAGGTTCTCGCGAGCTCAGATCACATTCTCATGTGTTCTCGTACGCTGGATGCCAGCCATATGGCTTCCACTCCCCCTTAGGCAGGGAGTGTGGATTTCATTTGGCTGGCATCTAGCGTTGAAGAACCATTCTGTTAGATAATTGATCAATATGCCAAAACCTTCAGAGTTGATGGAACAGATTAAATCAAGTCTTTTAACATATATGGTCCATTTTAGGCTGGTCTAATCTAGCACCCATACACCAGAATGGACCCCATTAGGCACATAACATATTTTCATAAGAAAATGTGATCCAACCTCCCTCCCTTGAGGTTCTTGAGTCTCGATTGTTGAGTAAATGACAAATGCCGAACGCCAATAACCTAACAATTAGGCTCATCCTTCTATACGACCAATGAAGGCCAGGTCCCACTACTATGGAATCGAGATCAGATCATGGATTAAAGTATTTGATATCGCCAACACAATACGATACGAATACCTTGATCCCACGATCTAATCTTAATTCTATTAGCGCAGATACCAAAAAACACAAAGAAATAAAACAGATTTAGGCAAAGATATCATAGAGATTTAACGTGATTCAGACACCAAATTTGATATGCTATATCTACAGGAGAAGTTGAAGATGATTCACTATGTGATGGGGAGAAAAAAATTACAATGAAAATCTCTCAAGAACACTCAAAAGGTCGCAACAAGAACTTTTCCCAAAAAAAGATTTAACATGAAAATAGCCAAATCCCACACACTTTCCCTTCGCTTACACAACAAAAGACAATATAATTACATGGAAATACTCCTCCAACTCGGGTCAAACCAACGAATCGTGTTGGACCAAACACTGACGTACTTATCGACTCAAACCCTCCACTACCATCACAGAACGCACAAAATTTCTCCTTCAAGTTGCCATAGAAAAATATCGAAGCGGAACAAACATCGAAACGAATACAATAATTCAAGATACACACAGGGCAGATTCATACAATCAAACCCCACAAATAAAAGATGTCTTCTTCTGCTTCTTCTTCTTCATCTCTTATCTTCCTACCCATAATGTCTAAAATCGACAAACCGACCCACACACACTGATTATGACATTGCATAAATCACCAGACTCTGAAAATGGTTTCTTTCTTTCATTCTTTCTTTCTTTAGAATTCTATTCCCTTCATGTTGGGAGCTTGTGTATTTTTGTTGCTTTCCCACTCAAAACTGATTACATCGATCTTCTTCCTGGAGTACAGTGACCACTCTATTTCTTCCACGTCATTACATCTTTCCGTGACATTTAGAACTGGGATACTCTCCAATGACATTTAACCACCAGAGTCGATCTCACACCATCCATGGGGTGTGGGGTGTGGGGTGTTGGGTGTGGGAACCACACCCTATGGATCGATGGTGTGAGATCGACTCTGAGGGTTAAATGTCATTGGAGAGGACCTAACCTTGCTATACTTTATACGTACTTATCTTCTACGAACTTTGTTTTCTTCTGTGATCTCTCCGTAAATAACTAACTATGAGGGGAAAAGGCAAAAAAGGCAAGAAAAGATGGAGAGATCGATGTTTGAGACTCGACTAATGCGCCCATCTGATACTTATGGAGGCCGGCTCTTATTGGGTTTACCCAAGTTGATCATCTCCATCCACGGGACTAATAAAGTGCCGGCGACGGCAACTGTGTTTCCGACACTGAAGAGTGGTTGCCGTTATAATCGTGTTCGATCATCAGTCTTCAGTGATGGCATTAGAGCTATGGCTAATACTGCAGTAGAGAGTTCCTCTTTCACCGTTACTGCTGTTGTCACCGCTAAGGTTCCATTAAGCCTCGGTAACGTTGAGGATATTCTTGGGAGAACCTTTCAGTTGGAGCTCGCAAGCACCCAACTTGATCCAAGTAAATAGTAGTTTATATTTTATATATGTATATATATTATAGCAATTTACGTTTATGCACGTTTATAGTACTTGATACTTCATCTTCGGCATTGCCATCAACAAAGCATAAGAATAAGCATAATGACAATGACTTGATTGGATCATTATCGTCTCCTGTTTCCTACCCAGTACAGTGGTCCAGCCGTTCAGTTCCACTCATAGGGAGTCAGAAATGACGATTTAACCCCCTGCCCTAACACATTGCCCGAGGGAGATTAAAACGTCATTTCCTCCTCCCTATGAGTGGAATTGGACCATTGTACGGGCAAGAACAGGACAGAAAAAAAATTCTGAATTGAGGGATCACCTTGGGCCCTCAAGCCATACAATGACTTGAGATTCCTAACTCATTAGGCCCATAATTAATGAGGTATCCGTTTCGTTTTCCTACCTTGCTCCCATCCACCTCTCTTCAGCCAATTTACATGTGCCAATGTCCAATATCACATGTAATATTGTTTTTAGATAGGAGTGTGAAAGGCATATGAGGTTATTTTTGTCAACTTAGCTAAAGTTTTTATTTTTGGAATTTTCTAAGTGTCACTATGCTTAGTGAAATATAACGCTTCACTATATGCTATTGGGTGTTAGTCCATGTGATAGAGAACTCCCCATATATCACAATGACCAAATTTAAGTCCAAAGTAAATAAGGAAATTTGTTTAAATTCTGATTCAAAGTTTTAATAAAATTACCAGAATGCTATCAAATGGAGATGAATATAAAATACAAAAGTGCATCTTTGGTAATTTTATCTATTTCCTCTACTCATTTTAAGCTGAAATTGAACCAATGAAATGCTTGCTTGATCCGTTATCACATATACCAACTCAAGGATCTTTATCACCTCCAGTTGGCTGCCCGGCCCAGTTCCCCAGTTCATCTAACAAAGAGGGGCTGAAATAACCTCTCTACCCATGCCCAAACACTCTGTCCGGGTGGGGTCCGCCATCCCCCTATTAGAGGAACTGGGGAACTGGGCCGGTCAGCAAACTGGAGGTGATAATTTTCCCCAACTCATATGCTACAATGTGACAAATAGTGAAACGTTACACTTCACTAGCAAGAGAGCATACTTCACTAGCAAGAGAGCATATATAGGATCTTGTATCAAAAACATGTGGGGTGGTAAGAAAAATATGACCTTTTGAAATTGATGGCAATGCACTGATAATGTTTTTTAAAAAAAAAATTCTTGAAGAGACAGGATTGGGGAAGGATACAATAAAAGGGTACGCAGGTTGGGTGAGCCAAAAAAAAGGGAATGCAAAGTTTGAAGGCAAGGTGGTGGTTCCTGCAACTTTTGGCGAAGTGGGTGCAGTGCTTGTGGACAATGAACACCCTACCTATTGGGTAATTGTATTACAATTCCTTACAAATAATTGAAACAACACGAATTGCAATACAATAGATTAAGCAGTAGAAACTAGGCTTGACCTTTGGCTGAAATGAGAAGACCAAAGCTTGAATTTGATGTAGAACCACACCCGCAACAACTTGAACAAGCTTGAGGTTGAGTCACACTTGTGGTGCTGCCTCTAAGGTAATTGATGCCTCCTATTGCCAAGGAGTGTTCTGCACCACTACCCCAAGATAAAACAACCTCCAACTAGAAGATGAAGCAGTCCTTCTAGTCCCTTGAAGGAGCCAAGAGCTTCAACACAGCAACCCTCTAACACACTTAGAAGAAAAGAGAGAGAGAGAGAGAGAATAATACTCCTAGTGATTGCTAAGTATGGGCATGAACATGTATCCAAAGATGTCTCTTACAAAGCAATTGGTTGGGTTTATATAGGCCCAAGACTAGTCCTTGCATTCCCTTGGAATTCTCAAGAATAACCATCCACTTATGATCAAATTGAAGAATAAGATTTATGGGCATGAATATGGACATGAATTGGAGGTTAATTCCAAATTCATGGTCATTCCCCACTAAGGGTCATGAATGACCTTAAAATTCATTCATTCTCCACTAAGACCATAAAGGCCTTAAAACCCCATAAAATGGTCATTCTCCACTAAGGACCATAAAGGCCTTAATACCCATAAAGGGAGAGACATCACCTATGGCCATGAATTGAGAAATCAATCTCATTCAATATCCTTGACCCACCTTCCCACTCATGATAGTGACCATGAATAGACTTTAGGGTACCCATAGAATGTTACAACCTTTGGAATTACTTCTTTGATCACATGGGTCCCACACCATAACAAAGCAATCAAAAAATTTTGAAACTTAAAATAAAATAAAATATATTTTAAATCTAACAATCCCCCACAAGTTTCAAAACGACACGAGACACACATGCTGTGACTGAATTAGACACTATAGGACACATCGTTGTAGGTGTCTTCCGGACTTGAACCTACACTAGGTCTAATGAACCGCTACGAGTAGAGGTGGAGTCGAGACTCCTTGAACCTTTTCTCATTGGTGTAGCTGACCGTCCCATCAACCATATCCCATAGGTCGACTCTTGTGCTACCCATCATAAAATCACTTTGGACTTTTGAACCGGCCATATCCCTTATCTTGAACTCGTGAATGTTTTAGAGAACTCGCCTATAAGTTCTCATCGACGGCGGCCACACCCCCTACATTCACTTAGGTTAGTCCCTGGTGTGCACCACAACTGACACACCCCCACATTTCCTGGGATTAGACTAATTAAGAGCTTTACCGCTCAACCTCTTTCTTTGTGGTAGTACTACTTTCACCATCTACAGCTTGGAATGAATATTTATACAAGTAGTAGTACAAAACCGATCAACCAGTGATTTCGTTTGTACCCCTTGAACCTAATTCAGGCATTTAGCATCTTCACATAGGTAGGGTGTCCATCACATGACCTATGGATTAGGCATTAACCCCATTCCTGTAGATGCATTACACAAGTTCTTGACAGACATAGGCTTTGTGAACATGTCAGCTTGGTTACTTTCTGACTTCACATAATCGATAGCTATCATTCCTTCATCTATGTACTGTCTCACAAGGTTGTGTCTGAGGCGTATGTGCCTCCTCTTACCATTGTATATCCGGTTCTTGGCTAGATGTATAGCCGCTTGGTTATCACAATGTAGTGATACCGATGGCGCCGGTTTTTGCCACAATGGAATACCCGCCATTAAATTTCTAAGCCATTCGGCTTCCGTTCCTGGCTTTTCCAAGGCTATGAACTCAGCTTCCATGGTAGAGCCTGTCCCACAAGATTGCTTTGTGGACTTCCATGAGATTGCACCGCCTGCTAGTGTAAACACATATCCACTAGTAGCTAAGGACTCGTTTGTATCCGAAATCCAATTTGCATCACAATACCCTTCCAAAACTGTTGGTTTACCACTATAGTGTAAACTATAGTTTATAGTGCCTTTTAGGTACCTTAATAACCTATCAATGCGCTCCAATGTTCCTTACTTGGATTGTGAGTATGTTGACTCAACTTTTCTACCGCAAGGGCAATATCGGACGCGTACAATTCATTAGATATGTGACCGAACCAATAATTTGAGCATATCTTTTTTGATTCGGTTCACCTAGGTTCCTTTTCAAGTGACACCCCATATCAAAAGGTGTTTTAACCGCTGAAACTTCATGGTACCCATACCTTTTAAGTATATTTTCTGCATATCGGGTTTGGGATAATGAAATATGATTTCCTTGCTTGGTGATTTTGATCCCAAGGATCATATCAGCCTCTCCTAAGTCTTTTGTGTCGAAACTAGACATCAAAAGTTTCTTAGCTTGATTAACCATTTCCAAGTTTGTTCCCATTATGAGCATATCATCTACATATAGTAGTATGAATACACCCCTACCACCATGAAACCTGCTATATAAGCATCTTTCAGCGTCATTTACAACGAATCCATTTGAAATTAGAACCTTGTCCAATTTTTCATGCCATTGCTTGTGCTTGCTTCAATCCATATAAGGATTTCCAAGTTTGCAAACCTTTCGCTCTTGGCCAATTACAACACAACCTTCTCGTTGCTTTATATAAATTTTCTCCTCTAAGTCCCCATTAAGAAATGCCGTTTTCACATCCATTTGATGGATGACCAGGTTATATATTGACGTCATTGCCAACATAACCCTTATCGTGACAATTCTAGACACCGGGCAAATGTGTCAAAGTAATCAATATTAGGCTTTTGCCTAAAACCTTTGACAACAAGTCTGGCCTTGAAACGATCAAGTGACCCATCACTTTTTAATTTCTTTCGAAATATCCACTTGGTTTCCAAAGTTTTGGAGCCGAATGGTAAATCCACCAATTCCCAAGTGTTATTCGCCAAGATTGAATCTAGTTCACTCTTGATTGCCTCTTTCCAAAAGACGGCATCCAGTGATGTAATAGCCTCTTTGTATGTAAGAGGATCCTTGTCTACTAAATAGACAAGCCACTCATCATCTGTATATTTGGGTCTTTTGAGTCGCTTGCTCATCCTAGGTCGACTTTCGTCATCATTACTCAATTCTTGATTGGTAACCCTTTCATTTGACTCCATTTCCCCATTAGTCAATTGACTATCCTTACTTATAGGTAATATGGACTTAAAGGGAAATAAATTTTCAAAAAACTCAACGTCTCTTGATTCTGTGATGCTATTTGGTTCAATAACATCATCCATAGCTTTGATCACCATGAACCGGTATGCCGTACTATTTGTAGCATAACCCAAAAACACACAATCACATGTTTTTTGTCCCAATTTTTTTTTCTTGGAATCCGGTAACAACACCTTAGCCAAACAACCCCAAACCCGTAGATGTTTTAGACTTGGTTTCCTACCAAACCATTTCTCAAATGGAACCATACCAGTCTTGCTATGTGGGATTCTATTTGATAGATAACATGCCGATAGCATGGCTTCCCCCCACATATCAAGTGGTACACCTGAACTCAATAACATAGAGTTCATCATCTCTTTAAGAGACCTATTTTTCCTTTCGGCAACCCCATTTGATTCCGATTGGTATGGAGCGGTTGTTTCATGGATAATTCCATTTTCCTCACAAAACTTATCAAGGTTAAAGTACTCAGCCCCTCTATCAGTTCTAAGTCTCTTAACCTTCTTACCAAGTTGATTTTTAACTTTCATTTTGTAAGATATGAACGCCTTTCCGGCCTCATCCTTTGATTTGAGTAAATACACCATGGTATATCTAGAGTGGTCATCTATGAAAGTTATGACATAGTTGTTTCCTCCCCTAGACTCATATGACTTGTAGTCACATAAGTCACTATGGATTAATTCCAAGAGATTACTCTTCCTATCCATAGTCTTGTGAGGTTTTTTGGTTAACTTTGCCTCTACACAAGTTATGCACTTGGTTACAGGGGATTCCACCTTATCAGTGATCATGCCTAACTTGCATAGTTTGGTGATATATTTCACACTACTATGACCCAACCTACCATGCCACAAATCAAAAAAGTTAGAAGAGACAATCATGTAAGCAGAAGAAGTACTAGTTTTCTCAATTACAATATTTCCAACACTTAGTACAAACAACCCCTCACTAAGGTATCCCTTCCCTACAAAAACATTGTTTTTAGTGATAACCGCCTTATCACTTTCAAAAGCCAATTTCATTCCTACTTTATTAAGCAAAGGAACTGAAATTAAATTGCGCCTAATATCCGGCACATGAAGAACATTGGTGAGAACCATAGTCTTCCCTGAAGTGAGTTTCAAAGTCACTTTTCCTTTTCCCATAACAGGAGCACTTTGGGAATTCCCCATAAATACCTTTCCATCCTCTGTATTCATGGAATAAGAGGAAAACATCTTCAGATCACCACAAATATGTCTTGTGGCACCAGTATCCAATACCCAATCTTTTGATTTTTCAATCAAATTTGCTTCCGTGACCATAGCAATAAAGACGTTGTCTTCAACTAGGTTCACCTTTTCAGAATTTTTCTTCCTGAACCGACAATCTTTTTTGAAGTGTCCTAGCTTACCACACACAAAACAAGTAAGTTTCTTCTTCTTGAAAGAAGGCTCATCATTGTCTTGACGATTCTTCCTTTTCTTGTTTTGTTTGTTGGTCTCTACCAAGTTCGCTTTTAGGCGTCTTTCCCAAGGTCTTTTTCACCCTTGTCCTTGTGCCGGTTCTTCTCCTCAATTTTGATCCTTACAATCAATTGGTCTAGAGTCAACTCCGTCTTCTTATGTTTCATAGACGCCTTAAATGCATCCCAAGAAGATGGAAGCTTTTCAATCAAGGCACCGGTCACAAATTCTTCCGGTAGAACCATCTTTTCCTTTGCTAGCTTTCCAACCAAAATTTGAAATTGATCAATTTGGCTTGAGACGGTGTCATTATCTTTCATAGCAAAGTTTAGAAAGTTAGCCACCAAGTACTTCCTTGAACCAGCATCCTCAAGAGAGTACTTTTTTACCAACGCATTCCAAATCGAACATGCATACTCCAAAGAACTATACACATAGTATAGGTCATTTGATAATGCATTCAAAATTCGATTCTTGCACTGGTAATCCGCTTGAATCCAAGCCACCCTTTTGCCCTCATTTTCGGGATCATTACTTTTTCCGGCATGGGTTCGATCCAAGGCAAATACCACCCCAATTTGGGCTAATGCAAACAACATCATTTGCCTCCATCGTTTGAAGTTTTGACCTCCAAACTGCTCGATCTTGTCAAATTGAGATAATCCTCATCTTACCCAAACCGGGATAAGCTCCGTCACCACCGGGATAACATTGGTGGGAATTGAGTCAATGGTAGGAAAAAGAGGAATCTACTTACCATTGCGGCTAACAGAACTCTGCCTTCTTGGTTGTTGATTGCTCCTTCAATACTTGTGTTTGAAGGATTTCCTTCATTGCGACTCCATCACGGTGTTGTTGTTCAAGCATCACCCTTGTTGCTTACGTCTCCAAGATCAGCCATGAGATCTTATAATATCAATTACCTTAAACTTGTTGGGTAATTGTATTACAATTCCTTACAAATAATTGAAACAACACGAATTGCAATACAATAGATTAAGCGGTAGAAACTAGGCTTGACCTTTGGTGAAATGAGAAGACCAAAGCTTGAATTTGATGTAGAACCACACCCGCAACAACTTGAACAAGCTTGAGGTTGAGTCACACTTGTGGTGCTGCCTTTAAGGTAATTGATGCCTCCTACTCGCCAAGGAGTGTTCTCGCACCACTACCCCAAGATAAAACAACCTCCAACTAGAAGATGAAGCAATCCTTCTAGTCCCTTGAAGGAGCCAAGAGCTTCAACACAAGAACCCTCTAACACACTTAGAAGAAAGAGAGAGAGAGAGAGAATAATACTCCTAGTGATTGCTAAGTATGGGCATGAACATGTATCCAAAGATGTCTCTTACAAAGCAATTGGTTCAGTTTCCACTGGTATCAGAGCCATAGCCTGAAATAATAGGCTCGTTTATTGTGCTCTTCACCTTCTTTTAGTGCTTTTTCCATTTTTACGACGAAAAGGTTGGGTAAACTAGAACTGGACCGCTTCGAAGGGGCAAACGGACTGTAAGACCCGGTGATCGGCGGTGTACCACTAGTTAGTGCCTTTTCCCAGTTCAAAACGGTAAAATGCACTTTTAAAAAGGGGGATAGTGCCATTTATGGACCAATTAAATCGGACCATGTCTTCAAGTACCATGGATGACTGGAGTTCAAACTCCAGTATTATCAGTAGTGATGAACTCAGAAGAGATAACAACCTTCAAAAATGGACCATCCCTAAGATCCCGACCAAACATGTTTATAAACAAGACTGTGACAGGCTTCACCGAGGCTATCAAAGACAGTCGAACAAACAGTTGATTTTAGTCCCGAGACGCATGAAATATGCCTCTTCAACCCAACAACCCTTCAACAATTAAAACAAAAATATAATTATCTGCATATTGGTTTAATCCAAGTTGCAGTAAAACCCCTCCATAGAGAAGGACTTAACACATCCATCCTCCTGGCATTAAGAGATGCCAGGTTTCTGAACTTTGATGACTCTCTCATAGGAGCCATTGAAACCAGCATGTGCTACGGACCAGTCCACTTTAATTGTTATCCAGATATTAATTTACCCTTAAAAGATGCTAACATACTAGACTCCCTAAAGATTAACTTCAAATCCCATGGCTACAATATGAAGCCTGGATCAATCCCCATAGCAGTAGTCCATAGGATCCAGTATAAGGCCATGAAAAAGATCTCAGGACCTAGAGCCCTCCAAAAATCTGAAAAAGGATACACCAAGTTCGTAGAAACAGACTTTGCTCATGCCAGGGCAATTTTACCCAGGATGACTAAATGGGATGATATTGCCTTCCCAGATGAATGGAAACTTCAGGTTCAAGTACCCAGGCCACAGATAGAAAACAAAGAAGTAGAATACATAACTCAAACCTGTGATGGCCAGGTATCCATCAGGTTTATTAGAAACCAGCCTAAGGATAAAGAACTTGCTGAGTCTTCATTCAGAAAACCCCCAGTAAGAAAAATCATTGAACAACCTGCCAGGGCCTCGTACTCGGGCACACCCTCAAATTACTGCCACTCATCCAGGACTAGTAACTTAACAGGACTTAGACAACAGGGAGGCATCCTGAGAGGGATGTATGATGAATTTAAAAGTTTAGAAAATCTAAGTGATGAATCAAACCAGGATGAAACAGTCACAAGGCCAAACTCCCCATCTTTCTCCCAGATGGAGCCTCCAGTAGGAAAGGTAGGAGTAATAATAGCAGAACAAGAGTTCAAAATAGACAAACCAATGTTAAGAAAAGACTTTGATCTTCCAGTAAATAAAGACAAGAAAGAATGGTTTTTTAAAAACACTACTTCCACCAACAAGCTAAAATCAGAGAACATTGGTATGAACAAATGAATAAACATAGAACCAACATAGTATTCTTCACCTACCTAGACATTTACGCCCAGTACCATGGGTTAGAATACCCATTTGAAAACATAGCCCCAACCCAGAAGATTACAACTCTTTGGATAACAGATAGAGATGAGGAAATTGAATCCATTCATCCTCCCTATAGCGTAATCAAGATAAAAACAGGGGCAACGGAGACCATAGGAGCACCTTGCGAGATCAACATCCGGAAACACCGAGAGCGACAAAAATTAATCGTCTAGCAAATTATTCAAACCAACACCTCCTAACCATAGGAAGACAACTAAATAGGATAGAGAACATAGTACAAACAAAACCCAGTACTTCCCAAGGAATTTCACCAACTAAGGAACACCCAAGTACTCAGAGGCATAGGCCTCTATTCATACCTCATAACATAAGCCTGAAGTCGCAAAAGCCTTGAATAGAGCTGATGCATTGAAGGAAATTGAACAGAGACTCAAAGGCTTAGTAATACCGTAAACACCAAACAAGGAATCCCAAGACTGGCAGTTGCCCAAGTCGATGTAATAAGATCTCAAGAAAATAAACCCAGTTCCATACATAGAATTGAAGAAGAGTATTACCAAAGGTCCAAGCCAAAGCCCAGCTTCTTAGATCTACAAATAGAAAACAGGGGAATGTATCCCCAGGCCTCTTATCAAAGTGGTGTAATCTATGAATGGAATATAGACGGCATGTCCGAATATAACATCAAAAATAAGTTACATGAGATGACAATGGTAGCAAATGCCTACCGGATAAAAGAAACTCCGATCAGCAAGAGTCGATCTTCTAGTCTCAGTTTTTACAGGCCAATTAAAAGGATGGTGGGACTTCGTCCTAACCCAAGAACAAAGAATAGCAATCCGTATGCAGTACAGATTGATGACCAAGGGGAAGTAATCCAAGACAGGAATGGACCTATTGAGGATGCAGTAAATACACTCATCTTCAACCTGACCAAACATTTCCTAGGAGATCCATCTAAACTCAAAGATAGATCCGCTGAACAATTATCAAACCTAAAATGCAGAAAATTACATGACCTTAAGTGGTACAAAGATGTCTTCATGACCAGAGTTATGTCCAGGGAGGATGCAAATCTCCCATTCTGGAAAGAAAAATTCCTAACAGGCCTCCCCAGAATATTTTCAGAAAAAATAAAACAAAAATTAAGAAAAGAGAACAACGGAGAGATTCCCTACGACAATTACACTTATGGGGAATTAAATAGTATCATCCACGAAGAGGCAATGTCCCTTTGTACAGACCTAAGACTAGCCCAACAAATGAAAAAAGAAAACAAATCCTATAAAAAAGAACTAGGAGGGTTTTGTGAACAGTATGGGTTCCCTGCCCCAAAACCCCCTTCGGAGAAGAAACATAAAAGGAAATCCCATAAATTCTCCAAGCATTACAAAGAAAACAAGTATAAAAAATATGAACCAAATAAGTACTATTCAAGACCAAGGTTCAACAAGAAAAAACGGTTCAACCAAACCAAAGCCACAGAAGAACCAAAAAAGGAAGATACCAAAACTACCCCAGAAAAACCCAAAGGATGTTTTAACTGTGGGAAACCAGGCCATATAGCCAAATACTGTAGGATAGCCAAAAGGGTTAGCTTACTTAGCCTGGACCAGAGTACCCAGAAAAAAATATTCGAAATATTCGCTGAGTCTGACTCAGAGGATTTGGACTCGGAAGAAGAGGTCTTCTATGAGGCCATCAACCAAATAAACCAGGATCAAGACTCAAGGTCCAGTAGTAGCAGTGACACAGAACCAGATGCAGTTGTATGCAACTGTATAACCTCGGCCATAAAAGGTGAGTGTTCCTGCACCACCAGTGACGGCTCCGAAACCAAATCCATTGGCATGATAAGACAATCCTTCTTTGATGCCATTGAACAAATAGCAGACGTTCAAATTAGAAAACAGTGCCTCGAAGAAGCCAGACAAGCTTTAGAAGAAAACAAAGAAAGACCTAAGGCTTATGATATAAACCAAGTCTTCAAGAGATTTGAACAAAGGAAGACTGCCAATAATCTAGATAACACTAGGATAACAAATCTGGAAGTTACTACCCAAGATTTAAAGAGAGAAATAAAAGAAGTAAAAGCCGAATTAGTCAAACTAAAAGGAAAGTCAAAACAAGTCCAGGAAGAACCAGAACTAGGACAAGAATCAGGATCCCAAAATTTCATAGCAAGCATATATACTTCTCCCCAAAAATGGCATGTAAAGGTCAAATTAACCATAGGTTCTTCCTATAAGTTTTCTTCAGTAGCCCTCATAGACTCAGGAGCCCAGCTGAACTGCATCCAAGAAGGAATAATTCCAACCCAGTATTACCAAAAAACTGCACAAAGGCTTACCACAGCCAGTGGTGACTACATGAATGTTCAGTACAAATTACCTGAAGTACATATATGCAATCAGGGCATATGCTTCAAACAAGCCTTTATCCTAGTAAAGAATCTAGATGGACAGGTAATTCTAGGACAACCATTCATAGAATTAATTAAACCCTTTAAAGTAACCAACAAAGGCTTAACAACCAAGATAGGCAAACAAAAAATTACGTTTGAATTTTTAGAACCTTCAGACCTAGAACAAATAGGACGGGCAAAAGCTGCATCTATAATAAAGGATCCTACCATTAGGAGTATAAAAGCCAAAGAAAAACACCTAAGTCATTTAAAAAATGAAATCATGCACATCAAGACTGCAGAACAATTACAAGAACAGCCAATAAAAACCCAGGTTGATAGATTAAGAACCCAGTTCGAAGAAAATCTATGTTCTGAATTCCCTGATGCTTTTTGGCACAGGAAGAGGCACATAGTAAAATTACCATACGAAAAGGAATTCTCAGAAAAAAACATTCCAACCAAGGCCAGGCCCATTCAAATGAGCCAGGAACTCCAAGAAACCTGCAAAAAAGAAATCCAAGATCTATTAAATAAAAACCTCATTAGAAACAGCAAGTCCCCCTGGAGTTGTGCTGCCTTCTATGTAAACAAAAATGCAGAAATAGAAAGAGGAGCACCAAGATTGGTCATAAATTATAAACCCCTCAATGATGTCCTTCAATGGATTAGATACCCAATCCCTAACAAGAAGGACCTACTCCAAAAAATTCACAAAGCCAAGGTCTTTTCAAAGTTTGACTTAAAATCTGGATATTGGCAAATCCAGGTTCATGAACAAGACAAATACAAAACAGCCTTCACCACACCCTTTGGACATTACGAATGGAATGTAATGCCATTTGGCCTAAAAAATGCCCCAAGCGAATTCCAAAACATAATGAATGATATATTCAACCCATACAGTAGTCACACGATTGTTTACATAGATGATGTCTTAATATTTTCAGACACCATAGACCAGCACTTTAAGCACCTTAGAAGCTTCTACCAAGTAGTCAAGACCAATGGGCTAGTACTATCAAAAAAGAAGATGGACCTATTCCAAACCAAGATTAGATTCTTAGGCCATTACATACATCAGGGAACCATCATTCCCATAGAAAGAACAATGGTCTTTGCAGAAAAGTTTCCTGATGAAATCCTTGAAAAGAAGCAGTTGCAGAGATTTCTAGGAAGCCTAAATTATGTTAGAGACTTCCTCCCAGGAATTAGCAAAACCTGCGAACCTCTGTACCAAAGACTCAGAAAGAAACAACCAGCCTGGTCTGAGACCCATACCAAGGCCGTTCAAGATATCAAGAAACTGGTCAAAGAAATCCCCTGTTTAGTTCTGGCAAACCCGGACCTCCCAAAAATTGTTGAGACTGATGCCTCCGACCTAGGATATGGAGGAATTCTCAAACAAGTTGACCAAGGAAAGGAAACCCTGAGCTTCACTCGGACTATGGAACCAAGCCGAAGAATTACAGTACCATTAAAAAGGAAATTTTATCAATTGTCTTATGCATTCAAAAATTTCAGAGTGATTTACTAAACAAAAGATTTTTAGTAAGAGTTGATTGCAGTGCAGCCAAACAAGTTCTAAAAAATGATGTTCAAAATATTGCATCAAAACAGATTTTTGCAAGATGGCAAGCACTCCTATCGAGCTTTGATTTTGAAATAGAACACATAAAAGGAGAAATGAATTCCATCCCTGATTTTCTCACAAGGGAATTTTTGGGGACCCGAGTCATTTCAGTGAATCATGGCTCCTAAGGAGCCTCCCGATCAAAAACAAAATCCAAGAGCTCTTATGCAAAACCAGCCCCATCAAAACAATTGACCTTGACCTCTTCCAAGATCCCATACAACCAAGTAGTAGCCACAAGCTCCACTCAAATAGTCCCGGCCACAAGAACCACCTCAATAGTATCTAGGCCCAGACAACATCGTTCCAAACCAAGTTTTACCCCCAAAAGCCAAGACATCCAAAAACAAGACTCACGAGGTCCTGGTATCCCTTGATGAACAACTTACCAAAGGTCTGCTGGACCCTAATGACATTGCCAGGAGAGTATTTTTTAAGGATTGGCAATACTATACATCAAGCAATGCAAAGTCCCAAGAATTCTATGAGTTCATCCTCATAGATACTGATTCCGTCAGGATCAAACAGAACTTTGATAAAACAGATCCTAATCTTGTGACCCACACATCAGTTACTATCCTCCAGATCCTCAGCACTGCTGATTGGGGTGTGCACCCTTTACAACATAAAAAGTTCTCACAAAACTACCAGCCACAAGAGTACCACTTCTTTGATTACATCGATGCATGGCACCATGCATTCTTGTACCAGAATCAGCAGAATAAGCACTCGTGGTTTTTTTGCTTCGATTATAAGTTCTCCAGTTCTATCCCAGTCTGGTTCCCCAAATGGTGGACCACCTACGGTCCAATCCTTGACATCCTGCCAGATCCCATTTTTGAAGCCTATCATGTATTTTGCCAACACACTGAACAGATCCCTGAGCAACCAGATTTGTTAAGGTTTTTTATCCACTGCAAGCTGGCATGGATAATGTATTGGGAATATGAGACCACCAGACAAGAAACCGATGAATGGTCCATTGAATCCCTCATCCGAGGATTCAGAGTAAAATGGTGGGATAAATGTGATCTCACAAAATGCTCCAAGGAAACGCTCATCAAGGCCCTTAGCAAGTCCAAGGACAAAGCCAAAATTACAGGCCCAACTAAGGCCCAGATAACAGGCCCAGCAAAATCCAAGTCCAGCAACAGCAAGAAGCTCCAGCTTGAAGCCCAGCAAGCAGAAATCGCAGCCCAGCTGGCTGCAATAGAATCTGAAGAAGAAGAAGAAGCCCATTCAGAAGGGGCCCATTCTAGTGTAGGATCCATTGGGCCACATCTCCACCAAGGAGAATACGCCCAAGATCCCAACAGTGAGCCCGAAGAAGTAACACAACAGTTCTCCACTTCATCAGCCAAGTCCACAAGAAGAAACTTGGGCCGTCCGCAGAGGCCCAAGAAATAATCCAGCCTTTCACACCCTGGATTCCGGGTATATGGATCCTAGCCAATGGGCATTCCGGGCAACCCGAAAGGGAAAAGGATGCCTACGTTAGTGTGACGTAAGGAAAACTCCTCTCACACTATTGCCACAACTCGGCAATTAAAAATTTGAGTTTTAGCAGTGCGAACACAATGTGGAAAACAGTCTGTCCCCCAGACATGGAATGCCACGTGTCCCCACTACCAGTCCGGAAGAATCTTTCTAGAAGACCCTTTTTCAAGATGCCTTTCACAAGGCAAACAGTAAAGCCTGTCGGCACTCCCGTCCAAGATGGGACCCTCCACCCGACATCTCTCAATCAACTTTCGGCCACAGTCTCTCAATCAACTTTCGGCCACAGTAAAAGTTTGATTCCTTCTTCTTTCGGCGAAGAAGACCCAAGAAGCGTGATTCACGGAAGCTGACAAGCCCTGCTCAAGATCCAAAGAAGTCTACATAAGGCCAGACTTCGCAGAAGAAAGCAGGAGTTTTTGGAAGAAGAGAACTCAGCTCTATCCTCCAGACCTTCATCAAATATTTTAGTTTTTCATTTTATTTTTGAAGTTGTAAAAGACTTCGAACATCGAAGCACAAGCACTGCCTCCAAGCCCCAATCCTGTAACCAGACCTGTATCAAGCTTTCGTCCCTGATCAAGGCTTGCCTCCTGCGAGTAGTTACTATTAGCCATCTTCCCAAACCAGTAAGTTACTTCCAAGACTTGAATGATATCAAGAGTGTAATTCAGATCTCCTGTAAAAGAACAAGTATATGAAATAAATTCTTCAAAGTTTTCCACCTCATTTTCTTAAAGTTTCAAATTTTTGGCCGGCCCAGCCGCCTTCAAATACAGCAGAAGGCTACCTGCAAAACGGTAGACCGCCGAGGTTACCCCTCCGAGTGCCACGACCGGTTCAAATTATGAACTGCAGCATCTGCTAAGCACACACACTATATTATTTCCGCTGACCTCTTTCAAGTTTTCTGTATTATATCTCTGAACACAGTTACACACACTGAGCACTAGTAGTAAGATCCTTCAGTTTCCACTGGTATCATGATTTGCTATTACCTTATGTGAAGAAAGTAAGAGAGATAGAAGGCACAACACTATATGGGTCTCGTACACTATTCTTTCTCAACCCTGATGGCACACTAAAACCCATTGCTATTGAGCTCACTCGACCACCCATAGATGACAAGCCACAGTGGAAACAAGTGTTCTTGCCTAGCACTGATACCACTGATAGTTGGTTATGGAGACTAGCCAAAACTCATGTGGGTGCTCATGAATCAGGTTATCATGAGCTTGTCAGCCACTGGTAAAACTTTCAATGCCTAACAAAGGTTTATCCCTTTGGACTTTAATTTGACAATTGTGGAATTAATCTAGCAAACTTTGATGTTACTCTGTTTCTTTATGTAGGCTGAGGACTCATTGTTGTACAGAGCCATACATAATTGCAGCTAATCGACAACTAAGTGTAATGCATCCAATTTACAGATTGTTGCTTCCTCATTTTCGGTACACAATGAAGATCAATTCCCTCGCTCGACTAGTCCTCATCAATGCAAATGGGATAATTGAGGGTTCCTTCTCGCTGCACAAGTATTCAATGGAGTTTAGTTCTGTTGCCTATGACAAATTATGGAGATTTGACATGGAGGGTCTACCTGCAGACCTCATTAGCAGGTAATTTTGCATATATGGTTTAAATTTTTCAAATTAACATAAATGTAGCATGTAATCCTCTAGACACACAGCAACTTCCCAAGACAAAAGGATCTCCAATCAGTGTTAAATTTCAAATGCTAACAGGGGAATGGCAGTGGAGGATAAAACAGTTGAGCATGGTGTGAAGCTGACCATCAAGGATTTCCCCTTTGCAAATGATGGTCTCCTCATATGGACAGCCATAAAGCAATGGGTTAGTGACTATGTCAATCACTATTACCCGGACCCTAACCTAGTTGAATCGGATCAAGAGTTGCAAGCATGGTGGACTGAGGTCAGAACCCAAGGCCATGGAGACAAGAAGGATGAACCATGGTGGCCTGTCCTCAAAACACAAGAAGATCTCATTGAAACCTTAACAACCCTTATATGGGTTACTTCCTGCCACCATTCTGCTGTAAACTTTGGTCAGTATGCATATGGTGGTTACTTTCCAAATCGACCCTCAATTGCTAGGAACAACATGCCCACTGAGGAACATTCAGAACAGGGCCTCAAGAAATTCATAGAGAACCCAGCATTAGCACTCCTGCAGACCTTCCCTTCAGAGATTCAGGCTACAACTATAATGACACTCTTTGATGTGTTGTCAACACACACAGTTGATGAAGAGGATCTTGGTGGAAAGATGGAGGCATCATGGGCTGGGAATCCAGTTACCAAAGATGCATTTGAGAAGTTCAGTAAAAGAATGAAAGAGATTGAAGCAATTATAGATGCCAGAAACACAGATTTGAAGTTGAAGAATAGAACTGGAGCTGGAATTGTACCATATCAGCTCTTGAAACCATTCTCTAACTCTGGATTGACAGGGATGGGAATTCCTAACAGTATCTCTATTTAGAAATGAAAGATGAGCTTTTTTCAACTAATTATATATTGCTTTGTTATGGGCGCAATTTTTTATTTTTATTTTCTAGAGATAATATCAATTTAATAAGAAGAGAAAGAGAAGATAAGAAACCCCAAACCAAAAGCTATCTGGAAGACATCCAGTGACCCAAGACCCAAAGAGCTGGCTCTATGAAATGAGACATAAATTAAATCACATAAAACAGAGTCCAAGTCCAAGTTCAGCCCAATATAAAAAATAGGCCAAAATCCATATAAAAAAATTGGGGAGAAGGTTACCTACACTTTTGGAATATGACAAAAGGAGGAGGGACATATCACTGTTCATGTGAGGAGGGGTGCAATTTTATTTTTTGAGCTGACGTTGTATAAAACTTTTTTTTCAAAAAAATATAGATATTTTATATAATCACTCCAACTCCCATGCCCCGCCCGACTCTTCTCAACATGCACAGGTGTGTGTGAAAAACGAACCCCTAACCCTTGAGTCCCTACATGGTTGATAGGAAAGTCTCTCTTGTAAAACTTCCAAAACAAAACAAACAAAAACAATACACAAAAGAGAAAATAGAATGCACTTTTAAAACATGATTATTGAAACATTCCAACAATGGGTGAATGTACAAGAATATTTTGGCCAAACCTGATTTTAGAGTTTAGACCGTTGAAGTATTTCCCTTCACAAATTAATGGTAGCTAAGGTGATAGCCGTATTGGATGTGTTGTCTAACCAAACAGTGGATGAGGAGTACATTGGAGGCGTGACTGAACTAGCTTTGTCTGAGAATCCAGTCATAAAGGCAGCATTTGAGAGATTTAATATGAAATTGAAGGAGCTTGAAAAACAGAAGTGACGCAGTATCATGGAAGAAGGGCTCAACCGAAATCTGTCAAAACCATCGAGTTAACTCGGTTTCTCAGGTTTACGAAACGAATTGAAGGGTGATTTTAAAAATTCAGGGTTTCGATTGAAATTCGATGGTTTCGACCGAGATGTTGGTAATTTCGCAAGTTTCGACACTTATGCCCATCGAAACTTGGGGAAACCTGACTCGAAACCAGTATAAATACTTAAGAATGCCAGTAATCAGGTCACAAACTAGGACATACACTTATTTCTGCCTAAGTAAATGTTTTTGTATTTGTATTCATTTACTTAAGATATTATTCATAAATAAGGAAATACCCCTATATTTGAATCCAATAAAAATAGTTAAAAAATCAAATTCAAAAATAAAAAAATAAAAAAATCAACCCCCAAGTTCAAGAATAAAAATTGAATTTTCAGCGGTAGGTGCAAATTTCAACTTTCTAATGCTGGGGTTTTTCTTAAATCTAAAAATTCCATAAATCTTAATATAGTAAAACATTGCTAAAACCCAGAAGTGTGGTAAAATATTTATTTGTTTTGATATCCAAAAAAATATTTTCATTCAGAGCTATTTTGACAGCATTTGCGCACACAAAACTAAGTTTGACCGGTACATAACTCCTTCAATATAAATCAGATTTAAGCAATCTTGGATTTATTGGAAAGTTGTCAAAACAAAGTTTTCTAACAAATCCAAGATTGCTTAAATCTAATTTATATTGAAGGTGTTATGTTTCGATTAAACCTTATTCGATACCATGTCTAAGAACAGTATACAATATCAAAATTGGATCAAAATCATAAGTATTATTTTTAGTGTTCTCTATGTGAAACTAATGCATGGATTGGATTTAAAATATTAAAAATAAACAGCACAACAAGAATCAGAACAAGAAAACGACTTCTGGGTCTTGAAACCAAGGTTTAAGTTAGCTTGAAAAAAAATTTTAAGTTTCAACTGAAATATGATTGAAACCGAAACAAATTTGATTTCTAACTAATCGAAACCTAATTGAAACCCGAGTTTTATAACCTTGTCCAGTATAACCCCACGAGCTCTTGAAACCATTCACAAAACCTGGGGTCAGTGGAAGGAAAGTTCCTTACGGCATCTCCATTTATAACTTGGAAGTTCCTTGTGGTCAAGTTGTGGCTAATCACTGTCAAGTCACATCAATGACTGAGTGTATCTTTATCAAAGAAAGATGAAATAAATGTGCGGAAATTAAAGCCTTTGCTACCTTCTTGATTTTTTTTTTTTTTTCTCAATTGTAAGTTGGATGGTGAGAGCATGATATTAAATATTTTCTAAAAGTACATATTTAGATGGACCTTGTCTTCCTTTGTCCATGGTGAAGGAAGAACCTTCTCACAATAGATATCTAAAACTCCTAGTTAATTATATAGATCTTTATCCCTTGCAATTTCCTGCCAATTCTCCTAGTGCCCCTAACAAGGGGGGCACAATGTTCATTCCACTTCTGCCCGAATACTCTGCTCGGGTGGGGTCCACCCCTTCTTATTATAGGCACTAGGGAATTGGGCCGGACAGGAAATTGCAGGAGATAATTTTCCCTAATTGAACTGAGAAGGAGTATTTATGATCATGAAGAATAAGGTTGACCATTTGTTAAGTTTTAAACTTAAATTCAATCATGGGAAGAGGTTAGGTATGCTAACGGTATACCGTAAGCTAGCACCCTATGTTTCTATCTCTCTCTTCCTCCTTTTGAGGGTTAAGGGAGTCATTTCAAAGGAGGGGGAGGAAGAGAGAGATAGACACATAGGGTATTAGCTTATGGTACACCGCTAGCATACCCATCCTCCCCCTTCCCTTCGATCATATATCCTCCTATATATTGACATACACTACCTTTTCGTGGTCTAGGAATTAATTGCACCTGCCTCTTACTATTCCTAAAATTTTCAAAGCTTCATTTAGCCACTTTATTTGTACTATCATGGTTGGAACTTGAGTGTGAACATGCCGGATACCTGGCCTATATTTGTCTATAAAATTTCAGCTTATCCCATATGTCGTTTAGCATAATTAAATGCCCCATCCATAGATTCCATGATGGATGTACCATTCAAGTAAAACACTAACATATTGAGCTCTTAACTTTTTTGAGGGATGTAGAAATGCTTTTAACATGCTGGGAAAGGGTTCGCTGCTAGGCTGTGTGACCCCTACCCAGTATCAAGCACACAGGCATCCAAGAGGAAGGATGCGACAGTCATTTCATGTTCCATGTGAGATGGCAAAGGATGCTACCAGGCTCCCTTTTTTCTCTCTGTCTCTCTCTAACATTTTGATTCAAGTTTTGAAAGACATCTTTCAAATGAAAAAAACAAAATTTTCAACAGAATTTTTTTACCAGTTTTATTATCGTGAAATGAATTCCAAATTCTACCCATTACTAGTCGATTGGCCCTTTCGGGGATTTTACCTGCAAGGATTAAAAACTTAGAATCAAGATCCAGTTTGTTTGGGCTGATCCCAATCCGGAATGGATCGTAATCGAACTGGATCGGCTTTGGAATCAGCATATTCCAAACATCTAGCCAACAAGGTTTTTCCGTAGAAAATTTGTCTGAATCGGATAGGGACTGGGAGAAAATGATCGACCTCAGCCGACTCTGGTCCAGTTTGTACGATGAGAAATTGTGAAGCGATAGCCATAGAAAATTGCTTCAAAAAATTTCACGTGCAAATTTAGTGAGACATGTGTGTGTGACACAACATACACTAGAAAAAAAAAAATCCTCTCAAATTCCCTAAAATGCAGTGTCGTGAAGTTTCGGGTTGAGAGTTGGACACTTGGCAGGCACGACACCCAATGTTACCAAACTCAAAAATTAAGTGAAAAAAAAAGTACTCAATTGACCTCGAACCATTGATGTCACGCTTGCCAGGTGTCAACCTCTCAAACCCGAACTGCACCCCACTCCGCGATCAAGGAATTAGAGAGGATTTTAATTAACTTACACCAATCAATCGAGATCAGATCATGCCCTTGTACAAGTACCGTCCAAGGCCACTCACATGGATTAATCCACTCCTCCAATGGGACCCACAGTAGATTCCATATGACTGGCCCTAGAGGGCCTTGGACGATGAATTTTTATCTTCTCAAGAACGGTGCACTGCCTAGTACACCTCACTTGAGAATCCAACCGTACACTCAAACATTTGAGAAGATAAAAAGACGCCACTGCCTCGACGGTGCACTGCACTTGAGAGGATAAAAATCCCTTGGACGGTCTCAACTAACCTTCTCCCCCGCCGACGCTAGCTTCTTCTCTAGTCTCTAGTTTTTGTGATTACTTCCATCACTTTCAGAATGCTCTCTACAGAATTAAATCTTCTTGTGAAATTTTATACTTGTCTTGCTTATTTAAACGTTGTGATATAACTTTGTAATCCAATTCCAACCACCATTAATAAAGTTCTCTCCCTATAAATTCTTTCTTCTTCTTCTTCTTCTTCTTCTTCTTATAGCTGTGTGTGTCACAGTTACAGAGAGAGAGAGAGAGAGAGAGAGACCCTCTTTGGCTCACTCAGTTAAAGTAAGTCAAGAAACGCTGGAGAGATCGATGTTTGAGACTCATCTGCGCCCATTATCTGATACTAATGGACCAGTACTCTTGAGCTTACCAAAGGTTATAGTCTCCAGCCATGGGACTTATAAAGTAGTGTTTCCCATCAGAACAGTGCCGGCGACTCAGTTTCCAAAACTGAAGAGTAGTTGTTGCCATTATCGTCGTCGTCGCCGATCATCAGTCTCCGGTGGTGGCATTAGAGCAATGGCTAATAATGCAGCAGAAGCAGAGAATTCTATCACCATTACTGCCGTTGTCACAACTAAGGTTCCATTAAGCCTCAGTAATGTTGAGGATATTCTTGGGAGAACCTTTCATTTGGAGCTCGCAAGCGCTCAACTTGATCCAAGTAAGTAGTAGTAGTAGTAGTAGTATTATATATAGTAGCAATTCTCATTTATGGGTACCTCTATAGTTTTATTATGGAAATAATGTAGCAAAACCATTTTTCCCAGCAAAAATGGTTGTTTGATTTAAGCCACCATGAGGGCTGGTACTGTTTTTCTTTTAATCCAAACCAAGGTTTAAAAACTCAGGAATCCGTCATGGAATCCACCGGAACCTTAGAAAATGGAATAGGGAGGAAGAAGTAAAGAATTTCAACCGTGATTTCTTTTTATTATTTTTTTTAAGGGAGAGGGTTGGGCATACCGCTAGCTTTCCTCGAGATAGCGGCTGTGCCCTATAACATGGGAGAGAGGGCACAACACCGGAACCCTAGAAAATGGAATAGGGAGGAAGAAGTTAAGATTTCAAGAGTGAATTTTTTTAGGGAGAGGGTTGGGCATGCCGCTAGAGCCAGCGGTTGTGACCTATACGGTGGGAGAGAGATAGACTCAAACTGGGTACAATGTCGGTGTGTCCATCTTTACCTTTTTTTAATAAGTTTTTATTTAAAATACTTGTAGATATTGCTATAAAAGGTAAGTTTCATTGATCATCTGATATTTTAATGATTAAAAGAAGAGAAAAATGGCCAAAAAATGAAGATTTGCATCCATAGTCGATTCAAAATAGGGTTTTAGAAATTTGGCATAATCGAAATCAAGGTTGTCCGATTCTTTGAACTATGATCCAAATAATTAGATAGATTGGATGCCCTCTTAAAAGACATATGTGGTCATTTTTGTGAAATTAGCAAAAGATTCTATTTTTATGAGGACAAAAAAAGAAATCAATAATGAAGGAGGAATCCCTTCATCAGTGTCATTGGTCCAATAGTCTAATCTAATTGGATTACCGAAGGGTGTATTGGATCATGAACAACAAGGGTAGGAGTTAACGGATCCGGCTTCTCTCTAACACACATTGTGCGGCTGAGAAGCCCCGATCCACACGTCAGCACACATCTTGACATGTTGACGTGTGGATCGGGGACTCGCCAACCAATCAACGTGTGTTGCACACCGGATCGCACGGGAGAGGAGCCCAATCCCACAGGGTCACATCATCAATCTTGAAAGGTTACTTTCACTGAAAATTCTCTTTTTTTATCTTTTTTTTTTTTTTTTTTTCTTTCATCCAACCAAAAGCAAATCTATTTTTCTTTCCTCATTAAAAATGAAAATGCTAACTTTACAAGTATGTTAAGATCACAATCCAATCACATCTTAGGAAAGTATACTATTTTTAACTCATCATATCTAAATGGATTTCCATACCTACAAATCTTGTTGTCATCATGGTCTATTTTTATATTGAGAAAAGTATTCGAACTCAGAAGATTTTTCCATTAACTCCATCAAATAAGGGGCAAGGGGTGTTTATATCATTTTAGATGGACATTATGCCAATCTGATCACAATTCAATCACATCTTAGGAAAGTACTTATTTTTCACTCATCCTATCTAAAAGGGGTTTCCATACCTACAAATCTTATTGTTATCATGGTCCATTTTTATATATAGGAAAAGTATTCGAACACGGGAGATTCTCCCATCAACTCCATCAAATAAGAGGCAAAGGATATTTACATCATTTTAGATGGCATTTATGCTAATCTGACTGCATTTGATGTTGGTCGTGTATATGTACATTTATGCTTGAAAATTTTTGCTTTTTTTAATTTACAGTTAATATTGATCCAATGCAGTCAGATCTGTAATACCATCATATCAGTATCGGTCATGACCAATACTAATACTTATAACCTTGGTTGTCATAGGATAATTAAGACTATGAGTAACCTGTGAAATTGTTCATGTGAGGTTAGCAAAACACATTTTAAGAGGCATTTACAATAGAGGAACTATGAGTCCTGTAAGTTTGTTTCTATATCTAGGGAAACCAATATTGTGACAGATTCCCTAGTCAGGAAGGTCTTGTTGCCGTGAGCTCTGCTCCTGTTTTTCAATGAATTTTTTCTTACCAAAAAAAAAAAAACACAATAGAGGAACTACAAAAAGGAGATGCAAGTATATGAGGGTGGCAAACCTTTATAAGTGCTCATCAAGTGTCAATTTAAATTTGGGTCTTCCTTCTCCCAAAACCACAGAAAATCGTCTGGCAGTACTAAAGGGAAGGAGGGGATGGGATCATTTTGAATATGAATCACATATTTTTTTTTTAAATTAATGGGTGGTACGATGAATTTAGGTGCAGACATAAACTATGATACGAGGCATGTTGCTATTTTGGCTCACACGAACTGAACATGGGACTTGGGACACCTAATAAATAATGTCCACAAGAACTAGTTCACTATTCGGATAGTATTTTGGAGCTATGGTAGATCTTTTGCCCCATTGGGATGTACCTTTTTTTTTTTTTTTGGTAAGGGGGATGTACGCTAAACACAAGGATCGGGTTTCCCTCTACCCATGGTGGATGGTATCCCATTCACCGTAGGAGCAGGAGAGGATGGGAATTGAAAGGGTATTATTAGGAGAGGTTTGTAAACCCTACGATGGTAGGTGAAACGTCCTCTATGGGTGAAGAGAAACTTAGTCCTAAAACAAAAGAAAAGAATTTATATGGTGGAAAAGGAAGAGAATCGATGAAGACCTGATTGATATTTATATATATATATATATATATTTTTGAACGTAGAGGTAGAGGACATTTTATATAAGGAGAAGAGAGATAGAGAGACAGATGATGCTAGTGTACCCTTCTACCGTCCACTCTTATCCTATTTCACTTAAAAAAATATCCGAAGGAATTCTATGACCTCACAAAAGTTCCTATCATCCAATAAAAAGGAAATTGTCTTTCCTTCTTCTTTCATACTTAATTCCTTTACTTTGTTATATTGCTGATAATAGATACTTTTGCAAATTTATTGGAATTATTTGAATGACACTTTTATAAATTAATCTTGAACATGTAACCTTCTTTTGATTGCTCAGTTCTTTAAGTTAAATGTAAAAAGGGATTTTTAAAATAATTTAAGTGTCATTTTAAAAAACTATTTTCAAATATATGTGTGAAACAATAGGGTTTTTACCCTCATTGAAGAAGAAGTGTTTTATACTAGGAGGGTAAAAAAATAAAATTACAAACACCGACTGATCTAGCTAGGGTTATTATTAATCTCTTTCCTAATTGTTGGAGGTCCGAAATACGGACCTTTATCTATTCCACTTCCCCAAGTTTCTGTAATAGAGGAGGGTAAAAATGACTACCCTACCCCTGCCCGAACACACTACCCTGGTGGGGTCCTTCCCCCCTCTCTTCTATTAGAGGAACTTGGAGAAATGGAGCAGATAAAAACACCCGAAATACCTCCACTATTCCTTGGCACCCATCTAAACCAATGATGGCCATCGGTATGTGAAAGAATTCCTCCTTCACCGTGGCTTGAGAAAATATATTATTATATAAGAGGTCATGACATATTCATGTTTTGTTCCTTGTTACATACTTGTATGGAGGCTGAAAATTCACTATTAATTTGTGGTTTTTTTTTTTTTTTTTTTTTTTTCGAAAAAAAGAGACGGGAATGGAGAAAGATACCATAAAAGGATACGCACGTTGTGTTAGCCAAAAAGAGGGAAATGCAAACTATGAGGGCAAGTTGGTGGTTCCTGCAAATTTTGGCGAAGTGGGTGCAGTGCTTGTGGAGAATGAACACCCCACGGAGCTCTTCATCAAGACCATTGTCCTCAATGGATCTCTCACTGGTACTCTCAACATCACCTGCAACTCTTGGGTCCATTCTAAGTCAGAGAACCCACAAAAGAGGGTCTTCTTCACCAACAAGGTCTCTCTCTGTCTCTCTCTCTCACTCAAAAATGGGTACAATTTGAAGTAATAATAAGAACACATTATCATAGACATAGTCCATTAAACTCATGTCATGTTTGGTACTAGTCCTACTTGCCATCACAAACACCAAGTGGCCTGAGGGGGCTGAGAGAGAAGGAGCTTGAGAACCTTCGTGGCGATGGAAAGGGAGAACGAAAGGCGTTCGAGAGGATCTATGATTACGACAAGTATAATGACCTTGGAGACCCAGACAGCAGTGATGAACTAGCAAGACCAGTCCTAGGTGGTGAGGAACACCCTTATCCAAGGCGTTGTAGAACAGGCCGTGATCCTTGCGACAAAGGTAAGATATTGATCACCATCACCACCATTTCTGCTTCCCTATCATGTACACATTCTTTAAATTTGAATGTTGTAGATCCATTGTCGGAGAAAAGAAGCCTCAGCATATACGTACCAAGGGACGAGGAATTCTCTGATGTCAAGACACTAACATTCTATTGTGAGACAATAAGTGCTGCATTGGATGCTTTGCTCCCTCAGATCAGAGCTACTCTCACAGACAGCAATCTTGGATTTCCTTCCTTCCTCGCCATTGATTCCCTCTTCATTCAAGGGATGGAGTTACCCCAAGTTGAAAATCAAGGGTTATTGAAGAAACTATCTTCTGGGCTTGCCAAGGCTATAAAACATGGAGATACGATCCTGCGCTTTAAGATCCCTAAACTGTATGAAAGTAAGAACTAAGAATCTCTCTTTCTCTCTCTCTCTCTCTCTCTCTCTCTCTAAGCGATCATTTACCTTGCAGGAGACCACTTTTCTTGGTTAAGAGAGGAGGAATTTGCTCGTCAAACACTTGCTGGTGTCAACCCCTATAGCATTCAGCTAGTCACAGTATGATAAATGAATATCACCTACATATGACATGAGAGTTTAAGAGATACATAAACATCAAAGATCAAAGCTTGTCATCTTACGATTAATAACACAATTTTGCAGGAATGGCCATTGAAGAGTGAGCTCGATCCTAAGATCTATGGCCCACTGGAGTCGGCAATTACGACTGCAATTGTTGAGCAAGGAATTGGACATCAAATGACCATCAATGAGGTAGCACAAATGCAATAGAATAGGAGATTGGTTTAGCATCTACTAATTTCTAATTTATGTTTGCAGGCCATAAATGGAAAGAAACTGTTCATGTTAGATTATCATGATTTGCTATTACCTTGTGTGAAGAAAGTAAGAGATATAGAAGGCACGACACTATATGGGTCTCGCACACTATTCTTTCTCAACCCTGATGGCACACTAAAACCCCTTGCTATCGAGCTCACTCGACCACCCATAGATGACAAGCCACAGTGGAAACAAGTGTTTTTACCTAGTACTGATACCATTGATAGTTGGTTATGGAGACTAGCCAAATCTCATGTGTGTGCTCATGAATCAGGTTATCATGAGCTTGTCAGCCACTGGTAAAACCTTCAATGCCCAACAAAGGTTTATCCTTTGGGACTTTAATTTGGCATTGTGGAATTAATCTAGCAAACTTTGATGTTGCTCTATTTCTTTTATGTAGGCTGAGGACTCATTGTTGTACAGAGCCATACATAATTGCAGCTAATCGGCAACTAAGTGCAATGCATCCAATCTACAGATTTTTGCATCCTCATTTTCGATACACAATGAAGATCAATTCTCTTGCTCGGTTGGCCCTCATCAATGGAAATGGGATAATTGAGAGTTCCTTCTCACTACGCAAGTATTCAATGGAGCTTAGTTCTGTTGCTTATGACAAATTCTGGCGTTTTGACATGGAGGGTCTACCAGCAGACCTCATTAGGAGGTAATGCATTTATGGTATAAAATGTTGATATCAAGGTAAATATAGTAATAGGACACTACAGTGAAATTTTTAAGTATAACATCGTAGTGTCGTAACTAAGTCATGAATTCTATGGATTATTGATATAGATTCCAAACGCACAATTAAGAGCTCTAATGGGCAATATCAGAAACAGAGAAACTGTTTCAAGTAGAGCTACAATGGAATCCTTAAAGTCACTCAGCAACTTCTCAAGTAAGGTTCTAATCAATGTCATATTTCAATTGCTAACAGGGGAATGGCAGTCAAGGACCAAACAGCTGAGCATGGTGTGAAGCTGACCATCAAGGACTACCCCTTTGCAGATGATGGCCTCCTCATTTGGACAGCCACAAAGCAATGGGTGAGTGACTATGTCAACCACTATTACCCGGATGCTAGCCTAGTTGAATCTGATCAAGAGCTGCAAGCATGGTGGACTGAGGTCAGAACCCAAGGCCATGGAGACAAGAAGGATGAACCATGGTGGCCAGTCCTCGAAACACAAGAAAATCTTATTGAAATCTTGACAACCATTATCTGGGTTGCCTCATGCCACCATTCTGCTGTAAACTTTGGTCAGTATGCATATGGTGGTTACTTTCCAAACCGACCCACAATTGCTAGAACCAACATGCCCACTGAAGACCCTTCAGAACAAGACCTCAAGAAATTCATGGAGAAACCCACATTAGCACTCTTGCAGTCCTTCCCTTCACAGATTCAAGCAACAACTGTGATGACTGTTTTGGATGTGTTGTCAACACACTCGATTGATGAAGAGTATCTTGGAGGAAAGATAGAGGCAACATGGGCCGATAATCCAGTTACCAAGGATGCATTTGAGAAGTTCAATGAAAGATTGAAGGAGATTGAAGCAATTATTGATGCCAGAAACACAGATTTGAAGCTGAAGAATAGAACTGGAGCTGGCATTGTACCATATCAGCTCCTGAAACCATTCTCTGACTCTGGATTGACGGGGATGGGAATTCCTAACAGTATCTCTATTTAGAAGTGAAACATGATCGTTTTCAAATAATTATTGTTGTGTTATGGACACATCTTATTACCTTATCTAAATAATGAAATTCAATGGCTGCAATAGTTAGTGATGATTGTTAAATCATGCTACACCATAGCCAATAGAATACAATCCAAATATTTTCTACTGCCCATCTATCTTTCTTAAATTATCATTTGCAATGATAAATAAAGCTGCAGCAATGGGAAATGAACAATCTCTTTTATTGCTTTTGCTTAACTCTACATTTCAGCTTAAAATTATCCATACACCAAGCTATAATAAGCACAATCCACTACAAAACTACCAAAAGAGACAAAAGGTCAAAATACCAGAATGGTCATCAACATATGTAGTTACTTGTACAACCAAAATGAGCATCAGTTACAAAGTGTAGTAGAACAAGGTGCCTTTTCTTTACCCACCCAGTATACCAGAAGGTCCAGAGTAATTTTCTGGGGAAATTCTAAATATCAGCATGAAATGCCACCATGCCTTTTCTATTTCTTTTGGAGTGAGTTGGTTTGACAAAGCCAATTTCAGAACCAGTTTGCATCAACTTAATGCATGATGAATAGTCTGACACCAATATCATATCAGATGAAATGCAAGGTGGTTCTGAAGCTGGCACCGTATACAAATAACTACAATGTATGATCACATGAAATCAATCAAAGTCTCTTTTTCCCCCTTTTCTTAACTCCCATGTGGGTTGGTTGCATAATTTCAAAACCTGATTTGATCAAAACTTCAGAAGAAAGAAACATAACCATGACGAGGCCAACTTATAATATAACACCAATTTATGATCATTTATACATATATGTACAAGTAGCAATTCATGATACATGTATGCTCAAAAAGAATGAAACAGGAACAAATACATCCCTGGCAAAACTATCCTGAAAAGAATAAAGAAATGATTTTTGCTCTTTCATGGTATTACTATCATATACAGGGCACCTATACCATGACTCGCGCATGCATACGTAGACAGAGGTGGCAATGTGTATGCACGTATGGATACATACTTGCAGATGATATACCTCCAAAATTGCCTCTCTAAAATGACTGCTCAGGAGCCATGGTGCCCTCAAGAATGAAAGTTTTCAGGTCTCAAAAGGTACGACTCATTCAAGGGTGACGTACCAAGTTTTCCAAGGAGAAAACTGTTGCAATCCAATCCTATGGGAATCCTTTCTTAGTTGAATGATGTTGTGGATCTTGGGTTAGAATCATTGCACATGCACTCTGTTACAGGATACTTTGTCACATCCCTCCTGGCCTTGCTTGTTCTGATTTCTGGCTGCCCCAGAGAATCATGGTGAAGATCCTTATAATCCTATTGAACTCAGATTCCAGTAGAGAAGCATTTAAGAAGTAAGGAAGCATCTGTCTTTTGTTCGGGGTTGTATACCTCTTGTGCCCTGCATAGGCCCTATGCCCCTGTTTCAACAACAGTTGTATAGTCGTTAGCAATGCAAAGTTGCAGAAAAAGATGCCAATCTACGTAGCCTTTCAGTAGCATCTACCAGTCATTACAAAAAGTAAGCATTCAATATTATTTAGTAATACTTGCTCATATTCGGGTGAATTAAAACTTGGAAAGCTATGATGTAAATGAGAATGCATTATAACTCAGACTCAATGCCTTGGTCAATTCGGCATTAATTTTGGTCAAGAGTTCCTTCATTTCTTTATGTATTAAGCTACTCAATGAAGCAAGACTACAACTAGAAAAACTGGATCCAATGCCCAAATTAGTAACGGTGCTAGCAACATAATACCTGGATAGCATGCCCCATATTCCCACCATGAGATGGCATGAAGAGATCACTGTTCTCAGAAACTACATAATCAATTGCAGCAAGAAGGGAGGCTCTGTTTGCAAAAGGCTCCAATTCTCCAGGCAAAGCAAGGTCATTCTTGTTATAGAAATGAGGAAATTCTCTGATTAAAGGTAGTAAAGCTTCTCTTCCCCCCAGTGGAAGGCCTCCTGCCCAATATATCGTAGCATTTGTTGGAGCTTCAAGTGCTTTAAGCAGCCTAAACATGAAACAAGAGGATCTTCAGGTTGAAAGAAACAATGCAAATATTATAACTTCAAAAGTAAAGGTTTTCAAACCCTACCTGGTAACCTCCAAGGCATTCAGAGGGCAAAGCCCTGCAAGCTTGCAATCATGGTAAGTCATGTTCGATCTTGCTGTAAGGAGCTCTGGCCTTAATTTTCTCTCATTGCGAATTATCTCATCATACTCATGGCTCAACCCAGGAAGACACCCAGTTCCCACCCAAACATCTTTCTCCATGTGTAGATGAAGAGCAAGGTATGGTCCCTTACTCTGCATTCTGTCTGCTAGCTTGTTACCAAGATCTGGAATAGGAGGGGCAAACCTCAATGCATGAAATGCCACCTAAAACAATACAATAAACAAATAAGAGAATGCAACATAAACCAAAGAAAGAAACAACAACTCACCATAAAATGGTAAATACATCTAGTTGGGTACTCAATTGATTCATATCAGAATTTAGTTATTTGACATCAAAAATTTGGGCAAAACCTCTTCCTTTCCATCATAAAAAATGGGAAGGAAAATGCTAAGCTTCTAAATGTTATTCCACTAATCATTTGAAAATAAGCTTCCAAAAGCAAAATGGTACAAAACACTCTACAAATCAGGAAATCATTCAAAGCAACTGCATATCGGGTGGAAAAAAAATTGGCATACCATGTAGCTTACTAGCTGGTGTGTCATATGCTTCCAGAAAATTTAGGTCGTACATTGCATGAAAAATACCATTGAATCAGTAACATACTGCATCTAGTGCTTGCAGGATCCATCTCCCTCACACAACACACACAACTCACATCTGTTTCTGCAGAATTCAGCAACTCTGGAATAACTGAAAAACCAGTATCTCTGAGACTGAAATGAACCTCGAAACGAGTCATTGGTGTTCCCGGCTCAGTGCTGGGTGGTTCGGTAAATCCCTCTAGATCCGGTGTTGGCAGTATTTCAGTTCCAGCTGACATTTCTGATATGGGCCCTGGCCCTAAACTACTGGCATGGATGGGAGTGAATCCGTCTCTTTTTGATGGAGAAGGCATCAATCCAGGTGAAGAAGGCATCAACTCAGGAATAAAACTGAGACCAACATGGCCTTCCTCAAATCGAAGGTGTTCAATTTCCATCTCATGGTCAGGTATGGGAGCAGGAGACTGTGCACCCCTCAACTCAGCAAGAGCATCCTCTGTGGGAATTGAACCAACTCTGGAAGAAATGAAATCCTTCTTATCTATGTTTTGAAGATTTGTACACAAACCTGCAGAAAGATACATGTCCAGATTCTCATAAAATCAGTTCCACAGACTGGAATTGGTGAAGTACCAAGATTCAGCCGGCAAAGTGGAAATCACTCGCCAGAAATTGATGGTTCAAGGAAGACATGCTCCATCCTTAACCTGTTGTAGAACCTCCAAACATCCAAATTTGTGCAAGGAAGTTTCTTACAATGGTGCACTAGACGACTGGGGTCTCTGAGACTCTCCCTCATGAACCTATAAAACCCAAATTAATAACATGAAATTCCATAACCAAAGATGAGTATAAGAGTAAGCAAGAACTTTACACCAAGGAAAAAAATAACAATAACAATAGCACTTACTTATTCGACAACACTACAGACTGATCAAACACCTGTTTTCTCTTCCGTGCTCTAGCTTTTGTTTCTCAATAGGCAGTGTTGATTGAATCACCAGCCCAGGTGACATATGACCAGCATCATGAGAAACCATTATCATGGAAAGGCCGAATAGAATTTTCTCTTTTAAGCCAGTAAAATAGAACAAACATAGATATATTGTAATGATGCCCAAGGTGAACCCACCTAGTGAAAAATGTGCATCAAAACCTTCAAGAGCCTCTTCTGAAGCAACAGAGGTTGGTAGTTCTGGTTGTAACTGAAATGGTTCAGATTATCCTCCAGAAACTACCATATCCTCCACAATTGGAGAAAGAGCCTTTTCCCCACTCATATTCTGGTTGAATTTGCTTGTTTTGTTCAAAAGCACCATTACTGAGGTTTGGCAACTCTGGAAAGTCTTCTGATCTAGAGTTATGAACAGCATCATGGATAATTTCAATTTCAGGAAGGCCTTGGGAGTTAGGCATTTCAGCATCTTTCTGACTGGATGCTTCTGCTTGACCTCTTGGACCAGGATCAGAAACACCCACACCATTGTCTGCTGGAGCTGAATAGGGGGCACTACATAAAAAGATATCACGTTATTTCTGCCTTGCTTTTTTTTAATTCCTCAAAATTCAAAAGTGCAAGCATATCACAAGATATAAAAGAAGCATACTCTTCTTCCATTGGAATAATTCCGGAATCTCTGCAAGAGGAGAAATATTCATTCTAATATCCTATAAAGAGCAAAAGTCCCTGTCAAGTGTTGAACAGTGCTTGGGATTTAAAATATTAGAAACAACACATATCAATGACACAAAATTTCAATAGACTTTGGACCTCATCAATGAAGAAGGCAATATAAGGATCTCCTTCAGCAGGGATTTGATCTGTGGACAATATAAAACCAAACATTTACTCGTACATATGTGCAATTAAAATAAATTTTCAGAAAGAAAACAAAAAACATTAAAAAACAAAAAAAAATAATCTCAAATGCAAGCATCAATCCAAGACCAAAACCTGTCAATGTAATCTCTTCACGGCTCTTGAGATGATTATCTGGTGATCTGAGAAGCGAAATACAATTCAACCAATAAGTTGGAACAGAACATAAGATACACATAGGACGGCAAGACCCGAAATACCTTACCTGTCAAGAGAAAACTCAGCATCCATGTGAACTGATTATAGTGGAGAAATTCAATGTTGAATCTCACCCATCTGAGGACTAAAACTTAGCTTTCCTATACTTGATTATGTATGGACATCATAGTCTCTATATATATGACTCTTCACCCTCTCCTCTCCTATATTAAGGATTCACAAACTAAAAAATTACATCCAACCTGACCCAAAAGTTTCAGCACTCTTCTGAAAACCAATCTATCAACATCCTTGAACTCCATTAAGAGAGTTGAAACATTAGATTTCTTCATTCTTCTGACCTTAAAACACCAATTAGAATCTCTGAATCATAGAAATTAGAGCATAAATGCAAAATGAATACAGAATTGGTTGCATTGGACCAACATCTATGTGAACTGATTATAGTGGACAAATTCAATACTGAATCTCACCCATCTGAGGACTAAAATTTAGTTTTCCTATACTTGATTATGTATGGACATCAGAGTCTCTATATATATGATCCTTCACCCTCTCCTCTCCTATATTAAGGAGTCACACAAACTAAAAAAATACATCAATCTGACCCAAAGGTTAGAGTTCAGCACTCTCCCGAAAGCCAATCTATCAATATGCTTGAACTCCTTAAGAGAGTAAAGGTCCAATCCATAAAGAGAGTTGAAACAGTAGATTCCTTCATTTTCTTACCTCAAAACACCAATCAGAATCTCTGAATCACAGAAATTTGAGCATAAATGCAAAATGAATGAAAATGTACATCAAAAAAAAGAAAAAAAAAAACTGGGAAACTTCTCCACAAGAAACCTAAACATAATGCCGAGAAACTAAGATCCAAGAAACAAACAACTAGACAACCTATTACAGAACAAGAAGTCAACTCCTCCACAAGCTTCTTTTAAACCTTCTCTAACAATTTAATACAGCACATGACAATTATTGCGACTTCATTAAAAATTGATAGATTGCCACTAATTCGAAAACTCGTTTCAAGTCTACCATTTCAGTTAGACAAAAATTTAAATGAAGTCGCAATGAAGCTTTGGCAAGATTTGGTCATTTCGATCATGTCTACATTGTAGGTAAAAATGCACTGTTTCAACGAAATTTCATTCAAATTTTAATTCATTGTGAGCTAAACCAGACCACGTCCTCTCAATCCAATAGTCGGAATTACCACATCATCTGTCCAATGGCTCAAAATGGTAGACCATTTAAGCACAATAGTAGAGATTAAACTCAAAGTACTACTTGATATTTTATTCACTAAACACAAAAAACATCAACCCCTTTTAACAACTCTAAATTCAACAACATATAAAATCATGAGGAATAATAGAAATCTAAGTGCCACTGTCTTTGTATAAATTTCAAAAACAAAGAGTTTAATCACCGAGCTACAGTCATTCTTTTCTAACTATACTTGTGAATGTCCAATATGACAAATTCTCATCAGTAAGGATAGATCAAGTAAATAACAAGCTCCTAATTCCATCAAATAGTAAGTAAATAACATGCACTTACTTTCATCTTAAACATAAATATTAAACAACAACTAAAATAATAAACCTATGAAGTGCGCAAGTCTACCGCGCCTTTCCACAACAGTTCCGTGGCGTTGGAGTCTGTAGAAATCAAGAAGTGCATTGACTTGAGCTCCAGTCAAGTGGTACAGCACATCATTCTTTATCGCAGGCGCCCACAACGGAAATTGTCCATACATGTTCTGCAGCCAGTGAACAATTGAGTTCCAGTTAGCTTGAGAGTTCAGAACTCTCGCATAACTGTTATAGTCCAAGGCAGTCATCCCCACAAGAACCATGTCAAGAAGCACTTGAATATTGTTATAGTTATTCTGCATAGCAACATTTTGGGCATTAACTGCCTCATGAAGTGCGTTCAATTGCTGTAATAGTTGCGCATTGTTCGGAAGACAAACAAACACACCAATCTGTTGTTGCATAAACGGCCAATGTTGTATGATAGCTTGTACAATAGCGTTCATACTGTCCATGAACCCGTTTGGGTCTGCGTTTGGTGGTGGGTTTGCTGGTCCGCCTCCCTATAGTGGCATTTGGTTCCCTTGGTGTGCCATAGCCTGTAGAATAGGTTATATTAGTATATGAAAGGAAAAAAAAATTAAGCAGCAAGAGGGAGAAAACAACCTCAAACTTGCATAGCTGGAGATGCGAGAGAAGGGAAATGAAGTTTCACGAAACAAAATCCTACAACCCGCAGAGTAGTCGAGAGAGGGGAAATGCAGTTTCACGAGACAAGTAGTAGAGAGGAGGTAAATGAAGTCTCAACGGTCAAAATCAACAACCCTCCATTCTAACCAAATGAACCGCAGAATAGTTACAGAAGCCGAGAGCAGAATAGTTAGAAATGCCGGGAAGAGAGAGATTAAGTATCACGGTTAAAATTTACAACCTGCTATTTTAACCAAATATGAAAATTCTTGGGATGGTTCAAATTTCAAAATCCCACCCAAAAACACATGATCCTTGTGCTTTGTTCTAATTGGTCAATTTTATCACATAAGAAATCATGATATTTTATCACACATTCGCCATTTATATTTATGAAAGACCAAACAAAATCAGTTGGTATTTGTTGAGTCGGTGATGCATATCACTGTATTTTTTATTTTGTTTTTATTTTTTTGTTTGTTTTGTGCGGGCCCCATCTCTTTGTCTCACATAGCTTTTATGTGAGGAGTTGAAAAGAGAAAAGAGAAGGCATGTGAAAGGTCTTGGATGGTTAAAAAGAAAAAGGGTGAGGAGAAATAGGTGGAAGTGGAAAGGTCTTTTGAGAAGTTTTTTGGTGGAAGACAGAAACAAGAACGTGCTTTGTGTGGCTCTCTTCTTCTTCTACTGTGTTTTTTTTCTGTCCAAGTTTGGTGTTGGAAGGATTTTTCCAACGGTTCTCTTGTGAGAAGGTTTGCAATCAAGGTTGTGATTGTGGGAAGATTGGTGATTGGGTTTTGAAGGTGGGTTCTTCACAGTGTGTTGAGGTAACCCTGTAACAACCCAAATCTTGTACTATTTTGATTCTAAATAGTAGATTCTTTCTGCCCTTCCTGTGGATGTAGCCCATAGTGGTGAACCACGTAATTCCTTGTGTTTTTGGTTTTGCTTTTGCATTTGTGCTTGTGGTTCTCTATTTATTTTTCTATCTTATTTGCATAAGATTTTGGTTTCTTTTTCGTGTATTTGAGGGTGGTTGATTTTATTAGTCGATCCATGGAGGGTCTCTTGATCGCTAGAACTGGTATCAGAGCTTGTGATTATTTATGCAAATAATTTTTAGAAAAATGACCAACCATATTTTTAAGGTGGAGCCTTTTGATGGAAAGGCAAACTTTGAGTTGTGGAAAATGAAGATGAAGGACTTATTGATCCAAAATGGTTGTCACAAGGCATTATTGGAAAAAGAAAATAAATCGGATCCCATGACAGATGATGCTTGGGAAGACATGGATCTCAAAGCCATGTCCACTATCAGGTTGAGCTTGTCTAATGAAGTTTTATTCAATATTGCACTTGAGACAACGGCTGCGGGTTTGTGGTCAAAGTTGAAAAGTATTTATCAAACCAAGTCTCTCACGAATCGGATTTTTTTGAAAAGAAAATTATTCTCTTTGAGAATGAAAGATGGTGCAAATGTTTCCAATCATTTAAATGAGTTCAACAATATTCTTTGTCAATTGGAAAGTGTTGAAGAGAAGATGAAAGATGAAGACAAGGCAGTTATTTTACTTTGCACTCTACCGGAATCCTATGATCATTTGGTGACAACCCTAAATTGTAGTAAAGGGGATTCTTTGAACTATGATTCAGTTTGCAGTACATTACTTGCTGAAGAACTCCGAAAAAAGGCTTCTTTGGGGAGTTCTATGGATAAAGGATCGGAAGTTCACATGACTAGGGGTAGAGGTAAAGACCGTTATGACTCTTCAAAAAGATTTTCGAGAAGCAAATCAAGACCCCGGTCTAAATCCAAGGGGCATGATGGTAAGAATGGTTGTTGGTATTGTGGTGAGAGTGGACATTTTAAAAAGAATTGTCCAAAGAAAAAGAAATCATTTTTTGAAAAAGGTTCCAATTCTGGAAATGAAAAAGCTAAGGATAAGATTGGTGAAAATCTTAAGGAGGCAAATCAAGTGGAGGTTACCACATCTAGTGTTATTGAGGATGAGGTGTTGATGGTGGGTTGTAACCCGGAATTTCATCAAAATTGGGTTCTTGACATCGGTGCTACTCATCATATGTGCCCACATATATCTTGGTTTAGCACATATGAGCCGTGTGAAGGAAATTCGGTGAAAATGGGAAATAAGTCAACTAGTAGAACATTTGGTGTTGGCTCGGTACGTTTGAGGATGTTTGATGGGATGATCCGAACACTTGAAAATGTTCGACATGTTACAGATATGTCAAAAAGTTTAATTTCTTTGCCTACTTTGGAGTTGGAAGGTTGTAAATTTTCAGGTGGAGATGGAGTCCTTAAATTTTCTAAAGGGGCTTTTGTGATTATGAAGGGAGTCCGGGTTGGGTTGTTGTATAAGTTATTGGGAAAAACCGTGGTTGATGATATTACAAACATGGCAATTGGCAAAGGTGATGTTGCTCATAGGTTGTGGCATCGGAGACTTGGTCATATGAGTGAGAAGGGCATGGAGATATTGATGAAGAAGAAACTTATCTCAATGCTAAATTTTTCGGAAAAGGAATTTTGTGAGCATTGTGTCTATGGTAAAAAACATAGACGAACTTTCAAGGCCGGAAAACATACAAGCAAAGATATACTTGAGTACATTCACTCGGATGTTTGGGGGCCATCACCGGTTACATCTTTTAGTGGTGCCAAGTACTTTGTTACGTTCATTGATGACTTCTCAAGGAAAGTATGGGTGATAATGCTTAAGTCGAAAGGTGATGTATTTATGGCATTCAAGAATTTTAAGGCCGAGGTGGAGAAGACAACCGGAAAATGCATCAAGGTATTAAGGACAGACAACGGAAGGGAATATACCTCTAATAATGAATTTGATAAATTTTGCAAGGATGAAGGAATTGTTCGACATTTCACCGTAGTATGTACTCCTCAACAAAATGGGGTGGTGGAATGCATGAATAGAACATTGATGGAAAGAGCTCGGGCTATGTTGAGCAATGCAAACTTAGAGCAAGAGTTGTGGGCGGAAGCCGTATCAACGGCATGCTATCTTGTAAATAGGTCTCCTTCAATGACTTTGGGTGGTAAGACACCAAATGAGGTATGGTTCGGAACTCCTTGTGATTATTCAGATTTGAAAGTATTTGATTGTGATGCTTATGCTTTGATTCCTAGTTGTCATAAAACTAAACTTGATCCAAAATCCAAAAAATGCATTTTTGTAGGATCTGGAAAAAATGTAAAGGGGTATCGGTTGTGGGATCCTAATGCCCACAAGATCATCATAAGTCGTGATGTGCATTTTGATGAATCCTCTATGTTGATGAAAGGATTGGAAAAGAAGATTGTCAATTAAAAGTCTCTTGTCGAAGATACCCAAGAAATTCATATTCAACCTTCAAACTCTTCTTCAAATGAGGGTGCTCATAATGAAGATGTTCTTATGGATTTTGGTGATCAAGGTGTACAATCGGGAGTTCAAGATAAAGCACCGGTTGATGTTGAAGAAGTTGTGCAACCTATTGTAAGAAGGTCTTCAAGAGAAATTCGCTTACTGGAACGGTTCAAGGATTATGTTGATCCAAATACTCTTAATGCATTGATTGCATTGGATGAAGAACCAAGCTCCTTTGTAGATGCCATTAATGGAGGTGATGCAAAGAATTGGAAAGATGCTATGGAAGAGGAAATGCAAGCTCTTAAAAAGAACAAGACATGGGATTTGGTAGAGTTACCAAAAGGTAGAAAGGCAATTGGTTGTAAATGGGTCTACAAGCTCAAGAAAGGGGTAGATGGCATTGCGAAAAGGTATAGGGCAAGGCTTGTTGCTCAAGGTTTTGCACAAAAGGAAGGGATTGATTTCTTTGAAATATTTGCTCCGGTTGTAAAGTTGGTAACTATCCGATTAGTGCTTGGACTTGTTGCCATGCATGATTTAGAGCTTGAGCAAATGAATGTGAAGACGGCCTTCTTACATGGTGATCTTCTTGAAGAAGTGTTTATGAGGCAGCCGGAGGGCTTTATAAAAAAAGACAAGGGAAAGCTTGTGTGCAAGTTGAAGAAGTCCTTATATGGACTAAAGCAAGCTTCAAGACAATGGTATAGGACAGTCGACTTTTTTATTTTGGGTCCTGGTTATCAAAGGAGTGAGTATGACCATTGCATGTACATGAAATTCTTAGATGATGGTGTTTTTTTAATTTTCGTTTTATATGTGGATGATATGCTTTTGGTATCCAAGGATAAAACTAAAATTGAAGAGCTCAAGGGATGTTTGAGCAAGAGGTTTGAAATGAAGGATTTTGGACCAGCCAAGCAAATTCTTGGACTTGAGATTCAAAGAGATAGAAGGAATGGAATTTTGTCACTTTCACAAAAGACATTTGTGGAAAGGGTTCTTGACAAGTTTGGTATGAGTAAAGCAAAGGCGGTTAGAACTCCATTGGCATTACATTTCAAGTTCTCTTCCGAAGATTGTCCAAAAATGGAAGAGGAGAAGGAGCGCATGGCTAAGTTTCCTTATGCAAGTGTTGTTGGAAGTTTGATGTTTTGGATGGTGTGTACTAGACCGGATATTGCTCATCCGGTTGGTGTGTTAAGTAGATTCATGGCTAATCCCGGAAAGGTGCATTGGGAGGCGGCAAAGTGGGTGCTTCAGTACTTGAGAGGCACAAGTGATTACTCTATTACTTTTAGTAAAGCATTGGTACCAATTCAAGGTTTTGTGGATGCAAGTTATGCCGATGATCGTGATAGAGGAAGATCTACTACAGGTTATGTTTTCAGATTTGGTAATGGACCAATAAGTTGGATGTCTAAGCTTCAAGCAACGGTAGCATTATCAACTACCGAGGCCGAATACATGGCTGCAACGGAAGCTTGCAAGGAAGCGGTTTGGCTTCAAGGTTTAATGGGTGAGATTGGTATTGAGTCAAAACCCATGGATTTATTTTGTGATAACATGAGTGCTATTCATTTAGCTAAAAATCCCGTTCATCACAAGAGGACAAAACATATACTTGTTCAATACCACTACATTCGAGATGTCATTGAAGATGGAAGGATCCAATTGTTGAAAGTAGGAACCAAGGAGAATGTAGCGGGTATGCTTACCAAAACAGTTCAAGGAGAGAAGTTGGATTGGAGTTTATCCTCTCTTGGGTTCAAGAAGGAAGGCTTGACAGGTCGGTGATTATGCATCAAGGTGGAGATTGTTGAGTCGGTGATGCATATCACCGTATTTTTTATTTTGTTTTTATTTTTTTGTTTGTTTTGTGTGGGCCTCATCTCTTTGTCTCACATGGCTTTTATGTGAGGAATTGAAAAGAGAAAAGAGAAGGCATGTGAAAGGTCTTGGATGGTTAAAAAGAAAAAAGGGGAGGAGAAATAGGTGGAAGTGGAAAGGTCTTTTGAGAAGGTTTTTTGTGGAAGACAGAAACAAGAACGTGCTTTGTATGGCTCTCTTCTTCTTCTACGGTGTTGTTTTTCTGTCCAAGTTTGGTGTTGGAAGGATTTTTCCAACGGTTCTCTTGTGGGAAGGTTTGCAATCAAGGTTGTGATTGTGGGAAGATTGGTGATTGGGTTTTGAAGGTGGGTTCTTCACAGTGTATTGAGGTAACCTTGTAACAACCCAAATCTTGTACTATTTTGATTCTAAATAGTGGATTCTTTCTGCCCTTCCCGTGGATGTAGCCCATAATGGTGAACCACGTAATTCCTTGTGTTTTTTATTTTGCCTTTGCATTTGTGCTTGTGATTCTTTATTTATTTTTCTATCTTATTTACACAAGATCTTGGTTTCTTTTTCGTGTATTTGAGGGTGGTTGATTTTATCAGTCGATCCTTGGAGGGTCTCTTAATCGCTAGAGTATTTGGTAACGACGAGATATTAGCATCCAATCTGTAATTAACTAGCAATATTCAGTTTAAGCCCTACTTTTTTTAATAATTCAATTAAAGGTCCGACAAATTATATTATTATTTTGTACATACAGCTTTGCCTCAGCGCCTCTGCCGTTGATCCCATAGATCTCCAATTAAAATATGTAATCATACCCCTCTTTATAATCTTATCATTTAGATTCTTAAATGGTTTCCCCAAAAACCCAAAAAAAAAAAGATTCTTACATGGTTTCCTCTATTATAAGAGATCCCCCATAAAATAAGAAAAGCGGCGGCCCTCTCCAAAATCCAAATAAAAACAAAAAAAAATGTATTATGAAATATTCTTCTTCTCTTTTCAAGTGTTTTATGAAATTTAGTTCATAAATTTTTCATATGATGGAGAGAATGGATCACCTACACGTAGATGAACATACACCTCTGAGCCAATGACATGTTTATTTTATTTTCATAAATGCCCATCTTCCCCTTATAAATGACAAAAATAAGACAAGTAATTACCTCTCACATGTACATGCACCTATACGTGCAGAGGAACCAATCTATATGATGGAACGGTTTTTATTAAAGATAAATCTGTTCAAAAATGAATTTTGTATTAAAATTAGATGGCAAAAGCATCTATTACAACCATGGTTCCTAATCCTGGGATCAATCTCAAGATCGATCAGGACTAATACCAATCTGGATCAATCAGAATTGGCTTGGATCGGTCAAAAAGACCAAAACTCGATTTTTACTGAATCGTTTCCTGCATCGGCCACTATCATTTAAAATAATATTAAAAAATTAACAAAATTGAAAAAAAATAGAAAAAAAGAAAATCTCAAAAATGACCATAAATATCGACCTATTCATATGAATGAGCACTAAGTCCAGCAATAACAACTTAGATCTATTCATATGAATGAGCACAAAGTCAAGCCATAACAACTGGTTCGATCGATTTCGTGACAAGCTCAGGCCACATCAAACCCATGGATGCAACACCAACACCACTCTTTGTTGGAGTATATTCATCAAACCCGGATCATTTTGGAATAAATAAATTTAATTTTATCATTGCATGAATTTCATTTACGGGCTTCGTATTCGAGAAAGCACTATCTATATTCATCTAAAAACTAAATGGACACGAATTCGGATATTACAATTTTCGATTAGATAATGTACACATTCTTTAAATTTGAATGTTGCAGATCCATTGCCGGAGAAAAGAAGCCTCAGCATATATGTACCAAGGGATGAGGAATTCTCTGATGTCAAGACACTAACATTCTATTGTGAGACAATAAGTGCTGCATTGGATGCTTTGCTCCCTCAGATCAGAGCTACTCTCACAGACAGCAATCTTGGATTCCCTTCCTTCCTCGCCATTGATTCCCTCTTCATTCAAGGGATGGAGTTACCCCAAGTTGAAAATCAAGGGTTCTTCAGGACTTGCCAAGGCTATAAAACATGGAGATACGATCCTGCGCTTTAAGATCCCTGAACTGTATGAAAGTAAGAACTAAGAACGAACCTCTCTCTCTCTCTCTAAGAGATCATTTACCTTTGCAGGAGACCACTTTTCTTGGTTAAGAGAGGAGGAATTTGCTCGTCAAACACTTGCTGGTGTCAACCCCTATAGCTTTCAGCTAGTCACAGTATGATAAATGAAAATCACCTACATAAGACATGAGAGTTTAAGAGATACATAAACATCAAAGATATCTTACGATTAATAACACAATTTTGCAGGAATGGCCATTGAAGAGTGAGCTCGATCCTAAGATCTATGGCCCACTGGAGTCGGCAATTACGACTGCAATTGTTGATCAAGGAATTGGACATCAAATGACCATCAATGAGGTAGCACAACTGCAATAGAATAGGAGATTGGGTTTAGCATCTACTAATTTCTAACTTATGTTTGCAGGCCATAAATGGGAAGAAATTGTTCATGTTAGATTATCATGATTTGCTATTACCTTACGTAAAGAAAGTAAGAGATATAGAAGGCACAACGCTATATGGGTCTCGCACACTATTCTTTCTCAACCCTGATGGCACACTAAAACCCCTTGCTATTGAGCTCACTCGACCACCCATAGATGACAAGCCACAGTGCAAACAAGTGTTCTTACCTAGTACTGATACCATTGATGTTTGATTATGGAGACTAGCAAAATCTCATGTGTGTGCCCATGAATCAGGTTATCATGAGCTTGTCAGCCACTGGTAAAACCTTCAATGCCCAACAAAGGTTTATCCTTTGGGACTTTAATTTGGCATTATGGAATTAATCTAGCAAACTTTGATGTTGCTCTGTTTCTTTTATGTAGGCTGAGGACTCATTGTTGTGCAGAGCCATACATAATTGCAGCTAATCTGCAACTAAGTGCAATGCATCCAATCTACAGATTGTTGCATCCTCATTTTCGATACACAATGAAGATCAATTCCCTTGCTCGGCTGGCCCTCATCAAAGGAAATGGGATAATTGAGAGTTCCTTCTCACTATGCAAGTATTCAATGGAGCTTAGTTCTGTTGCCTATGACAAATTCTGGCGTTTTGACATGGAGGGTCTACCAGCAGACCTCATCAGGAGGTAATGCATTTATGGTATAAAATGTTGACAAAGTAAATATAGTAATAGGTCACTACAGTGAAATTTTTAAGTATAACATCGTAGTGTCGTAACTAAGTCATGAATTCTATGGATCATTGATACAGATTCCAAACGCAAAATTAAGAGCTCTAATGGGAGATATCAGAAATACAAAAACTGTTTCAAGTAGAGCTACAATGGAATCCTTAAAGTCACTCAGCAACTTCTCAAGAAGGTTCTAAACAGTGTCATATTTCAATTGCTAACAGGGTAATGGCAGTCAAGGACCCAACAGCTGAGCATGGTGTGAAGCTGGCCATCAAGAACTACCCCTTTGCAGATGATGGTCTCCTCATTTGGACAGCCACAAAGCAATGGGTTAGTGACTATGTCAACCACTATTACCCAGATCCTTGCCTAGTTGAATCTGATCAAGAGCTGCAGGCGTGGTGGACTTAGGTTAGAACCCAAGGCCATGGAGACAAGAAGGATGAACCATGGTGGCCAGTCCTTAAAACACAAGAAAATCTTACTGAAATCTTGACAACCATTATCTGGGTTGCCTCATGCCAGCATTCTGCTGTAAACTTTGGTCAGTATGCATATGGTGGTTACTTTCCAAACCGACCCACAATTGCTAGAACCAACATGCCCACTGAAGACCCTTCAGAACAAGACCTCAAGAAATTCATAGAGAACCCTGGATTAGCACTCCTGCAATCCTTCCCTTCACAGATTCAGGCTACAACTGTTATGACTGTCTTGGATGTGTAGTCAACACACTCGATTGATGAAGAGTATCTTGGAAGAAAGATAGAGGCATCACGGGCTGATAGTCCAGCTACCAAGGATGCATTTGAGAAGTTCAATGAAAGAATGAAGGAGATTGAAGCAGTTATCGATGCCAGAAACACAGATTTGAAGCTGAAGAATAGAACTGGAGCTGGCATTGTCCATATCAGCTCCTGAAACCATTCTCTGATTCTGGATTGACCGGGATGGGAATACCTAACAGTATCTCTATTTAGAAGTGAAACATGATCGTTTTCAAATGCATCTTTATTACTTTATCTGAATAATGAAATTCAGATGGCTGCAAACGTTAGTGATGATTGTTAAATCATGCTACACCATAGCCAATGGAATACAATCCAAATATTTTCTACTGCCCATCTATCTTCCTTAAATTATCAGTTGCTATGATTAATAAAGCTGCAGCAATGGGAAATGAACAATCTCTTTTATTACTTTTGCTTAACTGTACATTTCAGCTTAAAATTATCCATACACCAAGCTATAATAAGCACAATCCACTAGAAAACTACCAAAAGAGACAAAAGGTCAAAATACCAGAATGGTCATCAACATATGTAGTTACTTGTACAACCTGAATGAGCATCAGTTACAAAATGTAGTAGAACAAGGTGCCTTTTCTTTACCCACCCAGTATACCAGAAAGTCCAGACTAATTTTCTGGGGAAATTCTAAATATCACCATGAAATGCCACCATGCCTTTTCTATTTCTTTTGGAGTGAGTTAGTTTGACAAAGCCAATTTCAAAACCAGTTTCCATCAACTTAATACATGATGAATAGTCTGACACCAATATCATATCAGATGAAATGCAAGGTGGTTCTGAAGATGGCACCGTATACAAATAACTACAATGTATGATCACATGAAATCAATCAAAGCCTCTTTTCCCCCTTTTCTTAACTCCCATGTGGGTTGGTTGCATAATTTCAAAACCTGATTTGATCAGAACTTCAGAAGAAAGAAACATAACCATGAAGAGGCCAACTTATACTATAACACCAATTCATGATCATTTATACATATATGTACAAGTAGCAATTCATGATACATGTATGCTTAAAAAGAATGAAACAGGAACAAATAAATCCCTGGCAAAACTATCCTGAAAAGAATAAAGAAATGATTTTTGCTCTTTCATGGTATTACTATCATATACAGGGCACCTATACCATGACTCATGCATGCCTACATAGACAGAGGTGGCAATGAGTATGCACGTATGGACACATACTTGCAGAAGATATACCTCCAAAATTGCCTCTCTAAAATGACTGCTCAGGAGCCATGGTGCCCTCAAGAATGAAGTTTTCAGGTCTCAAAAGGTACGACTCATTTAAGGGCGGCGTACCCAAGTTTTCCAATGGAGAAAACTGTTGCAATCCAATCCCGTGGGAATCCTTTCATAGTTGAATCATGTTGTGGATCTTGGATTAGAATCATTGCACATGCACTCTGTTACAGGATACTTTGTCACATCCCTCCCGGCCTTGCTTGTTCTGATCTCCGGCTGCCCCAGAGAATCATGGTGAAGATCCCTTATAATCCTATTAAACTCAGATTCCGGTAGAGAAGAATTTAAGAAGTAAGGAAGCATCTGTCTTTTGTTCGGGGTTATATACTTCTTGTGCCCTGCATAGGCCCTATGGCCCTGTTTCAACAACAGTTGTATAGTCGTTAGCAATGCAAAGTTGCAGAAAAAGGTGCCAATCTACGTAGCCTTTCAGTAGCATCTACCAGTCATTACAAAAAGCAAGCATTCAATATTATTTAGTAATACTTGCTCATATTCTAGTGGAAATTGAAACTTGGAAAACTAAGAAGTAAAAGAGAATGCATGTTAACTCAGACTCGATACCCAGGTCAATTAGGCAAATTGATTTTGGTCAAGAGTTGTTTGATTTCATTATGTACTAAGCTCCTCTACGCAGCAAGACTACAACTAGCAAAACTGGATCCAATGCCCAAACTAGTAACAGTGCTAGCAACATAATACCTGTATAGCATGCCCCATATTCCCACCATGAGATGGCATGAAGACATCACTGTTCTCAGAAACTATATAATCAATAGCAGCTAGAAGAGAGGCTCTGTTTGCAAATGGCTCCAATTCTCCAGGCAAAGCAAGGTCATTCTTGTTATAGAAATGAGGAAATTCTCTGATTAAAGGTAGTAAAGCTTCTCTTCCCCCCAATGGAAGGCCTCCTGCCCAATATATCGTTGCATTTCTTGGAGCTTCAAGTGCTTTAAGCAGCCTAAACATGAAACAAGAGGATCTTCAGGTTGAAAGAAACAATGCAAATATTATAACTTCAAAAGTAAAGGTTTTCAAACCCTACCTGGTAACTTCCAAGGCATTCAGAGGGCAAAGCCCTGCAAGCTTGCGATCATGGTAAGTCATGTTCGATCTTGCTGTAAGGAGCTCTGGCCTTAATTTTCTCTCATTGCGAATTATCTCATCATACTCACGGCTCAACCCAGGAAGACACCCAGTCCTCACCCAAACATCTTTCTCCATGCGTAGATGAAGAGCAAGGTATGGTCCCTCACTCCGCATTCTGTCTGCTAGCTTGTTACCAAGCTCTAGAATAGGAGGGGCAAACCTCAATGCATGAAATGCCACCTAAAACAATACAATAATCAAATAAGAGAATGCACAATAAACCAGAGAAAGAAACAACAACTCACGATAAAATGGTAAATACATCTAGTTGGGTGCTCAATTGATTCATATCAGACTTTAGTTACTTGACATCAAAATTTTGGGCAAAACCTCTTCCTTTCCATCATAAGAAATGGGAAGGGAAGGGGCAAAAAGATTGAAGAAATGAGTTGCATCAAACCTTACCTTGCACCGGAGCTTCTGAAGATCAGAGGGAAGATCCTTTGAGAGCCTAGAATCCAAACCCCGCAAGAGCAACACGTTGTCCCTGTTAAGCTGCAAAAGATGAGGGTTTTCAGATACTAAAAAGAGTTTTTCAGTTTATGGGAATTTTAAACTCCTCTCGGAATGGTTATTGTGAAAATTTGAAACTGCCAACAGTTACAGAATCAGGGAACTCGGAGGATATAATCACTAATGATCCAAATCAATTAGTCCCAAATATTAAAACTGATAACGGAAGCTTAAAAGGGAACTACAAATTAAAAAAAAAAAATTTTAAAATGTAGTTAGCTTAACGTTATCCCCTCCCCTCCTTTGTTTGAGAATTAGTAAAAATAAGAGGGTGTTCAAATGATTCTTCTTCTGAAACTAATTGTGTCTCTTACCCGCTTGAGGTAGCGTTGGCGAATCCAACGCGGGGAGACATGAAGAGGGGTCCGCTTCTCCTCCACTGGCCTCGACATCAGATGCGTCGATGGCAACGATGAAACTATCCGTACATCATGGGCAAGAACTCTTTTGAAGTGATCCAGATCGAAAATATCAGAAAATTCGCTGCACCCACCAAAAATTTCAAGAGAAAATTCAATTAATTTGTCCAGTTAGTGTGAAAAAGACTGAAATCAGCATCACCCACCGACATTAAAAGTATTGAACCAAAAATAGAAGCTTTAAAGTTCTAATTTTTCTTTTCCATTTTTGTTCTTGTTTCGTTCAATTAATCTTTTGCAGTGTATCACTGAGTCTTTTACCTTTCATCTCCCCAAATAACGTTCACTTGCAAGATAGGAACAACCAAAGCAGCTCCAAGAATACGAGAAATAACAACTGCATCAACGATCTGGTTCCTCTGCTGGTTCATCCCACCAGAAACCACAACCATTAGATATTTGGTTCGATCCTTCAGAATCTCAGAGGTGGACCGTCGATACTCTGTGCTGAAATACAAGCAGGGACGATAACCCAACCCGTCCGGTTGCTTCCAGAACTCCGCTTCCTCACCTTCCTCACTTTCCTCCCCATCTCTAGATTCAAAGGACAATGGCATAACAGAGTTTCCCTTCACAGTCGACGCCTGAGTTTGACCATCCAATGAACATGGCCTCGGCCAAAAAGGAAGTAAAGGATCGAAGTTGAATCCCACCTCCAACATTCCAAGCAAAGCAAAGAGAAAGAGCAAGAAAGCCCAGAACTTTGGGTTCCTTGAGTTGTTGCTGAAGAAATTGCTTGCATTCTTCTTTGAAGACTTCTTGGTCGGCGAAAGGAGTAGAGAGTGAAGAGAAGAAGCTGAAAGAGAGCTGACAATTTGAGATGGTACAGAAATGTAAGAGAGCTTGTGTGATTGGTTCTTCGACTTGGCCATGAGAGAAAGAGAGAGACCTCAACAAGGGAACTGAATCAGAGAGAACTTAAAAACTAAAAAGAGAGTGAGAACAGAGAACGTTGCAGGCGGCGGGAATGCGAAGGAGAAAGACTGATCAATGCGCAGGTTCCGCGTTATGGCGAGATAATGGATGCGATTACTATAGACGGTCTTCGAATTAAAATAAGGGAAAAAGGTTAAACGTTGCTGCTCTTATTGTTAAATATATTTTCTTCTCATAATCGAATCCCCTATTTAACTATATTTTCAACAAAGCCCCTGTTACACTTTTTCCCGTAATAAATGTAACTTTCACATGGTCACATATAATAGGAACTTGGGGGAACCACTCATCGAATGAATGGCCAGGGAATACCTCAAAAGAGTAAGGGTAGCTTCGTCATCTTACAGAGAAATGATGGGTGATTGATGGAACTTATTCCCATACCAAATTGGATACGTGTCGGGAATCGGGATACACGTTACAGCCCAGCTGTCACAGCGAATGGGCCAAAGCTGTGAGAGAGAGAAAAAGAAGAACTTGAAGCCAGAACCATGTGACCTCTGCCAGTCTGCCACCACTACACTTCTCTTTTCAGCTGACACGTGGATACATAGCCCCCATCTCCCAATAATCTTTACCTTGTTCCTTTCAGTTGCCAGTTGGCTTCCGCTTCGTATATGCCGGACCTAATGTGGCTCACCTTTCATCTTTCTCCACGTGTACTAAACCTTCCTGCCACGCATGATTTTAATGCACGGTATCGGATCGAATATCGGTCATTTTCAAAATCGATATGATATTGTATTAGTATCATCCAGGATCGGCCATATCAAACAATTTTACCCCTGGATTTCCTTAAAAAATGGGCTTTCTTGAGTTAGTTTACCATTTGTTCGTACTATTCCACTGATACGATATCTGTCAGGTATCGATATCAATTACCTTCAAAATCATACAATATCAGGTGATTCGATACTGATACCTCAAACCATGCTGTCATGTATACTCTGCCAGAGAAGAAATTACTTGAATCTTTTAATCCAGTAATTGAACCATTTTGAGGGTTGAGTAAGTAATGAACGAAATTTAAAATATTTTTTAACTAACTTTGTTTTGTGCAAGAAAGATCTATAAAATTGTTGTGGTCAAAGCTTTTGCTTTCTAAATTGTTCACACACCGTTGTAATTGTTTTCTTCTCTGTCATTATGCCTATTGAAGTATAACGTTTCGCTACTTAATCATCTACAATTATGTGATAATAGCAACCACTATTCTTATTACTTAGGAATTATTGTTTTTAATTGTTCATTTTTGTGTGTTTTCTATTAATTTAAATACGATCGTAATGTTAATTAAAAAAAAAATGTTATCACTCAAATAAGATCGAGTACTTATAACTTAATAATTAAGAATTAAGTTAGTGAAATTCAACCACACAGTTAAATTATGGTATGATAGGTGGCTTCACAATCATAGTATCGAGGATCTTCTTCATCCCCTACATATTCCTCGAAACCTTTTTGCTACAGTGGCTGATTTATGGGATCAAGGAAACTGGGAGTTGCCGGCGGTCCAAGACCCTCTCATCCAAAGCATCTTCAATGCCATTCTTGGAAGTGGAATCACCTGTCACAACGGGCATGATCTGAGATTTTGGGCGCATTCTACTACAGGAACATTCTCGGTCAAGTCAGCTTGGAATACTCTGCGCATCAAGGTGGTTGCTCCTACATGGGCATCGAGTGTATGGAACCAAGGACTACATCCACGCTCTGTAGTGTTTGGTTGGAGACTCGCACATGGAGCGCTACCTATAGACCACATGGTGTGCCGCAAATCAGTCCCGTTCGTTTCCAGATGTGAACTTTGCCATTCGAACTGCGAATCGATAAATCATTTATTCCTAGACTGTGCCTTCTCACGGCAAGTTTGGGTTGGGGTACTATATGCTTTTAATCATAACTGGAGGGGGTTCCCTTCTATTGAATTATTTTTTTCTTGGTGGCGTAGAAAGGCTAAAGTGCTAAAGTTGTACCTCTCTCGAAGGTATGGGGTCCCCTTCTAATTATCTGTTGCCAAAGTATTTGGGGGGAGCGCAATAATCGTAGATATGACAATCGAAGCAGAACCCCTGCCGCAGTGGTTAAATTATGTTTTAAGGATGTTGGGGACTACACAAGGGTGAAAGGGCTTCAGGTGAAATCTGTCTAGGATTTAACTCTTGCTCGATTGATGAAGGTTAGAATAGCAATACCACCGCCTAAAAGAATAATAGAAGTTAAGTGGAAACAACCATAGCAGGGCTGGTTGAAATTGAATATTGATGGCTCTTCTCTGGGTAATCCAAGAGCAACAGGTGATGGAGGGATTTTTCGAGATCATTTGGGAACAGTAATAAGATGCTTTTCAGAATACCAGGGAGTGGGTTCAAACCATGTGGCTAAGCTGGAGGCGTTCTTTGCTGGAATAAGGCATGCTAGGGAGATTGGAGTAGGAAAACTATGGATTGAGTGCGACTCGGAGGCGGTGGTCACAGCCATTCTCACTTGCAAGATTCCGTGGAATCTCATGCACAAGTGGAGGAACACCTCCAATTTTATGAGATCTATTCAGTGGCGTATCACACATTGCTTTAGAGAAGCAAATTCGACTGCAGATGCCCTAGCTAATCATGCGGTGAAAAGGAAGATTAATTTATGTTGGTCTACCCCTCCTAACTTCTTAAAGCGGACGATCTACTGGGAAGCGCTAGATCGGCCTTTCTATAGATCTACATAATTTGTTGTTATGGTCTAACGTTTTCTAAGGTCTGGACCGAAGGAAACAAGTTAGAATTGTTTGTTGTTTTTAAGGTTGTAATCATTTGACCATTGTAATTTTATTTTCCTTTAATTCTATCAATACAAATTACTGATCTTTAGCCCAAAAAAAAAATTTAGTGAAACTCAACCTATTAACAATGATTAAATCAAATTAGGTGCAACCCAATATATTTGATCATAGAGATCGAAACTAACACTATAAACAATGCTTGCTAAATCCTTTGCACAATATCGATTGGATGGACAATCCTTGAGGTATCCATTAGCATATATCTTCATGTTTCAACTTAGTAATAATTTACTATATAATCCTAATAAAAATACTTTCTTATGCTATTAATTGAACCAGGGGAGAGGGTTTTCATAGCAAGTGATGTAGAGGATTACATCAATGAAGTGTGAGGGAATGGTTTCCTACATAAGAAGGCAGCAAAGTCATTTTATATAAAGAAGAGAGATATAGAGAGAGGAGGTGATAACATATCCTCTTGGTTCAGACGTCAAACACATTTCCAGGTACTTATTAGTATCAAATCGCCTATTTTGATTGATCAGTTGTGTCTAAACAAGAGATGGCAAAATGGTCCCAAAAAAGAACCCTATCGATATTTTGAGTCGGCAAAATAACTCAATTCAGCTCAATATGATTGATTTTGTGTCGATATCGATTGCGATCGATACCAATTCCAATATCAATACCAATGCCATACACTAAAGGATTTGGATCTTCTCCAACTACTTGGGTGTCCAATTTCTTTCCAACAACCCATCCACCAACTGGGAGGCATTAAATACACATCCCAACACTTAATCAACATTGAAATTTTAGCAAACACTGTTTGAACCTGTCTTCAAGAAAATGTGTTTTAAGTTTAAGATTCTTCATGAGAAAAATTATTCAGGAATCGACCGATACGGATCCGTACAATTGGATCAGATCGATCTCAGCCCATACCGATTTCATCCGACCAAAATCAATCGATCCGATCCGATCCGATCCAATCTGATCGGATACCTCAAACCATGATTCAAAGATGAAAAGGTTACCAAGAATGAAAGTACCAATTGCCAGCCACTCATTTAGCAATTACAGCTTCTTCTCTTGGGATATATGTTAGAGCTTCAAGGGTGTAGTCTGGCCATGATGACTTGGTGGTATTCTAGTTGCTGTGGTCCACTGGTCCATTTCCCTATCCTATATACTTTACGATCCTAATTTAAGTGGGCTTAGTGGCTTAGCTTATTAGTTTAAGCAAATTGTCGGGCACTAAGATGTTATTACTGTCTCTTTTTCTTTTTTTTTTAAATCTGTGGGACCCACTTTATTTTGATGAAAAGAAAAGTCAACTTGATGTCTTCATCTTGCCGCTCAGGATTGGTATCTTCTCAGCCCCAAACATTTGATTAAAACATTGATTGGGCCCATAGGCCGGGAATTATCTGTGACCCAGGCCAACCGGGCAGCTATTAAATTTGTCCGAAGAAGTAGCGTCTACAATACGCCATTCTCCGCGTCGCACAGAGCTGGCAATGACCACGAAACTCGTAAATGTCCAGCTATTACTGACCTCTTTGACCAATCAGAAAGCTTCATAGTGGTTCGAAACTCGAAGTTCAAAAGTTACAAAAAGTTTTTTTTTCTCATATCCCCAAGAGTTTCGTAAATTTCAAGAAACCACCCTTTATTTAGTAAAACTACTACGCTTAAACTTGCCCAGTGACTTTGAATGACGGTAATAACGCGCCCTTGGGCTCGGAATGCGGTTCAATCTCGGGTTCGGGGCAGGTTTTGTTTGACCAAGTCTCATACAAGGCTTTCACTTCAATGAAAATTTATTACGAAAAAAAACATCCCTTTCCACCCCCCGCACGAGAAACATGCATGGAATCACTAAAAAGATTTCATAGAGTTTTGCTAACTTCGAATATATTATCACATCGATTTCAGGCATTAAACACATGGGTTAACATGGATTAACGCATCGGTATTGGGGATCGGCTGTATCGGTTGATTTGTATTAGTATTAGTCATGAGTCCATGACTAATACCGTCAGTCCGATACATAGAGGTAGTGACTGATATATGGGCATGCTATTCAAGGGGGACAGGATGGTCATTTCACCCATCTCCATGTTTCTGGGTGCAACTTGCGCCATCGGCACATAAAACATTCTACCTAATCTAATATGTGATAGGATTGTGATGTTTTTTTTTTTTTTGGGATAATGAATAAGATTGTGATGTCATAAAACCTTTTCAAGCCTTCTCATATAACGAGTCATGGGACTCATATTTACTTTCTCGATCTTTAGACAACATATGTGTTCTTTTTATTAAATGAATCCATCTCCCACCTTCTCATTGGTGTAGTTTCTTATTTAAGTGCCTTATAAATTTTACAAAGTTAATTAGGGCAAATTCCTCCAAAAAGAGGAAGGACATGGTTTCATTTTTCAAATATCAAACCCTAACTTGTTAAGGTCTTGACTATTAAATATTATGAAATGCGAGCTGTATATAGTACTATTTTAACCCATCTCATGTACTCATCTTTACTACTATGTCAAAGAGAGTTAAAACAAAACTAGGAATATTGTTTTGCTTTCACCACAAAGTTTGGAATGTGTACTGTTGCCGTTAGAATCTGATTTGCCACGTAAGTGGAGAGACCTACACGGCTACACACCACAGATAAATGTATTGCAATAGAGAAGATCTGAGCTAGCTCTAATGTGAATGCTCTGATGCTAAAGTGAGTAATCCAAATAACAAAACAGTAAAGAGAAGGAAATTGAGTGAGTAGTTAGGTGAAAGTGATAAATGGGAATAGGTGCCCTATTATATATCTTGTATAGTAGTACGCTTATATATATAGGATGTATGGCGGTAAGATTGGATATCATGTCAACGACATAAAGTAAATATCCCCAATGGAAGGTCATTTGTCACAACGGCAGTTATATGACCGAAAAACTTATGCTTAGATGGATGACAACAATATACAATTTAATCTTTCATTTTGTTCGGACCTCAAGCCACGTGTTGAACATCCATAGTTGAGTTGTTTTTATGCATAACAATTACAACTAATATGTGGCTAATTGCTCATCAAAAACATGTGGCTAATTAAAGTGGATTCTAAATTTCATTGAAAAGTAGGCATTGTTTCGCTATTGAATGTGTTAAATTTGAATTAAATTTCGAAGGGCCTAGTTTCTCTCCACCCAAGGTGAGAGAGAATCTCTTCGTTTACCTCATCTAACCGACTAATTGGATTGGGAAGTGATGTAGAAAAGTCACTTACAGGGCTTATTATAGTAGAAATAAACCTTGGGATGAGTTATGCATGTATTGGGCATTTGATTCTATGTGTTTATTTTGTAATTGGTCAATTTAATATCCTAAAATGTGGGTAGAAAGTACGAATACGAGATTTACTTCAATAATTTAGTTAGAGTCATATGCTGAGTTTTGTTTTCTTTATTATTTCACTTTTCTAGTCAATTTAGAATACCTTATTAGTTAAAGGTTAAATTAGATCTTTTATTTTTAGTGTTTAAGTCTATTTTTGAGTGTTTTTTTTTATAAATTTGTAAGGGAGGCCAACATTGTACACAAATTTGATTAATGAAATTTGTGAAAATCTTAAAACAAGATAGGGGAGAGGTCTAGGGCTAGACGCCCATTCCCTTCCCCCATCCTCTTCCATTGGCTCTCGACTCCAAACCTAATTATGTTCAATTCAACCTCAAGAGACTAACAAGATTGCTGTAATTTCTTTTATTAGATTCTTTCATCGATTCTTGAAGATTATCAATTGCTGCCAAGGTGTATTCTCATTAGTTGAACCATCAAGAGCATTCCTCACATCAATCCAGGAGACTAGGGTTTTCCAAACCCAAGTGCTGCTCGATCTCAGTTTCTCTCTCTTATTCTGATCGGTTTCTTCTATTGGGAAATTCAACTTCAATTACAGTTTCAACAAGTTATTAATTTATGAATTATATCTCTTGTGGTTATCAAATTGAGATCTCATCATTCTCCTTCAACAAAGTTGAGATCATTGTTCTCTTTCTTGTTCTCTGGAGGTGTTCTTTTAGATCCTGCATGAGGATATATTACACCTATTCTGGTTCTAGTCTTACATTAGAAAGGGTATTTTAGTTTGTAAACAATAGGATGTGGTAATTAATGATGAGCCTAAATTACAATCATAACATCACAGCATCATTGGTGAAGGGATCACCGATGCGAGAAGATTTAATCCAACTTGAAAAATAGACTATAATCCAAATTCGATTTGCATTTGTATCCATATCCGATCAAGGGATTTTACAATTTTTTTTTTTCTTTGGGGGGAGGGGGGGATAATGAAAGATTTTACATCTCAACTTGATTGTACATGGTATATTTTCATATCCTGCATTGAATTGAGATGTAGTGACAAAGCCATGCATTATATGGAGCAGGTAAGATCCTAGATCCGATTTGTACAGCTTGGTAACCGGGTAAAAGTATGAAGGTCCGTATCTTATTTGGAAGTGGATCTGGATCATTGAGATATGGAGCTTTGACATCCATCATTCCATCCAGTCAAATGTGGATGCTAGAGAAATTAAACTAACCCGAATACCCGGTCCGGCACTGCAATCCTGATTCCAGCATTCAATCAAACCCAGGAAAGAATGAAAGATCTCTTTATAAGGGACCCCGACGTGTGGTGGGTCCTACTTACATAATAAGTAGGTTTAATATGTGGATGGAACTTTAGAAGTACGAATTGCATTATTGGAACTTTAGAAGTACTTTATTTTTTTATAAAAGCTTAATAGTTCTTCAATTATAATGCTTATTATTATAGTTTTTTTTTTTTCATTTTAAACCGGATCTGGAAGCTATGAGATAACTATGATTTCAATATATGGGATGATTGATCATCTCCCACGATTTTAAATTGGATAACTCTTACATCGGCTTCAAGGACAAGAATCTTGAATAATGGTAGCTGTTTTGTGGGGATTACGATCGTCTCCAAAGAGTCTAGCGCTAAGGGTGCTGTCAGGGGGCATCCGATGGTTGAGCTGTGCCGCACACATCTTGGCGTATATCTAGGGATATGTGTGGCACAGCCCAATGACTGGCAGTATTCTGGGCGTGCTGGGTTCCTTGGAGACGAGCTAAATTTGTTTTGTGGGAGCATGGAGAATAAAAAAAGAAAGGGGCGTTGTTCTCTGTGCCGCAGTGCAGGCTACGCCCAGGCACATGGGGGTAGGCGTAATGGCCATGCCCCCCTGCACAGGCTGCCCATGTGCCTGGGCACAGCCTGCGCTGTGGTATAGAAAACATTCTCCCAAAAAGAAACTAAATAAAATGTAAGGAGAGAATTCCCATGATGCTAGTGTGGGGAAGAATAAAAGTAGGAATTATCAAAGGGTGCAAGTTTGACCTAGCAAACTTGGGCTGCCCAGAGCCCAATAGGGCCTAGGCTGGGAATTCAGCACGCGGGCTGGGCCAACGCTTAGATTATGACTTAAAAAGTAAAAACAGATTAAATCGATTTACATAACTAGAAAACATACATAGAATGTTAGAACTAATCGGATTTTTAATTGAATCAAAACCAACGGTTTATCAGTTCAAAATCGAACTGAATTATTTAATAAACAATTTTTAATCTTTTTAAATCAAAATTGAATTATTATTAAATGATTTATTGATTCCAATTTAAACGGTTTGATTCGATTTAGATAAACAGTTTTGGCTTTGCAATTGATAACCTTAATCAAAGCTGGGTCACCAGCCCACAGGCCCACAGTGCTGTTGTCACATTCCAAATTTCACAAAACGGGCCCAATGGCCACTGTTCGTTCACGAAATAATACGCGTCTTAAGCAGTTATTCTATACCCCTATGCGTATGTTAGACCTTTGGCCCGTTAAAACCGGAAAACGTGCGCCATTTCTTCTTCCTTCGTTTATGATGGTGGTTAAGTTCTCTGAACTCTGAACTGCACACACCTGGACTACCGTTTTCTGTAATCTGAAACATAGAGACGTCGGAATTCCGAAGAGAAAAAGAGCCGGAGAATGCAGAGCCAGGATGAAATACGAAATCTTCCAATAGATATTGCTTTTGCTCGTCTCGGAGGTATCATTCAACTCGAACCCTAGTTTTCTTTTTACACTTTTCAATTGAGGAATGGCATTTTTTAGATTTTATTGATTTTTATTTTTAATGTAATTTTATCGTATTGAAGAATGGTTGGCCGATCGAAAGAGAATTCCTGCCGATTGGCGAAAACGACTTGCTACGGTAAGAGCTCGGATTTCGTCGGCTTTTAAATCTTTACCGAAGGATATTGATCCCTATTTCCAGACTCTTGATCCAGAAGGTGAGTCTAGAATTGAATCTTTCTATGAGCTTCCTTTGGTTTGTTCATTTGTGGAAGTTTGATCAAGGAATGATGCATTTGTTATTTTTTGTCATCATTAGCTAGTGTAGTTTGTTTATCGAATATATGAAATTGATTTCGTTGAGATGAAAGGTGGGTGCAAAACAAAAGAGATCAGGATTCATTGAATTAGATTGGGAATGGTTGCTTATTTGTTTGTGATGCATTAATACTTATACAACATACCTGTGGCAATGTACATTTGGAGTTATCAATATATTAGATTAGAAACAAGCATTTACACTTAAAATTCCAATTAAGTCTATAATGCAGGACAATTCCCAATAAAACTCTTTGTAAACATTACACTATTACAGTATTAATTACTTGGTACGGATTTCATCCATATTTTTTTATTGGAATGCAGTTTCATTACCAGTAGATGCTATCTAGGATTAAAATTGCTACTTTCCCCATTCTCTTCAAACAGGTCTTGTTGCATTGTCACATGAAATACATAATGTAACATATGTATTGCTTGTTAGTAGTTCTGTTCGGCTGAAAATGAGGAGAATTCACTTTATGAATTTGTTTGATTCTGATTTCTAGAGAATATGGGCAAGGTTTTAAATAGCCTTCCGTATCCGCCCATATATATATAATCAATTGAATGAACATGTCTCGTCATACTTTGTTCTCCTTTTTATACATGATTTATTTTATATATTACTTATTTATAGTGTTTTATGCTTCAAAACTGTATTTTGCATATTGCCTAGCCATTTCCATATGTTTATTGATCATTTCCATACGTAACTTGCATCTCTCCAATATGATACGTCTCTTAAAATCACCCTTTCGATATGATACCCGATGCCAACACTTTAAACCTTGAATATAGGATATGTTTGTAATGAAATTTGCTTTGTTTTTCATTTTAGAGAGCCTACATGATGCTGGTGTTTGGACTCTAGAAACAATAAACCGTTTTGAATGATAATGGAGGCAAATATTTTCCCAAATACACAATCTGAAATATAAAGAGCATATATGTTTTTTTCAACAGACGTTAGATATCATCACCTTAAGTAAATAAACACCTTTCATTTAATTCAACTACGTGCAGTGCTGCACGTGCCTTCCATTCAGAAAGTGTTACAAAAGGGTTGATCAATATCTTTGCTACTTTCCATTGCCAAATTTACAGTTATTATTGACATGAATACCTCTATGGACTTCTACGGTGGGACTTTAATGACTTCGTTTTCCTTGTTTATATTCTCTGTGTTTGTTCATTGTCTGTAAAATCCTATATGATGTTTTGACTGTTATTACGACAAAACTATGCCAATAAACTTTCTGATGTATATAGAATTACACAACAGTTGCTCAAAACGTTTGGTAGAATTGCCTTCATGGAAGAAAAAAAAAATTTTGATTGTCAAATGGTTATGAGTATTGATCGATAGGTGATTCTTTTTTATCATTATTGTCATTCTCTGATGGCATGCTTACTGGTTTCAGTTATTGGGTATATGGAGGCAAAACAAATATGTGACACTCTGCTGAAGTCTACTCCAGAAAGCCGGAATTTTTTTGGCCGGCTATCAGGTTCTGCTGTAAGACCTATTAAGTTGATCATGCTGCACTCTACCGTCCCAATATTAGCTCCTTTCCCACATCCCCCCCCCCCCTTCCATCATCTCTTCCTTCTCCTTTTGAATTTGATTCCCTTGTTTATCAATCTTCTGATAGGGTGATTGGGAAGCCATCGTCCGAGCTTTTGAGAAGGATCACATTTATCTGGGTGAAGCTGCTCAGATTATGGTACAGAATATTAACTATGAAATGTAAGTCCATTTTTTGAAGAATTGCATGCATGGTTCCGGTGCATGATGTAGGGTATCGAGGATATATGTTATCACATTGATTATTGATCAGTACACTGGATATTTTGAAGTCCATATAAAAAAAAGCAAGTGCAGAAGATTCAGCAACAACTTGCAGAACTAGAGCGCAAGGAAGCCGATATAAAAAGGAGTGCTGCTTTATCAGCAGCTAAATATGCAGAAGCCTGTCAAGAGCTTGGATTGCAGGTTGTGATGTTTAGGCTTTACATGAGGGAAACTTTTAATCAGGAACCATCTTGAGCTATAAGTATCCTTGTCTCACTCTGCAGGGCAAAAATGTGAGGTTGGAACTTCTGGAGACTGCGAAATCACTTCCAATTACATTCAGTAAGTTTTTGGAAGTCATAAATGGTGATGCTGTCTCACAGGCCATGGAATATTACTCAAATTTTGTCAGAGATTCTCACACAGAAAAGGAGGTAAAGATTGACAGTGGCCTAAGTTTTGAGTTTGTAAGGGAGGTTACTTGATGACTATGGTAGCTATCACACTGCCAAATAATAGTTCATTTTTTTGGAAGGGTCCTCCTAGGCTTCACTATGCATAGTGATGTGTAATGCTTCACTAACTACCATGTGGCTTCACCCATGTACTACCATATGGTATATTGTGAAGTGTAGTTTTTCTGTTTTTGAAATGAAAATTAGGTTGATATGGACGTGAATAAATAAATTCTGTTTATCCCTGTGACTGCAGAGAACTCCAGGTGTTGTGCTACCAAATTTGAGGGACATTCATGAAAACCCCCTATCTCTGACAATATCTGTAGGGCCTGAGGTCGTTGATTCTGTGAAAGATAATTCAAACTTGAACCCATCTTCTCTTGCCAGTGAAGAGCATGTACCAGTAGTGGATCTTGGAACAGATAATATTGATTGGGACATTTCTGTTGACAGCTCTCAGATTGATTGGGACATTAAGATGGAAGAAGAAACGGATGAAACTAGCAACGGATTGGGTCCATATGAGATGATAAATGCCAGTGATGCCTTACAGGATTCATTATCAAGTAACAATGTGGGATCTGATCAGCCTTTGTTAAGTAAAGTGGAAGACGACCTTGTCCCAGAGATTTCTGTGTCAGAGATATCTTGGGATATTAGTGTTGAAAACCCTCAAGTTGATGTGCTTGAAGATTCTGTTTTTCCAGACTCAGGCCTGGTAACTCACACGTCAGTTCTGGATGCATCAGTGCAAACCCGAGAAAGTACAGAAGAAAGAAGCCAGCTTCTGGAGACTGAGTACAGAAATAAGATTCTTGATGATCTGTTTGAGGTATTTGATTGTTCTGTTGTAGTCCTTTCTTTTTCTATGTACTGGTGTCAGTCACTGCCTAAAAGGGACTAATATGCCTCTTATTTGAGAATAAGATTCCAGTGTGATACTAAGTAGTTGAAGACAATCATGATACTTTATGGAACAATTTGATGATTTACCATGCATTGCATCTCAAAGCTCTATATACTCTCATGTTCCTATGATCAGGTTCTTGGCCTAATTCTGTATTATTATCCATGGATGGGAACACATTTTGAATTGATGTTAGAATTTTGTTTACAGATTAAAGCATTTCTAAATCAACGAGTCATGGAGCTGAGTGATGAAGAGACTTCATCTTTACAGCATCAAGTTCAAGCAGTTGCACCTTTTGTACTGCAACAATACACTTCTGATACCATCAAGAAAATGCTTTCAGAGATTTCCTTGGCAATTGCGATGCTTACAGACAGAAAAACACGGGATTTGATCATGATTCTCAACTCCAAAAGGTATGGTTTAGACAGACTTAGCTTTTTACCTACTTATTCCTGTTTATATGGTTTCTAGAATGATCTGAAGTTCCTTTTGCTATTTTCTCATCAAACTTCAATGTTTTTAGTCTTTTAAACTGGGATTTGCTTAAATTTTACATAGTTTCTACTTTACATTATGATACAGTGAAGGTGGAGTATCCCTTGCTTGATTTGATGAGTTACTTTCTAATATGTCCAACTGTATTAGGATAAAAACTAATCCAACTTTATTAGACGATACAACTTAACCAGTAATCTTATGTCAAAGAACATCCTTAAATGACATTGTAAATGTTTTGTTACATCAACCTTCTTCACTATTCTTTTGTCAAGCCCCCCCCCCCCCTCCCTTTTTCTTCATGAAATTCGTTTTCCTTGATCTTATCTTGTTCCTCATCATCTATCTGTATCTTGTGGTTGTTGTATTCCTTGAATTGCTACACAGAAGCCTATTTTCTCTTTTGGCCAAGAGTTATACGAAAACTATGCTAGTGGTAGATAGGCTATTAAAAAATGTACAAATCAGTTCCACGAGCGAAAGTTAAAATCCTCCCCAATGATCTCTGTACCAACCCTTCCAAATTCCTTTTCAGGAGAGAAAACCCAATATACCAAAATCATTGTTTCAAAAATCAGAATCGATCAGTCGAATTGGCTCGACATGGCCAATTCTTGGTGCAAAACCCTGAATCACTGGGTTTGCAGATCTGAGGGTCGATTCTAGGGTTTTTAGGACCGATTCGATCCCCGATTCCGTGTTTTGAATCCTTGACCAAAATGGAATGAATATTGAGAAATTATGAGAGTCTCTTTTTCTTTGTCTGGAAATTCTGCTTTTTTAATTACTGTATTATTTTTTTGGGGTCTCTCTTGGTGTATCTATTTTGCTTTACAAAATATTGTTCACCTGTTTTGGTGCTGTTTCTAGCTCAAGTTTCCTACTTGAATTTCAGATTCCTAGACAGACTAGTGAGCACATTGGAGGATAAGAAGCACCATGAAGTGAAATTGAAAGAGAGCTTGAAGGATTTGTCAGCAAGACGCATGGAGCTGCACAATGCATTATCTTCTTCATGGCCAAAGCAAGTGAGTTTTATGTCTTTTATTATTGACTTCTTTATGAAATGCTCTTTCTGGAAACTACGACTTGAGGGCTAAAAGCTTAAAAAATGTTATCCCATTCTAAAAAGAAAAAGACAAAAGAACGATGAGAAACCTCAAGGGTTGAGCACTCAGATCATTCATAAGCACAATAGTATGCATAAATGTGGGCACATTTCAGGCATGTAATCAGGTCTGGACATTTAGTTTTTCACTCTTTTCTTTCTATGGCATAATTCCCATGAATCAGTCCTTGCCAGGTATATATAATATATAAGAAGTCTTGCTCATCATATTGGTGATGGGACCTGACCCATTGAATAAGCATATATGCATAAGCTAGAATCCAATAGGAAAAGTGAACAAGAATATTCATATGCAATTTTGGTACTTTGGACCAGTCATTTTTGTTGTTTAATGTTTTCTGGTTGATTCTTTTCCTGTCATTCTGTTCATTTTCCCTCACCTTGTTTATTTATTAATTTACTTGAAAACCCGCTCAATGTAGTGGGCAAGCATGATGACAACATTTCAAAATGCTCTCTCTCAGTAGAAATGTTGAGAATGTGATCCCATGTTGCAGGAAGCAGCACTTGCAAAAACCAGGGAGCTGAAGAAACTGTGTGAGAGTACAATCTCATCCATGTTTGATGGGAGGCCTGTCAATATTATTGGAGAGATTAATGCCTTGTTAAGTAGTGGTATTAGCACATGAATTTGCTGTTTCACCACAGCAACTGATTGGAATTGAAAAGTTTTGTGATCTAATATTTTCAGATTGTACTAGCAGACTGTAGACATTACCGACATTTTAAAAGGAAAACTTTTTACTTACAAGATTTATTTAAGTAGTAACTATAAGTTCTGTTGCTAGTTTCTGGAGTTCTCTTTGGCCCCAAAAGTTTTGTTCTGGGGGTTCAATTCAAGCTATTTACTTTTTCTTCCCAGACTTCATAAGTGTTCGGATCTCTCCCATTTTATTTTGTTTTTATCACACACAAGGTGGCCGTGAGCGGCAATATAATCCATTCCAACTCATGTACTATTTGATATCTCCTTCCCCCCCCCCCCCCTCTCCAATTCCTGCCTGTGGTTTTATCCATCAAGGGTTTATAATCCAAGTTTTTTTGGTAATGGAGAAAGAGTTGTGTTGAGGTCTTGGGTCCCAAGATCTAGATTTTGGACACATAAGTGAACTGTCCCAAATTACAGATTGCTTAAGCCAAAGCTCAGCCAGTATCAAACGAACGCGGGGGCAACTTTTGCAACTCATCTGAAGCTCATTTAACTAAAGCCCCAAAAATAGCTGTAAAGAAGAAGTGGATTCCATGTAAAATAAATAGATGTATACATTTATAGTGAACATTTACATTAAGAGTCTAATTTGGTATTACATAGGAGCCCTAATGTTCTCCCTTTCATCTTTGAAGGAAGTTCTTGAACCAAATGGCCGATTGTTTTGGGTATCTCTTCAGCCCATCTTTGTAGTCTACATAGTCAAGACCATATCGAGTTGTAAAGCCATCAGCCCATGAGAAGTTATCCAACAATGACCACACGAAGTACCCCCTCACTTCTACACCCTCTCTATCAAAACATCAAATTTTAAGATTTTAGAACTTGAATGAAACTTGAAGAATAAGGAAAATTATACAAAGTGAGAGCTTAAAGATAAACTCACTTGATAGCTCTTTGAAGGAAACAAAGATGGCGAAGATGGTAGTCTATTCTCATATCGTCCTTCAAGGCTTCTTTCAGAGATAGTGTACTGTTATTAAACTCAGATACTCCTATAAAAGAAAGAACATGGCATGGTTAGAACTTAGAAATAACGATGTCTAGGGTCCTCAATAATGCAAGGTTTCTTAGTAGCTCTGATTTTCATCACCATGGTATTCCATATCAGTGTATTCAGTTCCTTGGTGTCTTCATATACTAGAGGAACTCTCTCCACTTAATTCTTTAGGGTTTGGGTTGGACCCTCCAATATGGTATCACAGCCTTCGTTTTTTCTCGAGTATGTAGTTTTACCAAAAGAAAGGAAAAAAAATGACGCTTACCATTCTCTGTAATGTAAATAACTGGATTTTTGTATCTTCTCTTTGTGTAAAGCAACACATCTCGTATTCCTCTTGGGTATACATGGAGCCAAGCTGAAGCTGCCTATAAATTTACATATATCATTATCTCTATCCACATTTCATCATATCTTCAATTTAATCAAAATAAAATCATGTAACTATTTGATTTATAATTCACTACACTCACCCTTGGACCAATGGGAATTCCATTTCTTTGCGCTGTAATGACAAAATGTATGTTTCATTTAGAACAATTTAATCTTGATCATAATTAATATTGAACTTGAATAGGAAATTAGGGTTGCATCTAAACTACTTACTCGTTTGATTTACTCGAGAATCAGTTGTGTAGCTAACGTTAAGCGGAACGGAGAAGGGAATACCGGCTGCATAATTAGCAGTATAATAATTCAATCCAAGGAAATCCATTGATCCCTTCACCAGTAGGGTTTCTTCTATAGTGAATTTCGGGAGCCGATTTCCCACAAGTACCCTCATGCTTTCAGGATAGTCTCCATAGGTTAATGGATGGATAAACCTGTAACACAAAAAACACAGGGAACCATTATAAATCTTCATATCTTCCTTCCTCATGTCCTTCATTGTGGGGCTGAAGAGTGCCCCATGTTTGGACAGGTTTATATGGGCCCTGGGATTTTATAGTAGACCTGGCCCAACTTAGCCCATGAATATGGAGTTAGATCTGGGCCTGGGCTTGACATGAACAATGAATTTAATAAGAGGAGATAATGTAGATAAGCTGAGAAGACTCACCATCCATACATGAAATCAATTGCTCGTTGGGCTGCCTCTCTGTTGGGCTTGGATTTGGAGAATGGTACCATCCAATGTAACACTAGTGTTATTCCAATTTTACCCTTTTGGGATGCCTGCATTACCCAATCATATTTTTAATAACCAAGCTTCAACAAGACAATAAGTTATGGATATAGTTTCAGGGACCAATTAAGTTTCTCTTCACCCACGGTGAAGGGAGAATATATCAAGCCACGACATCTTGCCTTTGGATTGTACGCGAGAAGATAGTAAAGCTAGGGTTTAGGACTGTTTCATCCTCACCTGGTACTTCTCTCTGTATACTTTTACGGCAGCGGCGTGAGCAAGAAGTTGGTGGTGCGCCACCACGTATGGCTCCGTTGCAGAATTTCCAATGCTGCAATTTTTGTTAACCCATTTAGAACAGCGGCCTGGTGCATTGGTGCCCAAGGCATAACCAGCTCTGCTGAAGGTCCATGGCTCATTCAAGGTGATCCAATGCTTTACACGATCACCAAATTCTTTGTAGCAAAGCTCTGCATAATCTCGAAAATCGTTCCTGCAAAATCCAATCAAAACGAGAGTTTCAATTTGATCCACCCAACTCATACTACCCCATAATTCTGCAACTCCCAATATCTCACCACTCCCCCTCGCATGTAGCTTTGGAATACATGACTCTAGTCACTCCACAGATAGACAATTTAGGAAGGATAACTAGGGAACGGCAAGGTTGTTCTATTTTGACCAAGTGGTCACGGGTTTGGGTCTGGAAACATCCTCTTTGCGAAATTAGGGGTAAGGTTGCTTGCATTATGACCTTTCCAAGACTCTGCAGTAGCAGGAGCTTCATGCACTGGGTACGTACTTTTTTTTATTGGAAGAGGGTGGGCCTTAGGCAACTTGGTTGCGGGTTCGTATAAGGAAACAACCTCTCCACAAAATGTGGGGTAAGGCTGTGTACATATGCCCCTCCCCTGACCCTGACCCTGCAATAGCGGGAGACTCATGCATTGGGTACATTATTTTTTTAACTAGGGGGCTTGGTCTCTCTCATACCATGTTGGAGGATTCAATCCAAAACTTTAAAGGCATTAAGTGGAGATAACTCCTCAAGGGCACGAAGACACCAAAGACTTGAACAAGCCGACGTGGGACTATAACTCTATAACTCTATAACTCCCAACATCTCAACACGGTCTGATTAACCATCCAGCTCATCAGATTATTCTCTGGTTGAACCAAGTCAGCTCATTAAATACTAAGAAAATTATATAAAATCACTTACATGATTTGTGGACTTAAGAAACCACCATACTCGTCTTCGAGAGCTTGTGGAAGATCCCAGTGAAAGAGTGTTATAAAGGGTTGGATACCTTCAAATAAATAAATGAGAGAAGTTTGAGCTACAGATCTAGCAATTACAAATATGGATTGAGTTCTCTGTCTAAGAGCATAGCGTCTAAGAGCATAGCATACGTTAGTGCTCTCTGGGTCTACTTCTCTCTTTCTACCACAAGGAATAAAGATATCATTTCATAGGAGAGGAGAGAGATAGACACAGGGAGGCACTAGTGTATGCTATGCTCCCGAACAGAAAACATTATTCCTTATAAATAATATATGTGTTTCATTTTTTTTAGAGAGAGAGAGAGAAAGAGAAAAATTGAATAATTACCATTAGATAGAAGCTCATTGATGAGGTTATTGTAATAACTGATGCCTTCTTTGTTTACTCCCCCACTTAACCTTCCACCTGAGAATCCAAATATTATTTAAAAAACTAGAACTGTGAACAGAGAGTCAAAAATAAACCACTCTGTGCCAAACAAATGCCATCATTACTTACCGGGTAGTATTCTAGACCATGAGATGGAGAATCTGTAGGCATCCATTCCCATTTCCTTAATTTTTTGTACGTCTACCTGTGTCCAATTCATTCACTTAAATGATTTTGTAGAAAATATTTTGTGAGAATTGTTCAAAAAGCCCCACAAAAAAAAATTTGTATAGAATTACAAAACTGAAAATTATTTTATTGAAATTCAACACAAATTATTTAAATTAATTTAAATTTCTAGATATTCTCCATACACAGATACCTCAAAAAAAAAAAAAAAAAAAAATTATTCTCCTCTTATCCATATTTCAATATATGCTTTGAAAATAAAAAAGAAAAGTCACTCTAGGCGTCACTATGCCTAATGAATATAATTTTTCATTATTAGTCGTTCTAATAAAAGACCCCACAAAGATCTCAATAGTCAAAATTTAGTTCAAAATAAGTAAGGAAAGTTGCTCAAATTAACTCTGATTCAAATTTTTAGTAGAATTAAAGACACGTAGAGAAAAACTGAAATTAATGGTCTCCATCATTGTTAGAAAGAGAGAATATAGAGTAAAAGAAAACCACTCCATGCCAAACAAATGGTAGTATTGTAGACCATGAGAAGGAGAATCTATACGCATCAATCCCTATTTTCTTGATATTTTTTTTGGTACTTCTACCTGTGTCCATTCATTTTATTAAAATTCAACAAGAATAATTTTAAATTTATTTTATTATTTATTTTTAAAGATGTTTTCTAAATAACTAAAAAAAAAAAAAGTTGCTGTACCTTTCTCAATGATTTGTTTGGATTCTTATCGTCATTCAACCTTGTGCAAATATGTTTCATTATCATATACAATAAAAAATAAATAAAAAGGAAAAAAAATAAAATACTTCTATCACTCTTGTTTCTATGTCCTTTTCCGTTGTACCTAAAACTTTTTGGGGACGAATTGAATCTCCTAATATGAAAATTTTTTATTCTATTAAAAACAACCAAAGACATAGTAAAATAAAATTTAAAAAAAAAAAACATTTTTTTTTTAGGTGGGGTGGGTCTTGGATGGAGTTGGCGAGATCCTAGATTAGATGAGGAATAAGAGATAATTCAAACTTGAAACCTCCTAGGACCTAGGCTATATTGCATGGATGTGACTCCTTGCTTCCTCACAAACCCCTTCTTGAGTTTTTGTATGTTCGAAAATACTCTCCCGATACCCATTCCTGCCCTCTTCGGCTCCTCGATTCCCATTCACTGGGTGGAGGGAAAATAGGTCAAAAATCTAAGGTCTGTGCCTTAATATGGGGTACCTTTTCATTTTTAATTATGTGGGTAAGAATCCGGTCAAAAAGAAGAGAAAAGGTTCGAGAAGACAAAATCATTAAGAGCAGGGCCATACCTTGACAAGATGATAGGAATCAACAGCCACATCTCCATTGCTACGGTCCTTTATCTTTTCTGTCAAAAAACAGCAATGAGCTTCTTGTAACAGATAAGATTGCAAGAGAAGAAGGTAAGGTATAAATAATGTGAACCTAAAGGGAAAAAGTCCATGCATGCTGAACAAATAAAGAAATTTTTCTTGTTTTTTAAATCATTTTAAAAAAATTTAGGGAAATTTTCATTTATTTCAATGTAAATTATTTTTCAAAATTTATTAAAATCCATACAAAATTATGTAAGCATTAAAAAATATAATTTCTCTTTTTAAATTTCAGGATGTAGTTGTCCCGAAAAGGTAGTGGAGGACTGCAACTCCATCATATGGTTGGATTCTTTCTCTAAATCTAACAGTCATAAAAATAATTTTTTAGGCTTACCCAATTAAAATTTAAAATGAAAAATGATGGAAAAATATGAAATAACATTTCTAAATAATAGTTTGGTCAAAGATTTCATATAGGGCCGTTCAAGCATGTATGGTCATGTTCCCTCTCGCCCATGGAGTTAGAAACATCATATATTGGACCTGAATCAAGAAAATGACAATAGAGAGAACTCAAAAGTTTTTAGGGCTCCACTTGTGATTCCCCACAATCTCGTTTGTATTTTTTCCATCTCCCAACCCCATCTTCTTATAGTTGGTTTAGGAGACTATTGGATATAAGGCCCATACGGAAATCACGGAAGCGCCCATCTTTTCCATTATTATTGTGGGTCTTGTCATCCGTTAATTGCGGATATGGATGAAGCCACATGGTCAAATCACCAACATCATAAACCTTCCAACCCTATTTAAAGCCTCGTAACTCTCATCCTCTCACATGCATGGCATACATAGTCATATATAAAAACTGTCGCCTAATAATTTTCCTTGAAGATAATGACATTTTTCATGTCAAACTAATGGATGCATAGAGGGAATGACTCACGATTCATATATAGGGGATCCACGTTGTCAGAGAAAGAGAGAGAGAGAGAGAAACCAGTACCACATGATCACCAACCAAATCAAGATTCAAGCCTCACCTCTAGAATTGTAGTCTTTCAAATCTTCCATCTAAGCTAACATGGGCCATATATGAATTCTTACTTCAGACTCACTTATTTATGATTATTCTCTTGGATATGTATGGGGATTTTTCTTTTTGGCTTTTGAGTTGAGTAGAGAGGTATTTATTCCTAATATTATTATTATTGGTCTCCAACCTCACAAATGCTTAGGGAAACAGTTCCCATACACTTCATTCCGTGTCTGGACTCTATTCAGCTTTAAACGACGACCAAAGGCTGTGAGAGAGAGAGAGAACATGGTGAGTCTCTATCACACTCTCATCAAAGTACGTAAAATCCAAAAAGGCTTGGATTGGTCCAAACTGACACGTTGTGCACGAAAACCACCGCAAATATAGGAATTCAGATCGTCTACGGCCGATCTGCCTTCTCGTAGCAGCCATAGCAGTACCCTAATGAGGCGCGGTGCAATGACTACCTTTACCTTACCCTTACACAAGCAGGGGTAAGGCAGTCATTGCGCCACACCTCATTAGGGTGCTGCTATGGTTGCTACGGGCAACAGGCCATAGACGATCTTGATCCCAAATACAGGGGGAGGTGGTCATTTCACATGTGGGACCCAGGTGGGATTTACCTGTGAAATGACTATCTTACCCCTGTTTTAACTGTCGTGTAACGATATTGCACTTGTGCAACTCCTGCCACGGCTGCACAAGATCTTTTTTCAAGAAACTTTCTCCTAAAAGAGAAATAGTTTTGACAATATAGGTAAAAAATTTTGTCCACAGTCGTGCCTGCAATTGTTGGATGGGGATGAGAAGTCGTATATTCACTAACTCATTAATATTCTCTTGATATGTAAAGTACTCTATCACATGTGCCCATCTATTTATAGTGAGATAACAATATAAAAATATTGTTGGAAAACTATCTCCTCCAATTCCCTAGTTCCTATAATTGGGGGCGAAGGATCCCACCTGGACAAAGTGTTCGGGCAGGGATAGGGTGGTTATTCCAACCCTCCTTTGTTAGAGAAACTAGGAAACTGGGCCGGGCAGAGAACTCGGGGGAAGCATTATAGTTCACACCATGCAAAATGAAATGTACGTGGAATTTCAGTAAAGACATAAATTAAGGTACACGCAACGCGGCCTCTTATCGTGTATGGGCCCACGATGTCAATTGCCTGCCTACGTAGAAGGGTTCTTTCTTTCTAGGGCTCATTACTCCTCTCCTATCTCATACCCTACGAGATCGACTCGTAAAGAAGATTTAGATCAGAAAATTAATTTGCACTTACTTTACTTCACAGCTAAGTAAGTGCTTCTATCTCTCCATCACCATTTCCCTAATTTTTTATTACTTCTAAACAAGAAGAACACAAACTAACAGAGTTTCTCAAATCTCCAAATCAATCCCTTCAGAGTTTCTCTTCAAAAACAAAAACAAAAAAGCCAAAATCCAAAAGCCAGAGAGAGAGAGAGAGAGAGAGAGGAACCTGGATGTGTGTGAGTGAAAGTGTCCCAAACACTTGGGCCTCTACCTCCTTCTCTTGCTGCTCCTTCAAACTAATAACATAAGAAGACTTCAATGAGGAAAGAATTTGGGAATTTAGGAAGAGATGGATAAACAAAATCATATATATATATATAGAAGAGATGAAAATATACCTGGTAAGAGGCTGATCCTGTACCGAAGACGAAACCCGCCGGAAAACTACTCCGGTTGATCACAGAGTTGTGGTTATTGGTAATAAAAGTAGTCTTGGAAGTTAGAGGAGAAGAGTTAAACAGTAGGCTTAGGAAGCCCCATAACAAGAGAGTTCCCATTTTGATTTTGATTATTAAAAAAAAACAGAGTTTTTGGACTTATAAGCTTCTCTATTCTATATAAAAATAATTTTCATTGTGAACAGTTTGGATAGGTTCACATAGACACAACGTGTTTAATCAGTTAAGCAGGTGGAAGTGGAACCTTCTTCCCCTATGCCCTCCTTCTCAAGTCTTTTGTTTTTATGGTAAACCTCCTTCTCAAGTATTGCCTTTAAAATAGAAAGTAGTGTAAAAGGAGTTATCAAAAAGAAGAAATCTTAGATAATTAAGAATATATAAGGTACTCAAATTAGAAAATGACACACTTGATTAGTCTAAGAAGATAGCTAGCGAGATCATGAACTCCCCCCACCAACCCCACCCCCCCCACCCTTAAGCTTTATATAAAAGGAACAAAAGGAATATAAAAAAGGGAGCATTTTCTGACGTCAGATTGGAATCAAATTCAATCTAACACCCAGAAGTAGTTTCTATTGCACATAGATGATGAGCTGATGATAGGCTTATGGTTTTGAGGGGAAACTTGTTTGGAAGTTTTCTTTACAGGGTTTGGGTGATTTATGATTTTTTTGAATTCTACTGTACTACTGTTGTTTCCTTCCTCTTTTTAATGAATGATGTTTCCTCTTCCAAGAACAATTCTTAATTACAGGCTTTTTTTTCCTTTTCCTTCTTTTTCCATCTCTGCAAATAAATTCAATCCCTGCATAATTACCACTGTAAATGGAGCTAGGTAGGTCTTTTAAAAAATTATATAGCTAATCAATTATATTTGAATCACTCTTTTTGATTGATACTATAGGCTTTTGATTGTAACTATGTGGATAGGATTTCTACCAAAAAATTAAAGAACACAATGTGGATGGGATTTCTTTATTGTTTTGGAGTAAGTAAGCATGTTTTGGGTTGTGGTTAGGCAGGTTATATCCCCTCCTATGTACTTTTTTGATTGACTTTAATAAAATTCTAGGGGCTGTCCCAGGGACATCCCAGATATTATTCGGGTTAAAAGGAGACTTAGCCACCCAACCATACATTTTTGGTCCATACCCGTCCTGCCCCAGTGCTTCCTCACACAAGCAGCGCGCAATTACCGCCCTACCCACTGCCTGAGTGCCCTACCCGAATGAGGTATGGCGGTCATTGCGCGACTGCCTATGTGAGGAAACACGATGGCAGGATGGGCAGCACGCAATAGAGGATGATAGTTTCAATTACAAACTACACCATGCGATATTTATTGCCTTTGTGTAATAAAAATTGACTTCATAAATATTGGATATTTTCACCTGTATTTTCCCATTTCATATTTTTGTCCAATTTTTCTAACAGTGCATTTCAGTAACCAAAACTATCACATTGAAATGATTGAATAAGTAGATCATTCTCCCATTTATGTTTTTTTATAGAAATTAACTTATTTCCTCTAAAAATATAAATGAAATATAAATATAATTTATATTTTTAGAGGAAATAAGTTTTTTGGGAAGAAAAAAAAATTAAAATTTCACTTTTTAACCAAATGGGGCCTAACTGAATCCTTGAGTTGGGTTTCTTATGCTGAACAAACTCCTTAGATTTTGGAACATTTTTTTATCCACTACTTTAATCTTTTTTTATTTTGAGTATCAATTAAGGGTAAAGGGAATTCTTAGTGAGCATGCAAGAAGAAATTAAGTCAATATTTGATGGAGAAAACGGTGCCGACATAACCCTAAAAAGCATCTTTTTCAATGTTGACGACATGATTCATGTGGATCACCTAATTCCAACCTAATTAATAATTTTGAAAATTCAAATATTCAAACACTTTCAACAGTTATCCACCACTCTAGAAGTTACATAGATCTGCTTGGAATGAAGCAACCAGCTTAACTGTTAGTTCATAAAGATAAGTACTCTTATCCATTAAGAAAGAATCGATTAGGCTTTCAGCAACACCAACAACAAAAAAAACACACACTATTAGCTTACTTTTACGCTTTCAGCTAAACAGTATTAAGGAAAAAGTCATCTCTTTTCAATTTTTTAAAGGCAAACCTTTTTTCACGCAATTAGAGGGGTAGAGAGAGAGAGAGAGAGAGAGAGATGATCCAAATGAAGGGACAAATGCTCTGCTGATGTCTTCTTCGGATTCCTGCTGACAAAACTGTGAGAATTGGTACCAGTCATGTCCGGGCCCCTTTGCCCTTTAAAGTCCATCTCCCATGTGAGGCTCAGGGTGAGTGTGATGCCGGGTCAATATTGATTGCTATCGAGAAGCATTTATCTGGGTGGCATGATTACTGGCATCTCCGCCTTTCATGGGGATGGAGATGTCATCCCTCTCTGTTTGGGCGCAGGGTGCGGACTTCAAGAACATTAGGAACAAAATAGAATTATTCCAATCTAAAAGCTTAAACTAGTTGATAGAGAAACCAAGTGATACATAAAGTCACTCAAGCTCCTATAATCAGTCAATGTGGGTTTGTTCCCAATATTCCTTCTTATGTAAGGGTATCAATCGGTTCGATTTTGATTTGATTCAAGATACATCATGTGGAAAGCGAAACTGAATATGAAAAGTTAGTACACCATCACTCCAATAAAACTTTGAAACATGCATATGAAATATGAGAGAGCAAGCAACTTTCAGCAAATGCCGGTTTTTACTCTCAGTAGCATCATTCTACCAGGGAGTATATGTACAACTAGTTTGATGTATCATAGCATTATCATTGAACACTGTTCGATTGTTGGCTTATCCGGACCCATTATCATTGAACACTGTTCGATTTGTTCCTTTGATTCCTTGCAATCTTCCATTCTTGTTCTGTTCTTCGCAAGGAAACCAATGTCGTAGAGACTCAAGTGGAATATCCAGATTCTTGAACAACATCTACTGTGTGAGTTATATTCTCAGTTTCTAGATGATCTCATATGCAAACTTCTCTGATTCAATCAAATCAGATTCAACTTGCACGGATAGAAGACAAGAGAAATTATATAAAATCGAATTTTCCTTTCCCCACCCCCTTTTCCCTGAAGCACTGCAGTCTTAAGGATGAGAACTTTACAATACACACATTTAACCATATGTGGAAAAACAATTTGATGATTCTGTATTAGATTCAACTTCATAGGGGAGAAAAAGAGAAAATAATAAAGTGTCATCCAACGTCAAATTAGGGTTCAAATGAAAGCATGGCTTATAAAGGGAGAGCTTCCGAAGCGGGTGTCAGTAGACAGGAAAGATCTCTCTGAAGCTTCAACATGGCTTGTCAAGGGAGAGCTTCTAAAGCGGGTGTCAGTAGACCGGAAAGATCTCTCTGAAGCTTCAACCTCATTACCATCAGCTAAACTTATTTCCCCTGTGCTCATCGATTGATCCAAGGAGACCAAAGAATCCACAATTTCAGACATTGGTGGTCGGAATTCTGGGTCAGGCTGTTGTGTCAAGTCATATGCACAGACATACATATTTAAATGTTACAAATCCAAATAATTAACATCTAACATCTATCAGATTCAACCACACTATCTCAACTATGAATGTTCTTTTAAGAAATGACCTTACCCGAATACATAGGGAGATAATATCAGCAAGTCGAGAGAGATCCCTGGAAGAGAACGCTCTTTTAATTGTTGGATCAACCATCTCTTCCAAAGAATTGTTATCATGTAGGTGCAATGAAGCCCATTTGACTAGACATTGCTCCTCATTTGACCTGGAACTATAACAAAGATGGGGAAAGGCCCATTATCACAGGAAGTATATAAAATAAATAAGTACATAAACCACAAAAAAGATGAGCATGCATCACACCTGTTAAAAGGCTTCCTTCCTGTTAAAAGCTCCAAAAGCAAGACTCCAAAAGCATAGATGTCACTTTTCCTGTTATCCACTCTGGGTTGACCATGTTCTGGTGCAACATAAACAGTACAACTGATCGCCATTTCAGAAGCCTATTCAAAACATTGACAAAATTGTTAGGTTCACCCTCTGCCTGAAATCTAATCAACTTGATCACGAATGTATTTGTTGGATTGAAAAACTATCTACCTTAAGTTTAACAGTATTGCAAGTGAGAGGCCTCAGAATAGCCAGTCCACAGTCACAGAGATGAGGCATAAGGTCATCATCAAGCAAAATGTTGGCAGCCTTCAAATTGCAATGAGGACAAGGAGGGAAGCATGATGTATGTAAATAGCTGAACCCAAAAATAAAAATAAAACCATTACAATCTAGAAAATGGTAAGTTAAAGAATGCTACTTCCCCTCCTTCATGGCAAAGAGAATCGACATGACCACTGAAAATACTTTTTCCTGGCTGGCAAGTAAGATTTTGACAACCCACAAAACCAAAAAAATATTGTATACCTACATGTATAGATTTCAAAGGATAGAATTCTTACTCCAATGCCTGAGCTATACCAAGGGAAATCCTGACACGGAGGCTCCAAGAAAGAGGCATGTAGGTGTCAGAGTGTAGGACATTATCTAGTGACAAGTTTCTGACGTACTCATAGACAAGAAGGTGTTGTCCATGCTCCACACAATAGCCCAGAAGCCTTATAATGTTTGGGTGCCTTAGACGGGCCGCCTTCCAAATTACATCAAGGAATTGTTCTTCTTCATGGAGAGACAGTGGCACTGTCTTGATGCTCTTCACAGCCAAAATCTGTGGAAAAACCAGCAATCCGTAACACTCATTCATGGTTCAAGCTATGAATATTCTCCTAAATTTTAACAATAGAATTGTAAGTTCAGGCATCAAAATCATACTTGGCCATCAGGGAATTTAGCTTTATAAACAGAACCCAGTGAGCCTTCCCCAAGAATGTTCTCTTCATGGAAGCTATTAGTAGCGGATTGAATCTCTGCCATGGTGTAACGTTTTGCGATTGGCAGGTTTCTGGTATTTCCGGAGAAACTTATTCTACCCACACCTTCAGTTCTGTTATGGTGAACAGAGAGTATGCGCCATGAATTAATCATAGGAGGAGATCCACTACCCGAATTCTGTGAATTCACTTCCGGGGCATCAGAAGCACGATGTACTGCAAAAATGCCAAAATAAGGCAACTAATAAATCATTATAGTATAATGTAACAAATAAATAAATGATTGACTTGAATCATTTTTCTGGGCCTTTCAATTAGTTTAATGTTTAGAATCTATATGGCAAGAGTGTAACTATCTTATACCCTCTCATTGTGCCAAAAAGGTTCTGAATACTGATGTCCAGAAAATGAAACTTACACACCACTAAATAACATAAAATTGGAAGAAGAAAATTCAAAAGATAAGAACAAACAGAGAAAATAATAATAATTCAAATAATTGATTATTATTTTTGTTTTTATTTATGACAATCAGTCTGAAACCTCAAAATTTCTGTAATAACAGAGACTTTTGACACATTTGATCATCCACAAGAATAATTTCTTTCTGTAAATTTTAACAAGCATTATAAAACTAGTGCCGAATCGGTGGACTGCTCGCCTCCTGCTTCTTCTCTGTTTTCTGCACGCTAGGCTTGAACCCTATTATGGTTAAAGAGGAAGTCCCCGCCCATACTTCACTTTTCAACTCATAAATTGTTTCCATGAAGGTAGTCTATATGAGATATATAAAATGAGGGCTGATGTTCTCTGTGCCACAGCGCAGCCTGCACCCAGACACATGGGCCTGCCATTCAGGGGGGCAGGGCGGTCATTTCTCCCACCCCCATGTGCCAGGGCACAGCCTGCACCCCCGGCACAGAGAATATTTGGCCATAAAATGATTCACCAAGGACATTTACCTGCTGTTGTACTTAATGGAAGAGTGTGCAATGAGCTATCATCTCTCTTTAAGTTTTCAAGCTTGCACGAACGGGATCGGTTGATGTGAACGGCAACGATGAGAGCTGCACAAGTTGCCAGCAGAGTCCCTCCACCAACCATACAAGCAATTCCTCCAAGACCAAATCTTTTATGCTTATGTCTGTCTCCTCTAACATGAGGATAGTTCTCAGTGGCAGTTGATTGAGTTGTCGGGGGACCGTTGATATTCTGGTCAGTAGACAAATTGTCCCAAGGGAAAATCCATGGAGGATAGTTAGCTCCATTATGGAACATATTTTCCGCAATCCTGACAAGAAGTAAAGAAATAAGTAATAATTGGATGCTTTGGTCTTGTAGTAAATGAACATAAATACAACAAACCAGAATTTACAAAATCTTACCACAGGTTTGGTATAAGTTGAAATTCCTTTGGTATAACACCACTAAAGTGGTTATTTTGGATATTACTGAAATCCAATAGAGTCAAATCAGAACTGATATGATGATAATTTAATAGATGTTCTAAGATGCACTAAGAGTTATCGCAATTGAACCTACAGGTCAGAAAGTGGAAGATTGGCCAGGAAGATAACAGATCCTGAGAAATTGTTGTTCTGTAAGAACCTGTGAACCAGCCATGACGTTAATGCAATAAAACATTAAAGACATACATACAACACATCCTGAACAAAAGTAATGTATGCCTCTCCATGTATCACTTACAGCTTCGTAAGATTTGTCAAATCTCCAAATGAACTAGGGAGATCCCCAGTGAAATTATTGTATGATAGATCCCTGAAATGAAAAACTCAAAGAATCACTATTAAATCAATAAGCATCATTAAAATCATTGGTTTACTATGTTCAGCAACCCCGCACCCAAATTTATTTTTTTTAAATGCCATAGCAACGAAAAAGCCAGTGCATATAAATTAAATTCCCAAATAGTTCCAAATTTTTTACATTGAGATGCCAAATCACATGACCAATGCTACATAAATATTTTGGCCAAAGAAGTTTCTATATGTTAAATTTTATATCTTAATGTTCTCAGTCCATGTATTAGTAATTTTCTTACATCAAATCACCCACTTTACATTACAGAAAACCTAGAGTAAATATGGCAAGCAATGTAAAGATATTTTTTACCAACAAAACTCCAACAGCACCCAAATACAGTTTTGATAAGGATCACAGCCGGGCCAACATCAATTTCATCTACGAACCAAAGTTAAAGATATGATATACCGGCAAGGAAAATTGAGTAGCACATTGGTATATCAAAGTAGACACCGATCCAAATGCCTTAGTTCATTCCTACTTCATTTACAAGTCAAGTTAGTGCTATAATGGTTTGATAAAAAATAAAAAAAATAAACAGATCATCCCAGTGCACTATGCTCCTACTACTGCAAGATCTCGGAGGGGCAGATGTATGCAGCCTTACCCCCACTTCGTGAAGAGGCTGTTGCCATAATGGCTTGATGATACAGTTTTTTTTTTTTTTCTGATTTTTTTTTTTTTTTTTAATCTCCACATACTTATCAAAGTAGTAGTCCAAATGAAACCATACATTTGTCTGACACTCTGCAGATCAGTAAATACATTTCCTATTGGGCCACTTAAGGAATTATGGCTGAGATTCCTGCATTCACAGAGAGAGCATAAAAGAATTACAAAAAATTAAAATGAAAACAGACGACCAAACAGTCATTATAAAAATTAAAAAGAAAACCAGATGACATAACACTCAGAAACCAAAATCTGTAAATGGAGTCACTGGACAAGTGACTTACAGATGACGCAAACGTTTCATAGAATTTAGGGAGTAAGGTATAGACTGGCTGAAATTGTTGCACGCCAAATTGCTGCATTAACAAAAGCAGGAGAATTCATTTTGACTAAAATTAGTAAATGGATGAGTAATAATAGTTTTAATCAAATAAGGAATACAACCAATGAAAAAGGTATCTTACAAATATGTTGCATTGGGAGGTATGGAGGAGGGGATTTCTCCCTGAATATTGTTTCCACTGACATCCCTAAATAAGAAATCCCAGAGAATAAAGGCAACTGAATTAGTTTCAAGTAAACAATTTCTACTATTGACACTCGTCCACAAATGTAACAGGCAAATTTCGCCAACATATGAATAAGTTTGAAGTAAATGATTTTTATTATTAATACACTTCCACTAATACAATAGACAAATTTGGGCACGATGACTCGGAAAATACTTACAATTCCTGCAAACTTAGAAGATTGGAGAGCTGGTCCCCGAGATTCCCACCAAGCCGCAACCCATGAAGATGACTGCTTGTAAAGGACAGATAACAGCTTAGTTCTGAAAAACTCGCAAATCAACTGAATGGTAAACATAGTCGAGGTAAATTACATGAATATTACGGATGAACCAGAGCATGAGATTCCTATCCATGATTCTTCACAAGGGTCTCCACCATCCCGTTTCCAACCCTTCAGCTGTGCTGGGTAATTCAGGGCCCTGTACAAGTCCTTAAGAGCTGCAGCTGCAGAAGCAGGAAAGAAGAGTTAAGCTTCAGAATTTGATTATGCAGAACCCAATTCAATCACTAACCTCCGCTAGACTGCTTACTATCTATTTGTTTTTGCCAAACATGAGTGTTTGGAAAACGTTGAAAAGCCGAATGTCTGAACCCAACATAGTTGGTTAGGCCTCACCGCCTTAGGGTCTGTTTTCGAAATTGAAATGGTAGCCATTGCGGAGACTGAGAGAAATCAGAGTATCAGACTAAGCTCCCGAGTTTGGTTTTCTGTCAATAGCTTCAACATCTAGGTCGTCAAAGAGGGACCGGACCAACAGTCAACAATCCTTTTCTGTGATCACCATTCACAAGATAGACGAAGCACCTAGACCCGGCTAGGATTGTTAGCTTGCTTTCGTACGTTTAGAAAAGGAACCGGGTGGTTAAACATATCGGCCGACTCGTATCATATATCGGACATAACGATACGAAATCAAAAGATACAGAGAGGAGCTTTTCCCTCTAGAATTATCCAAAATTACGAATGCAAATCTGAAAACAGATCTCTGGAAGAGGAGTAGGATTAAGAACAGGCTAGTGAGAGGATGAAAAACACAATCTAATGGCGAGAAAATCAAATTCAGAAATTTGCAAGAAAGTAAAATAACGTCAAATAAAGAAGACGAGAAGATTAAAAAGAAACATATACCGTCCACTGGATCCGTTTTTGCAGAAATCGGTGAAAGCAGAAGCGTCGAGAGTAGATAGGCACTGAGAGTAAACCATAGATTCAGTCTTGCCATTTCTGCGAGAATTAGAAATCACGAATAGCAAATGTATGACTCGTTTACCTGCAAAAACATAGTATAGCAGATTGTTAGAACAGGATCCAATTACTGAAGGAATCAAAAAGAGATATGGAAAGCAAAAGAAGATCACGAGAAACAGTCCCCAAGAATTACATCAATTTCTGATTGTAACAACGTCATCTACAGATTAATTTGAAACTAATAGAAAGAAATTTCAAAGAATGCAGATTTCACAGACAAGTTAATGGAGAAACAGAATTGGAGAACTCCTAACTGCAATCATGGCTGAGCTAGAACATCAAGAAAGAGAAGAAAAAAATAACTCTAGAAAAAGAACATAAAAGCTTACTTGCAATTCCGGCAAAGATAGAGTGAAAAGATTCAAGAATTGCAAGAAATTGGAAGGTTTTGGAAATCACGGGCGGGAGAGAGAGAGAGAGAGAGAGCGAGCGAGAGATGGAATTGGTTTCAGCTTCAACAGGTCAGTTCGTACTTCATAGAGTGAGACTCGTAAGAAGGTTACAGCAGGGCGGGAAAGTGTAAGCCACGTCAGCTACGACCGTTTTAGTTTCCAAGTTTCTAACAACCTATTCTATTAAGCACGTGAGGTGAACGTGACTGTTCACAAGAATGCATCTTCCGTAGCCTCAAGGGTGTCAAATGGTCCGGTTCGATTCACCCGAATAATTTTTAGAACCTCAAACCAAAATTGTATCGGTTTGATTTGATTCGTATTCGGTTTCATATATTTGATCTAAGTCGGTTTTTGTACTGTTTAATTTGGTTCGGATTCAATTTAGTTTAATTCGGTTTCATTCGTTTGATTCAATTCAAATCGATGGTTTTAGCTCTAATTAAAAACCGAACTGAATTCCATTTTTCAAAATCAAAACCAAAACAATTTTTTGGTTCAGCGTTAAATAGTCATTTCCATATCCGGCTTTAATTTGACACCCATATCTAGGGATGTCAAAACTGAAAATCGGATCGACTGAACAAAACAAAATCAATCAGACCACATCAAAATTTTTTCGGTTCAGTGTTAATTTGGGTTTGTTTTTAGAAACTGCTGAAATATCACAATTGATTAAAAAAATAAACAAATAAAATTCCAATACTTTTTACACTTTCTTTTTATATATGAAAAATCAAGACCAGGTTGATAATCGAACGATTAAAAAACCATTAAAAGAAATCGATAACAAACCAAAACTGACCAGACCAATATCAGTTCGATTTGGCTTTTATAGACCAAACTCGTTTTCAACCCAATCAAACCGAACCAATGTATAAAAAAATCGATCAAACCGACTGTATGATTCCCCTTGCCAGCCATTTCAGAACATATTACTTTCCGATGTACTAAATGCCCTTACCTAAGCATTTGAATTGATCTACAATCTTTTTAACGAAAACTCCATTTTCAATTTTTCGCAAATTTTTAAAAACCGAACCTTTCGTTTTAAAATGAAAAAATTTTAAACCAAGCCAGACCAGACCGGCAGTCGAACTAGATAAATTGGAACCACCCATTTTTTTCAATTTAATCCACGTGTAGAACTATATTATTTGGAAACTAGGATATAAGAACTGTTCTATGGGAGATTTACCAAACGCTGCCTCAATGTCTTCACCATGCTCCGATAGTTCATTTTGTGAGGGAAAATGATGTACATCGACAACAGTCCCCTCCCCTTACAGAGGGTGAGACTCAGTGCAACAGTAAGGTTGCTCTATTGCAACCTGGTGATCACCAATTCAAACAAGGAAACAGCCTCTCCACAAAAAGTGGAGGTAAGGCTATGTATATATGCCCCTCCTCAGACCTTGTGGGAGCCATGTGCATTGGGTACCGACTTTACAAATTATCAAAATTACACTCTTTTCACACTCTCTCCTCCATGGCATTCTCTGACCTGACCATATGGGCCTCCTGTATATGAATTGTGATGCACTCCCTACCAATACACGCGAGCGCCCTGCTCTGCACATTACAAAACATATTCTGTTATTGAATCAACTCTTCTAAGCATAGCATCAGTTGTGTTTTGTCCAGTGCCACTGGCACATGAATTGGGTGGTCTCAACTATATGACAACACTTTTTTTTTAGGGGGGGGGGGGGGGGAACTGGGGAGGGGGAAGGTGACAGCTAGGAGACTCGAACTCAAGACCTCCTGGCGCTAGGCCGCAGCTGTTGTTAACTACATGACAACACTTGTTACCAAAAAAAATACTTATATGACAACACTGCAAGTTTGCTTCAATCATTCACTCTACTCAGGAGTCAAACATTAAGCAGCTGGTGTGGGAATAAACACCCTAGGGGCTCAATTACAACACAGATCAGCATTTGAGTACGTTCTACCAATGAATGAATATTTTTGCAAACCCACTGGATTTGGTTCATAAGAGCACCTTTTGATGGCTTTCTCCATCTCATGGTGGTGGATGATTTATCTGCTATGATCTACTAAGAGCAAGTTTTGACAGTGGGACATTCCAAAAAACCATAAAGGATGACCATGGTAGTAGTACTGTGAAAAGTTAAAACAGCAACCCACAAGATTTGAGTGTTCCACAATTTAAGTTAATACTGGGAATACCATCCAATATAAAGTCTAAATGATATTGTTTCAAACCACCATAGCCTCCGACATCATCGTTAGTTCAGTAATAAAAAGACAAGGGTCCTCTTTCCCGATACTACAAACACAGCCACTAGATTTAAACTCAGAATATTCACTAGTGAATTTTAAGAGTCAGTAGTAGCACAAAATAGAAATATCACATTCCATGCAAACCTGGAGAATGGTCAGAAGTAATCCAAAAATTCTAAGCATAGTGTCTGCTGCAGAATCTCTAGAGGGACCAGTGCATCTGGTTATTGGAAGAGCCACATCCTCTGGTGCTTCCTAGACCAAAGTATTGACGGTTCCCCTGTGGAGCTAACTCAGGCTCATCAGAGAACTGACTATTCACAGATTGTGAGAGTTGTCCCATGCCCAGATCACGTGGCATTTGTTGTGAACGACTATTACTGGCTGCATTGCCCTTGAAACTCCAAGTGTTTCTTGTTAAATTACTTGCTATAGCACCATGTGGTGCCATTGATTGAACCACTGGAGCTCCTTCCGCATCTTTAAAGTTGTCCACTTCAAGACCGGATGCTTGGTTTCTGGAGCCCCACGGCTGAGTTGACAGAAGAGAGAGAGCACAGCTGGAGTCAGAGACTCTTGCAAAGCATTCATCTGGAGGAATTCCAGCATTGGTGAAGGCTGTTCCACCTGCTGAAACTTGCATATACGTGTGGGACATATGAGAGAAGGCATTAGCTGGTCGACTTTCTGAGTTCCCTTGCCATTGATGGGGAAATAACTTCCCCATACCCATGGGCTGGTTGCCAGATACCCGATCACCATCTCTTGCCGTCGTCCATACTTCCCTCGTAGGTAGCCTTGAGTGCGTTGTAAAATCCATGAGAAAGCCTCCAACTCTACCGCTGGCTTCTGTCAATTAATTAACAAAAGTGTGAAAACCATCAAACAGAGATAAAGTTGTAACTGGAAATGACTGGGAAAAAATGATTATATTATGTGGCAGTGTTAGTATTGCCCTCCTAAAGAAGTATACTGATCTCGTCTGACCATGGAGAGACGACGACAACCGCCCACAGCGTGAAGCTAATAAAGAGCTAGGTGGTGGCTTTCTCCGACGCTCATTATGCCCTGCCAAACGTCTACGACAACTCCGCTTTACTTGGTCAAATTCAGGTAGCTGATGAAACCTGTACACGAATTAGCAGAGAGGTTAATCTTAGCAAGGCATATAACCTTTTATGAATGATGGGAGTAATCAAATGTGTTCTACAGTAAGAAAAATAAAATAACTGGCAACATGGAGTATAAACAAATGGGTCTTAAATGAAAATAGCAAGGTGCTATACCATATCAAGATTGCTAGTTGATCAGCTCATCACAGTGCAAATAAATGACAATTAAGATAACTCCAGATAACGCATCATACCAAGTATTACTAGTTGATCAGCTAATCAAATGGCACTTGAAGCAATGCTGACCAGAGTCCCTTAAATATGCAATCTAACAAGGTAGCATAGAAAGAATGTTTGAGTAGCCCTACTTCTATAATATTGAAAGAGATCCCTTAAAGCCATAAAAAGAAATACAAATCCACAATCCCAAATGCTGCAGGAAACCAAGTACTGAGAACTTTAACCAGGTTTATCATAGATATGTATAATATGACCTTATCCTGTCAATGTCATGTTAGCTTCACGTTTATTGTTGTGTTGGTCATGTTCAATTTGTTTTGTGTTCATGTCAGACTGGGTAGGCTGGTTGTGTTGGAAAGTACCGTTCCTTGTTACAGTTGGTTTCATTATGTCTCATTGAAAGAGTAGTATACTAGGCTATTGTTAAGCATTATACATACATAAACCAGCCAATCTTCAGGGAAAGACATTGAGTGAATTGAAATCTAACTTCAGAAGAATTGCTGGTACCCACCATGAATTTATCCTTGGTCCTGGTTGTAGCTAAGTGTTGCCATCTTTTTCCAACTATTCTCCTATAGTGCTATTGCATGTTCTACAGCATGTTTCACAGAACACAGACAAGGGGTCTAATTCTTTTCTTCTGTTATTAGGTTTTCTCAATTATACTACATAGTCTTCAAACAAATGATAGGGTTCTTGAATACGGCATTGGAACTTCACAGATTTAACTTTTTATACTTTACCCGGCGGCCTCCATATGTTGTCCTGAATCAGCCTAATTTTGATTTAATCTTTAAATCATGTTTTCCCCTACCTCTTGATAACAACAGAAGAAATGGTCCATTGAGCCTCATCAAACTTCCTTTCTAGAGTCGTGTGGTAATAAAAAATAAGTGCCTGCTAATTCACACAGAAAACAATTTGAAAATCCAAAACCCTTCCCAACTTGAAGTATTTTCCTCACATTAATGTAAACACAGGGATACAAGGAAGCAATGGGCCTTACCTCTTCATGTATGCATGATGCACTTACATCAAAATATGATCCTGCATGGAAGCTTAGATGTAATAGGTTGGGCTTTGGGTAGTTATGTTATAGGTTCTTGGGTTTCATTGTGACGGGCCTAATTTATAAGCCCATAAAGTGGGGGTAAAGTCATAACATGGAATTAATAGTTAAGCGATTGAGTTAAATTAGGATTTGATGAGGTTGGCTGAAATAAATCAACACCGACAGAAAACAGAATCGCAGTCATCCAAAACACAGCAGACAGTTTGACTAAATAGAACCTGATGATGGTGAAAATAAGATATCCTAAAGAACCTGTAGGGTTGTTGCTTAAGTGGTAAAAATATCAGAAGAAGTTAACGGTCAGATGATGAGAAACTGACATGAACAAAATTTAGTAAGTCACAACAGCAGCAAAACAGCAAGTAGAGAAAACTGATATATCTCACTAACCAACCATTTGATGAACACAAGGTTCATGTCGATGGTAGTAGGGATGGAGGAGAGTAACATAGTACACCATAACAGCGCTGGAGATTCTGACAGAATACGGAGGAACTCATAACAGTGTTAGGAAATTAAACAAGAAGAGGATTAGAAATCACCTAGGGATGCTCATGGTAAGAGAATGAGTTCTGGAATGCTTTCTGGAGAAGTGTCTGACAGTAAAGAAAACACAAAAAAAGAAGAAAAGGATATGACCAATAGGCTTAACCACCTATGGCCTGCGGGAAAGGCTTCACCACCAGTCCCAAACCAATGATTCGCCACCTTGGTTGCCACTTGCTTCACCATAAGGGCTGTAACTATTCACCACAGTGCACACATTCACATAGAGCATAGTTTTCTCAAACTCAAATCTGCGGGCCAGCTGCCCCTTCCTCCTTATTTATAATAATCAATGACCACAATACAAAATTAGTAACCCTTCTACTGTGTGGGGTTACTTCGCTGCCAAGATATTTAGGAACTTCTAGAAAGAAGATCCCTTGCTATTTCAAAATTAGAAACTTAATAAAATAAAAAGAGACTCTTGTGGCTACTAGTTTTAATGACTAAGAGCCTATTACAAGAATCGACTAAAGTAGCTAAGTAGCTACAACAGTAAAAAAGAAACTACGTAATTAGTAACTCCTAAAAGATCTTTGCAGCTCCAGAACGATCCCACGCAAGCTGGCTTCATGGGCCCGCACCAGGTCCACATGAACAGTACCACGTGAACAGTCTTCTTCCATGAACTGCATCAGGATACTTAATAGTTTTAGGAGTTCTGTTATGATCCTATTAAGTCAATTCAGTAAAAGTGATTAGGCATCCATTTATGGGTTGAAGAAATTTAAAAGGTTATATATAAATGTATAAACCCCCCCCCTGCTAATCAATTGGACATGATTTGAATAATAGAATTGAAGTTTTGAGGGCTCTTCTTCAGGCCTACTGCTTTCTTCTTCTTCTAGTTCTGGTTCTTTTATAGCTGGGTGATATCCCTCCATTAATCTTCTTCTATATTCCTCTTGATTCACTTGTTCTCTCTTTTATCCTCTCTTTTCATATTGATTTCATAATTTTGATCATCTCTTGCTGGTTATAGCAACTGATAACCTTACTTATCTGTTTCTGAGAGCTGATCATCAAAAATCGGCTATAAAATCTCAGTTCTTGTTTATAGCTTGAATATTAAGCAGGCTGGGCTTCAAATATTATCTGATCTCTGATTTGTAATATTCTCTCATTAGTTAATAGATCTGTTACAACTACATATTTGACACAAATTTCAACCAGATTTGGTCATGGATTTTGAGATAGTGATATTCTCTTATTTTCCTATCTATTCGTGTTGATATATGTTGTTGTTGCCCTTACTTAACAGCTCAAGCTTTTGGGATAAGAGGTTGTAACATACTATCAGAACAGGGAAGTCAAGTATTCGATCCCTAGTAAGTGCAATGGGGCTCCCTGACACATTCATCCTCAGTTGCACATGATGGTGTTTCTATATGGGTGTGTGTCACGTACAGGGTCATGTGTGTACAGGCTTGCACGTGCGGAGGGTTTTGATATATTGTTATTGCGCTTAACAGCTCAAGCTTTTGAGATAAGCCGTTGTAACAATTCTATCCACATACTGCTCTATCAATCTTGGACCGTTAGTATGGTTCAGCAGCCATGTTTTCTTCCAGATTTCATGTAGAACTCTGAACTACATTATTTGGTATCACAGCCAAACTTGAGCCAACCTAAAATCTTCATAATGGAGATTGAATCACATATCAATGACTTGGTACTTTGAATAAAGGATGACATTTACTCAATCGAAAAAAGGTATCCGAGACATGAGAGCTACTTTTGTGGGGTTTAAAGAGTATTATAGAAGGCCTCTGAAGAATTCAATCAAAAAGTTGAAGCTCTACAGCGATGAGCTGAAGATAAATTGACCAAGGAATCTCTTGAAAATGAAAATTTAAAGAGGAGAATACAATTGAAATTGAAGGTGAATTAAATGACAATCCGATCAAAGTTGAGGAGTCCCCCACATAGATCGAAAGCTTGGATTTCGTTCTCCCTCAACAATTCTTCAATAACAAGAATCCGACAGTCACTGATTATGTTCTTGAGAAGCAATGGAATGTTGAATCAAGGCAACCGATTATGGACGCCGATTGAGTCGTGGACATCCTCCCATACTTTAAAACTCAAGGATGAGTTTTTCCAACACTGTGCGAATTGAAAATGCAGTTGCATCAAACTATAATCTTGTATGAAGGCTTAAATATAAGTCTAGAAAGCCCACAAGTGGCAGGTGGCAGTCCAATGGGCTGAAATGAAGTTTTGGATTATTGGTTTACCCTTGTAATTTCTTGGATTTTATTATAACGGCCTAATTTATAAGCCCATAAATAGGGGGTAAAGTTAGTACACGGGATTTGTAGTTAAATTGAGTGCTTAAGTTAGATTACAATACTTTATAGGCTTAGGAGTTCTGTTTTGAGTCTATTAAGTACAGTCAGTATGAGTGATTTTTTTTTTTTTTGGCAAACCAGTATGAGTTATTAGAAGTCCTTTATGAGTATAAGTTTAAGAAGTTTAAAGGTTATCAATTGGGCATTATTTGAATAATAATAGAATTGGAATTTTTGAGCTGTTGAGCTCTGCAAACATGGACAAAGACTCTTCTTCGGGTCTATCGCGTTCTTCTGCTATTCTTCTTCTTCTAGCCCTAGTTCTTCTACTGCCAAGTGGTATCCCTCTATTACTCTTCTTTTATGTTCCTCTTGATTCTCTTATATTCTCTCTCTTATCTTCTGTTTTCATATTGATTCATAATTCCGCTTGTCTCTTACTGGTTATAGCAACTGAGATTCAAATCTGATATTCTGAACTCTATTTGATCTTACTTGATCTGTTCCAGAGAGCTGATCATCAAAATCTGCTATAAAATCTCAGTTCTTGTTTATAGCTTGAATATCAAGCAGGCTAGTTTCATCTATTATCTGATCTCTGACTTTTAAGATTTTTTCATTAGTGAATAGATCTGCAAAGAATTTCAACCAGATCTGCACGTTCGATTTTGAGGCATTGAATTTCTCTTACTTTTGTATCCATTCTATCCATGCACTGCTCTATCGATCCTAGACTCTAGTGTGGTTCAGCAGCTTGTGTTCTTCTAGATTTCATCTAGAACTCTGAACTGCATTAATGCACTACTTGGGAAGCAAGTGTGGGGTGAATATATCACTTTCTCATCCCTTTAGCTTTTGCTAAATTAGTTTCATATCATATCTTCCCTCTTTATAGTTTTGTTTTGGCTGTTATCTGGCCATTTTCACTTTTCAGGAGCTCATAAAGACCTGGATCTTCACCCCTTTTGCCAAAAAGCATTAAAGTTATTGTGAAGCATTCTTAAAATTATCATACAGTCAAACAGAGAGAAAAGGGGGGGGGGGGGAGTGGGGAGGGAACGCCAGGATTGTTAAAGACAGCACTAACTCTACACAGAACATGGCATTGTCCTATCAGTGTCAGTCATTAGGCATCAATGGGAGAGACATGCAAAGGGATAACAGATCCCGTCCTCAGGTTCAGTATTTCCAGCCCATCTAAGTTTTTTTACCTTACCAAAGTACCATCAAACTGAACTTCAATGGTTGCTTGTTAGAGATCCAACTAAAAGCCACAATGTACCACAGGGCATCCAATAGGCAACACTTATTACACTAAAGCTGAGCGTATTCCACAATCATTTGGGTTGCGATTTGCATCTGATCAGGGGCACATGACTTGTTACTGGAGGTATGCCCGGCCACCATCAACAGTTGGTGGAGTCATTTGGGTCCTTGCACTTGAAGATTATTTCATTCTGTAGAGAAGTTAATTTTTTAGTGCAATGCTGAGAGTGGCCAGCTAATGAGATAGCATACCAGCTAGCCAGGGAAGGGTTAATAAGGACCAGATGAAAATAAAGACAAAGATTCCAACCAAGTTTCTACACCCTCTCATTTAGTGCCTTATGCATCATGCTTCTATTATCCACCCTCCTGTAAGGGTCTCCTATGATGGATTTCTTCCTTTGAACCATAAAACAAATATTAAAAGCCCCGGCTGCCATGGTACATTGGAGGAGCGGGTTTAAGTCCGAAGGTAGCCAAATAATAGGACCTATTCAAGCCCACCCATCTAGGGACCCTGCAAAAGTTTGCACCAGGTTATAGCCTTTTTTGGTCCCCAAAGATGAAAAAGAACTCATTGATGCCTACAAGTGGAACTTTCAGGTTTAGTGAATAAAAAACTCAGTTTGGGATAGAGAATTGGGTAGTCCAACTGATAAGAAAGAATATACTAGTGCTGGCCTAACAGACAGCTAATGAAAGCAATAGTTGACTGGAAAAATTAGGATATCATAGGTCAAATACATTGGATTGATAAATGATCTTGCAAACTAAGATTTAAACAGATTTAAGGTTTAAAAGTGGATGGAGAGACTGATATACTTGTAGTATCGTATTCTTTTAGATCAAACGGCAGTAACAACCTTAGGAAATCTTTCGGTTGAAAAAAATTTTGGAAATCAGAAGACAAACCCAGGCAATTGCTCACACTCAGAAAATTGAAATCATTAAACCTTCAGAATAGAGAGGCATTTTTCCACAGGGCCAAATTACCAAACAAAAACATTCCATCTGTCATAATGAAGTAAAAAGAGTTTATATAAACTCAGGCTCCTAATATTAACCCAAAAGTAAGTCCCAACAAAAGGTGACATCCATTGCATTTTGGTCTAATGTTCTAACATTAGATTCCTGCGATCTTGGCTCCTAGGTAGGCAACTGAGGAAATCTTTCTATTGATAACGAAACTCAAGTAAAATGAACAAACTTCCAATCCCGAAATAAGAATCAAGCACAAGGTGACAGGAATAGCATCCAACTCAATTTAGACTTTGAAATAAAATATGAACAACCCAAAAATGCATGTGGATATAAAATGACAATTCAAAACCAACACAAAACAACATTAGAATTGGCAAGACTCAAGCCACCACCAAGCCAAAAGACTAAAAACGCCCCTGTAGACCAAATGAAGAGAAATTTAAAAAAAAAATCAGCAATTATCTGACCCAATTAATGCAACCACACCATAAAACTTGTCCTTCTTCAACCCTATGTGGGTCCCATCACCGAAGGAACTTCTACATGAGCCCTAAAAGGTCCAACACCAACCCACTTTTAGTAGACTGGACTCAAAAAGAAATCCTCTTGGACTTTTTCCTCCACATCCCTAAGGTTGTGTTCTTTCACAAAGAAAAATAATTATTTATTCACTCTAAAGTTTTGTGACGTAATGGCTATTCAGGTGGGAAATCAATAATAATTTATTCCCCTAACTTGATTTTGTGTTCCTACAAATATGTGCACTGGATGCAGTGAGAAAGGGTAACTTTTTTTAAATTTGCTTGTTTCCCCTCTCACCTCTCCCTCGTTTTGTGACCAAACATATAAGTGGCTTAGCTTTCTCTCACTTTACTCTTCCCAACGCCTGTAAGAAAGCAATCAAACGAAGTATAAAGGAGGTAAAAAGAAGTAAACTTAGAAACAACCGAGTCACACAACATTGGAGAGTCACCAATGGGACTTTGACAAACATTCTCAACTATAAGTCAACACAGTTGGTAGATTGTCATTCATTAATTCATCCATTCATTCAGAGGTAGAGAAAGAGAGAAGGTTGGCATAGCCTTTTTATTCCCCTCACACAAATCCTATTTCGTAACTCTAGAAATAGAAACTTGATTTGAATGAAATGAAAACTAGAAACTTTCAAAGTCCACATAATCTTTTTGATAAAAATAGAAATAACTTTCTATTTGAAAAAAAAAAAAAGAAGAAGAAGAAAGAAAGTTTGGACAGCAAGACTCCACAGCAGGTAATGTGCCACTAGAAAATTCCCCAAGTACACAGTGTAGAAAATCCTACCATGTTTCTAAGTAAGATGATCTCATTTCAAGTGGTGTGGCCAAACACAGCCTTGATAAATCCTAAACTACTGAAATTTTGACATGGACCGACAACCTTTCAGCAATTTAGCAACAACTCGCTCAAATGATGTCAAATTTGTGCACCCTAAGGATTTTTTGTTGGCAGATAGGATAAGTTTAACAATGATACCAAAGTGCCAAGGCAATTACTGACTAAGAGACATCATCACAAGTAGATGGCATTTTGATACCCAAAGCTTTGGATTTGAGAGTAACCACCACAAACCCTTGTCATCCTAGTCATTCATAGTTACTTGAAGTAAACTAAACCAAACTAAGCCTAATCCCAACTAAATGGAGTCAGCATGTACAGTTACTTGAAGTCATTCTTGAAATTAAATCCTTAAAGAGTAATTTTCCCCTTCCTGAAACCAAAAGTTACCTACAAAGACTCATAGCAATGAACTGGGTAACATAAAAATCAAATTTGTAAGAATATGTAATATATAAACATAGAATCGTAGCAATAAACATAAAAATCGAATTTGTCAGAACAAAGACAAAGTAACAACAAAGACAAGATTAATGAAAGACCACCATTTAATAACATTAGGTATTTCCCCTTCTACAACAGTAAAAACAAAGACAAAAGTTTCAGAATAGTGAAAGACCACTAATTTTAAGATAATTTACTTCCCTCTATAACAGTAACAACGCCACCCACAAAATTCGCTTAGACAGTAAGTGCTATTACTACAACAGTAGAATGTCGGTACAGCAAAGTCAAGGCAGCCATCAACTGAATTTAGAAAAAAAAAAAAAGGAGGCCACTCATCACTGACCTTATTGGAACAACAGAGGTAGGAAATTAGAAAAATGATCTAAAAGATAAGTTCCTTCAGAGTCTTAAGAATCAACAAGCACATATCGACAGCACGAGCACCAAACATCCAAATTTGAACTTGCAATCAATTCCCAAAATCAATAACATAGAATTTTTTGGTGAAATCAATCAATAACATAGAAACATACAAAGGCAAGATACCATCAGCCAAAGCCTAATAACACTAAGAAACAGCTAACTTAGAGCCTTAAAACACAAGAAAGCTACAAAATAGGCAAACGGTATAAGCAGCAAAAATAATGACTGTACGAAGCAAACGCAACAAACAGAAACAACCCCCCCCCCCGGCCCCCAAGGCCTCCACTAAATCAAGCCCGACAAAAGCATTCTAGAGTAGCTCAAGACGAGCTAACCAATTGAGAAAACAAACTAACTCGAACACGAAAATCAGACCAGAAGCATACAAGTAGAAGTCTACAACTCCAACCATGGCAGAAATAATCAAACAATCAAAAGAATACCTTATTCATCCTAACATTCCACAAAGTAGAACATGATCACAAGGGGGGAGAGAGAGAAGGGGGGAAAAAAAAAAAAAAAGAAGAAAACCTAACTGACCTGCTACACTGCTGACAGAACCTCTGCTCCAAACCTCCAACGATGACTTTAGGAGACTTGGAGTGCATCCCACAAACTTTGTGCCTGGAATAATAAGCCTTGGCACCGCTCAGATCCACCTTACACCCCTCAACCTGGCACCTAGGAGGCTGCCCACCTTGCACAACCCCTCTCCCCTTCTTCGTCGGCGCTGCCATCGGCTGCTGAGGAACCGATACCGATGATGACGACGACCCACAACCTGATTTGGCAGGAATTCCAATACCCACATCTTCAAAGTAGATTTTCTTGCCGAATGTTAACCCATTGATAGAATCGGACGAACCAGAAGCCCCAGACAAAGCTACAGAGCTAGTACTCATCTCCATGTGATGTGGGTCTGTCTCTCTCTCTCTCTCTCTCTCTCTCTCTCTCTCTCTCTCTCTCTCTACTCTAAGCTCCTCCTATCCATGTCCGTAAAAGTTGGGTGGGGGCAATAGATAACAAGAGGTATGGATGATGGCTTAAAGATTTAAAAAGGTCTCTGATGGTGAAAAAGGGGACGGTGGGTGTTGCTGGTTACAGCTCCCCGTCTTCTGTGCTTCTGCTGCTGTTGCGGAACTATAAAGCCGACAACTGCCATTTGGCTCATGCCAGCTTGGGTATTAGTACACTCTCAGAGACTCAAAAAAATTTAGAAGAAAGTGAGAGAGTGAATGAGTGCGTGCGTGTGTAATTGTGTATGTTAGTTCCTGTCTTGAGAAATGAGAGAAACAGAGAGAGAAAGAAACCTTGGAGTTGGGTTCAGCACTGTAGAGCTTTTGAAATCTTCTGTTACGGTCATCAAAGTGGGTATCACAGTGTGAACTCATCAACATTTCTCGAGAAAATAAAAGGAAAAGGCAAAGGCACTAAGAGAGAGAGAGAGGAGAGTTATGAGTTTAGTACAGTAGACGGTGAGGGTCTGTGAGAGAATTGGTGTTTTAGTGAAAAAGGGCAAAAAAAGAAGAAAGAATGACTCAAACCACTTTTTGCTTTCCAATTCCATAAATAAGTTCGTTCTTGTTCTGTACCCAAAAAGAAAGAAGAAGACGAAATCTTTGTGTTTTTTAAAAAGAATATGCTTTTTAAATTAAAAAAAATTGAGTTCTTTTGTCCAATTGTTGATATTTTAATTGGGGTGTACAAAATTCAATGGGCACGCTGAAGTGAGTCCTTGGGAAAGATTGACGGCTTCAACATAGCTGAAAAGCCTTTCCTTTTTAAGTACTATTTTTAGGTTCCAAAAATGAATTGGTGGGTTTGGTTTTATATAGCCTTTTTTTAAAGTTTTTAGTACAAAGATGAATTGATGGGCCATATTTGTTAAAAAAGATCAATTTTGCTCTCAAATTTGTGTGGAAATGATCCAAAGATGGAGGATCCAGTGGAAAGGAAGAAGTAATGAAGCTAATGCCTACTTTGTCAAGAAGGTATATATTGAATAGATTTAGATATGGATTGATGTGGTCTTCAGTATGAAACTGTTGATGGAGACACACACTATAAAATCTAAATCAGCATTTAGAATTGGAAGATGGTTTCATATGCCATGGATCATGGATGGGTACCTTTTTCTTTTTTTTTTTCTAGCCTTTTGACTTTTATATTGTTACATAAAAAAATATTTTTTAATATTCTTATGAATAATTTAGGGGTATCAATCGATCGGTTCAATTTCATCCAATTTTGATTGGGTTGAATCAGCTTTTTGACATGTACGAAGTCAAATTTTTTACATGTATTAAGTCAAATTGAAGCCGAATCGTTAAGTTGAAGTTCGATTTCAAACATTTTCAGACTATAATTTAACACCTCTACTTACAAATATTAAGTTTTTGTTCACACAAGGTGAAGAGATAATATTTTCATCAATGGTAATGTGATACTATGATTGGACTTTAGGTTCATTGTTAACTCCCAACTCCTATTATTCATGGTCCGAAATATCCTTCTTTAATTCAATTAGAGGGTCAAATGGGTAGATGAAGAGATTCTCTATTCACCATGGGCGGAGAGAAATTGAGTCCTCTTGGCTATAAAGTTTGGAATCCGATCAGACAAATCGACTTATCGAACTCTAATTCCTTCTTTTTCGAAGCAGAGTGTAGCAGATCGGTGGAATGGAGACTATCTGATTTGAGAGGGGGGGCACTGTTGCATTAACTAGCATGCTCATGTTGTCTGAGGGTAGCAGACGTGAGAAAATTGGTTGCGGTGTGGTTGGCCAGACTTATCGAAGATGCTCCCTCAAACTTTGGTGTCATAGATGTGATCGTAAATGAATCCATTATAGGGTGAAAATGGGAGCAGGACCGGCGACGAAAGGCAACGGTGGGGGTTGGTGGTCCGACGAAGAGTGGAGGAGAGAGAGAGATGAAGAGTAGTCCCAGTGTCACTAATACATTTAGTTTTTAATTCTAATTTTTTATAATAAAACTTTTCATGCACAATCAACATTAAATATAGTCAGATTGGCATAATTACCCATTTGAAATGATATAAACATCTTTTGCCCCCTATTTGATTGAGTTGATAGGAGAATCACTATTGTACAAATGCTTTCCCCATTTTTAATCATAGCCAAACTAATTTCATGACCAATTCTAAAAAATGCACCAGAAGCATAGAATTGACTTGATTCAGGCGATTCAACTCAGAAACAGAATCAGTTGAGACTGGTTTGGATCTCGATTCCCAATTTTATTTTTTTTTCATCGTTGTTCCTTCTTATTATTAGTTAATTAAATCATATGTTAATGGAAATTTCCCATTCACCCACGACAAATGAGGTATTTCTTCATCAGAAGGTTTAATGGGGGTGATGAGGATTATAACGAGGGTAAGGGCATTTTCAAACTTTCATCCTCAAGGATTGAGTATTAATAATTGTCAAATTCCTTTACCCACGATGGAGGAAAACTTTCTTCTTTTAATCTTGACTAAACATTGACGAAAATCCATAATTAAGAGAGTCAACCTATAATATTGTATTTGTTAACTCTTAAACCCCAAAAACTTACGGAATGAATCTTTGTTTAAATTAGCTGGCTAACATCTTTGGTAGGTTCCTTACAATAGCTTCGTGTGATAGAAGATAATATTTTGGATATATTAAGAACAACTACCTAACACAATTGATGGAGTGTGGTGTGGTGTATAAAAGCCCATTCAACTAGGAGGTCTTAGGTTCTTAGGTCTAAAATATATTTTGAAAAGAAAAAAATAAAAAACAGGGGAAAAAATTGGGTTCTAGTCTTCTAGACAACAAGGGCTCTCAAGGCTAGGAGTGTCAATTCCAAACCCACACCGATAGGCCTGATCGAGCCTAATAACAAAAAACCAAAACCAGCCCAACCCAGCCCATTTATTAAATGTGTTGGGTTCAAACCCAACTTAATTAACATTTGATCATTCTCGGTGCAAGGATGCTACCCAACGGGCGGCCGACATGTTTAAAACACGTTTAGAGTTTGTTTACACAGCCCGTTTAAAGTTAAACATGTCAATAGCTAGGGTTTATGGCCCATTTAACCCAATTATTAGAAGCCCGGTTGAAGCCCAAAAACCGACCAACTGTTTATAAACCGTACCATATCTGTCATATGCAAGCCCGAGTCTCGACTGCATATTCGGGCGGGCACGATGTAAGGCCAAAATATGGTGAAGACCGGATAGGCCAGACTGGGTCCGACCGACTGACACCCCTATTAGTCATGAGTCATGGCTCCCACCGGTGTAGATGCCACGCAGCATGAGATAGCTCCCACTCCCTTCCAAAAAGGCCATCATTGAACAATTCGATTTCTCATCCCTTCATGGGTGGGAAAAACTGCAGGTGTCCTAGCGATCCCAGCCTCTCCCTTTCATAGATGATTGGACTATAAAGCTGATGGGGTTAAAAGTGGAAAGGGACAAATGAGAAGATGTGACGTTGGGCCCCACTGAGGCTTCGCGGGTGGATGATAAGCATCTCGGCACTTGGATGGAGTAGTGACGTGTCATACGTTGGCGATGTAAAATTGCAGAACTGCTCTGATGTGGGGGCCGTAGGGGTCATTCAATAAAGAGACACCTGTCTGAGTCTGAGTATATGCCATTTACGTACAATAATAATCCACTGTCCACAACACTACAAGAGACCAAACATCGTTGTGGACCCTCTTCCCTCTCCATTATTACTTTCTGTGGCCAGTGATTTGGCACGTACATGCGCAGGTGTTCTCATGTTTTGAACTGTAGATAAAGAATCCAAGCTATCATTTTCGTGGAATCTTCAGTTAATCATGTTAGTTGGGTTTTTTTTTTTTTTTTTTTTTTTGGGTGGTGGGGGGATCCGACTCGTCTCCAGGGAGCCCAGCACCCAGGAAGTACCCAAGGGCATCCAAGGGTTGGGTTGTTCCACACATATCTCGGTGCATGCTTAGGGATGTGTGCGGTACAGCCCAACAGCTGGATGCACCCTAAGCGTGCTGAGCTCCCTGGAGAGGAGCTCAATTCGAACCTTGGGTAGGGTAACATTAGTTGAATTCTAAACAAGGTTCAAGTAAGCGGAATCAGCAATAGGATTGACCTCAACTGACTTTGATTTTGATTCAATTGGATTGGTCAAAATTGATTGGGGATTGATTAGAATCAACTTGAAACATAGGAATCCAATATGAATTGACTGATATTTGAATAAATAAGAATTGGGATCAGAGTCGGTTTGATTCTGATTAAAATCGGTTAATTTGGCGGATCTGATTCCAAATTTTAAAACCCTAGTTCTAATATGACATCAACCATTCAAAGTTTAATGTTGAGCAAAGTTTGGTACCATGAAATAAGGGTGTTAATAGAAGGTAGCTAACATAGCAATTTTTTAGAGAAACCCTAGGTCCATCGCTTTGCATCTGCAACCCCTCCTTGCCACCTCCCGTTCATGGTTGCCAAGCCAAGATGTAACCCTTCCGCCTCAGTGGCGTGAAATCCCTCCACCGCAGTGGCGTGTTCGCTTCCGCCGTAGTGGCGTGCTTCCCTCTTTCCCTCTTTTCCTCATCCCCTCTCTTTCCTTCCCTGTAGTTTTCTCGATCTTCTTCTTTCTTAGTCATGTGCTGTAGATCTCATAACTGATTTTTGTATTACTTCAGTTCTGTTGTCCCCAAACCTTCGATTTAGTGCACCGTTCCTTACCGCCCTCTTCCCACTTTGGCTCCCATCTCCCTCCATCTACACTTGAAGCTCTTCATCTCCGCTTTGAGGTTTATTGGGGTTTCTTGCTGTTGTTGGCAAACAACCTTCCTTTTGGCGATGGGGATGGCTCAGTCCTGCAAGGCTAAGTTTAAAGAAAGAAATGGACTGCTCGATCTGGTCTCTTGTGGGGTGTTGATGAATGGTGGGCCTACTCTGTGGGCGATGCTGATCTGTGAGATCTCGAAGTCTCAAACCCGCGAGCAGAAGGAGAAGGCAATGGTACAACAGGGGTTCATACCCACTGTCGCTGCCGGCAGCTATACCCTTACCCCTTTGAAGCCCCCTGTTTCTGTGTGGATTGTTGGGTTTCTTTGCCATTACCGGCATTCAACCTCTTTTGTTGTGTCCCAAATACAGGTTTTGATCTTTGTTTTCTTTTTTGCAGGTTACGCCAGTTCTGGCATTGGTGTCGCCATGGAAATGGTCAGCTCCGTTACCCCTCTCGCCATTCAGATCTTGTGGCCCTGTCATCTTTCACCGAAGCTCCTCTCGGCGCGGCAGCGTGCTGGCTCGCGTGGGTATGATGGTGCTGATCTTTTCGACACTTATGGGGTCCTTTGTATTGGCACGAAAGTGCATGCGCGTAACAGTTGCTGTGTTGACAACACTTTATCTGGGGCAATGGCTTTCACCCATCCCCTTTTTCGGATGACTCAGTCTATAGCATGCGAGACCGGGTCGCTTTCCGCTCCGTCGGTTTGGGTTCTGTATACCCAAACCTTCTGTTGGTCATGCTACTTATCTTTTTTTAGTATCTTTGTATGTATTCTATTTTTCTATTTGCGTTGGGCGCGCGTGAATGAATAGCCCTGTTATCTACCAAAAATAAATAAAAATAAGGGTGTTAATTGCTTTAGTTTCAATTTGATTCAAGATATAATATGTCTAAATTAAAACTAAACCGAAATTGAATCAATTCCGTTTTATTCAATTCCTATTCGGTTTCATTTAATTCGCACTTGATAATTTGGTTTAACTTATTAGGTTTTATTTGATTTACTTCTTTGGTTCGTATGAGACTTGAAAATATTTCATACCGATCTTCAAGAAACAATTCATGAAAGAAAACAAAAAACAAGTAGAAATGCAAAACTATAGAAGATATGTGAGGAGAGTTCATGGTCAAAGACAGACAAAAGTAACAAAGTGAAAACTAAAATCTTAGAATTCATGTTCTAGCCTTTTAAGGTTTAGTATGATTTTGATTCTGCTCGGTTCATATTTGATTTATATGGGTCACACTTCATTCAATTCGGTTCATTTCAAACAAGTAATTTTTAGCCTGAAACCAATTGATACCTGTAAGTACCGTGGTCCTCGGGACGAGAGTTCCTCAGCCTTTTGGCGACAAGGATTGACTTCAATGAATAACGGCGTATCGTTCCGATATATCATCATGGGGATTAGGATTATGCTTTATAAAGAAATGGAGTCGCCACCTAGGATTAGGGCCTAGGACCCAATGGGTGTAGCCCCATCCGAGGTTAACGGAAAGGGCTACGTGATTCCATATGGTCTGATCAGACATTCATGGTAAGTAGTCAGGTTACGAGGGGGGAAGATGTTAGGCACCCACCTCGTCCGGATAAACCGGTCTTTCTACTAGATGCTGATTTTCGAATATTCTCCCTTGATAATATATCTTATACTAACATGTAAGGCTAAGTTATGATGCACTAATCTTGACAAAGAAAGAAAAAATCATTTATTATGTACACTAAACGAGTTGCTTTAATTGTCTACATTATGCCAAAAATAATGAGAGGGAAAGAGATAGATACCTGTCTAGAAATGCAAGAAATAAATGAAAGCGTACCGAGGGCGAAATATGTGATGTCCCACGGCTCAGGTGGAGACGGACGATCACCTTGTCTCTCTCTTGTCAGACAGAATGAGGCTATACGAGATGAGTTTTGTCACTCAGACTTCGGGCAGAGTAATGGCTATATAAGAGATTCTCGTTATCTATATACAGACAGAATAACGGTTGTGAAGGGGGTTTTTCGTTATTCGTACACTGACAGGATAACAATACCTAAGAGCATAATCACTCTATGTTTGGATGGGTAACCGAAGGATCTACCCAGGTCGAAGAACTCCACTCACTCACATACTCATGAGGAAAAGACGGGAGAAAAGATGGTGAAAAGGGGGCAAAACAAGCCCTAGAGGGTCTCCTTACCCGAGAAAAGCTTGAGAAATGAGGAGGGGGGACCCTCACCCTTGGTCGGATAAGCCCTCCACGGCGCCGTGGGTGACATCAGCAGGATGATGTCACACCCCTTCATGGCATCGTAGAAATCAAGTACACGTCCCCACGATGCCGTGGGAAGGAGCCCACGGCGCCGTGGGGGCGCAATACCACTTTTCCTTAGCGGGACCGCCGTGGTGGGGGAGGGTGAGCAGTACCTCCTTCAGCGTTTAGTAAAAGGGTCTGATAAGCCATTTTAGGGATGTTTAGGGTGATTTGGTTCAGATGTAGGGACAAGAGTCCTTTTTGAGAGAGATACCGATGTTTGTCCGTGTCCTGTTGTCATCATCGTCGGGGGGTGACAAAATTCAGTGTCTACAACACCCATACCATGGAAGGATTTTTTGAGTTTATTTTTAATGGATGAGAAATTCTCTTAAAAATAAAGGCGAATATAGGTATTCTAACTACATGCTTCATAATATATGAGGATCTTCTCTTTGATTCTTTGACAATCCAAGATTTTCATATATAATTGATTTTATTTTATAAATAAATTTAAGTTTGAAGCATTATTTTGACACTATACAAGGCTTGATGAAATTTTAAATTAATCTATCACAAGTTCACAACAAATCCAATATTGGATGTTACATAACTATATTAGTATGGAATGGCTTTTGATGTTGAAAGCTCATGTCTTCTATCTTTATTTTTTATTTTAAATATAAATCGTATAAATTTATCGTTTGAAGATATTTTGGGCATTTCGTAGTATGAGAAGACTAACTACTCCATTTACATGGTTTATTACACACATATTCCTCTCCCCAATTCAATAGTTGCATGCCCTAATTATTTATTTGTAAAATCTCTTGTCATTTATAAACTATTTTTCTTTTGAGAAGGAAAAGGAGGAAATTACTAATTGTCAGTTTGTCACTTCTCAATAATTATTCTTTTGCCATTAACTTAAAAAGTACCTTACCCTGTATTGTTAATAGTTTAATTATTTTAATATAGAATTAGGGTGTGGTTTCTAGGTAGGTGTGTCCATAATATAATCATGAAAACACAATACCAACTGCATGGTAAGTCGAATGAGTCTAAGTTTTTTTTTTTGGACAGAATCAAAAAATTTTTGGTTCAAACAGAATCCTTCAAATATTCAAATGGTTAAATAAAGCTTTGTAAATCCAAAGAAAACTTTTCATAACGAAAGTACGAATGAACCAATAAACTATCGGTTCTAAATTGGGGCATGGGACGGGGCATCATACAAGAGGGGCAAGGGAGTCATTTTAAAGGGTGGAAGAAAGAGTTAGACACAACAAACATTAGCTTATGGTATACCGGTGATGTATCCAACGCTTTTCCTTATTCTAAATACACTTATAGATGTGTCATTTAGACAGTCCCTTCATATTTAGTCATTTACACATGCCACTAATGTCTGAACTTGTAATTCACCATATGCCCAAATAAAAACAATTTACATTCTAGGGCAACTAGATTTGGCTGATAATGTCCTTACCCAAAAAAAAACCGAAAACAGATTGGGCTGGTAATGCATATCTTTTATTCTAAATTAAAATTGTTTTCATTTTGGATTTTTCCAGCTAGACATTTACTAAGCATGAGGTTGAGGTGCATATTGAAATCATTTATTTTTCATCACAAAATAAGCATTTGTAGAACTTATCCTTGTTCAATTTCATTTAATATGAGATTGCCTATAAATAACCTAATATTATCATTTACATAGCATGGAAGTCTATGGATGTAGGTTATGTAAGACGATATTGAGCCATGGGAGGAAACCAATAAAAAGGTAAACATACGTTGACTACGAATTATTGATTATGTATTATAGTTTTTAAATTGATTATGTATTATAGTTTTTACCGATTAAGTTCAATTTTAGTGATCGTATTGTATTTGTCAATGTGTTTTATTTTAGGAGTATTTCTTGAAAAAAACCAAAAGAGAATTGATAGCTAATCTCTACCAACAGATGGTTGCTTGTTTGTTTGTTTTTTCCCCTCCCCATTCTGTTAAATTTTTAGTTTAAAATCAACTTAGAGCGAACATTAAGGGGAAAAAAAAAAAAAAGCCTTGAAATCTAATAGATTCCATTGGTGGGAAATTTTTTTTCTCTATTATCATTGGTATTTTATAAATGGAAAAAAGTTCCCCCCGTGGGACGCAGGGCCATGCCCATGCACAGTAGACGGTGGAATGACCGCCATGCCCCCCATGGCGAAAATTTCGTCCCCTATTGTGCCATTGCATGCGGCGTGGCCCTTGCGTCTCACGTAGAAAACAACGTCCCTTTATTAATATAAGCAATTGATAAAATTTTGAGAAAGGAAAATAAACAAAGGACCAAGTTTCCCTCCACCCACGGTAAATGAAATCCCATTCACCAAGGGGCGGAAGAGGATGGGAATGAGTATCGATAGCATATTTTAGTACATACTAAAACCCTAGGAGAGTTTATGAACCCTAGGATGGTGGGTGAACCATACTCTATGGATGGAGGAAAACTTCGTCCATATATAAACAAATGTTATACACTTAACAAATAAAAGAGAACTGAATTTGTGATTGTAAGCACCGAGTATGTTGAAGACCACATGCCATGTGTATCATGATTGTTGATATTTAAAATGGATTGAAGTTAAGAAAGATTATAACCAAATTTTGGTTAGAATAACAACACAACGTATAACTTTTCACTCAAAAATTGGTGATAGTTTTTTAATGACGAAACAAAGAGCATACGAGATATATAATCTTATAAAACTACAAATCTTTGAGACCATTATCTGGTTCCTCCCATAAAACACTCTTGCTTATTTTTATAGTTATTGATTTTGAATTCCAAATTCCTTTGAGTTATTGGTGTTCTCTAGTCATCGATGTATAGTTAGCAATTTTCATTGCAATACAAAATAGCAGCATTCATAAGATCATTTTATTTTGTACCAATTTTTTTTATATGTGTTTGATAAATATTTCACAAAATCTGGTTGGTGCCCACTCAAAGCACATCAAAATAATGAATTTGAAGTATGTTGGACCTTCTTACCCAAAAAAGAAGTATATTGGTGTTGCGTGTGGAAACCTCCGATGCTTGGTTCGTCCACGGATGAGTCTGCAAAGACCAAGTGATGAGCACAAGAGAATCGATGTGGCTCCGGCCTAGGACTCTCCGATGCTAAAGTTAGATCACCCAGTGCAACATCGTAACAGTTAGTAAAAGTGAGATGAGCAATAAAGTTCCGTACCTTAGTATTTATAGAGGGAGATGAGGCGATTGGAGGAGTCCTAGTATGGTAAGAGTCCTTGTTTGGTAAGGCTCTTCCCCTCGGAGCGGAGTGGAGTAGAGAGTTTCTTTCGGGGTCGGGCTCTTGTTAAGGTAAGAGTCCTAATGGGAGCGTGATTCGGTATCGTGATGAGATCATGACTCGATTCTTATCCCGTGATTCTCGGGTGATGCTGATGTGGCACCGTGATCTCCGGTGGGGAGTTATGGTAGCCTTTGTGGAGAGCTCGGCTTAGGAGCTCGGCCTCGGCCTATAAGACCTGAGGGTCATTATTAGTTGTGTGAGCTTGGCCGCGCTATGGTGCTCCAATCGAGGCCGACCTGCGTAGGCTCGGACCATGGGGTCGGGGGGCGTGCAGCTCAGCCGTGATGGGGGATCTTTGGGTAGGTACTGAGCTGCCGTGTCGTGCGGCCAGAGATCAGCCGAAGAGTTGGGCCTACTAGGTCGGCCTCGTCGGACCCGTACGAGTTCGGCTCAGCGTCCTGTTGACTTGGATGTGTCCGACGAGCTCGGCCAAGCAGTAAGGTTTGTCGAAGATCGGGTCGGCCCGGTCTTCCGCTGAGCTCGGTTCTGTTCTTGGAATGACCTCAGCTCGGCCATGTGGCAGCTTCTGATTGGTGGGTTGTTTTATGCCTTATCAATTGGACACTTTTATGGTCTAAAAATCATGGTGGAAATGTAATTAGTATTAACAATAAATAATTTTAACAAATGGGGATGATCTTATCTTGGCCCCGTCGGATATAGATTTTACAGGATGCCGATGTAAATCTCATATGAAGCTCATTTAGAAGGACCTTAGCAGAGTATGGTTGAGAGACAACATATAACGGAAATCAAAGAAAAAGTGGGAGATTGATTTATCTAAAGTGAACATAAGATAAGTTATAACTCGATCATGGACTTACGGTATTGTCTATTGAGGGATCTATGCTTGCCTATTCTATGATTGCCTATTATTATGAAGATATTGGATCGGGAAGAAGATGATATCGCAACAATAGCTGAAATTGCTCGTCTTCGGGCAACATTTCTTGTTGGGTAATTGTATTACAATTCCTTACAAATAATTGAAACAACACGAATTGCAATACAATAGATTAAGCAGTAGAAACTAGGCTTGACCTTTGGCTGAAATGAGAAGACCAAAGCTTGAATTTGATGTAGAACCACACCCGCAACAACTTGAACAAGCTTGAGGTTGAGTCACACTTGTGGTGCGGCCTTTAAGGTAATTGATGCCTTCTACTGCCAAGGAGTGTTCTGCACCACTACCCCAAGAAAAAACAACCTCCAACTAGGAGATGAAGCAGTCTTTTTAGTCTCTTGAAGGAGCCAAGAGCTTCAACACAGCAACACTCTAACACACTTAGAAGAAAAGAGAGAGAGAGAGAGAATAATACTCCTAGTGATTGCTAAGTATGGGCATGAACATGTATCCAAAGATGTCTCTTACAAAGCAATTGGTTGGGTTTATATAGGCCCAAGACCAATCCTTGCATTCCCTTGGAATTCTCAAGAATAACCATCCACTTATGACCAAATTGAAGAATAAGATTTATGGGCATGAATATGGACATGAATTGGAGGTTAATTCCAAATTCATGGTCATTCCCCACTAAGGGTCATGAATGACCTTAAAATTCATTCATTCTCCACTAAGACCATAAAGGCCTTAAAACCCCATAAAATGGTCATTCTCCACTAAGGACCATAAAGGCCTTAATACCCATAAAGGGAGAGACATCACCTATGGCCATGAATTGAGAAATCAATCTCATTCAATATCCTTGACCCACATTCCCACTCATGATAGTGACCATGAATAGACTTTAGGGTACCCATAGAATGTTACAACATTTGGAATTACTTCTTTGATCACATGGGTCCCACACCATAACAAAGCAATCAAAAAATTTTGAAACTTAAAATAAAATAAAATATATTTTAAATCTAACAATCCCCCACAAGTTTCAAAACGACCACGAGACACACATCTTTGTGTGAATTAGACACTATAGGACACATCGTTGTAGGTGTCTTTGGACTTGAACCTACACTAGGTCTAATGAACCGCGCTACAGAGTAGAGGTGGAGTCAGACTCCTTGAACCTTTTCTCATTGGTGTAGCTGACCGTCCCATCAACCATATCCCATAGGTCGACTCTTATGCTACCCATCATAAAATCACTTTGGACTTTTGAACCGACCATATCCCTTATCTTGAACTCGTGAATGTTTTAGAGAACTCGCCTATAAGTTCTCATCGGCGGCGGCCACACCCCCTACATTCACTTAGGTTAGTCCCTTGTGTGCACCACAACTGACACACCCCCACATTTCCTGGGATTAGACTAATTAAGAGCTTTACCGCTCAACCTCTTTCTTTGTGGTAGTACTACTTTCACCATCTACAGCTTGGAATGAATATTTATACAAGTAGTAGTACAAAACCGATCAACCAGTGATTTCGTTTGTACCCCTTGAACCTAATTCAGGCATTTAGCCTCTTCACATAGGTAGGGTGTCCATCACATGACCTATGGATTAGGCATTAACCCTATTCCTGTAGATGCATTACACAAGTTCTTGACAGACATAGGCTTTGTGAACATGTCAGCTTCGTTACTTTCTGACTTCACATAATCGATAGCTATCATTCCTTCATCTATGTACTGTCTCACAAGGTTGTGTCTGAGGCGTATGTGCCTCCTCTTACCATTGTATATCCGGTTCTTGGCTAGATGTATAACCGCTTGGTTATCACAATGTAGTGATACCGATGGCACCGGTTTTTGCCACAATGGAATACCCGTCATTAAATTTCTAAGTCATTCGGCTTCCGTTCCTGCCTTTTCCAAGGCTATGAACTCAGCTTCCATGGTAGAGCCTGTCCCACAAGATTGCTTTGTGGACTTCCATGAGATTGCACCGCCTGCTAGTGTAAACACATATCCACTAGTAACTAAGGACTCGTTTGTATCCGAAATCCAATTTGCATCACAATACCCTTCCAAAACTATTGGTTTACCACTATAGTGTAAACTATAGTTTATAGTGCTTTTAGGTACCTTAATAACCTATCAAGCTGGCTCCAATGTTCCTTACTTGGATTGTGAGTATGTTGACTCAACTTTCCTACCGCAAGGGCAATATCGGAGACGTGCACAATTCATTAGATATGTGACCGAACCAATAATTTGAGCATATCTTTTTTGATTTACTGGTTCACCTAGGTTCTTTTTCAAGTGACACCCCATATCAAAAGGTGTTTTAACCGCTGAAACTTCAGGGTACCCATACCTTTTAAGTATATTTTCTGCATATCGGGCTTGGGATAATGAAATATGATTTTCTTGCTTGGTGATTTTGATCCCAAGGATCATATCAGCCTCTCCTAAGTCTTTTGTGTCTAAACTAGACATCAAAAGTTTCTTAGCTTGATTAATCATTTCCAAGTTTGTTCCTATTATGAGCATATCATCTACATATAGTAGTATGAATACACCCCTACCACCATGAAACCTGCTATATAAGCATCTTTCAGCGTCATTTACAACGAATCCATTTGAAATTAGAACCTTGTCCAATTTTTCATGCCATTGCTTCGGTGCTTGCTTCAATCCATATAAGGATTTCCGAAGTTTGCAAACCTTTCGCTCTTGGCCAATTACAACACAACCTTCTGGTTGCTTTATGTAAATTTCCTCCTCTAAGTCCCCATTAAGAAATGCCGTTTTCACATCCATTTGATGGATGATCAGGTTATATATTGACGTCATTGCCAACATAACCCTTATCATGGCAATTCTAGACACCGGGGCAAATGTGTCAAAGTAATCAATATTAGGCTTTTGCCTAAAACCTTTGACAACAAGTCTGGCCTTGAAACGATCAAGTGACCCATCACTTTTTAATTTATTTCGAAATATCCACTTGGTTTCCAAAGTTTTGGAGCCGAATGGTAAATCCACCAATTCCCAAGTGTTATTCGCCAAGATTGAATCTAGTTCACTCTTGATTGCCTCTTTCCAAAAGACGGCATCCAGTGATGTAATAGCTTCTTTGTATGTAAGAGGATCCTTGTCTACTAAATAGACAAGCCACTCATCATCTGTATATTTGGGTCTTTTGAGTCGCTTGCTCATCCTAGGCCGACTTTCGTCATCATTACTCAATTCTTGATTGGTAACCCTTTCATTTGACTCCATTTCCCCATTAGTCAATTGACTATCCTTACTTATAGGTAATATGAACTTAAAGGGAAATAAATTTTCAAAAAACTCAACGTCTCTTGATTCTATGATGCTATTTGGTTCAATAACATCATCCATAGTTTTGATCACCATGAACCGGTATGCCGTACTATTTGTAGCATAGCCCAAAAACACACAATCACATGTTTTTTGTCCCAATTTTCTTTTCTTGGAATCCGGTAACAACACCTTAGCCAAACAATCCCAAACCCGTAGATGTTTTAGACTTGGTTTCCTACCAAACCATTTCTCAAATGGAACCATACCAGTCTTGCTATGTGGGATTCTATTTGATAGATAACATGCTGATAGCATGGCTTCCCCCCACATATCAAGTGGTACACCTGAACTCAATAACATAGAGTTCATCATCTCTTTAAGAGACCTATTTTTCCTTTCGGCAACCCCATTTGATTCCGGTTGGTATGGAGCGGTTGTTTCATGGATAATTCCATTTTCCTCACAAAACTTATCAAGGTTAAAGTACTCAGCCCCTCTATCAGTTCTAAGTCTCTTAACCTTCTTACCAAGTTGATTTTCAACTTTCATTTTGTAAGATATGAACGCCTTTCTGGCCTCATCCTTTGATTTGAGTAAATACACCATGGTATATCTAGAGTGGTCATCTATGAAAGTTATGACATAGTTGTTTCCTCCCCTAGACTCATATGACTTGTAGTCACATAAGTCACTATGGATTAATTCCAAGAGATTACTCTTCCTATCCATAGTCTTGTGAGTTTTTTTGGTTAACTTTGCCTCTACACAAGTTATGCACTTGTTTACAGGGGATTCCACCTTATCGGTGATCATGCCTAACTTACATAGTTTGGTGATATATTTCACACTACTATGACCCAACCTACCATGCCACAAATCAAAAAAGTTAGAAGAGACAATCATGTAAGCAGAAGAAGTACTAGTTTTTTTAATTATAATATTTTCAACACTTAGTACAAACAACCCCTCACTAAGGTGTCCCTTTCCCACAAAAACATTGTTTTTAGTGATAACCGCCTTATCACTTTCAAAAGCCAATTTCATTCCTACTTTATTAAGCAAAGGAACTGAAATTAAATTGCGCCTAATATCCGGCACATGAAGAACATTGGTGAGAACCATAGTCTTCCCTGAAGTGAGTTTCAAAGTCACTTTTCCTTTTCCCATAACAGGAGCACTTTGGGAATTCCCCATAAATACCTTTTCATCATCTGTATTCATGGAATAAGAGAAAAACATCTTCAGATCACCACAAATATGTCTTGTGGCACCGGTATCCAATACCCAATCTTTTGATTTTTCAATCAAATTTGATTCCGTGACCATAGCAATAAAGACGTTGTCTTCAACTAGGTTCACCTTTTCAGAATTTTTCTTCCTGAACCGACAATCTTTTTTGAAGTGTCCTAGCTTACCACACACAAAACAAGTAAGTTTCTTCTTCTTGAAAGAAGGCTCATCATTGTCTTGACGATTCTTCCTTTTCTTGTTTTGTTTGTTGGTCTCTACCAAGTTCGCTATTAGACGTCTTTCCCCAAGGTCTTTTTCATCCTTGTCCTTGTGCCGGTTCTTCTCCTCAATTTTGATCCTTACAATCAATTGGTCTAGAGTCAACTCCGTCTTCTTATGTTTCATAGACGCCTTAAATGCATCCCAAGAAGATGGAAGCTTTTCAATCAAGGCACCGGTCACAAATTCTTCCGATAGAACCATCTTTTACTTTGCTAGCTTTCCAACCAAAATTTGAAATTGATCAATTTGGCTTGAGACGGTGTCACTATTTTTCATAGCAAAGCTTAGAAAGTTAGCCACCAAGTACTTCCTTGAACCAGCATCCTCAAGAGAGTACTTTTTTACCAACGCATTCCAAATCGAGCATGCATACTCCAAAGAACTATACACATGGTATAGGTCATTTGATAATGCATTCAAAATTCGATTCTTGCACTGGTAATCCGCTTGAATCCAAGCCACCCTTTTGCCCTCCTTTTCAGGATCATTATTTTTTTCCGGCATGGGTTCAGTCAAGGCAAATACCACCCCAATTTGGGCTAATGCAAACAACATCATTTGCCTCCATCGTTTGAAGTTTTGACCTCCAAACTGTTCGATCTTGTCAAATTCAGAGATAATCCTCATCTTACCCAAATTCGGGATAAGCTCCGTCACCGACGGGATAACATTGGTGGGAATTGAGTCAACGGTAGAAAAAAGAGGAATCTCCTTACCATTGCGGCTAATAGGAACTCCGCCTTCTTGGTTGTTGATTGCTCCTTCAATACTTGTGTTTGAAGGATTTCCTTCATTGGCAGCTCCATCAGCGGTGTTGTTGTTCGAAGCATCACCCTTGTTGCTTACGTCTCCAAGATCAGCCATGAGATCTTATAATATCAATTACCTTAAACTTGTTGGGTAATTGTATTACAATTCCTTACAAATAACTGAACCATTGCAATACAATAGATTAAGCAGTAGAAACTAGGCTTGACCTTTGGCTGAAATGAGAAGACCAAAGCTTGATTTTGATGTAGAACCACACCCGCAACAACTTGAACAAGCTTGAGGTTGAGTCACACTTATGGTGCTGCCTTTAAGGTAATTGATGCCTCCTACTGCCAAGGAGTGTTCTGCACCACTATCCCAAGAAAAAACAACCTCCAACTAGAAGATGAAGCAGTCCTTCTAGTCCCTTGAAGGAGCCAAGAGCTTCAACACAGCAACCCTCTAACACACTTAGAAGAAAAGAGAGAGAGAGAGAGAATAAAACTCCTAGTGATTGCTAAGTATGGGCATGAACATGTATCCAAAGATGTCTCTTACAAAGCAATTGGTTGGGTTTATATAGGCCCAAGACCAATCCTTGCATTCCCTTGGAATTCTCAAGAATAACCATCCACTTATGACCAAATTGAATAATAAGATTTATGGGCATGAATATGGACATGAATTGGAGGTTAATTCTAAATTCATGGTCATTCCCCACTAAGGGTCATGAATGACCTTAAAATTCATTCATTCTCCACTAAGACCATAAAGGCCTTAAAACCCCATAAAATGGTCATTCTCCACTAAGGACCATAAAGGCCTTAATACCCATAAAGGGAGAGACATCACCTATGGCCATGAATTGAGAAATCAATCTCATTCAATATCCTTGACCCACATTCCCACTCATGATAGTGACCATGAATAGACTTTAGGGTACCTATAGAATGTTACAACATTTGGAATTACTTCTTTGATCACATGGGTCCCACACCATAACAAAGCAATCAAAAAATTTTGAAACTTAAAATAAAATAAAATATATTTTAAATCTAACATTTCTAAAAGAGGTTCTTGTGGAGCAAAATCTTGACCATCCAAATATCACAGAAGTTTGTTGGAGGTTTACAGCTTTGGCATATGCTTCTATGAAAGATACTACTGTGATGTGCCATATGTTGATCTTAGTTTTACTGAAGTCTCATATGCAGTGGTTTGACAGAATTTACGATCATAAATTCCTAGTTTTCTCAAGATCATCGACTAATGTCATGTGAGTAAAAAATGTTGAGATACAAATGCAAAAAAAGCACCTTGACATGGATGAAGTGGTAAGATTCTTAAAAGCAATTGATATGAGTAAGGGAGGAGGCATGATACCTAAAGACCAAGTTCATGGTTGTTTTTATTTTAACAGTGCTCATTGTCCTTGACCCTCCTCTCTTTTTTTCATCCTTTATACATATGTTGGGAAGTTAGCAATGGGGGCAATGGAGCAGTTCTCTTGACTGCAGACTGACTATTCATTAAAGAGTATAAGTTCCTCTAGTAGGTGAACAAATGATCATTGAAATGGTTGATATAATTGCAGTCTATTGAATGTTCCTCCTAGTTTATTTTTCCAAAAAAATATATATATATATGAAATTAATATATGGGCAAGAGAACGCTAACAAGTTGTGTAGCCCCTGCACCAGCACGGGAGCCAATGAGAGTGTGCAAAAGGCATTGATTTGAATGAGATTTTCGATCTCATTGGGGGCTGAGCGATCTTTTCCACGCTCTTGTGTTTGGCTGTAGAGCTACATGATCAATTAGCGTTCTTTTTCCCTTAATATATACTTGAGCAAAACTTGAGTTTATGCTTTAAAACTATTTTTTTCCACATATATTTTCAAAAATGTAAAACAAATAAGTGTCTTTTGTAAGGGTCAATATTAGACACGTATAATATGTGTTTTTCGTATAATTTATTATTGAATCAACATTGCTTTAAATACAAAAAACTATTGCCACAAGAGTGTTACTTTTCCAAACCTCAAAAGAATGTATCCTGCCATGTGAATAGAAGATATTTCCATTCTATCTGTTTTATATAGAGGAAATTGTTTATATTAACCACGAGCCAAATTTCAAAGTCTAATTCAATCAAATACTTCCTTGTATTGGTACCCATTCCAGATATGTTATTGAATGTGTATATACTCTAAACATTACCATGCACTCTCTCATCTTTGAGCGTGAACGAACAATTTAGATAGAAAAAATCATAAAAATGGATGACTCAGATATGCCTTGTGACTTTAAAAACGTTATAAACATTTGTTAAGTAATAAATACACAAAAGCTTTTCTACCAAAAAAAAAAAAAGACCCAAAAAATGTCACTCCTCCTACCCTCTCAAATAATTAAAATAAAAGAATAATAAAAACAGAAACTACAAAAATAATAAAAGAACACTTTTCCTCTTTTGGTGGCATTTTAACTTTTTCAAATTTCATTATTATTAAAAAACAAGGAAAAATTATACTGCTACCCCCTGAGGTTTATATTAAATACAGTGTGATCCCTTATGTTTTAAAATATATATCCTAACCTCCTGAGTTTAGGGTATTTGTTACCCTCAGTCCCATTCCGTGAGAGCATTACCCTTAATTGCTGACATGTTGGTCATTGATGCTTTAAAATGACAAATATACCCTTAATGAGGTGTGAGGTTACCATTTTGCCCATAGGGCAACCCAAACTTCACACCCCCTTCCTCAGGCCATCTTCAAGCCCCTCACCGCTGAGCAGCAAAGCCAACACCACCGACTGTTTAAGGTTCTTGCAGTGGCCTCTCATCATCATCGACGTCTCCATCATGGTTGTGTCACTCGCTGGTTTCACCGGAGCTTGCTACCGCAACATCGTACTTCTCTGGTTTTACCTCTTCACCATGTTTTTCATCATCGCCGCCCTCATCAGTTTCATCATCTTTGCCTATAGCGTAACCAATAAAGGCTTCGGCAGATCCGTTTCGCAACGCTCCTACCTCGACTACTACCTCTCCGACTACTCCGGTTGGCTCAAAGACCAGGTTGTGCAGAACACCTACTGGTCCAAGATCAGCTCCTATGTTAGAGACTCCCATAACTGCTCCTAGATGGGCTTGCATATTAATGGGGTGACTGAGACTGCTGACATGTTCTACTACCTCCGAAAGCTCAACTTTATAAGGGCTTCATAACCACTTTCTCAGAGAGAACAGTTACTAAAGAGATGCTCAGAAGTCACTGGAATTAATTAAAGACATTTTTACAAAAGCAACCAATATATGAAATCCACCAATTAATTACTGCAACTCCCATAGGAAAGAGGGTTACAAGAAGCAAGCAAAAGTAACTATTCTTCCAATAAATGTTCTCCATTAATCTTCCTTTCTTCCCAGTTTCAATTTTCATCCTTAATTTTCAGTTGGGTTTCTTGCTTTTAATGTGAAGTAGCTTTTTAGCTTTTTGGACATTAGAGATAAAACGGGGTTTTTCAAGATTTGGGTAGAATTCATCTTTGAAAGCAAACCATATTAAGAACCCAGAAGAAGATGAGAAGCTCAAATTAAATGAGGAAAACACTCTTATCGTTATCTGTTATAGAGATTGACCCATTCTCTCCCCAATTTTGCAATTTCCCCCCTTTCTGAACCCATACAAGATGTCTATGTCTTGATATCTGCCTCAGGTTCACTCTTGTCTTTGCTTCAAACTTGGCTGAATGGTTGGACCCGTTTCCACTAAAATAAACAAAGCACTTACTTGTAAGCTAAAATTTCTTCAAATTCAGCTACACCCAGGAAAACCCTAGCCGGGTGAGTCTGTAAAGCACCATCCTTTCTCTTCTAGTGCACGCAGAGATTGATTGAAATTGTCGATCGTATGCACTTGGAGTGAGCCTCTGAACCATTTTCAAGAAGTGGAACGAAGGTTGCAGCGGTGGTGGGGCAGTGGTCGAAGAGGAAGAAGAAAGAAGAAGAGGAAGAAAGAGTGATGGGTCCCATTTTTTTATGTTGGAAAAATAAAAAAATTAATAAAGGGTTATTTTAATTGAAGGGCAAAATTGTTATTTAAATTTTATACTTAACACTGTCCACTTAAAGAGATCAAGTGTATATTTTGAAAATACAGGGGTCGCATTGTATTTAATCCAAACCTCAAGGGATGACAGTGTAAATGTCCCAAAAAAAACAAACCCCTCTTAGTCCAGCACTTCAGCCTCATTAGTTACAGGAGTGTCGGCAACTTTTGATCTCCTCACCCTTTGTAAAATTCTATTGAAACTAAAATTGAGAAATAACTGCAAAGCTACATATACATCTCAAATGCGCCCCCCCCCCCCCCCCTCTCGAATTTTTATCACCTGCGGTTCTCCTGTCTGGTACGGTTCTCTAGTGCTTCTTATAAAAGGGGGGGTGGACCCCACCCGGATAGTGTGTTCGGTCAGGAGGTGGAATGGTCATTTCAACCCCCCTATGAGAGGAACCGTACAACCGTACCGGTCAATGAACCTCAGGGGATAAAGGTCCCCCCGGTGAATTTAGAAGTGGATTAATATTTATGATAAATTATATTCTATTTTAAATTTGATGTATTATGGCCCTATCAAACAACAATTTGGATCATCTACTGCCGATCAGCTGCCCGGCAGGACCGTGCTGCCCAGACATGGTGTTGCGTACAATGATCGCCTTACCCCTACCCAAACACCTTGCCTGAGTGAGGGTAAGGTGATCATTGCACGCAACACTGTATCTGAGCAGCATAGTCCTACCGGGGAGCTCGACAGTAGAGGATCTGGATCCATCAAACAAGGGGTTCTTTTGCTGTGAAGGTTTGCCCAAAGAACTAATAGAGCATACACTGAATACAAACCAGGTAAAAAACGAAAATGGAACTGGAAGAACCGAAACCAAACCATGTCAGTTCGGTTTTAGTTTGAAAACAGTCAACACACATGCTCCTATTAGGGATCTTTATCACCTCCAGTTTGCTGACCGGCCCAGTTCCCCAGTTCCTCTAACAAAGGGGGGCTGAAATGACCTCTCTACCCATGCCCAAACACCCTGCCCGGGTGGGGTCCACCATCCCCCTATTAGAGGAACTGGGGAACTGGGCCGGTCAGCAAACTGGAGGTGATAATTTTCCCTCCTATTAGTTTTGGTTTCGACATGTTGTATCCTTTGCCGAACTGAAAAATTGAAATCGAACCAATTGACACTGTTGTTGGGATGGACTTCCTAGTTAAAAAGTACAAAAAATAAAATTACGGAGAGAGTTCTCTGAGCTAGTGATGTGGAGAATCCATCAATCAAGGAATGGGTTAAAGTTTGTCAATATGAGACCGCAGGAGAGAGATAGAGATAGAGATAGGAGCTTGAGGGTGTCAAAATGGAACCAAAATTGATTGTCGGAATCGGAACCGATCATTTACGATTGAATCGAACCGCACCGTATAAAAATGACGTGATTCTAATTTTATAGATTCTATTACCAATTCGGTTTGATTCAAAATCGAAAAACCGTCGGTTAACCAAATAGAAACCAGATAAAAAATCGAGATTATGAATATTCTTATTTGTTTAAGAATGGGGTTAAGCACTCTAAAATATTAGGATTCCTCACTGAGAATTTTTTGAATTTCAGTTTGAGAGCCAAATTCATGAAGGGACGAAAGGTTTTAGTACGAGCATGTCTTAGTGGACTTTGTTAATGAATTGAGTGGGGGTATGGATTGGTGATGTCCTCAAGTTGGCTTCTTTGGCGGTACTTTGCGGCCTTGAGTAATTACTTAAAATTATCATTGCAACTAGCTTGGCTAAGTGAACTTTGCCTGAAGTTAGAAGTGTATGAAACAATATAATTTCTCCCACATAATAAGGATATGGAAAACAAAATTAAAGGGTACAAAGGTGAAACCGATATTACAAAGCGCATGTAAACCAAATAACGCAAACTGATTAGAAACCGCTAAAATCGCACCACGCTAAAATCGCACCATATATAAAACGACATTGTATAATCAAAATGTGTACCGAATTGTAATTGCACCATATACTCAAAACCGCACCGTTTGACAGCTTTAAGGAGTTGCATGGTCGCGTGGTTCCTATTGTGCTGCTTGCGAGGGATACAATCGTACAATAATACCTTTTTCTCTCTCTCTCTCTCTCTCCCCCAAGAAATGACCTCTTTGCCTCCCTATTTTAAGTTGGGAATCATTCCATCACCCCTCATTGGCTCTCCTTGCCCATATACCCTTGGTGGATATAGGGTATCTAAAACCAAAGAATGGAAATTGACCCGGTCTCACATGCCATTGACTGGATCATCCAGACTAGGGGTTGAGTCACAACCATTTTCCTAAATAAAAAGCTATAGACACAGCTAAAATTAAGCGCATGCACATACGTGCTAATAAAGGGGGCCTCATACATGCCGAATGGTCCAATGTCACATTGCACATGTGTGCCGACACGCTGCTACAACCTACTTTCAAACAGATTTGCCAGATCGACTAAAGTCTGCTGGATCGACGAGTGGAGCTTCGAATGACGGCAAGAAGACCACCAGAATCGCTGCCACAACCTACTTTCAAACAGATCTGTAAGGATCTGCTGGATCGGAGAGTGGAGCTTTGTCCGACACCAGTTGTAGCCTAATTAACCCAATTATAACATGTTTAAATACCATTTCTGACCTATTTAAGAACCATTTATAGCCCAATTAGTCAATTAGTCCATTTATATCGTGATTATCCCAATTACCTTGAGCCCGACTGATCGAATAGAAACTTCTCCATACCCTAATACCCTATCATACGAAACCTGATTACCTAAATGGACAAAAATGGTGTTGGATCTTAAATTTGTGGGGTTTGATTAAGCCGATTCAAAATTGACCGGCCCAATCGATTGACACCCCTACTTTTTTTTGGTTGAAGACACCCTTACTTTCAACAGTAGAATAAACAGATTATGTGTAGCCAACATGGAGAAATCCCAAATTAATATTAAGGTTTTTTTTTTTGGGTTGAACATAATATTAAGTAGACTCTGTCATAATCAGGGCTTAAAAATGTGGAATCGGTAATCGAATCGGTCGGAATAGGTTAAAATAGGTCAGAAATCGTCAGAAATCAGATGGAATCAACCGGATTAGTCAATTCTAATTCTGATACGAATTGGTTGATTCAACCAATCCGATTCCCATTTTTTGAAACCCTTGTCGTAATCCCACTAAATCTTCTTTTTTCTTTTTTCCAAACATGCCAACATTCCTATTGGAATCGGTCTGCCATATTAAATCTCAAGAAATTTCAAATCATAAGGGAGGGTGCTCTGCGATCCGTCAAAATTCACTTCTTCCTGTTGAAAGGAGGAGAAAGGGAAATGGCGGCAAAGCAAATGGAAGAGATACAGAAGAAATTGGCAATGCTTAATTACCCAAGAGCAAATGTTCCAGCACAGTCCCTCCTCTTCGCTGGCATGGAGAGATACGCCCTTCTCGAGTGGCTTTTCTTCAGGTTCCCTCTCTTTGATTTTTACGAATTTATTCGTTTTCGTTTAAAATGTATTCTGAAGATTTTATGGGTTTTCACTACGATGATTCATGAAATATACTCTGAAGATTAGAGAGCCCACTAAATGCAAATTCTTGATTATTTTGGTAAATTGTAACTCGTGGAGACATGCATTTGTCGATTGATTGATATGAGATCAGTCCATCTGCTACTTTCTTGTATTGTACTAGTATGCATAAGAACCCCAACAATACTTGGTGCAGAATTTTCTTTTTTGGTTGTGGGGTGGGATTGTATGAGCGGCAGGATTAGTATTTCTAGCAACTATCCAGGAATAAATAGTCTTGCAGAAGAATTAACAGTTTCAAATCAAGCTGTAAAGTTGTCATGGTTGATAACTGAAGTCATCATTATCCAACCACCTGATCAACTGTGCATTGCATCTCCTTCAACCCCAAACTGGTTGTATGAGTCCATCTCTGCTTCTCCCATTACTGTGATCGATTCTCTTCTAGATGCAACAGGTAGCCATTAAGGTTTCTTAAGGCTCATTGTATCTCCTTCCATAATTTCCTGCACAAAAACTGTAACTTGTATTCCCTTTTATAAAGCTTGTGGTTGGAGGATAAAATTTCAATTACATGCCTTTCTTTTTGAAGCAGAATTGATTAAATCCAATTGCCTTTAACATAATTTAATTCAGATAGTCTCGTATCAATTCATCTCAATACCTAAACTGATCTCCCCATTCTCCTCTCCCCCCACCCCCACCCCCACCCCTGCCCCCGCCCCAAAAAGAAAATGAAAAAAAATAAGAGAAACAATTTCATGTACTCCATGTGGAACTCTGCTGATTTCAGCTGCCAGCTGCAGGTATTCTTGCTTAGACTTGCTGGGGACGTTCAACTTTTTGTGATGTGGTTTTGTGTGTGACTTCTGGGTGTAGTTATGTTTCTAAGAGTGTGGATACTTCAACTGTTAAATGTTAGGATATCTGGACTCGGCACACTATAAATCTGCCAACTATCTTTATATGGTCACACATGAAGATTAAATACAACTTTGAAGTAAGTAATAATGTTTATGACTGGTTAAGACTCAATTCTTTGTATGAATAATGAAGTTGAGTTCGTTATTTGTATCCAAGAATAAAAACACTTGTTAACAGACTTATGCAATAGTGATTTGTGAACATGCAATGTCATATTCCTAAAACTTCTACCCTAGTGATATTCTTGAGTTGAAACATTCCCTTATTTACAAAACTCAAGTTTCTCCAACAAGGTCCTATAGGTGAGCCAGTGGTGTTGAAAGGACTTCAACTTGGGGAGGGAGGTGTTTCATATTCTACTTAAATTGTGAAGAAACCTTTGGATGAAACCCATCTCCATTTCTTAATCTTCTTAAGGTCAACAAGAACTCTTATTATTATTATTATTATTATTTACGTTTTTCAATATGTTGTGCCATTCATCTTAGAATTCATAAACTTACTTCGCCTTGTTCTTGTGGGGGTGGGAGGCGTTTCATACTTTGCAGACTGATGCCTAATCTGTCTGGAAGTTTCAGCCATAATTGCCATTAAACTTCCCGTTAAATTTCTAGGCTAACCATTGCAACAGTTTGGAATGTCATTGTTGTTCATGTTTCTGCAGGCTCTTGGGTGATAAGTCACCTTTTTCCCAACAAAACTCTCAAGGCGATGGCATGGATCGTGATGAAGAAACCGGGCGGATCCAGTGTAAGTTTCACTATCTTTCATTTTGATTTCTGAATAGTTCGAAGGAGAAGGCAATCTAGTCATTCTCATGAACGATTTAGGATTTACATGTAAAGGTGTTCATCCCATATGTAACCAAGCCACCAAGGAATTAAATTTTGATAAATCGAAATATTTTGGCAAATCTTTGTCATTTAGGCAGAATCAAGTGAAAAATGAAATCATATATCATTATAAAAGTATGAATTCCACTCTGAGTTTCTTTGGTTTAGTTTTTTTTTTTTTTTTTTTTCGAGAGAGAGAGAGAGAGAGGGACTTCTTTCACCTATGACTCTCTCTCTCTCTCTCTCCTTCTTCTTCCCAAGAGGTATGTCGACATCTTTACAATATGAAGAGTTTCCATACTCTCTTTCTCTCCCCCCATTTATGTTTTAGGTTTTACCTAGAAAGTAGATGAGTTCCCTTCTCAAAGAAGAATCTCTCTCCCTTCTTTGTTCCATTGACATTTAGTGAAGAGTTAAGAAGACGGGGAAGGAGGATACATGTTTCTCTCTCAAATCTGGCACATCTATAATCACCCAAAATTATTCACTGATGAATTGTATATGGGGAGCGTGGTATTTTCACTGTGGGAATGAAGAATTGAAGGAGGTGCCACCCACCATCACACCGTTAGCCAGAGGCATGACACATTGGTTTCTTCAACAATTGCTCTGTTTCAGTCTTTACGGCCATCCAAAGAGACCATTCAAATTTCTATGTATGCTGCAATGCCATTGGCATGGTGATTCCTTACCTTTGATGTTGGATTTCAGGCTTCTTGATCATACATGTTGATCCATTAGAGAAGTAGGAAACTTTTTTTTTGGTGAATAAAAAAATTAATTACCAAAGAAAGCCTGAGGTGGGCAAGAGAGAAATACAAGGGAAAGCGGGGGGGGGGGGGGGGAAACAAGCCACAATCCCATTAGGGAGGGGGCTGTAAAATGGTACAATCAAGGTCCCAGGCACTAACAATATGCCTATTCCTGGGAGAGTCCAACAAAGGCTTGTGGGGGAGGAAGCTCGATTTCGTAGAAACGTCAAAGGAGATGGACTTCCAAATCCAGTCGAAGGATCTAGAGTTGGTAGACCATCTCCGGAGGTTTCTCTCCATCCAAATATGGTAAAGTGTAGCTCTAAAAACTAGCTTCCCTATGGCATCGCATATACAGCCTCCTGGGAAGGATCTGATCATCCAAAGCCACTCTCTAACAAAGGGGAGGGGGCGTCTGCTGCGGGGCCAAATGAACGAAAGGGCTTTTTTCCCAGCAGGTTTGGGCGAAGGGGCAAGCAAAGAAAAGGTGGTCAATGTCTTCAGAACCAGACCAGCACAAGGTACAGGTTGGGGGGGCAGGGATTTTGCAGTGGATGAGAAAGGCTTGGGTGGGAAGGCATTGGTTGAGGGTTCGCCAAACTAAGAAGCTATGGCGAGGGATGTGGCCTTTGAACCAAACCAATTTGTGCCAGGGGACAGTGGGGGCTTGAGGACGGACAAAATTCCAAGCAGAGCTGAAGCTAAAGAGGCCAGTGGATGAAGGGAGCCAAGTAATTTTGTCAGCAGTGGAGGGGGAGGGGGGGGGGGGAAGGGGAGGAGTGAAGGCCAGATCGAGGAGAGGATGGGGATAGGGGGGGACCAAGAGCCAAGGGAGATGATAGAAGAGAGGGGCGGGTCCTTAGGGATACCGGAGGAATAGATAGCTCTGGGACCAAAATGGTTGTAGAGGACTCCAAGCGGGTGCCAAGGATCAAGCCAAATGGAAGTAGAGGAGCCATCAGCAATGCAGAAGGAGATGGCGTGCAGGTGGAGAATCTTGCGCCAGATGTAGGAGGAATGGGGGTGGATGGGAGCGGTCCAGATGGAGTTATTTTTGAGAAGGTGGGAGTAAACCCATTGGACCCAAATGGAATCATGCTTGGAAGAGATTTTCCAGATTAGCTTTAGGATGCCAGCAATATTGGAATCCTGAATACGCCTAATCCCTAGGCCTCCCTCAGCTTTGGGGAGGCAGACAGAGTTCCAACTGATAGGGTGAAGGAATTTGGAAGTTTCCTTTCCTTTCCAGAGGAAAGCGCAGAAGAGTCTTTCCATAGCTAAGGAGGTGGCTTTTGGAATGGCAAAAACTCCACACCAGTAGATGTAAGAGGATTGGAGGACTGATCTGATGCATTCAAGTCTGCCCGCATAGGAGAGGAGCTTGGCTTTCCAAAGTTGGAGACGCTTGCGGATATTGTCAAGCATGGGGGTGTAGTGATGGTTGGAGAGCCTGGCAGGGATGAGAGGGAGGCCAAGGTATTTGACTGGGAGGGTGCCAAGGGAGAAGCCAGTCAAATGGAGCAGTAATGTTATTCAAACCAATTCTCTCTCTCTTTTTGTGGTTGTGTGTGGGTGTTAGGGAATGTTATCATAAAAGCTTTACACAAAATCCATTCGTCACCACTGTTTGTGAAAGAGAATGTTGTTGATGTAGATCGAAGCATGAAGAAGACCAAGACAGAGTCTAACAAAAAAAAAAAAAAAGACCCTGGACTGAGAGAGTCCCCTATCCCCCTTCCATATCCCCATCTTCTTCTTCCGTATCCTTCAACTTAAGGCTCTATCCAAGGTCATACTTGGTAGACCTAGACTTCATGTCCTTTTGCACAACTTCTCCTATGGTCATTTTAGGCCTACCCCTACCTCGTTTAGCTCTTTCAATCAAGATCATATCACTCCTCCTTACTGAGGTGTCCCTAGGCCTTCGTTGGACATGACCATACCACCTCAAACATCTCTCTCAGAGCTTGTCATTGATCGGTGCAACTCCCAAGTCAGCTCTAATACGTTCATTCCTTACTGTATCCTTCATAGTTTTTCCGCACATTCATATTAACATTCTCATCTCAGCTACACATAGCTTCTCAATATGACACTTCTTAACTGCCCAACATTCTGCCCATACATCATAGCTGGTCAGACAACCGTCCTATAGAATTTTCCTTTAAGCTTTAAAGGAATATGTCGGTCACACAGCACTCCGGACGCGCCTCTCTACTTCATCCATCCCACTTTAATTCTATGTGAAACATCATTCTTTGTGTCACCTTCTTTATTTATAATTGACCCCAGGTATCTAAAATAGTCACTTTGTGGTATCTCTCTTTCCTCAATTCGCACCATGTCAGTATCCATCATAGTATGACTAAAATTACACCTCATATACTCCGCCTTTGACCTACTAATCTTAAAGCCTCTTGATTCCAAGGTTGATCTCCATAGCTCTAACTTGGCGTTAATCCCTGCTTTTGTCTCATTCACCAAAACGATGTCATCGGCGAAGAGCATACACAACGGTACCTCGTCTTGAATGCTCTTGGTTAGGTCATCCATGATAAGAGTAAATAGATAAGGGCTTAAGGCTGATCCCTGATGTAGCCCAATTGTAATTGGGAATTCCTTGCCCTGACTTCCCACAAATCTCACACTAGTCACCACGTCCTCATACATATCTTTAATTACATCTACATATTTACTCGACATTCCTCTCGTCATTAGAACATGCCAGATTAAATCTCTAGGGACTCAATCGTAGGCGTCAATAAAGACCATATGGAGATCCGTCTTGCTATCTCTATATCTTTCCATGAGCCTCCTCAATAGGTAGATAGCTTCTGTCGTGGATCTACCTGACATAAATCCAAATTGGTTAATTTAAATTAAAAATAAAATTCAGTTATTCAATTTTGTTCTCCCTTATTTTATTGATCCTGCTGCAATCGATCTCCCACTGGTTTTTCCCTGGTTTGAGGTCGAGTTTGCATTAGTTGTCATGAGTTCATGACAAGTTTTACATGAAAAAAACATTAGATTTAGCGACTCCAATGCTTTACAGATTTACAGAAGATCATAGGAGTATGCTCTGTTATTTAACGGATTTCCAAAATAGGGTTCATTGTTCATCCTCTCTATCTCTCTGTGTGTCTTTCTCTGGGTTCATCATTCATCCCCCCTGTCTGTTCTGTTATTTTTTTCTTGTGGGCCTCTTGTGTGCATTGCTGTTTGGATTTTATGGTGCTCTCTTTCTGTCCATGATCAGTGATATTGATTGAAGAAGTGAAAGCAAGATCCATGTCTACCATTTTCATTGTAACCATGTCAGAGGTTAGACTGTTGGAGCACAGGTAGTATCATACACCGGGTTCAGTACCTAATCTGAGTCTATATCGGTAATAGATTTTGGAACATTCTGGTATTGGACACCGGTGCCTGAATAAATACTTGGGAATTAAGATGGTTCAACTCACCCAAGTTTTGAAGAATTAAATATAAGACCAGTTGGGTCATCTGTCAATATTGGTTTGGAAGGGTTTTAGGGTACTGCCCTGGACCTGTACAATGGTTTGATATTTGATGGATATGGGTGCAATTCTATGTTTGGTCTTCAGTAGTAGATTTTGGGAATTGAGATAGGTTCTCAAGTTTTTGTAAATTAGTAGCTGTGTTCATTCAATTGTCATGGAGTTCTCTGTCTTCAAAGAAAGGTGATGTGTGCGATACATTACCTCTAACTAGATATAGTAACATGGGGGTGATTGAATGCCTGCCACTACCATTCTCATTGTGTTGGATATGGAGTAGGCTTTTATAGTTACAGAGAATAAATAGGTTTAGATATGATAAACTGGTGACAGGTTTGGATTGACATCATGTTTTATAAATATCTACCCGACTGGTTGTTATACCCATGTTGCCTATTTTTCTGGTCTTCTGCAATAGGCCTTTTAAGTGGTCAACCTACCTTAATTACTTTATTACCCATTATAAAAGGGGGGAAAACTAAAAGATTTCCTCTACATTTTTACTAGGTAATCATAATAAAAAAGAATAAAGAAAGAGGTGAAAGTTTTTATTCACCGTGGGTGATGAGAATCTAGCAATTGGGGTGTTGTTATTTATTCTGCCCCCTATTGTACGAAGTCCAAAATGCCCTTGACACTGTTCTGGAAGCCCCACCCCACTACCAAAAATCGTGGAATAAGTATTAATAAGTGAATGGGGATATTAAAGTGAGATGGAAAAACTATTTCTACAGCTTACTAACTGAAAATAATACAATTAATAGTGTTTTAGAACGTTGCAATAACCATCAAGAAACCATAAGTCATAGATATATATGAGAAATTAGGATGTCTGAAGTAAAGGAAGCTTTAAAGAAGATAAAAAATAGGTAAAGCAATAGGTGTTGATGGTATTCCAATAGAGTTGTGGAAGAGCATAGGAGTCTGTGGAATAACGTGGCTAACTAAGTTGTTAAATAAGATTATGAGCATTAAAAAAATGCCAGATGAATGGAGGAGAAGCATTATGGTTCTGATTTATAAAAATAAAGGTGATATTCAAAGTTGTAATGACTATAGAGGAATAAAATTTTCATACACTCATACTATGAAATTATGGGAGAGAGTAATTGAAAACCCACCTGAGACAAAGCTTATGATAGAGTCCTCAGAGAGTTAATTTATTTAGTGGTTTATAATTTAATGTTTTTTCATTTCTAATGCTTATTTAGGTTTTTTGACTTGAATTATATGTATTCTAGTACTAAAGATTGTATGAGATAGGCCATATCACTGTATATATACAAAGTAGACTACCAAACATAGGTCAAAAGTCAAACTACCATTTTGAGTTAGTTTTAAAAAACTTTAAGTGTTCCATTAGGTTTATAGGGCCTAACATAGGTTATCCTGCAATTTTCAGGACCTGATTAGGTCATATGGCCACCAAAACTAGGGGCGGGAAGAAAAAAAATACACCAACTTGACCGAGATCTCAGATCTCGGCCGAGACGACTCGATTTCGGGTCTGACCGAAACCAGGTCCGAAACCAAGACCTCGAATCTTGGTTATGGACCCATTTTCTTTTTGTGGTTGAATACTTAGATGAGCTATCGGGTCCAAGAAATCCTGCACTTTACAGTTTTACCTCCATTTTATCTCATTATATAGTAGTCTTTTTTGTTCTCTTCTTTTTCATTTGTAAATATTTGAGTCATTGTTGTTTCCCATCTTCCTAGAATTTCTAATTGGTGAATCCTTTCCTCTGTTCATTGGAAGAGCAGATGGGAGGAGAAAATATGGGGTGAACCCGTGAATTCTTGTCTGTACTATAAAAATACTTCATATGTCATCTGGACCATCCATTCAGTGAGCCTGTATGATCAGTTTAATTGGATGATTTTTATCATCTAAAACATATGCTTTCTCTATAGTAATGTTCATTTAAAAGAATGCAAGTGATTCAGACATTCAGTTATGGATCTTCTATATTGGGCACTGGGACCGGTGTATATTGATAAGATTGTTTAACATGTAAAAGGTATACACCTCAACTATAATATGATTAACAATTTTGGGACTTATGACTGCTTGCTAGAATTTGTAAAGCTTTATGTCAGTGTCATGGTTAAGCGTTTTTGTCAACCTTTCCTATTTCTATGTGTATTGGCTCTGTGGTGTTCATCATTTTTTTTAAATTTTTTGGTTTTCTCTTGTCCCAGCTTATCCAAAATTTACTCATTTAAATGGCTAAATATTTGGATGGGATATGGCTTTTTCAAGTTGTGTTGAGAATTGTTTTTTATTTTTATTTTTTAAAACAGAAAGAATTTTCAATGCCTTTTATATTAAGTATCTATCCACCACTTGAACCTCCAGCCAGTTGAAAGAACCACTTGAACTGTTGTGCGTGCTTCTTTCCATTTTATCTTATTGCTTTTGACTCCTTGTTGCAGATTTGGCGGAGATTGTGAAGTTTTTGGGTATTACAACTACTATAGATACTGAAGCTATCCAAGTGAGTTGTCAAGTTTCTTCTGCCATTCCTTCGTTATGGATATCGCTGCATGATGTTTTCATCCCTACTCTAAATTATTTTGTGCATAAATGATGTTCTCATCTCAAAACACAATAAAATTTAGTACTCTTCAAATTTTCAAACTTCATTGAAGTAAGTTAGAATTTGTCAAGAGCTTATTCTAGGACAAGAGATTTCATTTGAATTTAGGGAAAAAAAAAAATTAAAGTGTGAATTATAACTGAGGGTACCCAGTGTTAAAGAAAACTACGTTTAACGTACCTAACATTTTAAAAATTACGTTTGGGGTACTCAAGCAGAAACAGTGTTTAGGAGGTGTTTAGATATGACGATGTAATTACCAAAATGCCCGAAGTTTCTATATCTTTAAAAAGATTCCTATTGGAAGGATATGGTTTAACATCACGTTTTTTTACATTTTTTTAGCCTTTGATTTGGATAATGACCATTCATATAGCATTTTAAATCATGGAAAACATCATTTTATAATATGTTCTAAGATCATACCATCAATAGCTTTCGAAAAAATTTTAATGCGAAGGATGGGATTCAACCCTAATGTTTTAACATTTTTAAATGTTTGATTTAAATCTTGATCGTCCAATTTACATTTTAAATTATGACAAACACACTAGTACAATCCAGTCTAAGATCAAACTGTCATAAAATTCAAAAGGACTCTAATGGAATGATACAATTCAACCATTATTTTAGCATTTTTAAAGAATGTGGTACTAGAGGTGGGGGTACAAAATGTTGTCCGAGTGGTGACGGACAATGACAACTACTTTAAAAAGGCTGGGGAAAAGATTGATGTACTACAATAGGTACCACCCATTTTGGACACCATGTGCAGCCCATTACATTGACCTCACGCTAAAGGATATAGGGAAGAGATCCTTGGTATAGGGTATGGTCGAGAGGGCAAGACAAGTGAAGACATTTGTGTTCAACCATAGACGTGTTTCACAGATGTTGAGGAACAAGTGCGGTGGAGATTTGATGAGGCCTGACATTACTCGGTTCGCCACCAACTACATTACCTTGAAGAACTTTGAGACGAAGATGGTTTGTCTAAGCTCAATGCTTGTTTAAGAGGATTGGTTTTGTTAGAGGGAGTCGGGTTCGTCACAATTAGGGTAACACAGACGACCTGATGCAGATCCATCACCAAATAGGGCTCGTTTCATTAGAAATAAGTTTAGCGTTGGGTTACATACATGTTGGGCCTTTGATCCCATGGGTTTCTAATGTAATAGGCCACTTTTCTGGGCCTAAAATAGGGGTACATAGGTTGCATACGGGATTAGCCCAATACTTAGTTTTTATTGTGTGTTTTTAATTGAGCCGGTTTAGATTGGTTGCATCCAATTGGTTCAATTGGTCTAATTTAAGTGAAGTGATCCTATTGGCTAAGAGGTTCTTATATCCTATTGGCTACTGGGGAATCTTCTTTATTTTAAGTAGTTTAAGTTGTTTTAAGTCATTAGGACTCTATTTTGAGTCTATTTGAGTTTCCTAGTCAGTTGAAGTTGCCTAATAGGTTAGGGATAAGGTTAGGCCATTCCTTTTTAGTGTCTAAGTCTATTTTTTGAGTCTTCTATATAAGTTTGTAAGGGAGGCCAGCATTGTACACGAATTTGATTAATAAAAATTAGCTTTATGCTTGCTGCCTTTGTTGCTGCCTTTGCTCCATCGTGAGTGTGCCTTGTGAGTAATATCAAGGTTGAAGGGATTGGTGGATCTCCAATCGACTCCTTGCATTGTGAAGATCGGGAGGGTTGCTACTTATCTCCTTGCATTGTGAAGATCGGGAGACCCCATTGTTCATCTTCAAAGTTGTTGCCATTGAAGACCTGTAACAAGTAAGAAATTCTGCAACTATTCTTCTTCCTTCTAAAATGTCACATACAAGGTGATTTTCGTGAGAATTATGCCCAGCCAAATCTAACCATTAGAATCTGCTAAAAATTTGATCAAGTCTTTCTCAAACCCTATGAGAGACTCGATTCAAATTTCAGCACCATCCACCCAGCCGATTGTCTGAAATTACAGTTTTACCCCTCTCTCCTACTTCTACTAGGAAACCTCCATAACTCCAAATCTGTCCATCAGTTTCAAACCAAACTTTCAGCATACATCCCTTACATCATTGTTGACACTCGATCCAAGTTTCAGCCCCAAACTCCCACTTTATCCTCTCCATTCCTTCACTCCATTAAAACCCAAAACCTGCAACACAATTCTATCCAGAACTATAGAATTTTAAAACCTTCCCAAATCCTATTATTTTTATACCATATTGACCCCCTAGACCTGCCCATTAATACCCTATAAACCCCTTTCCCAATATCCAACCCTAACCCTAGGAATTGACCAAAATCCTAGTGTTGTCCATTCGAACCAGCAACCCCTTTTGTTATTTGATCCTGTTGTTTGGCTCCTAGTAGGCCTCCTACCTATCTAGGACTACATTACGACCATATAGAATGACCAATTTTGGCAGGACATGAAGAAGGTTGTTCGTATACTAGAGCCAATGGTAAAGGTTTTGAGGATGGTCGACTTTAAGAAGAAGCCTACCTTACTGCACCTGTTTGTAGCCATTGAGATGATGATGGACTCAGTGCAAGCAGCAATAACACGTGGTGGCATGTCGTACTTGAAGATAGTTGAGGATCGTTGGGAGAATTACATAATGCATCCATTTCATAGGACAAGTGAGTTTTATAATTTTATTTTATGCTACTTAAATCAATTTATGTTCCATTAACATCTTCATAAGCATTGATAAGTTCTTTATATCATTCCCAACATATTATCTCAATCCCAAGTATCAATACAAGTTTCGACTTGAGATGGACCAATCACTGATAGATGCAGTGGAAGATGTGGTAGCCAAGTTGGAGCCAAATCCAACTATATAGTCCATTTGCGAGGTGAGACTTGTAGTTTCTTAAGTATTTATAAGGAATGTAATTATTCAATTTCGTATTGATCCGAACATTACCAATGTTTGAAATGAGTATAGATAAAGAATTTCAGGGATGCACTTGGGATTTTCGTTCGTGCAACCATAAAGTCTAGTCGAGAAACCACATCTTCTGGTAGGTCCACTGCATTACTGTCTCCATTCAAGTTATATATGTATGTACCAAGTACAACCACTCAAAATGAATAATCTTAATGCTCTAATGTAGCTGAATGGTGGGTGCTATGTGGTAGTGATGCACCTAAATTGAGGAAGATATAAATTAAGATACTTTCCCAGGCATGTTTCGCCTTTGGATGTGCGTGCAACTAGAGTACATTCTCATTTATCTACTCCAAGAGGCGGGACCGATTGGATCATGCACGGTTGAAGAAGTTGGTGTATGTGGATTATAACATGATATTGAAGATGCAACACATACACATGGACATTGAAAATGATAAAGATCCAATCGAGCTTAACAAGATTTTTTAGGTGGAGTCAGATGATGAGGAGGATTCCTTGTACAAGTGGGTGAGGGATTGAGGTGACCCTATCATGGATCGGCCTAAGGGTAGGACCCGAGATTGCTAGTCAAATGAGTGTTGATGTCGACAAGTTTATGTCATCTGAAGAGGGCCGAGTTCATTTATGGACATCCTGACCTTTTTACTCCTGGGCCAGCCTTCTCTGCAGTGTCAAGCGTGGCCTGGTAGTATGTTCCTTGAGTAGCATTCCTAGGATGCTATTATAGAAGAACTTCAAAACGAAATCACCAAGTTTCCCTTTCCAACCACCCCAAACTTCCTTTGTAGTTCTTTGTGAGGTATCTTGAGTCCTGTATATCAGAGGATCCTGCTGAAGAATCTCAATGGGATCATCATCTGGTACTGGTACTCATGGTGGGGGTGCCCTCACACTCTGTGATCTTTTGAAAGGCAAATTCCCCTGCCTTTGCTTCTTCCTCCTCTCCCTGCAGGTCCCGCCTTTGGTGCAACTGCTCTAGAGCCAGAGGTACCAGCTCCTTTCCCCATCTTTGCAACCTTAACCCTCTCCATCTGATGTGAGACTCGACTCTCGGCCCTAGCCTGTTGGAACTGCCTCCACTCAGCCTATGTCTCGAAACCATCAGGCCCATAATCACTGTCAAAGTCATCAGAGGCAGCCCCTTCTTCTGGGAGTCCGGATCCTCTAGACGTGCCACGTGTATTGTTATACCCTAGTGTAACAGAACAAAAAGCTATTGCGTTTTTTACTGTATTTTTGCATTTTGTTTTTATTTTCTCTTCTCCTCCTCTTCTTCTTCCGTTGAATCGGGGAATCATGCGCACCAATCTGCAACCTACTTTTGCAAAAGGCAGCCATTACGTGCTCGCTTCGGTTGCATAAATTGTCCCTCTCCGCCACCGTTGTAACCTCCCCCGTCCCCCTGCCTCGTGTTCAATCCCCCTACCCTGAAGGTTGCAACCCCACCCTACCTCCCCAGTTTTCCTGCAACCCGCCATCGCTCTGTTTTTCCTTCAACCCTATTCCCCACCTGCAACTCCCCCTCCCTCCCCACCCCCTCTGTTTTTCCCGCAACCCCAACCCCACCGTTATGTCAGTTTTTTTTTAAAATTTTTTTAAGCCATTATTTACTTTATTATTACCCTTATTTATCTCAAATTTCTATCCGTTTCTCTTCCTTTACTGTGTCTATGATCTTCTTCAATCCGTTTCTCTTCCTTTTTTAAACTTTTCTTCTTCTTCTTCTTCTTCTTCTCTCTCTTCACTTGTCAGATCCCCCACCTCTGTTCTCACTCTCCCCCTTTCTTCCATCGGTCAGGCTTCAAGTCAACCCAAAAATCTCTCCGCAATTGGGTGGGGTTAAGGTTGTAGATATTGCAGGCTGGGGCTTTTATTTGGGTCAGGGTTGCGAATAGTGAGGTAGGGCAAGAGTTGCAGAGCAGGGTGGGTCAGGGGTTGCGTACAGGGAGATGGGGCGAGAGTTGGAGATGTCTGGGGTAGTCGTTCATATTCAACAAACCACCTGCAAAAAACAAATAAGTTTAATGTCCGGGGTTTTACCAAGTATCAGCGACGAACCTACTCATGTTAACAACGGAGATATCCAGTGATCGTGGCTTACAGGCTTCTCATGGATGCCGAGCTGAGCCCAAGTTATCACCTCCAGCAATTCTTCAACGGTTCCGTACCCACCTATCCGTCAGTGCCGATGAAGAAGGGGAGATTGAGATTGAGATTTGAGACTGAAATAGGTTTGTGGTTGAGAGGAGAGGAAACGAACAACGCAAAGCAGAGGAAGAAGATCTACAGTTAACTAATTTGATAGAATAAGAAAAAAAAGAGACAACGTCCTAACTTCTCTTCGTTCTCTCTGTTAAATTAGGTTTTCAACCATACAAGTGTGACACTCTAATGGTGTGTCCATGGTAATTCCTCTGGACGGTATATCCAGAGGATGCGGACTCTCTGCTGGTGGGTGTCTCTCTAACACTGCCTTGTCAAGCTCATCTCTTGCCTTTTGCATTTCGGACTTCTTTGTCTTTCTCCCTTCAAGAACTTAAACATGGCCTATTGTACCTGATAAGGAACCTTAGTACATTTTGTCACATTCCCGTAGCCACTAGCCAGATGCAACTTTTTTTTTTGGATAGGTACTAGATGCAACTTCAGTCTAGCCAAATGCCACTTCAGTCTTGTGGCCCCTCCTGAATTTAGTATCTTGTGACAATAGTTACACTGAGACCTTTTCTTGTCATTTCCTATAGGCACTCCGTGCCTCCATGCTATTTCTTCAGATCCACCCTCAGCCATGTGCAATCTTTTTACTTTTTTACACTGGTACATAAAAAAAATGCATTCATTTTTATCTACTCTATGTCATTTCAAACTCCAAAAGCAATCATATAGCTATTTTCAAAATTTTCCTCTAACTCTAATATTGTTTCTTAATTAAAAATAAATTTATAATTTTTTAGAAATAATAATAACATAATTTATCAAAAAAAATAATGGCTTGAGACATGAATCATCATTTTCAGTTGTAAATACAGCAACAATACTTCCATCAATTTTGAATATTTTTAAAACTAAAACAGAAAATTTTCTCTATTTTCTTAATTTAAACTTTAAAATCCAAAAATTAAAATAATTAATTTTCAGATAGAAAAAAAGAAACTCCTTGAGGCCATAGATCGATCAATGGTGTCCAACATATACAAAATTGACCTCTAAACACTAAGTATTAACCTTATATTTTTCATAATTTTGTTGCAAGATAATCAATTTTTTACCTGAAAATTTAGAATTTATTTTAAAAACAGAAAATGAAATCCAGCTCCGTGAAGTCATAGATCGGGCTACAATACAACAACAACAACTCTGCCTTATCCCAACTAAATGAGGTCGGCTACATGGATCCTTGCCCTTGAATCAGCTCTATTCGAGGTCATACTTGATGCAAGGCCTAAGCTATGCATGTCTTTCCTCACCATTCCTCCTAAGGTCATTTTAGGTCTACCCCTGGCTCTTTTAGTTCCTTCAATCTGAATCAAATCATTCCTCCGTGCTGGAACATCCAAAGGCCTCCGTTGAGCATGGCCATGCCACCTCAAACAACTTTCTTGTAGCTTATCATGTATCGGAGCTACTCCCAAATCAGCTATAATATGATCATTCCTTACTTTATCCTTCCTGGTTTTGCCACTCATCCATCTCAACATCCTCATCTCTGTTACATTGAGTTTATCTATATGATGCTTCTTAACCTGCCAACGTTCCACACAATTTATCATAGTCAGTCATAATGATTGTCCTATAAAATTTTCCTTCAATTTTAAACAAATACGTCCATCACAACACTTCGGATGCACCTCTCCACTTCATCCATCCTATTTTAATTCTCTGTGAAACATCATCCTTTATATTACCTTCTTTGTTTGTGATGGAGCCCATATACCTAATTTGATTACTTTGCGGAATCTCCCTTCTCATCAATTTTCACCACCTCATTATCTGTCCTAGCATAATTAAAGTTACACACACCATATGCACCGTCTTCGTTCTATTTATCTTAAAATCTTTTGATTCTAAGGTTGATCTCCATAACTCCAACTTAGTGTTAATTCTTGTTTTTGTCTCATCTACCAAAACAATATCAGCGTAAAACTCGTACACCAAGGAACCTCATCTTGAATGTCTCTGGTTAAATCATCCATGATAAGCACAATTGTAATTGGGAATTCAGTAACTTGACCCCTCACAGTTCTTACACTAGTCACCACACCATCATACATATCTTTAATTATGTCCACGTATTTACTTGAAACACTTCCCTTCTCTAGTACTTGCTAGATTAACTCTCTACGGATTCTATAATAGATCGGGCTACAGTGTATAACATATAAAAGTAGAATGCCAACCACCTAGTATTAATCCTATTTTTTTTTTCCATGACTTTGTTTTTGGGAAAGTGAATACCTCCAACTTTGGATCTTGCCCAAATCTTCCAACGTAGCAAATCATCACTTCCATTGCATTCCTCTACTGCCCAAGCACTGGTTCCAAGCTTGTACAGTGGTGATTTGGCCAAAAGAGCAAGAAATTTGGAGTTTTCAAGCTATTCTGTTGAAATCAGGCAAAACTCACAATACAGGTCGAAATTTCAAAATTTCATCCCATTTTGTGCAGAAACTTGCATTTATATCTAAGGTTTACCAAGTTTCGACCGAAATTTTGGAGAAGCTGTTCATAAAACCAAAATTCGGTCGAAACTTGGTAAACCTTGTGTTTCGCATGCCATTTGGTTTCAATACCTGGAGAAACCGAAATTTCCCCCCGAAATATCGTGAAACCTCGAACCATGATCTGTGTGTGTGTGGGGGGGGGGGGAGTGTTGTGTGTTGATATACATTGTAACATTCCAATACACCCCTATTGGGACCCAGCGAAAGCAGGACTTTCACCAGCCACCAAGTTACAGATCTTCTATTGCTACAAGGTTTATATCTTTGGGTGGATGGATTACATGGTGTGTCTTCTGTTTGATTAATAAAACTACCATACCTGCACAGATTTGAGAATTCTAAGTTGCTTTTAATGTTTGAGTTAATCTTAAGCTGATGGATAATTACTACAGGGACGAGGCAGCTATGAAGATCGTGCTGAAATGCTTCGCCTTATTGTAGATCTTGTGGAGGCAAGTTGTTATGCTGATAATCATGAATGGAGGTTGAGATGATTTACTTGGTTTACATGTCCTTGAAATTTAATTATCTTAAAAGAAGTGGTAACTTTATATTGTGTGCAATTATGTATTTGTCCAGTGTGGATGAGCAAGTGGCAAAAGACATACAACTCATAGATTCCATTGCTGAGAGACAAGCTCAAATTTTCTCTGAAGAATGCAAGCTGTTTCCTGCTGATGTTCAGATTCAATCCACATTTCCGCTGTAATCATGTTTTCATCTTTATTTTGCATCGTGAATCCAGTTTTGAAATTGTATGCTATTTTCTGACAGTCAAACTAGGGTTGTTGAAGTCTGGAATTGCCAAGTTGCAACTGTTGACTGGTGCCCTGGTTATTATGATTTGCTGCACTTAGTTTGTTCTAAGTTGCTCCAAACTAATCAACTTCTGCTGCCAGAATGCCTGCAATGAAATTATTTTACATACGATGGTGAGGAATGAAGTAATTTGGATAACAGTAGTGGCATCCCTCTTAATATGTGTGTGTAGTTCAGGTGTCTAGTGGTTTGACCGTAAGCTACAAAATATGGATTAATTGTCTAAAATTTTCATGCTAATTAAATAGTTTTAACGTTAGTTTCAAAAACTTACATTCTGCTGCCTCACATTTCCTTTGGGTGAATGCCAAATTGGTATGGTAACATGTCATTGAAACCTGGTACAAATAGTGAGTTAATTAAGATAGATGGGAGGGAATTGGAGACAGTGGAAATGCCCAAGTGTGAACTAATTATTGACCTGTACAACACCTTAAATGGATTTTTTTCTTCTTTTCCTTCTTCCTTCTTAGAAAAAACTTTTCGTAATTAGGATGGTTTTTAAAGTTGCTTAGTTTTGTTTACATACAATCTGAGTTTTGTTAGTGAAAAAGGTCTGCTGTTTTGGATACAGGTGAGTAATCTCTCTAACTCTGCCCTAACTCATAGCAGCAATAACCCCTGTTTCTTTAATTAAATTTCATTTGCAGGCCGGATGTTTCTGAATTGGAATTAAAGCTTTCAGAAGAGTCAAAAAAGCTGTTGAATCTTCAGCAGATGGTTGATGATTTAGCTTCAAAGGTTTGTTCCAAGTCTGTGGCCCACATATGTTTGAAAAATAGATTTTTGGGTTTTTTTTTTTGATAAAGAATATTTTGGGGTTATTGATTGTTTATTGAAGTTGTATTACATCTTTGTTAGTTTGACCTAAACATGATCTATTGATATTTTAACATCCATTTGGACCCTTATATTTTGTCCTATATGAGCTTATATCCATAACAGTTCTGTACTCCACTATCCTCATTCAGTCTTCACATTCTACATCAAAGTTCAAGGTTTTGAAATCTGGCTCAAAACCGAAATATTTCGCGAAGCCTCGAAATTTTGATGATACTTGGTAGGTTTCAGTTCTGATTTCGATTGATGGTTTTGAGGCCCAAATGGCTAAATTAGGACCCAAAACTTCTAGGAAACCCTATTTTAGGCACTCCAAATATAGTGGAACCCTTGGATTATAAAAAAACACATCCAAAATGGTAGTTTGGCTTCGGGCCCTAGGTTGGTGGTGTATGTTGTATGCTGTATACATTCTCTAATATGACCTATTGTGCATAAAATTTAGTACTAGAAAACACATAATTCAATTAAAAAAACTAAAAATGCATCAGTATTGAATAACATAAAATTAGAAACCATTTCAGAAGTAACAAATGTTATAAATGGTTCGTTACTGACTTTCTGAAGAGTGAAGAATACAAGCAAGTCAAATTGGATCCCTGTGTCCTAGATTCCTAGTGCCACATCAAATTCTGGACAGGATCATAATCACTAACAGATTGTTGTTGCTGCTGCCGAAGAAAGTTATCCTTTGACTGTACCACAAATGCTGGCCATCTCATAGTATGCCGGAATAAACACTCGGAGTCCTCCACAACAGCCTTATAAATGACATCATCAACAAATTGGTGGTACCCTAACCTAGGGTATAGATCTCCGAACTGTGAATAACTCGATCGAGAGCCACTGTAGTTGAAATATGGAGCCGGCATCTTATGGTTGGGGGGCCAAGAATGAGAAGATGTCCACAAATGATGACCCACCATGTGACTGACGCTTAAACTCAGAGGGTAATGATGAAGAAGAGCTATACTACCCATAGCTACCATACCCACCATACCCAATGTAGTCGGAACCGGTGCTCTCTGTGGCATAGGGTGGTGTACGTTGTTGCCCATGCATACTATCCTCCAGACTCAGGCATCCAGGAGTGTCAGTCAAGCCCGTAACATTGATGTCCATGTTATCGTCCTCCTTATCACGTCTGAATCGGTAGCACAGGCCTCTCGAGTTACCTACACGTGTGGGGGCACATGCACCGTGGTCAGCATCTTGTGTGGCATGATCGAACTAACTCTCGCCTATGAATCAGATGGGCTCTGGCTCTAGCTCCGGCTCTAGCAACATGTAATCATTTTCAAGCCATAAGAAGGTATCTCCTACTGAACAATAGGACAATGCCTACTTCCAGTTGGCGTTCAATAGTTTGGTTAGGTAGGACCACCCAGTTGATTGCCTAACAAAATAGTTGTTTAGCGAATGACTCAACCTATGCATTCGGTACGTAGTCATACTCCTCATGGAGGGATGCAAATCTATCATCCCCATCATCATCGCCACCATCAGACGGGACGGTGTGCGAGTGTGACCACTAGAATAAGCAATGCCCTCATCATCATTCCCCTCCAGGCTAAGACTCAAAAGGTCAGGGTGTGTATAAGTGAACTCGGCCCTCTCAAGACGCCATAAACTCGTCAACATCAGCACCCATCTGATTAGCAATGTTGGGGTCGGGCCTTCTCCCACGCCAATCCATAACAGAGTCACCTCGATCCCTCATCCTCTTGTATAAGGGATCCTTCTCATCACCTGATTCAACTTGAAAATTTTTTCTAAGCTCGATGGGGTCTTTATCATTTTTCATGCCCATGTGTATGTGTTGCATCTTCAGTTTCATGTTATAGTGCACATACACCTACTTCTCCAACCGTGTGTGACCTAATCGGTTTCGCCTCTAAGAGTGGATAAGTGAGAATATGCACCAATTGCGGTTGCATCCGGAGGCGGAACATGTTTGAGAGAGCACAATTTCCAACCTGTAAGTATTAACCCTATTTCTTTTAAAAAAATTGTTGCAAGAAAATCAATTTTTTGTAGAAACATTAAATAATATTTCAAAAACAGAAAATTAAATCGAGTTCCGTGAAGTTGTAGATCGGCCTACGATGTCTAACATATAAAAAAGTGAAGGCAACCACTAAATATTTACCATATTTTTTGTAAAATTTTATTTTTGGGAAAAGTGATATACCTTCAACTTTTGTATGGGAGTGATTTGGCAAAGAAACACAAAAACCCGGTTTTCTAGCCCTTTGGAGTCGAAACCAGCGAAATGCTCTTCGACCCTTTTTGTTTGAAACTTTACATTTTATACTATAGCTTTGTATTGTTTTGGTGGAAATGATACCGAAAACGAAATAGTGTCGAAACTCAAAATTTCAATCTAAATCTTGCATAATTTAGGTATCACACTTGGTTTCGTTTTGACATGTGTTGAAACCAAAATATGTCATGAAATTTTGGCAAACCCACTGAAATTTTGAACATTGTTCTAGACAAAAAACTATCCTCCTCCTCTCCAAAGTTTAAATCTTTTGTAGTACATGGCATGTTATGTTTACCTTGTGCCTCCATGCTTTTGCAACTTGAAAGTTTATTTTATTTTTAAATTTACGGTGTTAGGATAAGTATGTTTTACTCTATTTTGTTACTGTTTAATTATTTCTTCTGTTTCTAACTGTCACTTGTTCTGGTCCTGGCTTTTGTGTTCAGTATGCTTACAACCCAGATGAGGATTATGTAGAGGTTGAAGCAAAACTGAGGGAGCATTTGGAATCTTTTCTCGAGACTGCAAGATCCTTCAATCTGATCTACACCAAGGTGGTGATGGATTTCTGTACTTTTCCAATTGCTATTGTGCACATAGTATGAGATGAATAAATCCAATTTTAAGATAGAGATTCCTGAGGGCGGGCCTTGGTGCAACGGTTAAGGTTGCTCCATTGTGACCAAGAGGTCACGGGTTCGAGTCTGGAAACAGCCTCTCTGCGAAAGTAGGGGTAAGGCTGCGTACATTATGACCCTCCCCAGACCCCGCAGTGGCGGGAGCCTCGTGCACTGGGTACGCCCTTTCTTTTTTAAGATGGAGATTCCATTGGTTTCCCTATGTGAGTATTCTTTGCTATAATGGGCTCACGAGCAGATCCCTTGATATGATTCGGTGGTCTTGGTGTCAAATAACCACAACCAATTTTAAAATGCAATATTGTTAATAATAAAATTATGTTTGTGAAGGTAACAATTTGTATTTCTTGCCCCCTCTTCTTTCTTGAATTTTCTGCTTGGATACCAGAGGGACACTTAGTCCCTCTTGAAACCTTCTTTCTACAGAAAAGTTTCCTTAAATGCTGTTAAAAGTATCATGATTAGTTAAACTCATCCAAAGACTTGGATTTTATTCATTTCTCTGCCAGTGTTTTTTATTTTTTGAGGGGGTGCTACTTCTGTGTCACTATATTGAGAACTTTTTTTTTATTTATTTCTTATTGATGCCCTAGAAGTTTTCAGAATTTTGATAATTCACGTCTGTATAAATGTCATGCATCTATAGGAAATTCGTCCATGGACCCATATGATGGAAGTACCACAGTTGCATGGCTTTGGGCCAGCTGCCAATCGCTTGTTGGAGGCTTATAAAACGCTTTTGAAGGTACCTCTGTCAATAACATTCAATTTATTCATGGCTTCTGATGGAACATCACGTTTTCCCCCTGAACTTGAAATGGATCAGATTTAATATTATTTCTATTTCCAATCCTAAGCATGGAAGTTTTTGGTTAAACAACACCATCATAAACCTGGTTTTTTCAAGTTTGAAGATGGTTTTGATGGTGATGATTCATTGTTTATTAATGAACCTGATTAAAGTATTTAAACAAAAGAAAGAACAAAGAGCACATTGTTCATGTGGAAATGGTTGTTAAACAACTCATCCTTTCCAAAAGAAGCCATTCTCAAAATTTGCAGCGCAACCTCTTTATGAGCTTTCCTCTGATGTTAACCTCCACTTTCTGAAGTGTCAATTTATCAGCAAGTCTGCAGAACTGTGTTTCATAAACCAGTGTTCAATCTGGTTCTTAGTGCTCATCTCTTGAAAAACATAAAGCTCTTGTAAATTTTTCATTGTGTTTCATAAACCAGTGTTCAATCTGGTTCTTAGTGCTCATCTCTTGAAAAACATAAAGCTCTTGTAAATTTTTCATTGTTTTTTTTTGCTTAATTCTTTGTGGTTGAATTATTGTCCTCTGTCCTTTTTTCCCCGCGTCAAATTCTTTTTGTTTCTAGTCTTCTATGAGGTGTGTAAACTCCATAGTTCATGTTCTCATCTGGGATTTTCTTTGACTTAATATTTTCCTTCGGCTTCGTTTGGTTGTAAGGGAATTAAAGGGGAGGGAGGTGAAATTTTCATACTTAAAAAAGAATACTTTTATAATCATTAGTCCATGTGACTATATCACTAACTCCAAATCATTTCATAATTGGTTATTAAATTTCACTTTACTTTTCATCCAATTCCCTTTTAGTTTAAAAAGTAAAATAAAAATTACATGTAAATACTAACTATGATAAGAAATTTAAGTAGTTTATACAATCACATGGGGTAATGATTACAAAAGTTTTTTTATTTTTTATTTTTAAGTATGAAAATTTACCTTCCCGTTCTTATAATTTCTCTTGCAACCAAATGTAACCTTTGGGGCAATGCATCCCAAGAATTCTATTGAACCAAGTGTAACTGCTTCTGGATCTAATGACAGTTTCTGTGGAACTTGAGGAATCTCAAAGATTCACGTGCTGCTGTTGCCGTTGGATTGGCTGAATCTGCAGCAGATGAACCCTCTTCTGTCACAAGAATAACTGTTGAGTGTGAATCAGCATTGACATTTTTGAATCGTGATCTTGGGATCCTTTCTGCTTCTGTCGCTCGAGAACGAGGTGAAGAGATACAATAAGATGATGTCCTCAGAATGTGTGTACATACTGTCTAACTCTCTTCAGGACATGTTTTAGTTTGTAAATGGAATTTTCTGCTTTATTATCTTTGATTATGATTGGAATGAGCCTTAATTGCTGGTTTAATTAGAGAATTGTACTCGACGGAAACTCTGTTTAAAGCCATGTTTAATTAGTTGTCAACTTGACGCCATTGATAAATACTTACATTTTTTTCTCACATTTTCCTCTAATCAATTTTGGTCCATTCATTGATGAAGTATATCTAAAATTTATATGAAGTAAGAAGGGATTTGTGGTAAAGTGAAATTATGGAAGAGGGCTTCCAGAGGGCCATGAATTACCATAGCTGCAGAATTAAAAAATTTTTAGGGGATTCGTTATTACACAAACGGGTGGCGTTTTTTATCCCATATATTTTTATAAGGGTTAAATATGCGTACCCCCTAAAATGCACGCAATATTCCTTGTACCCCCTAAGGTTCTTACAAGTCCACACCAGGTGTTAAATGCTAAAAAATGATTGAACTATCCTTTCTTTTATCTTTTCTAAAATTTGAAAAGACCTAATTGCCCTGACCTACTTTTTAAAATTTGAAAAGACCAAAATGCCCTCATCTTCCCCAAATCATCATCTCCTTTTACATACCCAATACTACCACCACCACCACCACCACCATCACCATCACCCACCCACCATTAACACCATCACCACCGTGAAGCCCCACGTCCAACTCCTCCACCATCGCTCAATGAGCTCTCACGAGTTGATACCTGGCATTGCATCATCCTGCAGTTGTTATTGATTTCACTAAAAATACCTAGCTAACCCACTCTACCCGATTTCCAAAACCCACTCCCAAACCTGATTATTGAAACAGAGACCTTATTTCGAAAATCGAACTCCTCTCCTTCCCGCATGGCCAAGCTTCTCAATATGATTTTGGACTACCGGAAGGCGAAACTCTTTATTCTCCGCCACATGAGTCCACTTCTTTTTTGCAAAGAGTGATCCTGCAAAAAAGCTCACAATGCAAAGAGGCAATATGGCTTTCCCTGAAATTGGTTTTCCTCTCATTTTCTTTGTTTCTGTATCAATTTCCGGCAACAAACACATTGTTCCAATCGATCTCCGGAGTCCAAACACTATCTTCTTCTCCAGCTTCATTAGAAAATGGAGAAATTAAAGATAGAATGAAGCATATGATGAGCCTAAGGAGGGGTAACAAGCTTGGTTTTAAAGATGGGTTTCAAGCTTCAACGTAATTTAATGTGGGGGATTGAACATTTAGGGTAAAATCTTCGAACTCTCTCAACAACATCCCATCTTCAAAATAGGGTCTCTGTTTCAATAATCAGGTTTGGGAGTGGGTCTTGGAAATCGGGTTAAGTGAGTGGGTTAGCTAGGTATTTTTAGTGAAATCAATAACAACTGTAGGATGATGCAATGCCAGGTATCAACTTGTGAGAGCTCATTGAGCGATAGTGGAGGAGTTGGAGGTGGTGCTGGAGGTGGGGCTTCACGGTGGTGATGGTGTTAATGGTGGGTGGTGGTGGTGATGATAGTATTGTGTATGTAAAAGAAGATGATGATTTGGGGAAGATGAGGGCATTTTAGTCTTTTCAAATTTTAGAAAATAGGTTAGGGCAATTAGGTCTTTTCAAATTTTAGAAAAAATAGAAGAAATGGTAGTTTGATCATTTTTTGACATTTAACACTTGGTGTAGACTTAAATGGCTTTAGTGGGATAAAGTAGAGGTGGTACGTGGAATTTTCAGGGGTGGTACATGGACTTGTCAGAACCTTGAGGGGGTACAAAGAATATTGGGTGCATTTCAAGGTGGTACGTGTATTTAACCCTTTTTATAAAGGGGAAGTGTTTCCTGTTGGGGAGCATGGCCCCAACGTTCACATGGGGGCCAATGGGAGTACATGTGGAAGCATCAACAGGGGTGTTATTTCGCATTTCATGGTGGCGGGTAGCAAGTGATAGTGGTGATGGTGGAATGGTAGTGGTGTTATATTTTAACATGAAATTACTACTTTGTCTGTCAAATTAATCATGTACCCGTTAAAGAGTGAGAGTGAAATCAATCTCAATTTCAAAACTGAACAACTCCATTTTCAAAATTTCTATTCACTAAAAGATGTTGCAAAAATCAAATCAAACAATTTTTAAAATAGAAATCACCTCATGAAATTGAAATAGAAATCATACCAAGCCTAAGCTAGACCAAAACATATGGATCACACTCCTGATTTATATAAAATTTCCACTACCGATAATGATTGACCTATACGATACACATCATATTGTTTCTCATTAATCCATGATTTTAATCCCCGATGGAAATGGCCACCAAAATGAATTAATTCATTGTTTTTCAATCTCTTTATGGAAAAGCCAATTAACAAATAAGGGAAAAAATTCTGCCTGTGGCTCTTGCACCTACACAGAGGAGCATGAAAAATTACTGCCCCATCCGTCTTAAAATCAAAATCTCATTCATGTTGATGCTTTGGGCTCTCACTAACCCCCTATGATGGTGCTAGGGCTATGCGATGGCAGCGATTTCTTGCTCTAACAAATGTCTCATCTCTCTCTCTCTCTCTCGGATCTTTATCCCCTCAATTTGCCTGCCCCTCAATTTCTTCAATTCCATCTACTAGGGGGATAGAAATGACCATCTTACCCCTTGCCCGAACACACTACCTGGGGTGGGATCCACCTCCCTCTATTAGAGGGAATTGAGGAAATTGATAGGCAGACAAATTGAGGAGATATTTTTCCCCCTCTCTCCCTTCCCTTACATTTAGGGTCTCTCTTCCTTCCCTTACATATAAGGGGTTAATCGATCGGTTCAATCTGGCTTCGATCGAACTGAATCAATTTCAATTTGAAAATAGGTGAATTCAAAACCAAACCAATAAGGAAAGGTTGGGTTTCAATCGATTTTGGTTCTCTTATTGGTTTATTATTGATTCAATAGCAGATTTGGTCCACTTTTGATTTGATTTACCATGTTTTATATATACAAAAAGGATTATCATTGTTTGGTTACAAAGCATACGCTAGTGTCTCCTTATGTCCATCTCTCTCCTCCTCCCTTATGAAATTATATATCTACCCTCTATTGTTGAGGAGGAGAGACAGACAGGGAGGTGCTAGCGTATGTTACATAAACTGACAGCGTTTTTTTTTATGATTTTCGGGTTGGTATCTATTTCATATCAGTTTGAGGGTTCGGTTTATATCCAATTTTCCATATTGTGTGCGGTTTTGGTCGGTTTCAGTACGGTCTGGTTTCACAATATCACAATCCGAAACCAAACCAATAGGGCATCAATTCATTCGATTCGGGCTTTTCGATCGATTCGGACTGGTTCATCGGTCCGGAATAGGGTTTCGACACTCCTCCTTCAAGTCTTCTCGTCTCCGTTTATCTTTGTTGTTTCCAAAGATCACATACTTTCTCCATTAAATTCATACTCCTCTCCGTCTAATGTTACAGCCATCAATACAAACTGACACCTCTGGGTTTAGGGTATTGTGACGCTGTGTTCCATCTCCAACAGATTCAGAGAAACTGGGTTTTATGCGGGAGAGGGAGAGAGGTACAATTTTTTTTTATATTGTATTGTAAATGGTGAATCTTGTGTTTAGAATGTCTTAAATTTTGTGTGGTCTGCATGGTGTTGTTGAAATTCGTTTAATATGACTCTTTTTAACTGAGACCTTGGGAACTATTTTTCTGTTGTTGCAGAATCATCTTTAATTGTTTGAAATTATTTGGCCTGTTACCAAACACACCCTGAAGAATTTTTCTGGCCTGTGCTTTCCCACTCTCAAACCGGCTTAACCCAGTGAGAGGGGGAGGATTTTCATGTCGACGACAGTGTCCATGATTCTGTGTCTTTTTTTTCTTCTCTATGCAACTCTGTACAACCCTAGTTCAAAATCTTAATTATCTGCTATTGAAGCTAAACCTTTAGATTTATTTATTTCTTTCTTCAGAATTTCTGCTGTTCTTACTAAATCAAACTCTCCTGAATTTGATCGTTTTGGGTGAACTCTTCTCCCTGTCATTTGTTGCAAAATGGGATTTTTTCCAAATTTGATAAAAACATCATATAATATATCATTATTTCTCCCTCAAAATTTTAGAAGTAGAATTCAGAAGCTCTCCCTTCTCATCTCCTGTCTCCCTAAATCAAAGAAAACTTCCATTGTCCAAACAACGAATTCCCAGTCCACGGTTCCTTCTGGGTTTAGGGTTTTGCAGCATATTTTGGCCTTTTCTTCTCCAGAGATCCGAACCATAAAAATCCCAACTTCTCTTCATGGCCTCCTCGTTCCTTCAACTGGTGTTCACTGTTGGTTCAGTTCTCAGGCCTCTACCGTACCCAGGACTTCTGATGGCCTAACTGTCGCCGGTATTGTCGCTGGTCAATGGCCAATACTTGATGAGAACGAAGGAGATTGGAAGAGCCATGCAGCAGCCATCGCTCAATCAATTCAGCTAATTAAGAAGCGGTTACAGGTGCAACTGGAAGCTACCCTCATTTGCAAATTTTAAATTCTGTCAAGGAAGAACTCATATTATTTCTTCTGATGGATTCACCTTATTATTTGCTTAAGACCCAGAATTTAAATTTCATGAATTTTTTCCCCTTATGTCGTGATTGTATGGTAGCAGTGGAAGAAGATGGTAGTTAGGTTGGAAATGCTATCCGTGGAGCTGAATAAGGCTAACCTTTGGGATGATCCAGTTCATGCTGGAAAGATTAGCCGCGAGCATGGATCACTCATGGGAAAGATGAAAGAGGTGAATGGATTTGAGCGAGAATTGCTCGAGCACATTGATATGCTAAAGCTTGCACGAGAAGAGACCGATGGAGAGCTGGAATCGGTGGGCTCTCGCTCTTGCTTCTAGGCATGTATTCCATTTGCTTCTTATTATTTGCTAATATTCCTCTTTTATTTTAGAAGTTTGTGGAGGAATTACCTGAACTTGATTGAAAGAATTCCACAAAAGAACTAATTTATATCTGTGCTCTCAGCTATGTGGTTTGAACCAACTCATATTTGAAACAAGACATCCATTTTCCTGGAACATCAAAACTACTGTCAATCTTTGGATTTGATTTCACAAATTTATCTCATTGCCTCTGTTCCTCTGTTATTATTGTAAGACCAGCAAGACCTTATTATATTTCCACTCAAAGACCTATTGCTCGTTAGTAAAGCCTGTTTCCAAGTCAGATCACGCATGTGCTCGAGATTGATAGTGGTCACATAGAAAGCATTATTAGTCAATGCATCTAGAGTTCATTAGCCCTGATCTGATTGTTATTTGGCAAATCCTTTCTTAACCCAAGCCAAATATTGGCTTATTTTTTACGAGTGACATTCTTGTTTTGTAAGGATCTATTGGCTACTAGGGCAAGATTATGCAGAACCATTTGTGTTTGCTTTTAAATTCTAATAATTTAAAGTAATATTGATATGTTAAAGCATTACTGCTGATTACTTTTAGGTTATTTTGTACTTGATTTGAATTTTTTTTGTTCTGACTGAAATGTAAGAATTCTTTTTCTTCTTTGGTAGGAATGCCTGAGAGCTTTACTAACGATGAGGAGGAGTGTGAAGGAGAAAGAGCTTGAAGCTTTGTTAGCTGGGGAACAGGATTCTTGTTCTTGCTTCATAGAGGTGATGTTTAAAATTGTTGTTGAAATAGTCTTCTTGTGTTCATTAATTTCTTTGTTTTGTCGGGTATTTTCAAACATCATTTCTTACATAAAACATGGTCATATCCTTCTTAGCCTGTACTTTGGAGCACTGACATGGTGTAACAAATCATCATTAAGTGGAGCAAGTTGGAAAATATCTGACAGTCATTTATGCCAGTGAAATTCTGATATGCATGAACTCTTCCAAGTTTGGTTTAATTAAATTTGATGCCACACTATATTTTAATATTGTTATCGGTACCTGATGCAGGTTCAAGCAGGAGCTGGGGGTACAGAAAGCATGGACTGGGCTGCCATGGTCATGAGCATGTATAAATTGTGGGCTCAACGCCACAGATACGGAGTCACTGTTGTGGATGAGATGCCCGGTGAGATTGCAGGAATTAAGGTTCAATTCCAGACCTCCTATCTCGACCGTTCTTAATTTTGTTTGAACATCTGAGAGTATGCTTTTAACAGAATACTCTGTCTATGATCACCGAATAGAAGCATTGATTTGATTGTGAAAGCAAATATATGTAAGAAGGATGTCAATAACAAGAGAAAACCCTTAGAGGTTGACCATACTGATATTTCCAGGGAAAGAAAAACAAAACAAATGAGATTGTTCAAGCTGGGTGTTTAGGAAACAACAAATCCTACTGTGTAAGAAAAACTTTCATTGACTGTTTTCATTCTATTTGAATATCCAGGGCGAAGCATGTCAGCATATGCTGCTTAACCAAAAGTCATAATGCTAAAATGATCCTGACCCTCTAATCTATGACTTAACCTTTTTCTCCTTCCTTTTGGACTTCCCCCATTTTTTTGGGACTCGCTCGAGAGTTTAATTTGGCTAGATGTTTTGGTTCATTTGAAGATATCATTTTTGTGGCAGTACAGTTTCTTGGTCAGGTACATCATATAGTCTCAGACTGAAACTGGTTGCCTGTTGCGTTTGACTTCCTTATTTCTTTCAGGCCTTCCACTAGTACTCTCAACAACTCATCTCTGCCAGTACCACTTTTGGTCCAGATGCTAATCATCATAATTATTCTAAATTAATTTTTTTATACATACTTCTTGTAAATTAATATTGGGAAAAAGATCTCTGTCTGGGAGGGTAGCCTACGCCAGCACTCTTATGAGCCTAACTCTCTCCTCCCCATGTGAAAAGACACCTCTGCCCCCTTATTTTAAGGAGGAGAGAGATAGACACATGGGAGTGCTGGCGTAGGCTACACTCTCGTACAGAAAACTGCTTCCCATTAATATTATATGTATTTAGAATTTCTGAAGGACAAACTATGGTGGAAGTTATCTAAATCCTAAGTCGGTCTCATTTTCAGCGTGCAACGATCAAGGTTGATGGTGAATATGCATTTGGTTATGCCAAAGCAGAAGTTGGGGTACACAGATTGGTGCGAATTTCACCTTTTGACAGTGGAAAGCGCCGGCATACTTCTTTTGCTGCTGTAGCTGTAATTCCCATCTTGGCTGATACTGTATCTTATTTTCAAATTAATGAATCTGATCTCCGCATTGAGCGGTTCCGTGCCGGAGGAGCTGGTGGCCAGCATGTTAACACAACCGAAAGTGCAGTCAGAATAGTTCACATTCCTACTGGAGTTACTGCCACCTGTCAAAATGAAAGGTAGACAAGAACCATTTCTCATTTGCATGTATACTGATCATAGAACTGAAAGATCAAATTGCTTCTCATGTAAATGGAGAACATATGCACCTGTTCTCCATCTTTTTACCTCTTGAGTACAGAATTTGATTTAGTGTGAAAGCAGGTCACAACATCAGAATAAGGCTATGGCAATGTCTGTGCTTCAGTCTCGGTTAAACCAGCTCGAGATGGCCCGTCAAGCGCAGTTGAATGCTCAGCATACACAGTCCCTCACTGAAATTAGTTGGGGCAACCAGATACGGACTTATGTTCTCCATGTATGCGTCTTTATAGTAATTCCCTTCATAGAATGCTTTGCCACTAATTTAACTTATTACTCACTAACTGCTCCTTTGTGTAGCCCTATCGCATGGTCAAGGATCTTCGAACAAATTATGAGGTCTCTGATCCTGATTCTGTTCTTGAAGGTGATCTTGATGGATTCATCTTGAGCTTCCTATCTGCTTCTTTGGATAAAAATGAGGATAACCGATAAAGAGGTCCGAATTCTCAATAGTATTCCTTTTGGGAAGTCCACCCATGGTAGATGCTTAAATTTTGGTATTTAGCACTCAATACCAATGGTGGGGGTATTAGATGCTTATTAGAGTTGGCCATATTGGCAGTCCCAAGATTGTTCCTCTCCATTGGATCTTGGCAATGTGAGTAATATACAGGCATTTGTATGAAATTAGGAATTCCATAAACTTCTCAATTGGTGGAAGAATTTACTCAAACAGAACCAGTACTTCTTGTTTCTAGCTTCTATTAGTCTTCAATCCTCACTTCAGCAAAAGGTATTAAATTTGATATGTTTTTTTATTATTTAATTATTACCACAGTAATTTTTTCTGGTTTCTGATATGTTATGAATTCTGTAACAAACTTGTGCATATGATTGCATTTGATATTTAATCCTTCTGAACTGTAACTTCTTCCCTTAAGACTCATGCCACATTTAAGATGATATATATATTTTGGGTTAAAGAATGCCACCCGGTGTTGTGCAAGGTGTGGACACTGCGCCTAGACACAACTGGGCGTGAAATGACCGTCCAGCCCCCCCCATGACGCCTGGAATTTCCGCCTTTCCAGGGGGTCTGGCGGTCATTCACACCCAGCTGTGTCTAGGCGCAGGGTCTATGCCTTGTACAGCACCGGTTAACGTTCTTTATCCCAGATATTTAAATGGAGGAACATTGTCTTCAATACACAAATTAAGTACATTTTATCAGTCTCTACTTCTCATGGTTTTCATTTGTGAGCCTCCAGGCAGTTCAAAGATACTTTTTCGATAGAAATAAGGGGAAAGCTTTTCTACACCGGTGATTGAAGGGTCAGCGACCAATAAGGTCATTAAACATCCTATAATCGTTTGTAATACCCTCTCCTGCTCATCCGAAGGCTGTAGTCAAGGTATTTTCCCATGACCGTAGCTGAAGGAAAACTTGGTCCTAGAAATAATACAATAATTTTCAATTGGGTTGCTGTTCTCTATGTCGCAGCGTAGCCTGTGCTCAAGCACATGAGGGTGGGCGCAATGACCACCCTGCCCTCTGCACAGGTTGCCCATGTGCCTGGGCGCAAGCTGCATTGCGGCACAGAGAATATTCTCCCTTTTCAATTATTGAGAAAGAACATCATTAATCGCGACTGGCAGAGGGCATGCTAGCACGCTCGATCTCTATCTCTGTCCTCATATGAATGACCTCTGTGCCTCCTTGTTTACAAAGCTGTTGCATCAGTACTCCTCAGGGGCTCTCTCTGTCCGTATGCTCCACTGGTTGTTGAGAGATCCCACATGGAGCCATAAGTATATAATAAAAAAGAGAATAAGGTGAGGGATCTCCATGCTAGTGGCACAGCCTGTGTTTCCGAAGAAAGAGAAAAAAATTGGGTAAATCGAGTTCGTACTGTTGGATGAAGCATCTTCCACGTGTTGAGTTCTCTAGCCCGAACCGCCAAACATCACAAGATGAAGGACTTGCAGAGGATACCTCTATGTGAGAGAGACTTCTCATTCTCACTGTCTCACACTGCTAAAATAGAGAACATTTTGCCAAGAGAATATTAAGTAGTGTCCATCGCTATCCCTCTAAATTGTCTGTTTATTTTTTCCAAACAGGTCAGGTCAACATTCCTATTGGAATTGGTCTGCCACTCCCCCATCTCGCTCCAGTGGTTATCCCTTGCGTACTCTAATGCTACTTTTACTGCCTTCGTTGTCCTTGAGGGGCTTGTGAAGCTGTCGGCATGGAAACCAATAAAGGTTGTACTCAATGCACAAGGCTTCCGCGTTTAGCAGGGTCTGAGGAAGGTCAAACCAATACGGCGCAACAAAAAATTGCTTTCCTTAAGACTTAAGAGGTCTCTGTAATGTGCGATTGTTGTGCTGGTGAGAAGGAACAAATAAGCAAAAGCCAAAGCAGTTATACTTACCAAACACCAACCTCGGTAGATTTTTTAGTATGGAAAGCGATTTCACAATGTTTCCCATCATCCACCCATTCAAAATTTAAAGGTAGTTAGAGAATAAAAGGAGGGGCTTTTGCTTGCTCTTAAAGCCAAAACCCATGAAAAGCACATTGTGACCATGGACTGGGCAGGGCTGTGATTGTGATTTTCAGGCCCAAGATCGGGCTCAGGCTGGCCCGTGCCTGAGTTAAGACCTCAATTTAAACCCAACCCAACCTCAATTCCCTCTGACACCGTGAGTAGTGTCGGGCATTGGAAGGGGTATTTAGGAAATTTTATAAGGGGTTGTTACAGTAATATGGAGAGGGAGGGGGCATGTAGTTTTGGGGGTCGTTATCGTTTAAACCAATTCATAGACCATTTTACCCTCAATAGATAGAGACACCACTGATTCGTATCGCTATCATATTGGTATCAATTTTTTAAGATAGTGATACAAATAGACCGATATGCCAATACGATACCGATACTTAATAGCATGGCACATATCATCATTTAAGTGGGGAAAAAACATATTATTATAACAATGTCAAAAAAGAGTTTCCACCAACACCGGACCTACTAGCTCTTATAAATGGATCTAGATCTCGCTGAGCTGCTCGGCAGGACCGTGCTGCCAAGACACAACGAGATGCACAATTATCACCTTAGCCCTGCTCTAGTGCCTTGTCCGAGTGGGGGTAAGGCAGTCATTGCACGCCTCGCTGTGTCTTGACAGCACGGTCCTATCGGGCAGCTCGGCAGTAGAGGATTCAAATGCCATATAAACCCGGTTCATCCCTGTGGTTCACAAATCCCCCTAATTCAGATCCGACATGGAATATCCAACAACACAAGGATATTCCTGTAATTTAAGTAGCAGCATAATTCCAAATTTCAAATTTGTTTGAACTTTCAAAATTTAAGGATTAGGGCAAGCATATGCACAAGAGTATCCAACCATTGGATCTAGATCGATGTGAATGATTTCATAAGGTGATTGGAAGGATCCAACGGTCTTGACTTACTATTGTCTCAAATCTACACCCTCTCTTCTATCCTTGTGTGTTACACAACATCAAACACCCTTGACTGAGTGAATGTTAATATTTCCCCACAGACCTCATCAATAAGATCATGTCGGATTTGAAATTTGAACATGGCCCCTCATTTTATTTTTTATTTATTATCAAGAACTCAATGGTTTGGCATATAATAAATTATAAATGTTTATGGGAAAAGAATTGCCACGTCAATGTGTAGATGTATTAATATACGCTCTCTCATCTCTCATCCGTGAACCTTACATTTTCTCTCCTTAATAAAAAAACCCACTGTTTGGATGTTTCGAATTTCCACCTCCTCATTGTTGGGAAACTGTATTTTGGCGTGCATTAATCCCTCTCCCAATGTTTATACTTTGGGTGAGAGATGGCTGTTTGGTCGTGTAAGGCCAATGTGAGTATGCACAAGTACTTCAACATGGATGGGATTTTGTTTTTTCAAGAGGGGCTGCCAGTAGTTCTGTGCACTCCTGTTTAGCTACAAGCAATGTTCATTTTCCCTTATACCCCTCTCACATGGGCATGCAAAATTGGCTCAACTACTGGCATAATAGGCAAGAGATCGATGCTTGGTCACGTAGCTTCTCCATTAGGGGCAATGAGAACTCACAAGGACAGCAACAGAGATGGGATTTTTAATTTAAGAGGGGCTAGGCGGTAGTTTTGCGCACTGCTATGTAGCCACATGACCAAGCAACAACGTTCTTTTGCCCTTATACCCCTTTCACATGGGTATGCAAAAAAGACCATCCCACCCTTGCTGGTTGATACCTATGCACACCTTGCCATTGGCCCAGCCGCTAGCATAATGGTCACGTGACCAAGCAACGTTCTTTGTCCCATACTTTATCACCATCAATACTAATATTGATATGGATTGATCGTATCAAGTCATATTGGATCATTGTGCCCCTCAAAAACATTGATAAAGATTTTTTTTTACCATTTTGCCCTCCCCTATTTCAGTACCACCAATATGATATCAATCAAGTATCAGTATCGGCCATAGATCAACTTATTCGATCTTTATACCTAAAACCATGTGTACTTATCCACGGATGAAAAAGCATTAAAATTCTCTCTCTCATTGAACGAAGTTCTTAAACTACCCCTACCTTCTCATCACATTGTCATTACTCCTTCACCCCCACCCCCCCCCCCCACCCCTCTCGGTGGACTAGAAAACGGATCCGGATCCTCTACTACTGAGCTGCCCCATATTGCCGTACTGCATAGACACAATAAGGTGGAAAATGATCGCCTTACCCCTGCCTGAGCGCCTTGCCTAAGTGGGGGTAAGGCGGTCATTTCCTGCCTTCTTGTGTCTGCATAGCACGACAGGACAGGGCATAGCTCAGCAGTAGAGGATCCAAAAACCTAGAAAACCTCTCCCCTTGGTAGAATATACATAAAATACATACATATACATGATATATACGTAAGGTAGAGTCAAATATCTTGACGAAATTCCTGATTTATATGTGAAATTTCATTTCAGTCCCTAATGGAAATTAATAGTCATTATTTTTCAGTCTTTCTATTAAAAGGCCAATAAACAAATATCTCATCGCCTCTCTCTCGCTCTCTCTCCCCTTACAGTCTTCTCTTCTCCGTTTCTTTGCTATGTGGGTAGCTCTTGAAACCCAGATGGTAGAGAGCAACCTCTTCAACTCTAACGTATTTCTGAATAGTTTTTCGCTTATCTGATCTGGGTTCTTATTGTTCGTTCGAAAGATCATACTTTCTCCATTAAATCCGTACTCCTTTCCATCTACTGTTACAGCCATCAATACAAACTGACATCTCTTGGTTTGGGGTATTGGGAGGCTGTATCCTTTCTCCAACAGATTCAGAGAAACTGGATTTTATGCGGGAGATGAAGAGAGTTGCAGTTTCTATAAGGTCCGCTTATTTTCTCAGTTCTTACTCATTTTTCATTCATTTCCACATTAGAGAGGAAGTTTTATTTTTATTTTATTTATTCCTTTCGTCTATCTGTGATAGTTATCGTTTCGCCAACGGGTATTTGGGTTTCTGAAGCTAATTGTTTTGTGTCCAGCGGGCAGTTTTAGTTCTTATCCATTTTATTTGTTCAATGATTTTTCCCCTTTTTATACAACTATTGAAAGTGAAATTAGTTATAAAGGATGGATTTGTAGTCATTTTGCTGCTAAAGTTTATATCTTTCTCTGTTTTTGGTATGCATTTCGATTCAGTGGGCTTTTAGGAGATTTTTTGCAAGGTTTCTTTTCTTCTTTGGAAGAAAGGGGGTGATGGTTTTCTGCAACAATGAGTGTTATTATTGTTATTTTTTCTACTTGCCGTCCTCCTCTTCTCCTTTTGTTGTCCCTATTGGGGTTTTCAAGCCATATTGAAGATCTTAGATGTTTCCGGGAAACGCTTAGATTATGGATTGCTTTCCCTTCCTAACTATTTTCTCGCCCTACTTCTGAATCTAAAACAAAGTTGTAGCCTTTTTTCCTTTACAATGAAATTTTCCATGTTTTATTTTGAGAATGATTCTGGTTAGTTCATTTAGATAGTTCTTAAGATATTGTCTAGTTCCTCAAAGATGAATTTTATCTAGTGATACCATGTGGTGGTTTTCAACTTCCAACTGATTGCTTCCTCCCTGCTTTTTTCCGTCTTTTCTCTCCTAATTTCTGCTGCAGGATATAGATATGATCCTACATCCCCCACTAGCTGTAATGTAAATGGTGAATCTTGTGATCAGGGTGTCTTATATTTTGTATGGTCTGCATGGTGTTATTGAAATTCGTTTAATATATGACTCCTTTTTACTGAGACCTTGGGAACCATTTTTTTTTTGTTGCAGAAATCATCTTTAATTGTTTGAGCTTTTCTTTTGGAGCATTAGAGGATTATGGGTAGAGGCAGAGGGAAGGGGAAGAAGTTGACTGTTGTTACTAGTCATGAGGATCCTGGTAGTGGTGGGGAGGAATCACTTCCTGCTTACAAGAGAAGGGGAAGGCCCCAAAAACCACTGAAGGATGAGATAGATGAAGAAGACATTGAGAAGATAGAAGAGGAGGATGGGCAGAATGCCAAATCAGGTACCACAAATAAAGAGATGAAAAGTCCATTAGCAGCAGAGAATGGAAAGAAGAGGAAGAGGCATTCACAGGCAAAAGAAAATATAGATTCTGTCAAAGAGGAGGACGGTACCGGGACTAGATCAAGTACTGATAACCCGGTCAAGTCCAATGGTTTTAGACAAAATGGGAATAGGCGTAAGAGCAAGCCCCGAAGAGCTGCTGAAGCTGGCGTTGAGTGTTAGTGATATTCGGATTAGCCATTGAATGAGTTTCTTCCTTTTTTTCTTTCTAGATAACTCATGGATCTAAGAATCAATTGTTGTTGGTTCGCCTCTGGTTCTTTATTTTTCATTTTCTTTTGGCCTTGTCGTTTCCTTTTCTTTCCTTCATTTGTAAGTTTTGATTTGCAGTTCCTTGTTGATGAATGATTTTGTTTGGGAGGTATGGAACAGGCTATATTGCTTCATAATCTTTAATTAAGGTTTTACTGTTGGATATTTTCATAAGTCTTGCTATATATATCTATTTGATGTTGCATGCCCTTCTACTAACATCATTGAATTTTGTTTGAATTTTATTTTAAAAACATACAGCTGGCTCTATGACATCTCTACATTTCCATTACTCTGCTATGAATTTTATGGTGTGTGTGGTTATCACATCTTCTTTTTTTTTTTTTTGGCTAAACGATCAGAGAAGAAATATATTAATTGTAAAAATAAGATACATGAGAGAACTACAGGAAATACCTGAACAATTTACAAAAGAGAAGGGCTACCCTGAGTCTCCACGTTCAGCATGGCCATCAGAAGAGTAAGAGGGCAGACACCTAACCAAACCTAAAGACCCTCCTTCAGCATTGCCATCAAAGGGTCACAAGAGAGGCAAAAGTTGAAATTATGTAAATCTGTCTCTAGGCCGATCAGAAGCATCCCAGTCCAAGTCTGACTGTATAAACACAGGAGGAGATCTCCATCCTAATGAATTCTGAGATGTAGCACCTCTCTTTTTTCCTTAGTCTTTGATTGATTGGGTTGAACTTATGCTTTTAGTACCGGTCCATACTTACATCTTGTTCATAATACTAGTGGTGTTTAATTTACTCCATGATCTATTTGTAGTTTCCAATTGTCTAACAACCTTTTGTCTTGAATTCTGTTGGTAAAGCTAAAGCTTGGGTATTAACATGATCAACTCCAAAAATATCCTGGCCACTTGCAACTTCATAATTTCTATTTTGGTTGCGTTCTCTCAGTTACCCTGATGTATTTCGCAAGAGTATCTTACTTATGTATTCACTTCTTTGATACAGTACTTAACAGTGCAGTTTCTTAGGCTTGGGAAGCATAAATAAGATGAGCAATCCTGTTAAAAGAGTTTCTAGATGCTGAAATTGGCTGCGTAGCATGTGTTGGGGTTTATGCCCTTCAAAGTATTTAGAGATACATCTTTGAGGGTATCCAGAGTAGCGTACTTCAATAAATTACCTTTCTTATCTATCAATTTATTGATCTATCTATTTGTCCTTATAAGGCTTCTCCAAGACTTGCTACATTGCACTGGTTGTTGATGCTGCAAAAATTTGTCTCTTTCTTCTCAGTTTTGATGCTAGATCCAAATCTAATTCTCATCTGCTATCTCACTTTGACCTTTTCTCATCCTAGAACATTGACTTAAATATAACATCCTCTTTCTTCTCTTGACAAGAGGAGCAACTGCTGACTTCCTAACTCAGTGTGGTCTAGAATTTTGTTTCTCTATGAAGACAACCCATCATTATAAAAAAAAACAAAAAGAAGAAGAAGCTGAAATTAGCTTTCAAATTCTTCCCCAAAAATATCTGTCCAACCTAGAAAACCTTGCATCCGCACTTCATATTAAATTCTTTAGACTTTTATTTTCTGCTGTTATAGAATTTGGAAACATTTGCATAAGAGAGAAATTCACATGGAAACAAAACTGAATGTTTCATAGATTTTAGTTGAAATCAGAAAGGAGTGTTGGTGGACCTCTTGCTTGTACATTTTGTTGGTATCTCGGTTAAGTTTCTTGTTTGTCCTTTTATCCTAATACCATCTGACTATGCCCAAAATAAAGAGTTAGATAATGCTGTTCTTTGGCTCCATTCTACAGATTTTGAGTTATTATTGGGTAAGAAAGATGTTTATGGTTATATGTTAGAGTATTGGGTTTGAAGAAAATAGTTGAGTTTTATGAAGGCATGCCCTTTGCATGATCTCCTTGACCCACTAAAATCACCACTAGTAGATCCTACTTGCTGTTAAATTTACGTTTCGTTCAACTCAATGTAGTAACTATACTTTACCTTTATGAAAACAGCTTCTTCATTTCTTCTTCTTCTTCTTTTTTCTGTTTGGTGGGGGGGCGCATGTTATGTTGATTATGATTAGAAAATTTTTATGGTTATCAAAATAATTCATTTAAGCAACATTTGTACTATAGTAGACCAGATGTGTAATGTGAGGCTGCTCAAAATTATGAAGGAGATGAGGAGTAGGTTGTTTACAAGTGTATGGTTCCTACCAAGAGCTTCAAGTATATTACAACTCACAAAGCATTCATGTTGTTAAGTCTACAACTACAATAAACTGTTTTGAAAATGACTGATCTGTCTGATCTCTTGGCTGAAAACATGAAATAAAGGTCTATCAATTATTTAGAATCAGTTGTACGAGGCAAGTCATATGTATGGGAGTGCCGTCAAGTTCTGTTGATGCTGACCTAGTTCTTATTATGATTAATGAAGTAAAAAAGAATAGTAGGAGCTTGCTCTAGCACACTAAACAGATGAAAAGGAGGACGAGGAGGGTAGGAGGCTGCTTAATCATATCTCTAGTTACTCCCATCTCCTTTGTTCAGTTCATATCTCCCTAATCACAATCTAATCTGCTTTTAGTTTTGCTGCTTCTTCATATGCATATTATTCCATTTTACCATTTTTTTTTCCTGATTCATTTCTTCAATGTTGTATAGAGATTGTGGTGCTAAACTGAACTAATCATTCTTTGGGGTTTTTGTTTAAATGTTTATTTTATCATTTTTTATAGTTCAAAAAACTATAAATTTGTTAAATTTCAATTATTACTGTTTTTTCTTTGTGATTGGCTACTGCAGTATTAATGGTATCTCCTTTTGATGCTTGTGTCCAGTGGATATATTGACTTGTCTTAATACTGTTATGTACTGTAAGTGTGGTTTTTTTTTTCTTCATAAAATTGCAAAAGAAATAAAAATAAAGATTTAAAGGCATTGGGCACATTATTTGAAAAGAGTAGTCTTTCTTCTCTGATTCTGCATGGGTAGGGGACTAGAAAATGCTTTACATGCGACCAATTGTTTGAAGCTCTTCCCAACTTCTGTGAGTGATTGCTCTGTCTGTAAACTTCATTATACATTTTGGTATTCCTCAACTTGCATTTGGCATTCAAACAGGTTATAGTAGCCTGGGGCACAGTTGGCTACAATTCTGCTTCAAGGAAATGTTTCCCCACTGAGTGTTTTTGGGTGTTTCTGTTCTAGGGGAGTACTTCGCAATAATAGTTCATTAGATAACAGTGGCGTAAAAAGTATTTTTGAATGACAAAAGAAGCAGAAATGGGTTTGAAAGGAAGAATTCAAGGTCCTTGTAAAGTCCAACTAAGATCAGAGTAGAAACACGAAATCCTTAGAAACTGTGTTCCAATTGTAGGCAACGGCAGATCCATTGACTCGTGGCTCAATTATTGGATCCCTGATTGCCCCCCTTCAGCTGCTTCTTATCCTCTTTCAAGAGAGGCTCCTTCTCTAGTCTACGACTTCCATTGATATTGCCACCAACTCTTGGAATTTTGATATGGTCATCAATTGGTGGTCACCAGACATTGCTTTCAGAATCCTCTCAATTCCGGTCCCTAATTTTTCTCAAGAGGATAAATTCGTATGGCGGCCACTTCAAATGGACTCTTTTTGGTTGCATCTGCATATGGTATCTCAATTAATGGTTTTGTTCAAAGCTCTCGGCCAATATGGTTAAGACTTTGGCATACCCCAACGGTTCCAAAGATCCAACATCTAATTTGGAAAATCCTTCACAACAAAGTGCCTCTAGATGATCTTATTAGAAGAGGCTTCAACATTAATCCTGTTTGCATTCTATGCCAGCAGAATTTCCAATCTTCCAATCATCTATTTCTTCAATGCCCATCCACTCAACAGGTGTGGTAAGAGGCAGGGATGACCTTATTTGCAGATCAAAGCTTTGAAAAGGTAATCATCGATGTCATTAATGGGTTGAAAAAGCACAGCAGGGAGAGCAATCTACTAACTGCCTTTTTCTGCAACATCATTTGGTATATCTGGCTTGGGTATTGGGACCTTATTTTCAACAATCAAACTTTCAAATCAAGGGAGATCATTCTTTGAGCCATTTCCGGTGCCAGAGATCACATTCCACAAACTCAGTCTTCCAGCCTTAGAGCTCAGAGACTCGTTAAGTGGATACCCCCACCAGCTCAATATGTTAGGTTTAATGTAAATGGAGCTAGCAAAGGCAACCCAGGAGGGGCTGGAATCAGAAGTATTTGCAGGAACTCTGGGGAATCATTCATCCGCAGTTTTGCAATTGGTATTGGTTGGAACTTTGCATTGATTGTTGAAGCCCTGGCAGTTCCCAAAGCACTCTTGATGGCCATCTCATTGAATATCAAGAAGACAATTCGGTTGCAGACTGCCTGGCATCTCTTAGTGACTCAACCCAAGATGGCCTTGCTTGGTTTCAATCCTTTCCCTCTCCCCCCCTCCCCCTCTCTCCCTCCCCCCCCAATGCACCTTTCTGGAACTTTGTTCCAAAGATAATAAAGTGACTTTATCCAAAAACTTGAACCTTAGAATTCACTGAGGTAACAACACAAGCGCATCTACTACTCATCAGTAAGCTTGAAAGTTTTACCCATGTTGTTACATTAAAAAGATGGGGCATTCATTTTTTTTTTTTTTTTTGGTGAACTTTGTTTAGCTTATCCTAACTACCCTGCATGCAGTATCTATCCAATCCTTTTCTCAATAAGACAAGTAAAATATATGATTCTGCCTATTGGATCCTCAATTTAGAAATCATAGGTTTTTGCAACCAACTTTGGAGAGAATTTCTGAAGTACTTGAGATGGTAAGAAGCGATGACACTAAAGTGAGAGCTTGTCCACACATGGTTGTTTCTGGGCATGGCCTTTGGACCCGTTCAGTTAATGGCCTAAACAACACAACACCCCCCCCCCCCCACCCAAATGGGCGTTGAACCCGAGTGCCACCTAAATTATTATGGGATGTAATCACCATGCCGAACGCCATACTAGCATTGTTGCTCCCTTAGCCAAAACCAAGGGTTAGACACCCTTACACAGTTTCCTTTGGAGTAAACACAGTGAGAACAGAAGTCACCAAAGATCTTCAAGAACAAGTCAAACAGCTCATCACAATTATACCTTTCAGCTCCATATAATCAAAATATGGTATGCTTCACCAAAAGATTAAGTCTAAAAGAGGAAAAACCGAGGGGGGGGAGGGGTGGTGGGGGGGGGGGGGGGGGAATAGCAATTCCTCAAAAAAAGAGCATCAAACTAAACCCCCATTACAAGTTCAAAACAGATGCTCCAGATATTCGATTCCCAAGTGCTTCAATAACTACACAAAAAAAAGTAATTAAACCCTAACAGGAGCTGAGACGGTTTGAAGAAACAAACTAACGCAACCTCCTTGCTTCTCTTTCAGACTCGAGCAGAGTGAGAATATCTCCCTCCCTGACAGGTCCCTTCACATTCCTCATAATGAGCCGGTACTGATCATCCACAAACTTGACCCTCACCTGGGTCACCTGACCCCTGGACCCTGTTCGACCAATCACCTTCTCCACGACTGCAAGCTTCACCTGATTATCCATCCTGTATGGTCGGCAGACAAAGAAAGTGACAAGGAACTTAAAATACAGTTGTTTCAGAAGTACAGCAATACCATAAAAATTACATTAAAAATCAAAAGCCCACCAACAAGTAACTCAAATGAATACAACAAACTGCATTCACTGGCATACAACTTATAAAACTAGTGGTCTAGTAGTCTCAAAAAGAAATGATTAACAGACCCTAGCTAAGGCGAGACAGTAACTTCAACAAACACTAAACTAGTGAAATTCTAAATTATCATAATCCAAAGTTGTTTCAGAAGTACATCAATACCTTAAAAATTACATTAAAAATCAAAAGCCCATCAACAAGTAACTCAAATGAATACAACAAACTGCATTCACTGGCATACAACTTAAAACAATAGTGGTCTAGTAGTCTCAAAAAGAAATGATCATCTTTCTCAGGTGCAAAGTGTTGGAAGAATACAATCAAGAAAAGCAACTGAAGCACAGAAAAAATATTATCCAGAATACATGGCCTAGGCAGCACCCAACCCCTGTTGCATGGGTTTTTAGCTGGAGTTTAAAGGTTAATATACAAAACAAGTCAAGCGAAAGAACTAAGTACAAACTAAAGACCACCCTAACCCATCCTGCGCTGAAACCAGCCTCTTATGTACAACTTCCAGTTCATTACAAAACAAGACTGACCCAATCTTCTCAATCACCCAGTCTTATACTGTTCTTCACGTGCACCACATTTTCTTGATTATCATTTACTCATTGGAGACCATCCAGGTGAGATTATCCCACCTGAAATCAAAACCATCTACCACTGCTGTCGGTGTACGACATAACAATTCCCTCCCCTTATATTTTTTTCCCATTACTACCCCTCTTTTCCCCCTTATTTCTGTCCTATCCTTTTTTTTAACTTTGCTTCCAAGACTACTCTCACTCAATAAATCAAAACCCTTATATATACTTGACTACCAAGCTGTCCCTCAAACATTCTGATTTATTAAAGGATTGCCATCATTCTTAAATATTTGGTTATTGCACACTTGGGTGGGTCCATAAATGAACCCAGACAGGGTTTTTGAACCCAGGTTCTGCATTAGTCCGGCCACCAGAAAGATGACATGCTGAGCTCTGACAAATAGATCATTCCAAAGATGATTAGTTTGTGGTCCACTTGCTGAAAACTAGGGTTAGGCTTTCGAAGATGACCATTCCTTAGATTCTTTGTTCATCATATGACAAGAACGTCAATTTCCTTGCTACTAGAACAACTTCTTGGGCGGTCGTCCGTTGTTAAGGCCACTCAGTGATTCAATTTGCAGCAGTGTTCAGTCGGATGAAAGTCACATTTTACCCCCTTCTATTCTATTCTCCCCATCTACCATCATGTCAGTCATAATTTCAGCCCAACCTTAGACCATCAAAAGATGGAGACGTCGCTGCAATTGTAGGGATGCTGTTGCTGTCGCCTCTCACAATGAGTTGCAGAAAACAAGGGAGGGGGAGAGAGATCCTTTTAAAAATAAAAATAAAAATAAAAAAAATCTAATGTCCCTTTGGTTTCCCCCTAAATTTCAGATTGTTGTACTGGAATCGGCTGATTCCATCCAATCTGTACCCAAGGTTCGAGAACTCGCGAGATCTCGCCGAGTTTCTCGGATTTTTGAAATCTCGAGATGAGATTGCTTGCGAGTCTCAAAAGTGCAATATCTCAGCGAGATCTCGATTGGATCTCGGTTTCAACCCATTATTTTAACCCACCTACCGCTTAAATACCTTACCTAATTGGACAAAACTCGACATATCTCGGTGAGATCTCGGGTCCAGATCTTGGGTTGACCCAAAGTTGAGGCTTCGAGTTGAAAAAAAAAAATGCACCAACTCGGCGAGATCTCGGCTCGTCTCGGTTTTTTCCAAGAGTCGAGTTGGCACCGAGACCCGAGTTTTAGTACCTTGTCTGTACCAGAATCAGATCCAAATCACCAGAGTCCGATTCCAGTACACCTGTTACTTAAACTTTGGCATGAGGGCTGTAGAGAACTCAGCCACTTCTGGAACAGCTACAAACCTAAACCTCACTCTGTGGTCCATACATGTTCAATGACCATTAAAAAAATATGAAAAATGGTCAAAGTAACTGTTTATGCTTAAACAATTGCATGGGTAGGATGCGATCTTGCCAATTGTACGGTGGAGGGCACCATATTCTCAAGATCTGTCGATTGCAGTAGCTACTGCAATCATATTGCTTCTCAGGTTGGGGATTTTTAATAGGACCCTTTATCCCTATCAGTGAGTTGTGTCCACACAGAGCATGATACAGGTCTCCCCAGCCAATTTCAACGTTTTCTATTCTTTTCTCCTCACTGATTTGTTGGTGAAAAATGTTTCTATAATTATAAATTCATGTCAACTGGTTTGGCTTAACTTAACTTCCAAAGCTGCTTTACACATAGTTATTAAGTTCGGCTATGGCAAAAGGGTAGGGATCGTGCAAGTATTAAATGGCTCTGGACTTCAATAATAATTTTAAAAGTTGGCGTAAAAAAATGGAATAATAAAGCACCAATTTAATAAGTGTTTAATATGGTTCCTGTTTGAAAAATACGAGAGCAAAAAATACAGGCATTATATCAATATGCAGCAGATATGCACTTCATTTAACAAACACATTAGTAGCATCTAAATGCAAATATATCAAAAGGAATACTGGGTATACAAGCAATCTCAGTATACAGGCAACAATCTCATTATACAAACAATAATCTTACTATAAAAACAATAATCTCGGTATACAAGCAATAATCTCAGTATACAAACAATATATCAGTATATAAGCAATAATCGCAGTATAAAATAATCTGAGTAAGAAAAAACAAAAATCCAATCAGTTTGTATCCCAAAGGCCAAATAATTGAAACCAAACAGAAGCCGCACAACGGGAAACTGAAAAGGACAATGTGGGGTGAGGGGGGGGGGGGGAGAATAGACATGTGGGGGCGGGAGGGGATATGTGTGGTGGTGGAACCTTAACAGTTCACACTGACTCTTACTTATTTCTTTCTTATGACAGTTCTTCCTTCTCTTCTACTCAGGCGAGAGAGAGAGAAAGAGTCCAGATGTTCCCTTGTTTCTCGCAATAGAGAGAAAGAGAGTCTAACCTGACTGAGCGAGGCTGCAAGGGCGTCCGACAAAGGAGGCGAGTGCGAGCTGCGGGGCGGGACTCGGAAGGAGAAGAAGGCGCTAGGGTTTACAGCAGAGACAACACGAAGGTATAAGGGGTAATGAATTCTGAACATGGTGTATACTATATGGGGATTTATATCTAGACAGGATCAAAAGGGTCGTGTTGGTCAAGGGTGAACCGGCCTTGGGTGGAGTCTATGGTGGACCAAACCGAATCCGGCCCAATAAAAATCTTCGATTTCGGTCCGATTTAGTTTCACTTTGTTCAAAGTCCTTTTATTATTTTTTGAGTAAATTACTCCCCCCTCCCCTCGATTATGCTCTAATGACAAACCCCACCCCGCCCCTGGGTATTGAGTAATGACTCTCCCCTCCCCTGTATTAACAAGATTCTATCAACCATACCCATTCCGTTAAAAATGACTGTTAAGTGATGAGATCACCCTACAAATATTCATTTAAACCCCAAAATACCCTTATGTTTGTGATATTTCAATTATACCCCTAACCATATCAAAATCCTAAAAACCTCATTTCTCTAGTTTAACTAACGATCACCATCACCACCGCCACCACCACTTCCGTAGCCATGGTCACCACCGCCACCACCATTTCCTTAGCCACGGTCACTACCATGGCTGTATCCACCACCGCCGCCCTCATGACGTCCATAACCACTGCCGCCTTCACCTCTATAGCCTCTGCCACCACCGCTGCAATAACCACCTCCACCACGGCCTGCACCCCTGGTCTGGGCTTGATTGACGGTAATAATCCTATCATCAAGGTCCTATCCGTTCATCCCTTCAATAGTATCCCTCATCGATTGCTCATCGCGGAAAGTAACGAAGCCAAACCCTCTGGATCTCCCAGTCTCACGATTGCTGATGATCGTTTCCGGTGATCAATTAAAGAATAGAGAGATTGGTAGTACAGGAAAATTCAGACCTAACTGAGATTTTAGATATTGAAGCGAGATCTTGAAGAAAGAATAGCGACAGTAGATGTGGAATGTGATTCTGGAGCAAGGATGAGGCCTTTGAGCAGTTTAGGAATTGGTCTAATTTTGGTGTTCGGTTGTCTGCTCTTAGCTCTTGTTGCAGAGCTCTACTATTTGTTATGGTGGAAAAAGAGGGTCACCAACAGAGAGATTGAAGATGATTACAACAGTCCTACAAGAGAGCTATTTTATACGTTTTGCTGGAAAAAAACAAACCACCGTTGTCGAGTTCCACAACCTTGAACCCTCAGGAACTCTGCACCTCTGTGAGAATTACAAGAGCCCATGGTCATAAAACAGAGAATTAACTTATCCTTCATTTTGGGCCACATAAGGATTTGTTACTGAAACCCTTTGAAGATGATGCCATGGATTTGGAACTCTTGATGCGGCAGAATCTCTGTGGACCTCCACGATTCCTCTTCACCATTAAAGAAGATTTGAAGGAAGATTTGGAGTCCGATGATGGGAAATCCATAAGTGAAAAAAGCCGAAAAGGGTCAAGAAGTAGGAGCTTGAGTGATATCCTCCCCAGTGTGGAGACCCCATTTTTAACTCCTATGCCTTCTCCACCATTTACTCCACCACTGACTCCTATAGACTCGTATAACCACCATGGATTGACTGAAAGCCCTCTCTTTTGGTTCCTTTCTATGGAAAATACTTCATTTTGAATTGATTTACAGGGAACACACATACAAGTGACAGCTATGTGGGGCACAAGACGACTAAGGTGGTGAAGGAGGCAACCACATACATTAAAAATTGCTTAGGCGCAGGAACAGATGATGCATTCATATTCTGTGGCTCGGGCACCACTGCAACAATCAAACGTCTTCAAGAGGTTATGGGAATCATAGTGATTTCAACCATGAGAGAAAGGATACTCAAGAGCCTAAAGAGAGAAGAGAGATGGGTGGTCTTTGTTGGGCCATATGAGCACTACTCCAACCTCCTCTCATGGCGTAACAGCTTATCAGAGGTGATTGAGATCGGTCTTGACGATGATGAATTGGTAGACATACGAGCTCTAAGTCGCCAACTTGAGTTTTATAAGGGTTCCAATCTCTGCCGAGCTTTTTTCACACCTAAATATGGAAACTGGTATAGCTTTCGGAGATGCATTAGGAAGAAGAAGAAGAAGAGTGGGGTGGCGGTGGTGCAGAGTGGTGGGGGCGGGTGGGGTTACAGGAGGAAGAAGAAAGAAGTGAGGTAGAGATGGGGGTATTATTGTCTTTTTATTTGCATTTTTAACACCGTTGGTCAAAATGGATAAGGTTGATAGAATCTTGTTAATACAGGGGAGGGGAGAGTCATTATTCAATACCCAGGGGAGGGGTTTGTCATTAGAGCATAATCTAGGGGAGGGGGGAGTAATTTACTCTTTTTTTGGGGGGGGGGGGTAGTAAAATAAAATAGGGAAATTTACACATACCACCCCTGAAGTTTGACGAAAGGATATTTTCACCCCCCGGTTTTGGAAAATTCTGCGCACCCCCCTGAGGTTTGCAAACGGTAACAAATAAGCCCATTTCGTCAGTTCATGACTAACACTGTTAAAAATTATACTTGAACTAACGGAATTGTCCTTCTAAGAAGAACCCAAACAAAAAACAAAACCTGCAACTCATCTTCCCCAATCGAATTTGTATCAATTCCTTTAATTGGGCTTTTACTGTTCTCTCCTCATCCGTCAATCCCAAATCGAATTCAATCACCTCATTTTCCATGTTTAAAGATTCAAACTCCATGGATAATTATCTACTGTTTATTTTTCCTGCTATAATCCAAAATGAAATACAGGAAGCTAAAGCATTATACAGAATTCACACCCAAAACAAGAACATAACTGACTGCTATCTTGATCTAGAGACACAGCCACGAGCCCCATCGGATCTTCGCAAGCAAAACCTTTCAGAAGAGAGGCTTGAGGAGGAGGGGGGAAAAGATGCAAACTTCTAGGGATTATACTTTAAGTAGTGACTAGGGTTTCATCCGAGAGATTAAAAAAGAGGAGAGACATGCAGAGCGCGAGAGAGAGACAGAGACAGAGAAATGAAGAGAATTATAGAAGGAAACCGTAGAATCTCAAAACCCCAGTACCTGGATTCCATCGTTTTTCATTCTCTGCCCCTTCTTCTGATTACAAGAAAAGAGATTCTTTTTACTGAGTAAACATTGAGAGTAGTTGCAGCAGAGACTAGAAAGAAGGGAGAAGGGTCGGGACTGTGACCATGAGAGAGAATGAAAGAAAGTTGAGAGACGACACAGGGAGCGAGTTGCGATGATGAACTCTAGGGCAATGATCCAGTATTTGACGAAAGCAATTGATTTGAGTTTGAGTTACTGAAAATCGCATAAGAAAGCAGATATTTTCCTAACTAGGGTTCCCAATCCTTGATCCGACCGACGGAGATAGGGTCTGTGAAAGAGATTTGTGGGTTTCCCTTGCAAATGAGGGGAAAATCAAAAGCTTGTTGAAAAGAGAAGACTAAAATGAACAGAAAGAGAGAGATGAACAACAAAGGGAAAGAGTTTTAGCAGTCGGTGGAATGAGTTTCTTCAGCTCCCTTCATTAGAGCTTCTCTTAACGCTATGGACAAAGTCGATTTCCTCCTCTCAAAGAAAAGATAAGATGGAATAACAGAATCTCCATATGAACACAATCAAGACGATGGGTCGAGTTCATACCTGTCTTTCCTTCCTCTTCATAAATCAATAATATCCAACGAAGAGAAGATTTTTAGGATACCTGCAACTCATCTTCTCCAATCGATTTGGGGAAGATGAGTTGCAGGTTTTGTTTTTGGGTTTTTTTTTTTTTTGGGTTCTTCTTAGAAGGGCAATTTCGTCAGTTCAAGTCTAATTTTTAACAGTGTTAATCATGAATTGACGTAATGGGCTTATTTGTTACCGTTTGCAAACCTCAGGGGGGTACGCAGAATTTTCCAAAACTGGAGGATGAAAATATCCTTTCATCAAACCTCAGGGGTGGTATGTGTAAATTTCCCAACAAAATATCATTAACCTGTAATAGAGCATATATCAAAACTATCCAAAAGGTCTTTAGAGCATGTTCGTAAAATCGGATCGGTATCAGTCGAGACCGATCCCAAGATTAGACCGCTGTGTCGAGGTTGTATTGAATCGTTTCCTAGATCGGTCAATCCGATACTTGTCTTTTTTTTGGGTTTTAGAATCCATGTCTTTAAGGATTTTTTTTTTTTTTGGGTAGATCTTTAAGGAAATATTTCATTCTATATAAACTTGATTGATTTGTTTAAGCTAGTTAGGGTTTCAAAACCCAGATTTTCATTTTTAGCTGATGTAAGACGATTTTGACCGATCCCAACATTAGGAACCTTGATTTTAGTGGGATTTTGTTCATTAGCACATATATCCCACAGAAATGTAAACATATCCCACGGCCATTGCTCCTTCCCTTGGGCTAGTAGCTCAAATGGTTAACGTTGGTAATACCCCTAAAAAAACCCTCTTCGTGTCGAAATCTCCTTTCCCAACCGCTTGCCATCTCCAGTTAACAATACCCGATGAACAAGCGGTTAGGAGAGGAGATTTCGACACGAAAACGAGCACATCGACTCCCAACTTCCCAAGTAATAATGTATAAGCAGAATCGAATCGCAGCGGTGTACTATATACTAGGGTTGCAACAGGGTTGGGTTGGGTTGGTCCGGGATTTTTAATAACATCAGCCCAATCTTGAGTCCCCTGAGCTAGGCCTAGGCCCAGCCGACCCTAACATAGGATTTGAAAAATCTAACATTAACATGCCCATAGGGCCGGGCATACTAACCCTTATTGGCCTTGATAATGAACAACCTTAGGCATGAAGAGTACTAATCTAGACCTTCTGAACAAGATAAGCCATTAGATTTGTTGGTTGATTAGAACTCGCTAACTCAAATAAATAATTTGCTAGTTACAAACCAAAAACATATTGGCATTCAAAGTCTGTAAAAAAGATATATGCACCTCATGCCCACCCTTAGAATAAAAAATACGAATAAAATATCATAAGCTTTGAAATATCATATCATAATTCAACAAACATATTTTATATTTAAATTAAAAGCTATTGGACAGTGGACACCCATGTTATAGCTCCTTGTCCATCCTAGCCTTTAGTATACATAGCACATTTGAAAGATGAAATATGAATTTCTGGTCTAACTCTTTCAAGGAGGGGGAAGGGAGATGCAAGGGCTGGGCCAGGCCGGGAAGGAGGAGAAGAAGAAGAAGACAAGTTTGAGCTAGGCTTAGCGCAAGGCCTCAACCCTGGCCTAGTCCGACCTTGTTTCAAGGCCAAAAATTCCCAGCTCTGAGCCGCCCTCAGGGCCATGATATCTCAGTCCAGACTGTGTTTGGGCTCAGGGCGGGCTCGGGTTGATAAGGCCAAACTTGCACCCCTACGGCGTATACACAACCCAAAGCAAAAGAGAACCTCTCATGGTCATAGATTTCCAAGGGAAGTTTAGGATATCATACCCATAGAACAATGTGTGTACCAATAACCTGAGAAGGTTGGAATCATGGTGTCCAATGATGACGGGGGAAGAAACCTGATAGCTACTGACCAAGGGTTGTGATGAGGCATAAAACACCCCTCCTATCAGAGGCTGCCACATGGCCGACCCGACCTTAGTCCGAGAACCGAGTTGGGCCGAGCAGTTGTCCGGGCCGACCCCATCTCCGATAAGTCACCTGACAAAGCCAGACTCTAGCGAGCTAGCCAGTGGCTGAGGCCGAGCTCATACGGGTCAGCAATGGACTCCTGGCCGAGCTTGCGGCAGAGACCAACCTCTCGGGCCGACCTCCCTTGCCGACCTCCTCTGCCGACCCCCTGGGCCGACCTCCGAGGCCGAGCCCTCCTCCACTGAAGCTGCCACAGCACCCCACCGGGAATCTCCGGGCCACGTCAGCGCATCTCGAGAATCGCGGGATAGGGATTGAGCCACGATCCCAGTGCAACACGGAATCGCACTCTACATGGACTCTTACCTTAATAAGAGTCCGACCCCAAATATAGCTCTCCGCTCCACTCTACGCGAGACAGCCTTCCGAAAGAAGGACTCCTACCATACTAGGACTCTCCCAACCGCCTCATCTCCTCCTCACTCTATAAATACCCAGGTATGGAGCACCATTCCTCATCTCACTTTTTGACTAGCAGTTACGCTGTTGCATTGGAGACCTGACTTGAGCATCGGAGAGTCCTAGGCTGGAGCCACACTGGCCCTCTTGTGCTCATTGCTTGGTTTTTGCAGGCTCATCCGCGGGCGAACCAAGCACCGAAGGTTTTCACACGCAACAGGTTGCATTAAAGAACCTTGTTATAGTATTATCGATGGAAAAACTTACATATAATACCCTAAGCCTATATCGGTGATTTGCAGAGGTTGTTGTAGCTTCCAAAGATACGAGATTTACGTGGAAGATAAAGAAGTCACAACCCCATTAGTTTGCCGAAGAAGCTAAGGCGCCAAGGGTCCTGTAATCGATCTTGAAGTTCAAGTTCAAGATAAATCGTTGGTTCGTTAGAGGCAGCCACTACAAAATCCAAAGATGTTGAGAGGTCCATATCCGCGTGGTCGACTTGAACGTACAAGTAGGGCTGCAAGTTTGGTCCTGTCGGCCCGAACCCACCCTAGCCCCCCTAAGGCCAAACAGGGCCTAGGTTGAGATATCTTGGCCCTGACCAGGGCTAGAAATTCTAACATTGAGTTAGGGTTGGGTCGGGCCAAGGTTGAGGCCTTGGGTGGAGCCCGGCCCGGTCCTGTTTTAAATTATACTATAAAATATATATTGATATAATGTACATAATATAAATTTTAAATGCCACCCACATTTTGTTGTATAATATATTATATATGAAGATAATAAGTGATATAATATATCTTATTATAGTGTTATTTTACATAAAATTGATAATTTTATCCCTAGTTGAGTCCAACCCATGCATCTCCTCTTCCCTTTACCCATGATCAGGGCCAATCAGGGTCAGCCTGGCCCGACCCAGAGGGTAGGTCAGGGTTGAATTTTTCAGGCCCTGAGTTAGGGTCAAGTCGGGCTTGGGCCCAGCTAAGTGAACTTAGGGTTGGACTAGGATTTTATAAAGCCTGGCCCAACTCGATCCTATTGAAGCCCTACGTACAAGAGTGATCCATGATAGCGACAACTTGAAACTGACCAAATTATCTTTGAAGGAATCTGTTGAGGCGAAAAGAATAGGTTATACCGTATGAACATAGAAGGATAAGGAAGAGGAGTCAACATTGCAACGTCGTGAACTTCTCAAACAAAGGAGGAACAGCAACCCAAGGGTCCGAGGCAACAACAGAAGAGGAGGAGGAGGAAGAGGAAGGGGAATGGGAGGGTCTCAAGATTAGCCATTACTTCATTTTCTTCTTTCAGAATCTTTAGTATTTGGGAGTCCTTCACCCTTTTTTTTTTTGGGAAAAATTGCCTAGATCTACTAGATAATAAAAAGATTTACAAAATTGGTAGATGTAAATTATGTTTTACAGTCACAAGTTACGTTGAAAAGATTTACCAAATTCCCTTATAAGGAGAAAAACTAAATGAATATCCTAAACTACCCCTAGTGTCCTTCTCTTTCAATTTTTTCCTTTATTTAATCTTATACTTTTTAGTTTTTTATTGATCCTACCCTTCGTTCTTTTTCTCCTTCCTCCGGTGAACATTTCTGTAACCACTCCCTCCTTCCTCCCCTACAACTCCGCACCACCACTGCCATCCACCTCCTCCCTCCCTCCTGTTCTTGACCCTTTTCTCTTCCCTGCAACCCCACCCCTGCCCAGTCCTGTGAAACCATTTCTTGCTTTCTATGGAGATCTGTTTCTCCTTCCTTACTGATGAGGGTGCAAGTCTGTCTAAGATGATAGGTTGCAAATACTGCATATTGACCTACATGTTTTTTCGGGAAAAAAAACTATATTTTTAACCTAACTTTCTTTAGTTCTTCCCGACATGTGCCCCTCACAATGCCCTATGAAAAAACAATAGAATAAATTGATCAATGCTGAATTACCCTACCTGGAAAAAAAACAAAAGAAAAAAAAAAAGAAGATAAACAGAAACTTTGGAAAAGTAATAAAGTCCTTCTTAAAAGCTCATAAAGAGAGGGTTTTGGATATTTCCAAGCAAATTGGGAAAATTCAGAACGGATTGGAGATTGGATGCGAAACCGACAGGAAACGTCTAGATTAGAAGAATAATTTCAATAAATCTAAGCATGCGTTGATGGATGATGGCGAAAGGTTCACTCAGGCGAGGCAGAACATAAGAACATTACGATTTTGAGTGTGAGAGAGGGATGAAGGGGTGGATGGAAGTGGCCGTGGAGGTGGTAGTGGTAGTGCAGGCCGATTTGCAGGGAGGAGGGTGGGGTGGGGGTTGCAGGGGAAGGCGGAGGGAGAAGGGGGTGTTCTTCCGTCGGAGGCGGAGGACAAAGAAGAAGGAGAAGAAGAAATAAAAAAAAAAAATAAAAAAATAGAAAAGTTAAATGAAAATACAGAGGGAAGAAAGAAACATGCTAGGGGTATTTTAGATTATTCCTCAAGCTTCTGTTACTAATATGGGGATTTGAAAAATATTTTCAACATCACTATTTATGATTGTAAAACATAATTAACATCTACCGTTTTTGCAAATCTTTTTTATATTTAGTAGATCTAGGCAATTTTCCCTTCTTTTTTTTGTTTATTATTTTACACCGCTGGTATATCCAAGCTAGCACCCATTGTGCTTATCTCTCTCTCTTCTCCCTTTGAAATGACTCTGTTGCCTCTCAGTATGATGCCCCATCTTGCGTTCCCATTGATGCCCCCGCTAGACTTGACATGTGATTAAATCATCATATCTTCCCTATAATTGTAATTTTATGTTTTGGCTTGCTTAAAAGTAAAAGGGAAAATTTCACGTACCTCCCTGATGTATGGCTTATGTACACTTTCATCTATGAGGTTTAAAAAATTTCACGTACCTCCCCAGCTTTCCAATTAAGTAATAAAAACACCCAATCCGTTAACTGTAGACGTTAAATGTTAAAATTATATTTTAATTGACCAAAATGCCCTCATATCCCCCAAATCATTTTAAGGGTTGAAAAAAAAAAAATGTAACTCATCTTCTCCAAATTGTTTCCCCAAAACCTAAAACTCATTTTCCTCAAACCTGCACATCATTTTCTTTTCTCTTTCCATTTATGAAACCTAATCTAATAAAAAAAAAAAAATCTAATTAAAACTCTCAACCCAATTTCTTCATCTAATCCCAAAACCAAATCCATCTTCCATTTCTGAAACATCGACCCTCTCTCAAAAACCATCTTTGCCAAAATCGCCATCATCTCCACTAATCCCTATTTCTCTTGTTATCGCTAGTCTTTTTCATATTTTATTTTTTATTAATATTATAGTCATTCTAAAAACCTTCATCCCACCATCACGCGAATCTAACGGATTAGGTGTTTTTGTTGTTAAGTTTGAAAAATAGGGGAGGTACGTGAAATTTTCCCCCCAAAAAAAAAGGAGGGGGAAAAATTGGCGGCTTTAGTTATTTCGCGTGTTCGCGGTTCTATTGTTTCGGAAATCTCTGCAACTTCACTGTTTGCGTATTTGCAGATCACATGTAAGTACAAGGTAGACCTTCTTCTCTCTCTCTCGGTTTCACGCTCTCACCTTTGATAGTCTGTACCTGGAAGGTTAAATCTCTCTCTCTCTCTCATAGGTTATTGGTTTGGAGTACTCATTGTTTTGTGTCTCTTTAGAAGTGAACCTTATGCGACAACTATTAACTGCTTTCTCCATATGCTTGGCTACTCTTCTTAGCTGTATATACACAGACATAGTAAATCAATTTAGCTTTGGGTTTTAGGATCTCATCATTAATACGCTTCATGATATAATTTTTCTTCATATCTTCCGACTCTGAGTGGAATATCTCATCGCCGGAAGGTTTACTTATATGTACAATGTTCAATTGATGCAGAATCAGTTGATTTCTTAATATACGATGCTGGACAAAAGTAAGTTCGACGTGCATCTGCAATTGTGGGCACTTAGAATTCCATCCCAACTCTGCAAGCATGTTCTTGGCATACTGAAAGGGTACTTAATGTCGTAGTTTTATTCAGTTCTGTGAATAAATCTGTGTGCATTCAGCTTATTATTTTGTCCATTAATTTGATGAGGTTGTGGTGGCCTTCCTTTTGCCAGATATTTGCTTGATAAGCCCCGTGTCAAACCCATCACTGAAGATCCATCATGTGAGAAAAGCCGCTATATGATATTATCTGAAAGGATTCAAAATTCTGGTAAGAAGCATAGAGCATTTACTTATCTTTTAGTCAAGTACAAGAGTTATAAAAGCGAAGAGTCCTGAATCCTGATATACTTTACATCTACTAGTTACCCAAAAAAGAAACAAAAAGTTCCAGGGTTATTAATGTTAATCACAAGAGCCCTCTTAAATGCTAAAATTAACAAACAGTACGTAGAGGCTTTATCCTTCCCAAACCAAGTGTCTGCCTGTTGGTTTATATGTGTCATAACAAATTCAAAATATGTGGTTATGTATGGGAAGTAGAAGAAAGACAAACATTAAACAGCAGGTATGCTGGATGATAAATAACCAATTCAGGGCCGTGTCAATGGCTGCATTATTGGCCTGACCAGGTCCTTGGATGCTTTGACAGGAGGTTCAAGCTGGGCTCAGAACTCCAAGGACTGATTCAGAACCATGGGCATTTTTATTTCTTTATTTCTTCCTTTATTTATTTATTTTTGATAGGTCTGAAATTTAGAATTACCATTTCTGTTTGGGGTTTGAATTGGGTGGTACTTATCAGTCAGAAGCTGGGTTAACTAGGGCACAGACTGCATAATGTTACTGATTGGCTGTGGTTGCCAGGTCCAACCTTGCCACTGCACAATTTGTTGACAACATTGTATCGGCATTGTTTAAATCTTTGTGATTTACTCTTCAATTCCATCACCTGATTTGGATGCCACGCAATCAAGATTGAAACAGGCAATTTATGGTCAAAACCATTTAATTGCACCATTCAGTGATTTGATTCATCAAAATCCACCAGGTCCAAGAGTTCTCGAGCATTGATACTTTATTTATTTTTTCCCTCCTGTTTATGAGATTAAATTTAGCATCCAAGGCACTAACGATGATAGAGGACATCTGTTTCAACCTTCAGTTAGTGGTTCAGACTGATGTCTTTGCTGAGCACATGTCAGAGTGGTTGGGCTTTTGATGCTTATAGGTGCTTTAATCAATGTCTTGATGAATCTCACTTTGCATTTTTCCTAAACTTTTACTTATGTAATTCTATATATTGGTCAATGTCATTCAATCATTAATGTTGCTTTGAAATATTTGTATACATAGTTGTCATGGCACCTAGGCGACCCAAGGTATTGGAGGGGGTCCAGATGCAAGGCGTCCAAGGCGCCTAGGCATCGCCTCGCCTAGGTGACGTCTTGACAACTATGAATTGTATAAGATATTCTGCAATGCTTTATCTTGCAATTCTGAGTACCCTTTTTGTTATGATTTCACCAAATGGAATGTGGAAAGCAGACTTATCTGAGATTCCAGATCAAACGCTTGATGCCTTGAAGAAGTTATGCAAAATTGAAGTTGTGCCCTATTCATTGATGCTTGGGTATTCTTATTGGAGTGCAGGTCAGTTGCAGTTTAATTTGGGATGATATGCAAAATGCTTGTTTTTTCTTTAGCCATTTATTCCTTAAATTTTAGGATAATTTGGTACAGAATATTGGACCATATAGTCCACAATCATGTTCGTCTTGGTTGGTTTAGTTCATTGTCATGTTAACAAGCAAGTTTGAAAATTTGATCTAACTGATTTGCTAACTAGGTTGAAAGTTTTAGATTCATGTCTGTGGAGACACGAGTCAACCTGGAACTTAATTGAATTTTTTATTTTTGCTTAACATTTAGAGAATTGTATAAGTTGGATAAAATATCAGAAATGAATAAATTGCATCTGAATTGTGGAATAAGAGCTTTTCTTCTTAAATTGTTCAAATTTTTTTTTTCCGTCCTTGGAACTATAAATCCAGCCTTTTCTTTTCCTTTCAATCTGATATGGCCATATGGGGCACTTTTGAGTCTTGACTTCAAGTTTTCCATGCTTTAATGATTCTGATTGATGAGATAACAAATGGCGATCATGTGGTTAATAGAAGATGGATTATGCTACATACGCCCTTTTGATCTGCAGAGTCCACTTCCTTAACTCATGGAGGAGACTCCCTTTTTCAAATCATATGCATGAGAATAGAAGTCCTTTCATAATTGGGCATTGAAGGGTGAGGTCCAACATTTTGAGGTGCATCAAAGGGCGTTTTCCCAAGCTTATTAAACATGAAAACTCAGAGATACAGAAGTAATTTGTCCAACAACTATACACAAATTCTTGTTTAAATGGTATTCTTGTACTGAAAACCTGGAAAAATATTTCTGAGGTTGATATCACTAATTGCTAACAATAAAGATCTGGTTGTTAAGGTTTTAGCTATTATAGGTTTAGCTATTATAGGGTAGCATTGATTACTGCTGGACTCTGATTGCATAGATTTACTGGTTTTTTTCCTGTTCTTTATTACTTCTGTTAGTCAACTAAAATTCAACTTATTGCATTTTTTAGATTAAATTAACTTTAATATATTGGTGTACAGAGGTATTATGTGTCCATAACCTTTACATTCTTACATTGAGAAAATTTCTGAATGATGATAATCAAATTGCCCTCCAGCCTTTTATGTTTTCTGTTAGAAAGTTTTAACTTACAAATTTTTTTTTTTTTCTAGATCTTATCCTAAAGCAGATATTGCCTAATGGAGTGGAGGTTCCTTCATCTTTTGAAACAATAGTTAAGTATCCCTTCTTCCTCTCTCTCTCCCTCTATGTGTGTGTGTGGGTAGGTAGGTGGTTGTGTTTGCTCCATTTTAGTCTTTCAATTAGTAAACAGCTTAATTCCTGATCTGCTCTTTATTTGGTTCATTTATGGCAGTATGACACCCTTACTGATAGTAGGTTTTCAGTTGACGGTTTGATAGATAATTTTTTCTACCAATGAACTGACAGTATTTCTTATTCTTTCAGGTCATATTGCTCATATAAATATAACTGAAGAACTACTTCCCTTCAAGGATGTTATTGCAAAGGTCATTTATGATGTATGTTGGTTTGGTGTTATTTTAAGCATTTGTGCTTCTTTACTTAGTGATTAAAGTATTAAACATGCATGTAAAATCTTCTGTAATGGTTCACAATCTCTCCCTCTTACACTTTTCTTCCATACTTTTGAGTTTTGACTGGTCTGAAAAGAAGGAAAAATAGTATTAAGATGCTTAGAGCCATACCAAATCAAAAAGCAGCACAGAAGTTTCACAGAGCAAATTTGTTAGCAGAACAACAATGCACAAATGTTTTGCCAGTTACTAAGAATATGGTTTATATCTCATCTTTGAATTATTTATGATGAGATTCCAGATACTACAAGCGAGTTCCTACTTCCATTGACTATCATCTCCAAGACTCCAACCATGCCCTTATACTGAGATGTGACCCAAAAAATGCTGTTTCCTTCCAAAGTCCTAGTTCTCTTGTCGTTGGTATAAAGCAGAGCTGCATGATATTTAAGGCACTTGGTAGACTGCCAAGTTAGCCATCATTAGGACTTAAGAACCCACAAAGAGGGAATATGCCGAGTAACAAGTGAAGAGCTAGTCCGGGTAATCGCCTTGTGAGCTTTTTGGTTGTTGGCGAAACAGTAAATAAAGGGGAATTCCTCTCGAAGAGAATTACTGAATCCATTTGTCTGTACGCAAACTAACTCTATTCCCCCTTCCAAACTTGTACCTTATGCTTTCTTAGTATATGGGGATCTGTTTCATGATACAACTCCATATTCCTATAAAGGAGTGTCCAGGCCTGGGCCACTGTCCCAATCATTCTTTTTCATACTTTGCTACTGTGACCTGTTTCTCTAGACAATTGGAAGCACCAAAGCCACTCAATTAGAGAAGATTTGTTGCGAGTATCCAGATCCAAGCTTCTCAAGCATTTTCATTTATGTACTCCTGTCTGATTCATCTAGTGGAACTTGGTTTCATGTTCATGGCCATACCTCAAGAATCTCATTGAAAATTTACTGCAACTTGTTACACTGAGGTAGGAATAGTAAACACGGGCTAGTAATACAGGACGGTTGCAATAGATGCTTCAGTTAGAACTAATAAGTAATAACTACTTTCCCTCCCTTGGATGAATATTTTTTGGAAATGGAGATATATTTTTTCCATCCTCACCACCATAGGTGGCTCTGAAACTGTAGTATCACAAATATTTCAAGGGTCACTGAACTCAACCTACCCATTTTATGAATATGACCTATAGAAAATGATTCAGTCTTTGACTCTTTGTAGTTTGTAAATTTATATGGAGACCTGATACAGCTTTGAAGCATTAAAAATCCATCTCAAAAACCTGAGTTTTTGGTGTAACGCCTTACAGTCAACATGCTGTCGTCAGCAAAGTTGAGGTGGGAAACATCCAGTTGCTCATTATCCATATTGAGGATGGTGGAGAAAGACTTTGATTATAGTGGATTTGATATTGAATTTGCCCCTGTTCCTCTTGTAATTGATGGAGGTCGTGATCAAGGAAACACTGAAGGGGGTGATGATTCTAATCAAGACTTGGTAACCACCGAGCCTACCAATGATGATCATGATGATAATCAGAATGTGTTGGCTATTCCAGCACCTCCCACTCTTGATCCTACACCTTTGAGAAGGTCCACTCGGATCTCTCAGCTTTCAACTAGGCTTAGAAACTTTATTACCTACAACACCAAGTTTCCGATTCAAGCCTACTTGTGTTATGAACAGCTTGGGTCAGAATTTATTGGCATTCTCTCTGCCATTGATGCTCACAAAGAGCCTAATACTTTTCTCGAAGCTAGAGGAGACCCCACATGGATGGCAGCCATCAATGAAGAGCTTGATGCTCTTAATAAAAATCACACCTGGGATGTTGTTTACGTACCTGAAGGAAAACATTCTGTAGGGTGCCGATGGATCTATAAGATCAAATACAAGAATGATGGAACCATTGATCGCCATAAAGCGCGGTTAGTTGCAAAAGGATACACTCAAACCTATGGAGAGGACTACAAGGAGACCTTTGCTCCAGTCCTCTAAATGATTACTGTTTGTGTTCTAATGTCTATAGCTGTTAACTATGGATGGCCTTTGTTTTAGATGGCCGTTAAGAACGCGTTCTTGCATGATGATCTTGAGGAAGAGGTTTACATGGGTATCCCTCCTGGACATCCACAAGAAAACCAAACCAGTGTGGTGTGCAAATTCAATAAAGCCATTTATTGGCTTAAACAATCTCCTCGTGCATGGTACGGGAAACTAAGTACAACCCTTATGAATTATGGTTTTAAAAAGGGTGAGTCCGATTCCTCGCTGTTTGTTACATGGTTCGAGAACTCGCGAGATCTCGCCGAGTTTCTCTGTTTCGTGAGATCCCGAGACGAGATGCCATACGCATTCTAAAATTACACATTCTCGACGAGATCTCGAGATCTCGAAGAGATCTCGGTATTGTCTTGGTACACATTTTTTCTAGTTTTTTTTTAGTTTTAAAAGTTCAATATCTCGCCGAGATCTTGGTATCGGGTTAGAACATGGTTTTTACCCATTTTAATTGCCCATTTGACCCATGTGCCCATTTTTATTAAAAGAGGGCAATGGACAGAACTCGGAAATGTCAATAGTTCTGTCCATACCTCTCTAAACAAAGGGGAAAACACTCAAACAACTCTCTCCCTCAAATTTCTTCCTCTTTCTTTCAAATCTTAGGTGGATTGCATTGTTTGAAGTGAGATTCAAGTGCTAAAGTGAAGATTCAACTCCAACAGTCCAAGAATCATCACCTATTTGTAGGATTCCAAAGTAAAACTCATATTTGGACTTGTTTTTTGGCAAATCTGGGCATGCCATTGCGTTTAAATGGCCTGAAATAGGCTGGATACCAAGTTTCTGACCCAAAATATGTGTAAAACCCACCGAGTTGGGGGTCCGAGTAAAAAAAAATAAAAATGCAACAACTCGCCGAGATCTCGACTCGACTCGGTTTCTGGCTTGGCCGAGATGCCACCGAGACCCGAGTCTTAGAAACTTGGTTTATTGAAGGGGTGGGGGGTTAAAGGAACGGTAGTAGTTCTTGTCTATGTAGATGATCTTGTTATTACAGGCAACAATAGCAACGAAATAGAGGCTTTGAAGCAGCATTTGAATGAAAGGTTTGCCATTAAGGATCTGGGACAAACTATGATACTTTCTTGGAATCGAGGTAGCCAGTTCAAGTAAAGGTCTATTTATTTCTCAAAGAAAATGTGTTGGATTTGCTAAAAGAAACAGGAAAGCTAGAAGCTAAACTTGCCGACACTCCTATGGACTACAACAGTAAGTTTGTGAATAATGACAGACCTCTTCAAGACAGTGGTCGGTTCCAAAGGTTGGTAGGTCGACTAATCTACTTGACGATCACCAGACCTGACATAACTTATGCCGTTAGTTATGTAAGTTAGTTCATGCACTTTCCTGCCGAAGGGCATATGGAGCTTGTAGATCGTATTCTCCGTTATCCAAAATCTTGTCCCGGTCAAGGTGTTTTGATGAAGAAGAATGGACACATTGAGATTGTAGGGTATACAGATGCAGATTGGGCTGGAAGTCTGATGGACAAGAAATCAACTACTGGTTTTTGCACATTCGTAGGAGGGAATATTGTTACTTGGAAAAGCAAGAAACAAAAGGTTGTTGCTCGGTCAAGTGCTGTGGCCGAGTACAGGGCCATGGCTTCGGCAACTAGCGAGCTTGTTTGGCTTCGTCTTCTTCTTCAGGAACTAGGCTTTGAGAATGCTTCGGGTATCTCGTCAAAATTGTTCTGTGACAATCAAGCGGCGATTCATATTGCCTCAAACCCAGTCTTTCATGAAAGGACAAAGCATATAGAGGTCAACTGTCACTTTATTCGAGAGAAAATTCAAGATAAGACAATTGAGACCCCGTATATTCGTAGTAGAGATCAACTCGCTGATGTATTCACCAAAGCCTTGCCAAAGGGAGTCTTTCAGGATCTGCTGTCCAAGTTGACCTCTAAAGACATCTTCGCTCCAACTTGGAGGGGGAGTATTAGCCAGATTCGATATCCAGAGATGTGCACGGTTGGAAGAATAAGATCTCCAGCTCATCCTTATACTAATATAGTAAGAGATCAAGCCATATTGAATGGCAATTGTAATTACCATGAACTAGAGTGTACCAAGCTGTATTCTTCTTTATTTAAAGAAAATGAATCCGCCCCCAGCAAAGTAAGTTGAGTGGGGGAGTAGGCCTCATGTGTGAAGGTTCGATCATGGCCTCACATGTGGAGTGCGAACCACGTTAAAATATTGCTCTCTTGTGGAGTACGAACCACGTTAAAATCTTCCTCTCTTTTTCTTTGTTTTTTTCTCGCTCTCTCTCTCTATATATCGTCTTCTGCATGCAAGTGAACACATTAGTTGTCACTGCCATTGGAAGAACCTGGATTATTAGCCTGTGATGCATTGGTAAAGCCTTTGGGTTGTTGTTTCTGCAGGACTGTGACTGAATCCTGCTTCCATCCCCCTCTCCTTGCATTATTTTGATGATGCTCTCTTGCTATGTGGACCATATTATCTATTCAAGTTTTTCCTTAAAAGATGTCTTCATGCTCATTTGTCCTCCTTTTTTTTCCATTCCTTTCTATTTTGTGTATGATGATTCATTCTACCTCTCTGACTTTGTTTAATAGAGGGGGGGGGGGGAGAAATGTATTTTCAACCTCTCATCAGTATTACATATTTCTGTAGCTTTGTGCTTTTAAGCAAATCTTACTGTAGTTTATTTTCTTTATTTCAGAAAAACCAGCCAAGAATCAAAACTGTTGTTAACAAAGTTGGAACGATCACAAATGAATTTCGAGTGCCAAAATTTGAAATTCTAGCGGGGAATGATGAAATGGTTACAGAAGTGAAGCAATATAGAGCAACGTTCAAGCTTGATTATGGCTTGGTTTATTGGAACTCGAGACTGGAACATGAACACATACGACTGGTCTCTCAGTTTCGGGCAGGAGAGATCATTTGTGACATGTTTGCTGGAGTTGGTCCTTTCGCAATTCCAGCTGCACAAAAAGGATGTATAGTGTATGCTAATGATTTAAACCCTGATAGTGCTCATTATCTAAAGATTAATGCGGCAATCAACAAAGTAGAGGACTATGTTTTTGCATACAATATGGATGCAAGGGCATTCATTTCTCGATTAATGTCAGTGCCTATGAGTGAGATTGGACAGGAACCTCAGAGTTCTATACTCAAGGCTTGTGGGGAATGTAACTTACCAACTGATGGCAAAGAATGTTCTGAGAATGGAAGGCTGATAGGTAATATTAGTCTTCACATATTTTAGTTGCTTTTCTGAAAACTGTAGGTTAACATTCATATCACTTGCAGTTGAGATGGAAGACATGACGGGTAATGATTCAGGGGATCAGAAAGCTCTTGGAGGCTTGTGTACGAACTTCGATGCTGTGAACGCTGCCAAAAGACGTGCAGAAAGTTGTGAGGAAGGTGTGTGGGGCAACAAGTATTGAAATAGTAATGACGTTAATAAGTGATCCATCCTGTTATCTCTAATTTGCGTTATTATGAAATTTTTGTTTATTTATTTTTTAAAGAAATCTAGGAGCTTGAACATTTATATTAGGTCCTTTTGATAGTTTAGCATTTTAATGTGAAAGTGCTCACTAGCTGTGAATCTTCCATTAGCCATGATATTATCTTTAAATAGAAATGGCTGATTCTGTTGTTTCATTTTCCTTTGCAGAAGACAAGAATGTGGATGGTCATAGTGCATCTGCTGTCTGTAGGAGAAATTTGATCACAAACAAAAGAATCAGAGGCTCTAGGTTATCCAATACTAAGACATGGGAACATGTCGATCATGTGATTATGAATTTACCTGCATCTGCCATACAGTTTCTTGGTAAGCCCATAGTCCCTCTGTGATCTCCTTTTGATGTGCTTTTATGGTGCTTGCTACCATTCTCTCCCTCCAACCTACACACTAAGGGGAAAGAAGGGAAAATTAACAAATATCGTTGTTCCAGACTTCTGTTTTCTTTTTAGTTTTAGTATTGAACTTCTTTCATTAATTCCTTCTAGAAATCATGTAGGAATAGCTGGTTGATCAGACTTGACCACCAATATGATCTTATAGGTGTTTGGGTTGGCAGGCAAGCAGTGGACCAGATTAGGGTTTAGACAAGTGTACAAATTCATGAATAGAAGGAAAATAGAAGAGACGGATACAGATATAGGCTGTAAAGTTGGACTGTTTAATAAAGGTAATAGACTGCAGTAATCTAAGCCGAAATTGAAACCCAATTGAGTTAATACCAACTCCACTCCATTTAGTGAGGGTTTGTCTTATTTAACATGCCCCATTGCCATCTCCAAGGCCATGGCTTGTCACCCTTACCTATGTTGGGGATGAATGTACCATCATGAGGAAGCAATCAAGCTAACAATCACATACAACATGAGGAATTTAACGTGGTTCAGCACGGAGGCCTACATCCACTCGGGAGAACCAGAGATTTTTTACTAAGCCAGAAAAAACTCTCCACACCACTCCACCTCACAATGTGATCTCCCCTTGCTTGTGTCTAGGGTTTTCACCACATAGACAATATATAGGAAACCCTAATCCCCACACAATTACATTTTACCCCGTACATGTAATGGACCCAAAACCCGACCCGATTACGAATACAACCCAATAATAATTATGTGGACCCGCAAAATACAAGACAAACCCAACCCCAATAATCTCCACCTTGGATTGAATTTTGCAGCCTACCTTGAAGAAGACTGGTGTTGCTTTTGATTCTGCAAACTCCGCCATTGTCTCTACCTGTGCGCCATACCCAACCGGCATGGTCCACACCCCCGCCCGGGGTGTCATTGGCTGTCCGCCATACCCAAACCAACATAGTTCACACCCCAACCGAGATGTCCCATACCGTTGCAACCTGATTGGAGAGATTATTGCTGCTCACCAACTCTGAAGCGAAAGACACTCATTTCTTTCTAGACCTGCATGTGTTCAAAACTGAACCATTTGCAGACTTTGTCATCTACCTATACCTCTTGCCTGAGTTCTAACAATAGCGCTACCTGTTTTAGCACTCCCTGTAAGTCTGTACAGATTCCCAATCACCTGTTCATGCATCACAACCATGGCCCCTTTAGAAACCCTAAGAACTCCACCTTTAGATGGGCATCAGAAACCTTTCGAATCTAGTGTTCCCAGGGAAATCAAAGTCTTCCTTAGATCCGGCACATGCCTCATCACAGTCAAAGTTCGCACAATCCCATCAAACATGCAAATCCGTACGGTCTCAATCCTGACAACCTTGCTTTTAGCATTATTTGCCATTTTGACCGGACTACTGTCACATGCATGATGTGTAGCAAACTGATCCCTAACTGAGCACATATGAGATGAACAACCAGAATCCAAAATCCAATTTGGAGTTTCCATACCTGATGAAGTAGTGAGAAAGATATCTCAATCACTCTGGGATCCTTCCACGATAGCTGCATTTGATGATTTATCTCCATTCTCCTCCTCTTTTTTGGCTCCACGTGCTTCGGACAATTCCTCTTTATATGACCTTCCTTCTTGTAATAATAATAGGTTATTTTGCAACCTTTCGACTTGGAGCAACCCTTGTACTTGCCAAACTCCTCTGGTCTCTCATTTTATCTACCTCTACCATGACCAACAACTGTAACCATAGATCGAGAACTTGCGAGATCTCGACCGAGAACTTGCGATATCTTGACCGAGATCTCGGTTTTCCAGGGGATCGAGACAAGATGACATGAATTGAAAAAGTGCAATAACTCGAGTGAGATCTCGAGAATCTCGACCCAAACTCCTTTATATGAGTGCCAAATCTCGAGATCTCGATGGGAAATCTTGGTATACAGACACTTATCTATGCAAACCTTGGTATACAAACACTTATTTATGTTTAATATCATTTTATTTCATTCAGAGCGATTTTGACAGAATTCACGCACACTAAATTAAGTTTCACCGGTACATAACTCGTTCAATATAAATCAGATTTAAGCAATCTTGGACTTGTTGGAAAGCTTTGTAACTGAGTATTTGTGTTTTCAATACCAAGGGGACTGGGGTTACCATTACTTAAACCTCCAGCTGAAGGATCCATTGGTCCACTGACCTCTGACATAGATCAAAGTAACACATTGGGTGTTGGTTGGATACCCGAACCAAGTGGGTAGACACGCTCTACCCAATCTTCTTCCTGAGAACAAACAGGTCACAACACCAAGGGGACTGGGGTTACCATTACTTAAACCTCCAGCTGAAGGATCCATTGGTCCACTGACCTCTGACATAGATCAAAGTAACACATTGGGAGTTGGTTGGATACCCGAACCAAGTGGGGAGACACGCTCTACCCAATCTTCTTCCTGAGAACAAACAGCTCACTTCCAGGCAACAGAAACATACACAATAAGCATAACAAATATTCAAGCAACTGATCATTTTTAACTTATAACAGAAACTACTATGGCTTACAGCCTTCACATCACCAGATTCAGAAGATATTATCAATCAACAAACATCACATGGCTTTGAGATGAACAAAATAACAAGTTAACAACTCACTTGCAGGTCAGGCCAGTAAAACAGCATAACAGCATATAGAAGTATAGAACATCGAATTATGGAGAAGCAAGGTAGGATACCAGACCAGTAAGGACCCTTGAAGGAGACCTCTTGGGTGACACTAAAGGTCCAAGGCACAGTTCCAAACAGCAACAGCTACAGGAGAAAACTGAAAAAGTATTCTAGGGCTGGCAGTAAAGCATCTCTGGCATCTATTCTTCAATTTGACCTCCACACTCTCAATCCTCACTTAAATAACTTTTGATGGTGCTCCTTGAGCTTTGATTCAGCAACTTGCATTGTAGTTTCTTCAAGCTTTCACATTGTGGACTCTTCCTTGGAACCCCTTGTAATTTCTAGGGTTCCAAAGAGAAGAGGAAGAGAACTTGTAGTTCAACTCTCAAAACCAGCAGTCCACTCTGACACCAAGTAAGATTATGGCCTTAACTGAGCAAGAGAGAAGATGGAGAGGTAGAAGAAGAGAATGAAAGGAGAGAGAAAGAGAGAAATATCAGGAGGAACGAGTTAGAGAATCCTCTCTCCTCAACACTACATTACCATTGACTTAAAAGGATTGGAAATTACAAAGCTGCCCTTACAAATGTTCCATCTTATTACCTATGACTATAGTTATACTTCCAACCATAATCCCAACATTCTTGTTATGTTGTTTTTCTTGAAATCTTGTTTTTCTATCTATTTGATTGCAATGTTGATTTTCATGTTTTTCCTTAACCATTGGAAGCTTATTTAGTGTCTCGCTATCTTGTCACTGTTTCTTGGACTTACTCTTGGTAATCTTTCCTACAGATGCTTTTAGGGGCCTTATCCAAAGGAAATACTGGAAGGGACCTTTGCCTTGGATTCACTGCTATTGCTTTATGCGGTCAAATGAAATTAAAGAGTTGATTGTCTCTGTAAGTTCCTATCTGGGAAAGCAATTGAATATTTTCTTGTGCTTCTGTTTCTCTGATCCTAGAATGCAGGTTGTGATTGATCACATAGGTATTCTACAATTGAGAGATAGAGATTAGAGTGAGCATTTAAAATAGGATATTTTGTTTTTTTTATGTTATGGACCAAAGCAAGGTTCTGAATTCTAAATTCTAAATTCTAATTATCTTTCTTATACTATTTTTTCCATGTGGATTTTTTTTATTTTTTATAATAAGAAGATTATATTACTAAAACAAAAGGTTTACAGAGTTAGGGTGTTCCATCCTATAAGAGTTAAGAGATATGGGAAGGGGAGTGGGACATATAGTTACACCATTTAAATTCTACACTAGTAAAGTTATCAGTTGCATCCGCAAGTTCAAAATAGTTGTCAATTAGATTCCAAGGTAAGCAGATAAAATCCGTAGGATGAAGGAGGTCACAAAGATCTTTGTTGAAACACCAAACTTGTTTGATCCTGATGTTTGCCTTCGTAGCACATTTAAAGGCTAAAGCCTTGTAGAATTCCAAAAAGCTCAGCTTCCTTTGCATAAGTTGTTGATAATCTACCTGCATCTGCTAGAACATCCTGACCAGCTATCAAAATGTAAAAAGTCCAACTTGTTATTCTAAGTTCTTGTTCATATATGCCTGCACAAATTAAACCAGGAAGCTGCATTTCAGGATTAGCATCTAGTGAGAGAAGATTTGGAGGATGTGTGCATTGTGATGATGCCAAATCAGATAATGATTTGGAAGGAGGATGAATATTCATATCAGAAATCCATTTCAAAACATCTCTTAGTACCAGCATAGGGTCAGCCTTGGATACCCCTAAAACAACTTTGTTCCTCACACTTCATATAAAATAACAATAATGAAAACTGAAAAAATCCAAATCAAAGATTGTTTGTCAAAGACATTAGAACAAAGGATGGAAGCACACAGATGAGTAAATGAGGGGCTGGAGAGATGCTCAATTTTCAATCCGATGAGGCCAAATGCTCAGATATGCTTAGTCCAATCACATGATAAGAAAAGATGCCAAATTGATTCATCATTAGAACCATAGAAAACACATGTAGGCTCGATGGGCATCCGTTTCAACATAGAAGCTCTGACAGGTAGTCCTGCATGTAAGGCACGCTAAATGAAAATTTTAAATCTTGGATGAATATTAATTTTCCAAAAAATTGCCACCATTTGGATATCATGGGGCAGGGATAATTAGTTGTGGCAATGAATTTGGCAGCAAGCTTGGTTGAGAACGATCCATTATTAGATAGGGAGCATCTCCATTGATCCTCAGATTCTGATATATTGATTCGAAGAATATCATTGAAGGTCAGATTAGAGAAACATGAAAGAAGATCTACAGAATTCCAGTTTGCATGTGGAATTGGTGAATATTGAAACATTATCTAATTAATCTGATGGATGAAACAGTTTGCTTGCAGAACTTGTGTAGGAGTAGTGGTTTACTACTTCTAAATTTTCAGGAATCAAACCAATCAATACTACCTGATGGTTTGAATCTATTGAAATAGTAAGAATATCACTCTGTTGAGTCTTTCTTTACTTGAGGAAGTGTGCTTGCTTGTGGCCTCTCGGACTTTCATTTGGTAGGTGTCTTTGGCTTTTGTCTCATCTGTATCTTACTGAAGCGCTTCTTGGCCTGGAACCATCTGTTTAGAGAGGGCCTCCTCTGGTTCATAGTAAGCTCCGGCATTTGTGGCCAGGTCAAGATATGTTAACTTGTGCACATTGCTCATTCATCCTTGAAGCTTCAAATACTTGATAGCAGTTAGTGGGACGCTGTCAACCTTCAATGTTTTCCCAATATGCTGTGATTATTTTTCATTCAGCTCAGGTTTAGTACTCCTCCTTTGAGTGTGGGATCTATTGGTTGATCTGTCAAGTCGAGGTCAACTCAAGAGCATTTCAATTGAGTGAGAAAGTATTTCTGTGGCTATGTCCCTTGAATTTCCATGCATGTGATCTGGTCAAAGTCATCCATACAACTGCTATATATTAAATGCATAGCAGAGCTGATAGATTTAATTTGGTTTTCTTCCCAACTTCTAGGGGTAATTCTTGAAGAGAAAAAAGGAAAAGTAGATGACACATACAGAAAACAAAAAAAAGAGCATAGAACCATATTCAAAACTGGATTCTGATTGTAGTTAAATTGTCGAATGGAGACAAATAGAGTGGTTAAGATTGATGAAATATGATTCAGGGTTTATACAGATTCTTAATATTTTAAAGAGAGAGAGATGAGAGATGCAAGACTGTTGGGAAAAGGCAGAGGAACGAGAATAGGTACAGCTTAGGATGAAGTCCATTCAAGTAGACCATCTGCCATTTTGTGGGAGTTTTTGATATGCTAATTGTGATGTAACCAATTCAAATTGAGGTGGTGCTTTTCTGTTCTCCCCTCCTGGTAAGTACCCTCTGTCGATTGGATCAAACACCAATCCCAGCAGTACAATCGATTGAAGATTGAGTTCAGATAGTTCCTTGTTAACAAACTAAAAAAAAAGAAGAGTGTAACAGTGAGAGAATAGAGATAGTAATGGCTTCCCACCAATGGATCAGAGGTCCACTGTCCAAGCTTCAACCCAAGACTGAATCGCACAACATACATGCAGAGCATCAAATTTAATTATCTTCAAATTGTATGGAGCCCTTGGCTCTACAAGGTTATATAGATTAAATAATTAAATCTATTCCTAATCTGACTATGAAATGCTAGTCTGATGCAGATACATCATCAAAAGAGGCTTATTTTAAGAGGAATAAGTATAGGGTTGGGTTATATACATGTTGGGCCTTTGATGCCATGGGTTTCCAATGTAATAGGTCACTTATGGACCTAAAGTGGGTTATGGGGTTGCATACAGGATTAGCTGTTTTAATTCCTTATTTTTATTTTTATGTAATTAGTGGTCATGTGACTATTTAATTGTTTTGTAAGTTGCGCTGGATTAGGACTCTACAAGTCCAGCCATGTTTTAGTATATTTCCTTCAGTATTTCAGTTTCCTGGTCAGTTTAGGTTATCTAATAGGTTAAGGATTGGTTTAGGCCTTTCCTTTTTAGTGGAGTCTATTTTTGAGTCTTTTATATAAGGTTGTAAGGGGGCAAGTATTGGAAACAAATTTTGATATTAATGAAAAGCTTTTTTGCTGCTCTTCTTCTCCTTTGAAGATTTGTCTTGTGTTTGATCAAGGCTGGCTGGATTGGTGTTTGATCCAATCGACACCTTGCGGTGTGAAGCCCAGGTGGTTCGTTCAAGCTCTCTTTGTTCTTCAACATTGTTCAAGTTCTGATTTTTCAAGGATTGTTCATTCAAACAAGCTGCTGTTCAAGTACTGCTTCAACAGTCAGTAAGTTTGAATCATCCCAAACCCTAGCCTTTCTTCTTCTAATCCTCTAAGCATACAAACCCTAGAATCCCCTCCATCTTTTAACCTTTTTCCCACACTCCTCTCACTGCCAGACCAATCCAGCCATAGAAACAGCCCCATAATTGGATCGAACTCTCCCCTCACCCTATTGGAAATTCGATCCAAGTTGCAGCCCCTTCTGACCAGCCAAACACTAATAACTCCACTCTTATCTCTTTCAAAAAACCCTAACCCTAGACTCCAAACCTGCTGCTGATTCTATTCAGCAGTCTTAGACTTGTTAAACCTTAACAAGACCTTCACTGGAAGACTTTCCCTACATCAACTTACCTTAACCCTACCATCAAACCCTAGACCTCCCTAAACCCTAACCTTAATTGGCCTATTTCACCTATTTTAACCCTAACCGATCCACCTTTGGAAGCAGATCCTGGTTCTTGGCTTCTAGTTGGATTACATCCAATCTAGAACTACATTACAGTCCTATTGCTAATAACTAAGCATTTTTTAAAAAGGAAACCTACAAACACAAGGTGAGGGAACTCAAAGCCATTAAACAACTTAAAATAAATACTAACTAATGAAGCCTAATCCTGTATGCCTACCTTCTACCCATATTTTAGGCCCATTAAAGTGACCCATTACAATGAAAACACATGGGGATCAAAGTCCCAACACATACAATGACCCATATTTATCTGCATCACTGGGTGGTACTTCTACTCTCTTTCTGATTCATCCATTGTGATTAATGATTGCCATGGGGCAAGTGGTCTCATCACCATGGCGTTATCAATAGTAATATCCAACTTTATTTCAGTATTCCTTGCACTTGAGCCAATACCAAGTTGGGATTTGGATTAGGGAAGCAAGAGAGAAAGGAAGGAGATGTTGGAGAAGGAAGAAGAAGACAAGGAGGAGAAGAAGAGTGTATTTCGGTGGAATGAGTTGTGTGGGAGCGAGAGCTCTCCACACCTATATTACTTCATTAATAGACTTTGAGATTATTACATACACCTCCCTAGGGAGGTAAAAGATAAGAAAGGTAAAAAATAGAAAATACACAATAGGGCAACTAGATATAAGACTAGTTCCCAAACTACCCTTATCACATGAGTTCTAACAACACTAACAGTTACATGTTTTGATTTCAACATAAGCTAATGACAACTTTCCTTATATTTATTATTGTGTTTTTGTTTATTGAGGTTGCTTTTGCTACCATGCAGGAGGCAGAGTCAACTTTGAATGCTAAGATAGAAGACCCCATATTTTATAGGGTTAGAGATGTTGCTCCAAACAAGGTACAAGCTGATATTAAAAGTCACATTATTTTATTCGAGATGAATAGCATTTCATTGTTATATTCATTCAATCGATTTACTGCAAATATAGAAAGCAGAACATTAAGGTATGGTACGTGGAGTATTTTCATGAACTGTTTGACTGGCTGGTTGTTCAACCAACCATTGGTGGGTTTTTTTTATTTTACCATGGAGGATCCCTCATGCCCCAAATGGGGTGTACCACTCTAGGACACAAACGAGGCTGAAAACAGTTTAACTGGCTGACTGTTCAGACAGAGTGATCATCAATGAACAAGTCGATTGCTCAATTACATAATTTTGGGTATTTCTGAACAAAAACAAGGGGCAGTCTAACTTGAATACAGGATTGCACGTGACTTGAACAAGAGAGTTTGGACTGAATAATTACTAGTTAAACTATCAGACTGCTGATACCAGGCAGGACCACCAGTGCAGTTTTTAAATAAGTTTGTTCTATTCCAGTAAGAGCCACTTGCGCTCTTGGAGCATATCTTTATGTATAGTCAAGCATCATGGCAATCATTGTGTATAAGTTTTTTCTTAGTAATTTCCATATCAAGGTCTGCCGAAGGTGCAAGGTAAAGGAAGGTTTGTGAAGTCATGTGTCTGTCATTGGATCTCTTCAGCCCCTGACTTGCTTACATTTCCTTGAACATTTGAGTCAGAGGTAGTGATTGGTAAGAGTTATAGAGCAGATCCTCTATAACACACCTTTGCACAGTTATTTTCACTGCTGGGTTACTCAATGTGAACAGAGAGAGCACCTAATGGTTGTTGTTATAGTTAAGCCCGAGAAGTTTGTTTTGGTATATTAACATTATACCCAAACATCTCTCTCTGCATACATTTTCACATGATTTGAAGTAGCTTTGACGATTGCTTCATACATGCTGCCAGGTTTCCTGACTGATTGCTTTTTCAGAAGTGTTGGTTCACTCTTCCTTTATCTAGCCTCCATCATCCACCCCCCCCCTGCCCCCGCCCCCGAAAAGAAAAGAAAAAGTTTGGATATATTTGCCTTTCGATTATCCCAACTATCAGCGTTAGCAGATTGCTGGTTTGTTATTTCCATCTAAAATCTCAACACCATTGAGTTCTCTTCCATATGTGGCTTGTGCTTCATATACTGCAGTCCTACACAGCTTCAACTGTTAATATCTTTTATATGTTGGTGCATTGAAAGGTTTTAGATCATGATTGTCATTTTACTATGGTATTCACCTTGTTGAAATTTCTTGATATTGCAGGCAATGTTTTGCTTGAGTTTTCGGCTTCCGGAAGAAACCTGTTTTAAGGAAGACACTGAAGTTACCCTACAGTCTACTGAAGGGGCAGCTATAATAACTGACATCTAATTGAAAAAGGTCATTGTTGTATGGTCAACCCCAACGGTAAAGGTTTGACCTTTCAATTTCTTTCCGCTTCTCTTTTTCTGGTTCCTCCTCCCCCTGCCCAGAGAGAGAGTTAAGCTTAGTTTGGAAAAATATGAAAATAACAAGAAATGCCGAAAACTGTCATCATTGGTAGCTTGCTTTAGTGTTTTTTGCCTTCTTCCTCTTCGAGCTTTCTTCATGGAGCCTGGGACTATAGGCGGTCTGTTTGCAAGCCGGCTGCCTGTTAGTTTGCATGCATTAGATCTTGTGGGCTGGAAAATATAGACCTTGGGCATTGGGAGCACATTAGAGTAGCCTGAATTAATATGTAATCTTAGACAAAGGTTGCTTTAGATGATCTGAGCTGATAATGTTATCAGGGTAGCTCACCAATTTTTTTGCCATGTGGTGGGATGATGTGACATTTCTGACCATTGGATAGATAAGGTGTGGGTTAGCCATGTGTCAAATTTCAGGACCTAATTACCAACAATTGCTTAGCTCAGTTGGTGAGCCGTGGTGCGCTTCATGCCCATGTTCACCAAGAGGTCTCGAGTTCAAGTCTCTTGGCTGGTATCTTATCCCCCCCCTTCTATCAACTATATATGTAAAGCTCCCAATTACCAAAAAAATAAATAAAAATTTCAGGACCTAATTTAATATCCTTCCATGTATTGGCATGTATCCTTGTATTTTTCAACTGTCCATGTATGCCAATGTACCTTCTTATAGTACTTTGATTTTTTCGAGTTCTATTTTGCCACTTGGTGAACTCTTAAGATGAAACTTGACACATAGGTTGGGGACCTTGAGGGCCACCTATCCACAAAATAAATAATGGGAGGCGAAAAGGGAGCAACATCTGCCATATGGCACAGCGGTGGGGGGGGGTTTGTTTCTAAATATCACTTTGGTAGGCCCCACCTTCCCTACTCATGTGCCAAATTTCAATCTAAAGGACTTCGAAATGTCTATGAAAAGAACAAAATTGGGTTTTTCAAGACAATAGTTGTATTTGGAACTAGTAGTAGAATAAAATGTATTTTTCTAAACCAAACTTATCTTTTTTTTTTGGTAACCAAAGTTATCAGTAGCTTATTAAACTACTACCTGATTTGTTTCAAAGTTGACCATGATTTTGACTTTGTTGCACCCCCTAGGCATCCCTAGCAGTTCTTTTATTATTATTATTATTATTTTTCTGGAGGCCACAATTGAGCCTGAAATTTAATTGGAAGTGTTTTGGTTTCTTTCCTAGTCCACGTGTGGATTAGGAGGTCAAGGTTTAATGGGTACACATTTTCCCTCTTTAGTTGTATCTACTTTGGAGAGTGAGGCCATGGGGAAAATGACGTTACTCCATAGATAATTCTGACCATTGGATTAGAGGACAGTTTAGATTGACCATTCGTCAAGTTTCAGATTCATTTGCTCTCGTTAACGACCACAAAGGCATACATAGAAGGCAGTTGAGAGAAACTGCTTGATGAACGATGATTGATGATGATCTGTCCGTAGTAGACCACCACATTTTGGATGCAAATTCGGTCAGCGCATCGACCTGATCTACTAGAAATTCAACCATCTATTCTCCCATGTAGTGGCATGTATCCCCATAAATGTTCATGATTGTTTATGGTATTTTGATCATTACTAACAATTATCCAATAGGCCTGGATTTCCAAAGTTTTGTTTATGCCACTTGATAAACTAAAATTTTTTTTTTGGGGGAGGGGCAGGGGAGAGGGAATTTGACATGTGAGAAGGGAACTCTTAAGGGTCTACCTGTCCACAAAATTGGGTCCCATTAAACATGTTATGTGGCCATTCTTCTGCCAATCAACTAAGCTTATTTAGAAAGAAAAATATAAATATTATAGGCAGGGGTTATTTGGTCTGGCATTTGCTTTTATGGCAGCTAGATGAGATTGTGAAGCATTTCAGTAACTTCGTTTAATAGAGGGACAACTATTTATAGGTAATCTTAGGAGGGGTTTATGAACCCTAGGATGGTGGGTGAACTGTTTTCTTTTTTAAATGTATTTTTTGGTACTCAAACCTATTGCGTTTTACTTATTAACAGGCTCAACAAACTAGAGACCCAATTTAGAGGCTCTTCACAAAACAAAGGAGACCCAGAAGAGAGCTAGATTGTGCCTCAAGGGCCATACATGGTCTAATCAGGATCAGAAATGACAAAGTTGGAGTGGACTAAACAACTAATCGGACTGCCATAGATTGGTTGGATTCATGGATCGGTCAAGGGTCTCCTTTGTTAGAAGGGGTTGCTCATCACAGAGAATGTAAAATGATGGGTTGTGATGGGATAAACCCAAGGTCTACAGCCAAGACTATAGAGCTTGACCAAATGTCAAAAATTGTAAGGTTTCTTGATAGAAAAGACATTACAATCAAAACGAAAGCCACGGGTCCAACCAATAATAAGCCATTGATTTGGAATCTTCAGTGATTGGGGGAGTAGTTCAACCTCTGAGTGAGAGATTGAGTTCATGACCACCGCTAGCAAAAACGTGTTTATAATGATGTTTTCGTTTTTTTATTGTTTTAAACTCGGTTTGTTGTGTTGTTTAGTTCCCAATAACATGGGGAAAAAAATGGCAAACGATCAGCAATCCGTTTTAAACACATTTAAAATATGTTCTCATTTTTTTCCGTTTATTTTAGGACCTCTGACTTGTTGAACACAATGGCTTACTTAATAAATCATATCTTTCTTTCTCAAACTCGGGTCGACCTGATTTTTTTCACCGATATAAAACTGACACAAAGGGCTAAATTTCTCACGAGATCACTTTCGACTTAGGTTCAATGCAAAGACACTGAAATTGAGCTACAAACTAATGTATCTAAGTGATGGCTTACAATTTTAATTATACATGCATCACTTTGGGAGTGTGTTGGCTATATTGACAACAATGAACACCCCCATAGCCAAGCCACATTGTTCTTCAGAACTTTTGGACATGTTTTTTTTGTTATGGTGTATGAATATGACATTTTTTGTTGGATAATATAAATACACATGTTATACCTTCTTTTCTTGGCTGTGTTGGAGTTATATTTAGGTAAGGGTGCCAATTTAGAACCGAAGCAAAAAAATGGGAATCAAATCTGGTTATTTAAAAACAAATTGAAATGAAAAAAAAATTTGGGTTCTTTTCTTTGTTTTGGAAGTTAAAATTTGATTTCAAACCGTTAGTTTGAACCAAACCTAAATCATATTAAACCCTAAAAAGCGAAAACACAAATTCTAAGATTTCAATTTTCACTTTTCTCTTATGCCTCCGTCATCGACTCTCAACGAGTCGACTATCCTCGTTTCTTTTCTAGTTGTTTGCTCATTTCCTTTTTCGTGCCTTGCTTCTTCAAAGCTGGTACGAGACATTCCCAAGTCTCATACGAATCAAAGAAGTGAACCAAATAAAATAAATCAAATTATTGAGACTATATACGAACCAAATGAGATCAAATACAGAAAACCGAATAGAATTGAATCAATTCGGTTCGACTTCGATTTGAGATTATGAAAATTATTTAGTTTTGGTGTGTACAATATCATCAACAGTACGGAAACTAAACTCAATCCGATACTATTGATACCTCTTATATTTAAGATATCCAAGATGGCTAGGGGTGTAAATGAATAGCCGAAATCTGTTTCCGTATTCGTGTCCGTATCCGTTTAGCACTATCCGAATCTGTCCGAAAGCTAAACGGATGCGGATATGAATAGACTATAGCTATCCGAAAAGCTATATTTACATGTAAACGGATAAAATATCCGATCCGTATCCGTTTAGCACTATCCGAATCCGTCCGATAGCTAATTGGATGCGGATGCGGATATAGCACTATCCGATCCGTTTACAGCCTTAAAGATGGCAAGGCCTCAATCGTAACACATAAAACACAATCGAACCATTTTCGGGTTTCTTGTTACCCGGGCTGGGCCGGTAGGCTTGGTCTAATTTTATTTTTTTTGGGTGAACGGCTTGGTCTAATTTTATTGACGAACATTGCTAGCAACTATAAATAACTGAATTAACCGACATAAGTCATGTTTCATGACTGTCCCTCTTCTCGAACTTCCTTCTCATCGGAGCTCTAAATCCAGAGCTAAACACACAGAGATTCTTCAGTCTTCACGTAAACAACAGCATTCCCCACTCTCTTTGCCTTTTGTTCTTCTTTAACCCTTCTTCTTTTCTTATTAGTTCAAGAAACAGAGAGATTATTCTCTTTTTAAGTTGGAGAAACACATTATTATAGAAGAAGTAATGGCAGGGTCAAGATTCTTCTGCAATCATCTCTTGATTCTTTTTCTGGTGTTAATGAACTTGGTTTTGAAGGGTGGAAGCGTTGGAGTGAACTGGGGAACGATGGCCTCTCACCAGCTTCCTCCAGAGAAGGTTGTTCAGATTCTGACTGAGAATGGGTTTGATAAGGTGAAGTTGTTTGAAGCCAATGACGAGATCTTGACAGCTTTGGCCGGGACAGGTATCGAAGTAATGGTGGCTATACCTAATATCATGTTGCAGGATATGAGTGGGGATCCTCAGGTTGCACGGAACTGGGTCGAAGAGAATATAACAGGATACACAAACATTGGAGGAGTCAATATCAGGTTGCGTAATTACACTTTCTTGATGTTTTAAACCCTGTTTCCTCTTTATATTGTTGCTTCCTTCTCGGTATTGTTCTTTGAGACTCTCTTTTTTTTTCTTTCTTCTTCTTCTTCTTCTTCTTCTTCGTTTTAATCCATTCTATCTTGAGCTTCTTTTCCTTTTCTACTTGATTTTGTATTTCTTCTTTGTAATGGGGTTTTCGTCTCTGTGTTCTCGTTCTGGTTTGCACTTCGGTTTCTCTTATGAAATGATGGGTTTCTTTGTTTTCAACGATAGCAATGCAGTTTCTGCAATTTTGCAGGTCTTTTCTTCAAATTCCTCTGTTTGTTGGGGTGTTCTCTGAAAATGGGTTTCAGCTCGTGAGTGTCCATTTTTTTGTGATCACTTCTGTTTCTGTTTTAATGCCACCTGAAAGAGGACATTTTTAACTAGGACGAGCCATCTTACCATTAGCATTGGTTTGCTCTTCTTTCAGTTCCTTAATCTTCCAGCCAGTCATTTTCTTCAGGGAACTGCTCTGCAAAGTTGGTGTTTGTTTTCAAAATTTTGATATTAATTGTTTCAATTTCAGTTCCTTGATCATGATACCTTCACAAAATCCCATCCTTCCCAACAAAAACCATTAAAATTTGCAGGTATGTTGCTGTGGGCAATGAACCCTTCCTCCAGACATACAATGGCACCTTCTCACAAGTCACCCTGCCTGCCTTGCAGAATGTTCAGAAAGCCTTAAATGAGGTTGGGCTTGGAAACCGTATCAAAGCAACTGTTCCATTCAATGCTGATATCTACAATTCCCCTGTTTCAAAGCCAGTCCCTTCTGCTGGTGACTTCAGGTCAGACATACGTGAACTTACAATTGAAATAGTTCAGTACCTCAATGAGAATGCTGCCCCTTTCACTGTTAATATCTACCCATTCCTTAGCCTCTATGGCAATGAATACTTCCCTGTGGACTATGCTTTCTTTGAGGGGTCAGACAACGGAATCAAAGACGGCAATGCCATCTACACCAATGTGTTTGATGCCAATCTCGACACACTTCATTGGGCCCTTAAGAAAGCTGGATACCCCAACATGCCAATCATAGTAGGAGAAGTTGGGTGGCCAACAGAAGGTGATAAGCATGCGAACCTCAATAATGCAAGGAGATTCACACAGGGACTACTTCACCATGTTCTGAGTGGTAATGGAACCCCAATGCGGAAAAGGAAGATTGACGTTTACCTCTTCAGCCTCATGGATGAGAATGCCAAAAGCATTGCACCTGGGAATTTTGAGAGGCACTGGGGTATCTTCGAGTTCGATGGGAAGCCAAAATATGAGTTGGATCTATCTGGTCACCAAGAGAACAAGGGTCTGATAGGAGCACACGATGTCAAATACTTACCGAGGAGGTGGTGTGTATTGGACCAGCAAGCAGATGACTTCTCTGAATTGCCTACCAGTATAGATTTTGCTTGCACCTTTTCTGATTGCACCTCATTGGGGTATGGGTCCTCCTGTAACCACCTAAGTGTCCATGGGAATGCTTCTTATGCATTCAACATGTTCTACCAGTTGAGGAACCAGAATAGTAGGGATTGTGAGTTCTCGGGTCTGGCAATAGTGACCTATGAGGATCCATCAAATGGACATTGCCAGTTTCCGATAATGATTGCATATAATTCTGCACTGGCATTGCAGATACATGCATTGGTCACCTTCATCTCACTATTTTGGGAAATTATGGTCTTATTTCTTGTATAACAGAGAGCTTCTTTATATTGCTTTTACGAAAAAAGGCTTTAGAATTTCTTACTGTTCATATCATGGTGTATTCTATCTCCAAGTGTGCATTGCTGTATGCCATCAATGATCAATCAAGTGCAAGATGAACTTAAGTGTGTATTATGAGGTTTCAATACTGTCAGAAGAACCTGTAGTCTAGATGCAGGCAAGCCTCAAAGTATAAAACTCAAACCAGTTAGTGTGGTGCCTTACTCGTCTCATTAACCCATGTTAATTATGTTCTGCACAAGTTTTTTCTACATCTGTACTGAAAAGAAAAGGACCTTCCTCTTTTCTGGAGAAAGGAAACAAGGAATATCCAGAAGAAATCAAATTTATCAGATGGGGTGGGGGGTTTAAACAAAAGCTAAAAAGATTTCTAGTTGACTGAATGTTGGATCTTTCCTTAGCTCAGCTAAGTGATTTGTGGCCTTATTGCAGTACCGAAGGATGTAAGAAATCTGATGCAGCCTTCTCTATCATGGACAATAGCACTCACTAATCTCAACTGGATTTGATGTCTTCTCTTGAATATTGTCGATACCACCTTCAAATCACCTTCAATCCACCATCCTAATCACCAAACTCTACCACTTCAGATATACAATTCTTAAGACCAATTATGAACAGAGCTCTGAAGAAGAGCCAGAACTTACCTAAAACAGATATAAAATTTATAAAATGTCAATCACAGGAACTTATAGTTATTATATCAATCAGAAAAAGGAAAAAACTTTAGCTGAACCATTAAATATGTGCAAGCTGAATAGTAACTAAACGAACAGTGCTTATTCTGACAGATGATGCTCTCTTCAAATTACCATCCAACGTCCAAAGCCAATATAGAAACTGAAATTTACCTTCTATAAAGGTGAAAAATGAATGAAAAGGCCAAACTTTTGTTTGAAAAAGCATTCTTTTCCTCTCGCGCCATATCTGTTGACAGGTTGAGAGCCATGGCACTGAAGCTTGGTATTTACTTAAGACTCCTCGTACTTCGAAGAATTAATGATCATGGAGTGGCATTTGCTTGGAAGAATAAGAAACAGATCCACTTTGGACTGTCTGGATGATTGGGACATTTAATTGACATGTTAGGAGGAAAGCAGAATAGACGGCTTCTTAAACTTGTAAACTCAATTAAAGGCTTGATTTCAATCTGCCTTCTTCTAAAAAATCCCACTTTAATTACTGATAAAAGAACTAATAAAGGTTTTTTTTGGGGGGTATTGACATACAATGACAACTAATATTTGTGATGTGTCTTTGCTGGTTTTGATATAGAATGCCCTGAGGTATAATAAAGTAGGGAAAATATGGTACTTCCCCTACTTTATTTATAGTCTTTGGGCATAAAATAATAGGCCCCCCACCCTCTTAATTAGAATCCAATTACAGGCATGGAGTGGACAAAGCCACAAGGTTCCAGAGTTCAGTATCGGGACCAGAATCAGTCACTGCCGATTCCAATTGGAATCAGAATCAGGGCCGGCTGATTCTACCGATCCAATTCCGATTCCTCAAACCCTGCAGAGCCAACCCTAGATATTTAAAGGCAATATGGGATCAGTGCAGGTCATAGAAAATACCTTCTCATGTCCATGGATTGGCTCATTGCTGATCACCCTCTTCATGTGTTTTCATCTTCATCTTTGGTTGAAGGCAACTGATTGAGTGATGTCCATTGGCAGCAACATCTAAAAGGAGTCCTGTCAGCAGCAGATATACTCAAGGAGAAAGCTCTATTCTGTTGACAAGACTGGGTCTCTTCATTTAGTAATTATTTATACAGTAAATATGTGCTGTTTAGAGATGTAAGAAGATCCTTATTAAAAATGAGGAATGCCATTTAGGAGCTTAGAGGCCAAAAACTACTTCAATCGACCCCTATTGGAGCAGGCTGATGTAGGGCCGGGTGTCCCAATGGCGCATGGCCTCTTTGCTCTTGAAAAGCACAATGGGACTACCATGCAGTCTACATATCCTCATTTAGACACATGATTGTAAAATATTGTCTTCATTCAGTTCTAACAGAACTTGGTTCAATCCTCTTTCTCCAAACAAAATTTTCATTGGCTGACCAAGAACAAGAGTCAAGAGATCACAGGAGCACACCTGAAGAACCTAAAGAACCAAAGAGGATCAGAGATGCCAAAGAAAAAAAAATGAAAGGATAAGAAAAAAATATCTCATCTGCTTGCAGGCTCGCACACACACATGCACACTCCCCCCCCCCCCCTCCCAAAAAAAATAAATAAATAAATAAAAGAAAAAGTGAAAATATGTAGTGAGCTTCTGCAACAAGTTCAAAACATGCAGGGAAGGAGATTTCAAAGTCCCTGTATCAGTTTAAGTGGTCATGAAAGAGCTGAGAAAATAATCATGGGTGTGTGAAGGCCAAGGTCTGGGGTGAGGTGAGGGCAGCAAAAGCAAAGCACCTTTATTAAGTAAGATCTAGTTTTAATTTTCTTAAAAAGGATAGTGGAGGGGGTAGGATTTGCAACTGACCAATGAGGGCATTCCAGAATAATCAGAGTCAGAAAAGTTTCCTATATTTTGAATTAACAGCAAGTTAGGCATTGATAATTTTCCCTTCTCCAATTCTGTAAAGACATGGCTATAATCATTTTGACCACAGGTTCACTACTTGATCATCAATCCCAATTTTTCAGGTGGCTCGACTGCATGATATATCAGGAGTAGGAATAGGCCCACCACTCCACCAGCTCATGATCTTAAAGATGCATGGGCATTTTTCTGGAAAATTTACTTAAAATTATTAAGGTAGCCAAATATGCATTGGCCGTTCCAGATTTGTGGTAGAGATCATGTTCAAGTGTAAATAACCAGCATGAAACATATATCCTGACAAAATTATTAACCCGAAATTTCCAAATTTCCGTTCGCTGAATAACAGTCTCCTCCAGCTCCAACCTAGCAAGCTGTAAAGCTGTAGTTATGCTTTTAAAATATTATTAACCCAAGAACTATCAGAACTGGTTCTATGTTTCAGCTCAAGTTCCACCTGATGACAGTGATTGGGCAGGATCAATATCCACTCCAGGAAGTCCAATTTCTACTGATGACATTGTTAAATGTTACCACACCGGAGATAAGTTTAACATTTTGGCTGGTCAGATGGAAAATATTTTCTATTTCTTATCCCTTGATACACCTGCTTCTGGTAGAGCAAATTTTATTACTGCAATGGCATTTATTGCGCAAGATATATATTTGATGGTAATATGAGATGGAACAACTTCAACATGCACAAGCTTTTATGAAGACACACATTTCAAGCCAAGGTGTTCTCTCATTCTCATTTCTTACAATTCTTTTTTTTTTATCTTCTTCTTTTTGTGGTGGTTTTATTCTGTATTCTATTACTATAAAGTACATAAATCCTATAATTACTTAATAAATTATGGTTCAAGATTATGGGATAAAGCAGAGGGGGGAAACAAGCGATGCAGATATCCTATTGTTTAGTCGCCAGAGTGGGTCTTTTGGGCTTTGACCTTACTTCTTTTTGTTGTTTTGCACCATCTCGTGTTCCTAGTTGCTTTTCTTCATGGTTATGAAGTTTTTCATTATCTATCCTAACAAAGAGAGAGATGCCTGGCACTAGATACAAATTCTAGTACAAACTTCAATCACCAAAAACATCCCCCTGTTAAAATGTGAGAATGTTGGAAATTAATATACTTTGGCAAAACAGAAAACCTTTCATTGTCAAGGACAGCAGTTGTTCAGACCAGACACCAAGCAAAACAGATTTACCAATTAAAAATCAGTGCATAACAGTCTGTCATAAATCAGGTTTGCCCCAATATTTGCTTACGTGCTCATGAAAAAAGTGGCTTCCAGTTTATGATTCATGTTAATCAATTATAGCATTTGTTCAGTATGTCTTAATTTGGCAATTACAGTAATGAAAATGGTAACAAGGCAATAACTAGAATGAAGAAACCATAACAACAGTAGATCCTTCTCAACTTGAATATGACTCCTTCTTAAACTTCTCCCATACCTCAAGACCTTTAGGGTGATGATTTACATAGTTGCTCATGAAATACTTATCAGCAGTAGCAAGGACAGTGCTCAGGGCCAAACTGCGCACTAGTCCTTCATCCTTTAGCCAATTGTACACTGAAAACCTAAACTTGACCCTCGGAATTGTATAACAAAGATATTGTGGGAACACCATCAAAGATGATATGGGATAGCGCAATTCATTTACAAGAAAATCAATCTTCATATCAAGCACATCCATACTCTGGTTTAGAACATTTGGAGCAATCTTGATCATCTGAGAAACATCTTTCTTATCCAAACCCGCTTTTAAAAAAAGGTTAAATCTTTCTTGAAGTTCTGCTCCTTTGCCTCGAAAAAGCTTGAGTGCTTTTTTCATCTCTTCTGAGTTGTCTCTAAAGCCCAGGTTTAATAGAAACTCAGTTTTCTTCATCAATGATCTTTGGCTCACTCCTGGGTTGGGCAATGGATCAATCCTTGATCCCAGGACCCACTTCCTCAAGTGTTCAGGGTCCTCCTTCAGAATTCCACGTACTCGCTTCTTGCCACAATTCAATTTAGCAAGGACAGTATTGGGTTTCTTCAAAGTAAAAGAACCAAGTAGTAGGGGGTGAGCATGCACCAACTGGAGGATTTCTTCCCCCTCCATTTCAATCTCAACTAGAAATGCCAACCCTGCTCTCAAATTTTTCAGAAAGGTTCCAACCTGGATTCGAGGAAACTGCTGAAAAACTGAGGATATTTCATTCATTTTCATTCCCAATTTCAGAATCAACCCAATAAGAGAAAAGGCCTTGTTGCCTGAAGCTTCAAATAAGAATTCTGGGCTCCTTGTGAACAAGTTCCCCAATTGTTCCTTGTATCCCATCTCACCAAAGAAGTGGAGGAGCCCAAGCATGTGGCTCCAGTTATAAGAATTTCTATCAGACAAACGCCCTTCAATCCAATCATGTTGAAAGCCCAAGCACTTCAAATCTTCTAATACATTAAAAAACTCACAGTTAGCATCCCCAATCAGTAGACGAGGACTGGAAGCCACAAACTTAATGACAGCAGATCGAGACAGGCCAGAATCTTCATATGCCTGAAGCTTTGACCTCAAAACCCCAGGTTTATACCGGAAAACTTCGAATACTTCCCTGTAAATATTTCCTATCTTATGTCGAGGAATTCCATAATTACAGAGAACATGATAATTCTCCACCAAATCATCATCATCACTCAGAAACATCAGATCTTGAGGAAGTAGAGGATTGAATTCAGAAGGTTTAAGACCCAAACTCTCAAAGAATGGTTCAAATTCATTAATAGGGTGGTAGCGTAAGAACCTGGTTAAGGATCGCCCAATTTCTTGTTCATTCTCGACCCTCTTTAAAAGCTTCTCGAGAAAAGTTGGGGAGTTCTTGCTCATATGCTCTGCATCGGTGAACAGCATACCCCGGGTACAGTGCAGATAGTCCAATAGAGCAGCTTGAGCTTCAGTTCTGCCAGAACGAGAGACTTTGGCAACAGTTTCACAATCAGGCATCGAACTCTCATCTTCAATTCTTGATCTTTCAGTCTGAAGAGCTCTACTGCCACCATTAGTTCGGGTATTTGCAGTGTGGATTGCCCCTGGACTAGAAAATAACGAAGGGAAAGATAATCTAGAGTAGTTTTCTGAAAGATTTGAAGAAACCCATTTGAGCAGAGATGGTGATTTGAATTTCCGTAAATGGGTCATGCCGAGTTCGAAGAAATTTCTACGGTACGAGTAAATGCAGAGACAAAGTATCAATGTCTATACAGCAACAGATTGGAGCAGTTTGGGTTGGTATTATTACCTTTGATTTTGCAGGTTTTAAGGCTTTGACCTCTAATCTCATTATTCTCCGAATTCCAACTGTTGGGTTTCTTCTTCAGCTGCTGCTGCTCCAAAGGCAGCCATTAGTGCAACCTCAGTTTGGGTTTTGCTCCAAGGAGCAAGGGTTTTGAACAACGAGAGGTAGTTCGACGGTACGTCAACATTTTGATCATATGCGAAAAGACGTTGTTGGTCATTAGCAATTCAGCATCATCATGCCCGACCCCTTTTTGATCGTTTTGATCTATGTTGATGCCCCTGTGTGCTTTCTAATTGGTTCCCCTCCGACCTGGCTTATGTCCGATTGTAGGGGGAGCTGGACAGTTCAACCCCATTAAACGACAACAAAAACAGGGATGAGGTGATCATTTCACTTGTGAGGCCCAGCCGCCATTGCTGGACAGGATCCTTTTCCCATTGGTGCAAACACACACAACCTTGATCTCTTGCCTTATTCTCTGTGTGCCATTAAATAAGAAACTAAGAATAGGGGAAAAGAAAGGAGGGGGAGGGGGGAATTTAAGATGAACATTAGGGCCGAGTTTCCCACACCCACAGTGGGTTTGGATGATTCCCAAATGGTATATAGGGGAACCTGAAGGCATTATTTTGGCATTCATAGATAAGGGGAAGAATTTATGACCATTGATTGTTTTTCCTACATCCATACAAAACACTCCTAAAAGGTAATAATGATAAAGGGTAAAACAACGATGCCTAGTCGTGTGGCACTTACACCGGACACAGACATGCACAAAATTACAGGCAACGATCTCTTACCCTAATGATAATAATTAGCAAAAAAGTGCCCTCGTGCAGATTCCTGTATATCCTCCTCACATAATAAATAATTGTATCCACACTGACATTTTCTCTCTATTCTAGCCTTAGCTGTGTAGGCCCGTATGGATATACTATTTTCCAACCCCTCATTGGTTGTAGTGTGTGAAATCCTTATTACACTGTCCTTCTAGGAAATCCTAAGGTTTCATAACATGCCACATTGTAGTTTTGTATCAATAGGAGGGCAGGGTGACAAATCGTAAAATAAGGGGTGCATTTATTGAGGAGATAGGCTGTGAGAGGGTGTGGATAAGAATCATATTGGCCGTGAGTGCTTTTTTCCCCCTAATTATTATTTGGGAAATAGAAGGCCAGGTTGTGTGGTGCTTGCACCTAAAGGTGTAAAAAAAAAACCCAGTTAGCCCGAACCCGTTCTGAGCCCAGATAGGGCTGGGCCGGGCCTATGTTTTATATAGGATCGGCCTGGGTTTAGTGTTTTCCTGGCCCTGGCAAGGCCGGGCCTAGGTTGAGGCCTCAACCCCGGCAGGGCCAGCCCAACCCTGTATTATATAATATATATTGATAGGTGCGACTTGGTGCAACGGTCAAAGTTCCTCCATTGTGATCAAGTGGTCACGGGTTTGAGTTTGGAAACAACCTCTATGCAAAAATTTTCGTTTGGGCTTTGTTAGTTCCACAACTCAATGGGCCAAGATATTCAAGGTCAATCAAGGCCAATCAGGGTTGGGCCGGACTTGGGAAAACCCTACCAGGTCGAGCTAGATTGAGGGTATGCTTGGCTCAGGCTGGGCTTGGGTTTAGGTTAAGGCTCCTAGGGTTGGGCTAGGGTTTAGGGCAAGCCCGGCCCGTTGACACCCCTACGGCCCTACCTGGCAACCAGCACCCAGACACGAGAAGGGTGAAATGGCCGCCCTACTCCCTGTGAAATGAAAAATTCCACCCCTGTTGGATGCCCCTACCTAAGGGTGTCAATTTGGGATCGGACCCGGGAACCGTCCCAATGCCGTCCCACTAAAACCCGGTACCGGACCGTCCCATTAGTAAATGGGACAGTACTAGTATCTGATTTTGGTACCGAATGATAAATGGGATGGGACGGTTCTGGGACAGGATTCCCAATGGTACCAGTACCGAAATACCAATTAGGTACCGGATGGTACCGAAACTACTAGTACCATTTAAAAAAAAAGAGTATATAAGATCTTTTTTTTTTTTTAAAAAAAAAAAGGATATAAGAATTACGACTCATTAAGGTTTCACTAATTGCCTTTTGAATACGAAGAGGAACAGCAGGTCAACAGCCGTAGCTTGAAGTCTCTCCTCACAGAACTTGCTACAGTGCTACTCCCTCGACCAACTACATCTACAAGGTTCTTCCTTTTTGCACAACGGGATTCTTCCATTTTGTAGGACTTCTCCAGATTTAAAAAAATGAGAAGCTTATTACATGTGATCTTAGGGAGTTTGAAGAAGTAAAACTATGATTTCATAATTTAATTTGCTTTATAAAAAACAGTAGACAACTTAAATTTCATGATAGTGAAAAAATTCTACAACACTAAAAAACCCATCTCGTTAGAAACAATTAAACTTCTTCTCCATTTTTCTACAGTGCCTAAAACCGTTTAAGAACCGGTACCGTCCTGTCCTGCTAGTAATCGGGACTGGGATCTAGGTTTGGTCCCGTTAACTAAATGGGACGGTATTAGGATTGGCACTTTTGGTACCGGTACTGGTACTGTCCCATCCCAAATACCGGGAACTGTCCCAATTGACACCCTTACCCTAACAAAGTTCTCATTGACCCCTTGTAGGTACCGCGGCCTTCGAAAGTGGGTTCCTCCACCTTGCGGGCTGGTTCCGAAGAACATCCTGGCTGTGCAAATATTTATTGCTCCACCTCACAATCCATAATAGGCGATGGATTCTTTCATTTTTTAATCAATCACTTCATTTAGTAGTTTTTGGTAGCTCTCATCATTAAGTACAGTTATGCAAACCACTAATAATGTGAAATGATCAAAGCACTCCCAAGTTTTTATCCTTTATGCTTCAGGCTTCTCTGGAGCCTTTACTTACCTGGCCTTTAAGGTTTTACTAAATGTTTGAATGTTTGTCTGAATGCCAGAGTTTTACATCCCATCTTTAGTATCCTTAATGTCTGAATTCGGAAGAGAACAGTTGCAATAGATTAAATAAGTTGCAAAAACTTCCATTGACTTCATTTTGATCACAGTCAGAAACAGGACTCAAATGCTCACTTTTATATAAAACTTTTCTGAATATACATAATACACTACGAGTTGTGAAGTCTTTACACCAAATTTAACTGTCATTCTAACTTTGTCAGATTGAAAATGATCAATACACTTGACTCAACTAAGTCTTATCCCTGTTACTTGCTTACAATCACCTGTTCCACCAATCTACTGTGTTGTAAACCATAGTAGCTGTTAACTCATAATCACAATGGCCTTCCTCACCATTCCAACAATCCAACCTGCCCAGTTCATCTTTGGCCTTCTCCTCTGTTCCGCCAGTCTTCTGTGTTGTAAACTATAGTAGCTATTAATTCATAATCACCATGGCCTTCCTCACCACTCCAACCTGCCCAGGTCATCGTCAGCCATCTCCTTGTTCTTCTACCACTTCAAGTTTTCACAATATACATTGGAATATTGGATTGTATGGAAAATTGTTTTCTTTTTTGCAGCTTTTGGCCATTCTACTCTTTAGCACTAAACATGCAAGCCAAAACTTCAAAACTTTAGAACACTGATTTCCCAACTTTAAACCTAACCAACTCATCCTTCTTCTCAAGCCAACTATATCCAGGCTTCTTAACAACACTTTTCTCCTTCATTAATCTTCTCACAGTCTCCACCCCTTCCCACTCTCCATCAGCAGCATAAATATTTGATAGGGTAACAAAACCTCCTGGCCTCTTCAATTCCATCGCCACAATCATCTCTGCCATCTGCTTTGCTAGATCGCTTCTCCCATGAATTCTACATCCATTGAGAAAGGCTCCGGCAATGGAATCATTAATTTCCATTGGAATTTCCTTCACCAGGTCATAAGCTTCTTCTAGCCTCCCTGAACGACACAGAAGATCAACAATGCAAGCATAATGCTCATTGCTGAATTCAGTACTGTACTTCTCTTTCATTGACCTAAAAATTTCCAACCCTTTCTCAACCAAACCACCATGGCCGCAGGCAGAAAGAAGGCAGGTAAAAGTGACTTGGTTTGCCTTCACACTTTCTTCCTGCATTATCTTGAACAGCTCGATCGAAGCATCAACCATACCATGTTTACCATAACACCCAATCATAGCATTCCATGATGCTACATTCTTTACTGCAATCCGGTCAAATACATTACATGCATCTTTCACACTCCCACATTTTGAGTACATGTCAATGAGGGCCGTACTGGTGAAGACATTGATATCAAGCCCAGTTCTGTAGATCAGACCATGTATTTGTCTTCCTCTATGTAACGACCCCATCAATCCAAACGCAGGGAGCAATCCAGAAATGGTTACTGGATTGGGTTTGAGTCCTGAAACCAGCATCTCTCTGAACAATTCTATAGCCTTTGTGCTTTCATGGTTCTGAGTAAAACCGGCAATCATTGCATTCCAAGTAACCAAGTCAGGAAATAATCCTGTTTCCTTCATTCTTGAGAATAGCACAAAAGCTCTATTGCAGTCTCCATTCTGAGCATAACCAGCTATCATGGCATTCCAAGTGAAGTGATTGGGTTCCAAGTTTTCCAACTTTATTTGCTCGAAAAGTATAGCTGATTGCTCAAGGTTCTTTCCAAAAGAATACCCGCAAATCATGGAAGTCCACGTAGCGACATCTCTTTGGGACATTCCGTCAAACAGTCGACGAGCAAAATCCATACCCCCGCATTTGCTGTACATATCTATCAGAGCATTCGTTACGGAAACATCAGATTCGAAACCCATTCTGTAAATCGCGCAATGAAACTCCTTTCCCTTATTAATATCCATCATACCAACACAAGCTTTCAAGGAGTAAGAAAACGTGAATCTGTTGGGAAAAATCCCGGCTTGCAGTAAACGGGAGAAGTACCGGATCGCATTTTCGCAATTCCCTTGAAATGCCGAAGCTGAGATCATCCAGTTCCAAGCAAAAACACTTGGTCTATGAATCTGTTCAAAGATTACCGTGGCAGATTCCACGTCCCCACAACCTGCGTATACTCCAACAAGCTTGGAGTTTAGAGACTCAACATTCGTGTCTGCACCAGAAGACAATAACAGGGCATGGATTTGCTTCCCTGGTTTCAAAGCCTTGGCTCTCATGCAACTCTGCAACAGAGATCCCATGTGACCCAAATCCAATCCCTTCATTCTTGGGTGACGGTAATGGCTCACTCATCCCTAACAGGGGAAGGCCTCGATTTGTTAATTAGTTGATTTTCAGCGACGACGACATGGCGCCTTCGTATCAGAGCTTCCTCCAAGCCTTCCATGGGCCGTTGGATTCGCTTTTAATAAAATCCCAGCCGTCCCAGACCCTTCTATATGTTCTGTTGATCCGGACCAAGATTTTGCCTTGGGATTGGTTTTCTTGTGTTGTGCAAGTCCGCAACGCAACGGCATTAGAGACTAGAGAGAAGGAAACACCGAAAGAGCCGAGCCATGTCGGAGCAGGTTAAAGAGGAGGAGAGGAGTAACAAGTATAAATATAGCATCATAGTCCCTACCTTCAACGAGCGTCTCAACATCGCCATCCTCGTCTATCTCATCTTCAAACATCTGAGGTTACCTTCTATTAATCATCGATATCGCGATCTTCAATTCAGATATAGCAATCTATCTAATTGTTAATGAGTTTATTGTAGGATGGATATGGAGTTTGTTTATTATTTTTGAGATGGTTTTTGAATCTTATTACAAAGGATCAATTATCTTCTCTGCAAAAGCAGTGGTAAGGCTGCCTACATTATGAGTTTATGATCCTCCCTAGACCCCTGCAGTGGCGGGAGCCTCGTACACTGGGTACATCCTTTCTTAAAGTTAGGAAATGTGAATAAACACCATAAGGAACCCCTGTATACTCCACTGAGCTATAGAAACCCTCATTTCAAATACTTGGGACTGATCACATATGGGTTCTGCCATCCCACTCTTAGAAGTGATCATATGCTCTCTGTCTGCTTGGCAATAAAAAATGGCCATTAAAATCATCAGTTACAACTTAACAAGCATAAAACATATACATAAATAGTGACTTTTTTTTCCCTCATCCTACCTTATTATACTTTTTCAAGGGAACAATTCTTTGAGCTGTCCGGTCTTATTAAGGTGGCCCATCTCATTGTGCCATGTGGAATGATGACATGGCAATTTTGAAATTGGATAGCTTGTGTATACCTTGCATTAGCCACATGTCAAATTTCAGAGTTTAATCCAAAACAAACACCCTCCTGTGTATTGGCATGCATCACTCCCACCACTACCATATACCCTTCCATAGTCCTGATTTTCAAACCTCCATCTAGCCACTTAGCAAACTCCGTTGGGGCTGAAATTTTACATGTTAAAAGGGGACATTGAGGTGTAACCTGTCCACAAAATTTGGCCCTCATCATATCTGCCATGTGGCAAATATTTGGGTGGTCCAAATATTGCCGCCTTGATATGTTTTGATAAGTTTTGCCCTTCTTACAATAATCTTGAATTAGAATTGTAGGTTGCCTTGGCATTTCTCAAATAATTAGTTGTAATTGACACGAAGAACCAAGGAGCAAGTACTAGGCTTCTAAATACACCAAGCATAAGATGATAAGAGGGAACAGTCTCTTTCTCGATTGTGGTAACACAGAGAAATCATCTTTAAGTACAATGTAAATTGAAGAGATTATTGCAGAGAGATTAAAATTCAAAAGTCTAGGGTTGTGGATGAAGATAGTGGGTGAAATGCCAAAAAAAAAAAGTAAAATTGTGAGGGGGAAAAAATATTTCTTGAGATCAGAATGCGCGATTCAATATGGAACCCTTCTTTGTATTGATCTTCATTATTTATAGAACCAATGCAGGGCAATCCATTTGGCTCCTGCCTCTTGGGGCTTGTGTTTTAAGTCATATGTTGAGATCTTGTGATTCAACTGATTCACATGATTCACTACTTGAACTTATCATTCTTTATGTATGCTGCGCAATTCAACACTAAATCAGTCCCTATGTAGTATGTACAAGGTGCTGGTATACCTTCTTTTTGGTTTGATTGGTTTGAAATCAGGGTACTTAAACTATGTTCTGTCTATGGCCTGCGCTCATGGATCAAAGGAAATAAGAATCAGAAGTGTTTTCAACCAACCCTCTCCCTCCCTTCCTAAAAAGAAGAGAACAAACAAAGTTTTGGTGTTTCAGGGATTAAGGAAGAAGAGAATTACGATCATCATACATTTGGATTCTATTTCAACAAACACTAACTGTAAGTATGTAACCATTGGTTCTAACAGGTCATGAGGTTTTGTTTATTTTCATTTACCAGGGTTGCAAATGTGCTTGTGCATCTCCATGTGACTTCCTAGTATTCTTTGTTATTTTTTTGGAGGGCAGAATGGGGAGAGTTCTGCCATGTGTATTTTTAGGCAGAACTGATGCTGAATGCATCCTTTGCTATGGACAATTGAGTAGTTCTCTATGTATCTGACATTGTGGCCCTTTTTGCTTGATATAGGGGTGTTTCAATTTCGAAATAATTGTTGTCGATGATGGGAGTCCTGATGGTACTCAAGAAGTCGTAAAACAGTTGCAGCAAGTGTATGGAAAAGATCGTATTGTGGGTATTTTAGTAATTTGAATTTCTTCTTTTCCTTCTGTGATCCATTTTTGGTGTGTTCAGGTTTCCAATTGACATCACTAATCTTTTCCTTGATAAATGCAGCTATTAAGAGCCAGACCAAAGAAACTTGGTTTAGGTTTGTGCCTTTTCTTTTCTGCTTTAACATTTACATTATGAATTAGGAAATTATGTATTCTCTTGATTCAATTTCAGGAACTGCTTACATTTATGGTCTGAAGCATGCATCGAGGAATTTTATTGTTATCATGGATGGTGATCTATCCCACCATGTAAGTTTGGTTATGAGTTTGATTCTGTAAAGTGTGCATGTGTGATTAAAAATAAATGTAAGGTGCTTATTGCGTATGTATAATCTAGGAACAGGGCAGCAGCCCTGGTGGCAAATGTGCTGGGGATGAGATCAACAACTTGATGGGTAGGCCAAATTTTGGCTATTTTATGATTCCTACATTTGATCTCTTGCATTCTATGGGATGGTCTGAAAAGTACGACAAGAAGTTGATAAGTCATACAAATGCAATCACTATTTATCAAGGAGGTGGTGGAAGATGGTTAGGATTACCAGAATGAGTTTGCAATGTGTCAACACATTTCACCTCCTCCTTGCAGCAATATGCATTTTTGGATGTTCTCATTGGCTACCATGCAAAGTACCTAGATTTCCTATTCAATTTTTTTGTATGCTTGACGCATCATTATATATTTTTTTCTGATATTTTATTTTGTATTTTGCTTGACAGCCTAAGTACTTGCCAAGCTTCATCAGGTAATAACTTCATTGTTGATGCATATTTTCCAGTTCTCCAGATTGAGATCACGTTTTGTTTCCTTAAAGTATTTTGAAGATAGTCTTGAAATTGTTGTGAAATATATCTCCAACTTGCTTTTGAAAAATTAGAATATGAAGATCTTGTTGTCTTTTGCAAACTTAAGATCAGTACGTTATTTCTTGGAGCATCTAGATCTTTTTTTTTTAGTAATTCTTGAGAAGTAAAACTTATAATAAAGGTAGAAGTGGACACCATGAAAGTAGAAGAAGTATAGCCTGGGTATTTTGCCATCATCCCCACCCCCCACCCCCAAAAAAAGCATGGAGTGTTGAATAAGACAGTTGAAAACATTTCAATGATGTTGTTTTCTGCCACTTGATTTTCATGAAGCAGATGGTGACTGGTGCAAGTATAGTTACGGGCACCAGGTATGTTAGTGGTGGTGGGGTGCATGGATGGAACCTTATGCGCAAACTGACGAGTAGGGGAGCCAATGCACTTGCTCAAACACTTCTACAGCCTGGTGTATCAGATCTGACAGGATCTTTCAGGTACATAACTTAAAAGTATGAGCTGTTCCTTGTCATGCTGTAATGTTAAAACTAACATTTCTTGGTTGGTTTAAAGGCTTTACCAAAAATCTGTCCTTGAAGATGTCATTATCTCTGTCGTTAGCAAAGGATATGTCTTTCAGATGGAAATGATTGTTCGGGCCACCCGAAAAGGGTACCATATTGAAGAGGTATGGTTTTGTTATTAACCTGCCATGCTTAGAGTTAGTTGATAAGTGTTCACATGGGATTGCGTCTTGATTTTCTAACTCAATCATGTCATGAAATTTAATAAAATTTGTTAAATTCATAAAATAAATGAAAAATATCAGGTGCTTCTATCCATCCAAAAAAGAAAATCTGGCACTTGTAGAAGGCATAGGTATTAAAATTGATTATTATGGTACTCTTAGAACCCCCCCCCTTTTTTTGGGTAATATATTCTTAGAACCCCATGACTTCACTAACAACCTATGGTGTCTCAAAACTTTTGCAAAAATAGTTGATTCTGCCCAAGCATTCTGATAAGCGAAGTCAATGTAACTTTAACTGGATGGGCCTTAAATTGCCTTGACTGCAACGAGTGTGGTTATTGGTTAGGGTTTGGCAATCAATGTCAAGTACTAAAATGGCACTTTGTTATCTTAAATAATCAGTGTTTTTGTTTTTCTTATTTGCATTTGATAATTTGGGAGGAGAGAAATAACCAAATGCTCAGGGTTGGGTGAGATATCATCAAGAGGTTATTGATACTATTATGATGCCAGGACTGCTAGATGGGTTGCAACAGTGGAGGCATTTAGAGGCATATCTATTGATTATTCTATGTCACTATAAGATGGTGGTTCTTGATCATCAATTTGAGAGAGATCCCTGATCAGATTCAGCACATTTGGGAGCCCTTTTCCCCAAATGTCATAAAGATGAACGTGAATGGTAGTTTGATGAGGAATCCTGGTCCATCTGGGAGATCACTCTTTCTAATGGGGCTGATTGGATAGTATTATTGAGGGGGATTCTAGGTCCTTGATGCAACGGTAAGGATGCTCCATTGTGACCAAGTGGTCATGGGTTCAAGTCTTTGGAAACAGCCTCTCCGCAAAGCGGGGGTTAAGGTTGCATACATTATGACCCTCCCCAGACCCCGCAGTGACGGGAGCCTCGTCCGCTGGGTACGCCCTTTTTTTAATTCTAAGTCCTTGATTGGCTGGATGCAATCCAGCATTGGTGTTGGTGGGCCTTGGAGATATGTCAATTGATTAGGAGAACTAGATCCTACTTGCTCAAGGGAATCTCTACTTGTCCTGGAGGCTGAATGCAGCTAATTACATTGCAAATGCTCTCACAAGGGTTTTACGGAAATTATCTGTATCTGAACAGTTATCTCATTGTATAGCATCTCTTGGAGGGTCCCCTAGGGGCTGGTCCTCTTGGGCAGTTGTTGTTCTTGTTGTATATAATGCTTTTGTATGTTTCCTCCCTTTTCTAACAGTCTTTTGGTTATCTATCTCCCCCCCCCCCCCCACACACACACACACATAAAAAACTGAACTAAGCAACAACATTTTATAGGCACTTTAAGCAACCTTCATACTCTAGTTGTTACCATGTTAGGAGATGAAGTATTGTACAGGTTGCAAGGGTTACTTTTTCAAGTCAATCACTGTTTAAAATTGCCAAAACACTCGCCAGTCTGCATGTCCAGCAGGGAGGTCATGTTATCAGAATTCAGAAGTAGCATACCTTCCTGTTTGTTGTATATGCTGATTTACTTGTATTCTGATCTTTCCATTGTTCACCTTGTAGGTGGTCAAGCCTTTGATTCTTGCTGTTAATAAAAAACCGGTTTTATGGTTGTCAAATAGGTACCCATAACTTTTGTTGATAGAGTATTTGGGAGTTCAAAGCTTTGAGGTTCTGAAATCCTTGAATATTTAAAAGGCCTTACCTATCTGCTGTTCACTACCTAAAATTTGGGGCGGAGATGATTCAGTCGTAAATTCTCTCTTTCTGCATGATAGCCACTTCTAACTCTTGGTTCAGTACTATTTTTTGGATGAAATTGTTCCAGTAGTCTTTGACAAGAGTGATTAGACTTTTCAAATCTCCCACCCCCCAACCAAAATTAACAAACTCTCTTAGCTGGTATATGGATTCATTCATTTTTTTTTATCATGTGATAACCCATTTAATTGTATATTTCTGATATTGAACTAGATGACTTGATTATGTATCTTTTGAATCCATTGATGGAGGTCTACTAGAAATGTTTTCACTCTCTTGGATGTGCCGAAACATTTACTGGTTTTCTGCATAATCAATTCAATCTTGTAGCCTGCTTAGCTGTCTATGTCATTTGATTTATGTAACTATTCTTTTTCATTTACTTGCCAAGATTGAAGCATTGGAAAGTGTTTTATCTGTCTGTTTTATGCCAAATGGGAAACAAGCAAGGATGAGATCCACAAGAAAAGATTTGGGATCCAATGGTAACAGTTCCTTGCATTGACCAATTGGAAAGAGATGATAGATCTGAAGCAATTCTTCTGTAATATTTTCTCATATATGAGAAAGGATTGTCCAATACTTCAGTTAGCCATACTCTTCCAAAAATGATCTCTGTTATAGTGATTGTAATAATATTATACCACAATTATGACTCATATCTTCTAACAAACTTGAAACTGCTAAAGCATGGGGGTGGAGAGAGAGAAGCAGCTGTTTCGTCTCTCATTGATTTTCATTAATCAATCTGTAAAATATTCAGTACTAAAGCTGCATTTGTTCGGCTGTAAAATATTTTACAGCTCCATTTGGTTACAAGGTAAAATAGAGGGAAGGGAAGTGAAATTTTCAAACCTAAAAAAAGAAACTTTTATAATAAGTATCCCACATGATTATATCACTAAATCCAAATCATTCCATATTTAGTTATCAAAAATTCTGTTTTACTTTGCATCGAAATCCCTTGAATTTGAAATTACCTAAAAATTACATATAAAAAAGCATCATTACTAAATATGGTAAGAATTTAAGTAGTTTATACAATCATGTTGGATAATGATTTCCACAGTTTCCTTTTTAGGTTTAAAAATTTTCTCTACTCTCTCTTTAATTTTCCTCGCAACCCAATGGAGTCATAATAGAATTTGTTGAAAAGCAATACAAAATTGGACAAGGATTAGAAAGGGAAAATGTTTTACTGAAATACAATATGAAATTTTAAAAGAAAAATCCATTTCAAAATTCAGGTGTATTGTTTTTTTCCAAAATAGTGATGATATCATGATCATTGCTACTCTTGAGCTTGGCTCCCATGGACGACTCCACCTTGCATCGTATGGTTGGATTTTTTTCCCTCACTCAATCATGTTAATATGTGTTTATTGTCAAGTACAATCAACCAAAAAAATAAATAAATAGAAGAAACAAAATTTATAAGATAATTATTTTGTGTAAAATATATCTGGTGAAATAATTGCAGCTTCTTCCGCTCATAGTAATGGATGAGACTATCAACCTTATCATTAGAGGATATGAGGGTAACGATGACCTAAGAGTCCAATCACAAGGTCATTTCACCTGTGGAGAAGGAACTTCCTTCTCTGCGGGTGAAGGAAATCTCTGTGAAGTGGGGGTAAGGCTAGGTCTATTATGGCCCTCCCCAGACCCCACAATGGCGGGAGCCTCATGCATTGGGTATGCCCTTTTGTAAATCTTAGAGGTCATGGTCAAGCTTTTGTAAGGAAAATCAAAAGCTAGAGTGACAAAGTGGGGTGTGACATGCTCGCCCTCGAAGAGCGAAACTATCCCGTTTAGAGGAATTAGCTACATCGTAGGTGAGTTTACTTGATCCATAATCACTATGGTTGTGTGGATTCATTGGATAGTGATGTATCGAGTTTTCTTGTAAGACATGAGGATTGCAGGTTCATGACATATATTGTAATTGAGTTTGGGATTCCGAACCCTCGTGGTATGATTGTGAAAGAGCAATAGAATAGGATCTAACCTAGCTGGCCCAATCTAGTGCCCATACACTATAGTGGGCCCCATTAGGCACATAACAAAACAGGCTGATGATGAATTGCTAACCTCAGTGCTCTCAATGCAGAGAAGGTAGCAGAACTAAATGTGTTACCAGCTAATCTCAAAAAGATTACAGAAAGAGATGCCTCGGGGTCTTTGTTTACTGAGGATATCACATTGAATCTCAGGTCTCTGCACAACAAATACACCCATTTGGAGTGTCATAGATGTTTTTCTTTCAGAAAGTTGACAGAAAACAGATCATTGACAGCCTGAAATTCTTTTCTCTCAAAGGCCTTCCATTTTCGTAGGAAAATTCCTGGTTGAAATAAAGTCTCATCTCAGTTGTAACTTTCCAAAAACCATATACAAATAATGCACATTCAATGCCTTAGATACAAGTGCAGTTCAACAGACTTAGCTGTATTTTTTTCACTGTCCTTTAATGTTTATTGAATTTCAGTAAACAAACACTTTTTACTGTATGTTTTTTTGCTACATGAAGGGGGGGGGGGGAAGTAAATACATCACCCAGTAATGTTGGTGTAAGATCACCAAGTACACGAGTATCCTATGAGTTATGATTGTGCTGGATTGATTGAGATTTGCTACAGAACTTTGACTGACATTTTAATACACAATTTTAGACCCTGATTACAAACAAAAACATCAAAGAATGCAGTACCAGAAGCTAATTAACTTATTTCAGAGTGGAAGTGGGTACTCTCTGATCCTTCTCCTACAGTAGAGACCTGAATATCCTCAAGACTAATTGATTTTTCAGGGAACAAATCATCCAAGTTCTCAGTCTGAAAAAGGCTCTTGTTTGTTTTTTGCTGCTGTTCAAACATCATTTTGAGTTGTCTCCCTTGTTCTTCAATTCGCATTTGTAGATTTCTCTGACTCTAAGATTAAACCCGGGGGGGGGGGGGGGAAGTATTAAGGTCTCTTGAGAAAATGTATGCAAGGACAGAAAAGAATAGCCATGTAAGGGTGAAGTGGTGAACAGACCTCTAATTGTTCATGTAGACACCTCTGTACATCTAGTTGCACTCGCAGTGCCTCCGTGATTTGCATTCTGTGATGTGGAAGGTGATAAAATTATAATAAGTTAAAGTACTTGTGCACAGTCAGTGAATAATATACACATATTATATAACAACAACTCAGCCTTATCCCAACTAAATGGGGTCGGCTACATGGATCCTTGCCCTCCAATCAGCTCTATTTGAGGTCATACTTGTTACAAGGCCTAAGCTATGCATGTCTTTCCTCACCACTTCTCCTAAGGTCATTTCTGTTTCTATTGCAGGAAAATCTGAACAGAAAGCATGTTCAAATAATATATACATAGGGAGAAAGAACGCCATCCGGTCGCGCCAGACACGCCACCCCTGCGCCCTGACACGGGATGTGCGAAATGACCACCACACCCCTGGTCATTTCCGGGGTTCCAGTGGGTGTGGCGATCATTTCCCGTGCCCCTGTGTCAGGATGCAGGGGCGGCGTGCGCTGCACGACTGGGTGGCATTCTCTTTCTCATATACATATTATAAGCCAGTGAATAGTATAAACAACAAAGAATCTTATTGTAAATATCTTAGGCATCTGATCTACAGGGTAATGACTAACCTAGGAAAGAGATGATGCGATAAGAAACTTACGTTTTTGGATCAATCTGAGCTATGTTGTTCGAACATGCTTTCCGTTCAGATTTTCCTGCAATAGCAACAGAAAACAGACACACTTTTAAGGTTTTTCGTAACAATTTCCGGCCATAGAAGAAAAAAGAAGGGATTTCCACTGTTGTACTCAGATTTGTTACTTGCTAAATTTATACGAAATCCCTTATCTGAGAACATGATTGAATAAGTGGGCGGGCCTTGGTGCAATGGTAAGGTTGCCCCATTGTGACCAAGTGGTCACGGGTCCGAGTATGGAAACAGACTCTCTACGAAAGCAGGGTAAGGCTACGTACTTTATGACCCTCCCCAGACCCCGCAGTGGCGGGAGCCTCGTGCACTGGGTACGCCCCCTTATCTGAGAACATGACTGGATAATTTATTACTTGCTAAATTTATACAAAATCCCTTATCTGAGAACATGATTGAATAATTTTACATGCTACAAGAACATAATTGAATTATTTTTAACTGTCATACTCATGTGACTCAGACGAGTGTGACAGTTGAAATCCCTTCTAAGAATAACATAACCTGAGAACAGTCATACTCAGATAAGGGATTTCATTACAAACAGACACAAGGATTAAAAATGATCTTCTTGGAGATCGAAGAATTTCACATGAGTCTGGATAAGGTTGGCATTATCCTTCAATGGCATACTAACCTCCTGGGATTTCATGTTTTGGTGCCCTTTGCTGGATATTTGTTGTTTTTAAGCTCCATCTGGTTGGATGCATAATGTTGTAAAGGAATGCAAAACTTAAAAAAAGAATGGAAATTTTTGTAATCATTACCAACAATAATTTTGTAAGTAACTCTACAAATTACTGAATACAGTAATAAATGTATCTTTCTTCACTTCTCAACAAAATTACTTGATGTTAGTAGAGAAGTATGCAGAAAGTTTACTACAATTTTCCAGTGTACTGTCTAAAGTGTAGCTAATTTTATTGTGCTATTAGTTTGTTTCCTTTTAAATATTTTACATTACATTTCATCATTTAACATATATATTCAGAACTATCCTGTGAAATGACCTAATATCTCCACAGGATCCACACCAAAAGAAAATTCAAAAGGTTCCCAATGAATTCAGCTAAACCTAAAGAAAAATTGCTCACTGGAATGTTCCTTAACCCCATCTCACTTGGAAAAAAATGGAACAGAAAAGAAAAGGTAAATAAAGATCCAAAGACTTGATTCAAGAAGATAAAAACTGTAGGCTCGTTATAAGATCTGGATATTGCAAGGTTAATCAAGTAGCAAGGATTCATCTAGTAACAAATCAAGTGCCACCAATTTATCTAGTAACACAATTAGTGTTCGAATTTGGCTACTGGCTATCTGACAGAGTGACCCCAAGAACCGCAGAAAGAAAAGATGACACTCAAATCAGCATGTGTAAACAAACCCAAAAACAAAAAATCCAGAATGAGTTTTCAGAGGTTCATTATCACACAAATAGAAAGAGAAGAAAAGAAATTGAAAATATAAAAGAAAGAGAATATCAGATCAAATTGTTTTGCTCAATAAACTAGGGAGAATCTAGTCCATTCTCCTATTAGAAAACTCACAAGAGCAAACTCAACATTAGCATATAAAGCAGATCACCAAGAGGTATCGTACTTCCATCAGACAACAAGCAAATATATCTAAAACAACGAAATCCTCTCTGTAGTAACAGATTAGCTGATGATAACAACTTTACCTTCTGCAGATTCTGGCATGTATTTGGCAATTCGATATTTCTGCAAGGCAAATGCAAAGGTTCACTCGTGTCCTTAGAAATTAATCACAATGAAGTCAAATGTCCAAAGTAGTGCACTTTCCAGAAAGAAGAGGAGGAGAAAGCCAACCTGCAAATGGCTTTTCACATGGAATATGGTCAATCCTTCCGAGTCCATCAACCTCAGGATTCCCTTTGGTGTTGCCTCTACATTCAACAAGAAATATTATGTCATTCAATAGATCCTTTCTTGACTAGAGTAATTTTTATCATATTACATACTCTCTGCACCCCCAAGACGGTTCACAGATTCAACAAACCGCTCATGAAGATCTGGAGTCCATCTAATCCGTGTTTTGCTTGAGGCAGCTCCTCCAGATGAAACAGAACTGCCAGAAGTAACAGAAACACCCCCTGAAGAAGGTTCTGGAGACTGCTTGTCTGGCTGATGATGAAGGCACGGTTGTGCTAGTGGAAGGGTGAATGAATTACAACCAACCTAGAAATATGAAAAAGCCCAACCACAATCAAATTAATTTAAACCACATATATATCTTGAATGACTGGAAAGAAAAATTTTGTTGGAGAATTGGAGAAAGGGGGAAAGAAAACAACTCACTCTAGGATTCTGACTTCTCACAAAAGGGACCGAGAGGCGCTTATTTTCTAAGGTGTCTTCTTCACCTGCCAATTTATTTTGCAGAAGTGGACGGAGGTCACTCCCTGGCAAATTTTTACAAGAGATTCTGTTGGAATCGGCACAAAACCTAGATTTCTGATTGCTATGCAACGGAAGCTTCACTACGGATTGCAAGGTATCCCTTGATTGAAGGTCAATATCATCTTGCTTTGCTGAGTTAATAGAGAGGGGATCCTCAGAAGACTGTAATGATGGAATTGCTAGATCATAATTCTTGTGAAGCTGGGTGCACCAGGGGTGTTTGCCAACTTGATACTGGTACTGTGGATAACCCATGGAGTCTTCAGTTGTATAGAAAGTAGAAGTTGTTGATTCGAATTGACTTGAAATTGTAACACCAGAATTCATTGTCCTGTGGTTTGGCTGCAGAGATCCTCCTCCCATAGCTGATGATGGAGATTGGGAACAAACTCCCATGTTCCAAGACTGCCGAGAACCAAAACTCTCATAGGAGCAATCAGATAATTCAAAAGTATAATCATTCAAACATCCATTGTTTGGATCTTGGCACTCAATTTTTTGAGTATTCATTTACAGGTATATATCTATGAGAAGAAAAAAACTATAAAACACTGGCCAAACTACTTCACTAGCGCCCAGAACTGATTTTTTATCGTCTTCTATCTTGATTGACAGCAGAGCAATACCAAAGTTTATTTGGTTTTTGATGAATTCCCTCAGATGAAGAGCCACACACACAACAAGAAAAATCAGAAAAAAAGATGAAGCAGGAGGAGGGATAAGCAACATCCATTGAATTCAGAGGGTTTATTGGAGAAATTGTATTTTCATATTCTACAAGACTTCCACCATAAGATACCAATGTAATTGCATAATCCCATCAACCTTTTATATTATTCCTAAGATGGATAGAGATGAACAACACCTTGACCCATAGCCAAAATATAAGGATGGGGGGGGAGGAGAGGGGGAAAGAGACAAAACCCTATAGAATATATAACAAATAAACAAATAATTGTCCATTCTATCAAGATAAAATTAGAATGTTTACTGTGGGTAGTTGAATCTTAACTACAAAAGGGAGGTCGGTTTTTCAATCCAGAACTTAAACGATTCCTAAAGCGAAGTCTTTTTACTTTTATCATCAGAAATTTGGAATTTTCTGCTATGGGTATCAGAAGCTTAATAATATAATGTGTGAGAGATACTGGCATAAATTCACAACTCCAACCAGCCCGTCAATTATTCCTACAATGGATAAGGATGAAAAGCAATTTAGCCAAAAACACAAATACATTGTGAGAGGAAATGAAAAGCAAACCCATTTCTCCTTTGCAATAAAAAGGAAAAGATTATGGCTTTTGTCTGCATTCAATTCCACAAAGTTGAGTGCTTCTAAATGCAAATTTAACAATGAAAAACCAGATCATATAAGATTAGTGAATTGGAAAACCACAAATAGAAGCTAGGAATTTGTAACCAAGAAAAAGAAAATAAAGCAAACCAAATTTATAAACAAAGACAGAAGGTGAGAGTTGAAGAAATGTAAGCATACCAATATGGAGAAATATTACCATCTTCCACCTCCCACCCACACACACACACACACATATATATATATAGAGAGAGAGAGAGAGAGAGAGAGAATGAGGGTTACCTTGCATTTCTATGTGGGTCTTTCTGATTTTCACTGATTGACATATCGGACGGAAGGAAACCATGATTTCTGCTTTGGAATCTTTATCTGATGATCAGGAAAGTATCACTGTGATTCTAATAGTAAATGTATTGTCATAGATATTATTCTCAGTGAGGGCTCGATCAGAATCAAATGTGATTAATGTTGAAATTTGGAAGGAAAAGGTCGATTCCTTTGGGGGTTTGATGAGAAACGAATAAAACAGGTGGACTAAGGACCACAGAAAGTGAAAAAGGCACAGAAATTTTGTTCACTCACTCTTTCCTCTCTGTATGTAAAGCTCTCATTATCAAACTCTATCTCCAGCAACTGCGGATCTTTGGAATGTTTGAGAAATCTGTACTTAAACCGTTAGCACTTCATTATTTATACAAATAATAAACTAACCAAGAGGGAAAACAACGACTACTCTTGGATTCTCTTTGATTTTAAAGAGAATTTAGAAAGTGTAGTGAGTGTTAGAACCAAAGCTACATATATAGCTCAGTGTCCATTAACAAACAAAAACAAATAATAAAGAAATGACAGTTTCTTGGTTGACCTTACCATCCAAACTATGTGCTTCATTTTGTTGGATAAGTTGTCCTTAAAACAACCCAAAACCCATGATCAGTCTGATGAGCTTCAATCCATCAGCTAAAGAAGCCTCAAATTAGGCTAGGTGATTAGAAAAAAGGACCCAAAAAAATTCTGAGCAATCTCATAATCTTCAATTCATGCCTAAATATGTCAATTTTTAAGAAAATTAAGAAAGTCAAAACAATAAAATATGAAGTCTTAGCAGTGTTATTTTTTTTTTTTAATTTTTTTTTTAATATCTTTATGTGGAAAGGAAGCATAAGTATCAGAGTCTAGAGTGTAGAATCCAATATATGCTTTCTCACATGACGTGTCATGAGACTCATACTGACACTATACTCATGTGAATGATACCATTATTCAAAGCCTCACTGGTGTGACATACTTCTTTCTTACACTAATATTGTGAGAAACATTCTCAATATTTTTATATATCTACCCACAATATTAAAGGATCATGATCATTCACAAAAAAAAAAAAAATAAAAGTCATGATCTTATATATATATACCCATAGAATCATAATTGACCATGATCTTCTAGATTTTGGAATTTCAAGATGTAATATTATTTAGGTAATAAACAAAAGAGCAAAGTTTTCCTTGAAGGTTCACCACACCATCCTAAGGTTCACAAACCCCTATAGGGTTTTATTATGTTCTCCAAAATACCCTCTTGATACCCTCCCACACGTATCTAAAGCCCACAATGAATGGATTCTCATTAACCGTTGCTAAAGGAATACTCGGTCCATAAACAAAAGTTCAAACCCAAGATTATTATAAAACTCTTACGAATTTGAATGGACTATTAAAAACGAAAAATGAAAAGTGAAAATTTGAGTCGATGATAAAAGGAGAAAGTTTTCCTTCATCCAGTGAATGAAATCAAAGATTATAATTATTCCCCCTATTATACCAAGTTGTCCTTGCCCGTTAGGTGTCTCATCCAATGACAATAAAGATATGGAATCTCTTCACCATGGATTAAGAGAAACTCAATCTAGAATAAAATTATCACTCAAAAGCCATGTTGGGCCTTGGGATAATCAACATGGACCGGTACCATAAATTGTACCAATCCTTGCATGACATGTGTCAATGGTACAAGAACCCAAATCCATCAATTCATATGACAACTAAGTTAGATTTTCCTACTTAAACTTAACTTAGATGATGATACTAGCTATCAACTCTTACAAAATCCTCCTTTTATATGAAGGATTAAAGCTGAGATGGATTGAAAGACCAAAAAAGCCCAGGCCCATGAAACCTTTTAATAGTACAAGTGTACAACCACCCAATTGCATGTATGGGTCATTGTCTCTGTATGAAAAGCATCACTCCACTAATGGTCTCTCCTCCATGACCAGAACCTCCTTACCTCCATATCTCATGATAGATCCTCCAAGGACCTACTTTATATATTTGTAGGATTTCAATAGTCTAGTAGACTATATTCCTACCATTCTTTCTAAAGATTTATCTTCAATAGCCTTTTTTTTTTTCTTCCTTCCCTCAAGGAAGAACAATTCCTAATAGCCTCTTAAGTAGCCATCACCTCTTTAAATTATGGGAATATTTATCAGTTACTAAATTATAGTTACAAAGGGTATAACCATTATAAACATTCCAAGCATGTGTTGTCGATCTGAGAGAGGTTGAAGAAGCACATCTCATGACTTTACTTTGTTTTTAGAAGCTCATGGGTATATTCCTTTTGGTAATGCACCACCACCAACCATTACTTTGACAAAAAAAAAAAAGGTTTCTTCTCTTGTTTAATTTAAAATCATGTCGATTCATTTACCCCGTAGAATCGATCTATTCGACTCAGAATCGTCCAACACCAATCCTGATTAACCTCGAGTCCGACCAACTCAGGTCGAGTTTGATAGATTTCGGGATGATTCAAATTGAGATTGATAGGGAACAATTCTATACCCAATTGGACTTTTAACTTCGAGTATAATCTTCCCTTGAGACATTAATATAAATTATAAAAAAAAAAAAAAATAGTGTTATTGAGATTTAATGGGCCTTTCCCTACCCAAACAAATTTGGGCCTTTCTCTTGTTACTCCCCACTCTTCCAACAACAACAACAAGCTGGAATAGCTCAGTTGGTTAGAGCGTGTGGCTGTTAACCACAAGGTCGGAGGTTCAAGCCCTCCTTCTAGCGATGAATAATATTAATAATAATACTTGTCTTTAACAACTTTTCAATCTTCTAGGGGATCCTAAAAAGGTTTTTGTCCTTTTCGTCTCCTTCTCCACCACGTGAACAATAAAGTGATGAAGTCGATGTGAGACCAACAACGCGATAATGCTACCTTGGGGATTTATTATTAGTATTATTATTAAGACCTAAAATCCATCTTGATTAGATAATTATTGATTTTGTGTGGTATGGTGTTAGTGTATAAAAAAAAATCATTTATAAGGCCTACTTTCTTATCTAGAGTATTTTTCCATTAAAACAAGCATTCAATATAAGATAAGAATGAGTTGTAAAAAAAAAAGTATTTTTTTCTTAGGAAAGAGAACGCCAACTGGTCGTGCAGCGCATGCAGCCCTTGCACTCTAGCACAGGTATGCACGAAATGACCGTCACACCCCTTGGAACCCCAAAAATGATCAGCAGTGCGGCGGTCATTTCGCCTGCCCTTGTGTCAAGGTGCAGGGGCGGCATGTTTGGCACGATTAGGTGGCGTTCTTTCTCCCTTTTTTTCTTAGTAAAAAATTTATTAGAACCCTAAACTGCTAAACATGCACTCAAATTTGTTTATCAACATGGAAAAAAAATTATAAATTAAGGGAAGGGACAAAGCCAGATCTAGAAAAACATACTTATCAAAATACATAAATCAATCTTGATTACAAATACATAACAAAGAAAATGTTGAAACACACCAAGGAGATCTAAACGGCCATCAAAGCAGGCTTCTTGTTCTAAAAATATAACTTTGGAGAAAGAGAACCTCCGAAGTAAATTAAGGCTCTAAAATCCTACCCTACTAGTTTTAAGATTATGACACATTTAGAAATTTCTCTCCCAACCTTACTAACAGAGAACAAAATTTTCCTTCATCCATAGTGAAGGAAGGATCCTTCTTCACTGGTGATCTGACTTTATCATTGAACATTGGATTCATCATTAACTCCCAAATCCTATTGTTCATGGTAACAAATAGGGTTTAAATATTCATAATGAAGGAAAGAAAGTTTCTATTCCAAACACACCCCCTCCCAAAAAAAAAAAAAATGGTAAGCTCATGTAAGTGCCCAAGAACATATGGTAGCTATAATACTAATGGCTAGGCAGTAGGGAGAATGGGCAATTAGGCAGGGCCCATTACATAATGGGCCCCAACGATGTTGTAGGCCGAGGTAGTGAGTTTTTGCAAGTGGCCCATGATGGAATCGAGCTTGGGCATTTATAAGCCCACGGGATAGACCATCAGGTAGGTCAGAACCTTATATCTTTACTGGTTCAACTTAACCCATCCATATTCTTTAGGCCTTGCATTCTAATCTTCGTTCTATCTTCTGCATATTCTACCTTGGTGCCATGGACCAATTCATTGATGATAAGGCAATAAACCCATTAGTGAGGAATGTGCACAGCACTGTATAGAGTGCTACTTAAGGGTGTCAATCGGGCGGTTCGGTTTTTTGGTTTTGGTATAGATTTTAGGGAAACCGAAACTGAACCAAGAAGGGCTTTTCGGTTGCGGTTTGGGTTGGACTCGAGTTCGGTTCGGTTTGGAACATGGGTATAAGCTGGTTTTGGGTAAGGACTAGGTAGAGGTTTTAGGGTTTGGTTTTAGAATTCGGTTCGGTTCGGGTTCGGTCCTATCGGATGTGCCAATTGGTGGCCCGTCGGTTTAGCCCGAACCAAGACAAACCGAATTGTGTTCTAACCCATAAACCAAAGGCGAGCCACTAAGGCCTCGGTTCAGTTTGGATCAGGTTCAATCTGGCCGGGCCGAAACGGTTTTACCGATTCATTTAGGTTTTAACACCCTTAGTGCTACTAGTGTTCATGATCAATGGGCTTGGGCCTTAGTTCAATTGCCTAACCAAAGCTTGCACTTACCTATTTTCGTGAGTGATCTACACGGTACCTGCTTATATTGACATCTTATATGCCAAACCAATCGAGAGGAGTAAAACAATATATTTAATGAGAATAGAGATTGTAAGAGGAAAATATATATTGACGGCATATACTCCCATATCCCTTTCCATAATCTTTGTTTTCATTTCTTTTCTTAGAAAAATTGTTGTCTAGGAATCTGGATCTTCTGCCATACTGCAACACATCCTGCGGCACAACAAAGGATTTTTATTGGTTATTTATCCATTCTCGTCAACAATTGCTCCTCTCTCTCTCTCTCTCTCTTCCCTGGGGTTCTAACCATTCTAAGTTTCTATTGATCAGACTGACGATTTGTAGTTTTTTTTCCTTTTGGCAAAAGTTTTTCTTCACCGGTAAAAAAGGTTAAAAAGGAAGAACTCATTCTCCATTGGTGATGTAACCTTATGAGTGGATTTTGAACTCATCATTAATTCCCACCCTATATTGTTCATGATCACAAATACTCTTCTTTAGCTCAATTAAAGGGTTTTAGATGTCAATGGTGAAAAGATTATTCCTGGATAAAGAAAAACTCAATATCTATATAGAGTTATAGACTTGATAAACATACTTAAAAGAACCCTTCATGACCCGGTCTAGGTTTTTCAGAACCATCATATTGATTTTGAAATACCATGGTGGTGGTGGTGGAGTCCATGCAAATTATATAGAAGTTAGGATGTAACACGCCACCCACGTACCGCAAGCTAGTGCCCTAAAACTTAAACATCTTCTCGAAGCCAAGGTCTATGTAAATTTTGTGTGTGATATAGAAAACACATAAAATATAAAAGGGAAAGTTTTCATACACGGCTTACACAGCCGTGTATGTGAGAGGGTCTCTCACAAAGAGTTGGAAAAATCATAAATCCCCATCCATTAATTAATGGCTTGAAACTCCCACCCTCTCACATACACGGTTTACACGAAAGTATATGAAAATTCTTCCCAAATATAAAGATAACTTCAAATAGATGAATGAAAAAAAACCTGCGCACCACAAGCTAGCGTCAACTGTGTCTCTCTCTTTCTCTCTCTTCCTCCCTTTGAATTGACCCCCTGCCCCTGCTGTATGATTCTCTATCCTGTGCCCCCATTAGTGTTGCCCAATATGGGATAAGATGGGAGGGGAGGGGTGCTTGGTGGCACAAAACCACAAACGTGAAACATGAGTCGATCCTGAGAACTCCTAGGGCATGCACTCTACTAGCAAACCACCAACCAATTGTCCAATAGTTGTTCACAATCGATCCGCCCTGATATAACCTAATTCCAATCAATCCGTATCAAGATCGTATATTCACAGAGGAATACATACAAACCATGTTGCAACTTTTTTTTTCTTTCCCCATGGATGAAGGTGATGACATTAATGTTTATTTATATGAGCATGACTACTCATTAGTGCTGTCTTTGGTTTACATTCTAAGACAATTTCGCATTCTCGGATGATAAAAATAACCAGAATGTCAATCTATCCAACGGCCTAGGTATGTCAACCTATCCAACGGTGGAAATGATCACCACGTTGAATAAGTAGGCAGCTATAAAATAATCTCTCCTTTCCTGTGGCGAACTCGGATTCAGCCATTCAGGAATCAGGAGAGGAAATATTTAATCGTCTTCTCGGACGTTCTTCGCATCTTCGGTTCGTGGTCTCGGTAATCGTGATTATTGCAGAGTAATCTGCAATTATTATTGAAGGTAAGAAGTATAAAGACCCAAATTTCGTCGCAATTTTCACGGTACGAACCCTAGACATTTCTTCTCTGATTTTCTGTGTGTAAATGTGTTCTTTTTAATTGTTTGAGTTTCTTAATTTTTAGGATTTCTTCTTTTTTTACCTTCTTTAGGAAACACTTGCATAATCCCATGGCCGAAGAACTACCCTGCAAGTCAACGGAAGGAGAAATCTGCGTTTTGCCTGCTTGAGAGACACAACAACTGCAAGATTCAAGAGCTCTTCCATTGTAGAGGATGCAATTGTCTGTCTCTGGTTAGGGTTTATTATTTTTGAGAGATGAAAGCTTCGATGGCGTTGTATTGCTTTCTATGATCATCGCATATCATATTAAAGAAAAGAAAAAGGGGTTCTTTGTGCTTGTTTGTTCCATTTCTTTGTTTGATGTGTTGTGGAATCGTTGTAGCGGCGGGCTTGGCTCGAACTGAATGAATTATTTTCCGATATATTTGAACCATCGGAACTCAGTAGTGTGTAATTAACATTTATTTTATTTTTTTTTCATTTTTTAGTTTGTGCTTTTATTATTCATTCCCCTCCCCTCCCCTCCCCCCCTCTAAAATCCTTCGCTCTTGAAACTAGAAATAGAAGGGGAGATTCCTGGGCTGCCATCATTAATCAATCATCCCCAATAAAAACATATATTAATAACACAAAAAAATTTGTAAGCAAAAGGGTTTAATGGGGAGCCCGGGATCTAAAGGGAAGTACCTTGGTGTTACGGAACCAATATCTTTGGGTGGTCCCACTGAATTCGATGTGATCAAGACCCGCGAGCTTGATAAGGTTGGTATTTGATGGAAGCCATGTTCCTTTCAATCCTCTTGTTATTGTTAACTTTTAGTACTGGTGATGTGGTCCGTAAATCTTAGCTGAGAGTTTGTATATTCAGTTCCTTGCGGATGTTGGCTTGTATGAAAGTCAGGAAGAGGCTGTCTCTAGGGAAGAAGTGCTTGGGCGATTGGACCAGGTGGGTTTGATCATTGATGTGTCAATTTTTGGTGTTGTGGTCTTTATATCTTTGTGATTGTAATGCTGTTGATATTGCTTGATTATTGAAAACTTGAACAGATTGTTAAGAAATGGATAAAAGCAGTTAGCCGAGCTAAGGGTTTCAATGAGCAGCTGGTCCAGGAAGCGAATGCCAAAATATTCACATTTGGTTCATATCGGCTTGGGGTATGGATATTATCTTTGCTTTTATGAGTTTGTAATTGAATCAGCGGTTTCTGCTTGTGAGACCAAAAACATGTTTGGAAGGAATTGTTAAGAGGTCAGGGGAAGCAGGAAAATTGTTTTCCAAGATTTTAAAAATAATCATTGAATTTTTATGTGATAGTTGAATTTTCGGTTTACGTGTTTATGTCTTTCTGTACAAATGCCATGCTGGAGAGACAAAAATGGTGCACATTGTTGAGCTCCTGCTGTCAGTAAGCCACCGTATCAGTTTGGTGAGATTGTTTTTAATTTTTATCATATTCACCTGCTTCCAACGTACCGCTGTTTCAGTTTGACCAGTGAACTGTATCGATTGAAACGCTACCTCATATCACTAGCTGAACATATCCTTTTGTAGATGGCATTTCAACTAATAGAATCCAGATTAACCTAGAAATAGGTTTCAGATTCTGCCCAACAAGTAGGATCACAGGACACAAACAACACAAGCTTGGTTGAAATATAATGGCTCTTGACCAGAGAATTAGATCTCTCTGAATTCTGGTCGAGTGTAGGAGACAAGTAATCGAAAAAATCCCCAAAATTTTGAATAAATCCAGTAGCTAGATTAAAAGATATGGCATTGTCTAACTGTGGAGAAGGAATCCCACCTACTCTAGCCTTAGCATCCCACCAAGATTTCTCTACTGCATTTCACATTAGAGCAGTTTTGAATCCACATAATCATGCTCTGTCCCTCACAGAACTCCCAAGCTCAAGGCTAAATTGTTTCTCAAATCGTTGGAAATGGGATGATCCCTATTACAACTTAAGTTTTCTTCAAAATAGATACTATTCTGGAGCTTTAACAAAATAAAAACTAACTACTTAATCCCGTATAGGGACTTAAATCCCTAATATGTGGGCTTTTAGGATTGGCCCATTGCGATAGAAAATCCAAAAATAGTCAGCTCATGAACCATATAACCCATTCGACACTCAAAATTAAACATATTAGTCCATTCTAGGACCAGTTTGATGGCCTGGTTTGTTGCTGGTCTTCTTGTTCTTTTGAACTGCATCACCAACTGTAGGCTTACTGTCATGGTTGGTTTCTTGGGCTTATGCTTCCATACTTTCAGCTTCCCCTGCCCCCTCTTCCTCCCCCTTGGCTGCAGTCCCCTAAAACTATGGTGACCGTCATTAATCCCAGAGTTCTTATTTCGTAAATTCATTATTTGGATAGAAGGTGCATATTATACTAACACTAGGGTAGTAAAACATAAAGCAATAAACTATTACTGGCAAGAAGAGTCGCTTTCTATGTCAACTAGATAGGGATAGAGTTCTGGAGTTAACTTTTTAAAGTTTGATGTTGTTTCTAGTGTCGTTGCATTTCTTAATATTTTCCTTTGTGAGTTTATGATCTTTATGTTCTTTAGTTGTCTTCAGCAATATGGTTTTGTTTATGGACATTTATGTTGGAATTGGGGATTTGTCTAATGAATTTAGATAATACTGATTTGATTTCATGCTTTGACTTTTAGATTTCATTTTTAATATTTAGCTGAGTATTTTCTTATATTACCATTTATATTATCAACGTTATGCTGGGGCATTCCCCGCCAGAATAACCGACACGCTACACTATGACCAGGGTGTAGTGAAAAGCAAGCAAGGGTTAGCTAAGGTGTCCCTTGTAAGCGACGCGCCCTGTCGGCATGCAAATGCGATGACAAGTAGGCAAGGGTTCTTGCACCGAGGATGAGTGCGGGTAAAGAAGTTATTCCAAAAGCGTAGGATTAGATTAACATCTTGTAATAATTGATCTTTAACTAGGAAGAGTCTAGAATTTATAGGTGTTATGAGGAGAAGAAGGATTAACATAGCTTGTATTCAAGAGACTAGATGGAAGGTTAAAAAAGCTAAGGAGTTGGATGACTTAAACTTTGGTATATGGGGGATAAAAGTAATAGAAGTGGAGTGGGCATGGTAGTGGATAAAGATTAAAGAATGATGTGGGGGATGTTAAAAGATTTGGAGATAGGATTATATCCTGTTGAATAATGTAAACCAGAATACCGTGGGGGGTATTCTGGTCTTTTGGGGAGTTTATTTTATGTTTTAAGTCTGTTTTATTACTGCCTAGCTAAGTCGGCTATGGCAGGGGTATTTTAGTCCTGTAATCTTATTGTTAAACATTATAAATAAAGGTGCCTGGGTGATCACATTCAATCATTCAAGCTTTCCCAATTCTGGTTCTGATATTCTAGTTCTGAACATGGTATCAAAGCTAGGGTTTGAAGCCCTTCTCGATTTCCAAAACCCTTCCCCCCTTCCATCGATTCCCCTATTCTATCCCCTTCATCGATTTCTTCTCTCTCTCTTCTTCCTCTTTCTTTGGTCCCCTCAACCCTTCAAGGGCAGCACCCATGAGGTGATCCAACTATGGTTCGAGTGCTGCCCTCCATCCCACCTCAATTTTAAAACCTAATTTCAGATCAATAGCTGCTGCAATTTTCCATCTCTGCGATTCAGGATTGCTTCAACTCTTGTGAAAATTGATCTCATAACAGTTGGGAGATCGATTGTGTTTTTTTTCGGAGCATCACTGCAGGCCTACAGACAGCATCTATCCTATCTGAATTTTCATTGATTGAAGACCTCAAAGCTGCAATCTATTTCCCCTTCTTATCGATCTCAACTGTCAGGGTTTTGAAAAACCCTGACACCTTATCGATTTGGTTCTTCTAGGCTGCTGTTTGGGAAGATTTTTTGAGGGATTATTCCCTGATTACATTGCTGCAATCGACCCTGTTTCTACACCAAATTACTGCTTCTGTTTTCTGTCCAATTCAAGATTGATTTCTGCAGAATTTTGGAAAAATCAGTTTTTTTTCTCAAGGATCGAAATCTGCCTTGCTGACTTATGGGTGACTCAGAGGTTACTTTGGCTGCTTCTGGAAGAGATCAGACCAGGAATGATTTCCTGCCCTATGCTGCTGTCATCAAACTCGATGGTACCAATTATCTGATTTGGGCCAGATCATTATCCCTGACTGTGGCTAGCAGGGGACTCACTGGCCACCTTATTGGTACCACCAAACAACCCACTGAAGAAGGGGCTGCCCGCACTAAATGGGCTGCCAATGATGCAGTGGTGATGTCTTTTGTTCTAAATTCCATGACCACTGACCTCTCTAGTCAGTACCTTCTCCTTGACACTGCTACTCAGATATAGACTGCTGTCAAGGGTACTTGTGGTCGTTCAGGGAGTGGTGCTCAGGTTTATGAGATCAGGAAAACTCTTCAAAACACTACTCAGAAGGAGATGACAGTCACTAAGTACTATGCTGCCCTCAAGTGCTTATGGCAGCAACTCGGATCACTATGCTCGATTCCAGCCCACCATCGCTGCAGATATTACGCCTACCATACCTATGTAGATCAGTTTCGGGTATATGACTTTCTGGCTGGACTTAATGAGGATTATGACCCTATTCGGGTACAGGTTCTTGGTCGGGTTCCTTTCCCTTCTTTGGAGGAAACCTTTTCATATGTACACAGTGAAGAGACAAGGAGGGCTGCTATGATGATTACTCCCAAGGTTGACAGGTCAGCTTTACAGACTGCTGGTTCCATCACTACTAACACTTCTACTGATAATGTTGCTGCTACTGCTACTACTAAAGAGCCTGTGAAGTGTGATCATTGCCACAAACCATATCACACTAAGGCTCAGTGTTGGAAACTTCATGGGAAGCCTGCAGATTTTGAGAGCAAACATGGTCATGCCAAATCTAAAAACAAGGCCAATCACACTGAAAGTGTAGCTCCAGCTCCCACTACTGACATCGGTTTTTCCCGGGACGAACTTCAAGCTCTCTGCCGTCTGTTGCACACATCTACTGCCCCCACTACATCTGCTGCCAATTTAGGTTCCTTCTTTGTCCGTACAGGTATTTCCTTTGCTGGTCATTGTACATCAGTAGTTTCCACTCCTTGGATTATAGACTCTGGAGCTACTGATCACATGACGGGTTCCTCCAATCTTTTTAACACATACTTTCCTGCTTCTGGTAAGGACAAAGTGAAAATTGCTGATGGGTCCCTCTCCTCCATCTCTGGGAAGGGATCCATTGGCTGTTCCCCTTCTCTGACATTATCTTCTGTGTTACATATACCCAAGTTCACCACTAATCTTCTCTCCATTAGCAGTATCACCAAAGCTTTAAACTGTAAAGTGATTTTCTTTCCTACTCATTGTGTTTTTCAGGAACTGGACTCGGGGAAGACGATTGGATTGGGTAAAGTGCATGGCGGATTGTACCTGCTTGATGGAGATCCTGCATCTACACAGGCTATACCTTCTAGACTTTGTTCCCCAGCATCTTTCTCTTCTGAATTACACATATGACACTCTAGACTAGGACATCCACCTTTAGGTACCTTATCTATTTTATTTCCAGCATTAGGTAAATCTTGTAATAAAGAAGACTTTTTTTGTGAGCCTTGTGTCATGGCCAAACAGACACGTTCAAATTATCCCATTTCTAATAAAAGATCATCTTCTTTATTTCATGTTGTTCATTCTGATGTGTGGGGTCCTAGTGGAAAAGTTTCACTTTCGGGTCATCGGTGGTATGTCACCTTTATTGATTGCCATTCTAGGTTTACTTGGGTCTATCTTATGCACAATAAAAGTGAGGTTTTCTCATATTTTCAGCACTTTCACCAGCTGGTTAAAACTCAATTTCAGTCCACTATTCAAATTTTAAGGAGTGTTAATGGGCGAGAGTATATGGAAGGTCAGTTCCAAAAATACCTGGCTGCCCATGGGATCCTCCATCAGACCAGCTGTGTTGATACTCCAGCCCAAAATGGTGTGGTTGAGAGAAAGAGCCGCCACCTCTTAGAGGTAGCTCGTGCCCTTTTGTTTGCCCGGAATGTCCCTTTTATTTATTGGGGGGATTCTGTCCTCACTGCTGCCTATTTAATTAATAGGCTGCCTAGTAGGGTCCTCAACTCTCGACCCCCTGTTGAGCTATTACTTGGCTCTTCCTCCTTTGTTGTTCCACCCAAAGTGTTTAGCTGCGTTTGCTATGCCAGGGATACCAGGTCCCCGGGCAAATTTGATCCCCGTAGTCTTCGGTGCATTTTCTTAGGGTACTTAGCTACCCAGAAGGGGTATAAGTGCTATCACCCTCCATCCTGCCGGACTTTTGTCAGCATGGATGTCGTGTTTCATGAGCATGTCTCCTACTATATGTCCCCACCTCTTCAGGGGGAGAGTGTTAGCGAAGATGTGTTGACTGTAGACTCTCCACCTCCTCTCCAGCCTGTTTATCTTGAGTCTGTTCAGCCTACTCCTCCCCCCGAGTCAGAGGGAGAGGTTCCTGTACAGGGGGAGCAACCCACTCCTGTACAAGGGGAGCAGCCCACTCTAGCCCAGACTCCTGTCCAGCCCACTCCAGCCCAGACTCCTGTCCAGAGGACCATTAGTGAATTTCAGAGGAAGATTGATCCTAGCAATATAAAGACCTATGGAAGGAAACATAAGCAGGTTCAATCAACCGTTGCTCCCGTACCCATCCAATTACCAAACCTGGATCCAGAACCTGCCTCTCCACCCGGTAATATTTCTTCTCCTGAGTTGCCTATTGCCCTTCGCAAAGGTGTCAGGACTTGCACTCAGCATCCTATATCTCATGTTGTTTCTTATGACTCCCTTTCCCCATCATTTCGTGCTTTTATTTCTTCCCTTTCTTCTGTTCGTGTTCCTAATAATTGGCAGGAAGCTCTATCAGATGGAAAGTGGAAGGCAGTCATGATGGAAGAAATGGAGGCTTTGAAGAAAAATAACACATGGGAGCTTGTGGTTCTTCCACCTGGGAAGAAAACCGTTGGATGTAAGTGGGTGTTTGTGGTGAAACAGAAGGTGGATGGCACCGTGGATAGATATAAGGCATGACTCGTGGCCAAGGGTTTTACTTAGACATACAGCATTGATTACCAGGAGACCTTTGCACCTGTTGCAAAGTTGAATATAGTTCGGGTATTGTTGTCATGTGCAGTTAACCTTGGTTGGGATTTGCAACAGCTAGATGTTAAAAATGCCTTCCTAAATGGGGCACTGGAGGAAGAGGTATACATGGACATTCCACCTGGTTTTTCTTGTGATAGAAATAAAGGAGAAGTGTGCAGGCTGAAGCGTGCATTGTATGGGCTGAAACAGTCACCCTGGGCTTTGTTTGGTCGATTCCACAAAGCAATGATTTTTGTGGGCTATAAGCAGAGTAATGCTGATCACACACTCTTTATTAAGAGGGTTGGTGAGAAACTCACTGTTCTTATAGTCTACGTTGATGACATAGTAGTTACTGGCAATGATGGTGATGAGATCAGACAGTTGAAGACCTTCCTTGGCCAGGAATTTGAGATTAAAGATCTAGGTAAATTAAGATACTTTCTTGGGATTGAAGTGACCAGATCTTCAAAAGGCATATTTCTCTCCCAAAGAAAGTATGTCCTAGACTTGTTGGCTGAAACAGGTTTGCTAGGTTGCCACCCTTCGGATACTCCTATGGATCCTACTGTTCAGCTCAAGGAAAATGATGGTAAGTCTGTTGATAAAGGCCGGTATCAAAGACTTGTAGGGAAGTTGATCTACCTTTCACACACTCGTCCAGACGTTGCTGTTGTTGTGAGTGCAGTGAGTCAATTTATGCATGATCCCTACGCTTCTCATATGGAGGCTATTCTTCGTATTCTACACTATTTGAAGTCGGCTCCTGGAAAAGGCATCATTTTGTCTTCACATGGTCACCTACGGATAGAAGCATACACCGATGCTGATTGGGCTGGTTCTGCAGATCGGGAGTCTATTTCTGGGTATTGCTCCTTTGTAGGTGAAAATCTTGTCATGTGGCGTAGCAAGAAACAAAATGTAGTTGCTCGTTCTAGTGTTGAAGCTGAATTTCGAGCTATGGCACAAGGAATTTGTGAGTTACTCTGGCTTAAAGGGCTGCTACAAGATCTGGGTATTCCTATTCGCCTTCCTATGATGTTGTACTGTGATAACAAGGCTGCAATCAGCATAGCACACAGCCCGGTACATCATGACCGTACCAAGCATGTTGAGGTGGATAGGCATTTTATCAAGGAGAAATTAGAAGATGGGCAGATTTGTATTCCCTTTGTGACTTCTTCGGATCAGCTTGCTGATATCTTCACCAAGGGACTGCCTGGAAAGTTATTTCATCCTAATCTAGTCAAGTTGGGCATGATCGACATCTTTGCTCCAACTTGAGGGGGAGTGTTGAATAATGTAAACCAGAATACCGTGGGGGGTATTCTGGTCTTTTGGGGAGTTTATTTTATGTTTTAAGTCTGTTTTATTACTGCCTAGCTAAGTCGGCTATGGCAGGGGTATTTTAGTCCTGTTATCTTATTGTTAAACATTATAAATAAAGGTGCCTGGGTGATCACATTCGATCATTCAAGCTTTCCCAAGTCTGGTTCTGATATTCTAGTTCTGAACATATCCATCAAGCTTTGTGTTGGAGAAAGAGGATGCCAATATAATTAGCGCTTATGCACCCCAAATAGGATTGGATGAAAGTAATAAGTTACAATTTTGGGAACACATGCAGTTGCTTCTGTCTCTGTATCATGTTTTTGACAATATGATGCAACTTATTATGGGTTCTGTAAGGCTTTGCATTGGTGGTTAGCTCAGTTAATGTTACACGAGACAAACTGGCATTGACTTGATCAGGAGTTTGCTTTCTTATGTGCAACTTGTGTGATGGTTTATATGTAGTTTGATGTGATACTGAAAATCATTTGTAATAAGAAACAATCTCATTGCTGTAATGCTTTTCTCTTTTGACATTTATATTTGGTCATTTGGTATTTCTTATCATAGTGAACTCTCTGTCTATGAATTTAGGTGCATGGCCCTGGTGCAGATATAGACACACTGTGTGTGGGTCCAAGACATGCAACAAGAGAAGTGAGATCAGCTCTTGGCTCATGTTGATGTATTGATTTGATTTGAAGTATGCACCGAATTTTTCTTCTTCTTTTTTCTTTTATGGGCTTATTTACTCTTTAGAATTGAAGTGCAGGAGGATTTCTTCATTGAACTTCATAAGATGCTGGCTGAGATGCCTGAAGTAACAGAATTGCACCCTGTGCCTGATGCTCATGTCCCCGTGATGAAGTTCAAATTTATCGGGGTTTCTATAGACCTTCTTTATGCAAAGCTCTCACTTTGGGTCATTCCCGAGGTAAATTTCACAATTTCCTAAGGCTGCATTTGTTTCATTATAAAATATTTTACGGTAAAATAATAATTGTTGATAAATTTTATTTAATTTTTTTGTCATTTGGCATCTCTTTCATTGGACATGACTAATAAGCATATTTGAACATGATTGAGTGAGTGAAATAATCCACGTATGGGTGCTAAGAGTACCAATAGTCAAGATACTATCACTATTTTGGTAAAACATCATCTTGAATTTTGAAATGAATGTTGTTTTTCAACTTTTTATATTGCAACATTTTCCCCTTTTCTAATCCTTGTACAATTTTGTATTGGTTCTTAACAAACCCAGTAAAATATGGTACGGTGAAATAAACACAGCCTAAGCAGTGATTATTTGTAGTATTCATTATATGTGAGATAATTTGTTTAATTGTGGAGTTCATGCTGCAGTGAATGACTAAGTGGATGCTTTCCTTTGGTGGTCTGAAGAACCTTAGTTTGATAAATTTATACAGATGAACAACAGCATTTGGGTTTATCAAGTGGTGATTATTTTTATTATCCTCCATTGCTGGGAGAATTCTTGAAATTAAGGAGTTTGTACTGTAGTCATTGACATATCTATTGATTGTTTCCCTTGGGAATGTGTAGAGTTTTAGTATCTGCTTGAGCTTGACAGTTTATTACAAATGTAAAATAGCCTTTGGGTTCAAAATGTGCATTTTTTTGTAATCTCTGAAGGTCCATAGCGGAAAAAGTTGGTTCTTCTTGGGTGATCTTTGTTACTTCGGCATGCATATTTTGATCCTAACTGTTGTCAGAGGGCTCCATTATAAAGAATTATTAGTTCATTTGGATGGTCTAATCTGATTGTTTTTTTTTTTTTTTTATGTATGGTATGGTATATCAAGGGTTAGTTATCTAGGGAAAGGGAACGATCCGATCTGGATCGGCCAATTCGGTCAATCCAACTGACTCCATTTAAAAACCCATTTGCCAAACATGATTATCACGGGCCCAACAGGCAGTAGCATGATGGACATGTGTCCTCATCATGTGAAAAAAGAGAGAAGGGGAACAGAATCCAGCCAGAGGAGGGAGGAGGAGAAGAAAAAGCATGGATGGGGATGTTGCAGTGGGAGCGGGAGGGGAAGGGGCACTGGGCAGAGGGCATAGCTGCGGCAAAGGGACAGGAATAGGGGTGTGGGAGGGGGTGAGAGAAGATTCCCACTCTCGAAAGTCTTCCGTCCATTTTGTTTTTGGTTTTTTTAAAATGCTGATCTGACAGCCAATTCTATGACCAATCCCAATTTGTCCGATTTTGGCTGATACAGGCCAATCCAGATCAGAATCAGCCGGAACTGTTCGGATCCCAATTCTGTATTTTTTAAACCTTGAATTCCCCTGAAAAGGCCGATTCCAACTCTGGAAAGTCTTCCGTCCATTTTGTTTTTGTTTTTGTTTTTGTTTTAATGCCGATGTGATGGCCAAATCTATGACCAATCCCAATTTGTCTGATTTTGGCCGATCCTGGCCAATCTGGATCAGAATCAGCCGGAACCATCCAGATCCTGATTCCGTGTTTTTTAAACCTGGAGTTCCACTGAAAAAGCCCAAGTTTGGCTCCCTAATTGGTGTATCACTGACAGTGGTCCTGCAGCTTTTGTCTTGTCGATACAGCACATTGTGACAAGTACCTTTGTGTGATCTTTGAGTTGTGCTCTGCGCTAATAGCCCAAATATTAACTGAGACATGCTGCCGTTAGCAGTTATCTTAATCTTGAATGAGGCTATAAACTTCGTTTGACATTCGTGATGTCCTCTTTTAACACCAGCATAATCAAAATATATTCAAGAAATAGATCTAAGTTTCCTAACGAAGTCCCATTTGACAAACAATTGGTTGACCGTCTCTTATGCCTATTACAAATGAGAGACATTGCGGAGAAGGTAAACCATTAATGAAGCATTTTGGTAGTATTCATCTTCTTGTCTTCTTGTGGGCTGTTTCTCACCTGAAGAATTGAATTTCCTTGGTGTTTTTTTTTTTGTTGTTAAGAAAAGAAATACATGCATGCAATTCTCTTGGACGGAGTTCAATTAAGATTTTGATGAGTAACTACAATCATGGTCAAGGACCAGATCTTTTTATCTCTAGGAAGATCAAGAAGAGGCCTGGCTTCCAACTCATTCCCATGACTCCATATGGAAATCTAAGTCCTGAGAAAGGCCCTGGTGAGCTGAAGGGGAAAAAAATCAAACAATAGGATTAATGGTTTTATCCTTTCTCTCTTGACATTGAGGAAAGATTTTGTTCTGTTTCTTTGGTTTCTCTGGATTACGATCCTACTTAGATTTTTACTCAATTTTACGGACCAAAACTCTCTTTCTCTCTCAATTATATGGTGGACTGAAAATGGGGGCCATTATGCCAGGTCCTTCAACTTACAGAGAAACATTCCTTTTTGCTATATTCTGAGTGTGCTGCTAGGGCTTTTCTAGTGGAGCTTCTTGATTTGGCCTTTGTGTAACCTGGGGTGGTATTTCCTTTTCTTGTCACCTAATGTTCTTTCTATTGGATGAGTGGATATGTTTGATACAAATCTTTAGTGCTACTCTTCACCCACTCCTCATCATCCCAAGTCCCATCCATCTGAAGAATGACCATCTTGTAGATCTGTGTTGGAAGTGAATTTGTTAAATCTGTTACTCAAAATGTTCTTCTGTTGCAGGACTTGGATATTTCACAAGATCTGATATTGCAGAATGCAGATGAGCAGACAGTTCGTAGTCTCAATGGATGCAGAGTTACTGATCAAATTTTACGTTTAGTGCCAAATATTCAGGTTTTGCAAGTGCTTTCTAATTTTACTTGTATGATTATGTTGATATCAACTTGTTCTCTTATTTGTTTTGGTGTCTGATGTAGAATTTCCGTACAACTTTGAGATGCATGAGGTTTTGGGCAAAAAGACGGGGTGTTTATTCAAATGTGAGGCAGTTTCTTTTTATAATTAGACAGGGTTATACTGTACTTTTTCCTTTTCTCTCTCATTGGTTAGGTGTTTATGTTATGTCATACTCTTTTTAATTTTTATGTCTGTGATGACCAGGTTGCTGGGTTTCTTGGTGGTATAAACTGGGCATTACTGGTTGCTCGAATCTGCCAGCTATACCCAAATGCACTACCAAGTATGTTGGTATCTCGGTTCTTCCGGGTGTATACCCAATGGCGATGGCCAAATCCTGTCATGCTATGTGCCATTGACGAAGGTTCGCTGGGACTACCTGTTTGGGATCCAAGAAAGTATCCCCGAGACAGACTTCATATGATGCCCATAATTACTCCTGCTTACCCTGGCATGAACTCTAGCTATAATGTCTCATCAAGTACGTTGCGTGTAATGACAGAGGAGTTCCAGAGGGGAAATGAAATTTGTGAGGTGTGCATTAAGTGTTAAATCGTAAATCTTCCTAGCTACTTTGTGGTAGTAATTTGTTTCATGATTTTATCTGCCATTTAGTTTATACTTTGTTTCCCACCAATTATTCTAATTATTGCATGGTCTGTTTCAAGTTCTCGGCACCTATCCTTATTGAGGGTCGTAAATGACGAGAAATACAATGGCACTTGACTTGGATGATTTGTATTAGACAATACAGGGATGTCTGTTAAGTCATGCTAAAGTCTTAATAATATAATTATCAATGTCGAGAGGTTTCTGTATGCCTCAACATGAATTATTCTAGCATGGCCATCCAAGAGCTGACCATACTTGGTTATTATTTCTGCAGGCCATGGAGCAAAGCAAGGCTGACTGGAATACTCTCTTTGAGCCTTACCCTTTCTTCGAAGTGTATAAAAATTATTTGCAGATTGATATCGCTGCTGAAAATGATGATGACCTGAGAAAATGGAAAGGTTGGGTAGAATCTCGACTTCGCCAGCTTACTTTGAAGGTAAAAGACTTAACTTACCATTTCATTTTCTTCTCCTTTTCTTATGTTTCTGTTCTGATTTTTTTCTGTTTATTTTTACTTCAGATTGAGAGACACACATTTGGTATGCTTCAATGCCACCCGCACCCAAGGGATTTTTCAGACAAATCCAGGCCATTCCATTGTTGTTACTTCATGGGCCTACAACGGAAACAAGGTATTCCTGCAAGTGAAGGCAAACAATTTGATATAAGGGCAACTGTAGAGGAATTCAAACACTCTGTTGGCATGTATGCATTATGGAAACCAGGAATGGAGATCCATGTATCTCATATAAGGCACAGGAACATTCCTCTTTTTGTGTTTCCTGGTGGAGTTCGGCCTTCCCGCCCTATGAAAGTAATGAGGGAGGGTAGGTTTGTCAAGAAATCGAAATCTGATTCTGCTGACAAATCATGTGAAAGCACAGCAGGTGCTGTGGATGCAGTAGATGACAAGAAGAGAAAATTGGATGATGATAATAGCCCAAGAAATGCAAAGTGTTCGTCTACGATTACTTCTGCGAGTGGGAGAGAAGTTGAGGTGTCTGGATGTCATAGCCCTCACTCTGTTAAGCCTTCTGCTGCCACTACTACTACTTCATGCTCCATAGGAAGCTGCATGGATGCAGACACTCCAGAGGGAGGAAGACACGAACGACTTGAAGCTGATTCATGCTGCAATTCATTAAATGCAGTATGTGTTACTCCAATACCTTCTCATAATGGAAGCGAAGCTGAGGGATCTGTAGGACGCCGCCCACCTGTGAGACCCTTATCTAGTGGTGGTTTATCATGCCCTAAAGAGGCAGAGAAGCTTGCCATTGAGAACATTTCTGGTCCAGCAGTTGCCCACCCGGGTCTTCCAGAAGTGCTTGATGAGCATGAAGATGAATTTAGTTCGATGGATGGAGCGAACACTCTTGGAGGGGGTACAAAGGGCAGCATTGCTGAGTCTTTAACAACAAAGGCAGCAGTAGCAGTGAATGAAGTAGGTTCAACAACAAGCTCTTTCCAGAAGGGAAGCTTAGAGGAACTTGAGGTCTGTTTTCCTGACTTGTCCTTTTTCCCCTATACTTGTAGATCTCTAATTGAATCATGATATTATGACCAGTTGGCTATGATTAAAGAATTTCCAGCACTGGGCTGTAGAAAATACACAAGACAAACAAGAGATGGATCTGCATCTTACTCTTTTCCCTGGTTGAAGCTCAATTTTGAAAAAAAAAAGAAAAGAAAGGAGATGCCAGTTGCCTGTTTTCTGAAGTATGTCACCATCAGAGCTTGGGAGTGTCAAATAATTGCGTGCCTGAGCCCTTTCTCTCATCCTTTTTCCCCTCCATTTTTGTTATTAATATTAAGGCCCATGTACAAAGAAGAGCTTGTGGGTGGGATTGTTGGTCTGAGGAGATACAGACACAGCGTGAATGGGTGATGGGTTAGTAGAGTTTTTCCCAAAGAGGATGGAACGTGTTGGCATTGAGGGAAAGAGAGTCATAGAAAGGGATTGCCTTCTGATAAGAGATGAAATCTTTTCATGAGCAGTTTCCTAAACAAGTGGAAGATGTCATTTTGTTAAAAAGAGACTCAAAATTATATAACCAACAAAGCAATAAATACAGTATAATGTGGTATTTTTACTTGGCTACAGAACATTTAGTGTCTAATTGACCATCTGGGCAACACTTAGTGAGACAATTGTGACTAGGGCTATCAGGATGAGCTGAAAGTGGCGTTTCACTTGGCCATCAGTGCAACACTTGACCAGCAAAAGGACACACAACACAATAAATTTAGAAACAGTTGAAATGTGTTTTGATCTGGTTGAAGAGCAGGAATGCTGATGGCTTTGGTTTTTGTTTTCTTCCCCCACCCCAACCCTGCGAAGCCTGCTGCGTTGGCCAGTCCATTTTTTAATACATTGCCTACTTCTACATCGATGACGCAGCGAAAGCCTCTCATCAGGTACTCCAGTTATTTAGTTGTCTCTGCAATGTGGATTCCAGAAATGATTAAGCCATTTCTCATTAGATATTCCATGATTCCTTTGGTTGGTTTATGTATTTGTTTGCAGGTTGAGCTTGACTTCTACGGCGAATGCTACGGCTAAAAGCTCGTGAAGACATTGTGAGTGAAGTGAAAGCTGGGGAATTCCCAAGTTCTATTTCTCCACCACAACACGCATGTGGAGGATTCTCTTGCTGAATTAAATTGCAGGGGTCGGTACGGATGCTGTAGATTGATGATGTAATATTAAACTTACAAAAGCAAGTTGGTGCATAATGGATGATTGAGTGGTAATTCAAATCTGTTGTAATGTGTGCTTACTCGCTGCAAAAACTATGCTTTGTAAATTTAGGCACATAGCAGCTGTTCATGTTGTGAATTTTATTTTCAAGGCAAGGTGGTTTTGTGCCTAATGGGGGCCCAATATGGTTATGGGCACTAGTCATTTTTGAAAGGTTGACCAAAGCCCTACCCTTTGCCAAGGAGAGCCTCCATCGTAAGGAACTCTGCTCATCTCTTTTGCTTTCGTTGTTTCTTCCGTGTTAATTTCCATTAGTTTCATTGTTCATCCTGTCTTTAGATCTTTTCAAGAGGAACTAATGGAAGTAAACAAGGCTCTACATGAACTCGCATATTAAGCACAGCACCAAACTACTTAATCAAATTCAGGGATCCCATTACATATTTTTAAGTCGCTCCTCGACTTTAGCTTATTTGATGAGCATATACTAGAAGACCTTAAATGACAAACAAACCAGCAATGTTGAAGGATTTCTTGAGAATTTGTGAGATTCAAGCATACAACATTAAAAAAAAATAAAAAATGCATTAGTTCTTAATTAAGGGGACAGTTTCCCCTGATTCTTTCAATGAAGTTGTCTGTCATCAGAAATGAAAGAAATAAAAAAAAAAAAGGATTATATTTCTCATTTCCAGACTGTAACAAGGCCTCAAAATGTTCAACCTCCATCCTCTACTTGGCACACAAATTTAAAACTCACAAAAATAGATATCTAAATTACCAACTCACACAACAAATAAATTATGAAGAAAAGAAAACAGGAGTTGTGAGACATTACCTATTGGATGTAGAAAAAGAGAATTGTTTTAAGTTTCAACAACTGAAAAGATAAGGGTGTGGGGGCACAGAAACTTCAGTAATTCCTTCTAGCATCAGTACAACCTTCCTCATAGTAGGTCTCAGTGATGGCTCTTCTTGAATGCACCAAATTGCTACCTTCAATAGCCTCTCTAGCCTTCCCATATTATTCATTGCTTCAATATCATTCTCCACCAGAGCATCTAGCCTTCCTTCTCGATAGCAATCATAAGCCCAATCGGTCAGAATTGCTCTCTCATCACCACCCATTTCCAGTTCAACACATTTCCTACAACAAATGATCTCCAATAGCATGACACCAAAGCTGTACACATCTACCTTAACTGTGATAGGCATGTGCCTGAACCACTCAGGAGCAACATAGCCTTTGGTCCCTCTAATGGCTGTGTTAGTTCGACTCTGATCAGTCATCAAGAGCTTGGCCAATCCAAAGTCAGAAATCCTTGCTGTATAGCAGTCGTCCAGAAGTATGTTTTGAGGCTTTATATCGCAGTGGATTATCTGGATACTGCACTCTTCATGCAAATACGTAAGCCCTCTTGCAATGCCAAATGCAATCTGGGTTCGTTGGTTCCAATCTGGCCTTGAAGTCCCAAAAAGGAAGCTTGCTAAACTGCCATTGCTCATGAACTCATAGACCAAGAGCCTGTGCTGTTGTTCCTCACAGAATCCAACCAATTTGACCAGATTCTTATGATGGGTCTGGCCAATCGTTCTCAATTCAGTCTTAAACCCCTTATCTCCATCTTGTACCACTTTGTTAAGCTTTTTTACAGCTACAAGTTTAGAATCCAAACCTAAGAACGCTTTATAGACAACACCAAAAGCTCCCCTTCCCAGCTCATTCTTGAATCCATCTGTAGCTTCCTCCAGGTCTTTGTAAGTAAAAGAATGTAGATTTGTTTCAAAAGAACTTGGTTTTTGTACCTTTTCTTTTACTTTCTTGTGGTACATCAAGACCACCATAAAAATTGCAGCTAGAAAAATTAAATTGAAAAATATTGAGCTACCTAATAGCACAGCTGCAACAACACTGAACAAACATCGATCTTTCTTCTCTACATTAGGATTTGAACACCCAGGATTATCATCTACTGGAACCGAAGGAGGATTAGGATTTCTGTAGGTATTATTACCAGCTGAGACTTTGAGGAAAGCCTTCACATTTACACCACTCTTGTGTCTCCCATTTCTAACTGGTAGGCTCTTCTTCAAACAGTTCCCATCTCTGAAGTTGGCAATTGCACATTGACAATCATACAAGCAAGCCTTTTGGCATTCTGATTCAGTATAAAGTGCCCTCTTTTGATAGACCCCTGAAGAAGGCCAATCTGTGTCAAGCAACTCCTCCATTCTATAAAGAATCTCAGGGGATCGTCCTGATCCATTATCGTAGCATCCTTGTAAATTGAAGTCAGGTTTGCAGCCACTCAATTTATTATTTGGATCAACAAACGTATATTTAGTTGGACATTCACAAACAGGTCGATTTTGCACAATCCTGCAAATGCTGTTATAGCCGCAAATCCCTTCGCCCACATCCTGACTATTAAAAAAACATATGTCATCAGGAATAGACCAGACGATGGACCAACTTTCATTCCCATTGCTGCTGGAAGTCATCTTTGGACGAGCATATTGCGTGAAAACACCATTAAAATCAATGGTTGCTCTGTGGTAATGGGTTTTGATCGAAGGTATGCTCCCAACTGTGAGGTCCCATGATGTGATTCCATAACGGCATTGAATAGAAATGATGGCTGTACTCTCATCGAACAGAACTCGATAACCAGAACCAGAAGTGTTGCTTGCATAATAAGCATCATAGGCGTAGTTGGTTGGTAATGCTACAGTATTCAGAACGAGATTACCATCAGTAAGCACGCGGAGTTGGAACCTTCCTCTGAAGTAGTTGGTTGATTGTCGAGAAGAAAGCATGCTACCCGGTTCTAAAATCTGGGAAGGGAGGATGGTGTCACTTGGGTTTTTGAAGCTCTCCCATCTATGAACAGAGTTTCTTCTATCCACAAGCACAAAGTTACCAGTGTCAAGCATTGCAGCATAGGTGACGACACCAAGAATGGATTGAGCCCTCCATATCTCTTCTCCTTGAGGGTTATTGAGCTGGAGGTTACCATCAATGGTAAACTGAAGTTTTGATCCTCTAGGTGCTGGTGTATCTCCATTTGCATACCAAATTATAGTTTTGTCAGGTATTTTGTCATACCAGATGGCAAGCAAGAAGGCATCATCCGTATTGTTGATAGATTGGAACCCAAACGCAAATTCACCTGAAGGAGAAAGCCATGAAGTGGTTCTACTTCTACCCCCAGCAGAGAGAGATTCGCCCAAGCTCACATTACTGTAAATTTGAGCGAACGCAGAAAAGGGGTAATGAGGAAGAAGAAGAAGAAAGAAGAAGAAGAAAATAAGATCAAGATTGTCAGCCATTGCATGAGGTGTTTGGTTAAAACTAGCAAAAGCGAAACATGAAGAAGGGAAGCAATTAGTGGTTCAGCCATTGCTTGTATGAGCTTAAATGTAAGTAATTAAGCCAGAATCATACGTTAGCGTGTGAATTGGAAATTGGAATACATGCGTCGTTCAAGGTCAAAAAGGATTCACCTAGTCGTTCATAGTATGAATCAATCAGGATTCACGCAGTGAGAGATACGCCATCGTGTGTGTGTGTGTGTGTCTCATGTGTCTCTGAAAAGGGAAAAGAAAAAAAGAAAAAAGAAAAATCGCCGTCTTCCTCAGATTTCTCTGCGGTTGGACGTTGGAATCAGATATGTTGCAGGGTTTTAAGAACTGGAATCGGATAGGTGAATCGGTCGTGGACGATCTCGGTTTACACCGATGCGACACGTCCGATTCACATAAAAAAACTTTAGAAATTCTATGTTTTTGGATCTGAGAACCGATTCCGAACGGATTGGTATTCTGTTTCCGGCGTGGGGATGAAAGTAGAACAACAAGAATTATTATCCCTAATTAACTTACATTCATCGTCGATTCGCTTTTCCATTAATATTTTCTTTATCCTCTCTCGATGCATTCCCATTCCACTGCTCCGTAAGCATCTAACCTCTCGCATTCTGGACGACTTCTCTTTGTCGATCTGGACCTTTGAAATTTTGCAGATCTCTCTCTGTAACATTTGATTTTTTGGCAGTTGCAGACCAATTTAGCTAGATTTTGTGGTCTTGTAGTTTGATATTTAAGATCCAAAAGCGATTCCATCGATGCCGGTGCCGTTAATCCGGCTGATTAAGTACGTTCTCAAGGCTAAGCATCTTCTTCCCACTCCTCTCTTGTTAGTCATCAGAAAAGACCATTACTGATGAGAATGATTTCACTTTGTTTTTTTTTCAGTTTCCAGAAATGGATGCCTTATTACTTCTGTGTTTGGATGGTTTGAGGTACGTCAAGAGTTATCACCAGTTGGACCTGAAAGAGGAGGAGGATTTGGTGAAGGATTATCACTTGCATGGACTCGGGGCAATCAACACACTTTGAGGTATTTGCTTGAGCCTCGTATGACCATGGATAGAGTTGTTTGGAGGACAAGGATCTATGTAGCTGACTCCTTGTAGGAGAATGTTTATGGGATGTTGCTTTGACAACCATAGTATTTTTATTTTCTCTTTTTTTTTTTTTTTTTTATTTCTCTTACTTCTATTGCTGTCATGGCCTCTTCGGATTGATGTAGCCGACCCCATCTAGTTGGGATAAAACTATGCTTCTTGTTGTTGTTCTAGGTAAGTGCTCTCCTAACAAGTTTGCCTCTGTAATAGACACTGCATCGAGTGCAACTCCAAGGCTCGGTATAGGGTAAGAGTGTCAATCGGTTTGGTTTTGGCTTTTGTTTTTGTTCAATTTAAGATAAACATGTGAAAATCGAAACTGAATTGGAGCATGTGTACGTTTCAAAATTTGAACCGAATCTACACGGTTCAGTTTCATATTCAATTTTGATCCGATTTGTATTTGTGTTGGGGCCTATTTTAGGTGTGTTTGGGTAAACTTTTTAAAATTTTACAACAAAAGAACCCCTTGTTTGTTAAAGACATAATCCATTAAACTTTTTTCTAAACATTAAAATGGAATAAAAATTATCATCCACGTTAATTAAAACATAAAAAAACATATGATTTATTTGGTTTGAAAAACGGGTAATTTGGTTTAGCTTGCCTGTTTCAATCATGAAACCTAAATCGAACCGATGAATGATATTAGTTTTTTCTTTTTAAAAAAAAAAACAAAACCGAACCAATTTAATTCGATTTGGTTCTAAATTGACACCCTGTTTACATCCTAAAATTACCAACGGACCGGTAATGAAAGACCGATCAGCTTTGAGTCGTAGAGGATCGGTCAATGAGGCAAACTCCTCATGTGGAGAAGACGTGGAGGGTCAAAACGGTTATGACCGAGAAGCGCCCATGATTAACACTACCTCCAATGTGAAAGCCACTCCAGCAGGATGTGATGCTCAAACGATTTTACAACCGTCAAAGAAGTTGCAATTAAGGAACACCTCATGGAGGCTCCATCTTCACAAGTATAAAAATCTTGCAGAAGAGGAAGGGAGATCAATCAGCAAACCTGCAATTTAAATTATCTTTTATTTTTCACTACATTTTACCTTTTGTTAATGTAATCTTATTCCTAACCATCACGGACATCTTCTTTGTTGAGTTCGAGTTCTTCTTTTGATTTTTTGTATCAGTAGTATGTCCTCTGTGTATGCCAATATTGAGATTAATAGAAATTCTTGATTTCTTATTTCATTTCTATCACTGTGATTACCTTTTTTTTTTTTTTTTTTTTGGGTTAAATACACGTACCCTTAAAATGCACCCAATATGAAGGAGTTGGAGAAGGAATAGGCAAGGGAGGGGGACTCGATGGTGGAATTGGTAAAGATGGAGGAGTTGGAGGTGGTGCGGGAGGTGGGGCTTCAAGGTGGTGATGGTGTTAATGGTGGGTGGCGGTGGTGGTGGTATTGGGTATCTACATTATAAAAGAAGATGATGATTTGGGAAGATGAGGGCATTTTGGTCTTTTCAAATATTAGAAAAGATAGAATAAATGTTAGTTTGGTCATTTTTTAGCATTTAACATTTGGTTTAGACTTAAATGGCTTTAGGGGGTAAAGTAGGGGTGGTACATGGAATTTTTAGGGGGTGCGTGTGGACTTGTCAGAACCTTAGGGGGTATGAGGAATAGTATAGTCTTCTCCTCCATTGAGTCTTCTAAAATGTGACACGCCCACGCTCTCCATTATTCCTGTTAGTCACGATAGACCGATTGTTTGAACGACTGCAAAATTAGCCAAACACGCAATATAAGGATTTAATCTCACATCGATAGGAAAGTGTGTGGTATGCTACGCTTATAATTCTAGGAAAGGTCTCTCCATCATGAAGTTCATGCATTTTACCTTTTCTTACGTTCCAGAGTCATCTCTTCCAACACTTTTTAGTCACCTTGGCTTACACGGTACGTTCTATTTATGACCCTTTTTCATCTATTGTTGTGATTTGTGAATTTGACTTTCAAGACCGAGTCCTTAAGTCCACACAACTAGGGATGTAAACGGATCGGATTCGGCTCGGAGAGTGCTATATCCGCATCCGCATCCGATTAGCTTTCGGACAGATTCGGATAATGCTAAACGAATATGGACACAGATACGGATCGGATATTTTATCTGTTTACATGTAAATATAGCTTTTTGGATAGTTATAGCCTATCCATAATCGCATCCGTTTAGTTTTCAAACGGATTCGGATAGTGCTAAACAGATACGAACACGAATATGGAAATGGATTTCGGTTATTCATTTAAACCCTTACACACAACACATCTTGATTTTATAGTCAAGCAATTTTGAAGTAATAAATGAAAAAATTTAGAACTTTTTAGTTTTCCTTCTTCCTCCATGGCGTGAGCTGCACGTCTTGCCGTGCTGTTCTGACACAAGGTGGCATGCATTGACCACCTTATCTCGGTTCTAACGCCTTGCCCAAACAGGAGTAAGGTGGTCAATGCGCACCACCTTGTGTCTCCGCAGCATAGGCAAGACAGAGTAGCGCGTAGAAGATCTGTGTTGACACGATTACATATGATTTTAATTTATTGCATGAAATTTTCCTTCACTTCACCAGTGGAGTAGTACAAGCTCTGAGATCAGTTTTTAATTGTTTCCCTTCCTTCCCTAGTTAAGCAAACAGCTTATGCAATGGTGGTTCGCAATCTTGGTGTGTTAAAAATCTGAACAAAAAGGAGAGGACAGAAAGAAGGCCTGAGTCGAACGAAATCGTCTCGCCAAGATGCGATTTGCACCCTCCTAATCCGCCGCAAAGGGTTGCAGCAAACCTGCCTCCCAAGATAAATCAGGCGGACTGTTACTGGTTGCAGAGACAGTAACACTGTGAAGCTATCAGAGATTTTTTTATTTTTTTTCCCTGGACTGAGAGAATTCGTGGCCCATTTATAGGCCCACAAGGCCTGTTCGGATGGGTCACACCCATTGGCTCATATGGCTTGACCTGACAGGTCATGACTATTGGGCTGGGCTCCCTTGGCTGTTCGTGTGGGCTGCAACTCTTGGGGACAATGTTAAACCAAGGGTTGCACTCCCTCTTTGATCAGCCACCGATCCAACGGTCGGATCGATCCTAAGCACCCTTTGATCAAACACCGCCGATCCCGAAAAGATTAAGGCGACATACTGCGAAGTGCAAAGTGCGCCATCAAAGCGCCACATTGCGCCTCACGCACACGCACGCGCATGGCAGACGCGCCGGACGGGTACCGTCCTCGCCGCAAGTGCACCGTACAATCTCTTCTAACATTACATGTGATAATAATAACTACTTACTACTAACACATATAAATCCAATGAGCTTTCCTTTCATAGCCGATGTGGGACTAAAAGTCCACATCAATATTTTGAAAAATTCCAACGGTCTTCTTTTCTCCCTCTTTCTTCTTCTTCTTACTCTTCAACCTTTTTCTGTGTTCTCTCAAAGTTACAGTAATGTGAGCTTGGGCGAATCTCTCTCTGCCGGTGGTAACACCTCTTCATGGCTTTCTCCTTCAGGTGAATTTGCGTTTGGGTTCCATTCTATCAACAATAGGGATGATGCCTTCTTGCTTGCCATCTGGTATGACAAAATACCTGAGAAGACTATAGTTTGGTATGCAAATGGAGATAAACCAGCACCTAAAGGATCAAAACTTCAGCTTACCATTAATGGTGGCCTAGAGCTTAACAACCCTCAAGGAGAAGAGATATGGAGAGCTCAATCCATTCTTGGTGTCGTCACCTATGCTGCAATGCTTGACACTGGCAACTTTGTGCTTGTGGATAGCAACTCTGTCCATATATGGGAGAGCTTTAAAAATCCAAGTGACACCATTCTCCCTACCCAGATATTAGAACTGGGTAGCATGCTTTCTTCTCGACAACCAACCAATTACTCCAAAGGAAGGGTCCAGCTCCGCCTGCTTACTGATGGTAATCTTGTTATGAATACTGTAGCATTACCATCAAACTACGCCTATGCTGCTTATTATGTAAGCAACACTTTTGGTTCTGGTTATCAAGTTGTCTTCAATGAGAGTACAGCTACCATTCATATTCAAAGCCAAAATGGAAGCATATTATTGGACCTCACAGTTGGGAGCATACCCTCAACCAAAACCCATTACCACAGAGCAACCATTGATTTTAATGGTGTATTCACCCAATATGCTCGACCAAAGTCCTCTTCGAGCAGCAATGGCTATGAAAGTTGGTCCATCGGCTGGTCAATTCCTGATGACGTTTGTTCTTTTAATAGTCAGGATGTGGGCGAAGGGATTTGTGGCTATAACAGCATTTGCAGGATTGTGCAAAATCGACCTGTTTGTGGATGCCCAAATCAATATACGTTGGTTGATCCGAACAATACATCGAGTGGCTGCAAACCTGACTTCATACTACAAGGATGCAATGGAAATGGAACAGGAACCCCTGAGATTTTGTATAGGATGGATGAGTTGCTTGACACAGCTTGGCCGAATTCAGCTGACTATCAAAGGCGGGCACCTTATACTGAAGCAGATTGCAAAAACTCTTGTTTGTATGATTGTCAATGTGCAATTGCCACTTTCAGAGATGGGAACTGTTGGAAGAAGAGCTTACAGGTTAGAAATGGGAGACAGAGGAGTGATGTAATTGTGAAGGCTTTCCTCAAAGTCTCAGCAGATAAAAATACCCCGAGAAATCCTCATCCAGCTCCTTCAGTTCCAGTAGATCATAATATTCCTGGGTCAAATCCTAATGGAGAGGAGAAAGATAAAGGTTTGTTCAGTGTTGTTGCAGCTGTGTTGTTAGGTAGCTCAATATTTTTCAATTTAATTTTTCTAGCTGCAATTTTTATGGGGGTTCTGGTTTACTATAAGAAACTAAAAGAAAAGGTACAAAAACCAAGTTCTTTTGAAACAAATCTGCATTCTTTTACTTACAAAGACCTGGAGGATGCTACAGATGGATTCAAGGAAGAGCTGGGAAGGGGAGCTTTTGGTGTTGTCTATAAAGGGGTCTTAGGTTTGGATTCTAAACTTGTAGCTGTAAAAAAGCTAGACAAAGTGGTACAAGAGGGAGACAAGGAGTTTAAGACTGAGTTGAGTGTGATTGGCCAGACCCATCATAAGAACTTGGTCAAATTGGTTGGATTTTGTGAGGAAGGACAGCACAGGCTCTTGGTCTATGAGTTCATGAGCAATGGTACTTTAGCAGGCTTCCTTTTTGGATCATCAAGGCCAGATTGGAACCAACGAACCCAGATTGCATTTGGTATTGCAAGAGGGCTTATGTATTTACATGAAGAGTGCAGTGTCCAGATCATCCACTGCGATATAAAGCCTCAAAACATACTTCTGGACGACTGTTATACAGCAAGGATTTCTGACTTTGGATTGGCCAAGCTCTTGATGACTGATAAGAGTCGAACTAACACGGCCATTAGAGGGACCAAAGGCTATATTGCACCTGAGTGGTTCAGGCACTTGCCTATCACAGTTAAGGTAGATGTGTATAGCTTTGGTGTCATGCTATTGGAGATCATTTGTTGTCGGAAAAGTGTTGAACTGGAAATGGGTGGTGACGAGAGAGCGATTCTGACCGATTGGGCTTATTATTGCTATCAAGAAGGAAGGTTAGATGCTCTGGTGGAGAATGATATTGAAGCAATGAATAATATGGGAAGGCTAGAGAGGCTATTTAAGGTAGCAATTTGGTGTATTCAAGAAGAGCCATCACTAAGACCTACTATGAGGAAGGTTGTACAGATGCTAGAAGGAATTACTGAAGTTTCTGAGCCCCCACACCCTTATCTTTTCAGTTGTTGAAACTTAAAACAATTCTCTTTTTCTTCATCCAAGTAGTGTCTCACAACTCCTCTTTCTGTGCTTAATCATTTATGTAGCATTTATTGTGTTAGTTTGTAATTTAAATATTTATTTGTAATCAAGTTTATCTTAGTTTAAGACTACAACCCAATATATTCCATATCTTCTGTGAATTTTATGTGTGTCCCAAGGAGAGGATTGAGCTTGGCATTTTGAAGGCTTCTTACTGTGTAGAAGTGAGAAATAGAATCAATTTTGTTTTCAATTTCTTGTATTTCTAATGACACAGATAACTTCATTGAAAGAATCAGGGGAAATTAACTATCAATAGGAGTACCATCCTTTTTCCAATTTGTGTTCATGAGAATCTCAAACCTTGAAGGCTCCACACCTTCAGGATTCTCCTTCCACTGAAGCTACATACAGAGAAAAATTAGTATAACAGTTTACATGTCTTTCAGCATTATCAATTGTATGTATTTGTGTATAAGAAACCTACCTTTAATTTAATTCATAAAGCAGTGCAAAACTTCTCCGATTAGTAGTATGATTCATTTTTTGTTTAGATCTTTCCACTGATCCAGTGGAACACAAGAATTATGTGTCTGAGTCATCTCCTCCTCACTACCACATTAAAGGCCGTCCGATGTAGAGCCATTTTTTGGAAGACTCATTTCTTCCTTAGAGGATGAATTTCATATTTCCCCTACAAGACAATATGATATATTAAGCTACAGCTTGAATGGCCAAATGGGTTGTCACTTTACCTGAATTTTAGTCCATTACACTTCCTTGTAGTGATCTGGCACTTTCCACCAGTCAGGATGATTACAAGGTATATTCTCCTCTTTCCTCACCAAAGTTCCTATCAAAGTAGACCACTAGATTACCTGTGACCACCAAAGTTAAAGTTGAAGCTGTTCAAAGTAAATTTAACAGTCAATTAACCACCTTTCTATACATTGCATGGTAATTAATAATAAAAGCCCACTTGAAAATTAATGGCATCTCATCTCTTCAACAATTTTTAGTCACCTTGACTTAAACGGTAGGTGAGGTCATGTTCTTTTAATGGTAACAATGAAGAACTTAATTTCTTGCTCTCCATTCCCATATTCCTGATGACCTTGACAGCATTAATAATTTTGATATTCTAGTATTGTGACTTTGACTTGATATAACTCAATACTGTATCCTCATGAAGTCCACACAAAAAATCTTGGTTTCTAAGAGAATTAGGCATATATACAGTAACAATTATTTCTATAATGTTAGCTACAGCTTAGATTAGTGATCTTATGAGTAATAATACTTTCTGTATACTATTATGAACAACAAAGTTCAGGTTTGACATTGGTGATCATATTTAGATTGTCACAAGGACACACTTCCATTCCATAACACAGGCAGGTTGGCACATATGACAGAGTTCCACAGTCATCTCAGTGGTCAAATTTCGATCTCAAACAAGTATAGGGGAAAACCCCCCCATAAAAGTAATAAAATTACAAAAAATACCATTATCTAGATTCCATTAATAGTTCTTGTAACTCGGTTGACTAAACTTTTAACCACTTCTCATGCTTCTTAATTAGCTGGAATTTGAGCAGTATGATTGGTGTGGGTCCTCTATGCCATGTGGCAAGGAGGTCCTCCATCATATGGCCCACCCTACATGCCATGTGGCAGGGAAGTGTGAACTCATGACACGCCAAGTGTAACTAAAATAAGTAATTATCTTCTCAAGACGAACTAATGGAAGTAGACAAGGCTCTATATTAAGCACAGGAACAAAGCTCTAAATCAAATTCAGGGATCCAATGGCATATTTTTAAGCCTCCTCTGGACTTATTTGATGATCTTATACTTTCAGATGAAGACCTTAATTAATGGCAATCAAACTAGAAATATGGAAGCATTTCTTGAGACTTGTGAGATTCAACCATACAACATTTTTTGAAAAAAATTGCATTAGTTAGTTTCCCCTGTTTCCTCTGATTCTTTCAATGAGGCTACCTGTGTCATGAGAAACAAAAGAAATTGAAAGAATAACTTCTACACTGCATGAATCCCTTAAAATGTTAAAGCTCAATCCTCTCCTTGGGATACAAAGTTAAAACTCACAAAAAGTATGGTATATATTGGGTAGTAGTCTCAAAACTAAGATAAACTTGGTTACAAAATAGATATCTAAATAACAAAGTCATACAATAAATGCTACATAAATGATTAAGCAAAGAAAATTAGAAAAAGGAATCGTGAGACATTAATTATTGGATAGAGAAGAGAATTGTTTTAAGTTTCAACAACTGAGATGAAAAGATAAGGGTGTGGGGGCACAGAAACTTCAACAATTCCTTCTAGCATCTGTACAACCTTCCTCATAGTGGGTCTTAGTGATGGCTCTTCTTGAATACACCAAATTGCTACCTTCAATAGCTTCTCTAGCCTTCCCATATCATTCTCCACCAGAGCATCTAGCCTTGCTTCTCGATAGCAATCATAAGCCCAATCGGTCAGAATTGCTCTCTCATCACCATCCATTTCCAGTTCAACACTTTTCCGACAACAAATGATTTCCAATAACATGACACCAAAGCTATACACATCTACCTTCACTGTGCTAGGCATGTTCCTGAACCATTTAGGTGCAACATAGCCTTTGGTCCCTCTAATGGCTGTGCGAGTTCAACTCTGATCATTCATCAAAAGCTTGGCCAATCCAAAGTCAGAAATCCTTGCTGTATAAGAGTCATCAAGAAGTATGTTTTGAGGCTTTATATCGCAGTGGATGATCGGGATATTGCAATCTTCATGCAAAGACGAAAGCCCTCTTGCAACATCGAATGCAATCTGGGTTTGTTGGTCCCAATCTGACCTTCTTGACGATCCAAAAAGGAAGTTTGCTAAACTGCCATTGCACATGAACTCATAGACCAGTAGCCTGTGCTGTTTTTCCTCACAGATTCCAACCAATTTGACCAGATTCTTATGATGGGTCTGGCCAATCACGCTCAATTCAGTATTAAACTCCTTATCTCTCTCTTGTACCACTCTGTCTAGCTTTTTTACAGCTATAAGTTTAGAATCCAAACCCAAGACCCCTTTATAGACAACACCAAAAGCTCCCCTTCTCAGCTCTTCCTTGAATCCATCTTTAGCTTCCTGCAGATCTTTGTATGTAAAAAGAATGTAGATTTGTTTCAAAAGAACTGCTTGGTTTTTTTCCGTACTTTTTCTTTTAGTTTCTTATAGTACATCAAAACCCCAGCAGCTAGAAAAATTAAATTGAAAATTATTGAGATACCTAATAGCACAGCTGCGACAACACTGAACAAATGATTATCATCTACTGGAACTGGAGGAGGATGAGGATTTCTCTGGGTATTATTACCTGCTGAGACTTTGAGGAAAGACTTCAAATTCATACCACTCTTCAGTCTCCCATTTCTAACCGTTAGGAAACAACTGCTTGGTTTTAAGGTGCTAGCATACGGTATACGGCTTGCATACCAGCCTTTTCCCATTTAATAGTTAGTGTTTTGTCATGTCTAACAGAATGAGTTTGACACTGTTGGAGAGTCCAAGCACTAGTAAAATTAAGGCAAAACTGGTACAGATTTCTAAAGCTTATCAAGTTGCACCAAATCAATAAAAGAGAGAGAGAAGAGAGAGAGAGAGAGAGAGAGAGAGAGAGAGAGAGAGAGATTCAATTTCTCATTTCTACACTGAAAGAAGCCCTCAAAATGTTCAAATTCAATCCTCTACTTGGGACACAAAGTTGAAACTTACAAAAATTACAAACTAATACAATAAGTGCCAATACAATAAATGCTACATAAATGATGAAGCACAACGAAATTAAGAGGAGTTGTGAGACATTACTTGGATGAAGAAAAAGAGATTCTTTTAAGTTTCAACAGCTGAGATGAAAAGATAAGGGTGTGGGGGAACAGAAACTTCAACAATTCCTTCCAGCATCTGTACAACCTTCTTCATAGTGGGTCTTAGTGACGGCTCGTCTTGGATACACCAAATTGCTATCTTCAATAGCCTCTCTAGCTTTCCTATATCATTCATTGCTTCCATATCATTCTCCACCAGAGCATCTAGCCTTCCTTCTTGATAGCAATCATCGGCCCAATCAGTCAGAATTGCTCTCTCATCACCACCCATTTCCAGTTCAACATTTTTCCGACAACAGATGATCTCCATTAACATGACACCAAAGCTATACACATCTACCTTAACTGTGATAGGCATGTGCCTGAACCACTCAGGTGCAACATAGCCTTTGGTCCCTCTAATGGCTGTGCGAGTTCGACTCTGATCAGTCATCAAAAGCTTGGCCAATCCAAAGTCAGAAATCCTTGCAGTATAGGAGTCATCGAGAAGTGTGTTTTGAGGCTTTATATCACAGTGGATGACCGGGATGCTGCACTCTTCATGCAAGTACATAAGCCCTCTTGCAATACCGTATGCAATCTGGGTTCGTTGGTACCAATCTGGGCTTGACGATCCAAAAAGGAAGCTGGCTAAACTGCCATTACTCATGAACTCATAGACCAGGAGCCTGTGCTGTCCTTCCTCACAGAATCCAACCAATTTGACCAGATTCTTATGATGGGTCTGGCCAATCGCTCTCAATTCAGTCTTAAACTCCTTATCTCCCTCTTGTACCACTCTGCCTAGCTTTTTTACAGCTACAAGTTTAGAATCCAAGACCCCTTTATAGACAACACCAAAAGCTCCCCTGCCCAGCTCTTCCTTGAATCCATCTGTTGCTTCCGTCAGGTCTTTGTAAGAAAAAGAATGTAGATTTGTCTCAAAAGAACTTGGTTTTTGTACCTTCTCTTTTAGTTTCTTGTGATACATCAAGACCACCATAAAAATTGCAGATAGAAAAAGAAAATTGACAAATATTGAGCTACCTAATAGCACAGCTGCAGCAACACTGAACAAACCTTGATCTTTCTCCTTTACATCATGATTTGAGTTTGACCGAGGATTATCATCTACTGGAACTGGAGGAGGATTACCTGATGAGACTTTAAGATAGGCCTTCACAATGAGATCACTCTTCTGTCTCCCATTTCTAAAGGGTAGGCTCTTCTTCCAACATTTCGAGTCTAATAAAGTTGACATTGCACATTGACAATCATACAAGCAAGCATCTTGGCATTCTGCTTCAGAATAAGGTGTCAGCCTTTGATAGTCAGCTGAACCAGGCCAATCTGTGTCAAGCAACTCGTTCATTCTATACAAAATGTCAGGAGATCCTGATTGATTTTCATGGCATCCTTGTAGTATGAAGTCAGGTTTGCAGCCACTCAATGTATTGTTTGGATCATCCAACGTATATTGATCTGGGCATTTACAAACAGGTCGATTTTGCACAATCCTGCAAATGCTGTTAAAGCCGCAAATCCCTTCGCCTATTTCCTGATGAGAGCAAATGTCATCAGGAATACACCAGACGATGGACCAACTTTCATAGTCATTGCTGCTTGAAGAGGACTTTGGTCGAGCATATTGCGTGAAAACACCATTAAAATCAATGGTTGCTCTATGGTAATGAGTTTTGGTCGATGGTATGCTCCTAACTGTAAGGTTCGATACTATGCTTCCATATAGGCTTTGAATATAAATGATAGCTGTACTCCCATTGAAGACAACTTGATAACCAGAACTACCAGTGTTGCTTACATAATAAGGATCAAAGGAGCTGTTTGTTGGTAAAAATACAGTATTCAGAACAAGATTACCATCAGCAAGCGGGCGGAGCTGGAACCTTCCTCTGGAGTAGTTGGTTGGTTGTCGAGAAGAAAGCGTGCTGCCCAGTTCTAATATCTGGGAAGGGAGGATGGTGTCACTTGGGTTTTTAAAGCTCTCCCATATATGATCAGAGCTTCTATCCACAAGCACAAAGTTGCCAGTGTCAAGCATTGCAGCATAGGTGACGACACCAAGAATGGATTGAGCCCTCCATATCTCTTCTCCTTGAGGGTTGTTGAGCTTGAGGTCACCATTAATGGTAAGCTGAACTTTTGATCCTCTAGGTACTGGTTTATCTCCATTTGCATACCAAACTATAGTCTTCTCAGGTATTTTCTCATACCAGATGGCAAGCAAGAAGGCATCATCCGTATTTTTGATAGCTTGGAATCCAAACGCAAATTCACCTGAAGGAGAAAGCCATGAAGAGGTGCTACTGCCAGCAGAGAGAGATTCGCCCAAGCTCACATTACTGTTAGTTTGTGCAGACGTAGAAAAGGGAAGAAGAGGAAGAAGAAGAAGCAAGAGGGAGAAACCATGACAAGGATTGTCAACCATTGAATGAGGTGTTTGGGACTTTGGGTAAGAGAAATATGAAGGCAATTAAAAAATGAGGAAGTTTATAAATATAAGAATCACATGTAAGCACCACAGTTCAGAATCACAAATGACTTGGTAAATCATATGTAAGCACCACAGTTCAGAATCACAAATGACTTGGTAATTCATAGTTGCTTCGAATTCCAATCCAACTTCTCTCTATTCTAGTTTTCTTGGTACAATTTCAAACGCGTTAGGTGAGATAGACTTCCTTCCAGATGGATATCGCAATCAGTGAAAAGGTAATTTACGACTCAATCAACTATCGGAAAATTAATAGGCGACTTGAAGAAGATTAATTGCAATCTTTCTTTCTTTGTTTGTTTCTTTCTTTTTCAATAATAGACATCCTAAGATACAGATTGTCTATGGCCCAGCTGCCCGTAGCAGCCTGTGCGGCATGGACTGGGCTGCGAGTGCAATGACTGTCTTACCCCCTGCCCAGTGCCTTGCCCGAGCGGGGGTAAGGGGTCATTGCGCGTGGGGCCCTGTCACGTCACACAAGCTGCTGCGGGCAGTTGGGCCGTAGGAGATCTGGATGCCGATTGGAGTTGAGAGCTCGACACGTAGAAGATGCTAAATCCAATAGTGCTGAGGTCAATTGACCCATTTTTTTTTTTGTTCTTTCTTCGCAAGCTCGGGCACTGTTGAATTTAGCATCTTCCACTTTACGAGCTCTCAGTCCCAAACTGCACTGCAGGCCCAACTTGGTACTTTTCAAACTTGTCAATAAAAAACTTGGTTCTCTCTCAGTTGTTGATGTTTACCCTTATTTTGGGCCTTTGGCCCATGGGTTTTACTTTTCAAAACTAGGAATATGAGAACGGAGATTAACAAAGTTCTTAATTATCACAATAAGAAAGCATGGACTCACCACAGAAGTGCAGAACATATATTGTGTGTAAGTCAAGGTGGTTAAAAATTGTCTTGAAGAGAAAGAAAGGAACCCGAGTTCAAATCCCGGTGGAACCTTTTTGAAAAAACTGGATGGGCTTAAGAAGATGACTGGAGAAGCGAGTTTTTCGGAGGGTGCTGGGAAGACGACGCAGGGCTTTGCAGGAGGCTCGCCGGACCTAGGAGGTTTTCTAGGGTTCCCGCGGCTACAAGCACAGCCCACGACTGGGTGTGCTCCACCACTGTCTTATGCGGCGGCGACGAAGCCCTCTCTGTCGCCGATTGAGAGCCTACCATCACCTATCAGAGATGGATCCTTAACTCGGATTAAGATCCCACAAGCGGCGTACATCGATCAATTGGGCAAACTGAGGTTCTCCCTTTTAGGAAGGATGAACTTTCATTTCACCTCCATGGATAGAGTACGAGAGGCTGCACAATTCTGGGGGTTGAAGGAGGGGGTCTATCTGAAATCTCTAGGGAAGGGATTCATCCTTTTTAGGTTCCTTAATGAAGAGGACATGATGATGGTCTGGCATCGAAGTCCTATTCGCGTTGACAGCCAAGTGCTAAGATTCCAGCAATGGAAGAAAGATTTCATGGTAGAGGAGTAATCTATCACACATAGATTAACTTGGATCCGCCTTCCTAACCTGCCTCAAGAATACTGGCACGAAGGGATTCTGCTATCCATTGCGAAGGCAGTAGGTAGGCCCATTGCCATTGATAGAAGAACGAAGGAGTCGCACTATGGGCACTTTGCGAGAGTTTGCGTTGATGTGGATGACTCTTTCCCTCGAGTAGAGGAGGTCTATGTGGAACGCGAACAAGAGGGTTCAAGCGAGATGTATGTGTTTAAGCAGGAAGTGATCTATGAAGACCCACTGGCTCAGTGTGCGATATGTCGAAGATATGGGCATCGGATGGATGCGTGTACTATAGGAGAGAAGGTGCAGGATACAGCAACAGAGATCCCAGGAGCCACCTACATTGACTCTAATGGCCCTCTACTCCATCGAAAGCAGAGGTGGAGGGTCAAGCCTGCTCCGACAGGGGCTGGTACGGCCCCGGAGGCTGAGAAGGAGGGAGAGTCCAATAGGGACTGGGTTCTGCATGAGAGTCCTAATGTTAACCAAATTGCTATTACGCTACAACAGGAGCCATACAAGGACTCTTCTCCACGTGTTGAGTTAGAGGGATCATCTAACCATAACTTAGATAATTTAGATGATGATGCTGACGTGGAGCATGTGATTGAGAATGGGACTTTTTTAAATGCCACTAATCTGATCCAAGCTCTCCCACCTTGTGTCGTAGTGAATGAAGGCTCTCCTATCTCGGTTACCAGCAGAGATGGGGATAGGACAGCTGTGGTGATGCATAACGGGTCGATCCAAGAGGAGGAGGAAGCAAGCAGAGCTCCATTCACCGAAGTTACAAGGCGCAAAATCTCAAGAGAGAAGCACATTGAACAAGGCAATATTATCGATGGAACCCGGCATAGAGGCAAACATAATGAAGAGATTGGAGCAGTCACTAGCAGGTTGAGGGCTCAGCAGCAGGGCGCATCTGATATGCGCCTCTCACAAAATGGTTCTCAGTGATAATGAGGTTCCTCTTTTAGAACATTAGAGGGGTTGGAAACCCAAGAGCAAAAGCACATGTGCGACAGATTGTGAGTGAACACAAGCCAGATTTTTTATGCATTGTGGAGCCAAAAATTGAGGTAATTGGGTGTCCAAGGAGGTTCCTCTCTTCGTTAGGAATGCAGACCGACGTATTGACAAATTCACGCAGGGAGGGCTGCCCCAACATATGGTTCCTATGGAAGGAAGGGCTGGCTAAACCGAGTGTAATATTGGAATCTGGACAGCAAATCACCCTACAAGTGGAAATTAACAGAGTTAAGAGTGTGATCTCAGTGGTCCATGCCAGTTGCTTGCGAGCGATGCGCAGGCAATTGTGGGAAGATCTGGTGTCTCTAGCAGGGATGAATTGCCCTTGGTTAGTAGTTGGTGACTTCAACGCCTACCTTTATGCGTCAGACAAAAGAGGGCCTGGCAGGTTTAATTTGGGTTTGGCAGAGGAATTTGCTGCGATGGTTGATATGGCTTCTTTAATTCCGATCCCTTCTATGGGTAACAAGTCCACTTGGACCAATAACAGACGAGTAGGGAACGTCCAAGCAATTCTTGACCGCAGCTTTTGTAATGATGCTTGGTGGCAACACTATGTGGGTTGCGTACAAAGGGTCCTAGTGCAAGGGTCGTCTGACCATTCTCCCCTATTAGTCTTTAGTGAGATGCCACCTCGGCCTTCCAATGCCTCATTTCGCATGCAAAGATTTTGGGCTGAGCATGAGGAGTTCTGCACTGTGGTGAGAAACTCTTGGAATGCACCTATTTCAGGTACCCCTCTTTATGTAGTAGCTCAAAAATTAAAGAGGCTCAAAGGCCCGCTGAGAGTTTGGGCTAAAGGGGTGTTTCTGCAAATAGATCATGAAGTTCTTCGCACCAAAAATTGCATCGAAGCTCTTCAAGAGCAAATTGACTTGGAAGGATTTTTTGAAGACTTGTTTGATAGTGAGTTGCAAGCCAGAATTGAGTATAACAACACTATTGACCTGTAGGAGAAATTATGGAGTGAGAAGGCGAGAAATAAGTGGCTTAAACTGGGAGATAGATGCACGAGATATTTCCATGCCTCCACGAAGTCAAGGCGAGTTCGAAGCACTATTAGGGAGATAGTAAGGGATGATGGAACGAGTCTAGAAGACGCCAGAGAGATTGGTGATCACATAGTGTTCCATTTTGAGAATTTTTTTAAAATGGAAGCTGCATCGAGTGAGCCAGATTTATTTTCAACCATTCCTAATATTATCTCAGATTTGGATAATGCAATGCTCTCTAAGATTCCATTGCATAAGGAGATCAAAGCGGCGGTGTTCGACTTGGATCCCAACAGTGCCCCAGGTCCAGATGGGTTCCCAGGTACTTTCTTTAGGACTTGCTGGGATTTGATTGGCAGGGATGTGTGCAGAGGAGTACAGAGTTTCTTCAAGGAGGGAGTGGTCACAAAAGGGGTGAATTGTAATTTCATGTGCTTGATTCCTAAGGTCGATGGAGAGAACAGAGTGGGGCAATTTTGCCCACTTTGCCTTGGGAATTTTTTCTTTAAAGTCTTCCCGAAAATTATGGCAATTAGACTATCTTCAATACTGTATAAGCTGATCTCTCCTGAACAAGGCGCGTTCCAGAAGGGCAAGGTGATTATTGAAAATATTGGTGTGGCCTCTGAACTTACAAATATGATGGAGATTAAATGCAGGGGGGGAGGATTGGGAATGAAGTTAGACATCCAAAAGGCTTTTGACACTCTTGAATGGAGGTTTCTGTTTGATGTTATGGGCGCGTTTGGTTTTGATCAACGCTGGATTCACTGGGTGCATCAGATTCTACAATCCACTAGAATATCAATCTTGATTAATGGTGGACCGAAAGGGTTATTTGGCATGGAAAGGGGCTTGCGATAGGGTGATCCGCTATCTCCTCTCTTATTTATATTATCTGAGGAAATTTTATGTAGAGGTCTCAATGTGATGTGAGACAGAGGATGGCTTAAACTGTTGAACGGTCCTAGACAGGTATCTACTCCCTCACATCTACTTTATGCCGATGACTTATTTATTTTTATGAAGGCAGAAATTGCAAGCGTGAAATGAGTCAGGCTGTTCTTGGAGGCTTATGGACGATATTTAGGCCAAGTGGTAAATCTTGTGAAAAGCAAGGTGTTCATGGGGCGCATTACAAGCACAAGGAAACAACGGATACAGTCAGTGTTGCAAATTTCAGTGTGCTCATTCCCAACAAAATATTTGGGAGTGATCTTTAAAAGAGGCAGAGTGCAGCGAGATTTAATTCTTCCTCTCATGGACCAGTTCAAGAAGCGCCTAGCAGCGTGGAAGCGACGACTGCTTTCGATGGCAGGACGCATAGAGCTTGTATGGTCAGTGATGGGCAGCATTCCAGTGCATAACTTCTCTGTTTATCTTTGGCTTGTGAGTGCGATAGAGGTGATGGAAAGATGGATACGCAATTTCATATGGTCAGGAGAACTATACCGCTCCAAGGCGATCACGGTGCATTGGGACAACTTGTGTAAGCTGAAAGATGAGGGTGGGCTTGGTATTAGACTGCTGCGGGACCTAAACCTGCCACTGATCGCAAAGCTGGCGTGGACAATAAATTCAGACAATTCGGCTTTTACAAGTTTTCTGAGGGGGAGGTTTGTGAGGAAAGATGGGAAATTAAAACAACCAACAGGGACGTCTACGTTTCTGCCAGGCATTCGGAAAGTGTGGGACTTTATTAAATCAGCAGAGCGATGGGTGGTAGGAGATGGAAACTCAATCAATTTTTGGTATGACAAATGGATTGAGGAGCAAAACATAGCGGACTTGCTGCAGCCCAGGGTGATTACTCGCTCCTTAGAAGCAAAAATCTTAGATTTTGTGGAGGATAATCAATTATCTCTGTCGGCAATAGGTGATAATGGTCTTAAAGCATTTTCAACAAAATCCAAAATCTGAATATTAAGCCTTCGGATAGGGCGGACATGCGATATTGGGCTCATTCTGTAAATGGGAAATTCACGGTAAAGGCGGCTTAGGAGGAACTCAGAAGGAAGACGCCTAAGCCTGTTTGGTATGGGATGGTCTGGAATAGGGATTTGCATCCTCGAGCCTCAGTTTTTGGATGGAGGTTGGCATATGATGCACTGCCTACAGACAATAAAATAATTGGTAGGAAGATACCGCTGGTATCCAGATGTGAGTTGTGCTTTCAGGCATGTGAAATGAGCCAACATCTATTCATTGATTGTGCTTTTTCAAGCCATATATAGAGAGAAGTTTCATTTCTGTTTAATATTACTTGGAGCGGATTCCCATCAATGGAGTTACTATTCTCATGGTGGCGAAGAAAGGCCAGCATTGTTCCCCTACCGAAAGTATGGAAGACTCTCCTCATTATTGTAAGCCAACAAATCTGGATGGAACGCAACAGGCGTCGATACGATAACCACAGAAGAACTCCATCACAGGTTACAAAGATGTGTTTTAGAGAGGTCAAGTATTGTACTCGATTGCAGGGGGTCATTATTAACTCGATCGTTGAGCTTGTATTAGCCAAACGACTGCAGTGTGTAATCTCCAGGACCCCTGCAAGGAAGATCATTGAGGTGTTTTGGAGGCATCCCCCCCCCCCCCCAGGGTGGTGGAAACTAAATATTGACGGGTCATCTTTGGGTAACCCAGGCCAGGACTGATAGGAGCAGGAGGCATCTTTAGAGACCAGCAGAGTATTGTAAGATGTTTTGCAGTTTTTATGGGACTGGGGACCAACTACATGGCAGAATTGGGGGCCTTCTTCACTGGAGTTAAGCACGCTCAAGACCTAAACATTGATAAATTGTGGATTGAAAGTGATTCAGCAGCACTGGTTTCAGTGGTCCTGAATAGATCGTTCCCATGGCGATTCATGCAAGAATGGTGGAATGTCTTAACCTACCTTGAAGCAGTTCAATGGAGAATCACTCATTGCTTCCGTGAAGCTAATTCGACAGCAGACACTCTAGCGAACCATGCGGCAAAGGGAAGGACATCTCTAAGTTGGGATTCGGCTCCAAGTTTCATTGTACAGGTGGTGAGCTGGGAAGCTCAAGGAAGATCACATTACAAATTCACATAGGGTGATGTTTTGCATTTAGTTCCAGTCACTGTACATATCTTACATTATATTCATTAATACAAATTGCTGACCTTTAGCAAAAAATGAAGAGAAAGAAAGACGCAATTAATCTTCCCTTCAAATGGGCTAGCTTTTAACGCAACGTATGGAATGGAATGGTGGTTGATTTTGACTCTTAAATTATCTTTGAACAGCTTCAACTTGAATTTTAGGGTTCACATGTAATCTAGTCGATCGGTCTACTCCCATACCCAATTCCCATTTTCACATGGTCTGCGTTTGCTATCTTTCTACTTGGTGGTGTTTCCTACGCCCTCTCACAAGGCACCGTGAGATGACACCTCTGCCCCCTGGGTAGATACTCAGACATGCTCACCCTTTGGCCCCGACGCTTGTGTAGAGACCATGCGACCAAGTAGAGATCTCTTGCCCATATGTTTTGGCCACTTTACTTCTTTCATTTTCCACTATTTTGATTGCATCGTTCATGGAATCTTGGCCGATGAGGGTAGTAATAGTATAGCTTGGTAAACAAATCGAATCGGATACAAAACAAATTTGAATTTGATCTCAATTTGTATATATTTGACAAAGAACTAATCAAATTAAGATAATACATTTGTCAAACGAATTCAGATACAAATATTACCATATCCGTATCGAATTCGATCCGTTTACCTTACTAATAATTGTATCATTTCATATGTATATTTCAAAAATGTGCATAACAATGACACTTTTTAATAATGGCATAATTATATATTACTTTCAAATAATTTTTGAAAATCTTTTTATACCTCTATTTTAAAGAACTTTAAAAATAAGTCAAAAGAGCATTTAAAAGAATGTGTCAAGTTCTAAATACACTTATAGAGATGTCATTTCGAAACTCCCTTTTGCAAAAAAAAAAAAAAAAGAAGGAAAATCTCAATAACAAGTCAATGGGCAGAACAATGAAATCAAGTTGGAATACAGTGGAATGTGAAACCCAACGATCCAGTCTCAAAAACCCACGAATCGGCCATTCCAAAGTGGCCAGAATATGGATTGATCACAGTTGATTCGATCTAGGATTTTAAACTCGGAATTGCATATTGAATCGGTCTCTACCGATTTCAGTCCGGAACGAATCGATCCAAAAACCCTAGAATCAACCCTCAAATATGCTAACCTAATGATCGAGTCTCAAAAACCCTAGACTTAGCCTTTCTAGAACTATCGGAATCGGGATTCATGGCCAATTCCAATCCAAGTCAACCAATTTGACCAAAGATTTTAAACTTGGAATCAATTATCAAATCATGTATCAGAATCAGGAACGGTCACAACTAATTCCAACCTGAATCAACCGACTCGACCAAGGATCCCATCGACAGGGACCGATTCAATCTCCGATTATGAGTTTAAAATCCTTGGTCAAATCGGTTGATTCAAATCAGAATTGGCTTTGACCGATCCTAATTTTAGTCGTTTTAGAACTGTCAATTCTAGGGTTTCAGGGACTTATCATTGGACTTTTAAGATTTGAGGCCGAATATAGGGTCTTTGGGACCAAATCTGATTGATTCTGATTCGATCTCCGATTTTGAGTTTTAAATCCTGGGACAAATTTGCTAATTCAAATCAGAATTAGCCGTGAATGATCTCGATTTCAAATAGTCTGGAACGACAAATTTTAGGATTGTTGGGATTGTATTGCTAAGTTCTCAGATTTATAAACTAATTCTAGAGTTTGATACAACATCTTATTTCGAGTCACAACCGAGTGAGTCATTAGAGTGACTTATGTAGAATCAAATTAAAATGGTTTGGTTATGATTTCAAGATTGGGAAGTTAAATGTAATACTTTTTGTTTAGGGTTTCTATATTGGCAATCTCGAACCAAAGTAGATCTTTGATCGAATCGGCCTGTGCGCGTTTGTTTTGTTATTGGTCTTTACAATTCATAATTGGTTGGTGGGAGTAAGAACTCTATTTGGTTGCATGTGTAGTGTATATTCCACGCAATCGCTTTTAAAACCATTGGATTAGGATATTTTGGTAACTATCACTGGATCTAAAGTAAACATTAATTTAATAATTAAAAACTAAAATGAGGTAAATTTTGAATCAAACATATATAATATTCGCATAAAAAAAGAATTTGATTTAAAAGGTCACCAATATGGTGGGACCCACATCAGCTGCCTGCTGCCCTTTCTTCTTCGTCGCCATGAACACCACCGCCCCCAATCCCTTCTTCCTCCCAACCACCGCCCCACCCTTTGCCACACTACCCAAGCCCCTGTTTTTCCTTTGCTGTTTCCGTGAAAACTCTTCGTAGATCTGTAGATGATTCCATAAGTAATTACTTCTCCTTCTCGTGTTCTTACTAGTTTAATTTTGTTATTTCTCTCCATTAACTTATATCTTCTTCTTGTTTTATCTTTTTTCTGATCGCAACTCTCATGCCACTGAAAGAGGGAATGAAGATCAATAAAGAGAAGAACAAACTCTCTTTAAGCTTTCGGAATAGAGTATAAAGGTTGACAAGTTTTTTGAGAAAAACTCACAAAAATTACAAACTAATACAATAAATGCTAATACTAAGATAAACTTGATTACAAAATAGATATCAAAATTACAAACTAATACAATAAATGCTACATAAATGATGAAGCAACGAAATTAAGAGGAGTTGTGAGACATTACTTGGATGAAGAAAAAGAGAATTGTTTTAAGTTCCAACAGCTGAGATGAAAAGATAAGGGTGTGGGGGAATAGAACCTTCAACAATTCCTTCCAGCATCGGTACAACCTTCTTCAATGTGGGTCTTAGTGACGGCTCTTCTTGGATACACCAAATTGCTACCTTCAATAGCCTCTCTAGCTTTCCTATATCATTCATTGCTTCCATATCATTCTCCACCAGAGCATCTAGCCTTCCTTCTCGATAGCAATCATCGGCCCAATCAGTCAGAATTGCTCTCTCATCATCACCCATTTCCAGTTCAACACTTTTCCGACAACAGATGATCTCCATTAACATGACACCAAAGCTATACACATCTACCTTAACTGTGATAGGCATGTGCCTGAACCACTCAGGTGCAACATAGCCTTTGGTCCCTCTAATGGCTGTGCGAGTTCGACTCTGATCATTCATCAAAAGCTTGGCCAATCCAAAGTCAGAAATCCTTGCTGTATAACAGTCATCGAGAAGTATGTTTTGAGGCTTTATATCGCAGTGGATGATCGGGATGCTACAGTCTTCATGCAAATACATAAGACCTCTTGCAATACCGAATGCAATCTGGGTTCTTTGGTTCCAATCTGGCCTTGGAGATCCAAAAAGGAAGCTTGCTAAACTGCCATTGCTCATGAACTCATAGACCAGGAGCCTGTGCTGTCCTTCCTCACAAAATCCAACCAATTTGACCAGATTCTTATGATGGGTCTGGCCAATCGCTCTCAATTCAGTCTTAAACTCCTTATCTCCCTCTTGTACAACTTTGTCTAACTTTTTTACAGCTACAAGTTTAGAATCCAAACCCAAAACCCCTTTATAGACAACACCAAAAGCTCCCCTTCCCAGCTCTTCCTTGAATCCATCTGTAGCTTCCTCCAGGTCTTTGTAAGTAAAAGAATGCAGATTTGTTTCAAAAGAAGTTGGTTTTGGTACCTTGTCTTCTTTTAGTTTTTTATAATGCATCAAAACCCCCATAAAAATTGCAGCTAGAAAAATTAAATTGAAAAATATCGAGCTACCTAATAGCACAGCTGCAACAACACTGAACAAACCTTGATCTTTCTCCTTTCCATCAGGATTTGACCCAGGATTTACTGGAACTAAAGGAGGATTACCTGCTGAGACTTTGAGGAGAACCTTCGCCCTGTTATCACTGTTCTGTCTCCCATTTCTAACCGGTAGGCCCTTCTTCCAACAGTGCTCATAATTGAAGGCGGCCATGGCACATTGACAATCATACAAGCAAGAGTATTGGCACTCTGCTTCAGTATAAGGTGTCAACGTTTGATAGTCTGCTGAATTCGGCCAATCTGTGTTAAGCAACTCGTCCATCCTATACAAAATCTCAGGGGATTCTCCTGATCCATTTTCATAGCATCCTTGTTGTATGAAGTCAGGTTTGCAGCCACTCAATGTATTGTTTGGATCAATCAACTTATATTGAGTTGGGCATTCACAAACAGGTCGATTTTGCACAAGCTTGCAGATTCCATTATAACCGCAAGTCCCTTCGCCCACATTTGGACTACTAGAAGAACATATGTCAGCAGGAATAGACCAGATGATGGACCAACTTTCATAGCCATTGCTGCTGTTCGAAGAGGACTTTGGACGAGTATATTGCGTGAAAACACCATTAAAATCAATGGTTGCTCTGTGGTAATGGGTTTTGGTCGAAGGTATGCTCCCATTTGTGAGGTCCCATGATGTGATTCCATTTCTGCTTTGAATATGAATGGTAGCTGTACTCTCATCGAAGACAATTTGATAACCAGAACCAGAAGTGTTGCGTACATAATAAGACGCATAAGCATAATTTGTTGGTAATGCTACAGTATTCATAACGAGATTACCATCAGTAAGCAGGCGGAGCTGGAACCTTCCTTTGGAGTAATTGGTTGGTTGTCGAGAAGAAAGCATGCTACCCAGTTCTAATATCTGGGTAGGGAGAATGGTGTCACTTGGGTTTTTGAAGCTCTCCCATATATGAACAGAGTTGCTATCCACAAGCACAAAGTTGCCAGTGTCAAGCATTGCAGCATAGGTGACGACACCAAGAATGGATTGAGCCCTCCATATTTCTTCTCCTTGAGGGTTGTTAAGCTCTAGGCCACCATTAATGGTAAGCTGAACTTTTGACCCTCTAGGTGCTGGTTTATCTCCATTTGCATACCAAACTATAGTCTTCTCAAGTATTTTCTCATACCAGATGGCAAGCAAGAAGGCATCATCCGGATTGTTGATAGCTTGGAACCCAAACGCAAATTCACCTGAAGGAGAAAGCCATGAAGAGATTCTACCCCCGGCAGAGAGAGATTCTCCCAAGCTCACATTACTGTAAATTTGAGATGAGACAGAAAGGGGGTGAAAAGGAAGAAGAAGAAGAAGAAGAAGCGAGAGGGAGAAAAGTAAACCAAGATTGACAAACATTGCATGAGATGAGATGAGATGTTTGGGTAACTAGCGAGACGAAGGGAAACATGAAAGCAATTAAAAAAACTGAGCTGAGAGCAGCTTTTATAAAATAAATAAGAATCATAAGAACTTAGAGTAAAAAAACAAAAACAAAAGAATCAGTTGGAATTTTTATCCTCTCCAGTTCTTTAATCTGGCAGTTCTATTTTTACTGTGCGACATGTGGCATAAAATAATTGTGAGTTTGATGAAATGGTGCAAAGCAATCTCCACCACACGATTTTTTTATGCCACGCGCGTATCGCACAGTGAAGGTAGAACTGCCAGGAACTGTCAGATTATAGAATTGGAGAGGGTAAAAATCCTACAATAAGTGAGAGTGAGAGACACGCCCTTTTGTGTCTCACGTTTCTCTAAATCTACTATCGAGTAATTACCTTGAAAGTATGGTAGGAATTATATCTTATTTTTTATTGTTCTAATTTTATTTTTTTTTCTTTAAATCATTATCTCTTTTTTTTTAATTAGGAGTGACCTCTATTAGTGCATTTGGCATTTGTTTGAAATCTTTTTTTTTTATTATTTCAAAAGAGTATTAATTTGAAGGGTAGAATTAGATTTTAAAATTGTTTTGAAATCATAGTTTAAATATTAAATAGATTGAGTTGGCATGGAGAAAAGGTAGGAATGTAAAATCAAACTCTTTGTCTCATTTTCTCTTTTATTCTCACACAGCAATCAGATCAGATGCTTTTAAGTGTGAAAACTATGACTTTGTTGGGCTTTCGGTGCTTCAATGATCACGGGAGAGGTCTCAAGGACAGCCAAATAATTCTAAGGGAAATAAAATTCAAATGACAACTTTACCTTTCACATGATCTAAGTGGTGGTTTTAGCCAAGTTTGTTTTTTTTTACCTGAATATTACCTGAGACCCAAGACAGCCCCTGAGATTTTAATACAAAGGGGGGATATTCCTGCCTAACCCCAAGCCCAAATGAGAACAATCCACACAGGACTAAGCACACAAACACTCAAAGCAAAAGCTCACTCCCAAGCCCAAAGAGAAACCAAGTTACTGTACCACGACAAGGCCGTGGAGAAGGGGTCCTTGGTGGTTTCCGCATGTGGGTTTGATTCGATTCCAGCGCAACTGGGTTTGATGTTCAATTCCAGGCAATGGGAACAACCGTCAGTACCGTATAGTGTGATCTTATGAGTAATAACTTCAAAGTTCATGTTTGACAACATTGGTGATCAAATTTGGTGTGTTATGGAGAATCTCAGTTATCTCGGAGCTTGCAGCGAATTATTCGACAAGACCCGATGGGTTTTCTTGTGTTAAGGAAATAAGTTGTATTTTGTTTTTTGAGAATCGGGATGTGAGATTAGGGGCTGGCCCGGGTCCCAGTGAATAATCGGGATTAAGAAAAAAAAAACCATTGGTGATCATATTTAGTTTGTCACAAGGTCACACTTCCATTCCATATCACAGGTATAAAAGATCCACAGTCATTTCATTGGTCAAATTTCGATCTCAAATAAGTATAGGGAAAAAACCTCCCATAAAATTAAGAAAATTACAATTAGCCGGAATTTGAGCAGTAAGATTGGTGTGGGTCCTTTATGCCATGTGGCAAGGAGGTCCTCCATCATATGGCCCACCCTACATCCATGTGGCAGGGAAGTGTGAACGCTTGACATGCCAAGTGTAACTAAAATAAGTAATTATCTTTTCAAGATGAACTAGTGAAAGTAGACAAGGCTCTATATTAACACAACACCAAACCTCTTAATCAAATTCAGGGATCCAATGGCATATTTTTAAAGTCTCCTCTGGACTTATTTGATGATCCTATACTTGCAGATGAAGACCTTAATTAATGGTAATCTAACTAGCAATGTTGAAGGATTTCTTGAGACTTGTAAGATTCAAGCATACAACATTTTTTCAAAAAAATTGCATTAGTTAGTTTCCCCTGTTTCCCCTGATTCTTTCAATGAAGTTGCCTGTGTCATGAGAAATAAAAGAAATTGAAAGAATAACTTCTACACTGTAAGAAGCCCTAAAATGTTAAAGCTCAATCCTCTCCTTGGGATACAAAGTTAAAACTCACAAAAAGTATGGTATATATTGGGTTGTAGTCTCAAAACTAAGATAAACTTGGTTACAAAATAGATATCTAAATAACAGAGTCATACAATAAATGCTACATAAGTGATTAAGCACATAAAGAGGAGTTCTGTGACATTACTTATTGGATAGAGAAAAGAGAATTGTTTTTTAAGTTTCAACAACTGAGATGAAAAGATAAGGGTGTGGCGGCATAGAAACTTGAACAATTCCTTCCAGCATCTGTACAACCTTCCTCATAGTGGGTCTCACTCAGTGATGGCTCTTCTTGAATACACCAAATTGCTACCTTCAATAGCCTCTCTAGCCTTCCAATATCATTCATTGCTTCCATATCATTTTCCACCAGAGCATCTAGCCTTCCTTCTCGACAGCAATCATAAACCCAATCGGTCAGAATTGCTCTCTCGTCATCACCACCCATTTCTAGTTCAACACTTTTCCGACAACAGATGATCTCCATTAACATGACACCAAAGCTATACACATCTACCTTAACTGTGATAGGCATGTGCCTGAACCATTCAGGTGAAACATAGCCTTTGGTCCCTCTAATGGCCGTGTTAGTTCGACTCTGATCAGTCATCAAGAGCTTGGCCAATCCAAAGTCAGAAATCCTTGTTGTATAAGAGTCGTCGAGAAGTATGTTTTGAGGCTTTATATCGCAGTGGATGATCTGGACACTGCACTCTTCATGCAAATACATAAGCCCTCTTGCAATACCGAATGCAATCTGGGTTCGCTGGTTCCAATCTGGCCTTGGAGATCCAAAAAGGAAGCTTGCTAAACTGCCATTGCTCATGAACTCGTAGACCAATTCAAGAGCCTGTGTTGTCCTTCCTCACAGAATCCAACCAATTTGACCAGATTCTTATGATGGTTCTGGCTAATCGCTCTCAATTCAGTCTTAAACTCCTTATCTCCCTCTTGTACAACTTTGTCTAACTTTTTTACAGCTACAAGTTTAGAATCCAAACCCAAGACCCCTTTATAGACAACACTAAAAGCTCCCCTTCCCAGCTCTTCCTTGAATCCATCTGTAGCTTCCTCCAGGTCTTTGTAAGTAAAAGAATGCAGATTTGTTTCAAAAGAACTGCTTGGTGTTTTTTTTTTGGTACCTTTTCTCCTTTTAGTTTTTTATGGTACACCAAAATCCCCCATAGAAATTGCAGCTAGAAAAATTACCTAATAGCACAGCTGCAACAACACTGAACAAACCTGCTTTATCTTTCTGATCCTCTCCATTAGGATTTGACCCACCAAGATTATTATAACCTAGTGGAATTGAAGGAGGATGGGGATTTCTCTGGGAATTATCACCTTTTAAGACTTTGAGGAAAGACTTCACAAGTACATCACTCTTATGCCCAGTTCTTCCATTTCTAACCGGTAGGCTCTTCTTCCAACAGTTCCCGTCTCTCAAGCTGGCAATTGCACATCGACAATCATGCAAGCAAGCATCTTTGCTTCTTCTTCAGTAGAAGGTGTCAGCCTTTGATAGTCAGCTGAATCAGGCCAATCTGATCAATTTTCATGGCATCCTTGTAGTATGAAGTCAGGTTTGCAGCCACTCAATGTATTGTTTGGATCAACCAACTTATATTGATTTGGGCAAACACAAACAGATCGATTTAGCACAATCTTGCAAATGCTGTTAACTCCGCAAATCCCTTCTCCCAAGCTCACATTACTGTAAATTTGAGATGAGACAGAAATGGGGTGAAGAGGAAGAAGAAGAAGAAGAAGCGAGAGGGAGAAAAGAAATCCAAGATTGACAAACATTGCATGAGTTGTTTGGGTAACTCTGCTGCAGCATCGAAGGGAACATGAAAGCAATTTAAAAACAGAGCTGACTCGGTGAGAGACACGCCGTCTCGTTTCTCTCAATTTACTATCGTAATTACCTTGAAAGTTTGGTAGGTAGTCAAGGAGACGGGAAACACGAAGAAGGAAGCCAAGTAGAAATCACTCGCCCTTGGAATTAAAATCTTCTTCAATTCTTTATGTTTGACTGATAAAAATGGAAAAGATAAAAAACAAGTGGAAAATTTGTACTTGTTTCTAATAAATTATTATGAATGTCACAGTTTGGTTATATGACGTGAAAAATTTTTCATAAACTCGTTAGATGCATTTATTTCCGTCTGTGGAGATGGTATGCCTTCTTTTTTCTATTGTATTCATTTTCAAAGTCCTATCAATTTGATATTATGCATGAAAAAATTATTTTTGAGCCTATCTCTCCTCTTTTCCTATTTCTTTTTTTTTCCCATGAAATCCCACCCCATGGCTATTTCCTCTCTCCCCCACTAAATCTCATTCTACTACAAAATGCATATTTCATTTCCTTTTCTTTCTTTTCTTTTTCTTGTCAACCCAACCCACGACATATAGGATCCACCCTCACAAGTTTCCCATCCCTTTTTATCCGTCAAACAAATGGGGACCTAAAAGTGTAAAGTGGTTTAATTTGGGACCGAAAGCTCAACAACACGAGGAAGATGCTAAATCTAATGGTGCCGAGGTCGATTGACCCATTGTTTCTTTCTTCTCGAGGAGCTCTGCACTATTGGTTCTTTCTCAGTTGTTGATGTTTACCCTTATTTTGGGCCTTTGGGTTTTACTTTTTAAACTGGTCAATAAAAGTCATTAATTATCACAATAAGAAAGCCTGGACTCACTCACCACAGATCATACATAGTGTACAAGTCAAGGTGATTAAAAAATTGTTGAAGAGAAAGAAAGAAAGATGCCATTAATCTTCCCCCGTCAAGTGGGCCAGCTTTTAATGCAACGTATGGAATGGGAGTGGTGGTTGATTGCGAGTCTTAAATTAACTTTGAACAGCTTTAACTCTAACTTCAACTCTACTCTCAGACCCAATTCCCATTTCCACGTGGTCTGCTGTCTTCTATGCGTAGTTTGTGATTCCTTATAATACTGTCTGTTTGTTTTGGACACTTTACTTCTTTCATTCTCCACTATTTTGACTGCATCGTTCATGAAATCTCTGCCAACGAGGGTAGTATAGCTGAGTTCGGTTCCCCAGTACAGGTGAACGTACATGTGAGAGCTAACCATCTGTTCTATTTTTGTTATTTACAAGAGGAGGAGAGGTTTTAATAAAAACAAAATTAAAATGTGATTAACTCTGAGATGTACGTTCACCAGTGGTACGTGCAGATGATCCATTCTCAGTATAGCTTGGTAAACAAATCGTATCAGATAATATCCGGATAACTGATTACATGGAGTTATTTATTAATATTTCTAATTCTATATCCTGCTCTAATCATGTGGGCCCTATGTGCATGCCATATTGTTCCCCCCCCCCCTTCCATACTGGCATCTTGGGAACCCTCTTCCAAGGTTTTAATACCCAACAAGTGAGCTGATAGAGTCTATAAAGATTCGTGGTGGTGCTTGGTGTTCCCATCATGTAATTGAATCAGACCTCTCTTCTACATTTAGGTTTTAATCACCATAAGCTACCTAAGAGTCCTCCTTCTTAATCCAAGCCCTAATTAGCAAACCCAAATCTGAATTATCTTTATGTTTAAATTCTTGGGTTAGGTTTGGGGCGAGAATTGTTAAATGTAAGGTTGGATTAGAGTCTGACAACTACCGGGTTGTCCAGTCATTTCCGTCCAATTTATTATTAAACCTATGTATCACTTGGTATCAGAGCCCTCTGTCGGTCCTCCCTTGCATTATCTTTCCCCGTGTTACATGCGAAGAGAGTATTAAAAGTAGCCTCCGTCCTCCTCCAACATACGAGGGAATGTTAAGAATAATCCCACATCAGTGAATCAAGAACCAAGTCAATAAAATTTATTTATTTATTTTTGTTTTTGAGAGAGAAAGGGAGGGGAGGGAGAAACTCAGTACTAGAGGGAAGAGAAAATGGGAAAACCAGGTAAAGTGTTCCCTGAGTCAACAATAAACACATTGCCTGAGACATAACTGGAGGATTCATGGATCAAAAATCGAATAAGTGATGTCAATGCTGGATCAATTGTGCCAAATTTTCTTAGAGGTACAGTCCTTAAAGCCACATTGTTAAGCCAATCTTTCTGCAAAAGCCCTTGTGTGATTTCTGACTTGAATAATCCAGGAGCTATTGCATTCACTCTTATCTTGAGTGGCCCTAACTCTATTGCCATGATCTGTCCAAAACAAGAAATAAAAAAAAAATTCATCTTTTTGCCCTTTCAATCTAACAGATCTCAAATACTACAATCTAGGTTTGAAATAGAAGTAACTTACCTTGGTCATGGAAATTAGGCCAGCCTTCGATGCAACATAGGCAGTACCTCCAGGTAACTCCCCACGCTGGATTCCGCCGATAGATGTAATAAATACAACTGATCCTTTCAGGCCATTTTTGCGAATACGCCGGCCGACAGCCTTTGTTACTAGCCAGGAACCTGTTAGGTTAGTTTTGATAGTACTATTCCATTCCTCTTCAGACAAATCCAATGGGGAATTCACAGTACCTACTAAATCCATCCATAAATGGATATTAGATGTTAACCACACCACACACCACACACCACACACCACAATAAATTGAAAAATATATATATAGTAACACAAACACCCCTGTTTTGTTGGGCTGGATCCTCCAACTCCCGCCACGGTAGTCAATGAGGCCCACATGGTTAGGTGAGGAAAGAGCAATATACGATGATGTGTGGGAATCTTTATTTCCATTATTTTTTTAAAAGTTTGGTATGATATCTCATTCAAGAAAAACAATATTCTACTTTCAAGCATGGAATTAAATCTCGGCATCATGTCGGCCACCTAATACCGATACTGAGTCGATAATCAGAATAAAGATTTGATACGACCTTACACGGGCGATTCGATATCAATATCAGTATCAGTATCGAACCCGATACCATGATTTAAATCAATGTTTTCAAGTGATAGAGAGGATCTGTGGGCCTTAGGCCCACATCATAGCCCATATTGACTTTCCTGTCATGAACACATTACGTCCTCACGCACATGGTCATCTCAAACTCCAGGAATCCACGAGAGAGAGAGAGAGAGAGGCGGTGTTTACCTCTAACGCCGGCGGAGTTGACTAAGGCATCGATCCGGCCAAAGGCTTCCCAGGCAATCTGCACAGACGCGTCGATTACAGCCTCTGCAGCGCTTAAGTCGAGCTCTACCGCAACAGCTCTAATTTCTGCAGATGAAGTATTCGACTTTTGGTTGATTTGGTCACAGAGAGACTTTAATCGATCTTTTCTACGAGCGGCGGCGATAACATTGCAACCTGCCATGGCAAGATTCAAGCAGAACTCATGCCCCAGCCCCGAAGATGCCCCCGTCACCATCACTACGTTCCCATCCAACCTATTCCATTGCTCCATATTTCTCTCTTCTCCTCCTCCTTCTCCTCCTCCTTCTCCTTCATCCCCCATTCTTTCTTTGATTCAAATCCTATTGGCCCTCTACCAGTATACCTGAATATTTATTGTAACCAAATTGGGGTGTTAAGTAGTAATTTTACTTTTTGGCTTTTTTAAATTAATATATTATTTTTCCAGTGATGGCAAATCTTGTCATTTTATCATATAAATACTATATTTTTTTATCTTACACCTTATATTAATTTTATATTAAATAAATTTTTAAAAATAATAAAAATAAGGAATAATATTGTTTTTTGACTATGACCTTCGTTTGTCCATGCATGACTCACGTCAACTAAGATTAAAGACTAATAATAATGGACCGAATTTTCCTCCACCCACGTATCCCATTCAAAGAGGGGTGGAAGAAGACAGAAATGAACTTAGGATTGTGGGTGAACGGTCGGAAAACTTTATCCAATAATTTATACTACTACGACGTCCTTTTCTTTTTTGAAAAAATGTCAGTAACGTTCATTATTTCTAGCTTCTACACCTACCAAGCTATCTATGTTATAATTTGTCTTTACAGAACCTAACTACCAAGTTGGTGATGACGACACAGATTATGGCTACATATGGAGTCCAACAACTACGTGGACCACTAAGAGAATCTACATTTATTGGACCATGTTTTGGTAATTTTCTCTACCATACTATTAGGTTAAAGTTTGGCACGAGCCCGAACCCAAGCCCAAGCCCAAGCCCGAGCCCGCCCAAGTCTGCTCTAAGCCCGACTGGGATTGGAATGAACTTTTTAGCTTATGAGTTGGGCCAGGGCTGCGATTCCCAACCTTGGGGTTGGGCTGGGCCGGGACTGAGGCCTCGATCTAAACCCGGTCTGGTCTAAACTGACTTATATATATATATAAATGCCAACCTAGCCCAACCCACCCTTAACCAGGGTCAATTAGAGTTGGGTTGGAAAGGACATTGTACGGATTAGTAATGTGTCAAATTTCCAATTTTAATTCAATTAAACAACCTTATATGTATTGGCATGCATCCCTCTCTATATCCACGCACATCTATAATAGTACTCTAACCATTACTGTGTTCTCCCATATGATTGGATTTTTCAAAGCTCTACTACACAAGGGTGTACGAAATGACTGCCACACTCCTGATTATTTCCATCTTTCCAAGAGGTGCAATGGTTATTATGTGCGTCCCTGTGTCTGGGAGCAAGAGTGGCATGCGGTGCGCAACCAGGTGGCGTCCTTTCTCCCAATACATTTTTAGAAACTTCTAAACTTTGACCAAAGGTTCTGAGCTCTTGATACGACCCACCTTATTGTGCCACATGTAAGGTAATATAATAATTCCAATTATTGGATAGAGAGGGCAATCTAAGATGGCTAAATGTCAAATTTCATGTTCAAATACTTGGTGTTCTTCGAATTAAACTCTTTTATGTAATGGGATGTCAATAATACTGAAAAAAGAGAAAAATGCCACCTACGCTCAAACACATGGGTGGCAAAATAACCGTCCTGATCCCCATATTAGATGTTTGGGCGTATGCTCCCATTGGTCCCCGTGGTGGCGTAAGGGCCACGCAACCATGCCATTGCATAAATAGCAAAATAAGCATCAAGATACCAAGTTAATGAAATTTAACTTTATTTGAGAGAGAGAGAGAGAGAGAGGACTAAAGGGAGGAGAAAATGGGGACACCCGGTAGGGTGTTCCCTGAGTCAACAATAAATACATTGCCTGAGACATAGCTAGAGGAGTCATGAATCAAATATCGAATAAGAGATGTCAAAGCTGGGTCAATTGTGCCAAATTTTCCTAAAGGAATAGTCTTTAAAGCCACAGTGTCGAGCCAATCTTTCTGCATAAGTCCCTCTGTGATCTCCGACTTAAATAACCCAGGAGCTATTGAGTTCACTCTTATCTTGAGCTGCCCCAACTCTATAGCCATGATCTGTCGAAACAAAAACATTTCTGTTCTTTCAATCCACCAGATCTCAATGACACATAACTATAGTTTATTTGTCTAGAACGTAATTAGTTACAATTTAGAAATGGAAAAAAAAGAAAAAACGAATTTTCCCCATTAACTGTTTGGTTGTTTAAACAATTATAATTGGGTGGAAAGTGTTATGTGAAAAATAGCCTGACAGTCAGATTGAAAATGAAGTGGGAGATAAATCACTACCATTATTTCTACTTATTAAATTTAGGCTGTGTTTGGCATGCATTCTGGGTCAATTTCGCATTCTCGAATCATAAACATAGTTGTTTTTATCGTCCAATAATGTAAAATTGACCCAGAATGATATGCTTGTGAGTTCATTTCCATATTAGATAGGGGTGTCAAGTTTCAGACTAAACTGGTCGGACCGGATCGATCAAAACTATTGGTTCATGCCAAATCGAACCTTTATCAGTTTGGTTTCATTTGACAATTTATGAAACCAGTAAAAATTGAAACTGAACTGAACCCAAAAAAACCTATAAAAAATAGAAAAAACTAAAGCATACCGGTAACAACCCGATAAGAGATCGTTAAGGCAACCCAAATTATATATCATCCCGAAACCTGATTAACCCAATTAAAAGGATCGAACCGATCGATTGACACCCCTAAATTTATAGACTAACCATATATAAATTTCTTGAATGGACTACCCAAAACAAATTATGTTGCATGCATGATGAAATGGTAGCTAATTTACCTTGGTCATGGCGTTTAGACCAGCCTTTGCGGCTCCATAGGCAATACCTCCTGGTAGCTCTCCACGCTGAGTACCACTGATGGAAGAAATAAATATAACTGATCCTTCCAAACCATTTTCACGGAATCGACGACACACTGATTTGGTTACTAGCCAGGAACCTGTCAGGTCGGTTCTAATAGTATTATTCCATTCCTCTTCAGACAAATCTAACGAGGAACTCACAGTACCTAATACATGCATAAATTGGAGATTAATTGGATGTTAAGAAAGCTAGCCACCGCAATAAAAGTGAAGTTAAAGGGCAAAAAAAGAAGATAAAATAGAGGAATTGTGTGATTATCAAAAGAAAATTTATGTAATATTTAAAAGGGAAGGGATTCATGCACCTTCATATGAATCCCATCAAAGCTTCGATCAAATAGGGGGATTGTTTGGGTATTTCGATGGCCGCATGTTCTCATTCAAAGGGTTTGTGCACGGCCTTGCACCATGCACGGTCATACACAAAACCTTTGACCATATACATAAAACTAGGTGTAATATTATATAATCAGATTGAATTTAAATTTGAATCACTCAATATCCATTGGATTATCAAATGGGATCAGATCAGGCCAAGTTTGATTACACCTGGATCCAACCCGTCCATAACCCTCCTGCATACTGCTAAGTACTAATATTCCTCCACCCAACCCCAAGGGGCAAGGTAGTTAGCAAGGGACGAGGCCTAAGGAAGTTGAAGGTCCTGAGTTTGACTCTGCCTCCTCCCTTGGGGCCACCTGCCTAAGAGGAAACTCCAATGTGAACATGGTGGCATGGCCCTAGTATCTCCCAATTGGTATGTGTTGCAGGGTCGTGCATCAGCCCTGGGGGATTTAGTCGGCCAAAGGCTGGATACCTCCTGTAACCCAAAAAAAAAAAAGCATTCCTCACCCACTGTCCAATTTTTTTTTTCTTACCACTATCGAGGGAGGGGAGAGGCCTTTTTCTAGGACAAATATGCAATTAGGAGAGTCGATCCCTTGACCTCCTAAGGGGCATCCGCTTCAACTGGCAAGCCTACATCCAACCGAATTAGCGATTGTTTGCAATCCTCAATCTCACATAATGAGATGCAAGAGGGCATGAGAAAGAATAATAATGCATTCCAGATGGGACTTTTCCCCAATAACAAGTTGTCCACAAAATATTAGTTTTTACCCAAATATGGAAAACCCTAACAACCGATTGGGAATGGAGCATGATTTATTCCCTCTAGTTCTCTATCCGGTCTAGTTCCTCAATTCCCTTAACAAGGGGGCCACAATGACCACCCTACACCCTTGTCCGAACACTCTGCTTGGGTGAGGCGCACCTCCCCTTATTAGAAGGACTGGGATCTGGCCCAAGCAAGGAGTTAGAGAAGATAATTTTTCGAGAAGTTGTCCCTTAAGGCTAAAACATTCTTTCTCATGCCCTCTCACATAATGATATGAGATGTGAGAGGGCATGAGAAAGAATCAACACTCCAACCCACGTGGGAAAACCCTAACACGTGGTTGGGAACAGCTAAGATCTTGTGTCACCCTTTAGCACTTCCCCACAATCCAAGTATAAGCGTGTACATACAGTGATCCTTCTAACGAACACCCCTTTGTTACCCCAAAAAAAAATCTCTTTCTTAAAGAATTAGGTTATAGAATGCATTCTATATCCAAAACATATTCCCGGAATACATATCAAACTCAGCCTTGCCGTGTCATCAGTATAAGAAAAAGACTGAATAGTCCTCCTCAGCTACAAATTGTAATTTATTATAGCCTACCATAAAAAAAAGTGTGACCCGATCCATTTTGCAGAATGTATCATTTGTGTCATAACAGTATTCATCACGACTAGTTTATGAAAATTGGAATCTTATTAAAATTTAAAACATAAAGAAACAGTAGTAGTAGATCTATGTAACAAAAGGCAAGAATTCATCAGAAATTCATACGAGAGAGATCCGATCTAGAGAGGGAGATGAAGGTTTACCTCTGACTCCGGCAGAGTTAATTAAGGCATCGATCCGGCCAAACGCATCCCAGGCAATATGCACAGACGCGTCTATTGCAGGTCCAGCGGAGCATACGTCGAGCTCTACCGCAACAGCTCTGATTTCTGCGAAGGCTTTGGATTTGGAATCCTCCGATGAAGACGAAGAAGCTGAAGCTGAAGCATTAATATTCGAATTTTTCAGTTTCATTTGATTGATTTCGTCACAGAGAGATTTCAATCGATCCTTCCTCCGAGCGACGGCGAGAATGTTGCAGCCTGCCATAGCGAGATTCAAGCAGAATTCTCGCCCTAGTCCGGAAGAAGCTCCCGTTACCATCACAACCTTTCCTTCTAATCGATTCCATAGCTCCAGATTTCTCGCCCCTCCGTTGTCTGTCATTCCTTCGATTCTTCTGCTTGATTCTAAACCGATTTCTTTTATCCAAATCCTACCGAGAGCTCCAAGCCAAGTAGGCAACGAACGACCTCTGTTGCCGAATAATAAATAAATATCTGGAGAGTTTCGGTGGGTTCGGCCCTCTACACAACAAATCTTCACTGTTTCATTAATTCTATCTATTTTATATTTTGTTTTCTATCCGTCTTATGCGACTAAAGGACCCGAAGACGATTCATTGATCAAAGCATTCCCATCATCAGAGGATATGATGAGGTCAGGGAATACGTTCCCCCTGATGTGGCAGTTCCCTTCGGATCTGGCTTTCTCCGGATCAGGATCGTCTCTAGGGAGCAGGGAACGCCCAGGACATTGTCAGTCGTTGGGCTGTACCACACACATCTCTAGGCATGCACCGAGATGTGTGCGGCACAGCTCAACTGTTGGATGCCCCCTGGTAGCACCTTGGGCGCACGCCTCCCTGGAGACGAGCTAAATTCCTTTCCTCCAGCCATGGTGCCTTTGAAATGACCCAAACACCCCTCTTTTGGCTTGGTTAGATTCTTCGGCTTCCACCACGATCGGAGGAGAGCTGAATTGAACCAATACGGTCCAATCCAAATCGAAATTGTCCAAGACCAATCCTGATCTCGATACCAAACACTAAAACCTTGCATACAAGTGAAAGTCTAGGTACAAGTTTCTTCCATAGTTTGATTGTTAGGTGACATTGACATTTACTCTAATGACATGCTTGTAAGGGTGTCAAAATCAAATTGAAACCGTTTACCAAAATCGAATCAAACCGTTTAAATTGAAACCGCTAGACCGTTTAGTTAAATGGTCCGGTTATGGTTTTAGAAATGACACCATTTATTTAACCGATTTAATTCGGTATAGACCGATTAATCCAATCGTTTCAAACCGTGTAATCCAATTAAAACCGATTATAACCAAACCGTTTAACCGTTTAAAAACCTCAGTTTCAAGAGAGCTATTGATTCGTACTCTTATGTACTTCTGGGTCTCTGCATTTTGAAGCTCTAACCATGGCTTCCGTTGTTCCTATTTCATTCTTAATTTTTATATTTGTCTTCCTTAATAGTTATATACACTGCCAAAGGCCCCCATTTTCTATTAAAAAATGCAGCAGGTAACCAGTGTAAATTAGACTTAGTAAATGGTTTATAAAACCATCTAGTAACCGTCTAATGCGAAACCGTGTAAAACAGTTGAAAAACCATTTAACCGAAACCGTTTATTAAATGGTCCAGGTTTTGATTATGAGACCGTTTAGTTAAACGATCTGATTACGATTTCTACCCTCAAGTAGTCAAAAATCAAATCAACCCGTTTAACACCCTTACTTGTAAGTATGTTTTGGTGTGTTTCATGAATTCTTGGTATTCTAGCAAATAAATGTTGGTGCTCGAAATCCGCTATCCTATACGGTGGGAAATTACGGTGGCATAGAATTTGAAGAGGTAGGGAGAATTAGGTAAGCATAAAGTATGGCAACTACTTTGGACTCAGCTGAGCCACCAATATCTTCATTCTAGAGAACGTGGGAGGGAAAACAACTCCTTTGTCAACATGACAACATGTAGTTGGGCGTTCTTATTCAGTTAAAAGTAAGAGTTAAGGTTTGATTTGGTATGCTTTCTATTTTCAATTTCATAAGATGACTTCTATTTAAGAAATTTTTGTATTTTATTTTAGCGAAATAGAAATTTTTTTGGTGGAAGTGAAATAGAAATTTTGAAATAGCTAAGAACTTGTTTTAATTTTTAAATTGAATTTGATTTCACTCTTACTCTTTAATAAACACATGGTTAATTTTATGGGCAAAGTAGTAATTTAATATTAAAAATTACACATCACCTTTCTTTTTCTCCTTAAGGTCTCACCACCACCACTATCCCGATTCCCGTCACCTCCACCACCACCATCACCATCCTCTCCCAAAGAAATACAAGAAAATTTATTCTTGAAGCATTTCAGATTGATGCAATCAAAATAATTTCAATTTCTTAATAAAAAAATGCGTGGCCTGCGTCCAGACACATGGGCAACCTGTCCAGGGGGCAGGGTGATCATTATGCCCACCACCATGTGCCTGGGCACAGGCTGTGCTGCGGTACAGAGAACAGCGTCCCTAAAAAAATTTATTTGTTGAAAATCAATCTAAAATTGAAATGATAACCATACCAAATCTGCACCGGTGAAGAAAAAATCTCACCACTATTGGTTTTTTTTTTGGGAGAAAGTTCTCTGTCCGGGAGTGTGGCCTAGGCCAGCACTCCCATGAGTCCATCTCTCTCCTCCTTATTTGAAAAGACACTTCTACCCTCTTATTTTAAGGAGGAGAAAGATAGACACATGGGAGTGCTAGCGTAGGCCACACTCCCGGACAGAAAACTGCTTCCCATTTTTTTTTTAGGTAAGACCAATATCGGTTATTTGACCCTTTGATTGGACTTGAGAAGGGTGAATGTTTCATTATAACTCCCATCCCATCCCGTTCTTTTAATATGAAGTCAAAAATACCCTTTCTCATCCAACCAAGTGAATGAGTGATCAACTCTTGTTAGGGTTTGAAAAATTGAATACAGCCAATATGATACCGATATTAATATGTATCGGATATAGCCAATATGATACCAATACTTAAGTGAACACGTTCCATCTTCGTTCAATACCGATACATATTGGATGCAACCAATATGATACTGATACCTAAGTCGACACATTCCGGCCATGCAAAATGACCATCTCCAACCAGGGTTTCAAAAAATTAGTGAATTGGATCGGAAGTTGTCCGATTCATATCAGAATCAGAGATTCCCTTGATTTCTGCCATTCAGGCCGATTATAGGATTATTCAGACCGATCTGAATCGGGAATCCCTGATTCCCATCATCGAATGTAAATGGATATTCGTAAATCCGTATTCGATCCGCGTTCGTATCCGTTTACGAGAATCCGAATCCGTCCGAAACTAATCGGATACGAATATGATAATCCCCCTATCCGATCGATTATTATCCGATTCGTTTAGCAGTCTGACGGTAATAAAATATCTGAAATATAACTTTGTGTTTGTCTATCCTTTTAAGTTACCTTATTGGATTTTGTTATCTTATTTTTATAAATTTATAAGTTAAGATAATGTGATTCTTTTTCTAGATTTGCCATTGGTTTATATATATTGTTTTATGCAATGTGATACATGGAATTACATATCTATTAAAAAATCAAAAGTAAAAAATGTAAAAGAATAAAAGACTAAGAAGAGTAGAAGAAATAATAGTTACTGAACTCTCAAGTTTCAATCCTAACCCTCTCATAAAAATGGTAAATATATCAACGAATAGTCAAAAAATCGTATTCGATCGGTATTCATATCCATTTAGGAGAACATGTATTCAAAAAATCACTAATCGAAAATTATCCGAATCCGTCCAAAAACCGATAGGTTATTATTCGAATCCGTCCAAAAACCGATAGGTTATTATTCGAATCCGTCCGAATATAATCGGATATTAATATGATAATGCCACTATCCGACCGAATTCGTTCCGCTTACATCCCTATCGATTCTTGATTTTAAACCCTGCCTCCCACGCTACACTATCATCAAGAAAACTCTTTCAAAACAATTTAACGGGAGAAATATGGAAGGACTTAAGGAGGGAGGGCTCTCATTGAACGAGGAGTACTGGAGTAGTATTATCATTTATATCCAAAAAAAAAAATTGTATTATCATATATAAATTTTCCCCCACAAAAAAAAAAGGAGCTCCCAGCGAGGATCGAACTCGCGACCTTTCGCTTACGAAGCGAACGCACTACCACTATGCTATGGAAGCTTTTGTTCCTAATTACAAAATTTTTTACTTTGATTTTGTCATTCTGCCCCCTGGAAGGTCTGAATGACTTCGGTTCTGGAATCTGCACTCCCAATAAAACGTTGGACAGGTTTGGATTAGGTTGACTTAACCGCTTACGCCGTGGGTTTTGGTTGGGCCGGATAATCCAATCCGAAGCCAGCCTGATTAAGGAAGGCTTGATTTTGGTCTAATTTGGTTTTTTTTCTTTCTGGTTTTCAGTTTTGTATCGATTTCGGTTTTGTTTGATTAATTCGGTTGGTCTGATTTTCAATCAGTTTCATGATTTGGTTCGATTTGATTCAAATTTGAATTTGGGATTTTTTTGTTAACTATGAAGGAAAGTTTAAGGGGCATTTTGGATATGGACATTAGATAACTAGCAGTGTAGCATCTCACCAATCTGATTCTGGCTTTTTAAACCTTTGGTCTTGATCGTTGAGCATGAAAACTCAACATCACGCACCAAGCCAAACAGGGCCCAAGCCCAGTTACACAGTAAAGCTTGACCTGGTCCAAATTGGCCTGATATGCAGCTTCCATTGGGGCCCACTGTTTCATTTATTTATAACCTTTATCTTGTCTCTGTTTTTGCTGCATTTCCAGGCCTCATTGGATCTTACCCGTTTCAGTGTCCAGTCTATACTCCTTACTTTTACCCGACACAACCCGACCAAATATAAAAATGGCATCTTTACTCATTTAAATAAAAAAATTGCTTGATGCCTTCAAGTCTTCAACCAAACAAAGCCTTGGGTTTGTGACGTTTGTCAGTTTAAACTTTAAAGCACTAGGCCTTGTCATGTGAGGAACACCAGTAGGTGATGAGCAGAGTTTGTACAGTGTACACAAGAAAGAAAGCTTTGAACAAGTCCATAAGGTCATCAATGGTGATTTGGCCAAAACCCAATGGCAATTTAGTAACCTGACCCTTTAAATAGAGAGAGTCATTTGAGCAGGAACACTACCTTTGTACCTTGTACAGAAAAAAATGGTTGGCCCATCATATCTAAAACCTCTCCAATTTCTTAACCATCTCTCTGTGAAGACCCTTTCATTCCCAGACCCAAATTCCATGAAAATCAAAACTCTGATTCACTCTCATATCTTCAGACATTTTTGCAGACTTGTCTGTGCAGTAACCAAAGTCAAGTCCAAGCTCATTCAACTGCTCAAGGAGAACAGACCTGACTACTACATTGAAAGCATCAATAAGAGTATAAAGAACAAGAAGAAGATGAAGAAGCTGTTTGGTTCAATTGAAGCACACTATAGCTGGTGTTCTTCACATGTAAGACCCATGCCTATGCCTGTGACTGAGCCTTCTATGGATGGGTTCAATGCTAGTCATGCCTACTATGATTCAACATGGGACTCAGTTTGTGAAGAAGGAATGGAGTCACAACTATCAGGTTACCTCAATTGGCTTGAAGAAAAGGTCCCTGAGAGTTCAGCAGTTGATTTTGAGGTCGATGAGATTGATCGACTCGCCGCCAAGTTTATTGCGAATTGTCATGAGAAGTTTAGGTTAGAGAAGCAAGAGTCTTACAGGAGATACCAGGAAATGATGGCTAGAAGCATTTGACTGTGTGAGAGGGAATACTCTGTTTCAGAAATTGGTTATAGGTTGGGTTTGATGGGTCATGGAATTGGGTTTTTCTTTACTTCTTTTCATATTATCTTTCCCCTTGATGGCTTTGGAAGAACTGTAGTTATGGGTCACTGGAAAATGCAGATTTTCAAGTACAATTGTTGAATGATCTTCCAAGGCCCTTCAGTGAATTACTTGAACTTAACAATTCTTCTTCTTCTTCAATGACATCAAACATTATAAAATCTTTTCAGTTTACGCATTCTAATCATTTGTTTTCTCAGCTTTTAAGCCATAGAAACTTTAAGCATCATGGTTGTTAACAAATAATGTTGGTGTATGGTGGTTTTCAATTTTGCCCCACAAATCATTTCATGACTTTTTACCTTTTAGTCTCTCTCTCTCTCTCTCACACACACACATATACACAAACACACAAACACAGTGTGCAAAGATTAGAACTCACAGATGCTTATTTAATCACAAAGTTATTTCCTTTTTGTTCATATGAAATTCAAATTTGAAACCGAAAAAGGGAACTCTTTAGAATAAGGGAAGTTTGCCAATTGATGATGTCACTCACATAATCAAGGCATGCATTATGAGGTATCATACATACATAAGAGTAACTGCTCCCTCATGTCATCCTTGGTTACATATTTAGGTGATTGGGACCAATAATACATTTATACTTGATCAAGGCATGATCAAATGAGGAAATTGTCTCCATTCTCAGTTTCTTAGTTCAATAATTATCATATGAAGTGGTTGTATAAGCTAAGCAACCCCCCCCCTCCCCTTTAAAACACTCATTGAGTACAATTGTATATGTGAACATGATATCTTGAGATTGTATAAGCAAATCTTGAGGAAGAATCACATGTTACGATTGGATCAAGTAGTTGAAAAATCCCCCTCGGATCAAATATGATTTCTTCAGGGTCTCAAAATTATATGGAGAAAGTTTTTCTTCACCCACGGTGAAGGGTTCACCCACAAATCTAAGGTCATCATTACTCTCCTTATATGTTAAAAATCCAAAATACCCTTCACCGTTCCTGACACCCATCTGAAGTCCAATGATGGTTATAGGTGAAGGAATTCCTACTTCACCGTGGCTTAAGTTTGGAGAAATGTATTAATAATCATCTAAGATGATTTGATTCTTTTAATTTGGGAGGACCCTTAACAAGGAAGGCAGATCCAATGGAATATGATATAAAAAAACTAGAGCCTTTAAGTTGGGTAATAGTTATCCTTTAACTACTGAGAGCAGAAGTTAATCTAGTTATGGAGGGTAGACCAGTCAATAATGCTTTTTGGAAATTGTATGAAGGTGGAGAGACACTAAAGATGCTTCTTTTATTTCTCCCAGTGTTTCTTGTGTGTTTTTTATGTTTTTTACTTTATTCCCAACTTCTTTTGCTGCTTTTATGGGAGAGAAATGAAGCTTTATTAGAAGGCAACAGGGTTCCTTTGGTCTCTTTGTTCCTCATTTATGATTTACTTTATCATAAAGTGACTGAGTGAAGCTTCTTGATAGGGTTTTTATTCTTACCCAGATGGATTTTGGTCTCATCCTTGGTTGGTACTTGCTGTGTCTTTAAAATTTGAAAGTTAAATTTTGACAGAGATGCCAGATGCTACCTTTGGCATCTTATGTTTGAGTTCAGATGGAACCACAAAATTCATACACAATATGCATATAGTACCTGTACTTGGAAACACTCATTTGATGCCTCTACGGACACAGGAGCATATAAAATTACCGTTCTACCCTCTATAAAACAAATTTCACATCTATGTCAATGCCCCTATGTGTGTTCTCGTTGACCCCCATGTTGATGTAGGCGTTATACGACCAGACAACAATCTCTTGCCCATTAATTAATATGTGGTTAATCACTAATGACTTCCTATGTCGCCCTATGTATATGGCTCGACGAGTGCACTCAAATGTGTGGAAGTTTTGAATTAAGGCTTAAGTTTTTCTCCACCCACGGTGAAAAGAGAATCCCTTTACCAATGGTGATGTGATGCTATGATTGGAGTCTAAGTTTATCATTAACTCCCAACTCCCTATTGTTTATGGAAAGACCTTCTTTAGTCCAATCAAAGATTCAAATGGGGTGGATAAAGAGATTAGCTCTTTGCCATGTGTAGAGAGAAACCGGGTCTTTTGCTCAGATCACCACCTAAATTTCGGCATTTCTATGGGTGATGAATGATATAAAACGAACATGGGCAGGCCCATTCGGATCGAATCGATCCCATATGGAAACTAGGGTTTATGGGTTTTTTAATCGATTTCCATCGATTTTGGATCGATTCTGATTCGATCCGGATCGGATCCCGATTCCGGGTTTGTAATCCTTGTACCTGGCCTCTGGGATTTCGGCAAATGCCTCCCTTGTCCTCCTTTCTCTCCTTCATCACAAACTCACAAAGCTGCGAATCAGAAGCTCAATGAAGAACTGAAAAGATTGACGTTTAGATATAGTAAAGACTTGGATCTTGTCCATATACCAAGTATCTGAGCTTCAATGGCGTTATTTTAGTTGCTGCACTTGCCGATTCATCGAATCCTACAGGTACTGATTCTATTTTTTTCTTCTCTTCTTGCAAGATTTTGGCACCAAATTCGTCCAAAGACGAAGATCAGAAATTTGGTTGGAATTTTGCACCGTCCACCCCCCACCCCTCTTTTTCCTCAGCTTATGTGGATTACATTTTTCTTTAGATTGGTCGTCTTGATAATAGCGGGAAAGGATTATCTGTTTCGTATTTCTTAAGCGAGGATTTCAATACCTCTTTGTTGTGATTCCTTGATGAACTTTAAAGGATTATAGTCATTATACTGTATTATAAATCTGTAAATAGCTCAATTTTAGGCTTCATTTTTTTGATACTATGGCAAAAATCTGATCCTAAAGTTACACTGGAAGCTTGATCTCCTTTCTATAAATGAAAGCTCAATTGTTAATTGCAGCTATATCCATTATTATGAAATTTGCGTTTTTTAACATGCATGAATGAGAAAATATCAGGAGAGGATTTCTGGATGTAGGAAGCGGAGATTAGTCATGGAGATATAATTTGTACATAAGTACATAATTGGATGTGTTACGGGTAGGATGTCTTGTATTCTGTCGTTAAAAGTTCGTAGGGCCCGAGGGCTTGATGCCCAGAAATTTGTATCTCTCTGTTTCCCAATAAATCTTTGCGATGGGGGGCTGTTAGGGTTACTGGAATTTCTTTGTAAACACAGGCGTGAGGAAGAGAGCTTGTATAGCCCTTTCTTTATTGTTAGTGAAAATTGCTCTCATCTCTTTGTGGACGTAGGCATCTTGCCAAACCACGTAAATCCTTGTGTTGTGGTTGCATCTGATTGTTTCTCCTTTCTGTTAATTGTGTATTCTGGATCATGAATAGGTTTGGTGGGGGATGGGTATGATAAACCCTAGGTTCAAGTTAAACATCCCTCTTACAAGATCCCAAGTAAACCCAAATAAAAAAGCCAATCTTTTCAGATGAAGATCAAACTCTGGCAATCACTCACAAACAATTAGAATAGATAATTCTCAGAATACAGAAGAGATCCAAAGGTTGGATTAAGCACAATTAAAGAATACTCAAATCTGAAACCAAAATTCAGGAAATAGTAGAAAATCAATTACTCAGATCAGCCTCTATTTATGGTCGAGTGACACTGGGATGGATGATTCAATCCCCAAAATCTGGATCAAATCTACTATTCAGATTTAAAGTAATTAAGGAATCTTCAGGTCTGAATTTAAAATAGGACTGAATCAGGAGAATCTCAGGAAATCAGATCAGAAGGTCTTGAATGCCCCAAAAGTTGGTGTAGATCTGATGGTCAGATCTCACACAGATGGGGTCTTAAATTTGACCGAAAATTGCTCTAAAACAGAACATCCGCAGGTAATAAACCAAAATTGTTTTTTTATAGATCAATACCAACAGAACAATAGGATTATTAGTAGATTGTTGAAGGCTGAATTAGCATAAAACAGGGACCCAAACACAGATCAGCTATATCAGTTAAGGAACTAGAACTGCTTACTTGCAGAGAAAACAGAGAATAGAAAGAAGATAGACAACTATGGCTTTCTACCAAGAACAAGGATCAAAATCTCAGTGGCTTCCAAGGATCTCCCACCCTCTACTGAATCTCACAACACTCCATTGAAACAAAGCTCAATTCTATTAATCATAAAATCATATGGAGCCAATGGATCTTACAAGCTATTTATAAGAAAATAAATAACAATCCTAATCTGACTAGGAAAGTAATATCCTAATTCCTAATAGCAACATAACTCAAATAGGAAACATATTTCTGAAAGGAAATAGCTCAGGCACAGGTGTGAGAGTTTAAAACAGACTAGATAACTAAAAGTAAAAGACTAACTGAACTAATGAACTAAATCCTGTAGTCCTATCCTTCTACCCATATTTTAGTCTCATTGCAATGAAAACACATGGGGTAGGCCCAAAACATACATAACCAAACCTAAGGCTTATTTCTAATAAAATAAGCCCATTTATGTGATTTATCTGCATCAAGGTTCCAGTTTCTAGTGGATGCTTTGATCTGTACGTAGTACATGATGCATCAGAGTTTTACTTACAAAAAATGCTATTGAGAAGTTTTGAAAGAATGAGAACTTGATGTCCTTTCCAGAGATAGTACATTACAGAGCTTCAATTCATACATTATGAAACAGAATTTTGATCTCTGCATAGTACATTGCAGAGCTTCAAATGGCTACTTTTCAGCTTTTATTTTGGTTGTATTTAGTGCTTGGATATTTAATTGGCTCAACCAAAATGCAGGGCTGTCTACATTATTTTTATCATGTGGATGTTCAAGCCATTCACACAGAAGGAGCAGACTGGGTTAGAAGGCCGTACAATTGATATTGGTAATCTAAAGGTTCATGTCCGGAATGCTATCGCTGAAGGGGGGTTTTCTTGTGTTTACCTTGCCCAAGATGTTGTTAATTTGTCGAAGCAGTATGCGTTGAAGCACATCATTTGTAATGATGAGGAATCCCTGGAGTTGGTGATGAAGGAGATCTCAGTGATGAAATTGCTCAAAGGACATCCAAATGTTGTTGCTCTTCATGCTCATACAATCTTGGATATGGGGAGGACAAGGGAAGCTCTTCTTGTTATGGAAGTTTGTGAGAAATCTCTGGTCAATGTACTTGAGAACAGAGGAGCAGGGTATTTTGAGGAGAAACAGATTCTTTCAATTTTCAGGGATGTGTGCAATGCTGTATTTGCAATGCACTGCCAATCCCCGCCCATTGCCCACAGGTAATTATGCTTACTCTCTTAAAAAATAAATAAATAAATAATGATTTCTTCTTTGGCAGCTGATGCTTTGTCAAGTTCCTCTTTGTTGGAGATTTGGCAACACCGAATTTTATCATATTTATGCATCAGAAAGAATACCTGTACATCTTATGCTTTGTGAGAGTGTCTATTCGTTGCCCTTTTCATCACATGCACACACAAGACCTCAGCCTACTACGTTAGATGTTAAGAAGATATTACCCTATTTGGGAGCTTGATGATGTATGCTTATTAATTTTCGATTAACTGTAACGTGGCAGAGTGCTCGGAAAAAACTTCAATACTTATCTAAATCCACTGTTTGTCTAGGTTTCTTCATAATTATTTCATTCATCTTATGCATAAATATTTAGTGAACTGAGAAAGTTAAGAAGGTAGATAAATGCAGTAAGATTCTGGCTTTACTCTTTCTGCTGATGGCTCCTTTGAAGTTTCTTACTTTTAATTTGTTTTGCTGAAAATTATATTTTTACGCGTTTCTCCTCGTTGCATTCTTCAGAGACTTGAAAGCTGAGAATATTCTTTTGGGGCCTGATGGTACATGGAAGTTGTGTGATTTCGGGAGCACATCAACCAATCACCAGCGGTTTGAAAGGCCAGAAGAAATGGGGATAGAAGAAGACAACATCAGGAAGCACACAACACCAGCCTATAGGGCTCCTGAGGTTGAAAGAATAGTCATTCTACTCTGAATAACATAATATGATCCAGATGATTATAATGATCACTCTTATCTCTCTCTTTTTGCTTGATCTCAGATGTGGGATTTATTTCGAAGAGAAGTTATAAATGAGAAGGTAGACATCTGGGTAAGTCAAATATCTTTTAGCAGTAGGAACAATTTCAGTCCCTGGAAACTATAATTTTTGTGGCATAAGCGAGCTAAATTAATTTGATCCATTTGCAGGCTCTTGGATGCCTCATTTACCGGATCTGCTACTTCAAATCTGCATTTGATGGAGAGTCAAAGCTGCAAATTTTAAATGGAAACTACCGCATCCCGGAATTACCAAAATACAGTCCATCCATTACGGACCTAATCCGAGACATGCTTCAAGCATATCCAGATGCCAGACCGGACATCACACAGGCAAGGGCTTTGCTTGATTGGACATTCATCTCCATGAATCTAGGTTAGTTATAGATTGTTGGTGTCTGTGGTAGTCTTAGATACGAATGGAATTGTTCTGCTTGCTGATACTGGGGGGTACTTCCTTGTGGCAGGTTTGGTTTCGTGTTAATGAGCAATTACCTATAGAGTTGCAGAACTCATTACCGGACAGGACTCCAGACATGCATCTGCAAACTGCTCACAGTGATGGTGAGGAAATTTTTCCAAAGATCAGGGAAGCTATAAATGTTGGAATATTACCTACAATTTGCTTGCAGTTCAGGTAGTACTGATGCTTTCTATCATTTCCAGGGAGCATTCCAAATTCTGCAAACAAAGCTCCTCCAATGCCTCGTAGGAGTCCGCCGCCTCCACCTTCATCCCGGGAGCAAGTTCAGAATGTATCACCAGCATCCCTCACATCCAAGGCAGGTGGAGGGGAAGGACAATTGGGTGCATTCTGGTCCACCCACCTTGTTAAAGACTCACTAATTGTGAAGGACCAGGGTAGGTCCACTTCTAATCAAGAAGCAGCTAGCCAAAGCACATCGAAGCATGATCGATGGAGTCCAGAGAATCAACATTGTCCTGAAAACATTAGCCCTTCAAAAGAGCAAAATGTCCAATCACATACCTTACGGAGGAATATGCTTGAAAACTCCGTTAACAGATTTGAAGAGGGTCCTGAGGACTTTGAAATAAGGTTTTCATCAGATGATGTAGATCATGGTTCTGAGAGAACAAAATCATCAGTGTCTGCGAATGTAGCAACTTTCCAGAATGAAGTGTTCAACACCTTTGTAGCTGAATTCGATTCCAAAAAACTTGACTCTTTAAGTAATACTAAGAAATCAAACAAGGAAGAAGCATATGAGGTTGAAGTGGGTAAGCTGAAAGAGCAGTTGAAGCAAGCCAATATCAAGAAAGCTGAAATAACGTCCAAATATGAAAAATTGTCTTCTATTTGCCGTTTTCAACGGCAAGAAATCCAGGAGTTAAAGCAAGCTCTGTCTGTTAGAACTCTGTCATCCAACAACGATGCTCCTAAGAACCGAACTTCTGGAAATTGGCAGTCTTCCACTCCTCCGGTACTTTTTCATATACATGATTCTCCTTGTTATTTTGTTTTCTGGATTAGTCACGAATTTGTATGTTCTAATAGTTATTGTGTTGTGTTAATTCCTACCACAGCAGAGGGAGAATATTGAAGGAACTGTGAGGGAACTCCAGCAAGGGAGTCCAGACTCCAAGCCATGGCAAGCATTCCTCGAGGAGCCCAAGCCTCAGCCTCCTGCTGTGACTTCCAGCTCTCACACTTGTGGTTTTGAAACTGAGAGTTTCAAAGCAATCCCTGACAACTCTCAGATTTCCAGAATTCCTGGTCCGAGGAATAGCTCCCAGGTGTTTAGTGACTCAAAGATTGTGGAAACCAAGACTGCTCATCCTGCTGGGTGGGCGGGTTTCTAGTTGAAGTATTGTGAAAACCTTTGGAGTTATATCACAGTTATCAGTTATCACTAAGCACCCATTTGGTTAGAAATGGTACAGGATTGTTTCCATTATTGCCTTTTTTAGTTATGAGTTATAGGAAGGGAAAGAAGGAAAAAAAAAAATGTGAGAAAGGGACAGTTCTTGAAGAGATCAAGACAACGTAGCGAACAACAAATACCCAGTTCTTGCATGTCCACTTGTTGGAGAAAATGGTTTTGTTATATTAACTCCATCTTATGGGATTCTTGCCCAACCCCTTTTGATTTTTTGGTTCGTTCAGTTTAGCATCCGGATTGACTGTATCGGGTAAATGGGACATGGCTGATGCTGATGCTGATGCTGATACGCCCGTTTCAATACTGTTTTTTAAAATAATGCTCGTGACAATTGTTTAAAATATTGGTATTGCTGGCCGTATTGGTATATAGGCCGATATCGGTGTCAGCACAAATCGGTATTAGGTACTGCCGGTATAAATTACCTAACCATATAAATAACTAATTATTCATTCGTAAATATACAAATAATTAAATATTCATTCCTAAACATATAAATAACCAAATATTCATCCATAAGCATACAAATAAAAATATAAACCAAAGTACTTAAAAGAATAACTCCATTACGTACTAACCATACCAATAAATCCAAAATTAAAAAATCTACGGTATCAACACCAAATATATAATTAAATGCAAGTTAGAAAAGGGTCTTATCGTCTACATCGCCATGCAACCACTACTACAGAGCAACAAATCGTTGGAGAGTCCAACATTAGGAGGGGGGAGGGACCATCAGATACGGGCATGTCCACAATAGGGCACACAGTTATGCGGGCACACCTGCAACCATGCACACAGCGTGGGCGCAACCCAATTATAATCGTTTTGGGAGACCCATCCCAGAACCAACTGTCCTGTTTACTAATCAGAACCAAAATTTAGATTCAAAATCGGACCAATAACTTAATCAATGAGTCGGTTCCTATTTGAGACGGCTGCGCTGGTTGCTCCTTGCCCTCCTTGCCCGCCTCAAGTGATGTGGGCAAAGGGAGGGCCCTTGGAGTGTCATTTGGCAACACTTCCAACCTTTCCCATTACAACGGTTACATTCCTTTTGCTGGTCCATTAAGATCTCTTCATCCATCTTCTTCATCATCTTCACTTCTCTATTTTCATCTTCCATATTCTCTTCTCGACAGCAATTCCTGCTTTTCATCGGCTCCGTTTTTGCTACTTTTTCATTTTGCTTGTCCTTCATCACCACTTTCATGCTTTTTTTATACCTCCCTCTCCCCTGCGTCATGGGAATCATCTCTTCTTCACCATAATTTTCTTCAACTAATGACACATATAAGAGAGATTCAAAAAGTAAAATTTATTATAAAAGAAAGGGAAGAGGGTTCTCCAAAAGACAGTGTGACCCCTGCACCAGCATGGGGGCCAAAGCGAGCTTAACGGCATCAATAGGACGATCATTACCGTCCCTCATGGGGGGCAGAGCGGTTATTTCGCCCCCTCTGTCTGGGCGTAGAGGCCACACTGCCTTTTGGAATTCTTTTTCCCAAAAGAAAGATGTTAGGTATGCATAATTCCATAAATAGGACTAGGACATTAGTCTCATGTATGTTTAGAGATCTTATGTTAATTCAACCTCAAATAATACAAGTGAAATAAAAGAGTTCAAAGACATGACATACCTAGAGAAGGAGGAGGGAAAGTTAACATTGGCATGCCATTGCCTTCGGGATTTGAATAACATATATTCCTATAAGATTGCAAGGGAAACATGTTAAAACTTAGGTCATCATCTTGTGACAAAAAAAAAAAAAGAATGCACCAACAAAGTTAGTCTAAGGTTGTATTTGGTGTGCATCAAGATTTTAAACTCAGAATCAGGGTTGAATCTGTCCCTCCGATTTTAATCTAAATCGGATGAGAATCAGCCAGAATCAGTCCCCAAAAACCCTTAGAATCAGCCCCCTCATAGTTGAAAACCCCAAATCCGATCCTCAAAACCCTAGAATTAGTTGTTCTAAAACGTCCAAAATCAGGATTGGTCACAAACTATTCTAATCCGAATCGGCTGATTCGATCAACCCGATTCTCATTTATGAAATAGTGGTATGCATTCTCAGAACAGACTCACGGTCTAGAATGCATTCTAAAACTCAATTCTTCTTTATTTTCTTGTTTTAGAATGCATTATAGCCCATAAACTATTCCGATAACACATACCAAACACAACATAAGTTCCTGTACTGTTTTAATCTAATTCATTATTAAATGAGTAACGGTAAATGTTGCGTAAAAATACATCCATGCATTTTGAATATGAATGATCTATATCCAAAATTATAATCTTTTTGTGTGTGTGTGTGTGTGTGTGTCGTCATAGATCAAGGTATCAGTATTTCCAATACCTAACACTAATACGATATCGATACAAATTAGGAATATCGGCTAAAAAGCGGTGTGCTTTTTAATTTACGTCGTATCCATATCGTATCACTTCGGTATCCGCAGTGACCAATACAGCCACTGATACCTATATAACCTTGGTATGTGCATGAGAGAGAGAGAGAGAGAGAGAGAGAGAGAGAAGTTTACTTCTGATTTATGCAGATCGGAGTACTACTCTTCTTCTTTCTCCCCCTCTTCTTCCCATCAACAAGATCAGAGTGGACTGAACTGAGGCGCAAACTCATGAACAGATAACAAGCAAACCAAGTAATGCGTCTGTTTTCTTCTACCACAGAGAAACATCTATCACAGTCTTTCTTTTGTTGTGTTGGGACTTCTGTTGATGTCTTCTCATACTTCATTGCAGCAAGAGCTGCAATATTTTTCAAAAACTGTCCTCGGATCCTCATCTATGCTTGAGAAGTTTATATGGTTGAAAATGGAGAAATGTTTAGAGAGACAGAGGGAGGGAATGAAAGATGATTGAACAAATATGGGTGAGAGGGGAGAATAAGGGATGGGCATTTATAGACAAAAACAAAATAATTCCCTTACAATATGAATGGTAGAGGACTCAGTTACCATCCTATCGCCGCACTAATAGCTTATTCCGCATACAGTTTACATATGATATCAAAGCTGTTTTTAGTATTATAAACTTGGGAGAATGTTTTCTGTGTCGCGGCGCAAGCTGAGCCCAGACACATTATGGGTCTGCCACTTAAAGGGGTAGGGTGGTCATTGCATTCACTCCCATGTGCCTAGGTGCAGCCTGCACTGCCGCACAAAGAACAGCTGCGCCCGTCTAAACTTACTTACAACATCAGATAGTGTATCAACACCACACATAGTCAGTCTTTAGCGAGTGTGGTAGATAAGTTATTTCTAGTTTCCATACAATCACTACTACATTTGTTGGATTGATACGAAGAGATTGCGAGGGTGGAGATCGACCAATGTATACACCATCATTTTTATTTTTATTTTTATTTTTATTTTTTTTTGAAATTCTCAATGGATAATAAAACCTAGATGACCACCATTTCAAACTTTTCTAATTTAAAACTAGCGATAAATTTAAATTGACAATAACACGTATACTCCTATCTAGCTTACCTCTTTATAGCCATCCTAACAATGTGCATCAAGGTAACTTCCTCATTCATGAATCGTCCGCGTTAATTCTTCAGATACGCTATTATTTGGATCTTCGATGAATCTAAATATGCCTTTTTAATCATTTTTTTTCTATATAATCGATTAATATAATTAATCAAAGAAATTTCTAAGGTTATCCAAGTTTTAATGACGAGAATATGTAACCCTAAAGTGGGAAACTAGATAAGGATGCATGTCAAGAATTGATGGAGGTAAAGGGGCCTTAATTAACAAATTAAATGGAGAATTTCTCAAATATTCTACTTAATTTCCATGGCTACAATTGGTATTTTCTTTTGTTTTTTATTTTTCTCTTTTTGTTATCGGTTAGAAAAAACAAATGATAATGCCAATTGTTGTTCTATGTACGTATAAGAAATGCAATATTAATATATAAGTTACACTCTTGAATTTTGTTGGTACAAGAAGCAAAATATTTAAAAAATAAACGAGCATTTAAATTATCTTGGCCAATTAATTTCAAGGTTTTCCTACCCAAAGAATAAAAAAACATCGTAGACAAGGATATGATTAACAATCCTCAACCGGACCCGAATCCTCTCCAACGCGTTTAGCACACATCCCAATGCATTGCCAGCTGTCAGATGTGCGTTGGACGCACTAACACATTGGAGAGGATCTTGTTCCTCCTTAGCCTTTCCCGTCATCAATGGTCTCAATGATAAGTACGTTGTCTCTAGTATTTTATACGTACTTACGATAGTGAGTGCTCCATATATACATGCATGGTCTTTAGCAAGTATGGTAGATAAGTCGTTTCTAGTTTTCATAATCAGCATTACATTTGGTAGACTGATATGGAGAGATTGCCAAGGTTGAAACAAATATAGACGCCACCATTTCACCATTCTAGCAGACTTCTAACGACGGTGTTCACTAAAACCCTTATTCCAAGCTATGGAGCTACACTCACCGCATAGTATTGTCTGTCGCACAAGAGTCTCAAGCTCCTGTGTCCACGGGATAATGACATAATTCCAACAAGGATTACCACTTACGCCCTCTATCATGGAACAAAAACTCAATCGAAACCTATCAAAACCACCGAGTTAACTTGGTTTCTCAGGTTTTTCAGACGAGTTGAATGGAGATTTTATAAAATCCTTGGATTCAATCGGGTTTCAATGGTTTCAACCATATTTCGATGGATTCGACACACATGCCCATCGAAACTAGGGGAAACTTGGTTCGAAACTAGAACAGACATGTATTTATGCCAGAAACCAGGCCAGACACTTAGTTATGTCTAATGTCATTTAAATGTTTTTGTATTTAATTGTATTTCATTTACATTGTATTTGTATTTCATTTACTTAAGATATTATTCATAAATAAACAAATACCCCCTATTAGAATCCAATAAAAATAGTTAAAAAATCAAATTCCAAAAGAAAAAAAAGTCAACCTCCCAGTCCAAGAACAAAAACTGTATTTTCGATGGTATGTGCAATTTTCAACTTTCTGGGGTTTTTCTCAAATCTAAAAATTCCATAAATCTTAATATGGTAAAACATTACTAAAAACCAAAAGTGCGGTAAAATATTTATTTGTTTTGATGTTCAAAAAAATATTTTCATTCAGAACGATTTTGACAGCATTCGCAGACACTAAATTATGTTTGATCGGAACATAACTCCTTCAATATAAATCAGATGTAAGCAATCTTGGGCTTATTGGAAAACTATCAAAACAAATCTTTCTAACAAATCCAAGTTTACTTAAATCTCATTTATATTGAAGGAGTTATATTCCGGTCAAACCTTATTTGATACCATGTCCAAGAACAATATACAGTATCAAACTTGGATCAAAACCACAAGTAATATTTTTAGTGTTCTCTATGTAAAACTAATGCATGGATTGAGTTTAAAATGTAAAAAATATGCAGTACAACAAGAATCAGGGCAAAAAAAAAAACTTCTGGGCCCCGAAATCAAGGTTCGAGTTAGCCTGAAGAAAGTCCCAAGTTTCAATCGAGATATAGTCAACATCGAGACGAACTCATTTTCTGGCTGATCAAAACCTAGTCGAAACCCTAGTTTTGGAACCTTGCCCTCTATAACTTTAGTAGTCACGCATCCTACTCGGTCACAGTCATTAAGCACAGTAAAACTGATGCCCAAGCAGACATGTCGTAAACATTAATTCAATGCACAAAGATTGTCACTTTATGTCTTCTGTAACCTTGGTAGACTTGCACCCTACTCAACTCACAGTCATTAAGCACAACCAAAATTGTTACAATCCCATAAAATATCTTGTCACAACAACCTTACCCATAGAAGTAAATGTGGCACTGGACACAACTCTTAATCAAATACCTGATAGATCCAATATTGATGGTTCAAGGTATCGGTATTGTTGGTACCAATTCCAATACCTGATTGATACAATATTGATGTATTGGCCCGTATTGAGGGCAAAATTGTCCAATATAGACTGTGTTAGTTGATCGACCTCAGATTTAAATCCGTGGTATACATAGACTACAGAGGGAGAAGGAGAGGGAGAGGTCCTGATGGCTAGGGGTGTCAATCGGCTGGTTTGATCGATTCCAGTTGGGGCGGATTCGGTTGTGGTTTGATACTAGAACAAGTCGAAGTGAACCAATAAGGTAAGGTTCGGTTTGGCTTTCCATTTTTTGGTTATTATCAATTTGGTTTCAGGTTCGATTTCTTGATCAGTCAAATCGATTTCAGTTTCTAAAACCTAAAACCCAAACCAAAACAGAATACTTGGTAAATCATACACAGAAGCATGCATTTGGCCAAAACAACTCAAATGGCATTTTCGACCAGATTTCTCGGTCATCTGTAACTCCAATTCTGCAAAGCTCGTGTTAGTTATAGTTGATCTGAACAACAGCAACACATCCACCAACAAAGAACCAAATTCGAAACCATGAATTCATAGAAAAACCTGAGAAGAAATTGCGATGATTTCACAAAAGCTTGCTTGCTTTGCGAGCATAAATTCCCCGGGCAACTACTACAACCTGCAAACATGGCTCTACCAATACAATTCGCTGACCATTATCAATGGCATGCTTTACATCTCGCCAGGAGATCATCTAAGCTCTCACCTATTTTCTCAAATAGCAATACCAAACACCACCTCAATCAATCTGCCTAAGCAACCATCTAATCACCCAACCCAGCTTCATTTGAGCTATTCAAGTGATCACTTTCCATACCCATATTCGACTCAACAACTCTTCTATCTTCCAGTCCAGCTTCACAGAAAGCAATCATGTTAATTGGGGTTGCAAAAAACTAAAACTCAGTCATGCTCACGTTCACTTGTATGTTTAACAAGAAAGCTTTGTAGCCTCAGCTCCTTGCTGATTTGCTACGGTTGCCTAAAGAATAGCTGACATTAACACAAACAACAGGATGCTCCACAACGGGGAATGGGCGGGGGGGGGAGGCATTTTCAAATTTAATTTCAACCGGAACTTCAACTATTATATACAACAGAAGTTACATTTTCTTGAGAAATTTGTATCTGGCAGGGCAAGCCCCTTAGGATGAACAAGACAGCATGCACACACCAGGCCGATAAGCCCATGCAGGGGGTAATCGTGCATATTTCTCCATTCCCTGTTGATCATCATATGGCCGCTCCATAACCTTGAGCAGCCTACGGACCTCTTCAAAGTCACCTTGTTCAGCTGTATCAATTGCACTTTGGCATAAATAGTTCCGAAGAATGAATTTGGGGTTTACAGAATTCATTGCAGCCTTCCTCTGCTCATCTGGGATGCCACTAGCAGCAAGCTTCAGGAACAGAAAAGGTAAACATGAGAAGAATTAAAGCAATGAAAGAATCTACACTAACAAGTGACATTACTGACCTACACTAATACTAGTCCTGGGGAAATAAAAAAAATAAATAAATGGATCTTTGCATCATTCAGGAAATATGATTGATGACAACAAAAGAAACAAAAACAATTATCCAAAATCGCTGGAACAGTGGAGTCCTAGAAGACCACCAGACCCAAAAGATTCCAAAGAAACAAGCTCAAACTTCGTAACCAGATTTATATCACCAATTAAACTCTCTCTCTCTCTCTCTCTCTCTCTCTCTCTCTCTCCATAATGCGACCTACCCCACTCCCCCAAAAAAATCTCCTCTCGCACACAGAACACGAACACATTACCACCTCCCAATACATGTTTTTCTTAAAAACAAAGCCATCATTCCCATATCAGCCTCAGCCTCCCTTAAACCATGCATATATATATATATATATATTCATATAAAAAAGGTGTACCCAGTGCACGAGGCTCCCGCCACTGTGGGGTCTGGGGAGGGTCATAATGTACGCAGCTTTACCCCTGCTTTCGCAGAGAGGCTGTTTCCAGACTCGAACCCGTGACCACTTGGTCACAATGGAACAACCTTTACCATTGCACCAAGGCCCACCCTCTGCAAATATACATTCATATGTTATATATAATCACATGTATATGGCTGCACAGGTATTCCAAACTCTTGGAGCTTTTAATACTCAAAACTACTCCATGCTCTTACTTGACACAGCACTCTGATTACCAAGAATTCAACCCAACTGAAATAAAAAGTTATCAATACAAACTGCAAGCATATGGTAAATGTAGATCTGTTCTGACAATATCAAGTCTTACCCAAATTTTTTGCGGGCTAGGTTTACAATGGCAGATTCTGGTCTCAAATGCATTCACACCACAGGTGGGCATCAAATGGGTTGGGCAGACTGCAGTGTGGCCCAAGCACAAACTGAAGTCATGGAGGGGAAGCCCAGTCCAGGCCCACCTCGACCTCGGTTTTGAGATTTACCCAGACCAATACCAAAACCAAGCCCAACCCAAGAAAATTAGTTAGGCCCACAGTCAGGATTAGGTTTTCTCCCGTTAGTTCAGGCTCAAGTGGGGTTTTCAAGTTAATACATTGGGGTGGGGACGTATAGAAATACAATCAAAACTGATGCCAATTTAGATTGATGTGAACATCACATAAGCATAGGCGGAAAAATCTAATAACTAGTCCAAACACATATAGCCTATTAATCACATTAAGCACAAGACCCAAAATAAATTCCTCAACTCCATAAAAAAAAATAATAAATTTAAATGACTAAGTAACTTATGACCATAAAAAGAGCATACCCAGTGCAGGAGGCTCCCGCCACTGCAGTGTCCGAGGAGGGTCATAATGTAAGCAGCCCTACCCCTGCTTTCGCAGAGAGGCTTACCATTAACATTTATAGGATGTTCTGAAGTAATTTAAAATGTAATACATGGATGTAGGACATGCATATACATATATTATACAAATATACAAGCTCAGCTTTTATTTGGGTTTTTTCAAGCTTGAGACGTTTCTTTTGTTTTTTTTTTGGCGGGGATGTGGGGGAGATTGAGTTACCAAAGCATCAACCTGACCCAAACCATCCCATCCTCAGTTTTTTTTTTTCTTTTTTTTTTAAGCTCAAGCTCAACCTAGGGCACAAAATATCCAGCCCAACATTCATCAACCCCCCCCCCCCCCCATTTTGGTTGGAGGACAGGATTGGATAGACATGCCCATGTGCCCACCCCAAATTCAATGCAGAAAGGAGAAAAAGTGGATGTGCGGGAAAGTTTCCCAAAAGGATAAGCCCAACCATCATCAACCCCCCCACAACCTGGTTGGTTGGGGGCAGTATTGGATAGACATGTGCATGTGCCCACCCCAAACTATGCAGAAAGATGTGCGGGAAAGTTTACCAAAAGGATAATGGAGAAGAGAAAGTTGCCAAAATGCACCTAATCCCAAACCTCTGAAGCAAAATTTAATAATATTTGTCATCTTTTTGGTGGCTGTTCTTCTTTGTTAACGCTAATAAAGACCTATAGGTTTGCCTACTTGACTTATGAAAGAAGGTTGTTAAAACCACAGGGAAAAAATAACAAGAGAATTTTAAAAAATAAAAAAAAATGGAAAATGAAGTCTCCACTCCTCACATTTAAAATTAGAATCAAACAAAACAAAAGACAAATAAGAGAACCAAGAAACTTCAGCTAGCTAGCGCCACAGCCAAATCATTATACCTCTTGTATATAGCTCTTTACCCAGTTAATCCATGCCTCCTTGCGCTCCTTGCCAATATCTAGCAAGACAGACTTTAGAGGAACCAACAGCTGGTCTTCTGGGATATTAGGATCTGCTTTAATATTAGAAAGCAACCGAAAGAAATTCGTGTAATCAACTTTATCAACTGCCATGTTGTTGAGAAGTTTACTGATTAACTGTTTATTGTACTTTGGCAGACCAAGTTTACGGGTCATTATAGACTGATACTCATCCATGAATTTGGTTCCATATCTGTTAAAAATCAAAGAAAAGAATCATCATTAGTAGCCAATTAAATTTCAATTGTCTTGCCATTAGACATGTGTCAAATTGTAATAAACATACCTCTCCATGGCATAGTTTGCCTCCTCATCATTTATCAAATTTGCAGCTGATAGAGTTGCAGTGAACTGTGCAACATTCCACAAGCCAATGTCTGGTTGATTTGCAAAACAATACCTTCTCCCAGGAAGATCTGTAGTATTTGGAGTGTAACTCGGATCAAAAGCATCCAGAAAGCCAAAGGGACCATAATCAATGGTGAGACCAAGCACGCTCATGTTATCAGTATTCAGCACACCATGAGTAAATCCGACACCCTGCCAGCTGGCAACCAACGAAGCAGTTCGCTCCGCAACTTCGACTGCCCAAGCTGATAGCATCCAGAATTGGAAACACAGAACTGTTTATATGGAATCCTCAAGAAAACTTATTTTTTCACGCATACATGTGGACTTTGAACATGAGAGAGGAGGCAAGTAGATTGTTTTTCTTATTTCAGGGACAAGTTCTTACTTTCCTCCTGTACCCCAGTCTTTGTGGAGCTCAGAGTCATCTCCTTCCCTTGTGTGAAGCAGATGCAAAGATGTGAAATATGTTTTCCTCATTTAAATGTCATTTAACTCTTTGGGCTGAGGCCCTTCAATATTCCCTGATGAATTTAGGGAGTACCAGGAAATATTTAAACTTCCCACTACTTCCTGAAGACCTAAATCTTTTTTATGTAGTAAGAAGCCAACTAAGTGAAATATGCAAAGAAGAAAATCACCTGCATACTTGTTGGACGTCAAATCCACAACTGAAGAACCTTCCTCACCAGTCTGAAAAGACAGGCTCTCACTCTTACTCATTTTGTCAATATGAGGAAAATGATGCCGGATGGTATAGTCCGCCAGAACTCGAACAATGTCAAGGTCTTCTTTACCTCTGGAGGCATGTATCTGGTATGAACCAAAACGCAAAAAGGACTGAGCAACTCTACAGACAATTGCACCAGGTTCTTCCTTCGGATTACCACTGCACAAGAAAAGAAACATTTATCAAGGTTTGGAAACATTAAGAGAATAATGTAGCCTTCGAGACTAGGGTTCAATCAGTTCCTGTTAAGAGATTGATTCTAATACAAAATTGAAACAGATGCAATACACTTATGCCAGCAGGCCATTCTAAAGGTTTTTTTTTATGGGCCAAATATCTACAGTTGGGGCTCAAATTCTCTGACCATGCTTTTCACATTATCATCTATCCATTTGGTAAACTTCAGCCTAATTTTGTTTTCCCACACAGATATATAACGTTCTAAATTGAAGAATTCAACTTTGGTGCAACTTTGATTTCACCATTGAAAATGTTGATATACGTTGTTGTGCACCCTTCCTAAATAAGCAGTTGTAACAGAAAATATAGGGTTTAAGTATGAACATGGTGGACCATATAGAGGAGATACTTGGCATGGGCTAATCCAAGGGAAGGACTTCCCCTCGAATGGTAGGTTTAACCAAAGAAGACCTCTAAAAGGCTCAAAACAGAGGAACAAATAAAAGAACCCTAACCATGTAAAAAAATGTTTTTCTAAGAAGGAAGTAGCCCAACAGCAAGCAGATTCAGACTTTCTGGGACTTACTCATAGAACATGTCCCTGGTTACATATTTTCCAGTTGTGACGAGACACAGTGCACGGGTCGTTGGGATTCCCAAGCTGTGCATTGCTTCACTGCAGAGGAACTCCCGGATGCTACTACGCAGAACTGCTAGGCCATCTGCAAACCTGCTGTATGGAGTCTTACCAGCACCTTTGAGCTGCAGCTCCCACCTCTCACCTTGAGAATTCAGAAGCTCTCCTATAGTTATTGCACGACCATCACCCAACTGACCAGCCCACATGCCAAATTGATGTCCTCCATAGCATTGGGCATAGGGCAACCTTTAAAAGTGGAATGTAATTACATAAGAACAATCCTGGAGAAGTAATGCATAGCCAGAGTGTTTTAAATTTATGGAATTGTCCTATGAGAAAGTAAATATAAGTCCCGAAACTTACCCTCCCACCAAAGGAGATGACCCTGAGAATATAAGTGGGAAATCTGGCCTTGAAAATCTGAAACCCCGGCATGTGCCAATATGTCACTGTTAGTCCCATTGCTAATGATGCACCATTTCACAAAGAAACAAAATTTTAAGAAACTCCATGGAAAATTGATCACCCAGAAAATCAATATAAAAGGTTTGTTTATTTGTCATTAACTCTTCTAGGATGCATGGAGTTGGCATCATGGGACGCAAATCTGAGTCACTGAGGTTAAATGAACAAAAACTCTAGTGAATAGCCATAACATGGCAAATTTATTTTATAGTTTGCCAGCCATAAGAAGGGTGTGATAATTTTGACAATCTTGTGTGTAGAATAATAGTAGTTAGCAAGACTTGAACTTCCAAAAAGCAAGATGCTCACTCTTTAGAATCCAGATCTAGCAAGTCAGCAACTGATTCTGACCACGCAACAAGCTGAGGGTTCTCCACTTCAGCAGATGGGGACACTTTCGTATAACAAGCATGTAGTACCTGAAATCAAAGATAAAACAAATGCAGTTGAGATATGAGATAATAAATGAATTTTCATTTATCTGGTCTATTGACCAATTCATAGTCTCTAAGCTTACCATGCAGAAAATCCAAATCAAAACAACAATCACTGCAAGAAAACAAAAGAGGACTAGTAATCCATGACAGGCAATGAGAACAACCAAATAATGCAAGACAGATATAAGACCTATCCAAATCTTTAGGTTACAACAAAATTTGGCTTAAGCAGCTTGCACTTGCAGACACTAAAATTAGGTGCCCTTCTGTGAGCTTAGAGAAATTAAATAGGAGCAGATATTAAAGAAACTAAAGTATTTGCACAACTTCCAATCAATCAACTTCAGACAGAATTCCAGACTAAAGGGGAAAACCTAGATGTCTCTGCTGATTCTATGAACTTTGGAGATTTTAGAAAAATACCAGCAGCAACCCCAATAAGCACTTCGCTGCCCAGTTGGATCTATATGAGCAAGAAGTGACATCAAGCTAAGCTCATAGTTCAATGGAGTGTTCTAGAAAGATAACATCAAAGAAGTAATTCCCAGCAGAAGTTAAGAGCAAAAATAACAGTAAAAAGAATCAAGTGTGCAGTAAATAAGAGAGCCAAATAAAGAAGATCTTCAAAAATACTGCTGCAAAACAAAAAAAACCCATAGAAATTTAACCCCAATTTTATATCAATTGTTGCGTTCTCTTTCGAAATGCGAAAGAAAAGCCTCTACATTCCCTATTCCTAAAGTAATTGGAATGTAGCTTAATTGCTAATTTTCTAAAGATCCTGAATGCACCCTCAAAACAGGAGTGTTAGCGGCATTATTTTCTTAAAAGACATAACCTAAGGATAACTTAGCTACTCCATCATAGAAATGTTTCAAAGAGTGAAAATTCCATTGCTTTCAGCGGTCTAAGCTTCTTATTTTACAACACACACAAGTTCATTCTTTTGGGGTCATCAGAAAGGTCATTCAATCGCTTTCCAATGGAGTAACCATCCAGAGAAAAAGGGGGAAGGAGAAAAAAGCCTTTCCAATGAGCTTGAAATCATCTGATCTGCATCCAATTTTAGCACAATATGGCCAATTTACATACACGGTACACATTAATGATTAATTACTATTTCTGGTCATTAATGGTTTGCTACTTATTTGAGTCCATCCAAGGGTATAGCAAATTTCCTCCATATGAAACAGCTCTTGATGTTACTACTCTAGCAAGAAAACTTCCTCTTTGTTGGTCTGTGCAGCACAATTTTGCTTTCATTCCCTCTTGTTCTTTCATCTTTTCCTTCTATAACCTTAATTCTTCTAAGGCTATAACCAAACTACTGTTTGATGATTTCGTACCTGCTACATCACACAGATGTAGAGCTACCCACTTTGATTGTTAGAACTAATGAAGAAAGAGAATAGGTTCAAGATAAATAGCAGATGAAATGTACGTTACCTGCTACAAATAAATGATTACATCAAATAAGAAACAAGACAGCAGAAGAGCAAATAACTGTTGCAAGCTCCCATCCAAATCCGAAAAAGAGTTCAGAATGCCATTGAGTTTGGTGAACTGTTAACACAGCTTCCTTTCCCTTTCATCCCATAGCAATAATGTGAGACAAATCTCTTAAAGGCTTTTAAAGTTACCTTGGTGTTTTATTAGTCTGAGGATGGTAGGAGATTCAGCACGAGTAACCATATTCAAGAAACATTAGCTGGTTTAGCAATTAAGACCAAAAGAAACACAGACACAGTAGCAACAAAGAGAGAGAGAGAGAGAGATGCACACATATATTTAACATGGTTTGACAGCTGCAAAAAGAGCCCGTCTGCAGGATCAGAACCAGTTTTCGCTAATCCTGTATTCAGCTGTCACGAAATAGGGAGAAAAGCAAATTTTAAGTGAGAACCCATCAGAAAATTGAATTTTTTATTCTCCTTTGGCAAGAAGGTTCTTGCCCAAAAATCAAGGATTTGCCCCCCTGTACAACCATTTTTGGAGTTTGCACTAGAGAAATCTTGTCAAAACGGTTGGACTGCCAACCAAAAGAAATACATACAAAGAAGCAACAGAGAGAGAGAGAGGGGACTTACCATTGATGGTCATCATTATGGTGACAGAAACCAGAAACTAGTGAAATGGCAGTCCAACCATTTTGACGAGATCTCTCTTGAGTGCAAGATCATACAGCTGAACACAGGATTAGCAAAAACTGGTTCTGATCCTGCGGACATAGGCACTATTTGCAGCTGCTAAACCATGTTAAATATATGCATGCATCTCTCCCTCTCTCCCCCCCCCCTTCTCCCTGTTTCTCTTCATGTTCCCCTGTTCCGTAACTAACTAAACTCAGCCTAAGACCACAAAACAGAACGTGGAAACAAGAGATCTAACCACAAAGACTCATTTCTCTCTCATCATCTTTCTCTTTTCAGAGTAGGTTTCATTTATAGACTTACAAGGAAACCGTAACTAATCATTTACAGTCTCTCCTTTTACTGCTTTCAAAAATCAACCTCAACCCTGACATACAGACATTGTTAATACCGACATGTTCAAGAAACGAATATATCCATTCATCTGCTTACACGTCCTCTTGCAATAACATGCACATGAGCGAGAGCCCAAAAATCAAGGATTTGCCCCCCTGTACAACCATTTTTGGAGTTTGCACTAGAGAAATCTTGTCAAAACGGTTGGACTGCCAACCAAAAGAAATACATACAAAGAAGCAACAGAGAGAGAGAGGGGACTTACCATTGATGGTCATCATTATGGTGACAGAAACCAGAAACTAGTGAAATGGCAGTCCAACCATTTTGACGAGATCTCTCTTGAGTGCAAGATCATACAGCTGAACACAGGATTAGCAAAAACTGGTTCTGATCCTGCGGACATAGGCACTATTTGCAGCTGCTAAACCATGTTAAATATATGCATGCATCTCTCCCTCTCTCCCCCCCCCCCCTTCTCCCTGTTTCTCTTCATGTTCCCCTGTTCCGTAACTAACTAAACTCAGCCTAAGACCACAAAACAGAATGTGGAAACAAGAGATCTAACCACAAAGACTCATTTCTCTCTCATCATCTTTCTCTTTTCAGAGTAGGTTTCATTTATAGACTTACAAGGAAACCGTAACTAATCATTTACAGTCTCTCCTTTTACTGCTTTCAAAAATCAACCTCAACCCTGACATACAGACATTGTTAATACCGACATGTTCAAGAAACGAATATATCCATTCATCTGCTTACACGTCCTCTTGCAATAACATGCACATGAGCACACACCGACATTTGGTTTCATCATGATGGACAAAAACCAAAACAATACCACTATTGTATGTCACCTGAAACATATTCTTGCAACCCTGTTCATCTAGAATTTTCTGAACTCTTCCAAGGATCATATGTTACATTGTTACCCCTCTTTTCCCCGTGCAGTAATAAAATAGGAGGCTCGGTCCTAAAAATCCTAAAAACCATGACAAGCATTAAATTTTTCAGGAGATCGGCAGATTGTTGATGCAGATTGAACAAATGCATCATGAGATTCACCATTTCCTACAGAGTCTCATCATATAGGCTGTTAAAATCAGAACCACAGAACCCAAACTTTATTAAGGTTATCCATTAACAGTAACTGTCTCGTTACTTACTCCCATTCACCATTTGTTTTACGATTTAGTCCTTTAATAGTTATACTATCCCTATGTTTTAGGCACATGACCACAATCTGAGTTGAATTCACCTGGAACAGCAGTTGTGAGTTGTGACCATGGAAACCGAAGAACCACCAGTCTCAACAACAGCTCATTAAGACTGCAACTGACTTCCAACCAAGCACTTAGTTTAGCTGCACAGAATTTCTTTATCAGACTACTCGAATCCAAATCATCTATAGGAGACTGGGACAGGCATTGCAAGTAGCATGTACAAGAGTAATCAATATAAAATCTTTGTAGAATCAAGCAACTAACCAGCGACAGAAGGCTTCTCAAGCACATCAAGCACTTGTGCAAGACCCCCTACGACCCATAAGTAACGTAAAGGCATGATTATTTCAGGTTCCAGTATGAATCTCTCAAACAGAACTACTAGAACAAAAAACTATGTTGTCAACTAATGGCTAAAAGTACGTTATTTAAGATGTTTGTGATAATCCCTCTTCCGCCACCACCAGGAAACATATTAACTTACAGAAGGGATCCAAGCAGTAGCTAATCGATTATGAAATCCAGTAAACGTCTAAATACAGTAAAGACCAAAAACCTACAAATTGCGATTCCCCTCTGGTATTCGATGTTTTAATTTCTCAATCAATTAATTTCATTGACAATAAACGTCGATCATTAACAAAGAGTCTTCAATGCAAAGAGAACATCACACAAAACCCTGCTATAAGATCAATCCAGGGCGACCAATGATTTGATTCATAATCCGCCAAATCCAGAGAAATAAAGCAAAAAAAATCAACACAGGTATGCAAAAGGGACTTCTTACCTGTCGCGGAATCGAATCGGTTCTGGAATCCCCAGGCAAATCTCTGACGAATGAATTGTCCCAATTAAGATCTTCGAGCGTCAATCGAACCTTGTTTTCGCCCAAACTCTGGTTTCTAAGATTTTCGGTGACCGACTCCACCGACAAACTAGACTCAGTTGCAGAAGAATCCATTGAAACGCCTCTGGAAAAACCCTTTCGAGGTTCACGTGCAAGATTCGATCTCAATCGGTCGTCCGAAGAGATCAACGTTTGCCGGAGGCCGAAAATCGCCGGAGAAAAACGATGTGATAGCTTCGGAGAGAGAGTAGAGAAGACGGCGGAAAAGAAGCGCGAAGAGCTCGGGCGAGGCGTTGATAAATGGCCTAGCATCGTTCACACTCTCTTTTTCTCTCGACTCTCTACCGTTGTTTGGGTACGTACGTTACTAAACCCGAATTCCATATTGTCGGTCAAACAGATCAGAACCACAGACCTATAGAAGTCGATAAAGATACGATAGGTTTCATTGTTGGATTTGAAATGCTAGGCTGCTGCGCACTCAGAGAGAGTTTCCCTTTAGGCACTGGATAGTCTTGATCCCAACCGCTGAGAAACAATGGGACCATGGTTCTAAAAATCCAGAATCAGGATCCTAAGCTGTCCGGGCCAATTCTGATTCGATCCGAACCGGCTGAAACAATGGGATCAAGGGTTTAAACCCGGAATTGAGATCCGTGTCAGATTGGAATCTGTCATGATCAATGAGGAATCGGTCTGAATCGACCCAAATATGCCCTAACTCTAGATTTTGGAAGGGGATCCAGAGCCCACTGTTTCAAGAACCGGAATTAGACTGGTCAAATTGACTTATTTAGATTGGAATCAACTATGGCATTTTGGACGTTCTAGAGCGGGCAATTCTATAAATTTTGGGATTGAATCACTAGGTTTCCAGGGACCAGTTCTGGGGTTTTTGGGACAAATCACGGTCAATTCATATTTGATAGGGACTCATTCGACCCCGGTTCCGAGTTTAAAATCCTTGACCGAGTCGAATCGGCTTTAACTTGGCTAGCTATCATCAAGATTGGTCTCGAATATTCTAATCGAAATTGGCAAATCTGGCCACTCAGATCCCAATTTCTAAAATCCTAAGGCCTTCTTTGTATACAAGGGTGTAGGGATGGGATAACCTGATATGTGGGTCCTATGGTGTAATGGGGTAGAAGACAGAAGTGGGAAAGTGCGGTGAGATTACTGTAGCATCCCACTCCACTGTCGTTTGGTTGGATAGGATGGAAAGGTTGGAGAGTCGAGACTAACGCAAGAGGGAGAGTGAAGAGAGGGAAAGAGTGATCTAGAGAAGGTAGAGGAGAGAAGTTGGGGTAGAGGACCTTGGAGAAGAACTTGTTTCGAGAGGAGGAAGGGTGATGACAACATTGTTGAGGTATAGGGAACAGGAGCGATTGGCTGAGGAGAAGGGTGAGAGATGAGGGTTTAGCAATGGAGGATCATGGCATGTACAGGTAGGTTACAAGGGCATTTTCAGGAGGGCCTTGAATTGGATGGGATTTTGGGGGATTTTCAGGGCACAAAGATTACAAGGAGAGGGGACAGGTGGGGGCACATGATGGGCGATGGAGGTTCCAAGGTGTGGCAATGGAGATTCAGAGGTGTGGTGGTGGTTTGGGCGATTATTGTTAAGAGGTGAGGCAGTGGTTCGGTAGTGTGCGATGGAAGTTCAAGGGCATGTCGGTAGTTTTGGCGATGGAAATTCAGAGGTGTATCGGTGGTTGGGGCGATGGAGGTTTGTGGTGGGGTCCTCGTATTGCAGGCTTGCAGCGACGTTGGGTGGTGGGGTGACTTAACTCAAACAACAAACACATGCAACAGTGGGATACCTTGAGCACCGACACGAAGCTCTCAAAATATTCAATTTCTGAGAAATTACAGATCCATTGATTCCAATCCCAACACAAAGAAGAGCGTGGCCTATTGCAACGGCAATAAAGCATACAAGTATGATAGTTCCCCTAATGGGTTTGCGAATAACCGAATGCATATAGCTTTGACTGCTTCCTTTCTTGGTGGAGAAATCAAAACACAAGTGTTTGACCTGATGTAGTTTTACGAGGATTGCAAGTGCTCACGGATGCGAATGAGTGCTTGTAGTTGGGTAGCAATGTGCGAGCACAAAACTGCAGTGATGGTGATGCACAAGGGTGGGTGCAACGTTTGGGCAGGGGTGTGTTGGCAGATCTTGAAGTGATGGGTAGTGCGTGGTGTTTGAGTTAAAATAAAACCGCAAGCGTACGGGTCAATCGTAGCTACGGATCGAACACGAGGAGATATACGCCACTCTATTTAACTAACTTAAAAGTAATGCAAAATGAACCAAATTAAAGTGTTAAATTAAACTAATTAAACTAACGAAAATCAATGCATCCTAACTCATAAGCATCTAACAAAATTAAGGGATTAAATCGGCGTCCTAACACATGAGCATCTAACCTATCAAACTAAAGCGAATTAAAAGGAATAAAAATGCAGCCACACATACTAACCACATAAAAAGAAATAAGGGAATAAAAATGCATCCATAAACCACAACCATATAAAATTAAAATAAAAGAAATAGAGGGGGAAGAAGAAGAAGATAGAGAGAGATAGAGGAGATGGAGAATGAGATTGAGCGTTTAGATAGTAAAACCGGGATGTGCTTGCATGAATGTAAATGAAAAGCTTGAATACTTGCATAAACTTACCATGGCCTCCTCTTCTAAATCTTCAAGTCTTGTCATCAACTTAAGAACTTAGACTAGAAGGCTTAAAACCTAAACTAGAATTAAGAAATTACAACCCAATTGAAGACTTAAATTGAAATTAAAGCATAAACTAAACCTATTATAAGCATTAACTAAAAATTATAAAAGCAAACTAGAACTTAGAAAAGCCAAAAATCACAAATTAGAAGGAGAAGAAGAGAAGAAATTTCACTAAGTGAATGAGCAAATTTTTACAAAAGAGGTAGGGGGTATTTATAGGTGGAAGAGAGGAGAAGAGAGAAGATGAAAGTGTATGAGAAATATTACTAGAAAAAGAATATTCTCTTCTCTTTCCTCTTTTACAATGCCTTGAATCCTCAAGAAAAAGAAAAAAATAGAAAGAAGAAGAAAGAAGATTGTTTACGTAGCTTCTATTTACAGAAAAATAAACTTTCAATTTTAACAAGTCTTCATTTTCTTTGTAGATATCTTTCAAGCAATAAAATCAAAGCATCTTTGATTTTTCAACCTTCCATAGATGAGAAAATATAAATCTATCCCAAGTAGAATTTCAGAAGTGCCCTTGAGAAGTTGGAGGAGAGAGAGAGTAAAGGTGATGACTAGGATTCCTTCAAGAATAAATAAAATACCCATTCTGTCCTTCAGAAAACGTGGAGCATGGGGTGCTTATATAGGTCTCACCATTGTGTTCCTTGCGAAAAATCACACAAAATAGATCCAAATTTCATCCAATTCGGAGTTGGGGAGCCCAAGATATCTCAAGTTGAAGTTGGACTGTCCAGAGCCTTCCAAATAGAATCTTTCGGGTACAGTAAAGTAACTTTTGATAATTTCATTAAGGCCCCTAAATTCCGAACTTCCATTTCACTTTGTCCCCATCCGACTATCAATAGTTATAAATAAACCCCTGCAGACCATTTTCACGCGTCGTTACGGAAACGGCCATAACTTCTTCGTTTCAACTCAGAATTAAGTGTCGTTTGAACCATTGTGAAGCTAACTCGATGGGCTATGCATCCATTTACACTTCTAAAAAGCTTAAAAACATACCTTAGCATCATCTCCTTCATTTTCACAAGAATTCACCTAAACCCTGAAAAGCACAAGAAAGCACCGAGTAACTCTGTCCAATGTGGTAAAATGTATAATTTATGCCTTAAAATTTCACACATAAATATGCTCATCAGATTCCCCCACACTTGAACGTTACTTGTCCTCAAGTAAAGCAAAAACAAAAACTAACCTAGAATGCAGAAAATCCTAACTCACTTTCGTAGGAATCACGGTTGCACTTAGCATGTGCAACAAGCCTTTAAACCCCTAGGTTACCCCTAGTGGACGAGTTGTGTCTCGTGGGTGTTTGCAGTGAATATACACCCAAAATTCAATTGTAAATAAATATTACAAATTTTAATCATGGCATAAGTAGGACAGTGCACATAATCCCAAAAAGTGTTCAACTAATGATCAAGGAGCCAAAGGTTCCCCCACACTTGAATTTTATCACCCCACATCAATTCATGTAACAAGCATGCATCAAGTTCAAGGGATCTCCTCATATTTTCTGAACACTACTCATTTTTAAGTAAACCCCCCATAGCATCGATGGAACCAAAGACTTAGGCATTGAGTATTGTTGACCATACTTTTTTTTTTTTTTCCAGGCATTAAGGCAAAAGTTTTTTTTTCTTTCTCAACCACAAACTCTATTTCTACTCCACTACTGTTCTCTGAATGACATGGTGGAGCATACACCAGACACCCAAATACTTGGTAGCTTCGCTTTTTGCATATATCCATAAGACATTGAGACATTGATGCAAGAGTTTTTTTTTTTTTTTTGAGTTTCCTTCCAAGGAATTTCGATCAAGTCACCCTGCTTCATGAGGCACAGTGCCCTGTCTAGTCCTAAGGAATTCCACTTTCTTTTTTGTTCCTTGTTTTTTTTCTTTTTTTCTTTTTTTTTTTTCATTCACTTCTACTTTCATGCCTTGCCTTGCCACAAACAAATTGGTCTCAACTACTAGCCAAAAGATCAAAGGGGTCCATAAACACATAGAGGAATCTAACCATCACATGAAGTAGCACTCATATTTTCAAACTCAATCCCCATCACCGGATACAAACCAACTACCATCCTTGAAAAGGGATTTTTTTATTATTTCGCATGCTAGGAGGGCACCTAATTCCCTCTCACTCTCGCTTTGTAAATCGAAGAGACTTATGCACATACCCAAAAACTATCGCCACAATCAAAATTCACAAAATTCACAATTAAAGTCCAACACCCCCCCCCCACACTTAATTCATGCAATGTCCTCAATGCATGCAGAAAAGAAAGAATAAGGACAAGGGAGGGGATACATACCAGGATATCAGGGGTCAAGGTAAAGAGGCTCATGGAGATTCATGACCTCTTCGTCAACTGGAGTAGGCATCTCTATGTACGGCTTCAATCTTTGGCCATTGACCTTGAAAGTAGCTCCTGTACTTAGATTGAGGACTTCAACAGCCCCATGAGGATAAATTTTTTGAACAATATAGGGCCTATCCCATCTAGAACGCAGCTTACCTGGAAAGATATGCAAACGAGAATTGTACAACAAAACATTCTGGCCTACCTCAAAAGATTTTCTCAAAATGTGCCTATCATGGAAAGCCTTGGTTTTTCCTTGTAAATTCGGGCATTCTCATATGCCTCATTCCTAAGCTCTTCCAACTCAGATAGTTGGAGTTTCCTATGGGCACCTGCAGTGCGTAGGTCAAAGTTAAGCTTCTTGATAGCCCAAAAGGCCTTGTGCTCAATCTCTACAGGTAAGTGACATGCCTTTCCATACACCAAACGGTACGAAGATTGACCAAGATCGGTCTTGAAGGCTGTCCTATGGGCCCACAACGCATCTACCAATCGGTTAGACCAATCCTTGCGATTCGGGTTGATGGTTTTCTCAAGAATTTGCTTGATCCGCCTATTTGAAACCTCAACTGCCCTTGTGCAGGGATGGTAGGGTGTGGCCAACTTATGGACGACACCATACTTTTTCATGAGGGCCTCAAAAGGCCGATTACAAAAATGCTTGCCCGATCACTAATGAGAGCCGGGAGTACCAAAACGGGAGAAGATGTTCTCCTTCGAAATTTCACAACCACCTTGTGGTCATTGGTCTTACAAGCAACTGCCTCAATCCATTTGGACACATAGTCTACAGCAAGTAATATGTACAGGTTACCAAAAGAGTTAAGGAAAGGCCCCATGAAATCAATACCCCATACATTAAACACCTCAACCACCAGAATTGGGTTGAGGGGCATCATATTTCTCTTAGTAAGATGCCCTAAGGATTGGCATGAAGAACATGCCCTGCAATAAGTAAAAGCGTCTTTAAAAAGACTAGGTCAATAAAATCCACACTGTAAAACTTTGACCGCAGTCTTATTAGGCCCAAAATGGCCTCCACAAGCCTGATCACGGCAAAAAGATAAGACAGATTGTTGCTCATGATCAAGGACACATCTCCGGATTACTTGATCCAGGCAGGTCTTAAAAAGATAAGGATCATCCCAAAAGAAATACTTAACTTGTGAAAAGAAACGATTCTTATCTTGGGTGGACCAATGTGCAGGTGTCACACCCGTAACCAGATAATTATCAATATCGGCAAACCAAGGTTCACTAGACACTGCCATCAGATACTCATCAGGAAAATTCTCGTTTGGAGAATCAACGATCAAGGAATTAGGCAATGAGGATAGATGGTCCGCAACCAAATTTTCACACCTTTTCTTATCCCTAATTTCAAGATCAAATTATTGTAACAAAAGGACCCACCTAATGAGGCGAGCCTTGGCATCTTTTTTCGCACAAGATATTTGATAGTTGCATGGTCGATATAAACAATCACATGTGATCCAACCAAGTAGGGCCTAAACTTCTCTAAAGCAAACACAATGACTAAAAATTCTTTCTCAGTGGTGGTATAATTAAGCTGTGCATCATTAAGAGTCCTACTTGCATAATAAATCACATGGGACAATTTATTGATTCTTTGCCCAAGAACAGCCCCTATAGCAAAATCAGAGGCATCACACATAAGTTCAAATGAAACTGTCCAAATTGGAGCTTGAATAATAGGGGCTGAAGTCAACGCTCTTTTCAATTGCTCAAAACTATCATGACACTCAGAAGAAAAATCAAATGGGCAGTCCTTTGCCAAAAGAGAGGTGAGAGGTCTAGCTATCTGGCTAAAGTCCTTGATGAATCTTCTATAAAAACCTGCATGGCCAAGAAAAGATCGAATGTCCTTCACACTCTTGGGTGGTGGTAAATTGGCTATAAGGTCCACCTTAGATCTATCAACCTTGATCCCTTCTTTGGACATAATGTGACTAAGAACTATACCTTGCTTTACCATGAAGTGGCACTTCTCCCAATTCAGGACCAAGTTCTTTTCTATGCATCTTTTAAGAACCAAAGAGAGATGATGCAAGCAATTAGAAAAAGTAGAGCCGTGAAAAGAAAAATCATCCATAAACACCTCTAGGAAGTGCTCTACCATATCAGAAAAGATACTCATCATGCACCTTTGGAATGTAGCAGGGGCATTGCAAAGCCTAAAAGGCATACGCCGGTAAGCAAAGGTTCCATAAGGGCATGTGAAAGTGGTCTTGTGTTGGTCCTCTAGAGCAATAGGAATTTGGTTATAGCCTGCATAACCATCAAGAAAACAATAATATTCATGGCCAGCTAGTCTCTCTAACATCAGATCAATAAAAGGTAAGGGGAAGTGGTCCTTCCAAGTTGCCGCATTCAATTTCCTATAGTCAATGCACACTCTCCATCCTGTTTGGATACGGGTTGGAATCAACTCATTATTAGCATTATTAACTACAGTGACTCCTCCTTTCTTAGGCACAACCTGCACAGGACTCACCCATTGGCTATCAGAAATAGGATAAATGATGCCATGATCCAAGCATTTTATGATCTCTTTCTTGATTGCCTCTTTCATCACAGGATTAGCCCTCCTTTGGGGTTCCCTAGAAGGTGTAGAACTCTCCATCAGATGTATATGATGTTGAACAATGGAGGGGCTAATACCTTTGATGTCAGACATGGTCCAACCTATGGCTTCCTTATTGTCCTTTAGAAGCTTAATCAACTCTTCTTCCTGAATAGAAGTCAAATCAGAAGCAATAATAACAGGAAGAGTATGATCATGTCCTAAGAAGACATACTTGAGGTTGGAGGGCAATGCCTTCAACTCTAATGTGGGGGGCTCAATAATAGAGGATTTGGGAATGGAAGTGGTTAGGGGTCCAAGGGGCTCCAAAGGTGGTTGGATGCTCCAGACCTCAGATAAGGGAGTATCATCAACACCCTCCAATTCTTGCATACATTCTTGAAATCCTGAATCAAAATCAATCTCAAAGAACGTATCAATATCATCGGGAAATCCTTGAAGCATATGCACCTCTTCATCAATGTCAGGCTGCTTGCCCAACCTAAACACATTGAAGTCAACAGAAGTATTGCCAAAAGATAATTTCATGAGACCATTCCTGCAATTGATTAAAGCATTACTGGTAGCTAGGAATGGTCTACCCAATATGATTGGGATTTGGTCTTTGAAGTTGGCAATGGGTTGGGTATCTAAAATAATAAAATCTACAGGAAAAATAAATTCCCCAACCTTCAACAGGACATCCTCAATCATTCCCTTAGGAACTTTAACCGACCGATCTGCAAGTTGAAGAGTAATTTTGGTCGGTTTCAGTTCTCCCAATCCCAGTTGTTGGTAGACATGAAAGGGTAAGAGGTTCACACTTGCACCAAGGTCCAATAAGGCATGATCAATAGTAGTATGGCCTATAGTGCAAGAGATGGTGGGACTTCCCGGATCCTTATGCTTAGCTGCTACTGACTGTGAGATTAGAGAACTAATGTTAGCAGCCAAAAATGCCTTTTTGGGCACATTGGTGGTCCTCTTTTAGGTGCATAAGTCTTTGAGGACTTTAGCATAAGCGGGGATCTGGGTAATAGCATCCAACAAGGGGATATTCACCTGAACCTGTTTGAACACATCCAATATCTTCTCCACAGAAGAAGACTTCTTGCTAACCAACCTATTTGGGAAAGGGGCGGTGGGATATAAATTCTTTCGGGGTTGGTCTTTTGAACTTCCTCACAGAATCCTCTTTGGTTTCCTCAACCAAATCATCGTATATCTTTAGGTTCATCAGACGAACCTAAAGCGTAGGCACTTCAATGGCCTCTTCAGAAGGGGGAGAGTCAACAGGAGTATGAGATGATAAAAACTGAGGTGCACTAGTCTGTTGATACTCACGGCCACTCCTTAAAGCATAAACAACATTTACCTGTCTAGAGGGCCCTTAGTGCTATTGGCCTTGTGCAACATTGGTTGGAGGAGCTTGGGTACCTTGCTGAATATGAACCTGATGCCTAGGTTTTGGCTCAGTGGCTAGGTAACTTCCCTGTTTCCCTCTCATGCAGGATTGTGACAAGTGGGTGAGTTGTTTTTCCATGTTATTGTGGCTTGTCATGAGAAGAGCTATCTTGTTGTCCATCTCATTCAGTCTTGTTGCCTCTCCTATATTGGTAAACCCTGGGGGTTGCTGATAAGGTGCAAGGAGAGGAGGCCTAGCAGAATTAATAGAAGATCCTGGATGAGGACGAGGGGGAAAGGGGTTAGGAGACATTCCTTGGCTTTGTGGTACATAGTTGGTCCTTTGGGCACCAACCTGGCCTTGATGGTTAAAGTTGGATGGGCCTGCTTGGTTCCCTTGATTCCATGAGAAATTGGGGTGATTTCTCCATCCTGGATTGTAAGTATTACTATATAGGTTATTTTGGTAGAGAGCACTTACATTCTCGGTCTTTGAAATTGCCCACCAAGGTGTTGGGGCATTCCTCGAAAGGTGTCCGGGGTTTGGCACCAAGCGCATACCGACACATGGTTGACTGGTTGACCGGATTAAGCGGTATAGACTCTTTAAGAACTATGGACTCCAACCGTTTTATGAGGTTATCAAGTTTGGCCTCCTTGGCTGGCATACCCTCAATGAGATACCCCTTAGTGGTCCTTTCAGCCTCTTGGGAAGATTCTCATTCCCTAGTCTTATCAGCCAAGTTGGTTAAGAATGTCCATGCATCATTCTCCTCAGAAAAAAGAAGTAAAGCCTGTTGGACACATAGACTCTACAAGTTGCTTGGTCTGATAATCAATACCCTCATAAATAATTTGGCATAGCTGCCATAAGTCAAAACCATGGTGAGGGCATTCTAAGAGGAGGTCTTTGAATCTTTCCATGAATTTAGAAAAGGACTCATGTGGTTTCTGCCTGAACTGGAGGATGTCACTTTTAAGCTTATTGGTCTTGTGAAGAGGGAAGAATTTTCTCAAAAAGACAATGGTGAACTCATCCCATGTATTAATGGAGTTTGTTGGCAGTCCATAGAGCCACTTCTTGGCCTGGTTTTTTAGGGCAAAGGGTATAAACCTAAGCCTAACTGCATCATCAGTCAAATTCTGGACCTTAATTAGAACACAGACCTCCTCAAATTCCCTAAGGAAGAGATATGCATCCTCATTAGCCATCCCATGGAAATGGGGTAGCATGCTGATGAAGTTGGTTTTCAGTTCATAGTTATTCCCTGTAACAACAAGCAGACTAATGCATGAGGGCTGTGCAGCCCTGGTGGGGTAAAACCTATCCTTAAGAGTCTTGGGTTGTTGGTCACCCATGGTTAAAGGTGGTAGAGAAGGTGGTCTTCTAATAAGACGATTACTTGAATCACGAGTCCACACCTTAGCCATCTAAATAGATATGATGTCTCCTTTAGAAAAATTAAAGAAAAATAAAACACTTAAAAAAAAAAAAAAAAAAAAAAAAAAAAAAACAAGAAACAAGAGGGACCCCAAGGTATATAGTGCATCTCTATCCCTCAAAAATCGAAACAATGGTTCAAAAGCTGTAAGGATGTCATATAGGTTGACAGCAAGGGAACCCGTATAGTCTTCTATAGCCACCTACGTACGACTCCAATATGGATTCTGATGTAGAATGGAGGTCTACTATACGTTTATGTTTCCAACACTCTCACTATGTCGCTTTTCTGTTATCAAGAGTGGTCACCTCCAAAGATAAGTCACATGTCAATCCACCCAACCAAGTCAAGATGTAACGTCATAGGTAACTTAATTCTATGAGGGACACCAAAAGATGGAGGGTTGAAGCATATGAAGGACTTTAGATTGGGCGCACACTATTTGAAACAGAAGAGAAACAAGAAGAGGTTTTCAAAAACTGGTTTTTTTTTTTTCAAAAAAAAAGAAGAGAAAATAATAAACCAAAACACTTCGAACTACTTAAAAATCAGATAAATAAAATGGACAATAATCTCCCCGGCAATGGCGCCAAAAACTTGTTTGAGTTAAAATAAAATCACAAGCGTACGGGTCAATCGTAGCTATGGGTCGAACACGAGGAGATATACGCCACTCTATTTAACTAACTTAAAAGTAATGCAAAATGAACCAAATTAAAGTGTTAAATTAAACTAATTAAACTAACGAAAATCAATGCATCCTAACTTATAAGCATCTAACAAAATTAAGGGATTAAATCGACGTCCTAACACATGAGCATCTAACCTATCAAACTAAAGCGAATTAAAAGGAATAAAAATACAGCCACACATACTAACCACATAAAAAGAAATAAGGGAATAAAAATACATCCATAAACCACAACCATATAAAATTAAAATAAAAGAAATAGAGGGGGAAGAAGAAGAAGATAGAGAGAGATAGAGGAGATGGAGAATGAGATTGAGCGTTTAGATAGTAAAACCTGGATGTGCTTGCATGGATGTAAATGAAAAGCTTGAATACTTGCATAAACTTACCATGGCCTCCTCTTCTAAATCTTCAAGTCTTGTCATCAACTTAAGAACTTAGACTAGAAGGCTTAAAACCTAAACTAGAATTAAGAAATTACAACCCAATTGAAGACTTAAATTGAAATTAAAGCATAAACTAAACCTATTATAAGCATTAACTAAAAATTATAAAAGCAAACTAGAACTTAGAAAAGCCAAAAATCACAAATTAGAAGGAGAAGAAGAGAAGAAATTTCACTAAGTGAATGAGCAAATTTTTACAAAAGAGGTAGGGGGTATTTATAGGTGGAAGAGAGGAGAAGAGAGAAGATGAAAGTGTATGAGAAATATTCCCTAAGAAAATAGAATATTCTCTTCTCTTTCCTCTTTTACAATGCCTTGAATCCTAAGAAAAAAGAAAAAAAATAGAAAGAAGAAGAAGAGAAGATTGTTTACATAGATCTTCTATTTCTAGAAAAATAAACTTTCAATTTTAACAAGTGCTTCATTTTCTTTGTAGATATCTTCTCCAAGCAATAAAATCAAAGCATCTTTGATTTTTCAACCTTCCATAGATGAGAAAATATAAATCTATCCCAAGTAGAATTTCAGAAGTGCCCTTGAGAAGTTGGAGGAGAGAGAGAGTAAAGGTGATGACTAGGATTCCTTCAAGAATAAATAAAATACCCATTCTGTCCTTCAGAAAACGTGGAGCATGGGGTGCTTATATAGGTCTCACCATTGTGTTCCTTGCGAAAAATCACACAAAATAGATCCAAATTTCATCCAATTCGGAGTTGGGGAGCCCAAGATATCTCAAGTTGAAGTTGGACTGTCCAGAGCCTTCCAAATAGAATCTTTCGGGTACAGTAAAGTAACTTTTGATAATTTCATTAAGGCCCCTAAATTACGAACTTCCGTTTCACTTTGTCCCCATCCGACTATCAATAATTATAAATAAACCCCTGCAGACCATTTTCACGCGTCGTTACGGAAACGGCCATAACTTCTTCGTTTCAACTCAGAATTAAGTGCCGTTTGAACCATTGTGAAGCTAACTCGATGGGCTATGCATCCATTTACATTTCTAAAAAGCTTAAAAACATCTCCTTAGCATCATCTCCTTCATTTTCACAAGAATTCACCTAAACCCTGAAAAGCACAAGAAAGCACCGAGTAACTCTGTCCAATGTGGTAAAATGTATAATTTATGCCCTAAAATTTCACACATAAATGTGCTCATCACGTGGTGATGCACAATGCACTGAGGTGGGATTTAAGGTGGTGCTAGTGTTGTAGTGGTACTTATGCCGATAGTGGTTGAAAAAAGGTGGAGTTATTGCACAAAAATCCCATGGTGCGAGAGCTCTTTCGTTGAAGCCCATAGAGTCGTTGTACATTTTCGTCCCATGAATAGTGACAAAGTCCCACCAATTTGGTTGGGCTTGGGAGGGGATGGGGTAGATGCCACGTCAGTAGATAGTAATAACTCAACTCCTAATGTTGTCTGGGAACTTTCCCACCCCACCTAACCAAACACCTCACTTTCTCATGCTTTTGGGAAATTAAGTACAACTCTCCCGCCCCTTAAATCCCACATCAAAACCCATCACAATGCATGGTCTGCTTAGGCATAAAGGTTCAGATGTCGGATTCGATGAGTATCGATGTTGTCTCTGTGGATGTTGGAGCAGCCCACTAGGCGTGGCAAAATCTGACCCTACCCACCAATCCATCCATACTGCCCAAACTTTTGATTGGTTGGGATATGATGTGTTGGTTGGGTTAGACCCATAAACTAAGCTAGGCCTTCTATTTTTTTTTTTTTTTGGTGTTAAGCTCCACATTGGGGGCATGCCAGGACTCACTGGGGCCGAATAAGGACTCACAAGGGGCCAGCAAGGGGATCCATAGGGCCACACTTATTACTACTAATACATACAATACTACTATATTTCCAAAAAGGGTGGGTGAGGGTAGTAGGGTCAACCTTGTGATACCTACGTTAGACCCAACTATCTAGTCACCTACCACTGAGCTAGAAGCTCATCCTGTGAGTTCCTATTGGGTGCATGGAAATAAATGAGAGGGTGTATATGATGAAATTTAAGTATAATATCCAGACCATTCTCTAAATATTCAATGATCAAAATTTCCAGATGCTACAACTAGATGCATCATATATAAATACTTATGGACGTAAATCTTTTGCCTTTTCCCTTTCTATTTTTTCCAACTAATAAGTTGTATGTCACACATGACAACCATTCGGTGCCGTCATGGTTCAAATAAGCATAATAGGCTAGGGATTCAGCTTCCATGGATTTTGATTATAATTAAGTCAAAATCAACTGTAAATGACCTAAATCGAAAAAACCAAGTACAACTAGACCATCTGAATTGACCGGAATTGGAATCGGAATCAAAACTTCCTATTTAATTCCAATTCCGCAAACCATGATTGGCATTACTATCAAATGTGGGTCCCACAAAAGATAATAGAAGTAAAAGGAAAGATCAATTAAAAAAATTAATGCATGTCCCCAAGCTGCCTCTAAATGAGCAGTGAGATTTTCCTTAATCTTTTTAGAGCAATAGAAAAAAAAAAAAATTTCCTTTATTTTATAGGTAGACTGGTCAATGGATGGTCAAGGGATAAATGCAACATATGTAGCATCAATTTTTTTTATTGATAAGTTCATTGCCCATCTTAAAAATTTGATTTCATAAATGGATCATTGATTTAAAATCGCATGACGTCAGAGTATTATTTTCCTCTCATCTGAGGTTCTTCATTATTTTCTTTATCCTGCTCTAACCATGTAGGCCCCATGCCCCCCGTGCGGATGATATATATTGTTCTCTATATAAACATTAGTGTGGCATGCAGATTGTTTCTCCCACAGTAGTGTCATGAGGAACCCTCTCCCTTTTTCTAAATTATCATTTAACTTTCAATGATGGTCCTATACTTTGAGATAAATAAGTAAATTTTTTTTAACCAATATGTCAGTATATAAAACACAACATTACCTGTTTACAAAATTTGCCTATTTGATAATTTCAGCTTCATTTCTTATGATTTATGTTAAATAGTGAATACAAGTACTTACATTTAGATCTCCAACTACCAAGTTTGCCAAGATTAGTAGTTTGTTTTTACTTGAGATTCGAATCATGGTTTGAGAATAGAGATTAGACAATTAATCCATGTGCATAATTCAATTGTCATTCATTTGTCCAGTTTGTAGACAATTATTTGTTAAATTAGATGTTAAATTCCCCAATGTAGCTTTTTATTTTTTTGTATGAATAATAACCTTATTGTATTATTCACCCAAAAAAAAAAAAAAAACCTTATAGTATGGTATACCAAAAAAAGATTAAAAAAAACTTACTGTATGAATTATGAATAACTACACTCTTTAAGGTGTTAAACAACTTGTAAATTGTTTACCAAAAAAAAGAAACACAAACAATTTGTAACCTTATTTTTTTCATCCTCTTTAGTTTAATACACATATTTTTTTCATATGTATACTCGAAAAAATGTATGACACAATGACAATTCTTGACTGACACTATGGCAAATACATTTTTAAATTATTATTATTATTTTTTAATCATGTGAGAATAAGACAAGGCAATCAAAGATGGCTATAAGTTCTAATACACATGTAAATGTGCAATTTAGTCAAACCCTGATGAAATAATCGTAATAACTTTAATTTAGGCAGTGATATTTTTGTACACAGCAAATTAAAACAAAAAGCCCTAAAATTTTTTGTCAAATAACTCTAAGTGGCCACCCTCCCCCAACTACCATACAAGGGAGAAGGGAAAAAAAAGGACGGGCATAGTGTTGGCATTAATATCCTAGAAGTCATTATGGCACTTAGGCACAATAAACTTATGGGGAAGCTTTCTGAGCCTAAGGCGTACACTACACCTTCTCACATGAATTATAATAATAATTTTTAAGAGTGAGAAAAATAATAAATATAAAAATACATCTGAGAAGGTGTAGAGTATCCTGCTTGCTTAGGGGCTTGCTTAGGGATCCCTTTCCCTAAGCTTATTTACCCTTTGGAAGTTTTCGTTGATTTTTATACTGTTCATATCACCTCTACTAATGCTTCAAATCTCATCTATATAAGATTTTTCCATGTGTTGAAAAGAAAAGAAAAGAAAAGAAAAATACATTGAATAAAAGAAAAAAGGCATACCTAGTGCACGAGGCTCTTGCCACTACGGGGTTTGGGGACAGTCATAATGTACGTAGCCTTACCCCTGCTTTCGCAGAGAGGTTGTTTCCAGAGACCCCAGTAAGAAAAAATGAAAAAAAACTCATTTCAACACTCCATCCTTGGTAGCCTTTAAACAAACTGAATTGTTGAGATAATAACGAGAAAAATCCTATTCACAATGTAATAAATGATTTGGACGATTTACTTAATTTATTATATGATCAATCTGGGGAATTCATATATCTTATAGTCAAGTAATAATCGTCTTTGTGGTAGAAAATAACTAACAGTGATAGTTTATTTATTTTTTTAATTTTTTTCACATTGGAAAGAAAAAAGCCATCAACTTGTTTTCTTGGCATGGAAAAGGCTAAATGCTAACTTTATAGTTCACACTTCATACTACCATGTTTTGGATTTCGCTTATCCATAAAAGGGATTTTTGTTTTAGGGAAAAAGAAAATTCTAGGTCGCGTGGCCCCTATGCCCAAACATAGGAGTGAGAAAATTATCACCCTACCTCCAATGAAATAAAAAAACCCATCCATTTTGATACCCTTGTGTGCACTTCTACGCTAGTGTATGTTACACGCGAAGGCAATGATCTCTTGTTTTTTAGGGGCGCTGTTCTATGTGCCGCAACGCAGGCTGCGCCCAGACACATGGGGGTGGGCGCAATGACCACCCTGCCCCCCTGAGTGGCAGGCCCATGTGCCTGGGTGCAGCCTGCGCTGCGGCCCAGAGAACATTCTCCCTTTTTTTAAATGATGGGTTCATGGCTCTTCGTGTGAAACCATAGGCCAGCATGACCAACCAAGTGTACATCTTGTTATATCCGAAGTAGTGAACTGAGAACTTATAATCTCTTTTTTTATTAATTTTAAATTATTAATTTTTTTTTTAAATAATAGAAATAGAGCAATTTACATAAAAGAAGGATTTATGCTCATTATGGAAATAATAATTTATCTTAGTATGACCCTCCCTAGAACTCATAGTGGTGGGATTATCGTGCATTAGGTAAGCCCTTTTTATGGATTATTCATTTGTTGCACTAAAAGATAACTTCAAAAAATTTGCAACAAATTTAGACAATGATTGGCAAGGGATCTATACTTCAATGTAGAATCAGAATCTTAGCTTTAATATCATTAGATGCAACAAGGATTTAAGTTTGGGATCAGCTCCCCATATGTGAAGTGTAACGATTCTTCACATACGATTTCAAGCCAACATGTGTCTTTTTTCTTCTACAAATGCACATTTAAACACTCTCAATCTATCTGTGACATATTGATATTGAATATCAACAATACAAATATCCATGGTTCTAAGTATCGGTATCGAATCGATCCGTACCTATTTTGCACCTTACTGATTCTGATACAGTGTCGATATCATATCCATATCGATGACACAATACAGACAAGGGGTAAAATAGTCAAAAACATATATTTAAAGGAGGATTAGAGGCAAATTTGTCCAATATGGCTGATCCTTGCTGATTCCAGTTGACCGATACCCGTTCCGGATACCGTGCACTAAAACCAGTAACATGGAAGGTGAGATACTCTCAGCTTTGATCCATGGATCCAACGCCAATCCAACTATATAAGCCCATCCATCCGACGTGTAATCCAGGTAAAGGGCCCCGCTTTTCAACTTAAAAGGTACAGACTTCTAAAGCCCTAGATCGCGCTCGCAGGGGAAACCATTTAAAGTGAGGAGAGAGGGGGCGGACATCAAAACCAATTATAACGAATTAAAAAAAGAGTCTCTATAAAATAGATTTCAAGTCCGGGTTTTTCCCTTGCATTCCCCCTCGCTGCCCTTACCTGACTCTGGTCGGTTTCGCTCCTTTCTCCCGTCGCTCGGTGTTTCAAGTTGATTTTTTGTCACTATCGCATGAGAAATATCTCTCTTGCGCTTCAAAATCTCGTTTGAATCTTCGCTTCGGAGCTGTATAGGTTATTGGAGTTTCTACCAAGAGGAATGTAGAGGGAGATCGATAACATTTCGGCCATGCTCGATCACAGCTTTTCTTCCTGAAGAGTCGTCATCCCTTTCCTCGGCTATTTTGGCGTTCGGGGTGAATCCTGGGGTGCATTCTGTCGGAGTGAACATCTGGTTGGTGGAACCAGGCTATGGACTACGGACTTTCCGACAGCAGTGGTGAGTTGCTTCAAGATCGTATTTTTAACGCGTTTAATGTCCTCTCAACAGCTTCTGCTGCCTTTTTTCATGTTTTGGGTTTAGGGTTTGGGAAATTTTGCGAGCATTACTGTTTTGGCGATGTTCTATTGCCAAGGCATTGAACAAGGTATGGTAGCTGGCAGGTGAACTGGGAGGACGGAATTAGGGTTTAATGCTCCTCATGTTTGATAGCTAGGTTTAGGGTTTTGAGCTGAACTGAGCCTTTCTAGGAATATGAAGGTTTTAGCTAGTCGTAAGCTTGGGTAGTTACCTTTGCCTATTTGAGTTGAAACCAGCTCGAAACATTAAAACTAAGGCTAGGGCTTTCCCTTGGTCACTTCTTTTATTTGATAGGATTTTGAAGATTACAAGGACGGCGTTATATTGGTCCTGGTGAGTCGCATTTGATTGCCTTCTTGTGTTTGGAGAAGTCAAACTTTGATCTAAGTTGGAATCCTAATTCCATATAAAAGAGAAAGGTTTTGTTTAAACTAATCACTACCATACATATCTTTATGGGTTACTGGTTGGGGGTTAAATGCCCTGAGAGAGGGGAGGGGAGGGGGGGGGGGGGCGCTGCCGGGAGTGATTTAAATTATTGTCAAGCTGATTTTAAGCATTTGCTGCTTCACCTTGAAGACTGAGAACTTAATGGATTGTCTTCTCTTTTCATTTTATTCTGACGACTGTTTATGCACTCCCTTAATTTTTTCCATCTTTTGGGACTTGTATCAGATCATTAAGATACAGTACATATGTCTGATCTTGTAAGGGTCAGTGCTCTGAAAAAAAAAATGATATTAATGGTTATGTAGAACGTCTTGTTATACAACCCAATAATTTGTCCGCATAACTATTGTTACAGATTAAAGATATCAACAACAGTTGGTGTCGTCCATTTTCTCAGTTTTATCAATTGCCTAGGTGTATGCCCAAATTTCCCGCTCAGTTGAACCGTACAAGGAAAAAAACAATGGTAAGTTGAAAGTAAGGAAAAATAAAACCTAAGAAACAAGATGACTATAACCGGGTAGAAAACATAGTTATTGTTATTTGAGACAAGTACGAAGTTGTAAAGAAGAAATATTCGTGTCTAGAAGTCTTCTTTTGGGCAGTAACTTCTTAATTTTAATAATTCTTTGCTAAGAAGGTTTTTTTATTTTAATATGGGCCTGTAGACCCAATCAACAGGATGCACATAAGTTTTTAATATACTGTACAGGTAATGTAGTCCTAGGTAGGAGTCGTCCCACTAGGAACCAGGGTAATAGGATCACCAAACAAGGCTGGCCGATTGGGACAGCTTAGGCTAATTAGGGCAGAATTAGGGTTAGGATTAACTAATGGTAATGGGGTTTATAGGGTTTTAATATGCAGGTTTTAAGGGTCTTAATGCTCTAGGTTAGGTTAGGTTTGAATAAGTTTCTAAAATTTCAGAAATTTAGGTTTAGGGTTTCGGGTTTCAGGTTTTGGGAATGAAGGGGATGATGGGATTTAGGGTTTTTAGGGGGAATTAGGTCAAGGGGTTCTGGCTGAGTGTCACTGGTATGGAGAGGGTGGTTCGGTTGAAGTTTGGTGTGGTTTGGATGGTAGGTTAGGTCTGGGCAGGTTTTAGAGGCTTTAGGTTTCAATGGGGAAGAGGGGGATTAGGGTTTAGCTGTAGGAATGGGGGCAGAATGGGGGATCGAATGAAGGAGATGGCCTGCAGGAACTGTGGTGTAAAATTGGGACAGATCTGATGGAGAGAAGGGGCTGGACAGGTTAACTAGGGTTTAAGATAATTAAGGTTTAAGGGGGAATCGATTAGGGTTAGGTTGGAAGGTTAGAAGGAGGAGGGGAAATACTAAAACAATAAAATAACTTACTGAATTGCAGGTTCTTCAATGGCAGCTTGGAGAAACTTGATTGAAGAAGAAGAAGGACCTCTCGATCTACAAGATGCAAGGAGTCGTCGGAGTCCACCAGCCCTAACCCTTGATATGACTCACAAGGGGTCTTGATATGACTCACAAGACATGTCTCTAAAGAGAGAATCAGCAGTAGCAGCAAAGGCCAACAGCAGGAGATCAATTTTTTTTAAACATAATAGGTGGGGGAGCCTCTTCCCACGATTCTTATTAAATACGAGGCCAAGGGCTTTATTCCTACATTTATTACAATTCAAATCTCCCACTTAAATCGTGGAGAGGTGGACCAATTTAAAAACAATTTAAAAGCTTAAAAGAAAAGACTCATCTACCCCTAATGACTTAAAAACAACTTAGACTACTTAAAATAAAGAAGATTCCCTAGTAGCCAATAGGATATAAGAACCTCTTAGCCAATAGGATCACTTCACTTAAAATAAAAGAAGATTCCCTAGTAGCCAATAGGATATAAGAACCTTTTAGCCAATAGGATCACTTCACTTAAATTAGACCAATTGAACCAATTGGATGCAAACAATTTAAATCGGTTCAATTAAAAACACAAAATAAAAACTAAGTATAGAAATAAACTAAACTAAACTAAGGCTCCTACTGAAACCCTAGGTTTAGGGTGGCTTCTTCAATTCGAGGAGGCTAGGATCTGCATCAACAGGTCCAACAGAAACAACTATCGATAAGAACTACTACAGCTACATCTCATGTGAAGTCCTTGAAGCTCCTTAGCTTTAACAGCCACCCAATATGCTAGCAGTCATCAGCCGGCGAAAGCTCTTTTGGTTATGTTCGAGCAACATATGCCAAATCATAGTAGGAAGGATCAATTTCCCTTTCGATTTTCCTAAAAATAAAATAAAATAAAAAATGCTATCTTTCCTTCGCTGAACTTTTGACCCAATCGCTTCACAGTAGCTGCACCTGAAAATCTGGTATACGTTAGAAGATCATTTATAACTGGAAAGTATGCAATGGATAGAGAAAGTCAGAAGAGCAACAACAACTCAGCCTTATTCCAACTAGAGGGGGTAGCCTCTATGGATCTTTACCCGCCAATCAGCTCTGTTCGAGGTCATACTTGAATCTTGATACAAGGCCTAATTTATGCATTCCTTTCTTCACTCCCTGAGTCATTTTAGGTCTGCCCCTCTTTTAGCTCGTTCAATCTGAATCAATCACTTCTTCGTACTGGAGCATCTAAAGGCCTCCATTGAACATGGTCATGCCACCGCAAACGACTTTCTCGTAGCTTATCATGTATCGGAGCTACTCCCAAATCAGCTATAATTTAATCATTTCTTACTTTATCCTTCCTAGTTTTGCCATACATCCATCTCAACATCCTCATCTCAACTACATTGAGTTTATGATGCAAGTGCACTTCCTTGGACCAGCCCAAACCTGTTTGGGAATCCTAGATGGAGATGAATTGGGTCCAATGTGGGTCTTTTGGTTCAGTTGAATATTTAGGGTATTTTATCTTCATGGTTTATCTTGTAATTGGAAATTTATTTTATTAGACTAATTGTATCGACTAGGAGATTGAGTTAGTTTCCCTTTTAAGTCAATCTTAGGTTTCCTTGTTGAAATCGATTTCGATTCTTAGAGTCTAGGTAGGATTTTTTTTATTTTCCCCTATAAATACAAGTTGTAACCATCGTTGATAGGAGATTGAAGATAATGGATTGAATTTTGGTTGTAGTCTGTGTGGCGTGTTTGTGCGATCTTTCTTCCCCCCCTTCTTCTATGTGAGCTCTCTCCCTTATATTCTTTTATGTTACTTTTCCTGCACGACTGGTTTGATCTCCATCACTTTCTTCCCTCTCTCTTTCTCTACAATTTAGGGAGAATCATTCTTATTCGAGCAATTCAAACTCTAGAAGTCCTGACCTGGGATTGATCTCTGCTGTGAGTTACAAATCAAATTCACATCTGGATTGTTGTTCTTTCGCAGAATCCAAGTTGCAGCAATTTTATATCATCGTTGACTCCTGTTTTAGAGGACCAGCAGTTGCATTCAAGAAGATAAGAGGCTTGTGATCCTTCAATTGAAGTTTTGTGTCCAGATGAGATCCCTTGAAGGATTTCTAATCTTCACTGGGTCTTAGTTTCCGCCACTGATTCTGTTCCTGGAGGTTGAAGATAACCCCAAACCTGTCTTTTAATTCTCTTTTCTACCTGGTTTCCCATATTACCCTCCCTTTGTTCCATTATTACCTATTTGCCATATTTTGCTTTCCATTCCAAAGTTACCGTTCTTCATTCTTGCTACTTTCCCCTTATTTGTTCCATTATCTTTTTATCTAAACTTCCACTGATTACAATACTGCCATTGCTTAGTTTTAGTTGGGTTTATCTGTTTGGGTGGACCCATAGCGAACTCAATAGGGTATTTTGTGACCCAGGTTGTGCATCGGTTTATTTATATCATGCTTCTTAATTGCCCAACATTCATGATTCCACAATATACGTAATAGCTGGATCGTATGATCGTCCTATAAAAATTTCCTTTGAAGTTTTAATGGAATACGTCGATTATGCACTCCGGACACACTTCTTCACTTTATCCATCCTATTTTATTTCTCTGTGAAACATCATCCTCTATATCACTTTCTTTATTTATGGATTAAGCCCAAATACTTAAAATGATCACTTTGCGAAATCTCCCTCATCAATTTTAACCACCTCATCATCCATCCTAGTGTAACTAATGCTACACACCATATATTCCGTTCTCGTTCTACTTATCTTAAAACCTTTCGATTCCAAGATTGATCTCCATTATTCCAATTTGTTGTTAATACCTGTTTTTGTCTCATCCACCAAAACAACATCATAAGCAAAAAGTATACACTAAGGAACTTGATCTTGAATGTTTCTGGTTAAATCATCTATAATAAGCACAAACAAATAAGGCCTAAAGCTGATCCGTGATGTAACCCCATTGTAATTGGGAATTCACTACCTTGATCCCCATAGTTTTTACACTAGTCACCACACTACTATACACATCTTTAACTATGTCCACCTATTTACTTGAAACACTCTAGATTAACTCTCTAGAAACTTTTTCATAAGCTTTTTCTAGGTCAATAAAGACCATATAAAGATCCTTTTTGCAATCTCTAAATCTTTCTGTGAGTCTCTTAAGTAAATAAATAGCTTTTGTGGTGAATCTTCCTTGTATAAAATCAAATTGATTCTCCGTAGTAGTAGTTTCTTGTCTCGAGTGAGTTTCAATAACTCTTTCTAATTTCATAGTATGACTCATTACTTTTATGCCTCTATAGTTATTATAGCTTTGAATAGCACCTTTATGTTTATGGGAAAAAGAATGCTGCTTGGTCACGTGGCCCCTGCACCCAGACACAGAAGCATGCGAAATCATCGTTGCACCCCTCCTGAAATAAAAATTCCCATCCATGTTGATGCCCCTGTGCGCGTTCTCATTGGCTCTCGCACTGGTGTAGGGACCACACGACTAGCCAACGATCTCTTTCCCTATTTTATATTTTGGAACCACAATGCTTCTCCTTCATTCATATGACATTTCTTGGTGTTCATAATTTTATTAAACAGCTTGGTTGGCCAAGATAAACCACAGATTCCTAAAATCCTTATCTCTTCCACACTTTTATTTGGACTGCATTTGGACTTGTTGCGTTGCCTACTTTCATCTTCATTAAAGGTTCTTTTACCTTAACACCCTAATTTTTTGTATATATCTATAACATTTGGTGTCTTGATGGGGTGATACTGCCTTCCAAGACACTAGTACTCGAAATTTCTTCGTTAGTATGGTGTAGAAATAATCTTTTCATGTATCCTTAATGTCCTCATTACTTGATTGTTACTTTACCATCTTCACTTTTAAATTCATCTAACATGGTCGAAATATCTACTCCTTTCCCTTATTTTAGCTATCTTATAGATAGCTTTTCCCCCTTCCTTTGTGGTCAGATTGTTATAAGATCATATTTCTTTGCCTTGTTTTTCCCACAATCTTCTTAACTTCATTTCTGGCAAATTTATACCTTTTAAGATCCCCTGACATGTCATAAAACTTGCTTTCTTAGCCTTAATGGCTGCTTGAACTTCGTCATCCCACAACCAAGTCTCCCTAGAGGAATGATGTTTTCCTTTCGATTCACCTTTGACGTCTTTAGTAACCTTCTTAATGCAAGTAGGCATCTTGTTCCACATCGTAATAGTGTCTTCATCAAAGTCCGAACTTCCTTGTTTGATTAATTTATTAGTAAATGACTTCAAGATATCTTCTTTTAAGCTCCACCACCTTCTCCTAGGACAAAGAAACTCACCTTTCCTATGATTGAGCGTAATGAGACACATATCTATGACAACTAATCTATGCTGTGTGGTTAGGCACTTTTCCTTCTCAAAAAGGGGCTAGGCCCCGAAAGAGTACTTTTACTATGGTCTTTCATTGTCTTTTCTTTCCCCAATATAACCTTACAATATTTATATAACAACCTATTGGACCTTCTAGTTAGAAAAAAATCTATTTGGTTACTATGATGCCCATTTTTGAAGGTAACTAAGTGTTCCTCTCTTTAACTAAATATTTATATAACAACCTATTAAACCTTCTACTCCTTTCTTGGAGTAGACGATTTCCTTGAGTTCAGTTAGTTGCCATATAGAATCTTCAACAGACTTCCTAGATGAGGTTGCGCAATTGAAGAACTATTACCATGATAAAATGATCTGCTTGTGGGGAAGAAGAGATGTAGGCCTCGGTCGTTTGGGCTTATATACCCAACCTGTGGCCTGTTGAGTGAACTGTCATATTTTGCTTCTGCCAGCTGCACGTAACATAACTGGATTTTACTCATTCCTGCCTTTTGTGTGATAAAGTCTGTGCGTAATCTAGTTAAATGAACCGTGTTGGTTTTTCATACTCAAATACTCAACTTGAGTATCTTAGCTCCTTTGTACCAAAACTAATCTTGATGCTGTCTCATGATCTTATTCAAGTTCTGTGTTTAATTATGAATTAATTGCAGGAACCGATGATGATTTGCCTCCATCACATCAGAACAGGGTTCATAGAGGGGGTCGTGTTGCGGGGAATGGGAGGTCTACTGTTGTTGGTTCTGTCCCTTACCCTAGAATTCATAGTGACATGGAGACACAGATCCACCAACTTGAGCAAGAAGCATACAGTTCGGTCCTACGGGCTTTTAAAGCTCAGTCTGATGCCATTACTTGGGTGTGTATTTTCTCTTAGTTTCCAATGCCATCAAAATCTATTTTTTTATGCTCTCTGCTGGTCAGGTTTAAATGATAACATTATGAAATGTATTTTCTCCAGGAGAAGGAAAGTTTAATAACAGAACTTAGAAAAGAGCTGAGGGTATCAGATGAGGAACACAGAGAGCTTTTAGGCAGGGTAAATGCAGATGATATCATCAGGAGGATAAGGTCTGATAATATAATGAAACAAGCTTTGTTATATTTATCTGAGACCTGATTTATCAGCTTTCCGACAAGTTTTGGCCAATTCCTCTTTTAATTGGAAGCTGTGTTGCATTATGCCTTTAGGGAGTGGAGAAAATCAGGTGGACACCAAACTGGCTTGCTCAGTAATGCTCAACCTGTTCATGATTCGATACCCAGTCCGTCTGTGTCAGCATCTCGCAAGAAACAAAAGACATCACAGTCTGTACCTTCTCTATCATTGGGTGCGCCATCCCCATCTTTGCATCCTCAGACAGTAGCTGGGTCGATGCAGCCATCATCATCTGCTGCAAAACGAGGAGCTGCGGTAGGAGCTAGGGGCAAGAAGCCTAAATCAGTAAGTTAAATATTTTCATATATTTTTTACACAAAAGCTGTTAATTGATTTGCATTTGTATCTTTGTTTTGTTTTTGTTTCTTTTAACAGGGTCAGACAATGCCTGGTGTATCGTCAATGAAGTCCATGCAGTACCCCTCTACAGGCCCAACTGGGAGGGGCCAAGTTCCTAATCGTGTTTCCTCTGGTGCCCTGGTTACAAATGAACCAGCTGAAGCAGCAGCATTTGATCCATTGATTGGGCGGAGAGTGAAGACAAGATGGCCTGAAGATAACAACTTCTATGAAGCTGTCATAACCGATTACAACCCTGTTGAAGTATGTTTGGCTGTTGAATATAGATGGCCTCATTCTTTGGCAGTTCCTATAACTGGCCTTATTATTTCTTAATTATTTTCAGGGACGGCATGCTCTAGTCTATGATATAAATACACCAGATGAGACGTGGGAATGGGTTAACCTCAAAGAGGTACTTTGCGGCCACAGACTGAAGTTTCTTTTCCTTGTTTCATAGTTATACATCTGTGTTGAAACTGTTATTAAGTATGCACTAGTCTTTAAAAATCAGTATTGTAAACAAAAGAAAGTATTTTGACTTTATATGAAAAAGTGCTTTTATTTTGTGTATACAGAAAGCATGAATTCATGCACCTGCTTCACCTGTCTTTTTACATATGTGAATACCCCTCATGTATATTCTGCTGCTGCCTGTATGCGAACATGGTTTATTCCTGGTTTGTATGTGTATGGATAGATCATGGATGCTATGTCTTTATTCGTTTTCTTTCTCTCTTAGTTATGGTTTTTACTGCATTAGTGAAATCTAGGTGAATGCGAACATGGTTTATTCCTGGTCTGTATGTGGATGGATAGATCATGGGTTCTATGCCTGTATTCTTTTTATTTCTCTCTTAGTAATGGTTTTTACTGCATTAGTGAAATATAGGTGAATGAGAATGCATCAAGCGTTTCTTTGGTTAATTCTTCATGATTCTCTTACTGGGAACTATGAGGACAAATGAAGGAAATGGCTTGGAAGAGAAGAATATAAAGACCCATCCAATTTAAATAAGTAGAAGCAATTTAAGAAGGGGGGAAAACTATGTAAGAAGAATTGGCAATTCGGTACTGCATTTTATGCAGTTTGAGTTTGGGTGTCAATTGTCATTAACTTGACGTTAGGCATTGTAAATTTTTCATTAGATCTGTAATTGGATGATCCTCTCCTCCTAATTGTTAAAATTCAATGTTCCAGAGTAGTGATATTTTTTGTTTCGCTTCTCTTCTTCTGTTGAGAGTTGGGAGAAATCTGACTTGTGTCATTTAGACACTAGCCACCTTTATTTATAATAAAATGATTGAAGGTACAAGTACATTAATGTCCCTAGGGCAACAAAATAGAAACCCTAATGACATAAATATCATTATACCCATATTACAACACTCCCCCTCAAGTTGATGCATGAATATCATAGATGTCCAACTTGCATAAAATAGGATGAAAAACCTTACTAATAAGAACTTTAGTGAAAACATCTGCTAACTGATCACCAGTCTTCACAAAAGGTATACAAATAAGTCCTCACTCCAATTTCTCTTTGATGAAATGCCTGTCAATCTCTACATGTTTCCTCTGATCATGTTGAACTGGATTATGGGCAATGCTGATGGTAGATTTATTGTCACAATACAACATCATCAGCATTGGAACACAAACACCCAAATCTTGAAGAAGACACTGAAGCCAAAGTAACTCACAAATCCCATGTGCCATGGTCCTGAATTCAGCTTCAGCACTTGGTCTTGCAACTACTGCCTGTTTCTTGCTCAGCCATGTAACAAGGTTGCCACCAACAAAAGTATAGTACTCTGATGTGGAGTGCCGATCAGCGTTAGTGAATGCCTCCTCACACATATGACTATGAGACGAAAATAAGATACCTTTCCTGGAGCTGATTTCAAGTATTGTAAAATACGATATACTACCTCCATATGAGAGGAATAGGGATCGTGCATATACTGACTAACCAAACTAACTGCATATGCAATGTCTGGGTGAGTATGGGAGAGTAAATGAGATGACCAACCAAGCTCTGATAACTGCCTCTCTCAACTGGTTCCCCATCCCTGTTCTTGAGCTGAGCATTGGCCTCAAGAGGAGTGTCAAGGAAAAGGGGGGGGGGGAGTTGTACGACCAGCCAGAGGCTTTCCAAACTCAACTTTTCAATTCATTCTCAAATCTGTGTACTAATTGCACAATTACATGGTATAAAAAAAAAAGAAATCAAAACACTCCTATTCTAACTCTAAAACTGGAATCTAATGGAACTCTACTACTAGCTAGCCTATTCAAAGCAAAACAAAGGTCTAAAGGATAAATCCAAATAAATAAATGGACTACTAATAGCCTACTAGACCCAAGACTCAAACTGGACCTGGTTCATCTCCGTCTTGATACCCAAACGGGTTTGGGTCGATCAAGGTAGTGCACATTCATCAAATCCTCCAAGCAATATATCAGAACTATGGATGATTGAAGGAAAACTATATTTTGGAATGATAGTTCTGCTTGTTGTTCCTCTATCTGACGCCTTCCAATCCATGCCTTTTCTGCCTATGTTTACCTGGGTACGACAGCAGGTACAACTTGGGACATCAAAACATTCCTTTTATTGCATTCTCATTGGTTTACATGAATTGTCAGACGTGGGTAGTGCTCATAATTTGAAGTGTCGTGGTAACATAGATTATAGAAGTAACATAGATTATTTCTGATAACGAAATAAAGTTGCCAAAATGCATTCCATGGAAGTTGTGGTAATAGTGATGCATTAGCACTCGACTGGTTGGACAAACTCGTAGGAGATGGGCTAGTTAGTTTTGAATCTATTTTAGTTTTAGAGTTGGAATAGGAGTCTTTGTTTTTTCTCTTTAAATACTTGCATGTACCCAACGATAAAACGGAATTGAAATAGAAAGTTGATTGGGTTTACGGAATGTGAGTGAGGCGTGATTGTGATTCCTCTTCTCCCCTACAATTCTGAGTTTCCATCTTTGATATCTCCCGTTCTCTTACTTGCCCTATACCAATTTGGTCTTAGAGCCAAAACTCATCCACCTTCCTCCCCATCTCTCTCTCTCTCTCTCTCTCTCTCTCTCTCTTCCTTCCACTAAGGTCGACCTCTCCCTCCTCTCTCTCTCTCTCTCTCTCTCCATGTTTCTCCTCTCTCCTTGCTGTTTGTTATTCCCTCTCTCTCTCTCTCTCTCTCTCTCTCGCTCTCGCTCATTTCTCTTCTTACATCCGATAAACCTTCTCGTGACCTATATCTAAGGCCTAAGGGAATGAATCACATTGTTTTGGGAACTCAAGCCTTAGATTCCCATCCCAAAACCCTACCTTGCTAGGAGGTTATTTGAGTTCCTAATAGGTTTTGCCAGTGGAAAAAAAAAATCTCAACTCTGTTGAAAGTAGGGTAGTTGAATTGGTCGTACTTGGTTGCGTTTCAAATCCTAAGCCCCAAGTTGATTGGCCTTTCCCATTGGAGCCAAACCCCAACGTTGGTTTTATCATTTTTCAACGGTTGAAGACAGTTCTGTTTCTTCCCCCTCCCACACATATTGATGCAGGGCCATCGGCAGTCCCTACCAGGCCCAAGCCAGAACCAGTCAAGTACCCACGAGGTACCAGCTTAGGTCCAGTCCCAGGCCTGTCCCTGCCCAAGCATACAGCCCAGTCCAAGCTCAAGGCCCACCCCAAGTTCAAACTTGGTCCAGCCATGGACTAAATTTATTTCTATCTTGCACAGTCCAATCGTGGACTCCTTGGAGCTGTCAAGCTGGCCCCACAAAGCTAGCTTTATTTTTGTGCCTTTTCATGTTTCTAGGCAGGTTTATTGTTTTCTTTTATTTTGGTTTTGTTTGTAGTTCCAAGGACTTGGAACAATTTTCTATTTTTCTTGGGTGTAGTTTCTATGTAGTGGGGTTTAGTTTCTAGGTGTTTGAATCCCACTCAGCTTTGGAATTCCAACAGTCCATTTAATGTCAAGTGCATGTGTCCAAGAGGTAGTTTCACCTCTTTAGAAAAAGGCATACCCAGTGCACGAGGCTCCCGCCACTGCAGGGTCTGTGTAGTTTCACCTCTTCCTCCCCTATAAATACTAAAATGGTGGATGCTGTTCAGGCATTCCAAAATTTTCAGAAAAACTAAGATCTCCTATCTTGAGAGAATGCTTGTGAGTTTATCAAGTGGCCTAGGTGGGACTCATAAGGTGAGACGCTAGTGGGACTGTAGTTGTCTAAGCTATCTTCTTATCTTTTCTAGATTAACATCTTCAGTCAATCAACATCTCCAACTGCCGTAACAATCAAGTAAGTCAGCAAACATTTCAATCATCTTGCTGCACAACCTTTCTCTTCCCCTTCTCTTCACTTGCAGCCTTTCATTCTCTAAAACCCCCCCTCAAACGTGGCCTTTCCCTACCCTCCATTAAACCAGATTTCGATCTTGGCAGCAGCCATTTTGGTCTGCACCATATATCCCCTTTTACCCCTATTCCCCATATTGCTCCCTTTTATTCTTTATTCCCTTTAAGTCTTATTTCATTTTTATTTCTACAATACTCCCTTTCTATATACCCTATTCTCACCCACGACAGTGCATTAAAAGGTTTAATTCCATTTATGATTCTCCACCCTCTACTCTTTAATTGCATATAAGATTCCTTTTAATTATTGTTGTACCAATGCCGTCTCTGAAGATGCCGTTCGCAAGCTCGGTTTGAAGACAGCTGCATCCTAACCCCTACAAAGTTGTGTGTGAACAATACTAATCTCGAGATCAACGATCAATGTTTGTTCACGTCCTCTGTTGGTGGGTTGATTGACATCGTACAATGTGATGTCTTACCCTTAAAGGTTTGTCACATCCTCTTAGGGTGATCCTTCTTGTTTGATAAGAAGGCACAACATTATGGTTATGAGAACACTTGTTCCTTCAAACACGGTGGACTTGAGATGAAGTTCCTTCAAGCTAAGGACCTTCCGACGATCAAGCTTCAGCGGACAGTAGGATCTTTTCTCCTGCAACGTATCAACTCAGATGGTCTCCTTGGTCCTTATCCAAATTTGATGGAGTTGAGTTCTTGATGCAGATCCAATCATCCACCAGCTGAAGATGCCCCCCTAATCATAGGGCCTAGTGTTGGAGCCTTAGTCTAGTTTCATCCTTAATTATTTTAGCCTTAGTTTATTTTCTTCATTCTCTACTTAGTTTTTTTTTGTTTTTAGTTTAAATGTAACTTAAATTGAACCAGTTCAGTTTTGGTTCAATTTAAGTGATTAATTCTTATTGGTTGTTAGTGTTTATTTCTTATTGGTAGATTAGGAATCTTTTGTTTTAAGTGTTTTAATCTCATCCCTCCATGATTTTTAGAGGGAGAGCTTTAGATTTGTAATAGGATTGGGCCTTAGGCCATATTATTTATTAATGAAAACGTGGGAGGCTCCCCCACAACTTAGACTTTGAAAATTTCATTTGTTGTTGCTGCTGCTATTTAGCTCTTTGAGAGTGTTCCTTGTGGGTAACATCAAGGAGACCTTGTGAGTCATATCAAGGTGGAAGGGATTGGTGGACTCCGATCGACTCCTTGCATCTTGTAGATCGGGAGGTCATTCTTCAAAGTGTCTTCTTCAAGCTGCCAAATAAGATCTGCTCAATCCAGCAAGTTGATTTATAGTTTCAGTCATCCCCTTCTTCTCCTAACCTTCTACAGCCAACCCTAACACCCCCTTTTATTTTCTTTGAGTTCCATAAACCCTAATTCATCTAAAATCTGTCCAGCACCATTCTCTCATTAGAACACCACCAGAATTGCATCACAGCTCCCTCTCCTCACCCCTTCCACTCGACCTGAACCCTAGGGCCATCCTCTCGTCAAAACCCTAACTCCAACTCTAAATTTGACCTAAAAACCTCAATTCTGCCCCCATCGAACCAGCAGTTCTACAGCTTCTGGTTATCTGGCTCCTAGTGGATCTCCTATCTATCTAGGACTACATTACAATTCCTCAAACCTTACTTGGATCTGAATAAAAACACATTTTTTAGATATGGGAATTGGAAAAATTCATTGAGAAACAAAATCTCATTTGCTTCTCTAAATGCCTTTTAACAGCATGCCCTTATCCCCCAAATGTTTTTCACTCATTTCGCACTTGCTTCTACAATGCATCTCATTTGCTTCTCATGTCTAGAATCCTAAGTTTACGATTCTCAGTACCACTTTCTTCCCACTTAAGTATTTCCTAAGCCCTTCCCACTCAATTGTTTCATGAGGATGGAGGAATTCGGGTTTGCTAAGTTGCATCCTTTTCTATTTGTTCATTACATGCTCCATCAGTTGAGATCATTATTTCCCCTTGCAGTGTGACAGGGCTCATCTCTGGTGGTACAGGAAGGCTGTTCCTTGAGTTTTTATAGGACACATAGTGATGTAATTTAGTTCTCCGTTCTTCATCAACATCTCTGTTAAACTGTGATTGGAGATTTGTAGAGTCTGTCCTTAGTACTGCAACTCTTTGATCCTTCCTGGGAATTGTGAAGTTATGCATTTCAGTAGGTCTTTCAACTGAGCTTTCATATGCTTGCTGACATTGCCAAAGCTATTCCTTTTTAGCTTTAGCTGGTCCTGTTTGTTTTCGATCATGGATTTATTTCTCTGTAGTTCATCTTTTTGATTTGAGGATTAAATTTCTATACGGTCTGTGGCATTGCCGAGTCTTTTTGGTCTGGACCCGGGGCTTGGGTATAGGAAGGGTGGTCCCCAACTGAGCTGCCACATGGCAGTTACACAGCCATTGGAAAGAGAAGTTATGTCCATGGACTTTGTAGAGAACTTGCTCTCTTTTGGTCTGGACCTGGGGCTTGGGTATAGGAAGGGTGGTCGACAACTGAGCTGCCACGTGGCAGTTACACAGCCTTTGGAAAGAGAAGCTATGTCCATTGACTTTGTAGAGAACTTGCTCCCTTTGTTTAATGTATCTTCCAACTCAGAAACTAAATGGTGTTGGCTATACAAGTTCTCTTTCATCTTTTGACTTTTAAATCATATTTGTTATTCAATGTCTCTCTCGTTATGAAAGAAAAGAGGGGCTATTTTAGGATTGTAAACCGTACAGCAATGAACATTGAAACTTTGGATTTAGAGGTCAATTGGTGAAACTATGTGCTTTGAGGAATGAGATGTAAAGATAAATTCTTGATTTTTTCCCCCAGTGCTGCATCAGTAATTGCATTTTGTAGCTTCTAACACGGAATATATTCCTTCTTTCTTGTATTCCGTCAGCTCGACTTGATAAAATCCATTGTCTTCTTAAGAAAATGATTTTGTTGAAATTGTTTATGTGCTGCTTGTGACATTATACAGAAAAATTTGTCAATGGCAGATCTCAGCGGAGGATATTCGATGGGAAGGTGAGGATCCAGGAATCTCTCGTCGAGTGGGCCGTGGTGGACCAGGCCGTGGGGTTAAGAAGTCCATTGGTCGTGGTGGTGCTCTTCCAGGTGCAGGAAGAGGGAGAGGGACTGCAAAGGGTCAGTCCAAGAAAGACTTCCCACCTTCTCAGAATGGAATTGGGAAGAAAGCTTCAGATGATATTGAAATACTCCACACGGATACTCTAATTAAGGAGGTATGCATGAACAACATAAACACTCGTCTACTGGATAGGTGTTGATTGTTTTATTTTCTTTATTTACTTCCTGGTGTTACTGAGCAGGTGGAGAGGGTTTTTAATGCTAGTCATCCTGATCCTCATGAGATGGAGAAGGCTAAAAAACTGCTAAAAGTAAGGATTGCAATGGTTCTCTTGATGCTATACTCATATTGTACACTCCATAGGTTAGTAACGAGCTTCTTGTGTTTTTGATATTGCAGGAGCATGAACAGTCACTTATTGATGCAATCGCAAGACTGGCAGACGCATCGGATGGAGAAAGTGGTAATAACAATATTTAAGACATCCTCTCCTTATGTTGTATATAATTGCATCTTTTGTGTCCGAGAGCTTGGGATGCCATGTTTTGGTCTTGTATAATTTTTACGAACCTGTTCTGCATCAAATTAATTAGTTTCTCAGAGAAAGGAAAGCATTTTGCTGTTTAATTTTCCTCCGGTAGTTCAATGCAAGTCCCCAATAAGAATTTTGAGGGGAAAAAATGGTTGTGATTCCTATATTTGTATAGTATAGCAGGCCGTCATGGACTACCTCAGGCATTGTTGATAGAATTAATATTTGACAAAGAACGAGTAGAATTAATATCAAACTAGGGATTGCTTTTCTTTGTTGCAGAGTGTTATTCTGGGGATTGTTCTTGATATTAATGCTTAATACCTTCTTTTTTTTTAATTGGAAGCTATATACAATATGAAACCGTTAAAATTTAAACCTTTAACTAATGCCGTGTATATCTTGTGCCCTCATTTAACAGATGATGGTGAACACTTTGGGCATGAGCAATCAATGGACAGAGAGCGAGGGTGGAGAAACAGGCCATATGGTGGTAAACAGCACACAACAGATTTTGATGATGAGATGGGCAGGGCAGGCAGAGATGATGGTTCAGATGGTGATAGAATGGCCGGTGAAGGTAGAGTTGCTTCAGATGATCGCCACGACGGGGATGATGGTGAAGATGACGTCTAATTTTTAGTGGAATTGACACCTTGGGTCTCTACATCCACTGTATAATGCCAAAGTTAATGTTTTTTTTATATCCAACCCATGCGGAAAAACCTCTCCAGTCAGTAGCAAAAAATGTGATGGGTTGAGATCTCATTTATCCAGTGGAAAGTCAGTCACCAGCAAAGCTGGGATGCCATGTAAAATTATTTGAGCAGCGAATAACCTGCGACTCTGTAGCCTTTTTGGTGTTGCAGGTTGTACTTATTTGGCTGGCTTAGCTGTCACTTACCCCCTTTAATATTTATTTTTCTGTACGTTGATATGGTGGTCTAATGATAACATGTTTGCAACCGAGTGTATCCACTTCTAAATGCTTAACTCCATGGTAACCAACTATAAAATTCCTGCAAATCAAAGAAATGGGAGAATTAGGTTCAGGGAAAGCAACTTCCTGTACTGACTGTAGACAACAACAGTCCATGGGCACAGATGAATCTCATTTTCTAAACCTAACCCAGAAATCGTCTACACACTAAATCCTATATTCTGTAACCATCTGCTACGATGTGTGTTCTGCAACTGCCAACTGGTATCACAAGGATGTAATGAACTGAAGAATCAGATCCACCATCTGAGAATCGTAACTGGGGCCTTCCATCTGAAAGTGTCCTACTCCTTCAAGTAGATGGGTTTCAACTCGTCCAGCTGCAGATTTCAGCTTATTCTCTAGCTGTTTGACACTTGTAAACCCATCGCTGGTTCCCATAACAAAGAGTTTTGGTTTTGGGGACTGTAAAATGGTTTTGTAGTGTCTCCCGAAGAGGATTGAAGAAAGCATACCAAAGGGGTAACCCAGACTCACATAGCCCACGACTTCTTGTACTTGATCAACTGCAGATCCCGAAATTGGAGCACCTGTGCCAGAAAAAAAAAAAAAAATGATATCTCAAGGTCATAATAATAATAATCCACCTCTTTCAATAAATAGAGAACCAATCAAGAAAAAATATTCATTGACGAGTGCAAAAAGAAACACTAGGGAATTTTGAAGTTTAAGCAAACCAATGCCCTAAATAGTGTATGCTCCATGCTGGGAACATTTAAACATATCTATCTCAAACGTTTGGCGAGATTGGGGAATTCCAAACATCACAAGGAAACTCCTGGTACAGGTCATTCGTAGCAATGGTACCACTAAATATTCAATATACAAGTAGCATGCATAGAAAACTATCAAGTACTTTTGTATGTCATCTATGTGTCATATTTTAAGATGATTTTGCTGACCTAGTTTCTACACTGAATCATTTCAAAATCAAGGATAAATTATAGAATTTATTAATCTTACATAAATCCCATGCCAATATGAGTTCTGAAAAACAGAGAATTTCAAGACAAAACTGTCATAAAGCACTCCTCTCTCTTGAAGAGAATGAAAACAGAGAATTTCAAGACAAAAAGCAAAGTAAACTTCTCACAGACGCCTCAGGTCCTCATAACAGTAATTTTCACCCTAGGTTCTCTGGATGACCATCAGTTTTCTAGCTCTTCTCTTGCAGAGCCCAAAACAACTTCCAGTCCAAGATAAACAAAACAGCATTATATTGCATGCATGTTGTTACCTAGAGAGAGATAATGACAGTGATGGCTGACACGCGAGAGAGAGAGAGAGAGAGAGAGAGAGAGAGAGAGAGAATGCATATTTGCTGGAAATGGTGAATAAAATGGAAATAATTTATAGGGAAAAAGAACGCTAACCGGCGCTGTGTGGGCGTGTACCTGCGCCCAGACACAGCCCGCACGAAAAGACTGCCACACCCCCCTGGAAAGGTGGAAAGGTCCAGGGGTGCAGCGGTCTTTTCGCACCGGGCTATGTCTGGGTGCAGGTACACGTCCACACACAGCACCGGTATGTTAAAACCCCCAAATCAAATCCTGAATTTACATCTAGTGTTTACAGTGAATCTGCTCCTTCTACATATCATGGCTTACTTCAAGATATGAAAAAGTGATATATGTTCCTCCTCTCATTTAAGCTTCCAAATGATCCTATCAAGTATCATCCCTATTCCTATCTATTGAAAAGTGACTATCAAAAGAATTACTAATAAGAAGCCTTATTATCGGCAACAATCTTAGCATAAGTTGCTGCATGTCCCACTCGTATTGATATTCGAGCCACATCCTTGGCCTTTTGTCATCAGCCAAGGTCAACATCTTTCTCCATATAAATTAAAAAAAAAAATCCACCATAAAACTGCATTTTTTAGAACTAATAATATCTTAACAAGAACAAACCTGATATATATTAATCTTTCCTGGATTTCACAATTTATTACAAGTTACAAAACTTCCCCCACAGTTTCGTCACATTAAGTCCAGTAGGGTTCTAGAAACAGAGTTTCAGAACAGTAATCTTATAATAGCAGTACTAATGGTCTGAGCTGACAAATGAATAATAATATATCACTGTAACAGCGCTAGCATAAACCAAAACTGGAAAATCATCTATAATCTTGAAGAATTCAGAAAATGCTAATGAGAGAAGGATTCCTGGAAATCAGTAAAATAAAATTTTGAAAACAGAATTCAGTAGAATTTAAGGTACGATTACTGTTCCTCAAAACAGAACTGAAATCTCAGGTCCAGAACTCAAGAATCAGAAAATTCCTATTAAATGTAGGAAAACTCTGAAACCAGTTAAGGACTTGAATTTTAATGATCAAAACAATAACTGAAACTAAGATCTGATTTAAAGAAAGTACTGACCAGGAACTTAAAGAGAGCAATAATTCAGACAGCACTTAAGAGAATGATTGTCTAACAGAATGTCTGAGTAAAAATTTCAGACAGCACTTAAGAGATATCTCTGATCTCTCCCGATTATCGACCCCTTCTTCGGCCATGGCACCATCTGCCCCTTCTGTGCGATAGGAGGCAGCAGTGGTGGCTGGTGCTGCTGGCGGAAGAAGAAGGGGAAGAAACACAGACATGATGAAGAGGAGAAAAAAAGGGGTTTTGGGGGAAAAAGATGAAAGAGGGGTTATGGAATGGAAAGGGTAAAATAGGAATTAAATTATATTAAGGGTAATTTTGGATTTTAGAAAAATTGGACATGCCCACGTCATCACTTAATGGCATTTTTTAACGGTTAGGGTACGGTTGATAGAATCTTTAAAAAGTAGGGGAGGGCATTATCATTTTTCAAAACTTAGGTATTAGATTGATATTAAGGAAACTTAGAGGGGAGGGGGATGATATTTTCCCTATTCTTTATTTTGAATTTTTATTAAAGTGCTTTAGTTGGGCTGGATTAGGACTCTATAAGTCCAGCCTTGTTATAAGCTGTTTTCTTTTATTTTAGTGTTTAGTAGCAATAGACTATCTCCAGGGTAGGATATTGGCTGGAGGAGCTTCAGGCCTACCTTGATTCCTGTTTTAATTTTTTTATTTAAGCATATTAAGGACTATGCCTTGCTCACAATTTTGAATAATGAAAGATTGGCTTTTGCCTCCATTGTTCTAATAATCAGAGTAACTTGCTGTGAGATGCAGTGAGATCCTTGGTGAGATGCTAAGGTAGGCTGGTGGGATTCCAGTTTCAGTTATTGTTTTGAAATATTCTCACCAAAATAAACAAACTTCTGTGTTTATCTGCATCACTCTTGCTCTTAATCAAGACTCCAAAGCCATTTATATGCTTCAAGTTTCTTAGACAAGCTCTCCATTTTTATTTGGCCTCATATATTTTTTCCCATTTAACATTGTCCAATCTTCTCTTCTAACCTCGGTCTCCCAAAACACTTTGTTCTTTTTAATTTCTCTTCCTAACCACCAAGTTTAGCATTCACATCAATGACGCAGTACAATAGGAGATAAGTCAGTGCACTTTTGATCAATGTTATTTGACACATTTATTAAAAAACAGCTGAAGACAACAACAAGAAGAGCCAGCCTATGGCCAAGAAATAACAGAAGGGAATTACATTGCAGGGTACTGACCTTTGCACAAAGAATGTCTCTCAACATCCCTCCTGGCAAGCTCATCAGCCGTTGAGTTTGCTGACCTAATTTTCGAGTGAAAGAAAACTCCCTTTGAACTGTTATTATCCTGTCTATTCTAAGGCCCTCTCTGATCAGTGTAATTTTTCCTCCACATCCTCTTCTAACTTCCAACTTAACTTACATTTGCTACATGATAACATTCCAAATAGGCAAATACTAAAGAACCTCGACAGAGAAGCCATATGCCAATAATTGTGTTTTGAACTTACCCAACATCATCTGAATTTCCACAGAACTTCTTTTTGTTCATGATATTAAGTTAGTAAAGATGTATTCCCCTAATCCCCTTAAATAACGGGGTGGAGATATCTTAGGCCAGGTTTTCATAAGGTGAATTTGTATAGAACTGCAATAATTTCTTCTTTGTCCATTCTAATATTCTTTCAATTTAAATTTCCATCATATGCTATTCCCCGTACTCAAAAAGGTTTTGCTGCATTCAGAATCTCAGATCTTACTCTGTATGTGTGTTTTAGAATACACCGGGATTCAGATATAGGATAATTTGGTTAATAGCATGTAGCATCATCCAAAGGTCCAGATCACTCTAGACCATGGACCATAATCACTAGAGAAATTGATAGTTTTATCTGAAAAAGATACCTGTTACGGTAATAGGCAGATTAGATAATCTACATAGGCAGAAAAGAAGAAAACACGTTCTCTCTTCTTTTTATTCTTTTGCGTTCCCAGGCTACTCAAAAAAAGTACGCTCTAAACAACAAAATAGAGATCGAATCCATTCTACTTGCATAAAATACACATTTCACCACAAATAATGAGGCCCTCGCCATGTTACTACACAGAAGTGCATACTGAGGGATTGTATTACAAAAGAAAACAACATAAAGCTGGACCAAGCCGACCAACAACAAATCCCAGCAGTTTGAAAAAAATGAATAAGGAATTTCATGGAAAGAGAAAACAGAGCTCTCTGAGAGCTGAATGAGGTCAGTAACCAACTAAAAATAACGAAAAAATTATTCAATACTAATTTAAAAGAAAACTTTGGATCTTAGAATTAGAACCATATATTGCTGCTGGAAACATAACTTGGAGTTGCGACATAAAATTTACAAGTTGCTTCAACTTCAACAATTCTGTTATTAAACAATTTCTGTCAAAATTGTTTTTAACATAACTCCTATTCTTTTTCCCTTCAAAGAAAATGGATATCGTCTCACCCACAAGATCAACCAACTACCACATACTACACTGTCACCCACATGCTCAATGATTCCGTTGCCTTATTGGTGAAGTATGAGACGAACTGGGCGAATGCCTTAACATTGTTAAGCTTAATTAACTATTGATCATCATGGTCTCGTAGCCAAAGGGGAAGGATGTTATGGAACCTACTCTTAGCCAGACTTTGTTAGTTAACTTGGAAGAAAGCACTGGAGTTTTTATCAACATATGGAGAGAAGTAAATTGGATAAAAAAGATTGTTAATATCACTCAGTGCTGTAACAATTCAATGGTGAGATATTTCTGTCTTCAACAGGCATTGGGAAGAAAAGAAATTGATGATGCCATTTTTTTTATGTATTCTTGGAACTGATCCCTCTCTCTATGACCAGTCTTGGTAATGTGTTATTTTTCCAATTTCTTAATAAATCATCTAACTATCATTGAAAGAAAAAGGTTGTCCATATAGTATGATGCCAATCATTTTTGTCTAGACACTTCACCTCCCCACCCCAACCCCTATATGCTTTCTGTCCAATTTTTCCATAAATCCACTAACAAACAGTGAAAGAAAAAAGGTTGCATATAAAGCATGCTGCTGCAAATCAGTTTGTCTAACCACCTTATTGCTCCTGCCTAACATGTTCTCTTTCAAAATTTATGATAAATCCTCTAGCTTTGAAAATAAGTAAAATTTTCTTCTAGAGACAGGTCATAGATCAAGTGATCCTTAACACCAACTGGATAAATTAGCCAAACATGTAAGTACTGTAATGTTTTGTTCACTGTGCTGAGTGTGGTGCTCAAGCAGACTCACGGTCCACAGCCGAGGTCGTTAATCATGGTAAAACAACTAGTCTAAGTATCATGAAGCGATAAATAGCTTAAAATTTGCATCATGGATTGTATACTCTATCTGAAGATTATCTTTTCATAAATTTAAATCTGGGATTTTTTAATTTTATTTTAATGACCCCACCGATAAATGAAAATGTTTATCTAAACCTGTGGAAACTTTCACGAAATAATTTCACTTCTCGATAGGAAAATATACACACTTAGAAGTTGCAAGACTTTTTCCATCACATGTCATGGGCAATCAGCTATATAAAAAAATCTTGTGTCACCTCCTCTACTTTGAACTTCACGAGGGTTCCACTGTTCTTTTACTAAGTAAATTACTATTTGTCAAGGTCTGTCTTCAGAAACCAGAACCTATGCCTCATAGATCCCCATGCTTTGTTTCCAAGATAGAGTAATTAGGAATCTTCTTTTCCTTAAACATTCTATGGACCCCTTACTGAAACTCCAACAAAATATGCAGACAGGTTGCCATCAAAGACCTAATATGTCATGATAACCCACCAGGATAATATGTATGGTTACATGATCCATCAATTTCTTGACTCCAGTTTACTCGAGCAAAACGATTTTGAAGAAATTCAATGCTTTCTAAGTATTAACCTGATTTCAATTCTCTCTGTCCATCTTCAAATCATTGAGGATGTACTAGCCTACTATGAATTTTTTAAAGACCCTTTCTTGTATGCACAGATGTTGGTTCCATGTAGCTACAAACGGTTTACCTAAATAGGGGATTCATGAGCTTAGTAACAGCTCACAAGACATTAGAGCTCCTTCTAAATCTCGAAGAACTTCCAATACTTCAAGCTTTATCATGATGCCTTCAAATGATTAGTATGAAAATGACTTCAGACAACAAATAGATCGGGTATAGATCTCTACAGGACTTGCAATAATAGGTCTAATACCATGTCAACGAAGCAGAAAATAGACGAAATTCATCACACCTAACTATAGTTCATCAGAACAGTAGTTTAAAACATTCAATATATGTCAAGAAAAGGAAAATACCCATTGAATTGTACAGAACTCTTAAACCCCAAACAATAGAATTAAAAAGAGTAACACAAACATTTCCCCGACATGCGAAGCACTCCGGTAATCTCATGGCTACTTTCCAAGAAACTAAACTCATACATTAGAGCACCCAAGATCCATCAATCAAACAAGCAATCTAATTCTAATCACAGAAACAACCCCTCCCCCAATCCCCAGAAAAAAAAATAAATAAAGGAGGTTAAAAAATTATACCTGCAGAAGAACCCACCAACAAAATCCTATCAGTGGACATGTTTTCACAAACCCAATTGCAAATAGCGATAACATCACGGATTTCGGAAGAACCCGTGAGAGAAGCTCTCCCGGTGGATTTACCCGCCCCTCGCATGTCGAAGGTAACAGCTCTGTAACATCTCTCTGCTAACCCAGTTCCGATTCCTCTCAACAACGCTTGACAACCACCCAAGACTGAGTAGGGATGAACGAGAACAATTACCAAATTATCCTCGGACTCTCGTATGGGTTTGAAGATTCGCGTGTGAAGCTTCACGCCGTCGCTGGTTTCAACTGTACAGGATTCCACAGTACAACTCGTCGTCATTATGTCTATGTCTTTGCTTCTGTCCGAAAGAGAGCAGAAACCAAAATTGCTGAGCCAGGGAAGATGCAGATGGAGAGAGATAAATGCTTTCGATGTTTGTTGTTGAAAACAGAAAAGAGAAACCAACCAGTGATAAAAGACAGCAAGACTTTGGGTCCTCCCAGTTGTTGACCCGTTTTAGTTTAGAACCTCTCAAGCCTTCTTTGCTTACAATCTTGGGCTTATGTGATCATCCACCATTCCTCAAACATTCCCTACTTTGTGCTGTGAGGTCCACCACCCGATATTCCAATCATGTTAATCCTGACAGTCGATCAATCCAAACACAAGAGTAAGCTATTGCGAGATCAATATATAGGACCCACAATCCATGGACGGTGTGAGATCTATCCCCACCTATCCCCACCTGAAGACTACCTCCGCTGCTACAACATGTTTATGATCTAAACACACGATAATCCTATGTGGCAATCTGTGCCAGTAAGTCTAAAGGTGTCAATCAGTTCTGTTTCGATTTTTTATGTTGAGTTTCAGTTTGATTTAAGATACATCATGTGGAAATTGATGCAGAAACAAAACGGAATAGGAGTATGCTTTCCACACTAGAACCGTGCCAGTATGATTTGGTTTCAATTTCATTTTTATTTGGTTCGATTCACTGTTTGGTTTTGGGTAAAAATTCTTTAGAAATTCCCATTCACCGATGAGTGGGAGAGGGCAAGAAAAAGTATCGGGAGGATATTTTGGAATATACAAAAAATCCTAGAAAAGGTTTGTGAATCTTAGGATGATGGGTGAACTGTTCTCTATGAGTGGAGGGCTATTGAGAAGATATTTTGAAACATACTAAAACCCTAGTTAGGGTCCCAATCCAAGAAACTTTTTTAAACTTTAAAAAAGAATATAATTTAGCATCCATATTCCATATTGTTTAAAAGAAAAATCTTAGAAGAATCTTATTGTAACCAAGGTTGTTGAAACAAAAAAATCACGACCTTACTAATGGTAACCAAGGTTGGTGGCAACTCGACCACAAGGATAACGGGCAGCAGATACCAATACTAATATAGATTGGAAGTATCCGTTAAAAAATGACTGGTTTTTTAATTTTCTCTAAATATGGAACCTATACGGGCTGGTACAGTCAAACCTGTATTGTCTCGGTATCGATACTAACGATGACCGATATGTCACTGATACCTGATACATATAACATTGCTTGCAACTCCTCTCTATGGTTTGAGGGAAAAATTTTTGTCTGCAATCCATGCTCCTGCTGCCCCCAATCCTAGGCTTAAACTTGGATTACAAATACATTTTAGGTTTTATTATTTTCCATAATACCCTTATGGAATCCAAATCGGCTCCTTCAATTGGGGCAGTAGGAATATAGCTGTAACCCGGGCAGCAGCCAAATTTTATTCAGTGTTTTGAGGTATCAGTCTTCCATTGGCACAAGCAGATCCTGATACTTTGTCGGGCATTAATGGAGAACATTTTACCGACAAATTTGATGTAAAATTAACCAATGTATTTACAGCAAAATGAGTAATTTTTTGTAAAATTTTCCGACCAAAGATTTCATACACGGTTGTGCTCTCTCACATGAATTGGAAAAAGACAAAACCCCCCAACCTCTATTTAAGCCTCAAAACTTCCGCCTTTGTAAATGTACAAAAGTTCAAAACAAACGATGGAAAATCCAAATGCAATACGTTTTGAAGCTTTTCTTTCTTATCAATGGAGGAATTCACTATCAAACCCCATCACCATTTATAATCCAATTCATCATCCGTTGCATTACAAGCCCAGAAACGAAACGTGCAATATGAAAAGCAGGGTCTCTTATTCTCCACCCGAAATTTAAGTTAGGAATGTAAAAGGAGACCATTCTTAATGCCATCCGAGCAACTGCATGTAGGATACCATTACGGATCACTCTATTTCTCTCATACCTACAAAGAATAAAAGTTAGCCGCTCTTCGTTTAGACACATACTATGTTGAGATGTTGAGAATTACGAAGATATAGTCTTATATCGATTATCTGAGACCTTTTGAACGGATGAACCACCAGTTCTAAACCGTTCAAAAATCGATAGACATGTAAAACAATGAAACCAGAATAAAACCCTAAACCTAATATCCAAGTATGTTGGCAGAACATTTTTATGTTCTAGAAGCTTCTAGCTACCTTGGATTCCTTCCAAAAATTAACAAGATGAAGATAAGATTCATTTTCACAACTTTGCTACTACATTGGCAATCACAATTTAAAATCACAGAAACAAAAATACCTTTTGAGTGCGTGAGAGATTTCTTCTGACATTTTAGTACCAGAGTTGCTCTCAACAACCTTCTCAAGTTCAACTATGAGTTGGTAACAGTCCTGCATAATCTTTCGCACACAATTAGACAGAAAGCAACACAAGGGCTGTTGGGATTTTCAGAGTTCTCTTTATAAATTCTGAATAGATTTTGGGTCTAGAACGCATTCTGAAATCTGATTTTTTTTAATTGCATCCAGACTCCAGAATGTGTTCTTGACCCAGAATCTATTCCAAGTGCATAGCAAACACAGTATATTAGGGCTGTGTTTGGTTTGCATTCTTGGAATGCATTCTAACTCGATTTCGCATTCTTGGGTGATAATAAAACTATTTTTATCATCAAGAATGCGAAATCGACTTAGAATGCATACCAAATGCTGCCCAGGAAAAGCTAACATCATATAAATTACCTCAATGGCCATACAACCCCCCTGGCCAAGAGTTGGATACATAGGATGTGCAGCATCACCTAATAGAGTCACAAGTCCTCTGCCCCAGCAACAGATCATATCTCTATCATAGATGTCTCTCTGTAGAATTATATGTTCTGGTGTTTCTGCAATTAACATAGTAACTTCATCACACCAGCTCCCAAACAGTTCAAGAAGTCTCTTCTTCTTCTTCTTCTTCCCTGCAGAAACCAACAACATAAATACTACAATTATGGGATACAAGAATCTGGTTTCAAGAACCTATTTCACAGTTCAGAGGTCTTTCTTACCTCCTAAAGGATCAGTATTCCTTGGAGGTTCTTTATGGAAGCTGAGCCATTGCATCTTGCCACCCCCAACATCCAAAGCAACAAAGAACTGATTCAAGCCCAAGAACACCCGTAATCTTTCAAGCGAAACACCGAAGATAACAAAATAGTTATTAGCATTACTGAAGCACAAATTCCTGGAAAGATGTTTCACCAATTAACAGCATAAACACATACCCAACAGTGTCATTGTATGGTGGCACATAGTCCAGTAATCCACTATAGCATGTATAATTTGAATATTTTGCTTCTTTCCATCCAAATAGTTTTGAACGAACCTAATTATATCCAAATGAAAATTAGAATACAATCCCCAAACTAAGATTTAATTCAGGGAAGCAAGACTAGTTAACTAACTTTAGACCATATTCCATCTGCCCCAACTAATAAATCCCCTTCGAATCGTCGACCATCTTCAAGAACTACAGTGACCTGAAGCCACAGAAAAGTTATAAATCAATTAAGGAAGATTTAAACTCTATTGAATCATACACAGAGACTACATTAGAACCCTTCAAACCTTGTCAGGTTCTTCTATAATGTCGACGACATTAGATCTGTTATACACTATATCTGATCCAACTGCATCCATTAAAATGTCTTGTAAAGTCATCCTACAGATCACTCTAGTAACAGGGAGCCCTCTTGTTAGAGCAGGAGTTAGGAGATCAATTTTTGTAATCCTGAAAATCAAAAAGAGATGACAATGAAAGGCATAATTACTAGAACTATTTTGTTTCTTTTCCAATGGAAAAACTGAATGGTTCTTTAGTATTGCAAGAATGTTTCCTACTCATATAGTTTTTGCCTGGCACCGTGACATGGTGTCTGACTCTGATATCAAATGTTAGGTACTTGATCGATACACCAAAAATTCTACAGTTGATAGGAAAATATTAAATCAAGTTCTTTAATTGGAATCACAATTAACCTTAAAGCAAAACATACCATTCACCTGATCGACCATCAGCCAGGCCATTGATCCTATTACCAGTGATACAACCTGCATCCCTGATTTGCTCTGCAACATCCTTATCAATGGCTTCCAATACTGCCAATGCATTGGTCTGAAGCTGAATTGGGCCACGATGCTGACCTTCCCCTCTCACTGCACTTAGTTCCTTCTCAAACACTTTTACTTCAAATCCTCTGTTCTTTGCTGCCAGAGCTAAGACCAACCCACCAATACCTCCACCTGCTATAAGAATTTGAGGTTTCTTTCTATCATTTTCTTTGTTTAAATTCAGAGAACCCACTTCTTCACTTCGGATAACAGAGCTACCTAAGCTGAACTTGTTTGTTCTTGCTTTAGGAACTCTGATAGAGTTCCAGTATTGGTTGGAAACACAGAAAACTTGCAGAGATGCCATGGTTGTTGGTTGCTGAGGAGAGTTAGACTGTATGGATTTGACTTTTTGTGAAAGAGGAATATGATTCCTATTTATAGGAAAACTAAACTCTATTGGCAGCATATCCAAGCTTACGATAGGATTAAGTGGTCCTTTATTTGTTCCATTTTCAAATTTCTTGGGTTTGGGGGACCAGTGGTGTAACATTATTCATGCTTTAATTTCCTCCTCTTCCTTCTCTATTAAACTTTCTTTTTTTAACCCGAACATTCACTGGGACCCGGGCCAGCCCCAAGTAATTTTATTAGAAGTAGCACAAAAATTGATTACACAGAGAGACATAAGCCGCCTGACCCCAAACCCACAAGAAGAACAATATAATTTTCTCACACAAGACACCTTGGAAAACCCATACACAAGACCAAAAATCAAGAATTACTTTCTAAATACTGGCAAGCCAGCTTTATCCTCACGAATAATGCGTCTTTCTCTATTAAACTTAATAGGAGTCCTTTTGATCTTTTCAAAGGAACTAGGGGTATTAGACAGGGCTGTCCTAGCCTCTATTTATTTATTTCGGCCATGGAGGTGTTGTCGCGTCTTTTATTTGCTTACAGGGAGTTGGATATGTTCAGAGGAATTAAGATTGCTAGATTCGCTCCTGAGATTTCTAATTTGTTATTTGCTAAAATTTGACTATTGATATTATGTAAATCCATGTGATAGAGGACCCTATTTTTTATTTTTATTTTTCTTATATTAGTTATAATTTAACTAGTAAACTAGTGTGGTGGTATTATGGTAATCAATTGCAATTTATTTAGTAAGGGATTTATTAGTTGGGGCAGATGAAGGAATTCGGATCAGCTACCCACATGGGGAAGGGTGGGAATAGATCTGACCCCTCCATGGGGGTATGGTCTAAAGTAGGTTAACTAGGGGTTCAAAATTAATGCCCCACCCTTCATGAAATCAAATACCTCATCCATTTTGATGTTGCTGTGTGCACTCTCATTGGTCCCCACGTTGATGTAAAAACTACATGACCATAAAAATACAACGATTTATTGCCGATAAGTTTAGAGATCTAAGGTATTAAGGCCATCCACAAACATGAAACCAAGAAGCTACATGGACATACATGAGAAGGTCTGTGATTGAATTTGACAATAAATTTAACACAAATCATCACATAAATATTAATAACTAAAATCATCACATCAAATTTCTTTTAAAAAAGTAAAACTAATGTTGTGTTTGGTATGCATTTTTAGAATAGATTTTGGGTTTTGAACACATTATGAAAGTAGAAAATTAAAAAATATTAACTAGTAGAACATGTTTTAGATAGAGGTCGCTTATTCAAGCACCCCCATTGAACATTAGGCATCCTTGTTCCCTTGGCCCCTTCTCCTCTTGGAGTTCGGTACAGGTCATAGCTTCATAAAGTCTTAAATGACTGGTTTGATCTTATTGCGTGTTACTTTCTCCTTGTTGAAAAGGGGAAATCTAGATTGAAAAACAAATTACACGCGTCATGTCCTCATAGATTATAATTTGTGGGCGCACGTTCTTTGTTTGGGAGCACATTTGGACGCATGCTTTGCTCAAACACATGGGGCGGGATATGGGAAAGGTTTGGGTCATTCAGGAAGTGGGCCGATCATTTCACCGCCAAACTTTATTCCGTAATTTATATATGAGCAAGTGGTATAGAGGAGTGAATTAATGAAGTGCGGTAAAATGATATCCTACATTGAAGGACAACAAGATCATTTCACGTGAGGAGGATAAAGACACCGAAATGCTAGTGTACCATACCTAGTGGTTCAGAGAATCTTTTTCATTTATAATAGGGAAGTAGTTTTCTGTCCAGAAGTGTGGCCTATGCCAGTAGTCCCATGTTTCTATCTCTCTCCTCCTCAAAACAAGGGGTAGAAGTATCTTTTCATATGGGGAAGAGAGAGATAGAATCATGTGAGTGCTAGTGTAGGCCACACTCACGGACATACATCTATTTTCCTTTATAATATTATAAAGAGTAAGGAGATGGAGGAAGCAGGGTGCTCTACATCCTCTCACATACATTTGTTTTTGTAATCATTGTTTCTCTTACCTTAAGTTTGGCTAAGTGTACACCTTAGGCTTAGAGAGCATTTTCCCTAAAGAGTATCAAGCAATAAGTAGACAATGAAAGATCAAAATGGCCTGGTGATAACCATTGTGCCGAGGTTAGACATTTTCTTAGACGTGCCTCCAGCCGAATTTTTATCCTCTCAATTTGCTTGCCCGTACTTGATGTCAAGTACATCTAATAGAGGGAGGTGGATCCCACATGGATCCCACCTCGGGCAGGGGGTAGGATAGTCATTTCTACCCCCTCTGTTAGATGTACTTGACGTCAAGCACGGGCAGGCAAATTGAGAGGATAAAGATCCACCCACCAATGAGTTCATAGACCGAGTGGCCTACACTAAAATACTTGATCTCAATGATCTACCTCTACAATCCGTTCTTCCTAAGTAACATCAACAAGAGACCTAGTCTTAGTGTGACTTTAGAGCAATGGATTTTCTTTAGTAACGATTATACTTTTTATATGTTGCTTGGATTTGTTGTTTGGGATGAGATATGCATATTAATATGTATTCATAGATGTTGTATTTTCTTTTAACTTTCGATGCAAGCATTCAAACAATAATTGCTCGATTTATGTATGTATCAATATTGCCGTTTTATGGTCCTTTACTCCTTTACTTGAAAAATCTAAACATTAAATGTTAATTTTTATGCTTTTAGTTGTTTCAAAGTTTCAAAATAGTTCTCCTTGTTTCTGTTTTTCTCTTCTCTTGGTGAACTTGTAGTGTTGTTAATGAGCTAAGTAGCATATGTAAGGGAACTCCTTTAGTCCCACATTGCTCAAAAACAAAAGTGAGGACAATATTGTAAGTATCTTTGGGATTTTAATGTATATCGGTTTCAAAAGAAAAGTAAAGAAAAGTATTACTCTTTGAAGCTTTTCACACGCTCTTCTGGCTGGGCCATGGCTAAGGTCGGGTTCAGGTGCGAGTGTGGGTCAATCTATGTTTTTTTTATATATTTACACAAATAATAGTAGATGAACCCATCTCTGCCAATGAACTTATTGAAGACATGGTTTAGATTAGCAACATATCAAATTTCAGAGACTAATTCAATCAAATACCCTTTTTGTATTGATATACATCCCTTATATGTCCATGCATGTGTGCTAACACTCTAAATATTATTCTGTATTCTCCTACTTTGAGTGAAAATAGATGATTTTAAAATATAATAAATCAAAAAATGGATAAATCATATTTATCTTGTAATTTTGAGAAACATCACCTTCCAAATTTTGGTTTTGGCTTTATTCGATCTCCTTCCATTTGGGCCCTCTTTCTGAAAAGTGAAAACCAATCAAATTACTTGAGGCATTCATAGAACAAATTTCGTGACAGAGGGATCCATGGTTTATATATAGTTTACAACAACCAAGAATAGAAACAACCCAAAAAGAGGTATTTAACAATTTGAGTGGGGAAAAATCCAAATAAATTATTACAAAACACAAAACCTTTAAAGGGAAGAGTTTTCCGCCACCCGTCGAGGAGGGTTTACCCACCCACCATTCTACCTTTAAACGCTACATAATTTACAGAATACAGCTATCAATACCATCACCTCCTTGCTCGTTTCCTCGACTGCCTCGGAGCCGCCGCCACCACCTCTGTATCTGCCGCTTCCCTCGCCCGTTTCGATGGAGCTTGCCGAGGCAAAGGCGGCGGCAATGGCGCAGTCGCTCTCTTCGGTGGTCGTCCAACACTTCTTTTCGCCGGACTGCTCTGCTCCGCCGCTTGTTTCCCAACGGAGATTTGCCGACCACCATGGTCCTTACGCCCATCATTCTTGCCGCCACCTCTCTTCTGCTCCGCCCCCAATTCTCCACTACTACCACCTTTGCCATTATTAGAATTATTCACTGAGTTCTTCAACGTCTCTAGTAGCGTTCCATTAGATGACGAATTCCGTTTCATCCTATTCAAGAAATTTGCGGCGCTTCGTTTCTTGGCAACTGCCGTGGTAGTGGTGTTGCTTTTTCTCTCCGTCTTGGGTTCTTCGTCATGGGCCGACCCTTTACCGGCCGAGCCAGAGTTTGGACCAAGGGTATGGTTCTGGTCTGAATCCGCGCTTGGATTCTTGTTGGTATTGTTAGTATTGGTGCGGCTCTTGCCACCTGTTCTAGAGCTCCTAGTTCCCAACCCTGACCTCTCTCGTGTCCTCTTCTTCGCGAGGCTCTGTTCCTCCACCACATTAGGGAATGGACCGGGTTGTTTCCGATCAGGAACTGGCTTCTCGTCGGCCACTGCTGAAGGTCTTGGCTCTACTTTCTTATCAATCACTGTAGTCGATGGCTTTGTGGTGATCGAACTCCGCTTTCTGCAGGCGATGATCGGACCAGAGGAATTGGGTTTCGCAAGCTGAGAATCCGGAGGTTCCACCTTCGCTGGAGGTGGAACAGGTGGTTCGGGAGCTACTACTGGTGGTGGTGCTGCTGCTACTGCTGCTTCTTCTTCTTCTTCTTTGGGCCGACCCAGCTTCAGGGTTCTGATAGCCAACTCCTTAGAAACTAGCTGCCGAAGTGCAACAGCAGCGACACATTCGTGCGAAATCTTGGGAAAGAAGACGCTGGCGTTGTTGAATAGAAGAAGCAAATCACGAAAGAATTTACGGTTGCAGCCGGAATAATGACCTTCTTCTAACCTCGTTCGAACCATCTCGAGATCCACATGTTGCCTGATTAAGTTCCTGTACTTGACAGTTTCCTGCAAAGTTAAAAACCAATTCATCAGCATGACAGCATCGATTTCGAGCTGCTTCACGGGAAGATTCGATGTTTCTAATTTTCTGCTATTAGTGACTGTTCATTCACAAGGGAAGAGAGGGAAAGGATTCGATGAAAAGGGTAAATTCCAGTTCATACTTTACGAGCAAAGTGCATAAAGGAAATTTATTTGTTTATTTGTTAACTGTTGGTTATTGGTGGAACCAAAATCTTAACATCAAAGACCAAGCCCAGCGTAAAGACCGCTTTCACAGATCTCGAGTCTCACCCTCAGTTCACGTAATCAAGGTCGTGGGAGGTGGGTCCCAGTAATGGATGAGATTAATAGGTCTATTTGACCAACATGGAACCACACAGAACTGGGATCCGGATCGGTCAGTTGGATTTGGCTCACCGCTCACGTCTCAAATATTGAAATTGGCCGATTCTGATCAGATTCTGCCGATTCTTGCCCATTCGAATCGGAATTGGCAATAACGGATTCGAGCTTTTTTACATGAGATAAATCATCGATCACACTTGAACAACAACGTTCTTTTTCTTTTTCTTTTTTTTTTGAAAATTTCTCCCCTTAAAAAACAAGGGAAAGAAATAAGGTTCCTCTCTACCACGTCAAAAATATGATCTCTAAGTCCTTTGGTATGAAATGAAATCATCCTAACCGTTCAAAGAATACAAAAACAAGTGGGCCCTCCAACTCAACGGTGAAAATTGATGGAAAATCGTCTTTCAGACCTGATGATACTTTCGGCTATATGGTCAAAATCAAAATTTAACAATTAATTATTTAAAAACTTAAATTTGGAAAATCGAGAGGAATAACTCAATAAAGAAGATAAAGAAAAATGAGAAAAGGAAATGTTAATGTTGGGAATACCTGACTTTCCAGCCGGCGTTCGAAAACGGAGCCGTATTTGTGGGACCGGATAATCTCGAGGAAAGTCATCAACGGCTGTGATTTAACAGCAATCCTTTTGATGGCGGGAGAAACCTCATCAGCCTCAGGTTCTTCCCCGCTGCTACTCCCCGAAATCGTCTTTTTCCGGCGGTTTTTCTTTGATAAGCTCGCCGAGCTTTGCACGTCGCTGCTCTCCTTTTGGCCGCCTTCTCCGCCACCTTTGGACTCGGACACCGATTCCCATAACTCGGGCGATTCACCGGCTTCCCTTGCCGTATTAGCTCCCTGTGAGTTCCCGACCGGCTGGGGCGCCGACCCTTTCGCTATCGTTTCCGAACTACCATGATAAGAACCCTCGCCGACAGGTTTCGATTCACCGGAAACCGGATCAGGTCGTCCCACGACGGATTCCACCGGTACAGGTTTCTTCTCCGCATCTTCGACGATGTTCTCTCGATTCTGAACCTTCGGATCGGTCGAATTAGACTCGTTGAACGACTGGCTTTCACGGTCGGAATCTTCGCCGGGGACTGATGCTCCGTCGACGTTTTCCGGCGAGGATTTCTCCGGTTTTGCGTCCCTCTCCTCCTCTTTGACTCTTTCTTTGTCAGAATCAATTTCTAGATCTGGTTTCTGTTCGTCGTTTTCCTTTTCTGTTCCGCTCTGTTCACGTTCTTCCTTCAATTTCTTAACTTTCAATTGCAGGGAACTGGAGAGAAACAGAACAAAAACTCTTAGATCTTGGGAGAAAAAAACATGAAGAACAGAGATCCTAATCCTACGCATCCAAGTGAAAAGGAAAAACGATACTGATATTCAAATTCAGATCTTCAACAAAAAAATAACGGAAACAAGATCGATAGCACCGGAAAGGAAAGAATTTGTTCGAAAAATAACACGAGAGATTTACACGATTGAAACATCGTAACGTTGAACCTCGCGTCTAAGCTCCGCCACTCGAAGTTTTCTCAATTCTTCGAGCCACGGAATCTCATCTTTCTTATTATCGAAGGGTTCAGATTCGTCATCACCGACGAAAGCTTTATCGTCTTTGGCAATGAAACGGCGTTTAAGGTCAAGGTACTTGTGTTTACAGTTCAGAGGCGTGAGGAGATGAAGGGAAGTGGTTGTGCTTCGGTTCTGTATTTCCATAGCGACAGATTCCCAGCAATGAGTTCCATGACGGTTAACGGCGCAAGCCAACAAGAGCTCCTCCCAAGTCCCCCATGATTCCTTCATAGTATCGTCGGGTTTCGCCATAGTTTCTCATCTCTCTCTCTCCATCAAAGCTACCAACCTTAATCTTTCTGCAATTCCTCCATAAAATTTTTCAAAACTAGGGTTTTTCCTTTTTCATTTTCATTTACTTCTCCCCTTTTATTTGTCTTCAGATTTCTCGTCGTTTTTCCACACCTTTTTTTTTACTTTCTCTCTCTAGAGTCCATAGACTCCATACACAGTCTCACACCGGCTTGGCTCGTCTCGTATATAAGGGATTAAGGGTTCGATCTGGAGTACTTAAGTTGAAGTTACATTTATGCCCCTGAGAGTTCGATAAATTCCTACATCGATTCAGATTTTTATGGTTTTTTCATTATTATTTGCTTTTATATATCGATTCTATCTTGTGATTGTTTATAGCCCAATTAGTTGATTTGCCCGCTTAAATCATTTATGGTCCAATTAATCAATTTAAAGCCTGATTATGGATTGACAACCAACCAACCAAATAGAAATGAGTCCATGCCTATGAGGGCCGATTACTCAAATAAGCGAAAGACAATGCAAAGTCTTAAATTGGTGGAGACCAATTAAGCCCCACCAAAGCCAACCGGATCTAACCGGTTGACACCCATAATCGAGACAATTAATTGGCAATGATTCAAAACATAGAATCAAGATTGGAATTGGCATGCATCTAGGGTTTTTCCATATAAGTATCCAACGAGCCGGATCAATTAAAATCAAGATCGGCCGATCTAATCGATCCGATCTCAATTCTTGAAACCATGCTAATGGGATTTGATCCTAAGAGGCCATCATAGAATTGTCTCATTTATTAAAAAGTTCTAAGACTAGGATCTCATTCTATTTAACAAAGGGACAGCTTTGCTTTGGATTCTGATTCCGAAACAGTTTTGGGCATTCAAACACTCAAATAAGTCTAAAATTCTTAAATGTACAAATAAGTGATGTATATTCTTAACCATACAAATAATTAGATGTCAATCCTTAGTGTTTTTTTTTCTTATTAACTACAACATAAATATTAACTATAATTAAGTATGCATCTTAAATCTTCACAATTCTGTTCCAATTCCTATCAATTCTTTATTGATCTTTTGTTCTGGAACAATTGGACAAATGATTCCAGAACATCTATTCCAATGTCTCATTTAGCAATCGATCACAAAATTAGCTCCCAAAATCATCACATTTAATAACGGGATGGATTAGTTTCGCGATGGTTCTTGGTTCTGATCCCAACTAGACACCCTTTTAGCTAAACCGCACAATGGTAGATTGGGTGAAGGCCATATCAACATGCTGATTTAATTAGTTTGGTTCAACTTGAAGTGATATGCAACTTGAACTACAAATTTACAATGAGACATCACCTCACTATGTGAAGGGAAAATTCAGTACTCAAACTCTCTTACCTAGATTTTTTTCCTCTTCTGATTCCCTTTAAAGGAAAAAAATTATTTCCATCTCTCTTTCTTCCCAAGTATTTTTAAAATACTTGAATTACCACTCTATTGAGCAAAATAATTTTCTATCTATTCGGGCTGGTTAATTGGACCAATACACAGTTTCTTTTTGGTATGAGACCAATACACAGTTAAGGATATGAAAAATATAGTATCCACATTACATTGTGTATTGTTTCGTACTTTATGATATATATCGGAACTCTAGTTATGATAAGTTTTTTTTTGGGTGAATTAGTGGTATGTGATAAGTTCCTCTAACACAATAAATTACTATCATCCTATGTTTTCTTTGAGGGAAAAAGAACACTAACTAGTCATGTGGTTCCTGTGCCCAAACACATGAGTGTGCGAAAAGACCGCTCAGCCTCCAGTGAAATTGAAAATCTCATTGAAACAAATGCTTCTGTGTGCACTCTCATTCCCCCCCCCCAACTTGTACAAGACCTACACAACCGAATTTTTTTTCATTCAAATAATGCTATAGCCTCCTAATTGTGCAATAGTATATTATCTAACTACATAGATACTGGACCAATTAAACCACACACATAAATTGAACCACCTAAATTAGATATGGGAAAAAAAAACCGGTTGCACTATTCAATAGAGGGGTAATCTAGGTATAATAATATACAAGAGAAAAAGAGATTGAAAAAGTTTGCTTTTATAAGAGAATCAGAAAAAAAAGTTTCTTGGCAAGGGAGTATGAGTAAGAAAATGAAGGCACGAGGCCACCAATTATTTGTTATTAATGTATCATGTGTTAGATCAATGCTTGTGCCAAGAACCATCACACTATTACTGATTCTTATTTATTCGGATCGGGATCTCTCCAATGAGGTGATCTCCCAATGAGTATCCAATGAGACATCTAACGACTGGATTGGCTGGGCACGCTGACTAGGCACACACTGGCACACATCTTGGTGCTTGCCTAATCAGCACACCCAACCAATCCAGTCGTTGGATGCTCATCAGGTGATGCCCTCATTTGAGAGGATCCGGATCCTATCTACTCGATTTGGGGAAAAAGGAGAGCATGAGAAATTCTTGCCCAGCCCCTACTGAAATAAAAAATCTTATCTGTGTTAATGCCTTTTGCATGTGCTCTCATTGACCCCATACTAGTGCAGGGACTACACAACCAAGCAGCGAATTTCTCCAAACATTGAACGAATGATCAATTTTCTTATCTTCATGTTCCAAAGTTAGTTGAGAACTCGGCATCTAACTTTGGAGGGCAGCTACTACTACCAACTTTTCTAATTAAGAATCTAATTGTTGGATCAAGTGTCATATGGTATTTTTTTACAGCAATAATTAATCTAACAGCGTAGAATACTAGTATTTCTATATAATCACCTCGATAGAAGAGAAGCTACTTAGTAAAGAGATCTCTTAAATTATAGAATTATTACATGATTATATTTCTTTGTTATGCAGCATAGGTTGTCTTTGATATACATTTTAGGAATAAATTCTCAATCTAGAACACATTTATAAGGTGAGAATATAGAGAAGAATCGTGTAGACCAGAATTTATTCTGAAAATACATACCAAACACAAACTAAATGTGCAAAAGAGTTACAAATCATATATCAAATTCATCACAAATCAATCCTTAGATAAGGTGAACTAAGAAAGGATATAAACTTGGGTAGTTATCCACTGTTAGATATGTGCCTCAACAAGAAAGGATTGGAACAACCAATTAATAGGTTGCATCGGGGTTTCAAGAATCGGAATTAGATCGATCGAATTGACCAGAAAATTTATTGACAACAAGTTGGCATAAAATGATTTATCATGCTCAAACATGAGCTAAAAGTCTTGAGCTTAGAGAAGGTTATAGGTATTGGTATGGAGGTTGTATCAGTCTTCGGTAATATCGATACCTACAGATCGGTATGGTACAGGCCATATCGGTCCAAGATCGAACTTTTTTTTTTAAATACCATATATCAATCAATACCGCTGATTGATATTGATCTCTAACGATACTGATATCATCCAATACGGCCGATACAATACCAATACCTTGATCCATGGGCTTAGGGTTACTCAACCTATATATTGGCATAGCTGCCAATAAAATGCCATGTGTCAAACACTCAAAGGATCAAGATTGATAATGAATAGGTCAAACCCAAAGCTTTTTTTCATTATTTGTATTGTTCCTTGTAGTATTTTGAAATTATATATATTTTTCTCTTAACCATCCTAGTGAATGTTAAAAATATATCATGAGGTAAAATAATTCTTGCTGACTTTTATTCCTTCTAATCTCTTAAAATGGGACCAATCTAGCACTGGCTATTGATGATTTGAATATTGCTCTTGTAGTCATGTGGGAAAATAATAAGGGCCATGTTCATATGGAATGGTTTAGATACCCAGACCTCACACTTTCCCCTTTATGACAATTTGGTTAGGGTTATGGAATACTTTAATGGGCATTCTCCCTCTCTCTCTCTCTCACACACACACACACAAGTGCATGCATTATTCATGGCATTAGATGGAAGCATGGTTTTAGGTATCGGTATCGAATTGACTGTATCAGTTGATTCATATTAATATCTGATCACCTAACCTAATGTATTGGTGCTATTTGTCGAAAAGGTGCTGTTTTTTGAATTTTTTGATCGAATTGATCTCAATATGGTTTGATTCATATCGATATTGACAGTGACTCATACTGATACCGTATAATAAAACCCTGGATAGAAGGAACTAGTAATGAAGTATCAACCAATCTTTTCTCATTTGATTATTTTGGAAAAGAGGATTGTTCCATAGTTTTGGATGATCAAATTTTAAGTGTTTTCTAACTCCTGATCCAAAAAGATATGGTCTTGATTATCTGGTTTTGGGCCCTTAAGAAACCATTTGTTTTTTTTTCTTTTTTTTTTTTTTTTTTTTGTAGAAAAGAGATTTACTGATTAAGATAACCATGTGTATAACCTATAGCTTCATACTCACAAAACCTAGAAAACCAAAGAATGGAATGTGTCTAGTCTATCTTATACACAATGGATAAGGCCTTCATTGCCAAGGCACATGCAACACCATTCATAGCCCTTGGAATAAAAGTAAAAAAAACTAAACTAAAAATACACATTAAAAAGTAATATCATGCAGTACTGCATCAGCCTCCAAAGGCGGAACACGTGACTGATCTTGACACAACTCAATAACCTCTTTACTATCAGATTCCACTTCGAAACCAACAAAACCCAATTCTAGAACATGATAGAGAGCGCTCCTAATAAACAGGGCTTCACCTTGACCAACTGTTTTAAAATAATGTGGCACCGATATAGCCTTGACAAGCTTGCCAATGGTCCCCAAAAACATAACCCAAACCTCCCCTTGACGAATTATTTGGTAAGACAACATTACATTTGACCTTCATAAAACCTGTGTTTGTCATGCAATACACCCTCTGGCCTCCAAGGCCACTCACTTGGAATCTACTCTTTTCTATGGGTCCCATAGTAGATTCCATGTAACTGGCCCTAGAGGATTTTGGACGATACTCGCTAGATTTGTCAGGAGACTCGGGACAGTATGGACTCATTAGTTACTACATCTAATTGTAATTTGAATTTTCGAAATTGAAATTTTGAATATTTTGAATTCGTTTCTTAGCTGAACAAGTGAATATGTGATACGGCCAAAATCTCGTCTCACTGTACTCAATTAAAATCACCTCTTCCCGCCAAGTTGAGTATGATTCAATCACAACCATCCAATATGGATAAAAAACAGAACACCAATGGCAGATTGGCAGTTGGCAGTTGGCAGTTGGCAGCTTGCAGCTTGAAATCGACATAACAGTACTATCCGTCTGAATCAAGGAAAATGATGTCAGAATTAACGATTTACTTATTATGTATATTAATCTAAAAAAAAAAAACTAAACTCACACTAGGGCGATCCTACAATAGCACCTACGAAACATGAGATCCAACGGTAGGGATTAAAGAACGCTCCATGCCTTCCTCTTCAAGACTTCAACTCGTCATTCACAACTACATCTCCGTCCATCGTTTTCCCGGCAGGCCCACCAAATTCCGATGACTTTCTCTCATCATTCCGCCGTTCTTTCCTTCCAACCGGAGATTTCCAATCATTTCTCTCGTTTTCCCTATAATTCCCAGAATCTCGATTCCCTCCGATCGAGACTGAGTTTCCCCCGCGAACATCTGATCGGAACTCCTCTACGGCTCTTCTTAGCGAGATGTTCTCTGCCTGCATGACCTCCACCTGACGCTTCACAGCCAAACAGACCGCTGCCACGTCATCTTCTCCCCTGGAGGTCTTCTCCTTCTCCGACTTCGAGCCCTCATCCTCTACGTGTTCGACGGAGATTTTGCTCATCACAAGGAGAGGAATCTTCCACAGCGAATTCCTGACCGTTGATTCCGTGATTCTATTCTCCACGAAAGTACCTTTGACGCCCCATCGGAATTTCAAAACGGCGCTGTCTCTGATCGGCAAAACTGTTCTCGCGTTCACCGCCATATCTGAAAATAGGTTAGAAATCCCGCCGACGGCAGTAGTTTCCGGTGAGAGTCCGTTCTGTTCCTTTCCCGGAAAGATGCTGTTTTGAGTAGGCCCATGAACGCCGTTCTGCAACGGGCTCTCGCCGCCGTCAACCGATCCGTCCCGTCCGCGATCTCTTTCGCGTTCGATTTGACCTTCGGGATAGGCGATCGGTTGGACTTCCTGATCGAGAAATCGCCAAACTGAGGCTTGAACTGGAGAAAGAAGCTAGGGTTTCCACGGCCGATGAGATTGAACTCAGCGCTCATCGTCATAGGAGCAGAGAACGGCGACCCAAAGTGCCCGATTCCGGTTTTAACGATGAGACTGAAAGGGTTCCATGAGTCGTTCGGGCGATAAGCAATTCTGAACGAAGGCCCTGACTGGAAGAAGGTACTGAGATTCAAGCAGAGCTCTTTTGAGTCACCGGCAGAGATTCCAGATTGGAAAGGAAAACCCAAGATGTTGAGTGGAACTTTTGCTCTGAAAAGAGGCTTTTCTTCCTCCCGAAACTTGATAGAAGCTTTCATCTTCGCTAGTAGACTGATAACCCTAAATCTCCATCATAAAGGAGACTATTTTTGAATTACGGTTTCAACGAAGACCAGCAAGTACGACTCTGGACTCTCTCAAAGTGCAGTAGTGAGCCGGTAGAGAGCTCAACTAAATCTGGAGAAGCCAGGGCAAAAGGCACCGGCAATTCCGTCGTTTTTGGCTGGATTCAACATTTGAGCTTTCAGAGTCCACAGTTGGCATCAACTACGGTTGACCCAGCAACGAACATCAGTTCCTCTTCTTCTCCTAAATTACAGTAAAAATAGAACAAGGAAGAGTGAAATATCTGACCTGGGATAAGGATTACTGAGTACTGACAGTAGGGTTGTTGGACAAGTGGATAGATTCCAACCGTTAAAATTTAAGATTGGTTCACATGGAAAGTGTACGTGGACTTTGATCCAAGTAAGCTAAAACGTAATCGGGGTGATCAAACGGTCGACTGTTGTATATATGTTGACACATGGCAGACATGCACACAACGGTTCCATGGTGTAGGTGGACCCTTTATAAGATCTCACCATTAAAAAGGCCCTCAAAATGGTAAAAACTAACGGATTTTAAGGCGATCAAGAATTCGGTAGATTGGCAAAGGATACTAAGGCTGCATTTGGTATTCATTCTTGGAATACATTCTAGATTGATTCTGCATTCTGGGATGATAAAAATAATTATTTTTATAGTTTAAGAATGCAAAATCGACCTAGAATACATAACAAAAACAGCTTACATTAACATCATTCTTGGAATACATTTTAGATCGATTCCACATTCCCGGATTATAAAAATAGTTTTTTTTTTTGTTTAAGAATGCAAAACCGACCTAGAATGCATAACAAAAACAGCTTACATTAGCAAAGAGTTTTCTTTCACAGGCCATTGTGTAATTATTTGTGGCTTTAAAGCTTTACATATTTTCGATTTCATTCACACCTTCAGTAGAACTTTTATACTTATCTATCTTCTCTCCTCAATTTGTAATGAGATTTGCAGTTATCAACTTATCATTAGTTCTTAACTCCATGACCTGAGATGAAGCAATTCAATGAGAAACCATAGCTTTGAAATCCTCTTGATTTTGAACTTAAATTAAGTAACCCATAGCTTATAGACATGTATCAGTATGGAAGGAAATTTTGAACCAAATTACAAATAATTCCAAGTTAATCAACCTTTTTTGTTTCTTTCTTCCTTTCTGTTTTAAACTTTTTGAACAGCTTATGTTGCTAGGATTTATATCTTTGTTCTCATCGAACATCTCAGAGATTTGCATCCTAGTATGGCAGCAACTCTGACATTAATATGGTAAGCAGCACAAAGTGAGTAAAATAGAGGGTGAAAGAGATCAGGAGGGCCACAGCCAGAGACTTCTTTCAGTTCCAGGACTATAAATGAATTAAAATGGCCTCAGGCACAGTGCTATCAGGTTAGACTGCTGAAAGCTCAATCACTGTTTTTCATATAAAAAGAAATAACCTGTGAATTTCTCATAACAAAATGGGAGATACCGACCAAGGAGTTATCCTCGGATGATAAACCACACAAGAACTATATTCCATCAGCTAAACTCGATCCTAAATGGACAGGCTCTGAATCCATCTAATTATGGTGATCTCTAAGCTCATTTTTCCTTTGGAATGTTAAGTACTCCAAATATTGGACTGTCAATCCCTACTCCCATTGCGTTCAAACCATTGTCGACGTACACAACTGCACCTGTGATGGCTGAAGACAGTGGTGATACGAGGAAGGCAGCAGTATTCCCCACTTCATCTGCCCAAATTTATTTAACAAACCATTTAGAAAATGTAAAAGAGCAACATAAACATGAGTCCTTTAGAGATAGAGTCAAATTCTCACCTGCAGAGAGTTCCTTCTGTATGGGGGCATTGGCAAATGAATATTCAATCATCTTGTCAATGAAACCAATGGCTTTTGCAGCACGGCTTCCAAGTGGACCTAATGAAGTGGCATAACAAGGCAAGAGAAATAAATTACATGTTCAATAAATGTTTCATTAAACCTATCGCTGGACCTTCAGTTGCAAAGCACACACAAATATAAAATGTTACCTCTTTTTTTTTTTCCTATGGGTGGAGAGTGGGGGAGGGCAGGGGCAAGTAACATTGAAATCATAGATATAGTATACAATCGCTACAACTGTTAATGAGCTATACACCTATACCCATACACACTTGTGGCAATTGTATGTGTATAGCACATACAATTAAAAGGAAATCCATGGGAATTTGAAAATTCATCTTTTCTGGTGTAAATTTTCTGGAATGTGGTCATAATGGAAGAGTGTTTTAGCCATCTAATATACACCTGCTAGTACTCATACACCATTTTCAATCTGCACTTAATTCTAAGAGCCTTATATGTTTTCCTTTCCCACTCCCTGTTCCTCCCTCCCCCAAAAAAAAAAAAAAAAACACTATTCTAAGAACATTATCATTTTACATTGAAATCAACTGCATGAATAAACATGCTTTGGGTTTTCTCATCGTATTGGCATCAGATATTCCAGTTTAAGACTTCACAAAGGTTAATGTATTATCCTACAAATGGGGTGCGGGGTTGCCTCCAGTTTTTTCATCTCTTGACCATTAAATCTGGTGATCCATGCTGAGAATCTGAGAATGAAGGTTTACAACCTCATATTGTATCACATGTTGCACTTATAGGAAGAATTATCATTTGATGCATAACCATCGTAAATATTTACCACCCAGTAGAATGCAGTCTTTCGTATGGTCGACTGATTGTAAGAAGGGTATGGTAGTTAGTCAAAAGAAGAATGTGGTGGATAGTCAAAGTTCTTTGATGGTCCAACCTTCAATTTATTTCTAAGAAAATGACAAAAAAAAACACCCTGGAGCACTCTGAGCATGCACAAGTACAAGGAAAACAATATTGGATATTGCAAATATGGGAGTACGCACCAGCAGATATAGTGTTGACTCGAATTTTTTGTTTTCTTCCAGCTTCAAAAGCAAGCACCTACATCAAGTGAAAAGATATCAGGGACAGTATGTAGTGACCGTAAATTGATGCAGCCATATGGTCGGTAGAAGGACAGAAACTTACTTTAGTATCACTCTCCAGAGCAGCTTTTGCTGAACTCATGCCTCCACCATATCTATATGTAATTATGTTTGGATTTTAGAATATCTACCACTATGAGGACTCTTCAATATGGAAAGACATCAAGATGAGTAAATAAGGCCTCATAAACATACCCAGGAATGATCCTTTCAGAAGCAATGTACGTCAGAGAAATTGAAGCACCACCTGGACAGTAACACCAAATAATGTATTCTAGCAATACGATTTACTATTGCAAATAATACTTGATAGGAAAAGGAACCAAAATGAGAGAGAGAGAGAGAGGGAGGAAGATTGGAGTGGTGTAGTGAGAAAGCGTGCCTGGATTCATTATTGGAAGGAAATGCTTGAGCAAAGAAACAAAAGAGTAACTAGATGCAGAGACAGCAGCAAGATATCCTTTCCTGGATGTCTCCAACAGGGGTTTACTCACCTGCACATGAGATGTTTACTGATTTGATACGAATATAGATTGTGAAATAGAAATACGACACAAATGAGGAAGACTATACCTCTGGGCCATTGGCAAGCGAATGCACAAGGATATCAATGCTCCCAAAATCCTGCTTCACTGACTCAACAACTTCCTGAGAGATGTTTATAACCACTATGAGATCGATATGTTTTATGCTCACCTTGTTTGCAAGGAAAAACCTCCCTGACCGACAAGATTCAAACTGTTTTATACAGGGAAACTATGACTCAACTATGTACATTACAAAATCCCATGACGACAGATAAAACTATTAAAAATGTAACGGGCAGCAAAAGCTAGCAATTATTTCATTGTGGCAAGTATGTTCTTTTTTCTGTTTCTGAGGTCACCTGAGTTTCTGCAGATTGTTTGAAAAATATTTAGTCAATGAGAACTGATATGGGCCTATAGCACCCAAAGCAGGATGACAAGGACTTGCACACCATTCTTACTAGTCGTCACCACTAGAAATCCCTCTTTTTAAATTACATGCTACTTGTATTACCGTAACATACTTTTGATATAGAAACTGAGCATGCAAGCCTTTCTATTACATTTTTGTATGTACACATTTATATTATTTTCCATCTAGATCTATGGATTATAATTCAATACACCCAAATGCATAGACTGTTGACCTTACATTCAGGCTGTAATTGTTAAAGATACAAGCTTTGAAGTATCTGCCACAACAAATTTCCAAGGTTGCCAAACAGTTAAGATTTTTTATTTAGAAATTATACAATATTTTCCTAGGTTGCCAAATGGATCATTTTGAAATGTCTGCCATAACAAATTTCACTCTGCATCAGAAGGAAATTGAGGTACCTGTACAGTCCATTTAGAAGATCCTGCGTATCGCTTATTCGTTTTTATCTGCACAATAATAACACATGATACCAGCTTAAACAGCAAAAAAATTTCATCTTAAATATTAAGCATTGGAACTATGCAATGGCTCTGCATATTTACGTCTTCAGGAACATCCTCAAGGCTATCAAATACAGCATCCAGTGGGTACACTTTTGTAATCTCCATCAGAGAACCATCTGGTAATCTGAAACGTCAAATTCTATATCACAGGAGGCAATTATAGCAGCTATCAAACCATTGGAATGTGACTCCTGAATGAGTAATGCTTAGTACAAAATCTTACTTGCGTGATTCATCAAACTTCCCGCGTCTTAGACTGGTCTCAAAAATATTCAGTGCCTGCATAAGGATAAGACATCTACCAGGAATTCAACATTTTCATAGGGCTAGAAAACCTCTGCAAATGCATACGAACAACTATGGAGGGCAGGTTATTTAACATACAGGTACCCATGTACCGACAAGGATTTCAGCACCTGCCGCAGCAAGAGATTTCGCTATTGCCCAACCATATCCATTGTCATCAGCTATCCCAGCAATAAATGCTCTCTTACCTATAGAGTAAAAAAAAGTCAGACAGTAAAAATCATTATTGGAAGGAAATAGTTTCGCTATTGCCCAACCATATCCATTGTCATCAGCTATCCCAGCAATAAATGCTCTCTTACCTATAGAGTAAAAAAAAATCAGACAGTAAAAATCATTATTGGAAGGAAATAGTTTCACTATTGCCCAACCATATCCATTGTCATCAGCTATCCCAGTAAGATTTCAATTTTTCAATTCACCGTGTTGCCAAGTAATTATTTAGAGGGCAATGCTTATTAGATTGTTTCCGACCAGACAGTAAAAATCATTTAGTCGGTCCACAGCAAAGGGTGGACCATCAGGCCCTTATTCACATGCATGCATGCAAGCACAATTCGTCAATCATTGACATCTTGGAACTCATGATATACAAGTAATTAATAAGATTCACCTACAAACCAAGTAGCAAAACATGAAAATGGGTGAAGCTTTCAATAGCTCATGAAGATTAACTATCAAAAATATTTCAAAATTGCAAAGATCTACTAGTTTGAATTTCATACTTTATTTATTCTTTTCTTGTACGGGTATATCCTGTTCTTTAATCCAGATGCTGCGTTATGCCAGAGTTGGTTTTCAGTGATGCAAAACCATGAAACAGAGTCTCATGACTTCCAGGAGGAATGCCACTGAAAAGTGAGTGTTGAAGAAACAAAACTGCTCATGGCAGACAGATAAGAGTACTGGTAATGCAACCTAAGATTTCAAAACCCTAATTTTGGGTTGCTATGGACCCACACTGAGTGATAGAAACTCAAATATTATGGATAGTGCAAATTCTGTAAATTCTGGAACAGTTTAGGACCATTTGGAAGAAGTAAACGGATCTTAGGATCATTAAACAGTAAATAAAATTGAGGAGGAGGATGTTACTGGAATTAAATGAGTGGAGGATCAAACAGAATAAAACTCAGCAAAGGACGGCCTTGATGTAATTTCTAAAGAAGCTGGCTTTATTTGTAAATAAAAGAATTCAGTTACTTCAACTTCTCAACTGAAACACAACTTCTAATATCAGTCTCAAACAAGTCTGAGACTTAGCAACTGGATTGCCTAGGTCCTTAGGTGTATCCTAGGTCAGAAAACAATATTTTAATAAGGTTATCAAAGCTGTGTTAGGTAGTCGCAGTGATTAAACCAGAAACAGGGCATGGGATTCAGTTGTGCAATCCAAGCATTAAAAATCTGAGAAATAATCTCAGCTTCAATAGATCAGCAACAGAACCTAAAATACCAAATCTGAGAAATCTAGAGGTATAATAAGGGAAATATAATCAGTTTAATAACTCAGATAATTGAACCCAAAACAGGGGGTTCCACCTAGTATAAACAGGTAATGAAAGAAGAAGAGAAAAGGAGAAATAAATAAGTAAAGGGGGTGGTATGGAGGAGGATCTCCACAGAGAGAAGAGAGATGAGATTATAAAATAAAAGAGAGAGAGAGAGAGAGAGGAGAGAATGAACAAGATCAATGAATAAGAGAAGGACACACAGCCAGTAGTTACACCACAGCAACAGTAAAAAAAAAAAAAAAAAAATTCTCTATTCAACTCCAATCTGATCATAGTTACAGCACATCTATAGCCTCAAGATTGTTTACCAATGTAATCTGAAAAATTAATATTCTCTATTCAACTCCCATCCGATCATAGTAACAGCACATATTCAAGATTGTTTCCCAATGTAATCTGAAAATAGACTTTGAAACTAACTGAAACTCAATCTCCTACTGCTATTAACGTTGTCAAACTTTCATAAAATAAAATAAAATTCAAATTATAAAAATTACCATATAAAAGAAAAATAACCTAAATATCCCTATTGGACTGACATCCGGGCTTTCACCCGGTTCTTCTTAGACTGGGTTCCAGATTAAGTCAATCCGGTCCAACCAAGCATATGTTACTGCATCAATTGGGTCCAGGAGCTGAAGTCTGACACCTTCACAATAAAAAGTTAGAGAGATGAAGGGAACTGGGGTGGTCAGACAGTGTAGGATGATAGCATTTATCTCTCAATCTCTCCCCCTCACAAGATGAGGTGAATAAACGTTCATCAACACTGCATTTAAAATTGTTTTATTCATATTTTGCATCAAATGCACTTTATATGATTTGAATAAGATACATGCGGATCTTACTGTGTTATAGATTGGGAAACTCCCCTATTCATCTAGTGTGTAGCAGTGTCAATTTCTGACAAAACCTCCGAACCCAACCAAAGTTGTCCACTCTGTTTTCGGGTTTAGGGTTGATTAGTCCCAACCTCATTACATTTGGGTCAGATTCGGATCAGTATTTTCCCTCTCATCCAGGACCAACCTGCCATGGATCTGGTGCAGTCTTTGAAGAAAAACAGAAAGCAAAACAAAAGGACATGCCAATCTCGTTGCTTCTTTAAGATATAGGCTTGAGCCAATAGACCAATCCTCACCAACTTTAATTTTGAGCAGCATCAGGGTTGGGCATTTATTAACACTACCAGAATATGAGCTGACCCAAGCTAGACCAGACAGGCCCATAGCCACCTTTACCTGGTTGCTGTACCTGGTTGCGTTCGGCAGGTGGTAATTCTATCAGCATTGGCAGTCAAGGGCCAGGCTGTGTCTTGCCTTCTCCACAGGAAATGAGACCCATTTGGATTTTTAATATATAAAATAAAAGAATCTTTAAAGATTATTTATAAAGTTTCCCATCTATTTATCTTTATTTGCATTCATGTACTTTATGCATAAACCCCATACACCCCTTATTTTATATAGCAACAAATTGTACGATAAGGCGCCTGCCATTCCTTTGATCATGGAACTAAAACTCGCGAGATCTCGTTTTTTCCCACGGTCGAGACAAGATGGCATACGAAACAAAAAAATGCAATATCTCGTTGAGATCTCGGGTCAAGACGAGATCTTGGGTTGACCCAGATCTCGATCCAACTCAGCTTATAAAACTTCCAGATCTTGAGATATCTCAACCTGTCTCGAGATATCTCGACCTCTCTCGAGCTATCTCAACCGAGAGGCTGTTCCATGAGCTGCTGCCTCTGGTTTTTCACCATTTTTGAGCTGGATTTCATCAGAGAAGCTGCTGCCGGCATCATTCAGCTACACCACAGCAAGATTAACGCATGATTTGTGGTTCTTTACATTTTATGGGATGATAGTTGTAACATTGTTAAACAGATTGATGTATTGTACACTTTAACATTCCTAATGCTTATTTAAGTTGTTTTACATTAATTGAATGTTTTGATTGCTTTCTATTACCAAATTATGTGTAGAGTAGGTAGTTTAGTATGTCGTCGCCTACCAACCTAGGGTCCAAAGTGAAACTCCTATTTGGACTTTGTTTTTGCAAAATCTGATAGTGCCATTGTGTTTAAATAGCCTAAAATAGGCTGAGTACCAAGTTTCAGACCCAAACTAGGTCTAAAACCCACTGAAACCAGCCTTCGAGTTGAAAAAACAAATACACCAACTCGACCTCACCAGATCTCAGTTTTTTCCAGGTCGAAACCTGGTCGAGTTCCAAGTTTTAGTTCCATGGCTTTGATTACCATGGTGCCATTACAACTATGGTTCATAATACACATTTAACTCTTTTCCATATAATCACCCCAATTATTTCTAATATTTGACCTCTTTTTCATTAATATGTTGGACTATTTGGACTCTACAGTGGGGTAAACAGTTAAGACTGTTTGATTGCCAACAGAAGGGTATGAATATTTCAGTCATGTTATAATTGGGGACCGGGGTGTATTTTTTTATTATTATTATTATTTTTTGGGGGGGGGGGGGGGTGGTTTACAAGCTCAAAGAAATTGTGCACAAAATCAAGAGTGGTGTTTTTGGTAGTTTGACATGCAAACATGAAAATGAGCTGGGATTTACTACCATGAGCTTTCACAGGATACTAACACATGATGCAAGATCGTATCATGAGAAGCAAACTTGATCACACGCAAGAACTTTCTCAAGCATCCATTCTTTGTACATGGATACCAAACAAGAGATTCTGACACAGAATCCAAGCTACTCTAGCAGTTGAAAGAGAAGGAAACAGGATAGAACGGCCTGCGGTTGGGTTTGTTCACTTTTGAACCATATTTCTTGTTCCGTGGACCAGATTTTGGTTCACCCAATCGTTAATAATGTGTGTTAGTTAGGCCAGATTAGGACTCTATAAGTCCAGCCTTGTTTGAATTATTTTATTCAGTTGCTGAGTCTGTTAAGGAGTACTATTTTTTATTATATTGCAATAGTTGGACTGGATTTACATTGCTATAAATCCAATCTAGTTTCAATTTCTTTTCTTTACAAAATTATAGAATCCTAGTCAGTAAAGACCACCTCCAAAGCTAGCTATTCGCCAGAGGAATTCTAAGTTTAGTTCTGAGTCTGTTTTAAAGTTTTATTTAAATATATGTACGGGTTATACCCTACCCATGAATTTAGTAAAGAAGACAAAATTTACTCTTGTGTGATTCAAGGGTGTTTTACTCCTGTGGATTAAGGAGTGGGATACTGTGAGATTCAGTAGCTGTAACCTGATGGATTCCAGGTGGGGTTTCTGGTGGGATTCCAGACCTATAGATCAGGTGGATTCCTATTTCCTAATCATATATTTCTTTTCTCCTTCTTCAATCTAAATCAGGTCAGATTCTTGTAAACTTCTCTCTTGCAATTTATATTTCTGTTATTCAATTTCAATTCCAGATTTCAGGTTAGTTCAAGCCTTAGTTATTGAGTTAATCATTGAATTATCCTGGTTCCAGATTACATTGTTAAGTTCAGTCTACTGTGTATCCATTAAATAAGATCAATATTAGTTTACTGTCTTGAATCTCAAATCCATGCTATCAATCCTGTTCTCTGACTGAATTTTCAGTTTCCTTCAAGAAGGAAACCTTCGTAACTTCAAATCTGGCCATCAGTTTTTAATCATCTTTTGCAGTACTGTTTATCTACCCGAATGGAGTAGTTGACCAGAGTTTCCTCTTGATCAGATCTGTTTTGATTAAAATATCAAATTTCTCTGTTTTCTGGTTTGGCTCCTACCTTCCTGTGACTTTGGTTACTGAGGTTTCTTACTCAAAGTCCCTTAGGTCCCTACAAACCCCATCAGATTCATACCCATTTTTTATTTGATGAATATCTAATGAGAAATTACAAACCTATACAGAGTCTACAAGCATTGAACTGGCTACCTGCTCACCTAACTTTTATTTTCCCATTCATCTGTGTGTTCTAATCAGACACCGAGAGTTTAGAGCACGGCTCTGGAAGAATCCAACAAGGTAGGAGACTAGTGGACAAAACACCCAGATTTCTGTGTCTCAATCTATCAGTGGCAGAAATATACAGCATGACAGGAAACATTTAGGAATGATGTGCATGAGAAAGATTTTTTATTTTGGAAAACAAGTACCTCCTTTCTAGTGGCATATAGAGTGGATATAGGTTGAAATAGTAACTCCCACGTGGTATATTTTCCTCAGTGGAACAGGATATGATATGCATGACAAAAACCCCAATTTTCACCATACCCATCATTCAATTAGTTAAACTATTGTTGCTGGATAATAAGCAACATAGTAAGAAATATGCAGCTCATCAGTGTTAAAATCAGTTTGGTTCCAATCAAAGGATTACCCCAGAACCATAATCTGTCTTTTTGGCATTTGCAATTCCACAAAAAGTTTATGGAAAAGTTGTCTTCTATTGCAGTTGAGCATCAAATATGAAAAGGTTAATTACATACATAGCTATGGACCTATGTGTAGCCAAGTAATTTATAATAGTTTAACCCTTTTCTTTTTCTTTTTGGTTTAGATTAATTTTAATCAATATAGAGCGTGGACCTTGGTGCAACGGTAAGGTTGCTCCATTGTGACTAAGTGGTCACGGGTTCAAGTCTCTGGAAACAGCCTCTTTGCAGAGCGGGGGGTAAGACTGTGTACATTATGATCCTCCCCAGTACCAATTAGCTCCTTTATATTGGTTACTCCAAATCCAACCAATAACTCCTTTATATAGGTAAAATACACTGCCTGCTCCAAAATTCGGTGAAGGGAGCAAGGGTTCATGATAGATCCTTGCATTTTGAATGCAGCAGCCCCACTATGCGTGGTTCCAGTTACTAAGTACTGGTGAGGGTCATGCCTGGAACATTGAACACAACTCTTCTAAATCCATGCCTGGAACTGCCAATCCAAACGACTGCTGGGTTTGGTGGCTTTTATCTAAACCGGTTCAAGGTTCAGTTCAATGGTCTAGATGGGCTAATGGAGAAGATAGAGAATTTGTTGGTGTTGGACCAAGTTTTAAGGTAGAAAATTCTCAGACTACACAGCTACAGGAACTGTCAAAGGCAAGGTAAATCTTTTTCAGGGTTCAACGAATAGACAACCACAAGGACACTGTGAAAAAGAGAAGTCCAGAGGGCAGCATTGCAGAAAATTACAACTTTACATAATAGAGAAAATATTTACATCAGGAAACAGGATATAAGATACCATACCTCGCAGATCAATGGGCAAGCCTGGAAGGGGCTTATTCTCAGTTCCTTCAGACGTTGCCTTTGTAACGACCTTGTTCAATCTTACAGGACTAAATGTGAAGTTCCGGAAAAAAGGTTGCGCAGACGAGATATGAGAAGAGCTTGTAAGCTTAGACCATAAGGTGCCTTTGGCTTCTGAGGCAAAAAATGCGGTGCTTGCTTTGAAAATTCTAGGAGAAGGAGAAATACTAGGCCTCGCTGCTGCCATTTGCAGGCCAGAAGCCGCAGTTGCCGCCATCTCCAATAAACTAAATTCAAAAAACACAGTTAAAAAAAAATGCAAACTAGAACAGTTAAAATAAACAACTTTTGTAGCATAACAGCGAAAAATGGAAAATCTTACCAAAATGAGAGCTCAAATGGGGGGGGACTTCATTTGCAACATTTTATAGTGAACGTCAAGAAAATACTTATTTTTCTATGAGAATTATAAAACTAAGAACATAGATGCACTAAGTATGCGGTCAAAAACCAAAATCTGCACCGTGTCGTGGAGATTTATTCTTAAAATCCAAAGAACAACAGCATTCAACAAATCTAGCAACGAAATATTCCTTTAAAAAAAAATTCGAATAACGGAATGCACATGAAGAACAATAAAAACATTAAACAAAATCCAGATCAACAGAAATCATAAGCACATTTATCCGAACAAAATCAAGAGCTCAAAACCCTTTGTCATTTTTTCCCAAATCTCACCTCTGTGGGAATGAAACGGCTGCTATCGACTATCGTCAAAGTCCAGGAAATCTTCAGCAGCCCCCGTTTTTTAAAGCGATTATCTTCTCCTAAGCTCAAAGCTTCAGAAGCAAGCAATCAGAGAGAAAGAACTAGTGATCTACTACTATATATATATATATAAGTTTCGATAAGACCGAGGCTCTGTAGCTCTTCTGGGATTGAAACTTTTGCAAAACTTTTAGTTGCAACTGTTTGAACTTAAGCTTTGGGAGTGTCGAGATTAATAAAACAAATCACACAAGAAATTAAAAATTGGATCGGATCGACGGATCCCGATTCCAGTTTATTGATCTACATTCTACAAGCCTATTCCGATCCGGGTTTCCCGATTCTGGGTTTTTAAGCCCTGAATCACACGCTCAGTTAGGCTCCTTTCGTTTGACGGATAAAAAGGGGTGGGAAACTTGTGAGGATTTTGAGGTGTTGTTCGCAATTATTAATGGCTACAGAGTATGTGTGTGCGCGTTTGTGTGTATCTCAGCAAGAGTCTCTCTTCTTTATTTCAAGGGGTGTTGTTCTCTGTGCCGTAGCACAGCCTACGCCCAGGCACATGGGGGTGGGCACAATGACCACCCTACCCCCTGCACAGACTGTCCATGTGCCTAGGCATAGTCTGCGCTGCGGCACAGAGAACATTCTCCCTTCAATTTTCAACAATCCTTTTTTTTTTTTGGTAGAATTTTCAACAATCCTTTCAAAGGACTAGTGCCTAGTGGCTTGGGCTTGGGCTTGGACTTCATAAATCACATGGGATCATAGTTTTAATAAATTTGAAAATGGAAAACATAGGGTAAAAGATATCCATAGACAACATTTTTCAATCCAATTGTCCTTAAGGTACTTTTTCCTGATCAAATTCAAAGCTTCTCAGTCTTTTAGATTTGATGTCATGTTGATGACTCACCCCAATTGTAAAAAAAATAAATAAATTGAAAAGGAATGACAATGCTTTCATACTGGCTTAGTCATATTTAGGGTTTGTCAGAAACTAAAGGTTGTTCAAACTAACCTTAAATCCTGGAATAAGACTGAATTTGGTTATGTGGAAAGACCACATCAGGAAGTTAAAATTTGAGCTTGAACTTCTCCAAAGCAACCCCTTGATCATTCAAGAATGAGTATATTTACGTACTAATCTTTGCCGCGATAGAAAAATGTTCTATCCCATTAGATGCCTAATTATCTCCATTAACAGATAAGGTTGTGTTTGGGCCTGGCTGGGCGCATCTGAATCAGTTGTGCAACCAAAATCTAATGTAGCCCATGGGCTAGAATGACTAGCATATTCCAGCCCAATTAAATGAGGTTGTCCTGCCGTACACCTTGGGAAACCCTATATAGGACAAAATGTAGGCCAAAGGCTTCCATTGGTCCACAAAGTCTCACGCTGATGCGGTAAATATCAGAAGCCCACAAGTGAATGGGCCTTAACTCTGTTGGCTTAAACTATGTGGGCTAAAGAGAAAATTGACGTTAACACAGATACAAAAGGTATCAATATCAATAAGGGAGAGTGAGATCTACGTGAACACACTGCTCGCCAAACCAATAGTAAATAACAAAATGGTATATTTAACAAGAGAGAGTGAAGCCCACATGAATCGGGATCCTCTACTGCCGTCTGCCCGTGTGGCCACGTACAGTTTTACACAGGCAGGGCCTGGGCCTCACCCAGGCAAAGTGCTTGGGCAATGGGTATGGCGGTCATTTTGCCCTGCTTGTGTGAGGCTGCACACCGGTCGCACAGGCAGCAACAGAGAGGATCCAAATTGCATGAATAATGAGGGAGGAAGGGATGTACATGTAACATGTGCTTCCTAGTCAACCGTTACTTCTACTAAAGAGAAGGTTAGCAAAGTGACCAGTTTTTACCCCAAAAAAACAAAACAAAAAAAAAAAAAGAAGTAAAGTGACCAGCTACTATATTCTAAAATTAGGGCCAATGACTTTTTCACCCTCTGCTCAATCCATATAAGGAGAACTCTGGCATTGTAATCAACTTGTATGAATGGAAGAGCTGTGTTGGGGAAGAAAAATGGGGTCCAAGGTTGTCTCTACACTCCTCATTTTCTTTGTTGTCATGGCAATCGTATCGTCTGCTCACTCCTGTAAGTTGTAACTCTCTCCCTCTCTCTTGCGTGTATGTAGGTTTTAATTCATGATATCGGTCACTATTGATATTGATATCTATATATATTGCTTGAGTAGATCCGTATCGATCTGTCTAATTCTAAATTAGAAGATCTAGATCGATATTGGAATCGATTGATACCGATACACCAATATGATACCTCTCAATAACTCTCTTTTTTTCTCTCTCTCTCAAATTTAATTTTGTTAATTGTGTAGGGGGAGATGTGAAAGTGACAAGGAAGATTGCTCAGAAGAAAGATCAGTATTGTGAACATCAATGCCCTTCGGACAATGAATGTAATGTGTTTTGTGTTCAAGGTGGACACTCGGGGGGCAAATGTACTAAAAGGAAAGGTTGTTGTTGCTACTGAATCAGTCAATTTATAGGAATAAGACGTGGGGAAGTTCTTCTCCTTTGTTTTTTTTTTTATCCAACCTAATCGTCATTATCTTCATTGTTATTTGCATCACCATATTACCTCGGATATGGAATAATTTGGTCAAAGAATTCTCTCCACTGATAAGGAAGGTGGTTTCTCTTTAGAGATTTTTTTTCTTATGATTTGCTTAGCATTTAGATGGTTAAGGAAAAGATTCAAATAATAGTATCATATAATGATTTTAGCTTTTGAAACTTGACAAATGACTAATTCGTGTGGTTTATCTAAAGGAAAGCTAACTGTTGCTATGCATGGGAGTGTATCTGCACTCAGACACAGTCCAACATGAAAAGACCCGTGTTGCCCCTGGTACTTTTCGTCTTTTCAGGGGGCAATGTCAATCTTTTCTCATTGGACTATGTCTGGGCGCAAGTACATGCCCCAGTACAACACCGGTTGGTTAACGTAATTTCTCTCTTTTTTTTTAACTTTTTTACAATCACCAGTCACTCAGTCAATAATCAGCGGTTACCAACATGGCCGTTCCCGTAGCGAGCCTTAAAAGTTAAAACCTTGCATAAATTAGGGATAAGGTGGGACTAGCAGAACAAACATTAAAATCTTGTTTGCAACACCCGATGGTTGGGATGTTGGCCGTAAAATAGGCCCCAAGGACCAACATGCTACATGAGTGGACCCACTATAAAATGTGCATCTCATCTAACAAGTTTTTACACATGCTTATCATCAGTAAAATCTCTCCTTATCAAAAAAACAGTTACTTAAAGTAGGGTTGTCAACTGGTAAGGCCAGTTGGATTCAATTGGGCCTAATCAATCCCCACCAATTTAAGGACTTGCACTGTTACAAACCGTTTAGGTACTTGGGCCTCAAAGGCCAAAGCATGGACATGTTTCTATTTGATCAGTTGGTTATCGGTCCATAATTGGGCAGTGGGTAATAAAACTAATCAAGCTTTAAATGGGCTAAAAACGAGTCTTATGTAGGCATAAACAGCCTATAATCAGGCTAAATGCGCTTAAATGGGCTTATATAAAGGAAGTTAACTGCGTTAGCCGATCTCAATTGGGCACCCGCCGGGCTAGGCCTAGCATCGGACCGTTTCCTAAATGGTTGGTCCAGTCTCGGGCTTTTACCGCTCAAGCCCTATTGGGGCTAACCTACTGACTTGGGCCAACATTTGACAGTCTAACCCAAAGGACCATAAATTCCATACTCCTCATAGACGACCTCGTCGATGAGGGTCAATCACTGATGGGACTCCAGTTCTAGTCTAGACCCAATCCACTAGATCTCCAGTGATGTAAAAAGTAAGGCATTGATTGGTAACACTCTGAAAAAATTTGATTTCAGTGTTTTTTGATTCACGGGAGTAGTTTGGGAGTGAAATTCTACTTGGTGCATCCAGTCTAATTCCATGCTCCCACGAATTAAACTGGCTCCAAATATGCTCTGGGAACATGTTTACAGAACATTTGTAAAATGTTTCGTGATTCGGAATCATAAAAGGAGGACAAATAATCCATAAAAGCCCGACATTTTGCTGAACACAACCTAACTCTGAAGATGCAAAGTGTAGAGGATCGACGAACTTGAGGAGCCACATACCATCGTCTTCCCCAACACAACCCTAACTTAGACCGATGAACGTGATCACTACTATGGCCTCTTCTTCTTCTTCTTGTTCTTTTTCGTCTGCTACTCCTCCTCCTTTTGTATACCATGCCAATGTTTTAATGAAAACCATATATTAGGTATTTTTTTTTAAATTAATATCATCTTGTAATTTATTTATAATGTTACTTTTGGAGGGAATTAGAACCCTTTTCAAATCAATTCCACCAGAGCATCGATTCATTTGGTAGGTATCTCAAAACCTAAAATTTCAATTATTTCCCCTTTTAATTCGATATGTAATTGAAATGTATGATAGAACTTGAGGAGCCTTCTATCGTTGTCTTACCCAACACAGTGAGTATTGCTACCGCCTCTTCTTCTTCTTTTCCTCTGGTCCTCGTTCTTCTGTAAATCTTGCCATTGTTCGAATTAAAACCCTGGAACGATGGAAAATTAGGCTTTTTTTTGGAACTTGATGTCAACTTGTAATTTGGGGTGAATGTTATTTTGTAGGGAATTTTTTCTTCGGATTTCGAAACCACCATTCCACCAGAGCATCGATTCATTTGGTAAAGATCTCTCAATTTGAAAATTTTAATTTCCCCCTTATCATTTCGGTATGTAATGGGAATGTATGATAGAATCCCAAATACTTGATTATGTCCTTGATTTGAACTGGCAAATCTTAAGTTGTGTTTGGTATGCATTCTTGGAATATATTATAGGTCGATTTTGCATTCTTGAACGATAAAAACAACTATTTTTATCATCCAAAAATGCAAAATCTACTTAGGATGCATACCAAACACTGCCTTAATCTTCTTTTCATAGAACTAAGGTTGCTGTTGGAATTTATGTTAGAATATAGCTTGTAATTGGAATGTATGATTGTTTACTAACCGGTCAGTTTGTATCGGGCTTTTACCTGTCAAGCCCGTTTCGAGCCTAACCTGTGTGGGTCGATCACTGATGGGCCTCTAAATCCAGTCCAGGCCCAACCCACTAGATCTCCAGTAAATTTATTTTTGTTGGTAAACGATGTCCAGTGATTCGGTGACGTAAAACGTAAGAGTAATAAAAGCTTCGCATCATACGCCGACTCGTGCCAACTCAAACGACAGCAAATCCAATTTAAACCCTAAATTCCAAATCATTTTTCATTGGCTTTATTTATTTATTTATTTATTGCAACTAATAATATATGTACCCCTCAATCAAGTCGGTCTTCTCTTTTCGAGACTCTTCCATTCGTTGCGTCTCCTGCAAACCCTAGGGTTTTGCCTTTCCCTTCCTTCTATTTCTAAGGTTCTTACTTTGTAGGGTTTAGCGTTTTTCCCTACTTCCTGTAGTGGCTTCAGTTCTATCGTACTCTCTTTTATTCGTTTCTTTGTTCGATTTCTTTCTATTTCGATCTGTGCTGGTAGAAGATGGATCATTTTGGACCTGCTCGTAAGAGGGGGAGACCGGGCGCTGCTCTCAATGGCAATGGAGGACCTAAAAGATTCAAGCAAGGTTCGTGCTTCTTCCATCTTTGTATTGTTTGTTTTTGCTTGTAAGGTTAGGGTTTTCAGTTTTTTTTTTTTTTGGTTCACTTTTTTTTATTCCCTTTCTGGTTGCTGCTTTAAGTCCTTTGGTGTTGCCAGGATTTGCTTTTCAAGTGACTGAAGTTTAGTATTTAGGTCTCTTCACTTCTGAAGAATGCTTTATTTGTCATGTTGGGAGTATTTGTGGTGTTCGTAGATCCATTGGTTGTTTAGTTCTTTTGTGTTGAGTTTTAGATTTCCTTTTGAGTGAGGTGTAGGAGCATTCAAGTTTTTCGAGTGATAGAGGTTCTTTGTGACTTGAATCTGTGTGTACGGGTTATTGACTGCTTAGATTCTGTTTGGCCATAGCTTGCGGTCTTTGATTTCTGTTTATCCTCGTCGGTATATATATATATATCTATATTTTTGTTTGGTTAAGACTAATGTGTTTCTGTTGCAGCTCCAAGATTCTATCGGTTTCCTATGTATGCATATTAAATATAGGAACACTGTTCTCCTTTTCTAAGACTTTAACATGGTAAACGGGGAAGCAAGTATTTATTGTTGTCGTTTGCCCATGTCCACTTGTTTGCCCTTGTCCAATTGTTTGATGCCGTACCTTAAACCCAAAACCTTTGAAGGGCTTAATCACCGTTTATTTCATAAACAATGAATGAATGGAACTATATCATTTGAAAAGACTCAAACCTTCAGGCCTAAAGTTTGGAGATAATTCTATCAGATTGTGAATCCAACATGGAAAAAAAAGTTCTTGAACCTTCAAAGTACACTTGCTTTTCTATATTGTATACCACGATTTTGGGGCCTTATGTGGTGGGTCAAAGCTATTATTTGTATCATATTTACGCCGCTTAATGGAAATTTTGTGGACTTGTAACTTGGGTTAAAACGGGATGGCCTTTGCCTTCTAAATCGGTGGTTATTTTTTCCCTTCTGTTGAATATTAATATTTGTTAAATTGTAGAAAAGGTCAAATTTGCCGATAATGTTAAATAAAGTTTCGTATTGAATATTCTTGAAGTTGCCAGATTAAAAACTCACTGAAATTTTAACTGAAGAATAGTAATTAATGTTCTGGAACAGAAATGGAGTCTTTTCCAACTGGTATAGGAAGCAAATCGAAGCCATGCACCAAGTTTTTCAGGTTCTAATCTTAACTTATCTAAAATAAATATTGTAAACTCAATGTTATCTCCTTTTAATGCTTACTATATAATTCTGGTAATAATTTCATTTTACCTTTCTCATAAGCAATAACAGTCATCCAAGTCTAATGAATTGGACATCTAAGTTGCTACACAGGTTAACATTCATGTGCTCTAATCCGGCTAAAGAAGATGATTGAACTCAGATAACATGTTGATCAACAATAGCAGTGTGGTATATAATCACGTGTGAGGCTGTCTGTAGATCAAGATCATTTCAATTGGGATGGAAGGATATCTCTATATAATGGTTATATTTTGTAGCGTATGGTTTAAATAATTGGTACATGAATTTAGTTATTTGCGTTTCAGATTTAGTGGTTTGAGACAGTTTTCTCAATTCATTTGATCCACTGCTTAAACAGACTTAGTTGATTTAGGTAGGAACGTTGATTAGTTCCGTTCTTCAGGTAATAGACACCAAGATCAGAAAAAAACTTCAATACATATATATTTTTTTATCACATTGACTATTTGTATTTTATTTAATATGACGAAGTGTGAGACTGGTTAAAGGTAATGCCTCAATTTCTTTATGAATCTTTATTCTCTAGTATCTGCACATTTCATACCGTTAATGATTTTAGCAAATGCAGAAGGTTTTTTACACTACTTTTGTTCCCTGTATTTTCAGCTTTCAAACTAGTGGAGGGTTGATACTTATCTTATAAAAAGAAAACCCAGTGACGAGTATTGGACACATAATTAGCACAACTATAATGTAGGGACCATGTAGATTGGACTTCTGTTAGGTTATGAATCTAAGCTGTTATCATATTAATTACTGTATATTTTTCCTTGCCCTGAGCATTGCCACCTTTGCTACTTCATGTAATTTTTTTGAGTTTAATTTTGATTGGACTCGGGGTGATGTAGATGTCTCATCTATAGAATTTGAGCTCCAAGATGCTATGTGTCAGATGGAAGTGCATATTATAGCATATTGATGATATATCATGTAGATTAAGAATGGTGATGATTCTGTTAAGAGGCAAAGAAATTTGTGGTTGGTTGGTTTATTTTTATTTTTTCTTTGTTATCCAGAAGATTCTGTGCACTTGTTAATATGCAACAGCCTTTGATTGTTGCTGGATTGCACATTACATTTGGTACCATGCCAATTGTATTTTCTGTAATGTTTATATTATACATATTGCTGATCCTTGCTATTTTCTGTGGACAACAACAAAGTTTTCTTTAACATAAGATTGTGTTCCAGATTAAAATGTATGAGCATAAGCTTCCAATGGTGGCAGTGGATGTATAACAAATATCTGAGACTCTTACAAGATTTTAAAATGTAGTGAGATTTGTTGTAAATATTTGCATTGAATGATTTAGTTTACCGTTGACACCCAAGACTGTGTGAGGGTGTTGTGTAGTATATCTATTGCTTATTTAATTAGCTGCTTATGTACCAGTGATGTGGGTAGGAAATATTGAAGCCTCCTTCCAGTTACATGGAAAAAGTAGGAGCTGGTAAAAAATAAGTTTTATCTTTACATTTTGGAACTTTTAAGATTGCTGGTCATTCTTGCTAATATGGAAGTCTAGAATGGCTTGGTGTTGATGTGAATTCTGTTGATTATAAAACTTTTACGATAGGCATATTAATTATAAACTAGAAAGTATAATTTTATTCGCTGTAAAGGGAAGTATAATTTATGCCTTGGGAAGGGATTCCATCAACGTGATTAGGGTATAATTTATTCCGTGGGAAGGGATTACATTAATGTGACTAGGGTAAGCATTGACATAAAATGTGGGTGCAGGTAGAAGTAATTTTTTCAGAAGCTATGATCTTTGTCAAAAATTTGCCTTGTCCAATTGGGTTTGGGGGTGGGTAGTGTGTCTTCATTTGAAAGCATCTCGAGGACATGTACGTTTTAAGCAATGCCTCTCACGTTTATCTAGATGCTTTTACCCCTATATTAAGTCGTTCTTTGCAAGCCACTGCTTTATATGGGCTGGATTTTTTGCAATTTATGATTTGAAAGTTATGAAATAAACTCCATTATTCATTAATCTCATTGGGTAAAATGATACGTTTTTTTTTTATGACTTGATTTACTAGTATATGTGCCTCTATGTGAGTATGCCTGCTATTTACTTGATCTATCCTTACTGTTGAGAATTTGTCAAATTAGACGTTCATAAGTATAGGAAGAAAAGGCACTGGCCGCAATTCCCCGACTGTTGGATAGAGAGGATGTGATCTGGATTAGCCACGTTTCGGATTTCAGGGCCTGATTCTATCAATGCTTGCCCCTCTATTGGCATGCATCCCCATGTATGTATATGCACACCTACAGTAATCCAACCACTACTATGCACTCTCCCATAGCCCTGGGCTTCAAAACTCTATTTGGCTGACACTTGACATGTAAGCAAGGGTCCTATGAGTCTACCTGTACACGTTTTTTTTTTTTTGGGGGGGGGGAATTGATACTGAAGTTTATGACTGCTAGCATTGCTTTGAGAATCAAGATGATGGAAGGGGGAAAGTAGAAAAAGGAAACGAAACCAAATGCAAGTAACAATGTTTGATAATGCTGTGTCTTGTGTTTTGAAGACCAATCCTCTGTTTTATGCAAGTAATAAGGTGCGTTGCTGCTTTAATATGCCTGTGCAGACCGTTGTGTTGCTTGCTAATGTTCATCAAATGAGTGATCTTCTGTTTTGAAGACCAATTATCTGTTTTATCTCAGCTCTTCTGCCTTCTTAAGACTCTTGCATTGCTTGCTAGTGTTCATCAGATGAGTGATCTTCTCATTTTGAAGACCAATTATATCTCAGTTCTTCTGCTCTCTACGAGTGTAGTGGTAATGTTCATGATGGGTTTGAAAAATAATTTCATGTGTGCGGTATCCAGATTAGTTGTTAAATTTGTGATTTCCTTTTGAAGGGGCTCACAAATGGTATAACCTGAGATTCATAGCTCTTCCATGTTCATTAGGTAGTGTAGAGCTGATGGAATTTCTTATTACATTTAGCTGAAATCCATTTGTGTTGGCCCTCTGAAGTAGTTTTGAGTAAATGATGCAACAAGATGCTTTGTCTAAATATTAGTTTTGTGACTGAATGATAGTTGCTAAAACAAATCTGGTGTTATAACATAGTTCAAAAACTCCCCGAATTTTCAAAAATTCCGGTGATTTTGACCAGGCCAAGACAAAATAACAGGCGAATCAAGAAATCAGCACTATTTTGGAGAAATTTCGGTAAATTTTGGTCATTTGGTCATGTCTACATCATTGATAAAAATGTACAGTTTTGTCGAGAGACTGTCAGTTCAGTAAATTTTGGTCGTGTCTACATTGTAGGCAAAATATGCACTGTTTTGGCCAAAGTTTGCCAATTTCGGTGCATTTTGGTAATTTTAGTCATCGAAATGGCCGACTGAAACGAGTTTTTGAACAATGAATTATAATTTATAAACATGATGCTTTTGCTGGACATGGCATTCGTTAACCATTTCCTATGTATTGAATAAAACACGACAATATATTACTTGGCAATATGTTAAATTTTAAGGAAGTTGCATTGATTGTCGTGTGATGTATTAAATTGTTGGAGAAGGTTTAGAAGAAGCTTGTGGAGCAACTCTTGTTTTGTTAATAGGTTGTTTAGTTCTATGTTTCTTGGACTTTAGTTTCAGGCATTATGCTTAGGTTTCTTGTGGTGATGTTTCCCAGTTTTTTTCTCCTTTTTGATGTACGTTTTTGTGCATTTGTATTTATGCTGTAATTTCTGTGATTCAGAGATTCTGATTGGTGTTTTGAGGTAAGAAAATAAAGGAATCTAATGTTTCAACTCCCTTTATGGATTGGACCATTACTCTCTTAAGGAGTTCATGGATGTTGATAGATTGGCTTTTGGGAGAGTTCTGAACTCCAACCTTTGGGGATGTATTTTTTAGTTTTTGTGAATCTTTAATATTGGAGAGGGTGAAGGACCATAGTAGAGACTATGATGTCCATACATAATTAAGTATATGAAAGATAATTGTTTGTCCTCGGATGGGTGGGATTCAGCATTGAATTTGCCCACTATTATCGGTTCTCACATGAATGTTGGTCCAATGCAACCAGTTCTGTATTCAACGGAGCAACACACTCGTAAAACCAACTATTTAATGAGACAATGTTCATGTATAGCACACTCATTATTTGTGCTTTTGTTTGTTTAAGTTGATAAGTTGATTTCAATTTGTTTGAGCGGTTTTGACAAACTTTTTTCCGCTTCTGTTATTAATAATGTGGTATTTGCTTTGGTATTTTGTCTATTTTTTTAAGCTTAGAAATGCGGGAGTCTCCTTTTTTGTGCGGCTGCTTCATGTAGGGTTAAAAGATATTTGGTTTTATTTTCGTACCTATGCACATTATTTTGCAAAGATTGACTAGACACCTATTGTATTTGATTCTCTCCCAATGGGCTCTGAAATTATTGGATCATGGTTTGGATGCAGTACTGCTGGATGCCCCTTTGGTGAAGGCTGTCACTTCTTGCACTATGTTCCAGGTGGCATTAATGCTGTCGCGCAGATGACCAATTTGGGTGGCAACCAAACTTTACCTCCCCCCTCAAGAAACCCAGTGGGCCCACCATCCATCCCTGATGGTAATTCACCAGTTGTGAAGACTCGTATGTGCAACAAGTTTAACTCTGCAGAAGGTTGTAAGTTTGGGGACAAGTGCCATTTTGCCCATGGTGAGAGGGAGCTGGGAAAGCCATATGCACCTTCACATGATGACCCTCGAATGATGGGGCCGATGGCAGGCAGGTTGGGAGGGCGAGTGGAGCCGCCTCCACCTGGTCTTTCTGCTGCAGCAAGCTTTGGTGCATCCGCTACTGCCAAGATCAGCGTGGATGCTTCCCTTGCTGGAGCAATCATTGGAAAAGCTGGTGTCAACTCAAAGCAGATTTGTCGGTTCACTGGTGCCAAGCTTGCTATTAGAGAGCATGAGTCGGATCCTAATTTGAGAAACATTGAGCTGGAGGGAACCTTTGATCAGATCAAGCAAGCCAGTGCTATGGTAAGGGAGTTGATTGTAAACATTGGTTCAACAGCTGGTGCCATGAAGATCTCTGGAGGTACCGCACCTCCTCCAGCAGCAAGCAATTTCAAGACAAAGCTGTGTGAAAACTTTGCTAAGGGATCATGCACTTTTGGTGATCGTTGCCACTTTGCTCATGGAGCCAACGATCTTCGTAAGCCAGCAGTGTGAGTGCTTTTCTCGTCTCTCATCCTCCGTTGCATTTTCCTATGGATGGCGACAATTTCTTCAAATCTATATTGTAGTTGTGAGAGCCCGGTATGAGTATTGGTAATGATGAGCAGTTTTTTTAGAGGAAAGAAAATTTGACAACTATTAACGGTAGTAAAGATTTCAAGGTTCTTCACCCTCCAAACAAGTGATCTTAGCTCTATATATATTGTGTTAACCCCTTTATCTCATGGTCCTAATTTTGTGATGTGTCTTGATTTTGTACAACCAAACCTGGATTGATCAAAGTAAGAAAATTCCATTTTCTGGTAGTATTAAAAAAACAAAGTGATGGGAATTTATTTGCTTGGTATTTTAAACATTTTAGATCTGAATTGATCTATACTCCTTTGTTATTCCATTTACCTCCTGTCTGGCCAATTCTGATTGATTTGAATCAGAATTGATGGATGCCTGTTTCTGAGTTTTAAAACCTTGGTCGTACCCTGTAACTTGGAGGAACAAACTGCTAAATTGGATCGAGGTTTGGTCAAGGGTACAAAATTAGAACTCAGCCCACATCCTGTCCAGGTCTTGAAGCTTATTTTAGTTTCAAATATAAAATCCTGGTTATGGCTTTTAAGTTGAATTGTGAAGTAGTGTTGTTAACTGGAATTGTGACGGTGTGTTAATCTGAATTGTAATTGTAGCTATTGGTCATAGGTCTGGCTTCTTTGGTAATGCTTGTGAGATGCTTCTAATTGCTTTAGAAGGTTTAACTGTTTAAGGCTAGTGAAACAAACATGATTGTTAGGGTCGGAATATATGTGGCAATGGTCTTCCTTAGTCCTAGTGATTGTTTTGGATTGGGGAAGGGGGGGTGGTTGATGGTGGTGTTTCTATACTAAATTAGGGTTATATATCTTTTTGGGTTGTATATCTTTTTCCTCATATTCCAATGAAAATGCACCAATTTATAGCTATAAATTGTGGTTTTGCTGCCAACTCTACGGAAATGAACTTACTAGTTGTGTATCATGGTCCTATCCGAAAGTGATTGGAAGACAATACATAGGGGACCTGGGCCTCTAGAGTCTGCACGTGCACACAGGACAATGGGAGCATGCACACAAGCATCACTGGGTGGAATTTTCTGCCTTTCCATGGGGCAGTGTGGTGCTTTTAAAAGTTTGTGTGTCTAGTCGTAGGAGCCATGTGGGCTACGAAGTAGTATTCTTTTTCCTTAAAAAATGTTAAAAATAAAATGCATTCCCACATTGTTCTCCTTCTCACTTTAGGCTTAGCGGCTCAACTCTCTCTAAGTTCATTTCATTTGCACTCAAAGGACATTTTTCCATCATGGTTATCAATATCGGTATAAGGATCCTTATGGTCTTGGTCTACCGACGTAGGAGTATTGATGGTTTTTTTTCAATTTCAATAAAAATTATTTTTTTAGACAAATTTGCCATTAATAAGAACTATTATGCCGGCTAGGTATTAGCCTATTTCATAATAGCTTGGGAAAAAGGACTGCCTAAATGTATGGACCACGCAGCTTACTCGAATAGCCCAAGCCCATGCTGCAAAAGCCCAACCCAATGTTGGGGTGTGATGGGCAGGGGTTGGATTGATGTGTTCCCTCGGTAATTCGAATCCGCCCAAGCATGAGCTTAGAAAGATGCCTGAGAAAAATCAATGCCTTTTATGTACATATTTATGGTATTACTTTAGATGTTATATGTTCCAATGGTGGTGGAATTTATTGATTTGGATTTTATCATTTCGAAGGAAAGGCTGAAATTCCTCATTTAATTAGTTACATATTTCAAAAATCAGATTGGAATCGGTCAAATTCGAGTCGGGATCAATTAAGGTTGATTTCAATTTCAAATAAGCTTCTCTTGATCATGTTTCTCTTGAGATGAAAGGAAAGATAGGCAATTTCTCTTTTTAGGGTTATCGACCTACTACCTCATGATGTGCTTGACTGACGAGTCTATTGTCTCCACAACTTTCCTTTTCGCGGCCTGCTCTTCAAAAAGGCCTTAAGAGTGCCGATCTTTGCTTAAGGCGGCTCTAAGGCTCTATGTGCATCTTCAAGTAACCAATACCTTCCATTGATTTTTTTTTTTTGATAAAAATATTTCATTAACGAGGGAACAACGTTCCCGAAGCATCAGCAAATAATAGGGGGGATAAGAAAGACGGGGGCGGGGAAAACCAACATCTAGCATGTTGGGAGTCTGCTGCCGAAGACGCGAGCAGGTCAGCAACGCTATTACCCTCACGAAAAACATGAACAAACAGAATGTCTAAAAAGATATGGAACGACAATCAGACACTATAGCAGCAATTCTCCATGGCGCTTCCGCAATCTGCCCATTAAGAAGGTTAATGAGAAGTAAATTATCACTCTCAATGATGACGTGTCTCAAATTTAGGTTCCGAGCAATTGACAAAGCTCGCCTAGCAGCTAGAGCTTCAGCAACTAAAGCTGAGTTCCACCCTACACCCTCAAAGAAAGCACAAATAAACCTTGCCTGACTATCGCAACAGACTCCTCCAATTCCGGCTTCTCCTGGGTTCCCTCTGCTCGCACTGTCTATATTGAATTTCAGGAAAGGAGAAGAAGGTCTGCTCCAACTGATGAATCTAGTTGGGTGATGAATGCGAACTTTGAAGTGTTGAAGTGTTTCCTTAGCAACAGTGATAGCTCTGAGTAAAATTCTATTTGCAATGAAAGGCTCGTGTCTGAAAGTATGATCCCAGTAACCAACCCAAACATACCATAAAATGCTGTAAACAAGCGCGGTATATAAAATGCTGTCTCTGTTAGCAGTATTAAGGGAAGTAATAATAGATTCCAAAACTGTGATGAAGTTGTTGTTCCCTAGAAGATGAGTTATACCCACTTGATTCCAGATCGGTACTATAAGGGGACATTTCATGAACAGATGCTCCGTGGACTGCCTTGGCTCATCACACAAGTTACATCTAGAGCTAATGTTCAAACCACGATTTAGAAGCAGATCAGGGAGGGGAAGCTTATTGTGAATTGTTTTCCATAGCAAGTGTTGAATCTTTGGAATGGTAGGTAAATGCCAGATCTTTAACCACTTGCTTTGAGATTGATGCAAGAGACCCTTCAAAGATATGCTATAGGTAGAAGCCACAGAAAAATGTCCCTTTGAAGTGACAGACCAAATGTACTGATCTTCCATAAATGAGAAGGGGAGTGGAATAGAGATAATTTTCCAAGCGATATCAGGTGGCCACCAATGGAAAACTAAATCTCGCTTCCAGAGCTCTGAGACATCAATAAATTCATGGACTGTGGAAGGAGCTTGGAGTGGATAAGGTGCAGCTGAAGGAGGATGCCCAGGATCCAAAAGTCCAGCCAAGGATTGAAGACATTCCCTACTTTAATGAAAATGCCTTTTCGAATAAGATTTCTGAGCAAATAGATTTCAACCCACGAAGAGGTAGAAGGGCACTTGCATGTAGGAAATTGGAAGTAGGAAAATATTTACTTTCATGATCCTGCCCAAAGTGAAGTTGGTGAGACAAGGAGTTCCCAAGCCTTTTGGCAAAATGTCCAGCCAATGATTGATGTTCAGACCATTCCCTACTTTAATGAAAAGGTATTTTCGAATAAGATCTCTTGCTGAGCAAATAGTCTTCCATAATTGAAGTTTCCTAGAAACCCGAGTAATGAGATTGGAGCAATGAGGACTTTGTGAACTTGCTCTGCAATGTAAGGAATTCTAGGTAAGTATCAAGTGCGGCTGTTGGACTTATTTGAAAATAATCTCGTTGCTGCCTTTTTACACTAGCATCGACATTGGGGCTGAAATGAGCTCTAGTTTTAATAATATTAATAGATTGCCCGAGAATACTTACGCAGTACTCATGTAAAACATCATTAATGCTCTAGCCTCCACTCATGGACGCCTCACCAAAGAGAATGAGATCATCAACAAATGCCATATGGGATATTCTCTCTCCACCCCTTTAATTTGAATGCCATGAATCCTCTTTTCTTGCATCGCTTTTTCAAGCTGTGTTGAGAGCACCTTAGCACAAAGAACAAAGAGATATGAAGAAAGGGATCACCCCGCAGGATACTTCTGGACAGACTGAAGAAAGGAAGCGGAGATCCATTAAGTAAAATACCAAGTTGAGTGCTTTCCACACAAAAACATTATTTTTTGACCCAATCTTGATCAAAACCATATTTCAGAAGAGTCTCCTTGAGAAAGGACCATTCCAACCGATCATATGCTTTATGCATGTCAATTTTTAAAGAGAAGAATCCTTTATTTCCCCTTCTTGATTTCTTAATTTTATGAAGAAGTTCATGACTGATCAACACATTATCTTGGATGTGACGTCTCTTAATGAAACCATTTTGATTGAAGGAAATAATCTTATGCAATATCGGTCTCAATCTCCTGACCATAATCTTGGAAATGATCTTATAAATGAAGTTGCATAAGCTGATAGGTCTGTACTCATTCACAAAAGTTGGATAATCAACCTTAGGAATTAAAGAGATAAAAGTGAGATTCATTTGAAGGGAAAAAGAACCTGCCTGAAAGAAACTCTTGACGCAGGAAATAACATCTGGTCCAATCACATCCCAAGTTTTATGATAAAACATGCCTGAAAACCCATATGGACCAGGAGATTTATTGCAGGCATAGATTAGTGATTTCATCACTGGTAACCGGTCTGGTGAGAGCCAAATTATCCTCCAAAGAAACACGATGACCAAAAGAAAAGAGATACTCTGAAGCACTAGGCCGGAGGATTTTGAGTAAGGAAAATATCTTTGAACACTCGTGAGAACTCCCTACCAATATCCGCCTCTTCTGTGAGGGTAAGCCCACCTGCATTGATAGATTTAATCGCATTTCTCGCTCTCCTTTTGACCGTTGTCTGTTGAAAAATTTTTGTATTTCGATCCCCATGTTCATACCAATTAGAGCGAGATTTATGCTGCCACAACAATTCCTCTTGATGATTCAATTTTCTCAAAATAGCAAAATGATACTTTTCAGACATGAACCAATCATCATTTCGAAAATCTAAGGGAACCTGGTACAGAGTGTTGAGGATTGCATGGGTTTCCTCGATCTTGTTGAACACATTCCCAACGCAGTTCTTATTCCAAGCTTTTAGAGTACCCTGAAGAATTGATAGCTTCTTGTAGCATTTGAAAGAAGCAGATCGACCCTCGAACAGTAGAAGAATTCCACTTTGATGCCACGACATTGTTAAAGAGCTTCTAAGCGGAAAGGACAGCTTATTTGAGGGTCTAATGTCATCAGTGAAAAGAATGATCGCTCTGTGATCTGATGAAGCCATGAGTTCAGATCTAACAATCGCTCTAGGATGATCCTCAAACCATTCAGCGGTTGAGAAGCAAAGGTCAAGTTTAGCCGCCTCAATATATACGATTAGTACCTGCTCGCCTATTATTCCATGTAAAATTAAGGATGACCAATTAAAGAAATCTCAGATAGACAGGCCGAGTTGATAAAATGATCTAATCCACGTATCTGAGCAAGAGACACAGGTCGATCTACCTCCAATCTTATCTGAAGGGGAGAGGTATGAGTTCCGATCCAATCACCCAACAGAAGCCACGGATATTGAGCAAATTCATCAATCTTCTCTCTCTTTGTCGAAGGTTGACCAAGCCCTCAGTTGCACACGTACAACTTACCCACAAATGCAAACACTGGAAGGTTAGCAAGCAGAGGGGGGTATGAGAGGGTTTAACCTTGCTAGCTTCCTCCAAAGACTTGAACTAAAGAGGATCGAGGATCGATCTACCCCAAGCAACTCCATGATGAACCTTTAGCTTCCGCATTCATGCAAATTATGAATGATGGTAATTAAACCAGTTCATAAGGTTCCGCTCCACTCTGAGAACTTAGTTTCTTGGTAATTAAGTTGATAAGGTCAAGATTGAGAAGAAATCAAGCATGAACGCCGTGGAATCTGAAAAATTCAGGCAGAAAAACGACGAGCTGAGGAGCTTTGGTTACTCCGCTTGCCGTCCTCTCGGTTGCTCCGCTCTTTCTGGAATTGAGAGAGAGAGAGATATGATACAAATTGTTTTGGTAAACGGACCAACATTGCTGAATTCGTTTGAGTCATTCCTTCCATTGATTCTATACAACCAAAAATGGATTTGTAAAAAAAATTTAAAAAAAAAAAACTTCACTTCTGGGGTTTGTTATCTTCTTTTGATCAACGAAAATATAGAAAAGTGAAGAAAGTTAATTATTTTACTCAAATCAACAAGTTTCTTGAAACAATTACTCTAAAAATTTTTAAGACCTAGCTAGAGAGATCTATCCTCTTGGATTCCATTTTCCTTTCGTCCGATTGATTAGAACCAAATCCAACGGACTCAAAACAGAATCAATGGAGACCGATCACATGCCCCATTCCAAATTTTAAAAAACGTGCTTAGTGAAGTTGAGTTGAGCTCCATGAACTAATGCAGACTTGTGAATTGTGATTTAGTTTTTAGTATGTGGCTTTGGATCCGTGAGGCAACACAACCATTAAATTTGACATGTGACTTACCTAAAGAATTCCTTATCTACCTAATAATAGTTAAGTATTACAAATTAAACATGTAAAAGCCTATTAAGATATAGAGTATTTATTTGTAAGAATAGCAAAATTGAATATAAGGAGGAGGAAACAAAGCAATATGGGCATATAGATAGGGAAGCATTTTGGGCTTGACTTTTTAACAGCTGTATATAAAAAAAATTTGGGGCCCTAGTGTCCTTACTTGTCAAAGAGAAGAGGAGGGAAAGGGTGAAGGTGAATTGAAGGAAACTTAAACGTTAGACTCTTAGGGCCCACAACAACCTGTAAGAAATATCAACCAACTAAACTAGCAGTTGTTTTTTGTTAGGATTCTCTTGAGATAATTTCTCGGATTCAAGCTGTTGCTTTTTTCTTTATTACTTGTACATTATAATATGAGATAGGATTCTCCCACGTCACACCAATAGTGATGTAAATATCTTTTTACATGGGACCCACATAGTGAAGTTAGGAGTGAGAAAACAATAAAAAACCCATGTGAGAGAGCGATAGTACAATGATTTCGTGATAAACATTTTTCAAATAATGTACTTGTGAGAGAGGGCCGGGTTCTCTGATCAAACGGCATAGAGGAGCACATCAATAAGGTGCGACAAAACGTTATCGTACTTTGGAGGCCTGCGAGTAAGGGTGTCAATTGGGATGGTTCCCGGTATTTGGGATGGGGCGGTACGGTATCGGTATCAAAAGTGCCAATCGATGCATCCCATTTAGTTAACAGGACTAAACCTAGATCCGATCCGATTACTAGCGGGATGGGGCGGTACCAGTTCTTAAATGGTTCTAGCAACTTTGTAGAAAAAGGGAGAAGAAGTTTAATTGTTTCTAACAAGGCGGGTTTATTAATGTTGTAGAATTTTTCACTATCATGAAATCTAAGTTGTCTCTTGCTTTTTATAAAGCAACTTAAATTATGAAATCATAGTTTTACTTCTTCAAACTCCCTAAGATCACATGTAATAAGCTTCTCATTTTTTAAATCTAGAGAATTCCTACAAAATGGAAGAATCTTGTTGTGTTTCCTCTTTGATTTTCCTAAACAAAACTCTATTTATCACACATGTCACATGGTAGTATGGTGCAAGTGAAGTGCAAAAAGGAAGAACCTGGTAGATGTAGTTGGTCAAGGGAGGAGGAAGTAGCATGTAGCGGGTTCTGTGAGGAGAGACTTCAAGCTACTACTGTTGACCTATTGTTCCTCTTCGTATTCAAAAGACAATTAGTGAAATCCTAATGAGTCGTAATTCTTATACCCTTTCTTTTTTTTTTTTTTAATCTTATATACTCTTTCTTTTTAAAAGGTACTAGTAGTTTCGGTACCATTCGGTACCTAATTGGTATTTCTGTGTACGTTGGGAATCCATCCGAACCGTCCCGTCCCATTTATCATTCGGTTCCAAAATCGAGATACAGTACCATCCCATTTACTAATGGGACGGTCCGTACGGGTTTTAAGCGGAGCAGTATTGGGACGGTTCGGTTCTAATCCCAAATTGACACCCTTACCTGCGAGGTCATTTCATGTAAGGAGGAGAGATGTAAACATAGCGGTGCTAGCATATCCTCTCATGACGGCTCAAATTAAAGTAACTTTTCCCATATAATAAATATGATAAAATATTTTGTCTGCGCCACTGCTCTCTATGTCTATCTCTCTCCTCTTTCCTATGAAATGACATCTCTGCCCTTCCATGCGGGGGGGGGGGGAGGAGAGAGATAGACCCAGGGATCCTACCGTAGGCCACACTCTCAGTTAGAAGACTCCTCCCCAATACATATTCATGAATTATTCAAAGTCTAGAACTATTCATCAGCAGAAGTATCTAATGAGCTTTACCGGAAAAAAAAAGAGAGTATCTAATTAGTAAGCTAAACAAATCTACATATTGAAGGTCCAAAGTACCCTTCATCATTGGTCCACAGTGAAGGATTCATCCACAGTGAAGGATTGGTCCACAAATCTAAGTTCGTCATTTCTTTCCATCTACATATTGAAGGTCCAAAATGCCCTTCATCATTCTCTGCCATTGTCCCTCTCACTCCCCTCTATCTTCGGATCTGGCTCTCCTCCAGCCGTGGCGGGAGATGGAGGGTCCAACCCAAAAAAAAAAAATACAGCACCACAATTCAGTTTTATTTCATGTACCATATAGATAACCCCTTATTCCTAATCGTCATATTGCTTAACCGTCACTTCCTAATAATATTTCTAGGCCCCGGGAAAGCCTCTGTGATCCCAGCAAGTCTCCTTTGCAGCTTCTGAAAGCGAAGGCCACAAGCATTGCATAGGGTCTGCAAAGTAACAAGAAACAGAAAATTAGGGTTTTTTTTTTTTGGGTGAATAAATATACTAAGTGCTGAAACAAAGGGCACAATCTAAATGTGAACAAATTTATCAAAAAAAAAAAAATAAAAAAATTGTGAACAAAAAACAGTTAATGAAGCTTCATGCAGTCTCGAGAATGAAAGGAATAATTTTACCTTGCGGCCAAGAGGACCCTTGCGCCAAAGTGGAGTTTCTTTCCTCTTACAGAATGTACATGCCTTGTCTCCACTGGCGGAACTCGAGGTAGCTCCTGAGTCTCTCTGTGGTGGTGCCAAACTCAGAGTATGTCCAGCATACTTAGCAGAGAGTAAAAGGTTGCAAGAAGGAAGAGGAGGAGGAGGAGGAACAGATCCCATCACAGGGGTTGAACCCAAGAAATCAATGACCTCAGGAGTTTGGTTATAATTGTTGGGGAAAACCCAACAATCAAGTTCACTGTTTGATGATGATGATGATGATGTTCCTACTCTTCTTATTAGATCAAGTTCTCTTTGCGCCGTTACATTCATCGTCCGTTCTCTTTTCATCATAAACATGATTGTTATTAGGTTAAGAATGAACTCCATCTCTACATCAATGGTGAAAAACATTGTTAGCCCAACACCATGCAAAAAAAAATAATAATAATAAAATAGAGAGAGAGAGAGAGAGAGAGAGAGAGAAGGGAGTTTAGGACTTGGCTCCTGTCCAGCACTCTGCCCGAGTTGCACATGCAGCGTTGGACAGAGTGAACCGTGAAAAGACCGTCTCACCCCTGTCCAGGTGCTGGACATGATCATTTTGGGTGGTTAAAGGATGAATTAATGGAGAAAGAGAGGACGATAAGAGGGACTGGAGGAGGGTTGTACCGGACGAAAACACAAATAGCTGGAAAATCTGACACAAAGAGAGGTTTACGTGCATGGACACGTTTTACAGGAGAGAAGAGAAGTTCACTAAAAACACTGGAAGTAACTGAATATCACAATTCTTTAGACTCCATTAACAAAACAAAAGTTAGAACATTCATTTCCATTTGCAGAGTGTGATCCCATGACCTACTCTGGAAAATGATAAAAAAAAATACCCATTTGGACATTTCAAGTTACAAACGGATAGAAAGAGAGAGGACTCTGGAAGTAATAGAATATAACAATTCCTTAGATTGACCCCATTAACAAAGGCTTAAGCATTCATTATGGTCTTCTCTGGTAACTAATAAAAAAAAAAACCCATTTGGGCATTTCAAGTTACAAACGAGAGAGTGAGAGAGAGAGAGAGAGAGCTTACTACTGTCTTTTGCAGAAGCAAAGGTATCGGAAACCAGGTAGAGACAGAGAGAGAGGGGGTGAGTTGATGGCGAGGAAGATATGAGAGAGTAGAAACCAGGTAGAGTGATGTGAGAGAGAGAGAGGATGAGTTGATCGTGACGAAGAAATGAGAGAGTACCCCTATTTAGGGAGGTTTTGGAGCGAATATTCGTTTGGGATCCTAGCTTTATGTAGATCATCTCTATTAGGACATGCAAAATGCAAAGGATCCACATCCTCTACTTTCTCTAGTGGTACTTCCATCCTACTTACCTGGCTTGCCAGCACGTCACCTGATTTTATAAAGATCTAACGGCTCTGAAAGAATGAATTCAACATATTTTGAATTTTACCTGAGGCATGTCTGAACCATCATCAACAACCCAAAACAACCCAACCTGATCGATCTAGTCCTAACCGAACCATACCCTATCAAACTAAACCCATCTTCATTTTAGATCCCCATTTCAAATCGATCAAAAAGCCAAAGCCCTAAAATCTACTTGCAGAACCATGAGAGGGAAGGGATGTGGGGCGGAGGGAACTGGACGAGGAAGAGGAGGGGAGCTGTCTAACGTTGTTGCAAGCCCTATCAAACTATACCCATCTCCATTTCAGATCCCCAATTCATTTCGATGGAAAAGCCAAAGCCCTAAGACGAAGTTGCAGAACCGTGGGAGGAAAGTGGGGCAGAGGGAACTGGACTAGACTTGGTTATTACCCTCTTCAGAAACCACGGATTCACCAAAGATGGAAAGGTTTTGTTCATCAGCTTAGAAAACAAAATCATCAATCATAATCGAAAAAGAAATTAATGTAGTAATTTTTCATAAATACAGGCCAAAAATGAAATTGAGCATATTTACTTACGGTCTTATCCCTTACCTCGGCTCCTCAGTAGTCAATGGGAAGCTGCACATGATGAATTCACAACTAATCCTCACCTTCCACGTGTCTTTTATTGGCCTCGGTTCTTCGTTTTTGGGCAATTTTATTTTTATTTTCTTTTTGTGATTCTGTATCTCATTAATTAATTAAATTTTCCATTGGAACTCGAAAACTATGATTCTCTATCTCATTATCTTTTTTGATTTTCTCGAAATTGAAGTTTCACGATTCGATGTCAAGATCTTCAAAGTGATCCTCCTCTCCCTTGGTTCTTTCTGCCTCTTATTGGGAGATTTAAGGATGGTCATCATTGATCATATCTGGGGGTTTCTACTCCCCCAACTCGCTTTTTTTGTGTTCTTCACCTACTCATTTATTATCTATTCTACTGTCCTTTTTGTTCTTTAATCTCTTATAGGCAAAATTTTTCGTATTGTGAGAAAATACTCATTTTCTTGGGTAAAAAAAATCATAAATGACATTTGGTTATTCCATTCTAGCCCGTAAATTATTCGATAATCAAAGACCTTTTCTCCCACACTAAAATAATGGATACCATAACTAGTTTTTAAGCTTTAAATTATATTTTACTCACTATCCTATTAGATAATTTTTGTGTTCAACACCCCCTTTGAGATGGATTTTTATATAGAAGCATATTTGCAATGATATTCTGTTAAAATATATTTTCGAAATATAACAAATCATTACATACATGGATATCGTTTGGCACAACTTCAAGTATTAAAGTCCACATTATTACGGAAAGTAATCTTACAAGATTTTGTTTTACCAAACACCGATATATTTATTAAGTTCCTTTCTATGCTCTGAAATTTCCTGTTTTAACAATTTCTTTATGTTGTTACCAAAAATGTCAAACACTTTAATCTCTAGTCAATAGAATATCGTGTAAATTTTGTGGGGGAAGACACCTCTGTCCCCTTCGCTGTTCTCTCGCTTGAGGAAGGGTGATGATTGGGTTTCTATTTATGTCAAGGAATTGCCTACTAGATAAGGGTCTAAGACTTGTATATGTCTCCTCCTCTCGGGGGAGAGAACTGACTCACGATGGATAATGCAAGGGTCTTCCTAGATCTATGGGTAGATTCAAAGTTACGTGTTGAGAAGTTTTTACATACCCATCCCTGCCTAGTCAGAGGTCAGTCCCTTTCTATTTAGACCATTCACACTTATACTATTTATTAACTCGCATGCATCATAAAGTAGTAAATCTAATCATAATCTAAGTCGTTAGATTTAGTATATGGGGAAAACAGAAAAGGGTAGGATGACCAAAATTGGGCATATAGTATAGCTACCTAGACTGCCTATGTAAACTTACTAAGGAACATGTCGAACATAGTTTAAGAGCGTTGCCGTCGAAATCTGGCTCGATGATGTGGAAACCTGTAATATGCAAGTAGCACAAGAGAGGCTCAGAGCGTACTTCGAGTGGGGACCCTTTGATGCTTAAGTAAGTCCGACAGAACAATTAAGTGCAGAGGGAGTATGGAGAAAGAGAGTAATAAGAGAGTAAAATTGTGAGTTAGTAGTACCTGGGTCCCCCCTTTTTACTATTTAAAGGAGGCGTGGTTATCGAGATGGTTGTTGTGTCCCCTGGTAGCAACCTTGCTAGATACTCCACCGACATGTCAAAGAGGGGGTAGTTATCCCCATGATTCCAGGGGCATGCCCTGTAAGGGAGGTTAGTCATTGTTGAGGTTCGGCTGTACGGGGGCCATGATGTGACAATTTGCCTCAACTGTCCCTGATCGTGTCTGATTGGTCCTCCTTTATTTGTGAAGAAGTTACAAATCTCGATGTTCTTGCTAACACTGGTGGTGTTGACGTGGGCATTTGCAACCTGTATCTTGAAGTAATATTCCTTGATGACCTCACACCCTTGATGAGGTTCTCGACATCTTAGGTACCGGCTCCTTGCAGGCTGATTTCGTGTCACGTGTTGAGTGGCTGTCAAAGGGGTGTTTTGTGCATATCAAAGAGAAATTTGATAGTTAAATGCTATAATACACATGGTAAGATATTGAAAATAAATAACATAAACCTAAATATCTCGTTTAGAAGCCCGAAAATGTAGGAAAAATCTTGATCACAAAACTACCCACCTCGTTACTTTCTGATTTTACATTTTATTTGATGATTTCAATTTGTTATCGATCATGTTAATATTATGGGTTGTTGTTCACTGTAAGGGTGTGTGGCCCTTGTATGTACGCACGTGCGCGGAGGTGAGGGCAATGAAAGTGCATACATTGGCATCATGGGACGTTTATTTCATCGCCCCTTTTGTGTCTGGGCATGGGCGGTACACCCCCATAGAGAACTTTCTTCTTGATATTATACTAGCTAGTCTCGCATGAGAAAATACTAATTTTTTTGAATGATAAAACTATAAATGAGATATGATTATTCCATTCTAACTCATAAGAGTAATTGAATAATCAAAGGACCTTTTCTTATCTCCCCTAAAAAATGGATACCATAACTAGTTTCTAATCTTTAAATTAATTTTTATTTTTGTGTTTATCCCCCCCTTGAAATAGATTTCTATACAGAAGGATGTTCCTAAAAACATTCCCGTTAAACTACATCCCAAAAATGTGATAAATCATTGGAAACATGGATATAATCTGACATTGCATGAGGAATTAAAGTCCACGTTATTACAAAAAGTATCTGACAAGAAATTTTTAACCAAAAACCGTTACACTTATTGAAATCCCTTTCTTGGCTCTAAATTTTCCTATTTTAACAATTTCTTTATGTTGTTACCAAAAATGCTAACCCTTTTAATATATATATATATTCAGTGGACTATCGAGTAAATTTTGGATAATAAAAACGTTAATATTTTATAGTAAGAGGTTTTTTTTTTTATTTTTTATTTTTATTAAAACAATATATTGGAAGTACACATAGCTTTTACATGACTAAAGACTACAAAACACTACAGACTATAGAACTACAAGATTACAGAACTACAGAGAGCCAGTTCGAGAGATCTTGGGGATCAGAGGTAAGAATAGCCGAAATCAATCCGTGTCCATATCCGTTTAACACTATCCTAATCCGTCCGAAAACTAAACGGACGCGGATACAAATAGGCTATTGTTATTCGAAAAGCTATATTTACATGTAAACGGATAAAATATTTGATTTGTATCTGTTTAGAACTATCTGAATCCGTCCGAAAGCTAATCGGATGTAGATGCGGATATAGCACCATCCGAGCCGAATCCGATCCGTTTACATCCCTAATTAGAGGGTGAAGTTAGAGTGTGGACAATCAAGCGGGAGGAGATCTCCAGTCGGAGAGAGAGAGAGAGAGAGAGAGAGAGAGAGAGAGAGAGAGAGAGAGAGAGAGAGAGAGAGAGAAGCCGACTCCTTGTGTCATCCAACGTCATTACGGCATCTATCTCTACGCTGGTGTAGGGAGGAAGACCTCACTATAGCTGCACCGAAGCCCATCAATGATTTAATTCATCGTTGGTTGAATTGTTGAAGTATAGGCTCGAACTCGAGACTTGTTCAATGCTAAGAAAGGAGCTATTGCATTTTATGGTAATATTGATACAATGTGTGTAGGGGTGTAAATGAATAGCCAAAATCCGTTTCCGTATCCATTTAGCACTATCTGAATCCGTCCGAAAGCTAAATGGATGCGGACACGGATAGGCTATAGCTATCTGAAAAGTTATATTTACATGTAAACGGATAAAATATCCGATCCGTAACCATATCAGTATCCGTTTAGCACTATCCGAATCCATCCGATAACTAATCGGATGCGGATGAAGATATAACACTATCCAAGCTGAATCCGATCCGTTTACATCCCTAAATGTGTGAGAATACATGATTATGTGCAGCATTGTGTGTATGGTTTGAAAACCCAAAATTGGGTCATGTCGATCCGATCGGCTTCCTCATAATTGGTTGGAATTCGTAGGAACAAAAATTAGGGTTTAGAAATAGTGAAATAAAAATATTAGTTGTTTTTATTTTATTTTAAAAATCATACATGTACACAACTCGTCAAACCATCCTCCTTTCTCTTTTCCTCCCCGCTGTCACCTGTCCTCCCTTGTCATCCATTACCACCGCCAAGTTTCTTCTCCATCTCTGATACCAAGAACCTCTAGATGGTTAACCTCACCCTCTACTAGAGTGTGTTCGCAAAACTTTGGTGAAGATGTTTGATTTCATCATGCCTAGAACAAAGCAACGAAAAATAAATTGAAAATGTGTGTGTGTGTGTCTTTGTTAGTGAATTTTGAAGAGGTTGTATAGCAGTTTAATGTATTTCTACATAAAACCTCATTCCAATACAACATATATAGGAAGATTCTTTGTACAACAAAATCAGGGGTGGGGTGATCATTTCACAGTTAGGTTCCCTCTCACCACGGTTGGATAGGAGTCAGGTCCGGTAGTTGCCCCTTTTCCCCTGGCTAGTTCATGACTTATATCCTCAAACAATAACGGCTAAAACCGAGGGTGGGATGGTCATTTCAAAGAAAATCTCTCTCACTCTCTCTCACACACATAATATGAAACTTTTTCCACACGTGCCAGATTCTTTGACTGTGCAAGAGATGGAAAATAAATTCTCATGAAAAAAATGAAAAAAAAGTAAAAAAATCAACTAGTTAAACAAATGAAGAAGAACAAATAAGGAAAGAAACATTAATTAAATATGGGTTTAAAGAAAAAAATAAAAGTGATTTAGTAAGGTAGAAATAAGGAAAGAAGCATTAATAAAATCTGGTTTTAAAGAAGAAAAATAAAAGTAATTTGGTAAGGTAGAAATAAGGAAAGAAGCATTAATTAAATCTGGGTTTAAAGAAGAAAGATAAGAGTGATTTGGGAGAAATTTTTATCACCTCTAGTATAGTACATCTCAAGTGCACAAAAAGGACGATGTACCTTAAAGTGCTTTTGTTTAAAACACTCCCCCAAGTGCACGTGCACCATCAGCTTTGGGTTTGAGATGCTTGCATCTATCGACGTAACTGCAATAACCGATTGCAAAACCAGAAGGTGAATGTGAGGTGCAAGTGTAGGGGAACGTAACAACAATAATTGATTGCAAAAGCCGAAGGTGCAGAGAATCCTAGGAGAGAAAAGCATCACAAGGACACAATTGGAAAGAGATCAATAACAATAAAAAATAATAAGGAAAAAGAGGTAGTACTGCACCCCAGACACATAGAGGTGAAATGACCACCCCACCTCCCATGAAAGGCAAAAATAATCATCCTATTTTCCCGTGCGCTCTCCCATTGGCCCCTGTTAGTTGTAGATAGCTGTAGGCTGACTCAATACAAGACAAGGGACACTTCTTTTGCCTCATGATGTTTCATGTGAATATCAGTTGGCGGACCTTTTTACAAAAGCTCACACAATATGTGCATCTACGGTTTCTAGTATTAAAACTTCAATTGGTCAGACCTTCATAACATACTCAATACAAGATAAGGGACACTTCTTTTGTCTCACGTTTCATCTGAATATCAGTTGGTGGACCTTTTTACAAAAGCTCACACAATATGTGCATATACCGTTTCTAGTATTCAAACTTTAATTGGTCTGACCTTCTTACAAAAGCTCACACATTTGTGCATCTACAGTTTGTAGTATTCAAACTTCAATTCGTCTCTCATCAACCGTCTTGAGTTTGAGGAGAGGAGAGGAGAGGAGAGGGGAGGGGGTTAGCTGTAGATAGCTGGAGACCTTATCTTGTATTGAGTACATTTTCTTGTGTTGAGTCAGCCTACAGTCAGCATATCTTGTATAGCCACTAACTTGTATAGAAACATACCTTGTATAGTGTATCCCCTCTTGTATTTATACATATCTACATTATAAATACAATATACAAAAATACAGAATTATAATATCTATTGTCAGCCCCCCACGTGGTATGAAGGATCATATATGATTATTTATCCAATGGTTATTTGGATCCGAGCCAAAGTGAATCAAATGTAGATGAAAACCTGATCCGTTGGTAGACCTAACTTTGATGGAAACTTTCAACCAATATGACCCATGGGTCTCTCTCTCTCTCTCTCTCTCTCATATGCCTGTATGTTTGGCAGTGTGGGTCATACCATTGCAACTGCCGTTGAGGGTATCAAATATCAAAGAGAAGAGGAAGGATAGGGTGATGGTAAGCTGTTCTCTTTTTCTTGGTTTTTTTTGTGTTTTCTTTTCACTTGTAAATATAATATGAGAGAGGGTTTCCCATGAAGCCAGTGTGGGAGGAATCTCGCATGCCACATCAATAGTGATGCAAATATCATTTACATGGGACCCACATAGTTAAGTTAAGATTGAGCAAACAATAAATAAACCCATGTGAGAGAGCGACAGTACATTAATTTCATGGCAAACTTTTTTCAAATAATATACTTGTGGGAGAGGGCTCTCTGAGGAAACAGCATAGAGGAGCACACCAATAAGGTGTGACAAAACGTAATCTTACATTGGAAGGCTGCAAGTAGGTCATTACATGTAAGGAGAGATGTAAACACAGAAGTTCTATTCTACCAAAAAAAAAAAAAAAACCATAGAGGTGCTAGTGTATCGTGCCCTAACGGTTCAAATTAAGGAAACTTTTTCCCATATAATAATATGATAATATGTTCTGCCTGGGCCACCGCTCCCTACGTCTATCTCTCTCCTCTTCCCTCTAAAATAACATCTTTGCGCTTCTATTGGGGAGAGGAGAGAGATAGACCTAGGGATGCTAGAGTAGGCCACATTCTCGGACAGAAAACTCCTCCCCAATACATATTTATGAGTTATTCAAAGTCCATAACTATTCATCATCACAAGTATTTAATTAGTATGCTAAACAAAATCTCCAAAGCAACATATATATAAGTTCCATCATTCATAACACAAAGATCCAATGCAATAGTTTAAAGACCTAACACACCTTTCATGACATAGTACACAAACAAAATTTGGACCCTTGGCCTAAGATGGACATGGTGCAAAAGTACATGTGTTTGGGAAAGTTTTCCTTCATCCACTGTGAAGGATTGATCCACAAATCTAAGTTCGTCATTACTTTCCCATCTACATGTTGAAGGTCCAAAATACCGTTCATCGCTCTGACACCCATCCAAAGCACAATGATGGCCATATATGATAAAATTCCTTCTAAATCATAGGTATAGATCGGATGGAATTGCCCTTGCTTTTTAATAAAAATCTATTTTTATTACTTCTTTACCCTTGAATTGTACCAGTGGATCGGCATCAAGTCAGCCGATATTTTGGATCGGTCTCAATCGATACCGATTCGATTCAAGTGAATCAACTGATCCAATCCCAAGATTACGAACCATGGGTCCGAGTGACCTGCCTTCCAATCCAAGCATCCCAAATCGAACTTCTTCATCATTAAAGGTTTTCAATTTGGTATATATGGTTCATCATTTCATGCCCTGTATAGATAACCATTATTCATCATACAACATTACTACATAGTCATCTCAATGGTTTGGTTTTTTGATCATGTTTCGAGGTTTCAGGAAGGCTTCATTGTTTCCTTGTACTCTCTTTTCTAGCTTATTGAATCGGATCCCACAGGCATTGCACAGGGTCTGCAAAGTTACAAGAAACGAAAAAAGTTTTACTACATTAGGAACTAAATCAGTCACCAAATATCATTTAAGATTGTGTTTGGTTTGTATTCTTGGAATAGATTTTGGATCTAAAACACATTTTGAAATTAGAAAATAGAAAAAAATTGGGTTTTAGAATGTATTGTAGATCCAGATAAGGTCAGGCTTACCCAAAACCCTAGCCCAATCACTGCCCACTTAGCAAAGAGGCTAGACTCGAAACCAAAGATCACTTGGTCATAATAAATTAAGCAACCTTGACCATTGCACCAAAGCACATTCCCTATATAATTTATAAATATATATTATATAATACAAGGTCAAAGGGTCAAGGCCTCAACCTAGGCTCGGTCCGATCCTGCCAGGGCCTTGCAAATATCAAACCCATACCGACCCTTGCTTATCCCCAGGCCGACCTAGCCTTGTCCGAGCTCAACGCAGGTTTGGGCGGGCTCGGGTTGGCCGGGTTTTTTTGACACCCCTAGATCCAGAGTAAATTACGAGAATACATACTAAACACAACCTAAATAAAGCTATATGAAGTCTCAAAAATAAATAAAAAAGAGTGTCCTAGTTCACAAGGCTCCCGCTACTACAGAGTCTGGGAAAGGCAAATGTACACAGTCTTATCCCCTGTTTCGTAGGAAGGGCTTCCAAAATTTTAACCTGTTACTAACAAGTTGCAATAGCGCAACTTACCTAACCGTTGCACCAAGAATGAAATTAAGGAATAATTTTACCTTGTGGCTATGAGGTAAAATGTTTCAGAATGCGTTTTAAACCGGAAATATATTCTATAGACTACATACCAAACACAATCTAAATTTGAACAAAAGTTAATGAAGTTTCACACAATGTCAAGAACGAAAGGAATAATTTTACCTTGCGGTCAAGAGGCCCGTTGCGCCAGAGCGGGGTATTGTTGGTCTTGCAATTCATACATGCTTTGTTTCCATCAGTAAGTTGAGGTGGTGCCAAACTCAGAGTACGTCCAGCATACTTAGCAGAGAGTAAGGGGTGGCAAGGAGGAGGAGGAGGAGGAGGAACCGATGCCATCACAGGGGTTGAACCCAAAAAATCAATGAATTCAGGAGTGTTGTTGTTGGTGGTGCGCGCCACATTGTCAGAGTTGGAGAAACTCCATGGCCGGAATCCGCTTGCTCCAGTTATCATATTTCCATGGTTAACGTTGTTCCCTACCTGTTACAACAAGCAAAAACGTTAATACAGAGTTAGCCGTCACTCAATATGAGCAGCAAAGCTATTACGTACACGTTCACGAGGTGAATCCGCCGCGTCACCAAGCCGTCAAAGCAATTTCTCTTAAAAATTTCTAAACTAAGAAATCATTGTTGGATTTATTCTCAGAATTTGAAATATCCTTTCCAAAGAAATATAGAGAATCTATTCTCAAAATTTGAACTATCAAATGCATTTTTTTTTTTTTTTTTTTAAATATTTCATATCGATTCAGTCAAAATAATTTCAATTTGTTGACCAAAAATGTATTTGTTGATTATTTCAAGAAATCAATCCAAAAATTGAAATAGAAATCATACCAAATCAAGCCTAAAAGGATATGTTTATACCTGTGGAGGAGGAATTGATGAGGAACCATAGAAGACAGTGGAGGGATGAAGATGAGTTGGGTTGTTATCGAGCAGACAATCACTATCTGACGATTTTCCCAGCCGACCAATCAGATCAATTTCTTTCAGTTCCCTTGTCTCGCTTTGCTTCGTCATCTGCTCCATCTCTAGTTCAATGGTCAAAGACAAATATTTACTGTTAGCTCAATACCATGCAAAAAGGAAAAAAATAAAAATAAAAAGAGAGAAAATGTCATACTGTTTAAACTGCAATCAAGAAAACAAAACAGAAAAAGACAAATAAAAGAGAAGAGGAGAGAGAAAGCGATCATGAGAGTTTACCTATGGTTAAAAAATGGATTAATGGAGAAATTAAGAGATGAAGATAAGAGGTAGTGAAGGGAATTTTTTGCACCTTTAAAATGCATCAGACTGTGCACCATTAAAGTGCATTGGATTTTTATCTTTTCTCAAGAGTAGTGCCTACCGTCCGATGCACTGACACTTGAGAAGATGTAAATCCGAGTGGAGAAGGGTTGTACCAGGTAGTAACCAATGGCGAAATCAGAAGTAGCAGGGAAATCTGACACAAGCTAGAGAAGTCCACATGCATGGACATAGTTTGTAGGAGAGGAGAGAGGGCCATTAAAAACACTGGAAGAAGTAACATAAGGTCAAAATACTTTAGACTTGATTAACAAAGTCTAAAGCATCCATATCCATTTGCAGAGTGATCCCATGGCCTTCTCTGGAAACTAATAAAAAAATACCCAAGAGAGAGAGGGAGAGAGTCTTACTACCTGTCTATTGTAGAAGCTAAGGTAGGGAAAACCTAGTAGAGAGAAAGAGAATGAAAGATGATGGTGAGGAAGAAATGAGAGAGTAGCCTTATTTATATGGAGTTTTTGGGGAGAAGATACTTTGGGAACCTTAGATTTTATATAGATCATCTGTGGCTATCGATCATTCAAACATGAAAAATGCAAACCAAGGTGTGAAAATAGAAAGAAAAAGAAAAAGGAAGTAATAATTTTCCATAAATACAGGCCAAAAAAGAAATGGAATATCTTTGTTTATCAATTTGGCTCTCCTCCAGGTGTGGCGGGAGTTGGTGGATCTAGCCTAACCAAAATAGGGGTGTTTGAGTCATTTCACAGGCGGGCCTCACCCTATGAAATGACCAAACCCCCTGTTTTGGTTGGGTTGGATCCTCCAGCTCTCGCCGTGGCTGGAGGAAAGCGAGGTCCTTTGTTTACAGTCTTATCCCTTTCCTCGGCTCCTCAGTTGCCAATAGGAGGGTTGTCGTAAAAATTTTCTGTTAAACTACAATTTCCGAAATGTGACAATTCTTAGGAAACATGGATACAGTCTGGCACCGCTCTGGATTTTCCTCTTTTACCAATTTCTTTATGTTGTTACCAAAAATGCTACACCTTTTAATTATAATATATAGTCAAAGGAATTTCGAGTAAATTTTGAATAATAAAAACCTAAACTTTTATTATAAGAGGATTTTTTTTTTGGATAGTTTAGACGATAAATTTGTTATGTCTCCTAGCGATGATGATAACAAGACGTGGACTGACATTTGTATCACTCTCAAAAAGGACTTGCTCATGCACCAATACCATATCACCCTCATATCCATGATAACAATGATAGTAAGGATTAAAAAGATCCCTTTTTATTAGGTATATGCCAAGGCAGCAGGAGGTGTCCACAGCGCGTACTTGCAACTCCGTACTTGTGAGTTGTACTAAGATCCTCACGACATCGCAAGTACGACCTCCGCATTCGCGGCACTACATGAACCTTTTCTACGACATTGCAGATGTACAAAGTACACTCTATGGAGCCCACAGAATCCTAGGGAACCTCTATAAAAGAGGACCCTCCTTACTTCAAATAAAGGACTTTTAAGCCTTAGGAGGCGTGCTCAAGACATTTTCACCCCCTTTGTGCCTTCTTAGAGTTCCTAAGGCTCTTCCCTCTCACAGACAGTCTCTTAATAGTGCCTCGGTGCCCCAAGATCATGAAAAGGAAAATTCTCAAAGTTGTCTTAGAACTACGTGCCTGATCCACTTCTTAGCCCGAAATACCCTAAGAAATGTAGTCCTTCAAGAGAGAGAGAGAGAGAACCAGATAGCTGGTCCGTCTCCACCTGAGTTTGGAGATTTTATACATTCATTGTCTTCGGAGCATAGAGGCCCTCCTCTTTCAACCCTAATCAAGGGTTGACCTCAGGTATAATTTTCTTTGCTTCTTTTTTTTCCATTTGGCACAATGTAGAGCATTAAAGCATCATGTTTTAATGTAAAAAGTAGTATGTATGTGTAGAGATAATTGTCTTTTGATGTAGTTGATGTGTGATAATCAATCATATGTTAGCCTTGCATATTGGTATAGGGTGTGTTATTATAGGAGAATGTTTGAACTTTAGATTTTAATAGAAAGACCGGTTTAACTAGGCGAGATAGGTGAGTAACACCTTCCCACTCTTGTAACCTGATCTCTTAAGATCCGACCAAATGGAATCATACGTAGCTCTTTCCTCACCATGAATGGGGTTACCACTTTTGGGTCTTAGGCTCCAATCCTGGGATCAGACGTTCTTACTTATCATTTTGATTTTCTGAGAAATTAAAGTTTCAGTCATCTTCAAAGTTATCTTCGAACCTGGGTTTTAAAATTGCTCGATTTAGTGATAGGTCTCATGTTCTTAAAACCATCTCTTGATTTAACCCTTTACATTTTATTATTATGAATATACAACTGCGATTTTTAATGGGTCTTTCTAATCATTTAAAAATTTACATTACAATGATAAAAACTATTTATAGTTATAATTAAGGCGACCGAATCAAAGAGATAAAGCATAAGGTCATTGGTCTTTAGCTTCTAATTTTACATTTTATTTGGTGATTTCAGATTTTTATAATGTTAATATTATATTAGTCTATCATGATAAAATACTCGTTTTATTTTTTGTGATAAAATAAATGAGATATGGTTATTCCATTCTAATTCATGAGTCGTTAGATAATCAAATGACCTTTTCTCTCCCCCCCCCCTTCCATTAAATAATAGATACCATAACTAGCTTTTAATCTTTGAATTATTTTTTTATTAACTATCTATTAGGTAATATTTGGGTTTAGCACCTCCTTGAAATAGACTTCTATACAGAAGGATGTTCGTAAAAACATTCACATTAAACTAAAATTTCCTAAATGTGACAACTCATTGGAAATATGGATATAGTCACATTGCTTGAGGAATTAAAGTTGACAATATTACATTTTCATTAAAAAAAAAAGTTGATGTTATTACAGAAAGTATCTGACAAAGTTTTTTCAAAAAACAAAAAAAAGTTGTGATCATTCTCACATTCAGATAAAGTTTTGCTTTTACTTAGGTCTACAAACGGATCGGATTCGGCTCGGATATGGATTGGATGTGATCAGATCCAGATAATCCCTAGCCGAATATGAATACCTCTAAACGGATTCGGATGGATTTGGATGCAAATTGAATTCGGATTTTTGACCATCCGTTTACATCTCTACCTTGTGTAACCCAAACCTTCCTCCCCCTAGCGGATACAATTCACTCTCAATCCATATCTCTTAGAACATGATTATCTATTCCTCATATTTTAGAACCTGTTGAAGCTTCAAAACCCTCAAGATTATTATTTACTTAATTTATTATTATTAAGTATTCAGATATTTTTCCTGGCAGATTTTATTGGAGTATTCGGATTTTTTTCTGGATATCTCTAAACAAATACGGATGTCCCTAAATGGATACAGATGCAGATCGAATTCAGATTTTTAGTTATCCATTTACAACCCTAGTTTTACCCCTCATAGCAGCCACAACAAATTTTTGATCTGCATCTGTATCCATTTAGGGACATAATCGTAAATCTCAGTTGATTTAGTACATAATGTTTTGGTATGGTTCATCATATCTTGTACAATTTTTACCCAAAAAAAAATATAACACCACAATTCAGCTTTATCTCATATCAAGTACTATATACAAACAACACAATTGAGCTTTATAGATAACCTTTATTCCTAGCTATACGACATATTACTCCACCTTCACTTCCTAATAATACTTCTTGGCCTTGGGAAAGCCTCTGCGATCCAAGCAGCTCTCCTTTTCTGCCTTTGAAAGCGAATGCCACACGCATTGCATAGGGTCTGCAAAGTAACAACAAACAGAAAATTAAGTTTTTTTTTTAAGGTGAATAAATATACAAGGTGCTGAAACAGGAATTTTATTCTCGTCCAGTCCATCTCATTTGAGAATTCAATCGTACACTCAACACTTGAGAAGATAAAAAGACATCACTTCTCAAAAATGAAAGGAATAATTTTACCTTGCGGCCAAGAGGACCGTTACGCCAGAGTGGAGTTTCTTTCTTTTTACAGAATGTACATGCTCTCTGAGGTAATGCCAAACTCAAAGTATGTCCAGCATACTTAGCAGAGAGTATGGGGTTGCAAGGATGATGAGGAAGAACAGATGCCATTACAGGGGTTGAACCCAAGAAATCAATGAACTCAGTAGTGTGGTTATTGTTATTGCTGGTGGTGTGGGCCACATGGTCATAGCTGGGTAAAACCCATGACAGGAATGGATTTGCTCCAGTTATCATCACTCCATCGTTGTTCCCTACTTCCTGTTAACAGCTAAAACGTTAATACTGAGGTGAATCCGCCACGTCATCAAGCCGTTAAAGCAATTTTCTTTAAAAAAAAAGTCGATACTAGGAAACCATTTTGTACAACATACAACGCAACACTATCATGATGATGCAGATGAAACCTTAGTTCGACTCCGAGCCTCAAATGTAGGTCCCATAATTGGGATCTGAATCCGTCCTAAATCCGTCAAGATCAGTGAGGAAACGATCGGTTTTGGTATTAGGAATATAATTGAAAAATCGGGTTTTGAGTAGGGGAGTCGCTTGAGTTGAGTCAAAATTTTGGAAATTTGGTCAAGAGTTATGTAGACTAAGCCATGGTAAAAAAAAAATGAAGAGACTGGGTTATAAATCGTTCAAGTTAAATAAGACTTTGTATTTTTATTTGAGTCCTGACAAACTCGATGAGTTTAGTCATTTTAAAAATAAAAAAAACCATAAAATTGAAACAGTTAGAAACTGAATTGATTAAAATAATAAAACTATATTATAATTCCCTTCTCTCGTTCAATGGTATAAATTCAAAATTCATTGATATGTGATTCCTTTATTTTATTTATTTTTTATCGTTTTCCCATATTTTCCATGTATTTTCTTATTTTTTTAATAATATAAACATATTCATAAATCAAACAAAGAAACCTAGAATTCTCCTTTTTTTTTCTTCTATTCTTTTATTCCTTGCGTCCAAGGTTACATCCGGGACCATTAGATAGGAATTCGAAGATGAAGAGCGAAACAAAAAATATCACTACTGTGTAAACGGAGAATTTGAGAGTAAGCATTACAATCTCCAAGACCTTTTGGGGTTTGGATCCGACTCTCTTCCAGCTGTGGCGGGCGTTTTCACCCCAACAAAAATAGGGGGGTTTTGGTTATTTCATGGGGGGCCTGCTAGCCGCATGTGAAATGTCCCAAACACCCCGTTTTTGCTGGGTTGGATCCTTCTACTCCCACTACAGCTGAAGGAGACCCGAATACTTTGGGTTTATATTAAAATATAAAAAACAAGTCTCGCCTTGATCGGGTTTGATAAGAGCGAATCACCAAGTCTTTCTAAAAGACGAGTTGAGTCAGAAAACCAAGTTTTCCAACTATGATTTAGGATCGATTGGGATAAATTGGCTGGAATCGAGATTAACCTTGTCAAATTCCAATCCAAAGTGGTAGGTTTCCTTTGATCCATAAAATTCGTCAAAAAGAGGAGAAGGGTTAGGGAGACGTTTGCGTTGCAATCATGATAGGAAAGGAAGGGGATCGGTCACCATGGATCGGTTTTTGTGACCGAAACATGAAACAGATTAATTAAAAGGTTATGCAGCTTATACCTGTGGAGGAGGGATTGGGTTGTTATCGAGGAGGAGACAATCCATATGGAAATGGGGATGGTCACCACCCTTATCATTAACAGATGATTTTTTTCCGACATTATTTATGAGATCCATTTCCCTTGGCGCCCTTACATTCCTCATCCGGTCCATCTGCATCGTATACATAACCGCCATAAGGTTTAGTGTTGCGGCTGTGAACTCCATCTCTGCGTCAATGGTGAAACACAAATCTCTACTGTTAGTTCTACACCATGCAAAGAATAAATAATTAAATAAATTAAAGAAAGAAGAGAGAGAGAGAGAGAGAGAAAGAGATCGAGATCATGAGAGTTTAGTTTAACTATGGTTAAAGGATGGATTAATGGAGAAAGAGAGGAAGATAAGAGGGAGTGGAGGAGGATTGTAACGGCAGTAAATAATGGCGAAAACAGCAGTAGCAGGGAAATCTGACACAAGAGAAGTTCATGTGCATGGACAGGTTTTGTACGAGAGGAGAGAGGGGAATTTTTTTTCTGTTCGGTTTCCTGCTTGGTACGGTTGTCCACTTCCTCTCATAGGGAGTCGGTGTGTTTCGGCAGGGGGTTAAGTCCTCATTTCCGGTTTCCTGTGAGAGGAATCGGACAACTGTACCGATAGAGAACCGGAGAGAATAATGATCGGGAGAGAGGGCCCATAAATACACTGGAAGTAACTGAATATCACAATTCTTTAGACTCCATTAAAAAAGCCTAAAGCTTCCAATTCCATTTGCAGAGTGTGATCCCATGGCCTTCTCTGAAAACTGATAATAAAAAAAAAAACCCACTTGGACATTTCAAGTTGCAATCGGGGAGAGAGAGAGAGAGTCTTAATTATTACCTTTCTATTGCAGAGGCAAAGGCAGGTATGTGAAACCAAAGAGAGAGAGAGAGAGAGAGAGAGAGAGAAAAGCAAAGGTATGGGGAAACCAGATAGCAAGAAAGAGAAAAGGTAAGTTGCTGGTAAGGAAGAAATGAGAGAGTACCATTATTTATAGGGAGGTTTTGGAGAGAAGATTCGTTGTGGACCCTAGATTTATGTAGATCATCTTTAGGCATCGATCGATAAGCAATGCAAAATGCAAGCTAGGGGGTGGAAAAGGGAGGTAATATTTTTTCATAAATACAAGCCAAAAATGAAAGTGAACATGCATCTTTATTTACAGTCTTATCCCTTACCTCGGATCCTCAGTAGACAATGGAAAAGCTACCCATGAAGTCACAACCAATCCTCACCTTCCACCTGTCCTCTATTGCCCTCAGTTAACGTTCTTCGTCTTTGGGTAATTTTATTTTCCTTTTTCTGATTCCCATTTCATTAATTAATTAAAAAATTTTGCCATCGGAACCTAAAATTTATCACATTTAATGATATACAAAATTAAGCAAAAAAAAAAAGAAAATTTCAAAAACTGGGATCGGATGTTCATCTCTTTTAATTTTCTTGGAAATTTTAGTTTTACGATTGGGTATCATATTCTTCAAATTGTTTCTTCTCTTCCCATGGATAAGCAGAAATCCCACTCCCCATGATACTTGCGTGCATACTTTTATTGGGCCCGGGCCCTACCCTAATGCAGGGGCCACTCGACTAGGTAGCGTTCTTTTCCTTAATATTATACTAACCAGTGTAGCGTGAGAAAATACTCATTTTTTTAGTGATAAAACTATAAGTGAGATATGGTTATCTCATTCTAACTCATAAGAGTTATTGAATAATCAAAAAGACCTTCTCTCTCCCCCCCCCCCTCCCCCCAACACTAAATATTGGATACCATAACTATTCTCTGATCTTCAAATTAATTTTTATTTTTGTGTTTAAGGCACCCCTTGAAATAGACTTTGATATAGAAGGAAGTTCGTAACTCTTGCCACCAGAATCTAGTTTGATGATGTGGAAGACCAGCAAAAGGTGAAAGGCACAAGAAGAGACCTAGAACGGACTCCGAGAAAGAACTCTCTAATGCCTAATTCAGATCCATACAACAGATAATTTGAAGAGGGAGTATGGAGAGAGCAGTAAGTCCAAATAGTTGTGAATAAATAGTACTTGGGTCCTTCCTTTACTATATAAAGGAGGAGCGGTTGCACAGGTGATTGTAGAATCTTAATGGAGATCGGAGTCCTTTCTTGGTCTGGAAAGTTCAGATATTCCCATGTGCGTGATTGAGTGAGCTTTGTGTTTCCTTTGATTTGGGAAATGTGCCCTATCTTCTCGCGAAGAGAGTGGAGTTTGTGTTAGAATTTTAGTTCTAATAAAATTCTATATGGACATAATTAAATCTCTAAATCAGGCTAATTAGGGTTTTGGTCTAATAAAGTGGGGTCATTAAGTTATATTAAAAGTCTAATGTGGAATGGCTTAGTGTGGGCCAGATAGATTCCTATTGGGACTGTGATGAGTCAGACCCTATAGGGATTACTATATAAGGAGAGCTAGGTCCCCCCTCTACCCATCACAACTTATTATTCTCAATTGTTATTGAGGAGTGCATTCTTGAAAGAGAGGGAGATATTCAGTGTTCATCGTCCCTGCGCATTCGGTATTCTCATCAGGCCAGTTACTTTGAGAATAGAGGGGAAGCACCTAGATCTTTGTTCTTTATTTTCCGCTGCAATCATCATCACTATGGATGCGAAACAAGGTTGGTGGTTCTATCCCTATTTTCTATTATTTATTTGATTGTGTTCTTGAACACTCTATGAAAATTCTAGCTTTTAGAATTTTGTTCCTATTCGGATCGATTTATTCTATCAGTTTGAGCCCATCCCAACTCTACTAGTGGAGAGTATGTTGTTGCACGAATTTGAGTCCTATCAGGGCTCTGATGCCGCAGGACCCGTTTCCTACAACAATTCCCTCTTCTACGACATGACTCTTCCATTGACTGGTCTCCTTCTTCCAAGGAATTTATGAATCTTGATGGTCTTCTTGTCGTTGGTGATGCTGGGACTGATGGGGAAGTGATCATATGTGAACTTCACCCAATAGCGGTAGCCCTTGGTGATGCCCTAGATGAGGTTCTGGATACAGTTGACGGGTGTCCGGATCACAATAGTCTCACATGTCAATCGCTCACTGGAAGGTTATTTTTATGTACATTAGTAACAACATTCTGTTAAACTACATTCCCGAAATGTAACAAATCATTACATATATGGATATTGTCTGCCCTTTTTTGAAGAATTAAGTCGACATTATTCCCGACAAGTATGTTAAACCAAACAGTTACATTGATTAAGATTCCTTTATTGGCTCTCGATTTTCCTATTTTAGCCATTTCTTTGTGTTGTTACCAAAAATGCTAAACCCTTTAATATATAGTCAGTGGAATATCGAGTAAATTTCGGATAATAAAAACGTTAACTTTTATAAGAGTTTTCTTTTGGACAATAGATTAGAAGTGCATAGTTTTTACAGGAATATAGGTCTACTTAACACTACAAGAGATTACCGTGTTAGATGAAAACACTATGGGTTTCAAACCATGAAACCCTAACCCAACAAAATAATCAAGAACACGAATAAATGATTACATGGTACAAGAATTAAATGTTGTACCTTGCACCATGTATGTTGATGATGATTAATTTTGTGAAGCACACTCGTCGCAACTCTGTCAATCACGTCTTGACTTGAGTCTTCCATAGTCTTTTGTCATTCCACAAATCTCTTCTTCGTGGGAGAAAGAGGGGAAAATATGTCGAAGGCTGCAGGGACCCAAGACTAGTATATATAATATTGTTTCAACTCGAATCTCAGTTCCAAAGTGGTATTGGGTTGATCTATCTTTGTGTGTGACGAATCGAACCGATTCATGCATAGACTCCCACTAAGTGACTAATTCATTAATTAATTAAGCCCATAATTAGAAACTTCTAACATACAAAACTATAAGATTACAGTACAATAGAGAGCCAAGAGAGAGATTTTGGGGTGTGTAGACAATCAAGAGGGAGGAGATCCCCAGCAGGAGAGAGAGTAGGCGAGTCCTTGCATCATCCAATGACATTGCAGCTCCATCTCTACACAGGTTTAGTTGTATAGAGTTGAATGTATTCTTACATGGAATCTCATTCCTATACAAAACATACATAGGAAGATTCTTTGTACAACCCTAATACATGCCAATATATGGGTAGATCAATAGGAGCTCAAATTTTTTAGAGATTTCGACCAAGGGTCCCTTGCTAGCTCACAAGTTAAACTTCATTGTTAATGAACTTAAGCGCTTGTCGAGATAAAGTTGTGTAAGTCCATCACAAAATGGAAATGATTGAAAAAAAATGGAAGACACATATATTGGAGGTCGTCCATAGGGGGCGGGGAGGAGAGAGGACCTGACGACATAGTTTGCATTAACAGCTCAGAGATAGATTTTTTAAATTTAGAGAATTCCCTCGACATTAAAGTAGTAAATCGCATTGATGAGAAAGCCGGAGACAAATTCATTCATTAGAAAACCTATATTTCTATTAGGAGAGAGAAGAGTGTCACTGTGAACCCTACATTTCATTATGTTTGGGCGTGTGAAAAAACTGCATAACATATAGGATCAGTCCATACCGAGATCCGATTTTTAAATCCCTAAAGCAGGTTTCTTCTTTTTCCAGACTCAAAAATGAATTCTCCAAAACATTAACGTTGTTTCAGCATTTGATGACAACCGTTATAAAGGTCCAGCCTAATTGTATTGGCAAAGAGATTTACGATTGTATGAGTAATAAAAACATGATTTGTGTAGCTGAACCCATTTAATTACAGTAAGGCTTAATTGAGTTGTATTGACAACAAATGTAGTAAAAAACATTATAAGGGGATATATATCAATAAATGGGGGGAAATAAAGTTGAATTTCACTTGAAATTTGACAGGTGATCAAAAAATAAGGCAAGTAAAATCTCTCTCTCTTATACACACATAAATGGATAAATAATGGAAACATGTAGTTACAAATGCATCAATGCACTCCCATAGGTTTGCTTGGCTGGTTTAGAACGATGTTCTTCGATCACGGGGTCCCAAGTTGAAGTTCCTACGAATGAAGCGTTACATGGGGTGGGGGGAGGCTTCATGTAACCGGGGTTTCCTTTTGGACCCGAACCATAAACCTGGACAGGTTCAAAGGTTTCCTCGTTAGCAAAAAAAAACAACCTATAAATGCATATACACAATGCTCAATGTTTGATTCATCAATCGTTTGGTTCAAAAAACTTACCCAGCTGAGTTGGTTTGACTCCTTTTAGTTTTGGTAGTCACTCGTGAGAACTTATATGTAATGCCGGGTGAGATACGAAACTTCACGTACTGGATTCTTTGACCGTGCAAGATATGAAAAATAAATTCTCATGCAAAAACAAAAAGAAATTAAAAAACAAATAAAGAAAAAAACATTAATTAAGTGACTTGGTAAGGTACAAATAAGGAAAAAAGCATTAATTAAATCTGAATTTAAAGAAGAGAAAGATAAAAGTGATTTGGTAAGTTGAGAGAGCTTTAGGTTTGATATGTTTGCATGCACGGACGTAACGGCAATAACCGATTGCAAAAATCAGAAGGTACATGTGAGTTGCAGGGGCACGTAACGGCAACAATCGATTGCAAAATCCAAAGGTGCATGGAATCCTACGAGAGCAAAGCACCACATGGACACAATTGGAAAGAGACCAATAAAAATATAATTAAAAAAAGGGAAAAGAGCGTGCACAGTGCGCCTTAAAAGTATAATGACCGCCCCACCTCTAATGAAAGGGAGTTCCTATTGACCCTTGGTAGTTGTAGATAGTTGTAGGCTGATTCATTACACGATAAGGGACACTTCTTTTGTCTCATGTTTCATCTGAATATTAGTTGACAGACGTTTTTACAAAAGCTCACACAATTTATACATCTACGGTTTCTTGTATAGATATTTGTAGACCTTATCTTGTATTGAGTCAGTGTACAGTCAGCCTACTTTGTATTCCAACTAACTTGTATAGAAACATATTTTGTATAGGGTATTCCCTCTTGTATTTGTACATAGAGAAAATCTTCATTGTGCCGTGTGTGTAGGTTGCACCCAAACATGGTGGGTGGGTCAGTGGGTGAAATGACTGCCCCGCCCCTCTGAATGGTGGAAATACCATTCTCACATGTCTAGGCACAGCCTGCGTTGCGGCACAAAGAACAACAACCCTTATACATATCCACATTGTGAATACAATATACAAAAATACAAAAATTATATTATCTATTGTCAGCCCCACGCGCACACAAAGCTCATATTTCCCCATAGAAAACTTTTCCTCATAAAAAAAAATTTGAGAAAAAGAACGCTAAGCACAAAGAACACCAACAGAAACTACGGCACATTATCAACAGCTCCGTATAACCGGTACTTGTTTTAATATTACTGCAACAGATTGGTGGCACTGCTTACAATTAAAAGCAATTGGAAGAAAATAAAAATTCAGATTGACATCCTTTTAAAAAGATTCATGTTGATATGAAACACTGAAAGTATGTAATCAATCTCCCCAATTTGTAAATATTGTTCCCCTGTTTTGTTCCTACTAACCAAATATTTGAAGTTCTACTTATAAGAGAAAAAAATTAGAATTCCAAAACATATTTTACTTATCATTATGATGTATAAGGGCTGAGAATTGCAGAAACAGTTGATGACAAAGATGAAAAAACTAAAAAAGCTCAAAGAGGACTGGGGTGACAAAATATTTAATTCTATGACCACGGCATTGTTAGAGTTAAATGAGTACAATGCTAGTGGGAGAGATTGGTTCCAGAACTGTGAAACTTTAGGGAAGAAGAAAAGCCAGTTTGAAAGAGGTTCTTCAACACAATACACCATTTAAAGCCTGTTTAGGTTTAAACAGGTCTATATCCCGGTTCTGCACAGTATAACGCCCCGATTATAGCCCGGGTTCGATCAAGGCTCAGTCCAATTATATAAACGGCCAGTCACAATGCAGGCTTTAAAAATCATGAGGCCCATCTAGGCTTGATCGAGCCCAACCGGTTGACACCCTTACTGTTCATGCAACTCAAGAATTGAGAGGCCCTTGTCTTTAGGACCATTGTGAGTTCAAGGTCAGTTATTCTCTAACAAAGTCCACTTCACTCTTCTTGTTGTAATTCTTTTGAAGCACACCCAAAATCTCTCCCGGCCCTCTCTCTCTTTAGGTGAACGTTCTTGAAATAGATTTTGAGTCTAGAACACATTATGAAGTGAGAAAAATAAAAAAAAATCTTGTTTAAGAGCACATTCTAGATTCTAGGTTTATAACATATTCTAAAACGAGAAAATAAAGAAAACTATCTATTCCAAGAGCATACCAAACACAGCCAAAATTCCCAATTGGGTCAATGTCTCTTAAAGTGTTTGTGCTAAACCTTGATTAATCCTTCACTTTTAAGACGTTACTTAGGCTCTCTTTGAGATAATTTATATTTATATTTATGATCTATTTATGAATAATCAATTATGATAATTGGATATGGGCTATAAACAATAACCATTTGGTTACTGTTAGAGATAATAAATTATAGGGATCCTTAGATTATATAATAAAAAATAGATTTGATATGTTTAAGTGAATAATATATTAAATATTACGGTGGGGACAGCGTGGGGTTGAGGAAAGGGAAAACCGAAGAGGCTTTGTTCTAATTTTTTTTTTTTTTTTACTAATTTACCCTCACTTAAATAATGATTCTACACATACTCATTAATGATCCCCGCATAAACAAACCTTAACAATTTATGATGATAAATCATAAACAACTCTTGAATTATTAATGAATTTATGCTTATATTGATTTATTTTAATAAAAAATAAGGATCATAAATCATACCAAACACATAACACATCTATTTATGTCTTTCTATCAGATAAACATAACTTTAAACTATACCAAAGAGAGCCTTAAGCTACCAAAGTATTTCTATTGGAACAATCACTCGTTTCTGATCAAATCCGAAACACATAAGTTATATCGTCCATCAATAACAATTTCTCCTAGAATTTGGGGATTTCTATTGTATTAATTCTAACTGTTGGATGCAAAAGAACCGAATTCAAAACCCAGAAACCTCCTTGTATAGCTTCCCTTTTTTAGTAGATGTTAATCGATTTCAGGGTGTTTCAGGAAACTGATTCGGTTTCGATTTGGTTCACGGTATGGAATGTAAAAATCAGAACCAAACTTTTTATTTTAAAGCCTGATAAAGAAATCTAATGCTACTGGGCATGAATAAAAACAGTTTTAATTATATAAATCCATTATGAAACACTCACACAGTCTAGACAATAGATGCTTACATACGATCAAAATTGAACAAAACCATTACTGGTTCGAAGGCCCAGTGGCAGCCCAGCCTAGTCATCCAGCATGCCGGCCGACCCATTTGGACTAGGTCTTAACATACTGCCCCTGTCGATTGACCAGGGGTTGTGTAGCGGACCTAGCGGTAGAGGATTCCCACCTCTCACCCGCGTTTTCTTCACGCGCCGCCTTCTTAATCCACTCGGCATCGTTGTACTTCTTTTCCTTACGCTCCGTGGCCATCTCCTTCTCTACTGGGTGACGGGTTGTTATCCTCTCCACCTTCTCTTGGACCTTTGCTTTGGTCTTCTTCAAGCCGGACTTAGCTGACGCTGCAATGTTGGAAGCTTTTTCCTTCATTGATTCCATCTTCGCTTCAACACACGATCTCCGTTTCGTCTATATTATCTTATATATAGACGAAACAGAGATCCAAAGGAGCTAACACGTGTACACAGATTGCCAGGTGGCAATCTTTATGTCGGTTTAATGACCCTTCTTCATGCGTACGTGGCAGTTTTGGTAATGTGTTGCGGTTCTTACGTGACACGTACAGGTTGTTGCTTGGCCATGTGTTACTTTAAATTATGTTTTTTTTGGTAGTGTTGTTATAATTTTTTAACACTAAGACTTTCTTCTTTCTCCTGTTATTAGAAGACAAATTTTTTTTTTTTTTTAAATTTTGGGTAAATTATACTTATCTTGAGATAAGACTTAATTACACTTTCACTCATGAGTTTTGGGAAACTACACATACCTCTCCTGAGGTTTGACCTAAGTAACAAAAACACCCACTCCGTTACTTGTACACGGTAGTTGCTAACAGTTAGAATTTTTAAGCTCTGTTATGACCAATATACCCTTGATGGGGTTAAATGACATTAATGTCCTCTTCTTCTTTTACAAATGTAAATACACAATACTACCACCACCACCACTGCCACCCACCATTACCACCATCATCGCCGTGTAGCCCCATCCCATGGCGAAGGGGTCCGTTCCTACGCTGACGAACAAGGAGGGGGTGAAATGAGAGGATTTTGTGTCGTTGTCGCCGCTTTCGAAGCAGAGCTGGAGCTCGTCTTGGGAGTTTCCTTGTAGACAATCATGGAAGGGGCCATCGATATCAGAGGAAGAAAGATGGTGTACACGATCTGGTTCTCTTCATCACCATTGTCTGATTCTAGGTGAGATCTTTCTCTAGTTTAGACTAGAAAGAATTGGGTCTCAAGAGGGATGTCTCGCCCTAGATCGCCCATTTTCTGTGCCATCTACCACAGCTTGAACCGGAAACAAGTCATGAATGGGACATCTCTACAAAAAAATTTAGATACTAATCAATGAAACGCCTAGATCAAAGATGCGAAATTAATTCTAACAGAAATTATCAATAATTTGAGTACCTAAGGGTGCCAAGAGAAACCACATGTCGATTACTACTTTCATTAAAAGATGCGCCAATGGAGATACCTTCAATAGGGCCTTCAGTTGTGGCTCAAAGCGATTTTGACAGCATTCGCACACACCAAATTAAGTTTGACTGGTACATAACTCCTTCAATATAAACCAGATTTAAGCAATCTTGGACTTGTTGTAAAGCTATCAAAACAAAGCTTTCTAACAAATCCAAGATTGCTTAAATCTGATTTATATTGAAGGTGTTATGTTCCGACCAAACCATATTCGATAGGATGTCCAAGAACAATATACAGTATCATACTTGGCTCAAAACCACAAGTATTATTTTTACAGTTCTCTATGTGAAATTAATGCATGGATTGGATTTAAAATGTAAAAAATAAGCAGCACAACAAGAATCAGGGTTAAAAAACAAATTATGGGCCTCAAAACCAAGGTTCGAGTTAGCGTGGAGAAAGTTCCAAGTTTCGACCGAGATATGGTCGAAACCAAGACGAACTCGGATTCTGGCTTGTTGAAACCGAGTCGAAACCCGAGTTTTAGAATCTTATTCACTAGGAGCTTTCGGCCAGCGATCCTTACCGTCGGAGTGATCGTCATCTCCTTCTCCTTCTTATGATTCTTATGATTTTCTTTTTTTTTCTTTTGTCTTTCTTCCTTTTCAACAAACAGAGAACCTAACTCGCTGGTCTGTGATAATACAAATATTTCAAGATCAGATTAGCCAAACCTGCTTGAAAAAAAAAATTCAAATGGATCTTACCATTAACTTCGGTCTTAAACTCCAAAACTTTTTCCTCTGTTTTCTTTCCCTCTCCCTGAAATAGAAAAAACGAAGAAGGAGAGGAGGTTGGCAGCTGGTCTGTGATAATGCAAACATTTCAAGATCATCTTCCCCAAACCTGCTTGAAAAAAAAAAATTTAAATGGATCTTACCATAAACTTTGGTCTTAAACCCCAAAACTTTCTCCTCTATTTTCTCCCTCTCCCGGAAACAGAAAAAACGAAGGAGAGGAGGTCGGTGGCTGGGGTTTGGTCATGGAAATATGGCTTGGCTAAGGGTTTGAAGATAAAATTGAACACTGAGATTAGGATTTCTGAAAGAAGAAGGTGATGATGGTCGACTATTCCTGAATCTAAATCCATTGAAGTGGATTTGCAAGATTTGGGAAAACGATATAGGGAAACCAGGGACCTTAGGTTTTTCCAAACCAAAAAAATTTGGAGACGATGAGAGCATTTTGGTCAATTAAATAAAAAGTTTAACGTTTAACATCTACAGTTAACAGAGTACGTGGATGTTTTTGTTACTTAGGTCAAACCCCAAGGGAGGTATCTATAGTTTCCCAAAACTCATGGGTGAAAGTGTAACTAGGTCATACCTCAGGGAAGGTACATGTAATTTACCCTTTAATTATTTGAATAATACAAAAGATTTGAAAATCGTCTCTTTTTGTTTGGTGAAAATTTTTAAAGCCGACATGTTCAAAGGTTTTTATTTATGGATTAACACGCTTATGTCATGTGCCAGGGTGATGTGGCAATTTAGGCGTGTTTGGTGTGGTAATTTTGTTAGTGCATGTATCGATTCTAGACATAATTTCATAGAGTTATCTTCTGTGGAATTATATTCCTGATAGATTAATTGTTTGATTATCCTGATTCTGTGAATTGCATCTTCCTGAAAAACTTTTTGGTTACCCTTATTCTGTCAATTGGATTCATCTTGAATCACTCTAAATAACTGTTTGTTTGCCATGTATTTGTTAATTGGTCAAGCTAAATTTTCTTAAGTCCGATTGCATATTATTTATCAAATCGACAACGAAGAATGGAGTTTCTTTTGTCTCACAACCCTTTCCTCCTTCTATTGTTAGAGATCGAGTTGGAGGTCGATGCTTTGAGAAGACCTCGCTTCTTGAGTTGTTTTCAGATTCTTGTCTGGTGGGTTGTCTCCTTGTGATGGCATACCGTAGATGGGAGTTTCGACCTTGCGCTTTTGTTGTTGTTTTGTTTTTCCCTGTTTTGTTTTCTCCGGGTGTGGATTCTTTTTCTTATCTTGATACAAATGATCTTTTATCAAAAAAAAAAAAAAAATTGTTTATATTATTCACCCCTTTAAAGTGGTCATCATGGCTCATCCTTCACTTCTCAGTGATTGAGTCTTCCCCTACGTTATTTGGGTTGGAGATTCTATATGTCTAAACTCTAAAATATAGAGATGCTGCAAGTTTGAGGGAAATGTGGATATATCTATTGCGAGGGTGAGTAATGTAGTCATCTTCTGGCCATTAATACTTCAAATATCTCCATTTAATAGGTTGTAGAAATATTTTTCTCATTTTTGTACAATATCCTCTTCTTTTATCGTCATCATTTTTAATACATTTAACATGATCAAAGTCTCTATTCTTTTTTTTTCTCATTTTAACGATATTTTATTGATAACTTTTTTCTCATTCCTTAATACGTGTTCAAATGATAATAAAGATATTCATAGTTCTTTACTCTTACTTTCCCTGTAATCTTCTTAACTTCATTTATGATCATTTTATATTTCTCTAGGCCTTTTACATCCTTAGTCATTTGTCAATTCTTAAAACTAATTGTCATAATCTTAATGGTTGCTTAAATCTCATCATCCCACCACAAACTCTTCCTAGTGGGATGCATGGTTTGAGAAATTAATATCGAATTGACCAAATCGCACAATTTTCTTCACTACATTTATGATCATCTTATATTTTTTTTATTTGATTTTTTTTTATCGAATTGATCAAATCACACAATCTTCTTAGCTTCATTTATGATCATCTTATACTATTTATGTTTGATTTTTTTCTTTTTCTTTTTGACCGTGCAAAAAATTAAAACCCTAGTGGGATGTCGTTTTCCTTTCGATTTCAGAAGAACATCTTCAACAACCTTCTTAATACATATCATCTCGTTTCTCATGAGCTGATTCCAAGTTCATTACACTATAAAACTACAAATTTCAGCACAAGCCACGCCAGCACTGCTCGCCACAAATGCACACAGAGATAGAGCTCATGAGTCACAGCTGTGCCACACACATTAAAGAATGTATGACTGCCTGCGACAAAATACAATCGGACAACAAGTGAAGCAACAAAGAAAGAGAAAAAAATGTTCTCTGTGTCTCCGCTGCCACTCTGGGAACAGGATGATCATTGCACGTACACCCATATGTCTAGGCGTAGCCTAGATCCCCGCACCGAGAACAATCCTCATATATATATATATATATATATATAGACTACTTCTTTGTAGTACAGTAACTAGTGAAGGTCTGGTCCTTCTTCAATTGTAACCACCGCCGGTCCCATAACCAGTTTTTGTGTAGCCACCACCCACACGAGGGTTATGAGAAGCGGTTCCACCCGAGCCTGTGTTGATCCCTATCGGGTGCGACTTTACCGACCTTCCTCAACCCTCTCGTGTGGACCAGCTCCGGTGCCGCCATGTCCAGGCAATGCCGACATTGGGTCCTGCCCAGTGGTTGTGGAGTGCTGTTTCGCTGTCGCGTTATGCTCACGCGCCGCCTGTTTGTTCAACTCTGCCTGGTCGTATTTCTCTTCTTTACGTTGCGTGGCCATGTCCTTCTCCATTGCTTCATTGGTCGTCATCTTCTCTACCTTCTCTTAGACCGTGGCTTTGGTCTTGTCCATGCCGGACTTGGCCGACGATGCCATGTTTGCCGCTGCTTCCTTCATTGACTGCATGTTCGTTATCCGAGATTCGGCTTCAACGATTCAGATTTCAAGGATTACAAGTAAATCAGTACTTCCAATATATAGAAGAAGAAAAAAGGGTTTCAATGGGGTTGACACGTATACAAAAAGGAAGTGCCACGTCGTCCCTAATTACAACACCGATGTCGATGTGTCTATATATAAGTTTGTTTACGTGGCAAATGCCTTTGCGGTGTCTTGCGTTATTCTGTGACACGAGTTTCAGGGTTATCGACGTGTCAATTTGTGGCATTTTACTTCCACAATATTAATTGGGAAGAGGTTTTTCTGTAAATGTCCGTTTGGTGATGCCTGGCAGATGGAACATCCTACTGTTCGAACTGCACCGTCTTATTTTTTCTTCTTTTTCTTTTTGAACTCTACACTAGTGGATGTCGTGTTTGCCAGATGTTGATATCTCCAGCCTGTACTACATTACACTGCATTTTTAAGGGATTTGAGAGAATTTTTTTTAAAACACACTTACGTGATCTGACAAAATAGTTTTATCTATAACAGGGCAACAAGGTCATTTCATGTCTCTCAACGGGTTAAGCAAATGATTCCTGTGTCAATCTCTCACTGCCTCATTCCATAATAAATCCATACTCGTGAATTCAATGCGAGGTTTTAGGACTTGGTATTGGATAAAGGATTGGTCTCCGCCAATTCCAATCTAGATAGCTTATCAATTTGGATGGAATAGATTTATCCTTGGTTTTTATTAAAAAACTTGATCTTTACTTTATTACCCTTTTTTTTGTAATAACAAGAAGTAAGAAGTGGAATTCCTGTGATACCAAACGAAATCCTCAAAAGATGAGGAACCAAGTGCCAAGACCAAGAGATTTTTGGAACAGGTAAAATATCAAGCAGTCTTTCTTTCAGACACCAGGTCTCCTTGATTCGTACCTGTTATGTCATGAAACGACAGGCAATAAGAAGCTGACACATATATTAGGGACGAGCTGAGGCTATGCAGGACGAGCACGGGCCATCCCTATCCGTAAAGAACGAGACTTGGGCGCACACCCGATCTCAAAGGACATACGCACGAGGCCAGGTATCGTCAAAGTAGCGAAGGGTCATCTGTCGACCCTTTCTTAGAGCACGACTAGACCAGAACCGTGGAAGGAGAGGAACGACCTTATCAGGACGACCCAAACACCACACTCCACTAAAAGGGAACACGCCGCGAATCCCAGTGGCTCAAGATTATCACCCATATGGTGCCTAATAAAGCACAAAGGGATCAACGTTATCCCAAGAATTACTCTTGAATTCTCTCACTCCATGTCCATGACTCTCTTTTCCTAATAGGGCACTATTCTATCCACCATGCCTCGCTCATCGCCTATAAGTAATTGGGTAAATTCCTTCCACGATTATCTGAATTCAACTATTCTCATCTGTTACTAAGAGTTCTGACTTAAGCATCGGAATGGACAAACCGGCATTGTTCGGCCTTTTTTAATTAACTCTGTATTGCAGTAACAGGTCGTTCCAACACAGTTCTTGATGCAACAGTACCAATTCACCAATATAGGTTTTCCCAAGAATTGGTATCACGCTCCACCGATACTAATCCGTTCCGAGTGATACCTTCGATCTGCTACCGATCCCTATTGCCACTTGCTAAGGGAAGTTGGTAGTAAATGCTCACTGCTTGCATACCTACTCGGCTACTCCTCCCTTATTATTCCACGACATTTTCTCTTCTTCCTCCCGTATAGACCCTCCTTGAATACGATTCGTGAGACATTTCCTCCCATACCCACATGTGCTTGACGTGAGGGATGCCAATGCATGTGGGGTAGCATGAAGACCCCTTCCGTCCCCAGCTGCCACCTTCACGTTATAGAGTACGGACATATTAATTTCCGTCAGAGTAGTTGTAGAGTACGAACATATGGGTATGGGAGGAAATGTGCACACATGGTCGCTGTTACGGGTCTTAGTTAGTAAGTACATATATTAGACGTGTACATGAACTTTTGAACGAATAATATTCTTGCCCCTGTATTTTTTCGTAGTTTTATAAAAAAATGTGTTTTTTAATCGAGTGAGTATTATATTCGTATAATTCGGGTTTTATACAGTTTATACTTTGTAAGTTTTAACCCTAATGTTAAAAAAAAAAAAAAAAAACCCAAAAGATTAGAATTTAGAAACGATTTCACTTTTCCTTTTGCGATTTGCATCGAACACTCCAACCCTAGCAGGCAACAGCAGTCCCCCTCCATCTCCGTTCAACACCTGCGATCATCAAAGCTTCGACGACGACGGCAGCGACGACGTTTCTCCTTTGTGGTTAGTATTCCTCTCTTTATTTCCTATTGTTTGCTAATCAAACGAAAAATCACAAGTTCCAACTGCATCTCCATGGAAAATAGAAACGAAAAGCCTTTTTGATTCTCACCACAATCCACATTTAGCACTGAATACATCTGGGCTTTTCTTTCTAACTCTCTCTTTTGCTTGTATCTGCTTTAATTTTGCCCCTTCTTCCCTTTCAGCCTTTTCTATTTCCACTTCTAATTATAGCCTCACGCCCACATAAAAGTATATTCACAGGCCCATGAATGCCCCTTTAACCGCTATAGCTAGGTCCACATTCTGCAAATAAAAGAAATGTTTGCAGCTTTGGACGTATCCTCTGTAATAGACTATTATATTGATATTTTATGGTTTAGAGACTACTTTATTGATATTTTGGTATGTTAAATGATAATCTTAGAGATGTAATATAGGATATTATATTATTATGTTTATTTTAGTTCATAAAATCATGATATTATTTTGTTTATTAGGTGGTGAATGCATGTTAGATAATGAATATATGCACGTTTTTTTTAAAGTATTATTACCGTCTATGACGTATTATATATGTATTAAATGCATATCGTATTATTACCGTGTGTGTTTTAAGAAATCGGATTTTTAAAAAATATTATTACCGTCTAGTCCGTTTAATTACCGTACGTATCCGTTCCCGTTCAATTGCCATTCCTGAACTTATTAATTAAGTCATGGGCTCCACTGTACACACATGGTCACTATTGCGTTACACAATGCGCACAACAACACTCAAGTTACAGCAACCGATAAAGGTCCTCCTGATGTCTGCCCTTCGGTTAGTCAAGGTCCGTCAGAGTGGTTGTAGAGTACGAACATATTAATTTTAGTATTTATTTTTTGGTAGAATTAAGTACTATTTATTACTCGTACAGTTGTCATATTTATTTTTTGGTAGAATTAATCGGTATTTATTACTTTTCACCCAAAAGAAGAAAAAAAATCAGTATTTATTACTCGTTCAATCGTAAATCTCTTTGCCAATAGAATTAGGCTGGACCTTTATAACGTTTGTCATCAAATGCTGAAACAACGTTAATGTTTTGGAGAGTTCGTTTTTTGAGTATGGAAAAAGAAGAAATCTGCTTCAGGGATTTAAAAATCGGATCTCGGTAAGGACTGATCCTACATGTTATACAGGTTTTTCACACGTCCAAACATAATGAAATGTAGGGTTCATAGTGACACTCTTTCTTTCTCCTAATACAAATGTAGGTTTTCATTTGAATGAATTCGTCTCCAGCTTGCTCATCAATGCGATTTACTACTTTAATGTCGAGGGAATTCTCTAAATTTTAGAAATCTATCTCTGAGCTGTTAATGCAAACTAGGTCGTCAGGTCCTCTCTCCTCCCCGCCCCCTATCAAAGAAGCACCCCGAGCACTCTGTTATTGGTGGGCTATGGACACTGGCAACTCAGAAAACCCTCTCCCATAAAATTTTGTTCTTTTTCTATTCTCTTTTCTTTTGTACAGTGAATGATTCGTGTTTCACATGATCATTTTTCTTAATCTTGTATTCTATGGTCCTGTCATTTAGAAAAACATGTCGAGTCCAGACCCGGACCACACCCCACAGACGGTGTGGGATGGATTGGGATGGTTACCAATGGGAGAAGGTCAAGCAATCTTCTCCCATAGGTACACTATTAAATGATATCATATTTAAAAGGGTTTTTCTCAAATGTCACCCTCAAATTGCTCAAACGTATAAATGCACTCTTACTTTCCAAACTTTGTAATAATCTAATCCAGTCCGGTAGTTTGTGACGTTAGACTTTAGTTTCAGGGATTCTAATGATCAAAATACCCTTGTGATAAAAATCCACCAACATTAAAGAGTAAAGTGACCAAATTACCCTCATCTTCCCCAAATCTTTAGTCCTGCAGCTCTGATACATTCTCTCTCTCTCTCTCTCTAGTATTTTTTAACTTTCAGTTTTTGGGTCTTTCAGCTTCAATTAGTTTCTCTTTTGAATTTCAATTTCAGTTCGTTTGACTCATTTTTTCAGTTTCTTCTTTCTTGTGGACACCAATGGAATTCCAGGGGGATTTTTTCCGGGCATGGCTTCTGGAATGCTGGGTTTAGAGATGCACAACACAAGCACCAGCAGATGGTGAACTTCCCTACTCTCGACATTGACTACCACTCGCAGTCTCCCAACGCAGATCCCTCAACTACACCCTTCCCTTGGGAAAACCCCTGATATGCCCAGCTTGAAGGACTATGCTCCTTAAGCTGGTGTTGCATAACATCTAAACAAACAATCTTGGCCTAAATGGCATAACTTTGTGACGATGAACCAAATGAACTGCACAAAAATAGGGGAAAAATTATCGAATGGAAAACCTTTAATGCATTCCCCTTTCAAACTCTTTGGCTTCTTAAACTGAACAATTCAGGAGCAAGGACAGTTGCAGCGTTAATGGAGAAAAATTTTCTGTTTCAAACCCTAATAAACGATTTGGGGAAGATGAGGGCAATTTCATCACTTTACTCTTTAATTTTAATGGGTTTTTATCACAAAGGCATTTTGATCAATAGATTCCCTGAAATTAACGTGTAACTGGCCCAGACTAATTGACTAGACTAGATTGTTATAAAGTTTAGAAAGTAGAAGTGCATTTAGAATTAGTAAAATTTCAGGGGTGTATTTATATGTTTGGATAATTTGAGGGGGGCATTTGAAGAAAAAAAAATCCATTTAAAATAAGACAAAAGAGGTCATTTCATATGAGAAAGAGAGAGATAAACATACCAAAGTGGTAGACATCCTTTTCTCTTAAGTACAAGATTTGGTGAACATCAAGTTTTAGTGTAAGGCATGTTTAATTGGAAACCAGTCACCCATTAATGAAGGACGAATCCAAATCCTCTCTAATGATATTTAACCACCAGAGTCGATGCCCCACCATCCATTGGGTGTGGTCCCCATACTTCAAAGGTGATTTCAAAAGAAACTGTCGCTTATCTTAATTCTAAAAACTCTTTAAATCAAGGGTAAAATATGTTTTCAAAATTACTTGAAAGCCTATATGGTTATATTCTTCTAAAAAACAACAATCATTGTTTCGCATTCTTTTTGGGCATGTATGTGAACTAATAAGATTTTATCCTCATTGAGAGAAAAGTGTGTTGCACAAAGAGGGGAGAAAAAAAGTAATAAATTATTTGAGATAGATGTATAAAAAATCTTTTCTATTAAGGATCACTTTGGTTGGATTTCTATTTCGATTTATGGGGTGATTTCAATTTATATGAGTGTTTGGTATAATTTTTGCACCTTATTTACAAGAAATAGAATGCAATGGGAATCAAAATTTTAAAATAGCTGACGAACTATTTCGAGGTTTTTTTTAATGATATAAAAAATTGATCATACTATGAAAAAATAGAGATTACATTCACATTGTCTCCATAAATCAAGAGACTCGACCTCCCTTTCATGGCTCTACATGTCATATACTTAAACAGCTTAATGAAAACACACTTAGATATTTACATAAACAACACCATTAAATAGACAAGAAATCTCTAAACAAGGGTGTTATACTAGGCATATACTGTAAGACAAAGCAGATATACAGAAATAGAGAAATACCTGTTATCGCACACCAGTTGCAGAGTGAAACGAACCAGAAAGGAAGAAGCACGGACAATCGAGTTGAGTCGTATCTGAAAGATACTTTCCTTAAGGATTTAGATGCCCCCTCTTCTGCAACGGGGTTGACCTTGCACCTTACCCTCCAAGATAAATACAACTCCTAAACGTATAGGTTGCAGAACCTAATACGAGTACCAAGGATACCAAACGGCTATACAACCCTCTTATTACTTAAGCGAAAATACGATTCTGTCTCTCGGAGCGGATCATTGCGGGGACAATACGTTTCGTTGTCTATATCAAATGCGAGGCATGACATGGTATATATATATATCTTGGAGTACCCTTTCATGAAGGGATACATCCGTATGAATACAGGTGATATACGTACAGGGGTGTAACCCTTACATGGGAGGTGTGACCGTATGTATACCTCCACGTACAGGGAGGGGGTGTAACTATTCATATATATGTACGAATAGACAAGTGTGGTTCAACCGTATAGATGAACCAAATCGAGTTTTAAACAAAACATTAAAACTCCTATAAGGTTTTGTCCACACCCACACCCACACCCCGACCTCGACCTCGACCTCGACCTCGACCTCGACCTCGACCACGGCCCGGCTCGACGCGCGCTCGATTCAAAAGCACCCCAAGGACCCCCCACACACTAGAGAGTAGGGTGTCTTCCTCTCCAAAAGGCTCACACCTTAAGGAAACAATCCTATATATATACCCCTCAAGTAACTCTCCCACAATCAATGTGGGACTATTCTTGAGATCAATTCTAGCCTCTTGCACACAAGAGAGTACAACCAATTTCAAACAAAATAGAGGAGGGAAACAAAAGAGGAGGGAATGAAACAAAACACAATTTTGAAACTTTGACACACACTTGAAAAAGTGCTTTTTGAAACAAGTGCTTTGACCCAAAGTGCTTCTATAAAATAATAATACAACAAAGGGGGAACAAAATTCCAACGCTACGCATTATTCGGCTTAGGCACAAGGCCCTTGTCATAATATAACCTAAATACTTATTTATATCAAAACAAATCGGCATTTCAAAGATGGGTCAGTTACAGACTTACAGATGAACCTTGCCCCTATGTCACTCTACCCCACCATTAACTATAGCCCCTTGACTGCAGCAACCCCACCACATCTCATGATACTAACTTAGAAAAACTCAATCCTATAAATCGACTTACAAGGGAAAAGAATCCAAGATCATATCAACCCACATCAAATCGCCTTTTGTAAGCGATGTGGGATCACCCCCCATATGACTAATATTAGATCGTAACACAATTAATCCTCCCCTACCCTTGCAAATTGCAACCAATAGAAGATGCCCAGAAATTGGAAAAGCATTCGGATGAGGACAAGGTAACCTAATCGAATAAATAAGATAACGCTTCAGATCCTCTACAATGTAAGACTGCTTAATTTCGGTGGAAGAGTTGTGATAGTAAGAATCAGTACAATGGAGAGCGAAATACATAGATTGGAAAATGCTTCAGATCTTTCGCAATATAAGCATGCCATGGCTTCTCTCTCTCTATCGCTTCAAAGTCCCAATTCCAACTGAACATTTATCACTCCATGAGTGTCTTGGTTGTGTTGACAACAATGAGCAACACCATAGCCAAGCCACATTGCTCAATAAAACTTTGGATATTATGGTGTATTATTTGGGAATTGATATATTTTTATTTTTTTGTCAAAAAATGCTTTATCGAAGGGAAAGAAAACGGACTACACCAAGCTAGAAGTTCCAACTGGAACAAAAAAGCAAGGATCGGAAATGGGCCAAACAACCCTCTCCGTACAAGATTGGGCCCTCCTGGCAAGGGTATCTGCCAAGGAATTAGCAGCTCTTGGAATGTAATTGAAAATGCATACATCAAGATAGGAACTGATATTTGGGAATTGATATTGGATGGTATTAAATAACATGTCTTGGAACTTATAATGGATCATATAATATATATTGATTAATGTTGGATGTTATAGTTGTTTTGAACATTAGAAGCAAGTACTCAAGTAAAAATTCCTCAATTTATATGAGAATAGTGTTGGATTTTTTTTTTAACTTTTTTTTTTATATAAACGTCTAGAATTTACCGTTGTTTATTGTTCTCTATTTTTTTGATCGTTTTATTTGAGTATACCTTTGCACTTTTTTATCATTTGAAAACTGCACCATCCATTTCCGTTTTTGTACCATTACCGCTTTTGCTAACTATGCTTCAAATGACATTGGGGTAGTCCCTCTCTCTGCCGCTGCCTCTGCCATTTTTTCTCTTGTCTGGATTCGCTATCTTAGCTCCTAGTCCTCCAATCTTCAATGTATTCCCAAAGCTTTTGGCACCAAAGCCGTTGCGAATTGCGATCCCTTCGTCAAAGGCTCCCCCACGATTTCCCTCCTTCGATCTCGAACCTTGATCAACACACAATACAGTGAAGCTCAAAATAGATTTTGTTTTTTCGGTGCAATCCAACAATTTCAATTATTTTAACAAAAATCCATTCATTGACTCAATTTTAAGAAATCAATCGGAAATCGAAATAGAACCTAAAAGAGCTCGTGGGAGATGAAAAATCTCACCGTCTCTCTCCCATAGCACAAAAAGTAGTCCTTAAAGCATTATGGAACACTTTGCAACAAAATTGGGCTAATTTGGATCCTCTACTGCCAAGCTGCTCGGTAGGACCGTGTTGTTCAGACACGATGCTCCGTGCAATATCTACCGTACCCCTACCTAAATGCCTTGCCCGAATGGGGGTAAGGCGGTCTATGCGCGCAGCACCGTGTCTGGACAACACGGTCCTGCCGTGGAGCTCGGCAGTCGTGTACGATAAAACGGTGACAGTTTTAAACATAACTTTGTGCATGGACACCTTTGCCCTTGCATGTCTTGTTGGAACTTCACTGAGAAGAGGGGCAGAATCTGAATTTTCAATAATTATAAATGATTCTCCTACATAAAAGTGGATCACATCACCTGCCACTTGCAGACCTGCTCTTAGTTAGTAAATACGCATATTATATGTGTACCCGAATTTTTTAACGTATAATACTCTCGTCCCCATATTTTTCCATATTTTTATTTAAAAAATGCATTTTTTAATCGATCAAGTATTATACTCGTATAATACATGTATTATACGATTTATACATTTTTTTTAAAAAAAAATACCCAAAAGATTAAAATTTAGGGAAACGATTTCACTTTCCCTTTCATCCCTTTCGATTTGCGTTGAACATCCAACCGTAGCAGGCAACAGTAGCCGCCCTCCATCTCCAATCATCCTCCCCATCTCCGTTCAACAAAGCTTCGTTGGCGACGGCAGCGACGACGTTTCTCCTTCTTCCACTGTTGTTCGGTTAGTATCCCTTTCTTTAGTTCCTATTGTTTGCTAGTCAAACCAAAAATCACAAAGTTCAAAGACCAAGAACTGAAGCTCTGCAATGCTTTGGGCAGCTCAAGATCTCTAATCCTCAGCTCTGTGAAGATTGCAGAAAGGTCGGTGGAGAAGAGAAATTTAATTTTTGGGAAAATAAAGAAAGAGAGAGGGAGAGAGAGTGTGTTCGGGCACTTTTTGTGTTTTTAGATCTTTTTTTACTTTAGCTTGTCATATGCGCGAGCTTTTATTGACGATAGAGATGGATTTGGTTATTTCTTTGGGACCCACAACGCGGCACTTAAGTCTTGTACTCTCCTCTTGTTTCTCTGGTCTTTGAACTTTGATGGTGGTAGTGAAGCAAATGAATCTTGTGTGACATTGGCGAGAACGGCTCAATCTCTATTCTATTTTATTCTTGTTTTTCTGTCTCTAGTAGCTAATCTGTACAGTGGAGATCCATATCTGGAACTTTCCCTCTTGTCTTGTGTTGGTTAATTAGTGGGAACTCATCCCCCTTCACTAGAACACATCTAGTTAAAAATATTTGGTCATCTCATTGTAGATAGAAAGAAATGTAATGTTGGAATAATGATTTAATGATAAGGTAATCAACTTGCTCATCTCATTTTCAGACAATCTACATTCATTTATTGTGGATTATTGATATTTTGGTATGTTAAATGATAAACTTAGAGATGTTATATAGCATATTATATTATTGTGTTTATTTTAGTTCATAAAATCATGATATTATTTTGTTTATTAGGTGGTAAAGGCATGTTATATAATGAATATATGTCCCTTTTTTTTAAAGTATTATTACCGTTTATGCCGTATTATACCCGTATTAAACGCATACCATATTATTACCGTATGCATTTTATGAAACAGGATTTTTGAAAAGTATTATTACCGTCTACTCCATTTAATTACCGTACGTACCTGTTCCCGTTCAATTGCCGCTCCCGAACTTACAAACTAAGGACCAGCTTGGTACCAACGTAGGCCAGATATTTGTCTGCGTGAATCAATCTCCACCGTCCAAAATCAGGATGCCACGTAAACTATGACTATGGACGGTTTATATTCTTTACTGTTCCACAAAGTACGTTCAGTGATTTGCTTGCTTTCGGTGAAACCAAAAATAAAAAACCAGCTAGATCTAACCAATTACAAGTACACACGTGGAATGAAGCAGAGTTGAATAAGCTTGATTTCCAAGTTGATATCTGATGGGACCCACTAAGGGCATTTCGAGGAGGGAAAGAAATAGCTTAAATACGGGCTTATGTGAAGGGCTTGAAAGGATAGAGTCACGCAGGCCAGAACGTGAAAGCGAGAAATCGAGGGAGAGACGGAGGGAAACTCTCGAAGAGTCGCCGAGCGGGAAGACGAAGGATTTCTTTTGAGGTATTCTTCTTCTTTTCCATTATTTTTCTGTACTGTCCTTTTTAAATTTGCTCTCCTCTATCTTTTCAATGTCAAAGTTCTCATATCTCAAGTTCGATTCCGATATTTCTTCGTCTCGATGAACTTTTCTGTTCAGAAGCCGTTCGACGGCTTCTGAATGCGGTATTTAAGGTAGATCTAGGGTCAATGGCTGGCTTTCCTTCAGCAATGAGTCGATTCAGACTCTTTGCCTCAATCTAAGATCAATTTTTTTTTTAGAGGTGGTGGAAATGCTGATTACAGGTTTTTCCAAGCTTACATTTTTTAGATTTTTTTTGGTTATTAACGTATCGTGTTCGCGATGATTAATAGAGCATCAACATCTCATGGTTGGATCTAAACTCTGGTTTAGCCAATGCACTTTGATTTTAGTTTATTTTTGGGTAAAGTCTCTTATTAGCTGTGGCAGTGTTGATTCGTTGCTCTGTTTTTCGTTCAACAGGATCTGTATCTGTTATTCTGTTTCTGCTCTCACTTTCTTTCTCGCTTCTCCTTTCTTTTTAATAATTATTTTTGGAAAAAATATCTGCCTTGGAGGTGTAGACTGAACCGGTGTTTGCAGTTCGCCTGAATTTCTGTTGCTTTATAAGAATGAAACAAAAACTAGTTCTATAAAAAATAACTAATTTTTTTAAAAAAAAAATGAATGCTTTGTTTCCAGCTCCTAGGCCTTTAGTTAAGATATGGTTTACCAAAAATTAAAAATTGAGTTATGGACCTTGAATTTATTTTTCTCCGGACACAATGGAGAAGGTCGAAACGTGGAGCTGATACGGCAGACGGCTGGAGTCTGGAGACATGATATCGTGTCCCTTTTCTCCCTCTCTGGGTCGAAGGAACAAATTCTTTTTTCCTTTTTCGGTTCTAAAGTCGCCACGATGAGAGTACCAGAAGCCAATTTTGGCTTTTGCCTTCGTGAATATAATAGACTGCAGTGGAGTGGACACGAGTCACACGACACGGCATGAAACAATTTGGAAAGAGGGGGGATAGTTTGGTCTTAGCATTTAGGGTTTTGTTTTTAAACCTCAAGTTCATTAGTGTATACATAAGGCGCGGGTGGGCCGGCCGATTAAAATGCCGTAAGAAAAGGCTGCAAAACAACCCAGTCCATTCGCCTGATAATACGCGACTCCGTGACCCTATGCTGGAGCCACCAAATTTCCTTCCCCTGTTTTCTTTGTTTACTTTTCTTTCTTTAAGTCTCAGTTTTTTTTATCTTTATATGATAAATGATATGTTCTATATGTTTTCCTATTTGAGGATTCGAATTAGTTGAACTTTTTAACCTCAAACAAAGGAAGCCTAAATTGAATTTCGGGGAAGGGGAGGAAACTGGATGCAAGATTCTAAAACGGAATTGATTCAGAACTCTCTTATAAAAGCCCTAGAAAATAGAATCTGAAAGGATAAACATATATTTTTCATAAATTTTTTACGGGTAGGCGTTCTCTGTGCGTGATCAATGAAAGGATGTGCATCGACATCATAGAGGCTTTAACCAAAAAAGAGAAGCCGTATTTCAGCCTTTCATGGGATGGGTGGTCATTCCCCCCAAACCACCCCCCCCCACCCCTTGTTGGTCGTGTATAGAGAAATTTTCTCCATTTTTTACAGACAAAAATGTTGTCTTTAGAGCAGCACAGCCTTCACTAGCGCTTCCCATAGTGTATCTCTCCCTTCCCATGTGAAATTATTCATATGGGTAGGGGAAAGAGACAGAGACAAACTGGCAAGCATGGAAAACACTCCATTTTTTTTTATTTTTCGGAATTGTAGAGAAGTTTTATAAATTTTACTTTTCCAAGCAAATTTAATTAATTTTCTGTTGTTTTATTAATTAAAATTAAAAAAATATTATTGGGAAAAGATTCTCTTACCTATCCAAGTAAACTTAATTAGTTTTCTGTTGTTTTACCTACCTTTTATTATTATTTAAAAAATTAATAATAAAAGACTGGTATGTGAGTGGGGCATACAAAACGCCTTATGTTTTTTATTTTGGGTAGAAAAAACGCCTTATGTTACTATTTTAGAAAAGAATTTGATACATTACGTGTTGGGTTTAGGGTGCGTTGTTTTGTTGTCACGTGCCTTTTTATCATTTAGGGTCAGCATAATGTAACGTTAGGAGAATGGATCATGTGACGTGCATGTAAACTTACATCTGACAGATAACAACATGTCCCACTTTGGGACCTATCCCCATCCCCTATCTTCTCTCGAATTTGGATCTTCTATTGCTGAGCTGTCTGGTAGGGCCTTACTATCAAGACAAAGCAAGGCAATAAATGATTGCTGACGCTTGGGCAGGGGTAAGATAGTCATTTTTTGCTTTGCTGTGTCTTGGCAGTAGGGTCCTGTCGGGCAACTCGACAATAGAGGATCAGGATCCACCTCCTCCCTTATTTAAGGGATCCAGATCCTCTACTATCGAGCTGACAGGCAGGACCGTGCTGCCCAGACACGATGTTACGTGCAAAGACCACCTTACCTCTACTCAGGTAAGGCGTTTGGATAGGGATAAGGCGGATATTACACACAGCATCGTGTCTGGGCAGCACAATCCTACTGGACAGTTCGGCAATAGAGGATCCAAATTGCTATTTAAGCTCTCCAATTTTCAAAAAAAAAATAACATGTCCCTTATGTTTCAATAAATATCCCTCTTCACCTTTTAAATGGCAAAATTGAGATATATGGTTCTCTCACATGGTGCACAGATGTGCAGAGGAACTGAACTTGTTACGTTACACTGACACGACTTCTCACTAAGGCAAATCAGTGATTGGAGAACCCTTATCCACATGTCAACTCACATCCCAATGTGCTGACTTGTGGATCGGGAACTCTCTAACGACATGATGTGCGTTGCACACCGTGCCGTATAGGAGAGGAGCCCAATCCACGTTGTAGTGGGATCCAAAATTACTTAGGTAGTCCTAGTGCACGTCTAGGATTGTAGCCATGTGTTATCCATCAGTCATGCCATCTTGGTTTGTGAAACCCTAGAACCCCTGTTTAAGAAGTACTTTCGTTTAATTAAAATATTCAGTCCTTCATACAAGATCCTTTGGATTTATCATGTGATGTATAATGTTCTTAAGAGATTTTAAGATAATAGTTTAAGAAATGATCGTTCCAGAGCTCGTGCGAGGGTTGGTGGTTGTTATATGAATCACTTTATTAGTGGGCAGTGTATTTTATTGTTTTTCAAAAAGTGTGGTCCGCAAGGACCCCTGTTCCTAGGGTTTTATATATTGGCTTGGTCTTGTGATTGGCCTCTGGGTCGAACTTGCGCGACAAAATAAATTTAAAAATAATTCTCCTTTTTTTTTTTTTTTTTTGGTAAAAATAATTCTTCCCTTGTTGTGATAGTGATAGGAGGTAGTTGATGCCATATAATAATTTTATGTGGTGGGTTTTGTGTTACTTAAAAAGTGTAGAGATTAGGTCAATTTTTTTTGGGTGGAAAGTAAGGTCCCTCGTGCATCATACATCAAATGGATCCACTGTTTTGCTAGGTCGCCCATAACTATGGATGACTAGGTGAGACATGTTGTATGGGCATGACACTGGCCAAGTGACCATACAGGTGACACGAGCAATTTAGTCCTCCGTGAGTGCTCTTTTGTGTAACATTTCGAAACAACCACTTTGAGAGCTGATTTATTAATATTATCTCGAGTGGTATACCTTTGAGTTATTATGTAGAGGCGTTGTTTTTTGTTCCGAAGTGTAGTCTGCGTCTAGGCACATGGAGGTGGGTGCAACGATCATCCTGCCCTCTGCACAGGTTACCCATGTGTCAGAACGCAGACTGCGATGCGATACAAAGAACATTCTTTCTATAGTCTATTATCATATTCAAAAAGACTTTTGACCAGTTGGGTTCCTTAGAAGAAGTGAGACATTTCTACTTTATTTTTTGGTCTTTGTGGGATTACTCTGACCTCTGAGATAAATAGATAATTGACTTTTTTATTCATATTTTCATTTAAATTTTTGAATATGTGGATATGAAGTGATCCATCATTTCACACTTTTAGTTACTGGAGGGAGAGACATTTGCAATTGGAAATCAGGTCTCAGTCATTGTGTTTGGTATGTGTTATAATCACTAAGGCTGCAGTGTCTGGTCAAGAAATGAAGTTTAGTATTTAATTGTCACTTTTGTTGGTATCTGTTACTTATCTTGTGTTCATTCTTTTATTTCCTTCCTTCTATAGCCACTTATTTCTTGAGATTGGTAACTATCATTCGTCCTTTAAAGGTATGATCTAGCTGATGGTTAAATGTATTCAGACTATATGTGATGCATCAGTGGGTGCGAAACATGAAAATCATGTGTACACATTTAAAAGCTAATTGTCATGTAGTACTGTGAAAACCATGGTTTGAGATATTATATCGTTAGTCACTGATCCTGATACTGTATCGATACTGTATCGGTGAAATGATATAGATCAGGGTCAAACAGCTAAAAAATCTTATTTTCTACACAACCGATGGGCAAACTTGTCCAATACAAGTTATATTCTATGCCAATCTCTATCGCTGTTGTATCGGTTCTTTAATGTGACCCCGATACCTTGCACTAAAACCATGGTGAAAACCAATGTCTTTTCGTTTTTTTGTTTTTTTGAGGAGGGGGTGTGGTGTGGCGTTGTTGTGTTTGGCCTGACTATCGTTGTTGTTCAATCCCTTGCCGATCCTTAGGGGGGGTGGGGGGGGAGAGGAGAGCCAGGAGAGGGGGGGGGGGGGCATTGGCAGTCAATGACGAACTGAGCTTGATTCAGGTCCTTTATTAGATTGATATTTTCTATAGTCTCATCAAACCATACGCCATTAGGACTTGGGTCAGAAGTCCATTGTTTGGTAAGAAGATACAAACTCCAACCAGAAATTCAAATTTTAAATGGAAAAATAAATACATTTATTTAGGACAACCCAGCACGATTCGTTTTCACTTTGAAAAGGCCAGTGCCACTAACTCATGATTCTTTTTTTTTTTTTTGGTAAGTAAACATCGAATCCAGATCCTGATCTCCCGCCATCTACCACACCACATAGATGGTCCCAAACCCCATGGATGGTTGGAAATAAATTCTGGTGGTTAAAAGTCATTGGAGAGGATCTGTACTCGTTAACATCTATTCATGAAACCGAACAAGTTTAAAACGCAATAAAATTTTCTTTCTTTAAACGTGTTTGGTGGCTATTGTGCTTTAATTAGTTATCACTGATAACAAGCATGGGGCTCCTCTGTAGCGCGACACAGCATATAACGCACATTTGACGGTCTACAGCACATGGGTACGTAACCCAACAACCAACCTGTGTTGGGCTGTATCCCAATCCACTGCAGACCATCGGATGATGCGCTGTGTCGCGCTACAGAGGAACCAAATCCCTACTAACAAGCATGGCATTTCAGTATTTAACTTGCCTTCATTTGTGCAGAGTCTCTCCATCTCCGATTCTCCATAAACCATACACAGCAAGAGAATGGGTGCCGGTGGTCGCATGCCCCTACCCACACCTGGTAATAAGGGAGAACAAGACGTCCTCAAGAGAGTCCCATACTCGAAACCCCCATTCACGCTAGGGGAAATCAAGAAAGCCATCCCACCCCATTGCTTCCAACGCTCTGTCCTCCGTTCCTTTTCCTACGTAGTATACGACCTAATCATCGTCTCCCTCCTCTACTACATCGCCACCACCTATTTCCACGACCTCCCAACCCCAATTTCCTTCGTCGCCTGGCCTAGCTACTGGGCAATCCAAGGCTGTGTCCTAACTGGTGTCTGGGTTATCGCCCATGAGTGCGGCCACCACGCCTTCAGCGACCACCAGTGGCTCGACGATACCGTTGGACTAATCCTCCACTCCTGCCTCCTCGTCCCATACTTCTCTTGGAAGTACAGCCACCGTCGCCACCACTCCAACACTGGTTCCCTCGATCGAGACGAGGTTTTCGTCCCCAAGCCCAAATCTAGCCTCGCTTGGTATTCCAAGTACCTCAACAACCCACCTGGCCGGCTCCTTACCATCACCATCACTCTCACCCTCGGCTGGCCTCTCTATTTGGCCTTCAACGTCTCCGGCCGCCCCTACGACCGCTTCGCCTGCCATTACGACCCTTACGGCCCTATCTATTCTGACCGCGAACGCCTCCAGATCTACCTCTCCGACGTCGGTGTCCTGACTGTCTCCTACGTGCTGTTCCGCCTCGTCGCTGCCAAAGGCCTCGCGTGGGTTGTCTGCATGTACGGCGTGCCCTTGTTGATAGTGAATGGGTTCCTGGTCTTGATAACCTACTTGCAGCACACTCACCCTTCGCTGCCACACTACGACTCATCGGAATGGGATTGGCTGAGAGGAGCATTGGCTACGGTGGACAGGGATTATGGAGTATTGAACAAGGTCTTCCATAACATCACTGACACTCACGTCGCTCACCATCTGATCTCAACCATGCCGCATTACCATGCCATGGAAGCGACAAAGGCTATCAAGCCCATACTCGGGGACTACTACCAGTTCGATGGGACGCCCTTCTACAAGGCTGTGTGGAGAGAAGCCAAGCACTGTATTTACGTGGAGCCCGATGATGGTTCGCAGGACAAAGGGGTCTTCTGGTACCGTAACAAGTTTTGAGTTTTTTTTACTGTTGTCAACAACAGGAGGTTACCTTAAACTCTAGCGATCAGCTCTTCCATCTCCTCTATTTAAAAAACCAGGAAAAAAAAGGGAAATGGTATGGGTAGGCATTAGGTTATGGTGTTGGGTTTTTGTCTATTTGAAGATCTCTTTACCTGAACCATGCAAGAAGCTGCGAAAATGGTCTGCTTCGGCATGGGCATGGTACTTACGGTCCACTCCATTTCAGTGGTTTGTGTTAGTTTTGAAGAACTTTATTTTGTTCCACGAAACGTTAGTCGCGGCAATAAATTAAAGATGTCCAAGTAGTATGATTGAATCCCTTTAACGAGTAACTATTATTAGCATTTGGATCCTCCACTGCCGAGCTGCCTGGCAGTATCGTGCTGCCTAGACACGGTGAGGCGTGCAATGACCGTCTTACCTCTGCCCGAGTGCCTTGTCTAAGTGGGATTAAGGCGGACTAATGAACTAATGTTGGGCTTCTCTTCCCAATTCCCAAAAAAAAGATTTAACGGTTTTAAAGATGAACCCACAATGTATTTTCTCAAATTATGGCAGGAAACAGGAATGAGGATTGGAGCATAGGAAGGATTACATGAGCTCCACCCCGGATTTGGATCCTCTACTGTCGAGCTGTCCGGCAGGATCGTGCTGCCCAGACACGGCGCTGCACACAATGTCCGCCTTATCCCTGCCCAAACGCCTTGCCCGAGTGGGGGTAAGGTGGTCTTTACGTGCAACGCCGTGTCTGGGCAGCTGGGTCCTGCCGGGCAGCTCGGCAGTAGAGGATCCAGATCTCTCCACCCCACACCCCATTTCTTTTTCTTTTTCTTTTTTCTTTTTTCTTTTTTTATAGAATACAGCCCAGTTAATTTTGGACCTACTACTGCCAGGCCCATAAAGCCCATACAGACATAATAAAACAGAAGATGGAACTATTTATGATTCTGCTTCACTTCTCAGTTGGCCATAGTTGAATTCTTATTTTTGACAAAGCTTTGGACCTTTATTTGTAAAGCAAAGAGGACTCCATCTAGATTGAGACTTGACAGTACTGTTTCAGGGAGGCTACCCCCAGGGTGGCCTACTTGTCGACAAAATTTCGGCCTCAATAGACTTGGAGAGGAGCTCAATCCTTGTTATGAAGGCCTGATATAAGGCAAGGGTCTAAGAGACTAGCTCTCCTAGGATCCCCCACAACAACCTGTATGGGTTTCAACCAACTACACTTACAATTGGCTTACTTCGTGATAGAGGTGTAGGCGGGTCAAGCCTGTGTTGCATAGCCCAGCCCGACTCATTTTGGTTCAAAGTCAAGCTTGGTTTCAGCCATATACTTGTGCCCCTTTTGGTGATGTAGAACAACTTCAGCTGCTGATTTGCTGTCCAAACATTCTGGGAATATAAATGAAGATGACATATATGCCCTTGGAGCTCCTCAACAGTCCATTAGCCTAAGCTTTGGATGGATTCAGATCCATTTATACCATCTATACTCTCACGTATCGAGCTCTCAGGCCCGCATTGCAGAGGATTTTAATTCATATTTGAATCAGACCTAGACCACCTATATATATTGTCACTTATAGGATCCCAACTGTTGATGGTGTTAGAAATATTACAAAATATTGACTAGTTGTTAGCCGGCTCCCCCGTCCCCCTCCCACCCCACCAAGCGTTATCGCTAGAGTTGCTTGTAATCAATAGAATGAAAGCTCAAATGGACTAATTTTCCATTCATCGGGTGGTGAAAGGAAACTTCATTAGTCCTTTTCCAGTAGAATAAAACGCCAAAAACAAGTCAGTATCTTTGTAAGAAGAAAGGGGGAAAAATGAGAAATATGTCCACAGTGTTCGTGGTTCACCTCTCTCACATTCTCTCCTCCTTATGACATTCTCTTCCTTCGTAATCATGTGGGGCCACCTGTATTCGAATTTTGTGGCATTCCTTGTGCGCATGTTGGTTAGCTTGGCATCATGATTTATGATATCGGAATTTGGATTTTTTGAACTGAGTTTTCCTTCACCCACGGTGAATGGGATCTCATTGATCGCAGGACAGGAGAAAAGATGGAAAGGAGTATCAGAAGGGTATTTTGAAACATACAGTAGTAAAATATGTTTATCTAAACCCGGAATTTTTAATTCCTTACTTTGATGAACAATTTCAACTCCCTCGGGTGCTCGAAACTAAAACACAATCATTTTATACACTAATGTTTCTGATACATGCAATTGCTCACATAAATATGTAAAATGGACAGATTCTGATCCAGCGTCTGAAGGAGTAAGACCCATAACCTAACTTGATTGAGTGACAATAACCATTTGGCCACTTGCAATATTTACTCTATTTGTACATACAGTTAATTAATTATCTATAAATGGTATGAAAATCTTTATTAGTTAAACAAATCTACAGATATAAATAGATATCTATAAATAAATAAATAAATAAAAGAGGAAAAGGACTTTGTTCGTGGCTTCTGCACCCAGACACAAGATGTGCGAAATGATCACCATGCCTCTTATGAAAGGTAAAAATTCAACCCCTGTTGATGTTTCCACACGCGCTCCCATTGGCCCCCATGCTAACGCAAGGGCCACACCCCCAAATAGATTGAAAAAATGTTCTCTCTCGGGAAACGTAGCCTATGCTAGAGCTCCCCTATGCCACTATCTCTCCTCCTCTCCCCTGAAATGACCTCTCTGCTCCTGGAATGATTCCTTTCCCTGGGGAACACATTGGGTGTTTCTTACCGACATAGGCTACAAAAAATTTATATGGGAGGATTAATTACAATTTTTATCGTTACTCTCAAATTTGAGAAAGAAAAAGTTTATTGCCCCCTTCTTTTAATTACCCATTATCTTAATTATTTCCAAAAGTTCTTTAAAATAGGGGTATAAATGGACCCGGATCCTCTTCAGCATGCTAGTTCATCCAAAATGCATCCGACAGTTGGGCAGCACTTGGGATGCGTGCTTTGGTGCTACCACCCGTTGAATGTGCACTTGAGAGAATCCCTTCTTCATTTTCAAAAATAAGTTGAAAGCGACATATCATTATGTTATTAGCAAAAAGTATCATTGTCACACAGATTTTCGAGTACACATGTGAAATGACAATATTATCCTCATTTGAAACTTTGTGTGTCATACTAAGGTAAAAAAGTAAAATTACAAATTATTTAACACCTTGGATGTCAATAAGAAAATCTCTTTAATTAATCATCATCTATTTCATTAAAATCAAGTTTTTCATCAAGCTATTGCATTGTCAAATTTCAACTAGTTCGAATGTTTGAAAATAGGAAGAAAAAAAAAACCCCCATTTTGGCAAATTAGCTAGTGAGCACATGCAATAGCACAGAAAACAGATGCCCAAACAAACAATTGTAGCACACAAAATACAATATTCCTAAAGAAAGGCGCCGGCACCGTATTCCAACTCCTATGTGTAGATGGATGGTATTTTTTTTTAATAAAGAAATGGATGGTAATATTTAATACCACAAAAATAAAGATAATAGTGTTTATTGGAAAATGGGAAGTAGTTTTCTGTTCGGGAGTGTGGCCTACGCCAGCATTTCCATGTATCTATCTCTCCTCCTCAAAATAAGGGGATAGATATGTCTTTTTATATATTTTTTTTTTCTATCACCTAAACACAACTACGTGGTACTAACTTCCCCTATAACTAAATAAAAAATCTGCCAACCATGTCATCACTTCATGCATTAGTTATAACTTATAAGAATACTGCCGTAATTTTGAGTTGTTAAGTATTGAAATGGAGTCACATTGTCTCCTTAAAATGTTATTCTACACACAATGGCTATTAAGAAATTAATTAAGAATCTGACTGATAATTAAATAAAAATGGAAGTTGTTAAATTATAAATAGAACAAATAGTTTGAAATAAGAATGTGGGTTGGCAACTATACCTTTAAACCTTTATATATAGAAAGTTCAGTTTCCTTTGAGGATAGAGGAATGTTAGTCATTTATGTATGAGCATCCATATCCAGTACTCATAATGAGCCGAAACTTATTTAACAAAGGTGACCTCTGAAGTGTTACAACTTGACCATCCATTTGAACAAAAAATTAATCTCCCCCACTCCCACCCCACCCCACCCCACCCCACCCAAAAAAAATAAATAAATAAATAAAAATCTTAATCTTTCCACACGGTTTGGGAGAATTCCTAACATATAAGGGCAAAACATCAACACGAAGTGACAAAAAGAGTATCTGAGATTTGAGAGAAGGTTTCTCATGATGTCAGTGTGAAGAGGAATCTGCACATAGAGCCTATATCAACGATGATGTAGAGAGAACGATATCATCCACATAGAACCCATTAGGTTAGAGTTCAACCGAAGAAAATAATAAAGAATCTTTATGTTAAAGGAAAATAGTACTCTGACATCGGGGTGATTCATTTTTTTGTCATATTATTTGTTACTAAATAAAGTCTAGAAAAATCACAAAAAATTCCTATGTAACATCACAACACCTAAAAATGAATTTTTTTTTTTTCCCCCCTTCTTTTTATTTTATTCTTTTTTCATGATTCTAGGCCCACTTCTTCTTCATCTCCCTCTCTCTCTCTCTCTTATATATATTTTGTGTGGGGGATATATACTCTCTTATATATATTGTTTGGGGAAGAACATGGGGAACATAAAGACAGTAGTACCATTTTGGGTTGGGTTGGCAAAACAGAAAGCTGTTTGAATTGAAATGGGGAGGAAATGGCTTGGACTGTGAAGTCCAACTGGAAATATATTGAACGAATATATGAAAGATCATATTATTATTATTATTATTATGAAATCTAAGCCTGGCCCACCCAACTGATCCGGTCATGCCCTCTCGTCTCGTATCAAGGATTTGGTCCCCTTCCAGCCAAGCAACTGGCTGGTCCCCCTGTGCCCACCGGCCTTTCTTTCTGCTCATCGATCACTACTCTTACTAGATATCCTTCAATAATACTATTAATCAATTGGTGGGTTCCATTGATCTACACCATTAGATGATGCTAATGTTGGATCTAAATCATTATCATGGCTAGAATACAGTGAACAGAAATAATAATAGGGATGGAATTGTATACATACCTTTTTAAACGTTTGCAGTAAATCCAAGCTTTACCTTGTGATTAACAGTCACACGCTTTGATCTGCCCTAGATTACTCCCATCTTTTTCAAATAATATTATCCCTCTATAATTTCGTAAGTAAAGTCACAAAATTGAATTGAGAAAGATAAAAGTAATCTACGACGGATCAGAGCGTGTGACTGTTAATCAGAAGGTAAAACTTAGATCTATTGCAAACATTTGGAGAGATATATATACAATTCCATATCTATTATTATTTCTGTTCACTGTATTCTAGTCATGTGAAACATATTCATGATAATGATTTAGATCCAACAGCTAACCCATTTGAGTTTGAAAGATTGATGATATACATGTCATCATATCATATCATATCTCTTATCTCATTCCAATGGCCCACCATATCGTAATTGACAGAATGTGTGAATGGAATTTCTGCAAAACTTGGCTTCTTCCCAAAGGAGTTTGAAGACTCAAGAGGCAATGGGCCTTCACCTAACCCAAAAGAATAAATTCCCATTTCCCAAATCAGTAACCAAATTAACAACCCTTCAGATCTTTTATATATATATATATATAGAGAGAGAGAGAGAGAGGGAGAGAGAGAGAGAGAGCTTAGAACTGGTCAATGAAGGATCCCTGGCCCACTGAGCTATAGCTATTACATTTACAGGGGGGCGTTGTTACAAAGAGAAAAACAGGTTCTCTGAACCACGGCAGCAGGCAGGGTATACGAACGTACACTAGCAGTATCTCTGTGTTTATCTCTCTCTCCCTAGTTCCTAGTCCCTAGTCCCTAGTCCCTAGTCCCTCCTCCTCAAATGAATGATCTCAGTGGCCCACGGCGGTGGGGTTGGTAATGGTTACTTTGAGCCACACAAGCTAGTAAGTGCTACACACGTCCACAATACAATAGAGAAATAGAATATTTCCAAGGGTTTTTTTTGTTTTTTTTTTGTTTTGTGTAAATTTCTCTGAGTAAGTGACTAGTGAGTACTGGTTGTTGCCGTGTGGTGCGAAGAAAAGGAAGGGGAATCTTGTCATCAGGGAAGGCTGAGAACCGTGCGCCACCTTTAGATGCATGCATGGACATTGGATGGGCTTATGCAACACAACACAACACTTAACACAAATGAAAAGAGTACCAGAATCCAGATGATCTCCTCCTCAGTCTCACTTACTCACTCCCAGTACTCACTCACTCGGTCTTAATTGATCATCAGTTCTTCAGTACTACTCTTCCAGTAAAACATGTTGCGTTGTTCAGACTTATTCATCAGATATATACCTGCTCCATCACCATTCACGTCTGCAATTCCCTCCCCCCAACGTGCATCTTATCACCGTACCATATCCCTCCCCCCCCCCTTCCCTTCTGATCATCTCTCTCTCTCTCTCCCTCTCTCCCTCTCTCCCTCTCTCTTTCTTCTTTGATTTAAGGGAAAATTATGTATATACCCCTGTACTTTGCATAATGTTGAAGTTTCAAAACATTGGCTTGTATATCCCCTCAATTTATTAAAAAAAAACACAAAATTGACAGTCCGTTAGGAATTAACTGTTAAGTGATGACGTGGAATATAATTTGCACTTGAAATGACACTTATACCGTTTAATGATTAAAACCTAGCATCCCAAATGTCTTTATCCTTGAAAATCCATATTTGGTTGCAAAAGGGTTTTTCTAGGCATCACTATGCTAACTGAAGTATAAACTTCACTATTTACTACTTGGCAGTACTTGAGTTAGTCCATGTGTTAGAGGATCCCACATATATTTCAATTGCCAAATTTTAATCCAAAGTTAGTAAGGAAAGTTTCTCAAAACTCTCATTCAAAATTTTAGTAAAATTACTAAAATTCCATCAAACGGAGATGAATATAAAATATACAATGGCATTTTTTTGTAATTTTAGTTACTTTCCTCTACTCATTTTAAATTGAAATTGTATCAATGAGATACTTGCTTGGTCCTCTATCATATGGACTAACCCATGTACTACCATGTGATGTGGCAAATATCAAAACCTTATACTTCACTAGGCATAGTGACAGAGAAGAAAACCCTTAAATTAAACAATAATCTTCTAATTAATCTTAATCACGATTCTCTCTCATCACCCAGTTATCAATAATTATTGTTTCAAAGTTTAGACCATATTAATAACAATGCAATTTCAAAGTACGTAGTTCAGACTGGATAATAATGCAATGAGATTGTTATATATTGAGTAGTTTTGCTAATTAGCTTCACCTCTATAGTAAGTAGTACTAGAGATAACATGGCTTGAGACAAACAAAGCATTTGAATGTGAAACTTGTATGCACAAGAGACTAAAAGGGAGTAAGCGGTTAGTTACCCTTTCAGACCAAAAAAAAATTTGAAAAACTAAAGAGAGTAAAGTTTCAGTTTCCATCTTTGGGACTTATCAACGCGTATGACATAACTTGTTTGTCTCTATATATTTTAGAAAAAAATCTTTTTCTTTATTCCCACCCACCACGCGGATTCCTATTCTAAAACAGACAAATAATGGTGCTAAAATGTTGGAACTGGAAGAGAAGAAAATGGAAATAATTAAACACAATCAAATGACTGGAATGACCCTGACAAACCAGTCTTTCTCTTGATAGTAATAATTGATTTCTTTGCCTGATTTCTTAAATGTGCTTAAGTTAATATAAGGAATTGGGTAGCTATAATTTTCCGCTCTACCTTATTATGACTCAAGTCCAAAAGCTGGATCAGTGTATACGTACCAGTATCACCGGTACCCGATACCCGATATTGATACATGATCGATACTTGCACTTTGACTGTTTTGGTCACGGTATCAGGCTTCTCAGTCGGATTCACCTTGATGACTGGATACGGGTTATAATTGGCTGTTATTTTTTTATTTATACAGTGGCCGATCTTGAAAAGTGGCTCAAACCGGACGAATTGGACTGATATAGACCGGTTCAACAAATACCAGGTTTTAAAACCTTGGTCTCATGATTCAAAATCCTGTGGAAAACAAGAAAAGGCATCAAACCTTGAAATTGGTTTTTTTTCATTTACAGAACTACAGGGGTGTAAGTAACTGAGAGGTACAGTTTGAATTGTCAATATTTGTAGGTGGATTTTTCTTCTTCGGATGGGATAATTTAAACCTTTTGGGGTTGATTATGTGACCGCCCATCATTTATTGATGCTTCAATGTCAAAACGACTAAAGTCATATGAAAAACAATGAGAACAATTTTCATTGAAATCATCGAAATATCAAAAAAGTTCTTTTTTGACTGAATAGAAAATAATGGGAAAAGAATTCCCACCTGATCGCGCATCGTGGCGTGTAACTACACTCAGACACAATCATGCATGAAATGATCGATGCACCCCTAATTCTTTTTGTCTTTCTAGAGAATTCGGCTCTCCTCCAACTGTGGCGGGAGTTGGAGGATTTAGTCTAGCCAAAACAGAGGTGTTTGGGTCATTTCACAGGTGCCCCCCACCCCTCTCTTGTTTTGGCTGGGCTGGATCCTCCAGCTCCCACAATGGCTGGAGGAATACCAGGTCCCTTTCCAGAAGGGTGTGCCGGTTATTTTGCACGTGACTGTGTTTGGGCGTAGATACATGTCGGGGTTCTTTCTCCCATAAATTAAAAAGAAAGAGCAAATACATCTCACAAGTTCAAAAAGGGCAAGTCAATAGAGAACCCAAATAATAAACAAATAACCAAAGGTTGATACAATAATTGAGCCACAATGTCTATCCTTTATTAGGGTAATAATGATCATCGAATTCGGTTTCTCTACATGTACGTGCAGTGCATATGCACGAACATGTGAGAGGCAACCAGCTGTCTTATTTTTGCCATTTACAAGGGGAGGAGGGTTATTTATGGAAACCAAATAAACATGTGACTGGTTCTGAGGAGTACGTTCACCTGCAAATAGTGCAGATGATCCATGTTCATGATCATCTTGGGTAATCAAGGGTATTTCGGTCATTTTCTGAAAAGTGTTTCTTGATCATCTCTCATACTCTCTATAGCATAGCAGATTTGTTCAAAGTGAGAACATTCCGAACCCTAAACAAGGAAAAAAAAAAAAAAGTTAAAGGGGCCCAATGTACTTGATATGTATGCAACTATGCATTTCTGAGCTCTTATATCAGATATGGTAAGGGGGTGTATAGGAGTTCTTAAAAGCAACATTAATTGCTTTATTGTCTCTTCTGTGCTGAAGTCATTTTACGATTCATCCAATCCTTGCTCCAAACAGACAGCTTCTTTTGCTTTTCAAATTATTGCTTTTCTGTTCTCATTAAAGTCAATAATTATTAATTCAGCCCAAATTCTTCATCTATTTAAACCGCCTCTCCCCCTTGTTCTTCCAGACAAACCAATACCCTTCTCCCCCAAAGGAAACCCCTCTCTCTCTCTCTCTCTCTCTCTCAAAAGAGATTCAGAAATTGAGTTTAGTTTGAAGCCATGAAGGAGATAAGGAAGCCTCACACATGTGATTCCAAGACAACTTCCTCATCATTAGCCATGCATAAAGGCTCACACCTAATATCAAAATTCCAGCCAAAGATCCGAATAGTTCACATATTTGCACCAGAGATCATAAAGACCGACGTAGCCAATTTCAGAGAGCTCGTGCAGAGACTCACAGGAAAGCCGCCGCCCAATGACCACAACAAGCGTAGCAACAAGAAGAAAGCAAATTGTGTTGTTAGAAGAGAAGAATTACTGATTTCTAACCTCAAGCAAACCAAAACAAGAGATCTGCAAGATGGGTTTCAGAGAATTAAGGAAGAAGAGGAAAGAGAGATGTGGGGGGGAAGTGAGAATTCAAGTGGGTTCTTTAGTGGGTTGGGAGATTTAGAAGGTTTTATTCAAGGGTTTGGTGAATTCCCTTTGGTTGCTACTTCAAATTCTTCTCACATGGATGTGCTTGGCCTTGGAGAAACACATCTTCCATAGATAATCTGAAACTAAAATTTCTTTTTATGCTGTTGTTGGCTTTTAAAATGTTCTTCTCACAGAAATTCAGTCCACACCTCTCTGTTGTAAATATATGGGAGCTAGCGAAGCAACAATACTACTGGTTTCATAGCTCGAGTTCGAGTCTCTTGGCTGATATCTTATCCCCTCCCCAGTTCGATCTCCCCTTCTATCAACTATATATGTAAAGCTTCCAATTCCCAAAAAAACAATACTCCTGGTTTCATATCTCTGTTTAGTGCTATACAACATAACATTTTCTATTCTTTGATTTATTTCTTGTCTATGCCTTTTGAGTTTGTGAATGAATCCCTTCTATCAACTATATATGTAAAGCTTCCAATTCCCAAAAAAACAATACTCCTGATTTCATATCTCTGTTTAGGGCTATAACATAACATTTTCTATTCTTTGATTTATTTCTTGCCTATGCATTTTGAGTTTGTGAATGAATTCTCTCTCTCTCTCTCTCTCTCTCTCTCTCTCTCTCTCTCATTGAAGGACCTCGTAGAGCCCAAATCTTAAGAGATTTGAAAAAAATAAAAAAGAATGAAAGAGTGTGTGTTCATGAGGCTTTTCTTATTCACTAAACTCTCACCACTCAGGAGAGTCATGTTTATATAATATATGGATGCATTTTGTTATCACCGAAGTAGTGAAGTTAGAAGTTGCAACCTGCTTTTGATTGCCCTTGTCTTATTTCTAAAAGTAATTTAAGGTAAAAGTAAAAGGAGGTAGATTTCTCAAACCCACGGTGAATGGAACATAGGATTCTGTGTCTTGGGATGGGTACGGTACTAGGAACAATGGGAAGGACATTATTGACTTGGTACACTAAAGGAACAAAGTAATAATGACCATAGATGGATGTGTGGAGTGCACCCTACTCCGTGAGTGGAAGAAAACTTTTCAGAAGTAAAAAAAGGTTTTCAAAGTAATTTAATTTGAAAGTATTTTTTTATGACAACATATTGTATTGCACGAAGACAACTGCTTGCTTTGTTGGCCGATGCCTTGCTAATAGAGTGCACTACTGCAGGCTCTCAGGAGGTCACGGGTTTGACTCTCATATCTTCACCTTGTGCCTTAATTAAGGTCCCCTTCCCCTCCCCTCCTCTCCCCTCCCATTCCATGCTACTCTTTAGTAATTGTAGTCAAGTGCCCAAAAAAAATTTGTACTCAAGTACCATAGGGCAAGTTAGATAGATACCTAAAAAAAATTAAAAAATACATATTGTGTCTTGCATATTTTTTAAGTATACATGTGAAATGATAAAATTTACTCGTTTATAATAAAAAAATATATTATACTAAAAAGACAAAAAAAAAATGAGGATACAATTTTTTTTTCACCAACTTTGATTAGAATAAGATTTTCTCTTATATAATTTATATAAGTACAAAATTTTTCTTTGTAAAAATCACTTTTATGTGGAAATTGTTACTTTCCATGACTCTCTCTCTCTCTTATATATTAGTACTTGTGGATAGTTGTTAAGATGTGTTAGGAGTTGAGTGTCCCTGTCGTGGAGTAAGTTGAGTCTAAGTTTACTTTCTTTTAATATTAGTTTTCTTTTTAGTTTGTAAATACATTTCCTGTTCGACAAATTTATATAAATAAAAGGCAGATCACGATGGAAATACAAACTAAAACCATTGTGGGTTTAAGTATCTCTCCCATAGTTCTCTTTCTCTTCTCTGCTTAATCCATTCTACTACAATGATAAGAGTTGCATCTTTTCACACCTTAATATATCTAATAGATAATTTGGATTTTACATATTTTATAATTGATTTATTAATCAAATACGTGATACATCAATAGAACTGGTTTTCCAATCGTGCTCTCCTGGTGGACCTCACCAAACAGGAAATTAGAAACTAAGCTATGTGCTTAGCATATATACTTTTTTATTCTTGTCTTGCAAATATTACTCAATTATATATTATATATTTTTCTTTAATTTTTATGGGTTATGGGGAAGTCGCCTCCCACTCCTTCAAGTTGGTGAAAACATTTCTATAATATATTCAAAAACAAAAAATTTACTATGAGGTAGGCGAGGATGTAGTACACTTTGTTCCTTTGTTGTGTCTTAAATTTATGTTTTTGCTTTTTTTTTCCGTAAAAAAATATTACAATTAAAAAATCACAAGAATTCTTATTCATTTATAGGGAAATGGTATCATCTACGTGAATCCACATTGTCAAGAGAAGGAATAATAAAATCTTTTGTGAGAGAGATACATTAGTTACGTGGGAAAATTTTTCTCTCAAGACTTTTTTTTACAAGATATAGAATCCATACATTAAATAGATTCTTTTGAGCAGTACGAAATATGATGTGTGTGTGTGTCTGGGTGTGTTTGAAGATACATGCGTAATTGATGATCATGAGAAAAGTGGCAAGTGATTGAAAATAAGGTTTTGCTTCATGGTCATTATAATTAGTGAAGTATAATGTTTCACTATTGTCACATTTTTTATTTTTTGGTAAGAACTATTGTCACATTGCAATACATGGGTTAGTAGGGATGTAAATGAATAGTCCAAATTCATTTCCGTATCTCTGTCCGAATCCATTTATTACTATCCGAATCCGTCCGAAAGCTAAATGGATGCTGATACGGATAGACTTTAGCTATTCGAAAAGCTATAGTTACATGTAAACAGATAAAATATCTAATCCGTATCTGTGTTCGTATCCGTTTAATACTATCCAAATCCATCCAAAAGCTAATCGGATGTGGATGCGGATATAGCACTATCTTAGTCCATGTGATAGAGGATCAAGTAAGCATCTCATTGGTATAATTTCAGCTTAAAATGAAAGTAGATAAAATTATTAAAGACGTCATTTTGTATTTTATATTCATCTTCATTTAACACATTTTAGTAATTTTACTAGAGGTAGAGGGTTCTAGCAAGCAGGGTACACTCCACCCCCTAACATGAACATTCTTTATTTAATTATTTATTCAACGAGAGAAAAAAAACAAGGGGAAAGTTTTCATACACGGCTATGTAAGCTGTGTATGTGAGAGGGTGGGAATTTCAAGGCATTAATTAATGGGTGGGGGTTTATGACTTTTCCAATTCTTTGTGAGAGGAGACACGACCGTGTATGAAAACTTTCCCAAAAAAACAATAAAAGGACCCTTGGATCAGAGTTTGCGCAACTTTCCTTGTCTGGAGTGGATTTAGGAAGAAAAGAAGATCTTGATTCGACAAGTCATTTTATTGAATGTGAAAAGCTAGTATCGGATCCAGGAACGGATGGTTTGATCCACCCAATGAACTGTGGTACGGTGGAAGTCGTCAAACTGGCTTTCTCTGGACATCATTCCCTTCTGAGGAGGGATGAGCGTTTACTTTAGACTCCTCTTCACTAGTGTCTAGAAGGAACCTTGTAAATAGATTTGATGAATATATCACTAGAAAGATGAGACACTGACATAAGTGGGAAAAGGTTTTTTGAGTCCACTGCGCAGGTTCACCGGTGTCCGGTGCAGACTAGTGCCTCCCTCCTCTATCAATCTCTTTCCTCATCACATGCAATGGCCTCTTTGCTCCCTAAGACACCAACAGTGTACCAAAACCGTTTTATCGCTCCTCATTTGTACTCTCTTATGCCACATGCTCAGAGAAGAGAACCCTCTATCGACGGGAATCGTTATCGTCTATGGTTCCTGACCGATGCGGTTCCCTAGTCCCTCTCACAAGAGGGGGTGGGACCCACCTGGGGCACCTGACCGAACACTCTATCCGAGTGGGGTCCACCCTCCTCTTGTAAGAGGCGCTAGAAAACCGCACCGGTCAGGAACCGCATACGATAAAAATTCCTCTATCGACATATATTTAGGATTCCAAAACTCGTGGTTCACTTCCATAGTTCGTACACAAGAGGACCCAAATTCCGTGGCCAAGGATTAACATTATTTTGACTTGACAAAGCCTAAAGTAAGCTCTTGTCTTTTATTGACAAATTGCAGATTTGCAAGTTTAATTAATCGATGACTTTGTGCACATTCAATCGACCTACCAATTATGAAATCCAACTCCAATTGACCAGTTTAAAAAGTATCACATCAGATGCAATTTCACTAATTAACTTATATGGGATTGAGTTCTTCTCCGGCAACATAGCATTCGCTAGCACCGCCTTGTATCTATCTCTCTCCTCCTACAATAAGGGACAAATATATTATTTCATAGGAGGGGAGGAGAGACATGGACACAAAGACGCAGCAGCATACGCTACACAGTTTGGCAACAGTCTTTCTCCTTAGCAAACAATTCTTGAAAACTGAGGTTAATATGTATCAAATGTTAAAAAAAATTCATATCATATCCCTAGCCTACATTCCAAGTTTGAAAATTCTTGAGCCTTAGCTCTTCAGATATAATGGCTCTCTGAACGCTTATAGTCATAAAGTTGTAAATCCATAGCTGCATTTGATAAACATATTTTTATCGTTCCAGAATGGAAAATCAACCTAAAATACATATGAAACACAACCCTAATATTTTCATGGACAATAGCAGATTGACTCCCAAGTCAGAAACGGGCCTACCAAGGAGGAAAAGAAAATATCCTCCATATGTCCAAAAGGGCCCAACAAAACTAAGAGCGATGACCGAGTAAAATAGGACCACACAATGGTGCCTTCGGCAGCAACTGTCTTAATCAAAGGGTTTAGATGTCTATGGTGAGGGGATTCCACCTTGCGAACTTCAAACCAATGATAGCCAGCGTCTCCCCTAATTCTATTGTGGTCGATTACTTCATTTTTCACATTTTTTTTAAAGCAAAAGTTTTTCGTCACCTCCTCCAATGGTTGATGTGACCCTATGATTGCACTGTATTTATCATCAACTCGGACAACCTTTTGTTCATGATACACATACCCTTCCGAGGTTCAATCAATGGGTTTAGATGTCTATGGTGTGGGGATTCTTCCTTCACCAGGAGTGAAGAAAACTTGATCCTTTCTTCTAATGAATCATTTTTTTACAAACTCAGAAACATAGAGATCCAACGTAGTCGCAAAACTAAAGTTTCATACAAAAACAAATGCAGAATGCAAGAACCACCTGATCAAAAAATGGTATAAATCACTTGCAATAGATTACAGAATTGCATCATACAAAAGTACATTCACATTAAAATCTGGGCAGCTTTCGAATCTCACTAAAAGAAAATTGAAGGACTTAAATTGATTATTATTTTTCTTCACCTAGCTCTCATACTCCACGCTGGATTCTGCCATGGGGGAAGGAGGCTCATCCAGCCTAGTAAGAACATCGGGTACTCCACTGGTATCCCTTATTATCTGTAAATGCAGCAACCAAAACAAGAAGCAATTAACCATAAAAAAAAAAAAAAAACCAAGAAGCAATTAGGACCTGTTAACTCCCAAAAGAATGATGTGACCTGATATCTAATAAGGACAACGGATTCAGGTCCATCATATATTCCAGTTCTATAAAATACTTTCTGCTGAACCACTAAATACAACTCAACTCAGACACATCCCACCTAAATGGGTTGGCAACATGGATTTTTTTCCAATCAACTCTATTCAGAGCCATACTTCTTACCATTCCTAAGCTATGCATGTCTTTCCTCACATCTCCTAGAGTCATTTTAGGCCTACCCCTAGCTCTTTTAATTCTTTCAATCTGAATCATAGCACCCCTTTCTACTGGAACATTCAAATGACCTCTGTTGTACACATCCATACCAGCTCAAATGATTTTCTTTCGACTTATCATGTATCGGAACTACTACTAAATTAGCTCTAATTTGTTCATTTCTTACTTTTGTCTTTTCTAGTTTTACCCCTCATTCATCAAAACATCTTCATTTCAGCTACACTAAATTCATATGTTGTTTCTACACTACCCAACATTCAGCTCCATACATTGCTAAACCAAAGAATAATAGTTTCAAATGCTCAACAGTTTTAGCGGAATATAGTTAATGGATCAACTCGCATAATGGATTCTATGGCTATCACTCTACAGAACCAGGGTTTAGCCATTTTATAGAACCAGCAAACCAGGCCTGGATTCAGTTCAGGGCCCATCCATTACATCAGCCTAAATATTTCCCTATTCTGAGATTGGGAATTAGGCCAGACCTCAGCTCATGACACTACAACAGGTCCAAAGCCAGTCCAACACTGGCTATGTAACAGAGTATATCATCAACAGGCTTACATAAATTTAAGGCCCTGTTCAGAACATCAGTCCTAGTTTGCAAACCTATTCCAAGATTGGTAGTTGGGCCAGATTCAGCATATGACAGACCTAGCTCAGTCTAACAAAGGTATAAATGCTAGTCCATTTACTGAGTTCAAGCAGATCTCACCCTCATACATTAAAAATGTAACAAAAGAAAATGTCAACCAGAAACTGAAGAAGAAGAAAAGAACAGAGATAGAGATTGAGGGAATGGGAGAACTGTGCGATAGATTGAGAATGATCTACCGCCGGCCCCTTTATTTATATTAATCAAACTGAAGTATAACAGCAATAGGAATAGAAATTCTAGTATCCTAGTCTAACTCTAACACTAACTTTAATACTAGACTAACTAAAGATATAAACTAACTATATCACGTTGGGACAAACCCCCAACTGTGACATATCCTAACACTCCCCCTCAAGCTGGAGTATACATCTATCAAAAGAAGGCTCCAGCTTGGACCAATAAGAAGAAATATTAAAAGCAGCACCAGGCTTGAATAGCAATTGTAGATGTCAGTGAGCACGGAGAGAAAGACAAACATCATTTAGGTAGCAATATCAACTCAAGCACACAAATCATCAGTAACATCAGTAGATAATAACTGTCGTATCGAACAAATCCAATAAACAATGAGCAAAATAAGCAGTAGTGAACACTAACCGTAATCCACAATATCATATCAACAACAGTAATATCAAAAGCACTTCACAAAGAAGGCTAGTAGTAGGTAACACTTCACAAAGAAGGCCAATAGTAGGTAGTTACCTTCTCAAAGAAAGATAAAAATGCAACATCCAACAATTACACCAAAAGCCCTTCTAAAAGAAGGCAAGTAGTAAGCATTATTCTGCTCAAACAAAGGCAAAAATTGAGCCCCAAACAAAGGTCTCAGATAAAAACCCCAATGATAAATAGGTGTATAGGTTACAACGAACCAGACAACATCAGGTTGTTGTAGACTAGATAAACAGTATAGGTTACTGCGGACCAAATAAGCAGTATAAGTTACTGCGGACCAAATAGATATGAATTAAGGATGTCAATCGGGCAATTCAGCTCGGGTTCGATTTTTTCGGTTTCGCTGTGAATTTTAGGGAAACTGAAACCGAACCAATAAGGACTTTTCGGTTTCAATTTTGGTTCAGGTTGGACTCAGGTTCGGATTGGTTTGAAAACCGGGTATAGACTAGTTTTGGGTAGGGACTAGGTAGGGTTTTTAGGGTTCGAAGGTTGGTTTCAGTGTTCAGTTCGGGTTCGGTCCTATCGGTGGTCAATCGGTTTAGCCCGAACCGAGCCGAAACCGTATGGTGGTCTAACCCGTAAACCGAAGGCGAACCGATATGGCCTCGGTTCAGTTTGGATCTTACTTGATCGGGTCGAGCCGGTTTGACCAGTTCGGTTTAGTCTTTGTCACCCTTAATATGAATTGTTGTTGAATACCATCTTCACAGATAAAATTGTTCCTAAGGACAGGAACAAATAAACAATAGTAATCTTCGGATACAAAATAGTCTTGAGCTGATGATTGATGACTTGAGCAGATAAGAGAATAATAATCCTCAATCTCTCCCTCGCGTGTACACGTGGACAAATAATGACCACCAATAATCAACATCTCAAAGGATGAGCATCACAAAAAAAAAATCCAATAATCAAAAGTAGCGCTGCAACAAAATCCCAATAATCTCCAATTCACCCTTTTACGATAGAAATAATCGCCATCCAAGTAAGATCCCAATAAATAATTTTCAATCTCCCCTCATGGTAGAGCAAGTAATCTCCATGCAAGTACCAATCTTAAAAAATTGGAACCTCAAATTGATTTGATCAGGGCCCACCACATAATAATATGGTAAATATATAAGCCCAATGGCAATTCTGTAATTAATTCATGCAATCTGCAAGTAATGCGGAAACCATATCAAAATACCCAATTGGGTTCAATGTGGACCTACCCAAAATACCCAATTGGGTTTGATGTGGACCCACCCAAGTACACAATAGGCAATAGCAAAGATTAGTGGCAGAACCGTAATTAACTAGAATATCCAAGGGAACTGTAGGATTATGTTTCCAAGCCTTGATCCTCTCAGGATTAACCATCAACAGTCGCAAATATCAAGTATCAAGAAGATATCAAACTCTGCAAATTGGATTTAGCAGACTGCATAGAACAAGTTTTGGTGTCAAGGAAACCAGCGGAACAGTCCCAACAGAATACGAGCAAACCTGGAAGAAGCATAAGAGCAGCTAATCGAGAAGAAGCAAACGATCCCAAGTAACCTGGAATTTCAGCAACAAATCTTCCAGCGGTAAATCGATTCCTCAACTATCGATAGTGAATCAATAACCATACAACCAGCGGTAACGATGGCAAACTAAAGCAAAAATAGAATGCCTTCAATCGACAGCAAAAATAGAACAATAGCTCTGAAAGACTGAAACTACGGGTTCGGGAAAAAAAAATGTTTTTTTTAAAAAAAAAAACAACAGAAATCTTTTTTTGTTCTTCTTCTTCATCATGGTCGCTATAATACCATATAACAATATCAGAGTAGCAAACCAGACAATCGACAGAGAAATATGAGAGAGGAATGAGTTAAAAAGGGGACTGACTAGAGAGAAGAGATCGATACAAACAGTCCTCCAAAAACCTTTATTTATACTGGTGTTGAATACAAGACAGGATTCTTATTTGTAATAGGAATCAAACATAGAACTAAACCTTAACTCAACCACTAACAAAACATAACCCTAATAGGACACTTAACCCCAAATATCAATAGAGGAGAGATTCCCATATCGATTTACAATTACAACCCTATGTTCCACTCGGTACATATAAATATATAATGAAAACAAAGTGGGGGTATTTATGTTACTTAGACTCGTTATTATGTTACTTAAACCCCCAACTGTGACACATATCTTAACTAAAAAAACACTAAATCCACAAAGTATAGCATGAGATTTTTAAGTTGCTGAAACACATATGCATGAGGAATTCGAAGGTGTCTTAATCAAACATAAAAATATATCGAAACCATTGTATAAGTTTACCCGTAGAGACTTACAAGTATTTCTTCATCAAGATAAGAAATCATAAACAGTCTCTGGAAAGTCCCACCTGGAAGGCAAAAGAGTACGAATTAGTGCTCACTCATGAATGATCTTAAATAAAGAAAAACAAAAGCATCCGTCTAGAAATAAGCCCCGCAGCACCATCAAGAAATCCACCTTTAGAATTGATATTTATTTACATTTCAAGAAATCAACAAAACTGAGTCAACATGTAAATTGGTCCAGTCCTCAAACACAAAAGCGTGATGGAAACTCAATAATAAACAGTGACTAGACAAAACTTTCAGAAATCAGAAAGAACACACATAAAGACAAACTACTAGCAACAAAACCTATAAAAAAAACATCAGAGAGGAGATTTATATCAGTGTTATCATTGGGAAATCAAGTATTGAAAACTAGTTATCCGCAGCTAATCAGAGTGGAAACAAAAATGTAAGAAAAAATTATTTAATTTTCTTTCCACTAATCTTTGACTCGCTGACTACAAGGAAAAAGTGCATAAGCAAATGCTAATTTCCCGGAAACCAAGGTCCTGCATGATAACACTTCTGTTTCTGGCCCATGTTTTTATTCCAGAAAAAACTTTTGTATTTCTGTTACTAGGCCAAATTTCTTGAAAAATTAAGTGTTTGGTAACGCATAGTAAATTCTATTTCTGGGCCAGAAAAGAAACAGAAACGCGTTTGTTATGCGCAGTAATTTCTGTTTTCTGCTACTTCTATAAAATTTCAAAAATGCTATTGAATACCCAAAAATTTGGTGGAGGTGGTGGTGCTGGCGGTGGTGACGGTGGTGGTGGAGGCGGCAGTGGTGGTGGTGGTGGTGATGGAAGCTGCTTTGGAGGTAGTGTTTTATTTTGAAGATGAAATTACTGCTTTGCCCGTCAAATTAACCATGTGCTCGTTAAAGAACAACCCCCCCCCCCCTTATTTCTCTTTTTTGTTTCTGGAATAGGGAAGTTCCAAATTAAAGCTTCTGTTTCCCTATTTCTCAGCAACTTTTTGTAACTGGTTCATTCCCAGGAACAAAAAAATGAACTGGCGGTAACAAACAGATTTCTATTTTTTTTTTTGTTCACAGGAACAAAAAAACAGAGAAATAGAGAAACAGAAGTGTTATCATGCGGTAACAAACGGATTTCTATTCTTTTTTTCTTTTTTTTTGAGTTGAAGCTTTTAGAAATTGTTGTTCAACCAAAGAATACGAATACTCCCCATCCAAACTCCTACCCTCACCCTTCCCAAAGAGAGAGAAGAGGGAGGGAAAAAAGAGTAGATATATATCAACTAAAGGTTGAAAAAAATTGTTCATAAAATGAATAAAGAGTGAGCATCTATCAACCAAGACTTGAAAAAAGTATTCATATGAGTGAAAGAGAGAACTATCAATTTAATAGTTAGACTTGGCCTAACTGATGATGGAGGACAGCCTTCAAAAGTCCCTCAATAATCAAAATGTTACTTCCCTTGAGCAATTCTAGAAAACATTAGTCTCATAAAACATCCCCAAGCAACAACACCAGCAGTTATGTACAGAAAGGCGATTATAGGGACAGGAAAGATTACAGACAGCAATTCAGGTTGAATTTAGGAGACATTATTTGTCTCGAGCAAGAACCAGGTTCTAGTGAGACTGTTAGTGAATCCACTTCAAACAGAAACTTCAGAAGCAGTGACCGTTTCATTGTTTATGCTTAAGAGTCTTATATTATCCAAAACAAACAAACAACAGTTTTTTTTTATTCCCCCTGAATGCATAAATGGTCCCTACACTACCTATCAGGGAGTACACTAAATGACACCACAAGGGGCTACAAGAGGAGGAGTGGACTAGAGGGGGTGTCTTAATGCACTCAGTGAAGACAAGAGAGTTGATCCCATGACCTCTTGGGATCCCTGAAATCTACTACCGGCAGGGCTGCGTCATTAGTGTACCGTTAGAGAACATGACTCTATTTTCATTGTTGTGGACCATTTTTCTAAGATGGCTCATTTCATTCCATGTTCCAAGATATTTGATGCTTCACATGTAGCCAAGCTATTCCTTAGGGAAGTTGTTAGGCTACATAGTTACCCAAAACCATGGTACTCCATAGGGACGTTCGGTTTATGAGTTACTTTTGAAAAACACTTAGGAAAATGTTGGGAATAAAGCTACAGTTTTCATCTGCTTTTCATCCCCAAACAGATGGCCAGACCAAGGTGGTCAACCACAGTTTTGGGGATTTGTCACGTTGTCTAGTGGGTGACCGTATCTCAAGTTGGGATTCGATCTTAGCTATGGCAGAGTTTGCTTACAATAGCTTAGTCAATAGGTCTACTAGGTGGATTCCATTTGAGATAGTCTTAGGTTATCAACCCAGAAAACCAATAGACCTCATTCCCTTGCCATCAGAATCCACACCCTCTGAACTCACACAGTCCTTTGTCCATCGTATCCATGATCTACATTCAGAAATAAGGAAAAAGATTGCCCATAAGTAATGAATATTACAAGCTCATTGCAGATGTTCATCGCAAGTATCAGGAATTTAATGAGGGAGACACGGTCATGGTGAGAATCTGGTCTGAGCAATTTCCAAAGGGTACATGGAAGAAACTGCATGCAAGAAGTGTTGGTCCCTACAAGATGTGAATTCACCTAGAGGGGGGGTGAATAGGTGAAGGTTGTGGAAATAAAAACTTAATGCGGAAATAAACGAGTTATCGATGAAAATAAACAAACAATAAAGATAACACAAGAGAATTTATAGTGGTTCGGCCAATACTTGCCTACGTCCACTCCTCTCACCTTAGAGAAAATTCCACTAAAACAAATCTTGAGTATGAGCAAGAGAACTCGTACAAATCTTGATTGAGAGCAAGAGGACTCACCACCACTCTTGATTCCGAGCAAGAGGACTCAACCAATCTTGATTCCGAGCAAGAGGACTCAAACTACTCTTGATTCCGAACAAGAGGACTCAAACAACCATATAAAATAAAATGGTACTAAGATTATGATTACCTCAATCTTAGATGTATGAAACTACTTTTCACCTTTAAAGCTTGAAGCTCTTTGAGGTGGAGTAGCTAGAGAGGGAATGCACTTGAATGAATGCTTTGATGAAGAGTGCTTTGAATGATGAAGTACCGAAGTCTTTTTGAGGTCTTTGATTAGCTTTAATTGATTGTGATTAGTCTAATTGAGCTCACCTATTTATAGGTAAAGGTGCTCAAAGCATCTAAGGCTTAGTGCTAATTTCGGACATAATTTAGTCCTAATCCGGTATGCCGTTTTCCCATTCGGTATGCCGGATCATGGAATCTATCCGTTGACCAACGGCTAATTCATAACGGTCATAAGCCAATTTGGTATGCTGGATCATGATTCGGTATGCTGGATTGTGATTCGGTATGCCGGATCATGATTCGGAGCATTCCGTTTGCTCTCTGTGAGCAAAACCCTGAGATTGTGTTTTCAGGAAAAATGGAATTCAGCATGCCGGATGTGGATTCGGTATGCCGAATCAACTGTTTTGCAGAACAAGTGTAAGTCCTTGGTTGGACTGACTTGGGTTGATTCCATTGGACAAGTCCGGGCCAATTTTTTTGGTTTTAGTCCATGTGGGAAGAGTCTAAAACAACCTCCTAGGGTCACACTACATGTATGTATGCGTGAGTGTGTGTGATACATTGATTGTGACTTTAACACATGATTATACAACTTAGTACAATTCTAAGTCTTCAATCTTTTTCAAGTATTGAACTTCACTTCTTTACATGAATGTTTTCAAGGTGAGTTCCTCTAACTTGTCTTTTGTCTTCAAAACTTTTTCTCTATTCTTCTTGATTCTTTGAGTTTTTGAAAGATTAGACAAGTTCAATTTGCTATGAGCATCAATCTCTTGAATTGAGTGCTCCCCCTCACTTGGTGCTATGCTCTTATTTAAACACCTTAAACAAGAGTTAGTACAATTCGGTTTATTTGTTATCATCAAAACATATATATCATCATGATAGATGATTGGAGTTTATGTATGAGGACTTTTCCTCAACACAAGATTCTAAAGAAACTAGGCATCAATGCCTACTATTTGGAGTTGCCCCCACATATAGACATCAGGCCCATTTTTAATGTTGAAGATCTTATGCCTTATAAAGGATCAACCACCACCCCAAACCCCTTTGAACCTTCTTCATCAACTACCCAGACCACACCCACACCTGCCACATCATTCTCTGATGGATTAGTTCCTAATTCTAGGCCAAACCCAACTAATATTCGAACTTTCTCATCTTCTATCCCTCCTTTACCACCATTTTACCAGCTATGCCAAGAAGAAGAGAAGAGGTAGAAGACATTTTAGATGAGCAGACCGTGTCTACTCATGCAGGGTGATATTGTAAGTTCCTTGTCATGTGGAGAGACAGACCTAGTACCGATTGCACGCGGATCACCAAAGATGAGCTTCAATGCCTTAATCCAGATTTGCTAGAGAAATATATTAGTCTATGTTTACTGGAGGTAAGTTCTTCCCACCCGGAGAGAATTGATGAGGACAGTACTCAGGGATTTAGGACATATCAGAGGAGGCGTAAATATACACAGCCACACATCACTTTATTGTGGCTAAATGTCCCTTATTAACTTGCATGGATGCATATTCCTATTTACTTATGTGTAGTTTGTTTTATTTTGTTGTAATTTATTTTATTTGGTGTTAAACTGTTATATACTAATGTTATAATGCTAAGTGGAATAGTTATTAGGACGTTATTGTTGGAGGAGTATGGGTTTAGTTATTGCTGGACGAGTAGTTATTAAGGAATTCTTTTTTTTTTTTGGGTTTTAAAAGACTGTATTCTGGGATGGAAGGCAATGAAAATATATTAGAACTTGTGAAGTTTTCTCTCATTCTCGGTAGCATGAGTGATTCCTGCAAACCTTAATGAATCCAAGTTGGTGTGAAGCCAAGCGCCCCCCCCCCCCTCTCCTATTTCTTCTTTCTTTGGCTACCGCCCCACTTATGTCCCCTATTTCTTCTCTCATAAGCTATTTCCTCTCTCATAAGCTACCGCCCTCTCTCCCCCCCCCCCCCCCAATTCCTTTTCTCTTTGGGATAGAATAGGACTGGTTTGTGGTTTGATGTGGATTCCCAGACCTGCTTCATCATCTGTTGACTTAAAAACTTCAGGGAATCCAACTTTCCTCACTAGCCTAAACTTGATTTACACCAATTTTCAAGACAGTCCCAGTTTTTCCCACTTTTGGCTTAAATGATAGCCCCAAACACTACCGGTATTCATCAATTAACAGCAACGAGGCACTGGGGACACACTCTTTGGTGTTCGGTAGCGACTTAGCACTTGATCACAATTCACAACACTCCAACTCACGGGACAGCAAAGGAAGGTACTGACCTATCATGTATCCATTATTAAATTTCCATGACTCCTCAAGGGATTTTTTGCACTTATATTTGGAAATTTTCATCAATTATGGCTGTTGTTAGACTTGATTTTCTGCATGTATGTTGTGACTTTTGTGCTAGTAGCCCTTTCCAAACCCAAATTCTCTCAATCCTTGGATTTGTATTAGATTTACCAAACCTGTCCTGCACCACAAGTTTTCTTAAATTTTTCCAGGGAATAAATTTATATACTTTGAAGAATGAGATTGCAATAAAATAACTAGGGGGAAGGGGGGAGCAATAAAATGCTTACCGAGAGGAAGACTTAGCCCATTGGACATAACATCCCTAATTGGCACCGGAATCTGCTGCAGTGTGCTGACTGCTTGGCCAAATACACCTTTTAGCTGTTCTGGTACTGCCTCTTCCCTTACCGTTGGAGTTTCAAAAAGTCCTTCAACATACTCAATTTTCATGCGAAGTGGTCCCTCAACAGATAACTTGCTGGACAGAATGAATTTGCTTTCTATCTGCATGTCAACTAGAAGAACTTCACAAATGCTAAACAAGCTAGAACCTTGATGCCAAGTGAAGGTATTAAACACAAATCCATATTGAAAATTCCAGCATGTTTTCAATTTTAGCATGGTCCTTTCATCCTAGACATTCTTAAGACCATTATAACACCCCACAAATGCCTCAGACTTCCAAACCCAGTGGCTGGACCTGGTGAACCAACAAGGAACTTGACCGCACTTAGTTCTCTGAAATTTAAAATGAACAACTTACAGAATCTTCCTTTCATTTCCTCACTCTAGTAAGTAATCGTCAGAAACTTGCATTAAGTGGCCACCCTTTTATTTTATTTTGTCGAAAGCAACTCAAATCTGTTTTAACTAAGCTATTTCTTGATCGCCAATGGTAATGAAGACCATTGCTCTTTCTAGAATTAGATTTATATTTACTAAGTAAGTTGAAACAGCTCATTTTTAAGTACACTGTGCTATGATTTAGAACATGAACTTGACTTCCTGAGCTAAACAGTAGGCATGATGGTCATTATTATACTTTGAACTGTCAGAACAGCGGCTTCATAAACTCCAAAGAGTTTGAATTTCCCAACAAACTACAGGAAACTGAGATAAAGAACTACATGATACTGTCTCGTAAAGAACTCCATGATACTGCCTCCAGCATTCCTTTGACCGAATTTTTGTCATCCAAATCTTAAATAATAAAGCAACAAACAAAAACTTGGACCATAAGTAGTTTGAAGCATCCTTATGACACAATAAAATGTATATTTAATAATTAACACCTCATAATGGGCATAGCAAAAATAAATACAGATGTGAGCTACAAAACAGTAATATAAAAACTTCATAAAGATGATAGTACTCTGCCACTTTCACAAGTACATTTCAAGGATTTAAATATCAACAGAAAATGACATGAATATCCCACTGGATTTACCGTATTTAAAAGCTTAATATTTGCAGTAGTCTTTGCATATCCATCCTTAATCACCACATCCAACCCTAATAAATTTGCCAAAGCTGAGGGAAATATCCTAAGAAGAACCCAAGATTACACCAAGACAATTAGCGTCTAATGGATAAAAACAAATCCAATTTAACATCCACAATTAATTGCCATCACATTCAAAAATGAGAGCAATCATATTCACAAAGAATTTTATAGTGGAACATTCAAAACAACACTCACTCCAAAATAGATCTTGCAGCAAATGAACCCGGGCTTCCAGTCCCCAGCCACTCAAAATTCCATCGCCCTTCAAAAAAGGGTGACCTATAGATGGATAAATAACCAAGTCACTGTAAAATATGTAATCAATTTTCAGGAAAGGGGGAAGAAAGTGATTTTTTCAACTTCTAAGTATGTCAGACGCAACCTACGTTGTAGGTCGAGATGTCGGATTAAGCCTCTCAAGACCAGTGATTCTCTCATTCACATCAATTCGCTGCATATCTGTTGTTTTTCCAGTAGCCAGTGCTTCAAGGCCTCCAGAATCCTTAAGCTGAAATGGTGGTTTCACAAAAACTAAAAACGAAATTAACAGAAAGAATAACTTTGAGCTTGAGCACCACTTATTACCGCTAAATTGACTCCCTTTAACAATGAGAAAATAATCCAAATAAAATAAAAGATACATGAGTAATCGTATAAATTGCACAAACACATGAGTTGGAAGCACCACCTAATAATTCACCACTATTAATAGATTGCAAGGTTATATCTTTTCTCAACTTCTCCAACTCCTAACAAAGGATCTATATTTGGTTCCAACGAATTTAATTCGAATTTTCAATGAAAAGAGAAAGAGATGAGAAGAAGAAAAAGGATCCAAGCACACACACACACAAACAGATGTACTTACAGCCAGAAGTAGAGATTCCTTAGCAGAAAGCCTCTCCATTGCTTTGGCATAAGCCGCCGAAGCTCCCTGTACTGATGTCTGTTGAACCATCGCTCTGCAACCTCCCAAACTCGACCTCCGACCACTGCTCCGAGGGAACCCCTTCCCGCCATTTTCTGGCCACCGGAGCACAGAAATGGAACAAGAAGAAAGCGATGAATAAGATGAGTGAAATGCCAAACGATATCCTACTAAAGCAGGAACGGAGTCGAGCCCAACTGCCATGGAAACGAAATCTAAGTAATTCAGAGAAAGTCGTAATGAATAGAAAGCCCAGAGAAAAGTCAGACTAATCCGTATCTCGTAATTTGTAATTCTCGAATACAAACTTGCTTGAAAGAAGAAACTTAAATGTGTAATTAACCCTAATCTTCTGGTCTGGTGTACTCTGGACTCTGGATTTCCGTACGAAGCTGCTTTGGTGGGGAAGTGTTGAAGAGAGCGAGGGCAAAAGTGAAGGCTGTCCGCACAAGGGTCATTTTCGTCAGATAAACTAAATAAAGGATTAATAAATGAAGATCACTATTGACTTGTAGCGGGAAAAATTAACTTTTAATTCTTAAACAGTTGGGTAAACTAATCATCCATTGCTTTTGTCTGAAATACCCGATGGACCAGATACACAGAGTACTTAATTGAATGTTTCAATGATTCGCGTAAAATGTTAAATGGATAAATTTTGTGAAAAATTATTATTAGAGTATTTGTCCATGTAACAGTTGAAGGTGCCCTTGAGAACAAAAGTCTGAATCCATCCATTCCTACATTTTATTTAATTTTTGCCGTATTTTTTCAGTTAGAGTCGACAGTGGATAGTAATATCGAGCATACACATACCGGAAATAAACGATTGATTTATATCAATAGACCTATTAAAGACCTATTTACACCCGAAACCGACACAAATGTGTAGGTAGCGAATGCCTAGGGTTGCGAGACAACTCATTCGCATTGAATCGTTTGAAACTATTTAATATCTATATTTTAATAGAATATTTGTTTTGCATGGATATACACGAGATACATGCCGCTGGCCACTACAACAAATTGTTGTAGGTTATTTAATTGAATTAGATTAAAAAATAACTAAATAAATAAAATCCAAAGAATTCATTTAGGATCAGGGTTTTAAGTCATGGTACTGATACCAATGACAATACCACATCAGTCAATTATCGGTATAGCGATATGGATTGACCGATACACTCAATCCGATACCAATTCCTAAAATCCTATCCGCCTCCAATCCTGCTTTTGCGGCCTACAATTGCATTTCTGTGGATGTTAAGGTTTTCAGAAGTAGCCAGACGATTTTGCATGAGTCAATTATATTGGTAGCAAAATTCAGATTGGTTCCAATCAATTCGAATCAGACAGAAATTGGATTCAGAATCAGTTTTGATCTACCCCCAAATCGGTGTTTTAATTCCTTAACCCTAGTTTCCATATAAGAATAGTGCAAGCTGAATCAATCGGAATCAGGATCAGCCATGGCCGATTCGATCTGGATCAACCAGATCCAGATTCTTGAAACCCAGGATTGGCAGCCAGGCACAAAAGCCACAAGAAACACCTTTATTATCCTGTTTCTTGCTTTGTTTGCGTGTCAATTTGAAAGTCCACACAAACAAATCGCAATGAATGGTCCAAGGGCAGTAGTTTTCACTCAATCGTTTCACAATGAAGCAATCCAAGGGCATCACCTTTCAGGTTTCACTTTGTTTGAATCACTGAAATTATAATTACCATGCACCATTGTGACCTCATTGTAAGTTAAAAAGATTCTATATAGTTGTTTAATTTAATGGCAAAAATGTTCTTCAAATTATAACTGAAGGCAATTCTTTGACCATGTCATCGTTGTCATGGTTTGAGGAATCCGAATCTTCAGTCAAATCGGATCGAAATCTCATCACCAATATCTCTTTTCTTGGCTTCAGGCCAATTCCAGATGAATCGGAATCGGAATCGGATTCGGCAGAGGCCAATCCCATTGCTGATTCTGCTTCCTTGAACCTTGATCGTCGCTGAAGGAAACTCAAGAATAAGGATCGAAATTTTTAGTTCACTGAGTCTGTACCTGAAGATCAAGCAGCACGTGAAGAACTGAGCCCTCTAATTTTATCATTACAAAACTCTCAAAACAAGCCTGTATAATACAGAAGGAGATTGGCTTAACAAGAAAGACATAAGCAATAAGCAATAGATTGCAATTAATTAGTAGGGATGTCCAACCCACCGAAGGGATGATCATCGTCTAAATTATGTACAGAGTGGGAATATACTAGTGAATCACAATATGGAAATACAGTTGCTTAATAGAGAAGGCACTCAATTGTTAATTGTAACATTAAAAAAAAAAATCTCTGTTCTGTTTTTTTTTTTGGGAGATAAGTGACAGTAAAGGGAAAGAAAATATACAAATTATTTATTTAGAAAAAAAGAAAGAAAGAAAGGAACACAAGAAAGTGAAACAAGAGTGCAAACATCAGTCAGGATTCTTCCCTCGGTTTCCACAGTTACCATCTTCAACAGGCACTGTAAAAGTACGCCTTTCATCAGAAGTAGCTGTTATGACCGGCATCCATTCATCGGCAGTACTACTCAAAAGAGATCGCACCTGCGGGTCTAAAGCCATTGTTGAGGATATCATCTCATCTACATCATCCAACTTTGCTGATAATTTGTCCAACTCCTTGGCTATTTCCAGCTGGAAAAATATAGTACCAACAAGTAAATCCTATATGTGAGGATACTAAGCCTTGGAAAGAACAACCATGAGAGGTTTGGGAGGGGGGTGGGAGGAAAGATTTTCCACTGAATATATGGCTCCAACGTACTACCTCATCAAGATGCTCAGATGGTTTTGATGGCACTTTGCTAACCTCCAATCCAAGTGCTTCAATTTTTGCACGCAATTCAACTTCTTTTTCATTGGTTAATGATTCTACCTGAAAAAAACATATCCCACAAAGCAATTAGAGCAACCAAGCCATCAGGTTAAGTGTCCTGAAGAATAACATCAAACAGTGAACCAGTGGCAGAGAGCAAAATTAGTGTGAATTCCAAAAATAGGAAAAAATAAATCTAAGATAGCCAACTCCTCATTGGTTGGATAATAAGGACAATGCAGGTCTCCGCAGGTTTTTCCAAAACTTTGTATTGGCAGTTCACTGAATTCCATGAACTATTTACATTGTTCAGCCAGAGGTGTTGGCATAGATATAAGATAAGACCTCGATAAGTTGGATTGTGTAACAGTCAAATCCTAGGATACAGAAAGCCAATATGGATTGGCCAATTGTGTACAGGAATGTGGGCACACCATTCACAATATTTTAAAAAGTTCTGAAGAAGCAAGATTGACGTCTACCCAGGTCCCCCCCCCCCCACCCCATCCCTCTCATTCGGACAAGGTCATTTGGCTCCCCTCCTCTAATGGGCTTTTTAGTTCCAACCTCTGCTTGGGATTTTGTTAGGCTCCATGCCCCCTCAGTACCTTGAAACAAACTAGTTTGGTTCAAAGGCCATATTCCCCGCCACAGCTTCAACGTTTGGAGAACCCTTAAACTATGCCTTCCCACCCAATCATTTCTCTTTCAACGCCACATCCCCGTCTTACCCTCCTATAATCTTTGCTGGAATGGTATAGAGGACGTCGATCACCTTTTCTTTTCCTGCCCCTCAGCCTCCACTATTTGGAAGAAAGCCTTAGACTCCATTTGGCCCCGTAGTAGGAGACCCCTACCCTTCGCCTAGGAGAGGCTTTGGTTAGATATGACTTTTTCTGACAGTTCAATCTGTGATACCGCCGACAAGCTTGTGTTTGGAGCCGCTATCTCTCACATTTGGATGGAGCAGAATCTTCGAAGATGGACCTCCAACTCCCATTCTATTAACTTAATTTGGAAAGCCATCTTCTTCGATGTCAGCTCTAGGCTTCATATGCTCCCCCCGCTGTCCCCTTTCTGATTCCCCAAGGAACAAGCATATTGTTGTATCCTGGGGATTGGATGTGTCTCTTTTCCAGTCTCCTGGCCCGCCTTCCTAGGGCTTGAGGCTTGTATAGCTCCCCCCCCCCTTTTTTCCCTATGTATATTCCTCCCCCCCCCCCCCTCCTCTCTCTCTCTCTCTTCCCCTTTGGGGTTTTGATATGAAATTTTTATTCACCAACAAAGAAAAGTCTACATGCTTTCATTCTAATATTGAATACCGAAAATATTTAACATTAAGAGAGTGCACTTATGAACTTACAAAATGATGTTGAGAATGGAAGATATACACACTAGTTAAGGTTAAAAGGCCACGAACGCTAGTCATCGGCTCTGTTACAAATTTAGTACTTTGTAACCAAACCAAATCATGGTTTATATTAAGCACCTGTTGAAATAATAGATTAAAAATCACTCCATAAAATTCCAAATCAAAATACGAAGTACAGATTCAAATAATCTATCCCAGATCCGAATGTATGTTGTGTTGTGTCTAACATCGATATAGAGGATATACAATACTGAAGGACAATAAACTAGAGACAAGAGTCCATGCCCCTTCAACTCCTCCCCTTTCTCACCCTCTCATCTATCCATCTCTTGCCCCTTCTGCCTTTTTCCAATTGCGAAATAAAAAGGGAAATTTACATGTACCTCCGCTGAGGTACCTGAGGTAAGGCCTAATTACAGATCCACCCATGAGTTTTGGATATTTATGCATACCCCCCCTACTTTCCAAAATAATTAATAAGTAAACCCACTCCGTTAACCTAGGACTGAAAACGTTAGAATTTTTCATTGTTGACCAAATTGCCCTTCATGCTAAAATAAAACTATGTCTTCCATTACGGACCTTCCTGGTTCTCACCCTCTTCTGATCTAGCATTGCCATCATGGGATCTGTTAGAACTCTCCTAAGGGATAAAGTAAACGGAGACGAGCTGTGGAGTTCATTCAACTCTGTCCGCAGCCTGACCCATCCGCAAATCACTGGATTTCTCCACAGTTCGATTCAACTCTTGTTGTTGGTGAAGCCTGATTTGGTCCAGAAAGTGCGGTTGAGACCTTCGGAGGGCCGTTTCGGCCTCGAAACGACCTCGGAATGCCGAAAAATGGCCGGGCTCCACGCCCAACGGCTTGGAGTTGTGTTGGGCTCATCGAGATCTTCGAAATGAGTACTTTTGAGCCATGTGTTATGTTTTGATCCGGCTTTGGTTTTTTTGGCATTTTTGAGCTAGGGGCATTTGTGTACTTTCTGGGGTCAGGGTTTCCCTATATAATGTTCTTACCTCTTTGAGATAGGGTTATGAGGGTTTGTAACATTTTCCAGAGAAAGATAGTGAAACCTGTTCTACTGCTCGGACGTGGATGTAGCTTCCACCTTAGAGGTGAACCACGTAAATCTCTGTGTTGTGCGTTGTGTGTGCTCTCTCTATTTTCGTTTTTCTTCTGCAAATCACCATTCTGGGTGTTGTTTTCTTAACAACTCATGAACAGAACTTAATTCTTCTCTTCTGAATCCACCATTCCAAAAAACAGCAAGAGAACTTGGATTTACGAGATATTCGAATGGCGTCGATGGTTAGATTTAGTCATCTGCGGCCAGCTGGAATGAGAGCAGAGTTGAGATCGGCAACCATGGGTGCGATTGGGGTTTAAGAACTTTGAATATGGTTAGTAGGGATTTGGGATGAAGAAACAGAGATAATCAAAGGGATGGGGTGTGTCTTCTGTGTCTGTTTCTCCTTCCTTCTATTCTTCTTCTTCCCCTCCTCTGATTTTTTCTGCTTTATTTTTCCTTCTATCCGAAATCACCGACCAAACCCCTTATCTCCTTTTGATTAGTTTCTTCCAAAAACCCATTTCTACATTCATCTCTCCTTCTTCCCCATTTACCCTAATCGAATCTACCCAACCTTGAAACGCACCATCCAATCATCCATCCTCCCCTTCTCATCTCTCCATTTCCTAAACCCATCAACAATCCCACTATCATCGGTCTCAAAACCCCTTTTGCTCCCCCATTGTTTCCGTTCTCTAATACCTAAAATCCACAACCCACCTGCTGACATACAATCAAACCCTTTTCTCTTCCATTTCCTTCCATCTCCCTTCCATCATCATTCCCCAGGGACGGGTTGCATTCGAAGAGGGTAAATTAGTGTACAATCTTACCGCGAGCGTGAGAGGATGCTTAGCTTCTCGAATAAAAATTCACCGCGAGGTCATCGTTGGCAAGGAAGATGAGTTGCAAGTGTTCTTGCGCGGGGAAAATGAATGGCAGGTGTTCTTGCACAGAGATTTTTAGGGTCTTCAAACCCTAAACAATGGATTGTGGGTAAAGGGCATAGATCATTGGGAGAAGGGCATATCTTAACCCTAATCTTACCGTTCGCAACTAACGGGGGCAACTAACATAGTGGGTTTACTTATTAATTATTTTGGAAAGCAGGGGAGGTATGCGTAAATATCCAAAACTCATGGGTTGATCTGTAATTATGCCTTACCTCAGGGGAGGTATGTGTAAATTTCCCAAAAAAAACCCTTCTAAGATGATCCCTACTGTACCATAAAAGTAATTGTGAACTCCGACCCCAATGCTCCATCCTGAGCTCTATCACAATCTTCTAACTTCTTGAAATGCTCAACTGTGTTTATTGACTCGGGAATTCAATTCCTAGGTTATCTACTTACCTTGATAGTTTGTCTATACATTCTTCCTGATTGCTTTTACATGATCAAGCCTCCTCACTTCACCAAATGTCAGCTTCTACAAGAGACACTTGACCAACTGCTTTATGAGCGATGATAATAAATACCTGGATTCAAAACCAGCCCCACCTCCCCCCTGCAAACCTTAACACCGCCTCTTGCTACCTTCTCAAGCTTGGTGTGCAGAAAGGTACATGACCTAATGAAGGGGCACGGTTTGGAGCTCCTCTTTCATAACAATGAAGTTTCAGGAAAGCATTATTTATAATGCTACAAAAAGTACAGGCAGAAAACTTTTCTAAAGAACTCCAGGTTCTGGCACTACACGATGAGGGCATCAAAGAGGCTGTAGGTGAAATTGAAGAGAAGATGGACTACATTTTAGGCACCACTGTTCTAGTTAATTGTATTATTAGTGCTAACTGTGCAAGGGAAAGCGAAGAACACTTCAGCGCTTCTAGTTCAGTACATTAGGCTGGAGAAAGAAAAAACTGTCACTTATGATGGTGGTATGACTCATCTGGAAGGAAAGACACCAAGTCCATCCAAAAGTGTAGTGGGAAATTAACCAATTGGAATAAAAAAAAATAACCGAGAAAAGTACAGCAATTATTCAAGATCAACTTCCTTAAGCCAATGGTGGTCATCATGCACAAGACTTCACCGACAAGCTTGTGAAAATGGATCACGAAAGGGATTAAAACAAAGACATTTTCCTTGAATGGTTACACAGCTTTGAAAGCTTACTTGATTGCCACAGCTCACAACTCAAAAAGAAACAAAATTTCTTATTGTCAAACATTAAAGAAGTAGCATGCGTACAGTGCATAAGCAGTGGGAAGTTAATAGAAGAGCGGAACTGCACTATTAGACTGTGGGAAGTTGCTTGGTTGTCTAAGACTCTAAGACCGTTGCTGCTTCTCCAAGAAAGATGCAATAGCCTGCAGTAGACCTCCGAAAGCTAAAAGAAGTAAGAATCCGCTTTCTCCTACAAATTATTGGTACATGGTACATTACTGTTTACTCACACTAATGCATCCGGTTGTGGAGTATGGACAGGAAGTTAGGAGAGAAGGCAATAAATGGTAAAGATGTGGCCGAGCAGATCAGTGATCTTTTGAATGTCCTACCAAGACTTTCACATGTTGTCATCAAGAAAGAATTACAGAATGAAGAGGACCAGTAAGTGGATCCTAATGCTGATAAATGGAAGATGCATTGGAGAGTTTGATGAGAGTGATTTGAATGATTTTGAAGCTTTAACGGTGACTAAAACAAAAAGTAAAACTAGATTCTATAGGTGTCAGGTCTTTTGATTTACAGTATTGTTCTCTAGTAATAGATAGTGGTTGTAATGCCAAACAAAGGTGGTGGACAGATTTGGGTTGTCCACTTAACCGCATCCCACATCCCAGACTCTTACCTCTGAAGGGCTGGATAGCTTAAAGAAATTTAACATTCAACTTTAAAGGCTCAAGTCTAGTAGACTGGAACCTTTTAACACCACCAACCAACAAGATTTTTCACTCTGTCCCAAAAGAACCCAGCTCTTCTGGATTTTGTGTATTCTGAGATTTACACCAATCAAAGTCACACTCCTGATATCTGTAAGCAGCTTTGAATATGAATGCTTGAGTGTCTTAGATCGATCACTCAGCCCCTTATTTATAATAAATCAAGTTACAATCAAAGTATGAATCCCCAATCCTATTCCTATTAGGAATTCCTAGTACAACAAGGACTCCCAAACAGAGATCGGATAGAAGGGATAAAAAACAAAAAAAGGAAGAATTTAAAGCATAAAATAACTCAACTAATAAGGACTAAATTACCCCTATCGGGTAAAGTAGTCAATCTCAACACTCCCCCTCAAGTTGGAGCAAAGATGTCGATCATGCCCAACTTGACTAGATTGGGATGAAACAATTTCCCAGACAATCCCTTGGTGAAGATATCAGCAAGTTGATCAGTAGATGTCACAAAGGGAATGCAAATGAGCCCATCTTCTAACTTCTCTTTGATGAAATGCCTATCCACCTCAACATGCTTGGTACGATCATGTTGTACTGGGTTGTGTGCTATGCTGATTGCAGCCTTGTTGTCGCAGTACAACATCATAGGAAGACGAATAGGAACACCAAGATCTTGTAGCAAACCTTTAAGCCAGAGAAACTCACAAATACCTTGTGCCATAGCTCGAAACTCAGCTTCGGCACTAGAACGAGCAACTACATTTTGCTTCTTGCTACGCCATGTGACAAGATTTCCACCTACAAGGAAGCAATACCCAAAAATAGATTTGCAATCTGCAGAGCCAGCCCAATCAGCATCAGTGTATGCTTCTATCCGTAGATGACCATGCATAGACAGAAGAATTCCTTTTCCAGGAGCTGACTTCAAATAGTGCAAGCTACGAAGAACAGCCTCCATATGAGAAGAGTAGGGATCATGCATAAACTGGCTCATAGTACTCACGGCGACAATAATGTCAGGACGAGTGTGTGAGAGATAAATCAACTTCCCTACAAGTCTTTGGTACCGGCCTTTATCAACAAGCTCACCCTCTTTCTCCTTGAGTCGAACAGTAGGGTCCATAGGAGTATCTGAAGGATGGCAGCCTAGCAACCCGGTTTCAACCAATAAGTCTAGGACATACTTCCTCTGGGAGAGAAAAATGCCTTTAGAAGATCTGGCCACTTCAATCCCAAGAAAGTATCGTAGTTTCCCTATATCTTTAATCTCAAATTCTTGTCCAAGGAAGGTATTCAATCGTCTGATCTTGTCACCATCATTGCCAGTAACCACTATATCATCAACGTAGACTATAAGAACAGTGAGTTTTTCACCAGCCCTCTTTATAAAGAGTGTGTGATCAGCATTACTTTGCTTATAGCCCACAGAAATCATGGCCTTGTGGAACCGGCCAAACCATGCTCGAGGTGACTGCTTCAGCCCATAAAGTGCACGCTTCAGCCTACACACTTTTCCTTGGTTTCTGTCATAAGAGAACCCTGGTGGAATGTCCATATACACCTCCTCATCCAGTGCTCCATTTAGGAAGGCATTTATTACATCTAGCTGTTGTAAGTCCCATCCAAGGTTGATTGCACAAGAAAATAACACACGAACAGTATTCAACTTTGCAACAGGCGCAAAAGTTTCCTGGTAATCAATGCCGTATGTCTGAGTGAACCCCTTGGCAACGAGTCGTGCCTTATACCTATCCACAGTGCCATCCACCTTCTGTTTCACCACAAACACCCATTTACATCCACCGGTTTTCTTCCCAGGTGGAAGAACCACAAGCTCCCATGTGGTATTTTTCTTCAACGCTTCCATTTCTTCCATCATAGTTGCCTTCCACTTTCCATCTGATAGAGCTTCCTGCCAAGTGTTAGGAATACGAACAGAAGAAAGAGAGGAAACAAAAGCACGAAAGGATGGAGAAAGGGAATCATAAGAAACAACATGAGATATGGGATGCTGAGTGCAGGTTCTGACACCTTTGCGAAGAGCAATAGGTAATTCAGGAGAAGGAACATTACCAGGTTGAGAGGCAGGTTCTGGATCCGAGGTCGACAGTTGGATGGGTACTGGAGCAACAGTTGATTGAACCTGCTTATGTTTCCTTGCATAGGTCTTCATAGTACTGTCATCAATCCTCTTCTGAAATTCACTAATAGTCCTCTGGATAGGAGTCTGAACAGGGATAGATTGCTCCCCCTAAATGGAAATAGTCTCCCCCTGTATAGGAACCTCTCTCCTTGACTCAGGGGGAGTACTAGGGGCAGGCCGAACTGGTTCAGACTCGTGGTAAACAGACTGAAGTGGAGGTGGAGAGTCAATAGTCAGCACATCTTCACTAACACTCTCCCCCTGAAGAGGTGGGGACATATAATATGGAACACTTTCATGAAAGATAACATCCATGCTGACAAAGTCCTGTGGGATGGAGGGTAATAACATTTGTACCCCTTCTGTGTAGCAGAGTAACCCAAGAAAATGCAGCGGAGACTACGTGGGTCAAGTTTACCAGGGGACCGTGTATCCCTGGCATAACAAACGCAGCCAAACACCTTAGGTGGGACTATAAAGGAAGAAGAGCCAAGTAATAGCTCAATAGGGGTTTTGGAAAGAAGAACCCGACTGGGCAACCTATTAATTAAATAGGTTGCAGTAAGAACAGCGTCCCCCCAATAAAGGGAAGGGACATTACAAGTAAACATAAGAGCCCTGGCCACCTCCAAAAGGTGGCGGTTTTTCCTCTCAGCCACACCATTTTGGGCTGGAGTGTCGACACAGCTGGTCTGATGGAGGATTCCATGGGCAGCAATGTATTTATGGAACTGACCTTCCATATACTCTTTCCCATTGTCACTCCTCAAGATTTGAAGAGTGGCATTAAATTGGGTCTTAACCAACTGATGAAAGTGCTGAAAACATGTAAAAACTTCATTTTTGTGTGCATAAGGTATACCCAAGTGAACCTAGAATAGCAGTCAATAAAAGTGACATACCACCGATGGCCAGACAGGGAAGCTTTCATACTAGAACCCCACACATCAGTGTGAACAACATCAAATAAGGAAGAGGATCTTTTATTAGAAATATGATAAATTGAACGTGTCTGTTTAGCCAAGACACAAGGCTCACAAAAAAAGTCTTCCTTATTACAGTCTTTAACTAATGCTGGAAATAAATTTGATAAAGTACCTAAAGGAGGATGGCCTAGTCTAGAGTGCCATTTATGTAATTCAGAAGAGAAAGATGCCGACGGTAAAGCCTGGGTAGTTGTAGGATCGCCATCAAGCAGGTACAATCTGCCATGCACTTTACCCAATCCAATCGTCTTCCCCGAGTCCAGTTCCTGAAAAACACAGTTAGTGGGACAAAAAATCACTTTACAATTCAGGGATTTAGTGATACTGCTAATGGAAAGAAGGTTAGTTGTAAATTTGGGAATATGCAACACAGATGACAAGGTAAGGGAAGGAGAACAACCAATGGATCCTTTCCCTGAAATGGAGGAGAGGGACCCATCAGCAATTTTGACTTTATCCTTACCAGAAGCAGGAGAATATATATTAAAAAGGCTTGAAGAACCTGTCATGTGATTAGTAGCACCAGAGTCTATGATCCATGGAGTGGAAACTACTGATGCACAATGTCCAGCAAAGGAAATACCTGTATGGGCAAAGAAGGAACCTGAATTGGCAGCAGATGTAGTAGAGGCAGCGGATGTGTTCAACATTCGACGTAGAGCCTGGAGTTCTTCCTGGGAGAAACAGATATCAGCAGTGGGAGTTGGAGCTACGCTTTCAGTGTGATTGGCTTTGTTTTTAGATTTAGCACGACCACGTTTGGCCTCAAAATCCGCAGGCTTCCCATGTAATTTCCAACACTGAGCCTGAGTGTGATATGGTTTGTGACAATGCTCACACTTCACAGGCTCTTTGGTGGTAGTAATAGCAGCAACACTGTCAGAAGAAGTAACAGAGGTGAAGCCAGCAGTCTGTAAGGTTGATCTCTCAACTTTGGGAGTAAGCATCATGGCAGCCCTTCGTGTCTCTTCACTGTGAACATAAGAAAAGGTCTCCTCTAAAGTGGGGAAAGGAACCCGACCAAGGACTTGTATCCGGATAAGGTCATAATCATCATTAAGTCCAACCAGGAAATCATAGACCCGAAACTGATCAACATAAGAATGATAGGCAGTAATGTCAGTAGTAGTAGTAGGTTGAAACCTAGCATAATGATCCAATTACTGCCATAAACACTTGAGGGCAGCATAGAATTTAGTGACAGACATCTCCTTCTGAATAGTATTTTGGAGTGTCTTCCTGATTTCATAGACTTGAGCTCCACTTCCTGATCGACCATAAGTTCCCTTGACAGCAGTCCATATCTGAGTAGCAGTGTCAAGGAGGAGATATTGACTGGAAAGGTCAGTGGTCATAGAATTTAAAACAAATGACATCACCATAGCATCGTTGGCAGCCCATTTAGTACGGGCAGCACTTTCTACAGCAGGCTGTTTAGTGGTGCCGGTAAGATGCCAGTGAATCCCCTACCAGCCACAGTCAAGGATAATGATCTGGCCCAAATTAAGTAATTCGTACCATCAAGCTTAATGGCAGCAGCATAGGGAAGGAAGTCATTCCTAGTCTGACCATCCCCTCCAGAAGTAGCAGTAGTTGTCTCTGAATCACCCATAGTTCAGGTAGAAACCGATCCACAAATTTGAAAAAACTGAATCAGATCTGAAGTATGGGTTTTGAAGTTGCAGCAATTTCAGCCGTCAGAATAGGCTGAAACTGGGATCGAATTCCCTGCAAGTGGTGGGGAATAAGTCTACAAAAAATCAGAAAATTCTGATGATGCAATAAGAAACCCTAATAGGGCTGGTTACACAATCGAGTAGAACCCTGGGTTTTGAAACTGTATGAGCTTCAGCCGTCAAAACAGGCTGCAACAGTGATCGAATAGTTCCCTTGTAGTGGAGAAGGTACCCTCCAAACATTGACCCCTTCTGATGAGCCAATAAGAAGCCCTAAATTTGAAGAAATTTAGGAATAGTTGAATGTAAAGGAATTGCAGGTTTGAATCTGATGTAGTTTGGATTCAAATCTGCAGTCTGAAATTGAGTAAGGTGTAGATCAATAAGGGCAGGGATCAATCTCCCAAAAAAAACACAGAAATCCAGCTTGTAAAAGGTAGCAGCTCGATCTCCAAGGATTGGAAGAAACCTGCGGCAGATTCTGATCACACCAATTTGTAGAAGCTTCAGTGAGGTGTCATTGAGGGCAGCAGCTAAATCTTCATTGGATCACCTCAAAGTTGCTGCCCTGAATGAGATAGAGAGTCCGAGAGAGTTGGAGAAGAAGAAAACCAGTAGCCGAGAGAGTTGAGAAGAAAACCAAAAAAAAAAAATCATGGGGGGGCTGCTCTTCAGATCAGAGGAGGCTCTGATACCATGTAAGCAGGTTTGAATATGAATGCTTGAGTGTCTTAGATCGATCACTCAGCCCCTTATTCATAATAAAATCAAGTTACAATCAAAGTATGAATCCCCAATCCTATTCCTATTAGGAATTCCTAGTACAACAAGGACTCCCAAACAGAGATCGGATAGAAGGGATAAAAAACAGAAAAAGGAAGAATTTAAAGCATAAAATAACTCAACTAATAAGGACTAAATTACCCCTATCGGGTAAAGTAGTCAATCTATCAGTGCTCCAACAGATCTGTCCAATTGCACACTCCTGCTCTACTCAAAAACTCAATTAAGACTAAAACCAGGGTAAAAGAGTCCAACCGTAGCTATATAGCTCACCTAGAGGTCTAAGAATGTGCTCAGTAAGGCAGATTCTATCCAATGAAATGAGGATGATCATCAGCACAATAATTACTCCTGCACCCACTTGAGTTTTTCTACACTTAATTACTGAATAATGAGTTTCTTCAACACAATTTTCATAAGAAACCCTATAAGAATTCAGAATTATCTGTTCCTTCTCAGTCTCCCTTGCTTGAACTCTATAAAGCACTCAATGGGACCTAATCCATCCTAAAGTGTAGAAGATGCAGATCCCTGCATTCGGTTTACTGAAGCAGATGATACAGGGCATGCAGATACCCTCATTTCCGTAACACTGGAACATCAATTGTATAAGTTTATGTCAATAGTATCATGACCAATGCAAATGATCAAACCATGCAAACACCTTAGACATTTTTAAATTAAATTTTCATAGGCATAGGAGCTTGTTGTGTTACTTTTGTTGGTCTTGAGATCTGTCTTTATATTTTGTGTCTGTGAACCAGTAATAGGGCTGGACGCCTGGACATGTGTAGGGGAATGAAGATGATTCTTGATATATGGTATTGGGACTCGAAATTAGTTTAACTTTTCTGATGCGCTCTTATGATTTTGATTCTCCCAACCCAAACAACCCTGGATAGTCTGGAACAATTATATTCACTTCTCTCTTTTGTTACACTGCATTCTTTGGCAGCCATATGCCAGAGCTTAGAATCTGAAAATGTTTATCTTAACCATGTTATAAGACTCGTAATAATATGTTATCAAGTAATCTGTGCACTTTATGTTTTACCACATAAGCACCAAATTAGATAAACCTCTTCTGAAAAAATGGCATAAAACCTCTCCATATAAGATAGAAAGCAGGTTGTTCACTTTACCCAACCAGACACAACACATCTCAAAACAGTTCATAACCTACCATGAATCTATTCATTCCCTGCCTAACACCCTAAGCATCCTGCCAAGGTAGTTCTCATCAGACACCATAACTGAGCAATCTAATCATTTACCTGAATCCAAAGAGACCTGATTGAATTGCAGACACCTTGAAACAATCAGCATGCATTATTGCCCATGTTTTAGTCTGTGGCTGAATTTAAGTATCTTCAACCACGCTTTAAGTGGGACTACAGCAAACAAGCAAGTAATTATACTACTAATAAATAGAATTTGCACTACCATACGTGATATAAGGAGTTAAACGATTTACCGGACAAACAAAGATGAATCTAAACCATTTTAAAAAAACAAAAAACAGCAATTCAAACAAATGCGACGTATGGCCTCACAAATTGAATAAGAAAAATCGCCTGCCTCTCAAACAACCTCAAATGCTTCGTATTCGGAACACCCAGATCCTAAAATTTATATACAAACACGAGATAGAGGTTTCTAGTCCTTACACAACGGTCCAAATTCCCGATTGATATCTAAAAAAGCAAAACAATAAGAACCAACGAAGAAAATCCTGCCCAGATACAGGTTCGGCTTTTCGTACTCTCAACTAATCCCTCACATGGAATCAAAATACTCCGAATAAAAGAAAAGGAGAATCGGATATAAACTCGTACGAACAAAAAGGTAAGCCAGGGAAAAAAATTAGAGGGACTAAAGAATCCTGGGTACCTCTTGAAGGAGATGCGAGAGGAGCTGAAAGAGCTGAGCATCTGGTTTCCCTTCTTCAGCCATTGATGGATTGGGCGCTGCTAGTTTATTCAGTTTCTGTCTATGCTACTGTTTATTTGCGTCTCTGCGGAGGGAGCTGCATTCAATTGATCGATCAAATGTTCAATTTGGTTTGGCTTTCGGAAATTTTTTTCGGGGAGAATGTTGTCTGTGCAGCGCAGGCTGCGCCCAGGCACATGGGCAGCCTCTGCAGGGGCAGGGTGGTCATGATGCCCACCCGCATGTGCCTAGGTGCAGCCTACTGTCACGGCCTGCCCAACAAAGGCCCATGGGCCTGACTTGCAAGCCCATGGACTTGGAACTTGGGCTAAGACCAAGTCCATGACCTAGAACTCTCTACACTAGAAGGGAGTCTAGATATGTTCTAGAACCTCTAGAAGCAAGGATGGTCAAGGAAGTTTCTAGAGTAGCTTCTAGAGAAGCATTGTAAATAGCTAAGGAATGAGGAGAATTCTAGAGTTCTCCAAGTAGCTAGAATCCTCCACAAAGGAGGTGGGAAGGTTCGAGTCTCTTAGGCTAGAAATTTCCTAGCAATTGGATAGATGACACATGTAAAGATCTTAGACATTCTTTGGGTTCTTGGTTGCCTATAAATAGAGGTGGCCTCATTTGACCAAGGCACCAAACGAGTGAGTTGTAAAGCCTTGTACTCAAGCTTTCCAAGTGCAATTCAAGTTCATTATTGCAAACTCTCTCTTGTGTTATCTAAGTTCTCTTCCCAAGTCCCTACAGGAGTGAAGAAAGGCTGACTTAGTGCTAGTGTGAGTGCTAAGTGCCGGCACGGTTGCTTAGAGAAGGCTAAGTCCGTGACACTACGCTGCAGCACAGAGAACAGTGCACCGTTTTTTTTATATGAAAAATAATTAAATTAAAAGAAAGATAAATTTACAGGAGTGCCCTTTGAGAGATGTCTAGTTCTTTTTGTACTCGCCATGCAACATGTCTATGATTTTAACATCCTCAAAACATCTAAAGGTGGTACTAGTAAAGTTAGCTGAAAGATCATAACGTTCCAAAAAAGTTGGAGGAGAGGTCCAATAAATCTTGGTAGGGTCACGAAAGAGTAGGAGGTTGATCAGATCTTTGTTTTTACTCCTCACTTCCATGATTTTGATATTTGATTGGGTAGCATATTATCATCCCTGTAGAATCCCTATGAGTTTAGTTTCCAAAACATCCCGGGAATTGAGACAACCTGCACAGATTAGAACAGCCTGCACAACTATCACAATGCAAAAAGCTCAACTTGTTAATCTTAGTTGAGGTTCAAAAAGGCTAGTGCAAATTAAAACATGATAGGCATTCTCATAGTTAGGAAAAAGAGATAGTGAAAAATAAGTTGAAGATATCGTGTAGTTACTATCAAGGGGGAGAAAAGATTGGGTGGGGGGAGCTATTCTAATCGTGAATTTATTTAGTTACAGACCGTATCACATATTGGGGATCAGTTGTGGCTGACCCATAGATTACTTTGTTCCTTACATTCCAAATGAAATATAGTTCCAAATGCTCACAAAGGCTGAAACATGTTAATACATTGGGAAGAACAAAACACGATACCTAATATAAGTTTTACACAACTGTTGCATAAAATACATAGCACGAAAGAATCAATACCCAAATGTAGAGGAAGGTCGTCATTCTATAGTAATTGTTGAGTAATGTTTGGTTCCCAAGTATTTGGTTATGCACTTATGGCCCAGAGGCTCGCTGTGAAACAATTGAATTCAATTGTGTGCTCCTATTAACACTTTCATATGATTAACATGCCCTTGTGTCTATAGTCCCCGATTTCTAATCCACCCAAATAAAAGCATCTTGATGCCTCCCACTGACCAGACATCAATAACATCGTTGCCCAGGAATTTTGTTTTCCCACGTGGGAATTCTGCATTCTATCATCCCTTTGCCACAGCTACACATCAGAGGTTGTTCATCCATTCCTGTGAAAATATAAGCTGGTAGAGAGAGAGAGAAAGAGTACCCGATTGCAATTATGAGAAACCAAAGAAGAACGAAACCAAATACAAGTCTTTATTTTCTTTAGAGGTTGTAGTAGAAATACTACATATCAAAAATCTGATCAATAGTTCATTAGTTCTAGCTACCACAGGTAATTGGATTAAAGAACCCAACAAGAAACTATAAAGAGAACACACTCAGAAGTCAGCTCAATGAAAAACTAATCTCCTTAGTTGAAGACCCAATATACAATTTACCAAACAGGCTCATAAAAAACACAAGAATCATATTCCAAGAAATTTACAGAAGTAAATAAAAGGTATCAAATTTTCACAGAACAGAGATTTGTCCTTCTAAATTTGAACTCAGAAGTTGTAGAGATCAATTTTAATTCCTCTTATACGAGTATCAACTCCTCACCCATGGTTGGGTTATATATTCACATTTATAAACGTCTGTGAGTATTCTAAGATGAGGTTTCACGTTCAAGACTACCAACCTTCATATCTGTTCCTCCCTGTAATAGGATTCACATACCATCCTAATTTATCAGATATGGATAGGCAGAAATTGCAGCAGGCTGATTGTAAGGAGAGAGTAAAAATACAGTTAACATATTTGTAAGGAAGAAGAAGAACGGAGAACTGGGAGAAATGGATTTGAAATCGAGTTGGTGGAAGGGATTTGAGTGGTTTTTTGGGAGCCATCGTGCGGCGGGTCTTCGTATTCATGGGGGCAGAGCAATCATTTCGTCTCCCTTCATGTCTAGGTGCAGGAGCCATGGTGCCAAACAAGGTTCTTTTTAACAGTCTGAGAACAGATGGTGCGCTAGCAAGCCTAGCAACTCCCGCTCTTTGCCGAGTTCGGTTCCGCTGCACGTACCAACAGGTGAACGTACATGTGAGAGCCAACCACCTGTCCTATTTGTGCCATTTACAAGGGGAGGAGGGGTTTTTATGGAAACAAAATTAAAATGTGATTGGATCTGAGATGTATGTTCACCTGTTGGTACGTGCAGATGATCCATTCTCCTCCCCATTTTCCGAGTCCTCCATGACGAGTATTAACCTCCTTGTACGTTGATTGGTCAATGCATGCCCTCCAAGATACGGATTACTTATTCCTACAATTACTACTAGGGTTGCTATAAGATTGGGTAGAGCTGAGCTTTTTTTAAAACACCAACCCAACCCTTAGTCGCCAAGCTCGGGCCAACCCGAACCTGACTCAAGGCCTAAAGATTCTAACCCTGACCCGCACTTAGGCCCGGGCCGGACTATCCCTGATTGGCCTTGACCATGAGGAGGCTGGGTTAGGACCTTGACTTTTTTTTTTTTTTTTTGGTAATTAGGACCTTGACTTTCAATTCTTCATCACAATCCATTGGGGTGTTAATTGTATTATGAACATCACAATCCATTTGTCTTCTTCTTCGGAGAAGGCGACAATGGAACATAATCATGGTTCCTAATCTCGGGATTGGTTAGGGTCGATATTGATTCGATACAAATTCAGTCCGTAAAAATTGGTAAAAAATACTCATAAATTGATCAGCTCCTGTATCAAAGGATTGACCATAATTAGTAAATATACGTATTATTCGCGTATCCAAAAGTTTGAATGAAAAAGACACATTTATGTATTAAACATCATATACGGTTAAAAAAAATACAATTTTTATAAGTTGGAGTATTAAACACGTACAATGCACATATTAAATGTATTATAAGCCTTAAATTCGTTGCTTTGAAAAAAAAAAACAAAAGAGTTGCAACAACACGATGAAGATGAGGCATATATTCTTTGAACTCTACTCATGGTTGCTGAAATCAAGTGGTTCAGGTCACCAAAACTTGGAGTGACGAGCTTTGAGATTTCGAAATTATGGAATTGATCCATCTGATGCGAAGGCTTGAGATAGATGATTCAAGAATGGAGGTCTCCCGTGATTTTCAGAATTGGGGAATTGATCTTCAAAGGGGTTTATGTTAATCTAGTGTAGAGAGAGAGAGAAAAGAAGACAAAGTTAAGAGAAAGTGGAAGACTGTGGGTTGCACGAATGGAGAAGGGGGGCGGCTGGATTGGGTTAGAGAGAAAGAGGGGGAAAAAAAGGGTTGAAAAGAAAAACCTAATCTTGCATAAAAAAAATAAAAAATAAAAAATGGAATGAACAAGTAAGCGGTTAGGTTGGGTTAGAAAGAAAAAAGATAGGGGAAAAAAGAGGATTGAAAGCATACTTGGAAAATCAAGTTTTTTGTCGACTTGCCTTTCAGAAAATCTGGTGACTCGGCCTGATTAAACCTGGTCAAGCTGAGTCATGTTTCTTTTTTCAATTAAAAAATATGAATAAATGCTACATTATTATGGATTGGATGATGACGACTGCAATGGGGAGAAAGAGACAGAAATGGCTTATTTTCATTTATATACAGAATTATAAATGCTACATGACAATTTCCAAGAAGGAAGAGAGAGAGAGAGAGAGAGACAGAGAGATCCAAATGCTAGGTTTTTTTTTTTTTTTGATAAAGAAGATCCAAACATTAGTTGTGATAAGCATTTTTGGTCTTTATTGTTTTACACATTTAGATTTACATTTATTAGTTGTTAGTCATTATATTCATTGATATATTCACTCATAATCAAGTAGTATTTATCTTACCCAATAAAAAGTCAAGTAGGCATTTATGTATTTAAAAATTGAAAAGACTCGCCTAGTTAAAAGTGACTCGGGTTTAAAAATCGAGTCTTGCTTGACTCGGGCGAGTCAATACTGAGTCGAGTTATTTTTCACCTTGGCCGGGTCTACATGATTCTTGATCAAGTTTACCAAAATTTTGACTCGACTCGGGTGACTCGACCAAGTCAAAAGCTGGTTTTCCAACTATGGTTGAAAGTAAAGACGCTATTCTTGGAAAAAAGAAGAAGAAGAAAACATTAATCAACTAATCTTCATCCATTTAATTAACTAATGAATTCAAGAGAGACTAATTAATAGATTAAAGAAAACTAATTAAATAATATAGCTACCTAAACTAATTAAAGAAAACTAATTAAATAATCTAGCTATTTGGATCCATTTGGATCCTCTCCCATGTTTGATTATGCAGAAATATTTTTTTCTATGTTGTATTATTTTTTTAAAGATTGGTTTCAGCTATCAAATTATTAATTTCTTTAAAGCCTTCTTTTGACTTGAAATTCCAATTATACATATATTGCATGTAATTATATAATCGTATTTTTTATTTTGAGAAACCATATTAAACACATATTAAACGTGTATTGTATCATTGCCGTATGTGTTTTATTCCTTCAGATGTTTGGAAAAGTATTATTGCCGTATGTGTTTTATTCCTTCAGATGTGTGGAAAAGTATTATTGCCGTCTAGTCCGTTTAATTATCGTACATATTTATACCCATTCAATTGTTGTTTTCAAACTTACTAATTATTTCTACCCAAAAAATGCAAAAAAAAAAAAAATACCAACTATGGGGATCATCAGGTTTTGTAATATTGGCTCGGATCGGCCGGTATTAGAGATGTAAACAGATAGTCGAAAATCCGAATTCGATTCGCATTCATATTCGTTTAGGGGTATCCGTATTTGAAAAATTACTCTCCGGAAACTATCCGTATCCGTTCGAATATTAATCGGATACGAATTCGGATATGCCAAAATTCGATCAGATATTATGCAATTCGTTAACCTCTCCACTTGTTAGTGGACGGTTGGACATCATTATTTTAATTTTTTAAATTAAAAAAACCACAGTGGAGACGGGGTGGAGTACTGGGGTTTTTTTTATTATTCCTTCCTTTTCGTACTTCGTTCTTTCCTCTGTTCCTTCTTCTTCACTTTACCCTTGTCTGTGCCTCTTCTCAATTCAGACCCAAGATTAAGAGGAAGAATGCAGGAGGAAGAGACAGCAACAAGATTTACCTTTACTGGCTTGGAATGTTTCTGATCTGGAGGAGGTGCTGCTATTGGATGGAGAAGCTTGTGGTGGGAATCCCTCTTGTAGCTGCTGCATCCCTTCCTCTCCTTCTCATGTTAACTCTTTTGCAGGCATTAAAGTTGCAATATTTTCAATTCAAAATGCATATCAAGCCATGCATCAGAAGTATGATAAATGTCTGCTACATATATGAAGATTTATTGGGGAAATTAGATTCAGCGGTGACGATCAACAAACGCCTTTACTTCACAGATTTGTCTTATTTTACCACTTTCCAGCAAATGAACCATCTTCAAATTTACGCTTTACAGAATTACAGGTCCCTGTAGTCGGAATTGTGGGATCTCTTCAAGATAATCTTGTCGCAGGAGATGGGTATTCACAGTTCGAATCAAATATCCGGATGTCCAGGATATCCGCAACGTTAACGAATTCGAATCTGATCAAGGTTTTTCATATCCGTTCGGATAAACGGACGAATTCGGATATTGAACTTGTTAAACAGATTCGGTAACGGAATTGTCATATTCGAGCCGTTTACATCTCTAGCCGGTATTAGCTGGATCAGACCGATATCGATTAGTATCGGTCAAAATAGTATTAAAAAATAAAAAATAAATAAAAAATCATATCTGAGATTGATTTAATACGGTGAATCAACCGATCTGATCCCGAGATTATAAACCATTTTAGATTCGTAATGATCAATATCGATCAATCCAATCCCGAGATTGGGACGATCCAACCGAGTTGATCGATACAAGAACGATCCACTAATATCAGGCAAGATTGGTTATTATTTGGGATTGATCTAAGCCGATATTGATCCGATCCAGACATATTTTGACCGTTACTTCTCATAAACCATAATGTTCTCTTGTAAACTTCAATGCTCTTTTTTCTTTGAAAGTCTCTCTCAGTATAGGAAACTTCTTCAGCAAGACTTTAAATGAGGAAAAAGTATGAAACTTGGTGCAGTAAATAGGAATAATTATCACCTCCAATTCGTTGCCTGTTCCAATTCCTCTCACAGGGGATCGAAATGAGCATCTTATCTCCTGCCCAAACACACTGCCCAAGGTGTGGTAGGGTGGTCATTTTTGCTCCCTATGTGAGGAAGTGAGAAAATGAGGAAATGAGGAATTGAAGAAATTGAAGTAGACAACGAAACGAATTGCATGGGATAACAATTCCAACAAAAAGTTAATATGAAGATATATGGATAGAGAAAAAACGACACAATTCTGTGGTTTTTGCGTGAGTCGGACAAAATTACGTGTCAAGAGAAAAATCAGATTGACTAGGACAGAGTCTGGGCATTTTTAAACATGGACGCGTTTTGATCAAGTTTTCTGATATTTTGACTTGACTCGAGTGAGTCATCCAAGTCAAATCATGGTTTTCCAAGTATGTGTGGAACACCAATTAATTAATTAAAATTAATTTCTACATCTCTTCTTCTCCCTCTCTTGCTATTTCTCCTCTCTGTTTGAACTTTTTTATTCCACTGGTGCGCTCTTTGCTACAAGCGATCTGTCAATCATCTGATCTCTCGGTAGCTCTAATTTTCTTTTTAATAACTTCTTAGTTCTCTGTCCATTTTAAAGATGTTGGTTTCAGAAGCTTAGAATTGTCCCTCTACTGGTAATCTCTTTTATCCACTTTATTGATTCATAAATTGTTTTGGAGTTCTTCAGCTAGCAGAAATCTACTTCACCTCTGTTCGTTTTATTGCTTTGAAGTGTTTTTGTATTTTCTCCCCCCACCCCCATTTTTATTTGAGCTGTTTATGTGTGACCAGACTTTCACAGGAGTTTTTTTCTTGTTTCTTTTCCCTGGAACAAATTAAAAGGAGTTTTGAATTCCATTTACAGGTTAGAAAATGTCGGGTAGTACTAGTAGGGAGTCTGAGCAGCAGCCGCTGACGCCGCTTACGAGGACTCAGAACTTGGGAAATCTAATTGATAGTGAAGTTGTGCCATCGTCGCTTATTGAGCTTGCGCCAATCCTTCGTGTTGCTAATGAAGTTGAATCCAGCAATCCAAGGGTTGCTTATCTCTGTAAGTTTGAGTTCTATTCATTATTTATAATTTTCACACCATTTCGTTAATTATTTGCTTGTACTAATGGTTTTAGCAATATTAGTAGTCATGCAAAGTTTCTGATCATGTAACCGAACTTTGGTTATCACTGATTCTAAAACAACGAGAGGGGAAGAGGGTTTCGTGCCGGCGATGGAGTCAGAAAAGAAAAACGAGAAAATAAGTCCGGTTACAACATTGTGTAGTAAGTTGTAACCGGATTGGTCACAATCAGCTTTAGGTTTATATTATTTTTATTGTTTTTTTTGTGATATTGAGAGGAGCTCAATCCGTATTATTATCAGCGGGACAAAAAATAATGAATGAGAAAATAACGTGCTTCCTGCATCAGTGCTCCGTCCAATGAGAAGGTGCGCACATGCGTCAACCAAGAGGAATGCAAATGTCACCCTATGGGCACATGGCGCACGTTACCGCACAGAATATATTCCCATTCTCTTAAATATTTTTGATTAAATTACAAAATTAGACACTATTAGGTTTGACATTTACAAAATTATATATTTACTTATAAACCACTAAACCTTATCAAACAATTTTTTTCCTCAAGTAAGTAAATTTTTTTTTTTCACCAAAAAAAAGAGCCAAGTATCAGTTTTTACGATTTTACCCATCAACCTCCCATTCTCCGATGATATGTCTGCCCGCACGGTCGCACACCCGCACCCCACCCTATCCTTTGCTTAACCGCCCTCCCGGACCCATTCAAGAACCCGCCCTTTGAAGATGAAGGACCCATCTCTGCGACCACAAAACGAGCCCCTCTTCCGTTTCGGATGCTTCGCTGCCGTTATAACACCAGTCGCCATCGCCAATGCCAACACCAAAACCAGCCAACCCTTTTTCTTCTTCTTCCTCTTCCTCTTCCTGCAACCCACTCCCAGGAACCCCCACCGCTCCTTCCTCTGTTCTTCTTCTTCTTGCTGCAACCCCACCTCTCTCCTTTCCTGCTTACCCGCCAGACCATCCCCACCCCCCAACCTCCGTATTAGCTCCCTGCGACTTCCCGACTGGTTGGGATAACCGTCTTCGTTCGAGTATACCTGCTTTCTCACTAAATGGAGAAGTTAAAAATTAAATACCTTAACTGATGTGTTTTCCATTGTATAAATAAGGCATGTAAGCCTCTTTGTCCCTCCTGGTTTGGTGGGAGAAGCATTATCAGCTCCCGAAGAAGATGACGTCACCGAGATAGGAATTAGGAGGTGCTCTTCCGGAATGCCTCGCCGACAGGTTGGATTCACCGGAAATCGGATCAGGTCGTCCCACGACAGGTTCGGCTGGTACAGGTTTCTTCTTCGTGCCTCTTTGACACCGTTCTCTCGATCATTGTTAGACAAATCGGATAAAAAACCAGTAGGATTGCCTGAGTTGAATCAGAATCGACTAAGCCCCCTTTCAATTTCTACCCAATCTGGGAAAAAAAACGGAGAGAAAAATCAATGGAGATTGACCCAGTGCCAAAGCGCCAAAAGGATCACGTGCAGCGCCGGACACAGCAAGGTGTGAAAAGACCGCTTCACCCCTGCTCGGGCAAGGTGCTCGGGTAGCGGTAAGACGGTCTCTTCACGCCTCGCTGTGTTTGGCGCTGCACGTGCAGCCCTGGCAGGGTGCTGCTCCGCCCAAGTGGCTGATTCTGTTGAGTATAGACTGATTCCAATCAGAATCAATGGAGACTCGTGCAGATTTCTCTAGTTTTGCGTTCGATCTGGTTTGTGTTCACCAAGGGTGTGTTCACCAAGGGTGGGGTTGCAGGAAGGAAGAAGAAGAAGGGACGAGTGGACCCCTGGGGCGGGAGGAAGATGACGACTGCCCCTTCAATGTAAGGGTAAAACAGTAGAAAAAGGGAAAAAACACGGATCTGGCTCCTCTCCAGTGCACTTGTGCGGCGCACGACGTACAGCGCACATCGTGCGGTTGGGGAACTCCAATCCACATGGCCGCACATATCCCGATGCATTGGAATGTGGATCGAAGTCTCCCCAGCTGCACGATGCGATACACGGCAGAAGAGCTCAATCCAAAAAACACTGTGTTGACTAGTTTTGTAAAACCAAATTCAATTTTATTTAATTTTATTAAACCAAAGAGTAAGTGGTTAGTTTAGTTTTGTTTATTTTTTGTGGGTAAAAAACAGTAAATGGTTAGCTTGGTAAAGAGAAACCCAAAAGTGTGTAATCTTTTAATTTTCCCAACTTTATTTATGGATCCTCGGCTCCTAGTATGTATAAGCACAAAGTTTATGCTTATAGGATCTCCACTTGAAGTGGGTTTGTTACGCCATTCTCCAGGATCATCCCCGAAAGTTCTATACTTCTATTGCAAAGCACGGGCTTGCCAACAATGGCCATGCGGCATGTTTTGTTTTTTGGGAGTCATTCGCTTTAGGTTGATATTACAATATTTTTTTTACTTTTTTATTTATTTATGTGTGCTTTACTTACGATGGAGTGCGGTCATCAAATTGGAATTTTTATTACTATTTAATTCATTTATTATGCATGATAATTAACGGGTTATGGTTGTACTTATGTTTTCACCGAAAACTATTCACGACTAGGGATATAACTAGACATCCTATTCATATGACCATTATACTATGTATATAATTAGGAATGGTGATTCCATGGTACAAGTGTGAGTGCACATACGATATGTGCATTGATACGATATGTGCATTGAACTAAATCACATGAGAGCATAGTTGTTAAGGTGGCAAATCGATTCAAGGCAGTGGAGGAGTGCCTAAGCGCTTAGCTGACAAGGCTCCCAAGTGTTATTTTTTATTTCCCCTCTTTTCTAACATTATTTAGTACACTACAATGTATACCTTATATGACAAAAAAATAAACATTAAGCCACATCAAGTCATAAAAAATCAATGTTAAGTCATATCAAGTTATCAAAAATCAACATTAAGTCACATCCAAGTCATAAAAAATCAATATTAAGCCACATCAAATCATAAAAAATCAGCATAGACTAGAAGACAACATAATTGAAGAAGCAAGTTATTGGAAATTTTTTTATTTAGGAAAACAAGCTATTGGAAGTTTGAAACAATCAAAATGTTTATACTATTTTTGGAATTGGTCATTGTCCTGGTATACTTAGTCTTACATTTGATTTATACTGTTCTTAGAAAATATGACCTTACCTATAATAAATAATTAAACTGCTCTTGATTTAGAGCAATGTTTTTGTTCTCTAAGAAGTTTGTCTGGTCAAATGATTTTATTTGCACGTGAGGCTTTTTGTATTAGGTAGAACACAAAACCAGCTTTCCAGCAAATCCAAGATTGCTTAAATCTGATTTATATTGAAAGAGTTATGTTCCAGTCAAACCTTATTTGATGTGTCCGAATGCTATCAAAATCGCTATGAATGAAAATATTTTTTTTATATATAAAAAACAAATGAATATTTTACCGCACTTTTGGTTTTTAGCAATGGTTTACCATATTAAGATGTATGGAATTTTTAGATTTGAGAAAAACTCCAGCATTAGAAAGTAGAAAATTTCACCTACCGTAAAAAATCTAGTTTTTGTTCTTGAGCGACTTTTTATCCTTTTGGAATTGAAGTCTTTAACTATTTTTATTGGATTCAAATAGGGGGTATTTTATTATTTATAAATAATATCTTGAGTAAATGAACAATTACTTAAAAGATATTGGCATAAATAAGGATCGATAACACTAAGGCGTTCAATACCACTAAGGCGGTAGTCGCCTAGGCCTCCAAAATTCCACCTAGATGCCTTGGCGGCGCCTTGACAATTATGCATGAGAGTATTGCAAGAGTTTGTCTGTTGATGATGAACAATATTGTCGTTAGTAGAATTTGATTAGTCCATTGACCTGAGAGGTCCTTCTCATTGTGGTTACGCATCATGAATTTTGGCGCACCAATGGTTGATGATTTCATATGTTTGTATGAAATGGAATAATCATTAACACATAGTAATCATACAAACATTTGAATGACTACATATCGGTGCATTAAAGTAATCGTTTCATGTTTAGCAATTCATAATCAATTCATAACACATAGTAATCATACATCAATTCATAATCATACGTAGTAAATTATTGTTATAACCATTTTTTATAGTGTTTAATCATTAATGAGAGAAGCATTCAACATGGAATCCATTGCCCTACTAGGGAATTTTGAGGAGAGAAAATGTATGTGTATGATTGGATGAAAATCAGGATCCGGTAACGATTTTGTTAAGTGTTTACATATTGTTTTTTTCAAATTTAATATTATTTACTAATAATATTATTTTATGAAACATTTTTGAAAAATGTTTTTGTCCAATCACTAACACAAAATCTCTGTACAAGCATTTTCGACGGGCCGGGGTCTAGCAGTAATAAAATTACATGCCCTATAGTCCGTTATGTGATATTGTTCTTAAGGTTTGTTGAACTTGGAAATAATTTGGTAGGTGGTGGTTTTGTTGAGTTCTTAGCCTAACCAGATTTTTGGTATGTATTACATAATTGATGGCTATTCTAAAGATTAACAGATGTAACCCTTGAATCAAACATCATATTTCCATATATTGGAAAGAAATGATGAATTAATCAATGCTCATTCTTTTGGCATTTTACATAGTTAGATGATGGATGACATGGTTCTTTAGGCACTTCACATCAATTAAAATAAATATACATAAACTGAGGGCATTTTTCTGTAGATGCAGTTAGTGGACTTGGATTAGTATTAATTTCACTTGGCATTTGTTGGTTGCGGGTTCGAATCTTGTTGGTTGCCTGTTGGTTGCATGACGGTTAAGTAGTGCCATTGCAACCTGTTGGTTGCGGGTTCGAAACTTGGAAACGGCCTCTCCTGCGAAGCAGGGGGTAAGGCTGTGTACATTTGCCCCTCCCAGGCCCTGCAGTAGTGGGAGCCTTGTGCATTGGGACACTGTTTTTTTATTTGTACTTATTTGATAGGTCTGGTAATAAATCAATTTCGTAGCTGTTGTCTTAAATTTTGGGAAGTTCACATGCATTATTTTCACTTGGCAGGTGTAGTCTTGTTATTATTTTTACATTGCTATTATTGTTGTTGATTTGTAATTTGTTTTGAGTACTATTCTTAATGGTTGCTTTTCTTAATTTAATTTTAGGGAATCTGATCCATTACTCTGCTGATGTTATATAGGTCGATTTTATACTTTTGAAAAAGCTCATCAGTTGGATCCGACATCTAGTGGACGCAGTGTTCGCCAATTTAAAACTGCACTTATTCAGCGTCTTGAAAGGGTGAGAGATGAGTATAATATTTGTAGTGTGAAACTGTGATTTGCCTATTGCCAACACTAAATAGAGTTCTGGCCATTGATATGTTCTGGTTTTATTTTATTTTTCAGTATTAGTCAAAATTGAGCACTTTCTTTTGCGACTTACATTGAGTTTTTATTGGAGCTTAATGTTGCTGTCATAAAGTATGAGCAGGCATCACTGCATGCATTTGCTTTCAAAAAGATTGATGTACCATTGAATGAGAGAGAGTGACTGTAACGTCTCAAACCTGGATAGGGTCTTAAGCACCACTCTCATGAGCGTTGACCAGAAGGTTACAATCTTACATTAATAGTAATAACTAAATCCCAGTCTCGCTTACAACACAGCGGAAGCATTAGTGGATAATAGTTTTTAAGTCAAATGTATACTCTGGTGGCAGTTTCTTACAAAGGTATACAACAAAAATTCTGTTCATGTCGTGCATACAGTTATATACATCTCATGAACGCTGTTCATTCATTCATCAACATTATAAATGAAATAACATTGTTCTTAAAATATCCCTCAGACTCTGAACTTCTAACACTACTCACAGTTTAAAAACTCCGGAGTTGTATAAGACTCCACACCTGACTCTTCATCTAAAACAACAACAACAACAACAACAAACTCAGCCTTATCCCAACTTAATGGGGTGGCTACATGATGCAGATCCAAGCATCCACGAGCTGAAGAAGCCACCCTAATCATAGGGTCTTAGCTAGGAGCCTTAGTTATTTTAGCCTTAGTTTATTTTCTGTTTTCTATACTTAGTTTTTTTTTCCAGGTCAATTGTAAACTTAAATTGAACCGGTTCATATTTGGTTCAATTTAAGTGAAATGATCCTATTGGCTGTTAGGATCTTATATCTTGTTGGTTACTTAGAAATCTTCTTAGTTTAAGTGTTTTAATTGTTTTTAAGTTGTTTATTCCTACCTCTCCACGATTTCTGAAAGGAGAGAGAATTGGATTTGTATTAGGAATTAGGCCTCAAGCCTATTATTTATAATAAAACGTGGGAGGCTTCCCCACAGAATTTTCAGACTTTAAAATCGTTTTTTATGCTGCTGCCATGAATGTTGCTGCTTGCTCTTTGAGAGTGTTCCTTGTGGGTAATATTAAGGAGGCCTTATGAGTCATATCAAGGTGGAAGGGATTGGTGGACCGATCGACTCCTTGCATCTGTTAAGATCGGGAGGTCCTACTCAAGCTCTTCTCCAAGCTGCTGCCATTGGAGTTCTTCCATTACAAGTAAGTAAATTACTGTTTCAGCATCACATTCTTCCCCTATTCCTCCAACCTAAGCCAGCCGATCCTCATTACCATCCCCCCATTAATCCTAATCGATCTTCCATTAAACCCTAAGTCTCTTAAACCCTAAATTCCCTGCCCAGCCTTATTCCTCCATTCAAATTTCAACCACAGATCCACTAAACTCTCCCCTCCACTCGACCTTAGTTTCAGACCACTCCCATCATTGCAACCCTAATTCCCCTCATCCCTCCTTAAAACCTAAAACCCTAAAAACTCACCTAGACGGCTAGACCTATCCAACCATCCAAATCCTTCAATATTACAACCGAACCACCCCTCCAGCCCAAATTTCAGCTCTAAACCCTAATTCTCATCTCCCCCTTCTTTCCCAAAACCCGAAACCCTAACGCTAATTTTCTGAAATTTAATTTTTTAATTAGACATCATTCAAACCATCACTGTTAGCTTCCTCTAGGCCTGCCTAACTTTACTAAATAAAACCCTACCCCATTACCCTAAACCTAACCCTAGTTTTGACCTAATTTCCTCAAATCTGCCCCAATTGGCCAGCTGTTTTAGGAAGGTCCTGGTTATTGGCTCCTAGTGGATTTATCATTTATCTAGGACTACTTTACTACATGGATCCAAACAAAACAAAGTAAGGAAAACAAAGTTCTAACTAGAAAGGGAAAGAAAAGATGGGAAAAGAGGGATTGGGAAAGAGATGAGAAATGAAAAAAGAAAAAGGACAAATGAAAGATAATAAGAGGAAAGAGGCACAAACCAGCACGTCGGGAGAATCTCAGCTAAATGGGGTCTGCGACATGTATCCTTGCCCTCCAATAGGCTCTGTCCGAGGTCATACTTGGTACAAGACCTAGACTATGCATGTCCTTCCTCAGCTCTTCTCCTATGGTCATTTTAGGTGTGCCCCTAGCTCTTTTAGCTCCTTCAATTGGAATCATATCACTCCTCCTTACTGGGGTGTCCCTAGGCCTCCGCTGAATATGACCATACCACCTTAAACGACTCTCTCAGAGCTTGTCATTGATCGGGGTAACTCCCAAGTCCGCTCTTATATGTTCATTCCGTACTTTATCCATGTTTTTCCCCACATCCATCTTAAATCCTCGTCTTTGCTACACAAAGCTTATCAATATGACACTGCTTAACTGCTCAACATTCTGCCCCATACATCATGGCCGGTCGAACAACAGTCTTATAGAACTTTCCTTTAAGCTTTAAAGAAATACGTCGGTTACATAGCACTTCGGATTCACCTCTCAACTTCATCCATCCCACTTTAATTACCTGTGAAACATCATCCTCTATATCACCTTCTTTATTTATGATTAACCCTAGATATCTAAAATAGTTACTTTGCAGTATTTCTCTTCCCTCAATTCGCGCCAAATCAGTAGCCATTATAGTGTGACTAAAATTGCACATTATATACTTTGTCTTCATTCTTATAATCTTAAAGCCTCTTGCTTCTAAGGTTGACCTCCAAAGCTCTAACTTAGAGTTAATCCCTTCGTTTGTCTCATCCACCAAAACAATATCATCGACGAAGAGCATACACCATGGGATCTTGTCTTGAATGCTCTGGCCTCTTAGTTATATCGTCCATGATAAGCGCAAAAAGGTAAGGATTTAAGGCTGAACCCTGATGTAATCCAATTGTAATTGGGAATTTGTTGCCTTGACCTCTCACAAATTTCACACTAGCTACCATGCCCTCATACATATCTTTAATGACATCCATATATTTACTTGACACCCCTCTCTTCACTAGAACATGTTGGATTAGATCTCTAGGGACTCGGTCATATGCTTTTTCCAGGTCGATAAAGATCATATAACGATCTTTTTTGCTATCTCTATATCTTTCCATGAGCCTCCTTAGTAAGTGGATAGCTTCTGTCGCGGATCTACTTGGCATAAAGCCAAATTGGTTAATCGAGAATTCGAGATATAAGTCTCTCTTCTCAAACGGGATTCAATAACCTTCTCCAATAGTTTCATAATGTGACTCATCAGCTTTATGCTTCTATTGTTATTACAATTTTGGATATTACTTTTATTTTTGTTGATCGGGACTATAATGCTTCTCCTCCATTCATTTGGCATCTTCCTTATGTTCATAATCCTGTTAAACAGATTAGTTAACCAATAAACCCCACAACCTCCTAGGGTTTACCATTCTTCAATTGCAATCTCATCTGGACTTGGTGTTTTGTTTTCTTTCGTCTTTCTTAAGGCTTCATTAACTTCCGCCACAGTAACCTTTCGTACATATCTATGACATGTGATGTCTTGTTGAATAATGTAATCGTCCGGGTCATTTCTACTCGATTTATCTCCATTTAGGTCACAAAAATACTCATCCCATCTCTTCACAATGTCCTCATCCCTTACCAACACTCTTCCATCATCACCCTTTATACACCTCGCCTGATCGAAATCTCTACTCTTCCTTTCTCTCATCTTAGTTATCTTATATATAGATTTTTCCCCTTTTTTTGAGTTGAGGTTGATATTGAGATCCTCATATTTCTTTGCCCTAGCCATCCTCACGATCTTCCTAGCTTCGTTTCTGGCATCATTATACCTCTTTTTATCTTCTGTTTCCTTAGTCCTTTGCCAAGTCTTAAAACACGCTTTTTTGGTCTTAATAGCTACTTAAGCCTCATCGTTCCACCACCAATTCTCCCTAGGGGCCTGACGACTACCCTTCGCTTTCCCTAGCACATCTTTGGTAACCCTCTAAATACAAATCACTCTCGTGCCACATCGCATTGGTGTCTCCTTAAAGTCCCACTTTCCTTGTTTGTCCACATTATCAGTAAATGTCCTTAGGTACTCCCCTTTTAATCTCCACCACCTTATTTTAGGGTGCATAGGTTCTCTCCTCCTACGCTTTTGGGCACTGAGACACATATTTAAGGTCGCTAGTCTATTTTGGGTTATCAGACTCTCCCTAGGGATAACCTTACAATCCTTACACACCATTTTGTCTGCCCTTCTTGTTAGGAATAAGTCTATTTAACTGGTAGGAATCCCACTTTTGTAGGTAAATAAGTGTTCCTCTCTTTTTTCAAAGAATGTAGTCTAAAGGATTGAGGTCCCCTCCTCATTCCTCTCCCCAACCCCGAAGCTTCCATGGACACCTTCATAGCCTCTACAATCGCTCCTAAGGAGGGTGAACTTACGCCCAGTGAGGTACACATGATCTTATACTCATAAGCAGTAAAAAGGACAATAAATAGAACCTCATAACACTTCACCCCTTATTTATTTAGGTCAGGTCTGGTCCTCTTAGTGAACTACCATAATGCACAAATAGTTTAGGGTGGTTGTCGATTACAACATTTCCAGGCACTATCATAGTCGTCACGTCGTCATGGCGATCCTAGTTGGTGGAGGGGTGTCTAATTGATATGTCGACAAGTTGCCCGCCATGGCGACCATGTTTTATTTTCCCTAGTTTTAATGTCATTTAGTATGCTATAATATATACCCTATAACATCAAAAATCAACATGAAGTGTACTACTATGGTTTAATTCATGAAAGTGTAATATCCATTAGTGTATATGAAATCATGGATGAGCCTATCAAATATAATACTTTGATATGAACACTAAATATGATAATAGCTCTCTCCCTTTCTCCCTCTGTGTGTGTGTGTGTGTGTGAGAGAGTGGTGGTGGACTACTGGCTGTAATAAATCCCTCACCCCTCTCTTTCTCTCCCTCTGTCTGTGTGTGTGTGTGTGTGTGTGGCTGTGTGCAAGGTAAGAAGAAAGAAAGAAACCCCCCCTCTCTGTGACTGTGTGCAAGCCTGCAAGGCAAGAAGAAGAAAAAAGGAAAAAAAAACTCCTCTCTGTGATTGTGTGCAAGCCTGCAAGGCAAGAAGAAGAAAAAAGAAGCCCCCTCTGTCGATTATCCCTCTCTATCTCGTGACTCTCTCCCTCTTTGTCTCTCTCTGCGTGTGTGTGTGATCTCGACTGTGAGAGTGGCCTTGGCCTGTGAATATTACCTATAAAAAAAAGGAGAAGAGGATTCATTGGAAGTGAAGAAGATGACTCTCTCTCTCTCTCTCTATGTGTCTCTTGTTGTGTGTGTGTGTGTGTGAGTGGGTGAGAGTGGTGTGACAACAGTCAAGTATATACAGCCCCCTCAATTCACGACATCTACCAATCATCTTCTTCGTCGTAAGATCTTGAAATACACAAGAGTTAGAGAAATAGGTTAGGGAACAATTATAGGTTTTGGTAAACCTATTAACGGACCAGAGATTAAAAAGAAAATCAGGTAAATAAAGGACAGAAGACAAGGACAAAGAAGTTGTAACATGAACAGTACCAGTACTAGTCACTGTAGCTAAGGAACCATCAACAAAAGTAACACTAGTCGATGATTTGTGGAAGGAGGAAAATATACCTGAGACACCAGTCATATGATCCGAAGCCCCTGAATCAATGATCCGACGACGAGAAGTAGCAGTTGAAAGACATGGAGTGACATTACCTGTTTGAACAAATGTAGCAGTTGGAGGCTGGGATGACTGACAAATCTGAAACTGGGTAATACGAGCATACTCCTCATCAAACATCTTCACTGTCTTACCCTCAGACTATGGAGATGAAGAAATAACAAACTCAGTAGTAGCAGCGGAATTGGCAAACTGTTGCTGAGGTGGTTTGCCATGAAGCCAAGGCTGATGTATCCACTGGGCTGGAATCACGAGAGACACATAGAACTCGGGAAAAAGTATCTAATAATGTGGCTATCTTATCACCAACAAGAATTTGAGAATGGATTGAATCAAACTCCTTCTCAAGTCCTCCCAAAAATCCCATGACAGCGAGCTGCTCTCTCTGATTTTGCATTTGTTCCACATCAGAAGTGATAGGAAGTAGAGAATTCAGCTCCTCGTAGATCCTCTTGAAGTCAGCAAAGTACTGGGTCAAAGGGCGACCCTTTCGATCAGACCTATAGAACTCTTGAGACAGATCATAGATGCAAGAAAGGTTGTTCTGTCCTGAATACAGAACATTAAGATACTCCCATAGTTCCTTGACAGTGTCAATGTGAGTCACTAAATCAACAATCTGGTTCACCAAAGAATTCAGCATCTGTCCCAAGATTCTTGCATCAATAGTATCACATAATGGGTCATCATCAGGTTTAATCTTCGACAAGTGATCCTGCTGATTACGTCCGGTTAGAACCAACTTAACAATTTTCTTCCATTGTTGAAAGTTGGTTACCCCCTCTAGCTTCTTTTCAGTAATATGATTCGATGATGAGGATAACACCTCAGTCACCACATTCTTCGAGTTCTCAGACATTATTCACAGTCAAGAAATAGAGTGCAGTTGCAATCAAGAAGTGAAAATTCTAGAAAAAATCGATTCCCTAAAACCCGGAAAAATATCGACTTTGCCAGAAAACCTTGACAAAAATCAACTTAAAATCCTTAATCAAATAAAAATTCAATCACTTCAGCAAACTCCAAAAATCCAGCAAACTCCAAAAAATTGATTCCAAAGATCCAAACAAAAAATCGATCTCAAAACCCTGACAAGATGCTGCCGATATTTATTCCTGAAGCTTCAGCTGCAATCTTCACTCCATAAAGAGAGACCTAGTTCTTAATTTAGGACATGAACTAGTCTCTAAACAGTCCCAAAACACATCCTAGGGTGCTGCACCCCTTCAAACGAAAGACGAGAAGCTGCAAAACCTCAAGGTGATACGAACATTTCAATACCGATAGAAGCCTTGAGAAAAGAGAAGAAAATAGACTAAGAGAGCTGTAACAGTGCCTATAGATCTGATACCAAGTAAATAATAAGAGGAGGAAGAGAAAAAGAGAGAAAACAAGAGTGAGAGAGAGAGGCGATAGTTTGTGCAACTTGGGAGTTGCAACTTGGGAGGGTCATAATGTACGCAGCCTTACCCCTAATGATTACCACTAATCATGCCACCTCCCGCTTCACTATTCACACCTACTTCCCTATTCACTTAGTATATAATATGTACATATGTACCATAATACATATAACAATACCTTAGTGTATTATTACCATATAATCCTATAATATGAATGTCTCATATGAAAATTCATAAAGTAATTTGCCCTACATTAATATAATATAAAATATCATATTACTCAATAAAATAATATTAAATAGCAATAACACTCACCATCTCCATGCAAATATTATTAGAATATTCACAAAAACACTAAAATATTCATGGACGTCTAACAATATTAAAATAATGATGACATGCATGTGGGGTGTTTTTTTTTGGGTGAATAAAAGAATTTAATAACAAAAAGAAAAGGAATACAAGAGCCCCAAAGGACTACAACAAAACAAGAAACACAAGGCGAAGGCCTCTGCTAAGAGGAACCTAGACCAACTAAAGAAACAGAAGAGAGACCCCAGGAGACAACAATGATCCTATTCCTTGGGGTGTCAGGACAAGAAGAGGAAGGGACTGACGACAGCTTTGCTTTAATTTCGAAAGAGATGGAATCCCAAATTTGCTGATAAGGCCGAGAGTTGGAGGTCCATTTCCTGATATTACGCTCCATCCAAATATGGTTGAGAGTGGCACAGAAGGCCAACTTTCCTACAGTGTCGCAAATAGAGGAGCCCGCGAAAGTCATATCAATCCAAATCCACTCACGAGAGAAAGGAAGGATTCTTCTAGTAGTCGGCCAACACTTGGACAAAATGCCTTTTCAAATGGCCGCCGATGTAGGGCAGCCAAAGAAAAGATGATCGGAGTATTCCACATTGTTCCAGCAGAGGCAGCACAAGGGGGAGACTGAGATCTGGCGATTATGAAGGAAAGACTGAGTGGGAAGGCAGTTGGTGAAGACCCTCCAAGCCTTGAAATAGTGGCGAGGAATGTGATGCTTGAACCAAAGAAGCTTCCTCCAAGTAACCAACTGACCTTTTTGGCAAATGAAGTCCCAAGCCGCTTTAGAAGTGAAGGAGATAGAGTTGTTAGTTGACCAGGTAACACGATCACCCCTTCCAGTAGGCTTCTGGAGATTGAGTGGAGCTCATTCAAAATAAGGTTAAGCATAGGGTTGGAAGTAAGGGGAGGAGCTCAGCCATCTTGATCCAAGATGTCAGCCACCAAAGAGAGTCTGTGGAGGCCCGAGGCATATATAGATCTATGGGAAACAAAGTGAAGAAGGATCCCCCTCGGGTGCCAATGATCTAGCCAAAGGAAAGAAGAGAGACCATTTCCAATTTGAGAGTGGATAACCTGAAGCACTAAGTGGCGGGAAGCGAGGATCTTGCACCAAACCCAAGAAGAATCTGACGAGGATACAACAGTCCAAATGGAGTCTTGGCGAAGGAGGCTCGAGTAAATCCAGGCAACCCAGATGCTCTTCTTTTTTGTAACAATTTTCCAGATTAGCTTGATGATACAAACAACGTTCACTTCTTTGATTCTACGGATACCCAAACCACGTTCCTTCTTGGGGAGGCACACAGCAGCCCAACTAAGAGGATGAAGAAATCTTGTAGTTTCAGTACCCTTCCAAAGAAGTGAAGCCAAGAGAGATTCCAAGGATTTGATAGTGGCTTGAGGAAGACCATAGATGCCAGACCAGTAGATATAGGATGACTCCAAAACTGATTTGATGAGGACCAATCTGCCTGCATAAGATAAGAGCTTGCCTTTCCACAATTGAAGCCTTTTCCGAATGAGATCCAACATCGGGGTGCAATGATGGGTTGAGAACCTAGCAGGGATCAAAGGAAGCCCCAAGTATTTGACAGGAAGAAGCCCTTCTTGGAAACCTGATTTCTCTAAGAAAGCAGCTTTGTCCCGATCAGTAACACCAGCAAAGAACATCAGAGACTTAGCTGGGTTGATGTGAAGACCTGATAGCTCATGAAATTGCTGAAGACAGAGTAAAGTAGATTCAAGCGAGACAATAGTAGCCTTTGAAAAAATCATCAGGTCATCGGCAAAAGCTAAGTGAGTTAACTTTAAAGCTTTACACTTGGCCAAAGGAGAGATAAGCTGTTGGTTGGTGCTGATTTGGATTTTCCTAGAGAGCACTTCCAATGCTAAAGTGAACAGATACGGAGAGAGCGGGCATCCTTGACGAATTCCCAGTGAAGCACCAAAGTAGCCCACAGGGCTGCCATTAACCAAAACTGAGTACTTTGGAGTTGAAATACAGCAATGAATCCAATTGACAAAGACCGAAGGAAATCCCATCTTGATTAAAACTTGAACCATAAAATCCCAACGGATGGAATCAAAAGCCTTATGGATGTCAATCTTCAAAAGAACTGTCGGGGAGTGGTTTTTCCTGTCAAAGCCTCTAACAATTTCATTGCACAGAAGAATGTTGTTAGAAATGCTCCTGCCAGGGATGGAGGCCGATTGGTTATCACTTACCAGCAGATCCACAACATTTTTGAGTCTTTGAGGTAGGATCTTGGCAATGAACTTGTAAAGTAAATTGCATGTGGGGTGTTACAGTGACTGTAGACAATCACCTTATCAAGCTTTCACATTCCATATGTTCTTTGCCAATTACTGATAAAATATTGTTAACAGAATAGGATTAGAGAATGAATGCTTGGATGATTTAGTCATCCCAAGCACATCTTTATTTATAATCATAATGAAGAATGAAACAATTGTACATTAGCAATGTGGGACTAAACCACATGTACGAAATAAATAAAATAACAAAAGAAAGAGGACCGGAATACCCCCACGGTATTCGCCATATAGCTAACACTCCCCTCAAGTTGGCGCATATATATCATGCATGCCCAACTTGACTAAGATAGGATGAAACAGCTTGCTACTCAGCCCCTTAGTGAACACATCAGCCAGTTGATCAGTGGACCTCACAAAGGGAACACAAATGAGGCCGGCTTCAAGCTTCTCCTTGATGAAATGACGGTCAACCTCCACGTGTTTAGTACGATCATCCTGGACAGGGTTATGAGCAATGCTAATGGCGGCTTTATTGTGACAATAAAGCATCATAGGAAGATGGACAACAACACCAATATCCTACAATAATCCTCTCAGCCACAGAAGTTCACAAATTCCTTGTGCCATTGCGCGGAACTCGGCTTCAGCACTAGACCTTGCCACAACATTTTGCTTTTTGCTACGCCATGTGACAAGGTTCCCACCCACAAAAGGACAAAGGAGATAGATTTCTGTCGGAGAACCAACCCAATCGGCATCGATAGGCTTCAATCTTCAGTGACCATTGGGAGATGAAGGATTCCCTTTCCGGAGCGGACTTCAAATACCTCAAAACACGACGGATTGCATCCATATGAGAAGAATAGGGATCATGCATGAACTGACTCACCAAACTTACATCAACTGCAATGTCAGGGCGTGTGTGAGAAAGGTAGATTAGTTTGCCCACTAACCGTGATAAGCACCCTTGTCAACAGCTCACCCTCTTTCTCCCTAAGTTTTGTAGTAGCTTCCATAGGAGTATCTCAAGGATGTGACCCAAGTAGCCCTGTCTCGGTCAATAGATCAATGACATATTTTCTTTGAGAAAGAAAGATGCCCTTTGAAGATCGAGCAACTTCTATCCCTAGAAAATATTTTAGGGGACCAAGATCTTTGACCTCAAACTCACGGCCAAGAAGAATTTTCAAATCCCTGATTGCAGCATCATCATTACCCGTGACCATAATATCATCCACATAGACTATGAGAAGAGTAACCTTGTTACCAAGCCGTCTAATAAACAAAGTGTGATCAGCATTGCTCTGCTTGTAACTTGCTGAAATCATAGCCTTATGAAATCTGCCAAACCAGGCCCTAGGTGACTGCTTCAAACCATAAAGGGCACACTTCAATTTACAAACCCTGCCTTTAGTCCTGTCATCAGAAAAACCTGGTGGAATGTCCATATATACCTCCTCCTCAAGCTCTCCATGGAGGAAGGCATTTTTGACATCTAACTGCTGAAGATCCCACCCAAGATTCACAGCATATGATAATAACACCCTGACGGTGTTGAGCTTTGCCACTGGTGCAAAGGTCTCCTGATAGTCAACTCCATAAGTCTGAGTGAACCCCTTTGCAACCAGAAGTGCCTTATACCTATCCACCAAGCCATCAGCTTTTTGTTTAACCACGAAGACCCATCTACATCCCATTGGTTTTTTCCCTGGAGGAAGAGCCACAAGATCCCACGTATTATTTTTGTGTAGTGCTCTCATTTCTTCCAACATTGCTGCCTTCCACTTTTCATCTGTAGATGCTTCCTGCCAATTTCTAGGAATCGTGATAGAGGAAAGAGAAGATACAAATGCACGAAAAGAGGGAGAAAGAGAGTTATAAGAAACAAAATGAGATATGGGATGTAAAGTGCAAGTCCTAGTAGCTTTGCGAAGTGCAATAGGTAGGTTAGAAGGAGATGGATTACCAGGAGATGTAGGATCTGTGTCTGGAGCCGGCAATTGGATGGGTACTGGTGCTACAGTGGGATGCAACTGCCCTCTGGTGGATCTGCCCCTTGTATAGGTGATCATGTTGGAGTTGTCAATTCTCTTCTGAAATTCACCAATAGTTCTCTAGACTGGAGTCAGCTCCCCCTGAATAGGAATATTAACAACGCTATTTTCTATGGTCTCCCCCTGTAAAGGATTCCCATTAGGTGAGTGAGGAACAGCCAGAGGTTGTTGGGCAGTCTCCAAAGCAGGATGGGCAGCATCCAAAGTTGGATGGGAAGCATCCAAAAAGGGCTGGGCAGCAGCCGTGGGTGGTAAAGGGGGCTGGACAGCAGCCGAGGGTGGTAAAGATGGCTGGGCAGCAGCCAGAGGCACCTCAGGTAAAGGAATTTCGAAAGCCACATCTTTACCAACACTCTCCCCCTGAAGAGGTGGCGAAGAATAATAAGAAAGGGACTCATGGAAAATAACATCCATACTAACCATGGTACGGCGGGAAGGGGGATGGTAGCATTTATAGCCTTTCTGGGTTGGAGAATAACCCAAGAAAATACAACGGAGCCCCCGAGGTTCAAGTTTGCCTGGAGATTTGGTATCTCTAGCATAACACACACAACCAAATACCTTGGGAGGCACAATAAAGGAAGAATTACCAATCAAAATATCAGAGGGGCTACAGGAGTTAAGTACCCTAGAGGGCAGCCTATTGATGAGATAGGCCACTGTAAGAACCGCATCCCCCCAATATTGAGATGGGACATTTTTCACAAACAACAAAGCTCTGGCCATTTCTAACAAGTGGCGGTTTTTCCTTTCTGCCATACCATTCTGGGCAGGGGTATCAACACAACTAGTTTGATGAATGATTCCATGGTCAGTCAAATATTTTTGAAATTGTGATTATTTATACTCTGTCCCATTATCACTTCTCAATATTTTGAGAGTAGCCTGGAACTGAGTTTGGACCATTTTATGAAAGTGCTGAAAACATGAAAAAACCTGATTTTTGGTGTGCAAAAGATACACCCATGTGTGCCTAGAATGACAATCAATGAAAGAGACAAACCACCGATGACCAGAAATAGAGGGTTTACGATTAGGGCCCCAAACATCAGAGTGCACTAATTGAAAGCAAGAAAAACTCCTTTTATTTAAAATAGGATTAATTTGAACGTGTCTGTTTGGCCAAAACACACGCCTCACAAAAAAAGTCATCCTTAGTACGAAGGGTGACCGACCTAGGAAATAAATGTGCTAAAATTCCTAAAAGGGGGTGACCTAACCTAGAGTGCCACTGGTCGAGTTCAGAAGAGACTATGGAGTTCTGGTGTAGTAGAGAAGGCAATGGCGGTGGAGAGAAGCGACCATCATCAAGCAGGTACAGCCCACCATGCACTTTACCCAATCCAATCGTCTTCCCAGAGTCCAGATCCTGAAACACACAATGAGAAGGGAAGAAAGTGACTTTGTAGTTAAGATCACGAGTAATACTACTAATGGAAAGAAGGTTAGTAGTAAAATTAGGAATATGTAAAACAGAAGTTAATGGAAGAGAGGAAGTGCAGTTGATGATTTCTTTTCCAGATATAGAAGAAAGGGAACCATCAACTACCTTGACCTTGTCTTTCCCAGAAGTGGGAGAATATCTATGAAACAAACCAGAGGAACCGGTCATATGATCTGTAGCCCCAGAATCTATGATCCAAGGATGTGAAGCTACAGAAGCACAATGACCCCCAAATGGAACACCTGACCGAGCAAAGTGAGAACCTGAAGGAGCAAAAGAATTGGCAGTAGCTGATGTAGTAGAGGCAGCAGCAGCAGCGGAAGACCTCAGCATACGAAGGAGTACCTGTAGATCATCATGGGATAGACCAGGGTCAGTAGCAAGGGCCGCAGTAACAGTCTCAGTTTGATGGGCCTTGGTCTTAGTCTTTATCTTGGTCTTGGTAGCCCTTTTAGCTTCAAAGTCAGCCGGTTTCCCATGAAGTTTCCAACACTTCTCCTTGGTGTGGTAAGGTTTGTGACAGTACTCACAAACAACAGACCCAGTAGTAGAATCACCAAGAGAAGCAGTGCCACTAGGTGCAGGAGTGGCAGGGGCAGCAGCCTGGAGTGCCGATCTGTCAGTAATAGGAGGGTGCAACATGGCAGCCCTACGGTTTTCTTCAGAGGAGATCAGGGCATAGGACTGTTCAAGTGTGGGAAATGGCTTATGACCCAACACCTGAACCCGAATCTGATCATACTCGACATTCAAACCTGCCAAAAAATCATAGACTCTGATCTTGTCCATATGTTGTTTGTAAGAAGTAATATCAGCAGCTGTACTTGGGTGAAAGTCAGAAAAGTGGTCCAGTTGCTGCCAAAGGCTGCGCAAAGTAGCATAGTACTTGGAGACTGTCAACTCCCCCTGAGTAGTGTGAAGGACCTTCTTCTTGAGTTCATAAACCTGGGCATCATTGCCAAGCTATCCGTAAGTTTCCTTGCAAGCAGCCCAAATTTCCGAGGCTATGTCAGGGAGAAGAAAATTGTGCTGCAGATCTGTAGTCATAGAACCAATTAGATAGGACATAAGAACTCCATCGTTGGCAAGCCACTTGTCTTGAGCAGCTCCAACCTCAGTGGGCATAACAGTAGTGCCCCTAATATGACCCGTAAGGCCACGGCCAGTAATGGCAAAGGATGCAGACCTAGGCCAAAGCAAATAATTACTGCCATCCAACTTAATTGGATTTGGAGAAAAAGTGTGATAATCTGGCTTGCTGGTTCCATCACCAACAGAAGTAGCAGTCGAATCTACAGAATCACCCATGAAGACAGTAGAGAAGCCCAAATCGCAGAAGGGGGCTATTGTGAAGAAAAACCCATGAAATCCTCCAAGTTAAGGGCTGAAAATTGGAGGAGAGCCTGCTGGTAGTGGTAGAACAATGATCTCCAAAAATCAGCAACAGTAGCCAACCCTTAGATTGATTTTTACAGGATTTTGGAAAAAACCCTGAAATTGATGAGATCGATGTAGGGAAGAAGAAGAGCAAAATCTCAGCAGATGGAGCTGAAACTAGGATCGAGTGGTGCTCTAGTAATGCTGAATCACTCTGCCAAATATCAGCCGCAACAAGAACCTGCAAACCCTAGATTGATAATGCTCAGGGTTTTGAAAAAACCCTGATTTGGTGGAAGAATAATCGATCTAGGATGTCTTCAAACTTGGTGGAGATAGGAACTAATCCAGAATAGTAAATACTGCTGCAGTTCTTGAGTCTTGAATGATGTAGATTGCTTCCTTGGAAGGGAGTGAGAGCAGTCCACAAAAAACAGAATCTTCAAATATCGCAGGCAGCAACTGGAGCTGAAATTGTCCCTATCGATCAAATAACTTGATCATAGAATGAGGTAATGGAGGGCAGCCACTGGATCTATTGATCACCTCATCAGTGCTGCCCTAATAGGGGTGAATGAAGAACAAGGGGAAAGGAGAAGAAAAAAACTTGCGAATGAGAGGGGAGAAGGCTGAAATCGAGAAAGGAAGAGAAGGGGGGGGGTCCCTAATTCGAATTCTGCTCTGATACCATGTTAACAGAATAGGATTAGAGAATGAATGCTTGGATGATTTAGTCATCCCAAGCACATCTTTATTTATAATCATAATGAAGAATGAAACAATTGTACATTAGCAATGTGGGACTAAACCACATGTACGAAATAAATAAAATAACAAAAGAAAGAGGGACAGAATACCCCCACGGTATTCTGGCCATATAGCTAACAAATATTGAGTGCATAATGTCTCAAGAGCTTGGTTGAATGGTTAAGCAAGATCCATGTAGCTGACTACATTTAGTGGGGAAAAGGCTTAAATGAGTTGGGAGATGGTTTCGTCATGTGTTTAATGGTGGGATCTGTGTTCCTGAAAAGTGTGTAATTGTTGCATTTATCTCTCTTGTCATTAGAGAACTATTTCCCGCTGTTATTTGGTTCGCCTTGTCTTATAAAATGATTTTAGTCTTCCTATCATTAACTAAATATATGTTCTTATAGCGATTTGTTGGCTTTATAAACTTTAATCTTTTACTTTTCCCTGCTCCTTGGCCCCTGACCTGCATAGTTCGATAACTCGTGAGATCTTTGAGTTTCTCGGTTTTCGGAAAAGCCGAGACGAGACTGCCTACGAGTCTCAAAAGTGCAATATCTCGGCGAGATGTCGGTGAGATCTCGCCTCGGCGAGATCTCGGATCTCAGTTTCGACCCATTTTTTTAACACACCTACCACTTAAATACCTTACCTAACTCGACAAAACTCGACATATCTTGGCGAGATCTCGGATCTCGGGTCCAGATCTCGGGTTGACCCAAAGTTGAGGCTTCGAGTTGGAAAAAATAAAATGCACCAACTCGGCGAGATCTCGACTCGTCTCGGTTTTTCCAAGAGCCGAGTTGGTACCGAGACCCGAGTTTTAGTACCTTGCTGACCTGTCACACTGTTTTTATATAATTATAGTAGTCATATCAATGCCTAGCTGTGATTGCTGCCTGGTGAGTACACGTTGTGTTTGTATCATCGTTTTATCTACCTTCTTTCTTCTTAGTCTCTGCCAATTTTAATATACAATATATTATACTGTTTTTTTTGGGGTACTAATGTGCGATATACTATTCTTGTGCTTTTTTGAGATGGGATAAAATTTCCTGGGTAACATAAAAAAAAATTATTTTGTTGTCTGTGGTTTGCTTTCTTTCAAGGTTCCTTTGCGGTTTTACCTTTTCCGTTTTGCAGGACAAACAACCTACCTTAGAGGTAAGGGCAAAAAAGAGTGATGCACTTGAAATGCAGAGCTTTTGTCAACATTACTACAAAAAATATATACAAATGTTGGAGAATTCTGATAAAGCTGATCGGTGAGTTTCCTTTCACATTTGAGTGTATTCTGGTGATTTATTTGGAGATATCGACTTGTTATACCTCTGGTTTGATTTTTAAGTCCCTCTGTTTAACCAGTGCACAACTTTCCAAAGCATACCAAACTGCCGCTGTCCTGTTTGAGGTTCTGAAGGCTGTCAATCTGACACAGGCTGTTGAACTTGATCATGAGGTGAAGTAAATGTCGTGATTATTAGATCCAGGCAGTTCCTTTTGATTGAGCATTTTGTTCAATGTGGTCTTCCACTTTAAGTGTGATCTTGGGTATTGAATCTTCTTCCAGCAAAAGAATTTCAGGAACATAATTATAAATGACTTGTATTGGTGGTTGGCCTCTTATGCAGATTTTGGAAACTCATAATAAGGTTGCAGAAAAAACCAAAATTTATGTCCCTTACAATATTCTCCCTCTTGATCCTGATAGTGGAAATCAGGCTATCATGAGATATCCTGAGGTCTGTTTCCAACATCCATTTTTTCTGTTGTACCTTTATTGTAGATCCTTTCTGTATTTTGTAATGAATGTTCTAAGTGCTTTGGTTTATTATTGCAATCTGCAGATTCAAGCTGCAGTTTTTGCACTTCGTAATACAAGGGGACTGCCATGGCCGGGGGACTACAAGAAGAAAGTCGATGAAGACATTCTTGACTGGCTTCAGGCCATGTTCGGATTTCAGGCTAGTAGCTTTGTTATTCATCTAGGCTTTATCTTCTTGTGAGCTTTGAGATTCGATGTTATTCTTGGATGTGATCAAGAGGCTTTCCTGAGGTTGATGATGTTTTCTTCCATATATTGATGTGCAGAAGGACAATGTGACTAACCAAAGGGAGCACTTAATTTTGTTGCTTGCAAATGTACATATTCGACAATTTCCGGAGCCTGATCAGCAACCTGAGGTTTTTATTCTTCTCACAGGTTGTTTTATATATTTTCCAGTTTATTATACATAACTGTTTGTTTTTATCTTCCATATTTTGTGTGTGGTTCTTGTCCAGCTGGATGAGCGTGCATTGACTGAGGTCATGAAGAAACTGTTTAAGAATTACAAGAAATGGTGCAAGTACTTGAAGCGCGAGAGTAGTCTTTGGTGAGGCTTCTTGTACTTATGTATATTGGATTTTTGTGGTCATTTTATTTGCCCCATATACTGTTGTCATGCTGTGGTTTTTAATATTGCAGGCTGCCAACTATACAAAAGGAAGTGCAACAGCGTAAACTATTGTACATGGGCCTTTATCTTCTAATTTGGGGTGAAGCAGCAAATTTGAGATTCATGCCTGAATGCCTTTGCTACATCTATCATCATGTATGTCATATGAGCTCCTCACCCTCAATGCATTAACACTGGCTGTAGGACACGGTTTTAAGGATTGGGACTGGATAGTGATCTGTGCTAGCTGATTGTAATCTAATCCAACATTTTTTAAAAGAATGATGCTGTCTGATCTTGGCATGATTTTTTTTTCAAGAAATCTTTTTTTTAAATGAAAAGAAATGGTAAGAACATAAAATCATATATATTTTTTAACTTAAACTAGTGAAACTTTTGATAGAAAAGCAAACATATTAAATATCAAATCACAAAAACTGGATTCAATTTAATCTCTCAAAATAATTGACTATTCATTATGATAGAACTGGCCTTAGAGATACTTCTATGTGAGCTTGTCTTTAGTTGTTCTTCATCACATTCTCAAATACTCGATATTCTACCTATGTTGTTAGATGGCATGTGAACTCTATGGGATGCTTGCTGGAAATGTCAGTTCCATGACGGGTGAGAATGTGAAGCCAGCTTATGGAGGTGAAGAAGAGGCTTTCTTGGGAAAAGTTGTTACTCCAATTTATGAAACAATTGCAAAGGTGTAGGATATGTTTCTTTTATTCAGTCTTGTTTACAAGTATATGCGTTGTCTATCATTTTGAACTTTCTTGTTTCAGTTCTCCTTGGTCTGATTGAATCTGCTGCGCAGGAAGCTCAAAGGAGCAAGTGGGCAAAATCAAAGCATTCACAGTGGAGGAACTATGATGATTTAAATGAGTATTTTTGGTATTGCAACTCATTTATTTTAACCTGAATATTACCTGGGACCCGGGCTACCCCTGAGCTTTTATTAAATTTCAAAAAATGAATAAAGAATACAAGGGGGGGAACGTACCACCTTACCCCGACCCAACAGAGCAAACCTCTGCAACTCATTTTTTTATTTTTATTTTGCATTTCCAGATAATTTGCTTATGACGTTTAACTTAATTCATTAATGTAAATTATAGGTCAGGTGATTGTTTCCGGCTAGGTTGGCCAATGCGTACTGATGCCGATTTCTTTTGTCCGTCTTTGGATCAGCTACGGAGTGACAAAAATGCAGTTAAGTATGGTCTAGGGATATCTTTCGTTATCTTTATTTTTCTGCATCGTCATTTAAAAAAAAAAAGTAGTCACTGTTATTTTTTATACTATTGTGATACCTTTTTTTGATGATGTAATGTATAGGCATATCTTGTCATTTGGATCTCTTTTTCCTTCCCATGGTTGCCCCCCCTCCAGGGGGGATTAAGCTTTTCTATGGAATTGGTACTTAATGAATTTGTATAAAAAGTTGAAGTTTCTCCTGTAATATCCAAAGTATTGCTCTTCAATAACTTGTTAGTAAGAACTAACTTCACTGATGTTGGAGTTAATGAGGATGGCCTAATTTGAAATAAATTTTTTTTTTGGGTGAATAAAAGAATTCATTACCAAGGAAAAAGAAGAACAAGGGCCCCCAAAGGGGGATTACAAAAGCCCACGGCTAAACCAGGCTTCAGCTGGAGGCAGCTGAAGCAGAGAAAGAAACATTAGGGGCACCCCAGGAGACAACAATAAGCCTGTTGCTTGGGGTTTCAGTACAAAAGGAAGGAGGGGCTGACAATAATTTTGGAGGAGATTTCAAAGGAAATGGAATCCCAAATTTGTTGATAGGAACGAGAAATTTGAAATAAATTGGTTACTGTGAAAATCAAGGGTAAATTTTCAATATAATTCTGTAAGGTTTATGGCAAATACATTGTTATGATTCTGATGTTGGTTTATGATAGTGCATTTTCTCATGGGTCCTTTGTTCAGGAGATCAAATCAACCAGAGATTGGCGGGTTGGCAAAATTAATTTTGTTGAGATACGTTCATTTTGGCATATCTTCAGAAGCTTTGATAGGATGTGGTGCTTTTTTATTTTGTGTTTACAGGTATCCTTTAATTTTTAAAAATTTCTCTCTCTCTCTCTCTTTCTTTATATCTCTCTATGGGATGTTGTGTGTCTTTTGTGTCTGTGTGTGCTTACTATCATTCAATGTTAACATTCACCATTTATTGTTAAGGCTATGATAATTGTTGCGTGGAATGGTTTGGGGCAACTAAGCTCAATCTTTGATGCTGATGTTTTCAAAAAGGTGCTTTGTGTCTTCATAACAGATGCAATCTTGAAGCTTGGACAAGGTAAATTAGCTAGTAATAGTAGCTGCTGTCATCACTTTGTTAGTGTCATGAATTTCATTAATGCTTCTCCTATATTCTAGATTTTACTTTGCCTTTTGAATTAGCTTTGTATATAAACTGCGAGGTGATACTCTTTTTGGGGGAGGGGGCATAAAGCTGGACACCTGAAGGAAGTGTGCTGCTGTGCAATGCTTTTGTCCTCATCTTCAATCAGGGCCATGCAACATGCTGGAACATGAGTAGTTACAAAACATTAATACAATCATTACCTATTCCCAAAAGAAAAAAAAAGGAAAACTATAAAAGCTGGAACATAAAGCACATAACTGGTATATTTGGGATTCCTATCATAATGACAGTTCCTAATTGATAGATTAGGACTTGTTCCAACTCTGCAATGGCTGTTTGAAACTCCTCACAGCGTTTCGATTCCTTTCTTTAGTTTGAGTTTTGGTGTCACAATGACCAATCCAGTCTGGGGCTTTGGCTCGTGATCAATCACAGCTTTTTTTAAGGGTTTTCTTTCCCATCACCATGCCTAGTGAAGTATAACATTTCACTATTAGCCACATGGCAGTACATGGTTTAGTCCATGTGATAAAGGACCATGCAAGCATCTATTTGGTACAATTTTAGGTTAAATGAGTAGAGGAAATAGCTAAAATTACAAAAGATGCCATTTTGTATTTTATATTCATCTCCATTTGATGGCATCTTGGTAATTTTACTAAAACTTTGAATCAGAGTTTGACCAACTTCCCTTGCTTTCTTGGACTAAAATTTGGCCATTGAGATGTATGTGGGGTCCTTTATCACATGGACTAACCCATGTATTGCCAAGTGGCAAATAGTGAAGCGTTATACTTCACTAGGCATAGTGACACCTAGAAGGACCCCTTTTTATAATATTTGTTTTTTTAATAAATTTTTTCTCACAAACAACACAAATGGAGATATAGGGGCAACAACAACAACTCAGCCTTATCCCAACTAAATGGGGTCTGCTACATGGATCCTATATAGGGGCAGGGGACGAAATAAATTTTTATATGTACTTTTAGTCAGGTTGTGTTTCATATGCAGGCGCATAAACTGATTTGTGGGCTACACTAGGGTCAAAATGGGCTTGGTGATCTACCACCAGGCTTCTGTTTCTTGTTGAAGCTTGTATCTTGCGCAGGTAATCTTTTGTTCTTTAGTGCAGCCTAAAAACTCAAAGGCCTTCTCCATTTCTTTAACCCACTTGACTGGTAGGAGGGAGTCCTTAGAAATTCCAGCAAAGGTAAAGGGCTGGATCTTCAAGAATCTTTCCATTAAGCGGCCAGTGGCATCATTTGCAGGGGCATCAGGGGCAGGAGGACCCATTGGTGGAACATGAGCTGCAGGGGCAGCAGGAGCAGCAGGGGCAGCTGGAAGGCCTGCATGGTCCTCAAGGCAGTTTGGAACTGCTTGGCCATGGTGGTCATAAACTGGTGCATTTTGTTGTTGCTGACGGTCCATCATATGATCCACAATAGGGGAAACATCCTGGGCCGTGAGGTTCAGAGGATTTTCATGTGTATCCTCCCTTTGAGACTGATCAACATTTGGGGGATTAGAAGTGGAGGCCGTATTAGTACGTCCTCGTATGTTCATCCGCTAATAGGTGTTCGGATGTTGTCCAACCATGGTTGATCAGTTGGGGAAAGAATCAAACTATTAGCATTTAAAATAATAGTTTGATATGCATCAATAACATCAAGGTATAGATGCAATAGTAAGTACTGAGGTTAAACAAGGACATACATTTACAATGCCCTATCTAAGGCATTGGACTTGGTCCGCCCACCGATTAAATATGCTTTCGATGCGGGTAGTATGAAATTGAAGGTATTCCACCCTTGCTCGATGACATTGAAGTCTCTAGTCATTAGGGTTCAATCATTCCATAACACAGACTGGAGGTACCTCCGGTCATTGATAATCAGTTCAAGTTTACAATTTAAATCATCAATGCTTTCATTATTGTAAACATACTCGCCAATTGGCCTCAACGTGTAACTCATTGGAGTTGTAGCGATATATCACGCTGATATTGCAAATCCTATATAAAACACTGTGTGACAATTTTATTTTATTTTATTTTTAATCATTTTAGTACACATATATAAAGCATATAATACAAAAATTTTGACATTAATTCATCATGCATAAAACACATAATTAAACAAATCAAACACTTAAGCCCCTCGTCAATCTAGGTTTATTTTATTTTATTTTATTAACATGTGTTATTTATATAATATAGTACTTTATTTATAGTATTTTATTATATTATATTTTTATTTTATTTAAAATTTTTACTTTACTGTTAAGTCCACCGGATTCAGGGCTTAATGTCCATCGGATTCAGCTACTGGGTCAACCGGTCGACACAGTGGCCACTTTAAATAAATTGATCCTTCATTCTTTCATTTCTCATTTTGGTCTCTCCCTCTCTAAACTCTCTCTCTCTCTCCCAAGGAGTTCCTAAGGGTCTTCTATCATACTTTGAGCACTCGAATCATTAGATCAACTTTCCTAAACTACATGTAAGTGATCTACCTACTACCTTCTCAAATCTCATGCTCATAACCTAGCTTGTTTTTTTGTCTTTTCTTATGTTCATATGTAAGGTGGTAGTTTATTTGATGTTTCTTACACTGTTTCATTTCTTTGTTTTTTGTTTACCTATTCCTAGCATGCAATACTACCCTCCTCTCTTCTTTCTCATTTTTAAGGTTTCAACTACTCCCATGTTTTTTATTACACAATGCAAAAAACTGTGCGTACCATGTGTTTGTAAATATACCCCAATGGACCTCTTGCCATGATTACTTGTTTATTTTAAAAACTAATGTACTTCTAATGTATGTAATCATCATTCTTCCATTTTACCTTCTCATTCTTTCATTTTTCTTAGGTTACTCTTGTACATTGTTTCCTCTCCTATTGACATACAAATGTGCCTACAATGTGTTTGTAGTAATGCATGAATACATTTCTTTAGCTATATTGCTGTTTATTTCGGAGTCTAAGGCTTTCCTACCCTTTCCCAAGTCTTCCCACATATTATCTAAGTGCTCTTCTTATGCCATTACTTATCTTTTCCTAATCTTGTATTTCCATGGTAGTCCAATGCACTTGTACACATACATACACATATGGTTTAAATTTTGCCGTCCTAATTTCTTGTTTCCTTAATCCTTTGCAGCCCTATTATTAGCATGGCTACAGCTAAAGGACGAGGTGGTAGAGGAAGGGGTGGTAGGGGGAGAGGTGCCCCGCACCCGCAACTGATTTTGAACCCATGTTCTTCCGAAATGCCATGGAAGAAGAAAGGTATGGGGAGTGGTTCATGGGTAGGACTGTGGAAGAAGAGCGGGGCATGATACTAGCGGACTTGGCTGCATTCAAAGTCCAAGACAGATTTGAAGGCTTGGGTTGGCTCCCAATGGTTCAGCCGGACAGTTCTTGCTACCCTCGATTGGTTCAGCTTTTCTACAGCAATCTTGCTTATCGACATGAAGGGGAGGAGTTCATTGTGAGCAGTTACGTGAAGGGCCGGGAGATTTCCTTCAGTACCGCCCAACTGGCTGCATTGTTGGAGATATCCAACAAGTGCGAGAGGAGATACTGTTCTCTGAGGACATAAACATCAGAGTTCCTCTCATTTATCGAGAGACTGTGGTTATTTTCGGTGCTCACTGATGGGGCATCGTATGAAAGGGTGTTATCAGAGTTGGAGTTTATACCCTCTGCTCGGGTGCTTTCCAGGATATGTGGTCATAATGTCGTATCGAAAGCAGGCCATCGCACTGAGCTTTCATCTATGCAGGTCCTTGTCACTTATTGTCTATGCGCAGGCTACCAGATATGCCTGCCATATGCCATTATGCGCACCATGGCGCACCTTCATGACAACCCCGGGCGTGGAAACTTGGTTTATGGGAGATTGCTCACCAAGATCTTCCGTCGGTATGGTCTCCGACTCGTGGATGAGGAGCCTTCGACGAAGAGAGTAGTGAACATAAGTTAAGTCTCTCTTGTCAAGATGCATATCTAGCTTCCACCCTATACTCCAGAGCTTGGTCACCCAGACTATACCGAGTTAGCACAGCCTGCAGGGGATGAGGAGGAGATTGCAAGGGAGGTCCCCGATGAGGAGAGGACAGAGGGTGGTTACATGGGGGTGTCGGGTGATATTCCCATAGGCACTCAGCCCACTGATGCATTTGGACACCCTAAGCTTCTTCTTCTTCTGCTGCCCCACACATCTCAGGAGATGCTAGCACTTGGGGACAGTTGGTCGTTGCCTCGACTCCTTGGAGAGGACAGTAGGACGTGGATTCTCAGATATGAGGCAAGATCTCACTCAGGTTGGCGGCCGAGTAGGTGCCGTAGAGGCAGAGTTGGGTCAGTGGAGGTCTTACTTCTCGAGACAGGCACCACCACCACCACCACAGCCGTGATTACTGGTTGGCTTTCTTCATAACTGTATTTTAGATTTAGCTTTTTAGTCTTCTCTCTTTTGTAAAGCTTATGTAACTTTTCCCGTCTTTACCTAATAGATGTAACTCAATCAGCATATAATGCTGAAATTTTGTACTTAACCTTCTGAAAAAATATATATAAGTTTATGTTTTCCTTTACATGACATTTTACATTCCACAATTCTTTTGTACTTTTATTATATTTTAATTGAAGTTTTTAATTTTATCCCAAGGTAGACTCACCTTCAGGTCAATGAGTCTAAGATTCTGTTGTGTTATGATTTAGGCTGTAAATAGGAGTAGAGCATAGTCGCTCTGATACCACTCAAATGTCACTAATGCGGGACAGAATAGGAGGGAGGGAATCTGAGAAGAAATCAGAGGGGGGGAGAAGAAGCCGTGAGAAGAAGAAGCAGCGAGAAAGGGGGGGGGGGGTTGTGTGCACACGCACAAATTCACTTTTCTTGATTCATTCTTGTATTATCTCTAATGATGGGAAATTACATCATATATAAAGAGAAATAAAAGGCACCCAAAAATAAAGACTCCTAATTACTTACTAAAACTAGGCTAACTAAAATAAAAACCCAATAAAACTCAAATTGGAAATTTCCTTATGTCTAATAACTTTAAAATAAAAGATTACATAATAATTTCCCAAATAAAATCAACTTCCTAAAATCCTACTAGATCCAAACACTCAAACTGGACCCGGTTCAACTGGGTTTGGGTCGGTCCAATGTGGTACACTAGTTGGGTTGGCCCGGTCCAAAATTGTCTTGCATCAACTCTCTCAATGTTGAGAAAAACTTGACCACGAGTTTTAAAAAAGGAGAGGATGAACACCACTCGATCAACATCTACGATCAACAACTTGGATGGGGTGAACGTACGGATGTATTCGTAAAGACAAGGACGACACTCCTCAAAGTACTTCAAGGGAATGGCGAATTCTACGTGCCCAACCTTAACGTTGTCAGACATATCCATAGGAATATATTTGTCGCCTTCCATTTTGTTCTTGACCTCCATAGTTTCAATCTCAAGCTCCTTAGGATCCTCTTGGCTGGTCATGATCATCATAGTTGCTAGAGGGCCAAGTTCCTTGGTCTCGACCTCATTGTCCACTAATACGACCATAATGCTTTCGACGTCTTCCACATGAGTCTCGGTAGCAGGAATTTCGTGGGCTGGATCTTCCTTGAAGACAGAAATTACTGAAACTTCTTCATTCTCAATCAGCGTTGCTTCAACGTCAAGCTCTTCAGGGACTGTCCTATTAGCAGGCGGGGCAGCCATTTGCATTTCATGGATAACTGGAAGGTTTTTCAAGACCTCTCCAATCTGTTGAAACAAACGATCCAACCGTTCAAGTCTCGAGAGCTCTTCATCCTGTGTTGATTTGTTCATGAAATCCCATGACCATTTAGTATTGTAGTTCACTTGTAACTCACTTAGGCATGAAAATCGAATATTCAGTGTACAACAATCATCATAAATATTACGGCCTTGAAGAATATTCATTGCTGAAACGGCACTCAGGAGTGACTGATACTGATCATAAGCAATTACAGACTGATGAAATATCTTGATCTTTTCAACAAATCCATGGGAAGAAAACACTTGATGCAACCAACACTTTCACAGTTATAGGACAGAGCAGCTTGTGGATTGTAACTAAAAGAATTCGGTTGGGTTGTGGTTTGGAGAACATTGATAGCACAATTGCAAATACAATGAAGTTTGTAAGGACGGTGGCAAAATTGTAATTACCAAATGGATGGCAGATTTGTAATTATTGAGATTCAACTAAAATTCTGGATGACACGTGAGAGATGGGGGTAGACTTGGAACTAAAAACAAAAATAGGACAAACAGGAATATGGGGGTAGGTGAGGGGTATTACTGGAAAGTGAGATATTAAAAGAAGGCACAAAACAGAAATTGTCTCTTCCTTCAGCTGAAATCCATGGTGGAAAATCCAAGAGCAGAAGAAGGAGAGAGCTCCTTCGTTCGGTCTCGGATGGGCCAGAAACTTTAGAACGAGGTCGCTTTTGCCTAGAGTTATGTAACCTTGAACTTCCAATCTTTGAATAGGAAGCTGAATATCATAGTACGCTGCTGCAATCAAATCTGGCACAAGTTGCAGAACCAAATCTGGTGTCGAGTCGATATCTCTCAGCCGGAGAAGATCTAGATCCAGAAATTCAAGGGCTTTGCTCGCCTAGAGTAGCCCTACTTTCTCCCAAGTTCTTGTGTCGATTGAAGCTGTAATGACTGAATTTCGATGAACTGCTTGTTCACTTATGCCCAAAACAGAAAACTGGGAAGCGATTCTCTGTCTCTCTCTCTCTGAAACTTTTTTCCTTTCTTGGTTTTTTTTTTCTCGATGGAACCTGAAGAGGGGAAAGGATGACGGTGGGGTTGATGCTGAAAAGTGGGGTTGATGCTGAAAAAAAAAACGAGAAGAAGGGGTGGTTCGAATGGTTTCCAAGGGGGGAAAAGAAACGATGAGATTCAGGTTTTTTTTTTTTGCTTTTGGCTCTGGCGGAATCAATAAGGTGGGTGATGGTGGGTTGGGGATTATGTTCAGGGGATCGAAAGGGATGGGATGAGATGGGGTTTGGGTTTTTTGGTTCGATTTCTGTTTCAACCGAGTCGAGATTTTTTTTTTTTTTTTGAATGGGAATCACGGGGGTTTGCTGTGGTTTATGGGAAGGAGATGATGGGTTGAACAACAGTGCGGAGAAGAGAATACTGGGAAAAAAAGAGAATGGAAGAAGAGAGATTGATAGAGAAGGAGGTGGGATCATTCGGCTCTAATACCAGATAATGCGGGACAGAATAGGAGGGGGGGAATCTGAGAAGAAATCAGAGGGGGGGGGGGGGGTTTGTGTGCACACGCACAAATTCACTTTTCTTGATTCATTCTTGCATTATCTCTAATGATTGGAAATTACATCATATATAAAGAGAAATAAAGCACCCAAAAATAAAGGCTGCTAATTAGTTACTAAAACTAGGCTAACTTAAATAGAAACTCAATAAAACTCAAATTGGAAATTTCCTTGTGTCTAATAACTTTAAAATAAAAGATTACATAATAATTTCCCAAATAAAATAAACTTATTAAAATCCTACTAGATCCAAACACTCAAACTAGATCTGGTTTAACTGGGTTTGGGTCGGTCCAATGTGGTACACCAGTTGGGTTGGCCCGGTCCAAGATTGTCCTGCATCAGTCACACCCCGGCTCGGTTAATAAGGGCATGGTGTGACCGGATGCCAACTGGCACCAAATCAATCCTTCAGGATCATAAGTGTAGTACTCCCATTCACAGTTCATCATAATACAGTAAATCAACGCAACGGAAGAGAAATAAAAGTAATAATAACAACAATAAATAAGGAAATCAAGTGATAACTGGATATTTATATTGACTGAAACCTGTGTTACATCTTTATAGTTCTCGTAAAAGTAATACCAGACAAAAGCATAACAGTAACTGTAGACTATACTACACAAAAGTAATGTATAAACACAAAAAGAGAATAGCCTGCTCCGTCAGGCCAGATCACGTGAATGCGCACGCATCGCATCCGCAGGATACATCATGAACTTCAAACCCCTGCCCCGTACGGCCCTCATCGGTGTGGAAGTCCGAAGCAGTAACAGGTCCATCATCTGGTTTCTCAGAACCAACCATACTATCTGAAAAAGAGGGATATCCACAGGGGTGAGCTCCACTGAGCCCAACACAGGAAAACATACAAGCATATGCATATAGTCCATGATGCATGACCTAAACTAATCATGCTACTAGCAACAGTTCTAGGCCTCATGAGGTAAAAGTGCAGTTATAGTAGGTATGATATTCCCAGTCCCGGAAACGCAAACCAAACATCGGTTACCTAGGAATACCACTCTACTATGGTGAAGACCCGCCAGTTCCGGAATGAACACATCAGACACCGGCAGACCCTCAGTGCTAACCCTACTGTTTGTTCCCATTTTGGTATGTACTCATCAGACTTGGGACAGTGAATGACATTCCTGTATGTACCCTTCAAACATGCCACGGGTTATCCAACACCTCACCCCTGTTGGCAAGGGTTGTAGCACAGGGTTTATGATAACCTAACCATATGCATTCTATCATGATGTCATATGTTTCGGCAGTAAGAAGGTAGTAATTCACTTCCATCAACATCTCATTCATAACAATCATTGAACATAATAATTACGCAAATGCAGTATGAAATGCATCCTAAAATCATGCATATACCTAGTGCAAAGAAAAGACTAACTTATACGAACCTTAACACTAACATGGTGTATGAACAGATGTAGAAAGCATAAGAGCAAAGACATTAGTAAACACTCCACAAATTAAGAGTCAAATCCCCTTACCTGGAGTTGAATGACTGTACTAGTCTGCAGACGATACAACTCCACAAAAATCCACACCCATCAGGAATCTATAGACCTAACAAGTAGCAAACAACAACAATTAGACACTACTTTGACCTAGGAATAAGCCCCAACCCATTAGGGATCCAAGCTGGGACAACAGGAGTCAACCGGATTCAGAACTGCCTTGAATCCGGTGGGTGAAATAGTAGCAGATTTTTGGTGTTAAACACATGGGTTATGCCATGCATGGAACCCCAACATCCAAATTAGGTTAGGGAAGTCCTAGGGTACTGCCATGGGGCCATTTTGACCCAATTGCATGTATGATCCTGCATTGGTTCCAAATATAGAAGGGAATGAAGAAAATTTTCCTTGAAACCCATGTGTACATCATAGATCACCATGGGAAGAGGGCAATTGGTGCCCAAGGGGTTGGAGATGCTGCCCATTGTGATGGATTAACTCAATTGGGTTAGGGTTTAGGGTCCCAATAGGTCAACCCATCTATTTATGAGAAGAATGGGTTGATTGAGCCCTAAGCTCAAAAGAAATTAAAGAAGAAGAAAGGAAAAGAGGATTCCAGAATTTTGGAAGGTCTACCTACCTTGTTCTTGCTGTGAAGAAGGCAGTAGCATCCACCAAGGTCCACTCCCAAGCACCCCAATCTTCAATGGACAAGAATTTCACAAACCCTAGGTTCCTTCCTCCTTTCCCCTCTTTCTCTCCTTCTCATCCAAAGGCTAAATCGTTTTTGGCTAAGGCTAGAAATGATTCTCAAAAACTAAGGATGGTTTATATAGGGGGTAGTAACTAAAGGCTGTTTGGTTCAGCCCCATGAGAATCAGTTTTTAGAATGAGTTTTGTAATCTAATTAAACCAGGATTCTACAGTCTAAAGTCCTATATTTAAGTCACGGGTTAGACATAATAGGCCATAATTGTGGGTCCGGGCATGTTGGCACACAGGCAGCCCCAAACTACAAGGGATGTGGGTCCCACAAGGGTAAATTTACGTTTCAGCCCCCCATTATACTACTAAAACTTCAGTCCTATTTGTAAAAACAAGTTCTTACCTAAACCCAGTCTAGGAAATTGTGAGGTTCTGCATATGCTCGATCCAGCATGTTTGACATATGAAGCTGATGTGCTGGGACCCGGCAGGATCTTCGGATTCAAGGATGGCTAGTTGTGTTGGCTTCTCGGAATCCTCCATAGGTGAGTCAATGGATTGATCCGAATCCACCACCGATGTTGCCCACAACATAGAGGCAAGCATGGACAGTGAAACAGAACCAGCCCACAACATAGAGGAAATTGTGAGGTTCTGCATATGCTCGATCCAGCATGTTTGACATATGAAGCTGATGTGCTGGGACCCGGCAGGATCTTCGGATTCAAGGATGGCTAGCTGTGTTGGCTCCTCGGAATCCTCCATAGGCAAGTCAACAGATTGATCCGAATCCACCACCGATGCAGCCCACAACATAGAGGCCAGCATGGACTGTCACACCCCGACCCTGTCAAAAAGGGCCAAGTGTGACTGAATGTCTTAGACACCCAGAGAATCCCACTAGGATCGCAAATATAGTGTTCTATTCGCAGTTTCATCCATATTTATCAGAATTAAAATTGCAGCGGAAGCAATAATAGAGCAATAAACAATAAATAAGGAAAGACTAATGATAGTATTATATTCAAAAGAAGCTTGTTTGTACATCAGTTACATTGGTACCCAAAAAGAGATAAGATAAGCTAAAAAACCAACAGGTTAGTAACTATAACTATACAAAAGTGTTATAAACCAAAAAGGAAGGAGAGTTGCCTGGTCAGGCCGGACGTTCAGGAGAACGCGCAGTCATCGCAGGAGCACGCAGCATCGTGTTCAATAAGGACAGGAGTATCAACTCCAGCAATAGGAAAAGCATCCTGAGAAGGAGCAATCCCCATAGAACCAGCAACGGTAACGGCAGTAGTATCATCTGAAAAAGAAGGACGTCCACTGGGGTGAGCTCTCAACTGAGCCCAGTAAGGGGTGGGGGAAACATGCATACACAGTAATTCATGATGCATGTCTTAACTAGTATGCTCCTAGCACAGTTACTAAGTCTCATGAGGTATAAGTACTACTACTAGTGGTAGATGCTAACCTCGGTCCTGGAACTAACCCTTCGGTCACCCTAGCGAAACCATTCTACCACGGTGAGGACCCGCCAGTTCCGGAACTAACACATCGGACCCCGACAGACCCCCAAATGACCAACCCTGCCTGTTTATTCCCACAGCGGAATTAGGGACCCGCTAACATGGGACAGAAGATGGCATCCCGGAACTAACACATCGGTCTCTCGCCACGGGTTGTCCAACACCTTTCCCCTATTGGTAGGGGCGCGCATCTTGGGTAATGAATATCAACCTACCAGCGTCATGATCTAAACATGATGAGGCAAGCATGATCTCAGTTATGAATTACCGAATTCCATCATCATAAATTCAAGTCATATAAATAATTAATGCAAATGCAATGCAGTATGTCTTTGTGCAACCTATTTTACATGCAGTCTAATGCATTAAATAAAAGCTAGAAAACTACATGCTCCAGGTATAGAGGTAATGATGCATGAGCATGGCATTCAGCATAAAGTTGAAATTAACGTGATAAACACGCAGGAAATTAAGGTCAAATCCCCTTACCTGTACTGTAGCCTAGCCCTAGACAGGTAATCCAACACGTACACAGCACAACAAGCAAGAACAGCAGAAAACAAGCCTATACAATAAATAAAAACAGTATCCATTAAGTTCTATTAGAAGCTAGGGTCATTCCTAACACATCAGGGCAGCAGGGGTCCAAAAATAGAGCAACCGGATGGAAAGGGGTTCAGGGCCGGTCGACCTGCCTTGGCCTGCAACTCCATCCGGGAGTCTGTCCGAAATTGGGGCTTTTGCTCCCCATAGGCAGATTCTTGCATGCATGGTTCCAATTAAGTGTTTTAGGTCTTTTCCAAGGTGGGTCAACCTATCCAGGGTTCCAATTTCATGATTAGATAAGTAATTTAGAAATTTCTTCAATCAAACCTAAATTAATTAGGTTAGGGTTTATGGTTTAGTCACTAGAAACAAAACCTAGGCTGAATAGAGGTACAGCCATGGAATTCCATGCATAATTGCGTCCAATTACAGCAGGACAGCAAGCAATTACTCAAGGTCCATGTCAATTGAGCTCAAACTTAGAGCTTTAATGGCAGAGTTTCTATTTCAGGTATTCTTGGACTGAATTCCAGCAATTTAAGAGGAGAAGAAGAGAGGAATAATAAGAGTTTTTCAAGGCTTACCTGTATTTGTTAGAAGATAGCCTTGTAATGGAGATCCTAGTCCACAGTCGGATGTGGGAGCTAAAACCTTAAGAGCAGCCCCAAGTTCTTCCTATTTCTCTTCTCTTTTCCTCTTTCTTTCTCTCTTGCCTAAGCTGGAACGAAATTTCAGGTTTCTCTCTAACTTGTGAATAGTGAATGGTTTAAGAGAAGTTTGTATATGTATATTTCATTTAACCACTAAGGGATAAGATGGTCTTTTAGTTATAAATTATTTCTAAAACTAATTCTCTTGTATTTATTACCTTATTTCAGGTACAGAATGATGTCATGCGACATCAAGGGTGATCCAGACACAGGTAAATGTCCGGGACAGTGTTCTCCACTGGGAAAGTGGGTCCCACAGGGTAAATTTACATAGACACCCCCTCTAATCCTAATCGGTCATACAAAACACTTACATAAATATAAATAAATTACACTTACAATAATTTTAGTTGAGGGAGAGCCTTTGCATGGCCTCCAGGGAGCAGATCCGACACAAGTAACTCCGGTGCGGGGTTTCACGGGGGTCCTCTTACTCCAACAGAGGAAGCTGATAAGAATCCCTGGAGTCCTCCATAGGAGTGTCGAGAGATTCGTCTGTATCCTCGACCGATATAGTCCATAGCATCGAGGTTACCATAAAATGAGAGCTGGAACCTGAAATCACACAAGTTCCAAAAGTTCAAATTTATTCGGAAATTTGACCGGGTTTCACACTCCACCCCCCTTATAAAAATTTCGTCCTCGAAATTGACGTACCTGGAAGATTGAAGAGGGAAGGATACTTCTCTCGCATCAAGTCTTCTCTTTCCCAAGACGCCTCAGCTTCAGAGTGGTTACTCCACCTCACTTTCACAAAAGAGATGGTTCGATTCCTTAAATTATGCTCTCTTCTGTCGACAATCTCTTCAGGCACTTCATCACAAGTCAGATCAGCAATAGGCTTAGGTGGCTGCTGGGGTAACAGATGTGATGAGTCTGGAATGTATTGTCTCAACATAGAGACATGGAACACATCGTGTACACCGGCAAGTGATGGGGGCAGTGCAAGCTGATAAGCCACTACTCCAACTCTGGCTATAATCTCATATGGACCGATGTATCGAGGGTTCAACTTTCCTCTCTTCCCAAATCTCACAACACCCTTAACTGGAGATACTTTCAAGAATGCCTTCTCACCAACTCTGAACTGGATATGCTGTCTTCTTCTATCTGCATAAGTCTTCTGTCTAGACTGTGCAGCCTTGATCTTCTCTCTTATCAAGTCAACTTGCTCACAAGTTCTCTGAATCAATTCAGGACCCAACATACGTTGTTCACCGACTTCATCCCAGTATAGAGGAGTACGACATGTCTTACCATACAGGGCCTTGAATGGAGTCATCTCGATAGATGAGTGATAGCTGTTATTATAAGCAAACTCAATCAGGGATAAATGTTCATCCCAACTGCCACTCATCTCTAAGGCACATGCCCTAAGCATATCCTCTAAAGTCTAGATTGTCCTCTCAGACTGTCCATCCGTCTCAGGATGATGTGCTGAACTGTGGCTCAATTCAGTACCCATAGCCTTCTGCAAACTTCTCCAGACACTATGTTCACTGGTACCCCATGAAGTCTGATAATGTTATCCACATAAAGCTTAGCCAGCAGATCCATGGAGTAAGTAAGCTTCATGGGAATGAAATGGGCTGTCTTGGTCAATCTGTCTACAATGACCTAGATTGTATCCATTCCCTTTCTAGTGCGAGGAAGGCCAGTGACAAAATCCATAGTTATGTCCTCCCATTTCCACTCTGGAATGGCTAAGGGTTGTAGAGGTCCCTGAGGCTTGTGTCTGACGGCCTTTACTTGCTGACAAGTAGAGCATTTAGAAACATCAACTTCCACATCATGCTTCATTCCATACCACCACAAATACTACTTCAAATCTTGGTACATTTTTGTACCACCTGGATGTACTGATGTAAGGAGACCGATGGGCTTCTTGCAAAATCAGATCCTTCAACCGAGTATCGGCGGCACACATACGTCGTCGAACATCAGGACTCGTCCATATTCATCGAGAAATCAGATCCTTCGTGTTCCGGCCGAATGTTACTTACAACACGTTGGAACTCTTCATCAGAAGACTGGGCTGCAATGATCTGAGCTCGCAGTGATGGCTGTACCATTAATATCAAATCAAATCTTGAGTCTCTCCAAATATGAGCTCCACATCCATTGCACTCGGATCCTTCGAACTTCATCTTCGTGAATACCCTTCCGATCCCAATCCACGATTTCCTACTAAGTGCATCTGCCACTACATTGGCTTTGCCTGGATGATAGGAAATGTCGAACTCATAGTCATTAATGAGTTCTAACCATCTTCTTTGCCTCATATTTAACTCCTTCTGAGTGAAGAAGTACTTCAAACTCTTATGGTCAGAGAAAATCTCAATTTTCTCACCATATAAGTAATGTCTCCACAACTTCAGTACAAAGACAACTGCTGCCAGTTCCAAGTCATGTGTAGGGTAGTTTTTCTTATGGTCTTTCAACTGTCTCGAACCATAGGCAATGACTTTCCCATTCTGCATCAATACACAGCCTAAGCCTGTCTTGGAAGCATCAGTATACACAACCATCCCCTCAGTTCCTTCAGGAAGGACTAGAACTGGGGCTGTTACCAATCTTTTCTTCAACTCTTGAAAGCTGTTCTCACAGTCTTCATTCCATTCAAACTTAGCACCTTTCCTGGTAAGCTGCGTCATAGGCATAGCTATTTTTGAGAAGTTCTCTATGAATCTTCTATAGTAACCAGCTAAACCCAAGAAACTTCTAATTTCAGTCACTGATTTGGGACTCTCCCAATTTACTACAGCTTCAACCTTCCCAGGGTCTACTTCAATCCCTCTGGCTGAAATTATATGACCTAGAAACCCAACTTGAGGCAACCAAAATTCACACTTGCTGAATTTTGCATACAGTTGCTTCTCTCTCAATCTCTGTAGAACAAACCTCAAGTGTTGGGCATGTTCCTCTTCATTCTTGGAGTAAATCAAGATGTCATCAATGAAGACTATCACAAACTTGTCTGGGACATCGTGGAATACTCTGTTCATCAAGGCCATAAAGGCTGCTGGGGCATTAGTAAGCCCAAAAGACATAACTAGGAACTCGTAGTGTCCATATTGATTTTTGAAAGCTGTCTTGCTAATGTCAGCTTCCTTGATTCGAAGCTGATGGTACCCTGATCTGAGATCTATCTTCGAAAAGACTTGGGCACTCTGAAGCTGATCAAATAGATCATCAATCCTTGGCAAATGATATTTATTCTTGATTGTCAGCTTATTCAACTCTCTATAATCAATGCACATTCGCATTGAGCCGTCTTTCTTCTTCACAAATAAGACTGGGGCACCCCAAGGAGAGATACTCGGTCTTATAAACCCTTTCTTTAACAAGTCTTGAAGCTGAGCTTGCAATTCTTTCAATTCACTCGGCGCCATTCTGTAAGGTGCTTTAGATACTGGCGCCGCTCCAGGTATCAAATCAATCACAAACTCATTCTCCCTAGGTGGAGGCAGACTTGTCAAAACATCTGGGAAGACATCAGGGAATTCCTCTACAACAGAAATTTCTAACATAGGCCTAACCTGTGTCTTGGTATCCATCACCGACACAAGGTATCCTAGGCATCCTTTGTTTAGCAACTTCTTCATTTTCAGGGCTGAAATCACCATCTTTTTTGGTTTCTTCTTCTTGTCTCCCAGAAAAACAAAACCCTTCTCGCCTGTAGGTTGGAACACTATCTTCCTTTTAGCACAGAGTACACTAGCCTTATGTGCCGCCAGCCAATCCATCCCCAATATGACATCAAAGTCAGTCATACCAAGTTGGATTAGGTGAGCGTTCATATTTCTACCTGCAATTGTCACAACACATGGCTCATATAGTGTATCCAAATCTATCCTCGACCCTGTAGGTGTACTAACTACTAGACCCTCTTCTAGACTCTTGGGTGATACACCAGTCCTCTTAGCAAATGTCGGTGACACAAAGGAATGCGTCGCTCCAATATCAAATAAAGTGTATGCAGGGGTAGAGCAGATGAGAATAGTACCTATACGCCATGATCAAATGATTATGTATGCATGATACTATTCAATTAAAAGCTTAATTAAGTATGAGTTTTGAGGAATGCCAGTCACCACATTTTGACTAGCCTCGGCTTCACTGGTGGTTACAGAATAGACCCGTCCTTGAGGCTTGCTAGTAGGCTGAGGAGGAGGGTACATAGGCTTCCTGTATTGACATGACTGAGAGGTATGCCCAACTTGGCCACATGTGAAGCATTTCATGGTCAATGCACTAGTTGGAGCTGCTGTCTCTGTTGCCTTGGTACTGGGGTTGGCATACACCGATCCAGAAGCTATTGACTCAGACTGAGTCTTCTGTGGAAAGGATGGTGCTGCAGTAGATCCAGAAGGCTTGCTGAATTTGCTGTATCCCCTATCATAGAACGGGGCTATCCGCTTGCCAGTTGACTGACCAACATGATAAGCATCCCTTTGCTTATCCTCTACCTTCTTCGCGATCCGCACGCCTTGGAGTATCCTTGGGTTGGTCTGGTGGCCATTATTGAAGCAATCTGCGGCCTCAGTCCATCTTCAAATTTCTCGAGCCTTAGCTTCATCAGTACCCATGTGAGGAGGGGCAAAGAAGAACAGTTCTTCAAACTTCTTGGTATTCTAACACAGATTTAGGTCCCCTGTGTCAAGTCAGCCAGTTCAACTTCTTTCCTCTTCTTCACACTAGTGGGGAAATAGTTCCCGAAGAAAGCTTGCTTGAATATGTCCCAAGTTAAGACTGGATGGGCAGCTTGGAGAATAGGCTTGGTGGTTTCCCACCAGGCCTCTGCTTCATACTGAAGTTTATACCTCGCACAAGTGAGCTTCTGCTGCTCATTGCAACCCAGAAATTCAAAAGCTTTCTCCATCTCCTTCACCCATTTAACAGGCAATAGGGTGTCTTTGGTGATCCCAGCAAAGCAAAGGGGCTGCATCTTAAGAAATCTCTCCATCATGCGCCCATCAGTATCATTCGGTGGAGCAACAGGAGGGGGAGGAGCAGCAGTGGCTGCAGGAGCTGTAGGGGCTGCTTGAATGTTCCTTATGGTTGCCTAGAACTGATCACCCATGTCAGTGATCATCTGGTGCATTTGGTGCTGCTGTCCTTCCATTATAGTTCTTATAATGGAAGCAATGTCCTGAGTAGGCATGTCAGGAACAGGAACGGGAGGAGGATTGGGATTGGGTTGTGCACCCCCAGCTGGAGGATCATTATGGGTAGGATTAGATGAGGAGGCTGCCTGTGCACGCCTCTCAGCAGTACGCCTCTGATAAGTAGCAGAAGGCCGTGGATCCATAATGATCAGCTGAAAATGGTAAACATCAAACTATAAGCACGGGTAACAGTTTGATATAATGAGCACAGAAGCTTAAAAGACAGCAGGAATAATGGAATAGGGCTTGTCATACTTAGCAGAATTAGATGAGACATTGTAGTATATCCACCCATCTGTGAAAGATGGACTCGATGCGGGTGGTGTGGAATTGGAGATATCGAATCCTTCGTTCAATGATGTTGAAGTCCCTTGTCACTAAGGATTTACCATCATTCCAAAGGACCGTCTGGAGATCTTTCTTCTCTGGTCAGGGACCACCACCACCACCACAGCAGTGATGACGCCTTGATCCTAACTTAGTTTCGGTTTCACCTTAACTCGACTTCAGTTAATGCTAGTAGTGGTCTGTACTTCCTTTTGTTTAACTTGTAAGGACTAGGTCCTGTGTAGTGTGTTAAACTGATGTACACAATCAGCCTAAGGGCTGAAATTTTGTAAAGATACATCAAGTGCATATATACATATTTACTTTTCTTTTCTTAATCTTACTTGAGTTTCACAATCAATTCCATTTTTTTACTAGGTAGCTTTTAGTTGAGATTTTTTTTTTTTTTTTAAATTATCCCCAACTGAACTCACCTTCAGCTTAATGAGTCCAAGAGCTGCCATATTATGAATTTGACTGCGAATGAGTTAGAGCAATGTGCTCTGATACCACTTAAATGTTACACCCCGGCCCGGTAAAAAAGGGCCAAGTGTGACTGGATGTCTCAGACACCCAGAGAATCCCACCAGGATCGTAAATGCAGTGTTCTATTCGCAGTTTCATCCATAATTATCAGAATTAAAATTGCAATGGAAGCAATAATAGAGCAATAAACAATAAATAAGGAAAGACTAATGACAGTATTATATTCAAAAGAAGCTTGTTTGTACATCAGTTACATTGGTACCCAAAAAGAGATAAGATAAGCTCAAAAACCAACAGGTTAGTAACTATAACTATACAAAAGTGTTATAAACCAAAAAGGAAGGAGAGTAGCCTGGTCAGGCCGGACGTTCAGGATAACGCGCAGTCATCGCAGGAGCACGCAGCATCGTGTTCAATAAGGACAGGAGTATCAACTCCAGCAACAGGAAAAGCATCCTGAGAAGGAGCAATCCCCACAGAACCAGCAACGGTAACAGCAGTAGTATCATCTGAAAAAGAAGAACGTCCACTGGGGTGAGCTCTCAACTGAGCCCAGTAAGGGGTGGGGGAAACATGCATACACAGTAATTCATGATGCATGTCTTAACTAGTATGCTCCTAGCACAGTTACTAAGTCTCATGAGGTATAAGTACTACTACTAGTGGTAGATGCTAACCTCGGTCCCGGAACTAAACCTTCGGTCACCCGAGCGAAACAATTCTACCACGGTGAGGACCCGCCAGTTCCGGAACTAACACATCGGACCCCGACAGACCCCCAAATGACCAACCCTGCCTGTTTATTCCCACAGCGGAATTAGGGACCCGCTAACATGGGACAGAAGATGGCATCCCGGAACTAACACATCGGTCTCTGCCACGGGTTGTCCAACACCTTTCCCCCTATTGGTAAGGGGCGCAGTACTGGGTAATGAATATCAACCTAGCCCAGTGCAGTCTAAACATGATGAGGCAAGCATGATCTGAATTATAAATTACCAAATTCCATCATCATAAATTCAAGTCATATAAATAATCAATGCAAATGCAATGCAGTATGTCTTTGTGCAACCTATTTTATATGCAGTCTAATGCATTAAATAAAAGCTAGAAAACTACATGCTCCAGGTATAGAGGTAATGATGCATGAGCATGGCATTCAGCATAAAGTTGAAATTAACGTGATAAACATGCAGGAAATTAAGGTCAAATCCCCTTACCTGTACTGTAGCCTAGCCCTAGACAGGTAATCCAACACGTACACAGCACAACAAGCAAGAACAGCCGAAAATAGGCCTATACAATAAATAAAAACAGTATCCATTGAGTTCTATTAGAAGCTAGGGTCATTCCTAACACATCAGGGCAGCAGGGGTCTAAAAATAGAGCAGCCGGATGGAGAGGGGTTCAGGGCCGGTCGACCTGCTTTGGCCTGCAACTCCATTTGGGAGTCTGTCCGAAATTGGGGCTTTTGCTCCCCATAGGCAGATTCTTGCATGCATGGTTCCAATTAAGTGTTTTAAGTCTTTTCCAAGGTGGGTCAACCTATCCAGGGTTCCAATTTCATGATTAGATAAGTAATTTAGAAATTTCTTCAATCAAACCTAAATTAATTAGGTTAGGGTTTATGGTTTAGTCACTAGAAACAAAACCTAGGCTGAATAGAGGTACAGCCATGGAATTCCATGCATAATTGCGTCCAATTACCGCAGGACAGCAAGCAATTACTCAAGGTCCATGTCAATTGAGCTCAAGCTTAGAGCTTTAATGGCAGAGTTTCTATTTCAGGTATTCTTGGACTGAATTCCAGCAATTGAAGAGGAGAAGAAGAGAGGAATAATAAGAGTTTTTCAAGGCTTACCTGTATTTGTTAGAACACAGCCTTGTAATGGAGATCCTAGTCCACAATCGGATGTGGGAGCCAAAACCTTAAGAGCAGCCCCAAGTTCTTCCTATTTCTCTTCTCTTTTCCACTTTCTTTCTTTCTTTCCTAAGCTGGAACGAAATTTCAGGTTTCTCTCTAACTTGTAAATAGTGAATGATTTAAGAGAAGTTTGTATATATATATATTTCATTTAACCACTAAGGGGTAAGATGGTCTTTTAGTTATAAATTATTTCTAAAACTAATTCTCTTATATTTATTACCTTATTTCAGGCACAGAATGATGTCATGCGACATCAAGGGTGATCCGGACAAGGGTAAATGTCCGGGACAGTGTTCTCCACTGGGAAAGTGGGTCCCACAGGGTAAATTTACGTAGACACCCCCTCTAATCCTAATCGGTCATACAAAACACTTATATAAATATAAATAAATTACACTTACAATAATTTTAGTTGAGGGAGAGCCTTTGCATGGCCTCCAGAGAGCAGATCCGGCACAAGTAACTCCGGTGCGGGGTTTCACGGGGGTCCTCTGACTCCAACAGAGCAAGCTGATAAGAATCCCTGGAGTCCTCCATAGGAGTGTCGAGAGATTCGTCTGTATCCTCGACCGATATAGTCCATAGCATCGATGCTACCATAAACTGAGAGCTGGAACCTGAAATCACACAAGTTCCAAAAGTTCAAATTTATTCGAAAATTTGACCGGGTTTCACATGGACACTGAACCAGCACCTGCAATCATACAAGTTCAAAAAGGTTCAAATTAGAGGTGGGTCTCACATCAATGCTCTCATTTCTTCCAACATTGCTGCCTTCCAATTTCCATTTGTAGATGCTTCCTGCCAATTTTTAGGAATGGAAACAAAAGAAAGAGAGGATACAAATGCACGAAAAGAAGGAGAAAGAGAACTATAAGAAACAAAACGAGAAATGGGATGCTGAGTGCAAGTCCTAGTACCTTTGCGATGAGCAATAGGTAGGTCGGAAGAGGAAGGCTTGCCAGGAGAAGAAGGATGTGGGTCTTGAGTCGGCAACTGGATAGGTATTGGTGCTGTGGTGGATTGAAGCTGCCCTTTGCTAGAACATCTCTTTTTATAAGTGAGAATGTCGGAGTCGTTAATGGCCTTCTGAAATTTACTAATGGTTCTGTATACTGGAGTCAGCTCCCCTTGAATAGGAACATCACCACAACTTGTTTCCATGATCTCCCCCTGTAATGGATTCCCTTTGGGTGAAGGGGCAGCAATCAAAGGAGATTGGGCAGCAGTCATAGGAGGCTGGACAACATTCATAGGAGGCTAGGCAGCAGCCATAGGAGGCTGGGCAACAACCATGGGAGGCTGGTCATCAGCCAGAGGAGGCGAGTTAGCAACCATAGGAGATAAAAGAAGGGGAACCTCAAGAGAAGGAACCACATCTTCACTAGAACTCTCCCCCTGAAGAGGTGGGGAAGAATAATAGGAAAGGTTTTTATGAAAAATGACATCCATATTGACCATAGTACAATGGGAAGGAGGATGGTATAACCTTTCTGGGTAGGAGAACAACCCAAAAATATGCACCGTCAAGTTTGCCAGGAGATTTGGTATCCCTAGCATAACAGACACAACCAAACACTTTGGGAGTAACTACAAAGGAGGAATTCCCAAGCAAAACTTCAGTTGGGCTACGGGAATGAAGAACTCGGGAAGGTAACCAATTAATGAGATAAGCTGCAGTTAAGACAGCATCACCCCAATATTGGGATGGAACATGCCGAGCAAACATCAGTGCTCTTGCCACTTCTAACAAGTGGCGGTTCTTTCTTTCCGCCACACCATTTTGGGCTAGGGTATCGACAGAACTAGTCTGATGTATAATCCCATGATCAACAAAATATTTTTGAAATTTGGGATTCCTTATACTCAGTCCTATTGTCACTTCTCAAAAATTTGAGAGTAACCTGGAACTGAGTTTGGATCATTTTATGAAAATGCTGAAAACATGCAAAAACGTGATTTTTTGTGTGCATAAGATATACCCATGTCTTTCTAGAATGACAGTCAATAAAGGAGACAAACCAACGATGGCTAAAAAGAGAAGTTTTACGACTAGGCCCCCAAACATTAAAATGCATCAAATGAAAACAAGAAGAACTCCTTTTATTTGATAGAGAATAAGTGGAACGTGTCTGTTTGGTCAGAACATAAGGGTTACAAAAAAAATCATCCTTATTACATTTGGTGACCAAAGTAGAAAATAAATGTGCTAAAATGCCTAATGGAGAGTGAGCTAATCTAGAGTGCCATTAGTAAAGTTCAGAAGAGACTAAGGAGTTCTGGTGTAGCGGAGAAGGTAATGGTGGTGGAGAGAGACGACCATCATCAAGCAGGTACCGTCCACCGTGCACTTTACCCAATTCAATCGTCTTCCCAGAGGCCAGATTCTGAAAAACACAATGGGAAGGAAAAAAAGTTACTTTGCAGTGGAGATCACGAGTAATATTACAAATGGAAAGAAGGTTAGTAGTAAAATTAGGAATGTGCAAAACAGAAGACAAAGGAAGGGAGGAAGCGCAGTTGATGATTCCTTTTCCAAATATGGAGGAAAGGGAACCATCAGCTACTTTGACCTTGTCTTTTCCAGAAGTGGGAGAATATCGATGGAATAGGCTAGAGGAACCGGTCATGTGGTCTGTAGCCCCAGAATCTAGGATCCAAGGATGGGAAGCTACAAAAGCACAATGACCACCAAATGGAATACCTGACTGGGCAAAGTGTGAACCTGAAGGAGCAGAAGATTTGGCAGTAGCTGATGTAGTAGAGGCAGCAGCTGCGAAAGACCTTTGCACACGTACGAATGCTTGTAGATCATCCTGGAATAGACCAATGTCAGTAGCCGGGGCTGTACGAACAGATTTAGAGTGGTTTGCCTTATTTTTTGTCTTCTTCTTGGCAGCCCGTTTGGCCTCAAAGTCAGCTGGTTTCCCGTGAAGCTTCCAGCATTTCTCTTTGGTGTGGTAAGGCTTTTGACAATGCTCACAAGTAACAGTCCCTATGGTAGAATCACCAAGAGAAACATGTCCGACAGGTGCAGGAGTAGACTGGGCAGCAGTCTGGAGGGTTGATCTGTCAGTAACAGGAGGGTGGAGCATAGCAGCTCGACGGTTCTCTTCAGAGGAGACCAAAGCATAGGATTGTTCAAGTGTGGGAAAAGGGGAATGACCTAACACTTGAACACGAATCTGGTCATACTCCATGTTCAAACCAACCAAAAAATCATACACCCTGGTTTTGTCCAGATGCTTCTTATATGCAGTGATATCAGCAACTGTAGTGGGGTGGTAATCAGAAAAATGGTCCAATTGCTGCCAGAGACTACGCAAGGTAGCATAGTACTTGGAGACAGATTACTCCCCTGAGTAGTATTATTGGCTTTTTTCCGGAGTTCATACACCTGTGCATCATTACTGAGCTGTCCATATGTTGCCTTGCAAGCAGACCAGATTTGATGGGCTGTATCAAGGAGAAGGAAACCACTGGCAAGGTCTGATTGCATTGAGCCAATCTAATAGGACATGAGAAGTCGGCATAGCAGTAGTACCATCAATATGGCCAGTAAGCCCATGGCCAGCAATAGCAAAGTAAGCCGAACGACACTAGATCAGATAATTGCTCCCATCCAGTTTGATAGGATTAGGGAGGAGATCACGGTTGTCATTACTACCAAGCCCATCAGCAGCAGAAGTGCCAGTAGAGACTTCATAGTCACCCATAATGCAGCAGAGAACCCAAATTGCAGAGAAGGGCTGTGGTGATGAGAAACCCAAGAATTCCTTCAAGTTAAGGGCTGAAAATTGGAGGAGAATCCCCTTTCAATCGGAGAATATATGTCTCCAAAAATCAGCAGCAGCAGACAAGTGAAACCCCTAAATCGATATTGTCAGGGTTTTGAGAAAAAACCCTGTTTTGCTGAAATCGATGTAGGGAAGAATGGGCCCAAAAACTGAATTGTTAAAGCTCAAATTGTATTGAGTGTGGCTTTATAAGTAGTGAACCACCCTTCAAAAAATCAGAATCAATAGAAATCAGCAACTCCAAGATCGATAGTTGTCAGGGTTTTGAAAAAAACCCTCTGTTTGTGAAAAATTGATCTTAGGAGGTCTTCAATACAACTGGAGATAGGAATTGAATCAGAGAAGAGAGCTTGCTGCAGTTCTTGGTCTTCAAAGAGGAAGATTGGTTCCTTGTAGCAGAGATGGAAGCAATCCCAAAAAAACTTGAAGCTCCAAATATCACAGGCAGGTAACTTGTCCCTATCGATAAAAAAACTGCAGCATGGAATGAGGTAATTGAGGGCAGCAACTGGATCTGTAGATCACCTCATCAGTGCTGCCCTAGTGGGAGAATAAAGACAAAGGAGATCAAGACAGAAGAAGAAGAAAAAGAAGGGAACAAAAAAATCAAGAGTGAAGGGGAGGAAAAAATCGAGAACGGAGGGAAGGGAAGGTCCCTAATTCACAACCTGCTCTAATACCATGTTAACAGATTAGAATTAGAGAATAATGCTTGGATTCTCTAAGGTAGAGCCCAAGCCATATATTTATAATAAGGAATAGAAAATACATGAACAGAATTGTCCCTAACATAGCCGACATGGCTGTACATGAAATAAAAATTGAAAAAAGTCCAGAATACCCCCACGGTATTCTGGCCCATACAATCCAACAGGAAGATATCAACGTTTGGTTGGCCGATTGATTTCTTGCTCATACCCGTCCTAACATTGCTTATGTTTTTTTTTTTATGAATAAATAGATTCATTACCAAAGGAAAGAAATGGGGGGAGGGGAGCGTACAAGGTTACAAAGAGTGTACAAGCCGCAAACAAATTACAAGGCCCTACCTGAGAGGAGGCTAGGCCTGCAAAATTCAAAAGCCCACATGGGCACAAAGACAAAGAAGGAAGCCTAGTAGAAAATTGAAAAGCCCACAAGAGCAAGGAAGTCCAATAAAAGGGTAGCCAATTCAATTCCAAGTAGGGAACCACAAACCCTAAACCAATTATCTCAACACAACATTAACCAACCGCCAAGATGAGAATCGGAGCATCACCGGCAAATAAACAGCCACTACAGAGGGGTGCTGGCCTTGCGGAGGGCCACGGCCAAGCGGGCAGCTGGCCAAGCGGAGGTGACAGCCACGTCGGAGGGTCACCGGCCTTGCACAGGGCAATGGCGAAGCGGCTGCCGGCCGATCATGGCTTGCAGAGGGCAGGCTATGTAGCTGGCAGTAATATGGTGTTAACCGAGCGAGCCAGGAAGTTCAAACAAAAGGCTGACCAAGTGGGGCTGGCAGCCAAGCAGCTGCAGTCCAAGCGGGCTGGCGAGGGAGAAGGCGAATGGGCAGGAGGTGAAGAGACGGGCTAGCAGACCAAACGAGGAAGGCAGCCAAAAAGGGAGGCGACCCAGCGAAGTGAGCGGTTGTCGTAGATGTAAGCGGTTAGAATAAGTAGTTCTACCCGATAGGAGTAGTTGTGTCCTCTTTTATATTTGTTCTCCTTTAGCCTATTCTTATTTGGGTAGTCCTAATATGAATAGGCAAGGGTAGCTTTCTTAATTCTAGTATGATTATTGTAACTCTTTGATTATAAATAAAGGAGCTTGGTGATCCATATTGATTACTCAAGCATTCAGTTCTAAGGATTTTTACATGGTATCAGAGACAACTCTGATCTAGAAGAGCAGCTTTCTCCTTTTTTTTTTAGGTTTTTTGTTCTCCACCCTTCTCGGTTTCTGGTTTTCTTCTTCTCCACCACTCTTGGTCTCTCTCTCTCTCTCATTCAGGGCAGCAACTATGAGGTGATCTAATGAAGATTTAGCTGCTGCCCTCAATGTCACCTCATTGAAGATCAAATATCCTGGGGTTCGAGCTGCTACTTCAACTCAAGCTTGATTTCTATTTTTTTTTTTTGGAGATTGATTCCTGCCCACCCTTCCCTGATTGAAGACTGCAGATTTGAATCAACACAAATTCAGATTCAACCCTGCGATTTCTCTCATTCAAGGTTTTTTCCTAAATTTTCATAAATTTAGGGCTTTTTATTGGCTCATCAGAAGGAGCTAATTTTTGGAGGACATCTTCCTTACCACTAGAGGGAAACTCGACCTCAGTTTCAGCCTATTCTGACACCTGAAAATTCTGAAATCTCAAAACCCAGGATTCTACTCGATTCTGACATCTGCCCTGCTAGGGTTTTTTATTTATTCATCAGAAGTTGCTGATTTTTAAGGACTTGTTACATACTACATGAAGAGAATTCGATCCAAGTTTGAGCCTATTCTGACGGTTCAATTTGTGGGAATTTCAAAACCCGTGTCTTGAACACTTTTGGTATCATGTCTGATCTTACTTTAGCAGACTCAGATGGATCTGCTCGTCCAAAGTACCTTCCTTTTGCTTCTCCCACTAAACTAGATGGAACTAGATGGGACTAATTATTTGATGTGGTCAAGGTCTACTTACCTTACTATTGCTGGCCGTGGCTACACAAGACACCTTATAGGCAGCCTTCCCAAACCTATTGAAGAAGGACCTGCCCTGACTCGGTGGTTATCTAATGACTCTATGGTAATGTCATATCTTATACATTCTATGCATTCTTCCATTGCACCCGGTTATCTTCTCCTTGACACTGCTGCCTAGATATGGAAGGCCGCAAAGGATACCTATTCCCATGTTGGGAATGATGCTCAGGTATATGAGTTAAGGAAAAAAATTCATGATACTAAACAAAATGAGTTGACTATCTCTCAATACTATGCTACTTCGCAAGTGTTGGCAAGAGCTTGATCATTACTCTGATTATCAACCCACTACTGCCATTGACATTGCTGTGTACAGGATGCATGTCGATAAAATTAGGGTTTATGACTTTTTGGCTGGCCTTAATGTTTAATACGATCCAATTAGGGTTCAGATTCTAAGCAAGGATCCCTTCCCTACATTGGAACAGTCCTATGCATTGGTTCATATTGAAGATCAACGACGTGCAGCTAAGCTTAATACTACACCTCCAGATCGTTCAGCTTTACACACTGGGACTGGTTCTACTCCTCTTATTGCTGGAAATCTTAAGTTTGAAAAGGCAGCAGTCTAATGTGCTCATTATGGTAAGTTGCGGCACACTAAGGCCACATGTTGGAAGATACATGGAAAACCAGCCGACTTTGAAGCTAAGCGTGCTGCTCAGAAATCGATAAACAAAGCTAATCATACTGAGGCTGTCACTACTACTGCGGACACTGGACTATCCAAGGATGAACTTTAGGCTTTCCGTCGTATGTTACAGCCTTCCGCTACTTCTACTACATCGAATCCTGCCAGTTCTTCTAACCCTCCAGGTTCAAATTTAGCCCACTCAGGTATTTCTTTTGTTGGTCATTGTGCATCAGTAGTCTCTTCTCCCTGGATCACAGACTCTGGTGCCACTGATCATATAACTGGATCCTCTAGTCTATTTCATCGTTATTCTCCTACTTCTGTTAAAGATAAAGTTTGAGTAGCTGATGGTTCTCTCTCTTTTGTCTCTGGGAAAGGATCTATCAGTTGCTCTCCTTTTCTAAATTTATCATCTGTTTTACATATCCTTAAATTTACCACTAATCTTCTATCCATCAGTAATCTTACCCTTGATTTAAATTGCAAAGTAACTTTTTTCCCTTCACACTGTGTTTTTTAGGATCTGGCAATGGGGGCGACAATTGGATGTGGTAAGATACATGGTGGATTGTACCTACTTGATAATGGGAGTCCTACTTCACCACCATCACCACTTCCTTCTCCTCTTCATCAAAGCTCATTAGTTTCTTTTGAACTTCAACAATGGCATAAAATACTAGGTCATCCCCCTTTAGGCTCATTGTCTTTTTTATTTCCAGCATTAGTTAAAGAGTGTAATAAGGACTAATTTTTTTGTGAGGCCTGTATTTTGGCCAAACAACATCGTTCCACTTATTCTATTTCTAATAAAAGAAGTTCTTCTCCTTTTAATCTTGTTCATTCTGATGTTTGGGGACCTAGCCGAAAACCTTCCTCAAAGGCCATCGTTGGTTTGTTTCTTTTATTGATTGTTATTCTAGGAGTACACGGGTTTATTTAATGCATAACAAAAGTGATGTCTTCTCCTGACAAAATTTTCATAAAATGGTTCAGACCCAATACAATGCCACTCTCAAGATATTGCGGAGTAACAATGGCAAAGAATATATGGATGGTCAGTTCCAACACTATCTTGCTGCCCATGGAATCCTCCATCAGACCAGTTGCGTCGATACCCCAGCCCAAAATGGTGTGGCTAAAAGGAAAAACCGCCACCTCCTTGAGGTGTCTCGGTCTATTATGTTTGCCCATTCTATTCCTTCCCAATATTGGGGAGATGCTGTCCTTACTGTAGCCTATCTCATTAATAGGCTGCCTACCTGAGTCCTTGACTCACAAACCGTTGCTACTTTATTACAGGGATATTCCTCCTTTGTCGTTCCACCTAAAGTTTTTGGTTGTGTTTGTTATGTTAGGGATGCTAGATCCCAGCCAAACTTGAACCCTGTGGCGTCCGTTGGATTTTCTTGGGATATTCTCCATCCTAAAAGGGTTATAAATGTTACCACCCCCCACCCGTCGTACCTTGGTCAGTATAGATGTTATCTTTCATGAAGCTCTCTCCTATTATCCATTTACACCTCTTCAGGGGGAGAATTTCAGGGAAGATGTGTTGGTTGAGCTTCCTGTGCAGAACCAACCGAATATTGACCCCACCCCTCTTGAGCCTTTTGCTCCTCCCCTCCCTCCTACTGAAGACAGAGAGGATTTTCCCTAGGGGGAGAACTTAGATGATGTTGAAAATCCCCTTCAGGGGGAGTTGAATCTAGGCCAATAAACCATTAGGGAATTTCAAAAGAAAATTAATGATTCTAATCTCAAAACCTATCGCAGGGGACATTCAAAAAACACGCAGCTACCATCCACTGCAGCACCAGTACCAATCCAGTTGTCGGCCCTGGAACTAGATCATTCTCCAGGTAACATCTCTATTCCTTCTCCTTCTTCTCCTTCTTCTCCGGACTTACCTATTGCTCATTGCAAAGGTATTCGGGCTTGTACTCCGCATCCCATTTCTCATGTAGTCTCTTATGATTCCCTTTCTCCATCCTTCCATACGTTTGTCTCTTCTCTTTCTTCTGTTCGTATTCCCTAAAATTGGCAGGAAGCTTTTACAGACGGAAAGTGGAAGACAGCAATGATGGAAGAAATGAAAGCCTTATAAAAGAATGATACATGGGAGCTTGTGGTTCTTCCTCCAGGAAAGAAACCAGTTGGATGTAAGTGGGTGTTTGTAGTGAAACAGAAGGTAGATGGCACTGTGGATTGATACAAAGCACGATTGGTGGCAAAGGGATTTACTCAGACTTATGGGATCGACTATCAGGAGACCTTTGCACTAGTTGCAAAGCTGAACACTGTCAGGGTACTACTATCTTGTGCAGTAAATCTGGGATGGGAATTGTAGCAGTTAGATGTTAAGAATGCCTTCCTCCATGGAGAGCTTATGGGGGAAGTGTATATCGATATTCCACCGGGTTTCTCATGTGATAAAACCAGCGGCAAAGTGTGTAAATTGAAGCGTACTGTATACGGGCTGAAGCAGTCACCCCATGCATGGTTTGGACAGTTGCACAAGGCTATGGTTTCTGTGGGTTATAAGTAGAGATGTAAACGGATAGTCGAAAATCCGAATTCAATTCGCATTCGTATTCGTTTGGGGGTATCCGTATTCGGCAAATTACTATCCGGAAACTATCCGTATCCGTTCGAATATTAATCGGATACGAATTCGGATATGCCAAAATTCGATCGGATATTATCTGATTCGTTAACCTCTCCGTTTATGGACTTAAGTAAATATTAATTTAATAATACCATATATTGTAAAACTTGTTAGTGGACAGTTAGACATCATTAATTTAATTTTTTAAATTAAAAAAACCATAGTGGAGACGGGGTGGAGTACTAGGGTTTTTTTTATTATTCCTTCTTTTTCGTACTTCGTTCTTTCCTCTGTTCCTTCTTCTTCACTTTACCCTTTTTGATTTCCTTGTCTCTTCCTCTTCTCGATTCAGACCCAAGATTAAGAGGAAGAATGCTGGAGGAAGAGACAGCAACAAGATTTACCTTAACTGGCTTGGAATGTTTCTGATCTGGAGGAGGTGCTGCTATTGGATGGAGAAGCTTGTGGCGGGAATCCCTCTTGTAGCTGCTGCATCCCTTCCTCTCCTTCTCATGTTAACTCCTTTGCAGGCATTAAAGTTGCAATATTTTCAATTCAAAATGCATATCAAGCCATGCATCAAAAGTATGATAAATGTCTGCTACATATATGAAGATTTACTGGGGAAATTAGATTCAGCGGTGACGATCAACAAACGCCTTTACTTCACAGATTTGTCTTATTTTGCCACTTTCCAGCAGATGAACCATCTTCAAATTTACGCTTTACAGGTCCCTGTAGTCGGAATTGTGGGATCTCTTCAAGGCAATCTTGTCGCAGGAGATGGGTATTCACAGTTCGAATCAAATATCCGGATGTCCAGGATATCCGCAACGTTAACGAATTCGAATCTGATCAAGGTTTTTCATATCCGTTCGGATAAACAGACGAATTCGGATATTGAACTTGTTAAACGAATTCGGTAACGGAATTGTCATATTCGAGCCGAATTCGAGCCGTTTACATCTCTAGTTATAAGCAGAGTAATGCTGATCATACCCTGTTTATAAAAAGGAATGGTGAAAAAATAACTATTCTCATAGTCTATGTGGATGACATTGTGGTCATCGGGAATGATAATAATGAGATCAGCAAATTGAAGACTTTCCTTGGCCAACAATTTGAAATAAAAGATCTGGGAAACCTAAAGTACTTTTTAGGGATAGAAGTTGCTCGATCTTCTAAGAGCATCGTTCTTTCTCAAAGCAAGTACATCCTAGATTTGCTGACTGAGACTAGAATGCTAGGGTGTCATCCTTTTGATACACCTTTGGAAGCTACCACACGGCTTAAAGAAAAGGAGGGTGAACCTGTTGACAAAGGTCCTTATCAAAGATTGGTCGGCAAACCTATTTATCTATCTCATACACGACTAGATATAGCTGTTGTAGTGAGTATGGTAAGTCAGTTCATTCATGATCCTCATTCTTCTCACATGGATGTTGTTCTTTGAATTCTCCGTTACTTGAAGTCAGTCCCGAGAAAAGGAATTCTTCTGTCTCCGAATGACCATCTTCGTGTCGAAGCATATACTGATGTTGATTGGGCTGATCCTCTGATAGGAAGTCCGTCTCTGGCTATTGCTCGTTTGTTGGTGGAAACCTTGTTACATGGCGTAGTAAAAAGCAGAACGTGGTGGCAAGATCTAAGAATTTCGTGCTATGGCACAGGGTATTTGTGAATTGCTATGGCTCAAAGGCTTGTTGCAAGATCTTGGTGTTCCTATCCGTCTTCCCATGATGTTGTATTGTGACAACAAGGCTGCCATTAGCATTGCTCACAATGCTGTTCAGCATGATCGTACAAAGCATGTGGAGGTTGTTAGGCATTTTATCAGAGAGAAGGTTGGAAGAAGGGTTGGTCTGTGTTCCTTTTGTGCAGTTTCCTGACCAACTAGATGATGTGTTCACTAAGGGATTAAGTGGAAAAGTTTTTCATCCTATTCTTGTCAAGTTGGGCATGTTTGATACTTATGCTCCAACTTGAGGGGGCGTGTTAAAATAAGTAGTTTTACCCGATAGGGGTAGTTTTGCCCTCTTTTATATTTGTTCTCCCTTAGCCTATTCTAATTTGGGTATTCCTAATATGAATAGGCAAGGGTAGCTTTCCTAATTCTAGTATGATTATTGTAACTCTTTGATTATAAATAAAGGAGCTTGGTGATCCATATTGATTACTCAAGCATTCAGTTCTAAGGCTTTTTACATAAGCCAAGCGAAGCAGTGCGACCAGGCAAGAGAGACCCCAACGAGCCTGGAGACAGACCTAGCGAGAGGGTGACTTGCGAGGCAGCAAACCAGGTTGGCTGACGACCACGAAAACGGCAAACCAAGAGGGCATTCAACTAGCACGACTGCAGACCGAGCAAGGATGGTGGTCATTAGCACTACGTTGGTCCAAACGAGAAGACCAAACTCCAAGTCCTGAAGAATAAGAGGAGAAAGTGGAGGAGGATGAAAGGGAGGGAGAGAAGGAGAAGGAGAAGGGAGGAAGAAGGGGGAAGGAGGAGCCCGACCTCACGACCAGACTCCAAAACCCGATGAAGAAGAGGGAAAAATGGAGGAGGAAGAAAGGGAGGGTGAGAGGGGGGAGCAGCCTGCCCATGAGGCCGGGCTGCTCTAGAGTGGCGACGCTGGGTTTATGCTTTCTAGTTGCTAGGGTTTTTTCTAGAGGATGGTTTCTACATGAAATTAATTTTTCACATGAGAAGGAAAAATTCTGTTGAGTCAGTCAGTATATGCATGACCCATATTCCACACATACAGAAGTAGTTCATCGTATTCTCCATTACTTGAAGTCTGCTCCAGGCCGTGGGATCCTTTTCTCTCCCCATCATCATCTTCGAGTTGAGGCTTGTACATATGTTGATTGGGCTGGCTCCCCTGATTATCGTTGGTCTACTACAGGTTATGGCACCATTGTGGGTAGTAACCTGGTTTCTTGTTGGAGAAGTAAGAAGCAGGCTGTTGTGGTTCGTTCTAGTGTTGAAGCTGAATTTCGTGCTATGACACATGGTATTTGTGAGCTCTTATGGCTTTATGGGCTTCTTCTTGATCTGGCTGTCCCTCTTACTCTTCCTATGATGCCCTAATAAAGGAGGAGAGAGTCTCAGTTTTCTTTTTCAAATAAAATAACGTCTTTTCATTCCAATCGATGAAGGTGTTACAATGAACGCTGGCAGGCTGCATACGCTACGTTAGCACCTCCTGTTTCTATCTCCCCTCTCCTCCTATGAAATGGCATATTTTCGTCCCCTATTGTAGGAGGAGATAGATTGACACAACCACACGGGGAAGCATTAACATAAGTACATAACACACTCAGCCAAGCAGCATTCTTTCTCGTTCAAAAAAAGAAGTATTCTAAACCAAATAAACTTCCTAAGCCTGCCATGTCTTAATATAATTAGCTTCCTAATAAAACTCAAGGGCAAATGAACTCTGTCCAGGACTATAGCATACACTAGTGTTTCCTTGAGTCTATCTCGCCTTTTCCAATGAAATTTCATATCTGCCCTTCTGTTGTGAGAGGAGAGAGATAGACTCATGGAAGCACTAGCATGCGTCGTACTCCACGCTCCCGGATAGAGAACTACTTCCCAAACCTCAAATATTTGACTAACCCACGTTTGGGCAATGAGTCCCACACTTGATAGCGATTAAATATCTTAAGGGAGGGTGATCTCTGCCAGGCTGCCTGGCCCCTGCACTAGTGTGGGGCCAATGAGAGCGTGCGGGAGCATCCTACAACGATGTGATTTTTCATTTCACGAGGAGAGGAGCGGTCATTTCGTCGTGTCTGGGCACAAGCGCCATGCAGCCTGGCAGCCTTCTTTTTCCCATATCTTAATATCTTGAAAGAACAAAAGTACAAAAACACACTGACGAGTAGAGGCTTCTTTGTTTCAATCTTGTGCTGCCTCTCTCTCTCTCTCTCTCTCTCTAAGTGAAAAAGCAGATTTGAATGCAACTAAATCTATTCTATTCAATAAACTATGTCCTATTTTAGATTTTTGCTAAAATTAATTTTCCTTTTTTTTTTATGGTTTATAAAAGTCTTGTTATTTGATTAGTTGACATTTTCATTTCTGCAGCTGTCCTGGATGTAATCCTCAGCTGGAAAGCAAGACGGAGTATGTCATTTGCAGTAAAGCTAAGATATATCTTAAAGGTTGTGTCAGCAGCTGCGTGGGTGATTGTTTTACATGTGACTTACACTTACAATTGGGAGAATCCTCCTGGGTTTGCACAAACTATAAAGAATTGGTTTGGCAATGGTGCAAAGTCAATATATATCAGGGCTGTTGTCATACTCATCTACCTGTTGCCACATATGCTAGCTGCATTGCTTTTTATGTTCCCCTTCCTTCGGCGATTTCTTGAAAAGTCAAAATTTAAAATTGTGATGCTCGTGATGTGGTGGTCCCAGGTATGACATATATACTGCTGATTATTGCTTATGGATCTCCTTCCAGTGTGTGAGTTCTCAAGCTGTGGCATTTTAGTTGTTTCATTGTTTTGTGTTTAAATTTCCTCTTGTAAATGTTTTACAGCATCAGCTTTATGTTGGGAGGGGAATCCATGAGAGTAGCTTCTCAATTTTTAAGTAAGAAAACAACTTTTGGAATAATTTTATGAGTAGAATTTTGTATTTCATTATTTTGACTGATGTATTTGTTATTCTTGTCATGTACAGGTACACCATGTTCTGGCTTCTGCTTATAATAACAAAGATTGCAGTCAGTTACTATGTAGAGGTGTGATCATATGTGTTGAAATTTTTTGAAATAATGTATTTCATTACACAAACTACTTTTGGGGCTAAGGAATGCCCAAAAAATAATGATTGAAGCTTTTGTTGATTGAATCTTCTAAAATAGCTCTGTGATTTTATATTATATTTAATGTTTAAGGCTAAGTATAGTGCTGGGGAATTCTCAATGATAATTCTTTTGTTTCAAACAAAGTTGGGGCATTCTTCAGTACCATACCACATTATCAACTAAGCTTTGAAGTAATTAATTTTTATATACAGGTAGGATTGTCCTAATTAGATCAGTCTTCCAATCCTCCTACATTTACTGGTGTGGTATCTATGCGCTCCCCAAATCCACCATCAAAGCCATGAAATCTTTTTTCTGTATTTTCCTCTGGAAAGATCAAGATTGTTCCAAATTCCTCCATCCAATCAGTTGGGCTTCCATTTGTCTCCCTAATTGTGAAGGAGGTCTAGGTCTGCGCACAATCAAAGACTTCAATACTGCGGGTATCCTAAAATTAATTTGGAAGATCTCCACCAAGCATGACTGCATCTGGGTCAAATGGGTTTTCTCCTACCTCCTAAAAAATGATTCCATCTGGTCTGTCCCCCTTCTCGCAGACCCCTTAACGTAGTCCTAGATCGGTAGGAGACCTACTAGGAGCCAGACAACAGGATCAATCGCAAAAGGGGTTGCTGGTTCGAATGGACAGCACTAGGATTTAGGTTAATTCTAGGGTTTAGGATGGGAATTTGGGAATGGGTATTATATGGCTTTAATATGCAGGTCTAGGGGGTTATTATGGGATAAAAATAATTGGATTTGGGAAGGTTTTAAAATTCTGCAATCCTGGGCAGAATTGAGTTGCAGTTTTAGGTTTAATGGAGTGGAGGAATGGAGGGGTTGTAGAGGAGACTAAGGGCTAGGTTTAAGGTCAAGTGTAGGGAATGTGGGCTGGAAGTAGGGTTTGAAACTGATGGACAGATCTGAAGTTATGAGGGAGTCCTAGTTAAGGTCGGAGTTGCAGGTTTAATGGAGGTTAGGGTTTGATGGATGGAGGGGAAGGATATATGCAGGAAACTAAAATTACTTACTGGTTGGATCTCCTTCAAAGGCAGCAGCAGCAGCTTGAAGAAGCTTGATTGAAGAAAAGGACCTCCCGATCTACAAGATGCAAGGAGTCGCTGGAGTCCACCAGCTCTTACCTTGATATTACTCATAAGGCAACCTTGATATTACTCACAAGGCACACTCACGATGGAGCAAAGGCAGCAACAAAGGCAGCAAGCATAAAGCTGAGTTTTTATTAATCAAAATTCGTATGTAATGCTCGCCTCCCTTACAAACTTATATAGAAGACCCAAAAATAGACTTAGACACTAAAAAGGAATGGCCTAACCCTATCCCTAACCTATTAGGTAACTTAAACTGACTAGGAAACTAGAATACTAAAGGAAATAGACTCAAAACATGGCTGGACTTATAGAGTCCTAATCCAGCCCAACTTACATCACATGACCACTTAAGTTGTCACATGACCACTTAACGAAGTCACATGATCACTTAAATTGAACCAATTGGATGCAACCAATTTGAACCGGTTCAATTAAAAAACATAAAAATAACTAAGTATTGGGCTAATCCCATATGCAACTTATATACCCCCAGTTTAGGCTCATTAAAGTGGCCTCTTACATAGAAAACCCTTGGGATCAAAGGCCCAACATATATATATCCTAACCCTAGACTTATTCCTAATAAAATAAGCCCATTTGGGTGATAAATTTGCATCACCCCTCCTGGGTTTGATGCAAAATCCTTCTCCTCAGCCCCTTAGCCCTTAGAGCTATTTCTTATGAAATCGCTGATGGGTCATCCACCTCCCTCTGGCTTGATCCTTGGCACCCCTCAGGAGTTCTCTTCAACTCTGTTGGTGCTCGTTCAGTCTACTCCTCGGGCATTCTTAAATTTGCCCCTCTCCACTATCATTTCCCATGGTTTGTGGTCCCCTCCATCCCCCTTCCCTCAATGCCTCACCCAGGTCTGGGCCACTCTCCCTCCCCTTTCCCCCCGCCCCGCCCGCTCGGACAAGGCTATATAGTCCCCCTCCCCTAGTGGTCTCTTTAGTACCAGATCTGCCTGGGACTTTGTCAGGACTCATGCCCCCTTCGTTCCCTGACGCAACTTAGTCTGGTTTAAAGGCCATATCCCGTGCCATACCTTTACGGTTTGGAGAACCCTCAATAACTGCCTCCCCACCCAAGCCTTTCTCCTTCACCGCCACATCTCTGTAACCCCCTCATGTACCGTTTGTTGGAATGGCATTGAAGACATCGACCACCTGTTTTTTTCCTGCATGTTTGCCTCTAATATTTGGAGGAAAGCCCTAGCTTCTATTTGGCCCCGATCTAGGAGACCTTTACCCTTCACTTGGGAGTGGCTTTGGTTGGATATGACTTTTTCAGGCAAATCTATATGTGACACCATTGGCAAACTGGTATTTGGGGCAGCTATCTTGCACATTTGGATGGAGAGGAATCTATTCGAATATGTAATCCAGAATACCATGGGGGTATTCTGGTCTTTTTGGGATAATTTTATTCTTCTTATATTATTAAGTTTATGTCGGCTATGTGGGTTTTAGTCCTACATCGCCTAGTTTAGTCACTTTGTAATTTCCCCTCTATTATAAATAGAGGGGCTTACCTATCAATTAAATAACTCAAGCATTCTCTAAATTCTCTCTTCTCTCATGGTATCAGAGCAGGTCTCTTTGACCTAACCTGGTTCCTACCCCTCCCCCCTTCCATTGTTCTCTTTTCCATTTTTTTTTTCACTCGATATCCATTCCCCTCCCCTCCCACTTGAATTTCTTCACCTTTTTTTGTTTTTTCTCTCCAATTAGGGCAGATCTAATGAGGTGATCTATGAGATAGATGCTGCCCTAATTTATCACCTCACCAATTGATGAATTAAGAAGGTTTTGGTTCGATAGCTGCTGCCCATACTTCTGCGATATTTTTTGGAGTTCTCCCCTGCTGAAGACCAATTTCTCCTTGTCATTAAAGCTGGTTTTCTTGGGATCCATCACTGCAGGCTTTCTGGACAGCTGCTATCTCTGTTTCTCTTCCCACCATTCAAGCATATCTCCACATCGATCTCTTTTCCAGGTTTTTTTTACATAAACCTGCTATTTCTCGATCTGGTTTTTTTATCTCCTCTCTGTGTGGGCTGCTGTTTGAACACATCTACATTTGAACAGCCACCTGGAGGTTCCAAGTTCAGTTCTAGTTTTTTCAGGCGTGAATTTTGATTAATAAAAACTCAGCTTTAGGCTTGCTGCCTTTGTTGCTGCCTTTGCTCCATCGTGAGTGTGCCTTGTGAGAAATATCAAGGTTGCCTTGTGTGTAATATCAAGGTGAAGGGATTGGTGGACTCCGATCGACTCCTTGCATCTTGTAGATCAGGAGGTCCTTCTTCTTATTCAATCGAGCTTCTTCAAGCTGCTGCTGCTGCCATTGAAGACCTGCAACAATGTGTTTTTCGGAATCGATTGCTGTTCTGTTTGAAGATTCCTTGGAGATCGATCAAGGTTATTATTCGGAACAACTCTTTTTTTCTGGCCAGTTTCAGATCTGGTTCTTGTTTGCCGCTGCTTTTATTCGAGGAATTTATTCCTTGTTGGATACGTGATACGCTGCTGCTACTACAATACCCCTGCTAGCGTCAATGGTTGAAGAAGCTCTACTGCTATGGTTGGGTTCTTCGATCTCTGGTTTCTAGGGTTGATTCTTACTGTGGGAAAATTTATTTGGATCGATTCTTTGCTGGTATTTTGTTGCTGCTGGTTCGATTGAAGCTGTTCACCTTCCAAAGTGTAATCCAATGGTTTATTACCAATTTGCCCTTTGGCTTGGATTGTATTTAAAAGTGGATTTCCACCAAATTACAGCCATGCCATCCTTTTTTTCCAACACCGTTCCCTTTCAATAATTCTAATTCCCTTCATATCCCATACCTTTGGCATATACCCATAACCACTTTGGACGATAATGGTATTCTCTAATTTGCCATTTCTTCCTTTTCCATTACCCTTAGCACCTTTTGGAAAATTCTGGAATATTATGTTTTTGCCCTATCTCTTACATCATCTCTGTTATGTCCACGTGTACTACACGTGAGGGGGGATTATGTACAATACACCTGCAGACATTGCAGAATGCAGAACTTGTAGGAACATTGGTGCAAAACATAGAAGATCAGTTTTCTCCACCATTGCCATTGGGTATCCTTCGTTATTGGGTTGAGTTTGCCGTAAGGGGGAGATTGAAGTATTGAAGAGTATTGAAGATATTTGGTTGTTGCCTATTTTGTTAGCATTATTATGGAGTTCTTTTTTTTATTTAGTTCAAGCTGGATTTTCCTTCTTCTCTTATTTGTATAATCCAGCTTGAGGGGGAGTGTTGGAATATGTAATCCAGAATACCATGAGGGTATTCTAGTCTTTTTGGGATAATTTTATTCTTCTTATATTATTAAGTTTATGTCGGCTATGTGGGTTTTAGTCCCACATCGCCTAGTTTAGTCACTTTGTAATTTCCCCTCTATTATAAATAGAGGGGCTTACCTATCAATTAAATAACTCAAGCATTCTCTAAATTCTCTCTTCTCACAGAATCTTTGCAAATGGACTTCCAAATCTCGCTCTTTTGACATGATTTGGAAAGCCATCTTCTTTATGTCAGCTCTAAACTTCACATGCTCCCTCATGGCTCCCTTTGTGATTCCCCAAGGATCAGGCTCATTGTTGTTTCTTGGGGTCTAGATGATTCTCTTCTTCAGTCTCACAGCCCGGTTCCTTAGGGCTTGTAGTTTGTATAGTCCCCCCCCCCACCTTTTCTTCCCTCCCCTTCGGGGTTTTTTGGTAATGGAATTTTTTATCCACCGAAAAAAAATGTATCTCTTATTTTTCACATATTTTTAGTTTTCAAGGAATTGGAATAAACTAATCAAGCTAATGGATTTATGGTTTACATATTCTTGTCTGATGAAGGTATGATTGTCTGATGAAGGTATGATTGCATGTATAAACATCATTTGTGTGTGCAGTTTGTTCAATTAGAGATAAATAGATTTGTTGCAAGTGCCTCTGGCCATAATCACATGTCTGGCATTTTCTGGGATGTCTGTAGTTAATGATTTTACTTTCTTATGCTTGCTTTTAACTTTTTCACTTTGCAGATAAAGCCTCTTGTGGGTTTAACAAAAACTATCATGCAAGTTCAGATAACAACTTTCAAATGGCATGAGTTTTTCCCACTAGGTAATTAAGTAATTGCCCTAATTACATTAATTAACACATTTCTTGTAACAATGTCATTGGCTGTTTGCAGCCTGCAGGAACAACATTGGTGTTGTGATTGCACTCTGGGCTCCTATTATTCTTGTATGTTTTGTGGCTGTCAAGATGTTTGATCTGTCATTTGTTTTTTGTTGCCTCATTTGACTAGTGAGTACTAACTTAAAAATTCTTTCCAGGTATACTTCATGGATACCCAGATTTGGTATGCTATTTTCTCCACAATATTTGGAGGTATCTATGGGGCATTTCGTCGTATTGGAGAGGTTTGTCTCTTAGTTTGTCTAGCTTGTTTCTTGTGGTTGTCTTCAAGGTTCGAGGTCTCGGTTTCAGACCTAGTTTCGGTCAGACTCGAAACCGAGTTGTCCCGAGTTGGTGTATTTTTTTTCTGGCCCCTGGTGTCGGTGACCATATGACCTAATCAGGCCATGAAAGTTGCAAGGTAGCCTATTTTAGGCCCTATAAACATAATGGAACCCTTAAATTATAAAATAAAATAAAATAAAAAACTAACTCAAAATGGTAGTTTGACTATTGACCTATGGTTGGTAGTCTACGCTGTATATATATAAATGCTAGAAGAGAGGAAGAGAAGAGGAGCCGATAGGTTTGTGTAACCCTTGGGAGACTTTCACTTAGTGTGAGAGCTACCCCTTCATTCATTATATATAGAGAGTGACTTAAGATACAAGAAAACAGAAAATACCCAAACTACCCCTAGAATAGAATCGATTCATGAAACAGTACTACTAACACTCCCCCACAAGCTGGAGCATAGATATTAATCATGCCGAGCTTATTACAAATATAATCTACTCTAGCACTCCCCAAAGACTTCGTAAATAAATTTGCAACTCTGCAAGTTGTTCTCCTGTACGAACATGGCTAGGAGAAATGAGACCTTGTTGCAGCTTTTCTCTAACAAAGTGACAATCAACTTCAATGTGTTTCGTTCTTTTATGAAACACAGGGTTTAAAGTAATATGAATAGCAGCTTGATTATCACACCATAGTTGCATAAGAGAGTCATCCATAAATCCAAGTTCAGTTGACAACTGTTTCACCCACATTAATTCACATGTAACATGTGCCATGGCTCGATACTCTGATTCGGCACTCGGTCGAGCCACAATAGTCTGCTTTTTACTTTTCCATGACACAAGATTCCCTCCTATAAATGTGTAATAACCAGTAGTCCTATAAATGTGTAATAACCAGTAGTTGGTCTTTTGTCAACAGGAGAGCCAGTCCAATCAACATCAGAAAAACCCTCTACTCAACTATGTCCATGATCCGAGTAGAGTAGACCACGTCCAAGAGCCTTCTTGAGGTACCTCAAGATACGTATGACAGCCTCCCAATGAGATGTACGAGGAGCAGATAGAAATTGACTCACAACATTGACAGGGAAGGCAATGTCAGGTCGAGTCACAATCAAATAGTTGAGTTTCCCAACAAGCCTCCTATACTTCTCAGGATCATTAAGTACATCACCACTATTAGCTGTAAGTTTTGAATTAGGATCCATCGGAGTATCTAGAGGTTTAGACCCTAGCAATCCTGTCTCTGAAAGAAGGTCAAGAGCATATTTTCGCTATGAGAGTGAAATCCCTTTCCTAGACTGAGCAACTTCAACACCCAGAAAGTATTTCAATCTTCCCAAATCTTTGGTTTGAAACTTCTGTTATAAGTGCATCTTCAACTTTTCAATTCCTGAAGAGTCGTCTCCTGTAATGACAATATCATCCACATATACAATAAGCAATATTCTTCTTACATCAAAATGCCTGAAAAATCCAGAATGATCACTACTACAACGTGTTAGTCCAAATTCCAAAACCACTTCAGTGAACCGACCAAACCAAGCTCTGGGTGACTGTTTCAGCCCATACAAGGATTTCTTTAGCTTACACACAATCCCATACTCCCCCTGAGCAAGAAACCCAGAAGGTTGCTCCATATATACTTCTTCTTGGAGATCACCATGTAAGAACGCATTCTTAACATCCAACTGAAATAGAGGCCAGTGATGTATGGCAGCAAGAGAAAGTAAGATACGAACAGAACAAGAGGGAAGGTGTCCAAATAGTCAACACCATACACTTGGGCATAGCCCTTTGCTACAAGTCGAGCCTTCAAGCGAGCTAGAGAGCCATCAGGATTCACCTTCACCACAAAGACCCATCGGCAACCAATTGCTGATTTACTAGAGGGTTATGGAACAAGATCCCATGTCTGATTGGTCTCCAAAGCTAACAATTCCTCAACCATAGCAGCCCTCCAGCCAGGATGAGATAGTGCCTCTGCAACAGACTTAGGAACAGTATGTTGTTCAAGAGTATCCAATCAAGAATGGAAAGAAGTGGATAAACTAGAATATGACACAAAGTTAGATAAGGGCTGTTGGGTACAACTCCGAACACCCTTACGAAAGGCAATAGGAACATCAAGGTTAGGGGGAACAACAAGGGAAGAATTACCTGGGGTAGGATCTGCCGGCGAAGAAGATGAGGGTGAAGCCGGAGCAGGGGGAGACCATACCTGATGATGACGACGTTGGAACACAACAATTGGTGGCAGCAACAGTGGGGATGGCGGCTGTGGTGGATGTGGAGAAACCTGTGGAGTAGAAGGCTGAACAATATAAAGAGGAAGATCATCATCCAATGTAGAGTCAGCAACAGGAGAAACCGTATAAGGAGTGGACTTAAAGAAGGGAACATCAGCAGTAACTAAATACTTTTGTAACTCAAAGGAAAAACAACGATAGCCCTTTTGAGTACGGGAATAACCAACAAACAAGCATTTAAGGGCCTTGGGATCCAACTTGGATATACCTGGACGATGATCACGAATGAAACAAACACTACCAAAGACACGTGGTGGTAAGGCAAATAAGGAAGCAGAAGGAAACAATAGAGAATGAGGTATCCCACCATGTAAGATAGAGGAAGGCATGTGGTTGATCAGATAACAAGCTGTTAAAACAGCATCAGCCCAAAAAGGTTTGGCCACTCTCATCTCAAATAAAAGAGACCGAGTGCCTCTATCAAATGTCTGTTTTTCCTTTCTGCCACACCATTTTGTTGTGGGGTGTCGGCATAGGAAGACTGATGTATAATGCCACGGTGAGTCATAAACTCAGTAAAGGGAGCAGAAAAATATTCCTTGGCATTATCACTATGAAGAACACATAAAGGAGTACTAAATTGAGTGTTAACTTAATTCACAAATGCACAAAAAATAGAAAACAACTCAGAATGATTCTTCATTAAGTAAAGCCAAGTAACCCTGGAATAGTCATCAACAAAAGTTACAAAATAACGAAATCCCAATTTAGAAACAACTGGGCAAGGACCCCATATATCTGAATGAACTAAAGCAAAAGGTTGATTAGACCTTGGACTTTGGGGGGATAGTGTACATGATGTAGCTTCCCAAACTGACAAGACTCGCAATGTAAACTAGAAATAGACTGAAAACGAGGATCTAAAATCCGTAAACTCTGTGATGATGGATGACCCAAGCGACAATGTACTTGATGAGGAGAAGCCAAACTCGAACATGCCACAGATAAGGTGTCTTCAAGTAGGTATAGCCCCCCCGACTCATGACCTCTACCAATCGTCTTCTTCGTCATAACAGTTATGAGTTTTAGTAAGCTTAGTAACAGATAGAAGGTTAAAAGGAAACTCAGGTAAATAGAGAACAGAAGAAAGGGATAATGAATGAGTGGCCTGAACAGTGCCTATACCAGCTACTTTAGCCAAAGAACCATCAGCTAAGGTAACATTAGAGGATGATACACGAAAGGAATAAAATATACCTGAGACCCTAGTCATGTGGTCCGAAGCTCCTAAATCAATGATCCAGGGGCAAGGAGCAATCGAAAGACATGCAGTGGCATTACCTGTCTGACCAAAGGTAGCAGTAGAAGGCTGAGAAGACAGAGATCTAGAACTTAGTAAAGCGAGCATAATCCTCATCAGACATCATCACAGTTTTACCCTCAGAAGGAGATGAATCAGTAGACTCAGTAATGGAAGCAAAATTGGCAAACTGTTGCTGTGGAGGTTTGCCATGAAGTTTCTAGCAGAAGCATTGAATATGCCCAGTACGACCACAGTGGTGACATGTCCTCACCATGCCTGAAGAATTTGAACCAGAAGTGGGAGCTGAAGTAGGAGCTTTCCCAGAGATAGGGGCTTTGTCAGAACCACCCCCACGGCCACGACCACCACTTATCCCTGTCCCACTACTAGGACCACGATAAGGTGTGAGAGAGGCCAAGGCCGAACTATTCATAGTAGTGGAATCATGAGAAGACTCACGAGATATGCGTAGAACTCGTGAAAAAGTGTCCGAAAGTGTGGCTACCTTATCACCACCAAGTATCTGAGAACGAACAGAGTCAAACTCCTTCCCAAGACCTCCCAGAAATCCCATGACTGCGAGTTGCTCTCGCTGGCTCTGCATCTGTTTGACATCAGCAGTGATAAGAAGTAGGGAATTCAGCTCCTCATACATCCTCTTAAAATCAGCAAAATACTGGGTCAAGGGGCAACCCTTTTGATCAGCCCTGTCGAAATCTTGAGATAGCTCATAGATAAGAGATAAGTTGTTCTGTCCAGAATACAGAACATGTAGATAGTCCCATAGTTCCTTGACTGTATCAATATGAGTTACAGGTCAAGAATCTGGTTGTCCATAGAGTTCAGCAGCTGCCACAAGATGCGTGCACCAACTGTATCCCATGAGGTATCATTTGCTGGTTTGGTTTTGGTCAAATGATCTTGCTGGTCCCTACCAACCAGCACTAATCTAACAATCTTTTTCCATTGTTGGAAGTTGTTGATGGCCTCCAACTTCTTCTCAACAATACGGTTAGATGAAGAGGATATAACCTCACTAACAGCAGTTTTCGATGAGTCACCCATTTTATCAAACACAAAGGATGCAAAAGGAAAAGAGGAAACCTGAGAAAATCGATTTCAGCTTCTAGAATGCCCAAAAACGATCTCAACACCTTGAAGCTGATGCCAAAAGCGCCAGACCTTGAAGCAAGCTTGATGTCTTCCTTCCAATGTGATAAGAATCACCTTCCAAGCAACCAAAACTCGATTTCTGGCCCAAACCAGAAAAGTCGATCTCAAGATTTCAAAACCCCGATAATGTCAATGCCAGCTGCTGCCCCCAGAAATCGATCCAAAAACATGATCAGACTTGCTTTCTATACTCTTGAATGTATCCACCTCATAGATCAATAAACTACCATAAAAGAGACCTAGTTCTCAATCTTCAGCCATGAACTAGTCTCTACACAGTACGAAAATGCAGCATAGGGTGCTGCACCCCTTTCAAACCAAAGAACTGAAGAAGCTCTCAAAATCCAATCAAATTAGAGTCAATCAATGATGATTGAGACCTCAAAAGGAAAGAGACAAGATACTAGGAAGGTTGTAGCAGTCCCTAGAGATCTTGCTCTGATACCATGTAAATGCTAAATGAGAGGAAGAGAAGAGGAGAAGAGGAGCCCATAAGTTTGTGTAACCCTTGGGAGACTTTCACTTAGTGTGAGAGCTACCCCTTCATTCATTATATATAGAGAGTGACTTAAGATACAAGAAAACAAAAAATACCCAAACTACCCCTAGAACAGAATCGATACATGAAACAGTCCTGCTAACAATATATATAGTGATATGAGCTATCTCATACAATCTTATAAACCGCTTAATAAATCATACATCAAACATTATTTGTTACAAAGAGTCAAAGAGTGACATATATAAGGCTATAAGAGTAAACAATATAAGCAACAATGTCAATGAATCACCTAGTATTAGAACACATGTCGGTCCTGATCAAACCACTAGAATGTTGCTGATGCCGAAGCAAGTTTTCCTCTGACTGAATCACAAAAGCTGGCCATGTCATAGTGTGGCGGAAGAAACGCTCAAAGTCGTCCACAACATCTCTATAGATGGAATCGTCAACGTACTGGAGGTACCCTAACCTAGGGTACCCTATATCTCTGAACCGTGTAGAACTCAAGCGAGAGCCACTGCTACTGGATGGTGCATGTGGAATTGGAACCGACATGTATGGCTGGGGGACTGGGAACCCGAAGATGCTGTCTACAAAACCTGATCCTCATACTCTGAGATAGAGGGTAATGATGATGAAGAACCAACCTACCCGAACTGACCATACCCAGTATAGTGACTATAGTCGGAACAGGTGCTCCCTGTGCCATATGGCCCATATCCATATGATGGTGCAAGCCACTACTCCTGGTACATACGACCCTCCAGACTCATGCCTCCGAGACTATCAATCAAGCTCCTGATACTGATGTCCATGGACTTTGGTGTATAATCCTGTTGCTCAGGTGGTGGTAAGAATACGCAACGTGGGCCTCTTGAGTACCCTACAATCCCTGTATGTGTGCAGGCATGTGCACCGTGGTCATCGTCATGTGTAGCATGAGTATACTGAGTCTCAACTTATGTGGCTATTGTTCTTTGTATTCTCCATTACTTAAAGTCAGCTCCAGGAAAAGGGATTCTTTTGTCTCCACATGATCGTCTTCGTATTGAGGCCTACACTGATGTTGACTGGGGTTGTAATCTTGATCGGAAATCTACTTCAAGCTATTGTACATTTGTACGTTTGTAGGAGGTAACCTTGTCACATGGCGTAGCCAGAAGCAGAATGTTGTGGCAGGGTCTAATGCTGAAGCAGAGTTCTGTGCTATGACCCAAGGAATCTGTGAGTTATTATGGCTTCAAAGTTTACTTCAAGATCTTAGTGGTTTTGTTCATCGCCCAATGATGTTGTACTCATTGTTCGAGAACTCGTTTCTTTTCGGTATTTCGGGCTGACCGAAATATTCGAAATTTCGGATATTTCGGTCGAAATATTGTATTTTTCTTGTATGTTTCGGTAGGTCATTTCGGTGGGTTTTAGGCCAAGTTAAGGCCTGAAACTTCATGGAAACCCTATTTTAGTCTATATAAACACATTTAAATGTTCAAATTGCAAAAATAGTCACCCAAAATGGTGTTTTGGAAAAATAGTCACCCAAAATGGTGTTTTTGACACCTCGAAGTTGTAGATCGGCTTCCGGTGTCTAACATATATTTATTTCATCACAAACAAACATATTGATCATGCATTTCCCTAAAAAAAACCAATTTTGAGAATATGGATTTACCTGGAATAGTGGAAAGGCTTCACAGATGTGCTAAGAAGTTTGAATCTTGTGTTCTCCAAGTGGTTCCGGCGTAGATGCAGCAAGGATTCAAATGGGAAGTGGAAGAATGGAGAAGAAATGAGCAAAAACCAAAAAACCAGAGCTGTTTTGAAGTCTCATTTCGACCGAGACTGACGAAACGTGGTCTTTTATATAAAGGGGTTTGACAAAAAATTCGAAATCTCGTGAGATATCATGAAATTTCGAGAATTTCGCTCGATATATTGTATTTTTTCGATTCGAAGTAGCATTTCGTTTCGAGCAGCTCGAAATATTCGAAATTCAAGATTTCGTGAGATTTTGAACTATGGTTGTACTGTGACAACAAGGCAACAATTAGCATTGCCCACAATTCACTGCAGCATGACCATACCAAACATGTGGAGATTGACAGACACTTCATCAAGGAGATGTTAGAAAGTGGACAGATTTGTATACTTTTTGTGAAGTCAAGTGACCAGCTTGCTAATGTCTTCACTAAAGGATTGAGTGGAAAAATGTTTCATCCTAACTTGGTCAAGTTGGGCATGTGTGATATCTATGCACCAACTTGAGGGGGAGCGTTGAGTGATGTAACCCGAAAGGGTATTTTGGGGTTTTTCCCCCATAGCTAGTAGAGTCGGCTATGAGAGGGCTTATTTGTAATTCTGTCCATTCTTTCAATATTATAGATAAGAGGGCTTGATGGTCACATTGATCATTCAAGCAGTGCATTCTAAACTGTTCTGCTAACAACATGTTTCATAGATACCCAAGTATAGTGAACAATACATATGTCATAGACACCCTAGTCTTCCATGTCCCAACAATACAATACTGCAAGTTTGTGACTCTCTACTGATATAGACTATGCCGTGCTGGATTGAGTCCACTCATGGTCCGATGCAGCTGATGTGCATTGTCCTCCGTCTGCATGACATATGAATGCCACGTCATAGCGTTCAAGAAGAAATGAGAGTTGTTTCTTCTCAAGCAGGTCAAGATATCCGAGATTTTTTGAGATTTCACCTAGATTTTCGAGATCTCACCGAAATTTCGGTAAACTCGATTGAAAGTATGTAAGTTTAAGATCTCGTTTGCAATCTCATCTCGACCAGATTTTGAACTATGGTTGATGTCTGTATCATGTACTTTATTCTAGACATAGGTGTTATATGTTAAGGACCTATTCTAGCCTGTGTTGGACGCTGGGAGTTGGTGCTATCAATTGTATTGGCAATCTTGTGCCCTCTCAGTTTGATGCTGGGAAAATTTGGGTGTATTGATTCCCAGTTGTGGGTGCAGCTGAAACAATAGTATATTGAGTAGATATGAAGCCCTAGTGGCACTACTTTGTGGACATAGGCATCTTGCCGAACCTCGTAAAAATCCCTGTGTTGTGGGTGTGATTGCATTATTTATTTCTATGCCAGAACTTGAAGTGTGTATGCTGTAGGATGGATGTACACACTTGGGAGAGCCCTTGGCAGTCAGGCAGGGTGTATACATGGATGTGAAATTACAGTGTGTAGAGCCAACAACATTTGATAGTATCATTGTGTAGGACAGAAAAGGATAGGAAATTGATTCACTCTCAATGACAACCATAAATCAACTGAGGTTTGAGATTTAAGGTTTTATTTTTCTCTATAAATATGTAGCTTGGATGGGAAATAAGGCAATGAAATAGAAGAATTGAACAAAGCAGACACCCCGAGTGTATAAACCCTTAAAACCACAGAGGGTTTCACTATAGTCTAGATGGGTGTACTTTCCCCTTTGCATTCTTCTCTCTCTTGTGGATGCCTTGTGTATGTCAATTAATGTAGTTCTAGATTGATAGGACACCAACTAGAAGCCAATAACCAGTGTCTGCCATGAACTAGGTAATTCAGGTAGGGTAAAATAGGTGAAGTTGTGAAATTAGGGTTAGGGTTTGATGTGTGGGTTATGTCAAGTTGATGTAGGGGAGTCTAGCAGTGAAGGTCCTGAGATGTTTTGATGGAGGAAAGTATGTAAACTTGAAGGGGCAACAGGTTAGGGTTAGGTTTCCTGAGTTTATGAAAAAAAGAAGATGAAGGAATCTAGGGTTTAAAGTGGTCAACTAGGGCTGGGGCTTGGATCGAGTTTCCCTTATGGTGAGAGGAAAATTCGATCCAAAGAAGGGGGCTGTTTTGATGGTTGGTTTGGTCTGGTCTGGGCAGAAATTTGGTCATGGGAAAAGTGAAAACAAAAAGGGGGATTCTAGGGTTTGGGTGATTAGAAGATTAGAAGAAGAATTGTTGGGGCTGGGAATGATTCAAACTCAGTATAGTTGTAGAAATTCCTTGGCAGCAGCTTGTTTGATGGTGAAAACTTGAATAAAAATCAGAACTTGAACAAAGAGAGCTTGAATGAACCACCCGGGCTTCACACCGCAAGGTGTCAATTGAATCAAACACCAATCCCACCAACGAACGACCTGAGCTTTCCACCTCAAGGTGTCAATCAGATCAAACACCGATCTCACCAGCCTTGATCAAACACAACAGAAAAATCTTCAATGGAGAAGAAAAGCAGCAAAAAGCTTTTCAATAATCAAAATTCGTGTCCAATGCTTACCCCCCTTACAGCCTTATATAAAAGACTCAAAAATAGACTCCTATACTAAAATGGAAAGGCCTAACCCAATCCTTAACCTATTAGGTAACTTAAACTGACTAGGAAATTGAAATAGACTCAAAACAGAGTCCTAATCCAGCCCCACTAAACACTTTAAAGAAAACTACTAAAATCACTTAAATTGAACCATTGGTTGAACCGATTCAGTTTATGAACAAAAACACCAAAATAAAACTAAGTTTGGAACTAAAACAACTAATCCCGTATGCTACCTAATTATCCATATTTTAGGCCCATAAAATTGGTGTATTACATAGAAAACCCACGGGATTAAAGGCCCAACATGTATATAACCCTACCCTAGACTTATTCCTAAGCAAACAAGCCCTATTTGGTGATGAATCTGCATCATCAGTTGTCATGATCTAGTCATGGTCATTTCCAGCTCAATTCTACATTGCCATGTGTCAAGAGAATGCTTTGGAAAATGTCAAAACTCATTTTTTGTTTGAAAACCATGGAGCATTGAAAAAGAAAAAAAGGGGGAGTGGGGATCCCATCCATGGTGGTGGGATGCTTGGTTTAGATAAGCCTCCAAATTTGACATCTGGCTTATCGAGGGGATTCTTCATATCTAATGCTCAGAATTTCTAATGACTAGACCACGTGGCAGATAATGAGTAGGCACCTGGAAGCCCTTTTAGCTGCATGGCTGCCAATCCCTTTTTACAGCATATAAGTACCAGTAATTCTGATTTGGCCTCATGGAATGTATCAATATTTTGGGGAAATTTGCAGTGTCTTGCTGTTGGAGTAAAATGTTGTAATGCTACTGCAACATTCTCAAATTGAATTCTATGCAGCTGAAACCATTTACTTTCTCTTTAAATATAAGTTCAATAATGTTATACATTGGTTTTGCGTTTATGTTAGATCTATGCTAATCCTTTCACCTATTGCTTCCAGATTCGAACCTTAGGAATGTTAAGATCCAGATTTCAATCATTGCCGGGTGCTTTTAATGCCTGCTTGATTCCAGTGGAGAAGAGTGAAACATCTAAAGAAAAGGGGCTGAAGGTTACTTTATCTCGGAAATCTGCTGATGTACTCAAGGCCACTTTGTCTTGGAAAGTAATAGTGGCTTATGTTGAATTTATATTGTTCTTTCAGATCCCGCCCAATAAAGAAAAGGAGCATGCCAAGTTTGCGCAGTTGTGGAACCAAATAATAGAAAGTTTCAGGGCGGAAGATCTGATCAGTAACAGGTATTGTTGCTAGAAAATATTTCTGTAACTTGATACCCTTTCTTTTGTTTGTATTTGCTAACTTTAAGACTTTTTTAATCTTAAATTGCTGATGGCTTTAACGGTGCTAGAAGATGGGGGAAATATTTATTTAAACACATAAATTAGATAATTTCAGGGAAATGGATTTGTTGCTTGAAAATATTTTTGTTACTTGATAACCTAATAACCTTTTCCTGTCCTCAACTTGAGACTGTTTGAACCTTAAACCCTTGACCCATATAAACTTACAGTGAAAGTGGAGAAATATTTATTCAGATGCTGAGCATGTTTGAAATTTCAGGGAATTGAATTTGTTGCTTGTTCCATATTGGGTTGACCGTGATTTACAACTTATCCAATGGCCTCCATTCTTACTTGCTAGCAAGGTCTGTATTTACTTAAGTTATATTTCAGTTGACTCTAATGAAAATATGAAAACTCTCCTTTAATTTTTTCTGTCTTTATATTTTGTTAGGTCCCAATTGCATTAGATATGGCTAAAGATAGCCATGGTAAAGATCGTGAACTGAAGAAGAGACTTCTTGCAGACAACTATATGTTTTGTGCGGTTTGTGAATGCTATGGTTCGTTTAGAAATATTATCAACTATCTAGTACAAGGAGTTCATGAAAAAATGTAAGATTCAATCTTTCCCCCTTATCCCCAGGGCCCCCACCCCAAGAAAGTTTTCCTTTTGACTTTTAATTTCTTTCCCATGTTATAGAAAAAATGTCATTTCTGCCTGAAATAATATCGTTATTCCTTGTCTGGCAAGGACTGTGTTTTAGGTTCACCTGAACATATTCTGATATTCTTCTTAATGCCCATACTATTCCCCCAATATCCCCCCACTCCCCAGTGTTATAAATGTTATATTCTCTGAAGTTGACAAGTACATAGAAGCGGACACTCTTATTAAAGAATTGAAGATGAGCGCACTCCCAAGCCTCTATGAACATTTTGTTAAGCTTATCACGTATTTGGTATATACTTGCAACTTCCAACATTAATGGTTACCATATTCATTGTAAACAGTATTATGTGGTGAGTTAGTTAGACTAATTGAACGGTTCACTTTTTACAGCAAGACAATAAATCTGAAGATAGGGATCAGGTTGTAATCCTCTTCCAGGACATGCTGGAGGTTGTGACAAGAGACATAATGGAGGATCTGATTCCTAGGTAAATTATTTTCATTGTGACTGGATCCTAATGTATGTTAAAACGATGTTTATGTTGTTCTTATGTGCTCGGTACTTTTCTTAGTAATCAAGAATCAAGTCGTGGTGGATCTTATGCGAGGCATGAAGGGATGGCCACCCTTGAAGATCAAACACAGTTATTTGCTTCACCTGGTGCTATCAGATTCCCAATAAAACCAGAGACTGCAGCCTGGAAAGAGAAAGTAATTTATATTTGATAAGATATTTTATTGTCACACAATTTCTCTTTTAGTTGTCTATCCATGATTTTTGAACATGTTGCTTTTTGCAGATTAAAAGGCTTCACCTGTTACTTACAGTGAAGGAGTCTGCGATGGATGTGCCAACCAATTTAGAAGCGAGAAGACGTATTTCTTTCTTCTCAAATTCCTTGTTTATGGGCATGCCTCCAGCACCCAAAGTTCGCAATATGCTTTCATTCTGGTAAGCTTCATTCAAATTAAACTCTCTTCATCGGATCCTATGGACGTTAAAAGTTATGCAACTGGTTTTTTGCATAAATTGCAGCTTGACTTGCATGTGCTTTTGGTTGTTATGTTTATACTATTGTTCTAAAACTCTCCGAGATCTCGACAAGATCTCTGAAAACTCGAGAAACTCGAGACGAGATCTCTTACAAAATCTCAAATCGACATTGTTTCGAGAAACTCGACTGAAATTTCGGCGAGATTTCGGTAAAGTACCGAAATCTTGCCGAAATGGTACAAACCACCTTATAAATAGGCAGCAACTCAACCCATTCTTCAAAATTTCAAAGAAAACTCGACAGTTTCGTGGTTTTGGACCTAGAGAAGGACGAAAAAGCTTGGATCTTGATTTTTTTGCCACATCATCACTCAATACTACTGTGGGTTGCCACATCACTACAAAGAGATCAATTACTGCTTACTGTGGAAGATTTGGCTACATTCAACTATTTCAGGTAAAGTAGTTTCCCAAAAATTATTTTTTGAAAAAAATATGACAAATACTTGTTGTATGGGGGTAGATTTTTTATATGTCTGACACCAGAGGCCAATCTACGACCTCACGGTGTCAAAATTAAGGGTTCGATGTTTACTACCAGTTATGTCTCATAGCACTCAAACAATGTGTATAATAGGCGATGATATTACATAAAGGGTTCGACGTTTACTGCCAACCAAGGGTGCAAATCCCAAACACCAAATTGGGTGCTTTTTTTTACAATTAATAGATTTAAATATGTTTATTAAGCCTAAAACAAGCTTCCCTGAAAGTTTTGGAGCCAACTATGGCCAGTTGCCAACCGGAACATCATATCGAAACAAAAAAAACAAATTACAATAACTCGGCGAGATCTCGAGATCTCAGTCGTTGAGACACCGAGTGAAGACGAGTTTTGAACCTTGGGTATGTATGAGGGCTACATCCCATCTACCCTAGCCCCATCCCATTCAACCCATTCCCGTTCTGGCAGCCATCTCATTGGGCTTAGGCCTTCTCTCTGCCCTAAGTCTAGAAATCACTCGACCCATACACTCCCCGTCCCATCACCCTTCTGGCCCTTATCCTAGTGGGCCTTCTCTTCTTGGCTCAGTGTTTGGCAACCTCCCGACCCAAACTCAACTTGCCTCTTCTTCTTTACCTGCCTCTTTCACCGAAATTTACTCCCCATAAACTTCTTCACCCTTTGTCATCCCCCTCGCCTTCGTGTCTACCTCCGGCGCGACATAAGCTCCCCTCCTTATCCCAAGAAGCAACTCCTCCCAGATTATACCTTGCCCAACAATGAGAAGATATTGCCTCCAAGTATGTGGTAGAATTTATGTTGTTAGGGGTACTTTTGTCACTGTCTTATCATAAGCATGGTACAAAATTTCGCGAAATTTCGGTGTATTTCGGTGATTTCGACACTACTGAGACGAGATGGGCTTCCGAAATGAAAAAAGTTCAAATTTCGGCGAAATTTCAGTATATTTCGTAGAAATACTGTGTATTGAGTAGTATATTTCGGTAAATTTCGGTACATCTCAGTATATTTCGGTAAATTTCGTAGAAATACTTTGTGTATTGAGTATTGAACTATGGACTATTATGAATTTTATGAGTTATGACTTATGCACTTGTGACTTTATGAGTTTAAACTAAAGGCTACATTTGACTTTATTTTTGTTTCATTACTTTGTTTAAATTTTTTATTATGTCTTTTAGTACTTAAATAATATGTATTTAACTATTTTATACAACAGGGTCTGAACATATACAGTCAATCAAGGGTGCAAACCCAAAACTCCACTTTGAGTTCATTTTTTTTGCAATATGAAGGTTTAAATGTGTTTATTTAGCTTAAATAAGGGTGTCCTTGAAGTATCAGGCCTAGATATGGCCAAATACCTACCAAGATGGACTCCCGAAATATTGCAGAAAAAATGCAATATTTCGGCGAAATTTCGCCAAATTTCGGATATTTCGGATATCTCGGTAGGCCCGAGATATCGATATATCGCGAGATATAGTACTATGATCATAAGTCATGTTAAGTTGTAATTTTATCTTTTGTTATTTTTATCTTTTACCTCCAAAGGTAGGCATATGTAATTTCAAGAAGTTGTTAATGAACTATTTTGAAGCCTACATGAAGATTTCAAGCTCCTAAAGTTACCACCAGCCTGTTCGAGGGTTACCTCCAGCTTTTGGTTGCAGTTCCTCTCTCTCTCTCTCTCTCTTGGCAAGTGTTAGTGCACAACTCATTTTCGTGTTGACTGCCAGGTATAGCTAGTTTCGATTTTCTCTCTCTTTTTTGCAGTTAGAATGCAATGTATGGTGCTTTTCAGCTATGAAATGATTGTGGAATGCCTCATATGATTTTTTGAGTTGTTATGAGATATTGTTACCCTTTGAAGGGCTTGTTTGAGTGGAGTTTTCTCATATTTGGAGCTTGTGATTCCCTTGATTTTATTTTTTTTCCCTGTGGTGGAGTTGTGTATTTGGGTTGTGTGTGCTTCCCATTTGGTTTGGAATTTTTCATATATTGTTGAGTGTCCTTCTACACTATGTTTGGGGTCAGTGGATCTACAAAGACCTCTAGTGGTGCTTTGGTTGACTCACAACCCTCTCAACTAGTCACTCAGTTAAAATTTGAGAATTCTCACACCCGAATCTCTATTGTGAAGTTGGATAACACCAACTATTTAGACTGGGCTCATTTTGTCAATCTTTCCCTCCAGAGTAAAGGGAAACTTGGATATATTACAGGGTGGGTGACTGCCAAGGTTTACCAACTTCTCCAGAAGATTATCACCATGTGGCAGGGTAATAGGACAATTTCTGAGTTTTACAATGCTTTTGTTAGCCTCTGGGAGGAATATGACCACTATCGGGACCTTCAACTAATCAATCCCGAGGATGAAGCTAAGGTGTACCATACTCTTGAGAAGGAGCGTGTTCTCATTCTGCTTGGTGGACAGAATCCTTACTATGAACCTATTCGAATACAGATTGTAGGCTGGTCTCCCCTTCCCTCTTTAGATGAGGTCTGTAGCTACTTGCAAAGTGAGGAGACTAGGCGAGTAGCTGGCCATGGAACTAGTTTCATCCATTGAGCAGTCTGCTCTTACTTTTAGCTCTCATAGAGATTGGCGTGGTGGTGGTAGAGGCCAAGGGCCTACCCATGGGGATGATAGAGACAGACTTAGATGTGATCACTGCGGGAAACCTGGACACACTAGAGAGAGGTGTTGGGTACTTCATGGTCGTCCCCTGGTATGTGGTTTCACTGGTATGCTTGCTGATAGGCGAGGGGGAGCTCGGGCACATACTGTGATGGCTGAGCTTGAACCGTTGGCATATCCATCTCGCCCGCTGACTGATCCTTGTTCCCTTACTAGGGACGCAGCACTTTGCAGGATTATGTCTCAGTTGAGCAGCTCTTTTACTGCATCCACAATATCCAACACTTTGGCTTCCACCTTGTAGGTCTCCACCTCCGCTCCTTCCACTGCTCCATCTTGGGTCATTGACTCTGGCGCCACCAATCATATGACTAGTATGCCTTAGTGTTACGATTCCTACTTTGTTTGTTCGGGTCGCGATAAGGTTAGGGTCGCTGATGGCTCCCTTTCCTCCATTTCTGGTAAAGGCAGCGTACATGTGACTCCTCCTATTTCTGTACACTCTGTTCTTCATGTTCCTAATTTTGCCACTAACCTCTTCTCTATTAGCCATCTTACCAAATCTTTGAACTATTGTGTCACTTTTTTTCCCTCATTGTTTGTTTCAGGATTTGGTGACGAAGAGGATTATTGGCAGCAGGCGTGAGGAGCAAGGCCTTTACCATCTTGAAGCACGCACACATATTTTGCCCGTGGCTCAGTTGTCACACCCCGCATGCATGTCATGATTATTCTATTACTATTTGGAAGGTTCTTGAATATTTTAATGCTTTGTGACTATTTTAATAATATTTGCATTATAGTGGATGTGCATTACTGTTATTTATTATTATTTAAATGATGGTGTTGTATTATTATATTGATATAAATGAACAATGGCATAATCGTAATGCAATGGTATTGAGAGTATGAGTTATGTTAATTTATTATATTCTATTTTAATCATTTTTTTAGGATTTTAATGGGAAGTATAATATTTTATATTATTATAATGAGTGGCATATTATTTTATTGTTATTTGTATGACGTATTATAAGAAATTTTTGTAGTATTATATGCTAAGGTGTATATGTATAGTAAGGTATTAAGTCTATAGTGTTTCATATATATAATCATATACTAAGCGAATAGTGTTTATATGGTATATAATTATATATGATATATGGTATATTATGATATATATATATATATATAAAGGGGCTAAGTGAATAGTGATGTAATGGCTGATATCATCAACAACATAACATGCATGAGTGGCAGTGTAGGTGGCAGAAACATAGGAGGCCACGTGCTGGTTCTGAAAGGATTTGTATGGCAACCATTTGGTTTGAAAAAATTGTTCGAGTCAGAATTGATTTTTTCTGTTTTTGGATTTTTGGAGTAATTCTGTACCAACAAATGCTGTATGATAAACCTGATAAAAAAATTGTTTCTGCTAATACAGAGAAACAGAATCATGCATGGATACTGTTCTTCAACTCTTCATTCTCCTCACAATTCCTGTGATTCTCCCTAACCTTTATCTCCAACTCCATCTCCTTCTCCTTCAAAGCCATCTGCACCAGCAAAATCCCATTAGAGATCTCCTCAACGATAGTATGAAACTTCTGAACATCCTTCTCCAACTCCATCTCGTTCTATGCGTACCTAAAATGGCTATTGGGCGTTGTCCGCAGTTCCTGTTAATAGAGAGGATGGAGAATATGAGAAAGAAGGAATTTGCGGCATTCATTTGCAGAGGAGACGAAATACAACTATGAGCAACGGCAATAATACCAAATTTATATGAACAATTTAACAAATAAAAACAGAAGAACTAATAAATAAATAATTGAGCAACGGCAATAATCTCTCTGGATGGGAAATCTGAGATGAGACATTCCTCTCAAAGCCTTGAGGAAGAATAAGATTTCTCCTTAAATTAACAAATGAAAATGAAAATTCAATATAACAACTAATGGATCAAGCATTAATTACTCCAACAGAGACATAAAGATTCAAAAAGAACTTAGCAGACAGAAATTAAAGAGAAAATAAAGATACAGAAGCACGAAAGGGAATCGATTTATACCTATCTGTACTTGCAGGACCTCTGTTAGCAAAAACGCGGTTGCCGTTTGTTACCGTTTAAAACGCGTTTTCCCGTATGCTTCTCAACAATATGGGAAAAACGCGTACGGCTAAACAATCTATTTTAAACACGTTTTAAACGCCCGTATTAAACAAGTATCCGTTTTTTAAGGGTAAAATAGGTATTTGAATTTTGAATCTTATTCATTAAAAAATCCACAAAATCCGTGTAAACAGTAAACCCTATTCTTCTCTTTGCCGTTTCTATTCCATTCCCATTCCCTTTGCCGTTTCAACTTTCAACTTTCAACCAAACCCGCCAGAGCTTGTGACGCTTGGCTTGCTCTTGCACACCTTAACCTATAGTGTTTTGCAGTTTGCTGTTCGTTTGCCTTCATTGGAGACCTCTTGGACAAGCCTTGTCTTCTTCTTCAAAAGGTATGTGTAAATCTGCCCCATTAAAAAAAAGCTTTATTATTATAATACTCCATGTCCCCTGGCCCCATTTGAGTTTCATTGTAAAGCTCCATTAAAAAACTTCTTAAACTCTTCTTCCCTTGTCGTATCTGTGTGTGTGAATGTGATATATTTGGAACTGTAAACGCATCTGTGAAATATTGCAGCGATGATGAAGTAGTATTGAAAGTAGATGAAGTAGTAATTTTTCACTTTTTACCAAAAAAAAAAAAGTAAACGCATCTGTGCAATCATTCTTCTATCTATATTCCCCTCTCTCTCTCTCTCTCTCTCGGACTCTCTATCTCTCTTTCGTCTCTCTCAGAATTGAATATTGAGAAGGAAAAACAGCCATGGATTTTGCTCCTTCCTCGAAGAATCTTTGCTATGTTCCTTGCAACTTTTGCAACTCTGTTCTAGCTGTAATTAATTTACATAGAAGAAACACATACTATTATTTGTTCTCTTATCCATCTGCCTTGTTAGTGTTTTTTGAACATTAGGTGCATGTATTCAAGTAATATCTCTCAATTTATATTAGTATACAGCCGTTTTTTTGTTCCGTTTGTTGGAAAACTATATGTTTAAAATCCGTACCGTCCGTTTGCCGTTCTCCTTTTTTTTTACCGTTTGTTTGACTGTACCGTTCGCCGTTTAATTTCGTTTAAAACGCGTACCGTAATACTCCATTTTATTGCCGTTCCCGTACTTGCTAACTATGTGTAGGACGCAAAGCATTAGTTGAAATCGCGAGATTCTCGACCTCTCCCTCCATTAACCTAACCTTCTCGGCAGGAACGGTCGTTGACTGGAATGGAGAAGGCGGTACGGCCGATACCGGATGAGGAGAAGGAAGGGCGGCTGCTGCATAAGCTTGCGTCAGAGTCTCTGCTATCACGGTGATGGGTGGTGGCTATGAACTGTCGAGGGTTGACGGAGGGTCGCTCAGAGCCTTTGTTTCAGCTAGATGTCAAAACTGCGTTTCTCCATGGCACTCTACAGGAGGAGGTATATATGGAGCAACCTCCTGGGTTTGTTGCTCAGGGGGAGTCTTCTGGTATGGTGTGTCGCTTGAAGAAATCATTGTATGGACTCAAACAATCTCCTTGTGCTTGGTTTGGACGCTTCATGGAAGTGGTTCTTGAGTTTGGTCTATCTAGATGTGGGAGTGATCACTCCTCTTTCCACAGACAGTCAAGTGCAGGAAGGATTCTTCTGATAATGTCTGTAGATGATATTATTATTACTGGAGATGACTCATCTGGAATAGGGGAGTTGAAGTTACATCTCCAGCAGAAATTTCAGACCAAGGATTTAGGGAAGTTAAAGTATTTCTTGGGCATTGAAGTTGCTCAATCTCAGAAGGGCATTTTTCTCTCACAGCGGAAGTATGTGTTGGACTTACTCACTGAGACAGGTATGCTTGGGTCCAAGCCAAGTGACTCTCCTATGGATCATAATGTGAAACTCACTGCTGAAGAGGGAGACATACTTGATTCAGAATGATATAGGTTGGTGGGTAAGTTAAATTACTTAACAGTTACCCGACCTGATATTGCTTTTCCAGTTATCGTTGTGAGCCAGTTTCTTTCATCTCCTCGGACTTCTCATTGGGATGCTGCTGTCCGGATTCTACGGTATCTCAAGAAAGCTCCAGGTAGAGGAATAATATATCGAGATCATGGTTATACTAAAATTGAAGGTTTTTCAGATGCAGATTGGGCAGGGTTTCCAGTTGACAAGAGATCCACTACAGGATATCATACATTTGTTGGAGGAAATCTTGTGTCTTAGAAGAACAAGATGTAGACTGTCGTGGCCAGATCTAGTGCTGAGTCAGAGTATAGGGCCATGGCACATTTGACATGTGAGCTGATGTGGATACAACAGTTATTGTTGGAGTTGGGATTTGATCCTCCGATTCCTATGCAGCTGTGGTGCGATAATCAAGCAGCTGTTCATATTGCTTCCAATCCCGTCTTCATGAGAGGACGAAGCATATTGAGATAGACTGCCATTTTGTTTGTGAGAAGATGCAGAGTGGCTTCATTATTCCAAGTCATGTTCAAACTGGTGAACAATTAGTTGATGTGTTTACCAAACCTTTGGGTTACGGGCGAATTGATTATATTTATAACAAGCTAGGCATGATAAACATATATGCTCCAGCTTGAGGGGGGAGTGTTAAGAGTAGGAGACTAAAAAGAGGTCTCAGGATTAGCGTCTGGAGCTAATCCCGAGAATCCCAAGTAGTCTCCTTTTTTGGTTTTTTCCTTGTTTGCCCCCAACCCTCCTTTATATGTTCTCTCTTTATTTCAGTGAGATATTAATGAGATTCTAAAGCTGTGCTGCAGCACTCTTCTTCCTTCTTCTCTTCTCTTCTTTATTATTGCAGGTTACACTTTTTACATTGTGTTTTCTGATGTTTGGGGACACTCTCCCACTACCTTATTTGGTTATCATTACTTTGTTTCCTTTGTTGATGATTATTCTCGGTCCAATTGGACTTTTTTGCTTAAACATAAAAGTGATGTATATGATACCTTCAAGAACTTCTATTAACTGATTTATACTCAGTTTGATACTAGAGTTAAGATTTTTCATTTTCTGATAAAGGGGGGGGGAATACATGTATGGTGAATTCTAAAAAAATTTCACTGATAATGGCATTATCCATCAGCGTGCTTGTGTTGACACACCCCAATAAAATGGGGTAGCTGAGCGGAAAAATCGTCACTTGTTAGAAGTCACTAGGAGTCTACTATTTGGCATGCATGTCCTTAAGGCTTTTTGGTCGGATGCCCTTCTTGTTGTTGCCTTATAAATCGCATGCCCACTAAACTCCTTGGTTCTAAATCCCCTTTGGAGACATTGTCTCCTTAGGTTCCTGCCTTCTCTCTTCCCCCCCCCCCCCCCAAAGTGTTTGGTTGTGTCTGTTATGTCCATGTCAACAAGTATGCTCGAACTAAACTTGATCCCTAAGCACTCAAGTGTATTTTTCTTGGTTACTCCTCTACCAAAGGCTATAAATGTTACCACCCTTCTTCTCACCAGCGGTTTCTCTCTAAAGATGCCACCTTCTGTGAATCTATCCCTTTCTTTTATTCCCATTAGCTTCCTCTCCAGGAGGAGAATAGAGTGAAGAGCTCACTAATGTCACCCCTACCATTCCTCCCTTACCTATCTCTCCATCTATGCTTAATATTGGGAAACAAAAAGAGGTGGAGATTGTTGATTCAGGTGCTGGTTCTGGTAATGAAAAGGAGTTCATTGTGTACCAAAGGAAGGGAAAGAAGACCTGCCAAGAGTCCTCTTTGGATCCACATCCTGAGATCTACCCGCCTCAATCAGGTAACCCTCCTTCCTTTCCTTCAGACTTAGATCTTCCCATTGCTATTCGCAAGGGAAAGAGAGTTTGCACTAACCCCATAGCCAGTTTGTTTCCTATGATGCTATCTCTCCTACAGGTATTGCCTTCACTGCTGCTCTTTCCTCTTCTTCCATTCCCAAGAATGTCACTGAGGTCATGACTGACTCAAAATGGAAGCAAGCAATGTTTGAGGAAATTATGGCACATGAGAAAAACTGTACTTGGAAACTGGTTGACCTTCCCAAGGGTAAAATTCCAGTTGGATGCAGATGGATGTATACAATAAAGTATAGATCAGATGGTACTGTGGAGAGATATAAGGCGAAGTTGGTGGCCAAAGGGTACAGTTGGGTCTATGGGCCTATGGCATTGACTACCAAGAAACCTTTGTGATAAGAAGACAATTAATTTGAGTTGCAATAGCAATCTCGGTTGTGTATTCCATTGATCTATGGAGTGTAATATATACAAGAGATAAAATCAATCTAATCCTCTAACTATTCCTATATTCAAGGAAACAAATAAATACAAGGATAGAAAGGATAAATACAAGGAGATATAGATGGTAATGCACAGTTGGAGATAAGATTTCTATGACCCCATGAGGTGTCATGCTAAGACTCCCCCTCAAGTTGGAGCGTGGAGATTCCGAACACCCAACTTGGATAATAGAAGACGAAACTGATTGCGGCCAAACGGTTTCGTAAATAAATCTGCCAATTGTGTGCTGGCGGTAATCTTCATGGGCTTGATGAGACCTTGTTGGAGTTTCTCACGAACAAGGTGGCAGTCAATTTCTATGTGTTTGGTACGCTCATGGAAGACGGGGTTGGCCGCAATGTGTAGAGCTGCTTGGTTTTCACAACATAAAGGCACAGGTGCCGTGGGTGGGATACCCAGATCGTGGAGAACATAACTCAGCCAAGTAAGCTCACAAGTAGCCACTGCCATGGCTCGATATTGTGCCTTGGCTGAAGATCGAGAGATGGTGTGTTGCTTCTTGGTCTTCCATGAGATTAAACTGTCGCCCAAAAAAATGCAATAGCCAGTGGTGGAGCGCCGAGTCATGGGGCAGCTAGCCCAGTCAGAGTCGCAATATGCGCGTAACTCAAGTGTAGAATTACAAGAGAAGTGAATACCTTGCCCAATAGTAGCCTTCAGGTAACGAAGAACCGATGGGTGGTATCAAGATGGGTCTGCCGGGGTTGATGCATGAACTGACTCAGGATGTTCACGGCATGGGTGATATCGGGGCGGGTAACTGTTAAATAGATCAAACGACCCACCAATCGCCGATAAGAGGATGGATCGGAAAGAAGAGTACCCAACTCATTGTCAAGCTTTAAATTCTGTTCCATGGGAGTATCCATAGGGCGGGTACCAAAAAGGCCGCAATCTTTCAAAATGTCAAGTGTATATTTGCGTTGATTGTGGGTAAGGCCATTGGCTGAACGGGCAACCTCAATGCCAAGAAAGTACTTGAGGGTGCCAAGATCTTTAATGTGAAAACGGGCATGTAACATAGCCTTGACTTCCTCAATCAGGCTGATTTCTGACCCTGTAATAACCAAATCATCAACATAGAGGATGATGAACACCGAAGCCGCACCACAATGGAGATAAAATAAGGAATGGTCGGACTCAGAGTGACGAAATCCGAAATCGCAGAGGGCAGTGGAGAATTTAGAGTACCATTGACGAGAGGCCTACTTGAGCCCATAAAGTGATTTATGTAGGCGGTAAACTAAGGTCTCCCCCTTTCGTCGATAACCCGGAGGGGGCAACATATAAACTTCTTCATCAAGGTCACCCTGAAGAAAGGCATTATGAACGTCCATTTGTTGAAGGGACCAACCACGAACAATGGCAATTGCTAAAAGAACACGCACAGTGACTAACTTGGCCACCGGTGCAAAGGTGTCATGAAAGTCGATGCCTTCGACCTGTGTGTAGCCCCGCGCTTTGTAGCGCTCAACCGATCCATTGGAATTTCTCTTTATTTGATAAACCCACTTGGATCCAATAGCCTTCTTGCCAGTAGGTAAAGGGACAATAGACCAAGTTTGATTCCGAGTCAGTGCCTCAATTTCTGATTTCATTGCATCACGCCAGGCTTGGTGCCGCATAGCCTCAGTAAAGGTAGATGGTTCTGTATCACTGGTTAAGGAGGTAAGAAAAGCTAAATGGGGAGGGTTAAATCTGGAATAATTCAAAAATGCAGAAAGAGGATAAAGTGTACCTGAATCAACGTTCGGCGAGGATTGTTGAGACAAGGTAAGCAAACACTCATAGTCCTCCAATCGACGTGGAGGTTGGTGAGTACGTAAGGAGCGTCGAAGAGGGACTTCAATAGGAGGGGGCGGTGGGGAAACGGGTAAAGGAGTTTCGGTAGGAGTAGAGGTAGGTGGGGTAACGGGTTCAAGGGGGTTATTGGGAACCGGCTCTGGAAGAGCGGGTTCAGGGGGTGAAATGGAGGAGGCTCGGAATCGGGTTGGGTCAATGGGAGGGGAAGAACCGGAGAACCCGGAATGGGGTGTTGTGAAAGGGAAAAAGGAAAAACATGTTTGTGGAAGGATACATCACGTGAAACATATAGCTTCTTGGAGACTAAGTCATAAATGCGATAGCCTTTCTGGCCGTGTGGGTAACCCATAAAAACACCTGGAGACGCTCGCTTATCAAACTTGTGTTGAACGGAATTATTTTTCCCAAAACACAAACACCCAAAAACACGGAGGTGGGAAAGGATGGGAGGTTTCCCATGCAAAATTTCAAACGGGATTTTGTTTTGGAGCACACGGGTGGGGAGGCGGTTGATTAAATAAGCCGCAGTGAGAATGCATTCTCCCCAAAAATGGATGGGCAAATGGGATTGAAACCGTAATGCCCGGGCAATGTCAAGTAAATGGCGATGTTTGCATTCCACGACCCCATTTTGTTGAGGGGTGGAAACACAACTTGATTGATGAATAACACCCTTGGAGGCCAAAAAAGAAATGGTAGGTTGATTAAAAAATTCATTGCCATTATCAGACCTGAGACACTTAATATGTGAATGAAATTGTGTTTCAACCATAGTAAAAAAATGCAAAATGAGAGCATTCACATCAGATTTAGAAGACATCAAATAGACCCAAGTTCTGCGAGAATAATCATCAACAATAGTAAGAAAAAAACGAGCACCAGATAAAGAAGTAGTGCGATAGGGTCCCCACACGTCCAAATGAACTAAATCAAAACAAGAAGAAGTTGTAATTGTACTTAAAGAAAAAGGCAATCTAACTTGTTTAGCCAAAGGGCAAATGGTGCAAGTGCACTTATTGGAAAAAGTAATATCAGAATTTAACAGGTTCAAGGGAACTGCAGTGGCGGTGCTAGAATGGCCCAGATGCCAATGCCAGAGATCAAAGTGAGCACCAGGTGAAGCAGCCTAAACAAAAGGGGAAGATGGTGGTGACTGGAGAAAGTAGAGCCCTCCATGGCGCTTACCCGTCGCAATAATCCTCTTCGATTGTTGGTCCTGGATAACACAAGAAGCAGCAGAAAAAATTACAAGAAGCAGCAGAAAAAATTACAGAACAATTGGAAGTAGTTGTGAGTTTAGAAATAGAGAGTAGATTAAAACAAAAGGCAGGGACATGTAAGACATGATCAAGAATAATATCAAGAAATAAATTCACACAACCATAATGGGTAACAGGGACGGTAGAACCATTAGGTAAAGAAATAGGAGAAGAATTGGAAGCAATATGTATGGTTGAAAATAAAGATTTATCAAAAACAATATGATCTGTAGCACCAGAGTCCAAAATCCAAGTGCTAGATGTAGTGAAACAGAAATGCTTACCACCAAGATTAACCAATGGATGATTACCAGAAGGGATTAGGCTAAGAAGCTGCTGAATCTGATCCGCCGTGAGAGATGGAGCGGAAGAGGGAACGGCAACAGTGGTAGTGGCAGCAACATGGCGGGGAAGAGACCCAGAGGCACTAGAGGAATCGGACCCAGTCTTCTTGGATTGGGTGCGTGTAGTTCACCAATCGGGGGATCCAGGTTGATCACTCGAATGGAGAAAATAAGGAGAAGACATTGGCAAGGGGGCCAAAGCCGGCATAGTGGAGGAATCCGAAGCACCGGCAGTAGCCATGAAAAATTACCAGAATCGATCAAGAATCCTGGACGAATGATACCATGATAAGAAAATTAATTTGAGTTGCAATAGCAATCTCGGTTGTGTATTTCCATTGATCTATGGAGTGTAATATATACTAGAGATAAAATCAATCTAATCCTATAACTATTCCTATATACAAGGAAACAAATAAATACAAGGATAGAAAGGATAAATACAAGGAAATATAGATGGTAATGCACAGCTGGAGATAAGATTTCCATGACCCCATGAGGTGTCATGCTAAGACTTTGCTCCTGCGGCTAAACACAGTTCGATAAGAGTCCTCTTATCTCTGGCGTCTAATAGGGATTGGCCTTTGTATCAGCTGGATGTGAAGAATGCTTTCCTCCATGGTGATTTAAAAGAGGAAGTATACATGCAAACTCTACTAGGCTTCAACTTTCTTTCTGCTGAAGGGAAAGTATCTCTCTTAAAAAAGGCATTGTATGGTCTCAAGCAATCTCCCAAGGCATGGTTTGAGAGGTTTAGACAGGAAATTTTGAAAAATGTGTATTCTCAAAGCCAAGCTGACCACACTCTGTTTAGCCGACGAGGTAATGACACTATCACAGCCCTCATTGTCTATGTGAATGATATTACGGTGAGATTGAAGTCCTATTTGGCCCAACAATTTGAGATTAAAGATCTCGGACCTTTGAAATATTTCTTGGGAATTGAAGTGCCAAAGTCTAAGAAGGGAATAAACATTTGCCAGAGGAAGTTTGTGCTAGACTTACTGAAAGTGACAGGAATACTAGGTTGTGAGCCAGCAAACTCTCCTATTGATCAAAATCACAAATTAGGGGAAGATTGTGGACCTTTACTGATTAATGCAGGGAAACACCAAAGACTTGTAGGAAAGTTGATTTATCTCTCTGACTCGCCCAAATATCACCTACGCAATTGGGGTGGTGAGTCAGTTTATGCATGCTCTCAAAAGTGGGCACTTGGATATTGTATACTGGATCCTCAGGTACTTGAAGTTCTGCCCAAGAAAAGACCTCCTATATGCCAAACACAACCATTTGAGAATTGAAGGTTACACTAATGTGGATTGGGCTGGTTCAGTTTCAGACAGATAATCTACATCAAGTTATTTTACATTTGTGGGTGATAATTTAGTCACTTGGAGGAGTAAGAAGCAACTTGTGGTGGTCAGATATAGTGCAAAGGCTGAGTTTAGGGCTATGGCTCATGGAGTTTGTGAACTCCTATGGTTGAAGAGGCTAGTCCAAGAGTTGGGGTTCGATACTGGAGAACCTATGAGACTTTATTGTGATAACAAGGCTGCTATAAGTATAGCCCACAATCCTGTGCAACATGACAAAACAAAACATATTGAGGTCAACAGGCACTTCATCAAAGAGAAGATTGACTCCGGCTAGATATGCACTCCTTTTGTAAGGACTGGTGACCAGTTAGAAGACATCTTCACCGAAGATCTTATCCCTCATCAGTTCAGTACCCTTCTGTGCAATCTGGGAATGTATGACATTTACTCTCCAGCTTGAGGGGGAGTGTTAGAATTATTAAGGGTATTTTAGGCACATGCCCATTGTGTTATAAGTTGATGTAATGTGTTTCTTTTCTTTTCTTTTTCCTTTTACCTCCCTTAGCTATCTTATATTAGCATGGGGGGCATGAATGTAATTTTGGCGTCTAAGTTATTTGAATGAATATATGGGAGAGTTGAGATACTCTCCCAACACATTCCACCGAACTCTCTTCCTCTCCATTTCTCTGTCTTCTTCTTCTTCTCCTCCTTCTCTCTTCTTCTCTCATCTTCTTCCTTCTTACTACATTCACTACCTAAATTCCAACTTTGACTTGTCCCCCCCCCCCCCCAACTTAGGAGTTTCTTTCCATAGAAATATTTGCACCCCAAACTGCTGCCTTTGTTGGAATGCTTTGGAAAACACTGATCACTTATTTTTTGGATGCCCTCTCTCCTTGAGGATCTGGAAAGGGATGTTCCAGAAGTGCTTTCCCTCCCATTATTCTTTTCCTTCCTTTGAAGGTGAATGGAGATGGATAATTAAGGAATTTAAGGGCAACTCCATCTGTGCGAGGGTTGTCAAGATTGCTTTCAGTGCTTTGGTATATCACATATAGTGGGAAAGGAATTTGCACCTTTGGACTTCTTCCTCTCGTATCTTTAATCAGATTTTGAGCTCTATAGACTTCTAGATCAAAATCAGAGTCAACAACCTACATGTTGCTGACCATGATTGTTTCAAGAACCGGCATATTGTTTCTACTTGGGGTCTTCACATTCGGCTCCTCTGATTAGTCTGTATTTTCTCATTGTTTTGGAGTTGGATCTTCCTCTCCTTGTTCTCCTTTGGGGTGTCTCTGTATATTCCTTTCTTCTTCTTAATATATTTCGGTTTCAAACACCCACCCCCAACCCCCCCCCCCCCCAAAAAAAAAAGTGTTCAATCCACTGCACTTTTGTAAAGCCAACCCAACTCACTAGTCCAGTTACTTTTCGCAAGAGAAATTCTGGGAACTCTGCCAGCTTTTCATCCATTATCAGGATTTTAGTGTATTATAGGGCATGGGCATGTGTTTGACAGCATGCTTCTGTCTTTGCATCCAATCTTTGTTTTACCGACCATATTTCACGGTGGTCTTTAAAGATCTGAGCTTATTTTCGCTGAATTTTTATGCCATACATGTTGCTTGACATATTATTTTTATTGTAGTGTTTTGACTCCTTACTATATGGAGAAGGTTCTTTTTTCGACACATGACCTTGAACTGAATGAAGATGGTGTTTCCATCCTTTTCTACTGGCAGAAAATATTTCCAGGTTTGTGCTGGGCATAAAGTATGAATACACTGCATTTTGATGAAAATTTTCTTTTTGTGTAATGACTGTATTGGGTCTCTAGACGAATGGACAAACTTTCTTGAGCGTTTTGGGGTGAAAAGACCTGAGGACCTGGATGAAGCTGTCAGACAGAATCCAGACCTAAAAGAAGAAATTTGTCTTTGGGCATCGTATAGAGGGCAAACTTTGACTAGAACTGGTATGAGATTTGGAGTTCACATGCACATGCATTCCGCCCCCCCCCCCCCCCAACCCCCACCCCTCTCCCTGAGTCCCCAGAGTCATAAAACTGAATAAACTTACTTTGGAGTGCTCATTTTGGGTTTATATAATTCATTGATGAATTTTTTCCAATTTTAGTAAGAGGCATGATGTATTACCGGAAAGCTTTGGAACTTCAGGCCTTCCTTGATATGGCTAAAGAAGAAGGTACTCGTTACTCTGGATTATTATAGAATACTTGATTATATGCCAGTTTATGATACAATATTTGGTAACTTCCCTATTTGTATCTTGATGATTGCCTTTTTTCAGATTTGTTGGAAGGCTATAAGGCCGTGAATTCTGAGGAACACTCACAGAGTGAAAGGTCGTTATTTATGCAGTGTCAAGCTGTAGCTGATATGAAATTTACATTTGTGGTTTCCTGCCAAAAATATGGAATTGATAAGCGGTCTGGCAATGCTCGTGCACAGGACATTCTAAGACTTATGACAACGTATGTGTTCCAAATTAATATGTTATCACTGTATTTCTTATTACAGTAAATGATTGTATGTATTTTCATATGGCAGATATCCATCTCTGCGTGTAGCTTACATTGATGAAGTTGAAGAAACTAGCAAGGATAAGTCGAAACGGATAAATCGCAAGGTTTATTATTCTGCACTTGTTAAAGCTGCACCTAAGTCTCCAAATACTTCGGAGCTAGTACAACAGCTAGATCAGGTATTATATTATATTTTTGGCAAATGAATTACGTTGCTCAAAAATTTGAGTGGTGATGGTCGTATATTTGGAACTTATTTCATTATGTGATTCTTTTTGTTGAGCAAAAAACTCTTTCCAGAATAAATAAATACAAATCAGGCATGTGAACTAATTATAGCGTCTAAAAATGTAAGCTACATTGCTGTCTGGCTCGTGTAATATATGTTCATCTTGCATTTTCATTGGATAACCCATCAACATTGAGAGAACGTCTACAAGATAAAATTGTTCCCTTAAATGCAGAAACATATATTAGTGATGTGATTGCTCTAACCATCAATGCCTGGATACTTGAAACCACAACCACACTCCCCCCCCCCCCCAAAAAAAAAAAAAAAAACCATATCAACATAATACGTTGCTGGTAATAATAACATTAAACTTGAGAACTGCTTTGGTGTTTCAAGTACTAAACATTTGAATTTCCTTTTTCACTATTGTCCCCCGCCCCTGAAGGTCCTAATTTTGTTTGTCCATAAAACACCTTCCCCACCCCCGGGTAGGTTTTAACTAGAATGTCGTAGCTGAGTAATGTTAGACTAAATTAGGGTTAATTTAGCCCCAAATAATATCCACAAACCAAATTAGAAACAAAGGCAGAATTAGAAGGTTTAGTAAATCTACCCAAACCAGTCATGAGAATGTAACCAAACTTGGATCGATCGGAACTTGTATGGAGGAGAAGCACTGCTGAAAGTTTCAATTGATTCTCATGGTTGAGTAGGAAGATAAGGTGGCAACACCAAATTAGAAGCTAAAATTCTGCAGGCCAAACCAACCACCAGTTGGGGGCTCAAGTTTGGATCGAGTGTAGGGCCTATTGATGGAAGGCTTTGGTGCAAGTTTGGTGAGGTTCTGATGGACAGGTGTGAAGTTATGATGATGGAATGAAAATAGAAGGTTTTGGGATATGGAACAATCTAGCCAATAGAATGGGCCAACATTGGGATCACATAAAGGGGTTGATGGTGTGATGTTATGCTCCAAAACCCAGCAGGTTCTGATGGGGGCTTGTGGAGTTATGGAATTCAGAAGTTGCACTGTTGCAGCAACAAATCAATTTGCAGGTTCAGCAGTAGCCTTCACTCGATTGGTCACAATAGCAGCAGCAACAGCAACAATACTTTGGGCACTGGGGAAACAGCAGCAGCAGCCTTCTGATGGTCTTCACAATGGTTGAAGTAGCCACAGTAACACAGCAGCACAAAGAGATCAATGGAAAGGAAGAGAAGATAGAGAACAGAGGAAAATAGAAGGTAGGGGGATAGGTGGATTAGGCTCTCTCAGCCAGGCTCCTTCAGCCCTTACATTGTCATTCAACTTGACAAGGAGAATTTCTGTGCTCAAAAGCAATTTCATTCATCTACTAAAAATCGTGGGGTGCCTCTATTGGCAGGTTACAATATATATAGGCCCAAGGATTGAGCTCCAAAAGAGAAACTAAAAATTAGAAAGTCCCTTATAAGGCTGAGACTTGGGTTACAAGTAATGAAACTAAAATAGAAACTCTTAAGTTGCAAGATTTAAAATAGAAACTAAGTCTAATTAAATATAGAAACTTAAGCCTACTTTCTAAATCTGAAATTAGAAACTAAACTGAACTCCTAAATCCCCATAAAGCACCATGCAATCTGATCTTGGGCCCCACAGAATCTTCTAATAATATTCTCACCAAGGCAAAATAAGGGGCCGTGACACTGTTCTTTGGCCTTTTTTTCTTCATGTTTTGTCCTACATCACTGAGACACTTGGTAGGCTGAATCATTGATGGAGCTTCAGAGTTTTATAGATGAAGTTGCTTATATGGGTAATTGCTATAAAACTGAGAACCAATATCTGGGTTGCTAGGCGGCAGTCCTAGAGCTGGTTGTATCAGAAGCAATAGCGATAGGTATAGACACTGGATTTTGTCACTCTATTATGCACCCTCACTTGCTACCAGCGGATTGAACCCCACATGGCTTTCAGGGATTCTTTTATCAAAAAATGACCATTTTGCCTTTAAAGTCACTTTAATGCTCAAACACTTTCGGAATGGACTGAAAATCTCTGGATAACAAATTTGCATGATATTAAAGCATGCCCTAAAATTTGGTGCGTATCCGATACTGGTTGGCCACTTTTATACCAAACACTAATTTTACGGGCCCGCTTGCACTGGGGCACAGATCTAACTGTGCTCTTGGCAAAATTTATGGTATATCTTTGCATCATTAATTAGAGAATTCAAAATTATGTCCATTGATATAAGGATCCTCAAAATCTAATTGTCGGATCTTCCAGAATCACACCCGCGAGTTCCTCAGGTAGTTCGGACCGAAGATTGTTGTGAAACCGCCTATGGTAACAAGCCCTTAATTGCGAGACTCAAGTCTTCTACGATTCTTTTCAGATCAGACATTTCGGACCGAAGATGGTCCATGTTTTTGGATGATTCCTCATTGGTACTCATAACTGAAGGTGTTGTAGATGATGAGGATCTTACTAATGAAGGTTTTGTGATTCTAACTAATCTTTGACCGTCACGGCTCCACGCCCGTGATGGGTGACTTTCAGTGGGTCGTGAAATGGTGCCTAAAAGGATAACGGACTTGCTAGGTTTAGGCTACGACCTACTCTAGCCCACGATGTCATAGCTAAGATGGGTTCAGACAAGCATGATGTACAAACAATGTTCAATTAAATTAAACTCCCTAATTCTCATGGGTAGTCCAAAGTATCAATTACCATTAGTTGTGTAAATCATAGGTGTATGATTTCTATGTTCTTATATGATGCATGAAAAATTCTGAAATAGGACATAAGGTTCACCTACTATATAGCAAGGAGCATTGGATATACCTAACGTCCGGTCTGCACAATGGCGGTTAAACAGTACGTCGGTGCGCCCTTTTATATACCCGAAAGTATTGGACTAGAGGGTGTGAATTTGCCATGGGGCCCCCGTGAGTCTGCACTCCGGTGCCATCACTAGTTCACGTGGTTTGTCATGCATCCGTGAAATGAGTGTGTAAAAATGTATATGCATGGTGCACATTAGTACATACAATTCCTAGCAAACATGTTTGACATAAAAGGCCCAAACAAACACAAAGCATGGGTATGATGAAGTTTGACATTTACATACCCAGCGGAGTTGCCGCTGTGAGGACAAAGGGTTTTGGGGCAACCCTCCCTCCTCTAGATTGGAAAAGGGGTTTAAGGTTTATAATTGACGAGGAGTCGCCACCTATATTAGGGTCTAGGACCCAAGTTAAAAATAAACAAAAATGACTCCATCCGAATTAATCTCACCCAAAGGTTAGGGTTCGTGTCAGGTTGCGGTTAGGGGAAGGTGTTAGACACCCTAGTCCACCCGGTAAAAACTGGACTTCTAGCCTAGGTCAATGTATTATGTATGAGCCAAAGAAGAAGAAATATGTCAAACATTGCACACTCACAAAGAAGAAAGGGAGGATGACATACCGTGATTCAGCTTACTGCAACAGGGTCGGGTGGATCAGGCTTTTTAAAATCCCAACCCAACCCTTTGTCCCCTTAGCTGGGCCCAAGACGGCCCGACCCGACCCTAACTCAGGGCCTAGAAAATCCAACCTGACCCTCCCTCAAGGTCGGGCCGGGCTGACACTGATTGGCCCTGATCATGGAGTAGGGGAAGGGAGGGATGCAAGGATTGGACTAAGTTGGGCTGGGTCGGGAAGAAAATTATCAATTTTACATAAAATAACACTATAATAAAATATATTATCACTTATTATCTTCATATATAATATATTATAGGGAAGCAGTTTTCTGTCCGGGAGTGTGGCCTACGCTAGCACTCCCATGTGTCTATATCTCTCCTCCTTAAAACAAGGGGGCAGAGGTGTCTTTTCACATGGGGAGGAGAGAGATAGACTCATGGGAGTGCTGGCATAGGCCACACTCCCGGACAGAGATCTTTTTCCCTATATTATATATCAAAATATTTGTGACATTTCAAGTTTATAATATATATAGTATATCAATATATATTTTATAGTATAACATAAAACAAGGTCGGGCTCAGCCCGAGGCCTCAACCCTGGCCCGACCCAACCCTGACTCAGGACCAGAAATTTCTAGCCCTAACCCGCCCTCAGGGCCAGGTATCTCAGCCCAGGCCCTGTTCGGGCTCAGGGCGGGTTCAGGCCGACAGGGCCAAACTTGCACCCCTAGTTAGTATACTGGAATTTAAAGTAAATATAGCATAGACATGGCATAAACAAAGAGAAAAATCCTAAATTAACATGCTGGGAACATCTCATATACATGCTAAAAATTACAGATGTGCCATTCGCATTCAAGCCATCACATATAACATTCAAGCATGATAATTATCAAAAAATATTATAAGACTCATGGCATTCATATATATATATATATATATATATATATATATATCAAATGATCTAAACATAATAAGCAAGGATATATCTAATCAGAAAATCAAAGAAATAAAGGTAAAAATCGTTGACAAAAATTACCAAAATGGCCTCAGGATCTAAACACTACCTAAAGGAAGAAAAACATGAAAAATGGGGTGGGGGATCAAACCAAAGCCCAAAATAAAAGGAAAAATCGTCAAAACAGTGATGAAAGCACCTAAATGAACCCAAAAAAAGTTAGGAAAATCTAAAAACACCCAAAGAAATATGGGAGCAATGAAAATGGTAATTCAAAATAAAAAGAAATCAGTCCTAGATGGAGATAAAATCAAGAGAAAATGGAAAATTCACGGTAAAGGCTATGAGAAGAACACTATAGAAAACTAATAAACCAAGAAAGAAAAAAATGCAAAAAGGTATACGTAAAACCTGACCAAATAATATGTCACTGTGCACAACACCGTTGCCCTACTAGGGGCAGCAATGACGCATGCTTAGTAGAAAAAGGACAAAGGAACATAGGAATGTTGAAATTAAACGAAACAAAGCCAAATGAAAGAAGACTTACCTATCTACAATTTTCGTGAACAAAGAAAAGTGGTTTGAGTGGCCTAGACCCAGATTTTGACGAGCTCAAGCCGGACTTAATGCAGCAGACCAGCAACTCAAGCTCCAAATGACGCTTCAATGTGCAATAATACGTATCATATGTGTATCTAATCATCGGAATCCCCCTAAAACGTGTAAGGGGTCACCTATTTATAGCCTTAGGATCCCAAAACCATGCAAGGCATGGGTTTTTAGTTTCCATTTTCAAGGGATCTTCTCTCTTTAAAAAGAAGAGTCAATCTTTGTTTTGGATGGAAGGAGATCATTCCCACTCGCCAAAGGAAGGTTTCAAGGGTCTTCTTGGATGTCATTTAGGTCCCAAAATGTGTTTTGGGGGGAACTAAGGCCACAAGGCACGAAGCCAAATCAAATCCTAAGCTGAGATTAACAAAATCCCTGAAATGTCCACATGGGTTGAGCACTGAACGACATAGAGTGGGGAGAATTGACGTTGTTTGTCATGCAGCTGCTATTAGTTCTAACCATTATGAATCTGGTCCGAAATGATACCAAGGGGAAGGTTTTAGCCGGGGTCTAACCCTATTCCAGCTATGGTCTTGGTCTCAGGGGTCAGTCTGGGTCTGTCTAAACGTGTCAAAACCATTAGCCATTATTTTGAAAAATCATTTTGTTTAATTTTAACCACCTATTCCATCACGGGAACTGAGAACACCACCCAAAGCAAGGGTACACTTTTAGATTTAACCAAGGGATCACTTCACATTTTTAAAAAGATTCTGAACTCATCATCATCTAGGGCCGCTCCGGGGGTGACAAAATGGGTGTCTACACTGGGACAGACCTTTTGTCTTATCCAACATTAAGTCAAACATAACTCTCCCTCCCCCCCCCCTAAGGGGGAGACATCCATGGGTCCTAGACCCTAATCTAGTTAGCGAATTCAAAACAACATCCCATTTAATATAACTGCTATTACCCCCTTGTCTTTGCTTAGAGAGATGAGAGAACCTGTAGGGGACCGAGAGGCCTATGCGCGTGCAAACGCAATGTCACAGGAGCCAAATGAGAGGATGCGCCCCCTCCCCCTCCCCCTCCCTCTCCCTCTAACAATAGGCAACAACAAACTGTCATCAATATTATTAAGAGTTCATTGAATGTCTCTAACAGCCAATAGCTATGACCTGTTACAAGTGGAAACTGAAGAAGTGATTTACATTGTACTATAAAACGAAACCCCCAACTCTCTAGACTTTCTACTTGGACAAATAAGGAAGAAGAGGAGGAAGGAGACAAATTGGCCCAAAGATTTGGGGCTTCCTTTGATCCCTACTAGACTGACAGCCCATCACTCCACTCTCGTGTTTGACCTGATTCGTAAAAGACTTCAACTCTGGAAGGGCAAACTATTATCCTTTTCAGAGCGGCTAGAGCTCATCCGAACAGTTCTCCAATCCTCTTACATTTATTGGTGTGGTATCTTTGGGCTGCCACAAGCAACCATCAAGGCTTTGGAATCTCTTATGTGTGCGTTCCTATGGAAAGGGGCTGAAATTTCTACGTTTTTCCATCCGATCAGTTGGGCCTCTACCTACCTCCCCAAGGATGAAGGAGGTCTTAGTTTGAGAAGGATCAAAGATGCTAATACTAGAGGTATCCTCAAGTTGATTTGGAAAATTGTGTCCAAGTCAGATATCATATGGGTCAGATGGATTTACTCGGGTCCTCTTCGCAATGATTCCCTTTGGACAGCCCCCCTTGCTCTAATGCCTCTTGGGTTTGGCGCAAGATCCTCCTCCTCAGGCCCATCACTCTTGGGGCTATCTCCTCCATGATTGGTGATGGCACTCAACCTCCCTTTGGTTAGGTAACTGGCATCCTATGGGCAACACACCACAGTGGCTTCTATATCTCCCATGGTGTCTGGGTTGCTCCTCAGTCCCCCTCCACTGCATTAGCTGCTATGTGGGCTGCCTTCCCCCCCCCCCCCCTTCCTGCCTGGTTTTCTCCCGCATCCTCTCCGACAGACATGGTCACTTGGCTCCACTCTCCTAATGAACTCTTCAGCTCTTCCTCAGCTTGGGATTTTGTTAGAGCTTGTGTCCCTACTGCCCACTGGTGCAAACTTGTATGGTTCAGGGGCCAGATCCCCTATCAGATCTTCACCGTTTGGAGAGCTCTTTCCTACTGTCTCCCCACGCTGGCATTTCTCATTCGTAGGCAGCTGACAGTCCCCCCCTCCCTATTGTGCTCTTTGCTGGAATGGTTTGGAAGACTTTGATCATCTATTTTTTTCATGCCCTGTTGCCTCCTCTGTTTGGAAAAGGGTAATGGTTAGCTGCTGGCCTCGCTCTAGAAGAAGCCTTCCTTTCTCAAGGGAGTGGCAGTGGGTAGATATGACCCTCTCTGGGACTTCCATCTATGATATTGCTGGGATACTTGCCTTTAGTCCCACTATATCTCATATTTGTATGGAGTGGAATTTTGAAGATGGACCTCCAACTCTCGCTCCATTGATAAGATTTTGAAATCCATCTATTTGATGTCAGCTCCAAATTTCATTTACTTCCCCATAGTTGTGTTCTTGACACCCCAAGGAACAGACCCATTGTTGTATCCTGGGGTTTGTCCTTGTCCCTGTTGCAGCCCTCCTCTTCTTGAAGGCTGGGCTTTGTTTTGCTTGGTTTCTTCTCCTGTATATTCTCCCTCCCCTTTTGGGGTTTCTTGTTAATGAATTTTTTATTCACCCCAAAAAAAAGTCTGTAGCCAGCACTGTGAGTAGAAACAGCATGCTTAACTGCTTAGTTTAGAAGTCTTGCAGAATGTCCTCAGCTTTGGCATCCAAATCCTTGGTATAGTGAACCTGAAGCTGGCTGTGGTTGTGTAGAAAACTGCACTTATATGAGGACATATTGATAGAGTGGTCAATTTTCTAATGTGACTCTTAAGCTAAAAATAGTGGCCCAGTATTGGGTGCAAGCAATTCACTTTGTACGTGTCATATCTCAATGTAAATATGTAATTGCTTGGTTGCAGAGTCCTATTTTTTTTATTTGCAAGAATTTATGTGGCACAGTCTATTAATGATTGCTTTCATAATGTTGTTTGCAGTGGTGTTGCCAACTATTGTTGTTAGGATTCTCTACTTGGGTTGCTGATGGTTGTTTCTATTTCTATGGGTAGGTAATTTATCGGATAAAGCTTCCAGGACCTGCTATACTGGGTGAAGGAAAGCCGGAGAATCAGAATCATGCAATTATTTTCACACGTGGAGAAGGGTTGCAGACAATTGATATGAACCAGGTAGGGAGATGGGGTATGTCTGGTTAGCTGTGAGGTTAACCCCTGTCTCTGAGCCTAAACTTTGCTTCTTGAGATGCCAATTTCTTTAGGATAACTACATGGAAGAAGCATTCAAAATGAGGAACTTGTTGGAAGAATTTCATAAAAACCATGATGGCGTGAAAAATCCATCGATACTTGGACTTAGGGAGCACATATTTACTGGAAGGTAGCGCCTGACTTTGTTAAAATTTTCTTGGTTTAGGTTGTTTAGCTCATGAATCAGATTGTTTATTATTTGAGGATAATGTGTACTATCTGATATTCTTCTGATATCTTGTGCAGTGTTTCTTCCCTTGCATGTTTTATGTCAAATCAGGGAACCAATTTTGTGACTATTGTGCAGAGATTGTTGGCAAACCCTTTGAAGTAAGATCTCTACTCAATAGTTTCAGAAAAATGCTTTTTCCTGTCTTTGTAGTTGAAGCATTTTACCCATGTCACTGGCGTTTAGCATTATCATTTTTATGTAACTGAAGTTGTTCTTTTTGTCATGCATGATTTGATTACATTTTGTTCTAGTGCATGGTTTTGTCTTTCTAATATTGGTGAGGCTGTGTTTGGTTGTCGGGCAAGGCTGGAATGGGAAGAAAAGTGTGGTGAAGTTTAACAGGTGTCCCAATGAACAGTTAAACCCAATGCGTTAGGATGACACTGTAACACCCTGCATACGTGTTATGATATTTTATTAATATGTTGGAATGGTTACAAATATTTTAATGTTTCTGTGATTGAAATTATTTGTCATGATCAATGGCATTGGATATTGAATTCTTTAATGTTTTATATTCTGATTTTTACAATTTATGATTATTTAAGTATGAGATGTACTATTTCGTTATAAGATAAATTATATGTTGTAAATGGGTTCAAGGGTATTTCTGTCCTAGGGGTATTATTGTCCTTGTACCTATTCTAGGATGTTCTCTCTTCTATTATAAATAAAGAGGGGTTGTGATCAATTAGTCACAAACCAGTATTCTTAATTCTCCACATGGTATCAAACGGGAATCCACTTCGGGATCCGAACCCTAAGGTCGTGTTTGGTTGAAGGTGTCGGAGGAGTCAAATTCTGATTTTGGATCGGATTCTTATGAATCTGGTTCTAGTGGATTCATAGGTGAGAAAAAAAAACATGTTTGGTTACCATGGTTCTGTCAGATGGAATCCTTCTGAATCCATCTGAAAACCTGTTTGGTTACCCAGAGTCTGTCAGTTGGATTCTTGCTGAATCCATATTAAAAACTGTTTGGTTACCCTGAGTCTGTCAGTTGGATTCTACTTGAATTTTGCCTTAAAAAAAACCTTTTAACCTTGTTTTGTTATACAACATATGCATACATTTAATATGATTTTATTAAAAAATAAGATAATCCAAAAATTGGATGAAAATTGTAAAAATAAATAGTCTTTCCCAATTTTTCATGTATCCAAATTTCAAAATTAGAACTAATTGGTGTTATGTTACTTCAACCAAGCAAAACTCATAGTATTCATTTAATTTAAGTACATACATATGGCCAAAAATCCATATCCATTTAATGTAAGTACATACATATAATAACCATCTCTGTTTCTCTTTCTCCTTCTCGGTTTTTGTGCCGCAAGCACCAATCACCTCTTCCGCCATCTCTCTTACCTTCTCAGTTCTAACCACCACCTCCGCCACCTACACCCTTCACCGCCTCCACCATTGACACCTCTTACCGCCTCCGCCACCTACACCTTTAAGCACCTCTGCCTTCTAGCTCCATTAAATTAAATGGGAGCAATTATTTTATGTGGGCGCAATCTTGCTACCTTGCCGTTGGTGCTCGTGGACTTTCTGGATTTCTTACCAGAGTAGCTGTTGGAACCACTTGGTATTTGAAGCACCTGTAGAATAGTAGAGCCTATAAAAATTGCCAAGTCGCATGCTTATCTTTTGTGTAAATCCCTAACTATGTAGTTGCTGAGTCATATGCAGTGTAAGTGTTCACAGAAATTAAATAAAAAGGGTGGGGGGGGAGTTAAGCTGAGAATTTGTCAGAACTGAAAACGAGAAGGCATCGTCATTACCTAGAAATGAGTATTATTTTGTTAAACTTCTAATGTAGCTTCTATCCATAACCTGACGTTGGAAGATTCTAGTGTATAGTATACTGATCCTCTGTATTTTCTCCATGTTTCTGCCCGCAAAGGGTCCGGTTCCACTATGGCCATCCAGACATATTTGATAGACTTTTTCACCTGACAAGAGGGGGTGTTAGTAAAGCATCCAAGATCATCAATTTAAGTGAGGATATATTTGCAGGTACAGTCCTAACCAAAGTTCCTTGTTTGTGAATCGAGGACTTATTAAATTAGGGTAAGCTTCATGTATATATATTTCATGTCGATGTGTTATTTAGGTTTCAACTCTACTCTTCGTGAAGGCAACGTTACTTACCATGAATACATGCAAGTTGGTAAGGGGAGGGATGTGGGTTTTAACCAGATCTCTCTGTTTGAGGCAAAGATAGCTATTGCCAACGGTGAGCAGACACTAAGCCGTGACATCTACCGGCTTGGACACTGTTTTGATTTTTTCCGAATGTTGTCATGCTATTTTACCACAGTTGGTTTTTATTTCAGTTCTCTGGTATGTTACAAAGCAACTCTTTTTCTTTCCCCCTAACATACTAGCGATATATCCTATGTTTATCTGATTTGGCTTCTGGCTTCGATTGACAGGTAACTGTGCTCACTGTCTATGTATTTCTTTATGGTCGCATTTACCTCGTTCTTAGTGGACTTGAGGGAGATCTGATTACACAAACAGCCATTCAAAACATTAAGCCCCTACAAGTGGCTTTTGTTTCTCAATCTCTTGTGCAACTTGGGTTCCTGACGGTCTTGCCTATGATGATGGAGATTGGCTTGGAAAGAGGATTCAGCACTGCACTAACTGATTTCATAATGATGCTGGTACAGATGGCCCCTGTGTTTTTCACATTTTCTCTTGGAACAAAAGCCCACTACTATGGAAGGACATTGCTTCATGGAGGGGCAGAATACAGAGCTACTGATCGTGGTGTTATGATGGTTCGTGCCAAGTTTGTAGAGAATTATAGATTATACTCCCGCAGTCACTTCGTCAAGGGAATTGAGTTGATGATTCTACTAATTGTGTACCAACTTTTTGATCGTTCATACGGAGGTTCAGTGTCACGTGTCTTGATCACTATCTTAATGTGGTTCATGGTTGTGGCATGGCTTCTTGCTCCCTTCCTTTTCAATCCATTAGGATTCGAGTGGCAAAAGATTGTTGATGACTGGACCGTATGGAATAAGTGGATGAACAAACAAGAAGTGATTGGTTTAACTCCGGAAGAGTGTTGGGAATCATGGTGGGAGACACAGCAAGAACATCTTAGAATTTCTGGGAAGCGTGGTATCATTGCAGAGACTGTGTTAGCATTGCGATTTTTTATCTACCAGTATGGGCTTGTTTACCACTTGAACATAACAAAGAGAACGAAAAGTGTTCTGGTATGTTCTCACAGACCTGTAACCTTTATATGCATGTCCTGTAAATTTTATCCTGTGTCTTGGATTGCATTTTGTTGATGAGTTAATCCACATTTTGATGGGTCACAGGTCTATGGTGCTTCATGTCTTGTGATTATTGGCATATTGATTATGATGAAGGTAAGTAGCAGCAATCCATGGGTTCCTAACATGAATGTCTTGAAATGGATAGTGAGAGGGTGCCATGTCTCAAGAATCTCTTTAAGAATTCCTTTTCATTTTACATAATAGCAAACACATACCCATGAGAGAGGGAGAGAAGGGATCAAATCAAAGTTGGTGCACTTCCTTTCTTTTCTAGCAGTAGTACTGATTTTGCTGCAGAAGATCTCGTGAGAGAGACTTTCTCTTCCAGCTGCCCCCACCAGCCTCCCCTTACTTTGGGTGAAAAGTGCTGGTCTCAGTGAGGAGCTTTCTTCTTAGCATTTGCCCTGGATGTGGACTCTGATTTTTCCTGGCTTGTTTTGATGGGTTTGTTGGCTGTCTGCAGATTGTGTCTGACGTAAGACGAAAATTCAGCGCCAACTTTCAGCTTATCGTCCGGTTTTTCGAGGGATTTATCTTCACAGCATTTGTCTCTATTTTGGCCACTTTGATAGCTCGTCAATATATAACAGCGCGTGACATCTTTCTTTGCTTTCTTGCTTTCGTGCCGACTGGATGGGGATTGCTCCTGGTTGGTGAATCATTTCAGTTTTTCCCTGCTGTCCACTTTGCATTTAGTCTGTACATGTAGCTAGAGGATTACATCTTTTATTCACCTCTACGTGCAGTCCAATTTTCCTTTTATCTTTTCTGGGAGTTAAAACGTCCTTTATTATTTTTCAGATTGCACAAGCGCATAGGCCTCTTGTTCATCGTATTGGCTTCTGGAGAACGTTTAGGAACCTTGCTCGTGGCTATGAAATTGTAATGGGATTCCTTCTGTTCCTCCCTATTGCATTTCTGGCCTGGTTCCCATTTGTTTCAGGATTCCTGGCCTGGTTCCCATTTGTTTCAGGATTCCTGGTCTGGTTCCCTTTAGTTTCAGAAATCCAGAGGCGAATGCTGTTAAACCAAGCCTTCAGCGGAGATCAACAGATCTCAGGTATTCTTGGTGGTCAGAGGAAGGACCTTTCATCAAAAAAGGGTGAGTAAAATTTTCATGAAAGGTAGTCCAGGGTCAATTGTTTGGAGGATGGCAGGTACATAAGTACATTGCTCAAAATTATGCATGTGAAGAACGGAAACTCCACCTATTAAAATATAGTTTCTTTTTGAGTGAGAATTCTTAATACCAGAATGAATGACCTGCTTATAAAAAACAAGGGGTGCCGTTCTCTGTGCTGCAGCGCAAGTTGTGCCCAGGCACATGGGGATGGGCGCAATGATCACCCTGCCCCCCTGCACAGGCTGGCCCATGTGCTTGGGCTCAGCCTGCACTGCGGCTCAAAGAACATTCTCCCAAAAACAATCATCCCTCTTTTTTTTTTTGGGTAAACGAGTACAAGAGCTTATAAAACAAGGGGTATGGGGGGCAGAAGCTAGAAAACACCTAAACCAATTGACAAGGGGCAAATTAGGAATTAGTTTAAAGGTGATGTCATTAGAATTCGTAGAAATCTTCAAAAAATAGCCTAGGGCTTCAAGGGGCCAAGGGGAAAGGGATGGAGTTGGAAGAAGCCTAGGTAGCACTTCATTAAAGCACCAAACTTCTTTTAGCTTCAAACCTCTCAGGGCAGCAAAATCAAGTTTGTTGAGGATTTCGATCAGCTCAGGTTCCAAAACAAGATTGTTTTTACTTTAACCAACCGTCACAAAGAGAAGTTTCCCATCAACCAAAAAACCAAAGACCTAGTAGGCTTACCTAAACCTTTGCAGTCAAACCCTGCGAATAGCAAAACAGGAAAATCTAACATGGGTAAATCAACACTAGACAAGGAAATAAGGTTAGCAATATCCAAAGTATTCAGGTGAGAAGAAGAAACATCATTAGAATCATCCCTCTTATTTATATGTAAGAATAGCTTGATCATATTTAACCTTACAATATATTTAGGTAAACAACAGGAACTTTCTTAATTAAGAACAAATTATTAGCGCCAAATCGTTGTACTATGAAAATATCGATCACTTCTTTCTTAGTGGCGGACCAGGTGTGCAAGTCTCCTGTCTTCACCTTGTGCATTATGGCAACCCCCTTCCCCTCACTCTCATTGTAGTTAAAAGTCTCATGCACATGTTAGATAGGTAGACCCTCTCCAAGAAAGAAAAAAAAGTTGAAATAAAAATATAGAGAGCCAGGTAGGATTTTCATCCTCTTAAGTGCGGTGCACTGGCCAGTACACATTGAAAGTGCATCGGACGGTGGCTATTCCATTGGGAAGGATAAAAATTTAATGCACAAATGAGGTGCACCTTCCGATGCATTTTATGAAAAATGTACCATATTTAGGATAAAAATTCGAGCTAGGTATCACGCGTCATTTCATCCCTACCATCACAAGGGGTTACTCAATGATTACTTACAAATGATTACGAATGGATTTAATGATTTTTGGCTGTGTGGTGATTAGATTAAACTTTTTTCTGGTTTAAACGATAAAGATTTTATTTTTGAAGGGGTCAATACTAACATCAAGCTAATTATTATAGAAAATAAAATTATAGTATGATTAGAGAAAATGAAACTGCCCAACCTTGATAAAGTTGGGATAAAGTTCTAGACTTCTCAGCTAGTGCTCTCACAAAATTTATGCAATCATCCAATTGTATCTTCGAAATTACTGAACTAAAATTTCTTTACAAATTAAAAAGAAAAAAAAGGTGTATCCAACACACGAGGTTTTCGCCACTACAAGGTTTAGGGGAATTTTTATCGTATGTGGTTCTTTGACCAGTGCGGTTCCCTAGTGCCTCTAACAAGAGGAGGGTGGACCTCACCTAGGTAGAGTGTTTGGTCAGATGCCAAGGGTGGGTCCCACCCCCCTCTTGTGAGAGGCACTAGGGAACTGCACCGGTCAGGGAACCGTAGACGATAACGATTCGGGTTTAGGGAGGTTCAAACTTGAACCCGTGACCACTACTTGGTCACAATGGAGCAACCAGACTATTGCACCAAAGCTTGCCACCCTCTTAACAAATAGTCGATGTTAAATAATACTTTGAAATTAATAACCCCCGTGGACACTTTCTTGCTTCTGACTTTCTAGTGGTATTTTAAAATTTAGCATAACGCATTTAAAAATTTTTGATTGGAAAAAAGAATGTTGCCTAGTAGCTTGGTTCCTATTACTAAACGCAGCCAAGGACAAAATGACCGCTCCACACCATACATGGTTGTGTCTGGGAGTGGGTTACACAGCATGGCAGTGAACCGTGTGAAATAACACAGGGTTACACCCCAATTACATTGGTCCAGCCTTTGTCTCCATTCTATCTCCTTCACCACCATAATTCATCGCCACAAAAGCAAATTAATTTTGGAGTTAGAATATAGGGTACGGTATTACAACAGCAAGATCCATAGTTGATATTTTGGCGAGATTCAAAGATGATACAAATAAATTTGAGTCAGGTTCTGAATCGGGGGTTACAGACATCCGGGCCTATTTAATGGGGTTCAACAGATGGATTCGGCTCCTCTATGGTACGGGATGCGCTGGAAGATATTTGATGCAACATCGAGCAGAAAATCCTTTTCTTTATCGCATGTGTACCATGCTCAGATGTGTGCATCCATACTCGCCATTTGAACGACACCTTAGCCACATGTTGGCCTCTGTGGGTGCACCGGACGTCGTCCAGCTCGGGGGTGCTCTGAAGAGGAACCTGATCCTCAACAAACCCCATGATTCGGATAACCAAACTAGAAGCTGTTGCTCCTGTCTTCCTGCGTAAAGACCTTGTGTTTGATAAGGACCCTTGTGTGTGATCAAGGTAGGTTGGTGTTTGATCCTTCCACCTACCTTGGGACGAGAAACCCAGTTGTTTACTTCTCTTACCCCAATTCTGATTGTTCTTCCTTCTTATTTTCCTCCACTAAATCATTAGGTCGCAGAATTGTGAGAACTGTCCAAAATTGCGAAGTTAAAGAGAGAGGTGTCACCATCGATGAAATGAAAGAAGAACAAGCCACGTTATTTATTTATCCCTATCAATCAAAGACTGAGACGTCTAAGCTAATATGGCCAAACCATGATATTACATGCCAACAATATACATTTTCCTTAATATAAATATAAAACAGCTTAGTCATATTGAACCATCCAATATAGTTAGGTAAACAACAGGAAGCTCCTTAATTAATAAAAAAATTTATTAGCACCAAATCTTTGTACTATGAAAATATTCATGTCTTCTTTTTAGTGGGAGAGATAGGGGTAGCAAAAGTATATTAAGATGCCATGTATATAAATATAAATTATGGGATAAATAACACCACCTTTACACCCCTAGAAAGATGGAAATGATCGGGGGTGTGGTGGTCATTTTGCATGCACTTGTATCGGGGTACAGAGGTGGCGTGCACTGCGTGATCGAGTAGCGTTCTTTCTCCCATAACTAGAACTTGATCATTGAAACTTTTTTTTCCTAAAAACTTTCCTTTTTGATAACTATTAATTTGATAATTGAAAATTGAGTTAGGAAATAATCAACTAAAACTCCTGTATCATTATTAAAGAAAGGTCATCAAAACATATATTCCACTTAATACCCCTTGAACATATATACAAATTTTCATTCATCATAAAAGATAACCCCTTGAATTCTAAAGTTCGGAAGGGTTGGAATCCAATTGCTATTCCATATATCAATATGTTCTCCATTACCAACTTGCCATACTAAGCCACTTACCAACACTTTTCGACCCACTAGGAAGCTTTTCCATGCCCACGAAGGCTTGTTTCCATCTCTTGCCTCAAGGAAGTTCTAGTGAGGGTAGTAGATAGATTCGATGAATTTTACTCAGAAGGAGTCTTGGTTTATCCATAGCCTCCAAGCCACCTTGGATAAGAGAACCCGATTTTGAATTGTTGGATCTCTAAACCGTAAGTCTTATTTTTCTCTTGAGCGATAAAGTCTGAGTCCAAGAAACCCAATGTGTTCTTTCTTCATCTTGTTGGCCCCCAGTAGAAATTAGAGACGACTTTCCTAATAGTATCTTGATGAGATGCTAATAAAGCAAAGTGGGAGGGGGCATAGACAAACATGGAACATGCAACAGATTTAATAAAGAACTCTTGATTCATTTGTGGGATCTTTATCTCCTCTGGTTCTCAATTTCTCTAACAAGGGGGACTGAAATGATCATCTTACCCTTGTCTGAACACTCTGCCCCGATAGACTCCACCACTTCCTATTAGAAGAACTAGAAAATTAAGTCGGATAAAGAACTAGAAGAGATAACTTTCCCCCCGTTTGATGTTTCCATCGTTGGACCAAATTGAAAACTCAAACACCAATTTGCTTGAAATTTTAGAACGGTTGGCCATGGTAATGATCTGAGTCAGCACCGCACCACCTAACTTGTAATGATATGTATAGTAGCTACCAGATTCTTTAATTGCCTATAATTGGTTTGTAGTTAATTCAAGCCGAGTACGTCAACAGCGGCAGGTGAGAAACTGGCCCCTCTTGTTACTCAGTAAAAAAAACAAAAGGACAAAACTGGCCCCACTAAGCGCGGAACGTGGGACGGGGTGCCGAGTGCTGACCACTACGGATTACCCGCGGACTGTTCATTGGATTGGATGGGAATGGAATAATTTTTCTTGGAAAGTGAAGAACAGATGATTCAGAAATCACATGGCACTACTGTGAAAGGATCATAATACTATTACTCCTACGGGGTCCCAACGGCTACTTTTCTCCTATATTCTCATTTTTTCAAATCTCCAAATCTCCCCACCCACCGCCACCCCCTAACGGTCATCTCCCGCTCAATAAGGCACCCGCTTCGACAAACTCCACCATAGCCACCAACTGTATCCCTATTTCTCGCTCTCTCTCTCTCTCTCTCTCTAATCATCCTCTTGTCTCACTGTTTGACTGTAATTCTAATGGAAACAACCACAGCTCAGCCCGAAATCAAGGTATGTTCGAACGAATTAAACGTAGTTGGAACAGAAGAACCTACAATAGTGCAGCACGTAACGAAGGCATCTTCAGATCAATTGCTGAGGAAATTCGCAGATTCGGATGACGAGTCTCCTGCAAAGAGAGAGCCACGAGTGCCGAAGCGCCGGAGAAAATGCCGAAGAAATGGCGATGAAGATAAGGAAAATTGTGAGAGTCCATTAAGGAACAGTAACAATAGCAGCTTGGTAGAGCGGAGATCTCTTCTACCCTCAGCTGTGACGAGGAAATCGACACTTCTTCGGCAGCTTGGAATTGCGAGATCACAGCTTAGAGCGAGGGATATCAGGAACAAGTCTCTCATGAGAGCTATTGAGAAGGTGCGAGTTGCTTCTGAAAGCTCCTTTTTTTTTTTTTTTTTATTGGCACCTTCTGTTTCTGAAACACTAGAGATCAGAACATCTCAAAGTATCTCATCGTTATCATTCAGAGACGTTACTAATCGTTCTGTTATGGTTTTTCTATTGTGTAGACTTGGCGTAAAACGGTGGAAGGTGCTTCGAAGGTGTTTATAGAGAGGCATTACAACCGACATAATCGCCTCATAAACGATGCAGTTTAACTAGTTCACCAAAAGTATGCTACTTCCTATTATTGTGTTCCTTTCTTTCGGTAGATATAGTGTGTTTCAAATATATTACCTCCTTATTAATATCAATTCCTTTTAAGAATTAAAAAAAAAAATTTGAAAGATTGGGATATCCAACACCCCACCCCCAATTTTCAGTGTATAGTTTAGTTTGGTCCCATATTAAATTTTAGTGTTTAATTCAATCAAATATCCTCCAGCATATTGATATAAGTATGATACTGGAAGCACTAATGTAAACTTTTGCTACTTTAAAAATTATGTTTTTTTATAAACTTTTAAGGGTAGGTGTTCTTTATGGGGAGCAAGGCCTCTGCGTGCACGGGGCTAATGAAAGTGCGTACGTTGCACATCATGGGGGTAGGATTTTTGTCTTTCTTGGGAGGTAGGGCAGTCATTTCACCTGTGTTTGGGCATGAGCGTTACACTCCCCCCCCCTCCCCCCCACATAAACTTTCCTCCAAATTTTAAATATAAACAAGATTTCCATTCAATCTTACGTAACGTATATTTTGAATGTCTTACTAAGATTATCATGGGAATCTTTTACCAAAACTATAAACAATATATCAAATATTCTCCCATATATTGGCATGCCTATGGTATGCACTACTATGTAATATCATAGTTGTTAAGTTTCAAAATTTACATTTGCCACCTAGTGGGAGTGGTGTAAATCCATGGGGTCGAGTGATCCACTCCTACCTCCACCTTGACTGACTATAGTAATAGTAATAGTTGTAGATATTTATCAACAAATGGGCCTAGTGCCTCTTGCTGACCCCTAGTGGGTCCCTCTTTGGCTCCAATGTGGGCCTTACATTAAAAAAAAATAAAATAAAATTTTGCCACCTAGAAAATTGTGTTTTGGATTGAAATTTTAGATATAAACAAGAGTTCCATTTAATCTATCATATAGCATGCAATTTTGCCCTCTTTTTTTTTTTTTTTTTTTTTTTCGAATAGAAATAAGGCTATTCATTTATGTGCGCCCAACGCCAAGCAAAGGAAAATGAAATACATAAGACAGATAAAGAGCATGATGAACACAAGGTATGGATATACGATATCCAAAACCAAGAAGTAGAAAGTGACCTGGTCACACATGACATTAACTGAATCATCCAAACTAGGAGTTGAATCATAAACAAAGTTTCTAAAGTGAGACTAATCTCGATTTTCAGGCCCATCCTTTTTCATGTGTGATCACAATCAAATGTGAGGTCCCACTCATGGACCACTAGTGTGGTGCTTTGAGACACTCATCCTTATACATGATTACATGATCGATCAAGTGTCCATATAGAAAAAGACAACAAATCATAAGGTGTAGACGTGGAATTATTATTATTATTATTTTGTGCAAAGATGTAGAATGATAGATAAGATAGACTTCAGCACAATGATAAAATTACTCCATTACAACCTAATAGTTGTAGGTTTGAGCAATAAAACAATCTCTCCGTAAGTGGCCATTACAACCTAATAGTCGTAGGTTCAAGATCTCTCCGTAAGTGGGTGTAAGGCTGCATATATTATGATTTTCCTTAATTTTCATGTGACGGTTGCATATATTATGATTTTCCTCAAGTCTCATGTGAAAGACTAGTCTACTAGGTATATTTTTTTTATGTAAAATGATATTTATCTCATCAATAAAATGAGTTTCCCTTCGGATATATTGGGAGAAGATTCACTAAACTGTTCGAATGCAATTTCGAGCAAATAAGGAACCCGAAATCTGATAAAAGAGAGGAGCATTTATAAAACGGTTTTGAGCTGACGTGTTACGTACAAAACTTTTTCCTTTTCCTTGGACATATTACCAAAAATTTTTAAAAAAAAAATTTCTCCTTTGGGCAGGGTGAAAGTGAACCTCTTAAACCGGTACATCACATTATTTTGGACCTTGTATTGGACCGAGGAAAGTGAGTTTCAATGCTGTGCGCCTGTGCAATAGCCAATAGGGGCGAAAGGTTAATGCTGGAACTCACCGCTCAAGAGTCCCAATTGTAGAGGATCGGAGATTCTCTCTATCCTTGGAGCCGAATAACTTTATCCTTTCTTTTTCATTCTTTTTCATTCTTTTTCAAACAAAATACTCCCTCCTCGTGCTCTTGTGTAACAATAAAGGAAGATCTACCAAACAGGAGGGGAAAAAAATGTTTTTTTCCTCCTTTTTTTTGTAAGCAGAGAAAAATAAAAGTAACAAAAAGGAAAGAGACGAAAATGTACGAAAAGAAAATCTTGTCTCACAAAAGAACCAAAGAGGAGAGCTATTCCTAATTGCAATTGGTGTAGGATACATTGAATATGGTAATCAACTTTAGAATGTATAATAAACAAATGAACCCAAGTAATGATATTAAATAAATAGTGTATTTTAAATTGACTTATGATACGTAATCCAAAGTATTTTACCTTTTACATATATCTATGCAAATAAGCATATGGGACAGGATTCTCTCAACAAGTGGCATAAAGGAATGCACAAATGAGGTGCAATATAACGGTATCGACTTAATGGTGTCAATTTTGGACTAGAATTGAGAATCATATTAGAACTGGAATCGATCCATCCAATAGTTTAATGGTCTGATTTTAAATCTACCAATTAGAAATAGTATAATCTGAACACATTTACATCTTAACTCAATATATTATATAACTCTTAAGACTCAAGGTCATGAGAACTAAGGTCAAACCATTTAATTTTTAGTCTTTGAGTTTTGGAGGTACCACTCGTCTTATATGCTATTCTACTAAAGATTTGATTGTAAATTTAAAGGTCAATTTGGGAATGTTAACTTAAGAACATATCTTAAATTAACCATAACTTATGAGGGTGGTGGTGTTCCCACTTATTAATTGATACAAAACAAGAAGTAATATAGACTAGTTATGTGATTTGAGAAAGAAAAAAATTAAAGTATATCTTATGTGATTAAAATTAGTGTCTTATTATAATACTATTAAATATACGTGGCATGTATTAGGATTTTTTTTTCAGGGGGGGGGGAGGATTGCTTGGAATCATTTAGGAACTGAAACTAACCCATACAGTAGTTAGTGGTCTTGGATCCCAATGGACCGGGAATGTAGAGTATCAGGTAGACTCTAAATTCATTGTTCTAAGTTTTTTGTATCACATCAGCCATATTGGTTTATACTATCTATATCGTCGGAATTTGATACTAGCAAAGTTAAAAATTATATTTTTTTATGAAAAATTAATTTGTATTTCAAATGAAACCGATATAGATCAATTCAATCAATATATATCAATATCTATATCGGTATCAAAACCTAAAACGATGTCTAGACTCGTAGAGCCAAACTTATGTCCAAAACATGGGTTGAGGTATCGTATTATATCACCCATTGGTGATACATACCGGTTTTACAAGTAATCGATCTTGATACAATGCCGATATCATATCAATGACACAATACAGGCAAAGAGTAAAATGATCAAAAAATACATTTTTAAAAGAGATTTAAGGGTAAATTTGTGACTGATCCTAATATCATATCAATATCGTATCAGTTTTGCTGGTGACATGTAGTCGATCCGATACCGTCCATGAATGGATACGGTGTGAAAAAATATCTCATTTCTTCACTCACATATCGCGAGGAGGGTGTGTTTTGTGGACTTTTGTCAGTTTCAGACTGCAGAGTGGTCCCCTGACGTGAAAAAAATGGTTTATGGAATAAACAAAACAAACCGACATTTTATCCTTCATATGATATTGCTGACCCTGCTTTTTTAACCTTTTTAAATACCAAAACTACCACCCTCTTTTACGGAATCCACTCGCTAATCCTTTTCGCATGGACGTAAATAGACATGTGCAATAGCCCGAAATGCTTAGTTGGCTAAGTACATCAGGGTAGTATTGTCCATTAACAGCGCATAATATTTCTGTAATTGGCAACGGCTTTGTCGTTAATACACAATATACGGGTGCGTAATTCAATGTAATTTTGCTTTTTTTGAATTTTAACCAACCCAACCAAAACGCCCACATATATGCAAATATATTACAATAACTGCCACTCGGGTTTGGAAGCCACCAATTAACCATAATACCCTAAATTGCAAACCGGGTGCCTGTATGATTTAAACATCCAATGTGTTATAATAGGGAAAAAATCTTTACCCAAAAAAAAAATAATAGGGAAAAAATGATGAGGAATTTGTAGGTAAAACTCGATTATATAAATTATGAGAAAGGGTTTCCCATGCCACTAGTGTAGGGGGATCTTATTTATCAAATAATAATAATAACAAGAAAAGAAAAGTGTAGAGGAATCTTATCATTTATGTGGGGCCAAGATGATCAAGGGATGATAAAGATAATAATAAATTAAACACATGTGAGAGTAAGGATGTCAATTGATTCAGTTCAAAATTTAATATGTACAAACCAAAATATAATTGGGTCAATTAATTTTCATAACCTCAAGCCAAAACCAGAAGGAATCGTTTCGGTTTCATTCGATTCATAAATGACCTCGATATTTCAATACAAGTATAAATAATCTATTGAAATAAATAAAATTGGGAAGGAAATGAAATTACAGTTTCATAATATCAAATTTGATATCTTTCAACTTTTTTTACACAACTTAGCAAAGGAATCCATCGTAGATTGTTTGACACAACTCAAGAAAGACACCTGATTGTAGGGTTTAGTATGATTTAGGTTCAATTCAAATAGATAGGTTTCAGTTTGAAAATGAAACCAAAATTGAACAAATGACATTTCATTTTTTAAAACCAAAATCAAATTGAAAATTTCTTTAGTTCATTTAATCTGATTTTAAACGACTGGTTTCAATTTAGTACTAAATTAACACCCTAATAAAAGAGGGTGTTCGATACACTATTTTTGTGTGGGAAAATTTCCCCATAAAAGAGTAAAAACAAAAAATTTGCAAAACCAAATGTAAATAAATTTCAAAAAAGTTCAAATAACATGGTTAACTCATGAAATATGTGGATGATATATATATTGTCATATAATTCTTTTTAAACACGAATAATTTGTGAATATTTTAATAATTTTATGTGTCCCCGCCTTCATTAGGTTGATTGGAACTATATTTCCAAAAAATAAGTGGCAATGGAATAGCATGAGCCAAAACCCAGCTTGGGTTTACTGGGTCTAGACTGTAGAGTACTTTTTTTTTTTTTTGGTGAAAGGGTTTAGGACACTTAACTGACTTAGGGTTTGTTACTTTGAAACGTGCAAAACATAGATTATGATTGTCTCTCTTCATCTCTCTAGAGTTAGAACCTTGCATTGTCTTGGGTTAGGGTTGGTTTCAGATTGAAGATAAATCAACTTTTAGTCAGGTATTTTAAAGGAGAGGGATTAACACTACTCCTTGTATCATTTACGTTTAGAAGGGGAGAAAAATTTCGATGGATATTCAAAAGACCTACACCATTAAATGATGAAAAAGGATAGAGAGTTTGCGAGGGGTGTGTACACCACGGTCGCATGCCCGCCTTTTTCTCATATTTTAATTACCAAATAATCATCATCAACCTACCCCAAAACTTTAACGATAATCATCTATGCGTTTATTGCATTGGGAAAAAAATGTATTTCACACAAACCGGATTTGCCCGGATCCGAGTGTCTAACTAGGCAAGTGGTTCAAATGTAAATATCGAGCAAAAGCGCGGGCTTTTCTAGAGCTGATAATTACGGGCCCACCATCAATAGAGAAGCGGAGGTGTTTTTTTTATCTGTTACGCTTCTTTAAGTCCAACCCATTTTTCTGATTCCTTCTGGGTTAGCTTAAAGTTGCAGTCACTCTCTCTCTCTCTCTTTTGCTGCTTCTCCTCTCAGATTGGGCTTTTTGATCTCACTGGTACGCTCTTTGCTTCAAGCGATCTGCGAACCAGCTAATCTCTCGGTTGCTCTATTTTTGTTTTTAAATGACATATTTTTTTTTTATAGGTTCAGTTGTGCTTATGAACTCTAAAATGGTTTCTCTGTGCATGTTGAAGATGCTGCCTTCATAAGCTTAGCTCTGTCCCTCTACTGGTAAACTCTTTTCTCCATTTTATAGCTTCATATATTGTTTTGGAGTTCTTCAGCTGAAATCTACTTCATCTCTGCTCGTTTCACTGTTTTGAAGTGTCTTTTGTATTTTCGTGCCCTTTTTGTTTGCGCTGTTTATGTGTTATCAGATTTTCACTGGAGTTATTTCTTCTTTCTTTTCCGTTATTTTTTAATTTTTTTTTCTGGACTTCTGCAGGAACAGGAGTTTTGAATTCCATCTACAGGTTTGAAAATGTCGTCTCGAAGGGGGTCTGAGCAGCCGCCGCAGAGGCGGCTTATGAGGACTCAGACCGTGGGAAATCTAGGAGACTCCATGTTTGATAGTGAAGTCGTGCCATCTTCGCTTGTTGAGATTGCGCCGATCCTTCGTGTTGCCAATGAAGTTGAATCCAGCAATCCAAGGGTTGCTTATCTCTGTAAGTTTGAGTTGTACTCGTTCATTTCTATTTTTCCTCCATTTCTTTAATCACTTGCATGTACTGATGGTTTTAGCTAATATCAGGAGTCATGCATGGTTTCTCATGTAAACTGGCGTCGGCGGTCTGCCTATTTCTAATTGATCTATTTCTTGTAACATTTAATGTTTTTTTTTTTTGATACTCCGTATTACTGAAAATGAATATGTAATCGACGGAAAAACTGAATTCATCTCTTGGATCTTCTTGCTGTCTCATGATTCAGGTGTTTGTCTGCTGGTCGTCTTGTAGCATGTATAGCACAAAGTTTATAGGGTGTCCACTTGAAGTGGGTTTGTTCCACACTTCACCACTCTCCAGGATTATTCCTGCAAGTTCTATACTTCTATTACAAAGCACGGGCATACCAACAGTGGCCATGCCGCATGGGGGGGGGGGGATCAATCTGCTTTAGGTTGATACTACAATAACAATGTTGAGTTATGTGTTAGAAAACTATGCTTGCCCTCTGAAAAGGAAGAACATCTTATACTCATTCAAATATCAGGATTCAGAATATCACGATGATTTAGTCCTCCAACAGTGCTTCATATGTTTTGCATTAACTTCTGGGGTTTGGGGTAGCAGCATCTCATAAGCTCCTTTATTGGTATTTGGGGGCTCCATAACCCTCTCCCCTACCCCCCCCCCAAAAAAAAAAAAAAAAAAAAAAAAAAAAAAAAAAAGAAGAAAAAGTTGTGATATATTCTGTATCTGTACCCACCTCTTTGTGCCACGTATAATGCTTATATTTATGTGTGTTACGGATGTAATTATATTACATGGTACTGAAGGGCTCTGAAGGCTCTCCTTGTTAGGTTTACCAGGATGTGTATCTTTTCTGTTTTTTTAAGCTGCATGGAAGGCTGAAGTTGCCATCTTATACATTGGATAAGTAGTTTATGTTCTAGATTGTCCATATGTCAACTTCTCTCATCTATCTTAATTGTATGTCCCTACATGTATTGGATCAGCAATCCAATTGTTTTTCCAAAACATTGATTTTTGAATGCTTCATTTTGCCATATTGTAGTCTCTTTATGCTGAAACTCAGCAAATGAATAGATGGTCAGGCTTAGCTATGAATCAAATCTAGCTGCATTGTGGCAGATGGCTTCCTGTTCTGCCATCGTTGGTGCAGTTGGCATCCATTGCATTGCCGAAGCTATGTTATTTATCATAAACAATCTATGTTATTGGTAGTTGGAGCAGTTGCTATGGCGCTGCTTATGTTATAATAAAATTTGTCTTGTATTTATAGTAAAACAGAGAAATAAATGGTTGTGGCCCTTTGTTGAGGCTAGTTTTGTCTAGGTTAATCTGTTAGCTAGGGCCCATCAGATGGTAGATCCCACTTACCATGAGACACAGCAAGTTATGATTCTTACTTATAACTGGCCCAGCTCCATCTATTGGAAATGGTGTCTGGTGAAAGTTGACATACATAATGTGTGTGAATGAGTAGTGCTAGCACTTTTCTCCCACTTTGTCCCTCCAGGATGAAAATCCTAGTTCGCTTGGCATTAGCCTCGCAAATAAGTGTGTAGGCACAGGCAAACTGCAGCGATTGCATGGATTTTTTTTTAAGGGGGTTTAAAACTGCATGCATGTTGTTCGAACAATTTTTAAATTCGTTAAAGCGCTCAAGTTATTTTGATCAATCAATACAAAACCTAAGAAAATCAAATTGCAAGTTATGGATGATTTGACTAGTCATGTATGAAGGGGTCAATGATGTATGTATGATAGTTTTGGTTGAACATCCAAGAGTGAAGTAAATGCCTAGTGAATATTTGGAGGTTTTATGATCAAAATGTTGAAGATAAGCTGGACTAAAATTAAATATTTGGAGTGTAATTTTGTAAAATAGGGTTCACATGAGGAAGCAATTAGTGTTGATGATGAAGAGTTGCCTCCAATCTTCTATTTTTCTTCATTCAATTATCTATTAGAATGGGAAGAATGAGGAGGATTTCCCCATAGGATTAGGGCAGGCTGGAACTAGATGATGTGGAGTGGTACTTTTGGAGTGCTGAAATTAATGCATATGTTGAAATCAAAGGGTAACTGGTTAATTTGTCAAAGTTTGTTGTGTTGTACACCTGATTTGTTTTTTGCCTAAACATTAACATTAGTACTAATGCTGACTTTTTCTTTGTAATAAGACTAGTGCAACTTGTGCATTATGAAGTAGCATTTTGAGCAGCCAAGAAAATAAGACATGCACAAAAGGGATGTAGCTGAGATGTAGATGGATAACTAGCAAGATTAGGAGATTAGAAATGAATGCATTATTGGGAACCTAGGGAGAGTGCCAAAAGGTGACAAGTTGAGGGGAAAGTTGAATGAGATGACTTGGTCACGTGCAATGGAGACTAATGACAGCAATGGTGAGGACCAGTGAAGAGCAATGCGGACAAAATTAAAGGTTTTTGAAGATCAAGGGAAAACTGAAACTTGGTTTAATTAGAAAGTATAAACTACACTAATTATGTGATGGAACATATTACTATAAGCGGCAAGACTAAGGCCTGAGTTGGTATGATTTCTATTTCAATTTCATGGGGTGATTTTTATTTTGGAAAGTGTTTGGTTTGATGGCACCTTATTTCAGTGAAATAGAAATCAAAATGGAATAGAAATTCTGAAATAGATGAGGAGGTGTTTCATTTTGAAATTGAAATTGAAATTGATTTCACTCTTGCTCTTTAATGAGCACATGGTTAATTTGATGGGCAAAGTAGTAATTTCATTTTAACATTTAAACACTACCCTTCTTCTAGGTTTGATACTGAACTATCAGGATTCTAGGTTATTTAGGATGGGTTAAGAACGAAATCTCATTGATTTGTTCACAAGGTTTGATACTGAATGAGGTGTAAGGTCAGGTTTTCAAATAAGGTCAAGAGGCAGAAAGGTATTGATTTCTAAAGAAATCTTGAAAGGGTTGAACTTGGGTTTGTTGAACTATGTCGTTGAGAGAAAGTCAGGGAATTAGTTGGTAGGTGGTGTGGTTTTGTTGAGTTCTCAGCCTGAGCAGATTCTTGGTGTGTATTACACAATGTATGGCATCTAAAAGATTCAAACAGATGTAACCCTTGAATCAAACAGAAGATTTCCTTATATTGGAAAGAAATGATGAATTAATCATAGACATTTTACATAGTTAGATGATGGTGACAAGGTTCTTTAGGCACTTTACATGAATTAAAAAGAATTCTAAAACTGTGGGCTTTTTTCTGTAGATGCAGTTAGTGGACTTGGATTAGTATTATTTTCACTTAGCATTTGTACTTATTTGATGGTTCTGGTAATAATTCAGCTTCGTAGCTGTTGTCTTAAATTTTGGTAAGTTCACGTGCATTTTTCCCCGGCATGTGTTGTCTAGTTATTATTAATTATTTTATTGTTATTATTGTTGTGTTTCTGCAATGTGTTTTGAGTACTTTTCTCCATGGTTGCTTTTCTTAATTTAATTTTATGGAATTTGACACCTTACTCTGCTAATGTTGTATAGGTCGATTTTATGCTTTTGAAAAAGCTCATCGGTTGGATCCGACATCTAGTGGACGTGGTGTTCGCCAATTTAAAACTGCACTTCTTCAACGTCTTGAAAAGGCGAGTATTATATTTTTAGTGTGCATTGCCTATTGCCAACACTAAATATAGTTCTGTTTTTATTATTTTTGTAAAACTGATGAGGTATATCATTAGAAGTGTGCTGACTTAAATGGAAAAAAGAGTTGGTAATTTTTCAATATTAGTCGTAATTGAGCACTTTCCTGTGCACTTACATTGAGTTTTTATTGGAGCTTAGTGTTGCTGTCATAAAGTGTGAGCAGGCATAACTGCATGCATTTGCTTTCAAAAAGATTGATGTACCATTATCAGCTCTCACATTCCATGCGTTGTCTGCCAATTACTGATATTGAGTGCTTGATATCCCAAGAGCTTAATTGAGTTGGGAGAAGGTTTCGTTGTGTTGAATGGTGGTATCTGTATTCCTGAAAAGTGAATTGTAATTGTGGCATGTATCTCTCTTGTTCATTGGAAAACTATTTCCTGCAATTATTTGGTGCGTCTTGTCTTAAATGATTTGTCTTCCTATCATTAACTAAATTTATGTTCTTAAAGCGATTATTCATTTTGAAAACTTTAATCTTTCACATCTCCCTGCTCCTTGCCCCATGACTTATCACACAAGAAGGGCGTACCTAGTGCATGAGGCTCCCACTACTGCGGGGTCTGGGGAGGATTGTAATGTATGCAGCCTTACTCCCACTTCGCCAAGAGGCTGTTTCTCAACTTGAACCTGCAACCACTAGGTTGCAATGGAGCAACCTTACCGTTGCGCCAAGGTCCGCCCTCTGCAACCTGACGTGTCACACTGTTTAATATAATTATTGTAATCATATCAATGCCCTATTGCAACCATCAGGTTGCGGGTTCAGAATATGGAAACAGCCTCTCCGCGAAGTCGGGGTAAGGTTGTGTACATTTGGCCCTCCTAGACCCTGTAGTAGCGGGAGCCTTGTGCACTGGGACGCTCTTTTTTTTTTATATCAATGCCCTAGCTGTGATTGCTGCCTTGTGAGAACACATGTGTTTGTATCATCATGTTATCTACCTTCGTTCTTGTTAATTTTTGCTAATTTTAATAAAGGGTGTACCTAGTGCATGAGGCTCCCGCCACTGCGGGGTCTGGGGAGGGTCATAATGTACCCAGCCTTACCCCTGCTTCTGCAGAGGCTGTTTCCAGACTCGAACCCATGACCACTTGGTCACAATGGAGAAACCTTAACCGTTGCACCAAGGCCCGCCCTCAATTTCTGCTAATTTTAATGTACAATATATTATTCTATTTTCTGGGTACTATTGTGTGATATACTATTCTTGTGCTTTTTTGAAATGTGATAAAATTGCATCTCTAACAGTGAATTCATCATTTCCTTTTTCCTTTGGAAAGGACAAGAAAACCCAAACTTTCTTCACTCCATGAGTTGGGAAAAAAATTGCCTTCCGAAGTCTGATGGTGGTCCTGGGCTTCGTAGAGTAAAGGATTCCCATCTTGCTGGCATTATTAAGCTTATCTGGAAAATTGCATCTAAAAATGAAAGTGTTTGGATGGTTTTGGTCTATTCTAGATACCTTAAGTCAGACTCCATTTGGACTGCTTCCTGCCCTACGGACTCCTCTTGAGCTTGGAGGAAGATCCTTAAATATAGATATCTCATCGCTGATGCCATTCATTCAAGTATTGGTGATGGTTATGATATTTTTCTTTGGTTTGACAATTGGCATCCTAAGGGAGTCCTTCCCAAATATGGAGATTGTATAAGATATGACGCTGGCTCTAATAGAATGGCTAAGGTCTCTACCATTATACGAGATGGTATATGGAGCCCTGATCCTAGTATCTCCTCTCAACTCATAGAGTTCTGGTCTTATAGCTTACTTTCCCTTTTGAGAGGTAGAAGTGTTTTAGTTCAATGGCTACCCAACTCTTCTATGAAATTCACTTATGCTTCTACCCAGAATCTGATTAGACTCAAGGCTCCAAAAGTATCTTGGTGCAAGTTAGTCTGGTTTAGCTCTAATATTCCTAGGCACGGTTTCTCCCTTTCAAAGAGAATGGAGGTGGATGTTGAAAAATTTTAGTGGCAAAACTACCTGTGATTCCACAGGTAAACTTGCCTTTGGTGCTAAGATTCATCATGTTTGGTGGGAAAGAAATAAAAGACGATGGACCTCCTCGATGCGTACCATTGAGCAAATCGGGGAAGCTACTTCTTTTTAGATCAGAAACATACTTCCCATTTGTATTGTGAGTCCAGATACTCCTAGAAACAGGCATTTCGCCTCTTCTTGAGATCTCTCGCATATTTCTCCCCCTCCCCCAGGTTTTTTATGTATCATCCTTTTGATAAGTTGTTTCTCCCATCCCCAGCTTTTAATGTATCATCTTTTTTATATTTGTTTTCTCCCTGACCATGGTTTTTTATGTATCATCCTTTTGATTCTTGTTTTTCTCTGCCCTGATTTTGAGCTACCATCTTTTGCCTTCCCCCCCCCCCCCCTTTTAGTTAGTTGGGGATCCAGTGGTGGTTAGCCTTCTGGGATTTTGTGTTGTATTATGCCCTTTCCTTTTAGTTTAGGGAAAATTACTGGTACGCCCCCTGTACTATGTGTTAAATACAAATCGACCCAAGGTTTCAAAAAGTGAACAAGTACACTCCCTATAGTTTCAAAACCATGCTAAACTAACTGACTGTTAGCCATCCAATGTTAAGTGATGACATGGCGTTGAGAGTGGATATGAAAAACTTTTTTGTTGTCGGTGGTTCCTTTTCTTTATAGGTTCCTTGATGGGTTTTACCTTTTCTGTTTTGCAGGAAAATGAACCTACCTTAAAGGTAAGGGGAAAAAAGAGTGATGCGCGTGAGATGCAGAGCTTTTATCAACATTACTACAAAAAATATATCCAAGCATTGCAGAATTCTGATAAAGCTGATCGGTGAGTTTCCTTTCACACTTGCATGTATTTTGGTGATTTATTTGGAGATATCGCCTTGTTATACCTCTGGTTTGATTTTTAAGTCTTTCTGTTTAATCAGTGCACAACTTACCAAAGCATACCAAACTGCTGCTGTCCTTTTTGAGGTTCTGAAGGCTGTCAATCTGACAGAGGCTGTTGAACTTGATCATGAGGTGAAGTAGCCTGAAGATTTATAGTGTGATTATTAGATTCAGGCAGTTCCTTTTGATTGAGATTTTTGTTCAATGTTGTCTTCCACAAAGTGTGATCTTGGGTATTTGAATCTTCTTCCAGCAAAAGAATTTCAGGAACATAATTATAAATGACTTGTGGTGGTGGTTGGCCTTTTACACAGATTTTGGAAACTCATAATAAGGTTGCAGAAAAGACCGAAATTTATGTCCCTTACAATATTCTCCCTCTTGATCCTGATAGCGCAAATCAGGCTATCATGAGATATCCCGAGGTCTGTTTCCAACATCCATTTTGTTGTAACTTTATTGTAGATGCTTTCTGTCTTGATTTATTTTGTAAGAATGTTTTAAGTGCTTTGGTTTGTTATTGCAATCTGCAGATTCAAGCTGCTGTTTTTGCTCTTCGTAATACAAGGGGACTGCCATGGCCGAGGGACTACAAGAAGAAAGTCGATGACGACATTCTTGACTGGCTTCAGGCCATGTTTGGATTTCAGGTTAGTAGCTCAGTTATCCGTCTAGGCTTTATGTTCTTGTGAGCTTTGTATTCGATGTTATTCTTGGACGTGATCAAGAGCCTTCCCTGAGGCTTATGATATTTTCTTCCACATATTAACGTGCAGAAGGACAATGTGGCTAACCAAAGGGAGCACTTAATTTTGTTGCTTGCAAATGTACATATTCGGCAATTTCCAAAGCCCGATCAGCAACCCAAGGTTTTTATTCTTCTCATAGGTTGTTTTATATTTTTCCAGTTTATCATACGGAACTGTTTGTTTTTATCTTTCATACTTTGTGTGTGGTTCTTGTCCAGCTGGATGAGCGTGCATTGACCGAGGTCATGAAGAAACTGTTTAAGAATTACAAGAAATGGTGCAAGTACTTGAATCGCAAGAGTAGTCTTTGGTGAGGCTTCTCATACTTGTGTATATTGGATTTTTGTTGGTCAATTTATTTGCCCAGTGTACTATTGTCATGCTGTGGTTTTTAATATTGCAGGTTACCAACTATACAACAGGAAGTTCAACAGCGTAAACTATTGTACATGGGCCTTTATCTTCTAATTTGGGGTGAAGCAGCAAATTTGAGATTCATGCCTGAATGCCTTTGCTACATCTATCATCATGTATGTAATCTGAGCTCTCACCCTCAATGCATTAACACTGGCTGTAGGACACGGTTTTAAGGATTGGGATTGGATAGTGGTCTGTAGTAGCTGATTGCTAAGATGTATGGGTATAGGACTACGTAATTACATACTAGCATCCTCAAAGAAGAAAAGGATCTGACAAGCAAATAGATTGTAAATCGTTTACTTAAACAAGGAAAAGTAAATATGGGCATTACCACAAACACCTTGCCTACACAACTTAGAGTATGTGCATCGGATCATATTTAGTTACAATTTCATTTATCTTCTATATGTGTTTTTTTTTAAATGAAAAGAAATGGTAAAAACGTAAAATCATATATACTTTTCGACTTAAACTAGTGAAATTTTTGATAGAAAACTAAACATGTTAAACATCAATACCAGAAAAATTGGATTCAAATCAATCCTCAAAATAATTGACTATTCATTATGATAGAACTGGCCTTAGAGATATTTCTATGTGTGCTTGTCTGTAGTTGTTCTTCATTACATTCACAAATACTCCATATTCTACTTATGTTGTTAGATGGCATTTGAACTCTATGGGATGCTTGCTGGGAATGTCAGTCCCATGACGGGTGAGAATGTGAAGCCAGCTTATGGAGGTGAAGAGGAGGCTTTCTTGGCAAAAGTTGTTAGTCCAATTTATCAAACGATTGCAAAGGTGTAGGATATGTTTCTTTTCTTCAGTCTTGTTTACAAGTATATGCTATGTTTATCATTTTGACCTTTCTTGTTTAATTTCTCCATGGTCTGGTTGAATCTGCTGCTGCACAGGAAGCTGAAAGGAGCAAGAGGGCAAAATCAAAGCATTCACAGTGGAGGAACTATGATGATTTAAATGAATATTTTTGGTATTGCGATCCTCATTTTTTTTGTTTTGCATTTCTAGATATTCTGTTTATAATGTGTAACTTAGTTCATTCATTTAATTTATAGGTCAGTTGATTGTTTCCGGCTAGGTTGGCCAATGCGTGCTGATGCTGATTTCTTTTGTCAGTCTTCGGATCAGCAACGTAGTGACAAAAATGCAGTAAGTTTGATCTAAGGGTATCTTTCGTTATCTGAATTTTCCTGAATCATTTTAAAAAAATAAAAATAAAAATAAGGGGCAATGTTCTAGATTTACTAGATAAGAAAAAAAATTTATAAAACAAGTAGGTTTACAAGACAAATTAAGTGTAAAACAAAGTCAAACCTACTTGTTTTGTAATTAATTTTCTTATTTCGTAAATCTAGGCATTCCTCCCCCCCCCTAAAAAATAAAATAAAATAGTCTGTTATTTTTTCTACTAATGTATAGGCATATCTTGTCATTTGGATCCCTTTTCCTTTCCCATGGTTTGCCTCTAATCAAAATTAAGCATTCTCTGTTCTGATATTTGTTTCTACGTAATAATTTATTGGTTTCAGTAAAGCGTGGTGCTCCAGAAGTTCCTTAGTTTGTTTTTTCTTTACTTTATTTCTCCCCCGGGGGGGGGTTTATTAAGTTTTTTTTATGAAATTGGTAGGTTATGAATTTGTATAAAAAGTTGAAGTTTCTCCTGTCATATCCAAAATATTGCTCTTCAATATCTTATTCGTAAGAATCAACTTCACTGATGTTGGAGTTAATGAGGGTGGCCTAATTTGAAATAAATTGATTACTATGAAATTCAAGGGTAAATTTTCACTATAATTCTGTAGGCTTTTATGGCAAGTACATTGTTATGCCTCTGATTTTCTCATGGGTCCTTTGTTCAGGAGATCAAATCAAACAGAGATCGGTGGGTTGGCAAAAATAATTTTGTTGAGATACGCTCATTTTGGCATGTCTTCAGAAGCTTTGATAGGATGTGGAGCTTTTTTATTTTGTGTTTACAGGTATCTTTCAATTTTTAGAAATCTTCTCCCTCCCCCCTCTCTCTATCTCTCTCTCTCTCTCTCTCTCTCTCTCTCTCTCTTATATATATATATATATATATATATATATATATATATATATATATGTGTGTGTGTGTGTGTGTGTGTGTTTGTGTGTGTGTTTTGTCCGTGTATACTTCTATCATTTAATGTTAAAATTCACCATTTATTGTTAAGGCTATGATAATTGTTGCGTGGAATGGATCGGGGCAACCAAGCTCAATCTTTGATGCTGATGTTTTCAAAAAGGTGCTTAGTGTCTTCATAACTGCTGCAATCTTGAAGCTTGGACAAGGTAGATTAGCTAGTAATAATAGCTGCTGTCATCACTTTATTAGTGTCATGAATTTCATTAACGCTTCTCCTATATTCTACTTTTGTTACTTTGCCTTTTGAATTAGATTTGTATACAAAATAGAGATCTACTTAGCTTGAGCTGCCGAGTGGTACAAAAAGAAAACTAAGGTGATTTTCTTTTTGGGGGAGGTGGCATAAAGCTGGACACCTGAAGGAAGTGTGCTGATAAAAAACCTCAGCAGTGTAATGCTTTCGTCCTCACTTTCAATTGGGGCCATGCAACATGCTGGAACATGAATAGTTACACCAGGGTCTTCCCAATAATACATCAGCCATTTGCATTGGGATGATGTCGCACCAAACCTCTTCAGCATAGTGTTGGAGTTGTAAAGGAACATAACACCTTTCATTTACCTCTAATTTGTTGCCATTCAGTAGAGCAACCTTGTAAGGTAGAGGATGCTTTTCATGCTTCAGATTGGCCTTCTGCACATATCTTTCAGAAACCACATTAACACAACTGCCACTATCAACAATAATCTGAGCAGTGCGTTCTCCAGCCTTCATACGAGTATAGAATATGCAGCTACGTCGCCAATCTTCACCTTCAGTTTCAACCATCAATATACGTGCTACAACATGTACTCCTCGGGTATCTTCATAATCTTCACCCAAGACTTTATAGTAATCAGCCCCATCATCACTATCATATGAGGGTAGGGCAAATAAACCTTGTTCATTTAGTGGAGGTGGCAGAACTAGAATGCCATATACATCCATGGCTCTGATACCAATTTAATGTAGTCCTAGATAGGTAGGAGACCTACTAGGAGCCAAACAGCAGGATCAAATAACAACAAAAGGGGCTGCTGGTTCGAATGGACAACATTAGGATTTAGGTCAATTCTTAGGGTTTGGGTTGGATATTGGGAAAGGGGTTTATAGGGTATTAATGGGCAGGTCTAGGGGGTCAATATGGTATAAAAAGGTTAGGGTTTGGATGAGTTTTGAAATTCTGTAATTTTGGGCAGAATTGAATTTTAGGTCAAAATTAGGGTTAAAGTTAGGTTTAGGTTAGGGTTGTCTTATATGGTAATGATAGGCAGGTGTAGGGAAGTCTAATGATATAGGTTTTATGATGTTTGAGTGAATGGAAGTAGGTTAGATGAGTTGGACAGCAAGATAAGGTTATTGGAGACAATTCCTAATGGAGGTAGGAGTAGGGGATTCTAGGGTTTAGGGTGGTGGGGGTTTGATGAAACTTGGATCGAGTGTCAATAATGATGTAAGGGATGTATGCTGAAAGTTTGTTTTAAAACTAATGGACAGATTTGAAGTTATGGAGGAATCCTAGTTAGGGTAGGAATTAGAAGAAGAAGGTTTGAACAAAGTTCAGATTCAAACTTACTGGATTTGAAGAGATCTTCAATGGCAACAGCTTTGAAGATGAACAATGGGGTCTCCCGATCTACAAGATGCAAGGAGTCGATTGGAGATCCACCAATCCCTTCACTTTGATATTACTCACAAGGCACACTCAGGATGGAGCAAAGGCAGCAACAAAGGCAGCAAATATAAAGCTGGGTTTTTATTAATAAAAATTCGTGTGTAATGCTGGCCTCCCTAACAAACTTATATAGAAGACTAAAAAATAGACTTAGACACTAAAAAGGAATGGCCTAACCCTATCCCTAACCTATTAGGTAACTTAAACTGACTAGGAAACTAGAATACTAAAGGAAATAGACTCAAAACATGGCTAGACTTATAGGGTCCTAATCCAACCCAACCTACATCACATGACCACTTAAGTTGTCACATGACCACTTAACCAAGTCACATGATCACTTAAATTGAACCAATTGGATGCAACCAATTTGAACCGGTTCAATTAAAAAACACAAAAATAAACTAAGTATTGGGCTAATCCCGTATGCAACCTATATACACATATTTTAGGTCCATAAAAGTGGCCTATTACATTAGAAACCCATGGGATCAAAGGCCCAACATGTATGTAACCCAACCCTAGATTTATTCCCAATGAAACAAGCCCTATTTGGTGACGAATCTGCATCAGAGGGCCAGATGGGAGAAGGGAAAAGTTGCAGGGGAAGGGGAAAGAGATCACACAATCACACACTCTCAAAGAGTAAACTCAACAAACTTCTATTCAATCCACTTCACTCCCCATTGTAGGATTACATGCAAGTATTTAAAGGGAAAATAACATGACTTCTAATCAAACTATGAAACTGAAATAACATGCAAGTATTTAAAGGGAAAATAACAAGGTTTCTAATCAAACTATGAAACTGAAATAACTTGCAACTCTAACTACTCCTACGTACTCAACCTAAATAAAACAAAAAACTTAAATAAATAACCTACTAAATAACTAATTCCAAGTTCCAACCCTTGTTGGACCAAAAACCATTGGACCGGTTCTGTTTGGGTCTCCTAGTCCTATCATGCTAGTCCAATATTATTTCCATAAAAATCAAGAACGTTCAACTTTGTTGCTCTTTCAGCTCCATAGTCATCATAACGACCAACTCCATAAGGTGGGGTTGGTGGTGGTGGTGGTGGGAGTGGCGCCACATCATAAGGTGGGTCCTGTGGGATGGAGTTGGAAGAATTCCCGGATAGCATGGGACTCTTTCCTTTATCAGAAGCTTTCTGTTGATCAATAGAAGCTTGCATAGATTCCATTATTGTATTAATAAAATTGACAACTGCAGTAGGAGTATCTTGAATTGTTGGAGAATTTCACTGTTGGCTACCATGGTTAAGCTAAACAAGAAAACTCTCTAAGACAAAGGTTGAATGGCACAATAGTAAATAAACTCAAGTTTATAAGAGGTGTGGCAGAAGTGTAATTTAATGAAGGGTCACTTTAAGAGGAGGGACACAAGTTAGTTTTGTGTAAGTGTTAGTAATAAGGGTAAACTCGGAATAAAATTATAAATAAAAACAAAATGGAAATAAAGGGTACTAAAAGGGGTAGAATTAACCCAATTTTGTTATTTTTAAAGGGAAAATAACTAGACTTCTAATCAAACTATGAAACTGAAAAAGTTGCAACTCTAACTCTTAACTCCTACGTACTCTACCTAAAACAAATAAAAGGCTTAAATAAATAACCTACTAAATAACTAATTCCAACCCTTGTTGGACTAAAAACCATTGGACCGGTTCTATTTGGGTTTGGGTTTCCAAATCCTATCATGCTGGTCCAACTAGCCAAGCGATACTGCATCAGGCCCAGCACATATATAACCCAATCCAAGGCTTTATATACATTAAAATAAGCCTATTTGGGTGTTCTAACTTCATCATTTAGTCAGGCTGTGTTTCTTATGCAGGAGCATAAATCTGAGTTGAGGGCTACACTAGGGTGAAGTGGTACGCCATGGCTTATAGCAGCAGTGTTTTAATAGCTTTGTAGCCCTTCTCAACTCCACAGCCTTTTCCCAACTAAATGGGATTGGCTACATGAATCCTATTTTGCCCTTCAACTCTATCTAAGGTCATATTAGTTGAAAATTCAAAGGCTTCCACATCTCTTTTCTCTAGTTTTCCCATGGTGATTTTCGATCTTCCACTTATTCTTTTAATTTCTCTAATCTGCACTATTACACTCATTAATGGTGCATTTAATTGCATTCTTTTACGTTCCCAAACCACTTCAAATGATTCTCTCTCAACTTATCATTATTAGAGTTACTCCTTATATTATCTCGAATGCATTCATTTCTCATTGTTTATTTAATTTCATGTATTTGAGTTATGATTAATCACAAGTAGTTTGGGTTCCAATCAACTTAATTTAGAACGAGATTAATCATAAGTAGTTTGTAATTTGATTAGTTGACATTTTCACTTCTGCAGCTGTCCTGGATGTTATCCTCAGCTGGAAAGCAAGACGGAGTATGTCAGTTGCAGTAAAGCTAAGATATATCCTAAAGGTTGTGTCAGCAGCGGCATGGGTGATTGTTTTACCAGTGACTTACGCTTACACTTGGGAGAATCCTCCTGGGTTTGCACAAACTATAAAGAATTGGTTTGGCAATGGTGCAAAGTCAACTTCTTTATATATTTTGGCCGTTGTCATATACCTGTCGCCAAATATGCTTGCTGCATTGTTTTTTTTGTTCCCCTTTGTTCGGCGGTTTCTTGAAAGGTCAAACTATAAAATTGTGATGCTCGTGATGTGGTGGTCTCAGGTATGACAGATATTGCCGATTATTTCTTATGGATCTCCTTCCATTGTGTGAGTTTTCAAGCTGCGGCATTTTAGTTGTTTCATTGCCTTTTGTTTACATTTCCTCTTGTAAATGTTTTGCAGCCTCGGCTTTATGTTGGGAGAGGAATGCATGAGAGTTCTTTCTCACTTTTTAAGTAAGAAAACAACTTTTGGAATAGGTTTATGAGTAGAATTTGGTTTTTCATTATTTTGACTGATGTATTTGTTATTCTTGTCATGCTCAGGTACACCATGTTCTGGCTTCTGCTTATAATAACAAAGATTGCAGTCAGTTACTATGTAGAGGTGTGGTCATAAGTATTGAAATTTTGTGAAATTATGTATTTGATTACACAAACTACCTTTGTGGCTGATGAATGCCCAACAAATAATGATTGAATTTTCTAAAATAGCTCGGTGATTTATATATTATATTTAAAGTTTAAGGCTAAGTATAATTCTGGGGAATTCTCAGTTATAATTTTTTTGTTTCAAACAAAGTTGGAAGGAAAAGCTTCAGTACCATACCACATTATCAACTAAGCATTGAAGTAATTAATTTTCATAAATATGAGGGAAAATGTCTCTCTTATATTTCACATTTTGCTAGGTTTAAAGGAATTGGAATAAAGTAATCAAGCTAATGGATTTATGGTTTACATATTCGTGTCTGATGAAGGTGTGACTTCATGGATAATAATAATTTGTGTGTGCAATTCGTTCTACTAGAGATAAATAGACTTGTCGCAAGTGCCTCTGGCCATAATCCCATGTCTGGCATTTTCTGGGTTGTGTCTAGATGATGATTTTACTTTCTTATGCTTGCATTTAACTTTTTCACTTTGCAGATAAAGCCTCTTGTGGGTCCAACAAAAGCTATCATGCAAGTTCAGATAACCACTTTCAAATGGCATGAGTTTTTTCCACGAGGTAATTAAGTAATTGCCCAAGTAACATTAATTCTGGAATTTCTTGTAACATTGTCATTTTCTGTTTGCAGCCAGGAACAACATTGGTGTTGTAATTGCACTCTGGGCTCCTATTATGCTTGTATGTTTTGTTGCTGTAAAAAATTTTGATCTGTCATTTGTTTTTTGTTGCTTCACTTTACTATTGAGTGCTAACTTAAAAATTCTTTCCAGGTATACTTCATGGATACCCAGATTTGGTATGCTATTTTCTCCACATTATTTGGTGGTATCTATGGGGCATTTCGTCGTCTTGGAGAGGTTTGTCTCCTAGTTTGTTTTACTTGTTTCTGGTGGTTGTCTTTTGCTGTTTGCATCCATGGTAGCAGTGTAAACTCTTAATGTTATGTGACTCACAGGGGCTTTTTTATTTTCTTGTCTTGTGGAACCCTGCATGGCCATGCAATTTTTTATGGGAATGTGTTCTCTGTCCGGGAGTGCGCCCCTGCGCCCAGACGCAGGGGGTGCAGAATGACCACTGTGCCCATCCTGGTAGATGCCCGCGTGCGTGCTTCTATTGGCCCTGGGCGCTGGTGTTGAATGTGTTCCCTTTTTTTTAAATATAACTATTCAGGATAGATATGTTAAAATTTGCAGAACATAGGTCCTGAGTTTTTTGTCTTTGCTGTATGCTTCTCATTGATTCTTTCTAAAATATTTCCTATGCCTTACATGCATTTGTGGGTTTCACTAACACAAACAGTAAGAATATAATAGCCATTTGTGGTCATTGAGTCACTAGCTTCTTTGTTCTTGCGCCATATCATAGAAAACGGTTGGGATGACTAGTATGGAATCCCAATTCGACTTTATTTTTATTAGACAAAGAATAATCCAAAGTTTTTGGGGTGAATAAAGAATTCATCACCAAGACGGGAAAAGAAACAAGGGGCCCTAAGAAAGGAAGAGAGAATATACAAGAGAACCAGAAGCAAGAAGGGCAGCACACTCCGTAAAGGGGAAGGGACAAAGCATAAGACATAATATAGGGCGCCTGGACGCCTAAGCGATGCCTTGACAACTATGAGTATGATTGGTGAACATGTGGATAGAGGTCAGTATCAACGGTTGGTTGGGAAATTAATCTACCTATCCCATACTCGACCGGACATTGCCTTTGGTGTTAGCATGGATAGTCAATACATGCATGACCCTTATACTTCACACTGGGAGGTTGTTACTCGTATGTTACGGTATTTGGAATCTGCCCCTTGAAAGGGAATTCTTTTCTCACCTCATGATTAGCTGCGAGTGGATGCCTTTACTGATTCTGACTGGGCCAGCTCTCCTGATGATAGACATTCTACATCTGGTTATTGTACTGTTGTTGGAAATAACTTAGTTACGTGACGAAGCAAGAAATAGACTGTTGTTGCCAGGTCAAGTGCTGAAGCTGAATTCCACGCCATGTCCCATGGCATTTGTGAATTAATGTGGCTCCAGCTACTGTTGAAAGATTTGGCTATGCCTACTTCTCTTTCTATGCTGGTTTACTGCGACAACAAATCTTCTATCAGTATTGCTCACAATCCAGTCCAGCATGATCGCACAAAGCATGTGGAGATTGATCACCATTTCATCAAAGAAAAGCTGGAACCAAGACTGATTTGCGTTCCATTTGTGAAGTCTGGAGACCAGTTAGCTAATGTTTTTACTGAGGGTTTAAATAGTAATTTGTTTCTTTCTCTTGTGTGCAAGTTGGGCATGTGTGATATCCATGTACCAACTTGAGGGGGAGTGTTGTAATATGGGTACAAGGGTAGAGTTGTCGATAGGGGTAATTCTGTCTTAAAACCATTCTAGAATATTCTCTATTACATTATAAATAAAGCTGGGCTGTGTCTTGTTAGACACGAGTCATAATTCCCAAAACCATCAGGGAGTTGTAAATCAAAGATTGCAAGAGACCAAGGGAGAAGGAAGAAGAGGAGAAGAAAAAGATGAAGAGAATGAGGAGAGATGGAGAGGGGGTAGAACATGTGGGAGAGGATACTCTTCTCTCCCCTATATTGATTCACTTAACTTTAACAAAGAGAAATTGCATCCTTACCCCCCATGCTAATATAAGAGCCAAGGGAGGTAAAAGGTAAAAAAAGAAAGAAGTACAGTACAACATATATAACAACATAATGGGCGTATACCTAAAGTACCCTTATTAACTCTAATAGGGGGACCCCATCCATGGTGGTGGGACGCTTGGTATCTGGCTTATTGAGTGGATTCCATATATCTAATGGTGAAAATTTCAATTGACTAGAGTACGTGGGAGAAAATAAGTAGGCAGCTGGAAGCCCTTTTAGCTGCGTGGCTGCCAGTCTCTTTTTAAAAAGTACAAGTACCTGTGATTCTGATTTGGCCTCACGGATTATATCAATATTTTGGGGAAATTTGCAATTTCTTGCTGTTGGAGTAAAATGTTGTAATACTACTGCAACATTCTCAATTTGAATTCTTTGCTGCTAAAACCATTTACTTTCTCTTTAGATATTAGTTCCTTGATGTTTTTCATTGGTTTTACATTTATGTTAGATCTATGCTAACCCTTTCACTTATTGCTTCCAGATTCGAACCTTAGGAATGCTAAGATCCAGATTTCAATCATTGCCGGGTGCTTTTAATGCCTGCTTGATTCCAGTGGAGAAGAGTGAAACATCTAAAAGGAAGGGGCTGAAGGCTACTTTATCTCGGAAATTTGCTGATGTACTCAAGAACCCTTTGTCTTCAAAAGTAAACTGTGATAATTTGTTATGCTCTAGGGGCTTATGTTGAATTTATATTGTTTTTTCAGATCCCGCCTAGTAAAGAGAAGGAGAGAGCAAATTTTGCGCAGTTGTGGAACCAAATAATAGAAAGTTTCAGGGAGGAAGATCTGATCAGTAACAAGTACTGATTCTACAAAATATTTCTGTAACTTGATACCCTTTCCTTTGTTTGTATTTGCTAGCTGAAGACTAGTTGAACCTTAAATTGCTGATGGCTTTAATGGTACTAGAAGATGGGGGAAATATTTATTTCAACACATAAATTAGATAATTTCAGGGAAATGGCTTTGTTGCTTAAAAATATTTTTGTTTGTTGATAACCTAATAACCTTTCCTGTCCTTAACTTGAAACTGTTTGAACCATAAACCATTGACCCATAAAACCATACTGTGAAAGTGGAGAAATATTTATTCAGATGCTGATCATATTTGAAATTTCAGGGAAATGGATTTGCTGCTTGTTCCATATTGGGCTGACCGTGATTTACAACTTATCCAGTGGCCTCCATTCTTACTTGCTAGCAAGGTGTGTATTTACTTAAGTTATGTTTCAGTTGACTCTAATGAAACCATGAAATCTTTCCTTACTTTTCCTGCATTTGTGTGCTGTTAGATCCCAATTGCATTAGATATGGCTAAAGATAGTAATGGGAAAGATCGTGAACTGAAGAAGAGAATTGTTGTAGACAACTACATGTCTTGTGCTGTTCGTGAATGCTATGGTTCGTTTAGAAATATTATCAACTATCTAGTTCAAGGGGTTCATGAAAAAATGTAAGATTCAATCTCTGCCCCTTTTCCCCAGGGCCCCCACCCCAAGAAAGTTTTCCTTTTGAGTTTTAATTTCTTTCACATGTCATAGAAAAAATGTCATTTCTGCCTGGAATAATATCGTTATTCTTTGTCTGGCAAGGACTGTGTTTTAGGTTCACCTGAACATATTCTGATATTCTTCTTAATGCCCATACTATGCCCCCAATCTCCCCCCACTCCCCAGTGTTATAAATGTTATATTCTCTGAAGTTGACAAGCACATAGAAGCGGACACTCTTATTAAAGAATTGAAGATGAGCGCACTCCCAAGCCTCTATGAACATTTTGTTAAGCTTATCACGTATTTGGTATATACTCGCAACTTCCAACATTAATGGTTACCATATTTGTTGTAAACAGTATTATGTGGTGAGTTAGTTAGACTAATTGAACGGTTCACTTTTTACAGCAAGACAATAAATCTGAAGATAGGGATCAGGTTGTAATCCTCTTCCAGGACATGCTGGAGGTTGTAACAAGAGACATAATGGAGGATCTGATTCCTAGGTAAATTATTTTCATTGTGATTGGATCCTAATGTATGTTAAAATGTTTATGTTGTTCTTATGTGCTTGGTACTTTTCGTAGTATTCAAGAATCAAGTCATGGTGGATCTTATGCGAGGCATGAAGGGATGGCCACCCTTGAAGATCGAACACAGTTATTTGCTTCACCTGGTGCTATCAGGTTCCCAATAGAACCAGAGACTGCAGCCTGGAAAGAGAAGGTAATTTATATTTGATAAGATATTTTATTGTCACACAGTTTCTCTTTTAGTTGTGTCTATCCATGATTTTTGAACATGTTGCTTTTTTGCAGATTAAAAGGCTTCACCTGTTACTTACAGTGAAGGAGTCTGCGATGGATGTGCCAACCAATTTAGAAGCGAGAAGACGTATTTCTTTCTTCTCAAATTCCTTGTTTATGGACATGCCTCCAGCACCCAAAGTTCGGAATATGCTTTCATTCTCGTAAGCTTTATTCAAATTACACTCTCTTCATCAGATCCTTTGGATGTTAAAAGCTATGCAACTGGTTTGTTGCATAAATTGCAACTTGACTTGAATGTGCTTGTGGTTGTTGTGTACGAGGACCTAGATTCATTTATTTTTCTGGATCAATGTAGAAAAAGAATCACTAGTTGAGGCTCTACGAGGAGGCTTCGAAATGTCTTATCCATTTCTGCCACATGGAAGAGGGGGGACTCATTAGCAAAACTAGTGATGATTTATTGTAATAGGGATGACCCACTAGCAAAAAAGAGTGATGATTTATTGTAATAGGGATGCTTGGAAGGGAGAGGGGAGAGGGATTGTGAGAGAGTCACTGGAGGTAGAGAGAAACAAGTATATTATAGTAGAGGATGAGACTTGGAAAGGATCGTAGAAGATTGGGACTGAGCGAGGACGGGCGGGTTGGAGACAGTTGGACAGAGAATAAATGGGAGGGAGAGAATTTAAGAGTTGGAAGTAGCAATGTAGGTGGGGGAGTGTAGAGAAACAAATAAAATAGCTGATGAAGGCATGAGAAAAGTGGGAGAGCGGGCATTGAGAGAATGTGGAGGGGGAAAAAAAGATGCAAGTTCATAGTTGTCAAGGCATCGCTTAGGTGTCCAGGCTCTTTTTTGGGTCCAAGACTACAGCACGCGTTGTTGGCATTTCATAAATTTAGGTTGATGTATTTTTATTGCTTTAATTTTTTATGTATATACTTATATTATGTCTTATGCTTTGTTTATTATGTGTTAGTTTTCTCATATTAGCCTATTATTAACATTATTATATCATATTTTATTGATATAGCTTCATATAAAGATAATTATATTTAAAATTATCAATTCCGCTATATTACATAATACATAAAGTCATTAAAGCACGCCTAGGGTGCCTAGGCAGGTGCCTTGTCAACTAAGCACCCCCTCCCCCCCCCCCTTCACACACACACACACAAAAGAAAGAAAGAAAGAAAGAACAAAAGGAGATAAGAAAAAAGGAATATTTCTATACATGAGAGGAGGGGAGAGATAAGAAACGAAAAGAAATGGAAAGTCAATGGAAAAGGGTGCACAAGACAGTCAATCGGAGCAAAGGAAAAAGATAAGGGGTAAAATAGAATAAAACTTGCTGGTGGATATGATGTAGAAAATAGAAGAACCGAACTTATGTCTGATGTCTACTTGATTTTAGCTGAAAGTAAATAATTACTGATGAAGGCTTTTGTGAAAGTTGTATGTTTCGGTTAATAAGTAACTCAACAAAGAATTCCAACGCTGCAAGTGGTTTATAACTGGGACTTGAAAGAAGTTGGTGAAGCAGACAGCAATGAACAGTAGCTTTGCTGTTCATAAAAATCCCTTAGAATTGTAATGAACCGTTTTGTAAAATTTCAGACAGAGAAATTCAGATGCAATTCTCAGCCTTACCCCTGCTTGTAGAAGAGGAGAAAGCTTTCCGCCATCCATGAAGAGAGAATCTGTTCATTGAATTTAATTTGACGTTGTGGTTGTAATGTCGTCCTAGCTAGATGTTAGATCTACTAGGAACCAGGTCAAACAAAATTCTGTTAAGCTACTTGTTTAGACTTTAGAGGGCAGATTTTGATGAACTTGGTCAAGGCAAGGGTTAGACTTGGGGTGTTGGGTTTGAATTTTATAGGGTAAAGCAGGGCAGGTTTAGGGGAGTCTAAAGAACCTGGTTTGGTGAGTTTTGAATGAGAATTTCAAAATCAGAAAAATTAGGGTTTCAGGTTTGGTTTTGGGGGAGAAGGTGGTGAATTTTTGGGACGGAGAAGGTGGTGATTTTGGGAAGGAGAAGATGGGAATTTTGGATGTGGTGGTCAATTGCGACTCTGAGGCTACTGTCAAAGTGGTTAATTCGAAGAGGTGTAGTTTGTGGAGAGGATGGTATCTTTTCAAGGAGATTCAAGACTTGATGGTACACATCAGGGCCTGTGTTTCCTTTGCCCATCGGGAAAGCAATAGAGCAGCGGACTGGTTGGCCAATCATTCTTGTGATACTGAGGCATCGACCAGATTTCAGATTAGTAGCATCCCTTTGGGTCCGCTACAGGCCATTCTTCGGGAAGACAAAGCTGGATTACCAGTTTTAAGGAATTAATTTTCTTCTTTCTTTCTTTGTAAGGGAGGGATAGTTATTTTTCGAGTGGTGAGTACTCTATTTGTGATGGGCTGGGGTAAGGCGGTATGTCCCCCCCTGTATTCTTTATTACTTTATTAGTTTTTAATAAAACCGTAGGGGCCAGCCCGGGTCCCAGCTAATATTCGGGTTTTAAAAAAAAAAAAAATGGGGGTTTGGTCCAAGGTTTGGATCGAATTTCCCAAATAGGGAGAGGAAGGTTCGATCCTAATATGGAGGGGTTTTGAGGATAGGTTAGGTCTGGACAGGTTCTAGGTTATTTAGGGTTTAATGGCTATGAGGAGGGATGTGGGGTTTGAGGTAATAAATGGGACAGAACTTAGGATCGAGTGGAAGGGTTGATAAGAAGAAGCTAAGATCCAAACATGAAGGGATTCTAATAAAGGAATGAAACCAGAAAAGAAATTTCAGGAATGATAAACACTTACTGGATTGGCAGAAGTGGCAAGACAGCAGTTGGAGATGAAGAAGAGAACCTCCCGATCTGAACAGACGCAGGAAGTCGATTGGAATACCACCAATCCCTCACCTTGAGTTCCACAAGGCAAACTCACAAGGGGAGCTGGGTAGCAGCACCAAGGGCAACAAGCTGAAACAGGTTTTTTTAGCAAAATGAATAGTGGGGAGCCTCCACGATTTACTTAGCTATATAAGGCTGAAAGCCCAAAACCTAATACAAGATCCTCTAAGGACCAATAGGAATACAAGGTCCTCTAAGGATCAATAGAAATAGGTTAACTCCTAGCCAATAGGAGTGAATCACTTAAATTGAACCAAAGGTTGAACCTATTTCAATTTAAGTTTACAAAATAAACCTGGTTCAAATTAAATTTTACAAAAGAAGCTAAGCATAGAATAAAAACTAAGGCAAACTAAGGCTCCTCAATCAGCGGCTGTTTCTTCTTCTTGCGGCTGCTTGGACCTGCATCAGGTTGGACTCCTGGAACAGTGATTATCATCATTTAGCTCTCACCGTCTTTTTAGGAAGGTCTGAAATACATTTTCTCAATCCAATCAGAGGGTCAAATCCTGTGGATTAAGAATATCTCTCTTCCCCATGGGTGAAGGGAGGTGAAGGGAAACTTGATGCTATGAAAAATATGCATATCATTCATCCAATTGTTAGAATGATGTAATCATGAGCCACATTTAAATTGGCTGGCAATAGGAACCTTTATTTTGGGGACAAAAGTTTTGAGTTTGATGTTGCGGGTGCTTGTGTGTGTGAGAGAGAGGGAGGGAGGGAGGGAGGGAGGGAGGGAGTAAATAGAATAACTCTATCGTGGACAACCTTTAACTTGTATAAATCAAGCAACCAACTCTTAGTAAGAAACCCGCTAAGAGTAAGTTTAATAACAATAGAAAGTAATAACCAAGTCTAAGTCTAATTGCAATAAATGTGAATAAGTAAAAGCAAACTTTAACTCAACATTATCCCATTATCCCACAGTGCACAGTACTGCACTTTCCCAGAGAAAATATCCAAAATTCATATTTCGTATAGTAAATAGTTATGATCAACTTCACTGCTATGCATAGTCAGAAGATCCACTGTCGTAGATACTCATATAATCCACACATCAGATTCGCAGATCACAAATCATAGTACCAACACATCCAAACACATGCACCAACAAACTCCATGTGCCATGGCCCTTAACTCAGCCTCAGCACTTGATTTAGCCAAAACTGACTGCTTCTTGCTTCTCCAAGTGACTTAGTTTCCAGCCACAAGCGTGCAATGTCCTGATGTGGATCTTATATCAGTCACAAACCCAGCTCAATCTACATCAGTGTAGGCTGCTATCTTAGATAGATATGTTTGGTGAAGAAAAAAACCCATTCCAGTATTGGACTTGAGATACCTGAGGATACGAAACACTGCTTCCCTATCACCGGTTTTGGGAGAATTTATAAGTTGGCTTACCACACCAACTACATATGCAATGTCTGGACGTGTGAGGGAGAGATAAATCAATTACCTCACCAATCTTTGATAACTTCCTGCATCAATTAGTGGAAGACCGTTTTCTTCCCCCAAATTGTGATTCTGATCAATTGGAGTGTCAGCAGGTTTACAACCCAACATTCCTATCTCTTTCAATGAATCCAACATAGACTTCCTTTGACAGATGTGAATTCCTTTCTTGATCTTGCCCGCTTACTGGAAATAACTTTAGGATGGCAAGGTCTTTGATCTCAAATTGTTGTGCCAGATAAGTTGTATCTCTTCACCTCTTCTTGAACATTTCCTGTCACAAAAATGGCATCTACATAGACAACCAGAGCCGTAATTTTGCTCTTGTCATGTTTGATGAACAAAGTATGATCAACCTGACTTTGAGTGTATTCAATCCTTAGCATAGCTTGTTTAAATCTGTCAAAGCAATCCTTTGGTGACTGTTTTAGGCCATAGAGAGAGCCTTCTTAAGTCTGCACACTAGGTGTGGAGAACATGAAACCAGTTGGACTTTGCATGTATACCTTTTCTCATAGAGAAAGGTATTCTTCACATCAAATTCATATAGGCCCCATTTGTTTAGCGGAATAGTTTGCAAGGGGTAGGAAAGTTGTGGTAAAATGCTGACATGGCAATGTAACAATTCCACCCCAGGCTGTTTGTTAGCAAGGGGGTGGGAATGTTGAGATAATGGAGGGAACATAATCATTACCATTGTCTGCTGACATGGCATTGCTTATCCCATAATTTTCCCACCCCTTGGCTTTACAAAGTCCCACCAAATATGTGGGATTTTGCAACTTTCCCATTGTTGGAATATGTACTCCAGAATACCGTGGGGGTATTCTAGTTCTTTTGGGGTAGTTTTTATGTTATTAAGTGTAAGTCAGCTATGTGGGTTTTAGTCCCACATCGCCTATTTTAGTCTCTTGGAACTTTCCCCTCTATTATAAATAGAGGGGCTTACCTATCAATTAATACAAGCAATGATTCTCTCATTCTCTCTTTTCTAGCCCACGATTCTGCCAACATGTTATCAGAGCTGGTCTGATCTCGGTTAGAAAAAGAGAAAAAACCCTACTCCATCTCTCCTATCGACCTCTCCTCCTCCTCCTCTCTCTCTCTCTCTCTCTCTCGGCTTCTCTTTCTCTGGTTTTCTTCTTCTCCTCCTTGTAAGGGGGCAGCACTAATGAGGTAAAATCCCTCACCAATGATTTAGTTGCTGCCCTCGTCCATTCTATCTACTTTTTTATAGTAAAATACTGTTGGAATCATCTTTGCGATTTGGGGTTTTCCAGGATTTTTTGAGCATTATCCTTATTCCCTATTTCCTTTTTCTCCAAGCTTTAATTAATTCCAGCCACCATACACTAATCGATCTCAACTTGTCAGGGTTTTGAGCTATCGATTTTGGTGTTCCTTTTTCAGATGCAGCTGATCTTTTGGGGGTGATTCCCTATTATTACAAGCCCTACTCAACCTAAGTTAAGTTTGGACCCTTTCTGATGGCTGGAATTGTTTCTACAGCAAAAATTCCCTAACCTGCTAATTTGGTTACCTGCCAAATACCCTGACTTTCAGGTTTCAGCTTTTGCTAATTTTTGGAGGGCTGAGTACTCCCACTTCAAGGACCAATCGACCTCAATATTGCACCTATCCAAGTTTTTTGAAGACCCCTACCCCAATCGATCTCTTCTTTTCAGGGTTTTCCAAAACCCTGATAAAAATTGATTTGGGCTAGGTATGTTTGCTGCTGTTCGAGTGCTTTGGAGGTTGTTCTAACATTAAAAGAGAACTCTCCTTCATCAGTTCAAGGCTTGAAGAAGGTCCTTTAAGCTGGTGTAGTGTTGTAATGCTGCCCTGCTCTACTTCTGCGATTTTTTGGAGTCTCTCCCCTTTGAAGATCAGGTCTCACTCTTACTGGAGTTTGGTTGTTCACCTTGGAGGTTCCATTCTAGCAGCCTTGGTCAGCATCTATTGCATGTCTACATCAGCAATTACGGCCCCCTTTCCCTAAATCGATCTCAATTTCAGGGTTTTCTAAAACCCTGACAACAATCGATTTTAGGGTTAGGGTTTTCCTATCAAGCTTATATTTTGAGGAGAGTCTTATACATATCACAGGAGTATTCAATCCATATTTCAGCATCATTCATCAGTTATTTTTGGAAAAAAATCAGGTTCATTCTTATGGCTCTACTTCTCCAATTATCAACCTATTTTCCTTGTTCTTATGTGGCTGGCTGCTTCAACTATCTATTGGATCTACTGAGTGATTATCTTATATTTGCTGGTTCTATTGAGCTTTACTACCTACCTTGCTGGTTCTATTGATTGGCTTCTGTAAGCATGACTGGTTGACATGCTACTGCTGCTTTTATGTGGACTACTGCTGCCCTATTATTGAGACTGTGTATCCTACTATTGGCGATCGAATTTCTTTCATTATTGAAGACTCGAATCTAATACCCTGGAGATAAGCTTATTTGGGATTACAACAGTGTGTTCCAAGGTTATTGATTGCAACTACGAACCTATTCAGTTATGTGAAGCTTTTTTGGTTCATATCCGGCTTACTTTGAGACCTTGATCCTAGCCTTATTTACTAATTCAGATCTGATCCAAGTTTTTTGTTGAAGCTTCTTACATCCATTGCTGTCCAGATATCTTCGTCAATTCTATTTAGCATGTGGGAGTTTATAGTTTGGAATTTTTCACACTGGTTCTTCCTTATGTGAAGATCGATCAAGTTTTTGAAGAATGGTGCCTTCTCCTCCTAAAAATAAGAACTGTTTTTTTATAATTCAGATTTGATCATTGGAGAATGGTGTTTTGGAATTAGTTTGACCGATTGAAAAAGATTGAAGATTACTATGTTGCATTGTTTTTATCCATGGTTCACTATCCCATTGCTCTTTTCACTTCACCACCTCCCAAACCATACCTTTGGCATATACCCATGACCACCTTGGAAGTTTATGGTATTCTCTAAATAGCCATTTCTTCTCTTTCCATTACCTTTAGCACCTTTTGGAAAATTCTGGAATATTATGTTTTTGCCCTATCTCTTACATCATCTCTGCTATGTCCACGTGTACTATACGTGAGGGGGGGGATTATGTGCAGTATACCTGCAGCCATTGCAGAAAGCAGAATTTGCAGGAACACTTGGTGCAAAACATAGAAGATCAGAGTTTTCACCATTGCCAATGGGTATCTACTTTGTCATTGGGTTGAGTTTGCTGTAAGGGGGAGATTGGTATTAAAGTATTGAAGATGTTTGTTTATTGCCTGCCTATATGAAGTTCTACAGTTGGGTTGATTTTTTCCGCTGCTTGATCTTTTCTACTGCTTATTTATCTGCTCGCTACCTTAGTTACTTATCTTTAAGATTATTATTCTGAGATTCATCACTAGACAGCAATAGAAGATTGGTGAAAGTGGCCTTTTTTGGAAGACATTCCAGTCCCGGTTTGTTGTTCTAGTCTGCCCAAGTTTTGAAGATCTATTTTTTCTTAAGTTCTTGAAGGTTTATTTGGGAGTTGCATTCGTCTTGAAGTTGGATTTTGCTACAACTTATTTTTTCTCATTTTGTTTAAGTTGGGCATTAGTATCTTGTATGCACCAACTTGAGGGGGAGTGTTAGCATTATTATGGAGTTCTTTTTTCTTTAGTTCAAGCTAGATTTTATTTCTTTAATTCTTTGTATAATCCAGCTTGAGGGGGAGTGTTGGAATATGTATTCCAGAATACCGTGGGGGTATTCTGGTGCTTTTGGGGTAGTTTTTATGTTATTAAGTGTAAGTCGGCTATGTGGGTTTTAGTCCCACATCGCCTATTTTAGTCTCTTGGAACTTTCCCCTCTATTATAAATAGAGGGGCTTACCTATCAATTAATACAAGCAATTATTCTCTCATTCTCTCTTTTCTAGCCCACGATTCTGCCAACAGAATGCTATAGTAATCCATCAACTCTTTACTTTTCCAAACACATGGGACCCACCCGTGAGTAATCCCACAACTCTCCCACCCCATAAACTCCTCTAAACAAACAGGGCCATAGAGGCCAATCCCAATTCGATGCTAGGGATTGGAGTGCTCTAATTGAGTTTAGTTTTGCAACTGGAGCAAATATCTTCTAATAGTTAACTCCATATGCTTGGCTATATCCGTTAGCCGCAAATCTAGCCTTATACCTGTCTAATGTGCCATTAGAGTGATGCTTAACTGTGAACACCCATTTGCATTCCATTGGGTTTCGCCCTTTTAGAAGATCTATCAGTTCCCAAGTACCATTCTTTGCAAGTGCTCTCATCTCTTGACACATAGTTAACTTCCATTCATTATTAGCCATTGCTTCAACAACATTTTTCGGAATGACAATTGAGGATAGGCACGATCCGTAGGAGATATTGAGTTATAGGATATACACACTGGGCTATAGGGTTAGTGCATGCCCTTTTTCCTCTTCTCATTGCAATTGAAAGATCGTAGGGAAAAAGGTTGGTATATTACCTAGATCAGGCTGAGGATCGGAAGAGGATTCTTGGCTGGTCTTCTTTTCCCTTTGTTTGTATACAACTCTTTTTCCTCAATCCCGCCAAGGTTCTCTCATTTCCTTGTATATTGTCCCAATTGTTTTCAGACTTCTACATCCTTAGGCTTTATCAAAAGAGAAGGATGGAGTGAATGAATACTGGATCATCTTTTCCGTTCGATTCTCCCCATGAAGGGGTGTGACCGGGTGTCATAGATAAGGAAAAGAAAGGAACAGATTTGAAAGGTGACATCCTGTTGGCAGAATCGTGGGTTAGAAAGAGAGAATTGGAGAATAGAATGTGTTATTCATTGATAGGTAAGCCCCTCTATTTATACTAGAGGGGAAAGTTACAAAGGGACTGAAATAGACATAATTACCCCTAACTAATTGATTCTATAAGAGCAGCAACTTAACTTAATGACATAAGAATTAAATTATCCCAAAAGGATCAGAATACCCCCACGGTATTCTGGATTACATAGTCCAACACTCCCCGTCAAGCTGGAATATACATATAAGTAAAAAGAAGCTCCGGCTTGAACTAGTAAGGAAAAAAACTCCATAATAATGCTAACACTCCCCCTCAAGTTGATGCATACAAGGCATTAATGCCCAACTTGAACAAAACGGGAAGAATCAGAGGTGCAACAGAGTCCAGTCTTGACAGATGAATGTAGCTCCCAAATAAACCTTCAAGAACTTGAAAAATAGATCTTCAAAACCTGGGCAGACTTGATCAACAAACTTTCACCAATCTTCAACAGCTGTCCAGTGATGAATCTCAGATTGTCACAGTAACATAAAATCTTGAAGTGTAGAACTAGGGCAGCAAGCAGCGGAATAAAATGAATCAGGCAGCGGAAATAATCAACCCAACTGTAAATCCTCAAATAGGCAGACAACAACCAAATATCTTCAATACTTTAATACTTCAATCTCCCCCTTACGACAAACTCAACCCAATAACGAAGGATACCCAATGCCAATGATGGGAACATTGATCTTCTATGTTTTGCACCAAGTGTTCCTGCAAGTTCTGCTTCTGCAATGTCTGTAGGTGTACTGTACATAATCCCCCCCTCACGTGTAGTAGTACACGTGGACATAACAGAGATGATGAATGAGATAGTGCAAAATGATAACCTTCCAGAGTTCTCCAAAGGTGCTATGGGTAATGGAAAAGAGGAAGTAATGGCAAAGTAGATTATCCCATAAACTTCCAATGTGGATGGGAGGTGGTGAAGTGGAGAAACAAGCAATTGGATAATGAATCACGGAGAAAAAACAATGCAACATATAAAATGTCAACCATCTGCAAACGATCAAACAAACTCCTTAGATGGAAACTCCTGCAGGGGAGAGACACCAAACTCCAATATTCAAATCTGATAAGGAAACAGATCTGATTTGAAGTAAGGAAAGGCTCCAATCTTCAAGGCTTGATCAATCTTCAAACACGGAAGAACCAGTGTGCAAACTCCAATTTGTAAACTCCCACATGCTAAATAGAACTGACGAAGATATCTTGATAGAATTGATGTAATAAACTTCAAAAAAACTTGGATCAGATCTGAATTAGTGAACAATGCTAGGATCAAGCTCTCAAAGTAAGCTGGATTTGAATCAGTAGAGAAAACTTCACACAACTGAATAGGTTCATAGTTGCAACCAATAACTATGGAACACACTGTTGTAATCCCAAATAAACTGATCTCCAGGGTAGTAGATTCGAGTCTTCAATAATGAAAGAAATTTGATCTCCAATAGTAGGATACTCAGTCTCAAGAACAGGGCAGCAGTAGTCCTCATAAAGGCAGTAGTAACACGTTAACCAGTCATGCTTACAGAAGCCAATCAATAGAACCAACAAGGTATGTAGTAAAGCTCAATAGAACCAGCAAGTATAAGATAATAACTCATTAGATCTAATAGTAAGTGATGCAACCAGCCACTTAGGAACTAGAAAATAAATAGGTTGATTGATGTAAAAGGTGACCATAAGGAAGAAACCTGAATTTTGTTATAAAACTCCATGAATGATGCTGGAACTTGGGTCGAGTACTCCTTTGATGGTGATAAAACATTCCTAAAAAAATCAACAAGAGAGGACTGCCTTAACCCTTAGATCGATTGTAGTCAGGGTTTTTAAAACTTGAGATCGATTGGAGGGTAGGGGGCTTCAAAACACTGATGATGGCTTGTCAAAGTGTGATGATTTTCAGGTAATAGATGCTGTCCTCAGTTGCTTGAATGGATCTCCAATACGAACAACCAATCTCTTGTAGTGTTTGAGACTTGATCTATAAGAGGGAGAAACACCCAAAAGTGCAGAAAAAATAGGGCAGCAGCTATCTTAGGTAAAATACTTCTTCAAGCCATGAATAATTGAAGTAGATTGCTTCTCTTGATGGTAGAAACACCTTCAAAAAATTGCAGCAGCAGCAACAACCCTAACCCAAAAAATCGATGTATCAGGGTTTTGTAAAACCCTGAAACTAGAGATCGATTGGGGTGGGGGTCTTCTAGAAAACTTGGATTGGTGCAAGATTGAGGTCGAGTGGTCCTAGTAATGGAAGTAATCAACCCTCCAAAAATCAGCAAAAGCTAAAACCTGTAACCCTAAATTCGATTGGAGTCGGGGTTTTTAGCAGGTAACCAAATTAGAAGGTTAAGGAAGCTTTGCTGTAAAAACTAATCCAGCCAGCAGAAAAGGTCCAAACTTAGGTTGAGTGGGGCTTATAGTAGTAGAGCATCACCCCCCAAAAATCAGCGGCAATTGAAAGGAAAAACCCAAAAATCGATTGGAGTCGGGGTTTTTGTTTTGAAAAAAACCCTAACAAGTTGAGATCGATTGGGTATGGGGGCTGGAATGGTTAATGAAAGCTGGAGAAAGAAAAAAAAGGGGAAAGAAGACGGTGGAATAGGGTAGAAAGGTGCTGGAAAAGGGTGCATGGGAGGCTCCAACAATGGAGGATCAGCCTTCTATAGATACCATGTTGGTAGAACCGTGGGTTAGACAGAGAGAATTGGAGAATAGAATGTGTTATTCATTGATAGGTAAGCCCCTCTATTTATAATAGATGGCAAAGTTACAAAGGGACTGAAATAGACATAATTACCCCTAACTAACTGACTCTATAAGAGCAGCAACTTAACCTAATGACATAAGAATTAAACTACCCCCAAAAGGTCCAGAATACCCCCACGGTATTCTGGATTACATATTCCAACACATCCATAGAGAAGTATTTTGCAGAAAGGAGGATGATTAACAGCGATATCCATTTTTATTGGAGAGTAACCTAAGAAAAGACATTTGAGGGCTCAAGGATCAAGTTTGACGTGCTCAGATTTGTGAATATGATCGCAACATGTACATCTAAAAAATTTTGGGGAGATAGGAAAGGCAAAGACGGTAGAGAGTTAAACTTTTAATAGAGTGGAACTAAAAAATACTAGAGGGATTATGGTTCAGGAGAAAGATGGCGGTTAATAAAGCTCCAAACCAAAAGCTTTTGGGGACATGCATACTAAACAATAAACTCCTTGTGATTTCTGCAAGGGGTGATTCTTCCTTTCAGCTACCAATACAAGAAAGCTGAAAGCTGACGGAGAATTCCATTATCACTAAAAAAAATTTGCAGTCCACCAAACATGTATTTATCCCCCCCCAATCAGATTGTATAATTTTAACTTTTCTTTCAAACTGGGTGGATACCATATGATAGAAATTCATGAAAGTAATGCACACACCCCTTTTGTGTCTTAACAGATTAACTCAAGTTGTATGATAATAGTCATCAACAAAGGTACCAAAACAGGTATAGCAAAATTAATTAGTGGGAGCAGGTTCCCAAACATTGGAATGGACAGTATGGAACGGAGTAGTAGTTCTATTACTAGGAGGATTGGGAATATAAAATGTTTCACAAACTAACATAAAAAAGAGCGTCCTAGTGTACGAGGCTCGCGCTATTGTAGGAGAGTCTGTTTCCAAGTTTTGAACCCACAACCAATAGGTTGCAATAGTGCAACTTAACCGTTGCGCCAAGTTTCGCAAACTAACATGACACCCAAAAAAACATTGGTACTAAAAGTAGCATGAAACAAATAAGGTAGTTGTTATCTCATAACGATAAAGGATGAGAGGTGCAAATACTTCCGCATACAAAAGACTGCTTCTTTTACAGTCTTCAGACAAGCTGATGTAGAGTCAAGTAGATTGTGTCGTTTCATTTCACATCCATTACCAATAATCATCCTCCTCGCTAGATCTTGAAACAAGCAATATGAAGAAAAAATTCGAAGCATGAAGTACAGAATCGGAGCATGAAGTACAGAATCGAAAGGCATGGTATATGTGGCATTCCAACTACTTTTACTAGATATGGACGAAAGAGACCCATCAACAATTCTAACCTTATCTCTACCTAAACTGACAGAGTAGGAATTGAAACGTTGAGACATACCAATCATGTGGTTGGTAGCACCGGAGTCAATGATCCACGAGGAGGAAAAGGCGGCACTAGTAGCATGGAGAGAAGTTGATGAGGAAGTAGACGAGGCAAATGAAGAGGAGGTAGTACGTGAAGAACCACCTAGCTGAACCATAACTCTACAAAAGGCTTTAATGTCCTCTTGAGTAAGGGTGCCACTATCAGGGGTTGCTTCCAAGGAATCACCCTCTGCAACCACCATATGTTCTCAGGCTCCCCCTACCTTGCCACTTTTGGTTCCACTAATGGAATATCGTGATGTTCAACCATGGATATTTATACTGTTGGTGTGTATGGACCTCTCACACTCTCCCTCTTGTACACGAACCGCGTGGCGCCCCCTCCTATGCTCCCATTAACCTTTTGTGGGAGATTCCATGCCACACTGGTAGTGTAACGACCCCAAACCCGGTCAGGGTAAAATTCACTGCACTCGCGGGCGCTGATCAAATGATCACTTGCATTTCATACATTTACCACAACTCCCATACACATAACATACACAGCGGAAGACTTTTAATGGGGTTGAGTTTATACTATTGGATTAAAACAAACATAATACTGGTGGCTTACATCATAAAACTGTGTATTCAAAAGTGATTACAATTCCGTTATTACTTAAATCATCCTATACATGCCTATATACACAAAAAGTATAAAGAACAGTCCTCATCGGTTACTCAGCTCTATCCCTAAGGTTCGAGCATCCTAGGCACTCGCATGTACATATGCACCCTCCAGCCTTGTCATCTGAAAAATCAACATAATTGGGATGAGCTAAAAGCCCAGTGAGGAGAATCATGCTATATAACTAATCATACTTATAAGGATATTCTTATACTTGAACAATTATAAACATCATTTCTGAAGTAAAACCTAGATCTGGTCATCTTGGTGTCCTGCCAATGTACACAATAATTTGAGGTTCTGCCTGCCATCCACAATTGTCTATTCTACTCCTAATTCCAGTCGTCGAAGCACTGGGGAGGAACGATGTGAATGTGATAGATGATTGCCCTAGATACACGATCTACTCCCTTGTTCCAGTCACCGAAGCACTGGTGAGGACCATGCATTAGTAAATCACCCGTTTAAGTTGTTGTCTGTCTCTGATTGGTGTACTCCTTTTAGTCACCGAAGCACTAGGGAGAATTATAACTTGTCTTATCATGTATTACGTATTACATCTTCCCTCATTCAGTACCTAATCCCCTACTGGAAAGGGATGGCAGTCACAAGGTTTCTACATTCATTTCATTGTCATTCTTGTATCATTTCATTCAAACATATCATGTTACATTCTTATCATTTCACTTATTCATTCATTCATTCATATCTGATGTCATTCATATACATGTTCATTTCCATACTATGGCATCACAACTTGTTATATATTGAGTCAACATGTCTTATAATATAAATCATTTCATTTGATACATACATAATAATATACATTTTTTTTACATAATACATTCATTCATATGCTACTGTACAATTATCACATATCAACACACAATGTTCCATTCACACACTCTTTATATCATGCTTCATGCATTCATTAACCTATAGCATTACAATACAAATTTCCGAACTCACGTCATATAATACATAACCATCAGATTGAGATTGCGAGACTTGCTCTAATGAGTTTATCAAACGGTGGATGACAGGCACCAATTGTTCTTGAAAGCAGACCGAGTTCAAACCTGATATACTTCCCCTTGAACCGCTCTTTGCAACCTTTTTAAACTCATCCCTTACATGTCCCAGAAATTGGCGGACCCCCCGATTTCCAAAACTCTGCTCTACAATTGTAAAGTAGACATACTTGTCCTCCATTAGGAACCCATAAGTCCTTTTGCGATTTCCAAGACTCTCCTCTAAACGCTGGTGCTTTGACTGGATCAATCAGACAGGTATGCGAAGTTTGAGTTGCGGTTCATGCGAGGAAGAGAGTGGTGTGAGGAGGAAGATCGAATTTGAGGTTTTTAGATCCAAGGGTAAAAAAGTAACTCCTACACTAGTCAAGGGTAGTTTAGGGATTTAAAAATATTTAACTTGCTGACATCATAACTTAATCGCATAAAACTAACGGTGGGGACTAAGTTGTAATATAGTGCTCTAATACAGGGGGACGGGTGAGTATTTTCAAAAAATAGGGGGTGAGTTGAGTATCGTTCGATTTTCAGAGGGTGTCATGTAATTTACCCTAATATAAATCATTTCATTTGATATATACATAATAATATACATTTTTTTTGACATAATACATTCATTCATATGCTACTGTACAATTATCACATATCAACACACAATGTTCCATTCACACACTCTTTGTATCATGCTTCATGCATTCATCACCCTATAGCATTACAATACATATTTCCGAATACACGTCATATAATACACAACCACATTTTCCTCACATAACTTGTACAAGTAAACTAAATCAGTCATACAATTACACAGTATTACTTATATGTTCCCCTCACATAGCTCATAAATTATACTTCATACAATAATAACCTGTAAGAATACAGCAAATGTTCCCTCACCTCTGTTTCCTTTAGATTTGATCACCTTTACGATTGGTAAATAATTAAGTATGTGTAAGCACCTCTCAAGAATTGAATCTAAACTTCAAATAGGTCTTTCAAACTTTGCTTCTCTACTCAACTTCCTCTTCAATCTCTTCTTTCAATGTAGGCTTTCAGCAATAGAAATCCCTTAACCCTATGTAAACAGTAAACAAACTATCAATTAACCCATCAAAGAAATAAAAACTATGCTAGAGCCTAGAGGAGAAGAAGAAACTAAGCTTACCTATACTTATCTTCTTCCTCTTCTTCTTTCTTTCTTTTCTCTTACTCAAGAACTCAGCAGCCTTAGGAATTTCCAGCAACTATAAGACTGTCCCAGCCTTGCCACCACCTACTTAAGCATGCACATGGTGGCTGCCTCTAAGGCCACCATATGATCCACTAGAGTGCTTGATGCAGATTTATTACCAAATTGGGCTTCTTTCCCTAGAAATAAGTCAAGGGTTGGGTTATATACATGTTGGACCTTTCACCTTTGATCCCATGGGTTTGCTAAAATTTTGATCGAACCCGTTAGCAAGTTCTAACGGTTAGATTTGGCTGGGCAGAATTCTCGCGAAAATCATTTTGCATGTGACCTTCTAAAAGGGAAGAAGAATAGTTGCAGGTTTTCAGTTTTAGACTTACTTGGGGATGAAGAACAGATTGGATCAAACTTGAATGTAGAACTTGAACATAACAGCAATGGAGAAAACAAATAACCAATTCGAACCACCCGGACTTCCCACCGCAAGGTGTCAATCGGACCAAACAGCGATTCCGTCAAACGATCCACCCAGGCTTCACACCGCAAGGTGTTGATTGGATCAAACACCAATCCCACCAGCCTTGATCAAACACAAGACAAAAATCTTCAATGGAGAAGAAGAGCAGCAAAAATCTTTTCATTAATCAAAATTCGTATTCAATACTCACCCCCCTTACAACCTTATATAAAAGACTCAAAAATAGACTCCTACACTAAAAAGGAAGGCCTAACCCAATCCTTAACCTATTAGGTAACCTAAACCGACTAAGAAAGTGAAATAATAAAGGAAATAGGCTCAAATGGCTGGACTTATAGAGTCCTAATCCAGCCCAACTTAAATAACAATTAAATAGTCACATGACCACTTAACCAAGTCACATGGTCACTTTAGTGATCACATGACCACTAACCAAATAAAAAGAAATCTTCTAACTAATCCCGTATGCAACATAATTACCCATAAAAGTGGCCTATTATATAGAAAACCCATGGGATCAGAGGCTCAACATATATATAACCCAACCCTAGACTTATTTCTAGGGAAAGAAGCCCAATTTGGTGATAAACCTGCATCAGTGCTTAGTCAAATCAGGTCCATGGCCACCTCCTCCCAGCCATGTGGCTGTGTTCCTATTGCCACCACCAACTTGGCCATGCAAATGGTGGCTGTTTAGACTAGGTCAAACAAAGTGGCTGACCCTTGATTACACCTCACCCTTATGTCATGTAGCTACTAACCATGCCACCACCTCCTCCTCTCCATGCACCATGTGGCAGTCCTGAAATAGGACACATGGTCCAATCATGCTATGCCACCTCTAATCCCTCATTAATTCCCCAAATAATAGGATTAACTTAATTAATCATATTAATCAAATAAAAATCAATATTTAATCACTATGATTAATATAAGCATGCCACCTCGTGCTTGCACTATTCAGAAAAATAAAACAATTCAATATATACTAAAATAATAACAAATGATCTAAATCAATATTAAAGTATTATACTAGAAATGCAGGGCATTACAGGCAGCTTGTAGATCCCCTATATAAATGACAAATAATGCCCCCACTTAACAGAGTACTGATCCAGTGCTTACAAAATGATCGGGTACATTGTCACAATATGTTCCAGTATAACTCTACTGAATAGATTAAAGATTCAGTACTTCTCACTGACAATAATATTCCCAGTTCAAGAAAGAAAACAGAAGAAAATCTCATGTGTAGGACCACAATTTTTCTGTTTTAGGATGAAGGAGCTTCATTTTTTTGGGGGGGGGGTGGCTGATAGAAATGGGGAAATGTTTTAGAATATCTGGGTTAGATTGGGTTTCATATATATTGTTCCAACTTCGAAAAATCTCTAATCTTTTGTTTAGTCAATATGTAAGTAAAATATTTCATCAAGATTTGTAATTTTGTATTTGGTAGGGATTTCATTATAAGATAATTTGCATACCCGGAGAACAATACTTAAGAATTTGTGAAAAAATGATTTAAAGCATGGGATGGATATTTATATCACTGCCTCTGTCCTGGGTTTTGGGAACGTTAGAGTGAGGAGTTTCCTTTTCTCTAAGTCATTGTCTACATGTATCTCTGCTTTGGCATGTTTAGATTTTATCTAATTTAGTATGGGCGTATGTGGTGTGACTTGGTATCATATGTGTTCCAACTTCCAAGTTCTTTTAATCTAAAAAATAGATGCAACATATTCCCAACAATATGAGCTAGTAGAACAAACTTCCAACATTTTATGTTTTAAAGGTTTAGGGAACTGAGAAAGTCTTCTTTCTATCATAAGCTATGAAACAAAGAAAAAAGAGACGGCAAAAGGGATCAGCAAATGGTCTTAAATCATTTTCCAACTTCGAAATACATACTTTTAGCTGACTGTCCCGGGCTCTGATCTGCTTAGAACAGTTCATTTTTACAACTTTTTTATTTGAAGGTAAGAACAGGATATGGGAGTAATAGTGTTAAATCCATTGCACTTTTGTAAAGCCAACCCGACTCATTAGTCCAGTTGCTTTTCAGAAGAGAAATTCTGGGTACTCTGCGCGCCTTGCATCCATTATCAGGATTTTATTGTACTATAGGACATGGGCATGTGCTAGTTTGACAGCACTTTTCTGTCTTTGCATCCATTCTTTATGTTTCTGACCATACAGTGGTCTTTAAAGATCTGAGCTTATTTTCATTGAATTTTTATGGGTTACATATTACTTGACATATTATTTTTATTGTAGTGTTTTGACCCCTTACTATATGGAGGAGGTTCTTTTTTCGATACATGACCTCGAAGCACCGAACGAAGATGGTGTTTCCATCCTTTTCTACTTGCAGAAAATATTTCCAGGTTTGTGCTGGGCATATAGTATGAATATACTGCATTTTAATCAAAAATTTCTTTTATGTAATGACTATATGGGTTGTCCAGACGAATGGACAAACTTTCTTGAGCGTTCCAGGGTGAAAAGACCTGAGGACCTGGATGAAGCTGTCAGACAGAATCCAGACCTAGAAGAAGAACTTCGTCTTTGGGCATCATATAGAGGGCAAACTTTGACTAGAACTGGTATGAGATTTGGAGTTCATATGCACATGCATTCCCCCCCCCCCCCCTTTCCCCGAGCCGCCAGTGTCATAGAACTGAATAAACTTATTCTGGACTGCTAATCTTGGATTTATGTAATTCATTGATGAATTTTTCCCTATTCTAGTAAGAGGCATGATGTATTACCGGAAAGCCTTGGAACTTCAGGCCTTCCTTGATATGGCTAAAGAAGAAGGTACTCATTACTCTGGATTATTATGGAATGCTTGATTATATGGCAGTTTATGATAAAATATTTGGTAACTTCTCTATTTGTATCTTGATGATTGCCTTTTTTCAGATTTGTTGGAAGGCTATAAGGCCGTGAATCCTGAGGAACACTCAAAGAGTGAAAGGTCATTATTTACGCAGTGTCAAGCTGTAGCTGATATGAAATTTACATATGTGGTTTCCTGCCAAAAATATGGAATTGATAAGCGATCTGGCAATGCTCGTGCACAGGACATTCTAAGGCTTATGACAACGTATGTGTTCCAAATTAATATGTTATCACTGTATTTCTTATTACTGTAAATGATTGTATGTATTTTCATGTGGCAGATATCCATCTCTCCGTGTAGCTTACATTGATGAAGTTGAAGAAACTAGCAAGGATAAGTCAAAACGGATGAGTCGCAAGGTTTATTATTCTGCACTTGTTAAAGCTGCACCTAAGTCTCCAAATACTTCGGAGCCAGTACAACAGCTAGACCAGGTATTGTATTATATTTTTGGCAATTAATTACACTGCTCAAAATTTTGAGTGGTGATGGTCATATATTTTTAACTTATTTCATTATTTGATTGTTGAGCAAAAAACTCCTGCCAGAATAAACAAGTACAAATCAGGCGTGTGAACTGATTATTGCATCTGAAAATATCAGCTACATTGCTGTCTAGCTCGTGCAATATATGTTTATCCTGCATTTTCATTGAATAACCCATTAACAATGAGAGAACATATAGAAGATAAAAATGTTCTCTCAAACGTAGAACGATAAATATTGATGTGATTGTCTAAAAAAAAGAGTAAATTACACAGACCTCCCCTGTAACTTTGCCTAATGACAGGGGACACCCGTGTTTTGAACAATTACGCTCACTACCCATATTTCACTATACTCAGGACAGTCGGCCCCATTTTGTTAGTGTTATGCTGTTAAGTGATGACCAAGTTACCCTTACCTGGAAGTGACATTGCCCTTTTGCCCTTTTGAATGAGTTGCCCCAAATAGCAAAGGATTTCGTTTTCATCTTGTTCTTCTCTGCAACTCAACCGGACCACCTGTAAGAAAGAAGATTGATGAAGACCCTTAAACCAAAGCTCCAGTTATTCGAAGAAATAGGTCTCACTGGGTCCGTTCTGGATTGGTTCATTTCGAAGAACGTTTGTCTCTTAACCTATAGCTTGGATTGAAGATTAATTCCCTGCATGGAGATTCTGAAGAAAATCTTCTCTCTCAATAGTGATCACTGAGGCCTGATTCTGGTTATCCGGAGATGCAAATCGGTCCTCTCCACAGACCCAGAAAAAGGTTGTTGCCCAACATTTCCTTATTGGATTGAAGATTGATTCCCTGCGTGGAGATTCTGAAGAAGATCTTCTCTCTCAATAGTGATCACCGAGGGCTGATTCTGGTTATATGGAGATGCAAATCGGTCCTCTCCACAGACCCAGAAACAAGGCTGTTTGCCCAACATTTCCTTATTGGAGAGCCATGGGATTGTTGGGTCTCAACTCTCAACACTCTTTAGGGGGAAACCATCATTGTTTCTCATGAGGGAATCTGTGCTTAGGGACCTAATTAGAAGGGTTGTGGAGATGGGTGTCTCTGCTGATTCAAGCCTTCAAGGATGTTCGTCAGCACCCTCCACACTATTAGTACCATGAGTCCCGAGTCTCTTAGGGGGGAAATTCGAGTTGTTTCAGGGATTTGGTTTCTCAAGGGAGGAATGTAAGACGGTGTTTAAAAAGATGCCAGCTCTGTTTGGATGTTTCGAAGAGAGGTTAACATTAGGAATCGAGTTCATGAATGCTATTGGGTTGAAAAGACGGCGTTGGTTAATTGACCAACATATCTGATGTACAGTACGGAGAAGAGAGTGATCCCTCGGTGCATGGTCATTGGTATTTTGAAGGTGCTGCAATTTCTTGAGGAGAAGTTTGTGGACAAGTTCCTTTTGAGATTCAAAGATGATGCAGAGGAGTTGTTGGCTGCGTATAAGGGTGATGTTTTGGACTTTCTAAGGATTACGAATCTACATAATTTTGCTTATACATATTCTACATCAATAGACCACCTAAAGAAATAAATTACCCTCTCAGTGACGGATTCATAGATTTAGACATGAGAGCGTCCGGTGGTGTTGCAGACTGCTTAGTGCAGAAGATGAAAACATGTAAAAATCCTGGCTACCCGGCCTTTTTTTGCACCCACTTTTATTGAAGTAGTTGCAGGTGGTGCAGGTCGAAGTAGTTAGAGGTCATGCTCCCTAAAATGGGGAGCTCCTCTGCTTCGTTCTCATCTCACGGTTAATGTGATTCGTAAGGAGGAAGAAGAGGTTTAGGTGTTTTAGGTGCAAGGGTAATAGGGTCATTTCATGTTTCTACTCAACAGTCTCTAACGTAATGGGGTTGACAGTAGTTTTTGAAAACACAGGCGTGCTCTCTGAGGTTAGCAAAGTTACAGGGGAGGTCCGTGTAATTTATTAAAAAAAAAAAGGCGTAGCCGGTGCACGAGGCTCCAGCCACTGCCGGGTTTGGGGTGGGTCAATGTACGCAGCCTTACTCCTGCTTTCACAGAGAGGCTGCTTCCCAAACTCAAACCCGTGACCACTTTGGTCACAATCGAGCAACCTTACCGTTGCACCAAGGCCGGCTCTGTGTCTAAAAAAAAAAAACCAAAAAACCATATCAGCACAATATGTTGCCAATAATATTAAGGGCAAGAGTTATCTGTCTAGGAGCATGGCCTCTGTGCCAGCACGGGAGCCAATGGGAGCGCACATAGGAGCATCAACAAGGGCGGGATTTCCACCTTTCATGGGGGTGGGGTGGTCATTTTTCCCCATACTGTGTCTGGGTGAATGAGTCATGCTCCTGGACAAAGTCTTTTTTCCCTAATAATAATAATATTAAATTTGACAACTGTTTAGGTGTTTCGAATAGAAAATATTTGAATGTCCCTTTTTACTATTGCCCCCCTGCCCACAAAAAAAAGAATGTCTTAATTTTGATTGTACATAAAACACCTTTCCCCCGCCCCTCTTATAGGTACATATTAACTTGAATGTTGTGGCTGAGGCACTTGGTTGGGTATTCAGCTTTAGAGTTTTATAGATGTAGTTGCTTGTGTGGGTAATTGCTTTTCAAACAGGGTTGAACCAGGGGTAGGGTTTCGCAACTGACAGCTGTCTATCATTTATTTCCAGATAATCGAAATAAAAAGTGCCTCTTTGGTGTGGTCAAATGACCTTAATCTTCTTTATATAATCCTGTGTTATCCATTTGTTCTCTGATGTTTCTTTCCCAAGCCACTTCACTAGGAATCTCCATGTGTATTTGTTTGCTGTTTTCTTCTTTGATATAAGACCATTGTTTTTAAAAGGGACATCAAGGCCGGGATACTCAGGGTCATTTTCTGGTATATTTTTCCTCCCAAGTGTTATTTTTATTTGGAGGGAGGGCATCCAGATGGCTGCAGCCCCCAACGGTTGCTTTAAGGACACTGTTTCAAGCATCTTTTGAATGACCTTCGCTGACGTCTTAAGTAGCTTCTGTATGTTGAACTCCTCAGTATCAAAGATGACCTAAAAGCCTTCAATAATTGACCTACTGAAACCCTAATATAAGAGTTTGAGGCAAAGGTTGCCGCTGGAATTTCTTTGAAAACAAAGGACAGATATGAACTCGAAAAGAAGAATTAGCAATTTCTGTTTGACTGATATTAAAATTAGAATATAGAAACTTAAACTGGAACAGAACTTAGTTATGGACTTAAAGAGAGTTTGATGGAAAATGCATGAAGACAGAATAGGAAATAATTGGTGAAATCAATGAACCAGAAAACGGGGGAGAATTTTATGTAGGAAGACAAATTTGATGTCTATAATCCAATGGTAAAATCAGCTTAAAATCTGGTCAAGTTCCCTTTTGGTTTGTTCTACTAAATAACTTAAAATTTTCAGTTCTCTTGATTCTAATGGGGGGAGATAGAACTGGCTGCGGAAATTGGGGAAAGCAGGGCAGAAATAATGAAGGAGTAATGGAGAACAGAAAGCTAAAGTTTACTGACCTGAACAATTACTAGACTCAATTTCAATCCTACCGACATAGGGAAAAGGACCCACAAATACTCAAAAAGACTCGAATTCAATCCTACCAACATAGGGAAAAGGACCCACAAATACTCCATTGACTTCAGCTGAAGACCCCTAGTCAAGGATTAAAGTATTGCACTATCGCTATCGTGTATCGTATTGGTGGGGTGATTTTAAGAGACGTATTGTATCGTATTAGAGTTACGTATGATACACATGAAAATGGTCAAGATATACATGAAAATACACTTTTGGAGTAAAAAATAGTATAAATAAGTAATATATAACATGTATCATGCATAAACACTAAAATGTAGAACTACGTGTAATGAGACAGTGCATTCAATTGAAATTATTATCAAGGATGGTTTTTTTTTTACATGTAGTAACAGTCGATTGTCTAATGAGACAAGTTCTCTTGATTTAACCAAAATAAAAATCAAGTTCTTTGAAAACATACCGTTTTCTGAGAACCTCTCCTTCAATCTCTGATTTCAGCCACTTGAATGATCGAAATATAGGTTTGTTGGTTGAATCAGATTCGTTTTTGATGCTTCAATGTAAACCCCAAGTCAAAAAAGTGGAAAAAAGAGGTTGACAGCAAGGAATGAAACTCTCAGGTGGTCATTTCCACCTTCGAAACTCGTTGAGTTCTGGAATGTGTGCATGAGCTTTTAATGGCCTGTATCACAACGTGTCGCATTGTGTCGCGCTGTATCGGCCGATACGTTAGCGATACGTACCATTACTTAAATAATATTTTCCCAACCCCTTAACATGACGTAATGATGAGTAACGGTATGTATTGGTAGTATCATATTGTAGTGCACTGTGTCGGCCAATACAATATGATACTTAATGATACATGATATTTTTCAAAATAAAAAAAGGATATGTATCTCATTGTATCGTATCGATACCCTGCAATACCGAATCGTATAGGCCGATACGATACGGTGCGAAAGGGATTCAAGGGCTTGAATCACCCTAGAGGGGACCACCTAATACCCCAAATCTCAAGCACAAAGGATAGGCAACCAGGAAGTTCCAACTTCTAAGTAGATATGTAGGGTTGTAAATATTTCCAGTACAGATTACAGAACAGAATAGGGAAATTTGTGACAGAATCGCAAGAAAGAAGAGAGGGAAAAGGGGGAGAGAACAAGAACATACGAATAATAGAGAGGAGTATAGGAAAAGAAGAAGTGAAGAACAAACCTGAGAAGGGTTTGATAAGCAATAACGGTAGGCAGCAGCAAACTGTTTTCTCCCTCCCCCTTTCCCTTGGCACCAAATCCTAGAACTCCATATTCAGCCCTGCTTCCTTCCCTTGTAGAGATGGTCATTGCCTCCATTTCATCTCACCCCCTACCATTGGAGACAAGAAGGTTGGCCTCTGCCCTACTGGCCTTCTGGATACTGAAATCTCTAAATGGAAGAATTGCTTAGTAGGGGTCACTTCATTGGAAGTCAACCTCCTTTCAACATAGTCAAATTTGCCCTAAGCAAACAATGGAAACCTCAGGGTTCGTTCGATGCTTACCTCTTCAACAATGGAATTTTCATCTTCAGGTTTTCTGATGAACAGAACAAACTGAGAGCCCTTGTGGGAGGTCCCTGGCGAGTAGGGAAAAAACCAATCTTCCTCTGTCAATGGGATCAATATTTGCAATTGAGCAAGGTTGACCTGCACTCCATTCCTTTGTGGATCACTCTTGTAGGCCTTCCCCTCCATTTTTGGTGTGAAATTGGACCAAAAGATGGTCCGTCTTGCCTTCACAAGGATTTGTGTCGAAGTCTTTGCCGATGCCCCCCTCCAACCTCAATCATGGTTATAGATGTTGAAGGATTCTCCTTCCACCAAAAGGTCCATTGCTAGTGGCTCCCCCCTCAATGTCTGGCTTGCAATGTAACGTCCCAAACTCGGTCAGGGTTCTAGGCACTACTCTTGCAAGTGCTGACCCAGTTACAATCTTACATTAGTAGTAATAAATAAATCCTAGTCTCATTTACAACGTAGCGGGAGCTTTAGATATTGGATAACAGTTCAAGTCGAATGTTAGCAACCTGTAAACCAAGATACCATCCCATGTGTTTGAAGGTGGTGGAGCTTAGCCTTGCTTGAGTGGGAGGTACTGTACTGTTTGTACAAATCAGGATCGAGTTGATTTATATCAGCTTCTCTGTTCCACATGCAATTGGATGATTTACAATTCTTTAACTTGATAAGATCATAAGAAACTTCTGTAGCCAGCTCTGTGAGTAGAAACAACATGCTGATTTTAGAAGTCTTGGAGTATGTCCTCAGCTTTGGCATCCTAATCTTTTCGGCATAGTGAACCTGAAGCTGGTTGTGGTGCTGTAGAAAACTGCACTTATGTTAGAACATATTGATAGAGTGATCTATTTTCTAATGTGACTTTTAAGCTAAAAATAGTGGGCCAGTTTTGGGTGCAAGCAATTCATTTTGTACGTGTCATATCTCAATGTAATTGCTTGGTTGCAGAGTCCTTTTTTTTTTTATTTGCATAAATTATGTGGCACGGTCTATTGCTTTCATAATGTTGTCTGCAGTGGTGTTGCCAACCATTGTATTTCGGATTATCTACTTGGGATAGTTATTGTTGTTTGAATTTGTATGAATAGGACATTTATAAGATAAAGCTTCCTGGACCTGCTATACTGGGTGAAGGAAAGCCCGAGAATCAGAATCATGCGATTATTTTCACACGTGGAGAAGGGTTGCAGACTATTGATATGAACCAGGTAGGCAGATGGGGTTATGTCTGGTTAGCTGTGTGGTTAGCATTCAACTCTGAGCCTTAACTTTGCTTCTTAAAATGCCAATTTCTTTAGGACAACTACATGGAAGAAGCATTCAAAATGAGGAACTTGTTAGAAGAATTTCTTAAAAAACATGATGGCGTGAGATATCCATCAATACTTGGACTTAGGGAGCACATATTTACTGGAAGGTAGCGCCTTGATTTTGCTAAATTGTTCTTGGTTTAGGTTGTGTGGCTCATGAATCGATAATGTATACTGTCTGATATTCTTCTCATATCATGTGCAGTGTTTCTTCCCTTGCATGGTTTATGTCAAATCAGGAAACCAGTTTTGTGACTATTGGGCAGAGATTGTTGGCAAACCCTTTGAAGTAAGATCTCTAATCATAGTTTCAGAAAAATGCCTTTTCCCGTCTTTGTGGTTGAAGCATTTATCCATGTCACTGGCATTTTAGAATTATCTTTTTTATGTAACCGCTGTTATTTTTGTCATGCATGATTTGACTCATTTTATTCTGGTGCATGGTTTTATCTTTCTTATATTGGTAAGGCTGTATTTTTTTGTTGGGCAAGGCTGGCATGGGAAGAGAAAGTGTGGGAAGTCTAACAGGTGTCCCAGTAAATAGTGAAACCCAATGTGTTTGGATGGCGCAGTAAGGGGAAACTTAGATTGACAAGCTTTCCCTGTCTCCCACACTTCCCAGCCGATCCTCTCCAACATCCAACAAAAATCAATGGGATTCATATTTTGGGGGCTTTCCCAGGTAAAGTGCATTGTGCCCCACTTTTCCAGGCCACCCAAACATCCCTATGTTGGGAAATGTTCCAGTTCACTTTACTATCCTCAACATGTGGGGCATACATGTACTTTTACCTCTCCACACTTCTCTGAACAACCAAACAAAGTCTTAAGTGTCTACTGAGTATTTGTAGTTACTTGTCTGTATAGTTACGGCTTATGATTTATCAAATGATCAGGGAATTTTATCTTTTGTTGAGACACTAAACAATGTACTTGATATGAAACTCTGCATAGACATGATTCTTGGAGAATCAATCTATAATTTTTCCATGTGGTTTGAATTGTATCTCCTTTCGGCCACTTCATTCTTTTCTAGAGTTGGGAGCAAGAAGTTTGTATCTCACTGATGTAATTTCAACTCCCTGGGTAAAGACAGGTTAAGGGCAGGAAGATGAAGTGGTTCAAAGAGATTTCTAATTACAACCTTAATTTGTTTTGTTTCTTCTTTTTTATCTTCTATTAATTGGAAGATCGAATGAGCCAATGGGGAACTTACGATAAATTAAGAAAGAAAGGGAAGAAGAAAATACTACATTTCAGGATTATGTATACCACTAGAGAAAGAATATGCAAATTTTGATCATATAATTATCAGTGTAAAATACAAACCTCACAACATTTAGGTGTCGTGGAATGAAATGGCACCAAATGGCTAATCTGAAAGCTGGCAAATGCTATATACCTTCTGAAAAACAAGGGGCTGGAAAGGCCTTTGATAAAATAAACCCTCCCACTTGGTCCTCATTATATATCACTCCGTGCCACCTAGAATGGTTGTCACTTCAGTAATGCACTTTCCCTCTTCTGGTGAATGTTGAAGGCATGACAGCGGTACCTCACCCACCTAACTTTATATTTCTAATATGGGAAAAAGTTTGGCACACCGTCGGTGTACCGTAAGCTAGCATGACAGATTGACAGGGGTACCTCACCCACCTAACTTTAAATTTCTCATATGGGAAAAGGTTAGGCACACCATCGGTGTACCGTAAGCTAGCACCCATTTTGTCTATCTCTCTCTTCACTCCTTTGAGATGACTCAACTGCCCCTCCTGTATAATGCCCCATCCTGCGCCTCTATTGGTGCCGCCCGCTAGCTTACCACACACAGGCAGTGTTCCAATCCCTCTCCCTTCTAATATAATTCCTTACTGTTGCTCCAGAAATGAAACTATTGTGGCTTAAGAGTCGTTCCAAATCAAAGGTTTTTTCTACCAATTTTATTCTCAAATCCCTCAAATTCTCTTTAATGATCTCAAAATTCTCAAACCCTTTAAATTCTCTTGATTGTCCAAATTTATGGCCTAAAAATAGCTACTGTCATTTGAAGCACCTGTAGAATAGTAGAGCATAGAAAAATTGTCTAGTCCTACAATTGAGATAACTGGTGTTCATTTTTCACTGACCTATATGAAGAGCTTAGCTAGCAGGCCTCACACTAAAACCACTTGGTGGGCAAGTGCATATTTATCTTGTGTGAATGCATATCTATGTTGTAGCTGAGTCAAATGCGAGGTAAGTATTCACACTAAAACTTGTTGGTGGGCAAGTGCATATTTATCTTGTGTGAATGCATATCTATGTTGTAGCTGAGGCAAATGCGAGGTAAGTGTTCACAGAAATAAAATAAAAGGGGGAGGTGAAGTTGAGGTGGGATTGCGTCAGAAGATGAAAATAAGAAGATATTGCCATTAGCTAGAAATGATTATTTTGTTAAACTTCTATTGCAGGTTCTATCCATAACCCTAAAGTTTAAAGATTCTACCCATTTCATTGAGTATGTGATGTTTAGTATATACTGATCCCTGTTTTTCTCCATTTTTTCTACCCACAAAGGGTCCGGTTCCACTATGGCCATCCAGATGTATTTGATAGAATTTTTCACCTGACAAGAGGGGGTGTTAGTAAAGCATCGAAGATCATCAATTTAAGTGAGGATATATTTGCAGGTACATTCCTAACAAAGTTCCTTGTTTGTAACTCGAGGACTTAATTAAATTAGAGTAAGCTTTACATGTATATATTTTTCATGTCGTTGTATGTAGGTTTCAACTCTACTCTTCGTGAAGGAAATGTTACTCATCATGAATACATGCAAGTTGGTAAGGGGAGGGATGTGGGTCTTAACCAGATCTCTTTGTTTGAGGCAAAGATAGCTAATGGCAACGGTGAGCAGACACTAAGCCGTGACATATACCGGCTTGGACACCGTTTTGATTTTTTCCGAATGTTGTCATGCTATTTCACCACAGTTGGTTTTTATTTCAGTACCCTGGTATGTTACGAAGCAACTCTTGTTTTTTACCTCTTAACATGTTGTTGATATATCCTACGTTTATCTGATTTGGCTTCTGGCTTCGACTGACAGATAACTGTCCTCACTGTCTATATATTTCTTTATGGTCGCCTTTACCTCGTTCTTAGTGGACTCGAAGAAGGTCTGATTACACAAACATCCATTCAAAACATTAAGGCCCTTCAAGTGGCTCTTGCTTCTCAATCTTTTGTGCAACTTGGGTTCCTGATGGCTTTGCCTATGATGATGGAGATTGGCTTGGAAAGAGGATTCCGCACTGCACTAACTGATTTCATAATGATGCAGTTACAGTTGGCCCCTGTATTTTTCACATTTTCTCTTGGAACAAAAACCCACTACTACGGAAGGACATTGCTTCATGGAGGTGCAGAATACAGAGCTACTGGTCGTGGGTTTGTGGTGTTCCATGCCAAGTTTGCAGAGAATTATAGATTATACTCCCGCAGTCACTTTGTCAAGGGAATCGAGTTGATGATTCTATTAATTGTATACCAACTTTTTGGCCATACATACAGAGGTGCAGTGTCATATGTCTTGATCACTATCTCTATGTGGTTCATGGTTGGGACATGGCTTTTTGCTCCCTTTCTTTTCAATCCATCAGGATTCGAGTGGCAAAAGATTGTTGATGACTGGACCGATTGGAATAAGTGGATAAGCAACCGAGGAGGTATTGGTGTACCTACGGAAAAGAGTTGGGAATCATGGTGGGAGACACAGCAAGAACATCTTAGACATTCTGGGAAGCGTGGTATCATTACGGAGATTCTGTTAGCGTTACGATTTTTTATCTACCAGTATGGGCTTGTTTACCACTTGAACATAACGAAGAAAACCAAAAGTGTTCTGGTATGTTTTCAGACCTGTAACCTTTCAATACATGTCCTGTAAATTTTATCCTGCGTATTTCGTTGCAGTGTTGCTGATAAGTTAATCAACATTTTGATGGGTCACAGGTCTATGGTGCTTCATGGCTTGTGATTATTTGCATATTGATTGTGATGAAGGTAAGTAAGTAGCAGCAATCCATGGTTCCTATGTGAATGTCTTGAAATAAATAATGATAGGGTGTCATGTCTCTGAATCTCTTTAAGAATTCCTTTCCATTTTACGCAATTAGCAAACCCACATACCAATGGGAGAGAGAGAGAAGGGATCAAACTTTTATGAAAGTTAGGGCACTGCCTTTCTTTTCTGTTAGTAGTACTGATTTGCTGTAGAAGGTCTAGAGAGAGACTTGCTCTTCCAGCTGCCCCCACCAGCCTCACCTTGCACTTTGGGTGAGAAGTGCTGGCCTCAGTGAGGAGCTTTCTTCTTAGCGTTTGCCCTTGATGTGAACTGTATTGTCCCTTGCTTGGTTTGACGGGTTTGTTGGTTGTCTGCAGACTGTGTCCGTTGGAAGACGAAAATTCAGTGCCAACTTTCAGCTTGTCTTCCGGTTAATCAAGGGACTTATCTTTGTCACATTTGTCTCTATTTTGATCATTTTGATTGCTCTTCCACATATGACAGTGCTTGACATCTTTGTCTGCTTTCTTGCTTTCATGCCGACTGGATGGGGATTGCTCCTGGTTGGTGAATTATTTCTGTTTTCTCTGATGCTCACTTTGCATTTAGTCTGTGCATGTAGCTAGAGGATCTCACTTCTTTTATTCATCTTTATCTGCAGTCCAGTTTTCCTTTTATCTTTTCTGGGAGTTAAAACGTTCTTTGCTTTAATTATTTGTCAGATTGCGCAAGCTTGTAGACCTATTGTTCATCGTGCTGGCTTCTGGGGTTCAGTTAAGACACTTGCTCGTGGCTATGAAATTGTAATGGGATTGCTTCTGTTCTCCCCTATTGCATTTCTGGCCTGGTTCCCATTTGTTTCAGAATTCCAGACACGGATGTTGTTCAACCAAGCCTTCAGTCGAGGTCTACAGATCTCACGTATTCTTGGTGGGCCGAGGAAGGATCGATCATCTAGGAATAAGGAGTAAAATTGTCATGAAAGGGAAGTTGAAGTTGTCAATCATTGCCATTGGTTCGATTTTCTGGAAGATGGCAGGTACATTGTTCACTATTGTATTTAATGTAATAGATGTAGAATTATTTATTGTGGATTATAGAGTAGAAGAAGATAGCACTTCATAGATCTGAAATTGGATTTTCCTTAGCAAGCTATCCTGCATGTATTGTGATGTTTTATACACTGAGGTTTTGCCAATTGCTTGTAAGTGATTTTGACTGCATTGCAATCAGAACTCAACTATCATTCTGTACTTTACTGGACTTGAGGAGGAATTTGTTTAAACTTCCCAGTATTAATGATGATAGTAGAAAGGTCTAAATTTTTTATAGAAGAATCAAACGAGTAATTCCTAGCGGAATTTTCAAATTTGGTATCCCATGCCCTGCTTTAAATTCTTTTCCTGATCTTAAGTGGTCATACTGGTCAAACCAGGTTAATGCAGAATGTCTGAAATTAAGGATCCGTATGGTTTGATATGAAGTAAAATAAATTTTTCATTGGTAAAATAAAATGCAACCAAATGGATGAAGGCGAGTGAAAACCCTGCCCTCTCTAATTGGGTATTGAAAGAAGAAAGCAAGAGATGCAGATTCTTAATTCTTTTTGAGATGGTTCTATGGCTTGAGAGGAGAACTCTCTCTCTCTCTCTCTCTCTCTCTCTCTATTGGGAGATGTGAACTGTTTTATTAGAATGCTCTCTTCAAAACGCAGCTCTACTTAAATCGATGAAGATGATGACCGATGTGCGTATTATTCTTCACTTACATCTCCGCTCAGCCTTTTCCATTGGGGATAAGGGCCTCGTGCTGGTCTAGGCCATAGCCATTGGGCCTTAATACTCAGGCCCGAGCCTGACCTTATATGCGGGCTTGGAAACTGCCCCTTGGGCTTTTTAAAACCTAAGCCTGCTCCATTCCTGATCTCGGTCATTGAAGATTTACTCTATCGCCCTTTTACCTGCCCGATTGCCATCCCTTATTTTTTCAATGTTTTCTAGTGTTTTGTTGGACTTGCAACACCTACCGTGAAGGTTAAGCGGCAGAATGAAGAGAGTGAGTGAAGAAAATCCAAATAGGATTGTTTGCATGGCTACATGGCAAACTGGAGGCAAGATGAAGACAAATGCCAGGGTAGTTAAGTGGGGCCTAGCCAGTTGAGTGCAGGCTTCCAAGAGGTATCGGGTTTGAGCCTCATGTCTTCACCTTGTTCCTCCCTCCTCCCCAATCCCCCTTTCTATCATCAAAAAACTCGAGGCAAGATCCCTCTAGTGTTTGAAATATTTTTCTCCCATCTGTTTATTCCCTTATTTTTTTTATTGTGGTAATTTGTATTAAAAATTACACTGAATTCAAAATACAGGAAAAATACAATGTGAAGTACGTTTAGGATTAATTGAGTATAATGATTAAGAGAGAGTATTCGTACAAGGGCAATGGTAGAAAGAACCTGTACATTACAATCAAAGAACGGCTAGAAAATGGTATCATCCATATGGGGCCTACATGAGAGCTACATAGTTAGAATAGGAGAGAGAATTGTGAGTGTGGGTTGCACGGTTTATTATGTGAGGGTAAAAAATTTTATTCAAAGATAGTGTAGCAATCTTTTTCCCATTGATTGACACTATAAATAAATGGCAAAAGTTTTTTTTAGACCACAAACCTAGATGTTATCTCTAGACTGACATCAAGTTTTGCCACATACAAGGGTAACGTGGTAATTTCAACTGTAGGGATATCTATAGCATGAACTTGATTGGTCACATATTAAATTTTAGACTCATATTCAATCACTTGTCTTGTCATGTATGTCCATATTCTGGTGTATTTTTAATCTTCAATTTATTCTTAGAAAAGTTCCATTTCTTCAATGGATTTTCAAAGCTTTGTTTTGTCACTTAGCTAACTCAATTGAAACCTAAAACGTGAGAAAGGCAGAGTGTGTTCTGTGAATTCTAAACCAGTATTCAATTAAAGTACTTCAGAAATATACCTTTTCTTCTTATTATTACTAGCGAGGGTGTTTTGTGAATTCACATAAATATATTGAGGAATCGTTGTCAATTTTGTAATTAGTGTATCTAGCATTTTAACAGTTGTCAGGATTAAAAGTTATATGAATGTTGAGGACAAATGTTATTTCAATGTTGTCTACATTCTTTGTGAATATGATTTAAGTAAATAATTGAGGGACTAATAAGTTTTTCCAGTGAAAAGGTGATCATCTCGCCACCCCCTGTGTCTAGGCATAGGGGCGTGCAACCAAACAATGTTCTTTTTCCCTAATTTTATACATGGGGAATCTACAAAATTTTCTACATTTATAATCGTCAAAACGGCCAAATCACTCTTTTTACGGTGGCAAAAAAAAATTTGTCCATCCTCCAATCTTTCGTAGGCCGATATACCCATTATTTGATGGTCAAAGGCAAATTGAAAGCTAAGTAGTGATAATTCTAAAAATCCCTTGAAGCAAAAAAAAGAGCTTTCTTCTGTAATAGTGGAAGTATCAATATAATTTCATACATTCATTTCGTTTGATTCTAGATGAAGAACATAAGCCAGAGGAAGATAACCTTTTACCTAGAAAAAATCAATATTTTCCCTATCCACAACGCATATATGTAAGCATGTAGCAGACACGCCGGTCCCTAGAAAACAAAGAACAAGCATGAAACCACAAAAGGAAACCTACCTATTCCTTGCTCCGAATCTAAAACGGCTACTTGTGTTGGAAAGTAAAGCCTACTATGCAACAGCACAAAACATGACCTCAAAAATCAAAATGGATTGGCTCTTGCTGAAATTTGAATTAGTAAACTACTTAGAAGAAAAAATTAGAAAAAAATCTGATCTTCCCAAACCCATCTCAATTTTTTTAAGGCATTTCTCAATCCTAAAATCCTCATACGTTTCCTTTCATTACTTCATGTCAGGTCTCATGCCAAATTGCCAGTGTCTTCTTTTAATTTCCATTTTAAGGGCAATGATTGTAAAGTGAATCAAATCTTCGCTACTCTTTTATTGCTCATGAAATCATTCATACTTAAATAAGGATTGTGACAATTCTGTCTGGGAGCATAGCGTATGTCAACAGTCTCATGTGTCTATCTCTCTACTCCCTCTACGAAAAGACAGTTCGACCCTTTATTTTTGGAGGAGAAAGATAGGCACGGGGAGCCCCGGTGTATGTTGCACTCCCGGAAGAGCAGCATGTAATCTTTTCTTGAGGTGACCTAGTCTCTGGTTCTGATATTAAACGTTAGGTACTTGATCAATACGCCAAAAGCTCCAGAGCTGATGCAACACGTTGAATCTAGTTTTTTAACCTATTCCATATTAGGTTAGCAAAATATAGCGCCCATACACTAGATCGAGCCCCATTAGGCACATAACAAATTCCATTAAAAAAATTTATTGAAGGCAAGAGGCTTGATGCACAGTTGTACACTATGTACGATCAAACACCAACTGTGGTATGACACGATAGAGGACCAAAATGATTACAACCTCCCCCCCCTGGAGTCATCGTAGCCTTCGGCCTTCGCCATCATTGAAATAACCATTTTTAAATTTCATCAAATTTATTGTATTGAATTACTAATAGTTGTTTCACTGCATGATTCACAAAGTCTGTGAGGTTAGAATTTTTGTTGTGTTTCATCCACTGGTGACAAAGGGTAACATTAATCTTCTCATCCATTGTTGACTGAATCTTCCATGAGAGATTTTTGCTCACCACTTGAAACTCTTAAGCATGTTCTTTATATCACCATCTACTCTCATGTTTAAAAAGATTTGAAATTGCTAATCTCATAAATTTTGTCCGATGTATCATGACGCTTATCAATTGTCCCAAAAATAATTTTATACTGTCTATATTCTCATTACTTATTCAAGTTCGGGAGTGTAGCCTACGCTAGTTCTCCCATGAGTCTATCTCTCTTCTTTTTATATGAAAAGACACCTCTGCCCCTCTATTTTGAGGAGAAGAGACATAGACTTATGGGAGTGTGGCCATGACGTAGGCCACACTCCAGGACAGAAAACTATTTTTCCTTATTTAATATATAGGATCAATGTTTTAAAATATAATATCGGATCAATTTTGACCAACATCGATATCAATACCCAGATGGATCGGCTGTATCGAATCGGATTGGACTATTTTATCTCCAAAAATACTGATATCAATGATTTTTAGATCATTTTACTCCATGATACGGATACCATTGACATGTATCATATTGATACTAAAAATTAAATGCATAAATATATATATATATACCAAGAATATCATATTTTATTTGCAAAAACCGACCACTAAGAAACTCTGTCCGGGGGAGGACTATACAGAGCAAAGAAGTGGAAGAAACTACCAAAAAGCGGAACCAAAAAAAAAAAAAAACTAACGTATTTGGATTGGAGTGTTAAGCGCCAATCAAGTTTCTCTAGTAAATCCTTAGCATGTGTAGGGATTTTCTTATTGGATTTTTTTTTTTTTTAGGTAACAGAAGGGATTTTTTTATTGAGAGTTTGTGTATTACATATAGCCTTTTTCCAATGATAGTAAATACCGTCATTTCACATGTATACTCAAATAATGTACATGACAATGACATAGTGATAAATCATTTTCAAATAATTTTTGAAAATTTTTTTGATAAAAAAAATGCTACCTGGTAGCATGCGGTGCGTGGTCCTTGCGCCTAGATACATGGATCGTGTGAAATAACTGTCATGCCCCTATGAAAATGTGAAAATTTCTAAAGGTGCGGTGGTTATTTCGTATGGTCCTATGTCTAGATGTAGGGACCACACACCACACACGACCAGGTAACATTCTCTTTCCCAATGTTTTTATACCTCTAACATTAAGAATTTTGTAAGTTCTAATTACACCTCAAGAGGTGTTATTTAGAAAATTCCATTATAAAATAATTGAAGAATTATTTGCTTGGAAAATGCCACTATAAGTGTGGGGAGGGGGCAGACATGGATCCTAGCAGAGAAATGGGGCATTCCAAGCATCAGACCATTAGCCTATTGCAGATGTAGGATCCATGCCTTCAGCATTTTTAAATTTTTTATAAAAATAGCATAACGCCTATTCATACTTCACACGACGGCTATGTATCTAACTACATTTTTTCCATTATCTTAGAACTCCATTTGTTTTTAAGGCCAAAAAAACAAGTAAAAAGTAAATCTTGATCACAAGCCAATACATGGGTCTCTAAAACATTGAATTTTATCAGTTTTTTTGGGTAATCTGTTTTCGATCCAAACAATCAGTCCAACCGATTTTGGTCTTTTAGCAATTTTTAAAAATCAAAATCAATACCTAATTTATAAGAAATTCAGACGATTGGTTTATCAAATTTCAATTCTCAGCATATGTAGAAAATGGTTAGGAAGTGAGTTCAAAGTTTCATAAAATAACAAGAATATCATTTTCATTGTAGTAAATCAAACGACGATTTCATAATTTTATTTTAAGTTTATTTCTAACGAAATATAATTTTATATAAGTTCAAACTCCCTTATAGGCATTGCTTATTTGAAATTTGAATGTGAAGCAGACCTGAGATCCTATCACATGGACTCACACATGTAGTAAAACTTGGTAGGTCATGATGTATAACAAACTATTAAACATCAAATTTTTTTTTGGGTGAATATTAAACATCAAATTTATTGACATTAAGATTTATTTTGTAATATTTTTAACCTTTTCATTTTACATTGTTATTATTATTATTATTTTATATGGTCTTAATATTTGGTATCTTTTTTTTTTTCACAGAAGTTGCTTAAGTCATCGTGACTATTAGGTAGATGTTGATTTGATCGTCTTGACTATTAGGCATATATGAACATTAACCAAATTACCCACTTGTGTCTTATCTGAACCATATGATTTACCATGTATGAGATTGTTCTCCTGTATTTTTAATAGTATGATTTTTCAACGAATATTATTTATAAATTATCAACTAAAAGTAAATATATAAAAAAATAAATAAAACCCCACAAGTAGACAAATAAAAATCTTTTTAGGCAACAGTTTCTTAGTTGATGATCCAAGTAAAGGAATTTATATATGTATAGTGCGCCTAGTTATACCTCATCATGGAAAAATGGTGTGGGGAATTTGATTATTGGATATTTAGAGAATGATATATGAATTGGCTAAATGCATGTCATGACCTAATTTCAGTCATATACCAACCTATCTGTTATTATGCACCCTCTTGGTAGTTTATGTCCCCTCTCTGTAGTTCTTGATTTTTCAATTTTTTTTGTTTGGGCTCTTGGTCAATTTTGTTCAATTAAAAGCTGAAACTTGACTTGTGAAAGGGATCTTGGCCTCTACTTGTTCATAGATTTTTAATTAAGCCCTTCAAGTGCAACTAAAAGGGGAATTTAATTTCACAAAGCTCTGTGATATTTATGTCTTACATAGTAAGGTTAAATTTCCTTGCCATGTGGTAGAATTTGAATGGGTACAATAAGTAGGTCCATGTGATGATAATGACCCCACCCCAATAGGCTAGGAAGAATTTCAGCATATTAAAATGAGTTTTTTTTTTTGGGTAAAGATATTAAAAATGAGTTTAGAGTTTCTTAAATTACCAGAGCAATGGTAGGACCCCAGGTCACTTGTCTAAACCCACCCCCCCCCCCCCACATTGCAATACACATAAAATGTTTTCCCTATTTCAACAGCCCAAATTTGCTAATCTAACCAAAGTGTTTCTTCTATTGTGCCATGTGGAATGTTGACGTACCAATTTTAACTGTTAGACTGATGGTACATGGCTTGGATTAACCATGTATCAAATTTCAAATCTTAATTCAATCAATCAAATATTTTCTCGTGTATCAACATTCAACCCTATCTATCTATGAATGTTTATGGTACTCCGTCCACTACTATGCACTATCCATTCCATAGTCTTGTATCTTCAAACATCAAATTAGCCAATTGGCAATTTTTGTTTGGCCTAAAATTTTACATGTCAATGGAGAATCTATGGGTCTACTTGTTCACAAAATTGTGCCTCATTCAATTTATCACATGGTAGATATTTTGGTCATCTTGAACATAATCGTCCAGAAAACCTTTACTCTTATAATTTTAGGGAAATATCTAGGTCGCATCAGATAAGTCAAATTTCATACTCTAGTTCAATCAAATACCCTCTTGCATTAATTTACATCTCGTGTATGTTCATGCATGTGTATCAATCTTGTAGATAATTCCTGTGAGCAAGTGCAAACTTTTTTGATAAAAAAAATTAATGAAAATGAACAAATCAAATCTGTCTTTTTTATGTTGGAAACATCACAAGAGTTGTGACACCAATAATTATAAAAAATATATATTTTTTATTACCTGGAATCAATGAGAGAAAGCCTGGAGAAAAGAAAGGAGAGACCCCAAGTAGGTATCCTTCCTTTCCATTTCGTCTTCTATGTTGAACCTCATAACTTCTCCATTAATCCACCACCTGAAACACCTAAATAACAATATCAATACCTGCTGAAACTTGAGTTATTAAAGACAAAGAAAGAAGAGAATCATAGCTGAGAAGCTCTCTAAGTGTTTGAGGTGAGCCTCAAAGAGGTAAGACCCATAATTCACCTTGCTTTTTTTTTTTTTTCTCTTCGTTATTCATTTCTTGTATTGGCTTTTAATTATTGCTTGGAAACCTCTTCTTTAGCTTTCTATTCCTTTCACAAATCTCCTGTTTTTGCTTTTCATCTATTGTCATGTCTCTTCCATTTTAGTTCTTGTGTTTCACCAGAGTTTTTTCTACCTATCTACTTAACTTGTCAAGCACACAGTCATGAAGTTTAAAGGGTCATTCACAGCCCAAATCAGGTAGGGGATTCCATATCTCATTATGGAGTTATATATATGGGACCCCAAACACCCAACAATCCTCCTTGTTTTTGTTTCTTGCTATTTTAATGGGTAAAATCCCTTATTGAATGTGATTTTCATGGTTTTCTAAGCTCTTAGGCACTGTAGTATATCAATATCTTGAATCCTAGCTATCTGATTTCAACTCTTAGTCGTTTACATGATACAACTAGTTTGGGTTGTGCTTCCAATTTTGGTTGCTATAATAGGCCTCATATTTCATTTTTATGGGTTTGGCCAAGGATTTGTTGTTTGGTCTTAATTCTAGTTTTGTTTGAGCTCTTTATGAAATAATACCTGGTATTTTAGAGGTTATTTCTCTCATTTTCACCCCAATATTTTCTATTATGCAAATCTAGCCAATTTGTGAGGGGGTGCCCATTTTTTTTAATCCAATTGGGTGCTGAGATCTTGTTTCATCCAAGCATTAGTTTGGGTGTATTATTTTTAAAGGAAAAAGTTTCCCACGACACCAGTGTACTATCACCCTCTCACATGTGTTCTTTTATCATTATTTTCTCCCTCTTTTCTTTTAGGGGTAAGACCTGATCATGTGGGTCCTATGTGGATTATATCATTTTTCTCACCGCCATTGGTGTGGCGTAGGAAATTCTCCACATCTAATGCCGTGGTGAACCCTTTTCCTATTGTAAATTAAATTCAACTGGTCCTATCTTTGGTTTGGACTTTTAATACATGTCATTTTTGGTGATCTACCCACTCTTTAATTAATTTTTCTCCTCACAATCTCTCACCAACATAACCTGGCCGATTCTATGGAGATGTGTGCTTTTATGGCATGTGAGTTTCTTAGTGATTTGTCTCATGCTTCAATTTTCTTTCTTGTACTTTTATGAGCTTGAGCTTAGAAACTTAAGGCTATTTTCATGCTTTTTATCTTCTTAAATGGTTGGAATTATAATTCAATATCTTGTGAAGCTCTTTTGAAGCAGACGAGTTTATGTAGCAAGTCTCATTTTCATAGTAACCCTAGCATAATTGCAATTTATTTGAAATAGGTTTGTCATTGTAACAAAATCTTTAGTCAATGATTTTATTTGATAAATCACATGTTTATCCATCCATCTAAGCTATTTTCATGCTTTAGGTCAATTTGAACATGTTTCTTGCTCTTACTTGTTGCTTGTTAAGTTTTAAGGTAAATTCTTTTATATTTGGTATATATTCAACAAAGATGGTTTATGATTTGGTGTGTTCAATGTCTTTTCTTCTTGTCTCCTTATAGTTTATTTAAATAGTCTGAGTAAAATTAATGGTAATCCATGTACAAAGTGTCATCTCATATTTATTTAAAGGGGGTGTATAATGACACCTCTATAGGTGTATTAGTACTTGATACCTTCAATTAATTGCCTTCTGTCTTATTTTCGAAAGTCTTTTAAGTTAGGGGTATAAAAGGATTTTTCAAAAAAAATTGAAAGTGACTTGTCATTATCAAAAGCTATCATTATCTTACTCATTTTTTCAGTATACATGTGAAATGACAGTATTTACCCTCATTAACAAACATAGCATATTATACTAAAAGGGTAAAAAAATTTAAATTACAAATTATTTGTCACCTTAAAGGGTGTCATAAGAAATCTGTTATTTAAACATTACTAGTAAAGTTTTGCATGCCATTTTAGTATAATAGAGGGTCTCTTTGCATGAGTTTACACTATTTCATGTTAGTGTATCATGTTGACTACCATATTTCATGATAAAGCACATTTAAATGTTAGGTTGCATGCTTGTTTTTTACTCTTTAGGTTACATGTGTACTTTTTTTTGTGAATGTACGAGTTCTCTTTTAGATTTTGGATATTTGGTTTCACTTAATCCTTCCTTTACAACAAGAATGTAAATTAATCAATTTTGGATTTTGGTTTCATTTTTCTTCTTAAACCCTATTAGTACTAACAAAGTGACCTTGATTCTTACAAGTGGATACCCATAAGTTGGAGGATTGGCCATGTGCCAATTTTAAAATACGTACCTTGTCCTATTATGTTTTAAATTTAGCTTAAAAAAAATATAAACTTTTAAGGAAATTTAAAACCATAGGAATTAGGAACACCCTAAAAATTTTCGTTTTGGCCTAAGTTTGGGTTAATTAGTGGGTCTAAGTGCTACCCGGGGGTACGTGGCTCCCCAATTCAATCATTAAATAAGTGGATCCCTTTCTCTTTCCTCGTTAAATATATTGTTTACTTGCTCGTTGTTGGCTTGCCAATATAAGACAGTGTATAGATTCCTCTCCCTGAACAAAATTTTTTTTATATTCTTTGGAATTTTCAGGTTATCCACAGGTGCAAGGATTCTACCCATTACCAACGTGATAGTTTTGTGATATGAATCGTGGCCTCTGATATATTACATGGTGACTATAGTGACAGTAGCTTTGAATTCATTTTTCATATTTCAATGAAAATGGTCTTATTTTTACCCGTTTAAAAAAAAATTTATTGAGTATTTCCATTTCAAACAGGGATGATAGATAATGTTATAAATATGGTTTCAAAAAATTGGATCAGAAATGGTGGAATTGGCTGATTTGAATCAGAATCAATGAGTCCACATCTGATTTCCACTGATTCTATACGACATCAAAAGGATCGGGCAAAAAGGTAAAAGAATCCAAACTTTCTGATTAAGAAAAACATTTCCTAAATCTATAAGTTTCCTGGTATAAAAATTGCGAATATCTATGATAATAACATTTCAAGTTTTAAGCAAGAGTTCACTAATTATATACAACAAAAAAAAAAAAAGGGTTCAGTCACAAAAGTGAGAAAATCCACATTTTTTGTTGTGTTCTTATTCTTTTGATCACCAAAACCATAGAAAAATAAAGAAAATAGCAAATTACACGTCATCCCTTGATTTTCAAATGAAACTCAAATCATCCCCGGGTTTTTTAAAATACTCAAATCACCCCTTGTATTAGACCCCAATATGAAAAATTAGTCCTTACCGTTAATTTTATGTTGTTAAGTGATGATGTCAGCCAGTTAAATAAATTTAAATCTCTAAACTACCCTTGACATCCAAACATAGATTTTGAAAGGTAGTATTGTCAATTTAATTCTAATGTTTTAGTACAAGGGTAAAATAGTCATTTCATACCAATAACTAACAACAAACTAACACCGTTACTATAGAGGGGGACAGATGAGTATTTTAAAAAATCAGGGGATAATTTGAGTTTCGTTTGAAAACCAAGGGGTGATGTATAATTTACCCTAAAGAAAATTTAATATTTTGCTCAAACTTTTAAACTTTTTTTTTTTTTTTGGTGATGAATCAAACCTATAAACTTCTTGATACAAAATTGCAAACATATAAGATATAAAGAGATCTATCTTTCCCCAATTCCATATTCCTCCGATCCAATCTGGAAATGGGTCTGGAACAGAATATCATTCAAATCTTAAAGCAAGAAGCCACTAATTCTATACAACAAAAAACGATCAGTCAATTTCAAAAAATAAATAAATAAAGAAAGTAAGAAAATCCATATTTCTGGTTATCCTCTTTTTCTAATTACAAAAACCACAGAAAAATCAAGAAAATTTTATATTTTTCTCAAATCTATGAGTTTCTTGGTACAGAAATTGCAAACCTCTTTGTAGGCAATTTCCCTTCACCCACCCTAAACGGAGAATTCATTGTTCATGGGTTTGGGTGTCTTGGGATGGGTACAAAGAAACAGTGGAGAGGGCATTATCGACTATGTATACTAGAGAGACAAAAGTAATAATGACTCCTGGTTGGGTGGGAGAAAACTATTCCACTTTTTTTTTTTTGGGTAAAAAAATCTATTCCACTAGTGGGAGGAAAGCTTTCTCCAACCTCTTTAAAGAAATCATTATTTTTCTCCAATCCCACCTTCGTCCGGTCCGACTGATTTCAAAACCGGTCTGATCCGAAATGCCATTTCAAGTTTTAAAACCTTCTAACTCGGAGTGCTCAAATGATGGCATTTTTGTAGTTGTAGTATATATAAGTGGCTTTTATGTGAAACTGATTATATAAGCGAAGCAAAGAAGAGCAGTTCTCACGCATCGTCAACTTTCCGTCTTTTCCCTTTCAGCGATCCTTCTCTACGGGCAAAACAACTCTTTCAAGTTTTCCTCTCATTTCTACCTATTTTTGCTTTATAATCTCTCTGTCTCTGAAATCCAAGTACCTTCACCAATCACTCTACAGCCAAAACTCGCCGTTCGATTGCTTCTGAAGTCGCTCTTAAACTCTCTGCTGAGGGTTCTGTTCTTCTCCAATTTTTTTCTTTTTTTAGTGAAAGATAATCTACAATATTCTCCTATATTTCTTTATCTCTTTCCACTCGACTAGTCAATCGTTTATTGAATTCTCTCTAGAGAGGTGTGGTTTGGTTTCGGCCATCTCTGAAACTTTTTTAGGGTTTTTCTTTTGAGGAAATGAGGGATGTTTTCGTGGTTGGCAAGGCTTGCAGCGGCGTGCTGGCGCCCGGTCCGGCGGTACGCCCGTATGAGCAAGGATGATGAGGACGGAGTGGACGACGCGCTTCTCTGGTGCAGAGACCTCGACCGGCATTCTTTGGGCGAGTTCTCGATCGCCGTCGTCCAAGCTAACGAGATCATTGAAGATCAAAGCCAGGTTGAGACGGGCCCGCATGGCACATTCGTTGGGGTATATGATGGTCATGCTGGCCCCGAAGCATCTCGCTTCGTCTGCGATCATCTCTTCCTTCATCTGATGAGTAAGTGGTTTCTTAATTATTATTGTCTCTTGTGACTTTGTTCCTCAACATCCCGGAAATTGTTTATTGATTACTTCGAAAATGAAGATCTTCAAGCATATTGATAGTATATCCGTTGGATTGTATGTTTCCCAGTTCTCATTGTTCCTTGGTCTTCAGGCATATTGTTAGTGTAATTACAATTAAGCTCGAGCTTACCGGATCATCACTCTTGCTCAATTTATTCATTCTTCATACCCCCCCCCCCCCCGGCGCCCTTTTTCTGTTGATTTAAAAATATTCTTTAACTGTTACCTTGATATGCTTATAATTCAAGTAAATAGTTTTGGGTTCTGAATTGCATCCCCCCCCCCCCCCCCCGTCCTCTTTATGTTACAGAGCTTGCTCGAGAAAATGGAACTATTTCCGAAGATGTTCTGAGAAATGCATTTTCTGCGACAGAGGAAGGATTTCTTTCTCTTGTGCGTAGAACACAGGAAACTAAACCTTTAATTGCTGCAACCGGATCCTGTTGTTTGGTTGGAGCTATCTGGAGAGGAACACTGCATGTTGCTAATTTGGGTGATTCTCGGGCTGTAGCGGGTTGTGTAGGTAGGTCGAATAACATTGTTGCAGATCAATTGACGAGAGAACATAATGCAAGTATGGAGGAGGTTAGACAAGAACTCAGGTCCTTGCATCCTGATGATCCACAAGTTGTTGTCCTGAAGCATGGGGTATGGCGTGTCAAAGGCATCATCCAGGTTCTGTTCTCTACTTCTACTTCAGTAATCACTGCCTGTTCGTTACATTGTGATTACGTTTCCCCTACTTTAATCAATGTCTGTATATCATGTAATAGTTTTTTATGTTAATTATTTTCTTTTAATTTCTGCTTACCCTAAGAGTCTAAGTTATCAAACTGTAATAACCTCTGATGCTCTAATTAAGCTCAAATTAGACATGAAACTCTAGTATCTGCCTTTGATAAAGCTACCAGGTTAGTAGATAAGACTTGGGAATGGGTTGGAATAGAGCCTTTTGGGTATAGATCAAAACATTTAATCTGGAAACGATTAACACTTTCAGACATTTTTTTTTTTTTTTTTGGGGGGGTGGGTGTGTTAAATTGGAATCAGCGATGAAATGGTATTGTAGTGATTTGCACATTATTTCAAACTTTGAGACATTGGGTTCTAAACGAAAATGTGGAAATGAATTCAGGGATGCAGTAAGAATGGGAACACTGTGATGGTATGTCTGCTAATAGCATGGATAAAAAGCGAAACAACAAAATTAAAAGTTGTTGGAGCTAACTACAATAAGCCCCCCCCCCCTTTTTTTTTTAATTGGAATCAGGGATGAAATGGTATGCTAGTGATTTGCACGGTATGTCAAATCTTTGAGGCAATAGGTTCTAAACGAAAATGTGGAAATGAATTTAGGGGTTGCAGTAAGAATGGGACTACTGTGATGGTTTGCCCGCTAATAACATTTGAAAATAGGAATAATATTTTTTTAGTGGGTCATTAATGATGCTGGTTCTGTTTGAGTTAAGTGAGTTTATCTGACGGCCCATTTTGCAATAACTTTTGCTATATCTTCTCAGTCTGCCAGTATCTGCATCAATCCAATTAAGTTGTACACTTGAAATATTTTGATGTTATTTCGCTTGGATCTAAAATAGCTACTTATAGAATAATACTTATTGCTTTTATTTTCTTGGTCTGGCCTCAATGCAAACATAAACTACATAAGACCGGTGAAGCACTGAATTGAAGCAACATTCAGGGCTGTATGCATGAGGCATTTAAATTAGGATTGGCATCTTTTATTGTTGTTCAGATCCAAATATTATAGTTCTTACTTTTGTAACTAAGATGAAACCAAGGATAACATCATATGATTGTTTACCTTGTCTTTAAGCCCTGGAATTTTTTTTCCTGTTCACAAAGTCTGTACATAAATGATGAAGGAAATGATACCACCTGTATGGAACCAAACACATGCTCTCCATCAAATAAAAGGGCATACCTAGTGCAAGAGGCTCCCGCCACTGCAGGGTCTGTGGAGGGTCATAATGTACGGAGCCTTACAGAGGCTGTTTCCAGACTTGATCCTGTGACCACTTGGTCACAATGGAACAACCTTACCGTTGCACCAAGGCCCGCCCTCATGCTCTCCATCAAATATGAGTGAAAAATTCAAAATTAATAAGTTAATACAATTACTGTCATCTTTGACTGTACTTGCAATTTGCGCAAGTCTTATAACTTCGTAATTATTTTATGTAATATTTTATCTAAGAAGATATTTTGTTTTTAGCCGAAGACTTTGCAAAAGTGACCAAGAACCTTTCTTGTGATAAATAATTTATCATGATTGAAATCATTGAGCTGGTACTGTGACTTCTGATAATTATGGACCTTACTTTTGTTTATCGGGGGTACTATTAAGCATAGTTCATCATTTGAATTGGGAGGTAGGCAAGGGGTGTAGGGAAAATTTGGTGTATCAGATGAAGGTAGAGGTTTGCTAGCCTGATTGCCTGATGGTCATCATTAGACAATTTTGGTCTGGCAGTACCAACTGAGCATCCCACATGGGAAGCAAAAACATATTTCCTGAGAATTCATTGGGATCATCAAGTTAGCATTTTCATGGAAATAAAATACCATGTAGTCATAAACATCATTAATAATCAAGTCCAGTGAAACATAAAGGCAAGAATAGTTTATAGAATTACTTTTAATCTAAATCTCATTGTGTGGACTTGGGAATCAACTGATCTACTCAAGAATATCAGAGTTCGTGGCTGGATCACATTCTTTTGAAGTAGTTACTTAGCCAAGTCTGATGCAGTTGCTCTAGCTTGGTTGGACAAACATGAACCACTTTGGAGGCCCAAACCAAGGATTGGTTCCAAACCAGTTTTCTGGTCTGGCAAGGGTTGGTAGACTGCATAGGAGATTTATTTCCATTTAATGTTTATTTAATTCTCTTTGTTTTAGAAGGTTGGGTAGATTACGTAGGAATGCTTTGGTAGTTTCCTTTTCTTAGAAATAGCTTAGTTTGCTAGTTTCTTCTTTCAGTTGGTTTCCATTTTTGTTAGGTTTCTATTTTGATGTAATGGTGTTCTTTTTATAATCATGTAATACGGTAGAGTAAATCAGATTTGAAAAGAATGAATTGAAAGAATTTTATGTAGATCGAAATATGAAGAAAAAAGACCAAACACTGTTCACGGTACTGTGTACTGTTCACTGTACTGTTCATGTGAACAGTGTCACGGGCCATATTTGCCTTGTGTGGGGATTTTTTTAGATCTTGTGGGCCCATCAAATGGAGAAAGCTTCTATCCTAATGCTGGGTTTTATGAATTAGTAGTTTCCTTTTCTAGATTTATTGAGTTTCTTAATTAGATTGGGACTGGGTTGCTTTGTAATTGGGTTATTATAAATAAGAGTATGAGGCTGAGAAGAGAAGGATAGAGATTGAAGAGAAAAGAGTTATGGTTGAAGCTGTGAGACGCGGCAACGGTGAGAGACCGTGGGTGAGAGGATGATGGGCTGAGAGAGCCTGGCTGAGAGAGCTGATCCTATTCCCCCTTCTATATCCCCTTCTTCTTCTTCTTATCCTTTTATGTTCCTTCTTTCATATGTAAACCAAAAAAAAAAAAGCAATAAAGTTTCAGTTATATTCAATTTGTTCTTCCTTTTTGTGTTGATCCTGGCTGCAATCAATCTCTCACTGGCTCTTCCCTGGTTCAAGGTCGACTTTTGCATTAGAATTGGGTTTTCTTGTTCAAAGTGAATCTGTGTGACCTTGTGTGACTTCCTCTTTCTCTCTTATTTTCTTCTCCCAGCGACACCATCTTCTCCTTCTTTTCTCTCCTCATTCCATGCTTCCACTGTTCATGGTTATCACAGGTTACTGGTTTCCTCCTCTCCTGGGTGGTACTACCAGAATCAAGTGGGAGCTTGCTGAACCATTAATCTTTGTCGAGCAGCTCTGTGATCCGGGTTGAAGGGAACCTGTCTATAGGCGACTCAAGCCTCTGAAGATTGATCTTGAAACCCCCCCCCTTCAGCTGTGAGAACCGAAGCCTGCAACTGAACTGCAGCAACTTCTACCGGCAGCTGCAACTCCAGTCCTTCAATCTCAAAAATCTGGTTGCCGATTGGATCTCGGTTGGGGTGTAATTCAGAGGTCTTTCCATCACTTATTTACCATTGAAATTCTAGGGCAAACAGAGCAGCACTGAAGGAGCCTTTTCTTTGAAACCCTGCTGGGTTTTCCACATCCTTGTTTCGGCTGGAGGTTGAAGGTAATCCCCATCCCTCCCACGATGTTGTTTTAAACCCTCATTTCCCCTTTTGCCCTTCCCTCTTTGTTATTTCAATTTTATCCCTTAATTTAGTTCTCTTCCAAGTCTACCCTCGACAAATAAATATTATTTCCTCTCTTCTTACCTACCCATTTAACTTTTGAAGATTCTGATTATTACAAGAATGCCATCTGTTCTTTGCAACTTCAGTTTATTTACAGAATTGCCACTATTATTAAATATTTGACTATTACATACTTGGGTGGGCCCACAAGCAACCCAATAAGGGTTATTCCAACCCGGGTTTGCACCAAAGTCACTTAGAAAGTTGTCTAATAGAAACTCAGCTTTGTGGTTTTTAATAATTTTCTTGTGGAGAAATGATCCATAAAAAATGACTTATATGTAAAAGCTTGTGCAAAGAGAGTTTTTAGTTACTATGGAAGGGTGTACCGAATTAATATTGATTACATGGAATGGATTGTACCATTGGAGTATTGGAAAACAAATAAATGAAATCTCTACCGCAAAATTATATTACATGGTGCTTGCCAAAAATAAATGTAACGAAGGATAATCCTAACCAGAATCTAAAGAAGTAAGGGAACTAACGACTACACCACGATAGGGACACTCCCCCTATCGTGAGTAGTCTTTAGCAATAAATAAGTAAATGAATAAAGCTACAAAAAGCATAATAGTTTATCGTGACTTGGTTGCCAGTAGGAAGTGATTACAATGTAAGAATCCGGAGGTGTAACTGAGGTCGCTACACTTGATTCGTATTTGTAGAAGCTTCCTATGGCTAGCAGTTGGTCTTTTAAGATGCTGGGAAGAGTCATCTGAATTGTGTTAATTTTTAGTTGAACCCACCTCTTTTTTAACCATAAGGAGGTGAATGGAAGTTATAAATTTTAGGACCCGGGGAAGATGCATTTAGAAATTGGAGGAAAAAATAAAAGGCGGGGGGGGGGGGGGAATCTAAAGATGATAAAAAATAGGATTATTGACAACACTGGGCCACAACTCTTTCATTAAGCTTCAGTTAATATTCAAGCCTCCCCCATTAAAAAAGGCTCTTATCAACTTAAATTTCCCTGTTGTCTCAGGAACTATCTTTTCATTTATTTATTTTTTAATCATGTTTCAATAAAGCATGTAAACTTCCCCATCATCATCAACTCGAAGTCCCAAACTCTGAAGATTTTCTAAAAGAAACAAGCTTTTAAGCTTATGGTGACTTCACTTTCTAACCTAGTTGCTTATCATATGTATTTTCTTCATTCCCTCACTCTCTATCGCTCCCAAATGTGTTTGCATGCATGCACATGTGCACTGAATCATGTTGAATTCCTCTGTCTCATTACTCCTATTTCCTTCCCCTTATATGTGAAGTGATTTTCTTACAAAATGCAAATTCACAGTTATTGCTGTTCAGGTTTGTCTTTTAATTTCACAAACGGCTGTTGTTGATTACCATATACATAGGATCCAAATCAAAGGGATTAATGGTTCACCTCTTCATTGTAAAGATCATAAAATACTGTCCTTTGAACAATATCAGGAGATACTTTCACGCAAACATTATTTAAGTAAATGGAAGAAATGTATTGTTTCTACTTGTGTGCTCTGTACATCTCTGCTATGCATCAGATCTTGCTGGTGGATCATAATTTGCATATGGTTTCATATTCAACTTTACGCACTTTTCAAATATTTCCCTCTATTTATGTCCTAAATGAAGTAACATTCATTTGTTTCATCTTCTGCCCATCACCGTTGATCCCCCCTGTAGGTGTCTAGATCTATAGGGGATTCATACTTGAAGAAGCCAGAGTTCATCGTTGATCCATCAATCCCAAAGTTTCAGCTTTCAGAGCCACTACGCAGGCCAGTTCTATCAGCTGAACCTTCCATATATTCAAGACCCATCCGACACCAAGATAAATTTGTAATATTTGCATCAGATGGGCTGTGGGAACACATGACAAACCAGGAAGCTGTTGAGATTGTGTATAATTATCCCCGAGCAGTATGTTGTTTTCCTCTCTGTGTTATGTTTTGTTCCCTTGGTCATTTCCGTGTAGGGACTCCCATTCTCACATTTCTCCCATTGATGGCAGGGAATAGCAAGGCGGCTGATCCGAACAGCTTTGGATGAGGCAGCTAAGAAGAGGGAAGTGAGGTATGAGGACCTCAAGAATGTTGAAAAGGGAATCCGGCGGTTCTTCCATGATGATATTACGGTGGTTGTTATCTTCATCGATCATGAGTTGCTAGGAAAAAATACATCTGTACCAGAACTGTCAGTACGAGGATTCATTGACACGGTCCTTCCATCGGATTTTTCTGTTTTAGATGGGATTGCTGCCCATGCTAGCTCAGCAATCCAATGAGGCTCCGACTGTCTTGGAACTGAGGCCAGTGGAGACCAGGTTCTGGGAGCGTGCAATCCATGGTGTATCCTACCCTTCTTGCAACTGTTGATGTTTATTTTCATATGATTTTAATTGTTTCTCCTCTATGAGTTAGCCCTTGTTCTTGTGTTCCCACTCTCCCATTTTATATCCATGGTTCCATCTTTTCAAGAAAACAAGAACAGGTTCGGCTTTTGTGGGGCTCCCAGTTTTTGGAGCATGTAAAATTCTAACTGTGCTAGTCATACTTCTATGCTTCATTGCCAATTTGCAATAAAACCTTCTGCACCCATAATCTATTTTTAGATTTTTCTATGATGGAACTTGGGCAATTTTCTATAATGTAACGCAAGTCGGAATTGGGATCCGACTCGACTGATCCTTATGTAGAACCTAGGGTTAACTGCAAACTGCAAAGGCATTAAAACCACGATTCTGCGGTCAATCCAGGCTGATTCCAATCTGAACTCCGATTCTGTATTGTTAAACCGAGTCACAGCTACTAAAAGGAAGTGAAATCAGTTGAAAAGAATTATTTTTTTTAAAAAGGGGGGGTGGTATTTTTCTGTTCGGGAGTGAGGCCTATTTTAGTACTCTCATGTGTCTCTCTCTCTCAAAAAAAAAAAAAAAGGGGACAATCATGTTTATGTGAAAAGCCATCTCTGTCCCCTTGTTTTAAGGAGGAGAGAGATAAACTCATGGGAATGCTGGCGAAGGTCACACTCTTGAATGGAGTTCTTTTTCCAAAAAAAAAATTGTGATCATAATTGGATAGGTGGTAGCAATCCGTATTGTCAATGTTTCTCAGTTATCTTTGCCATTGGCAGCAAAATTTGAGTTACAAGTAGATCTTATCCATTATTTAACAATAAAAGTTTAATTTAATCAAAACTCGAAGTATTGTACATAGAGAAAAATGTAAATGGACAATAAAATTAAAAATTAAGAGTTAAATTTCTAAATCATGCAAAATAAACAGACAAAAATGTTTGAAGAGTATAGGCAAGAACTAGTGGACTCCACACACCATGAGTTTATTGGTCTCACCAATATATTGTATTCAATAATGCCATAAGTTTCAGAAGTACCTCCAGCTACAACCTTCTCAGGCTTCTTTGTTAAGGTTTCCAGGTGAGCTTAACAAATATGCTGATTGTGTTTTGGCTAGTTAAAATGGAAATAATTTCCTTTCACCTTTTTTCTTGATATGACCAACTTTCACATTATTAGTCTCCACCATTATTTCTTGTTTTTGCCTTGGCCTTAGAAGACTTACTCAGTCACCGTCACTATGCGGGTTGTTTCAGTCTCCCTCAACAAAAAGCAGACTTGACTTGGTCACCATCACTATTGGTTTATCCTTCTTAAGGGTTGCTTCTGTTTCCCTCAACATGTAGATCAACTCAGTAATCGTCACCTACATGTTGTGCAAATGTACGTATGTTCATAACAAAACCAGCATAGGATTGAGACAAAGACAAGAGAATCAGATCCACTTGATACGATGTCTCAAATGTTGTCCCTAGGGTCTCTAGATCTTGAAATATCTTTGTTATCTTCATAATATGATCAAGAACTGGAGTCCCGTCAAACATTTTAGAAGAATGCAGTTTAGCTAAGGGGGCATGACGAGCACCACGGTTGTGCTTTCCAAAAGCCTCTTAGAGAACATGTATCATCTTAATAACAGTAGGCAGTTCAGTAACTGACTTATGGATAGACTTGTCAATGGAACTAAGGATCATAGTACTATATCTCGCGATATATCGGTATCTCGGGCCTACCGAGATATCCGAAATATCCGAGATATCGCGAAATATGATCGAAATATTGCATTTTTTCTGCAATATTTCAGGGGTCCATCTCGGGGGGTATTTGGCCATATCTAGGCCTGAAACTTCATGGACAACCTTATTTAAGCTTAATAAACACATTTAAACCATAAAATTGTAAAAATGTGAATTCAAATTGGTGTTTTGGGCTTGCACCCTTGATTGACATACGGTCGCCGACCCTAATGTATAAATAGTTAAATACACATAGATTAGACAGTTAATATTTAATAATAGTATTTAACTTCATCACATATCAAGTTAAAGCCAATACACATTGATGAGTACCATGATTCTCATAAACTCCATAATATTCAATAACTCGCTTAAAGCCTTAAAGGCAATACACTAAGTGTCAAAGTTAGTAAGTCACAAGACTCGCAACTCGCAAGTCACAACTCACAAGTTCATAGATCAATGAAATCACAACTTAAGTTACAAATTACAAGTGCTAAACTACTAATAGTAGTTCTTGTGCCTCCCTGGATCAATCCCACTCATGCCTCGCCGAGTCGACGTCCATTGCTCTCTGTTTGAAGGACATATGTGGACCACGGTATAGAATCGGAGAAGAAACGAGTGTAGTCATCCACAAGTGTCACGTAAATGGAATCATCAACATACTGTAGGTAACCTATCCTAGGATATAAACTAGGGTTACCAATCGATCCAATCCGTGAAGAAGATGATCCACTGTGATATGATGTTGGGCGTCGGCGAAGAGGCGATGGCATTGGCCGCATGTATGGTGGTGAGGTTGGTAGCTAGGTCCGCTAGGGTATGCAAAGATGTTATCTACAAAAGATGATCCAGCATGTCCCTGGGACTGGGACTGGTAGTCATAGTCCCCTACCCCACTAAACTACCCATCTGATGATGATCCATATCCATATCCACCGTAAGGTTGTGATGCACCATAATCCGATGCCAATGGAGTGGTATGTGCGTCAAAAGATGGGGCATGCCAATGTCCAGTCGGTCCTCTCTCCCTATCACCCATACTCAAAGCACCAACAGAGCTAAATAGGTTATCAATGTCCATGTGATCAGGTTGCAACTGTGTTTGTCGACCCCTACGCTTCCTGTTGTATGTATGTAGGGGGCCTCTCGAGGGTGGGGGTGCAGGGGTACGTGCTCCGTGGTCCGTATCTTGTGTGGCATGATCAAACTGTGTCTCTCCAGTGAATCGGAGTGGCTCTACAGGTGTCGTATCCTAGGCCTCCTGGCCTACCACATAACGCTCTCACATGTCGTCAAATTCTTCACCAGCATCACCACCACCAACATCACCACCACCAGCATTACCACCACTAGCATCACCATCACCACCACCACCATTACCACCACCAGCATCACCATCACCACCACCAACATCACCATCATCACCATCATCATCATTTGAGGACTTAGTCCAGTCTTCATCATCAGCAACATTGCCACCAGTGGGCTGGAATGGTATGGGTGAGGCTTCCCTTGCATGTATCTGACCCTCGTCAGTCATATACTCGTCCACATCAGCACCAATCTCAAAAGCTATCATGGGGTCGGGCCTACCTCCCTCCTCATCCAACACTGGCTCACCTCTATCCCTCACCCAATCCACAATAGGGTCCTCATCGTCTGAGTCAACTTGAAAGATGTCAGCTAGATCAATGGTGCCCCCCTCTGTCCCTGATGTCCCATGCGTATGTATTGCAGTTTCAGCCTCAAGTTGTAGTGCACATACACCATGTCAGATAAACGTTGAGACCCCAATCTGTTGCGCCTCTTGGAGTGGATGAGTGCAAAGGTACTCCAGTTCCTCTCACAACCAGATGCAGAACATGTTTGGACAAGGACTTTAATTGCTATTCTTCTTAAGTTTTCAGCCGATTCCCCATACAACACCCACCATTCAGTTGCATTACAAGTTTACAACAAAAAAGACATGTGTCAAATGTTGTTTCAACTTTCAACTTTCAAATTTCAATACATATGTAATTTAAAACTTAAAAGAATTACCAGATCACCACGTGCTCGCTTATATCGCAGACCTCGGTTCCAAAACTTCCCAATGCATCCCTAAATACCTTGATCTACACCCATGTGAAAAATTAGTAAGTACTTCTTCACTATTTATTTGAAAGCATCAATAAGTTGAGTTTCCAAATGAACTCACATCATTGTTGCAAATTGCTTGTAGTGCACCATCTGGCTCCAACTTCTTCACTACTTGTTTCACAACATCAATAAGTTGAGTTTTCAACCCAAGCCTATTGTTATATTGATACTTAGGGTTCAAGTAATATATGTTGAAATAGGACATATAGAATAGAGGTATTGTCAAATGCATAGGTAATTAGTAAATAATAATACTATGAATTAGTAAACATAAAATAAATTTACTCACCAGCCTTATGCAGTGGATGCATAAGTTGATTCTCCCAGCGAGCATTTATGATATCTAAGAAGTGTTTGCTACTGCGAGGAGCCACACTATAGACACTATCTTTCATCAAGTCTATTGCAGCATATAGGACTGGCATGGTTGGACCCTTCAGAGCGGAGTCAGCAACATGTAGAACTTTAACTACTGGCTCTAAAACTTTCACCACTTTGCTTAGTTTGGTCCAGAAGTCCTCATATGATATCGTTGCTTGTGCTTCCCTCCCATTTGCAGTCTTTGAACCCTTCCATTCAAACCACTCCTCATAAGCAAACATGCTTCTCAGCCCGGCCTCCTTTGTCTCAATGTTTTTGAGGGCAATGTAGTTGGTGGCAAATCTTGTGATGCCAGGCCTAACCAAGTCACCCCCACATTTTTCCCTCAATAGATTGAGTGCATAGGAGTGATTGTATATAAAGTTGGTGACTTGTCTTGCACTTTCAACCACAGTCTTCACCAACTTTAACTTTTTCATATCTTTTAGCATTAAGTCAATACAATGGGCTGCACAAGGAGTCCAGAAGAGCCGATACTTACTATTGTTCATCTTCTCACCGGCTAGCTTGAAGTTACTTTCATTGTCCGTTACAATCTGGACAACATTCCCAATACTCATATCTTTTTCCACTACGTCCTTTAATAATCTGTAAATATATTTTGCATCCTTTATCTCTTTGGATGCATCCACAGATTTGAGGAACACTGTCCTCCCATCACAATAAACCATGAAATTGATGATGAACTTTCTTGTAGGCCTAGTCCATCCATCTGCCATTATAGTCACCCCATATGTCTCCCACATATTCCTCATCTCACTAATGTACTCTCATCAATCTCACTCTTTTGTTGAGGTAGATAAACATTCATTACCTCATATGGGGTGGGGCCCTTGAATCCTGGGTCAGCCTCTGCAATGGTATCTATCATGGTATCATAATGGGGGCCTTGTGTAGTGTTTGCTGGGATGGTATGGTATAGCATCCACTTAGCTATTGATTCTTTAACCAATCCCTTCATCCCCTTCCATGCTCCTTAAATTCTAGGTTGACTGCTTCCTTTCTTCTTATGCAATTTAGGATCAGATGTTGATGGTGGTACTGGTACTGGTAGAGGTGTTGGGGCTGCCCTCACACTTTGTGATCTTTTAAAAGGATTCAAAGTTCTAAGACCTCCAGAACTGCCAGCTCCTCCACTACCCCCTACTCTTTGTCTCTGCTGATCATCTTGAAAACTTACTCTACTCCTTGAAACAGTCCGCCTAAAATCTCTAGCCTCCTCTGCTGTTTGTATGTCATCAGGTACTGCAATGTCATCATCATCATCATCAGAGGAGGAGTCATCATCATCATCATTGTATCATCTTCCTCCTCCCATCGAACTCATCACTGTATCCTCAAGTTGTTCTCTTATCCTTTGCTTGTCAGGCTTCCTCTTCTTTCTTCCCCTCAAACTATCACCAATCTCCCTGGCTACTTCAGTAAGGACTATATGACAACCTACAACATCTTTAGATCCTCCAGTTAGATGTTGTTTAAGTCTACTGAACCCACCTCCCATAAATTGCATGTAACAATAGTTACGTATAGATTTTCTCTTATCCCCATCAATGGGAGTACCATGTAACCATGCAATGTCACCCCTATGCTAGCTGGCTGGTCTCTCTTGTTCCCTCTGTTCTCTTTGTTCCCTCCGCCCCCTTTGTTGACTACTTTCCCCCACCTTTTGTTTGCCCTTCACATGTTGTCTATCACGATCCGCCATAATGATACTTGTTTACTGCAATGTAAGTAACACAAATAATTAAAAAACTTAATGTAGATGCACTTCAATTGACACTTTTAGATTACTAATACACTTGTATAGTTATTTAATATTTTTCTCCTAACCCTTATATTTTTCACATAATTAAAACCAATTTTTTATATATAATGTTAATATAAGTATTGACCTAACACAACAAAACCAAAAATTAGTAAACATAATATATATGTAATGCATCTCAAAACATATAGAAATAACTTTCATATTTTTTCATTATTTTTTAAACTTAAAACTCATATTTTTCTTTATTTATTTCTGTTTTTTTAATTTTTTATATATTTTTCTTAATTTCAAAAAATTAAAAGAATTATTTAAGAGCAGAAAAATAAATCTGACACTGTGAAGCCGTAGATCGGCCATTGGTGTCTAACATATATTTAATTCATTACCATCTAAGTCATATTACCCCTAATTATTTCCTATTTTAGTTGTAGGAAAATGAATTTTTTAAACCAGAAAAAAAATAAAAAAAATACATATGGAAAAAAAATTTCGACACCGTGAGGCTGTAGATCGGCCTCCGGTGTCTAACATATATTAATATCATCAATATTCAACAAAATTTGTACAAAGTATTTTTAAAAAAAAATAGTTTTAGAGAAATAGAATTTACCTTAAATAATGAAAATAGGCTTGGATGATGAGCTTAGATGACCCTCCGACGTCTTCCCGGCGACAAAGAGCTTCAACAATGCTTGGATGAGGCTTGAAAGGGAGGAAGAAAAGCAAAAAATGAGGAAGAAGAGAGAAAAATAGAGTTTCAGCAGCTCTCGGTCGAAATATCGACCAAGAGCTGCGAAATATGGTATAAAAGGGGCCCTAGTGTGACACTATTTGTCACTTTTTCAATATCTCGCGATATATCGTGAGATCCACGATATTTCGTCGATATCTCACGATATATCGATGAGATATTGTATTTTCTGGTTTCGAATGTGTTTCGTATTTCGGACATGTCGAGATATACAAAATGTGGCGATGTATCGCCAAAATATCGCGAGATTTTATACCATGCTAAGGATTACCTTTGCTCTAGAGTCCTTTTTCTAAAAGATGACATACCAAAGAATCACATTTGTGTCATCATAATGAGATTCAGGGGGATGTTCCACATTCATAATTTCCTTAAGCTCTTCAGAATTTAGAGCTAGTATAATGTTTCTTTTACTTTTGGTAATTAGAATCAGTGAAGCGGTAGTCATTTAGGAGGGCGTTGATTGCTAGGGAGAACAACATTTTGAAAATCTACAAATTACACACAAGTGAATTAATTCACGATAAAAACAACCATTGAATGTATTAACTTAATTGGTCTCATGTCTCATCAACTAAGAGGCGATTAAAGTCAACAGTCTCTCACACTAAAAACTTCCCTTCCAACTTTAATAATGTGAATTGGAACCATGCAATTCCTACATACACAACTTACCTTGTCGAGAATCATCATGCACTTTCTGTTTGGTTGAATCATTTTATCCGTCTCATCCCTTCATGAGAGATTAGACTTCCAATATATTTTCTGCTAGTGAAATTTTTTTCTAGTTCTCTTGGTTGTATATAGGCCTTCGTGCTTGATCACATTAAACATATTTATATTTGTATGTTTTTGCTTATGTCACTAACGTTACTGCACTTTAAAAAAACTACGTAGTGGCTATTTCCAAGATGGGTTGGAAATAGCGGAATCCGTATGAACAAACAACCAGATAGATGTCTAACAAGCTACGCAAACAAGCCTAGCTGCTACTATGCAATCCTGTTACCCGAAGCTCACTTGACAACAAGTTGCCCTATAACTGCCGTTAAAAGGCTTTGCACCTAGGACTCCGTGGCTCAACCTTGAGTTCCCTTGCCTCCTTATTATATAGATCTGCTTACTAAACAACACATTTCATGTTTGAAGGAAGAGACCATAACGCATGCATTATTGTATTGTGAGTTTTAGCTATGAAGTTATGCTTACTTTTCTAGACTTCGCTTGTGGGATTTTGCATGTAATTTTGGATATTATGGCCTTAGTTGTTTTAACTTGTAAGAAATATAATGTAACGGATTGTAGTATAAGACTTTTTTGTTTTGTATGTCACTGAAATGTCCTTGTAGAAGTTGAAGTAGGGATTGATAGTACCAATATACATCCTCTTGTATCACCGGAATAGAAAGTAGTAAGTTGAGTCGTATCAAATAATATTGTCCTTAAGGTTTTTAAACGCCCCAATTCGTGCAATCTGAGTTGATCATACTTTTATACATCCAAGATCAAACAACTCTCTAATCACATAAGTTGTACTACTAAATGTGATTACCAACAGACTACAGTGGAGAATAAAACAGAATTTTGGATTGCTTAAAATTTTTTTTAAAAATAGGTAAGACATGCATCCCTCTATTTATACAGGAGAGAAAGAGACACAATCAATAGATGTTTCCAAAAGACACCAAAAATAAAATAAAAATATATTTTGAATCTTTAATTTTAAAAATTCCAATGTTACTTCTAATCTTGGCATATGGGAAAAAAACCGATTCATACTCTTTTGTCTATAGGATGTAAAAGAGAATAAATGAAAAAATATATATTTTGAAAAGAAATAGAGAAATAGATACATATTGATGTTGTTATAATTTTTGTCTTAGTGTGCCTTCTTTTTTCTTGTCTATTAATTTCTTGCTTTTTAAATTTGGACAAAGTTTTCTTCCACCCATAAAGGATAGTTCCCTCACCATCCTAGGGTTTACAAACCCCTCCTAGAGTTTTTGTATGTTTCAAAATACCCTCCCGATACCCTTTCCTACCCTCTCCCGCCCCATGGTGAATGGGATCCCATTCACCGTGGGTGGTGGGAAACTCGGTCCTTTAAATTTAGTCTAATTCTTTCTTGCTTTGATGTTTGCCTCTTTTGGTGGAGGGAAATTGAACAATTCAAACCGATTGCTCTATGTATGGTGATCCTGAAGGTCGCCACAAAATATTGGCAAATCGTCTGAAACTGGTGTTGGATGATTTCATCTCTCCAACCCAGTTTGCGTTCATCCCCAATAGAACAATTTCAAACAACTCTTTCATAGCTCATGAGTTATTCAATTATATTGGCAAAAGGAACAAGGGGCGAAAGAAACTGGTAGCAAACTTGACATGAAGAAGGCCTACGATCGCATTGAATGGCTTTTCCTTAAACAATTGATGTTACGATTGGATTTTTGTGCATAGTGGGTCGCCTTAGTCATGGCTAGCATTTGTTCGATGAGCTATCTCAGGGATCCATCAACCAACTCGAAGAATCAAGCAAGGGGATCCACTATCATCTACCCTTTTCATTATATGTTCTCAGGCCCTTAGCAACGTTTTGGCTCAAGCATAAATGACTGATACTATCCATGGTGTTTGTGTTCGCAATCGGGCTCCACTGGTAACCCATATATTATTTGTAGATGACTTACTCTTATTTTTTGAGGTCTAGTTATCGGAAATTTTTGTTTTCAATGACGCTCTTGATGTTTATTGTCGTGTATCGGGCATACCATTAATCTTAAAAAGTCCTTTTTGACTTTTAGCCCAAATACTCATTCAAGATTGAAAAGGTGGTTTTCCCATATTCAAAAATTCTCGTATGGAGTTGGGCCAAAAAAATAATTAGGATTACCTACTCAATTTGGAGTCTCAATTCTCAAAGGCTGACCTTTTCCGTGATATTTCAGATAGGGTTACAAAGAAATTGGAAAGATGGAAGACCAATTTATTATCTCATGCAGGAAGGAAAGTGATGCTCAAGTCAGTAGCTTTCTAAATGGCAAATTATGCATGCTCTCATTTCAAGCTTCTTGCATCCCATCATCAAAAACTTTGGCGAGTGACATCAAATTTTTATTGGGGTAGGTCCAATGGTAAGATAAAACTTCATTGGATCTCCTAGAAATGTTTGTGTTGCTCAAAAGAGAAATGCGGCAAGGGGTTTAGAGACCCAATTCTGCATGACAAGGCCCTGTTGTCAAAGGTGGCATGGCGTTTGTGATCTGAACCTGATGCATTGTGGGTTAAATTCCTTAAAGCTATATATTTGCCTCACAATGATTTTCACTCTGCTCCTATCGGAAATAACCCAAGATGGGTGTGGAAAAGCATAATAGAGGGGCGTGAGGTCTTGAAAACTGGTTTAATTTGACGTGTTGGTCACAGTGATAATATTGACATGTGGTCTCACTCATGGATTCCTTCTATCTCATGATACCACATTCAGTCTCCTAAGCCGCCAAACTATGAGTTTCAAAAAGCGTCTCAACTTATTGATCATGATAATCAGACTTGGAACCAAGAGGTAATTATAATACTTTTTTTAGTCCTTTAGAGGTGGAAGCAATTATGAAAAATCACTTGCCTTTATTCCCTCAAGAGGATCAACAGGTTCAGGGGGCTTCACGAAGTGGTATTTTTACACTAAAGTTTGTGTACCATCAATTGTCTAACCTGGAAACGGAGAAGGACGCGTTAAATGCATCTTCGTCATTGCCTAAACCATGGCAGCTAGTTCTGGACCGGGTATGGAAGTGAATATGGAATTGCAACTCACTTCCAAAAATTAAAACCTTTCTTTGGAGGGCATGTGCAGTGGGTCTTGCTACTGCAGAAAATTTGTGTCACTGAGATATTCAGGTTGATCCCCACTGTGAGAGTTGCGGTAATGTCCAAGAGTCGATCTCTCACATCTTATTGACTTGCCTATTTGCACGATCGGTATGGTTTGGCTGCAGTTTATCTTACAAAATTCCAGAGGATACCGAGGTCACCATACGTGAATGGATTGATAACTGGAAGGCTTTTATTTCAAAAGGAAAAGTTGCTAGCAAAGAACTGATGTCTCTTTGCTCTTTCATATGTTACCTATGGTTGGCGCGAACGATTTTCTCTTTGGGAGACGGGTATGATCTCCATTGGAGGTCATCCAATCAGAAGAAAGACACTTCAACGAGTATCTTCAAGCAAGCTCTCTCCCTCTTCATCCATATGAAGATCGTGGACCTCCGATCAGTGTTACTCTTCGTCGGTAATGGGAACCCCCACCTCCGATGTTTTTCATTAAATTGTGATGCTAGCTTACCTTCTGACTCGATGAAAAGTGGCCTTGGATATGTTTGCCGTGACCACCAAGGTCATCCTCGGTTTGCCATCTCTGAACCTGCTATATTCACGGTTCCTATGGTTGGGGAAACCATGGCGATTCACTCAGCTTTGTTGGAGGCTATTTTTGAGGATTTTACACATCTTATAGTTGAATCAGACAACAAAGAAGTGGCAGCTTATTTGCATCATGGAATCTCTAGTGCATCTTTAACAATCAAGCCTATCCTTGAGGATATTCTTCATTTGAAAACATATTTTTTCTCATGTAATTTTCTTTTTTTTCCAAGGGAGTTAAACAACATAACTGACTCCAGGACCGTCTCCGTGACAAGAAGGTCAGCTTGGTCTAATTCCGATCCTTGGATCCAAAAACACTGTTTGACATCCATGTATTCCTCTCGTCTTTCTAAATAACCTTTTAGGTACCAAAACAAAAAAAAATATTTGCCTCTCAAGAAATAAAAAATAAAATTTCAATCTCAAAAACTCAAAAGAGGTATTACGGGTATTTCAATCATCCAAGAGTGTTTTGTAAAGGGTAATTTCCCACCCTGCAGCTAGTACAGCTAGCACTAGCCGGACGGAATGCTCTAAGCGAACCATTTTAGCTAGGGCTGTAAACGGATCGGATTCGGCTCGGATAGTGCTATATCCGCATTCACATCCAATTAGCTATCGGACGGATTCGGATAGTGCTAAACGGATACGGATCGGATATTTTATCTGTTTGCATGTAAATATAGCTTTTCGTATAGCTATAGCCTATCCGCATCCGCATCCGCATCCGTTTAACTTTCGAACGGATTCAAATAGTTCTAAACGGATACGGACACGAATACAAAAACAGATTTCTGCTATTCATTTACACCCCTAATTTTAGCCTTTCAAGCGTCCCAACTCCCAAGCCAATATTGACTCTTCGCTGAAAAATCGCGGCTTTGCTATGCTGAATCAATCCTGGGCGTCTTGGATAGGTGCAACCGGCGGAGACAGTTTCATTACCGTGTGAGACCGGCAATAGCAGGTTATAAAGTCAACCTTTTATTATCTTCCTTTCCCATCTTTTTATTGGTATATATATAAACATTTCCACATCAGATCTGTTGTTCACAGCTTCGCAAGATATCTTTGTCGAGCTCGAGCCTCGCCAGTTGCCACGGCACGGCGGGCATGATTTCCGTGTTTCGTCTTTTCTTGTAAGTTCTTCGCGACTGGTTCAGAGTTGAGAGAGAGAGAGAGGGTTCTTCGCGACTGGTTCAGAGTTGAGAGAGAGAGAGAGAGAGAGAGGGCCGGGGGGGGGGGGGAAGAAGCTTCTTTCTGCTGCCCTTAATCTTCCAACTCGATTTCGCCTGTGGAATTTGCTTCGAATGATTGATTTATTCTCTGATTCGTGGAGGAGTTAAGCTTCATTAGGTGAGCAATTTGTTAGGTTTTGATGTGATTCGTTCTGTATCATTTGCTTTTGTTTGCCGTGGAATTCGAACCTCACTTTACTTGTCTTTCTGTCTGTCTGTCTCCCTCTCTCTCTCTCTCATTTTTGTACTCTGCGACGGTTATGGATTCATCCATTTTTATGCTATTTCCGATGGTTTTAATCCTTACGTTTATTTTTGTTGTTTGATTTGTTCACGAAATGCTTTATTTCCGGTGTCACTTTATAGTTTATAATCTTGGGTTTGAGTTATGCATTTGTCTTTTTTTTTTTTTTTTTGGGGGGGGGGGTTGGGTGTGGTTTCTTTGAGTGTTAGATTTCAGAGAGTCTGTTTCACAAGATTACTATGCTTGGTTGATTCTTCTGCCTCCAGATTCGGAGCTACATTTTGTCCAAGTCCAGGTTAAGATTTTGTTGGTGAGACCGTGGGATCAGTGTTTACTGAAATGTCACACCTGATAATGGATTTTGATCGTCGACTACTTATGTACGCAAATTTTGCTCATCCACAACTTCTTATTGTTATTTTTTTTTTTCCAGAGAATGGCGCGTGTGGAAGATCTTTGGGAGCGGTTGGTGCGTGCAGCACTGAGGAGGGAACGTACCGGGGCAGACGCATTGGACCAACCTGCTAGTGGGATTGCTGGAAATGTACCGTCTTCCCTTGCAAACGGTAGAAATATTGATGCTATTTTAAGAGCTGCTGACGAGATTCAAGATGAAGACCCCAATGTATCCAGAATACGTGAGTCACCCCCCCCCCCCGTTTTTAGCTTACAGTTATATTGATTGTATTGTTTGCTTCACTTGGGTAGTATGACAATTGTGATAAACAACAAGTATTTGAAGCGTTATTTGTTTCAACAAATTAGTGGTGCAAGAGCATTTCATGCTCAAAAAATGTTAGGGGAGTCATTATATGTGCTATTTATATCACTTTTCTTTGTGTTATTATTTGGAAGGTCAAAGCTTGTTCATCTGATGTGATTCAGAGTGCTGTTTGAAAGCTTATTCAGTTAGTTGTTCTAGCAAGACCAACATCTCAAGTTTTTGTGGTGTTTTGGGAAAGTTATGGCTATTTACCTAGAGGGTATCAAGATCTCTATTTTTTGAAATTTGAGTCGGCTAGAAATTCTAGTCTAATATTTATTTAGATTTTTCTATTTTTTTTTCAGCTGAAAGCATTATTGGAGTCAAAATGATAACTTAGTTTCACGTGGTCAAAGTAACTTCAAAGAATTAGAAAGCTGTACGAGAGTTTGGGTGTTTAGCAAGTTTGGAGTCTAGAAGTTCTAGAATATTTTTCTTCAACTGGGGCGTCAAAGAAGGCGGACCTCGGTGCAATGATAAGGTTGCTCTATTGCGACCTAGTGGTCACGGACTCACGGGTTCGAGTCAGGAAACAGCCTCTCCTTGAAGTGGGAGTAAAGCTGTGAACATTATGACCCTCCCAAAACCCGTAGTGGCGGGAGCCTTGTGCACTGGTACTCCCTTTTTTTTAATTGGGGCATCAATATTTGCTTAAAAGCAGTAAGACGAGCAATACCTTTTTCAAGGCATTGTAGTCTAAATGAAGGCAAGGGGACTGGAGAGGGTAGTTAGTTGGGTTTTTGCTCAACTTTTCTTTTCTTGTGGTTGGTGCACTTCAGTTCTGCTGCTACTTTGAGCTTAGAATCATGCTCAAGGGTGTCTGAAAGCTGGTCCTCAATCTCCAATTGACAGTGTCATCACAACCATGCAGTCCAAAGATTTATTGTATTTTCAAGAGGACTGTTATGGTCTTATACAGTAAGGTTCTATATTTCACATGCTGTGTCTGTATGTGAATAGACTTCGTCAAATGCACATGTATATTCATGACTTGGGGAGGAAACACTTAATTTCCTACTTTTGAGTAAGTTGAAGATGTGTTTCAGTATTTTTGTTTGGCAGACACTCTTTTCAGATACAATATAATAGACTATTTCGAGGTGATCTTGTGTATTGTCTTTGTTAGGTAATTAAAGGTTTGCGTGAAGCATATGGAAGTAAATGATGCTGGAGGTTTGATAAACCTTACTATAAGGAACTGGCCCAATATGGTTTTTTGTGCTTCTAGAACTCAGCAAATTATGAGTTTGTTTAGGACTAATCAAATTGATTTGGAAGTTTCAACAAGTAATGAAATCTTGTTTAATTTTAAAACATAGTTGTCAAAGGCATTGCCTAGCTGACAAAGGTGGCTGTGCAAGGATGCCATACCCAAAAAACCTTGTGAAAAAGGATAAAGAAAAGAGGGGAATGAGGAAGAATCTAGGGGAAAAGGGTGGAGGCAGTGTCGTCAACAGTGCCTAGGTGCTGCCTAGAGACCAAGCACTGAATGGGTGTCCAGGTGAGCCTTGCATAGGCGAGGTTGAACTAGGTGTGCACCTAGATTTCCAGGCAGCCGTCTTGGCGACAAGGTGTGTGCCTACTGCCTAGGATCTAATTTTGGTGAGGCAAATTTCCTGGTAAGCCATATCGCATAAATTTTTTATCATAAAACTATTAGAGAGTAGAGACAGAATTAGAGCTCACTCCACATGAAGATGAAGATATTTCATTTTTTTGGGGGATATTCGGGACTGCTGTTTTTTTGGAATATGTTGGCTGATCTTTGTTTTATGTGTGTCATATTTTGATATGAACTTAGTACAAAAGCTATCAATAAGATTGCCCAAAGTTTGGGCTGTTCAGTTCTTGGGTGACGCCTAGTAATGTAAGATACCCACAATAACTTAAGACAGTCACTAACAAAAACCCCAACAGCACGTATAAACCAGGGCCGAAAATCAGGTTTAGGGTTCAAGCTGGAATACACATTTCAGCCACTCAAAGGGCTGTAATCAAGGTCAAGTGCAGGCCTTGGGATGCTCAGCAAAGCCTCCAAATTGGGCCTGATTTGAATGACTAGAAACACTAACAACAGCAGGACACAAAATTATAAAGTAGGGTTTTGAGTGTAGAAACCAAACCAGCCGTCAGAACTTCACCAAACTCAAGTTGAGTGGAGATGATGTTGATTAGAACCTCTGCTCCAATTTACAGCCAATTCGGATGGCTGAATATTGAGTTATGAACTGGACTTGAAAATAGAAGGTTAAGGACTGCAGACCAAACCAACCAGCAACTAGGGTTGAAACTGGGATCGAGTGGAGGCCCAGGCTTGGGTATCCTGTTTTTTTTTTTTTAACCCGAACATATGAGTCAAATCTCAAGTTGCTCTGATCGCAGGTTTGCTTAATGCCTTAATCTAAAAAAAAGCCATTGTATATGAATGTCTAGAATCTAGGGTTCTAGTTTAGAAAATTAAGAACGCACTTACTTGTTAATGGCTGTGATCTGAAAATATGAATAATAAGATAACCGACAGTAGTAGGAGTGCAAGATTACAAGATAGATCCACCCGGGCTTCGCACCGCAAGGTGTCGATTGGATCAGACGCCAGTCCCTTCTATCTTGATCACACACAAGGATTCCTTGATCAAACACAAGATTTCTTCACCAATGGAGCAGAGGAGCAGCCATAGCAGCAACTTTGCGTGTACAATACTTGCCTCCTAACAGCCTTGTATAGAAAACTCAAAAACAGACTCCAAAAACTGAAAAGAAAAGGCCTAACCCAATCCTTAACTAATAAGATAACATAAACTGAGTAGGAAATTGAAATAACAAAGAAGGATACCAACCTAACTAATCCCGTATGCCTAGCCTATACCCATATTATAGGCCCATTTTAGTGGCCCATTACAAAGAAAATACATGGATTAAAGGTCCGACACATACATAACCCAACCCACAGCTTATTTCTAATAGAATATGCCCATTTTGGTGATGTATCTGCATCAAGGAGGAAGAGGAAGGGTTAGGGAGTAGGGCATACCAATTGTGATTGGGTCTCTATCATTTGGCACGGTCTCTTGAGTCTTGATTGTCTGGTGTCAAGAGGAAGAAGAAGTTGTCAGCTGGCTCTTTGGCTCCAATCTCTGGCGAAACTCTATACCCATTGGGCCTTCTTTCTATAAACAGTGCTTCTAATTGTAGAAAGAAACATTATTTTATTTACATATAAACTGTGTTCTTTTTTATTTAGAACTAAGAAAAGCGAAGATATATTTACAGATAAACCCCTCTAAACCCCTCCCTATTTTATTACTAAACTAGGAAATTAAATAAGTCATTAAACATTGAAATCCATAACCTCACCTCTTTATGTGGCACACCTTGGTTAACTAGCCAATAGTTGTTGTGATGCCGAGGCAAGCCGAATTGGTGGCCAGGTGCCATATTGCCTAATTGAGGTTAAGGCATCCAAGGCAAATGTCATATTTGGACAAGAATATGCCTATTTTAGGTATATATTCCAAATAAAGGCATGTTTTCATTCTTCTTCTTTTTGTTCCCTTTCCGTATTTCTTCTTTCCTTCTTTCCTCTTTCTTTTTCTCTCTCTATTCCCCGTTCTTTTGACAGGATCTTGTTTGAAGCTTGAATAAGGTAATCCTAACCTTCAGGAGAAGGATTATCTGTAGTAGCAGATCTGGAAGTTGATTAGTGAATATAGCCACACCCAAATTTTTAACGGTAAAGGTAGTAATGATTAACGAAGCAGAAAAGTACACAGCATCAAATTAACATCCAAAACAGCCTAGTAAATAAGGTAAAACACTCTACACGTGGCCCTTCAAAAACTCTCTTGATTCCATGATGAAATTTCAAAGTCCAAATGTATTTTACAGAAACTGTAAAAGAAGCATTCAGTATGATTAGTACTGTGGGGAGGTTCTCCTCATCTTCATTGATGACGTTGCATAAGGAAATAAAAAAGGACCGGGCCAAAAAAATAACCATTGCTATTCAATGTCCATATCTGCTTGTCATTGAGGTCATTAAAAAGGGAAATATCTTGAAGATTCTCAAAGAGCTCCTGTACTTGCCCGACTTCCCTAACCCTAATCCTCTTCTAAAGTTAAATCAATCATCAGAGAACATACATGAGGAAGGTGCGATGAACCACCCTCCCCCCACCCCCCCTCTCCCTCCTCCGCCATTAGCACCTTCTTCCTCTCCCCCCCCCTTCTTCCTTAGCCCGGTCGGCTCCCCTTTCACCTTCGCATTGCCCTGGTCCTAAACCTTGGTCATCTCTCTTCAAGCCTTCACCTTCTTCCCTCTCCTCTACAGACACATCCCTCACTTTTATCCCCCCTACTATTGAAAATGATCTCCCTGTTGCTCATTGCCTTGACTCCATACTCTCCCTTGAGATCCCGAAATGGAGTTCCTGCCTTGTTGGGCATTTCCTTGGACCCAGACCTCCATTCACTCTCGTCAAAACCTCTCTCACAAAACAATGGAAAGCTGCTGGACCCTTCGATACCTACTTCCTGGACTCAGGGGTCTTCGTGTTTCGATTCATCTCGGATGAGTCCAATACTTGTGTTCTTGAGGTTGCCCCCTGGATGGTTGGCTCTGAGCCCATTTTTCTCCGTCAATGGACTCCCCACCTCCTCCTCCACAAGGTCGACTTCAGCACTGTTCCCTTGTGGATTTCGTTTCCTGGTCTCCCTCTTCACTATTGGAACCGCGAGTGTCTCAGTCGACTTGCCTCTGTTGTGGGCTTCCCTCTTCACATGGATGCTCGAACTCTCAGGATGGATCGCCTTCTTATGCCAGGATTTGTGTAGACATCTCTGCTGATACAGCCCCTGCCTCGCTCATCACCGTGCTGGAAGATGACGGCTTCAGCTTCGCCCAACCAGTCAAATCTGACTGGCTGCCTCCTCGTTGCAACCACTGCAAGGTTTTCGGCCACTCGACTTCAAGCTGTGCTGCTAACGCTCCTCTTTCGCTGGCAGTGATAGACTCTCAAGTGGTCGAGGCAGTGCCGTCACCTTCTGAGACATGGCTGGAACCCACAGCTAACCCTGATACATCTCTCGCTGCTCCTCGTTCTCCGATTTCCACGGCGAATGCTCCGCAGCTCCGTGGAAGATCTCCTTCTAGTCGCCGCCGCAACAATCGCTGTCGTCACCATCGTGCCTCACCGCTGCAGAAACCACCGACGCCTCTGTTGTCTCCATTGCCTACGGTTGAACCCTTGACCTCGTTAACGGTGCTCCTTTTGGCCATGTTGCCTTGCTCTCTGCTCCGTTAGGAACTCAGGTGTCTGAACCTGCCTCCGCTGGAACCTCCCCTGTGCTGCCTGGAAATTCAAACCACGGAAAAGCTGCTGACGTCTGCCCCACCCTGCCTGCAATCGATGAACAGTCCCTGTCGTTGCCTCTTCCCCTTTGCGCAGAAGATTTGGAGGAGTCTGGTCTCTCTCTCTCGCGATTTCATCCTTGCCGGTTATGGTGTCTCGCAGGCCTGTTACTGCCCCTGAGCAAGAAATGGATACCCCCCTTTGCCATTTGCGTGATAATCCCTAGGCCCTTGTGCCCAGGTTTGAAACCCCCATTCTTTGTCGTTTCTTAAATCCCCCCCTGTTAATTTGAATATTACACCTTTGCCCCCTCCTCCCCACCCCCACGTGGCCCCTTCCACGAACTGCCTTCTCTCCCTTCCCGGCTGGTTCCTACTTGGACCCCCCTCTACCTCTTTTGGCCCATTAACAATTCTCTAGCCCACCCAAAACCCTCTACCCAACCCAAATCCTTTTTTTCTTACAACTTACCCATTTTCCAACGACCAGCCCACCTCTACCAAAAATCATACCCCAACCCCAAGCCTAATCATGAGCCCATTCCTCATTGTACCCACCCAACCCTCTCCAGATCCTCTTCTGAACCCCTCATCCCCTCCTTTGATCCCCCCTCCAACCTCCCCTGGCCCCCCCTTCGCCGCCTTCCCCCCCTCCCCCTCCTCCTCCCACTCCCAGTTAGCCCAGTCCGCTCGGTTCCATCCCTTCCTCCCTGGAATTGTCTTGCCCCTCCCCTCGCGGCGCCCGCTTGTTCGCAGCCCGGCTGTAGCCTATATCCGTAGGCGGCACAAGAGTACCCCCTTTATGATCTCGTTGTCCCCTCCCCCCTAGTTTCCATGTTTTTCGGCTTTATCTGGAATGTCCGTGGATTAAACTCCATGGCCAAACACCTTAAGCTGAGATCCTTCATCAAATCCTCCAACTCTTCCTTCTGCGCTCTTCTCGAGACTCGTGTCCTCCAGGAAAACGCTCCGCGCATTGTTGCTTCCATCGCCCCCTCCTGGTCCTTTCTTTCTAATTATATCCATTCGCCTTCTGGCCGGATTTGGATTCTATGGGACCCCTCTAAACTCCACGTCTCCTTATCCCACTCCTCTTCTCAATTTGTTCAACTTAGTCTTTCTCTTCACAACTCTCCCTCCCCTTTCTTTATCTCTGTGATTTATGCTTGCAACTTGGCCATCGACCGTCTTCCTCTCTGGGCGGACCTCTCCCTTCTCAAGGCTGGCTTGGACTCCCTCCCTTGGGGCATCGGAGGTGACTTCAATGTCGTCCGCTCTTTGCTTGAGAAAGTTGGAGGCAGACCTTTAGACCTTTCGGCAGTCGCTCCTTTCAACGATTGCATTGAGGATCTTGGCCTTGATGACCTTCGCTGGTCTGGCTCCCCTCTCACTTGGCATAACCGTCGCATTGGCCAGGATCGCATCGCCTGCAAACTTGACCGCTTTCTGGTCAATGAAGCTTGGCTCTCCTCCTTTCCCCATTCCCTTGCCTCCTTTCTCCCCCAAGGTCTCTCTGACCACTGCCCCTGCGTCCTTTCCATTAAGCCTTATTCATCGTTTGGCCCTAAGCCTTTCAAGTTCTTCGACATGTGGACTTCCCATCCCCTCTATCACCCCACCATCCTGAAGGCTTGGCGCATCCCGGTCTCGGCCCATTCGCTCCCTCTGGTAGCCCTTGCTAGAAAGCTCCGCAACACCAAATCTGCTCTCCGTCGGTGGAACCTCTCCACCTTTGGAAACATCCCTTCCTAGCTCTCTTCCTGTCGGGCTGATCTTTCCCTGGTCCAGGTTAAGCTTCAATCCGACCCCCTCTACCCGGGTGTTGCGGCGGATGAGAAGAGGCTCTCTGAAGAGCTATCCTCTCTCTCTCTCCTCGAGGAAAGCTTTCTCTGCCAGAAATCTCGCTCCAAATGATTGGAGCTTGGAGACTCGAACTCTGCTTATTTTCACCGCTCTCTTAAAGTCAGGTAGAATTCAAACTCCATCACCCATCTGGTTGCTGCTGATGGGACCTCTCTTTCCTCTCCCTTTGATGTTAAGGAGGCCGCTTCCTCCTTTTTCTCTGCTCTCTTTAACCCCTCTCTCCCCCCTTCCTCCCCTATCCCCCCTGGGCTCATTGATAAATTCATCCCTTCCCACCTCTCCTCCTCCCTCACTGCCATCCCCTCGGATGAGGAAATTTGCCAGGCTATTCTATCCCACAAGGCCAATAAGGCTTCTGGCCCCGATGGCTTTAGTATGGGATTTTTCCTCAGCAGATGGGATTCCTTGAAAGGAGAGGTTGTCAAAGCTATCCGCAGTTTCTTTTTCAAACCGGGCCAGCTCCCTCAGATCAATCAGACTTTCATTTGCCTTATCCCCAAGAAGGAGGGGGCTTCTTCTTTGTCGGATTTCCGTCCCATATCCCTCTGCAACCTTATCTACAAATTCATTGCCAAGATTCTAGCCAATCACATCAAGGTTGTCATCCCTTCCCTCGTCAGCCCCAGTCAATCGGCTTTTATCTCTGGCAGGAGCATTGCGAACAATATTATTCTCTGCTCGGAGATCGTCAGAGGATTCGATCGCAGATCTCACTCCCCTGCGGCTCTTCTGAAAATCAATCTCCACAAAGCCTTTGATTCCATTCGGTGGGACTTCATTTGTGACGTGCTCTCCCTCATGGGCTTCCCTCCCGTCTTTATTCGTTGGATTCACGCCTGTATTTCCTCCCCCTCCTTCTCCGTTCTCGTCAATGGCACCCCTGCGGGTTTCTTCCACTCCAAAGTCGGAATCCGTCAAGGTTGCCCCCTCTCCCCCTTTCTTTTCTCCCTTGCTCTGGAAGTCCTCTCCAAAAGCCTTCAAACCAAAACCGATCTCCACCTCATCTCCCCGCTCCCAAAGTGTAAGCACATTAATCTCTCCCATCTGGCCTTCGAGGATGATCTGGTTATCTTTTCCAAAGCCACCCCCTCTTCCATCTCGGCCATCATGGACTCCCTCCAGCTTTTTGAATCTCTCTTTGGCCTCTGTGTCAATCTCCTTAAATCCAAAATCTTTCTCTCTGGTATCTTGGACTCAGCTAAAGAGACCCTTCGCCTCCTCACTGGCTTCTCTATAGGCTCGCTTCCGGTGACTTACCTTGGCCTCACCCTGATCCCTGCCAGGCTCTCGAGTCACCATTGCACTCCCATGCTTGACAACATCCGCAAGCGTCTCCAGCTGTGGGAAGGCAAGCTTCTCTCCTATGCGGGTAGACTCGAATGCATCCGATCGGTCCTCCAAGCGTCCTACATCTACTGGACCGGCATCTTCTGCATCCCGAAGTCTACCATCAAGGCTATTGAGAGCCTCCTCTGTGCCTTCCTTTGGAAGGGGAAAGATACTTCTAGATTTCTCCACCCTCTCAGCTGGAAATCTATCTGCCTTCCTAAATCCGAAGGTGGCCTGGGTCTCCGCCGGATCGGTCACTCTAACACGGCAGGCATCCTCAAGCTCATCTGGAAAATTTTCTCCAAACAGGAATCAATCTGGGTTACTTGGGTCCAATCTCATCTCCTTAAATCTGACTCCATCTGGACCGTCCCCATCCCGGCTGACTCCTCTTGGATTTGGCGCAAGATCCTTTCCCTCCACCCTCTCGCCCTTAATGGGATCTCCTCTTCCATTGCTGATGGCACCTCCATCTCCCTCTGGCTTGACCCCTGGCACCCCCTAGGGATCCTCTATAACCTTCTTGGTCCCAGAGCCATCTACTCCTCTGGTCTCCCGAAAGACGCCCCTGTCTCCTCCCTTATCGACTCTGGTTCTTGGACCCCCCACCCCCACCTCAACCCTGTCATCATCTCCCAGATTTGGGCAACCCTCCCCCCCTTACAGCCTCCTTACCCCCTCTTTGCAGACAAGGTTATCTGGCTCCCCTCCCCCAATGGTCTTTTCACCGCTTCCTCAGCTTGGAACCTTACCAGAGAGCCTAGCCCTCCTGTCCCCTGGCACAAACTTGCTTGGTTCACTGGCCATATCCCCCGTCATAGCCTCACCGTTTGGAGAACCCTCAGACTTTGCTTGCCCACCCAAGCCTTCCTCATTCACCGCCCCATCCCTGCCACCCCGTCTTGCATCCTTTGTTGGACCGGCCGAGAAGACCCCCCCACCTCTTCTTTGATTGCCCCTTCACCTCTTCCATCTGGAACAAGGCCTTATCTTCCATCTGGCCGCGGAGCAGAAGAGTCCTGAGTTTTGACCGTGAATGGCTCTGGTTGCTCAAAAACTTTTCGGGGAACTCCATCTGTGACACAATTTGGAAGCTAGTCTTTGGTGCTGCGATTCACCATATCTGGCTGGAAAGAAACCTCAGGAGATGGACATCCAACTCTAGATCCTTCGACGTGATTTGGAAAGCCATCTCTTTCGATGTATCTTCCAAGATCAGTTACATCCGGCAGAGACACTCCATAGATAACCGGAAGAACAGGCATATTGTTATTTTTTGGGGCCTTGACATTGCCCTTTTGCTGCCTTCCTCCTCTGCGCAGGCTGGTTAGCTGCCCGTTTGCCCCCCCTCTCTTTCTCTTTCTCCTCCCTCCTCCTTTCTTTCTTGTATATTGGTTCTCTTTCCCTGCCCCATTTTGGGGTTCGGTAATATATTCATTTACCCAAAAAAAAAAAAAAAAAAGTTAAAGCAACCCAGTGCACGAGGCTCCTGCTACTGCAGTGCAAATCCCAATCTATGCCACTACATTATATGTTTCAGTGCACTGCCATCTGGAAGTTCTTTGCATTAGAGATAGATACAACCTAGGAAACAATTCCTTAAAAGGAATCTCAGTATCTCACCTCACCACATATCCTCCCAGAATCTCATGTTCTCCCTGTTATCTACATCATACCTAATCCAATAAAGGAAGATAGGCAGGAGACGGAGTGATTAGTTATGTTAAACGTTAATGGATGCTCACCAGGAAACCCAGGGTCTTTCGGTATTGCTGGTTTTATGCAAACATGGGACAGCTCAATTGTTGGTGATTTCTTGAGACCAATCTGAAAAGGGGATTCTGTTAGAGCAGAGCTTAGAGCTCCAATTCTAAAAACTGGGGTGGAACTATTGATCAGAAATGGATTTTCTTGTTGGATTATTGAGCAAGATTATGCCAATGTTATGCGATGGATGGTGAGGCCAGCAGAGGAACAATGGTGTTACACTCGTTATTATTAGATCCATTTGCTACCTCTTTTCCTATATGCAGTTTAAATCCAATGGAAACCTATATCTGCTAATTTGGTGGCTGATGACTTGGTAAAACAAGCTTTTGTGAGGCCAAGGGTGTGTTGTGGAGATGATATCCCATTATAATTGTTTATGTTCTTTGTGTTTTTTCACGATAGGGGATTTTTAATGTATCAGATGATTTACTAGCATTTGTGTGCTGCCTTATTTCAGTTATTTATGAGGCCTAGGAGGCTAGGATTGTGGTTTTTGTTATTGTATACTGCTTTACGCTTTCTTCTGTTTATCAATAATTTATCTAGAAAATGGTAAAACAAACATACAACTATAAGAAAATAGGGGAATAAAAACTAAAAGTGTGACTGATGATGTGTCCCATACATATATTTCTATTTCATTTTTCACTTGTTATAGTCTTCTATATGCCAAAATTCTCCTTTCCATCTTATATTTAGTTTCCAGAAGGAGATGGAAATAATGTTGCTACAACCTTATATTAGCCCCCTCATTGCGCATAAGTATATTCATTTATGGAGATAGATATTTTACAGCTACTTGTAGTGTAACTGAAACTGGTGGGATAAAATAAATAGCTATTTTACAGCTACTTGTAGTGTAACTGAAACTGGTGAGATAAAATAAAACTAGTGCATGCTTACAGGAGTTCTGGTTAGTAGGTATAAATGTTTTCAGCTTCAAGGGTAAATTTTTTTTTGTGTTTATGGTTTGCTTTTGGGAACTCTTGTGATATGCTTCATCTCCATGGCTCTGTGGTTCCTCACCTAACCACTCATACTTGGACCTTTATGGCCATTAATGTTACTTCATGTTGCAATTGTGGTATTTTTCTGATTTCCTGTTTTGATATGCTGCAGTATGTGAGCATGCTTACACATTGGCACAGAACTTGGACCCTAATAGTGAAGGCAGAGGTGTGTTACAGTTCAAGACCGGTTTGATGTCTGTTATCAAGGTATATCTTTGTTTCTGAATGTTGAGAAATAATAGTTTTGCTCCACGTAGAAACTTACACTATATAGTACTATATAGGGTTGGCACATGGATAATAGTTTTGCACCATTTAGAAAGTAGAAACTTACAATATAATGCGTTTCTAAAACATGACAGTCCTATTTAGAGAGCCAAACCCACAGGACAGAACCACAGCGAGAGGCATCAGGTCAAAACTAAGAGATTTTTTTTAATGGATGAATAAAAAATTCAGTACCAAAATTGAAAGTTGATATAGTCCTTGTTCCAGACAAGAGAATTTTAATAACTCAAAACCCAGGTTTCTGATCTAGTCCTTGTTCGGGTCAACAGGCCTATCAAACATATGGAAGGATTCCTCAAAATTGGAAGTTGATCCAATGGCCAGATTAGGAGATATTAGTTCAGTGAAATAGAAAGTTGCTAAACCAGGATTCAGATATGATAACTGTAAGGAAACATCAACCATATCATAGATTAGCAAGTGAATGTCAAAATAGGAAGTGAGGAAGGAAATTAATAACTAGAGGGAACAAGATAACAAGTGATATGGAATTAGAAACAACAGAGGATCAGCAACTAATGAAAAATTGGTAAGTGATCTAAGAAATAGAAACTCTGTGTAGCGGAGATGAGGATGTTGAGATGGATGAGTGGCAAAACTAGGAAGGATAAAGTAATGATCATTTTAGAGCTGGTTTTGGAGTAGCTCTGATACATGATAAGCTACGTGAAAGTCGTTTGAGGTGGTATGGCCATGTTCAACGGAGGCCTTTGGGTGGAGTGATTGGATTCAGATTGAAGGAACTAAAAGAGCCAGGGGCAGACTTAAAATGACCCTAGGAGAAGTGGTGAGGATAAACATGCATTGCTTAGGCTTTATATTGAGTATGGGTTTTAATAGAGCTGATTGGAGGGAAGGATCCATGTAGCCGACCCCATTTAGTTGGGATAAGGTTGAGTAGTTGTTGTGATCTAAGAAATAGAAACAAAGGATTTTAGTAACTAACTAGAACAGGAACAGCAAGTAGAATGGAAAATAGAAAATGTCAGGAAAGTAACAATAAGGAGGACAAAATGGCAACCAAGATGGGAATAAGAAACAAGCAGAAAAATAGCAACCCAGCAACAAATGGTGATACCGCAGGTCACTAGAAGATGGCAGTGTACTGCCAGCAAAATGTGTGGTCAATAGGGGTGGCTGGACTCTATATCAGCAGCAAAACCTGTCCTAAAACTTGAGAAGAAATCAGAACAGAGTTGAAGGATAGAACTGTACTTTGAAGATCAAAATAGAATAGCAATTGATGTTAGATAGTGTTGAGATAGGCTAGTTACACGATTAGAGTAACTAGTCCTAGTGGTGCTATGATTGTAGTCCTAGTGGTACTATTATTGTAGTCCTAGTAGTGCTGTGATTATCTTTACTTTATTTTTCCTTTTTTATTATTTTTTACCTTCAGCCGAATCCTATTTTGGAATTCCTAGTAGGATTAGGACTGGGGTTTTATTTCTATTTCTACTGTGATTCATTGTAATTCAGTTTAGTATAAATAAAGGGCCTGGGTGATCTATTTTGAACACTCAAGTATTCAGATTTCATAGCTGTTTACATGGTATCAGAGCCTATTCTGATCGAATAAACAGCCTTCTCAGTTTTTTTGTTTTTTTCTTCTCCCCTCCCCTCCACGGTTCCAGCTCTCTCTTCTTTCTCACTCTCGGCTCTTCTCTCTCATTCAGGGCAGCATCTATGAGGTGAATCTGTTAAGGATTTGGATGCTGCTCTCCATATCACCTCTTTGAAGACTTCAGATCCTTGGTGTGCCCTAATTCTGCCGGCAGAGCTTCTCCAACCTTGAAGATCGATTTCTGAATACAGTTGCAGATCGATTCTTCCTTTAATTTGGGGTTTTTTTCTGCTGATACTTGGTGCACACCTCCTTTTGTTTGAAGACTGCAGGAGTGGATCACAATCACATCAGATCCGGCACTGCAATTTCTACAAACCCAGGTTTTCCTAACTTTTTTTCAAAAATTAGGGTTTCTCCTTGGCTAATCCAACAGTATCTTTTTTGGAGCATATATTCTCAACTTCCAGAAGCAGTACTTGACCTGTTGGAAGCTGATTTTCTATTTGCTGACTGATTTAAGATAACCTTCTTCATCTCCATTGCATACAATGCCTGATTCTGATGTATCTACTGGTTCGGATGATCAAGTCACTTCTGGACTTGATGCACAGACTCGACAAGAGTATCTTCCCTTTGCTGCCTCCATCAAACTTGATGGAATTAACTATCTCATGTGGCCGTGGTCTCACTGGCCACCTTACTGGTACTTCAGTAAAACCTTCTACTGCAGGTCCTCTACAGACTCGATGGATCTCTAATGACTCTCAGGTCATGGCCTTTCTTCTGAATTCTATGAACCAAGATCTTGCTAATGGCTATTTACTTCTAGAGACTGCTGCCCAGATATGGATGGCTGCCAAAGAAACTTATGGACAGATTGGTAACGATGCTCAGGTTTATGAATTACGAAAAAAAATTCATGAAACCACTCAGACGGACCTCTCTATTTCCAAGTATTATGCTCTCCTACGAAGTCTATGGCAACAACTGGATCATTACACGGATTACCAGCCCACTAATCCTACTGATATTGCTGCCTATCGCAAGCATGTTGATAAAATCAGAGTATATGACTTCCTCGCTGGATTAAATGTGGAATATGATCCGATTAGGGTCCAGGTACTTAGCAGGATCCCTTTTCCTACTTTGGAACAGTCCTATGCCTTGGTACATTCTGAAGAAAGCAGGCGGACTGCTATGTTACACACTCCCACCAGTGAATCGTGATAGATCAGCTCTAAAAACTGCTGCCACTGCTGTTCCTACACCGGATGGGCTGTCCACTACTAGTGACTCTTTTAAAGCAACCGTGAAGTGTGAACATTGTAATAGGCCTTATCATTACCAAGGCTACTTGTTGGAAACTCCATGGTAAACCGGCTGATTTTGAAGCTAAACGTGCTGCCCGGAAGTCGAAAAACAAAGCCAATCATACTGAGGCTGTCACTACTACTCCCACTTCTGACACTGGTTTATCCAAGGAAGAACTTCAAGCGTTCCTTCGTATGTTACAGGCTTCTGCTGCTTCTACTACATCGACTACTGCTAGTTCTTCCACCAATCCAGGTTCACATTTTGTCCATTCAGGTATTTCCTTTGCTGCTCATTGTGCATCGGTAGTCTCCTCTCCCTGGATCATAGACTCCGGTGCCACTGGTCATATGACTGGATCCTCCAGCCTCTTTACTCGTTACTCTCCTACCTTTGGTAAAGATAAAGTATGGGTGGCTGATGGTTCTCTCTCTTCCATCTCTGGGAAGGGCTCTATCAGTTGCACTCCTTCCTTAACTTTATCCTCTGTTTTACATATTCCTAAATTTAGCACTAATCTTCTTTCCATCAGTAGTCTTACCCGTGATTTGAATTGCAAAGTAACCTTTTTTCCTTCTCATTGTGTGTTTCAAGATCTGGCAAGGGGGGCGACGATTGGATGTGGTAAGATGCATGGTGGATTGTACTTGCTTGATGATGGGAGTCCTACTTCACAACCATCTTTGGCTTCTGCTATACATCAAAGCTCGTTAGTTTCTTCTGAACTTCAACAATGGCATAATAGACTAGGTCACCCCCCTTTAGGAACATTATCCCTTTTATTTCTTGCATTAGCTAAAGAATGTCATAGAAACGACTTTTTTTGTGAAGCCTGTGTTTTGGCTAAACAACATCGTTCTACTTATTCCATTTCTAATAAAAGAAGTTCTTCTCCTTTTAATCTTATTCATTCTGATGTGTGGGGTCCTAGCCGAAAACCATCTCTTAAAGGCCATCGTTGGTTTGTTTCTTTCATTGACTGTTATTCTAGGAGTACATGGGTGTATTTAATGCATAATAAAAGCGATGTTTTTTCTTGTTTTCAAAATTTTCATAAGATGATTCAGACCCAATACAATGCCGCTCTCAAAATATTGAGGAGTGATAATGGTAAAGAATACATGGATGGTCAATTCCAACACTACCTTGCTGCCCATGGTATATTCCATCAAACCAGTTGTGTCGATACCCTAGCTCAAAATGGGGTGGCTGAAAGGAAAAATCGCCACCTCCTTGAGGTGACCTGGGCTATCATGTTTGCCCATTCTGTCCCCTCCCAATATTGGGGTGAGGCTGTCCTGACTCCTGACTGCTGCCTATCTCATCAATTGGCTCCCTACCCGAGTCCTTGACTTTGCCACCCCTGCATCTTTACTGATGGGTTCGTCCTCCTTTGTTGTCCCACCAAAGGTTTTTGGTTGTGTCTGTTATGTTCGGGATACCCGCTCCCCTGGCAAACTCGAACCCCGTTGGGTCCGATGTATTTTCTTGGGATATTCTTCATCCCAAAAGGGATCTAAGTCTTACCATCCTCCTACCCGTCGTACCTTCACCAGTATGGACGTTGTCTTTCATGAAACTCTCTCCTATTATCAATCCACACCTCTTCAGGGGTGTTTGTGGTGAAACAGAAGGTAGATGGCACTGTTGATCGATACAAAACACGTTTAGTTGCCAAAGGATTTACTTAGACTTATGGGATCGATTATCAGGAGATTTTTGCACCAGTTGCGAAATTAAACACTGTCAGAGTGCTACTTTCTTGTGCAATTTTGGCTGGGAGTTGCAACAATTAGATGTGAAGAATTCCTTTCTCCATGGAGAGCTTGACGAGGAAGTGTACATGGACATTCCACCAGGTTTCTCTTGTGATAAGACCAGCGGGAAAGTTTGTAAATTGAAGCGTGCTTTATATGGGCTGAAACAGTCTCCCCGTGCTTGGTTTGGACGATTTCATAAGGCAATGGTCTCTGCAGGTTATAAGCAGAGCAACGCTGATCATACCTTGTTTATCAGGAAAAATGGTGAAAAGGTAACTCTTCTAATAGTTTATGTGGATGATATTGTGGTGACTGGGAATGACAATCATGAAATCACCCAGTTGAAGGCTTATCTTGGGCGAGAATTTGAAATAAAAGATCTGGGAAAACTAAAGTACTTTCTAGGGATAGAAGTTGCTTGGTCTTCTAAAGGCATCTTTCTTTCTCAAAGGAAGTACATCCTAGATTTATTGACTGAGACTGGAATGCTAGGGTGTCATCCCTTTGATACACCTATGGATGCAACTACTAGACTTAAAGAAAAGGAAGGAACTCCTGTCGACAAAGGTCGGTATCAAAGATTGGTTGGTAAGCTCATTTATCTGTCTCATACAAGACCTGACATAGCAGTATCTGTGAGTATGGTTAGTCAGTTCATGCATGATCCACATTCCTCTCACATGGATGCTGTTATCCGGATCCTTCGGTATTTAAAATCAGCACCGGGTAAAGGTATTCTTTTGTCTCCGAATGGTCATCTTCGTGTCGAAGCATATACTGATGCAGATTGGGCTGGTTCCTCTGACAGAAAGTCCATTTTTGGCTATTGCTCATTTTTTGGTGGCAATCTTGTTACTTGGTGTAGTAAAAAACAGAACGTCGTGGCAAGATCTAGTGTTGAAGCAGAGTTTAGTGCTATGGCACAAGGTATTTGTGAGATGTTATGGCTCAAAGGTTTATTGCAAGATATTGGTACTCCTGTTCCTCTTCCCATGAGGTTGTACTGTGACAACAAGGTTGCTATTAGCATTGCCCACAACCCTGTTCAGCATGATCGCACCAAGCATGTGGAGGTTGACAGGCATTTTATTAAAGAAAAGTTGGAAGGAGGGCTGGTCTGTGTTCCTTTTGTGCAATCTACTGACCAGCTTGCGGATGTGTTCACGAAGGGCTTAGGTGGGAAGGTCTTTCATCCTATTCTGGTCAAGTTGGGCCTGGTTGACATTTATGCTCCAACTTGAGGGGGAGTGTTGAGATAGGCTAGTTACACGATTAGAGTTACTAGTCCTAGTGGTGCTATGATTGTAGTCCTACTGGTACTATGATTGTAGTCCTAGTAGTGCTGTGATTGTCTTTACTTTATTTTTCCTTTTTTATTATTTTTTACCTTCAGCCGAATCCTATTTTGGAATTCCTAGTTGTATTAGGAATTCCTAGTAGGATTAGGACTGGGGTTTTATTTCTATTTCTACTGTGATTCATTGTAATTCAGTTTAATATAAATAAAGGGCCTGGGTGATCTATTTTGAACACTCAAGTATTCAGATTTCATAGCTGTTTACAGAATGAATGAACAGAAACTTACCTTGGAAAAGAAAGGAAGAAGAAGAGAGTAGAAGATAAAAGAAAGGATAGGGGTATATGACCTTGGAATCACCTTCAAGGCCTGCGGGAATGCCTTCACCACCAATCCCAACCTATTGCTTCACCACAATAGGGCTGGAGCTGCATCACCACAGTCCAAGGATAGCTTCACTACTGACCCAAAGTGGGGAAAACCAATTTCTCAATAATTCAATTCGTAGGGGAGGTTCATGCCCCCCCTCTCTTTTATTTATATCTTAATAATCACAAAAATAAGAAACCCGTATGTATGGTAGGAGGAATCCCTTACACCTAAGTCTTTCTTCAAAATAGAAGCTATTCTAGAAACATTAGAGAATAGAAACTAATTACTTAATCCCGTATAAGACTTAAACCCCTAAAATTTGGGCTTATAGAATTGACCCATTACATTAGAAAACCCAAAAATACTAAGCCCATGACCATATAACCCATTGGACACTCCATATTAAGCATATTAGTCCATTATTGGTCGAATTTGATGACTTGGTTTACTGCTGGCCTTCTTGTTCTTTTGAACTGCACCACAATGTATACTATAGACTGGCATTTGTCAATTTAGTGTTCCAATTTTCTGACATGCATATGATGCAGGCACGGATATTATATCTCCTTCCTTCCCTCTTTTGTTTTTTTAATTTCTTAATCTTGTATTTAGAATTTGATATTTTCCATGATCTTGGTTGTTTAGGGACATTTTCTTTGTAATATCGTATTGAACTAATGCTCTGTTTGGTGTTTTGAGAAAATTTCAGCAAAAACTTGCAAAAAGGGATGATGGAAGCATAGATAGGAGTCAGGATATTGCTCGTTTACGTGAATTCTACAAGCAATTTAGAGAGAAAAATAAAGTAGATGAGTTGCGAGAGGATGAAATGAAATTAAGGGAGTCAGGTGCCTTCAGTGGTAATCTTAAAGCGTATGTCTCTTTTCTGGAAGAGTAATCCATTTTTCATAATTGGAATTGATAGTGGAACTTGATTGCTTCTCTTTCTGCCTCCCTCCCCCATTTTGTTCTACTTGTTTTTCCTGTTATTTCTTTATCCTTTTTCCTGATTTTTTTTTCTGGGGTAAATTACTTCCGGCGTCTCTCCCTATTGTTTGTGAAAACTATCAGGATCCCTGACGTTTCGGCACCCTAATGTTACAGAAAATTATAAATGGGTTCCCTCCTTGGACTGAAGTTAGTCAGGAGGGTTCTTTTTGATGGGGACAATAGTCATTTCTAAGCAATTTATCATGATTTGAAATTGTATCTTTTGCAAATGTTAGGGGCCCTGAGTCCCTGACCAGAGTTTCGAAGCTTGAGGGACCCCAGTTTTAGTTTCACTGAAGTTAGTGATGTGATCCCGGGTTCAAACAACTCTATTTGGGTTCGCTGTGGGCCCACTCAAATGCACAATAGCCAATAATAGGAAGATAGTTTGTAAAGGGGAGTGACAAAGCTGTAAATAATCTGAATACTAAAGGACAGCATGGTAGTTAACTTGGTGTTGGGATAAGAAGGAAAGTATAACTAAAATTAAAGAGAAGGAATCGTTGGGGGAGGTATATCATCTTCAACCTGTAGCCAAAGCAAACTAGAAAACCCACCGTAAGGGGGGGGGCTTTGAACCAGATGCAGTAACTCCTCAATGAGAGTCCCAAGTCAACTCTTAAGATTCCAGCAATAATTGGTTGAAAAATATGCCTTGGGCTGTTTGCTGTCTACGATAAATATTTGTTTGAGCTCATTATTTAATTTATGTTTCAGTTCATCATTTTATTTTTCTTATGTGTTGCATGGTAGTTCATGGTCTGTCACCAACAAGGGAAATGCTTATTTGGGAAAATATCATGCCTTGGTCGGGAGTTCACAATCTGTTTAAATATTCGTTGAAGTTCATCTTTTACTCTATGTTTCTGTTCTTGCTCGCTAGTTACTGATTTCAATTTACTTTGCTGCTACTGTTAGCAACCTTACCAATTACATGCTGTTTCATTTTAATTGTACTAAAACACTTGTGAGTTCATTTCTGTAATACTGGTGCAACCTACTTTTCCAAAACTTTAATTACCCTAGGGCCCACCCAAGTCTCAAAAAACTGAAGAGGGCAATTCTGTGATTTCGGAACAATTCTGGACTGTTTTGGGAAGATAAAACAGAGTTTGGTTGAAAATTTAAATATTTTATAGAGAATGTACCTTTCCTCGACCTCACGGTACCTGCTACTTAGATGACCTCCTTTCATTCAATCTAGCAGTTTCAGTACAAAACTAATCAATCTGAAACTTTGGACTTATATCCTGCAGAGCTCTTGAATCCACCCAATGTTTGAAGTTTGAACAGAACAATAAGCAATATTTTAAAAAAAGTTCCTGAAATTGGATCTGGTGGTACAGGCAGAACTAGATCTGCAATGTGAACAACAGAGCTTACTTTGGACCCCAAATTGAATTTCTTGGGGCTGCCAAAAATAGTAAGTTCCCAGTTTCTTAGGTTGATTGGTTCAGAACTGAGAGAGAACGCCCAAAACTTCTGGGACCGCATGTACCACCCAGAACTGAGTACAGCAGATAAAGAAAGCTCGAACTCAAAGGAGAATAGAAGAAACGAGGTAGAAGATAGAGGAAAAACAGTTCACCGCGAACTGTTTCCCAGTTTGACCATCAACTAAATGAGGGAAATATTTCCCCATCAATTCCATCAAACTAGAGACCCTTTCTCTGTTCCAAACCGTAGACCATTCCATTCACTCTGTGAAATTGTTTACATCAGGGGCATAGATAAGCTCAATCCAATTAAAAAAAATACAATCTTTCCTAAACTTATTAACCCCTAGCCTAACTAAGTGTAAAAATGAGAAGTTGCCTAAAACTAAACCCACAACCTGATTTCCTAGCTAACAATGAAATAACCCCCCCTCCCCCCCAAAAAAAAAAAAAGAAATAAAATACTCAACTATCCTATGTCTCATGAGGCCCATTACAAAAAATATAAGCCAAACCCAAATTCAAAAAAAAAATCTATGATCCAAACTACATCAGATTGGTAAATACTTTACCCATCTACTTCTTGGAGCTTCAAATTATTTTCAGCAATACTTTCCTCAGCTTCAATTATGTTTATGAATCCACGTTTATCTCCACAAGCTTTCTTGTTCAAGTGTTCAACAATGTTGATGTAGTTGTTTATTTTCTGATACTGAATTTTTGTGATGTTTATATTTTTTCATTGTTAGGTTGGAACGTAAAACTGTGAAAAGGAAAAGGTTGTTTCAAACTTTAAAAGTTCTAGGAATGGTATTGGAGGATCTTTCAAAGGAGGTTTCTCCTGAAGATGCGGAAAGGTTGATCCCTGAAGAGGTTGGTCTTCTACTGTTTCTTAGTCTTTTAATTTTTGTTTTCCCCTTCTGGGATAGAGCTAGAGGATAGGAATAGTCTGCACCAGCAACCTTGCTTTTTTATGGGACATGGAGGAAGTAAGGGAAAAAAGATCTGTTAGAGAAAGGAGTAAAAGAGAAGGTACAATTCCCTCCAAAGCAGCAATTGGAATTAGTGCAAGGGACAGCAGAGAGACCAAGTGCCTGAGCTCTGTGCCAGAGTGACCTGGCTCCACCATTAATCCAAACCCTGGCCCAGCAATGAAGAACGAGTTGGTGGCTCAAGTAGCCAACAATCCCATAACCTATGAGCCTACAATCCCCACCACAGGAAACCAAGTTCTTTGATTTTGCCATGGACCTAAATTGCAACCATTTTGACTAAAACTGTTGGCCCTTACCCCTTCTTTCCCTTGTCAAACAGTCAAGGTGGTTGCTCTTCCATACCTTGGATACATTGACTTGATTGGCACTGTTAGAGGCTCTAACGACAAACTAATTGGTTCTATTTCATATTCATTATTCCTTTATACAGTTCTATCTCCTCACGCATTTCATTTTATGTGTGTATGTATGTATCATGATCATTTCCTCATAAGAAAATGAGCACCTTGCCTACTATTGATGAATATTGGCTCTTTAAAGTTTGAGTTTATGTTTGGTATCTTATACCATTTGAACTTTATCATTCTTTTACCTTGTCTAGAGTTTTTGTTCTACGACTCTTCATTTAACCTCAAACTGAGGCTTCTATTGGGATAGTGACTTACGAGGATCCACAATCCCAGTATTTGGCTTTTTGAGTGGTAGAACTCTTTTTTTTTTTTTGGGAGGGGGGGGGGAGGGGGAGAAATGGTGGAGGTGATGCCATTACTGATTTGCACCCAGTGGAAAATTACTTTTAGTCCGACACTCTGATGACCAGTGGCCAGTAGAGTGAAGAACCATGTCCTATTATTTTGAGAAGTTTCATCCAACCAAAGTCGAAGATCTAAGGAATTCATTGGTTCAGTCATTTTACGATCAGATCCTTTTTTTTTTTTTTTTTTTTTTCATTTCTAGTTGCTTTACTGCTATCATGAATAGCCGACAAAGCATTCAAGGGCTTCGTATTTACCTCTTCCTTTGTTAATGGTACAATTATGGGTTATGCACACAAAAGGGGGGGGGGGATCCTACCAATCTAGGATCAATGTTAATCAGAATATTTATGTGATGATTTGTGGTTCCATCACATCTCTCGGTCTTCAATGGTATGATCATCCTTGTCAAATAAAAATGTTTGCTCCTTCCTCTTTATCTTGACTATTCTTATGTTTTTCCTTTTTCTTTTGATGGTTTAGTCTTATGTTGTATTTGAAAAGTAACACTTCTCATAGTACTAAATTGTTGCATATTTTGTTAGCTGGTGGAACATAAGGATGTGGTGATTGGGTTATGATTTGCATTTTTAAAATTTTTTAGGACATGGCTATTCTCTCTCTCTCTCTCTCCTCCCCCCCCCCCCCTGTCTCCCTGTCTCTGCCTCCTTCTCTGGGCGTAAGAGATGGATATGTATGGGAGTTACTTGCCTGGTATATTGATATACACAGATATGGCATGGCCTTTTTTGGATTTATTTTATTGTTTAACCCTTCACTTGGTTTCAGCCAAGATAATTGGTTTGTTTGGTTGAACGGGCAAACTAGATAATCCATTTAGATTGTCAGATCCTCAGGTATACAGTGTAGAACAGAGAATATAATCCAAACTTCCTAACTGGAAAGGTTTGAATGACAACCACCCTAAATGGGTTTAAACAGAAAACCTTATAAGTTGCCTGCAAGCTCAAGTGAAACATAAATTAAATGATAGCTTCGTAGGTTTTTTCCTCATGTTGACATGTGTCTGATATGTAGCTACGTGTTGACTCGTCAAGGAATGCATCCGGACCCGGCACTCTGATTTGCTTCAATATTTCCGTGAATACAAGGGGAGGAAAAATAAGACAAGAAGGAAGAAGAAAGAGGAAGAACCAGAGAGAAAAGAAGTAACAGAAGCTCAACAGAGAATATGGTAAGTAGAGCAGGGGGTGGAGAAGGGAGATGATGAAGATGAATTAACAAAGACAAAAAAAAAAGGAGAAAAAATGGAATAAAAGAAGGAAGATTAGGAAGAAGGATTAACAGACAGACAGTTTGCTGTTTGTATGGTGGTGATTGGTAGCCCTTCCATTCTGACGAGTTGGGTTTCTTTGTTTTGGATCCTTTCTTATATTGTATCTTCATGTCCTATATTCCCTTCTAATTTTGCGTAGTTTGAAAACATAAAATATATGAAATCCCCAACTCAGAGCTATTGAACCTTGAATTTTGGATTTTATTTTTTTAAACACATTGCAAATTTTCATATTTACTTTAGCTCCTATGACCCTGATGGGGAAAATTTCACTTATTCTTTTTTGCAAGCTATTAAAAAATTCAAGTGCTTGTAAACATATATGTTAAATTTCATATACCCTTCCAAGTCGACAATGCTGAAAGCCTGTCTGTCGAAATTATTCATAATCTGCTCCCTCCAGTTTTACCTCTACCTAACCTTACCACCTCTGTGGGGGTCACCACTTCCCTTAGCAACCTCCAAACCGCCCTCAAACACATCCTTCTTCTGGGCCCACCAACCCCCTTTAAACCCAAACCTTCCTCACTTGTTTGGTCCCGCTCCCTTTGGCCCATCTGCTCTTCTTCCCCCTCTTCCTCCTGGGCCCACCTGCTGCCTCCATTTCCCAATCTCATTTCTCTCTCTCTGGGCCTCCCCTCCTCAATATCAATTCCAACCCTCACCCTTTGGCCCGAAGCCCCTTGGACCTTGACCCGGGTATAGCCCACCTGAACACCACACACATTACCTCTTCTCCTCTACCTTTTATTCCCACCTGTCAACACCTTTCCCATTCCAATAGAATTGAGCTCTGCACTGCCTCCCCCCATTCTGACGAAGACTCTTGGTCCGCCCAAATATCTCCCCCTTTTTGTGAGTATCAGCGACATTGATCTCATAAACGGTCGACCACCTGCAAAACTATTTCCGTGCAGGCCAATGGTGAGCCATCGTTGCCCTCGTCCTCCACTCCCAAATGAGCCAGGTGATTTTATGCTTGCTGCCTTTGTTGCTTCTATTCTCTCCTATGAGATCCAGTCTTGTGAGTCATATCAAGACCCCCCCTTGTGAGTCATATCAAGGATTGAAGGACTGGAATCTCCAGTGACTCCTTGCATCTTGTAGATCGGGAGGTCCTCTCGTAGCTCTTCTTCAATCTGCTACTGTTGGAGATCAGTGTTATTCAAGTAAGTAGTTTATTTAATTTTGCAATTACCTCCTTCTTCTAATCCTCCAACCCTAGACTTCACAATCTGCCCAGCATTCCCTCCATTAAACCTACTCCAATTCCCTCTCCATCCATCAAACCTAGCCCTCCATTAAACCTGCAACTTACACCTTCGAATCATAGCTTAGTTTCTAAGCAACCATCATCCCACCATCAGATCTGTCCCAAACTTTCAGCATACATCCACCATACTCCCCCCTACACTCGATCCTACTTTCAGCCCAATCAGACCACTCAAACCCTAATCCCCCTCATCTCCCATAAAACCCAAAACCCTAAAACCCATTCTAAATTCTGTCTAGCCCTAATTAACCATCAAAACACCACCAAAACCTGATCGAACCACCCCCCCACTGCCAGCTACACTCAACCAGAAACCCAGCCCCAAAGCCCTTTCCTAAACCCTAGAATTAGCCTAAAATCTGAACCTAAAACCCTAACCCTAACCCTAAAACTGCAGAACTTCTAAACCTATCCATACCCTACTTTCTTTATACCATAATAATCCCCTACATCTGCATACTAAAACCATATATAAACCATACCTGAATTCTTAGACCTAACCCTAGTTTTACCCTAAACAGCCCACATCTGTAAACAGCTACAGAATTCTGATCTTACCTGGCTCCTATTAGGCCTTGCCTATATAGGACTACATAAGCAACCTTCGCCTGTCTCATTGAAACAAGAATAAAATAGCCCAATGCTCCTCAGATCATCTCCTATGTTGCTCTTTCGTGGGATTTTTGCTCCAATTATACCCACCACCCAAATGGGTGCATCTGGTGCCTTTAGAACCTAGCCATCATCAATTTTTCGACACTGTTCTTTTCCACTCAGCTTTTGCACCTCACGATTTCAGAGTCCACTGGCAGCTTCAGCTTCCTCTTCTCTGCCATCTACGCTACCAATTGTCCCTCTAAGAGAGCTTCCCTTTGTATAAGCCTCTGCCATATTGCTACCCAAGCTGGTTGATGCAGCATTAAAGAGCCACATCCGTAGGAAGAAGAAGAACCAGCCCCATTCCCATGTGGGGCCCATTAAGTAGTTAGTTAGGGTTGGCCCTTGGCCCCCATACTTAGTTTGCTTAGTATTTATTTACATTTTCTATACTTAGTTTTATTTTTATGTTTTTAATTGAGCCGGGTCAAAGTGATTGCATCTAATTGGTTCAATTTAAGTGAAATGATCCTATTGGCTATTTGGGACTCTTTTTAATTAGTAGTTTTAAATCAGAATTCCTCCCCCTTCCATGAGTTTAGAAGGGAGATTACTTTGTAATTTTATTCAGCAAAGGAATTCTATTCCAAGGCTGAATCGAGCTTGGCCTTTTAGCCCTATTATATATATTAATAAAAATCAGAAGAGGATTTGCCTCCCAAAAAAGAAATCATGTGAAGAATGCTGCCATTGTTGCTGCTGTTTACTCTTCGGAGAGTGTTGTATCCCTGTGGTTCTATCAAGGTGGAAAGGGTAGGTGGATCTCCTACGACTCCTTGCGTTGAGTGGCTTGTTGCCCTGGACGATTATTTTGACTGGTATGATCTGTTTGAAGAGAGGAAGATGAAGCTAGTTCGTACTAAACTTGTTGGACTAGCACGTGAGTGGTGGAGGACCACTGAAAGGGAGATGGACTTTGACGGGGCTGCACCCCGCACTTGGAAGGACATGGAATACGACCTGAGTAAGAAGAAGTTACCAAGGCACTTCAGGTCTTAGTTACAGGATCAATTCAACTCCCTACCCCAAGGGACCATGACCGTATCTGAGTAAATGAAGAAATTTGATGCACTTTCTTCTCGCACTGGCATAAGAGAGGAGGGCATCTAGATGTTTTCACGATTCAGGTTGGGTTTGACAAGTGAGATAAATAGAGCCATCAGTGAGGTCGAAGTTTCTGACATCTGGGATTGTTTTGAGAAGGCCTTGAAAGCAGAGGAGCTACTGGCTTCAAGTAAACAGCTGGGTTCTACTTCCAAGCCGAGCTACATCGGCACTAGTACCTCATGACAGGGTCCCTCTATAGGCAGCACCTCTCATCCTACTGCTTCCCTAAGTATTGATGATAAAGGCAAAGCTCCTATGGGATGTAATGAACCCGTCACTTGTTTCTACTGTTAGGAAAAGGGACATATTGCTTAGGATTGCCCGCACAAGAAGAAGACCATCAACATGACTGAAAAGGAAGAAGCCCACGATGATGATGAAGAAAAGGGCCTATATGCTTATCCTGCCGATGATGATGATGATGTGGCTAATTAGTATGAAGACTTGGGTAATGATACAAGAGGTATTCTTGTGACGATTCAAAAGGCTGCTACCCACCCGGAAGTCCAGCCTTCCCCCCCCATCAAAGAGCTACTGCCCGCCTATAAGTTCGAGCCACCCGTTGAGGATGATCTTAAGAAGCTTGACCCTGATTTGAAAGACCATTCCAGGACCTCCAGCCATTCATCGGAGATGAATGTTTTCAAGACAGGGAGAGCTGATGCAGCATTAAAGAGCCACATCTGTAGGAAGAAGAAGAACCAGCCCCACTCCCATGTGGGGCCCATTGCGTAGTTAGTTAGGGTTGGGCCTTGGCCCCCATACTTAGTTAGTTTGTTTAGTATTTGTTTACATTTTCTATACTTAGTTTTATTTTTATGTTTTTAATTGAACCGGTTCAAATTGGTTGCATCCAATTGGTTCAATTTAAGAGAAATGATCCTATTGGCTACTTCGGAATCTTTTTAATTTGTTGTTTTAAATCAGAATTCCTCCCCCTTCCACGATTTTAGAAGGGAGATTAGTTCGTAATTTTATTCAGCCAAGGAATTCTATTCCAAGGCTGAATCGAGCTTGGCCTTTTGGCCCTATTATATATATTAATAAAAATTAAAAGAGGATTGGCCTTCCAAAAAAGAAATCGTGTGAGGAATGCTACCATTGTTGCTGCTGTTTACTCTTCAGAGAATGTTGCATCCTTGTGATTCTATCAAGGTGGAAAGCGTAGGTGGATCTCCTACAACTCCTTGCGCCTTGACGGCCGGGAGGATATCCATTGAAGGTGGTTCTTATATATTGTTTATAACTGTATCATGGTGTATAACTCTATAAGTATGATTATATACTTAACATGATTTACCTCACTGGGCTTTTAGCTCATTCCAATTATGTTGATTTTTCATATGACAAGACTGGAGGGTATATATGTACTTCTTCTGATGTTGTGGGTTACAAATGCCTAGGATGCTCGAAACTTTAGAATAGGACTTGAGAGGCCCAACAAAACTGTTCACTTATACTTTTTGTGTCGATACTAATGTATATGATGTTAAGAAGGAACAAAATTGTAATAACTTTTGAATACTGAATGTAGATTTCTTGCAACCAGTCTTACTTTTTGACTTTATACGTTCAATGAAACTCTCTTTTGTTTATTCTTTAATTAAGACTTCTGCTGTGTATGTATGTTATAAGAGAGTTGTGTTAATTGTACAGGTATGGTGGATAGTCATTTGACCGCCGCCCATGAGGGCAGCGTGTTTTACCCGGACCGGGTTTGGGGTCGTTACACATCAAGTCTGAGTTCGTCAATTTCTTCAAAAACATTTTCAATCCCAACCTCTTCTCCTCCATTCATTCCCAATAGTCTCCTTAACAAATTCATTCCTTCCTTCCTCTTATCTTCCCTCCAGGCCATCCCCTTTGAGTAGGAAATCCTCTCAGCTATCCTTTCCCACAAAACCAACCAAGCCCCTGGCTTAGATTGTTTTAGTATGGGCATCTTCATCCCCCTTTCATTCTCGACGGTCTCCTTAATTCTTTCCCCCCTCTTATCTTCTCTCTAGACCATCCCCTTTAAGGAGAAAATTCTCATAGCTACTCTTTCCCACAAAACCAACCGAGCCCCTGGTCTAGATGGTTTTAGAGTGGGATTCTTCATCTCCTGTTGGGACATCATCAAACCAGATCTTGTCAAGGCCATCCAAAGCTTCTTCTTCAACCCCAGTCAAATTAAAGGAATTAATCAAGTCTTCCTTTGCCTCATCCCTAAAAAGGATGGGGCCTCCTCTTTGACGAACTTTCTTCCCATCTCCCTTTACAACCTCCTTCAAAGTCCGAGCCAACCATTTTAAACTTGTGATTGATTCCCTTGTCAGTGCCAATCAATCAACCTTCATCCCTTGTAAGAGCATCTCTGACAACATTCTTCTTTGTAATGAGCTTGTCAGAGGCTTTGGCAGAAAATTCCATCCCCGCTGCTTTTATGAAGATTGACATCTACAAGGCCTTTGACTCCTTGTCTTGGGATTTTGTTCTTACTGTTTTACACATGTTGTCCTTCCCCCATCTTTGTCAATTGGGTATATCATTGCATCTCCTCTTCCAGTTTCTCGGTTATTATTAATGGTATTCCCACTGGATTCTTTTCCACCTTTGTTGGCATATGACAAAGACGCCCCCTCTCTCCATTCATATTCACCCTTGCCCTTAAAGTTCTTTCCCGATGCCTCCAATCCTCCATGGATTAGAAGCTCATTTACCGCATGTTCAAATGCAAGGCCCTCATTGTCCTCATCATTTCTCTCCCGATGCCTCCAATCCTCCATGGATTAGAAGCTCATTTACCGCATGTTCAAATGCAAGGCCCTCATTATCCTCATCACATTTCATCTTGCCTTTGCTGAAGACCTAATGGTCTTCTTAAAGCTGATATCCTTTCGATGTCATCCATTTTGTCATTTTTACGTCTTTTTGAGCATTGGTCTGGCCTTCTTATCAACCATTTCAAATCTCTCTTTTTCCTAGCTGGAGTTTCTGAGAACGTCAAACATACTTTGAAAGAAATATCTGGGTTTTCCTTGGGTCGGCTTCTAGTCAAATATTTGGGCTTACCTTTTATCCCATCCAAATTGACAACTCACAACTGTTCCCTCATTCTGTTTTTTTGCGCAAGAAACTCCAGCTTTGGAAGGCCAAACTTCTATCTTACACTGGCCACCTCGAGTTGATTCGATCTGTGCTTTAGTCCTCCTATGTCTACTGGTCCAGCATTTTTTGGTCTCCCAAAGTCTGTCATCATGAAGTTGGAGTCTCTCGTTAGTGCCTTTCTTCGGAACGGCAGTGATGCATCCATATTTCTTCACACGATCAGCTGGTCTTCTGTTTGCCTCCCTAAAGATGAAGGAAGCCTCGGTTTGCGCAGAGCCACAGAATTAAAGATATCAACACACCTTAAGCTGATTTGGAATTTGGCGGCTAAGAGGAAGAGTATTTGAGTTGACTGGGTTTACTTTGGCAAGGACACCATATGGACTGCTCCCTCTACTTCTGATGCCCTCCTGGGTCTGGAGGAAGATAGTTCAGACATCTTGCCTGTGGGGTTATTAAATTCCAAATTGAAGATGGAGCTCGCACGAGATTTGGATGGTCTATTGGCACCCTAATAGAGTCCTTATCTACCTGGTTGGAGACAGGGCTATTTACAGTAGCAGGTTAGACATGGTTTTGGACATCATCAGTGTGGATGACTGGCCCCCTCTGCCCCTCCTCCCCCTCTTTGATGCCATCTGGAATGATCTGCTAAACATCCCAGTAGGCCCACTGGCAGTGGAGGTATTGTTACTTGGACTGCTTCCTCCTCGTGTCTTTTCAGTTCCAAGTCTGCTTGGGATCTTATCAGAGTGCGTGGCATGATCAAAGTTTGGCGCAAGCACTTTTGGTTTAAGAAACACAACCCTCGGCACAGGTTCACTGTTTGAAGGGTGTTTTCCTATTATCTTCCTACCCAGAATTTTCTTCTCCAGTGCCAAATCCCAGTTTTCTCCTTCATGCTGCATATGTTAGAATGCCTCTGAGGACGTCAAACACCTCTTCTTCGACTGCCCATTCTCCTCCTTAGTCTGGGAAGGCCTTCTATCCAAATGCTGGCCTCAAGATAGGATAATTTTGCCGTTTGCGAGAGAATGGATATGGGTGGACTGTGGACATGACTTTTTCCAGGAAAACTTGCTGTGATACTGTGGGAAAGCTTGCATTTGGAGCTGCTATCTACCACATTTGGCTGGAACGTAACTTTACAAGATGGATTTCTAAGTCCAGATCCTTCCAACAGATTTTGGACACCATCCTTTTTGATGTCAGATCCAAGATTTTTGCAGCTCCCTCTCATTGTGCCAACACCCTTAGAAATAGGTTGATTGTTGATGATTGGGGGCTTTCCCCTTCTATTGTTTTATCCCAAGAGTTCCCTTGTATGTAAGGTTAGGGTCTATTAAGTTTTTGTTTCTCTCTCTTCTTTGGTTATGAATTCCTTTTTCAGTAAAAAGAAAAATCATATGTTTACAAATTATTGTTTCTTTATTTATGTATCTGTGTCCATGTGTTCATATTTTGTGTTGCTGCTAGGTCTGTGTCTGCAGTCATAGCTTAACCATCCTTCCCCCCCCCCCACCCCTGTGTTAATTATCTCAGGGTTGAACTATTGAACAGTTTTGCCACCAGCCAAAATGACTTGACCTCCGTTCTGTTTACACATTGCAAACTTAAAATGGTTCATATTGCCTGCCTTTATGAATGAAACCTGCCAGTTTTATGATGTTTGACCATATCTGGTGACCATTCTAACCAATTTGGCCAGTTGTTCAGTATTAAACAATGTGAACTTCTTTGGGACTCTTCAATTTTGTCAGACTACTGTCCCCAAATGGCGTCATTTTCCCTTCTTGAATAGACCATTCTGTTGCCAATTCAGTGGCAGGGATCTCAACTTCAGAAGTGCAAGTCTTTCTCTCTGGGTCCTGTTTTCAGGGAGAAGAGCGACCCTCCCACCTACTTCCAATCTTCAAATATTGAAACTATCTTTACTTCAGATGCCAAATGAGGATTTGAGACGAGTTATTCATGCTCCTATAGTACTATTAATCTCTGTTGGTGACATCACCAATTGCTGATTGCCATGAAAGGTGCCTCACAACATGTCATTATTTGCAATCTGAGGAATATTAAGCTATCTACCCTTCTGCCTGTCTGCAGCATTGAGGCTATGAACCTCTTAGATGCCCAGCCTTACCCTGGACTAGCTTGAGGTTTGTGTCCCATGTGGCAGCTGGGTATCCCATTGGTTGCCTGTTCCATGCTCCTGACAGGCGTGTGGGTCTAGTGCTCCCCTTGCCATTTTATAGATCTTAACATTTATGGTAGTATTGGTTGGTTTATGTTCTTTCTAAAATTCATCCATCAACTCTTTATTGATATTTCTTTTTTACCTTTGACTCATTTTATTGTTTTATGTTTCAGCTAAAACGAGTAATGGAATCTGATGCAGCAATGACAGAGGACCTAATTGCTTATAATATTATTCCTCTGGATGCCCCAATTATGACGAATGCTATCATGTCTTTGCCTGAGGTAAGATTCTCTCTCTCTCTCACCTTTTACTTTTATTGACATTTATTGGGTATCAAGTTTCTATTATGTAATTTTGTTAGGTACTAGCGGCGAAGTCAGCTTTAAGGTACTTTAGGGAACTACCAAAGTTGCCTGTAGATTTTCCTGTTGCTGCTACAAGGAATGCAGATATGTTTGATTTTCTGCAGTTCTTCTTTGGATTTCAGGTTTGTATTATTATGGATTTTATAATGCTGTTGAAGTATTTCGATGTTTGCTTGTCTGCTGAGTTGTTTTAAAGAATGCGTACCAGTTAGCTTTCAAATGTTTCAAGAGATGCCCCACTAAGTGTTTTACATTCTGATGTGTAAGTAGCTGGGTAATAGTAGTGAGATTGTTAATAATTAATATAAGGGAGGAATGGGCTGCTTCAGAGGGCGGACCTTGGCGCAATGGTAAGGTTGCTCCGTTGTGACCTAGTGATCGCGGGTTCGAGTTCGGAAACAGCCTCTCTGCGAAATGGGGGTAAGGCTGCGTACATTATCACCCTCCCCAGAGGCCCAGACCCCGCAGTGGCGGGAGCCTTGTGTACTGGGTATGCCCTTTTTAATGGGCTGCTTTAACTTGGCTCAGGCTCAGATGGGGCATTTACTAACTACTAAGCATACAGGTTGATCAATACTTGGTGGGACCAAGTTTAATTATGATTTGTGATTTTGTGAAACTAGTCCAATCCTCGGCCAATTACCGAGGACCTTCGTATCATGCTGAATGTTTCTTGCATCTCAACTCTGATTCCACGGTTGTGAGACTTTAAATGCTCTCAGGCTAGCCTGAGCCATTGCTACTGTTTTAAGAACCGATAGCTTCTTTTCCATTCTAGTGACTCCATAGTTTTCAAGGTTTAGGCATCTAGAAGCACTTTGCTGGGAAGGCCCCTTGGTCTCCTATGCGGTTGCCTTGATGCCTTGTTGGTGTCGCCTTGATATTTCCGCTCGTCCAACGCTTAGGATCGCCTTAGATGCCGTGGAAACTATAAGTGAATTTGCCACTAAGGAATTTTTGAGACGTATTAGAACCCTTGAATGAGATAGTAAAATAGTATGTTGTCTCTCTTAGCTTCAGTGTTGTGGTGAATCTCTTTCTAAGTTTTGTTACTAGAGAATAATTCTGTCTATTTATTTGGACATTGTTTAGGAAAAAAGGAAGAACATTTAGTCATATATATTGGCATTCAGACTATGATCAACTTGATTGCGGGGTTGTCAAATTTTAGCAATATTTTTCGTGCAGTGGACTGGGTGGTCTTACCATTCAGACGGTTTACTACCAGGCATGAGTTTAATCAGCCCAAGGGCTGAAAGTCTTCATGGACTGTTCACTCTAAATGCTGTGCTGTTGAGGTATGTAATTCTAACGAAAATTACTAGGACTCATGTAGATGTGTGATTTTAACTCAGGACATTATGAAGTTTGAACAGCAAATCAAATCCTTTACCTTCATACCAGAATTGCTGCCTGGGCTAACATGAATCCCTTCATTTGGGGCTGGGAGAGGTTTCTATGGAGAGCTACACTACTGGCAGGTTTATGCTGCATACTGGAAGAAAGAAAGTCCAGGTTGTTTTGGAATGAGTTCTCAGCTGAGGTGGTAGTCATTGGAAAGTTTAAGTTAGGCAAGCTCACAGGGCGATGATGGATATTGTATTCAGAAGCGTACCTTTCATTTTTTTTTTCAGATCTTGGAATTGTAATCAATCCCAATATCCCCAATGCAAGGGCACATTGTTTGGGAACCCCCACTTTTTGAAGCTGTCAGATTAATTTTGATGGCTCCTCTATGGGAAGTCTGAGCCGTTTTGGAGTGGTTGGGCTGTTCAGATCCCATACAGGGGATGTTCTCATAGTCAGCTTATTCTGATCCTATTGGAGAAGGAGATTTTATTAGAGCTGAACTTTTTCTCCCAAGATGGGTCTGGAGTTGGTAATAAGAGAAGGCTTTGGTTATGTAGTAATTAATGGTGATTCAACGACTATCATAGCTTGGGAATGATCTTGCGCAAAGGGGCCATGGAGATTACGTAACGTTATTAGACATCCATTTTTTTGGCTTCTCAAGTGAATTGCTTATGGATCTCTATTCTGCTCAAAAGTGCCCAAAAACGTAGCATCTGCTAGGTGTTCTTATTAGGTTCCTGATATATGATAAGCCCTAGTAAATCTACTATAAATAACAGCAGTTTACGAAGAGATTAGGCTATCAAAATCACAGGTTCAATTACACTACTGCAAAGCCAGTCGATGGAAAAGTAAGCAGGAACGAACTTGCTTGAAAACAGAGCAGCAACAGTTTGGATATGACCTTGATTTCACAAATGGGCTGGATCAGATTCTCTCCAATCAAATCGAGTTTCTCACTCTCTCTTACAGCTCCCTGATTCTCCCAGCAGTAAAGGTGTGAAAGCCACAATCATTGAACATCATCAAATCATGGGCAAAGGCCCTTACAAGTGCTGTGTAAATGAAAAAAACCCCCTCCATAACAGTTTAGGTAACTGCCTACCCACAATAACAACCACTCAATTAGAAAACCAAAAACTAAAACGAAATCGCAAACGAAAACCCCCATTGCAAGGTAAAGTAGTTCTCCCAACATTAAGACTCTTAAATGTAAAACCCTTAAATAAAACAACTGAATAAATAAAAACAACTTAAAATAACTAAGCCCACGAGCTGGACAGGACTTAGTCCCTGTCGAGCCAAAGGTTCCAACAATGAACAGTGGCCATTAAAGGCCCTGGTTCTTCTTCTTCTTGCGGGAGTAAGTTAGGAATTACCTCCCTACATCATCTGGTTTTCTTTTGTGTGAGTTGTCCCTATTGGTCATTGAATAGATACTTGTCCAACACCCTTAATGGGAATCAACTAATTAGTTCAGTTGAGTTTTCCAAACTCAAAACCTTGTTGCCTTCTATCATGGATTTATAGACATTTCTCATCATTTCATTTTTAGTTGTTGGGTGGTTGTTTAAAATAGCATTTATTGATTCATAGCTGTTCTTCCTGTTAGTTGTTGGGCTGGAAATCTTTTATAATTGTTTTCAATTAGGTATATAATGCATTTTTTTTTCCAACTAACTGTATAATGCAAGATTTCTGTTCTATGCCCATTTTTTCTGCTTTATATTTATTTGTTTATTTATTTATTAGCAGGTTCTCATTAACTGTCTCTATTGCTTTTATTTTGTGGGTATTATGATTAGCTGATTGTTTGCGTGGATTTTTGACAGAAAGATAATGTTTGTAATCAGCGGGAACATATAGTGCACCTCCTTGCTAATGAGCAATCTCGACTTGGCATTCCTGAAGAAATTGATCCGGTAAGTGCTGGGTTTGTGAATTCATTTATGTTATTGTGATTGGTTATTCCTTAGGCACTTCATTTTGCCTTGTCTTGCTTGTATATGCTATTTTCTTTTGGGAAAAGGTTCTGTGAGTCTCTGGGGCAGGGTATGCCAGCAACTCTGTGTCTATCTCTCTCCTCCTCACATGAAATGACCTCGATGGCCTCCATTGTATGATACCATTTTGTTGCACTTGCACCTCACTGATCACTCCCCTATGCCGCTTGCTCAAAGACCCTTCTTTTCTTTTGTATTGTTTTATGTATCTTGGTAACATGCTTAGAATCATATATGAAATTGTTTTCACCTTCTCAATGATTTGATTGGGATAATATTCTCAGAACTGCGAAGGTGGAAGGTATAATCATCCTGTTTGGAGGAATGAAGGCAGCTGGATTATGATCAGCCATTCCATAGAGTTTGGTTGGTTTTGAAGGTTTTCTTCGAGGTGATATTAAAGAATGGGAAAATTTCTCCTTCATGACCATTTCTATGTCCCTTTCCTTCATGCCTGCCACTTCTCAACCATGTGGAGTGGTGATATGGTAGGTTGACTGTTGGATATATTTGGGACCCAACAGTCCATCTCTTAAGTTTGGTGGTCTATCTCTACCATATGTCCTACTATGTAAAGGCTTGCACGTCAATAACATAGTAGAAGGCACAAGGCAAAGAGGTGTGCTGTCACAGACAATTTCTTTTTGGGTTCAAACTGCCTGTGCAACACCTTAGCCCTTGATCAAGGCTAAGGGATAACCGATGGGACATGACTTTCACACAAGCCACCCACGATGTCGAAGCTCCCTTGGCTAGCCAACACTGTCACTTCATTGAATCCCCATCCAAGCCATCTTAGCATTCACCACCCAAACATGCCTTTGTAATAACCAATGGGACATGACTTTCGCACAAGCCACCCTTGACGTCGAAGCTTGCTTGACCTAGCCTACACTATCACTTAATCGAATTCCCTCCAAGTCACTCTCCCAATATCTAGGGCCATTTGATTTTGACGGGCCGAACCTAACTACTTAGAAGGCACTTCACTACGTCCCAACATATATGCTCGTCTAACACTATGCATTCCCTTGACGTCAAAGCCCACCATCAGGGCCACACCGCCATAAGGCAAGCCATGCCACACCAACTCAAGGCTGTGACCAATCCAACTATCATGCTTTCATCCAAGATTTCATTAGAGCCCAACTTGAATGGCTATGGAGCCACCTTGCTCCATACAAAGCATATGGAAGGTTTGCCAGACCTAGGGCACTCTCTTTCACGTCGAGCACCGCTGTTTGCATAGTGCATGCTAGTAGTTACCGCTAACATAGACGCGTCTAAGGCACGCAGAACCCAAGCTATGCCTTACAGCCTTAGACAAGCACAGCTGCACCACAAGACACGGAATAGCCCACTGCCACAAGCCTACTGTTACTAATGCATAAGAGGAGCTAGTAGCATTAACAAACCTGAACATTTGTAATGTAGCTCTAGATAGGAGACAAAATCCCACTAGAGGCCAAGCAATAGGATCTAATAAGGCTACTGGTTTGGCTGGGCAGAATTAGGGTTTTTAGGTTAAATTCTAGGGTTAGGTATGGGGGAATGGGGGAATGTATATCTGATTTTAATAGGCAGGCTTTGGGAAAGCTAATAAAACAGATTTTAACAAGTTTTGAAACAAGAATCAATTTCCAGAATTTAGGGTTAGGGTTTTGGGTTTTAGGCAAACAGTAAAGTAGTCAAAACTAGGGTTTATAATGGGAATCTGACCCAAGGGTTGCGAGTGTTCAGGTGTGTAGGAGGGAGGTTCGACTGTAATATGGACAGATTCTGATGGGTGGTTAGCTCTAGACAGAAATTAGGCTGTTTAGGGTTTTTTGGGGTTTTAATGGTGGTAGGGGAATCTAGGGTTTTGGTGGATATTTGAGACTGCAGGTCTGGTCGAGTGGAGGGGTTGGTATGAGGGGGCTGTGGTCTGATTTTTATGAAAAATAGATGAAGGATGAAGGCTGGACAGGTTCTAGATGAATTAGGGTTTATGGGATTCAAACTAAAAATAAAGGGGGAATCGATTGGGAGGGAGGATGAAGGGAAAACAGAATTTAAGCTTCAAACTTACAGCAGGAATCCACCGGCAGCAGCTTGAAATTTGAAGGAACCTCCCGATCTTCTCGATGCAAGGAGTCGCAGGAGTCCACCCACCCTATCCACCTTGAAATCCACAAGGATATACACTCACAAAGGAGCAGGAACAGCAGCAGCAGCCGACAACAGCAAACAATCTTTTTTTTTTCAAAATTCAATGTGGGGGAGCCTCCACGATTTACTTTATTTATAATATGGCTTTATGGAAGGAATTAAAACTAAAACTAATAACTTAAAACAGTAAAAAGACCTATTTAACCCTACTTAAGTTAAAAGACATCTAACTTAAAACAACTAATTTAAAAGAAGATTCCATACTAGCCAATAGGATTTAAGGACCTATTAACCAATAGGAACACTTCACTTAAATTAGACCAATTGAACCAATTGGGTGCAACCAATTCTAAACCGGTTCAATCTAAAAACAGGAAAATAAACTAAGTATGGAAAATAATAATCCTAATCTATGGCTCCCTACTCAAGCCCTAAGTTCAGGACTTCTTCTTCTTCTTCTTCTTCCTACTTAGAGCTGCATCAATTTGCCTCCCCGACTATGCACTATATGCAATCACCTCCTGCTAACATAGTCTCCGTTGGTGTTCCAACCCACCGGGGAACACTCATGTCCCACTCCGACTCACAAATGTCCGCCCAAGAGATCCATCCTTGGAATACCCATGTTATCAATGCATACATGGCCAGGTCAACCTTGCACACAGTACCTTATGGCGAGTCACGATACCTTTCCGAAGCAACGACAACAAGGAGCGTGAGGCACACTACCCTTGCTCTAGGTAGCTCTTAATGTTTTGCCCCTTTTCCAGGAGACAATTTCCCCCTCAAAATGTTATACCGTTGTACTTTGACTTGTCACGTCTTTGGTTTCCCACAACGCCCCTATTCTTCTTCCAAAATGCCAGTTTGATGACATGGTACGTTGACATGCCTCATGCCAGGAACATCAGCCATCCTTGAGCCCACGAGCCACACAAATGCGCTCAGAAAATGTCACGGCCATGCCAATGGTCAAGCTGTGACAGCCGAGCTTCTTAATTACACTGATTAGAATGGATGCATTTGAAGGAACTTAGAAGTAGCAGAAAAGGTACCAGATCTCAGATTGCTTCTGGCCAATGCCAATCTGAGTTTGTTTGGAACAGCTGATCTTCATACAGAATCAGGGGATCCAGTCTGTGGAAAACAGATACTTCCTGTGGATTGGCTAATTCACTGTGACAGACCGAGCAATCTGGGTTTGAATCGCAAAGCCTTGAATCTATTGCCAATAGATGATGTGACAAGGGGAAATCAATGGAGGTGGTTTAGCCATTTTCAGTAAATACCGTAAGGCATAAAATGCACTAGTGAGGAGTAATATGATGCAAAATGTGGTGTAAATTGTTCAATGACACGGGCAAATGACTTCATTTGAATTGGTAAGGGAAGAAATGAATGCTCCACTTATCCACAAAGAAAAAAAAAGGAGTAAGAAACAGGTCCTGAGTTGGGACTTAGATAGAATAGAACGGCTGATCATGATTTGTGATGCTGTTTCTTAATAAAAAACTATCTGCTGTGCTGTGCAGAAGCATGTGACAAATATAGTAACTAATAATGATGCGTTGAATATTTGATTGTGATTGTAATTTTTGAACGTGTCGAAACCAATCTAATTGATGAATATGACCTTTTAATATATTGATAGATATAGATTCATCAATGGCTAAATATTATTGTCAGGTGAATCCTACATACATGGTTTAAAGTATCGACCGATACGATACTATACGGATTGATACGTATCGGTATCGGTCAATACTGATACGATACATGCCGATATGTCTTTTTTTTTTTTTAAATGAACCGTCTCGAGTTGTATCGAAATGTATCGACCGATACGGACCGATATGATACGATACGACCGATACGTATCGATACCATCGATATGCCCTGTAAAGGGTTCTATGGGTGGTTTAATTCGTATCGGCCGATACGGCTCGATACATACCGATACATTATTGATACGTACCGTTACATATCGATACGAAAAGATACATACCGATACCATCGATACATTCCATAAAAAAACCATTTTCACTCACAGACTTTATACAACTCCTAATCTAATAAAAAAATGAAGGAAAACTCTCAAGCAAGAGTCCAAGAGTCTAAAATCTTGCATTTAATCTTGGTTTTTCACACTTTTAAACTGTAAACGAATCAAGGAGTGCTACAACATCATCCTTTGCACCATCCAATACTCTTCATGGCTATAGACGATTACAACATGTAAGAAACCTCATCTTTTATAACAATTATAATTTAATGCACTTTGTAAGAAGAGGACCCAGACAATCTTACTGGTAAAATTACACTGAAAATTAATGAGGAAGAAGGTTCAAAGTTTTATCCGATGTTTCATAACTTATAAAACTACCTGAAGAGGGAAATGAGTATAAAATTAAAAAGTACATCTTTGTAATTTTGAGCAACTTTTTATGCTCATTTTGCACTGAAATTTAACCAGCGAGCTGGATGTGTTCTAGGTTGACAGATACAATTTCAGCAAACTTGCAGTGTTCCCATTTTTAAGGAAAAATTTCATTCAACTTAGAAAGTCTCTTTATGATTTATGGTCTTTTTGTAACTAGCTAGAACTCTTAACTAGTTGACCTAGACACATGATAGAAACTCGTATTTCAATCCCGACTACCTGAAAACTTTGAGAATCACAATTGAATAAGACCCTTTCGATTCTGACAACTGTGATACTTGTTAACAGATGGACACCTAGAAAAACAGTGAACATATCAGCAGAATTCATCTCCGAGGATATCTAGGTTGTATAAATGCAACACCATAAGAAAAGCCATCTAATGCTCTATACCGTAGTGGGTCTTATTTTGATCCCATTGTACCTGCTCCAAGGATGTCTCACAAAGAATTGAAGTAGGTTGGATGAAGTGGAGAAGTGCGTTCGGAGTGCTGTGTGATCGACATATTCCTTTAAAGCTTAAAGGAAAGTTCTATAGGACTGTTGTTCAACCGTCTATGATGTATGGGGCAGAATGTTGGGCAGTTAAGAAGTGTCATATTGATAAGCTTTGTGTGGCAGAGATGCGGATGTTAAGATGGATGTGTAGAAAAACAAGGATAAAGTAAGGAATGATCGTATCAGAGCTGACTTGGGAGTTGCTCCGATCAATGACAAGCTCTGAGAGAGTCGTTTAAGGTGGTTTGGTCATGTTCAACGGAGGCCTAGGGACGCTCCAGTAAAGAGTAATATGATTCTGATTGAAGGAGCTGAAAGAGTGAGGGGCAGGCCTAAAATTACCATAGGAGAAGTTGTGAGAAAGCACATTCATAGTCTGGGTCACGTACCATGTATGACCTTGGATAGAGCATATTGGAGGGTAAAGATCCATGTAGCAGACCCTATTTAGCTGAGATTCTCTTGACTTGCTGGGCTGTGCCTCTTTCCTCTCCCACTTTTCTTTTGTTTTCCATTGTTCGTTGTTCTTTTTTTCACTTCTCATCTCATTTCCCATTCCTCATTTTCACTTTTCAGTTTTTACCTTTTTTGTTTGATTGCATCCATGTAGCCGACCCCATTAAGTTGGGATAGGGATGTGTTTGTTGTTGTACCTGTTCCATGGATGAACTAAATAAAAATTACCCCGGAACAGGTGATGCTTGTGAGAGAAGGGAATAGGTGCCAGGTGGTGCTCCCAAGATTATTTAAGATTTTTTTTTTATTTGTGCTGACAATGAAAGTATTTGATGGCCTGGGAAATGCAACTTGGGAATTTAGTGGACTAAGCAGACTCACTTTTGATGTTGATTGGTTGTCTCTCTTGGAATCTATAATTTTGGGTGTATAACATTGCCACTTGATAGGAAATCTGTATGATTATAGTACCAATGCTGTTATTTCCTTCTACATCTGATATGAAATGAATTATGTTCTTGCCAACCCACCCTTATAGAGGAATGGAATGGAAACACCTTGTTGACCATTAGGTGATTGCTTTGGAATATTTTCTTGTTATCCTATTTTCTGCTTCTGTTATGATTTCATTACTTGTGTTTGCTGCAGAAAATAGATGAGGCTGCTGTACAGAAGGTATTCCTGAAGTCCCTTGATAACTACATCAAATGGTGCAACTACTTGATTATTTCACCAGTTTGGGGCAAGTATGGGATTTTAGTGCTGCATTTTTAAATATTTATCTTTTCAATGGGTTTTGTGATGCGTTTCTTTCTTCTAATGAATGAGATAGAGTATTTTTTTTCTTTCTTCTGATGGATGAGATGAGATGAGATGAGAGAATATTCACAGTTGTAAATTTGTGTAGTTTGGAGGCTGTGAGCAAGGAGAAGAAGTTACTATTTGTTTCTTTGTGGTTTCTGATATGGGGTGAAGCTGCCAACGTTAGATTTCTACCGGAGTGCTTATGCTACATATTTCATCATGTGAGTTGACCATAAAGTATTTGTCTCTGCCCTGCATCCCTTCCATTATTTGTTTCTGTTCTGGTTTTAAGAAATGTCTATGTCTACATCAGCTGTTCTCGTTTTAGTTTCTCCTACTCCTTTAAAATAAAACCTGTAGAGTCTCAGTGCCTCTGCAGGGTTGTATTGTTTTGTTTATGTTTACAGTTATTTATAGTTGGGAAATTGCTGATTTCATTCCGTAGTTAATACGTGTTTTTGTGAGCTTCCTCCTCCACCTTTTCTTTTTCTAAATTAGCCTTTTAGTTTTCAACTGTTTAGTTGTTGTACTTCTCTGCTGTTGGATGCCAGAGATTCTCTTGTCATGGATTCTGGTGTTATATATCTACTATAATTCTGTTTCTTTTTACTTTTTAAATGTAAAGCAGCTTAACTGGGGAAGCTGGATATCTCTGTACTCTGAAGTTCAGAATGTGGAGTTTTTATGGTATTCAGTTTTCAAGACATTAAGATTGGGCAGCGACTTACTTGAGATTGGGAAGAGAATTTGTTTAATGGTGATGGCTGTCTTGTGCTACTATCCTTGTGCGATTCTCTTTCCTGCTAGATACTCTGAATGCAAGTCTACCACTGAAGTCTGAAGCATTTATTCATTCATTTTGCGAGTGGGAGTGGTTGGCCCTATCAAGATGCAGGAGTCTTCTTTCCATGGTGTATTGTTCTTTTTGTGTGAGAAGACATTTGCTTTAGGCCATATTGGCCAGACGGAACCACCCTAACTGTAGTACAAACCAGTTTGTCATGCCTGGCCATCTTGTGAGCTTAAATAAAGAAAACCCAACTGGGGATTTAGTTTTTCAATGCGAAGAAGTTTCTCTATACAAGCACCCTGAAGAGGAATCTCTTAATGGGTGGCAAATACCCTTCCAGTAAAGAGAGCAAGAACGACAACAGCAACAACAGTGATTGAAGAAAATGGTTGGTCCAGAATAAGGAATCTCTTAACAGATGTGGAGTCTGTTAAGAGATGCCTCTCTGGAGACAGTGCTGTAGCAAACTGCTTTCAGGTTGCAGACCTGGGGTAGGAACAGAGTATCAAGTATTGATACGTATTGGTTGTATCGGCCCGATAAATAATTCATGTGGGGTCACCAATATGAGACTCTGCGATATGACTCCCAAAAATAAATTAATAGGTGTCTCAGGTTGTATTGATTTGATTGCTGCGTCTGCTAACGGACAACGGTGCTCGTAGATCAGCTCAGCCATTGTTTTTTTCTTATCGTAGTTCAGCTAGTGTGCGATTCCAGCAAGCAACTACTTAACTTTACTCCGTCCAAGTCCGTGCTAGCATGCACTGTAGGTCTGAGACGGTCGATACGGGTGATATGACATGCGACACCCTAGATGTCCACGAGACATGTTTCTGCTTCAGGCGGAGGAAGAAGATGCTGCCACCACCCCCTCTGCCACAACAGCCATAGCATAGCCATCATCGACGGCATATGAATGGACAGAAGGGGAGGAAGGTAGCAGTCGGGCCATCGATAGTCGGCTGATTGACGACATCTCCACTGCAAAAGGAAAGGGAGAAAAAAAAGAGGAGAACGAAGAAGGAAAAAAAAAGTTGATGAAGAGGAGTTACCTGGTCGCCAACCAAAGCTTCATTTCTGACAACCGGTCACTAATTGGCCTCAGGCCCTGAGTCAGCCGGTTGTCGATGAAAATCACTTGAACTCTGCTACCCATTGCTTGTAGACAGATGGAAATTAAATAATAATCATTTAAACAAGGAACAAACCAGGAAAAAAATCACAGAGACAGGTGGGGGAGGAATTTGGGAATAGCTTGTCGCCACCGGCAACAAAAAGCATCAAAGAAGCCAATCATCGTAAAAAACTATCATGCAGTAGGGGCTTCGGCTACAAAGAAGAACAGAAGAAGAGAAGAAGAAAAGATAATAATGGGGAAAGGGAAAAGCCAAATGAATACCCATATATATATTTTTTTGGATGAATAAAAATTTCATTACCAAAGTGAAAGGGACTACAAAAGCCCCCAGAAGGAGGAAAGAAAAAACAAATACACAAATACGCAAGAGGCTTCAAGGAGAAGCCCTGAGAGAGGAGAGGGCAAGACTCCAGGAGACAACAATATGCCTGTTCCTTGGGGAGTCAATACAAGAGCTGGAGACAGTCGGGAGCTTTGCTTTGATCTCGAAGGAAATGGATTCCCAAATCTAGCGAAAAGACCTGGAGTTGGGGGTTCATTTCCTGATATTACGTTCCATCCAAATATGATTGATGGCAGCACAAAAGGCTAATTTTCCCATGGAGTCACAGATAGAAGATCCCGCAAAAGACATGTCTACCCAAATCCATTCTTTAAGCCAAGGCAAAGTTCTTCGGCTTCTGGGCCAGCACTTAGCAAGAACTCCTTTCCAAAAACAGGATGAGAAGGGGCACTCAAAAAAAGATGATTGATATCTTCAACTGCGTTCCAGCAGAGGCAGCAAGAGGGGGAAACTGCCATGTGCCGGTGAAGCAAGGACTGCGTTGGAAGGCAGTTTGTGAAGGCCTGCCAGGTCGTGAAGTAGTGAATACCCATATTCATTTGTAATTAAACTCAGTTTTTAATTGGGTCTCATTGGGTTATTTGATAAGTTTTCATTCTACTTTTGTTATTTGATTGGTATATTGCCAAAACTAAGACTGAGACTTTCAGTTTAATTGGGTTATTTGGTTGCTACTTGGTACACAATGGTTAATTGGCCAAAACAGAGACTGACCAAATTTATGGAAAAATCCTCAAGCTTGACTAAGACTAGACCCACCGATAAACAGTCGGTCAAACCCAGGTTAGACCATTGGGTTGGGCTGGGTATTTGAGATGGGGACAATATAGAAGTAGTACAATTAGTGAAAAAGTAGTAAAAAAACTCCAAAAAATTGGCTGATTGCCACATGAAGGAGTGATTTGGCAAATCCAACCATTAATAGGAAGGGCATGATCTAGATTGATTAGACGTAAATTTTTACATCAAAACTTAATATTTTGCCACCCATGTATTGGATTCTTTTCCTTGTGTTTTTAACAATCTATTTGTTTTTTTCATAATTTAATGAATCTTCAAAGCTCTATATTGCCACATGGCCAACTCTGATTGAATCCGAAAGCGACTAGTAATCAGGGTATCCTTGGTGCAATGGTAAAGGTTGCTCCATTGTGACCAAGTAGTCACTAGTTCGAGTCTGGAAACAATCTCTTTGCAAAAGCAGGGGTAATGTTGCGTACATTATGACCCTCCCCAGACCCCGCAATGGTGGGAGCTTTGTGCACTAGGTACGCCCTTTTTTTTTATCAGGATATCATGAGGCATGCTTGTACACAAAATTTATGCTCTAATTGAATAATTGATCTGCCATGTGGCATATATTGGGTCCGACCAAGATTTAAAGTATCAGTATTGGGTATCGTATCGGAAGGGTGATTTTAAGAGATGTATCGTATCGTATCAGGGATACGTATCGTACGCTACAAATACACATGGAAATGGTCAAGATGCACATGGAAATACACTTTTGGAGCAAAAAAACAATATAAATAAGCATTGAGCAATATCTAACAAGTATCATGCATAAACACTAAAGTGGTGAACAATATATAACGAGACGAGGCTTTCATGGTCCGACCACTTAACATCCTATGGTCAGGCCTAATTATTTCTCATTTAAGGTATATTATGCTTCAAAACAGTATTTTTCATGTATTCTAAGAATATCCAGGCATTTTGTAAGCGTTTCCATGTGTATCTTTAGAGTATCTTGTGTCTCTTAGCATCTTTGATGCAGGACAAACCCTAGAAGCTAAGGTATTCCGCAATAGGACAGGACCACAGGTTATAACACCCTAATATGGAGTTGAAACAAGGGCTGGAATTTGCACAACACCACATTCAACATTAGAAATAATTAACAGGATTTACTAATAGCAACTATCACCATAAATCAAATGAATAAACACCATAGGCTTTAGGAAACAATTCAAGCAACAAGTATGGTTAGTTCCACAGGGCTAGGTAAGAAGATTCAGGGCATTACATTCAAAGAATCATAAAGCATGCATGACAGTCCACATAGATTAATAAATCACTAATTAGAAACATTAGGAACATAAACCAATATCAAGACGATGTAATTAATTCAAAACAGGTACTGTTTTGGGGCTGAAAAGGGTGGGAAAATTATGCAAACACAATCATAAAATTCTGTTTAAGGTTAAAGAAGGGATGGGTTGTAGAGGTTGGTTTAGGATTAAGGTTTTCAAGATAAAAACCTGGGAATGGGGCTGGGCTGGCTAGAGATAGGGTTAGGATGGGGACAAGGGGTTTCGGTTGAGAGAGATGGAGGGAATGGCAATAATGGGGCTGGAGTGCTTCAGCCGCGAGGGACAGAGGGGACAAGATTCACGACAGCAGGGGAGGGGGAGGGAAAGGGATTCACGACAGCAGGGGAGGGGGGAAAGGAGTCACGACAACAGGGAGGGGGGGGGAAGGGAATCACGACAGCAGGGGGAAAAGAGAAGAGAAAGGAGAGCCGTGGGGGAGGGGAAGAGAAAGAGAGAGAAAGAGATAAGAGAGAGAGAGTCGTACCTTGAGGGAGAGTGAGAATCATAGAAGCGGGTTCATTACAACTTAAATAAAGACAATAAATGGGTATCCCTGAAATATCCTTAACCTAATTAAAACAAAAGAACTAACAAAGTGCTCTCACTTAAGTTATAAGGGCTGAAATGGAACTGCAGAATTAAACAAATAAAAAAAAACTAAAATGCCCTTCACTTATTTAACATAAGTACTAAAATAAAAAGACTAAAATAACCCTAGATGTCTAAACACCCTCGCACTAGCCTGTAGCCTCTGAAATCATCATCGAACCGTAGTAACTGGCTCCGTGGAAGTAGTCTCCTGTGCCTCTGGTAGTGGTGCACAAAGGGCCTCTGGTAATGGTGCGGCATGATGTCCCCATCAGTCTCTCTTATTTGCCTCTGAGAATCACCCTTTTGATATGCTGACCGATTCTGATACTGTCACCTTTGAGGGGGGGGAATGAGGTTAATCCTCTCCTTGGGAGTCTGTCTTTTTTAATCTCTATAAATAGAGATGTCTCAGGCCTTGGTACCCATCGACGTTTCTTTGAGCAATACTGTTTAGTTGTGTTGTAATGTAATATTGTAGGGGTACTCTTGGAAGTCCCTTGTGGTAGTCTTAGTCGTCTCCTATTTTGCTTAATATGTTGGTTAGTTAGTCTAGTCTTTATTGGTTAGTTGCTGTACTACAACAAGAAGTCCTTGTTGTACAGTGTTTGTAATTGGATTTATCTTCAAAACATTATAGAGGGGGAGGTTTATCACACAAGCTGTTGCTCTCTCTTGTGATAGCTCTTCTTTCCTTCTTCTTCTTCTCCCTTGCACTTGATCTCTGTTTTTGGTATTGGTTAACCAATTCTGATAATATCACATGCTATCAGAGCTTAGATAATCAGCTCTAACAGTTGTTTTGCATCCTTGGTTTGAAAGTCTCCATTGTCGACTTCTTCTTCTGGTGTGCAGCTACTTTTGCTGCATTTATTTCGATGAAGATCTAGTTTATCTCATGAACAACTAGATCTGATTATGCTGTTTACATGAAGCCTTCTTCCTGCTGCTGTTGTCTATGAACTTATTCCTCTACCTGAATTAATTTATCTCACATACAAGGTCGGAGATGTATATTTCTGGGTTCTATCATGGCAGCAGTAAGATCCATCATCAGGATACATCATGCCTGCTCTAATACTTTGAGATCTTATTAAGACAACTGGTAAGTGAACTCGATTCTGTTTTGGGGGCTGGGGCAGATCAGATCCCCTGATTTTCTGGAATCAGATTTCTCCAAGCAGCTCATGCGGTACTCTGTTTTGGGAAGTTTTTGTTTCACTAATCCAAGTTGTAAATTTATCTTGGATCTGACCAGAAAACCCTTGTGAAGTTGGAGGGAATTGATTATCCCTATTAGAAGGCAGACTCGATTTGGGTTTGGTGTGTAATCAGTACACCAGATTCTGTGTTATTGTTTTCCTCCACAGGCCTTGCGATACCATGTTTTAGGACAGATTATCGCCATAACAATTGGTGAAATTATTTGGGATCTGACCAGCAGATCTCCTTAAGGTTTTAAGGCATTATTGCTCTCCTACAGTGGGCCACTCGATCCCAATTTGATGTTCATGTGACACCTATTTCTGCTGCTATTGATTTTCACACCAAATAAGGTTTGTTGGAAAGCTGGTTTTATGCTTTACCTAATACAAAGTCTCTTATAAAAATAAAATCATTTGACCAGTCAAACTTCTTAGAGAATAAGAACATTTCTCTAAATCGAGAGCAGTTTAATTACTTATAGACACGATCATATTTTCTAAGAACAGTATAAACCAAATGTGAGACTAGGTATACCAGGACAATGACCAATTCCAAGAACAGTATAAACCAAATGTATGTTTTGATTGTTTCAAACTTCCAATAGCTTGCTTCTTCTGTTCTGGTGTCTTCTATTTCTATGTTGATTTTTGATGTCTTGATTTGACTTAATGTTGATTTTTGATGACTTGATGTGGAAATAAAAAATTAACACTTTGGGCGCCTTGGTCACTTAGGCAATGCATAGGTGGGCGCCTTGTCGCCTAAACGCTAGTCACCCCTCCACCACCTTGGTTCACCTTGCCGCTTTGACAACTATGTGCAACACAACTGTCAACACATCGAAGAGGAACAATAATCTCAGAACAGGGTTCAGGATGGATGGCCTCTTGCTTAGCCAAATCCTTGACCATCTAAGTAGCTGTCCTCGAACTCCATTAGAAAGAACAATTCAATTTTGATGCAAGTTGCTGAATGTCCTTAGTCGGGCAAGTCTCCAAGTCTTTTTGAAGAGCTAGACATCCAACATATAACATTTGCAGAACTACCTTCCACAACCACTTTGTCATAGCCTCTTTGGGAAACCATATATAAACCGATTCTCAAAGGTAAAATATCTGTACAAGTAGAATATCTCTTCCCAATCACACAGTGTAGTTGTGGAACATGGAACTGCAAGGCAGTCTAATAGAACCTCCTCCTCAACCTGCATTCCCAAGGTAGCAACCATCAAATTTAGTTGAACAGCTCCATCGAAGATGACTTCCAAATAGGGGCTACTCTATCCACTCGCATCCTTGAAATAATCAAAGGCTCGTGCTCTCTTGACAATCATCCTTGCTGGAATTTTTCGGGAAGACTTGTCAACCTTAGCACAGTGAGAGACCTTTGTTGTGATTCTGCTGTGAGTGGGATACTATCTCCTAGTCCTAGCGGGACATGGAATTTGAATCCTTGTTGAAGGAGGGTTTCTAGCTCTGCATTACACTAGGGAAAGGTTTTTGAGTTGGTTTTTGTATGCAGAAGATGTGCACTAATATGGGCTTGCTTCTGATTAATTTGAGATCCATTAAAAGAGTTCAAAAGGACTAGTTTGATGCTTTACGTGTGGCTGCTTCTATATATGGTTGAATATGACATGATCATTTAAATTCTGATGGATTGGGGCCATTGGGCTTCTACAGAAGCAAAATTTTGGTGTGCCTGCTTTTAATTTTGCAGAGCTTGGCAGAGCATTATATGGGAAACTTTATATTTCCTTATTGTTCCTCTTGTGCATATATATTTTGTTGCTAGCCTCTGCACTGTCTTTTTATTTTCTGTTTTGTCATGGTGACCTTTGAAGTTTGCCTTTTGTATTTGTTCAGCTTTTTCCAACGTCAATCTAAGCTTTCTAATGTAGTTGCTTATGAAAAGTGTTAAAAAAAATCTCTTATTGTTCTTTGCTTGGGCAATGCTTTCCTTCATGTAGGCCTACCCAACTGAATGCAACGAAGACTTGTGTAAGTAATTTAGGTCCACTATTTGAATCTTGTCTTGCCGTTCCCCTCTATATTAGATTTAGAACTTTGCCTCATATATATATGTGGTTTCTTTATAATTTTCCGTTAAAAAAACGAGAAATACCCATTCATCTTTATTCATTTAATATTTTCTATTCTTGAATTGTATGTGTAGGTCTTTGTTTTCTCATTATTTCCTCTTTGGCTGTGGTTCTAATGTTTATATATTTACCAATGAGTTTCTTGATTCAGATGGTAAGGGAACTTGAAGAGAAATTACGGCAGCAGATTGCACAGCCAGCAGATAGTTGCAAATCTGAGAGTGGAGTATCATTCCTTGAGCAAGTTATTTCTCCTCTATATGAAGTTGTTGCGGCGGTATGTCTACATGCCTTGTTTTCTAGATTTGCATCGATTTCATGTATAAATTATGCTTATGTCTATGAAAAGGTTATAAGTATGTCTCAACACAGGAAAAAGTTTCTGTATGAGCCACCTAGTCTACCATTTGGAAGGGCGGGCTTATTGCCAAAGTCGCAATGTCCTCATTTACATGAACCGTATATGTACTCTGTCTGATGCTCTTTTTGCTGAACAATGGTTCTTGCCTTACTGGTTTTTATTTTGGAAAGACGAGAACTGTGTTGTTAATGTTTGACCTAGGCTATAGCCAGTCAGTCGACTCAAGTAGCCAGGACTAAATCCACCATATTTAGGTAGCCTGTTGATGTTCACCAGGCAAGGGATTAATCTTTAGCTAGTCGGTTTGTTGCTAAGCAATAGGTCAATAACCTGAGTGTTGTTTTCTATTATACTTGAAAAGCTATCGAACTATCATTTAATTAGTGTATGTCCTTGGTTGAGAGTTTTGGAGATCTGTATGCACCTTTGGACCCAGTCCTATGCGGTTCTTTCATTAGGATTGTTGACAGGCTTGTAAACATATGTGACTTTACTACTAAACTATCAATCTTAAAGTGATTAACTTTGTACATGGTTTTAGCACTTGATCTTTAGAGATGAAAAAAAGAATATTATGAACTTTGTTTGGTATAAAGTACCACAGGGGCATTATTGTCAAACCCTGCGGTCTGTTATGTTTTATTTATCTTTAGTTTTTCTTGTGTATTTTAATTAGTATTCTATTACTGCAAGGACTGAAGAGCCTTCTAGTCCTTGGGTGCCCTCAGGTATTTTCTTGGTATTGAAGTGATTCGAAGTAGGAAAGGGATTAGTTTGTCATAAAGAAAATATGTGTTAGACTTTTTGTCCGAAATTGTTATGCTTGCTTCTAAACCTATTGATACTCCTTTGGATCCACACTAGAAGTTTGGGACAAATGATGGTGAGGAATTTGATGACAAGCACTGGTACAGGAGATTAGTAGGGAAACTCATTTATCTTACTGCCACTAGACCAAACATATCTTTTGCTGTTGGAGCTGTCAATCAGTTAATAGAATCACCTAAGAAGACTCACTGGGAGGTAGCATGTCGAATCTTAAGGTATCTTAAGGAGGCTGTAGGAAAGGGGTCTGTTTACCGACCTCATCAACGTATTTACTTGGTTGGATATTCTAAGTTTCTAACACAAACTAGGCTGGTGCTGACAGTGATAGAAGATGTACCACAGATTTCGGTATATTCATTGGTGGCAATCCTGTCACTTAGAGAAGCAAGATGTAAACAACTGTGGCTAGATCTATTAGTGAAGCTGAGTACAAGGCTATGGTTCATACTGCAGCTTAATTGATGTGGCTAAAATCATTGGTTCCAGAGCTGGGGTTTCCGGTTACTAAACCGATGGAGATGTTCTCTGATAAGCAAGCTGCTATCTATATTGCCTACTGTTGTTTCATGAAAGAACCATACACATTGAAGATGATTGTCACTTTGTGGGGAGTGCAGTTTTGAAGAAGTTTTTTGATACTCCATTTGTTTTTTTTGCAAGTCAGTTGGGTGATATGTTTACCAAGTCTTTGTTTAGGCTCGCTTTCCAAAAGGGCTGCTTCAAGCTGGTATGAGTGATTTATATGCTCTAGCTTGAGGGGGAGTGTTAAGTTATGTATATAGTACCATAGGGGCATTATTGTCAAACCCTGCGATATTCTCTTATGTTTTGTTTATCTTTAGTTTTTCTTGTTTAGTTTAATTAGTCTGTTGCTCCAAGGACTGAAGAGTCTTTTAGTCCTTGCGGTATTGTAATTAGACTTGATTAACTGTTATATAAGTTGTTGAGGGGACTGCTGCAAGGTACAGACTGTTCTTCCTTCTTGCAGCAGTCTTTTCTCTCTTTGCTTCCTCTCTTCTTCTACATTGTTGGTACTACTTCTGATATTATTTCAAACTTTAATAACTATTATCTAAATTTTTGTCGTTGAGGTAGTGCATGGTTATGGCCTAGCTTATGAGCTTGTGACTCATACTAGGTGGTGCAGGATTGATTAGGGAAGGGAAATCTGAGATGAACTCAGAGTTGCAGGGGAGAGGGGAAAGAAGGGGGGGGGGGGAGGGAAGGATCGCACACGCTACATAGGCTCACACACTCAACTTCAATTCATTATCTAATCTGTCCAATACGTTGTTACAAGCCAGCAGGTTTTCCAGGATGCTAAATAAAATATGCAGTAATGAAAGTAAATATGCAAGTGAAAACTTGAATCAAAGTTGTAGAAATAAAACTTATGTGTGTGCTTAGTAGGAACTGCAATCTTGATAAGGATTGGTCGCAGTACTCAAGGGGGGGTAACCCCAATTGATCTGCCAATTTGCAGGCAGTCTTCTGCTGTGAAAAATAGGCGGCTGAGCCGGCCAAATATGTATTTGAAAGTTTGAAATAAAACTTGAACTTTATATTACTTGGAGAATTTGAATTACAATCTTGATACAGTACTTGAGGCAAGCTTGAAGATAACTGTTAACTTACAGGTGACTTTGACGGAAACTTGAAAGCCTGAGATAAAGGCTAAGACTTGATGTTACAGACTTGGACGAATACTTGAATTAGAAACCTAGTTACAACTTGAATAACACTTGAAGTAGACTTGATGAATAACACTTGAAGAAAATAAAAATTAAAACTTGAAGAACACTTGATGTAAGAACTTGAAGAGCTGAGCTATAGCAGTGCTGCGTGCTTCTATTTTCCTCTTCAGAGATTCTCCTCCTTCTCTTGGAGAAGACGAAGGGTCTTATAGAGCTCTGGAGGCTTTGGACGCTTTACTTTTCCACCGAAAGCAAACCTTATCTTGAAGGAATCTTTGGCAGAGCGTAGAAGCATGTGGGCGTGGGCCCAGAGTCTAGACTTTGGAGGCAGAGGCGCCGAAAGTAGTCTTGGACCGTAGTGCTGCAGTAAAAAGTCAATTTTACTATTCACCACTTTGTCGGTAGAACTTGGAATCTTTGAGAAGATGCTTCAAAAACCGCACCGAGGCATTCCACGTGTCGAAACACTGTTTTCCTCATTGGTTTGGTTTAGATGGTTCACTGTATTCGAATGGGCCCAATGGTGGCTTGACTATCTAGGACTAGAGATAGTAACTGGGACACGACTTTTGTTACAGTCACGTGTCAGTTGCTGAGCCATTCTTATGATGTCGTCATGGCTGACGATTCTCCAACATCAGGGTTTGGAGACTAACCCATGGGCTTATCGGCCCACTTTTTTGGAAGTTTGGCTCATGGACTTTCTGGTGGACCTTGTTGAAGAGAATTGTTGACTGGTAAGGTCCAGCCCATCATCTGGGTCTTGAGCATATTGGCCTTCATGAAGGTGGGGGTCAATGGACCCAACACTTGAGCTGGTTTCTTCTTTTTCTTCTTCAGTATCGAGGGCAGCCAGCTGGGCCTCGATTTCTGCTTGTTTGGCTTTAAGTTTAAGGCGTCTGCTGCTACTGGACTTGTCTGACTTTTCTGAGAGGGCCACTTGAGGAGTAGCTTTTGTGAGGGATTGGATAAGGGCCTCAGGGGTGCATCTCCTTAGATCACACTTGTCCCACCACTTGACTCTGAAGTTCCTTATGAGAAAAGGGACAGAGCAATCAAGGCCTTCAGATTGCCCAACTGCATATTCCCAATACATGATCCATGCCAGACGGCAATGGATGAAGAACCTTAGAAGATCTGGCTGTTCAGGGATTTGTTCGGTGTACTGGCAAAAGATGCTGAGAGCATCGAACACTTGATTAGGCAGGATGTCATTGATTGGTCCATATGCGGCCCACCAACGAGGAAACCAATTTGGAATTGGGCTTGAAAACTTGAAGTCAAAGCAAAAGAACCAAGAATGTTGGTTTTTACTATTTTGAAAAAGGAAGGCATGGTGCCAGGCATCCATGTAATCAAAATAGTGAAATTCTTGTGGTTGGTAATTTTGAGAGAATCTTTTTGTAGAGAGGGGATGTGTGCCCCAATCCTTTGAACTGATGATTTGTAGAATGGTTACTGAAGTATGGGTAACCAAATTTGGTTCATTTTTGTCAAAATTTTGTTTGATACGGATGGAATCTGTATCAACAAGAATAAACTCATAGAACTCTTGGTTTTTTGAACTGTTTGGGGAATAGAAATTCCAATCTTGGAAAAAAGCTCTTCGAGCTATTTCAACTGGAGTGTTGCAGCCTTTGGTGAATTGGTCATCAAGGGCAAAAATGTCTTGATAGGCCTGTTTGAGGACATACTGACTTTTGGGTATGTTTTGGGAAAGAACTGGTTTGGACACTGTTGTGGAAGAACTAGGTCTAGAAACTTGTTGGGAGGACCTTGTATTAGGAACCACTTGGGTGGACTGGCTAGCCAAGACTTGGTTAAAGGGAGCACTTGCAACTATTGTTTTGGAAGGGGAGACCTTAACTAGTTGGCTTGAAGGAGCTGGCTTGGCATAGGAACCTTTTGATTTAACACTGGGTTTGGGAGGCTCCTTAGGAGCCATGATAACAGAAATTGTTTTGGGACCCTGCAAGAATTCACGGGTCAAGAAATCAGGAATTGAATTCATTTCTCCTTTTATGTAAGTTATGTCGAAATCAAAACTCGATAAAAGGGCTTGCCATCTTGCAAAAATCTGTTTTGAAGCAATATTTTGAACATCATTTTTTAAAACTTGTTTTGTGGCGCTGCAATCAACTCTCACTAAAAATTTTTTGTTTAATAATCACTTTGGAATTTTTGAATGTAAAGAACTACTGAAAGGATTTCCTTTTTGATGGTACTATAATTTTGCTGGGCTGGGTTCCAGATTCCTGAAGCGAATTGAACTAATTGTTCTTTGTCATCTTGAACTTGCTTAAGAATGCCTCCGTATCCCAGTTCAGAGGCATCAGTTTCTACAATTTTGAAGAGTGCAGGATCTGCAAGTTTTAAACATGGGATTTCTTTAACTAATTTTTTGATATCTTGAACTGCATGGTATGATTTGAAGTCCATGGACTGGGCTTTTTCTTGAGCCTAGGATAAAGGTCTTTACACAACTGGCTAATTTGAGGAATAAAATCTCTGACATAATTTAGGCTTCCTAGGAACCTTTGTAATTGTTTTTTGTCTAGGATTTGGTCAGGGAATTTATCGGCAAAAGCTATGGATCTTTCTATTGGAATGACTTGGTTTTGGTAAATGTAATGACCTAAAAATCTAACCTTGGTTTGGAATAATTCCATTTTTTTCTGGGAAAGAACTAATCCACTAGTTTTCATGGTGTGGAAGAAGCTCCTAAGATGCTTGAAATGTTGTTCAATAGACTTGGAGAAAACTAGAACATCATCAATATAAACTATTATGAACTGGCCAAAAGGGTTTAGGATATCGTTCATAATATTTTGGAATTCACTAGGGGCATTTTTTAATCCAAAAGGCATTACATTCCATTCGTAATGACCAAATGGTGTGGTGAAGGCTGTTTTGTATTTGTCTTTCTTATGAATTTGAATTTGCCAGTATCCAGATTTGAGGTCAAACTTTGAAAAAATTGTAGCTTGGTAAAGTCTTTGAAGTAATTCTTTCTTGTTTGGAATAGGATACCTAATCCGTTGTAAGGCTTCATTTAAAGGTTTGTAATTTATGACAAGTCTGGGTGTTCCTCTTTCTATTTCAGCGTTTTTATTAACGTAGAAAGCAGCACAACTCCAAGGTGACTTGCTTTTACTTATTAATTTTTTGTCAAGAAGATCTTGAATTTCTCTTTTGCATATTTCTTGTAGTTCTTGGGTCATTTGAATAGGTCTGGCTTGTGTAGGAATGTCTTTATCTGAAAATCTTGGTTCATATGGAAGATGGACAATATGTCTACATCTGTGCCAGAAAGCATCAGGAAACTCTGAACAGAGTTCCTTTTCAATCTGGGTCTTAGTGCTAGAGATTTGTTTCTGAATTGTTTTATCTTGGAGTCTTTGTTCAATAGTTCTATGATTGACTTCTTGTCTTAGATATTGCAGGTGTTTTTGTTTATTTTGAATTTGGCTTATAGTTGATTGTTCTGAAATGGCAACTGTTTTGAGCAGGTCTATTTCTTTTGTTTTGGCTTGTTCAAAGAATTCGAACTGAACTTGTTTACCTAGGATAGTGGTTGTAATTCCTTGATTTGAAACAGTAAAGGGTTTTATGAGTTCTAGGAAAGGCTGTCCTAGGATAACTTCAGTGTTCAAGTCCTTTTGCTAATATGAACACTTGTTTTAAACAAACTCCTTGGTTACAGATGTGAACATCTGATAGTTTATAATTCACATTTAGTTTTGACCCATTTGCCCCTGTTAACTTCTGGGTTGTTTTTTCAAAATATTGGGTTGGGATTAACCCTTCTTGTATGCAATTCATTTGAGCTCCTGAGTCAACCAGGGCTATGATACTGATTTTGTGAGCTGAAGATATGACAATAGTTATATTGACATACCACTGTTGGCATTTGACTTTGTTAACAATATCAATAAAATCTTCATTATTGTTTGGTAAAGTTTGTATACTGTTGTCTTCTTCTTCTTCTATTCCTATTTCGACCTTTTGCTGGAATTTCTTTAAATTTGCTATGTCTGCTTTTATATTTTTAATTTCAGTTTTTAGATCATTTGTGGTAGCTTCTAGGCTGGCAATTTTAATTTGGTCTGGATTTTGTGAAGAAGTTGGAGTTTTGTCAAACTTTTTGTAAATATTTTTTATGTTATAAGGGGTTGCCTTAGTTTGAGGTTTTGTTGATGAGACCTGTTGTAAGAGTTCTTGGGCATGTTGGAGATATAAAGTCTTGGTATGTTTATCTTTGATTTGGTCAACAAAGTTGAGAAATTCTTCTGGTTTATTAAAGTTTCTAAGTCCTGAACTTGATTGTTTCATGTTGATAGATTTTGATGATTCCGAATCATCACAATTTTTACAAAAAACTCCTTGGCTACAGTTGCAAGGAGAGACTTGATCTTCACTGTCACTATTTGACTCGATTTGGTTTAACTCATTCTCTTGGGCTTCTATTTCATTATCTGAGCTGTTTTATTCCAAATCAGCTAAGAGTTGGATTTTTGTATCATCGGGCATTATAAGTGAATTTATCTTTTTTGCGAGCCTACAGTATTTAGCTATGTGGCCTGACTTGCCACAGTTATAACATCCAGTCTTGGTGTTTTGGGTTGGTCTTGATTTTTGGAAGGTCCTTTTGTAAGGTCTATGTTTCTTGGGGCTAGACCTATTATCTAGGTTCTTATCTGGTTCTTTTTGAGTTTTGTACTTGCTTGAGTATCTATTTTTTCTGTTGTGCCTGTGGTTTTTATGTTTCTTTTGGGAGATGATTTTCGAATCAAATCCGAACTGTTCGCAGAATCCCCCTAACTCTTTTTTGTAGGATTTTGATTCTTTCCTAATTTGTTTTCTGAGTTTGATGTCTGTGCACAAAGCTAATCCTTCTTTGTGAACAAGATTTATGAGGTCACCATAGGTGAGGGTTTGATAGGGAATTTCCCCGTTGTTCTCTTCTCTTAATTTTTGTTTGAGTTTTTCAGAGAATAAACTGGGTAACCCAGTAAGGAACTTCTCTTTCCGGCAGGGAAGATTTGCATCTTCCCTAGTTAGAACCTTGGTCATGAATGTGTCCTTATAACACTTGAAATCATATAATTTTTTACATTTGAGGTTTGATAATTGTTCAGAAGATCTGTCTTTAAGTCTTGTAGGATCTCCTAAGAAATATTTGGTTATACTAAAAATCAAAGTGTTGACTGCATCTTCAACAGGTTGGTTTTCAATTTCAATTGGTAAACCTTGTTCATTAGTTTGAACGGCATTTAGTATGGATTCTTTTTCAGTTGGACTGAGAACATTGTCCCACCAACTTTTTAGTTGACCTGTAAACCCAGAAATAATTATTTATGCTATGGCTTGGTCAGGTATGTTCTTGATCCGATGAGCATTGTTTACCATGGTCATCTCTTGGAGCTTGTTAGCCAAATTGTAATCTGACATACCATCTATGTTCCATTCATAGATGGTACCACTTTGGTAATTTGCCTGGGAAAATTCCCTTCTTTGTTCAATTTGAAGATTTGGGTATGTTGGTCTTGGATAATAATTGTTGTTCATGTATGGGCTAGTAATAGCATTTACTTGGTCTTGTTCCTCATCATCACTGGATGATTCAGAGGAAGCTAATTGTTGAATGTTTGCCACATTTGAAGCAGAGCTTCCTTGTGTTTCCTTTTGAGGCGTAACAGGAACAATTAAGTTTTGTAATCTTATGGAGATCTGGCTTACTAGATCTTTGTTTTCCTGGGTATTCAGGTTTTTTAGGCTTTTATTGGAAATTGTGAAAGGTTTGAACAGGGTTGTTGTTGAGGAAGTACTAGCTTGACTTAGAGACGTTGGTTCATTAGGAGTGTCTTTTTGAACTAAGTTCTCTATTCTAATTAGTTGGCTTCCTATGGTCTGTAAGTATTGGTTTGTGTAATTTGTTTGTTCAATAATTTTCTTGGATCCATCAGAAGCACCTTCAGTGGACCTAAAAGGTGTTGCTGCTATTTCTGTGTTGTTAATTTTGATTTTAATATTTGAACTAGGAGGGTGAATAGACTCAATGGTTTTGTCATCAGTTATTTTTCAGGTGTGATAAACCTTCTTACTAGCGTTGATGTTTGAGAAAGAATAAGGAATGTTATTGTTACTTGTGTAAATGTCTAAGTATGTGAAGAACATAACATCTACTTTGATGGCTCTCATCTTATCGTACCTAAGGTTTTTAATTTCTTGTTGTTTTTCTTTTGAGAAGTAGCTGAAAAACCAATCTCTTTTTTCAGCGTTTCTGGGGGAACCAAAATCTATCCTGAGTTTGGGTTTGTCTATCTCATAGTCTTCTATTGTTATGACAGCAACCCTTGCTTCGTGTTGCATGTCAGTTTGAGTTGGTGAAGTTGGATTATTTGTCGGAGAAAACTGGTTAGACTGTTCTTCATAGATTCCTTGGGTGACATTACTATTAATTGGAGTATGCAATCCTAAGATTTGCAGGGATCTTAATTGTTGATGTAACCTTTGGTTTTCTAAGTGAAGACTTGTCAGAGAACTAGAAGTTGAAGCTCTACTTGGAACTTGACTAAGTCTTTCAAATTCTTCAGGTTTTACTTGTTTATCTTTTCTCTGAAAAGTTATAGTAACCATTCCGTCTTGATCTTGGTTTATAGATTCAACGTCACTATTTGGTTCAACAAGTGACTCTGGGCAAGGAGCCTAGAGACACCATTTTGTTGGAAACTTAATGTCTTTCCAGCTGACAGTTTTTGGGTGAACGGTTCTTGAATGGACAAAATCTGTTTCTATGAACGTAGTTTGTCCTTTGATGGTTCTTCTCAGGGCCTTAGGTCTTAAAGTCCTCATGGCCTTGTACTGGATTCTATGGATTATGGAAATTGGTATTGATCCCTGTTTCATCTTGTAACCACTTGTAAGGATGTTAACTTTGAGAGTATCTAAGAGATTTGCATCATTTAGGGAAAGGTTTATATCTGGGTAACAATTGAAATAAACTGGGCCTTTATGAAGACTTGTTTCTATCATCCCTAGAAGGGAATCATCAAATTGTAGGAACCTTTGATCCTTGAGTGTAAGCAGGAGGGCTACGTTGAGTCCTTCCCTGTGCAGGGGTTTGATGGCAACTTGGATAAGTCCTATGTGGAGGTAGTTGAAATCCTTTTTAAGTTTGTTAAGATTTGAAGGATCTAAGAGTTGGATCTCTTCCATATCTGGAGAGTAATTGATGGTCTGTTCTACAGTCTTGATAGTTTCAGTGAAACTATACCATTCTTGCTTGTAAACTTCTTTGGTTGGGACCTTTGGTAAGGTCCAGTTTTGCAGGGACTGGTCAAGGTCACTTGTTAGGACTTCATTACTGATTACTTGATTTGGCGAACTGAAGTCGCCGACTAGTCTCGAAGACATGGTTCTACTTAGTCTACTCATAGTTTATCGGAACATATCCCCCTAACTAAGATATACTTCCATCCACCAAAGGGTGAAGGAGATTTTTGTTGCTAATCAACCGCATGTCTGGGTCTTACCTCTTGCCCAACGGCCCCAAAAGCCCACTAATTCTCACAACGCAACTCCCAGAGGACTGCCGGAAAGTAAAAAAGAAAAGGAGAGAAGAACTTTAAACTAAGGGTCGGCTAAATAGAATTTTGGCTCTGATACCAGTATGCGTTGTGAGAATTCTCACAAATTTAAAGAAATTCCAGCAAAAGGTCGAAATAGGAATAGAAGAAGAAGTTACTTTCATTACTGCATATATATATATTCATTCTAAAATATCTGTTGAATTCCGTGAATACTGAGTTAGAGTAACTACAGCCATCTTTATTTATAATGTAAAGAAGAACATTCTGGAATTGGTACAAGGACAAAATTACCGTTCGGACAATTCTACCCTTGAACTCATATTACAACACTCCCCCTCAAGTTGAAGCATACATGTCGAACATGCCCAACTTGCTAATTATAGGACAAAATAACTTACTACTAATTCCTTTGGTAAGGATATCAAGCAGCTGCTAATTGGACTGAATAAATGGAATATAAATAATTCCTTGCTCCAATTTCTCCTTGATAAAATTCCAGTCTATCTCAACATGTTTGGTATGATCATATTGGACCGGAGATGTAGATCCAAGTCTCCTCGAGTTGAAGAAACCACCCTAGGCATAGGGTCATAGTAGGAGCCTTAGATTAGTTCTATACTTAGTTTTATTTTGAAGTTTTTAATTGAACCGGTTCAAATTGGTTGCATCCAATTGGTTCAATTTAAGTTGGTCTAATTTAAGTGATTTAATTAAGTGTCTTTTATTTTAAGTTATTAGGGGTAGATAGGTCTTTTAACCCTTTTAAAGTTTTAAGTTGTTTTAATTAGGCCACCCCTCCACGATTTAGTGAGGGAGTGTTTTGTTTAGATTAGGATTTGGCCTATGGCCTTCTATTATTAATATTGAAATCATGGGAGACTTCCCCACAGTTTAGTTTTTGAAAAATATTTGTTTTGCTGCTGTCATTGTTGCTGCTGTTGAGCTCTACATGAGTTTGCCTTGTGGGTAACATCAAGCTTGCCTTGTGAGTAACATCAAGGTGAAGGGCTGGTGGATCTCCAGTGACTCCTTGCATCTTGTAGATTGGGAGGTCCTCTTTAGTTCTTCTCATGTTGTTGTTCCTGCAGATCTGCAAATCAGTAAGTGATTTGCAGTTTTTGTAATTAACCACCTTCTTCTTAATCCTCCAACCCATGCCTCATCTGCCCTAATCGATCCACAGTGTCTTCCTCCATTAAAAACCCATTGATTCCCATAAACCCTAAATATTCACTAAGCTGTACAGCCCAATTTTACCATCAGTTTTCCTCCAAAATTCAACCACAGGAGCCTTACATAATTCCCTTCACTCGACCTTAACGCCAAGCCCATCTCTGCTCTTAAACCCTAATTCCCCCTTCCACCTCCATTAACCCAAAACCCTAGAATTACTGATCTATCACTTTTAGCCATCAAATCTACCCATATCACAACCGAATCACCTCCTCACTGTTTCTAACATCCGACCAACAGTCCTAGCCCAAACTCCAACTCAAAACCCTAATTTCATCCCTTTTCCTTATTTTCAAAACCCGAAACCCTAACCCTAATTTCTTAAATTTGAATTTTAATTCAAACCTTGTTCAAACCTACACTATTAGCTTCTCTTAGACCTGCCTATTAAAACCATGTAAGATTTAACCCCTTTCTCATAAACCTAACCCTAGTTTTAACCTAAAACTCTCAATTTTGCCCAATCGGCCAGCATCTTTTGTGAGGGTCTGATCTACCTGGCTCCTAGTAGGTCTCTTACCTATCTAGGACTACATTAAGTGGTATCAGAGCCATGGATCACCATGGATCACCATGGCAATCTAGTGCTGAATCCAGATCTGCCACCCCAACCTAATCCCCTTGTTGCAATCATGGAGGTGCTCCAGAAGCTTTCGGCAGGTCAACAATCTATCAATGATCGATTACATGTTATGGAACAAAGGCAAACTACACCTCTTAGGGACAACAACATTCTCTTATGCAACTCACCATCAAGGGAGGGAAAAAATAACGGCAAAAGGGGACTGCTCGCGAGAAAGAGGAGAAGTGAGAGGCCTGCGGGAAAGCTGGAAGGGGCTGACGGAAGGTGGCAGAAGGGTGGAGGAGTGCTGGCGGAGGTGGCGGAAGGTCTGGCGATGGTGGTGGAGGGCTGGTGGAAGGTTGGAGGTCATTCGGTGGCTGGCGGAGACTTGTGGAGGGTGGTGGTGGTGGTGGGTGGTGGTGGCTGGCGGTGGTGTTCTTAGGGCAGAATTACGAAGGAGAGAAAGAGCATGGTACTAAATCTCGTTTCGTTTCAGTGTTTCGGTCTGACCGAAATTTCGTCGAAATCTCGGTCGAAATATGGTATTTTTCTGTGGGTGTAAAATGCCAAAAATGTCCGAGATTTCCGAAATTTTCGAAACGAGATGACCGAAATTACCGAGATTTCCGAAATTTCCGAAACGAGATGACCGAAATTTCCAAAATATTCGAAATATTGCATTTTTTCATTTCGGACTTGCGTTTCATTTCGGACAGGTCGAGATACTCGAAATATTCGATATCTCGACCGAAATTTCGCGAGTTTTAGTACTATGAGAAAGAGCGAAAAAATGGAAAAAAATTTATTTCCCATATTCCCGGAATATTGTTTGCTCTGATGCTTCCATGAATACTGGCTTGAGTCAGAGTGACTACAGCCATCTTTATTTATAATGTAAAGAAGAACATTCTGGAATTGGTACAAGGACAAAATTACCCCTAGGACAATTCTACCCTTGAACCCATATTACAACAATATCATACTAGCCAATGACCCAAATTTGGACGCGGTTCTCAGTCTGGGTTCCCAAACAGGTTTGTGTTGGTCCAAGGTAGTGCACCTGCATCACTAGGAAGTCAAAATACCTAGCACGTAGCCACTGTCTCCACTCCAGATGAGAAAGTATGCTCTTTCTTTTTGCCATGTGCCATTGAGATATCCAAGTTAAATTTACCTGTAGGTAAGAGGATAATATGCTGAATGTGGCTGTTGTTGAAAACCAATTATGTAAACATAAATTTTTGAATTATGTTAGACTCTAGTTGTATTTTGAAAATTGCAATTAATTTAACTTATCTAAGATTAGATGATGATGTTGATAATGATGGTCGAACAATATATTTGGGATGATTATAAGATGATGATGATGGTGATAATGATAGTCAAACAATATTTTCGCAGTGATTTGCTAAATGACACTTTCTGGTTGTTTGGCCTCCTTTCTTAACTGTTGTTAATGGTTTTATGGTATAGAATGCTGTTGCATATATTTTATGTCGTTTGTAGGGGAATTATCAATGTTATTAATTTTTAAGTCAAGGTTAATGAATCTTTATGTTTTATTGTGAAATGTAAACTTTTGATTAATATGAAGATGTCATGCAGGAAGCTGCTAACAATGACAATGGACGGGCACCTCATTCTGCCTGGAGAAATTATGATGATTTTAACGAATACTTTTGGTGAGAACTTCTTCAAAACATCTAATCTTTTTCTAAATAGTAATTCACTCGTATGATTGCTGTTCTCTATCCCACCCAAATAATTTTTTTTTCCAGGTCACTAAATTGTTTTGAACTAAGCTGGCCATGGCGCAAAAGTTCATCTTTCTTTATGAAGCCCAAACCCAGGTCGAAGGTTGGTGATTATATGTCTGTTGTGCTATAGAATGATTTATAGTTTTATATACCTCTGGTGTTTAGTTGTTTGACCTACTGTGGCACTGACAGGGTGTTTCTTTGTTTCTTTGTATTGAATATATCCGTATTCCTATCAATGTTACATTCTTTCACAACTCACTGCTTCATGCAAAATTTTGAACCAGTCCGTCAGGGCGTCATTGCACCAGTGCAAATTTATGCACCAATAACAATACTTGTTAATCCAGTAGCCTTGTGCCACATTTTTTACACTACTGGTGGTGGTATTGCGTAGCCCCAATATTTTTCAACCAGCTAAGTTTTGGTTTCTTCTCTAATCACTAAAACTTTGAATATTTCACTGGAAGTGCTTTATAAATAAAAAATAAAAAATCTCATGTTCACCATGTCTTTCTAAATATCTATTTCTTCCAAAAATTACAAAATAAGTCGCTCTTCTCCCTATCTAAGAGTAGGGATTCATTTACTCTAAATAAGGCTTTTGCTTTCTATTCTTTTTAATCTTTTGATAATTGTTCATTTACCATTTTGTATGGTAATCTTCTTCAGTTACTTTGACAGTTCCATCTTTTGCCCCCCCTTTCAATTCTCTTATGTTAATTATTTTCTTATTACACAGAATTGGCTTTCACCCAGTGGAGGTCAGGGTCGAGGGAAGACTTCTTTTGTGGAGCACCGAACGTTCCTTCATCTTTACCATAGTTTCCACCGTCTGTGGATATTTCTTTTTATGATGTTTCAGGTTTGTACTTTTCAGCTCATCTCATTTTTATTGTTTTTAAACTTCTGTATGGATGAATTAACCCTTAATTTTTCTCCAAATCTGAACTGTTTCACTTTCTTCCCTGGGTTCCATATAATGTACATTGGTAGGTGCAAGACATTTGCCTGTCCATTGTTTCCTAAAGTAACTACCTTTCTGTGCATTGTTTCCTAAAGTAATTGTGATCACTTTTTTTTAGACTTTTTTGTTGTTTTTCAACCATTTGCAACTGGTTATATGCTGTGCTCTACCGTTGGCTGAATAGAGTGATCCTATTGTGGGAGTGGTTCCTAGTTGACTTGTTGGGAACTTGTCTTGCATCAGAATCTCAATGCAGTTGCAAAAAGGCATACCCAGTATGCGAAGCTCCTGCCACTGCGGGTGGGTTCTGGGGAGGGTCATAATGTACACAGCCTTACCCTCACTTTGCGGAGAGGCTGTTTACTGACTTGAACCCACAACCAATAGGTCATAATTGAGCAATCTTACTGTTGCGTCAATGTCCGCCCTCAAGTCAACTAGGAACCAGTCCCACAATAGTATCACTCTATTCTGCCAACAGTAGAGCATAGCATATAACCAGCATCAGTAAATCAAGTACAGACTTGCCAACAAGCCAACAATAAGGTCCTGATGCTTAGGTAAACCCCAGACCTAACAGCTATACTGCCAATGACAATCAGGCACAGGGAACATAACAGCAGGGTAGTCTTAATAGCCGACAGAACTGGACAGCATCAGAATTCAGAACTCAGAAAATAAATAGAATCCCAAAATAGAAAGTAGACTACTCAGATGGACATACCTTCTCAATCGAGAATAGGGGACTCAGTGCAGAATAACACTCCCAAATTGCAGTTAAATCAGATGGTCAGATTATGAAATATGAGTGATTTTCAAAATTAGAAGTGAGAACTCAAAGTAGTTACTAGACTCTTTTGATGGGGTAAGCAGTCTAGTTGAATGTAGGGCTATTGGGATGAAATGTCTCTTCAAAATCTCAGCCAATTCTGATGGCTGGATTAGAAGTTTTGCTATGATCTCAGAATTAGAAAGTGTAACACAAAATAGCAGCTTACAACCACTAACTCAAATCAGCCAATGGATCAATCTGAATCTTCCATCGGAGAGAAGGCTGGGGTGGTGATTGACCTTGCAAAATATGGGCTGCATCTGATGGTTGGATCTGGAGATCCTTGGGCTTGAAGTCTGCTGAAATAGAAACGCCAGAACAGTAGATGGAGAAAACAATGGGACAATATTGTACTGATCAACAGCAACAAAGTTGATGCAGATATATCACCAAAAGAATGGGAATAGTTCTATGGTTGGGTTGTATACATGTTGGGCCTTTGATTCCATGGGTTTTCAAAGTAATAGGATACTCAAAATTGCACATATTAGTCCATTCTTGGTTCAGTTTGATGGTCTGGTTTGTTGCTGGCTTTCTTGTTCTTCTGAACTACATCAGATTCAGTTTGGAGTTTCTGATTTCATTTTTTTTTCTTTTTTTTGCCATATGGTTTTTTAAAAATTTCTTCTTGTTTTACCAGGGACTCACCATCATTGCCTTCAACAAAGGGCAGTTCAATAAGAAGACCATAAAACAAGTTCTGAGTCTTGGCCCAACATTTGTGTTAATGAAGTTTTTTGAAAGTAGGTCGCTCTTTTCATTGCACTGCATGAGGATTGTGGTACTTTTGATTTTACCTGTCTTCTTGATCTGTGCCTTTTATGATGCAGGTATCCTGGATATTCTTATGATGTACGGAGCATATTCTACAACACGACGTCTTGCTGTTTCTCGAATATTTCTCCGTTTCCTCTGGTTTATTGCTGCTTCAGTCTTCATTTCATTCCTTTATGTGTAAGTTTGTATTTCCTGCTTTGAAATTACTTACCCAAAACTTCTTTTTTTTTTTGAATTAAAGTACATGCATCTGCTGCTTTTTGGACATTTTCATTATTGGATGATTAGGTAGTTTCTTGATTACTTGTCCGTCTCTATTCTCTAATTTCAGCAAAGCTCTTCAGGAGGATATTAATAATTCAACTTCAGCAATTTTCAAGATATATGTCTTTGTTATAGGCATTTATGCTGGTGCTCAGCTTTTCTTTAGTTTCCTTATGCGAATACCAGCATGCCATATTCTGACTAATCGTTGTGATCGTTGGCCTGTTATTCGCTTTTTTAAGTGGATGCACCAGGTTTGCACTTTATCGTTTTGCCATGTTTATGTATACTTAGTTTCTAAAAACTACGTGGTAAGATCTTTTCTATTTTAATTTGGTGGTATTTTGATCTCATGAGTTTGTCTTACATTTTATTTTTAAGGAACATTACTATGTTGGACGCGGGATGTATGAAAGGCCAACTGATTTTATCAAGTAAGGGGCTAGAGCTCTCTTTTCCTTGGATCCTTCCATATGAATTTAGTGTTCTTCTTCGATATTAGTTACCTCATGACTTCAATTTTGGACTTTTTGGTGCATGGATTTGGGGTGGGTTTGGGTTGATCAGTAAAAGAAAGTTAAGAGAAAGTGGGTCAGTTCTAAATTGCAAATTAGACAAATAGGACAGCTGAACATAAAAAGCTAGTCAAAATACCAGTCTTTGTCTGGCTTGCTGCTATTGAAGCGAACAAAAAAGGAAAAAAAAAAAACCTTACCTACATGTGGTGCTATTTTTTCTGAAGACTGTTCCATACATGGCTCTTTGAAACTTTAAATTTTAAGCCATGCATAGCTTAGGCCTTGTATCAAGTATGACCTCAAATAGAGCTGATTGGAGGGCAAGGGTCGATGCCGCTGACCCCATTTTGTTGGGATAAGGCTGAGTTGTTGTTTTTGTTTGCTCTTATGTGCAAGGATTTGTTTCTCCTTGTGAATCTAATATCTGGTTGTGTGGACCTTAATGGCTATCATGGGCTTGTTTCAGGATAGATTGAAATACCAAGTGTAATGTCCTGACTCATTCAGAATTTTAATTTGGATGGGCTGAATGCTGACCATGGTTGGATAATTAGTAGAGACTCTCTTGAGGGTAGGCATTAAAAGGTCTTAGGTTATGGAAAATAAGGGTTGAAGGGATATGGTTCTAAGAAAACATGTGACAGGGGTTTGGTGTTGAGTTGTTGACTTGGGCAAAAAAAAGCCAGTCTGTGGGTTTATAAGGAAAATTATCAACATAAAGTAATGCTTCAATGAGATCTTTGTGTGACTGTACCCTGTTAGAAGCAAAATCTTCCATCCTGGAAACCTTAAAACAGTCGGCAAGATACATAAGAACACCAAAGTAAATTAAAGGAAATATTTTCAGACCGCAAAACATTAGTGGCACTGCAAATGTGCTATGGTTGTCCCCCTGTGCTTACATTTGAACTCAACTTCTTTTTGTCACATTGCTCCTCCACATGTTCATCATAGATTGGTGATGACTCCCAGTCAATTGAACTGACTTCTGAACTAGCTAATGGGAGAAAAGAACACAACAGCTCTTTTGATGCATCTTGAAATGAAGAAATTGAAACTGGTCCTCATTGTTTCACCGGCCGACTTCTTCCATGAAGCTAGAATGTGTGTTTTTTTTACTGCTGGTATATCATCAAATATCTGACTTGCAGTCCCATAATATTGATTATAAGTTGGTGGCATAGTCTACGCTGCTGGTATTTATCAAACAGTTGATCTGCAGGCTGTAAGGTAATGCAGCACAGCCTAAGTTGGGACTGGCTGATGTACAAGGAAAGGTGGTGGGGAATTGGTTAAAATTGATTAGGGTCTTAAGAACTAGAAGAAATTAGAGGAATAATAAGAAATTAGGTGCAGTATTAGGCTCGTGAACGTTTCCTGTGAACAGTAACCGATAATAACAATTGGGAAGAGCTTTGAGGTTTTAAAATTGAATAATAGCAAAAAAAGTCGCAGAAAACAGGATATAAAATAATGGAAACAAATAAGAGGATTATGTGAAACTGGAGCAGCAAAAAGATGGAAAGAAGTGATGTACAGATGTGATGTTGGACGGGACATAGAAACTGAGTTATTGAGAGAAATGAAAGGAAGAAGAAGAATGACCGAAATCGGAGAAGAATACAATAATTGTTAGAAGAAAAGAAGAAGAGTACAGTAGCCAGGGTACTTATGCTCATAGGAGCTCTCAAAATCCGATTCCTATCACAACAAGTGGTGACCATATCAGTATGTGATGTTTTCATTGTTATCATGTCAGCACACTGAGAAGTGTAAGAGGAGCTGTGGTGAGTGTACAATACAATGGGCAGAGATGCAATTGGTGATGTGATAATGTTCCAATGAACGGATGATATAGCAGCAGACAGAGTGTCCATGCAATTGCAGAGGCTTCCTGTGTTATGGCAAGTGGCAGTGAGATGGCTAGGGTGGCATGTCTCTGTTGGATTAACTGGAGAATCAGCTGGTGGTAGGGAGCTGGACTGGTACAGTTGGCACCATCATGAGTTGACACGTCCTGAAGTATCCATGATAGCAAACACTCTCACAAATGTGTTTGGCATTATGAGGTGGCAGTTTCATGTCCTGGAGTGCATAAGATGAAGTTACTTGATGGTGGATGCTTTGGTTGAAGTGAGATGAGTTGCAGATTTTTCATGTCAGGGTAGTAAATTAATTGAGTTGTATCTTCTCATTTGTTGGTTGGACCATGAAATGGTAAACATGAGATTTGAAGGAAATTAAGTAAGCTTTCAGTCAAAAAGTTCCTTTAACTCTGGCAAAACAGGTGGGTCGATGAACTCTAACACTGCCCCTACTTCATGCCCTCTCCCCTTCCAGCGGCCCCTGCCGCTGGTATCCCCTCCCTCTCTTCCTCCCTTACTCGTTCTGTAAGCTCTTCTCTCCACCATTCCACCAACCCAGCTTCACCACCTCCACCTCGACCTCCTTCATCACCACCCCCCATCTCCACCCCTGCTCGCCTCACCACACCTCCACCTCTCCTGGTTCACCTTGGAAATCTCTCTTTGACCCTGCCCCCCCTCCCTCCCTGTGATGCATAGTTCAAAATCTCGACGAAATGTCGTCGAAATCTCGAATAATTTGGTCGAGCCTAAATGAAATGGTACTTCGAAATGAAAAAAAAAAAAATTCGAAAATTCCTGTCTAAAAATGCACCGTTTCCTCGTAAGTTCGGTTATTTCAGCGTTTTACACCAAAATGGCTTAGCAAAACTCAGAAAAAATACAATGTTTTTGCGAAATTTCGGTATGTCGGAAATTTCGGTCTGGCTGAAATGGCCTTCTGAGACAAGATTTAATACTATGCCGTGAAGGGCACTCTCTTCACTTCGTTCCACCCTCCGTTATTGACGACTCTAAGGTCGGATTTTGCCCCAAGGGTCTCCTTGATGATGAAATCTCTAAATGGCATTGGTATCTGGTCGGTCACTTTCTTGGCAAACGACCTCCTTTCCATGTGGTTCAGACCTCTCTTCAAAAACGATGGAAAGGAGGTCGGTTGCCAAGAATGTGACCGACTAGATAACAAAGCCATTTAGAGATTGTTAAGACTTCTCTTCAAAAACAATGGAAAGCTGATGGAGTTTTCTATACTTACCTGCTAGCAAACAGTATTTTCATCTTCCGTTTCTCCAACAAAGACGACAAGCTCCGTGCCTTAGAAGGTGCCCCTGGCAGATTGGCAAGAAATCCATCTTCTTGCAAAATCAACGTCAAATCCATACCTATTTGGATTACTCTCCCAGGACTTCCGCTCCACTGCTGGTGTCCCTCTGGCCTTAACATTGTGGGTTCGATTATTGGAAAACCTCTCTACTTGGATGAGCATACCAAGCGCATGGACCGTCTCTCCTATGCAAGGATTCGTGTTAAAATCACTACTGATTTTCCTCTGCCTTTGTCACCATTTTGGAAGAAGATGGCCACTCTTTCACGTAGAGGGTCCTTTATGAATGGCTTCCCCTCTTCTTCCGCTCATGCAAGGTATGCGGCCATTCTTTTGAGCTTTGCCTCCCTGCTGCAGACAAGACTTCTGGCACTCTAGAGGTTCCAGCTGACTCTTCAGCTGATCTTCTCCCCAACTCTGTCACGCTTGCTAGTGGTGGTTCGAGCGATGGCTCCATCCCTTTAAACCCTCCATCAGTTGTTGGTGTTGTTTTGAGCTATGTTCGCATGCTTTCTGAGACGAAGAACTCCTTGGAACCCTCTCATGGCCGGAGAAGAGTCAAGAACCACTGCTCTAGGAGAAGAAATCCGTCCTCCGGCGACCTGTCTTCTGACCCGCCGGTCAATAGAGCTCCATCCTTTGGCCACAACAGGTTCGTGGTTCTCCAAGACATCGATCTTGATGCTGATAGCGATTTGTCACCTGCTCCTCCTGAGCCTAGGGTGACTTTACTGGATTCTTAGGCTTCTCCTGTAGATCTGCGGAGCTTCAGTATGCCGTCCCTCTGCAACCCTCTGCAACCCATACCTTCCACTTCTATACCCCTGACTCCATCTCCCGCTTTGCCAACCCCCTCTGTCTCTCCCTTTCCAGCTGTGGTGCCCCTTGACCAACCAGCGTCCCCTGTTGAAATCACATTCTGTGATTTTATCTAAACACCAACCCCTTTTAGCTCTTCCTTCCTTTTTTACCCCTGCCCCCTGCTCCCTGCTTCTTACCCCCATTTCACTTATACCACGTGACAAACCCCCTTCTTCCTGTTTTATCCCTCTCCTTTCTCGATCTCACCACCTCGACCCGACTCAACTTCACTTCTCTCCCTCTACCACTTTTAACCCCCACCCTTCCTCCACTCGAACCCAACCCGGGGACCATTTTAAACCCCTCAGCTCTTCTCCTATCCGCTCCCAGGGTGTCTATTTACCCCTCCAATTGCCAGCTACCTAGACCCCCTTCCTTGGTCTGTTACTCTGTTACCTCCCTCTTAAGGAATACCGTCTTCGCCCTAGGAGCACTCCCCTTGCTTCTCGTCTGAGCTCCTCCAAGTTTTGGTTGCCCCCCTTCTTCCTCCAAATGATTCCTTGGACCATCTGGAATGTCCGTGGCCTCAACGCCCCGACCAAACAATCTGATATTCGTTGCCGGCTAAAGTTTTCAAAATCCTCTCTTTGTTGCCTCTTGGAAACTAAGGTTCTTGAATCCAATTCGTCCCGCATTGTCTCCTCTATCGCCCCTTCCTAGTCCTTCCTATCCAACTACTCCCACTCCCCCAACAATCGTAATTGGGATCAAGAATCACTCGAAGTAATCACTCATTACTCTGGTTATGGGAATTATAGACTTCACTCTAGGTTCAACTTTGTCAAGATCTTAGAAAATTGATATTAAAATTCCTATCAATTATAGAAGCATATCCCACAAGTCCTTTTTATGTAATTGTGGTCCTAGCTGTAGCTGTCAAGACGTTGCCTAGGCGTCCAGGCTCTTTCTTGGGTTCAAGCAGACAGCTCGCCTTGTTAACACTTCACAAGTTTACATTGATTTATGTTTATTGTTTTGTTTTGTTTTTTTTTTTTTTTGGTGCTAAATATGCTTATATTTTATTCTATGTTTTGTTTATTTTATACTGGTTTTCTCATATTAGGTCATTTACTTGTATAATTATATCATATGCATTGATATCATGGATTTATGGCACGGTATTGGATTGGTTATCAGCCTATTCCAAAACCGATACTCATACGTATCGGCCATGTTGGGCCAGATCCGACGATTGTCCCCCTAGATTCTGGTCCTTTCTTTAGTATTTTGCCCCCAAAACCATGGTAACACCAATCCGATATCGGTCAGGGATCGGTATTGGTATCGGTGTTGGCCGATATGACCAAACCGACACCAATTCCTAAAACTGTGATTGATATGGCTAGTATGATGCATATAAGCATAATTATATAAAATATTCATTGCTATTTACATATAGAAACATACTGCATGCTTAGGGTGCCTAGACGTGCTCCTTTTTGCTAGGCACCCGTCCAACGCCTTGGGTTGCCTAGTCGCCATGACAGCTATGGTCCTAACACAACGTAAGTGAGGACACAAATATACCCTAAACTGAATTTTATTTCTGAATATATTTATATAGAAAAGAATTTTTTGAAAGACTGCTTCATCCAACCACTCTATATGGGTTTTTATGGAGTTATCCAGTTTGTTTCAATATAAATATGAAACTTAAATTTATGCTATTATTCATTTTTTAATTCTTTCTTGATGCTTCGACTTCCTATTTGCTTTGAATATAGACAATTTTTTTAGTTCATATTTATGGCGAATATCCAATGTTGTCATTATTTTGTATTAAGGTCCATGTTGTGGTTCTGAATTCTGATATTTTAAGGGTTTTTTTTTTTTAAATTTCTAATAGTTCTTTTGTGACATTGTTTCATATGCAGGTATGTGCTTTTCTGGGTGGTGGTTTTGGGTGCAAAGTTTTCATTTGCCTACTTTCTCTTGGTAAGTGATCTTTTATTATTGGTAAAATTACTGTCCCCTCCCCTATATTTCACTTAAAAGACAGTCCCCTCCCCTGCATATTGAATATTCATTTAAATCCAAAAATAACCTTATATTGTATGATATTCCAAGATTACCCTCCCTAATAATAAGAGAACTAAGTGAAACAAAGAACTTCTTCGTTCGAACCCATGTGATTGAGGCTGATACCCTCCCAATATAATCCACTAAATATTCTTTCCGATGGCGGTATTGTGGACTCCAGGATCAAAAGAGAAGAGGTTTCTCAGAATAGGGTTCCATGCCGTCTCTTTTGGCTAACCAGGAGGTCTCTCTCCTCGTTCAATGGCTCGGCCATAGGAATATCGAAGAACTTGTCTTGGTTCCACAGTATATTATTGAGGAATTTCTCCCAGAGAATGGAGTCCCAAAGGACCAAGTTACACTCTTCAATATTAATGGTGATTCCCTCAACAGCCCAAAACACGCTTCCCATCATCAATAAGAAGCTCACCTCTTACCTATGCTACAACTTTCTTATCGCAACTCAGAGATTGAGGGATAAGCCAACGGAGTATTGGAGGGTTTGAAGGTTCACCGAGATGGGAGTAGAGGTTTTAAAGAAGAGGAGAGAAGGGTAGGCACTAATGGTTTAGGGTGATGGCTGAGGCGGCGATGCTTGGCTGCGAGTACAGGTCATTGCAAATGATGTTATTTCTGAGAGCCACATCGATCCCTGGATCTGATTCACCAATTGAGGTTCCAATCTTGGTACCAACAGAGGATTCAATTTCAACTCTATTCTTCGACTAAGTCCAGGATGGGTAAGAAAATAGAGATGGAGATAAATATGGGGGAGTAGATGAAATGGGGTTGCGGCTGGTTGCAGCAAGAGATAGGGTAGAGGAGGAGAAGAGGGACACGTTGAGGATGCAGGGTGCGGCGGCTAGTGTCAGAGGAGAAAAATGGGTTGCAGGTGAGGGAGAGAGGAAAATAGAAAAAGAGAAAATGGGAACAGGAGTGGTTGTTTCAGGTATAAATATAGGAAGATAGAGAATAGAGAATGGTGTTGATGGATTTGGGTCTTGGGACTGGGTTGCAGTGTATAAGAAATAAAAAAAAAAGATCAGAGAAGATATGAATTTTCTGCTGGGTAAAGAAGATGGGAGATGGAGATGAGGGCTTGGGTTTCAATTTCGTATGGAGAAAGAGATTGGTTTACAGGTTTAGGGTATCAAAGAAGAAGAAAAAGAAAAGAAGCAGAGGAGAAGAAGAGGGTTTGGTTGGTGGCTGCCATGGAGTTTGGAGGTTTGAGCTGGGTTTCCACATTAGAAAACGGAGAAGATGAGAGATGAAGGAGAAGGAGATGATTCAGTGGGTTCGGCCTTTGTGGAGGAGAAGAAGTTGGGGATTTTGTGGCTGCGATAGTTAGATGGGTGGAAAAGATGGGTTCGATCATTGATGAGTTTCAATCCAAGAAGAATCTTTCCATTTTATGACGACAGTGCTCTGACGTTAGTGTAAATTTAAATAAAGAAGAAGGAAGAAGAAGAGAGGAGAAGGAAGAAGAGAAACTGCACAATTGGGGTTGCAGCCGTGAGAGTAACTGCCCCCAAAACATAATATTAAATAGGTTAACACATAATAACCCACAAAGACAAAAATACCCCCAAATAGAGGAATCGTGAATAGGGGCTGACGCTAGCCTATTCACGACTCCCCCTAACTCCTAACACTCCCCTTCAAGCTGGAGCATAGATGTTAATCATGCCCAGCTTGGTACAAATGTAATTCACTCTCATTCTTCCCAAAGACTTGGTGAACAAGTCAGCAAGCTGCTCCCCAGTGCGAATATGGCGAGGGGAAATAATCCCTTGCTGCAGCTTCTCACGAACAAAATGACAATCTACCTCAATGTGTTTCGTTCTCTCATGAAACACTGGATTCTCAGAAATATGAATAGCAACCTGACTATCACACCACAACAGCATAGGAGAAGCATCACCAAATCCAAGTTCAGTCATCAACTGTTTAATCCACATTAGTTCAAAAGTGCCATGAGCCATGGCCCGATACTCCGACTCTGCACTAGACTGAGCTACTACAGTCTGTTTCTTGCTCTTCCATGAAACTATGTTCCCTCCAACAAAGACACAGTAGCCTGAAGTAGACTTTCGATCAATAGGAGATCCTGCCCAATCCGCATCAGTAAATCCTTCAATCCTTCTGTGACCATGATTAGAATACAAGAGACCACGCCCTGGATCCTTCTTAATATATCGCAGCACCCTTATAAACGCCTCCCAATGAGCTGTCCTAGGGGCGGACATAAATTGACTCAGCACACTGACACGAAAGGAGATGTCAGGTCTAGTCACAGTCAAATAGTTGAGTTTCCCTACAAGCCTTCGATACTTCTCTGGATCATCAAGAACAGCCCCATCCTCTACCATGAGTTTCACATTTGGATCCATAGGAGTATCCAAAGGCCTAGATCCCAGTAATCTTGTCTCTGAGAGTAAATCGAGCACATATTTTCGCTGTGAGAGCGAAATCCCTTTCCTTGATTGAGCTACCTCAATACCCAAGAAGTACTTCAGTTGTCCCAGGTCCTTAGTCTGCAATTGCTGTCCCAAATATGTCTTCAAGCTCTCAATACCTGAAGAGACATCCCCTGTAATAACAATATCATCTATATAAACCACCAAAAATATCTTCCCTGCATTTGACTGCCTGAAAAACACTGAGTGATCACTCTCAGACCGAGTCAAACCAAACTCTAGCACAACATCTGTAAAGCGGCCAAACCAAGCTCGCGGTGACTGTTTCAGCCCATACAAAAATTTCCTTAGCTTACACACCTTACCAGACTCCCCCTGAGCAACAAAACCAGGAGGTTGCTCCATATACACCTCCTCAAGGAGGTCTCCATGCAAGAACGCATTCTTGACGTCTAGCTGAAATAACGGCCAATGATGTGTAGCAGCCAAAGAAATCAAAATGCGGACAGAAGTAAGCTTTGCAACCGGAGAGAAGTATCCAGATAGTCCACACCATATACCTGGGCATAGCCCTTAGCAACAAGTCGGGCCTTTAACCGAGCCACAGACCCATCTGGATTAACCTTTACCACAAATATCCAGCGACAACCAATTGCAGACTTACCAGATGGTAAAGAAACAAGATCCCATGTCTGATTGTCCTTCAGAGCAGATAACTCCTCAGTCATGGCAGCCCTCCACCCAGGGTGAGCCAAGGCCTCTACCACCGACTTAGGAATAGGATAACTGTTAATGGTAGACAAACAAGCATAGGACACAAAACGATCAATAGGGTGTTGGGTACAACTTCGAACCCCCCCTTACGGGTAGCAATAGGAACATCAAGATCAGAAATAGGAGGTACAGTAACAGAGGAGGAAGTACCTGAAGTGGGATCTGAAGGCGAGGATAACGTGGTAGATGGTGCTGCCTGGGTACTGTATCTCTCCATAGGTGTAATGCGATGTGTCGGTGCATTAGGTGGGTGACGACGAAAAACAGCCAGTGGTTTTGTTGGAGGTGGCACCGGAGGCACAGGATCCTGCACAGGAGAATAAGTATCGACAACATAAAGAGGGAGATCATCGTCCATCTCTGAAGGAGGCAGCGAGGATGGAACAAATGGAGTGGATTCAAAGAAGGAGACATCAGCGGTAACAAAGTACTTGCGCAAATCAAAAGAATAACACTGGTAACCCTTTTGGGTTTTAGAATACCCCACGAAAAGACATTTAAGAGCTCTAGGATCCAACTTAGAGCGACCAGGACGATGATCCCGAATAAAACAAACACACCCAAAAATACGTGGTGGTAAGACAAACAACTGATGGGAAGGGAACAACAAAGAATAGGGAATGCCACCACCCAAAACAGAAGAAGGCATGCGGTTAATAAGATAACACGCAGTCAAAACAGCATCAGCCCAAAAAACCTTAGCCACTTTCATCTCAAATAAAAGAGATCGAGTAACTTCCATCAAATGTCTGTTCTTCATCTCAGCTACACCATTTTGTTGAGGTGTATCCGCACAAGAGGACTGATGAATGATCCCATGTTGAACCATAAACTCATTAAAGGGATCAGAAAAATATTCTTTTGCATTGTCACTTCGAAGAACTTTCAAAGAAGTCGTAAATTGATTCTGAATTTCAAGCACAAAAGTACAGAAAATGGAAAATAATTCAGAACGATCCTTCATTAAATAAATCCAGGTAACTTTGGAAAAGTCATCTACAAAAGTGACAAAGTAACGAAAACCCAACACAGAAGTAACAGGACACGGACCCCACACATCAGAATGAACTAAAGAAAAGGGTTGGACAGCCCTGTTACTGACTCGAGGGGGATAACTTACACGGTGAAGTTTCCCAAACTGACAAGACTCACACTGCAAACTAGAAAAGGACTGAAACCGACCATCTAAAATCTTCGAACTCTGCAATGAAGGATGACCCAAACGACAATGAATCTGAGGAGGAAGTGCCACACTCGAACATGCCACAGTGGATGCGTCGTCAAGAAGATACAGTTCCTCAGATACGCGACCTCTACCAATCGTCTTCCTCGACTGGAGATCCTGAAACTCACAATAATCTGGAAAAAAGGTAACCGAACAATTGTTAGCTTTGGTAAATTTTCGAACAGATAATAAATTGAAAGGAAATTTGGGCAAGTAAGAAACGGAAGACAACAACAAAGAGGGGTAACATGTACAGTGCCTGTACCCCTAACTTTAGCAAGAGACCCATCGGCTAACACAACATTGGAAGAAGATTCATGAAACGAAGAAAAAATATCTGATGCTCTAGTCATATGGTCCGAAGCACCTGAATCAATGATCCAGGAACGAGAAGTAGATGATAGGCATGCAAAAGCATTACCTGGCTGAACTAGGGTAGCAGTGGAGAACTGAGATGACTGAGAATTCTGAAATTGAGTAAACCGCTCATAGTCTTCATCAGACACAGTCACTGTTTTACCCTCAGGCTTAGGAGGGGTAACCACCGGATCACTGCTGGCTGAATTTGCAAACTGAGGTGGTTTACCATGAAGCTTCCAACAAAAGCGTTGAATGTGACCAGCTTTGCCACAATGATGATAAGTGCGCACCTGTCCTGAAGTCTCTGAAGTACCTGGTGTGGGTGCTTTACTATTCCTTGACCCACGACCACGGCTACCACCACTGCTGCCCGTACCTGTCCCACCACTGGACCCACGGTTGGGAAAGGCTGCAAGGGCTGAACTCTCATTACCATGAGTGGAATCTTGGCTGTTCTCACGAGAAACCCGTAAAAGTCTTGAAAAAGCTTTTGAAAATGTGGTGACTATATCCCCACCGAGGATTTGAGACCGTACTGGCTCAAATTCTTTTCGAAGTTCACCCAAAAATACCATAACAGCCAGCTGCTCTCGCTGTTGCTGCATCTCTTTCACATCAGATGTGATAGGAAGAATGGAATTCAGCTCCTCATATAGTCGCTTGAATTTAGGAAAATATTGGGTTACAGTCGGAGTCTTTTGATCCACTTTATAAAAAGCCTGGGACAGGTCATAAATTCGAGACAAGTTGTCCTTCCCAGAATAGAGGACATTCAAGTAGTCCCATAACTCCTTTACTGTGTCAATGTGAGTAACCAGGTCTGCAATCTGATTATCCATTGAGTTCAACATCTGACTCAATATCCTTGCATCCACCGTATCCCGTGTCGCATCTCCTTCAGGTTTGGCTTTGTGAGATGATCCTGTTGATCATGCCCCGTCAAGGCCAATCGAACCACCTTTGTCCATTGCTGAAAATTAGAAATCCCTTCAAGTTTTCTTTCGGTAATACGATGAGAAGAGGAGGGCAGCTCAGTCACAGTGGTCTTTGCATCACCCATGCTTCACCACACAAATTAAATCTTCTCAGAGAAGTCCCGGACAGATTGAAACAGATGGACAGCAAACACTTCTGAAATTATAAACAGTGTAGCCACAACCAACAGACACCAGCCAGCAGCAAGCAATAACCACCAAACAATAAACTCACAAAACCTGAATCGATCTCACCCTTGGCATACTCCACCAAACAATAAACTCACAAAACCTGAATTGATCTCACCCTTGGCACATACCTAAGATAAAGCCAAAAATTTGAGACCAAAACAGTCTTCACTCCATCCAATTTCTTCAAACACATCCACAAACAAGGAGAAAAAGACCTAGTTCTTAATTTATGCCATGAACTAGTCTTCAAACAGTTCCAAAATATCCAAAATACAGCATAGGGTGCTGCACCCCTTCAAACAGAAAAATAAGAGAAGCCGAGAGTCCTTCAAATCTTCAAAAACTTGTCAATCTTCAATTGTAGGCTGTAGGAAGGAGACAAGGAGATTCACGAATGCTGTAGCAGTGTCTAACCTTGCTCTGATACCATGTAAATTTAAATAAAGAAGAAGAAGGAAGAAGAAGAGAGAAGAAGAGAGGAGAAGGAATAAGAGAAACTGCACAATTGGGGTTGCAGCCGTGAGAGTAACTGCCCCCAAAACATAATATTAAATAGGTTAACACATAATAACCCACAAAGACAAAAATACCCCCAAATAGAGGAATCGTGAATAGGGGCTGACGCTAGCCTATTCACGACTCCCCCTAACTCCTAACAAGCAAGGGCAATACCGGTGGTGAAGGTGGCGATGTTTGGTCACTTAGAGGTGCAGAGGGATGGGGCGGGTGGAGTTGTAGGAGGAGGAAGAAGAAGAAGAAGGGGTATGAGGTTAGAGATGAGGGTGTTATTGTCTTTTCATTGCATTTCTAACACCGTCAGCCAATATGGGTATGGTCAATATGCAGGGGAGGGGACAGCAATTTTCCCTTTATTATAACCTTTTATTCTCAGGATTCCTTTTGTTGTTTTTCTTTAATAATGCCTTTTTCATTGGTTTATGCAGATCAAGCCGTTGGTGACACCGACACAAGCTATAGTAAACTACACTGATTTACAGTATTCATGGCATGATTTGGTATCCAAACGTAAGCATGCATCATTTTATCTAATGTGGATTTATGTTTATGATATTCTTCTTTTCTGTAGCTGTGAAGTTTGAGTTAGTTTATTTTAGTTTGAGTGCATCCCTGCTTAATCACTTCAAATTGTAGTTTATGAAAAAATCTTTTTCACATATATCTTGTCAACTTAATGTTGATTTTTAGTGATGTTTCTTTCATGATTGGTCCTTTGGATGACAAAATCTTGTTCTTTAGCCGTCTGGGATGTGGAAACTTTTTAAGTGATGTTTCTTTCATGATTGATCCTTTGGATGACAAAAATCTTGCTCTTCAGCTGTCGGTTGTGGAGAACTTTTTAAGTGAAAAAAATTAAGGGTTGTTTTTAACAGTTGACTTTAATTGAATCACTCTAATGGATGAGTTTGGCATTTTAATTGGGTTCACGTTAATAGGTTGAGTAACTCCATCCGCTAACTGCAGAAATGCCACCTCCCTCACTCCCAACTGCCCAACAGAAATATCCTGTGATTAGGGACGGCAACAGATGGGGTAGGTCTGGGTAATGGTCTTACCCTTACCCTTTTAGATATGTAGGACGTATTTACCCGATCCTCTAAGGATTTGCTCCAGCCCTTACCTTAGTGTGCATGAAAATATTTCTATTACCTGGTGGGTAAATCATAAATGTGTAAGGCAGGTGAAGCCAAACCCCAAATTAATTATTGTAGATTATGAAAATGCTTCCATATATTTATTTTTATTTACATAATTTGAAAATATTCCAGATTCAGAATAACTAGAATTGGGCTTCACCGTGAAGATGGTTAAGGAGTCAAATAAAAGAACTTGAATGCCACAAGTCAGTGGCCAAACAAAAATTCCATAAACGAGATGTATCCATCTAGGTAGTTGGATTTAGACACTAAAACACAAGTCAGGGTCTCTTGACCAATTTACTGAGGCAAAGGATTTAAAACTCTATGAAAGGACTGGGAGGTCTGGAACAGAGTTTACCAAATCAGCTCGGGGGTTGGCTTCTTGGAAGGTCAAAGTTGAATAATCTGTTTTGCACTTCTCCTTGAAGATTTAGTGGATACTACTAATAGGGGGGGTATAGATTGAAGAAGAAGAATGAAGAATGACAATGAAGAAGAAGATGAAACCCTAACCATGTTTCCAAATTAAAATTAGAGCTTGAAAACGGAGAAACACTTACTGATATATTGACATGGGTACTCCAGGGGTGCATGAAGTGTTTGGGTAACGGAGATCATAAGTGACACAGCGCACATCTTATTAAATCTCAGTTGAGAAGTTCAAATGTTTAACTGCTATTGTATCTCATTCTGAGATGATTTTCTTTGTACAAATTACATTATATACATAGTGGAAACTTTTTCGGTTTCGTAAAATTATGTATGTATTACTTTAATTTTGTACCAATCTTCCCAACAGTTGTGGGTTGTATTATATACACATGGTTTCATTTGTGTTCTCACATATCTTTTGACACGCTTTGTTTGGTACCTTGGAGGTGCATTTTCTGAGGGAAAACTTGTTGGCTCTCATCCCCCCTCCCAAATAAAATTTAGGGATTTATTTGATTTATTAAACCATTTCTTATGCCTGCAGATAACCATAATGCTCTGACAGTTGCTACCTTGTGGGGCCCAATATTTGTTGTAAGTGTGATTGATTGTACTATAGCTTTCACATTTTGAATTTGTTTCGCTCATATTACTGATAGAATGCTTAAGATATCAAAGTTTTTCAGTCTGTGGTGATTCTGGTGTACAGTCAAGTATTTCATATATGGTACATGGTTTCATTTCGTACTGGAGTTATGATTAATGCTAAAATTTGCAATTTATTCCATTCTTTACTGATGAAGTATTGGAAATTGAGATTGACAACTTGGTCTTCTTGGACCTAGGATTGAACTACCAATACCTATTACCCTTTGTTTAATGCAGTGGTGGACACACTTTTTGCCCTGCAGGAGTTTGGGAGGAAACAAAAGTTTGATTCAACATGGCGCTAAGACTGTAAATGAATCCCCAAATACTGATAATAGAAAAAAGAATTAAAAGATAGAGGTCCAGGACACTTGATTCACTCCTATCCCCCTGTTTATTGGCTTGTTGACTCTTTATGTTTTTTGTATGTTGAATTGGATGTGGAATCGGAATGATTCTGTTAAATATATCTTACTTGTATGGGGCAGAATGTTGGGCATTTAATAAGTGTCATATTGAGAAGCTTTGTGTAGCAGAGATGAGGATGTTAAGATGGATGTCCGGAAAAACTCAGAAGGATAAAATAAGGAATGAACATATTAGAGCTTACTTGGGAGTTGCCCCAATCAATGACAAGCTTCGAGAGTGCTTTTAAGGTGGTATGGTCATGTCCAACGGAGGCCTAGGGACGCCCCAGTAAGGAAGAGTGATATGATCAGAATTGAAGGAACTAAAAGAGCTAGGGGCAGGCCAAAAATGACCATAGGAGAAGTTGTGTGGAAGAACATGCATAGTCTAGGTCTTGAACCAAGTATGACCTCAGATAGAGCATATTGGAGGGCAAGGATCCATGTACCAGACCCCATTTAGCTGACCTGACTTGTTGGGCTGTGTCTCTTTCCTCTTATTTTCATCTTCCATTTTCCTTTTATTTTCCATCTTTCGTATGTCATTGTCCATTTTTCTTTTCTCATCTCATTTCCCATCCCTCTTTCCCCATCTCTTTGCTCACCTTGTTTTGTCTTGATCTATGTAGCCAACCCCATTAAGTTGGGATAGGGCTGAGTTTGTTGTTGTTGTTGTAGTTTGTATTGTTGAACTTGCTGAATCATTTTTTTTTTTTCCTGCAGATTTATCTCCTAGATATTCATGTGTTCTACACAATTATATCGGCTGTTGTGGGATTCTTGCTTGGGGCAAGGGATCGTTTGGGCGAGGTAAATGACTTTCTATGTTAGGATTTAGGATTTATTGATTAACATCAAGCAGACTATTCAAATTATGGGAATTTGGAAAGGTATTTTTATTTTAAATCCGCTCTTTGAAGCTTTTAAAAGTTATCATTTTTTATTATGTAATAATAGTCCACCTTGGCATTCCTAAGAATGTTCTTAAGATTTTCATGTCTTGTTTTGCCTACACATGTGTGTTAAAGATTCACTTTGTCTTCCTATTTTCTTTGTGTGTGTGGCCATGAGTGAATCGTGTGGCCTTTTGAATTTTGGGTTTGTGGAAGGCTAGGCTTTATATGCTGGTTTTCTAGTGGCTATATAATTATGAGGCGCTACTTTTATGGAGGGCAGTTGTAGCTGGAGGTGCTCCAGAAATGACATGGCCCCTGCGGGGAATGATGTGGGATCCACGTGTGTAAAATGGTATTTGGACATACATGGAATCTATGGAAAATATTGGTCACACTCACAATGATCATGTTCATTTAAACAACTCGCAGTTTGGAGGTCCATTGCTTGGAAACTGATGCCGAGTTCCAGCGGAAGAAAGAAGAGGAAGAGAGGCTGTATGAATATAATGAAAACCAGGGTTTATTTGTGGCTTGTCGTTCATGGTTTGAACCAATTTCTTGACTGAACTTGTGGTTCGGTAGTTGGTTCATGTAAATTGTGAGGGTCACTGAGTCCTATTTCTTTTGTTCCTCTATTATTATAGTAGTGTGGATGGAATAGGACATTATGAGTCGGGACCTGTGTCCGTTACAGTTTTCTTTATTTATTATTTAGTGTTTCGGTTGTTTTAGGATATTTCAAACTTAGCCGGCGGCTGGAAATGTTAGATTCAATTTTATATTCTGTTTGTTTTCCTTTTCAGCTCTATTTAATAGCTGTACTATTACATAGAGCTGAAAAGGAAAACAAACAGGAGCTCTATTTAATAGCTGTACTGGGCGAAAAGTAGACACAGCTCTCTTGGAAGGAGATGAAGTTTCCTGAGCTTGCCGATGATCTTCCTCCTCTCCGGTTGCTTTCTCTGGCCGTCTTTCTCTTCTGTTGGTGATTGAACCGTGCAGACTCCTGCTTCTGCCACCCCTTCAACTCCTTCTCCCTCTTGCCCCTCTCTCCCTCCATCTGGTCAGCCATCATCCTGGTCTTCTCTTCTTGCACCTGATGCAGGTCCCCTCCCTGATGCTCTTTCTCTCCATTTCGTTGCCCTTGCCTCAGTCGGCTCCTTTAAGGTGGCTCTTTGCCCCCCTGACTTCCTTGATTCCGAATCCATACTCTGGGAAAATTGTCTCGTTGGCCACTTCCTTGGCTCCAGGCCTCCCTTCCATACTATCAAGCTTTCTCTCTCCAAGCAATGGAGAACTCAGGGTACTAACACCTTCCTCTTGGATAATGGTTTCTTCATTTTCAAGTTCTCCTCTGATTCCGACAAGGTTCGTGCTCTTGAAGGAGGCCCTTGGTTTGTTGGTAAGAAGCCCATCTTCTTGCACCAATGGCACCGTCACCTGCAGCTCCGGCATGTGGACCCTTCCTCCATCCCTCTCTGGGTTACTCTCCCTGGTTTGCCTCTCCACTACTGGTGTACTGATGGCCTCAGTACCGTTGGGTCTGTCCTGGGCACCCCCCTCTTTTTTTTTTGTAAGAACTCGGAGGAAAGACAGGCTGGCTTATGCGAGAATCTGCATTGAAGTTTCTGTGCTTGACCCTTTGCCTTCTCTTATTACGGTGAAAGAGGGTGATCACTTATCCTTTGAGCAGGAAGTCCATTATGAGTGGAAGCCTCCTCACTGTGAGTTTTGCAAAACTTTCGGCCATGGATCCCAGCTTTGTTCCCCTGCGGCCCCTTGTTAGCTCTGGCCCTGATCCCTCGGCCGTTGTAGTCGAGCCCTCTGGACTTCCCAAGCCCAACAAGGAATTTTGATCTGTTTCAAGGGGAAAACTCCGAACCAGATTCAGGCGCTGGAAATCTCACCGGAAAGTCAAGGAGACGTTGGATCATTCTGCTGGACAACCTTTTCTCTCTGATCAGAACAGGTTCAGTCTGCTGAGCCCTGCTTTGGACGATGTTGACTCTGTCCTTGACTCGTGCCCCGAAAAGCTACAGTTTGGTGTTATTCCTCATAGCAGGTCAAGGATGTCAGCGAATCCTTCTGAAGCCCCTTCCATTCTTGGCTCTGCTGACGAAGATACTTCCGTTGTGGTATCGCTGCCGCTGATCTCCTTTGGAATAGGCTCCTTGGCTTCTTCTGCACTTTTGGTCGACCGTCTGGAACCGGCTTTGGCTCCGTCTGCAAGTCTTGTTCCATTGGCTTCGCCTGCGAGACTTGGCACAGCGACAACTTTGGCCTTGGCACTGCCTGCTTTATCTACTTTTGATGTGGGCCCTACCACCTTTGACCCATGCTGTTCTACTGGAGCTCCTTTGGAATCGTCTACCTTAGCCACTCCCGAACCTGGGTTGGACCCTCCACTCTTAAACCACCTCCCCTCTTAGCCTCGGGTCATTGGGTCTCTAACCGGCCTATCTCTCTTAACCCGGCTTCTTACCCTTCTCCTTCACCCGACATCTCCAATGTTCACTCTTCCAGCTCCCGCATTGCTCCCCCACAGTTGCAAACCAGTACTTCCCCTCTTAGCAGTTCTTACCGAAGACGCCACCGTAGTGAATCTCGTTTCAGGTCGGTTATGTCCTGGCTTCTTAATGAGCCTTTGCTGCCCTTTCCCCCTCTATCCAAATGATCCAAGGCTTTGTTTGGAATATAAGGGGCCTGAATTCCCCCTCCAAGCATGCGGCTGTTCGATCTAGGCTTCGCTCTTCTAGAGCAAACTTTTGCTGTCTCTTAGAAATCCATATAAAAGATCCTAACTCTGGTAAAATTCTTAGCTCTATTGCCCCTGGCTGGTCCCTTCTCTCCAATTACTCCCATCATCCTAATGGCCGCATTTGGATTCTTTGGGATCCTTAAAAAATTTCCATATCCCTCTTGTCCTCTTCCTCCCAATTCATTCACCTCTCTTTTTCGGACTGTCTGGGGCATCCTATTTCTTTTTTTACTGTAGTCTATGTTCTCAACACCGCTTCTCTTAGGTCCCCCCTATGGGCTGACCTCCGTTCCGTAGCTAGTCAAATTGGGTCCAACCCTTGGGGCTTGTGTGGTGATTTTAATGTCATTAGATATAGCTTTGAAAAGCAAGGAGGAGACCTCTTGGCTATGGAAGCTTTAAACTCCTTCAATGAGTGTATAGAGGATATTGGTGTGAATGACCTTAGATGGTCTGGTCTCCGCCTAACTTGGAGCAACAAAAGGGCAGGAATTCACCGCTTCTCTTGTAAGCTTGATAGGGTATTGGTCAATGAAGAATGGCTCTCAGCTTTTCCTTCTTCTCATGCTTCCTTTGCCAACCCGGACATCTCTAACCACTCCCCCGTCCACCTTGTTATTCAGCACCTCACTTCCTTTGGCCCTAAACCCTTCAACTTTTTTGACATGTGGTCCTCCCATCCATCCTTTCTTTCCACAGTGCAAGAAGCTTGGGACAAACCTGTCTTTGCTTTTCCTACCCCTTTCATTGCCTTCTCCAAAAAGCTCCGTAATGTCAAGGATGCCCTCAAAGATTGGAACAACATAACCTTTGGCAACATCTCCCAGCAGGTCTTGGATTGTAAGGATAGGCTTGGGTCTATTCAAGTTCGGCTGCAGTTGGACAGCTTCAACAGTGCTTTAGCTGAAGAGGAGAAAGTGATCTGTCTTGAGCTCACCTCTTTGCTTGCCCGTGAGGAAAGTTTCTTGAAGCAAAAGTCTAGAATCAAGTGGTTAGACCTGGGGGACTCCAATTCAGCTTACTTCCATCGCTCTTTGAAAGCCCGTGTTAATGCCAACTCCATTACTCAGCTCATAGCCCAGGATGGCTCTATTGCCTCAACAGTAAAGGATATTAAAGACTTGGCTGTTCAGCACTTCAAAGGTATCTTTAACTGCTCTCAGGTGGTCTCCTCTCCTCTCCCGAATGGCTTACTTAACAAGTTCATCCCCTTCGTGTTTTTTGATTCTTTGAGCTCTATTCCTAATGAAGAGGAGATCGTGGCAGCCATCCATTCTCTCAAGGTTTCTAGTGCTCTTGGTCCGGATGGCTTTAGTATGGGCTTCTTTTTAGCTGCCTGGGACATCATCAAGTTGGATCTTGTTGCTGCCATTGTTAGCTTCTTCTACAATCCTAATCAAGTCAAAGGTATCAATCACACTTTTCTTTGCCTCATTCCCAAAAAGGAGGGTGCTTCTGCCATGAATGACTTCAGACCCATTGCTCTTTGTAATCTGTTGTATACGTTTATTGCCAAGATCTTGGCTCGAAGGCTTAAAAGTGTTGTGGATCAGCTTGTTAGTGATAACCAATCGGCCTTCATTCCTAGAAGAAACATTGCTGACAACATTCTTCTCTGTAATGACATTGTTAGAGGGTTTGAGAGGAAAAATCATTCTCCTGCTGTCCTCCTCAAGATTGACATCAACAAGGCTTTTGATTCTATAAGGTGGGACTTTGTTGGCCAAGTGTTAACCAACATGGGCTTCCCTTTGATTTTTGTCAACTGGATTCAGGTTTGCATCTCTTCCCCAAAGTTTTCAGTGTTAGTTAATGGCAGCTCTGCAGGTCACTTTGAAGCTAATGTGGGAATTCGGGAAGGGTGCCCCCTTTCCCCCTACTTATTCACTTTGGTCTTGGAAGTCCTCTCAAGGAAAATTCAAGTTTGCACTGATCAGCAGCTCATTGCCCCCTTGCCGAAGTGTAAAGCCCTCAAGCTAACTCACTTGGCTTTTGCTGATGATTTGATGATTTTCTCTAAGGCTTCCATTTCCTCCTTCGAGGCTACTATGCACTGTCTTCAACATTTCCACGAGCTCTTAGGCCTTCACATCAATCCTACAAAGTCTCTTATGTTCTTTGCTGGTGTTTCTGAGCTGGACAAAATTGCTTTCCTTGACAATTCTGGTTTCCAAGAGGGCTCCTTTCTTGTCAAGTACTTGGGTCTCCCTTTGATTCCTGCTAGGCTTTCTGCTCATCACTGTACCCCGATGCTTGATCTCATTAGGAAGCGGCTTCAGTTATGGAAAGGAAAGCTTCTTTCTTATGCTGGCAGACTGGTGCTTATCAGATCAGTTTTGGAATCCTCTTATATCTATTGGTCTGGGATCTATGGTCTTCCTCAAGCCACTATCAAATCTTTGGAATCTCTTTTGGCTTCCTTTCTTTGGAAGGGCAATGATTCTTCTAGATTTCTGCCTCCTATTAGCTAGGCAGCTGTGTGTTTGCCTAAGAAGGAAGGAGGATTGGGCATTAGAAGAATCAGAGAAGTGAACTCGGCTGGTATCATCAAGCTAATCTAGAAGATTGTTTCTAAAAAGGAAAGCATCTAGGTGGATTGGATTTACTCGGGTCTTCTTCGTCAGGATTCCATCTGGACGGCTTTAGCGACAGCTGATTCTTCTTGGGTTTGGCGCAAGATCCTAGAGTCCCGTCACCTAGTGCTTCATGCCATTCATTCTCTTATTGGGGATGGCTTCTCTTCCTTCCTTTGGCTGGACCACTGGCACCCAAGGGTGATTCTCCTCCACTTGGTTACCCCCAGAACCATTTATGCTTCGGGCCTTCACAGACTCTCCTTGGTGGCGGACATTTTAGATCCGAATGACTGGACCCCTCCTGTTACCTCCTCTCCGGAGCTGAGGGTTTGTCCTCTATTTTTTGTTTTGTTGCTCCTCTTCGGAGGCCCTGTATTTTTTTTCTCTCTTCGGTAATGAATTTCTTATTCACCCAAAAAAAAAAAAAAAAAAAAAAGCTGTACTGGGCATAGCCCTCCCCATGATTTGCTTAATGGAAGTAGAAGCTTTTCAGTTCAAAATGTGTGGATTTCAGATCCCAAGCACATATGTGGATTTCAGGTGTGGCTCAGTGGATTTCGAGTGTTACTCTGCTGTCGATTAAGCAGGTAATCTGGTGGATTTCAGATTAAATGGATTATTGATATTCTATTTTCTCTCAATTCTCTCATCGAAATCAGATCTGAGAAACCCTATCAATTTGAAGATTCCTACCAAAAAAACATTCTCCAAACCTCTATTTCTAGTTTTATTTTTTTAACTTCTGATTTCTGCTACTGTTCGAGGTTTTCTTTCTTTGTTTAATCACTAAATCAGAACATTCTAGGCACATGCTACTGTTTTGGAACCTGAAGCTTCCTGTTATCGATTGTACTATTCGTCCTGAATTTCCAGTCTCCTACTTCGATACTGAAACTATCATAATTCTGAATCTAATCATTGAAATTCTTTCAAATTTTGATAAGAAATCCCCTTCCCTGTTAGGCCACTCGATCAGAATTATCTGGCCATCAGACCTTTTTTAACTTCCTATTCAAAACTTATCCTTAATCTAGTTTTGGGTTCCAAATCCCTGCGATTCTGGTTTTTTAAGGGATTTTTGAATTCCTAGGACGTAAGTGATTTAGAACCCCATTAGAAATACCAGTACATTGTTTCAAGGAGATGGATATATATATTTTTTTGATAGATAGATAAAATTTCATTAGAAAAAGATTACATTGGGGAATAAATACACTGGTCAGTCATTTTTTATAAGTAGATTGATGTTTCTTCTCACTAAAAGGTTTAAAATGCTCTTTTTTTTTTTTTTTTTTATAATTTATGGGGGTAGAGTGTTTTGCATCCATCTTGGAGCCAAGCCTTGCCATGTTTCTCATGTCTCTCGTACTCACGCAATGAGGTTGTACATTATGAGCTTATGAGCTATGATGGTTGGAGGGGTGTGGTATTGATGCAGGGCATCCACCAGCCAATAGGCCAGCATGCCTATTCTCCAAGAAATACTTGCGCAGGCTCAAGCCCAAGCCCAGCATAAATTTCGGCCCAGGCTGGCCAGGGCATTTCTGGCCCTGCGGTTCTGTTGATGGGCATCTAGTGGCCTTGCTAGGAAGCTACTATAATATTTCTTTAGTAATCTCCTAGTTTCTAGTGCTTGATTTTTTGTATTCCAAGACATGTTTATGAGTCTTTTCATATATCCTAGGCTTATTTAAGAGTCCTTTAGAATTTCTTACTGTCTTTTAGAATTCCAAGAGTTAGTTAATTTTCTTGGTTTATGTTTCTATGTATTGGAGGTGGGTTCAATTTTGGGTTTAGTTTTCTATGTCTCGGGGGTAGATTTCAATGTCTATGATTTTTTTCATGCATGGGGTATTCCAAAGGGGTTTTAGAATTCTAAGAGTCTCTTTAATGTTATTTTGCTGTACTTAAGGTTTTCACCTCTATATAATGCAAATCTTGGATGCTCTCAAAAGTAGCCATCGAATTTTACAACATACTATCTGAGTATTTACCTGTGTGACTCAAGTGTGCTTAGGTGAGACTCCTACAGCGAGGCAACTAGTTGGACTCTAGCTTGCCAAGGTTATGTGTGCCTAGGTGGGACTCTATGGCTTGGCAACTAGTGGGACTCTAGGCTGCCATCTATCTATCTTCATCTCCAACTATCATCATTACCATCATCCTCATCTTCTCCGTTATTCATTTTCATCACCATTGCAGGTATCTTATTTTAAAATTGGATAATATTCTGTTCCAGAATTTGTCCTAGTGTGATAGCCTTCCTAGGCTACATCATTTCTAAAATCCAAGATTGCTTAAATCGGATTTATATTGGTGGGGTTATGTTTCGGTCAAACTTAATTTGGTGTGCGAATGCTTTCAAAATCACTTTGAATGAAAATATCTTTTTAGACATAAAAACAAATGAATATTTTACTGCATGTTCATTTTTTGGCAATGTTTACCATATTAAGATTCATGGAATTTTTAGATTTGAGGAAACCCCCAGCGTTTAAAAGTTGAAAAGTGCACCTACTGCCAAAAATCCGTTTTTTGTTCTTGAATTGGGTGGTTGACTTTTTATCCTTTTGGAATTTATTTTTTAACTATTTTTATTGGATTCAAATAGGGGGGTGGTTCCCCAATTGTCCGAGATTTCCGAAACGAGATGACCGATTGTCTACCAAATCTAAATCAGTGAAGTTCCCCAATTTTTTCCGTTCGGCGTACCAATTGTGAGATTCTCAAGCATTTAATGGGATGAGGGCACCACGTACTGGTCATGTGTCAAATTTGGTACCAAGTTCAATTGTATCGGCCACAGTTTATTTTATGTTCCCCTTGTATTTTAAATGGTGTAGCACTGCCAAGTGCTGTGTTGTGTCCACCATTTTTCAGTACTTCATTTTATCACATGGAAGAGTCACATTGGGCTCTTACTTGGTACATAAATACAGGATGGGGCCTACCTGTTCGTAGAATTTGTGTCCCATCTGACCTACCATGGAGCAGATAATGCGGTCCTATGCGCCTGCACCTGCTCACCCAAAAAACTGTTAAGTGCGTATAAAAAAAAGAAAGAGGGGGGGGGGGTGGTTCCTGATAACTTTTTTTTTTTACTTTAAAGTTTTGTAAGATGTAATTGTGACCAAGTGGTCACGGGTTTGAGTCTCTGGAAACTGCCTCTTGGTAAAGCGGGGGTAAGGCTGCGTACATTATGTCCCCCCCCCCCCCATGGTACTAAATCTCGTTTCGTTTCGGTGTTTCGGTCTGACTGAAATTTCCGAGATACCGAAATTTCGTTGAAATCTCGGTCGAAATATGGTATTTTTCTGTGGGTGTAAAATGCCAAAAATGTCCGAGATTTCCGAAACGAGATGACCGAAATTTCCGAAATATTCGAAATATTGCATTTTTTCATTTCGGACTTGCGTTTCGTTTTGGACAGGTCGAGATACTCGAAATATTCGATATCTCAACCGAAATTTCGCGAGTTTTAGTACTATGCACCCCCCCTCTTGGCACATATACAGGATGGGGCGTACCTGTTTGTAGAATTTGTGTCCCATCTGACCTGCCATGGACCAGATAATGCAGTCCTATGGGCCTGCACCTGCTCACCCAAAAAACTGTTAATTGTTTATAAAACAAAGGGGGGGGGGTTCCTGATAATTTTTTTTTTTTACTCAAAACATTTTGTAAGATTATTTGTGACCAAGTGGTCACGGGTTTGAGTCTCTAGAAACAGCCTCTCGGCAAAGCAGGGTTAAGGCTGCGTACATTATGACCCTCCCAGACCCCACAGTGGCGGTGGGTATGCCCTTCATAATTGTCTGATGGCCTGCTCAGAATAAATAACCGCATTGTTTTTTTTATAATTCACTAATTTGCGTTCACTTTAATTTTCATTTCTTCAGATTAGATCATTGGAAGCTGTCCACAAACTCTTTGAGAAGTTTCCTGCAGCTTTCATGGAGACTCTTCACATTCCTGTTCCCAGAAGGTGCTAATCTTTGCCAATTATTATTATATATCTATATATATACATCTCATTCTCTCTCTCATTTAAGCATCTAAGTTTATGGTCTTGTATGCAGGACTTCCAACCAGTCTCCTGATTCGGTGAGGCATTGAAACTGATGTGCTTTGGGTTTAAATGAATCTTTTTGCTGTGTGTGTGTGTGTGCTCAAATTGCCAACTGTTTATGTGAATTTATGTATTTCTTTTGGTTACTTCTGACTTATTATTTTAAGGTTCTTTTCATTGTTTTCTTGATTGTGCTCTTCATATCATTGTTTTGCTTGAGTTGCACAGTCTGATGTGTGAAATATATTGTAGAAACTTGTACTTAGTTAACCATCTTTACATTGACTCTTTGTTAAATGCCCTAAAAACTCCTATAAATTTCCTTGCATTAACAGCTTTAACCTCAAAAATTTTCTTCTGATTCATAGTTGCTTTAAATATTTTCCATGGAGTTACTTTCTTTCAAGAACCTTGATTTTTGTTGAAAAAAATTTAACCTTGAATCTAGCATATTGTGAAAAATATGCAGAAGCAAGAGGGTTTATTCAATGCCTAATTCTATGGTTTCCAACTTGGCTGACTTTTTACTAGGTGTATGGCTGTTAGGAACACAAAACAGTCCCATCTTCTCAGAGCACTAGGAACCTGGCTTTGGAATCTGCATACTCTCTATAGTTGATTGAGGGTAATTTCGATCAACTAGAAATAAAATGTTACAACTTACAAAATGCATGGTATCATTAACAGCCATTAATGTAGCTGTAGATTTTTTTTTTTTTTTTTGGGTTTGAAAGAGAAAATGGGTTTGAAAGAGAAAATTCATTACCAAAGAATAGATACAACAAGAACGAAGCCAGCCTTTACATGGTGGGGGATGGATATGCATGGGCTTGTAAGATAGAAGGGGGGAGACCCCAAGAATGGACAAAAAGCCTATTTCTGGGGGAATCAATACATCGACCAGGAGACCCTGAAATCTTGGCTTTGACTTCAAAAGAATAGAGTCCCAAATCTGATGTAAGGATTTAGCTTTGGAGGACCACCTTCTAAGGTTGCACTCAAGCCATATGTGAGAGATGGCAGCATCAAAGCTAATTTTCCCACCTTGTCACATTAGGATTTCCCTGCAAAAAACATGTCAACCTAGATCAATTTTTTATCAAAGGGCAGAATTCTCTCTCTCCTAGGCCAGCACTTAGCTAGCAAGCCATACCAAACTGTATAGGAGACGGGGCAGTCAAAGAATAGGTGATCCACATCTTCAGAGGCATTCCAACAAAGAGACCATCGGGGGAGACTGGAATCTGCCGGCGGATGAGGAAGGACTGAGAGGGGAGGCAGCGGGTGAAAACCCTCCAGACTGTGAAGCTGTGAATGTGGCAATAGATTACTTACATATTAAAAGAAGAGAAGTAACGGGAAAAAAGTCATCTTGGAGCAGTGTATCTGAAAAACATTTTAATCTGGAGCTTGGCTGGGTCTCAAGTTGCTTTGTTCAGTGCCTGAGGCAAGATCCCGTCAATGATTTTTGGAATCTAGCAGTTTCTTAGATAACAGATTTGAATCTCTCTCTCTCTCTCTCTCTCTTTTGGATTCGTTCCTAGGTTTCAAGGTTTTGTAGTTTTTGGATCCATCCAAGGTGTTGTATTTTTAGCTTTGAGGCACACATGGGTGCATGGCTCTTGACTTGAGAGCTATAAAAAAAAAAATAATGTGTCTATACACGTGGACATGGATTTGGCCTGGTTGTGGTACCGGCCCATGTCAGGGAGAAGGAGAAGGCAGCAAGGAATGGGGAGTGTAGGAGATGCGGAGCATAATTGTTCAATGATGACCTTCAATGCTACACTGATGTGATCCCTGGTTCAATAACCCTGATTATGGGTCGCTGTGGGAGTGTGGGCCCACCCAGATGATAAACCACTCAAATAACTACGGTCATGGCAATTCTGTAATTTTATGGCAATCCAGGACTCCTTTTGGGTAAGAAATCAGAATCTGTGACATAAAAGTAATTAGATTTAAGAAAGAGGATGAAACTGGAATTTCAGAAAAGGTAGGGTAAAATAGACACCACCTTAAAGAAATAAAGTTTTTTTGGGTAATTATGGAGAAATCTGGCCCTTTCTATAAAGTAAGAAGATATATCTTCTCCTACCTTCTGTTAAAACATAGAAGGTGGTAGAACCAGTCCTGCTATCAGGCAAGAGAACTCATCAATAGTAGTTCCGATTGGGTTGAAACTTTAGGAGAAGGTCAGACACTTGAAGACCTATCGTTTAGGCATAAGCAATCAAGGATGATGCCAAAAAAATCAAATCAATCTCTGCAAGCATAACCAGATGGTAGTTGCAGATTCAGCAATGATTCAAGACTTGATTTCCTCAGTAGGTAGGGTTTCAGCAACCAAAGTCCTAGGGTTTTGATTGCCTAGGGGAGAATGCCTTCGCCCGAAGTTTATCTAAACCAGTGTGCTGAATGACATTGGAAAAGTCTAAAAGTCTAATCTAAATCAGCCTAAAAGTCTAATCTAATTAACTTGACAGGGAAGACTGTGTGCTGAATGACATTGGAAAGATTCTAGTGAGCAGCATGTGTTGGGTGGATGGCATCAATGAAAATATACTTGGATCTGAGCAAACTAGCATCACACTGTTGCATGGAGCATCCATCTCTACACATAGGGATAATGTTTATTGGGTCACATGTTGGTGTCACTAGTTGGTTAGGAGCGTCTAGTTGTTAGTCTATGAGTTAGTTTAGGAAATCTAAATTCTAATCTCCTAATTATTAGGAAGTCTAGTATCGGAAGTATAGATTATTTTTTTTCTGTTTATATATATATATAAGTAACCACTCCCATGACTTGTGTTGAATTTTTGCTTAATGGACTGATTTATTTGCTTTGGCAATGGCCTAGCTGGATTTCCTCTCTCCTCTCTATTCTGCCACATCAATCTCAAATAATTGGCTATTTAATATCACTTTTATTGGTGGAACTATCCTGGAAATCTTGTAGATTCTCTCTTAAAATCTAACAGTTGGATTTAATATCAGGTTTGATTCAAATCTAGCCTTCAAATTAGAATCTTTTTTCATCCTATCCTTAAGTGAGCCCATCACTTGCGGATCCATCATTCAGTCCACATTACACAAATTTCTGCCACCTTGAGAGATAATTGATTGGAAATTTAGGGAGAATAAACTAAAAGGAATGAAACAAAGAAAGGGGGAAAGGGGAGCCCTGATTTCTCAAGTTGGAAGAGAACCATTTGACATTCCTTGAAGAAGGCAATAAGCCCCCTTCAACTGCTTCATTGATTTTTTTCTTTTAAAAATCCTTCATTGATTGTTTTGTGGCAATCAACAACAGATAGCGCTAAACTGGATTTTCTTCAAACAACCTATTCGTTTTCATAGTTGTCAAGGCGTCGCCTAGTTGACACCTAGGCGTCCAGGCGCCTTGGTCGCCTTGGCGGACGCCTTGCTCGGCTAATTGGTGTCGCCTTGATTTTGGACCCTCCGGCTCCTTGGATCGCCTAGCCGCCGTGACAACTATGATTCGTACCATCAGAATATTCATAAAAAATTTATTGGCAAATCCCAATTGGCTGTAGGCCATTTAGACTCTATGCTGTGATTGTGGGCTCGTTTTTCTGTACTCAATTGTGTAGTGGGTTTTTCAGCTGGTAATCCAATGTTGAACTCCAAAACATAACCTTTGGAGTTACTAGTATGGACATCCCAATGGTTCTATTGATCCAATATGGCCTCATGCAACCAGTTTATAGATCTTGATTACATTGAATTAGTCAACATGGTGGGCGGAGTTATCTATGCCAAGGAGGAGATTCCCTTTGGTTGGATGTATCAAATCCAGAATAGATAAAAGAAATATGCAGAAAATAGATAAATAAATAAAATTGTCAAGTATTATTTTCCAGTTTCCTTTCATTCACATTCCATACATAAAGGGATGACGGGACTTCAGAAAACTAGATATAGGCTTCATACCCAAGTTTGTATTTAGAATGACCTCATACCATGGTTCAAAAACTCGTCTCGAACAGCCATCTCGACCAGAAATAGTTAAAGACTTAAAGTTTCTACTACAAACCACAAGATACAGTGAAGTGTTCACAATGCATATTACATAGACACCCAACCCAAGTACAATGAATAATACGTAGTTCACAATGCATATTACATAGTCCCAAGTCCCAACAGTACAATACTATGACTCTATGAGTACTGAGGAGGTCAAGATTTCGCCGAGATTTCGCGAAATAGTCAAAATCTCGGTCGAGTTTTTTGAAACATTGCATTTTTTTTTATTTCGCATGCTATCTCATCTTTACCAGCTCGAGTTTCTCGTCGGCGAGTTTTTGAACTATGCCTCATACCAAAAACAGACTTTGATTTTTCCATACAAAAGAAAATTAGAAACATTATATAATCTATATAATACTTAAATCAAATGGCACAACAATAGAAAATATTTAGACTCCCTATGTCCGACAAAGATCGTCTATTTGAAAAGCCACACATTTTTTAAGGAATTATTATTAATACAAAAAAAAATTATTATTAATACTCCAACTTTCCTCATGTTTCTCTTCTTGTTCAATGCGAATTCCAAGTTTGCATTAGTGGTGATTGATAAGGGGTAAACTACCAATTTTTTTTTGTTAAGTTCTTGAAATGGACTAGCATTTTGGAACAGTTAAAAATCCCAAAGTGGACAGTCTTTCAAGGAACAGAGGAGTACTTCACTAGGACTTTTGATCAGCAACATTGGCTCCACTAACTATGTATTGGATGTATGTTGATATTAACTGATGCTTAATTATGATGACAACTTGAAAAATACTAGGTGAGTGCTGCTGTACTGAGCCTGCTAAAATGATCCAAACAATGAGCTTGCTAAGTTATAATGGACCCTTAGTATAGGTTTGGTTCAAGCTAAAAGTGCCCATTCGATTGGCCTTTATAAAGCTGGCAGAGTTAGTTTCACTGTGCTTGTGCCTTCACTAACAAGACCTCCATCTTTCTCATTTCAACTTTCCCCCATTGTAAGAAAACTGACGTGGACGAAATAGGTTAAAAAGTGACTGGATCTTGGTATTTGTCATTAAAATTTGGAACAAGGTTGTTACAAGTTATTTCCGAACATTGGCAGAGCAGTTGTTAGCTCCTTCATACTGAAATATTGGATGGTTTTATATCAATAATCTCTCTTAAGCCATGCTTGGATGGATGCATCAACTTAGTTGAAACTTATTATACTGTGATGCTGAAGGAGGTTATGAAGAGCAAGGTCAATGCTGCTCAGTTTTCTCCCTTTTGGAATGAGATTATTAGAAATTTGCGGGAAGAAGACTACCTCAATACTTTGTAAGCACCATTGTTTGAACTATGTCATCCTGCTTTGTTGCAAACTATGTTTGGTTGGCATTATAGATTTTACTATTTGTTACTTGTAGGGAAATGGAGTTGCTTCTCATGCCTAAAAATTCTGGGAGTCTTCCTTTGGTTCAGTGGCCCCTATTTCTTCTTGCTAGCAAGGTAACTCCCTGCTCTTGTGCTTTAAGGCTTTATTTACATTATTGTTCATTGTTTTGACTCCACGGAACCTAATTTCAATTACTTGAGGTTGGCTACGCCATTGCTTTCTATCTGGTTCATTAACTTCCATTGTATTATAAGTTCTCAGCTCTTTTTCACTTTCTCTGCCTCCATTTTTACCTTCTGCTTCCTTTTTAGGGCATTGCAACTTACACCATAATCTTTTATTTTATGTGACTGAACCATCCCAGTCGACTTTCACCTATCTTGTCATCCTTCTACTTGTGATACCTTTAAGTTCCAGCTCATGCTATAATTTTTTGTTCTATGCTCCCTCAATTTATATCTAACCAAAATTCTATACCATGACACATGTCTGTCTTATGGTTCACTTTTGAACTAACATTTTAAATTATTCCCCCAATTTATTCAGATATTTATGGCTAAAGATATTGCTGTTGAAAGCAAAGACTCGCAAGATGAGCTGTGGGAAAGGATCACTAGAGATGACTACATGAGATATGCAGTTGAGGAGTGTTACCAGACCATTAGACTTATCTTGGAAGAAATACTAGATGATGATGGCAGGATGTGGTTAGTATTTCCTTGATTAATGTCAGTTGCTTGCAATCAATCAAAAATTTCAAGTATGAATGGCAGTTAACTTACATATGGAGGCTACACTGTAAATCTCAATTGTGGTCCTTTTATTACAGGGTAGAGAGGATATACGGAGAAATTCAGGAAAGTATATCAAAGAAATCGATCCATGTTGACTTGCAGCTAAATAGGCTACCACTTGTGATTTCTAGGGTTACTGCACTCACTGGGATACTGGTTAGTTTCGTTGGTTCTCTTGATATTGTTGTTCATTACAAAATGTTATGATCTTCTTTCTGCATTGGAGCCCGTACAGTTTTCTGGTCAAGAGATTGTCTTTTCCAATTGGATTGATGTCAGACACCCCCTAGCACCCAAAAAAAGATTGGAGGACTGTGTTAATTGGTCTGTCCCATACCATGTAATGTAACCTAGGGTTCCAAAAGCATGGTGTATCCATGTAGGTCATGCCAAAGTGAATACTTCCAAATATAAAAGAGCAGTGGCAATTATGTAAACTCTGATAACAGTTTGGGCCACAAGAAACAGTTCCTATGCTATACTGTATGTTGTAGCCTATTGTATGATTGTATCTTTTCTCATATATAACCTATGCTATACATAATTTAGTACTAGATTACTCTAACATTCAAATAAAAGCATTGAAATACATATCATGGATGAAGAAAACCCTTTTAATCGTACTCTAATGTCAAAAAGTGTCATCATTGACAATTAAGTACAATTGTCTGAGTACAGTTCCTAGGAGACTTGAAACCACCAGAAGATGGCTTCCTCCTCTGGTACCGTTCCTCTTGATTACCATTGCTCCGCCAATATTACAAATGATGGCCATGTCATGGTATGCCTGAAGCAACACTCAAAGTCCAACACAACAGCCTTATAAGTACCATCATCAACATACTCTAGGTAAACTAACTTAGGATATAGATAACTGGGCCAGGAAGATGATACAAGTGTTGACCCACCGTAGCTACTTGGTAGACCGGGCTGATATAGTTAGGGGGTTGGGTATGAGAAGATGCTGCTTTCCACAAAAGACGATCCATCCTGTGACTGACCATCATACGCAGTGAGAATGAAGAAGAGGTATATTGGTCACCCACAAAACTGGAGCTCTCTGTAGCAAAGAAGGGTGCACGCCACTGTCCTGTCTGTCCATACCCATCATATCCACTAGTCTCCTCCAGACTCAGGCCTCCAAGTGTGCCAGGCAAGCCTGTCATTTCTATATCCATTGTATTCTCCTCCTCAGTTGGTCTAACTGATGGGGGGGACCTCTCAAGTAGCCTCTATGAGAGGCACGTGCACCTCGTAGTGCATATACACCAAGTTCTCCATGACCAGCACATGTGTTGCATCTTCAGGCTCATTTGTTTTTTTTTTTTTTTTTTTTTTTTTTTTTGGATGAATAAAAATTTAATTACGAAGAAAGGAGGGGGAATGTACAAGCCCAAGCAACAAAACCGAAGCTAAAGACTAGCTAGGGCGCAAAATGGATGTAGGGAGACCCCAGGAGACAACAATCAGCCTGTTCCTTGGGGCATCCATAACACTACCCAGGGGAAGGGAACTAGCTTTAAATGAAACATCGAAGAAGATGGCCTTCCAAATCTTGTCGAAAGAGCGGGAGTTGGACGTCCATCTTCAAAGGTTACGTTCCATCCAAATGTGGAAGATAGTAGCACAAAAGGCAAGCTTGCCAACCATGTCACAAATCGAATTGCCTCCAAAAGTCATATCGATCCAAACCCATTCCCGAGATAAGGGGAGAGGCCTTCTTTGAGCAGGCCAGCAATGACAAAGGACCCGGTTCCAAATGGCGGCATCTAAGGGGCAAGTGAAGAACATATGGTCTGCATCTTCGTGCCCATTGCAACAGAGACAGCAGCTGGGGGAGACTTGCATGTGGCAATGGATGAGGAAGGCTTGGGTGTGGAGGCAATTTGTTAGGGCACGCCAAGCGGTGAAGCTCTGTTGAGGGATGTGCCCTTTGAACCAGACCACTTATGCCAAGGACAGGGGATCCCTCTATGTCTAACCATGTCCCAAGCGGAGTGGGAGCTGAAGGTGTCGGAGGGGGAGGGAAGCCACAAGATGGTGTCACCTCTGCCTCTGTGACCAGGGGGGATAAGGGAGAGGGAGCTCCAAGGATCAGCAAGGGGAGGGGGGGAGGGGACCAAGCGCCTCTGGTGATGATGGAAGCCATAGGGGTAAATCTGTCCAAGCCGGATGCATAAATGGCACGGGGGCTGATGATGGAGGCAAGGACACCTGAAGGATGCCACTTGTCAAGCCAAAGATAGGTCTGCAACACATCATCAATCCTACACGATATAGCGTCCCTGGCTATATTCCTCACCTGGAGAATTCTACGCCAAATCCAAGAGGAGTCAGTGGCAGAGCTAACAGTCCAAATAGAGTCTGTATAAAGAGGCCCAGCATACACCCAGGAAGTCTAAATACTAGATTTGTTGGTGAGGAGCTTCCAACGCAACTTGATAGAACCAACCAAGTTGACATCTTTAATCCTTCTGAGACCAAGACCTCCTTCAGATTTGGGGAGGCAAGTAGAAGACCAGCTCTTGGGGTGAAGGAACCTGGCTGAGTCTACACCTTTCCAGAGGAAAGCACACATAATAGATTCGGCAGCCTTTATGGTAGCCTTGGGAAGGCCAAAAACCCCGCTCCAATAGATGTAGCATGACTAGAGAACCGATCTGATGAGCTCGAGACGACCTGCATAGGTTAAAAGTTTGGCTTTCCAAAGCTGAAGCCTCTTACGGAGGAGGTCAAGGATGGGGTTACAGTGATGGGTTGAAAGTTTGGCCGGTATGAGGGGAAGGCCAAGGTAGCAGACAGGAAGGGTGCCAAGGGAAAAACCTGTGATGGCGGAGAGGGACACTATGGTGGTGTCAAGAACCCCAGCTAGGAAGATTTGGGATTTAAAGAGGTTAATGCGGAGACCGGAAAGCCCCTGGAAAAGGTGAAGGGAAGACATTATGGACTCAAGGAAGGGGGGGATCAGCTTTAGAAAATATCATAAGGTCATCTGCAAAAGCAAGATGGGTCAGGTTGGTGGGTTTGCATTTAGGGATGGGGGAGATGAGGTGGAGGTCAGTTTTGGACTGGATACTGCGAGAGAGGACCTCAAGGGAGAGGCAAAAAAGGAAGGGGGAGAGAGGACAGCCTTGGTGGATACCAATAGAGGAGGAAAAGTAACCAGCGAGGCTGCCATTGAGGAGAACGGAGAAGCGAGGGGTGGAGATGCAGAAGTGGATCCAGTTGACAAAGGTGGGGGGGAAGGACATCTTAAGAAGGACTTGGGAGATGAAGTCCCAACGAATGGAGTCGAAAGCCTTGTGGATGTCAATCTTCAAAAGGGCTGAAGGAGAGATGGATTTTAGGTGGAAGCCTCGAACAATTTCCTGGCAAAGGATGATGTTATCCGAGATGCTTCTTCCGGAGATAAAGGCGGACTGGTTGGGGCTAACAAGGGAGTCGATGACAAGTTGGAGGTGGTTGGCTAGAATTTTGGCGATGAATTTGTAGAGGAGGTTGCAAAGGGAGATGGGTCTGAAGTCAGTCATGGAGGAGGCTCCAGGGGATTTTGGAATGAGGCAGAGAAAAGTGTGGTTGATGTTGAGGATTTGGTGGGGGTTAAAGAAAAAGCTCTTGATGGCATTGATAAGCTCAGCTCCAATGATGTCCCAGTAAGTGGAGAAGAACCCCATACTGAAACCATCAGGGCCTAGTGCTTTACTAGCCTTATGAGAGCGAACATCAGTTTCAATCTCAGAGTCTGAAGGGATGGAGCAGAGGGAGTTGAAGAGGTTTGAGGGAACAAATTTGTTAATGAGGCCATCCGGGATGAGGGGTTGGGTGGAGGGGGTGCAAAAGATACCAGTGAAGTAGGTCACAGCTTCAGATTTGATGGCATCAACAGAGGAAAGAACCGAGCCATCGGAGGAGGTGAGAGAGAGAATGCAGTTGGAGTTGGTTTTGGCTTTGAGGGACCGGTGAAAGAAAGCTGAGTTCGAGTCGCCAAGCTCAAGCCATTTGATCCGGGATTTTTGTTTGAGGAAACTCTCCTCTTGAGAGAGAGAGAGAGGAGGCTAGCTCAGAGGCAGCAAGGATCTCTTCCTCAGCGAGGGTGGAATTGAGGGGGTCAGACTGAAGACGGTACTGGATGGAGGAGAGGGTGTCACGACAAGAGGAGACACGGGAGGAGATATTTCCAAAAGTGGAGGAGTTCCAAGATTTGAGGGCAGATTTGACATTTTTAAGCTTTTTAGAGAAGGTAAGGAGAGGGGAGGAGAAGGAATGCACTGGGATAGCCCAAGCAGTCTAAACAATAGGAAGGAAACCATCGTGGGAGGACCACATGTCGAAGAACTTGAAGGGCTTGGGACCAAAGGAGAGATAGGGAAGGACAAAGAGAGAAATGGGGGAGTGGTCAGAGAGGCTGGGGAGGTCAAAGACAGCATAAGAGGAAGGAAGGGATGAGAGCCAGGGGTCATTGACGAGGACACGGTCAAGCTTGCATGCTACTCTGTCAAGGCTAGAGCGCCTATTGTGCCAAGAAAGCCTAGCACCCGACCATTTAAGGTCGTTTAGACCAGCATCCTCGAGACAAGAATTGAAGGTGTCAACCGCTAGGTGGTCAATGGGGGAACCACCCAACTTTTCATGGCTATAACGGACAACATTGAAGTCGCCACCCAAGCCCCACGGGGCAAAACCAACGGACTGAGAGATGGTACGGATGTCGTCCCAGAGAGGGAGCTGATCCAGGGGACGATTGAAAGCATAAACCATGGTGAAGAAGAAGAGATGATTATGAAGATGATCAGAGATGCTAAGATGAAGGTATTGGGGGGAGGCAGAGGAGACCAAAATGTGGAATTTGGAGGGATCCCAAAGAACCCAGATACGGCCGTTAGGAGAGTGGGTGTAGTTGGAGAGGAGGAACCAAGAGGGGGCTAGGGAAAGAACAATGCGAGAGAGTTGGGTTCAAGAACCTTTGTGTCAAGGAGGTAGTAAAGGGAGGATTTTGAGGATTTGATGCGGTCACGAATCTCAGCTTGTTTAGCCGAGGCATTGAGGCCACGAACATTCCAAATGGTCGAAGAGATCATGAGCAAGGGGGGGGGGAGAGGGCAACCAACCAGCAGTGGAGCTAACCCGAGACCCTGGGGGAACACTGCGGGGCCTCAAGCGATACTCACTCAAAAGGGGGAAGCATACCAGGGGGGAAGAGGGGGAGGAAGGGTGCAAGGTGGACAAAGGGCCATGGGATAAGGTAGGACCAGCCGATGGGTCAGGGTCAGGTCTGAACTGGTTTGGCCAAGGGGGGTTTGTTGATGTGGAGTGAGTTAAAAGGGCTGGGTGGATGGGGAAAGTTAAATGGGTTAAGTTGGCGGGTTGATGGGCCGGGCCAGAGAGGGTGTTACCTTGAGATGGGACAAAAGGGGGGATGAGGACACATGGAGGGGGTTTGGTGAAAAGGTGGTCCATAATGGGAAGAGGGGATCTGTTGTAAATAGGTCAAAGGGTTTGAGTGACAGGGGGTAAAGGTGTTTTGGAGTTTCCAAAAGGGGAAGGTAAGCAGGGCGAGGGTAAAAGAGGGGGAGCATGGGAAGCCTGCAGATCGGAGTCGCAGTACAAGCAGGTCTCGAGAGTAGCAGTCAAGGCTGCAACATCACCATCATCGCCAAGATCAAGGGACTGAAGAACTGCAAATCTGTTGTGGTCAACCTCAGAGGATTTGCGTGGTAGGTGGGCATCGGGAGACTCGCCATGGCAGGGAGCCTTGCCGGAATCAAGGGAGCTTTTCCGGCGGCGGTTTCTATCTTTTTTCCAGCCGCGAGAAGGATGTTTGGGTTCTTTAGACACCGATGCAGGTTTCGCCAGAGCTTGAACCGAGGCCAGGGTCAAGGCAGTAGCATCGTCATCTAGCAAGGTAGCTATCGATGCCCCAACAATGTCATCCATAAAGTCTTCCTTCTCCTCCACTGGAAGTAGAGCTGCAGCAGTGACACCAGAGGGACTGTAACGATGGTCGATGGAGACGAGGGGACTGCAGCGATAGTCCAATGCTTCAGCCAAAGGGACTGCATTGTTGGTCGAAGGAGACGAGGGAGCTGGAGTGCCAAGAGGGCCTGGGAGACACTGCTTCGAAGGATGGCCGAAGGACTTGCAGACAGAGTAGTAATGAGGCAGCCATTCATAAGAGACCCTCTGAGAGAATGAATGGCCATCTTCTTCCTGTATGGTGACAAACTCCGGAGGAGGCACATCTGCAGAAACTTCAACACAGATGCAAGCGAAGGAGAGACGATCCATCTTTTTAGTGCGTTCGTCGGAGAAGAGAGGATTGCCGATGGTCAAACAAACTATACTGAGACCCGAGGCACACCAATAGTGGAAGGGGAGACCTGGCAAGTTGACCCAGATGGGGATGGACTTGAGGTCGATTCTGCTGAGAGAGGAACGATGGTTCCATTGTCGGAGGAAGATCGGCTTCTTGCCAACCAGCCAAGGACTACCCTCCAAGGCTCGACATTTGTCGAAGTTATTGGAGAACCTGAAGATGAAGATGCCGATGGTGAGAAGGTAGGTGAAGACTGCTCCTGCCGCACGCCATTGTTTGAGCAGAGATGATTTTACGACATGAAAAGGTGGACGGGCGCCAAGGAAATGCCCCACGAGGCAGCATTGCCATTTGGAGAGTTCGTCATCGAGCAGGCCCTTGGGACAAAAGCCAATCTTAGAGTCATCGACGATGGAAGGAGGGACAAAATGCAGTGAGTGTCTGTAAATGGTGGGGGAAGAGCTGCTGGAGAAGAGAGAACTCCAGGAAGAGGGGTTTGGGTTGCTTCGGGCATGGATGGGGCTGGGTGGAGGGGATGAGATTGTTGCGGGGTTAGTGTTTGTAGCAGGGGGTGAAGCAGAGGGGAGGGAGTCAATGGTAGGGGAATTTCGGAGAGCAGGGGTATGGCCGAGAGGGGGAGGGTTGAGCAGGGGGAAGCAGCAGGGCATGCAGGGTAAGAGGGTGGTGCAGCAGACGGGGCCGCCAGAGGGGGAGGAGACATCGCCGGAGAACTCACTTCCCAGGCTCATTTGTTTTTTTTTTTTTTTTTGGGTGAATAAAGAATATAATTACTAGAGAAAAAGAAAGGGGCGTCCAAAGGGGAAATACAAGAGCCCACGGCTAGGAGAGCATTAGCTAACAAGAGCTAGAAGAGAGAGAAACATTAGAGAGACCCCAGGAGACAACAATAAGCCTGTTCCTTGGGGGTGTCCTTACAAAAAGAGGGAGGGGCAGACAGCAGCTTTGAGGAGATTTCAAAGGAAATGGAATCCCAAATCTGCTGAAAGGTACGCGATTTGGTGGTCCATTTCCTAATATTCCTCTCCATCCAAATGTGAATAAGAGCAGCACAGAAAGCCATCTTTCCCACAGAATCACACAAAGAAGTTCCTCTATAGTTCATGTCAACCCAAATCCATTCTCTAGAGAAACTGAGAATCCTTCTTTGGGCAGGCCAGCATTTGGAGAGGATGCCTTTCCATATGGCCTTGGAGACAGGACAATCAAAGAACAGATTAGCCAAGTCTTCCGAGTTGCTCCAACACAGGCAGGAAGAACTGGACACCTGGATGTGCCGCCTGCAAAGGAAGGCTTGCGTAGGAAGACATTCGGTGAAGACCCTCCAAGCAGTGAAGCAGTGCCTAGGGATGTGATGCCTGAACCATAGAAGCTTCCTCCAAATAGCCATCGGACCTTTATGCCGGATAAGGTTCCAAGCTCCTTTAGAGGAGAATGTAGGAGAGTTGTTTGCATTCCAAGAGACACTATCTCACCTAGATGGCAACCTTCTGTTGATAGACTGAAGCTCACTCCAAATAAGAGCTAACTGCGGAGAGGAGGTTGGGGGGGGGAGCCCAATCATCAAGATGGAGAATGTCAGCCACCCGAGCCTTCCTATGAAGACCCGAAGCATAGATAACCCTTGGGGTGACAAGGTGGAGTAATATTACCTTGGGGTGCCAGTTGTCCAGCCAAAGAGAGGTGGAGAGCCCATCACCTATGTGATTGTGGATGTGACTTTGAACAAGATGACGAGCTTCCAGGAGCTTGCGCCAAACCCAAGAAGCCTCAGAGGAGACAGTAACAGTCCAAATAGAGTCTTGCCGGAGGAGTCTCGAGTAAACCCAGTCAACCCAGATGCTCTTTTTCTTAGAGGCTATCCTCCAAATGAGCTTAATAATACCAGCCTGGTTGGCTTCTTTGATCCTTCTGATTCCCAGACCACCCTCCTTTTTTGGGAGGCAGACTGAAGCCCATTTGAGAGGGTAGAGAAACCTAGGCGTGTTAGAGCCTTTCCAGAGGTAACCCGCTAACAAGGATTCCAGGGACTTGATGGTTGCTTGCGGCAGCCCATAGATGCCGGACTAGTAGATGTAGGAAGCTTCTAGGACAGATCTGATGAGGACCAGTCTACCGGCATAGGAAAGGAGCTTGGCTTTCCATAACTGAAGCCTTTTCCTGATGAGATCCAACATGGGAGTGCAGTGATGAGCAGAGAGCCTAGCTGGGATCAAAGGGAGGCCTAGATACTTGACTGGCAGATGGCCTTCAAGGAATCCCGAATTGTCGAGAAACTCCCTTTTGTCCAATTTTGGAATACCAGCAAAGAAGATGAGGGATTTGTTAGGATTGATGCAGAGCCCTGAAGTGGCATGGAATTGACGAAGACAAAGCAATATACACTCGAGCGAGGCTATGGAGGCTTTGGAGAAAATCATCAAGTCATCTGCAAAAGCAAGGTGGGTAAGCTTTAAAGCTTTGCACTTGGGCATAGGAGTAATGAGCTGCTGATCAGTACAGGACTACAAATGCCTAGAGAGGACTTCCAGGGCCAAGGTGAACAAGTATGGAGATAAAGGGCACCCCTGCCGAATGCCTATAGTTGCACCAAAGTAACCTGCCGGGCTGCCATTGAGGAGAACAGAGAACTTGGGAGAGGAAATGCAGTGACTAATCCAGTTGACAAAAGGCATAGGGAACCCCATCTTGAGCATAACTTGAGAAATAAAATCCCATCTGAGAGAGTCAAAAGCCTTGTGAATGTCAATCTTCAAGAGAATAGAAGGCGAATGATTTTTCCTGTCAAACCCTCTCACTAAGTCATTGCAAAGAAGGATGTTGTCAAAGATGTTCCTGCCTGGGATGAAAGCTGATTGGTTATCACTGACCAGCAGATCAACAACACTCTTGAGTCTTTTGGCTAAGATCTTTGCAATAAACTTGTAGATGATATTGCAGAGAGCAATGGGCCTATAGTCATTCATCATGGAGGCACCCTCCTTCTTCGGGATAAGACAAAGGAAAGTGTGATGGACCCCTTTAATCTGACTGGGGTTAAAGAAGAAGCTGACAATGGCTGCTATGAGGTCTTCCTTTATGATATCCCAGGCAGCAAGAAAGAAGCCCATGCTGAAACCATCCGGCCCTGGAGCCCCCGAGACCTTGAGGGAGTGAATTGCATCCAAAATCTCCTCTTCTTTGGGGATAGAACTCAAAACTTCCAAGTGGCTGGCAAGTATAACTTGTTTAGCAGATGACTTTGCAAAGGAACATGATCCGGAAGAGGAGCATTGAAAATGTCATTGAAGTGCTTAACAGCCAGCTCCTTTATATCCTTGACAGTGGTAGCTATAGAGCCATCAGGGGAAGTGAGCTGGAAGATGGAGTTAACATTGACATTTGCCTTGACAGACCGATGGAAATAAGCAGTGTTTGAGTCACCTAAATCAAGCCATTTGATTCTTGATTTCTGCTTTAAGAAGCTCTCTTCCCTGGAGAGCAAAGTATTGAGCTCCACAGTGAGATCTTTTTCAGATTCAGCAAGAGAAATATTCAGCATATCAGTTTGCAGCTGCACCTGAACTGATAGGAGCCTCTCCTTGCAATCAGCAACTTGAATGGAAATATCACCAAAGGTAGCCTTTTCCAGCTCTTAAGGGACTCCTTTACATTGTGAAGCTTTCTAGCAAAGGCTACAAGAGGGGAAAGAGAAGGCTAGAACAGGTTTTGCCTAGGCCTCAGTAACAGTGGGCAAGAAGGAAGGATGAGAGGACCACATATCAAAATACTTGAAGGGTTTTGGGCCGAAAGAAGTATAAGGCTGAATGGTGAGATTTATAGGAGAGTGATCAGTGATGTCAGGGTTCTCAAAGGTAGCCAGAGAGGAAGGGAAAGAAGAGAGCAAAGCTTCATTAACCAAAAATCTGTCCAGCTTACAAGAGATGCGGTGACTTCCTGCTCTCTTGTTGCACCAAGTTAGAGGGAAACCAGTCCACCGAAGGTCATTGACCCCTATATGATTGAGACACTCATTGAAACTTTCCATAGCCTCCAAATCAAGGTGGGAACCTCCTTGTTTCTCAGAGGAGTACCTGATTACATTGAAATCTCCCGCCAAACCCCAAGGGAGAGTCCCTATGCTGTTGGCGATGGAACGCAGATCAGTCCAGAGGAGAGACCTTTGAATTGGGCAATTGTGAGCATAGATGACTGAAAAGAAATAGGTAGACTGGCCTAGGCAATCCGAAAAGCTGAGATGGATAAACTGATCGGAAGAGGAAAGCAAAGCAATGGAAAGCTTGCGGGGGTCCCAGATAAACCAGATTCGACCATTTGGGTGGGAGGAGTAGTTGGATAAAAAGGACCAGCCAGAAGCTAAGGACATGAGAATTTTTCCAGCATTTGGCTCCTTGATGTGAGTTTCAAGAAGACAACAAAAAGCAGCATGGGAGGCACGAATTTTGGATCTCGACAAAGTTGCTTCGAGGCGACTGAGGCCTCGAGAATTCCACGAAAGCCACGAATCATGAGGAAGGGGGAGGAGGGCCAACGGAGACTCCAAAAGGCAAGTCATGATCTCTGGAGACCCGGTTTCACTTCGATGCCTTGGTGGTAGGAGTCGTGGCGAGAAGAGCTGAGATTTGCATAGCAAGGGGGTCTCAGACTAGAGCCAGAGGGATCGGGCGGAGAAGAACGCCCAACTTGAATATGGGTTTGGGCAAGCACCTAATGGGAACCCGACCCGGATGGAGATGGGTGAACCGCGTTAAGCGAAGGGCAAGGAGAACCAGCAATAAGTGAACCGGTAAATGGTTCATCTTGGCCCAAGCCAGTCGAAGTAGTGGAGTTATCAACAGTAGAGGGCCCCAGGCCTCTCTGCTCTAAGAACCCAGAGTCAACGTTGATTTTCAGCAGACCTTGAAGGCAGGAGGCCCGAGACAAACGCGCAGCAGCACCCGAAGGGGGCATTGAGTAGCTTTCCAAGGTTGCAGCGACAACAGAGCTAGGAAGGGAAACTTCCATCGCAGTATCCGCCGACATCCGAGACCTGCTGCGAGGCATAACATCGAAGTGTAATTTCTCGGGGCAAGTGTCCAAAAGCTGATTATCTTCGTCATCACCTGCCGTGAAAGAACCTGCAGCGTCCCCATCTAGGTCTGCCAAAAGTGAGAAATTGTTCTGACTCAGGGGAACAGGCCTCGCAGCCCACAGAGGGTTCCGGTTGCCTGCCACCGGAGGCTTAGAAGCCGGAGGAAGATTGCAGTAGCGAGATCTTTGTCTTCTGCGACCCCTGGAGCGCTGACGTTAGCCAGAAGAGTCACTCTGCACAACACCTGAAGAGTTCTTGTTGCCTGCATTCAAAGGGAGGTCCTCAACCACTTCATCACCGCCAGCAGGAGGGTGGTGGACATCAGAGACATCCTTCGTAGTGGCGCAAAGACTGGAGTCATGGCCAAAGATGTTGCAGATAGTACAATGGAGTGGCTTCCAATCGTAATGTATTTCCTGTTCGAAGGAGTAATCGTTATCTTCCACAACCTTGATGAAGGAAGGAAGAACATCGTGCGCAAAAACTTCCACACAGATCCTTGCATAGGCAAGTCTGTCTTTGCGTCTGGTCCTCATGTCGGAGAAGAGAGGTTTTCCTGGGACAGAGCCCTGTGAACTAAGCCCATCCGTGCACCAGTAGTGTAGCGGGAGTCCCGGTAGGGTAACCCACAGAGGGGTCGAAGAGAGATCATTACGCCGGAGTTGCAGATGTCGATGCCACTGCCGGAGGAAAATAGGCTTTTTCCCGACAAGCCACGGACCTCCTTCAAAGACTCGGGTCTTGTCAGAGGCAGAGGAGAACTTGAAAAGGAAGAACCCATTATTCAGAAGGGAGACATCCAGCGAGGCCTGAGTTCTCCATTGCTTGGAAAGAGATGCTTTTACCACCGGGAAAGGAGGGCGAGAGCCCAGAAAATTGCCTACCAAGGAGTTCTCTCAGAGCTTTGCTTCAAATTCAAGGCCTTTCGGAGGGCAAAGGGCCACCTTGGAGCTGCAATCCAAAGCCGGAGCGACAAAGTGAAGGGGCAAACCCTTAGACGAAGGTGAAGTTGCAGAGTTTAAAAGAGATGCCAAGGTAGAAGCAGGTGGGGGAGGATGAGGCACAGTACCAACAGAAGCCGGGGTGGAGGAAGGGATTAGCAATGGAGGGGAGGGAGAAGGGGTAGGAGAAGCAGTTGACATTTCAGCCGAGGAAGTCATTGAAGGGAAACTAATCCCGCCGGCCAAGGAGGCCGGAGGAAAGGATGACAGAGGGAACAGTCATAGGTCAGAGCGCATATGGAAACTTTTCTCTAAAAATCTAGACAGTCTAGTTTTGGTCCCCAGGCTCATTTGTTGCCGAGCTTGATTGGGTCTTTGTCATTTTTCATGCCCATGCTTATGTGTTTTATTTGTAGTCTTGTGTTATAGTGCACGTACACCATGTTCTCCATCCGTTCATGACCCAATTGGTTCCGCCTCTTAGAATGGATCTGTGAAAGTACTCTAGTTACACTCACATTGGGCTGGGAGAGCACCTTTACTTCTATCTTCGTCAGGTTAGGTGCCTATTTCCTTCATAGCACGCAGCATTCACTTGCATCGGATTAAGATTATTCATGTTAAGTTTTTGTACCTTGTACATGGTTACATTGATCTAAGAAACAAAGTTAATGGTCATGGACCTACCATGAACAGTAGTCTCCTGACCAGCCTTTGTGGTTGTGAGTCTAAAACTACTAGTGGCATCTCTGAAATTCTTTATCTATTGTCATTTCAATGATCGGTAATTTTAGCATCAATACTGAATTATTATTGTATTCATTTCTGGCACTTGAGAAACTGCAAGTCTCCACCTCATTATCGCACTTGGACTGTATATCTGAATCATAGTTGTCAAGGCATCGCCTAGACTACCCCTTGGCGTCCAGGTGCCTTGGTGGCCTTGGTGATGCCTTGATGCCCTGTTGGTGTCGCCTTAATTTTTTCCCTCTGCCTAGACACCATTACAACTATGACTTGGATTTGGCTCCAGATTTGCCACCACCTCTTCCACTACATCTATCAGGTATTGATTCATTCCAAGGCTGTGCTTATACTGGTACTTGGGATTGAGTTTTTTGGCTGAGAATCATATAAACAAGTTGTCTATGCTTACCGAGGATCTAAGTTGAAAGAAAATTTGACTTACGTAGATTAAAATAAAAACTTACCAACCCTTTGCAGTGGCTGCAGCAGTTGCTTCTCCTAGCAATTTTCTATGATCTAAAGGTAGCTCTTCCCACCATGTGGTATCACTGCTGCCACATGGTCATTCATCTCAACTTCAGCATACAAGTGTTGCTAGGTAGGCTTCTTCTTTGAGTCAACCATCCTCAAGACTTTTACCATTGGCTCAAGGATCATAACAACCTTCTTCAGGTTACGCCAAAACTGGTCACTAGATATGTTGTCGAGCTGAGGTCATAGTTCAAAATCTCAGTGAGATCTCGGAAAACTCGAGCTTCTCGAGACGAGTTATTATACGAAACAAAAAAATGTAAAAACTCGAAAAACTCAACCGAGATTTTGAATATTTCGAGAATCTCGGTGAAATCTCGACCTCTTCAATACTCATAGAGTCATAGTATTGTATTGTTGGGACTTGGGAGTTAAGACGTGGAAGACTAGGGTAGTAAGGTGTCTATGACTTATGTATTATTTATTGTACTTAGGTTGGGTGTCTGTAATATGCATTGTTAACACTTCATTCTATCGTGTGGTTTGTAGTAGAAAGTATATGTCTTTAACTATTTCTTAAATAATTATTCAATATTATGTGCATAATTTACTTGTTTTACTTGCCAATTAAGTCTAATATCATTCAAACAATGTGTAGAATAGGCAATATTACATTAAGGGTTTGGCTTTTACTACCAACCAAGGGTGCAAATCCAAAACACCAAGTTGGGTGTTTTTTTTCTTTCAATTTGAATCTTTAAATATGTTTATTAAGCCTAAAACAAGCTTACCTTAAAGTTTCAGAGCCAACTTTGGCCATATGCCCACCGAAACATAAAAAAAAATACATAGTCTGGATCTCGGAAAACTCAACCTGGTCGAGACCATGGTTGAGACCGAGTTTTAGAACCTTGGCTACGCTACCCAGTGGAGAACCTGACTCCCTCCAACCAAACCCCTCCTCTAAAGCAAGCATAGAGTGGAGTCTAACCATCTTTTCCTCAAAGCTCTTTAGGGCAACATAGTTTGTGGTGAACGAGTAATGTACGCCTCAGCAAATCCCCTCCACAGTTTCTTTCTTGTTTTCTTCATGGTTTGCTTTACTGCCTCCTTTTGTTGAGGTCAATGTCAAGCGTTTTCCCTTATGAATCTTTTGATAACTCTTCTAAGATATTAATGGCATTTGTTGAAAAATGTGTATGCCCTTTGTTGTACAGAGAGAAAAGGAAACACCTGAATTGCAAATGGGAGCAGTTAAAGCTGTCCTGGATCTCTATGATGTAATTCAACATGATATCCTTGTAGTTAATAGGAGGTATGCAGTAGCTTGCTTGTATTTATATATGTGTTGACTTCCCCCCCCCCCCCTCCACTTCCTTTGCAAGCTTGTTTTCTATTCTCAACTGTCCTTTATGAATAATTTCAGGGGTCACTATGAGACATGGAACACATTAACAAAAGCACGGACTGAAGGTCGCCTCTTTTCAAAATTAAAGTGGCCCAGAGATGCTGAGTTTGTATGCTTCTAACATTTTTTTTAGTCGCCCTTTCAGTTTTATCCTTTGTTGTAGACAACGTCTTATTTTGCATGAAATCAAGTAATCTCCAATGAAATGCAGAGAGAAAGAGTTAAGAGGTTACATTCACTATTAACCATCAAAGAATCGGCTGCTAATATTCCAAAAAACCTCGAGGCAAGACGTAGATTAGAGTTCTTCACAAATTCCCTCTTTATGGAAATGCCTGCTGCAAAGCCAGTTCGTGAGATGTTGTCATTTAGGTTGTGTTTTTTTCTCTGTTATGTCTCTCTATGCATCTATGTTGGTCTTAAAATCTGAGGACTTTATCCTAATTTTTCTTACACATGCATGTCTTGCAGTGTTTTTACGCCATATTACTCTGAGATTGTGCTTTATAGCATGCCTGAACTGCTCAAGAAAAACGAAGATGGGATATCAGTTTTATTTTACCTTCAAAAGATATTTCCAGGTACTCTCTACTCCTATTGGAAAATTGCTCTACTATACTTTTATTGAGTTTTTTTTTTTTTTTGTTGGTTTGGGGGGGGGGGGGGGAGGGTGGTCAAAGAAAGCATGTACTCTAATGTAACTTTTACAATTCCCCCCCCCCCCACCCGTTGATGTGCTGTCTTGTGTACATCTGAATTTCTTTCCATTTAGGTTCTGTTTTGCAAATAGGATTTGTATCATGGTCTTACAAAGCGGCTTCAATGCACAAAAGTGACAAATTTTAACATAGAAGACCTTGGACAATTTAGAATGGGAAACAGGATTTGTGGTGTGATCCCAGATGTTGGGACAAAATACCAGTTTTTTCTTTGGTATTAGGAGGTGATGTTAGATGTTCAACCTTGTAAACATGTAAGGCATTAGACTTAAGGTGTGCAGTGTAAACATCATGACTCATGAGTGCGTCTTCTTTTTTTTTTGGGGGTGAATAAAAAATTCATTACCAAAGAGAGAAAGGAATACAGAGGTCCCCGAAGGAGAAAGAAAAGAGAATACAATTCACAAGAAGCCCAAGACCTCAGACAGAAGAGGCAGGGAGCAGGAAAGAGGGGAGAGGGAGGCCCTAGGACACAACAATATGCTTGTTTCTTGGGATGTCTAAACAAGAGGGGGAGACAGCAGAAAGATTTGCCTTAATATCAAAAGAAATGACACCCCAAATCTGTCTAAGCGATTGAGAGTTGGTGGTCCATTTCCTGATATTGCGCTCCATCCAGATATGGTTGATAACTGCACAAAAAACTAACTTTCCCTAAGTGTCAGAGATAGAAGATCTGGCAAAAGTCATGTCCACCCGCTGCCATTCCCTTGCAAAAAGAAGGATTCTTCGCCTACTAGGCCAGCATTTAGCCAGGATACCTTTCCAGATTGAGGAGACAGGACAAGCGAAGAAGAGGTGATCCAAATCTTCATTAGCGTTCCGGCATAAACAACATAGAAGAGAAACTTGGATCTGTCGATAGCGTAGGAAGGACTGTGTTGGAAGGCAGTTTGAGAAGACTCTCCATTCTGTGAAGTAGTGCTGGGGGATATGATGCTTGAACCAAATAAGATTCCTCCAAGGGGCTACGGGGTCTCTTGCACGAATTATATCCTAGACTGCTTTAGAACTGAACAGGCCCGAATAGTTAGGGGACCAAATGACTTGATCACCCCATTTTGTGGGCCTTCTATTGATGGATGACAAAGCATTCCAGACATTGTTAAGCACTGGGTGAAGAGTGCCCGGAGTATCCCAGTCATCATCAAGCATAATATCTGCAACCAAAGATTGTTTGTTATTGAATGAAGGAGAATTCCAAAAGGATGTCAGTTGTCCAACCATAGGGAGGTAGATCTGTCATCACCAATCTGACTACTGACGGCTCCCAAAGCAATATGTCTAAGAGCTAGAATCTTGCGCCAAACCCAAAAAGCATCAGAAGGAACTAAGACAGTCCAAATGGTGTCATTTCGAAGAGGCCCTGAGTGAATCCAGTCAACCCAAATTCTTCGGTATTTAGAAGCAATCTTCCAAATCAGCTTTATAATACCTGTTGAATTCACATCTTTGATGTGTCAAAGCCCTAAACCTCCTTTATTTTTGGGCAGATAGATAGGAGTCCAACTGATGGGATGAAGAAATCTGGAAGATGCCATTAAAGACTCCAAAGATTTGATGGTGGAAGAAGGAAGCCCGAAGATGCCCGACCAGAAGATGTACGTTGATTGTAGCATAGCTTTAACAAGGACTAACCGACCCGCATAAGAGAAGTAGCTGAAATTTTTCCTGATAAGATCCAACATAGGGGAGCAGTGATGAACAGTACGCCTAGCAGGAATCAGAGGTAGCCCTAGATACTTTACTCGCCTAACCCTTGCATTATCTAACCCAAGCCCAACCCAAACCCTTCTATCGCTGGCTCTGGCCAAGCCCTTTTTACCGCTAGCCCATCCCAGATCCCACCACTTACCTTCCCGTGTTAGCCCTGGCCCTACCATTAACCCTAAGCCGGCACCACACCCCTCTTCGAACCAGAACTAGAACCACCCCTTCTCTCCCCCTCCCTCCCCTCCCCTTCTCAGGCTGGTGAACCTAGGCCTCTATCTGTTGGGATTCTCCCCCTCCCCCTTTTAATGTTGCCCAGACATGTGGGACCCCTCCTCCCCCCTCCATTCTGATTCCCTTTTATCTTAGGGACCTAGCCATGCCCCCAAAGGCTTGACCACCATTGACACGATGGCCCCTCTCACTGTGGCCTCTTCTCGGCGGTCGTTCATCGCCTATGCCCATAAGCGATACAAAAGCTTCCCACCTTAGAGGTCGATGATCACCCCCCTTAGGTTCCCATGCCTTCTGGAGTTATTTGGAATGTCAGGGGTCTTAATTCCTTGGCCAAGCATTCCAAAATTAGGGCTCTTATCAAATCCACTCACTATACCTTTAGCGCCCTTCTTAAAACTCGTGTCCTTCAAGAGAATGCTCCCCACATTGCCTCCTCAATTGTCCCCTTTTGGTCCTTTCTTTCCAATTACAACCATGCCCCTAATGGCCGTATCTGGATTTTATGGGAGCCCTCCAAAATCAGCATCTCTATCTCCTTCTCCTCCCCTCAACTCCTCCAGTTCTCTCTCCCCATGTCCTCGTCTTCATTCTCCCTCGGCTTTATATGCTCTTAATCGAGCTGTTGACCGGCTCCATATTTGGTTAGATCTCTCCCTCAAATCTAGTATTGGTTCACTCCCTTGGGCTGTGGGAGGAGACTTCAATTTAGTTAGATTTAGCAATTAGAAACTTGGAGGTTGTCCCCTCGACCTCCTCTTTGTCAATGCGTTCAATGACTGCATAGAAGATCTTGGTATCAATGACCTGAGATGGTCGGGCTCTCCCCTAACTTGGCACAATAGGAGAGTTGGCTCAGATTGGATTGCCTGCAAAATTTACCGCATCCTCATCAATGAGACCTGACTATCCCTCTACCCCAATTCCCATGTCAACTTCCTCCTCCCTGGTATCTGACCATAACCCTTGCCATCTCCTCATCCAACCCTACTCCTCCTTTGGTCCTAAATCTTTTAAATTCTTTGATATATTGTCATCCTACTCTTAATTTCCTGCCCACTGTTCGAGAAGCTTGGAATAAGCCTGTCCATTGCCTCTCCCTTCCCCTCGCTTTCACTCATAAGTGGATAAGCTTCGAAATTCTAAAGAAGTTCTGAAAGCTTGGAACTCGTCTACCCATGGTTTAATGTATTGAATGTATCGGTATCGGTACAATACTGACTGATTCATCTCTTTTAAAAAAAAATAGTGTCGATTGTATCGGCTGATACGGGTCGATACAATACAATTGATATGTTTCGATACAATCAATGTGTTTCGATACAATCGATACTGTTAACAGCCTTAGGAATTGAGTGCTTGAATGATCTAATCGATCACCTAGCCCCTTATTTATATTAATCTCAAATCATAATCAAAGTAGGAGTGCCTCCCCAGTCCTATTCCTATTAGGAATTCCTACTACAACTAGGAATCCCAAAATAGAGATCGGATAGAGGGGAGAGAACAGAAATAGAAATAAAGCATAAAACAACTAATAAAATAACTAAAACAATAAGGACTAAGGTACCCCTATCGGGTAAAGTAGCCCATCTCAACAGATACGTTTCGATACAATTGATATGTTTCAATACAATTGATACAATCAAAATACAAGGGTTTAATGGCCTTTAATACATGTCGATTTGTATCGGGACGTATCGAGATGTATCGGCCGATAAATCTCGATACACTCGATCCCAAGCCCATTAAACCTGTTTTCACCCATAAAGTTGACAGAACAAGCATTTTGGCAGAAAAATCATCCTAACCCAGTTCTGAAACTCTGAAATCTTGCTTCTAAACTCGATTTTTCACACTTACCAACTTGGGGCTTCCAATCAACTCTTGAAAAAGAATCAAGGAGTGGAAAAACATCATCCTTTGCATCATCCAACAAGTTGAAATCAAAGATGGAAGAAGATTTCATAGTAAAAAGTGTTTTTTGAAAAAACTTGATCTTTTTGTTCAAATCATGGTCTTTAGTTCTATTTTTTGCTATAAATCCATGGATTTAGGTAAAACTTAGCTAGTAGATGAATCAAAGTTGAACATTGGCAAGGATTTGTACTCAAATCCATGATTTTTCAAAGAAAAACGAAAATTTCTGAAGACCTTCCAGGTATGAGTTTGAACCACCCCGACAATCTTCATGGCTATACAACTCTACATGTAAGAAATGCACTTGTCTGGTTATACACAAGGTTTAAAATCTCGTTTCGTTTCGGTGTTTCGGTTTGACTGAAATTTCGGATATTTAGACCAAAATATTGTATTTTTCCTGCAAGATTTTGGTTGGTCATTTCAGTGAGTTTTAGGCCAAATTAAGACTTGAATCAAATTGCAAAAATTGTCACCCAAAGTGGTGTTTTGGATTTGCACCCTTGATTGGCACTATACGGTCAAATTCTAATGTATAACTTAGTTAATTACACATACACATTGTTTAAGACTTTAAGTCCTAGAAGACATAATAATTAATATGCAATTTAATTAGTCATAATATTAAGTACAATAACAAGATGACATCAATATCCTAATACAAGTCAACTAGTCATCAACTGACTCAAATGTCTACAAATAATAATTACTCCGCCGTCCAGGATCAACCCCATTCATAGTCCGATGGAGCCGACTGCATTGTTCTCTAATTGTAGGACATATGAGTGCCACATCATGGATCGGCCAATGGTATCTAACATATATTTAATTGATCCCCATATAGTTTACATAACACCTATTTTTTTTGTAGATTTTTGTTGTACGAAAATCAAAATTTTGAAGCAGAAAAATAAAAAAATAATATATATACTGAAAAAAAATTTCGACACCGTGAGGGTGTAGATCAGCCTCCGGTGTCTGACATATAATAATTTCACTCTAACAAACATGTAATGATCATATTTTTAAAAAAAAACATTTTTGGAGAAATGGTTTTACCTGAAATAGTGGAAAGGCTTCACTGATGTGCTAAGAAGGTTCAATACTCCATTTTAGTGTTTATGCATGATACACGTTATATATTGCTTATTTATATTGTATTTTGTTCCAAAAGTTTATTTCCATGTGTATCTGTAGTGTTCGATTCGTATCTCCAATACTATACGATACGTCTCTTAAAAGCACCCAACCGATACGATACTCGATACTGGTACTTTAAATCTTGCGCCTACCTTCGGTAATATTTTTTCCCGGGTGGCCTCTTGCCTCACTAGTCTCTCTCTTGACCAATCCAAGTTCCAATCTGACATGCTCAACCCTTTGTTGGTTGAGGAAGAAAAGCGCCTATGTCTAGAGCTCTCCTCTCTCTTCCCAAGAAGAGAGCTTCCTCTGCCAAAAATCCCGCATCATATGGCTTGAGCTTAGAGATTCTAATTCTGCCTACTTTCACCGTTCCATGAAAGCCAGTTCCAACTCCAATTCTATCCCCTTGCTCATATTTTCTAAAAACAGTATAAATCAAATGTATGTTTTGATTGTTTCAAACTTCCAATAGCTTGCTTCTTCAGTTCTATTGTCTTCTAGTTCTATGTTGATTTTTTATGACTTTATGTGGCTTAATATTGATTTTTGATTACTTGATGTGACAATGTTTATTTTTGATGACTTGATGTTGCTTAATATTGATTTTTTATGACTTGATGTGGCTTAATGTTGATTTTTTATGATATATGGTACATATTGTAGCATACTAAATAATGCTAGAAAAGAGGGGAAATAAAAAATAACACTTGGGCGCCTTGGTTGCCTAGGCAGCTGCCTTGTCACCTAAGCGTTTAGGCACCCTTCCACCGCCTTAGGTCGCCTTGCCGCCTTGACAACTATGTCTCCAACTTTGGAAGGGAAAGGATACTTCCAAATACCTTCATCCGACTATTGGGCAGCCATCTGTCTCCCAAAATCTGAAGGAGGCCTTGGAATCCGCAGGATCCGCAATTATAATATTGTTTGCATCCTCAATCTAATATGGAAAATCTCCACCAAACATGATTTTATCTGGGTTAATTCGGTCTACTCCTATCTCCTCAAAAATGACTCCATTTGGACTGTTCCACGACCTGTTGATGCCTCCTGGGTTTGGCGCAAAATCCTTCTCCTCCATCCCCTAGCCCTTAGAGCTATCTCCTTAGTGATTGCTAATGGGACTTCTATATCCCTCTGGCTGGATCCCTGGCACCCCTTAGGAATCCACTACAATATCATTGGTGTCCGATCAGTTTATTCCTCTGGTATTCCTAAATCTGCCCCTCTCCACAATCATCTCCCTTGGCTCCTGGTCCCCCCCCCCCCTCCCCTTTCCTCCCTATCTCACTCACGTCTAGTCGTCTCTCCCTCCCCCCCAACCCCTCCCTCTCGGACAAGGTTACTTTGATCCCCCCCCCCCCCTAAAGGGATTTTTACCTCTTTCTCTGCTTGGGACTTTGTCAGAAACCATGCCCCCCTGCCCCCTGGTCCAATATTGTCTGGTTCAAAGGCCACATTCTCTATCATAGCTTTAATGTTTGGAGAACCCTTAACCGCTGCTTCCCCACCCAACAATTTTTCCTTCACCGCCATATCCCTGTCTCTCCCTCATGTATCCTTTGTTGGAATGGTAATGAGAATATTAATCATCTCTTTTTCTCTTGTCCCTTTTCCCACACTATTTGGAAGAAATCTTTAGACTCCATTTGGCACCGAAGTCGGAGACCCCTTCCCTTCGCCAGGGAGTGGCTTTGGTTGGGCAGGGTTTTTTCAGGTAGTATGATCTGTGATACCGCCAGCAAACTTGTGTTTGGGGCTGCTATATCTCACATTTGGATGAAGCGGAATCTCCGAAGATGGACCTCCAATTCTCGGACTTTAGACGTGATTTGGAAAAACATCTTCTTTGATGTCAGCTCCAAGCTCCACGTGCTTCCTCATAGATCTCTTGTCAAGGAACATGCATACTGTTGTATGTTGGGGTCTTGATGTTTCTCTTTTTCAGTCTCAAGGCCCATTTTCTTAGGTCTTGAGCCTTGTATAGTTTCCCCCCCCCCCCCTCTTCCCCTCTTTTGGGGCTTTTGGTAATGATTATTTATTCACCAAAAAGAAAAAAAACTTCTCATGCTTTGAGGCTTGTATATCATTTGACTCCACACATTTGACGCATTCCAGTGTTCTGATACCAGGCCTCGCCAGTTGGCTCTTAGAACAAATGCGTGAACCCTCAAACCTTCTATTGTTAACCCATTTAGTCAGCAATCAGTCCAACCTGGATGGTAGAATTTCTGAGTTGGGACAGCTGAGCTGTTATCAACGCAACAATCGGACCAATTTGTTGTATACCTTATGTACATACGTTATACCTTTCAAATGTATTTTAATCTTTTCTGTTTCTAATCCATTCTAGCCGACGATTGACCTGCAGGTCGAGCTGGTTACCATCACTGGCCACTATGGAATGAGACCATCTGTGTTTAGGGATGTAAACGGATCGGATTCGGATCGGATGTGATCGGAGCCGGATATTCCCTGGCCGAATACGGATACCTCTAAACAGATTCGGATGCGGATCTGATTCGGATTTTCGACCATCCGTTCACATCTCTGCCTTGTGTAACCCGGACTTTCCTCCTCCTAGCAGATACAATTCACTCTCAATCCATGTCTCTTAGATCATGATTCTCTTTTCATCATATTCTAGAACCTGTTGATTCTTCAAAAACCCTCAAAATCATTATTTATTTAATTTTTTATTATGAAGTATTTGGGTTTTTTTTCAGACAGATTTTAATTGGAGTATTCGGATTATTTTCCGGATATCTCTAAACGAATACGGATGTCCCTAAACGGATTCGGATGCAGATTCAGATTCGGATTTCCGTTATCCATTTACATCCCTATCTGTGTTTGGGAACATTGCACATAATTGATACAAATCAGCAATCAAAAGAGAGTCGGTTCGAAGCATAGATATCATTGCCTTATGCCTTGACATGTTAGTGATCAATCCTCAAAATTATTCCCAATGTACCAAGTGCACCCTTGCTAAAGGAAGTGATGGACAGAGAAGGAGGGAAGGGGCAGGTCATGTAGATGGGACCAAAAGTATGTTAAGGGCTTTGAGTTAAAAATTGAGTTCAGGGTATATACAAAAAACTAAAAAGAAAAAGAGCCATCTAATTTAGATCTCCAATCCTATCTCTGCATGACACAGTGAGCAGCCATAAAGCTACTCTTAGTTGAGGGGTAAGTTTTACCTTGATTCAAAAATTAATGTGTGGTCCTCTGATTTCAAGAAGCAAACTTTTTCGAAAACATGTTTCAAAAATTCGAATATCATTTTGTAAGCTTCATCAAGGTTCGAGATCTCGCCGAGTTTCTCGAATTTTCGAAATCTCGAGACGAGATTGCCTGCGAGTCTCAAAAGTGCAATATCTCGGCGAGATCTCGGATCTCGGTTGGATCTCGGTTGCGACCCATTATTTTAACCCACCTACCACTTAAATACCTTACCTAATTGGACAAAACTTGACATATCTCGGCGAGATCTCGGATCTCGGGTTGACCCAAAGTTGAGGCTTCGGGTTGAAAAAAAAAAAATGCACCAACTCAGCGAGATCTCGACTCGTCTCGGTTTTTCCAAGAGTCGAGTTGGCACCGAGACCCGAGTTTTAGTACCTTGAGCTTTACTGAAGCTTGATGGTTGCTTTCACACATGTTCTTTTCTCAATTATCACTTGTTTATGTAATTCTTTGCCTCCAGTTTCTTGACCCATCAGCGATTTTGGAATCTAACGTTTCAGCCTAGTCAGCATATTTCAAATCAAACTTCCAGCCATCTGCCCATTATCACTCTATAATATCGTATTGGTTATGTTTTCCTTACCTCATATTTTCTCCCCCAAAGAAGGAAATTCCTGGCATCTTAAATTTGGTTCAGACATCTTTCAGTTTCTACAATTGTACCTAATACCTGTTTTGCTGGATATTGAATTGACTGCACTTTCTCCTCACATACATGCAGTGGTAAGGACTTTTTTTGAGATTTTTGTGACCCACCTTGGAATTCTGTCTCTGTATAGCTAATATATTAGGTATAATTATTTGTCCTGCAGTGTTTTTGTGCTTTAGTATGTTAACCTTGTTATTATTCTTTTCAGCTGTTCTCTTAGGACCTATTTGGTCAAGTGCCAGAATCTCTTTGAATACACTTTTTTGGAGTTTCTCATTTAGATAAGCTGGCTTCTTAGAAGTTGGAAACTGAGAAGTAGAAGCCCTAGAAGCTTAGCCAAACATGCACTTATGTAAGGCACTAAGGCTTATCTGTTCTTATAAACTTAAATTAAATAGAGAAATGGTGAAGGTTGGCCAAAAGTTGTTGATAGTCACTTCCAGTGTTTCAGTGTTTGAAGAACATTGGCTTATTCTAACTCAGAGATGACGGTTCCCCGTTGCATTCTGGAAGTATTTATGAAAGTGTATAGTCACCATAGTTGTCACGGCGTCACGGCGATCCAAGTCGGTGGAAGGGTGTCACGTCGATATATCGACATGTCGCCCGCCATGGCAACCCCATGGCGAGCATGTCGACCATGTTTAATTTTTTATTTTCTGTATTTTTAATGTCATTTAGTATGCTATAATATATGTCCTATAACATCAAAAATCAACATGAAAGTGTACTACACTACTACTAATATACTATGCCACTATGGTTTAATTCATGAAAGTGTAACTAATATCCATTAGTGTATATGAAGGTATGAAAAATTGAAAATATAGATTAACCTGTCAAATAATTGAAAGCAATAGTAAAAATCAAATGATAGGCTAACCTGTTTACTGAAGCTTGATAGCAATAGTCTTTCTTTAGTGTGTGTGATTTGGAGCAAAGCATCTAAGCTATTAAATGGTTTAAAAAAAAAAAAATTTAAATCTAACTTTTATATGTACAAATATCGACCGATATGCCAACATATCGTGGTATGGCGTCCATGGCGACGCCATGGCGTCGCCATGGAAGCCATATCGAACGATATATTTACATCCACCATGGCGTAGCTCGATATGCCACCTCTCCCAGCGCCAGGACGCCATGGCGGTGCCATGATAGTCACTTCCAATATTTCAGTGTTTGAAGGACATTGGTTTATTCTAATTCTCATAGATGATGCTCCGTTGCATTTTTGAAGTATTTATGACTGTTTATCATATGAATTGGATGGTTGCCTGTCCTTTCTGTATTTCTGTTGTGAATTTGCTTGTCTAATGTAATATCCCATTGCCAGTATTTTCTCATGTCTGGATATGATTCAATGTTCACTCAACATAAAAAATACTCTTGAGTCTTGACCTTTCCTTTTTATTCTAGTTACTTGTAATATTGATCAATGCAGATGAATGGAAGAACTTTCTTTCTCGAATCGGGCGAGATGAAAATTCTATTGACTTGGAGCTTTTTGATAGTCCTAATGACATATTGGAGCTTCGATTTTGGGCTTCTTATCGGGGACAGACATTAGCTAGGACTGGTAAAACTAATCTTGAATCAGCTGTGAGATATTTTTAGTCTTTTTACCTTATAACCACTCTCAAGTGTTTGACTCATTGGAGATGTGCAGTTCGTGGAATGATGTATTATAGAAAGGCTCTTATGCTTCAGAGCTATTTGGAAAGAGGCAGCTCTGGAGGTTTGCACTTTCTAGGTTTACTATTTTAAAGTTATTGTTTGCCTGGATAAATTTGTTATGTATTCTTATCATACCTTGGCAATGGCAGATGTGGAAGCTACACTTTCGAGTAATGATGCAACTGACACCCAAGGTTATGAGTTGTCTCCAGAAGCTCGTGCGCAAGCAGATCTGAAGTTTACATATGTAGTTACATGTCAAATTTATGGGAAACAGAAGGAAGAACAAAAACCAGAGGCTACAGATATTGCATTATTAATGCAACGGTTAGTTACATTTTATTATTAATGCAACCTTAGTTATATTTTATCTTTCATTAGGGTCCTTTACCTCATTGTGTCTAATACTTGTATCTCATGATACCTGCAAATATATCTGGAAAATAATAATGTGAGCTAGATGTTTGTTTATCATGGTCTAATGATTTGCATATGTGGCTAGGAATGAAGCTCTTCGAGTTGCTTTTATTGATGAGGTTGAGGCACTACGTGATGGTAAAGTTCAGAAGGAGTATTATTCAAAACTTGTTAAGGCTGACATCAATGGGAAAGACAAGGTTTACATTCGATAGACTTTTATTTGTTTATCTACTGAATCTTCTCCTTTTTGAGTGGTTTTTCTTATCACAATTTTCGGGTACAGTATGCAACTGTATATCCGAAGGACCAAATTTACCTTTCCATGTGATCTATGGCTGATGTAGACAAAATACTATAACAAACAGTACTTGCGTAAGGCTTAAGAAGAACCAGGCCCACACTTAGGCTCATGGTTCTTCAACTGGCTTTTGAGCCAGGCCAGCCCACCGGGCTGGGTATGGCTGGTTCACTCAAAACCAGAAACTATGGGCTACTATTGGAGTTTCTATTTTACTGTTTTAAAGAGATACTACTTAGATACTAGGAGATTTTCCCTTTTATTTTTATTTCTTGCTGTACAAGTCCCCTATACTATGTGTGGAACTCTTTTAAGCTTTGTTTCTTTATTTTGTTTATAGCCTACAGTGCCATATAATTGTAAGAGCCCTAGAGCTCAACCCACGATTTTTATGATGAATGAAGGCTTTGGTGTTATGCCATGTCTGCTGTGAGATACAGTTGAGAGAGGTGAGAAGCCTAGGGTTATTGATAAATTGGCCAAGGCTGTAGTTAAGAGGCGTTGGTCATATCCTCCTTCTCTACTTATCTTGTTCAAGTATCAACACTACAAGGTTGTTCCATCGCTCCCTCCAAGAATTGGTGTTAGAAGATTAATACATCCTGCGGCACCTTTGGTTTGAAGGTTTTCTAGCAAGAAACTTCAGGCTACAATAACTTCTCATCTTTCCATCAGGGCATCAACTGAAGACCAACTTCTGGTATCCTTCTGTTCATAACCCTGCCTCCCTTTGACTGTGAGTTCAAGATCATCCATTAGCTAAAAATCCCTGCAGATGTAAGTTTCTAAAACTTACATTCACAGGTACATTGCCGATGTGCAAATGGAAGAGTGGCCTGTGTAAAGAAGAGTACAAGTTGCAGGGGAAATTGAAGAGTTGAAGATTCAAGTTTATCATACATGTTCAGTGAATTTCAGGAAGCAGTTTCTGCACATCCATCAGATTCAAGCTCAATTTTGGACCCCGTGTACTAATTCTGGGTTGAAACTTAAAACATAAGAGTTGTAGCCCTTGAAGTTAGATTTAATTTGGCACAAGAATCAGGTAAATCCGAGTCCGGGAGAAAGTTATGGTTGATTTACAAAGCAATGTATGGCAACTCAGACAGAGTTGACTCCCAATATATTTGGTTGACGTCGAATGAGGGTCGACCCAAGCTCAGTGGACTGTAGCTCATCCAGAGTTGACCAGAAGACTTTCAAAATCAACTGGGGTCCTCCATAAGGCGTCTGACAAGCTTGACCTTCAACTTTCTCTCGTCTAAGGTTCAACCAATGCTTAGTCGACGTCGATTGAGCCTATTGACAGTCAACCATTGCTTATTGGAAGTCAACTGAGGCTGCACGTGGGATGTTTGGTTTAAGTTGTTGGTTGCTTATAAAGGGGTTTTTGTGCCATACGAAAAAGAAAGAACTCCAAAAGTGAAGAAGGTATAGGGAGAGTTCTACTCGTTCAAGAAAGTATTTTGAGCATATTGGAGGCATTTGCATATGCCATTTGACTAGATCATTGGAAGGTTGTGAGGAATACTTCAAGAGCATTAAAAGCATCATCGAGGGCTGTAGTGAAGCTAGGAAAGAACCCACCCTTCGAACCTAGGGTTTGTGAAGAAAGCGCACAGAGTGATGTAGATCACAAGTCCATATGTACCCGCCGGTTGTTTGGATCAAAAGCTGCATCCCCCGCCACAGTTTCACTCTTTGGCGTGCCCTCCACTGCTGCCTTCCCTCGCAATGCTTCCTTATTAGTAGACACATTCCTGTGTCTCCTCGTTGTATCCTCTGTTGGAATGATCTTGAAGATGTAAACCACCGTTTCTTCTATGGCCCTTTCTCCTTCAAGATTTGGTCAGGTGTCCTTGTTCGCTGCTGGCCGAATCGTCGGAGGATCCTCCCTCTCAACCGTGAATGGATTTGGATTGACATGACCTTTGGAGGCTCCTTTTTTTGTGACTGTGTAGGAAAACTAGCTTTCAGTGCTGCTGTCCACCACATCTGGTATGAGCACAATCTTAGAAGATGGACTTACAATTCCAGATCTTTTCATCAGATTTGGGACTCCACCTCCTTCGACATTAAAGGCGGACTGGCTGCAGTTCCCTTTAATTACTCCCAACTCTCCCAGAAATAGACACATTGTAACCTCTTGGAATTTTACCCTTTAAGGTTTTTGTTTTGTTTAGTTCTTTCTGTCCCCTTTGGGGACCCTTGTATCCCCTCTTGGGGCTTTTCTGTTCGTAATATATATTTTTGTTCACCCAAAAAAAAAAAAAAAAAGCCCCAAAGCCAGCCCAGCAAGGTTGTAGATTCGACTGCTGTGAGAGAGAGCCTGGTCTGATGATGTGACAAGTTTTTGTTGGTTCAATGGAGCATCACCTAAGGCAGCCCCAGCCCAGAGAGAAGCATGAAGAACAAGACAAAACAGACTTCCAAAAAAAAAAGTTATTGTTCACATGAACAGTACCCGAACTACTGTTCACGTGAACAGTGTTGTAGGTCCATAAGCCTTGTATGGAAAAGGAAATCCAAGCAAATATTTGAGATTCTGTGGGGCCCACTGAAGATAGCAAGACAAGGCAGATTTTATTGTTGATTTAGTTAGTTACTATTTGCTTAAGTTCCTATTTTTGTTTACTTTCTAATTTTATTTCAGTATACTTAGTTAAGTATTACTTAGTCAAGTCTTGGATTACATGGTGTACAAGCCTCAATATTCTCTTGTAAGAGGCTTACAATAGTTTCCTTTTACGTTACTTTCTAATTTTCAACTTTCTATTTTGTGAAGCTTAGGTAAAATAGGCCCCCATCAGTTGTACTTGATTCAGAATTGAATAATAGAATTTTGAGGCCATGCTTGTCATCGGTTATGGAAGAACATTCCCTGTTCAACAGCTGGGATAGTTGTGGGTAAGAGACCCAGGGCTGAGAAAGCCCATCCCCCTACCCCCCTTCTTCTTCTATCTTCTCTTCTCCTCCCTTCCCTGTTCAATATACACTGCTGTGCTATTTCTGCGACTCTAATAAACTATTGTGAACATACCCTTTGAAGACCAAATTCAATTCCCAATCATCTTCAAGGTTTGCTGTTGTTGCACACAATTAATAGATCATTATCGTGTTGATCCTGACTGCAATCGATCTCTCACTGGTTTCTCCCTGGTTTGAGGTTGGCTCTTGCATTATGGAGAGTTCCACTCGTTCAAGAACGGTGTTCGAAGTTCCAAGGGTGTTGAGATGGAGATTGTGAGTGGAAGAAAGCAAAGAGAAGCATCTCATTGTAGGTGACCTTTCAATTTGTGCTTTCTCTATTGTAAGGGTACTAGACTGTAGGCAACGTTTTCAATGAAATGCCTCAGTCAATATTTTGAGCATGTTGTAGGTATTTGCATATGCAATTTGACTGTTTCATTGTAAACTATCAAGAGGGTGCTTGATAGAGAGTAGCTCCTTTATGGTGGGTGCCACATAAAGTTGGAGGTTGGTGCTCCTTTATGCTGGGTGCCACATATATTGGGGGTTGGTGCTCTTTGCGGTGGGTGCCGCTAAATGTGAATTGTATTGTGCATTATACCTAGGCTGGATTTTGGTTGTAGCCCAAACAGTCATTTGCACTGTGGACATAGCCATTTGCCACATTGGCGAACCACGCATATTGTGTTGTGGATGCTTTCTGTGGTTTGCTCTTTGTGATTTGTATGTGGTTGTGTGGATGTGGTGATATGGTGCTGGCTCAATGTGTGACTACTCTCAATCAGCAAAAAAAATTTAGTAAGACCCTTGTCACTGATTCACCCGTGTCTCAGTGACGACCTGAGTTCAACAAACCTTACCCCTACCTTCGGCTGTAATTTGAGCCCCATCGGCTGTTACTGCTGGTTCTCTATTAGTTGCTATTTTGGGGATTGGTCTGTATTTTCTGTTCTAGACCTCGGTTGTATTTGGGTTTTTAATGGTGTCATATTGGGATTATTATCTGCTGTTTGTATCAATTTGACAATGTTTTGACCTAGGGTCAAGGGTTCTTCATAACTTCTAAATTTGGGCAGCAAGCTGTCATTGACAGTAACTCTACTGTTTGGCGTCAAATCAGTCCTTGGAACTGTGCATAAGCTTTGTGACTTGAATACTAGTGTCAACCCCTGTTGCTGACCTAATTAGCAGGCCTGTTATAATCCCATTGTTGCTTTTATCAAGGGTTAATCTACTGTAGTACATTACCTACGGCCTTGCCCTGTTATTGGGTTGGGTATTACTTACTATTTTAGTGGACCTAGCCCCATCAATGGTTTACTTGTCTATCGTATTACAAGTAAATGCTTTCAGTTCTTTTCTTTTTTTTGGTGGGGGAGGGGGGTAAATAAATAATTCATTGCCAAAGAGAAGGAAAATACTGAGGGCCCCAAAAGGGGAAGAAATAGAGACCACAATACAATCAAAGCCCCCTACAGATCCCTCATGAAGAGGAGGGAGACGCTAAAAAACAGAGGGAGATAGCCCCCATGAATCAACAATAAGCATGTTCCTTGGGAATCAATACAATGGGTGGAGATAGAGTAAAGCTTGTTCCTAAACACTGTAAGCACTACTGAGGATGACAAAAATGTCCCTAGATGACACCCAAACACTATGGGACCTCTGTATACATTGCCAAACCCCTGTAATGATGTCACTGCCACTGTGAACACTGTAAGAACTACTAGGGATGCTAGGACACTATCCAGTCACTGCCTGAAGTCTGCCAACTCATCCAGAATCATCCAGAATGCTATCTATACACTGTCATCATCACATACACTGCCCCGGTCTGCCACTGTGCACTGCCTCTATCACTGTACTCATAGTTATCAAGGCGGGAATGCGATCATGGCGCTTTAGAGGGGCAAAATTCAAGGCGACATTGTCATGGCGGCAAGGCACCCGCCATGGTGCCCAAGGCAACAAGGCACCTGCCATGGCGTCCAAGGCGACAAGGAGCCTGGACACCATGGCAACGCCTTGATAACTATGACTGTACTGCACCAAAATGCTGTGTGTTGACAACAATGACAACCAACACACAGTCACTGCCATCTGCACTGTGTGATCAAAAAATTGAAACAAAACTACTATGTCTTTGTACTAATTCTTCCAAAAATTAGTTTTTTTTTGTTGGGGGGGGGGGGGGACCATTACCTTCAAGCTCCAATCACCCAAATCCAAGTGTGGAAGAGTTGAATGAGTAGAACAATGCAAAAATGGGGGGAAGAAATCAAGTGAATTGGCCAAAAACTGCAAGGTTTTTGGCAAAATCTCAAAGAAACAAGGAGGTCTCAGTCAAAGCCTGTTGAATATGATAGGTTTGGATCAAAACCTGTGAATTTATATATATGGTTCGACCATGTTTCGGTCGAAAGTCAGAACCTGTCGAAACTGGGTTGAAACTTAGACCAAACCAGTATCAATCCTTGGATTCGTTTCGGTTAGTGTCGAAACTGATAAGTCTTGTTCGGAAGTTAAAAGTTTCGACTGAAACTTAAAACCATGCTGATAGGACTAAGGAGGAGTGTTTTCAACCTCGTACAATAGGGGATGGGAGTTTACGATGACACATGAGTCCAATCACAAAGTCGAATTACCAATGGTGAGGGGATTCTTCCTTTTCCACGGGTGAAGGAAAACATTTGCCTAATGCAAGAATATGTGATTATTGGTGGAGTTGCAGGTGTGTTTATTGTGAAGGGATGGTTTATTTTGCTCTTGTAATATGATCACTTAATTTAGATTGAGAGTTTGATTTACAAGTATATATTTACACTTAGGGTTTCATCAATAAGAAGAAAAGAAGAGAAATGAAGAAATGAATGTGAAGAGAGAGAGAGAGAGAGAGAAAGATCACATTTGTGTCCATATTTCATTTATACTTATGTTGTAGAAACGTCCATATTGCCCTACTCAAACATAGAATGGAAGCATAGATGTCAAGACCTGATCCTCTAGAGAACTTGATTTGAGTTACTAGGGCTTTTGTCTGCAGATTTAGAAGATATCAGATCCTTTCTTAAGTCCCTTTTCTTTCTCTCTTTCTGAATTTCATTGTATTCTTAATTCCTATTTGTGGATTCAGTTTTGTCACTTCTTTGTATAAGTTCAGCTATTCTATGCCTACCTTTCCTCTTTCTAGAATCGTATCTTCTATTATTAATTGTGCTGAGTTTCCCCCTGGTTTCTCGACATTTCTTCAGATCATAGTGATCAAGGCGGCAAGGTGACCCAAGGTGGTGGAGGGGTGCCTAAGCGCTTAGGCGACCAAGGCGTTAACTAGGCGACCAAAAATCAACATTAAGCCACATCAAGTCATCAAAAATCAATATTTAGCCGCATCAAGTCATCAAAAATCAACATAGAACTAGAAGACAGTAGAACTGAAGATGCAAGCTGTTGGAAGCTTGAAACAATCATAACGTACATTTAGTTTATACTGTATTTTTTTTTCTCTCCATTCGGACACCTTGTCAATGTTTTCTTTGTTCAGGTCTGAACCGTCAGTGATCCTGACAGTCCTCCATGTAACCCCTGCTTTCTTCGGCCTCCATGACCGGCCCCTCCGGCCAGGTCCCCTCAACCTCCTCTCCTGCTCCCTCCCATTCCCACTCTCACTCTCCACAGCCACCCCATGCCACTTCTACCTCCCCTCCTCACCCTAATTGGAAGTCCCAATTTGGTCCAACACCCTCTTCTTCTTCTGACAGTCTCCCTCTGCACTTTGTCTGCCCTTCCTTTGCCGATGGCTCTAAGTTTGCACTCTACTCTTTTTGTCTTCTTGATGATGAAGCCTCCTTGTGGGAAAATGCTCTCGTTGGACACTTCATTGATAACCACCCACCATTCCACATTGTCAAACTCTCTCTTTCCAAACAATGGAGATCTCTAGGGTCTTTCGAGACTTACCTATTGAGAAAAAGGTTTGTTCATCTTTAAGTTCTCTGACTCCAATGATAAGTATCATGCCCTAGAAGGAGGGCCATGGTTGGTGGGTAGAAAACCAATTTTTTTTAGGCAATGGACTCGCCATATCTAGCTCTAGCTTGTTGACCTCTCCTCTATCCCTCTCTGGATCTCCTTCCCTGGGCTACCCTTCCATTATTGGTGCTCCGAAGGCCTAAGTTTGGTCAGTTCTGTGCTTGGTATTCCCTTGCATTCAGATGCCAGAACCAGTAGGAAGGATAGGCTCTCATTCGCCCGTATCTGCATTGAAGTCTCTGCAAATGAAGCTCTACCATCAACCATCACAGTTGTTGAAGATGACAGTCACTCTTTTATGCAAAGTGTTGCCTACGATTGGTCTCCACCCCACTGTCTGATTTGCAAAACCTTCGGACACGTCTCTTCTCTCTGCCATCCAAAGTCCACTGTTGCTGGAGATGAACCCACCATTGAAGGTACCTCTGCTCAGAACCGTCTACTCTCCAGAGGGAGAACTCACCCCTATGCGACCCCTGAAGAAACCGCTGTAGAGACTATCATCCCTGTTTCTGGCGGTGGTTTGTCAACCCATCCTGGAACTGCAAAAGCCCAAAGCATCACTCTGGCGTACAGATTTCCCTCCCGTGGTAGAACAAGAACCAGACCCCGCCGGAATCACCGTCGGTCGAGAGAATCCCAGCCTTCAACTTCTCCTTTCGGTTTGTCCGTTAGGCAAAACCTAAACACTGCTTTACCCCTTGGTCGAAACCGTTTTGCAGCTTTAGCTTCTTGCTCAATCGATGATGCTGACCACTCCGCCTCTCTCGTCGTTCCTTCTGATCGAGATATCCTACAGTCAATAACCCTGTGTGAGAGCCTTGCAGTCTCTAACCCTGTCGTTGATCAGGCCTCTGCGACTAGATTGCCTTCCCTGGTGGGTGATCTTCACCTGCCCCAACAATCTGAAACCCTTCTGCAGCCTGGGAACCCTCTCCCTCTCTGTAACGTCTTTCTTCCCTGCAACCCTCCATTATCACTTTCTTCCAAGTCTAACCCTATGAGCCTGGGGATTACCCCCTTCCTCAAAAGCCAAGTCAAAGCTTTTTTAGCCCCCTGATCCCCTGAGGTTAATGCTCCTATGGTCCCCTCTCTTTCTTTGGCCACTCCTTCTCTGGCCCAACCCACCACCCGCTTCCCTTTGGCTGATCCAGTTGATCTTAATGGGCCAACTCTTTCTAACCATCCGGCCCATTGCCCTAACCCTTCTGCCCCGGTTCACCCACTCTTGGGCCCAAAATCCCACAATGGGTTCCTTCACTCTACGCCCCAGCCTACGGCCCCTCCATCCCTTCGAGTTTTCCGCCTCCGTAACACTAGCTCCCCTCCTTTTGCTAAGAACCGTCCCTATGTTACCTATTCCTTGCCCTGCCCGGAGAAGATTGCTCCTCTAAGCTTGGATATCAGAGGTCATGCTCTTTGTCGTGAGCCAATGGATCCTGGATAGCTTGCTTCGCATTGGTTGGCTTTGTTTGTTTTTGGTTCAGGCATCTCCCTTTCCTTAGTGCGGTTTTTGTTGGGGTCCCCCCCCCCTTTGTCCTTGCCTTGTTAGGCAAGGCTTTGTTCTAGCCTCGTGCTTGTATTCCCCCTCCCTTCTTTCCTTTGGTTAATGAATTTTTTATTCATCCAAAAAAAAATTTATACTGTTTTTGGAATTGGTCATTGTTCTGGTATTCGTAGTCTCTTATTTGGTTTATATTGTTCTTAGAAAATAATATCTTATCTATAAGTAGTTAAACTGCAGTTGATTTAGAGAAATGTTCTTGTTCTCTAAGAAGTTTGATTAGTCAAAAGATTTTATTTTTACATTAGACTTTTTGTATTAGGTAAAGCAAAAACCGGCTTTCCAACAAATCCAAGATATTGCTTAAAAGCTGATTTGTATTGAAGGAGTTATGTTCCAGTCAAACCTTATTTGGTGTGCGTGAATGCTGTCAAAATCGCTCTGAATGTAAATATTTTTTTAGATATCAGAACAAATGAATATTTACCACTATTTTTGGTTTTTAGCTATGTTTTACCATATTATGATTTTTAGAATTTTTAGATTTGAGAAAAACTCCAGCATTAGGAAGTTCAAAATTTCACCTAACACCGAAAAATCCAGTTTTTGTTCTTGAAAAGGGGTGTTGACTTTTTATCCTTTTGGAATTTTATTTTTTAATTATTTTTATTGGATTCAAATCGGGAGGTATTTGATTATTTGTGAATAATATCTTAAGTAAATCAAATAACAAACATTACTTAAATGATATTTGCCATAAATAAGGGCCAAATCTGGTTTGATACCACTGAGGTGACAATCGCCTAGACCCCAAAAAATCCTCCTGGATTCCTAGGCGATGCCTTGACAACTATGCTTCAGATTTTACCTTATTCTCAAGTTTAGTGTTAGAGTACTGTCAACTGTTTTCGAAAGAAGCATTTTTGGGCTTGTAAATCATAGTTCTAACATTTTGCAGTAACATTCTTGTTTTTGTTTCTTTGATGGTTTAATTGATGATGTTGGTGGCATACTATTAGGTTAGTTGTTGGTGTTCCAGTGTATGAATTTGAAATGGTTGTCATGTCTGTGTTGACAGATCATAATGTGTTTGATTCTGTCATATTAAAGTTGTTTGTGGGCAATCTTCAAAGCCACAGAAGTCCATATTGATAAAGATGTAATGACCCAAAAATACAGTAAAGCCTCAAATGACAATGCAACCCAAAAAAATTAAGGGCTACAGTCAAATTCATCCTATTTTTGTGAGCTTTAGCAAGACAAGTCAATAACTTGGGGTGTAGCCTGAACTATTATGTTTTGACTATGTACGGATTTTTGTGTAGTTCTGGATAACGTGTGAGAGTTTTTCTTCTATATAGGCATCTTCATGTGTTCTGTGTTATTCTGTTTCTATCAGTGTTATAGATGTGCTTCTCATGCTCTAATCTTGACAATTGCTCCTTTCTTCAATCAATGTTATTGTATGCCAATCTGCATTCTTTTTCTTCTATCATTTGATTGTTTTTTGTGGCTCCATTGGCTATTTATATTATATTTCGCCACACAAATAGTTCCTTTTGATTCCAACCAAAAATATTAAATTATATTATTATTCTATTGTTTCATTTCCAGGAAATCTACTCTATAAAATTGCCCGGGAATCCAAAACTTGGTGAAGGCAAACCTGAGAATCAAAATCATGCCATTGTTTTTACACGTGGAAATGCAGTTCAAACAATTGATATGAATCAAGTAAGGAATGTTTGGCTCTAATTTGTACTTGCAGGGAAATTCATTCAGTATTCTTTATGATTGTAACTAATAGCACTAATAGATCGTTCTGATATTCTTTGGGCTTGTTATATAATCTTTATAGTTAATGAACTAATATCTCTACAACTTCTATTTCTAAAAGTCTCTCTCTCTCTTAAGATTTCTGATAATGTTTATTTTAACAATTGCATCATGGTGAAATGTATTTAAGGGTCTTTTATCAGTAAGAACTATTTTGACGTCAAAAAATAAAAAGAACCATTTGAGGGATTTGCTGGTTATTTAGAGGCAATGTGCTGGAACTTTGACCAAGGGCACGGATTGGACTGCAATTCAGTCCGAAGCAGGGCCTGAGTGATGTCAATGACGAATAATAAGGTTGATCTTAGATCTGGTTGTTTAGCCAGTTGGATAGTCTAGTTAGTCCAGTTGAACTGTCTGGTTTTTCTGCATAATTTGGGTAGGTTCATAATATCATTTTGTATTGAAACTTCTGTTCTTTAAAAAGCAGAAGTTTCATGAGAATACTTGTTAAATTAGTGCCCAAGAAAATGTATAGAAAATGACTGTGTAGGAAGCAAAAGTACCCAAATGAGCAGTGTTAGGACCACCTCAGTGTCACCTATCTAGCCCCAACCCCCACAACTGCAATGCACCATATCATATCCCCTATTTCATAACCTCTTTTCAAGGAAATTTATTCCATTGGGGCCTAATCAAATTTGAGGATCATCTAGATGGCTGACCCCAAGGGTCTGCTTAACATTTCCCTACTGGATCAAGGAATGTATGGCTCGTTGCTTCTTAGCAATGAATCATCTATTACTATTACAACTGAACTAACAAGCATACAATTTTGGTTGAGATGAATTAATAAATTGATGTTAGCCTCAACCACTAGATTCTACAATCAAGGTCAGTCCAATTTCAAATAGTTTATTGTTGTCCCTCTTTCTATTTTTGTCCTTTTCTGCTGCTTTAATTTTTGGGATTTTCATAAAATTTTGTTTTCTAAGGGGAAAAAATGTTGCATTGAGTCTTTACTTTAGTCTTGTAAAAGGACTTAAAATCTTTGCCCTTATGTCTTATTGTGTGATTAAATTCATTTTAGCTCTATCATAGAAAATGTTTTTCACTGATGGGCATGTTGATGCTTAGTAGGATGAGTTGCTTGGTCTTCAGTCTTTTAAAAGTTTTAAAATCTTCGCCCATATATCTTATTGTGTGATTAAATTCGTTTTAGCTCTATCATAGAAAATGTTTTTCACTGATGGGCATGTTGATGCTTAGTAGGATGAGTTGCTTGATTTGGGCCACATGAAAACTAATGGGCATATCTATCTGATAATAAGGTTCGCATTGATCACATGTCCTATTCTAATTTCCACCTTAATCGTGTGAACCCAACATATATTGCTTCTTCCTTTGTCTTTCATTTCCCCAAATGTTATTTTTTATCTCAAAATACTGAAAGAAAATTTGAAGTTCCTTAAAACTAAATTTTCGTACAAGTTGGACACTGCCCACTTGCCTTCTTTTTTTTTTGGGGGGGGGGTGGGGGAGGGAACCTATGACCTAGGTTGCTAGTGGCATTTATGCTGTCTATCTGCTACGTAAGGGATTCTCATCCTTGTATAAGATTTAGAATTTTGCCACCCTTGCAAATGACCCTGACACCATCCCTAACTAGACTCAAACCGAAAATGGAGGGTGGTCTAACGTCTGGTCTGCTTTTGAAAATATTGTCAGAAGTTTCAATTTCATAACCCAATTCATGAACCACTATATTCCAGTATGGATATATACTTATAGACTGCCTTGTTGCACAAAACCTGAATTTAGGAACTTAAAAATTTTTTTTTAAAAATCTAGAAAATTAGAAGCTGACTAATTTATTGACCTTCCTGAAAATGATTAAAATTAAAATTAAAAAAGAAACAGCTCCCAAATTAGCAAATACCCTAATCCAATGATAGGGCTTCTTTGTAATTTTCTAATAATTCACGGCTAAGGCCCCAAAATATGGATTTTATAAGTTCCTCTGCTAACTAGAATCATCACCAATAACTGTCTTCTCATTTAAATTCTTCACAATTTAGCCCTCCTTTTTTGAATTGAATCCTACAGTCTAGTTGATCTCTAGCAATAAAGACGAATGACGAGTTACACATCCATCTCACTTTACTCGTTCAAAGTGCAATAAAGCCCCTTCTCGAAAATAACAGACTTCAAAGTATGCAAGTTCAATAAAGAAGCTTTAGGGCCACAAAGAAAATGCTGTATCCATTTTAGATGAATAGATGCTTCCACATCACCTATGTTGCCTTGTGCAAAAACTGAGAACAGCAATGTTCCACCAATTGGAACCAATAACAGAAGAGAAGGAAATGATGAAATCCTTGGTGGAATTACATTGACAACAATAATTGATAGAGTGGGGAATGGGGATAATCACTAGAATAAGTGACAGAGTGGTTTCTTCAATCATTGGAATAGGGAAAACATGCCTTAGTGGGTTACCTTCTTGGGTTCATATAAAGCCTACGATGGAAACAATTAGAACAGAAGGGGCCCATCCAAACTCAAAAAAGGAGGGCTAAACACTGGTTTTAAGTGGTAGACGGTAGACCCCATACTTAAAACCAGTGTTTTTAAAAATGTTTGAGGCATATGCCTCGAGTAAAAGCGGAAATCTGTATTACGTAATATCTTTCAACATAGTAAAATCATCTCTTACCAAACAATGGAAAGTTCATGGTGCTTTGCATACTTACCTCCTGGATAACGGTGTATTTATCTTCAGATTCTTCTCCGATGAAGCCTTTGCTTGAGCCCTTACGGTGCCCCTGGCTTGTCGGTTCCACTCCCATTTTAAAATGCCATTGAAATTTGAGCTTCCTTCCATGTGCAAGTGTAAGGGTGAGATGGATCTGAAACGCGATCCGCCTTACCAAAATTTAGATGATCATGGTTTCCAGAAGATGAGACATCAGAACCATCTGCATATCATCAAGATTTAAGTACATAGTCTCATGGTGGCGGGATTACAAAACCAATATGGCAATGAGACATCATATATGTACTATAGCTGTGAATCCAATTTCAAATTTGAATTGTACCAATCAAGGAAGATATGGCAGATCATGGATTATGCTGTGAACCCATCTCTAGCAACAAAGTGAGAATTTTTTGGGCAACATGGTTATTGCTAGTCGTGGATGGTAAGATAAAGTTTGACATGAAGAATATGCATTGAGTGGTTAGTTTTTTTTAATGTGAGGTGTGCTCGAGTTAATGGTACCTAACTTTAGAATCTAAACAAATAAATTCTTTTCTTATTGACCCGAAAACGTATTGCTTAATTGATGGGCTTCATTAGTGATGTAACAGTATTTAATTCCCAGATCTCTCAGTCATTGTAGTTTTTACGTAAATGATATGTTGTCGTTATGCTCTTTTCTAGGATAATTATTTTGAGGAAGCATTGAAGATTAGAAATCTTCTTGAAGAGTTCCACCGTGATCATGGTCTTCGTCCTCCCACTATTCTCGGTGTCAGAGAACATGTCTTTACAGGAAGGTATTTACCCCTTAGTACAAGCTGTAGGTGAGTGTGTATGTGTCTTAATTTTATGTTATTTCCACTTAAGACTGCTCAACTGGGATGGTATGCAGTGTTTCTTCGTTAGCTTCATTCATGTCCAACCAAGAAACAAGCTTTGTGACCTTGGGTCAACGTGTTTTGGCAAATCCTCTGAAGTAAGTCCAAGTTTTTCGTATTTTTTATCTTCCTATTGACTAGATCGTATCTAAATTCACACATCAACTGAGAGAAGAACTTAATCATTACACAGGGTCCGCATGCATTATGGCCATCCTGATGTTTTTGATAGAATTTTCCACATAACAAGAGGCGGCATCAGCAAGGCTTCCCGTGTTATTAACATTAGTGAAGATATTTATGCAGGTAGGGACGGATGAGTTACCACTTGATGGATTTGTTTCTTGCTTCCTACACTGACTCATTTTGGTTTCTTACAATTTGCTCAAAAGGAAGAAAAAATTTTGAGAAGGTTTCTATCTTAAATAAAACCAAAAAAAAAAAATTTGAGAAGTGATGGTAGGAGTGGGCGAATATGCAGTCTCATGGTTGCTCCATGTGCTAAATTATTGCCAAAGTTACCTCTTATTAATTTGGCAGGTTTTGTGTTACAAAAGAGTTTTTCCAGTCATAGCTGTCAAGGCATCACCTGGGTGTCCAGGTGCATTTTTTCTGGATGGCCGCCTTGTTGGTGGCGCTTTAGTTTTTTCACCCCCTCTCCCGCCTTGGTTTGCCTAGACACCGTGACAACTATGTTTCCGGTTAATTGACATTATTGATTTTTTGCTGGCTTTCTTTTTGTTCAATTGAACCTTTTTGTCATGGTGTTTCCTCTTACCTGCAATGGCTTTAGTTCAACCCTTCAGTAACATCTCCAGTGTTCTTAGTGGCACTAGCTAGATACCAATTTTTACCTATTATTAATGTCAGTCCAAGAGAGTTTCTTCATCTGGTGGTATCATAAAACTAAACTACGGAAAGAAAATTAGAGTTTGAGATCGGGTGGATTCAGGATCTGAAGCTGACAAGGTCTTCTCAAGGATTTACGAGAGGTCAAAAGCAAGCTTTTTTAAGAAAAGATGCTTTATCGACCTCTTGGCTAGGAAGGCTCCTGAAGTGAGAAAGAGGGTTGGTTTGATTTTTCCGGAAGGAGATGAGTTTTGGGCTGATTTATTTAAGATCTTAAGTTAGGAATTATCTGGTATTGAGGAGATAAATATCTAGATGACTGGAAGAAAAGGTGGGGTTCGAGGTTAAAAAACTTTACTTGGGGGGGGAGGAGTAGTTTATCGTGGAGGGGATAGCTTTAGATTTTTTGGCAGTGGTCCACTGGGATGGGGGGGAAGCTTCTGTGGTTGTTCGTGTGGCGTAGGGATTCTGGGTCTGTAGTTGTAGGGGTTTGGACCGTTTGGTTACTGAGGTGGGTATGTGGCCTTCTGAGGCTCTCTCTCTCTTTCTCTCTCTTCTTGTTGCTTATTAAAAAAATAGAAAAAAAAAAAAGAAAAACAATTCCTGAACAGTGAATTCCACAAAACAGTCCCAATTTAGGTCCTTTGGCTATTACCTTTGCTTGGGTTTTGAAGTTTCAACAAATTACAACTCTGCCACTCAATTATGAACTTCAACTTATTTACAGAATTGTCACCCCCTATGTAAACATTGATTTATTTACTGTTTTGCCACCTAACTTTGAACTTGTGCGTTTCCTTGCTTGGGTGGGCCCACAAGCAACCCAATAAGGGTTATTCCAACCCAGGTTTGCACCAACCTCAAGATAGTGCTGTCTTATTGGATGCTAAAATTCCAATATAAATTTCTTGTCAGATATTTTAAAATTTTGTGCCATTGCAGTATCTGGGTAACATAGAAGCAGGATATGCCAGTACATTAGTAATGTTCTTCTTTCCCTCTTTCTGAGGCATTTGCAACCTCTATTTCTTCTTCCTTAAACTTCACGTGACTTTTGAAACTTCATTTGAATATTGTGGTTCCTATTGCTTTCCTCTAGTTCATTGTTTGGTTTTCATGTTGGATCTATTAACTTCAAACTATGAAAACCTAAGTGGCTTACAATACTTTGGAGCTAATGTAGAAATGCATTAATTTCGTTTCTTATATCTCTGGTTTATGATGAACATGCAGGCTTCAATACAACTTTACGCCAAGGCAATATAACTCATCATGAGTACATACAGGTTATATAATGTTTACTGAGCTAAAATTATTCTTTTTATTTTTTTTTGGGTGGGGATGAGGGGAGGAGGGGGGAATGAAAAGGTATCAACATATATTAATCTTTCAGGTTGGGAAAGGACGAGATGTTGGGCTCAATCAGATTGCTTTGTTTGAAGGAAAAGTAGCTGGTGGTAATGGCGAACAAGTTCTTAGCAGGGACATTTACAGACTTGGGCAGCTTTTTGATTTCTTCCGAATGCTGTCATTCTATTTTACCACTGTTGGGTTCTACTTCTGTACTATGGTATGCAACTTACTATTGCTGGAAACTGTAGGATTTTAGATTGGTAATTTGTTGGGATAAGGCTGAGTTGTTGGTTCTTGTTATCCCCTCCCCCCCCCCCCCCCGCCCCCTCCAAAAAAAAAAGGATGTCGCCCATTGGTATAGCTTTTTTATTCCTTTTACCATCTAGGGTAAATCATGTGCTTCCTTTTTTTCTCACTTTTTCTGTTTTATGGATTTTCTTTTTGGGTCCAGTTCTGTATTGGACTTGTCCAAACCCCGCCCATTTGTCCTCCTCTTCTTATTGCTCATGTGTGGTCCGGTCTATTAGAGGGTGACATGGCATTAAACAATGAAGTAGGAATAGAGTATGATTCATCATGATGATTGTCTTCTACTGTACCTAATTAAAGACAAATAGTAGTTATCATTTTTAGAAGATCAAATGAAGTTAGAGAATCTCACAAAATTATCAACATTTCCCGTGTAATAAGGAATCCTGCCTCAGTAAAAGAACTCAACTTTGACATCCTCTGAATGCTTAAAGGATCACAAAAAGTACAATAAAATATATATGTATGTTTAAATTCTGCTCCTGTCACAAACTGGCATTCCTATTGATATCCCAAAACGTATAGCATTTTCAAAATCTTTGGTTCATTGGAGAGGTAACAGAATAATTTTTTTATGAAATTAAATCATGCAAAACAACCTATAAGGACTGACAGAATGAGGACATTCAAATTGTTAGCTAATACTTTACTGAAGAGTGGAGTTAGAAAGCAATAACCTAGTGTCCTAGTTGATCATTAAATTATTATCTTGAACACAAATCGAAGCCGAATTATTCTTTTAAGTTCCAACAATCGACTTATACTTGTATTTTTCCTTAATGGAACAATGAAAATGCAATGGCTGACCAGAGTGAAGCTCTAATTCTAATCTGAGCTCAACCCCAGGCCAAATTGGAGGCCCATACCCTGGCATGTGCAGTTTTAATTGAGCAGAATCGAGGCTTTTATAACAGTCCTCTCCCAGTCTGATTAATGCTGCATTGACTCATCTGTCAGAGGTGAGGATCTTTGCCTTCATACAGGCTCAGATATTTTGAGCATTATATGATGCATCATGCCAGCTTATAAAGAAGTTGGAGGCCCTGGAAGTTCAGACCACAAACTTCTGTTGTGTTCACATTTTACAGATGGACCCCAAACTTCCGTTGTGTTCTCTGGTGGCCAGAGAACATAGATACATGCAATATTGTGCTTTTTTCTTTTCAAACAAAAGTGCTTCATATGATGGTTCATGCACACCAAATGCATTATAGAAAAAAAATGATCGTTATATTTTTGCTCCATCTGTGAATAATCTTTATAATTGTTTGTGCAGCTTACGGTGCTGACGGTATACGTTTTCCTATATGGAAAAGCATATCTGGTACGTTAGAATTTCATTTATCTACATATAAAGAACCCTTTTTTTTTTTCTTTTTTTTTTTTGGTATAACAACTAAAATCTTAGCATCTGTAGTTGGCCTTATTACTTTATTAGTAGGGCCTTTCTTTTCTTTCCTTTTGGGTGGTCTTTTGCTCTTAACAAAACCTCTTCCTCTGATTCACAGGGTAACATGGAAAACTACACAGACTTCAATATTTTGACCTATATGCCTTGTTATTTCTAGTCTTTATAGTTATACTTTACCTATTGGATTTTATGTCATTAACTCATTATCATGCTTTTCTCTCTACCAAGAGATTTATGTGGTTTGGAGTTAATGTATGTTAAAGTACAGCTATGCTCCCTCCCCTGCTCCCCTCCAATTATCTGTCCCTTTTTATGTTCGGGTGGCTTCAGTATCATTGAATTTTTCCTTGTGTCCGAGTCTCACATGTTAATAAAACATCATTTTGGGTATTTCTTGGAACTTGATTTTTCCCCCCTTGACGTCATTTGTAATTGACATTCTCTTTTAGGCACTTTCTGGAGTTGGTGAAGAGATCGAGACTAGGGCTCACATATCACAGAATACTGCCCTGAGTGCTGCTCTTAATACACAGTTCCTCTTCCAAATTGGAGTCTTCACTGCTGTTCCAATGATTCTGGGTTTCATCTTGGAACAGGGTTTTCTAAGGGTATATATTTTTCCTACTATGCTGAAACTTTGTTTATTATGTATTTGCTGATGTTTCTTTATCATAAACTTTCTTGTTACATTTTGTATATTACTGTCATTAACATTTGCAGACACACATACACAAATGTACACATGAACAGGCACGCGCACAACTGGCATACATGCAAAATATATTGTAAAATCCCTTGTTCACTTTAAATTGGTACATAAGATCCCAACTGAGAGGGCTCACTTGTTTTTGGGGGTGAATAAAGAATTCATTACCAAAGAAGAGAAAAACAAAGGCAAGGAGGGGGACAATCAAACAAGCAAGAAAATACAACTTACAAGACCTTGCCTTTACAGAGAAGAGGAGGCAAAGGTCAGAAAAAAAGAAGGGGAAAGACCCCAAGATGCAACAATCAGCCTATTTCTAGGGGAGTATGCACATGGGGAAGGGGCCGTATCAAGCTTGGCTTTTACATCAAAGAGAATGGAATCTCAAATCTGCTGAAATGATCTAGACTTGGAGGTACATCTACGAAGGTTGTGCTTCAACCATCTATGATAAATAGATGCACCAATTGCAAATCTACCCACCGCATCACAACAAGAGGTCCCTAGTCCCTAAAAAGGGCATGTTCACCCAAATCCACTCTCTATCAAAGGCAACATTCTTCTTCTACTAGGCCAGCACATGGATAGGTTCTTGATGATGGCCGTCCTTCTCCACCAACATTACCTTCTCCACTACAGTAAAACTCTTTGGTCTCTTTGGAACTTTACCAATGGCACTCTAGATTAGGTCACCCTCCATTAGGAACTTTATCTCATTTGTTTCCTACTTTAGTCAAAGAATATAATAAGGATGAATTTTTTTGTGAGGCTTGTGTTCTAGCCAAACAGACTCGTTCAACATATTCTATTTCAAATAAAAGAAGTTTTTTGTTTTTCATATGGTTCATTCTGATGTTTGGGGTCCTATTCGTAAAACTTCTATTTCTGGGCATTGTTGGTTTGTTTCATTTATTGAGTGTCACTCTAGAAACACGTGTATATCTTATGCACACAAAAAATCAGGTTTTTTCATGTTTTCAGCATTTCCATAAGATGGTTCAAACTCAATTCCAGGCCACTCTCAAAATTTTGAGAAGTGACAATGGAACAGAGTATAAGGAAGGTCACTTCCAAAAATATCTTGCTGACCATGGTATTATTCACCAGACAATGTTGTGTCGATACCCCAGCCCAAAATGGTATCGCTGAAAGGAAGAACCGCCACTTTTTAGAAGTGGCCAAAGCATTGATGTTTGCTCGACATGTTCCTTCCCAATACTGGGGGGATGTTGTTCTCACTCCAGTCTATCTCATTAATCGGTTGCCTACTTGGGTTCTTGACTCCTGTAGTCCAGCTTAGGTTTTACTTGGGAATTCCTCCTTTGTGGTTTCACCCAAATTGTTTGGCTGTGTGTGTTATGCTAGGGATACAAAGTCCCTCGGCAAACTTGAACCCCGTGGGTTACGGTGTATATTTTTGGGTTATTCTCCAACCCAGAAAGGTTATAAGTGTTACCATCCCTTTCCCGTCGTACTCTGGTCAGTATGGATGTCATTTTTCATGAAAGCCTGTCTTATTATTCTTCACCACCTCTTCAGGGGGAGAGTTCTAGTGAAGATATGTTTCCTTCTCTTGAGATTCATCCTCCTTTAGTAGCACCTTTGTCTACTGCCTAATGTAGTCCTAGAATAGGAAATAATCCTACTAGGAGCTAGGTAGAATCAAGCTCTGGTTAAGCCTGCTGTTTAGGGTTGATTAGGGGCTGTTTTAGGGCAAAATTAGGGTTTAGGATGGGAATTTGGGAATGGGGTTTATAGGGTTTTAATCTGCAGGTTTAGAGGGTCATTATGGTATAAAAATATCTGAATTTGGATCAGTTTTAATTTCCTGCAGAAATTAGGGTTAGGGTTTCGGGTTTTGTAATCAAGAAAAACAACTAGAACTAGGGTTAACAGTAGGATTCAGGGGCTGGGGTTTAGGTCAAGTGTTAGGGGGACTTGGGGGAAGGATTGATCCAATTATGAAGGTAATCTGTCGGCTGAGACAGTCTAGACAGAATTTGGGCCAATTAGGGTTTTAATGGGGAAGAAGAATTTAGGGTTTGTGATGGATGGATGGGATCCAAAGCTGGATCGAGTGGAGGGGACATAGGAAGGGGGCTGTAGCCTGATTTTGATGGTAATCTAATGAGGGAACAGGTCTGGGCAAAGTTAAGACTGGCTAGGGTTTATGGAATACAAATAGAAATAAAAAAAGGATCGAATGGGGAAGGGGAAAGAAGGATAAAACAGAAATTAATAGGTAGACTTACAGAAGATATCCACGGCAGTAAATCTAGCATTGAAGGATAGAACCACCTTCACAAAGAGTCTCCCAGCCGTCACGGCGTAAGGAGTCGCAGGATTCCACCCACCCTTCCACCTTGATAAGCCCACAAGGATGCACACACTCTTGGAGAGCAAGGAGCAGCAAGCAGCCACGAAAATCTCTTTTTTTAAATTCAAATCTGTTGTGGGGAGCCTCCCACGATTCCTTTATTTATAATTAAAGGCCTAAGCCAAATCCTCATACAATCTAATCTCCTCCTCACTTAAATCGTGGAAGGGATCTAATCAAAGTCAAATTACTAATTTAAAATACTAAAATGTCCTAACTACCCCTACTAACTTAAAATAAAAGAATCTAACTTAAAAACAACTAATTAAAAGAAGATTCCATATTAGCCAATAGGATAAAAGAACCTATTAACCAATAGGAACACTTCACTTAAATTAGACCTATTGAACCACTTGGATGCAACCAAATCTAAACCGGTTCAATCTAAAAACATAAAAATAACTAAGTATTGGGCTAATCCCGTATGCAACCTAAGTACCCCTAGTTTAGGCTCATTAAAGTGGCCTATTACATAAAAAAACCCTTGGGAACAAAGGCCCAACATTGATATAACCCAACCCTAGGCCTATTTCTAAAGAAATAAGCCCTATTTGGTGATCATTCTACATCACTGCCCCTACTCCTTTAGCCAAAGAGAATCCCATACAGGGGGAGATCATGGAAAATAGTGATGGTGAAGTTCCTACTCAGGAGGAGCTGACTCCAGTCGAAAGAACCATTGGTGAATTTCATAAGAGGATTGACAACTCCAACATTTTAACCTATTAAAGAGGATGTTCCAGAAAAGGGCAGCTTCAATCCATTGTAGCGTCAGAACCTATTCAATTGCCAACTCTAGATCCAGACCCTACTCTTGGTAAGATTTCTCCTTCCAACCTACCTATTGCTTATCGCAAAGGTACTAGGACTTGCACTCAGCATCCCATTTCTCGTTTTGTTTCTTATAGTTCTCTTTCTCCATCCTTTCGTTCATTTGTGTCCTCTCTTTCTTCTGTTTCCATTCCTAAAATTGGCAGGAAGCTTCAACAGATGGAAAGTGGAAGGCAGCAATGTCAGAAGAAATGAGAGCATTAAAAAAAAATTAATACTTAGGATCTTGTAGCTCATCCTCCACGGAAAAAACTAGTGGGATGTAAATGGGTGTTTGTAGTCAAACAGAAGGTTGATGGGACAGTGGATCGATATAAGGCACGTCTGGTTACAAAGGGCTTTACTCAAACATATGGAGTTGACTAACAGGAGATCTTCGCACTAGTGGTGAAACTCAATACTATAAGAGTGTTATTATCTTGTGCTGTAAATCTTGAATGGGATCTTCAATAGCTGGATGTGAAGAATGCCTTCCTCCATGGAGAGCTAGAGGAAGAAGTATATATGGACATTCCACCAGGTTTCTCTGATGACAAGACCAGGGGTAAGGTTTGTAAATTGAAGCATGCTCTCTATAGGTTGAAGCGGTCACCTAGAGCTTAGTTCGGCAAGTTTTACAAGGCAATGGTTTCTGTGGGATACAAACAAAGCAATGTTGATCATACCTTGTTCATCAAACGAGTTGGTGATCAGGTAACCATTCTCATAGTCTATGTAGACGATAGTGTGGTAACCGGAAATGATGGTGATGAGATCAATAAACTGAAGCACTTTCTTGACCGTGAATTCGAAATAAAGGATCTGGGAACTCTAAAATATTTTCTGGGGATAGAAGTTGTTCGATCTTTAAAGGGCATCTTCCTTTCTCAAAGAAAATATATCCTAGATCTATTGTCTGAGACTGGGTTGCTAGGGTGTCATCCTGCAAACACTCCTATGGAAGCTACTACAAGGCTCAAGGAGAAAGAAGGTGAACCAGCTGACAAAGGTCGCTATCAGTGATTGGTTGGCAAACTAATCTACCTCTCTCATACACGGCCAGACATAGTTATTGTTGTGAGTTTAGTAAGCCAGTTTATGCATGATCCTTATTCCTCTCATATGGAGGCAGTTCTTCGCATCCTACGATATTTGAAGTCTGCTCCAGGAAAAGGAGTACTTTTATCCCCTACTGGTCATCTAACAGTTAAAGCTTACACATTGATGCTGATTGGGCTGGCTCTACCGATAGGAAATCCATCTCTGGATATTGCTCTTTTGTGGGTGGGAATCTTGTCACATGGCGTAGCAAGAAGTAGAATATTGTGGCAAGATCCAGTGCTGAAGCAGAGTTCCATGCCATGGCACAAGGAATTTGCGAACTGTTATGGCTTAGAGGATTGTTGCAAGATATTGGTGTTGTTGTCCATCTTCCAATGATGCTATATTGTGATAATAAGGCTGTCATTACCATTGCTCATAACCTTGTCCAGCATGATCGTACTAAGCATGTAGAGGTTGACAGACATTTCATCAAGGAGCAGCTTGAAGCCGGACTCATCTATGTTCCCTTTGTGAAGTCTACTGATTAGTTAGCCGATGTGTTCACTAAAGGGTTGAGTGGCAAAATGTTTCATCCTATTTTAGTCAAGTTGGGCATGTGCGACATATATGCACCAACTTGAGGGGGAGTGTTGGATTGTATGGGAGAGAATACCGTGGGGGTATTTTGAACTTTTCAGCATTTTATTATGTTTTTCATTATGTACAGCCGACTCTATATTAGAGTCAACTATGTTAGGGGCAATTTTGTCCGTGTAACCTTGATTATTTATTATAAATACAAAGCTTGGGATCAATCATTGATCATCCAAGCACTATACTTTAATTCTGATCTGTTAACACTAAGGATTTGGGAAAATTGAAGTATTTCCTAGGAGTTGAAGTGGCTTAATCCAGGAAGGGAATATCTCTCTCACAATGGAAGTATACTCTTGATTTGCTTACAGAGACTGGGATGCTAGGATGTAAACCTCTGGATAATCCAATGGATCACAATGTCAAACTTGTTGCGGATGAGGGAGATGCTCTTGATGATCCAGAAAAGTACAGGAGGTTGGTTAGAAAACTAAATTACTTGATATTCACCTGGCCTGATATCTCATTTCCGATCAGTGTTGTAATTCAGTTCATGTCATCTCCTAGGACTCCTCATTGGGATGCTGTCATTCAGATTTTGAGGTATCTCAAGAAGGCTCCAGGACGTGGGTTAGTGTATACTAATCATGGACATACACGAGTTGAGGGATTTTCTTATGCAGATTGGGCCGGATCCCCAATTGATCGGATATCAACTACAGGTTACTGTATATTTGTTGGAGGTAACCTTGTCTCATGGAAGAGTAAGAAACAAAGTGTAGTGGCTAGATCAAGTGCCTAGTCAGAATATCTAGCCATGGCACATGCTACTTGTGAGCTGATTTGGCTGAAGATGTTGTTGACTGAACTTGGGTTTGAGAATTCTACACCAATGCAGGTGTGGTGTGACAACCAGGCAGCAATACATATTGACTCAAACCCTGTATTCCATGAGAGAACTAAACATATTGAGGTGGATTGTCACGTTGTGAGAGAAAAACTCCAACAGGGCGTAATCTCTACAAAGCATGTCAAAACTGGATAACAACTGGCTGATATTTTTACTAAGTCTCTAGTGAGTGGGAGGGTTGACTACATTTGTAATAAGCTGGGCATGATTGATATATATGCTCCAGCTTGAGGGGGAGTGTTAGAAGGGTAGAAAGGGCATTCACCCTTCTCGGGATTAGAGTCGGGGAATCTAGCGCTAATACCGAGAAGGGATCCATCTCTTCCCTCTTTTTGTTTTTCTGGTTTCCCTTCATGCCCCTGTACAGGATTCCTAATATATGAGATATTTTCTGGGCTCTCTCATTAACGAGAGTTCGGCTTGCTCTCTCCTCTTTTCTTCTTCTTCTTCTTCTTCTTCTATTTCTCTGCTACTAACATTTACAAAGGATTAACATGGTCCTAATGCATGTACACTAATTGCATCATCCAATGATTTGGTAGATGCCAATTTATGGGAATGTCATACCCACTTCTAAGATGCTGTTTGTGCATTAAATAAGTGGAAATAATACATTAATTAGGCAAGCATTGCATAGTAATTCACTTTATATTGTTTTCTATCTTTTTGCATCATTCATTGAGGTTAATTGCTTTAGGAAGTCCAATTATGCATTGGTAGAATGTTGCTTTCTTTATGACTTCTATGTCTCCAGGTCCTTGTTATATGAATATTGGTTGGAATATATTGCTATGACCTCTTCAATCAATAAGTTTTATTAATGTCATATTACATTGTTAACTTTTGCTATGCCAGCTAAGTTTTCAACCTAATGGTACTGCAGGCTGTTGTTAGCTTTATTACAATGCAGCTTCAACTTTGTTCCGTCTTTTTCACTTTTTCTCTTGGCACAAGAACTCATTATTTTGGTCGAACTATTCTCCATGGTGGTGCAAGGGCAAGTTTTCCTATCTCTTCCTAGATTATTTTAATTATAAAGGAAGAAAAATAATTTTTAATTCTCTTTTCTTTTTTCTCTCTTGACAGTACCAAGCAACAGGTAGAGGGTTTGTGGTCCGCCATATAAAATTTTCAGAGAATTACAGACTTTACTCTCGTAGCCATTTTGTTAAAGGGTTTGTAACCTCTTCCCACCCCGATCTATTAGTGCAAGTACTAGAGCTAGAGCTGTTTTTGTTTCTTATTTTTCATGGATACAACTATACAAGTGGGGTGAAGAGTTTTTGTAATATGTATTATTCTAATTTTTGTAGATTAGAGGTTGTGCTTTTGTTGGTGGTATACCTTGCATATGGATATAACCAAGGCCTGTCGTACATCCTTCTCACTATCAGCAGTTGGTTCATGGCACTTTCTTGGCTTTTCGCTCCTTATGTATTCAATCCATCAGGTTTTGAGTGGCAAAAGTAAGTGTTTTTTTTTTCTCCAGGTTGAATTCATTTTGTCTTGCTTTGGAATTCAAGTGAGGTTAATGAGTGCTCATCCTGTTCAGGACAGTGGAGGATTTCAAAGACTGGACAAACTGGCTTTTCTATAGAGGTGGTATTGGAGTCAAGGGAGAGGAAAGCTGGGAAGCTTGGTGGGATGAGGAACTGGTATGCTGCGTTCTGCTTTTTCCTTTCTCACCTGTATACTTTTACTGATAAGGGACATAAAGTTGTTCTATATTCTATTTGTCTAGCGAACATTGTTGTATATTTGTGTTGCAAAGTGTAGTAGGTAACTAAAAAAATATACAGCATGGACTTTATGTAGGCATATTTTGCTAGTTTATGTTGCGAAACGTTGTAAGAACAACTAGGCTACGAACAGCACTTAGCTGTGGGTGAATTTAAATCACAGACCTACATAAAGTTACAGCCTGAAACAGAACAACCTAAAACAAGAATAGCATGATATTTTCATCCAATTTATTGGATTTAGTTGGACTAGTCTACCATACCAGGCAAGTTTTGCAGGAAATTATGGTTGCTTTCATGGTGAAGATTAGCTTACTAAAGAGTTCTTTAGGAGACAAGGAGGATAAATAATTTAAAAAAAAAAAGGATGAGTATCATCCATTTGGTTTAAATTGATCATTACCTGGCTGGTGATTGATCAAAAAATGTTTCCCATCTACAAGATATTTCCCACTTCAGAAAGCTAATATAAAACAATCATTACATCCTGATCTTTTTTTTTTTTTTTGGATGAATAAAAGTTTAATTACGAAGAAAAAGGAGGATTATACAAGCCTGAGGGCAAACAAACCAGAGCCTAGAGCTAACTAGGCAGCAAAATGGAGAGAGAAAGGCCCCAAGATACAACAGTGAGCCTGTTCCTTGGGGTATCCTTTACATCAGCAAGAGGAAGCAAGCTAATTTTAGATGAAACATCGAAGGAGATGGCATTCCAAATCTTGTCAAGGGAGCGAGAGTTGGAAGTCCATCTTCTAAGGTTGCGTTCCATCCAGATGTGGGAGATGGTGGCACAAAAGGCTAGCTTGCTGACTGACGCAAATCGAATTCCCTCCAAATCACATGTCCATCCAAACCCACTCCCGGTGAAGGGGGAGGGGTCTTCTTCTACCTGGCCAGCAAAAGTGCAGGACTCTTGTCCAAATGGAAGTAGCTAAAGGGCAAGAGAAAAACAAGTGATCTGTATCTTCTTGCCCATTCCAGCAGAGGCAGCAGCGGGGGGAGACCTGAATGTGTCAGTGAATGAGGAAGGCCTGAGTTGGGAGGCAGTTGGAGAGAGTGCGCCCAGAGGTGAGACTGGCGAGGAATATGCTCTTTGAACCAGGCGACTTTGTTCCAAGGACAGTGGGTCCCTCTGTGCTTAACCATATCCCAAGCAGAGTGAGCTGAATCTGCTGGAGGGGGAAGGGAGCCAGAGAATAGTAAACAATTGTGCCAAACCATACATCCTGATCTTGAATTTTCTTCAAAGTTTATAATATTTCCCACATTGCAGATGGATGTGACAGATAGTTAGTAAACAATTGTCCAGTAATAATGTACTTTTTTTTTATCTAGACATTCCTTAATGGAGAATGGTTCTTTCCTCATGCAACATCTGTGTTTATTGCTTTACCGTTTATGATCCATCTGTATGTATGACCCACGAATGAAGAAGAAAGAGAATCTATTAAATGGCAGAACATTGAAATGTTATCCTTCTGAGTAGATAAATGCGGCCTCTTAGGAACCTTGAGGCTCCATTCTTATGGAACATTTGGTGTAAAGCACAGAAAACGTTCACTTCTTGTTTGCTCCCCCCTTTCCCTTCAGAGAGAGAAAAGGAAGAGGGAATTGTTTCATTTCTTTTATTTTTAATTTATTTTGGTAGCATTACCACTGTACCACAAACTTTATTCGAAGGCATATCTTTTTTTCTTTCTTTTTCGTAATGTTTTGAATGGTGGAAGGAGAAGCCCTTTAAATACCTTTCCTGTTAAATTTGGGTTTTAACAATCAAGATAAAATCCCTTGTTTCAAGTAACAGCTCATGGACAAGTTAATATTGTTTATTTGTGATACTTTAGCACTCTGTAGTGTTTCTACAACTTTTTAGTTTTAATGGAACCCAATATGATGTGCAGTCACATATCCGGACGCTGGAAGGGAGGATAATAGAGACTATATTGAGCTTGAGATTTTTCATTTTCCAGTATGGCATTGTTTACAAGCTGCAAGCATCGGCATCAGATACTTCCTTGACGGTACACTATACTTTCATGGTCTTTCAAATTGTCTTAACAATTTTTTCATTGGGTCTTTGGTCAACCCTGTATTATGATAGAGTGATCAATGATCAATTCCACCCCATTCATGCAAGAATTAATCATTGGATTAAACTGTATGCCCTTGCAATTCTTGTGTTTTTGTGCATGCTTCTTTGTCTGTGATTTCTGCGTCTTAAAATGAAAAATCAAACGGTGCAATGTGTTTTCAAGTAGGGCTAGAAAACAATTTTCTTCATTTTATAATTTGGGGACCTATTGGGACCTGTGCCTTGCCTGATTCTTCCAAATGAGTAATTACCTTTGTCAAGCACATAGTTGGATTTTGATTCCATGAAAACATTGCTGTGACTCTTTAACTTTCCTCTTTCTCTTTTCTTCTACCACGACATAAATTAGCATTTTGAATACAATATGAGTTCTATCAATTCTCCTAAAAAGGTTACTGTATTACTATTTTTAGATAAAGTTTTGACTTTTGAGTTATACCACTGTAAATCCCCCCTCAGTTACAGAGTAATTATTTTGCATATAGATTACGTATCTTGTGATCAAACGGGAAAATTGGATCATTGTAGGCACCTGTGTGGCTTCTAAGTTTTAGTTGCTACAAGCCTGTTACAGGTTTCTTACATGATTCAATGGAATTTACCTTCCTCTTTTGTATTATTCTTGTCAATAGAGCCCTTGTAGAAAGGTGAGTGGGGCAGATTGTGATGATTGAAGGAAGCACCCAAGATTTTCATTCAGATCATGTGTGTCCTTGATTCTGTTCTGATGACAACAGTGGCAACCATATTGCAAAAATCTGGTTCCCTTGAGTGAATTAAGCACATCAATAATGCCTTGTTTCACTTCATTGTTTTGCAAGGATTTTTCTTAATATCTTTTTGGAGAAAGGTTCTCTCATGAAATGACCTTGCTGCCCTCCTATTTACAAAGCCGTTTCGTCGCACTTAATTGGTGTGCTCCTCTATGCTGCTTGCAGAGAGAACCTTCACCCCTTCTTTTTTTTTTTTTTTTTTTTCATTTCTCTGATCACCTCTATTCTTTAGCTTGCTGACTTGAGAATTATTTTTTCAAGTAATTGCATTTCCAAATTGTAGACACTTCCAAGATCATTAGTCTTTCATGAGTTAGAAGGATGATTAAGAGTTTTTTGGTGATAAGTGAGGGTGGGAGTAGTTGATATCTGTTTCCACATTGAGAAATGTTCTAATAATACACATGGCAGTACCACAAAAAATTATATGTATGCAATTTCATTTTCATATGCTAGTACGCAAAAAATTATAAATATGCCATTTTAATCTCTTAATGAAGTCAGTTTTTCTTTCAATTGTTTTGTTACTACAACATGATTCTGTTCACTTTTTTTACTTGGTTTGCTTTTGATGTTAGACACCCTTCAAAATCATTCAATCACCACACTTGGCAAGAGTTAATTGAGTGGCCTTTAAATTGTAAATACTTCTGTAATGATGCCCCTGTTCTTTGTGGGCCACTGAGCCGGCATGTATGACTCACTGTAACTCATTGAAAGTTTGAAACATAGAGAGTTACTGAGCAAACTATAACAAACCTATCAAACTTAGTTTATGAATAGCAGTTGTGAGGCATTAATTTGTTGTATCAAGTGTTACACTATCAGTGACTAAGAATTACTACAGGCTACATAAATAATGTAATAGTCAAATAAAGTTTGTGGTTGGAAGATGATGTTTTACCAACCTTCATGTCTTTCATTGTAGTCATTGTACCGCATGTCATACTAGTTTCTGCCCATCTAGCTCCCTGGACATCTCTCCAATGTCCTGATCTGGCAAGGAATATGTGTATTATTGTCATATTTTGTACACTTCAAAATTATGAACAAAAAAGGTCCCTACACGCCCATTGTAGTAACCCATTCCCAAACTCCCTCTACTTTACTGCCACATGGACTAGCTGATTGGGCATTCTGACTGTTGGGATATTTGTGAAAACACTTGGAGAGGCGACATGTCAAATTTTGTGGTCTATCTCAACCTAATGAACCACCATGTAATGGCTTTTCCCCCTCTTTTTTGAATGGTCCTTCTGTTGACTGTTCCCCATAGAATTGACCTTTTCAAACTATTCCAAAACCACTGTAATGGCATGAGGAGAAATCAGACTGTCAAACTCTTAATGGCATTTGGAGAAATCAGATTAGGTCTCACATGACTGGATCATGGTATGGAAAATATGTCCACTAAATTTGGTTACTCTTTTGACCAAAGCTGGCACCTGGCAGTTATTCCTTATAATAGACTTATGGGACAAGGTTCTTATGACAGGTGTAGGAAACCTTTGCCCTTCTAATTTTGTTCAAATAGTGTAGTATTAACTAGAACTCTGCAGGCAGTCAGACTTATAAATATTTTGCTATACTCGCAGGTTTATGGCCTATCATGGGTTGTGCTGGCTGTGGTGATAATTCTTTTTAAGGTGCGTACAGAACTGTGAAACAAATAAAAAAAATTCCATACCCTAACAAATGATGTTTGTTCTGGTTTTTAGTAACATTCTTACTTTGTGCTGTCGGCATTAGGTGTTCACCTTCAGCCAAAAGATATCTGTCAATTTCCAGCTTGTGTTACGCTTTATCCAGGGTCTCTCCTTCATGCTAGCACTTGCTGGTTTGGCAGTTGCAGTTATATTTACAAAGTTATCCGTTGCAGATATATTCGCGTGCATTCTAGCATTTTTACCCACTGGATGGGGAATTCTTTCTGTGAGTTGTCCAGGCCTTTCATTTATGTTTCTTTCCTTGTTGCTCTCCCTCTACATCTCTCATACTGGTAGCTGTGTCTAAGATTAATGATTGCTGTCCTATGTTATAAGAAAAATCAAAATAGAAGACATCTTTTGAAGTGCATATGGTCTTGTCAATTGATATCTTATGCAAAACAATCAGAGTGATATGTAATATATTAATAGGTGGAACCTCTTAAATGGGTTTGGGAGCGGTACCAGGAATGGATATGTGTCTATGAATCAGATCCATTGGATTCTTAATTCCTAGGCTAGTTTGACCAATATGAATCAATAGTGATACGTGGAAATTAGTATAGATGAAAATAACCTAAGATTTCCAGGAACCTATACATATAAAATTATTGCATCTCCTTCTGCTTTCCAATAAATATAGCCCTTTCCATAATAGAATGCAATAATAAGCTTGCTACATGAAATGAAGAACTCCATTCCCTCCCCCCCAACCCCTCATTTGGAGAAGGTCATTTGGCTCCCCTCCCACAATGCCCTTTTTAGTTCTAGCTCTGCTTGGAATTCTGTTAGACCCCATGGTCCCTCAATCCCTTGGCACAAATTAGTTTGGTTCAAAGGCCACATCCCCCGATACTCTTTCAATGTCTGGAAAACCCTTAACCTCTACCTCCCCACCCAATCATTTCTCCTTCTCTGCCACATCCCTGTCTCCCCTTCCTATATCCTTTGCTGGAATGCTGTTGAGGACATCAATCACCTTTTCTTTTCCTGCCCCTTAGCCTCCACTATTTGGAAGAAAGCCTTAGATTCCATTTGACCCCGAAGTAGGTGCCCCCTATCCTTCGCTCGGGAGTGGTTATGGTTGGATATGACTTTTTCTGGTAGTTCCATCTGTGATATCGTCGGCATAGTATTAATTCTCGTCTCAGAAGGCCATTTCGGCCAAACCGAGATTTCTGAGATATCGAAATTTCGCTGAAATATTGTATTTAATCTATTAGTTTTGCTTGGCTATTTTGGGGTGTAACATGCTGAAATGACCAAAATAACCAAAAGTTAGACGAAACAGTGCATTTTTTGGACCGAAATTTCCGAAATATGGTATTTTTTCATTTCAACATAACATCTCATCTCGGCCTGGCCGAAATTTCGGCGAGATTTCATCCGCTAGCTTGTGTTTGGGGCTGCTATATCTCATATTTGGATGGAGCGCATTCTTTGAAGATGGACCTCCAACTCCAGGTCAATTGACTTGGTTTGGAAAGCCATCTTTGATGTCAGCTCTAGACTTCATATGCTTCCCCATGTTTCTCTCTCAGATTCCCCAAGGAACAGGCACATTGTTGTTTACTGGGGCCTAGATGCTTCTCTTTTGCAATGTCCTGGCCCGGCTTCTTAGGCCTTGAGGCTTGTATAGCTTACACCCTCCCCTCCTTTTTTTTTTTTTTTCTTCCCCTCTACGGTTTTGGTAATGAATTTTTTATTCACCCCTCCCCCCCCAAAAAAAAAATGAACTCTTACAAAAAAGATTAGATGGGCATAGCTTAATTGGCTGGCCATCACATTCCAGCTCATAGATGGGATTGCATTTCCAAATATTGGGCATGTATTCAAAAAGGAAATTTAAACAAAAAAAAATGGATTGTTGATGTGGCAAACCAAAGTAGCCCATTGCCATGTCCATGCAGTGCATGCTACAGGAGTTCTTGGGTAATTAAAGGTACAGGTATCATTGTTAGAGTTTATGTAATAAGGGTGTACTTTAGGAACTAGTTGGTTGTCTAGTTGTTTTATGTTGTAATTTCTCTTTTTTACCATTTACCTTCCTAGGGAGGTGTATGTAATTACTTTCATCTTTATAGTGAAGTAATATAGGTGTGGTAGAGATAATTTTCGAAAAAACAACATTCCACCATCATCTCTCTTCTTCGTTTCTTTTTCCCTTTTCCTCTTCTTCTTGAACCTTCTACTTTCATTTTTCCCTTTTGTTCTTTTACATCCTTTATGTTCCAACTTGGTATCAGAGCGAAGGTCTTTGGTTTGAGAGTCGTCCTACCGTTACTTTGCTTCCATTTCTCTCTCTTTGGAACCCTAGGTTACAAAGGGGGTTCCAAAGGAAAAGATTATTGTGTGAAAAACCCAAACCAACCATGAGATAAGCTTGGAAGAGGGTCATAGGAACATCAAAAGGAGGAATGTGAAGAAATAGAAGTTCAAAATACTGTTCATGTGAACAGTGTTCTCTCTCTCTCTCTGGGGTAGGGCTCATTTGAATTGCCCTAGGCCCCTCTATCACTTCCACAAGCCCTCGGTTTTTGAAGAGAAGGGCTGTGGAGCCACAACTCAGTTCTCTACTGTTTAAAGCTACTGCCAGCCTTAGTTTTTCTATAATATGGGCCTGTGATGCTTCCGACTGGTTGGAGTTGGTGAGGAATGATGTTTGAGCTTTTCTACTGGTTGTGTAATGAAGCTATACTTCGAAGAATGTGGTGGAGTTGAATTTCTTTGAGATGTTTTCCTTGTTTGGTTGGACTGTGTTTACCAGTGTTTGAAAGGTTTTTTTTGGGTTGAGAATACACTCCCCATTTGACTTTGGGTGTTAACCCTACTTTGTAAGTTTGTTTCTTCATGTCTTGGATCAATGGATCGACAAAGGTTGTTTCAAGTAGTGCTCCTCCTACTCAAGTGGTTTTTGAAAACCCAAATACTCAGATTTCCCTTGTGAAGCCTGAGATTTGAAGGAGATTTATGAGAAAGGAAACTGCCAAGGACATCTGGGAACGGGCCACTTCTAGGAGATGACTATTCTTGCGCTCTGCAACCCCATTTTGAGCGGGTCTATCAGCATAGCTGGTCTGATGGACAATGCCCAAATTCGCAAGATGTGTTTGAAAGGAACCCTCCATATACTCCTTACCATTATCAGTATGGAGAATTTGAATCCGGGCATCATATTGGGTTTTTACCAATTGTGAAAACGCTTAATGTGAAACAACCTAGAGGGGAGAGAATAGGTTGTATCAAGTGGATTGTGTCCTTTTTATACTTTTACAAATTAATTGCACAATTAAAAAATAAAGCAATAAGCAATCCAGAGTATGAGCTCATTCATCTGTAGATCTTAAGGAGGTCTCCCTTTCCATCCTTGATGAAGTGTGTAGTTACTTGCAAAGTGAGGAAACCAGGAGAGCCACCATGGATACTACACCATCAGTGGAGCGATCAACTCTTGTTTCTAGTTCCCACAGAGACTAGAGAAGTGGGGGGAAAGGCAAAGGGCCAACTCATGGAGATCGCCGTGAGAAATTTAAATGTGATCACTGTGGAAAATTGGGGCACACTAAGGACAGGTGTTTTGATCTTCATGGGCAATCCCTTGGTATGCGTGGTGGATCATCTGGTACCCGTGGTGGTAGGCTGGGAGGAGCTAGGGCCCTCTCTATGACATCCAAGATTGAGACATCTGGACTTCAGCCTACTCCCGATTCTCTTTCCCAGGATGATATTGTAGCTTTCCGCCGGTTGATGTCACACCTTGGTCACTCTTCTACTAGTTCTACCCCTAGAGGGTCAGCTGCTTCTGCCTCAGCTTTACAGGTCTCGTTTGCATCCTCTACTGTTCCTACTTGGATTATTGACTCTGGAGCCTCCGACCACATGTTTGCTATGTCACAGTATTATGATTCTTATTCCATTTGCTCTGGTCGGGACAAGGTTAGGGTTGCTGATGGTTCCCTTTCTTCTGTATCCGATAAGGGTAATGTGAGGGTTACTCCTATTTCTCGAGTCTGTTCTTCATGTCCCTGATTTTGCTACTAACCTACTTTCAGTGAGTCATCTAACCAAATCCTTAAATTGTTGTGTCACTGCATAGGGGAATAGTTTTGCTTTCCAAAGCTACAGCTTTTTACGCAATAGGTCAAAATGGGGGAGTAATGGTGGGCAGTGAGCCTGGCAGGGATGAGGGGAAGGCCATGGTATCTAACAGGGAGGGTGCCAATGGAGAATCTTGTGAGATGTATGAGGAGGGTTTTGGTGGAATCAAGGACCTCGGCAAGGAAAATATGGAATTTGAGGAATTTAATGCGAAGACTGATAAACCTTGGAAAAGGAGGGAAGTCATAATGGACTCAATGGAGAGGAGGTCAGCCTTGGAGAAGATCATTAAGGTCGTCGGCGAAGGCAAGGTGGGTCAGGTTGGTGGGCTTGCATTTGGGGATGGGGGGAGATAAGGTGCTGGTCGGTTTTGGACTGAATGCTGCAGGAGAGGACTTCGAGGGCCAAGAAAAAAAAAGGTGGGGGAGAGAGGGGGCAGCCTTGGCAGATACAAGCAGAGGGAAAATACCCAACCGGGCTGCCATTGCCGAGAATAGAAAAGTTGGGGGAGGAAATGTAGGAGTGAATCCAATTAACGAAGATTAGGGGAAAGGACATTTTGAGAAGGGCTTGGGAGATGAAGTAACATTTGACAGAGTCAAAAGCTTTATGAATATCAATTTTCAAAAGGGTGGAGGGGAGTGGGATTTGCAGTCAAAGCCTTGAACAATTTCCTGGCAAAGAATAATGTTGTTAGCGATGCTACAACTAGCTATGAAGGCCGATTGGTTGGGACTAACCAAGGAGTCTACAACAAGCTGGAGGTGGTTGGCTAGGATTTTAGCGATAAATTTGTAGAGGAAGTTACAGAGGGAGATGGGCCTAAAATCAGCCATGGAGGAGGCTCTCGCTTTCTTGGGGATGAGGCAAAAGAAGGTGTGATTGATGCCTAGGATTTGGTTGGGGTTGAAAAAGAAGCTTTTGATGGCAAGGATAAGGTCAAAACTAATGACATCCCAGCAAGAAAGGAAAAATACCATGCTGAAACCATCAGGGCCAGAAGCTTTGTTGGACTTATGAGAACGGATGGCTTCCGGGATCTCAGCATCGGAATGGATGGATTGGAGAGGGTTAAGAAGGTGATTGGGGATGAACTTGTTGATAAGGTCATCAGGGAGGGGGGTTGGGGTTGGGGGAGGGGGGAGGGGGGAGGGAAGAAGATCTCAGAGAAGTAGGAAACGGCTTCTGACTTCATGGCATTGACACTGCTGAGGATGGAGCCATCGCTGGAAGTGAGCGAATGAATAGAATTGGAGTTGGTAGTGTTGGCGAATCTTAGCCTCCATGTAAAGGAGATATTCCCAACTGACAAAAGGAATATAGCTCTCCTTATAAGATGCATATACTGCCATGGTCCCCTCACGTTAGAGCTGAACCCACTTCATTACCAGACCTTCATTTATCAATCTGACTTGCCTCTAGAGGGATATATTTCCAAGTCGTTAATGACTGCTTTCAGTGCACCTGTAATGGAATAAATTATCAGTATGGTATTCTCCGAAAACCAACCTATACCACAAGCCCCAGATTACCAATGGAGCTGCCATTGGAATTTAACTTGATGACATTAGGAGGAAGCCATTCATGCTGATCTTTGGGGACTGAATTTGCAGGAAAAAGACCTGTGGCCAATTTCTAATCGAAAATAGCCAACATGGTGGCCCATCTCAACAAAATGATGTCATTCACTTATTTAATCATCATTTTACTCTTCTAAACATTCGTTTCCCTTTTTCCCAAATGTTCCAAATGCCATCCAACCAAACATACCGGCAAAAGATCTTACCCCTCTTGCAGAGAGAGACCAATTCACAAAGTCTCATACATTTTGATTCACAGCTCTGTTCTGCCAGTGGGAATATCTATTTGGTTTATAATTCAATATGTAATTAGGGAGAGTGGAGCCCACTTGTGCACCAAATTTAGGTTCCTGGTGAGATGCCATGTGGCCAATATGACTTGCCCATCCTGGTAGCGTTGGAGGACTGCAGTTTTAGCCAATTCTTGCAGTTTGCATATGTTAGTGATTGTATTTTCTTTTCTTGAATGTCATGCGAATTAAACAGCTAGGATATCTTTGTTTCTTACTTTTAACGTGAAATGGTCCATAATTTTCAGATTGCTGTTGCTTGTAAGCCTTTGATGAAGCAGCTGGGACTCTGGAAATCAATTCGTTCTATTGCACGGCTTTATGATGCGGGAATGGGGATGCTCATTTTCATCCCCATTGCTCTCTTCTCATGGTTGCCCTTCGTGTCAACATTCCAGACCCGACTCATGTTCAATCAAGCATTCAGCCGAGGGTTGGAGATCTCTCTCATCCTTGCTGGTGACAACCCCAATTCAGGGCTGTAGTTCTAGCTTCAAATCTTGTAGCATCTTTGTATGTATGAAAAACCTTCAGTGAGGTAGTCATGGCTCTGCTGTTTTTTACTGTATAATTTCGCTGTGTGGAGGCTCTGTAAAACATTTTGTTGATTTACAATAACAGTTTGGACCTGAGGATTGGATTAATACGAATATACTTGTATTGGATATAAGTAGCTTAGCTTTCACCATCACTTTCTGTTTCACCTTTTCTTTTTATCACCAACTATGTACCAATTAATAATGGGAGAGGGTTGGGCGCGCAGCTATAGCTTTCACCATCAATGTCTGTTTTACCTTTCTCCTTTTATGACTAACTATAAGCCAATTAATAATGGGAGAGAGTTGGGCGTGCTGTTAGCTTGCCTAGAGTTAGTGGCTGTGCCCAATGGAGAGGGTGGGATGGGGAGGGCAGAGGGGTCATTTTGATAGGGGGTGGGAGAGAGACAGACTCAGGCTGGGCACAGCTGACAGAGCTGGCATGCCCTGCCTTTTCCCATTTATAATATGCAGTCAATTGCAACATGATATCTAAACCCCCTCCCCCAAAAAAAAAAAATGCAACATGAAATGAATTATCTTCTATGAAATAGAACGGTTGATGAGACTATCTCTTGTGGTGTCACGGTTTGAGAAACTACTATTTTTTGGTACTCGGAAAATATGCCTAGTGGCTTCATGGCCGACTATTGTTTTCCAAACAATGCCGGACCATGGTTGGCGATTCCTGCAACTTCTTTGCATCATCAGTGAATACTCTTTGATATTCATTTTTTTTTCGTGTTTTAATCAATAATATAGCAAAAAATCAATGAAACATATCTCTTGTAGCAAAATCTATAAATATTTGGACTCCAACAAAAAATAAAAAATACAGATTTGTAAATAATTTTGCTTTTCCTGATTCTACCCAAAAAAAAAAAAAAAAAAAAAAAAGATTCTAACTTCTAGGGTTTTGGTTGATCCCAACTGTGATCTGATTTGAAACACAAATTAATGGAAGCCGATTCCATGTCTTATTTCAATCGTTTAATCCCTAAAAGATTTGGAGGGACTGAAAACATCGATATGCACCTGAGGTCTTGAAGGAAGAGGTGGCCAACATTTTAAGACCTTGCATGGGCACAAGTTTGAGAAATGGCCAACATTTTAAGACCTTGAATGGGCACAAGTTTGAGAAACTGGCTCACTGCCAAAAGGTTTCGCCTTTGGTAGGGATGGACTGGTGTTAGTAAGGTTCCCAAGTTAGTGATTTTTCCATCATCTAATCCTCTCCTTGCCGAACCTGAAATGGGGGATGGGGGGAGAGAAACAAATTGATTGTGGTAGGTCTGGGTTCAATTCAAGGTTGCATTTGATATGATTTCTTGGTATGCATTATTAATTTTGAATGATTTCCAAATGCAGTACTATGTGGCAGAACCCATCATTTGTTCAACTTTACATCACTTTCCCTCACTTAACCTTGAACCAAGACGGTTCTTATATACGAAAATGTGGAACAGGAAGATGACCGAACTCTCAACTCCACCACATTCTTTCCTGGTTTTTATTATTCATTGGATGTCCCTCCTGAACCAACAAGAAAATTAGGTCACTGGCTCTTTTACTTTCTTCCTTTAATATATTTCCCTAACTTTAAGCTTATAAACAACTAAAGAAATGTTATAAATAAGTTGAGTTAACTACGGGTGATTTAAGCTTGAATCTTTAGCCATTGATATGCTCACCACACCCTTAAGATCAATCACACAAAAGCTGTCCAACACGGCAACCTAAGCCTGTAATAACTTTGCTCGGCTAGCTTTCTTAACTTAACACCCCCCCCCCCCCCCGAATTTCTTAAAGAATGAAAGGCTAGGAGGGGAATAAAATCTATTTCAAGCATACATACCAAATAGAGCCTATGTTTATCCCTATTTTTTCACATTATTTTCCCTTGATAATGTGGGAAGTAGTAGTATCTAGGGTTGCAACAGGGTCAGGATGGTGCAGGCTTTTTAAAACCAGCCCAACCCTGAGTACCCTTAGTGGGCCCAGGCTGGTCCTCACTTAGGGCCTGAAAAATCCAACCTTGACCCGTCGTCAGGGTTAGGGCGGAGTGGGGCAGGCCGGGCTGACCCTTATTGGCCCTAATTGTGAACAATCTTAAGCAATGAGGAGTAATGATTTGGGCCTTCTAAACTGAATAAACCGTTAGATTTGTTGGTTGACTAGAACTCGCAAACTCAAATAAGGAACTTACCAATTACAAATGAAAAAATATTGACACTCAAACATCTGCTAATAAAATCTACGCAGCTCATGTCCACCCTTGGGACTAGAAATACATATAGAACATCATAGGCTTTGAGACATCATAGCAGAATTCAACATGAACAGTTGAAATAGAAATTAAAAGCCATTAGATAGTGGACACCCATGATATAGTTCATTGTTCATCTCAGCCTTCAACATTATGCATGGGCTATGGCACGGGGGAAGATGAAATATGAATTTCTGGTCCAACTCTTTCAAGCAAGGGGGAAGGGAGATGCAGGGGTTGAGCCAGAAGAATTGAGAAGTAGAAGACAGGGTTAGGTTGGGCCAGGTTGCTGGGCTCAGCCCAAAGCCTTAACCTTGGCTAGGCCTTGACCTCAGGGCTAGGGTCAGGTTGGCCTTAACCTGGCCCGGCCCTGACCTTAGGGCCAAGGTATCTCAGCCCAAGCCTTGTTCGGGCTCAGGGTGGGCTAAGTTCGATAGGACAAGCTTGCATTCCTAGTAGTACCTTATTGTGGTTTCAAAAACCCAAATCAAATTGGTCAAATCGATCAATTACAGACTCCAGTTGTTCTGACCATTTTGGAATGACTGATTCTAAAGTTTCTTGGATTGAGCTGTCCCTATCCCTATCAGTTGAATGCTAATGCCCTCTGCCGATACAGAGCCAACCTAGCTCTCGTCCCCGCAGGTGAGTTTTTCTAGTCATAAAGAGATGGAAATTAGGGAATAAGTTAATATTTCATGACTTTATGATTGTTTCGGAGGCGAGAAAGAGAACAAATAAACGAACTGAAAGGGGTTAAGGTAGATAGGTGGCATCGGCCTATCCAACAACTTTTCAACCGGCCCAGTTGCTAGTCGTCGTGGCAGAGACCGATTCCAATTCTTTAAAATCTTGATCTCAATCCAATTTAACCTTTCCATTTTGGTAATGGAGTTAAGTTAAAGAAGGTTAACAAGAAAATTGCATTTAATAAAAAGAAAAAACAGAGCAAAATTACAAGGCACCAGCTTCAGACTGCCATTTTGGGTTGCTTTTGTGTAATCCCCAATCTTAAGGGTGTGGTGGCTACATGAATGGCAATGGACTTTTCCAATTTTAGCTCCTGCTCTCTCTAAGATTAAACACTAGACAATGGGTTGGTTACCCAATTAAAGTCCATAACTGCGATGGATCATATAACTTTTTTTTTTTTAAATGACAAAAAACAAGAAAATAATATTAACCAACCAAAGGGAGTACATCGTTAATGGTTCCAGCGTTGGATCATACAATTGTTTGTGGAAGAAGTCTACGGAACCAATGGTCAGGATCTTCTCATCAGGAGTCAAAATGTTATCACTAGAGAGGTCAAAGGTCAACACGTCCTGGCAGAAAATTGGTCAAACATTAGGTCATAGGTCCCATTTCCGTCCCCACAATTCCACAACGCGCGCATATCCTTGTGGGAGTGCGTACCATGTTTGCAAATCGTCTCCACTCGCTCCGACAGTCACGGAAGAGATTTGGTTATGGATCATTGACCGGTTCGTTTGGTTAAACCACCCACGTGGCATGCAATCATCCTCGCACGTGTAAACTAACAAGTCGACCATGATTTCCAGGCTGTAAGACACGGATTGCTGAGTTGGCGTTCTCAACTTTTTCTTTTTCTATTTAAATATCATCCATCGAAATAATTACCCCAACCCACAAAATAGTGGGGCGCTTAATTTAGAAAAACCATTTCTTTTTGTAGGGCCATTGACCAAGGACGAATTTAACCCTTTATTCCCTCTATATCACCAAACTATCCATTCAAAATAATTCAATCTAATACTGAGGGTATTTTTGTGTTTTTAAGTTTTAACACCATTCCATGATTCCATCCAGTCTCCACTCTCATTCTCATGTGTACATATCATGGATTTTAAAATCAGAATCAGATCAGTGAATCGGTCAATTCTTCCAATTTTGGAGCAAGCGATCCATACAGGGTTTCTATGGTTTAACGATTCTAGTCGATTCTTGACCGATTCTAATCAATCCACAACAAAATCAAATCCTACATCCTAATTACCAGGTGATGTTGAACATATTTTATTGGTCAGGTTTTGACCCAAATAAATAGGATAAGTCTCTTAAAAATAAAGTATGAAGCATGAAATCTAGATGTGTTAATAGATTTCGTAACAATGAAAATGGCATTCTTATGGGTTTAGACAACTTTAAACTCATATTTGATGTTTGATTCATGTTAAAATTTGAACACTGAGATGAGTGTGGTTCTACTTCTCTCTCCTTAAAACTTATGTGTCGAACATTGATAATGATATTTAGATTGGATTGAAGAGGAATTATGATGGTCAATTAATTTGAATAATAATTTAAGGTGCTTTAAAAAACCTATCACAAACATAACAAGGTGGCTTATTTCTTTAATTTGTGTGGCCGAGAAGAGGTACATTTACATGTTTACCTGAAGTAGATAGCAAGGACTTTTTTGGCCATTTTTTGAAAGGTTAGGGATAGACTTGTCATCCGAAAAAGATGTCTGAGACGCACGACTGATACGAAAAAACCAGCTGTATCCACAGTTATTCTGACGCGTCATCGAGGCCGTAGGTATGATTAAAAAAACGAACGGCAAGGATTGGAAAGAGTGAATTTGCGGTTCATTTAAGCAGAATTTCATTTGGGGCGGAGTTTCATTTGGACGAGTTTCCTTTTTAAACTAAGGGCGGGCAGAGAGAGAGAGACGAGAGATATAGAGAGGGTGAAAGGGAGAGGGAGAGGGAGGTGAGAAAGAACTTAGTGAGAGAGAAGAGAGAAAGAGAGGGTTTCGAAGGCTCTCACGAACGCGCGATCTAGGTTTCCTGAGGTAATAACAACAGTGCCTTTTATCATTTTAATCAGGGAGAATTATAGTGGATCGATCTGTAGAAGATCGTTTTCCTTCGATCGCCATTTTCGATCTCTTAAGACGCAAAATGAAGACAAGGAAATGATTTTATTTATGTTTGCCTATATTTATTTATGATTGTTCTAATTACAGTGCTTTTTGGCTTTACTTAGAGAGTTAGACAAATGTAAGACGAATTTCTCATACATTGATCTGCATTTTCTGTTCGTTTGCGATTTGAGATCATGAACTCAGGGCTCTGGTTGTTTATGACGAGGATTTCCTTGTTGAGTTTTTCTTTTCTTCTTTTCTATCATGGTTGTGATTGATCTGTTTTGGATTGGCCATCATTCTAGATCTGCATTTGGTTGTCATTATTTTATTGGGAAGTAAATTGTGGTTGGTCTTATATGGAGCTGGTGTTAAATGATAATTTTTGTTTAATTCCCTTATTGCTTTTGAATTGCAGTCAGTATGTGATAAGGTTGGATCAGTTTGATAATTTATCCTTATTCGTTTAGTTACATTCTCTACCAACCCCTTATGGTCTGTCCGGTGGTTGTTCTTCGTCCACATTTCTGTTTCTCTCTATCAAAATTGAATGTTTTGTTTGTCTAAAGTTATTTTGAGCATTTTTTTTTTATATTGTTCCTGTAGTTTGTTCATCTCATATTTTAGGATTTGTGTATGCTCTTTGGGCTTCTTGACTGTTGTTATTCTCACAATTATATAATTACATAATTCACCTGACCCATAAATTTTTTTCCGGGGCTTAAAAGAAGGTTGATTACGTTTTTACGTGATATGGTTTCCTTTTGTCCTCCTTGATGTTTCAAAAATTGTATTGTGGAGTCAAGATATGAACTCGAACCTCTCTCTCTTGGGAGGTGGATTGGGAGATATTGTAGTGGTACCTCTCTTGAATTTAATGGTATGGGCTTCTTAGGCCTGAATTATGATGTAAAATTAACTGATTCTCACAAAACATGTTACAGATCTTGCTGATTTTACATGTTTCTGAAAACCATGTGGCATTGCATTACCTTTCTGCTTCTAATGGATACCCTTATTCCAAATCATTTTCCTTTTCTCAAAAATGCTATTTTCCCTTTATTCCCTTTCAAAATATTATTGCTATAGTTGTCAATGCTATGTTTTATATTTTCACTCGATTTTTATAAAAAAACACCTAGTTCCGGTGTTATTTTCCAATGGTTTTCAGTTGTAGTGCTGAAAACTTACTCCAAAAACGAGAAATGTCATCGGGTATTATTTTATGCTCTTCTATTGCTATCCAGTTGTCTATGACCTGTAAATTGTCCAAAATGATTGTATTGTGGTTATTATCTTTTCCTCCCTCACTATGCTTATTGACATATTCTGGTGGTCCTTGCAACCTCTGATGCAAATGAACTTGATTGTATAAGAATAGAAATGCATCTTTTTAATTTTCCGTAATGAAAGGAATTAGCCATTTTTCAACTGTTTGAATTGAAGAGTAACTTACATTTATTTGAGCAGGAAAAGCATAGAAGCTCTGTTGGTTGCAAGGGAAATAAAGGGAAGGGAAATGAAATTAAATCATACCTAAAAAAGAAACTTTTATTATCATTACCTAACATTACTGTGTCAATAACTCCAAATCATTCCAAATTTGGTTTTGAAATTTTATTTTACTAATTACTTTGCAAACAATTCCCTTGGATTTAAAAAGTAAAATAAAAATTACATCTGATTGTATATTATTAAATATAGTAAGAATTTTAAGTAGGATACACAATCATGTTAGGTAGTGATTACAACGGTTTCCTTTTTCCCTTCCTTTTTCTTGCAACTAGACAGAGCCATAGCGAGCATGTTTTGCCATCATATTCGGCTTGTTATTTCTACCAGGAAACTGCTAAATGGGGCACATTTCTCTAAATGGTCAAACTAACCCATGTTGCAAACACATTGAATGGCACTTCTGTGATTTTCTTTTTGTTGGTTGTCTTAACTTATTTGTCATAATTTAATGTCAACCGTGTTTCATAGACAGTTTTGAGGTGACAGCTTATGTTCCGTGGCATAATCTTCTTACCAAAATTTTGTGCCTGTCTTCAGTAGGCAATAAAAGATGGCAGATGGTGAGGATATCCAGCCTCTTGTTTGTGACAATGGAACAGGAATGGTCAAGGTAATGAACCCAGATTTCTTGCATATTTTTATTTTGGTTCTTGTGTTTTCATATTTGTATATGGTCACCTGTAACTGCTTCCTTGGAAATCTATTTAGTGACATTGTGCACTTATCCTTAATGATTTTAAATCTTACATTTTGCCTCATCTGAATGTGTTTTAATAATAAGGCCGGATTTGCGGGAGATGATGCTCCAAGAGCTGTGTTCCCTAGCATTGTGGGCCGCCCACGCCATACCGGTGTGATGGTTGGTATGGGGCAGAAAGATGCCTATGTTGGGGATGAGGCTCAGTCTAAGCGTGGTATTTTAACTCTGAAGTATCCAATTGAACATGGAATTGTTAGCAATTGGGATGACATGGAGAAGATCTGGCATCACACCTTCTATAATGAGCTACGGGTGGCCCCAGAAGAGCACCCTGTTCTCCTCACTGAAGCACCTCTCAACCCTAAGGCCAACCGTGAGAAGATGACCCAAATAATGTTTGAAACCTTCAACGCTCCTGCCATGTATGTTGCAATCCAGGCTGTTCTTTCTCTTTATGCCAGTGGTCGTACAACTGGTAGGCAACATCTTCCCCTTGTGGGTTAAATTTCTTCCTTGATGCTTTATTTTTGTTCAAAGGCCGGAAAGCCAACAAAGATTTCATTCTTCATGCTCTACCATTGATGTCGATTCTTGTACTGATAAAGATATGATCATCTTTGGGAGGCTGTTGCTTTTGATTTTTCAACCTTTTCCATTGTGATGCAGTGTTCACGGTTTATAGGTTATGTGGGTTTGTTATGTAGGTATTGTTCTGGACTCCGGGGATGGTGTCAGCCACACAGTTCCCATCTATGAAGGCTATGCCCTACCACATGCCATCCTTCGTCTTGACCTGGCAGGTCGTGATCTCACAGATGCCCTTATGAAAATCTTGACTGAGCGTGGCTACTCTTTCACCACCACTGCAGAGCGTGAAATTGTGAGAGACATGAAAGAGAAACTTGCGTACATTGCTTTGGACTATGAACAAGAACTAGAAACGGCCAAGACCAGTTCCTCTGTGGAGAAGAGCTATGAGCTGCCTGATGGGCAGGTAATCACAATCGGAGCTGAGCGTTTTAGATGCCCAGAGGTCCTCTTTCAACCATCCATGATTGGTATGGAGGCTGCTGGCATACATGAGACCACTTACAATTCTATCATGAAGTGTGATGTCGACATTAGGAAGGATCTATATGGCAATATTGTCCTCAGTGGTGGCTCTACCATGTTCCCTGGCATTGCTGACAGAATGAGCAAGGAGATTACGGCACTGGCACCCAGTAGCATGAAAATCAAGGTGGTGGCCCCGCCTGAGAGGAAGTACAGTGTGTGGATTGGAGGCTCCATCTTGGCATCTCTCAGCACTTTCCAGCAGGTAATTTCATCGATATATTTATGCATATTTTCACGTGCACACCACCCACTCCACCCAGTATGTTTACCTAGAGTTTGTGTGTGTGCCCATGGAGAATGTCTGATTGTTAGATAATTTTTGTTTCTGGGTGTAGATGTGGATTGCTAAGGCTGAGTACGACGAATCTGGGCCATCAATTGTGCATAGGAAATGCTTCTGATCACGGACAAGCACAGTGGAGATTGATGAAGAGAAACCCCCCATGTCATAGGAATGCTTCTGATCAAGCATATCTGAGAAACACTCTTTCTTCCTTACTTTCCTTCTTTTCCGTTTATTCTCTTTTTCTCAATCTAAAGAACTCGAAGGGGGTGAAATTTCTCGCCTGAAATTCAATTTTTTCATTGTTATTTCTTCTTAGAAGTTGTGTACTAGTACTGCTTTGGTTTGGGTTGAATCAGTGGTCTGCCATTACTTCAATAGAGGCCCTCTTGATTAATTAAAACCAATAATATCTTTTCCATGTTCAATCATTTACACAAGTCTTTGAATCCCATCTTCTCAGCAGAACTAATATCTGAGGATCACACAGCTCATGACTCTTCCGACGAGCCCTCATCCTCCAACTTTAGAATCCAAACTTGTGGGGATGGGAGCAGGGAGAATTGTTTCCAGGTTTTGTAGATTCCTTTGAGTGATGTAGAATCATTGTTTCACAGTTGGTTTGTTATTTATTCTCTAAACTCTCATTTAACACATTGGATTCTTAATTACTTAGATAATTTCGTGGTTGGGGAAAACAGCTTACAGCATCCGGGGATGTTAGAATCAATGTTAATTTCATCCTTGTGTGGTTATTTGAAATATTTATTAAAATGGCAATTATGGTCCAAATCTATACAACGAATTGATTGAAAGTGGCTAACTTTTCTTAGCCACGGAAAGTGGATTTGGTGACCTTGTCTATCTGAGAAAGAAGGGCCGTAGCAGGTAAGAAGATCGAGCAAAACTAAGAGGTCCAGTCTGCTGCAGCTGAAGAACTATTACAGGAAAGAAACCGAGGTGATGGAGAGCACCCCTCGTTCTGTCATGGGATTCAAAAATATCAACAGTATGGACTATGGAGTGGTTCGAATCACTGCACAATAAAGGGATAATCCCTGCAAGGGGATGGGTAGCAGGCAAATAAATTTCAAGTGATACATTCAGTGCAGAATGTTGTTAGGATTGAAGCTGAAGTATTAGTACCACAAGAAAGCCTATCTACTTCGATTGGTTGGATTCTGGTTCATGTTAATGGAATGTAACGAAGGCCAAGTTTGGTATGATTTATTGAAATACATTATTGGCTTAGAATGTATTTCAATAATACACAATAAACGCAGCCCCAATTATGTTGTTAGCTAAGATTTTGTGGACAAGTAGACCTCAAAGTTCATGTTTGCATGTCAAACTTCAAAACCTAATTGGAGTTGATCAAGTAGCAAAATGAAGCATTAAAAACCAATCAAGGATTATCAAGGGAGTATGCATTATGAGGGAGCACCGTTGTCAATGGGAAGGTAAAATGATTTGAGTTTGATGCCAAAATTTGACATATTCCTAATTTATATCATTCTATCAAGGTATCGAATGTCAGATTTACCACATCATTCCTCAACATGGCAAAATGAGGTTGCCTTTCCACTGAGATTTTTTTTTGGTAACTTGCCCTTCCATTGATTCTATGCATAGGAGGTCGTCATCTACGAAAACCTTTGTAGAAAACAAAACTTTTCAATGAAGACGAAGTGTTTAGTTGTGTTGAAAATAGATGTTGAAACTTGAACAATTCTGGTTGAGTCGCATCCAAAGTAGACACTTTCTTTAAGATTTATAACGGCCCCTATATGAGTGCAACGTGGGTTTCTTGTGCTTTAGCTCCAAGATAACACAATCACTGGGAGAGTAAAGTCAGACCCACTAAATACTAATTTGAAGAATGATTTTAATGCAAGCGATAGACCCGAAATCGTGGAGGAGCACAATACCAAATATTGTTCTGAACATTGGTAAAAGACACAGTTGTACACAGTAACAAAGGAAGGAATAGAGTATTTTCAAAAGTATTCTCAGTATTTTTTGTTGAGTATTCTCCCCATATATATAGGAGATTATAGGTCTGTACGTATGAGTATGTATTTATACACATATGGGTGCTACTCTTGTACGTATAACCTTTACATATTGGTGAAGACACACTTTGTTGTTGCTTGCTCATACACTATCAAACGAACAATAATGCAAAATCAAAACAAAGGAGGGATTGTTTTGAAACTTTAAATTTTTATTTTAAAAACAAATAAAATACAAGAAGTTGCGAGAAAAATAAATGAGGAAATGTAAAATTGATTTTATTTTATTATTTAAGTGGCACACTCATAATGGTATCTTTGGATGAGCTCTTCAATGTCATGGATTTTGGATATGAAATTCTAACTATTCTTGAAACCCCTTAAACTGTGAAACCATAAAATCTTTGGCAAATACATCCAAAAACTATATGAAGTCTAAACTTAGATTATGAAAACTATACACAATTTTTGCATTTTAGTGCTTTTATAGCTTTAAAATATAAACTTAAGATCCAAAATTTGAGTTTTCCACCGGCAACATTTTTTTTTCTTATAACACTATAAAAAAACCAAAAGTTTTTCCATAGCAAACATGTTCAATAATATCATAAAAGGATTTCCTCACCCACAAATCTACCGTCAAATTCACCCATGAATTTACTGTCAATACGTCTATCCCTGATCTACCTACTTTTCTTCTTTTTTTTGGAAAAGGGAAAATTTACATCCTTTAGTAAGAATGACCCTCAGTATCTTTATTCTTGAGGTGCTGAAGAGAGAGGGGTAGGGAATCTATACAAAAATCAATCTCAGTATGAGACTGTACAAGGTTAGTAAGCCAATCTGCTCAATGATTTCCTTCCATGTAGCAAAAATAAAGGAAGTAGATATGAGGTTGTGTTCCACATGTTCCAATGAGTTGAGGTGACGCCAGTAATCCCATCTATTGCCGATTTTTAATATGAGTAGATTATCAATTTGGCAAAGCCCAGGTCTCTGGCCGTCCGAAGACCACAGAGGATCGCTTGGAGCTCTGCCTAGTAGATGTTGATAGAAGGAATTGCCCCAGCCTTAGCAAAAATGATTGAACCATCATGAAGTCTACCAATAGAATCATATCCGCCCAACCCATTTCTGAAGGAACCATTGCGGTTGATTGCCAGAATCCCGATAGGAGGAGGGATCCATTAATGAAGGGTGGGTCTCCTCGTAGTGAAGGAGACCTGAATTCCCCAGGTGCTGAAAAATTGCCTGTTGTATGCATTGTCAACTACCTTTCCTCTATAGTGGTTGAATCTCAATCTTGTGTCATGCATCACCCTTGCAATGATCTTTTTGTGGTTATTCACTATCTTCAGTGTGGAGTCTAGCGTTGCGCTCTGCCCGGATTCTATAGATAGCCGCACACATGCTGAACTTCTTCACATGCTAGGTTGGTTGATTAACATGGAAGTGGTGTTTGAGTCATGTCACTTCATTATTCCAATTGTTTTCTAGATTTCTGGTGTAGCCATTGAGCCTAAGGATCTCCCTCTAGATAGTCGAACCAAAGGGACAAAAACAAAGGAGGTGGTCAAAAGACTCTAGCGAGACTCAGCAAAAGGTGCAAAAGTGATCTGGTGCGACGTCCCAAGCAAAAAGTTTGTCTTTGGTGGTGAGGGCTCCTCTCATTGCGAGCCAAGCTATGAACCTGAAGCGAGGCATGCGGTTTTTAAAATAGACCAGCCCATGGCATCGGACATGATTCGATCTCTGGCGGATGGAATCCCACCTTGAGGCTCTAATGTATTGGCCTTTGAGCGTTAGAGTCCAGATCAAGGTATCCTGAGCCAACCCCGGATGAATTTTGATATGAGTGATGCTATCCCAGTGGTGGCAAATAAGGTGATCCAGGGGAGAGGTTCGATCCAGGAAGTATTTGAGATTAAGGTTGAGACTTTATCTTTTCTAGACCTACCCAGAGTGGAAGAGATCAGAATCCCAAGTCGCCAGATGGAGTGGTGTCCAATCCAAGGATCGAGCCAATGGGAAAACCGCTGGCCATCACGGATGAAGTATAAGTTGTGGAGAGAAAGAGACCGAGTATGAAGGACAGCTTTTAAGATAGACACAATAGTGGCTAGGGGGATATGGACCAAATGGAGTCTTGATTAAGCCATTTACGTTAATTCGTGTATGAGATGCGTTGGAGGCCAAGTCCTCCCTCGTCATATGGCATAAGACATCCTTCCAAGCCACTTTATATATCTCTTTGTTGTTCTGCCAGACCCATAAGAACTTTTATATCTCTTTGTTGTTCTACCCGACCCATAAGAATTTGGCGAATAGCCTTTCAATAGCATAAACAATTGAACTGGGAAATTTGAGCACTTGGATCCAATAGGAGACGGTGCCCATCATGACGGATTTGATGTGTTGGAGGCATCCGACAAATGAGAGGAGAATCCCCCTCTAAGAGGTGAAACACTTGGCAAGTTTGGAGAGAAGCATAGCATAGTCCTCGTGCTCTAAGCATCTTGACCAGAGAGGTATTCCGAAATAACGAATAGGGAGAGAGTCTATATCAAAATCTTGGCTTGGAGCATTGGATTGCAGTTCAAAAAAAAAAAAGGGGCCCAACTATTGGCAGTTAATTGTAAAGCTAGAAAAGGAGACAAAGGAGTAAAAACGTCGAGGATGCCTTTGGCTTACTGGGTCATGGCACGACTGAAGGTGAATAGGTCATTTACAAAACAGAGGTTGACCAGATTAGTAGAGGAATAATCCTGGTAGAGCTCCATTTAGCCTCCCCTTTTCCTGCCTCATCTATCCCTAATCCTCTGTGGAGTTTTATTTGAAAGTTAATATTTTTTTGATGAAATTTGGAAGTTAATATTTGTGTCTAAGATTAAAATGTTTAATTGGCGGTGTTATTCTAATTTTATTATTGTTAAATAACTTTTAGTTAAAAGAAAATTGGGCACTAATGCTCTCTGTCCAATATTGTTAAATAACTTTAGCTTAACGGTTTGGTTTCGACTTCGCTAAATACCCGACCAAAACCGATTCAGTCCTACTGAAACTGGACCGAACCGACCAATTAACACCCCTTTCCGGTTTCAAGTTTGACCAAGCAGACGGTAAAACGAAACACAAGTCCTGGCTTCCGAGTTTCGGTCTCAGTCTCTCAGGGCTTAAACAGTTAAACCCTCAAAATTTTAGAAATCTACTCCAGTACTCCTCCTCCGCTGTTTTCCATGGACTAGCAGCCTAGTAGGGTTTTAGAGCTGTACTTTATACTTCGTAATTTGCAGAGTGAACGGCAAGCCTGGAGCTGTAAAGTGATCGAAGTATCTAAAATAACTAACTGAAGCAAAGTTACTTCCATGTGTGCTGCCATTTCTCCCATGAACTCCTTCTCTGCATCGATCTCAATCATTTGGGAAAGCCGGTAAGACCCTTCTATGTTGTTCTTGCCGCTATGAACTTCGTTTCTTTTCCTCCTCATACCCTAAAGAACTTCTTGTATCTAAAATAACTACTCGTTCTACCTTTCACACCTTAGGGAAAGCAGTTCACGGCTGCAGAAGTTAAAATAGTTTCCTTCTTACAGAGAACTCCTTGCATCGATGACATGCTGCCTAGTTTTATTCTGTACGGTTTCTACTTTGAAGCGTATAAATCCCCATGTGGGCTTCGGCAATCAGGTCGTTTTCTCGTAAGAAATCGATAATACCCTGTAAAATATCCCTCTTTGCTTCGGTATCCACTGCGAGTCAATTAAATCTTCACTTGTTGGACCCATTTGCTGAAGAAAAACCTGTTTCTACAGAAAACCGTTGTGACTTTCATGAAAATTTTATTGAATTAGATACTCCTAGAGTTGTTCAAATATTGTACGGTTTGAGGAAGGAACCCAATACTGCCCTTTCATTTTTCCGCCGGCTGAAGGACCATGGTTTCCGACATGGTGTTGAAACTTACTCAGAAATCACTCGAATTCTGTGTCATTCGGGTTTTCAGAGGAAGTTGGGATCTCTCTTTTCGGAGCTTGTTGGTTTGAAGGCAGATGACCTGGGTTTTGAAATTCCTGCTCTCTTTGAGGCTCTATCTGAGAGACGTGAGTATGGAGTAGAGGGTGAGAGGCGTGATTGTGAGGGAGAGAATAAGCTTTCTAGTCCCTCAGTTAAGGCGCTTGATGCATTGATCAAAGTTTATGTTGATCGTCAGATGTTCACTGAGGCTGTTGATGCTTTATTCCAAACAAGAAGGCGTGGGATTCTTCCCCATGTCTGGACCTGCAATTTCCTCTTAAATTCCTTGACTGAACGTGGTGAACTGGATATGGTCTTGGCCATTTATCCACAACTGAAGATGCTAGGACTGAGCCCTAATGTTTACACTTATACTATTGTTATCAAGGCATTATGCAGAAATGGGGATTTGGAAAAGGCCATAGATGTGTTGGACGAGATGCAGGAAGCTGGGATAACCCCTGATGACTTCACTCGTGGAACGTTCATTAAAGCATTGTGCTTGCGTGGGGAGTCCAATTTGAGTTATAAGCTGCTCCAAGGATGGAGGGTGTCTGGAATCCAGTTGAGTATTTTTTGTTACAATGCTGTGATTGAAGGGTTCTGCAGGGAGAAGAAGCTACAGGATGCTGAGATTGTCTTAAATGACATTGGAAAGCAAGGGTTGGTCCCTGATATATATAGTTACAGTAGCCTGATTGATGGATACTGTGGTATTTGGAATTTACCAAGGGCCGTTTGTCTCTACAATGAGATGAAGTCACTGGGTATCAGACCTAATTGTGTGGTTGTTAGCTCAATCCTACAATGTTTGTGTAGAATGGGTATGGTCAGTGAAGCAGTAGATCAATTCATGAGTTTTAAGGACTCTGGAATTTTCCTTGATGGGGTTTCATACAATATCGCAATGGATGCTTTATGTAAGATGGGAAAAATGGAAGCAGCTGTGGCATTGCTTGATGAGATGAAGGGTAAGAAGATTGATCCAGATATTATACATTACTCCACTTTGATTAGTGGGTATTGCCTACAAGGCAAACTGATGGAAGCTGAGAAAGTTTTTGAGGAAATGAAGGAAATGGGTGTTAAGGTCGACATTATAGCTTACAACATACTTGCCAGTGGGTTCTCCAGAAATGGGCATGCACAAGAGGCATTCAGGCTTCTGGATTCAATGGAAACCCAAGGTTTGAAGCCCAACACTATTACATACAGAATTATCATTGAAGGCCTGTGTTTTTCAGGCAAGGTGAATGAGGCAGAAGCTTTCTGGTATGGCTTGGAAGTAAAGTGTGTTGATACTTACTCTGCAATGATTAATGGCTACTGTGAATCAAACCATGTCAGGAAAGCATATGAACTTTTTATTGGATTGTGTGATCAAGGAGTCCTTGTGAAGAATGATGTCTGCTTGAAATTGCTCAGTAACCTTTGTGCTGAGTGTGATTTGGACAGAGCTCTAGTGGTGTTTGAGAGATTGTTGGCATTGGGTGTGGAACCCAATAAGAATACAACGGGTAAACTTCTAACTGCTTTTTGTCAGGACAGAGACATGAGGAGGGCACGATCTGTGTTTGATATTTTTGTTGAGAGAGGGTTAACCCCAGATGCCATCATGTACACCATAATGATAAATGGATACTGCAGGATGAATTACTTGCGAGAAGCCTGCGATCTTTTTAATCAAATGAAAGAGAAGGGGGTTAAACCAGATATAATAACTTATACAGTTTTGCTTGATGGTTATTTAAAGATAACTTTAAGACAAGGTCGTTCTTCAACCTCTGAGGAGAGAAAGCAGCAAAAATTTGGTGCTTCAGCCCTGTGGACTGAGATGAAAGAGATGGACATCGAACCTGATGTTATTTGCTATACTGTTTTGATTGATGGCCACTGCAAGATATATGACCTCCAGGATGCGCTTGCTCTTTTTAACGAAATGGTGGAAAGAGGACTGACACCTGATGTTAAGACATATACCCCTCTTGTGTCCATCTATTGTAGTAATGGTGATTTGAAGAGTGCCGTAAGCCTTGTTTATGAAATGTTATCCAAAGGTATACAGCCAGATACCCGTATTATCTCTGTGTTGAAGGCCCAAAAGGTTCAATTACAGCAGTGACCACTGATGACTAGAGGGGGCTGAACAAATCCAAGTTGTTTAAACTGGCCATTGTATGTGCTTCAGCGGTAAGATAACAAAGAGTTGCACTAATTTCTAATGGTTTAATCTCTGAAAGCCTAGTTTGGACAGTTTGAATGAGAACAGGGTATCATAGAATAGCCTAGTTTCCAAATCACACTTCTCATTCACTGTGAAAATCCTAACAACATATCGGTGATAGTGATGTTTTCTGATCTAGAGTTTCTCTTGGTATAGAATGCTTTCACAACTTGAACACTTCTTCCTTGCCCCCCCCCCTCTTTCTAGAAACCAGGTTGGTCGCTGTGGGGGTTACTCTGAATTGTAACGGCCATTCCAAAACACTAACTTTAAAGCTGTGCACCCTAGTTAAAAGTGGCTCATGAATTGGGGTAATCTCCATTATATGTGGATGTTCACCACAAAAATGCGAACCTGAAAAATGAAGGGGCTTATGAAATGGTTATCCCCAATACCATGATGCCCAGGTTCCTTGCTAACTGCTAAGCTCACTCTACCAAGGTCATGGCCCCAGCGAAAGAATCTTCAGGACCCCTTTCACCAACCACGTCTGACCTAGCGCTGTTGCTGATTCTAGAACCCCCCCCCCCTCTACCAATTGTTGCTGCCTTGACAGCAAGCCAGTTTAAGGCAGAGTAATGCTATAATCTCTGCTCTTGGTAATCCAGGCCATGCGCAGGCAGGAGGTATCTTTCAGATTTGTAATGGTGCTCCCATTACATGTTTCTCCACCTATATGGGAGTAACGTCAAATTTCTTTGTGGAATTTTCAGCTTTCTTTAATGGCATTAATCTGGCCATGGATAGAGGGTTTAACTGATTATGGATTGAATGTGAGGCAAGCTCTGTGGTGACATGATTTCAAAATCAGTCCATTCCTTGGTTCTTCCTTCAACAATGACGGTATTTCAAGAGCTTCCTTGATAGTATTGAGTGGAGGGTCTCCCACTGATATCGAAAGATCAAAGTGGTTGCGGACTCCCTAGCCAAAAAAGCATCCTTCAATAGAAGCTCGTCCGAATGGTCAGGAAAGACCAAGATTTTGATTCTGTTGATTGATCTTATAGGCTCCTTAGTCTTTTTGTTTGGTTTGTTTTCTCTGCTGATGGCCATGCTGAAGGTAGAAAAGCAAATTAAAGTTGTTTATGTAATTCTCCGTCCAGGATTGCCTGAACATTAACCCTGTATTGTTTCTTTTATTTTAGTATATTGAATTGCTGACCTTTAGCAAAAAAAAAAAGAAGGGCCACTTGCATCACTCTTCAGATCCATTCTCTGAAAGTTTCCACAATACCGGATTGGCCCAGATTTCCTGAACAAAAACTATGGAACTTGAGACGGGATGGGAAGACATCTGATCTGAGCCCACTCCATGTGGAATCCCTATATATCCTATGAAAGATCTTGACTTTTGATCTCTTGTTCTCTGTAGCATTATTCTTAAAATCATATCCTGTCTGTCTATCAATATCTCATAATAAAGAATGACTTCTTTGATGTCCCTGTAGGCTTGAAGAAAGTCAATGTTATTGGTTGAGGAAGTCGGGAGCCAGAGATCACAGGTAAGAAACTGTTCTAACATATGACAAAGGGAAGGTTTATGGTTCATCTGAGATTGTCTAATTTTGATGTATTAGGACGCAAATTGTACTTTGATTGTTAATATTGCTTAATCTCTCCAACAAATTAAGCACATCAATTCTGTTTGTATTACCTCATCTCTGCACGAAGACCAATATGAAGCATGTTTCTCCAAGTATTTCTACTTTTGTGTTCATTTGTAAAAAGGCTGGTTTTGGTGAAGTACTATCGTACAAGTACAGATACACTAAAGACTTGTGTTTGGTGGTACATATTCTGACTGACCCACGATTTGGCTGTTCTAACCGTTGGATGGTTAGGTTATGGTCTAGGTCCGTTATGTGTGAAATTTTTTTTGTTCATCTGAACCATCTGACCTATTATGTGTTGGAATTTTTCCTTTTATTTTCAAGTGTCCTATTGTTTTCCAAATTGTTGGCTTTCTCATACCTCTTGCCAAAGCTTTATTTCTCCATGTGACAATATTTGTTTGAGATAAAGCTTGCTACATGACGAGGTGGATATGGAGAAAGGTCCCCCAAAATGTCGTTGCCATTAAGCTGCCATGTGGCAGAAAACAAGGTCCATGGGTAGGCCTATATACAGCCCGTACAGGGATCATTCAAACAGAGAAAAAGGAAAATACATGGAAAAGTATAGAAGAAATTGTCAGGATAAAAAATAAATGACACAATCCATAAGGAGAATCCCAGAAAAATTTCAATGCCTAACAAATACTTTTGCTAACAATCTAAATGACTTGATGATATTAACTGTCAATCAAGTTGAGATTTGGATTGTGCTTTTGCAGGTAATACCTGCCATCAGCTGGAGGGGACCTCTTTTATTTTATGAGCCTCCTAATTGCAAACAAAGAAAAGATGCTGCCTTTGCTCAGGATTTTATATGGAAAACCTCTCTTCAGACAAGAACTGCTCCATCCACTTTTCGCAAAGCTTGGCACACGGGTAAGGATAGGTTCAATTGTACAACCTTATATTCTCAGGCCTATATTCCTTGTCTAAGATGATATTTCTCCTGATTCTCTGGTAGATAATTGTTTCTATCCATGAGAACCTCAATTCAGTTGTTCAGTTTATTATGGTAGTTAAAGATTACCTTTATTCACCAAAAATCTTCACAGAAGTGGTTAAGCTCCCTATTATTGTATCATTCTCATCCTTCAATTGTCTCACTTACTCCCGCTTTTATATTTACTGGTCAGAAAGGCTTATGCATAATTTAATCTTGATTTATCTAACTAAAGTACCAAGTTCTTTTCGGCAACCCTGGCCCAGCTGGCACTGGGGTGTTTCAGGAATCATTCTAGGACTGTGCCCGTTTGTGAAGTAAATAAAATATACATTTCCTCTCGACTCCATGTCCGAATAAATAAGTAAGTCCTATAAGATCGGTGGATTCCTGGTCAAATCCCTCTGCATTTATTACAATTTTTTGCTGAGAGAGTTCTTCTGGGGTTTCTGGACCCATTGGTACGACAGACTCAACCACTGACTGTAATTAAAATACCAATGGGAGGAGAAGAAGAACTGAACACAAGAAGAAGAACTGAAGGAGAGAGTTCCCGGAGGACTGGGAGGAGAAGAAGAAGAAGAACCACCAAATAAAAAAAATAAAAAAACCAATTACAGTAATTACTTACCTGCTTAAAGAGGTTGCCGGAGCTGGGAGCACTCGCCGGAGCCGAGGAAGGAGGCCAACAGCCGTTCGAAGAAGTGAAGAAGAAATGTGTCTCTCTATCTCATGACTCTCTCCACTGTTCACTTTTTCGATTTCTATTTCTCCCAAGAGACTAGAGTTAGGGTATAGTGTATTGTTTTAAGTTTTTTGAACTTTTTTTATGTTAATGTGTATTGCAGGTGTAACTTAAAAAGTTACACCTCCAATCCACATTAAGATAAAAGCATTATCTTTTAAAAGGTTAAAAAAAATTAATAATTATTAAAAACTTAAGTTTAATACACTTGAACATGAATATCAACTGATATGGCCATATATCGTGGTATGGCATCCATGTCGGCGCCATGGCGACGCCATGGAGGCCATATCAGTCGATATTCTCACATATCCCATGTCGTTGGTCGATATGCCCATTATTCCAGCGATATATCGCCGTGGCAACGCCATGACAACTATGATAGGAGGACAAATGAATGTGAAGAAAAATGGAAAGGAAGGAAAGAAGGATAAGTGCTCCAAGAGATTGGCCAAAGGCATAAAGAAGGTTTTTGATAGAAATGGGAAGCAGAATATGCTTAGCCTTGTGAGTGAAGCTCGAAATGATGGAGAATCCTGAATCCTGGAAGAATTCTTGCAGGATCGATTCTGGAGGACAACCAGATTAAGATCAGGTTGTGTAGGACCAAAGGGGGATAGAAGGATTGCAAGCTAGGGAAGATGAAGGATTCTTGCAGGATCAATTCTGGAGGACAACCAGATTAAGATCAGGTTGTGTAGGACCAAAGGGGGATAGAAGGATTGCAAGCTAGGGAAGATGAAGAATCACCTAGCCACAGTCTAAGTTTAAGGTGGTTTGATGGAAGGTTGAAGATAATGGAGATGATGAGGATGATGATAATTGAAGATGAAGATATATAGGTGGCAGCCTAGAGTCCCACTAGTTGCCCAACTGTCAGAGTCCCACTGAGGTCATGATCGAAGGAGTCCCACCTTGATCCCACTTGAGTCTCACAAGAGGATTTTTTTATTTAAATCTGGGTTGCCTTTGAGAGCCCATTGTTTGTATTATATAGCCATAAGATGGAAGCTGAATGCCTCTTGGTTACATGCAATTACATTTAATTGACTTTTGGACTCCCAACACCTAGAAACTAAAACCAATAAAACATTAAAGACATAATACATGAATCTAGGAATATGAAAAGACTAACACTAGACTCTAGACTAATACTTAGAAGACTGAAAAGACTAATTAATACTACCTAGGAAAATAAACCCACTACATTAATCAACCTAGGAATGAAAAAGAAATTTCCTGGATTCGAAATATTGTCTACATTCATCCGTTATAGACATGTATACGAAGTGTGGCTTGCACGACTGCATGCTCAAATTTTTCAAAGAAATTCCGGGCAACAATTGTCTACGGAGCAGCATGATTGCAGGATTTGCTAAAAATGTTGGGCATACATGAAATTTCTCTTTTCCCAGACCGGCTGAATGTGATCACATTTTCTATTGTTCTTCTTGTGTGCTCACACATGGGTGCTCTGCAACATGGAGACTGATCATGGTTATGTGATTAGAAATGGGTTTGAATTGGATGTAGTAACTTATACTGCCTTCATTGATATGTATGCCCAATGTGGTTCCATTGGGATTGCTTACAAAGTGTTCGATTGGATGCCGGAAAGAAATGTATATTATTGGATTGCAAGGATCAATAGGTTTGGAATACATGTTTATATTCTGAAGCAATCAATCTTTTTTCTTGAATGGTGTCAGAGAATTATATGAACTCAGTTCCTTGCCTTGTTTTGTTTGGATCCATGTAGCCGACCCCATTAAGTTGGGATAAGGCTGAGTTTGTTGTTGTTGGTGGTGTCTGAGAATTATATACCCAATTCCATAATTTCTGTTTCTATCCTGTCAGCTTGCAGTCATTCTGGTAAGGTTGAAGGAGGATGGTGTTATTTTGAATCATTGAGCAGGGACTTGGGTATTGCTCCAAGAGGAGCATTATGCATGCATCATCGACCTATTGGGCAGGACATGTAAAACTGAGGAGCTAAACTGCTGATTGATAATATGTCAACAAAGCGTAGTGGTAGTAATTGGGGGGCTCTAATAAGTGCTTGTAGAATTCACCAGGGAGTTGAATTAGCTGAAGAAGTGGCTGAAAGGCTTCTTGTCTTGGAGCCTGATCAGCCAGGCGCTTTCATATTGTTTTCTAATATATATGCAGCTGCTGGAATGTGGGAGAAAGTAAAGAAGATGAGATTAATGATCACTGAAGTGAGGCTTACGAAGACTGTTGGGTTAATTTTCTACAAACCACTGAGCAGAACACATTTCTGTTTTCCATTTGATTGCAAGTATTGAAGTAAAAGCTAGTAGTTCTGCATGTGATTTCTCCATAATGTACAACATTGTAATTGTCTATATATAAGATTGGACTAATCGATTGATATATGTTAAGAGTGCTTCTTTTATCCATGTAGCAATTCTTGGTGAATAGGTTTTGCCTGAGTTGATTGGGAGTTCAGAGGCATTTGACTACTGTATTTGCAGATTAATGTAAGAATCTAGGTGCAGATGTAAGAAATATTATAGTTGTCTTTATTACATCGAGTATACCATGTTCTTTGACATCAAATGTTCCTTCTTTTTCATTGTTGTATTTGGAAAACAGTTTTGAAGTTGCTGCATTTAAATACTGTGTAGTTTTCTACCCAAAAAAAAAAAGTGTAGTTTCATAAGCCATAATGGGTATTTCTGTAAATATTGTGTAGTTTCATAAGCTATAGTGATATTTTTGTAAATATTATGTTGTTTCTTTAACCCCCAAAAAAAAAAAAAAAAAAAAAAAAATACTATGTTGTTTCATAAGCCATAATGGTATTTTCTAATTAATAAGCATAGTGATTGAATTGATTCGATAAAAGGCCTTCCGAATACTGTTCTTGATCATTTGTATTCTTTTTTTTGTTTTTTGGTAGAAAGAATCTTTTTGTATTCTGGAACAGGTTTATCAAACGGTCATTTCTCAATCTATCGGAACAGAATCAAGAAATATCAATTTTGCCTAATACTGATTCCCACGGAGCGGGAGTGCAACCAAACGTAACTTAATACTCTTAGGTAAAGGGATTTAAAGGGAGGATGGAGGAGAGGATGTACTTTGACCTGTAAAATTGTAATGCTGCGTTTGGTATATGTTCTTGGGATGTATTCTAGGTTGATAATCCATTCCAAAAAAATCATACTAAAGTCAGCCTTTATTTCAAAAGTTCACTATACAATTTCAAACACTTTCAAAGTATAGAAGTATAGTTCATTGACTTCATTCTCTTTAACCATGATTTAGAGTTGAGATATTTAGGGGATGGGGGTGCTTGCGACCAACAAAATGTTGAGATTGAAAAGATGAGATAACAAAAAGTGGGTTTAGATGTTTAAGATCATGGGTGGAAGACAAGGCTATGTTTGGTATGATTTCTTAGAATGTATTATCGACAAAGAATGCATACCAAACACAGCCTATAAATGGAGGGGATGTACTTTGACATGTCAAATTTTAGGGAGGGGGATCACTCCTTAACACGGGGGCCAATGAGAGCATGCATGGGGATATCTAGTACGGGTGGGATTTTTCATTACATGGGGTTGGGCATGGTCATTTCACCCTTACTGTGTCTAGGTACAGGTGTCAACAACCTTCTTTTTCCAAAATTTGTATAGCCATAGTGTGGTTGAGTTAAAATCATCCATGGAATCGAGGATTATAAAAGCTTTTCAAAAAAGGTTCTTGACAGCATAGAGACGAAGCTTTTTCAAACACCACCTTTCTTCTTTTCCTAATGGTCTCACCACCACCATGCCACCCCGACCCTGCCACCACCACCGCCACCACCTCCCAGGCTCCTACCACCAACACTACCACCACTTCCATGCCACCACCACCACCCTCACCCCCACCCCCACCACCAGTACCACCACTCTTCCCAAAGAAATATAGAGATTTATTATCAGAAATTGAATTACCAAATGGATTTTTTTATTCTTGAAATATTTCATATTGATACAACCATAACAATTTCAATTTTTTGACCAACAATCTATTTGTTGACTATTTCATGAAAATAATCTGAAATTAAAATAAAAATCATACCAAATCAGAGATAAAAAATTTTGAATTGTAAATCTATTTATTCTGTCATTTGTTTTTTATTAGTCTCGTAGATTTAGGAAATTTCCCAGAAAAAGAAAGGGGTTTCATGCTTTCACAATTCACATCCCCCCCTTCCCCCTTTGTTTTGTTTTTTTGATAAACTCATCTTATACCCATTCCCACTAGGAATCGTCTCAAAACGTACGTACCACTTCATAGTTACACTTGTTTATGCCTCTGCAGAACGTTCTCGAATGCACGTGTCAACAAATCCTAGTTCGTAAACAAATCTAACAAGTGACAACTGCAAAGTGAAATTGAAATGACGAAATACCCACAAGATAAAGAAGTGAACCGAGGTCCTGTTTGGTAATTCAACCAATATTTCCTTCCAACGCACAAAACCCCCACTACGAGTTTTAAAGTGAAACATATTATCACAAAAAAAAAAAGGGTAATTTCCACGGACCTCCCTTGAAGAATGGCCAAATACCAGGCACCTCCCCTGACGCTTGAATTTGGACTCCTTCACCCCCTACTGTTAACGGTGTCAAATAAAAAATAAAATGATCATATTACCCTCGTATATAAAATAAAAGAGAATACATTCTCTTCTGCTAACGAAAAGAACTTGTTAGCAGAGAGAGCTTGAGTAAAGAAACCCTAGAATAAAAATCCGAAAATCTAATTGGTAAAATGTTTCAAGTTAATCAAAGCATTTGTTTTTTAAATAAACAAAGACCCTGGTTTGCTTATGTGAAAAACAGGAATCAAAGCTAATCAAAGCATTTCTTTTCCTTTGCTTGGGAGTTCTGCAAATCCTTAACGTGGTTGATTTGTTCCCAATTCGAAGATGGAAATCACCACAATTCAACGAAAACCACTCTCTTATTGGCTGTCGGACCACCCGTCGATCGTGGGGTTTCGATGGAGTCACTCCCAATCGTGGGGTTCCACATGGTCCTTCCTATTCTCCTCCATAGCTACCTACATCACCCTCTCCTTCTTCCTCCACCTCTTCTTGGCTCTCTTCCACCGCAGCCACCGTCCAGTGCCTCTTGGCCCCATCCCTGCAATCCACAGCTTTGCCATGTCCCTTCTCTCCATCGTCATCTTCGTCAGGATCCTCCTCTCCACCGCCTCCGAGATACGCGACACCCATTGGTTCTGGTGGCGTTCCAAAACCCCTTTCCAATGGCTCCTCTGCTTCCCCTTGGGACTCGGCCCAGCAGCCGTGTCTTCTTCTGGTGTTACGTCTTCTACCTCTCACGCTTTCTCCACTTGCTTCGCACCTTCTTCATGATCCTCCGTCGTCGTAAACTCACATTCTTTCAGCTCGTCAACCAATCCATTCTCCTCTGTGTGTCCTTCCTCTGGCTCGAGTTCTCGCAATCGTTCCATGTCTTGGTAAGTCAATGGGAAGAACTTTACCAGTTTGAATTTAAATTATAACTTCTGTTTCCATCAACTAGTCCCAAATTGAAGGACACAATGCTTCACACGTTAAAAAGAATGATTTTCTTCGAACACTGAGACCCAAATAGAAGAATCCAGTCCAATTACAAGTTTAATTTCACTCACCGGCGAATACGGTGGGTTTCGATTTCTATTCTTTTTTACAAATTCTTTATCCGGTGAATGAGTTCGTCCGGTGTCGGCATGCATAGTTGCAGGTTTCTGCTTCGGTGATGGTGAATGAACTCGTCCGTCATCGGCATGTACAATTGCAGGTTTCTGTTTTGGTACTCTATTAAAACACTTTGTTTAAGGGTAGCTTCGTCTATTAAGTTGCTTATGTCACCATTTAATATCATTACAATTACAGAATGGTGTGAGAAGTTTGACACCGTTAACAGCAGGGGGTGCGGGGGTCCAAATTCAATCGCCAGGGGAGGTGCTTGGCATTTGGCCATTCTTCAGGGGAGGTCTGTGGAAATTAGGTATTAAAGTGAAACCAATTCAGATCTCAAAAAGGCTCACAAACGTCAAGAAGTTCCGATCTCAGCCATCCAATCCTCAAACGAATATCTAACCGTTCATTTTCCTTCTCTCTCACTATAAATTGCTCGCCAGGGACACCGTGGCTCATTTGTCAAACCGTTTCATAGGTGGTATCGTCAATTGCGAATCGAGAGAGGAGAAGACGAGACTGGTAGAAGAGGGGAGAGAGAGAGAGAGAGAGAGAGAGAGAGACACACACAAAGAGGGATTGCATCATCTAACGTAACTCTGTTCAAAAAGTTCTTCGGTTTTGAGCTTCGAATCTGTTGTTTTCCCCTGGAAGAACAAGTTTTCTAGGGTTTTTAGGGTTTTCTGTACGTCCAAATCTCCCGATTTTAGAAAAGATTTAGGCCTTTTTAATCTAGACAGTCTTGATTCTCTTCCGTATTAGTTATCTAGAGCAAGAATTTGAATCCAAATATCATTGTTACGATTTTTAGCTTCGTTTGGTACGGTCTTGCTCTCCTTGGAGGTATTTGGTTCAATCGATTGAGTTTGTACATCCAATGAACGATCAGTCTCAGATGATGAGTCAGTCTCAAATGTTGAATCGTAGTTATGGAATATGGCCGCAGCCACCTCCGCTGCCACAACCTCCTGAAGATCCTGTTAAGTTTCAAAATGCTTCACGGCAGGCTTTTTTGGCGACGAAACCAGGAAGAAGCAATTGGAAGGGAAAAAAGCTCGTTGATAAACGGAAAGGCCGGAAAGAGAAGGGCGTAGTCATTAGTGGCAACGCTATCTTTGGTGGAGTTGGAGGTTATAACCCCCCAACCCTTCACGAATTACAGTCTCAGAACCGATTGAATGCTCGCAGGTTCTACCCGAAGAAGAAATTCAATCGTTTTGCTCCATTTGCTCCGAGGAACACGACCTCTTTTATAATTCGAGCAAAGAAATCTGGTGGAATTGCCTCACTCGTCTCCCCCTGCCCTGTGACCCCAGCCATTCTCCCGACTCCGATGTTCTCACCGTCGAGAGAGGTTCTTGGTGACATGGCCAAGGAAGAGTGGGGGGTTGATGGTTATGGATCAATGAAGGGTTTGATCCGGCTTCGATCGCCGGGTCACGACATCCGTGAGGACGTACGTGATGATGAGGAAGAAGAGGAAGGAGGAGGATCCAGCGAGAGTGATGTGGAAGAGCATGTTGAGGTGGAGAGGAGATTGGATCACGATTTGAGCCGTTTTGAGATGATTTATCCAAACTGTGCCGACGAGCATGCGAACTTACTGGTGAATCGTGTGGATGATCAAGATACTCACATAGCACAGCTGGAGGAGGAGAACCTGACACTGAGGGAGCGGCTTTTCTTGATGGAGAGCGACTTGTTGGACTTGAGGAGGAGACTGCAGTGCTTGGAGACGGGAAATCGAGCGCAGGATAAAAACCACGCGGAAGCGTCAGAGAACGTATCAGAGAATGAAGGGGGTGGGGATGTCTCTTCAGAGAAGAGCGTTGGCGACGGTGACTGATTTTAATCGTCTCGCGTTGATGTGAGTCTCTTCTCTGTACAGATTTTATCTGGGGATTCTTATCTCTAGATGTTGTCTGCGAAAAATTTCTGTATATATTACATCTTAGGATGTTAGCCTTGTCTACTTGCTTCCTTCTTTTGTTCTTTTTGTTAATCTGACCTTGGTCTTAGAAAACTTGTGGACGACTTTAATCCTAATCTGAAAAAAATGGGACATAGTATTACACTGTTGTGTAGACTGTAGACCCGACCGCCTGTTCCTCTGTTTGGGAAAAAGGAAGTAAGAAATCTCTATCTGTTTCAGATTTAGATTCAGTTCTGTTTTCAGAAAATGAAAATCAAACATCGGAGCATTTGTTCATAACTTTTACTGAAAGATCAATTAGCTTCGATCAATAAAGAATTTTTATCAGATATTGGCTATAAATTACAAACTATATGAATTGCTTTGCGTGGAAGTGAAGTTGTTGGAATGGAGGGACGGTGGAGGAACCTTGTTTTGGGTTCATCCACCTCTGCAAGGAATATTTTGTTTACCGTTTATATTTATATATTGGCGTTAATTTATATTCTTTGTCTCTTTTGAGTGTCATCTTGTACGAAAGGTTTGGGCATTATTTGATTTAGTTTCAGAATCGCGTGTCTACATAGAGGAGGAATCCCCTGGATTTCAGAAGAGCGATCATCAGTTCAGTCGTCCATGTTATGGTACACTAGAAATCAATCCCCTTGAAGATATTGGGTGATCTCAGCCAAGCTTTGGTGGATGTTATACAGGTCAAGTAAAGAAGAGATGATGGTCATCTCTTCGGGAAGACAATGATCTGTGATTTTATAGATCTGAGACATTGACCTTGTTGGGATTTCAGAACGGTGGGAGATGAAACGTTTGAGAGGTGTAGGAGCGATGTGCAATGACCTCTCAAATTTTTATTCCGAGGATCAGATGTTCTTGGTATTATTTATTGCTTTAATTATTATTGATTATTACTTTTTCCCCCTTTTTTTTGTGTGTAAATAAAAGGGGTATTATTGATGAAAGGTGTATTATTGGCTCACAGAGTCGGAGTGTTGGGGTCCTTTGCTACTCTTGTCATCGAGCCTGATCTTTATCTGGTAGAGATGAGGGGGGAAATGGGGAATAGAAGTAAGGGTGTGGGGTCCACTGCTACTCGTGTGATCGAGCCTAATCTTTATCTGGTGGCTTGATGAGGGGGGAATACTTGAAGTAGTAGGGAGCACTAAAGACAAAACGGAAGGGTTCGTGACTTCATGTGCAATGTTGGCTGTTGGTGTATACGACGGGGATTTCCTCAAATACACGGACGACGGAAAGAGAATCGGGTACGCAGTACGCTTTCGTTGTCAAGTTTCAACGGTTTCCCCAAAAAGGCCCTTCGAATGAGTATGTCAATTCTGCCCTCGTAAACTAATTTGGAGGTGGAATTATTCAAATATTAAAAAGTTGCTCGACTGGTGCAGTTAGTTAAAGTTTTCCTTCACTCCCCACTGTGATCTTATAATTATTCTTCTTTTATTGACTAGATCCGAAACATCCAACCATCACAAGTGGTGGGTGACGAGAGAGAGAAAAAATGGGTCCAGTATTTTCTTTTAATTCGTGGGTTAGGGGGTTTGGGTGAAAGAAAAAGAACCAAGTTTTCACCCCTTTCTTTGTTGACTGATAAGGAAGCAATTTAGAAGGTGGACTTTGACGCAACAATAAGGTTGTTCCATTGTGACTAGGGGTGTAAATGAATAGTCAAAATTTGTTTCCGTATCCATATCCATTTAGCACGATCCGAATCCGTTCGAAAGCTAAACGGATGGGGATACGAATAGGATATAGCTATCCGAAAAGCTATATTTACATGTAAACGGATAAAATATCCGATCCGTATCCGTTTAGCACTATCCGAATCCGTTCGATAGCTAATTGGATGCGGATGCAGATATAGCACTATCCGAGCCGAATCCGATCGGTTTACAGTCCTAATTGTGACCTAGTGGTCGTGGGTTCAAGTTTGAGTAAGGAAATAGCTTCCCTATAGAGCATGGTTTGAGGTATCGGATTGGATCGGTTGATTTTGTCTGGATTGGATCGGTATCGATTGAGATCGATCCGATCAAGTTGTACGGATAGGGGTAAAAATATAAAAAAAATTAATTTTTTTATAAGATAACAGAGACAGAAGTGTAATATTTGCATGAGTTTGGGCAATCCCGATCCAGCCGATATTGAGATCACGAACTATGCTATAGAGGCTGCGGATGCTCGAGAGTTCTCATTCAACCCCTTCAATGCCATTGACTTGAAGCTCATTGATTTTTATTTATTTTTGATGAAAACTTCAAGCTCATTGATGGTACCTTACTCTTGAGTCGTCCATCCATCTTATGGCGTGTGCCTCACAAATGACTCCAGCCAGTACTCCATCGATCAAGCTTTCAAACCTTTTCTTCTTCCTATCGAAAACTCAAACCAAACTGCCACAACCACAATTCCTCCAACTCCTTTATCTTTTCTTTTCTTCCATTCTCCCTCAATGCACTTCTAGCCGTAGCTTTTGTTACAAGATTTCAGGAGAGCCTAGTCCAAAAGCTAGCTTGAGATAAGGGAGAGCCCAAAGTCTTGTAAGCACACTTCAAGTTACCAAGGCAATCGATGTGGTACTCAAGAGTGTAACAGCTTCGGCCTCATTTTCTTCTTTTTTTTCCTCTCAAAACTCTGTACCTCCATTTTATGCTGTCTCAAAACTTTACCTCACCCCCAATGCTATCGACAGCCAGTACTCTGGCATTTCTCCAACTCCACCACCATCTCCACCTCTTTCGTTTGTTTCATCCTCCCTCAGCTCACTTCTAACCCTGGCTTCAGTCTTCTTTTCTTCCTCGCAAACTCTACCTCACCCTGAGGCCATTGCCAGCCAGTACTTTGGCTTTTCTCCAATGCCATCCACTCCTCTATCAACCCACTTATCACTGTCAAATTTGATACCAACATTAACATTGAATTCGACGACCGGGATGCCTGTAGAAAATTTGGCTTCGGGCGTCTCTTCCAACACACATGGATTAACTTAAGATTCTCACGGCTTTGGTACCTAATTTCAAACTAAAAATCACACAAATCAAAGAAAAAGTGTGGGGAAAAAAAAAAAGAAACCAAAAGTAAATCAGCTTTTGATGACTACCGGTGCAACAAAACACAATGTTAACATGCTCTGGCTGAACAAAGCACCATAAATCAGTAGATAATTAAAGAAAATAGAAAGATGAAGCCATTAACCTTTCTGTAGGTGGTGCCAACTTCTTCCTATCTAACCAATTTCGACGTTTCGCAATGCTTGGAAAGCTTGTAGTTCTCATTCATTCTCAAACCAACATAGATTTTGCTGATCTCTCTGTTTTTTCTCCTTTATCCGTTGGGTACTGATGCGACTATTCCATATGATCCTAATTCGGTTGAGTGTAAACTAGTTATCATTTGTGATGGCAGTTATGACCCCAATATTGGCGAGGCAGGTTGGGGGTATGTATTGTTCGGTAATCCAAATTTTTTTGGTGTTCTATAGATTTTGGATTCTCATGATGTGCATAGAAGTCGGAGGTAAGAGAGGTTTTACAAGGATTATAAGTTGCTCAAGAACAAGGATGGGAAGATATAAAAGTTTGAACAGACTCTGAAAAGGAATCAAAATGGCTGAGGAGGAGACAATCATCTTGGCCTTGGAATTTATTTGTGATACTAGATGAATGTTTAATTGTTAATAAACTTATTTTGGGTTTTAAATTTTGTTTTAGTTGTCTAAGAAATTTAGGGAGTATGTCGGCTGATAATTAGCTAAGAAAGCAAGGCTTGATAAGATAACATCTAAGATCATAGCTGATGTACACTCATTTATTTTTAATTAAGGGTTCTGTTTTTCTCAACTTGTATAAATGTTGGAGAGATCTTGAGCTAAAAGTGGAGTATCTTAGCTCTAGTCGTCAACCATTGATGTGGCCACTCTTAAATTACTCATAACCCATCTCAAAAAACCATCCTCAGAAGGCAGCCATTAAATTACTCTATTACTTCAGCCTTTCATATTAAAAATAGGGGAACTTAGAGATCTCTCTCGGATCTCTACGTTGCCAAGGAAGATAATTTTTTTTTCAATAAAAGAAAGAAAATATATAAAAAAAAAAACATAAAAAGAATGATGTAGAGTTTCATATGTTACAATATCCTATGTTAGAAGACAGAGAGGAGCTTTTGTTGACGAATTTCATAATTTAAGGTATCCTATGTTAGAAGAGAGAGATGAGGTGCATACCTAATTAAGAGCTAGTATTTAAAATCATAAAAAAGATGTTATCAAAACCAATAAGAATGTTGGTCAAATTCTTAAGTAAGAAAGCTTTATGATCCTATACCAATATGCATAATAGAATTCATTTTTCATGTATTAAGAGCTAACTTGGCTAGGGAGATGTATTATTAGATGTTACTAGGTAGTGAGTGAAATCACATCAAGTTGGGGCTTCTCAATTAGTTTTGGGAAAAGGTTCTGAGCCGCCAGGGAGGCTGCTCTCTATCTCTCTCATGCTCTCCTATGTACGAAATCATTTTGGTACATTTCATTGATACGCTCCTTGATACCGCTCGCTCAAGAACCGCTCCCCTAGTTTTTTACGTACCACAAAAAAAAAAAAAAAAAAATTCAAGAATGCAATCACACTACAAATTTTTTGACCAAATTTTTCCTGCAAAGGGAAGCGTAGTTTCGACCCCAAATAATAAGGATGAGAGTTTGTAATGGGACAAGAGCTCCAAATTGCATCACATTCTCACATCAATAGTGGTGAGGGGCTTCTTCCTCTCTCACATGTAATGTATAATTCTTCCCCCCTCTCCTGAGGTGGGATCGAGATCGGATCATGTCCTTGTACAAGTACCGTCCAAGGCCCTCCAGAGCCATTCACATGGAATCCACTATGGGACCCACAGGAGGAGTGGATTCCATGTGAGTGGCCTTGGATGGTACTTGTACAAGGACATGATCCGGTCTCGCTGGGATCCTCTCCAATGAGCCATTCAACGGCTAAGCTGGCTGTGTTTGCATCAGGATGCACACAAGCACACATCCGAGTGCGCATCCAATCAACCCAGCTGTTGGATGCTCATTGGGCGCACGCCTCATTGGAAAGGATCCGGACTCCCCTCCCTCTCCCTTACTGGGCAAGAAGAGGAGAAAGCAGGTTAATTGAAAACCAACCCGATTTGTTATCACTCCCTAGTCCCTCCACCCTTGTTGGAGGACACATTGTAAAGAGTGGATTGAGCTCCTCTTGAGGGAGCCTAGCATCCAGGGGGCATCCAAGGGCTGGACTGGGCTGGGCTGCACACATTCCAATGGTTGATTGGTATGCATCGAAATGTGTGCAACACAGGCTAATCCTTGGATACCCCTTGGGCACTCCATGGGCGCTAGGCTCCCTGGAGAGGATCCGAATCTTAAAAAGTGTCGAACCTTAACCCTCGGATCCGGCTTGCCGCACAGTAAGTGCCCAATGAGCAACTGACGGTTGGATTGGCTGGCACACATCCCCGAGCGTGTGTCTGATGTGTGCCAACCGCCTAGCCAAGCCGTCATTGGGCGGATTACTCATTGGAGAGGAGCTCGACGCTAAACTCTCAACGCCGTAAATCCTCAAATGACAAAATCTCCTCTGATCTTAGTCTGAATTCTGTCTCCGAAGTTCACCACCAGCTCCGGAACGGAGACGAGAGAGGTCAGACGACTATTTCAGAGAGAAAGAGAGAGCTGAGGAGTGCAGTGCTAGTTTTTGCAAGCGGAGCAAATGTGGATTCATCGGCCTCTGCTCACCAAGGCCATACACCTCCGGTTCCTCTCCCAAGCAGCAGCAGCAGCAGCAGCTCTTCGCGAACCCGAAGTCCCACTCACATACCTCGAAGGCTTCCCCAAACCAGACCCCAAACACGACGAGACGATACTTGCTATCCCTCGGGCTACGTCCGGTAAAAGTATAGCGGCGAAGGAGAGGAAGGCTGGTCGGGTGCCCAGCATCGTGTTCGAGCAAGAAGATGGCCAGCACGGTGGGAATAAGAGACTCATCTCTGTGCAGACCAATCAGATCAGGAAACTCGTCAATCATCTCGGCCGATCCTTCTTCCTCTCCAGGCTCTTTGATCTCGAGGTTAGACCAACGTTCGACTCCAACGAAAACATTGAGAAAGTCCGCGTCTTACCTCGATGGGTATGGCCTTGATTTCGTGCTAATTTCCTGTCACTGTTGGTTTCTAATCCCGTTCATGCGGAGAAGCATCGAAAGAGAGGCTATTGTGTTGCGTGATTTCTGCTTTGTTTACATTCTTACGCTTTATGTTGTTTATGACTTCTGAGAGTATAATGGAGAACGTTGATATGAATAATGAATGATGGGGGAAAAAGTTCAGTTTGGTACGATTATTAATCAATTCATTTGCAGGCTAACCAAGTTTGTCACCGTTACTTAATGAGCAGCAAACTACTGAACAGTGACCTCAAACATGGATCTCATATACTCTGTAGAACTGGACTCGCATAATTCTTGGTCACGGTGGGCATCTAGGTTGGGATCCCAAAATATTTGCGATTGGAAGAAACTGTGGTAAAATTATCAAAAAGATTTAAAGAGCTATGACTATGACAGTCTTTCCTGAGGGATGAGGATGAAATTTACATCTAGAGAATGAGAGTCTAGTTGTAGAAAAACTATCTATTCCACTTGGTAGAAAATTGTATTTTTCTAGGGGTCGGTCTGAATAACATTCTCGAGTGCCACGAACGCCGCAGCTGTACAATGGTCTTTGCTGAATGTTTCCTTGCCAAACCAGCTCTAAGTGGCCATCGTTTGGTGTGATGGTAAAAAGCTTGGCTGCCTGTTTGAATACACATGTTCAAGTTTGAGAGCGCCCCTGTTTGGCAAAATGCCAAAGGTTAGGACTGTCCAATCCAACCCTCATGGGGATACTATGAAAGTGAGATTTGTACTGGGATCCACCCCTTGGCAAAAGTGGGACTTCAACCAGGTTATAGCCCTTAGTAAATTGAATTTTACCTTACATTAGAATGCCATTATTTTCTTTGAAGTTTCTATACACTCGATCATTAAAAATGGACAAACTGAAAAGTATCTGGAATGGCTGAATGCAGATAAAAGATTCTTAGTGAAATTATAGGATGTACACGAGGTGTAGAAGTATTCATTATGTTCCCCTCTTATTTCATGGTTTATAAATTAGGATTAAATTTTCACCCAAAAAAATGTATATATAAATTAGGAATAATATATTATTGTATCTTTTCTTTTACAGCAGGTGTATTTTGAATAGCTCACCAACAATACAGGAGCTTGTTATTGTGTACATTAGATGAATCTGAAATAAATAAAACAATGATCTCAGTGATATTTTGTATACGTTATCCCTCAATAGCTAATTGTGGTGTAGCATGTGGACGTTTTTAAATTGTCCTGCTGATAGGATTTTAAAGCTGCTCTTACTGGCTGTGATTTGGCCTTCTTGCTCATACCATAAGATACACTATTCTAAATGATGTCTAAGAACTGGGGAGTAATTGGAGAGAAGGAAAAAGACTAATTAATTAAAGGGTAAAGGCTGCGCATGCCGGCACTGTGCCCAGCCTGAGTCTGTCTCTCTCCCACCCCCTATGGAAATGATTCCCCTGCCCTCCCCATTGGACACAGCCGCTAGCTTCAGGAATGCCAGTGGCGTGCCCAAACATCTCCCTTAATTAATATACAAGTGGAGAGTGACAGGGTCCTTTCTCTAGAGAACAAAGTGATAATCTGAGGTGGTCCTCATGTATTGTGACTTGGTCAATTCAATTCAATCTGAATGTAATTTAATTCCTATAATTCTTTTAACTTGATGCTCAAAATTGTTGTGTCAGATTCATCTCCATGCAGGCACAGATGCAGTGCTGAATGTTACGTTTCTAAGAGCCCCATCTCATGCTTTATTGAAGGTTGATGTTCCTCTTGTGTTCAGAGGAGAAGATGTATCCCCTGGATTAAGAAAAGGTATGCCAACTGTGCACTTGTTTTATATTTATGTTTGTCTTGGCACTATTTAGTCCCTCTCAAGTACAAAATTGTAAAATGTTTGGCATATATTGTTTGAATCATCCTCCTGGATGCAACTAATTAGTGTTCATATGTTTTGGATGGGTAATAGCCCAAAAATCAAACTAAGCTAAAAATGGAGTCTTAACCTAAGATTTGGAGTTAAGCTTGGAAATTTGCAAGAAAAGAAAAAAAGTGGGTGAACATTGTGGGTTCATTTATGGCATCTGGGTAGTTCTGCTAATCTGTTTTAGTTTTTGCCCTGTCAACTGAGTTTCTCATTGATTGAATGCTCTGGACTCTAGAAGGATAAGTCATGGCCAGGGCTATAGTATGATGGGATTAAGTTCTAGTGGCTTCTGCTTCTCTGCACTGGAATCTTACCTAGTGGGTAGACCCTTCCCAACTAAAATGGTAATATCTCTTCTTGGCTCTTGTTATGCATCCTTGTGCATAAGGATTCTCTCTCTCACCCACTCACACACACACACACACTAATGTCTCTTGATTGATCTATCAAGTACTTCCCTTGCAAAATGACTGATCCATTTTATATGCTTATTGATGGGTATATCTAATTGTATCTTTTAGTTCGTTACTTCAATAATGAAGTTTATTTTTTAATTGTTATCATATCCCTAATAATGTATACCAACTATCCTTCTTTTGTAGATTATCCACTCTGCACCCCAAAGCCAGTGTTGCTCTACAGGTTGATTCTAGTTTTCAACCGTTAGCCATATGATTATGGAATTGCTTTTTTATTATATAAAGCTATAATAGATTGATGGGACTCACCCATATGTTTCCAATTTTTTTAACTTGTAGTGGGCACGATATTTTGGCCATTTGGAAGTTTTGTTGCAGAACTCACTTTGGTCCTGATCATTAGTAATTAATAAGTTGTAAAATACCCCTTTTAATTATTAATTTATTTAAATTGTTTTTAAATGACTTAAAAATAACCCCACTCTAGGGTTTTCCCTTTCATTTGAAGTTTCCTCTCCTTTTTTATGATTGTTTGGTTAATCTAAGGTGTTGCCACATGTCATTCCTGCTTATTGGGTCAGGATAATGATTGCTTTATTACTGTTTCTCTGTGTTCGTAGATTATCTCATCCAAGTAAAAGAAACCTAAATGACCAAGCATTTAGATTGTGGGCAAGTGTTTGTATGGTAGATATAACGAAAAGCGCTGAACCTAGAACGCATTCATCATAAATATTTATTCTTTTTGATGAGTGACAATTTGATTGTATAAAAAAGAATCCCTTACCATCAGGTATATATCCATACATATCATAGCATCTCATTAATAGTACACGATCTGGAAGTGAGAGACTACACTCTGGAATTGTAAGACTAGTTTTTATATTTCTCCCTTTTTTTTTTCCTCCCCGAATTTTATGCTTCATCCTCTTGTTGAACATGGTATGGTTGTTGATAAATGAAGCATGGTTGGAGTTTTATTTACAGATGATTAATCCTTGTATTTTCTTTTCTTTTTCTTTTTTTATTTAAAGATTGTTGTTTCCTCTGGATAGGAGTCAACATAAATAACACAGCATCCTGATTGTTTGAGAAATTATCTTATCTTTATTATTTATTTATTTATTTTTGGGTTTGTGAGTCTTATTTTTAAGTTGTTGACCAATAACTCATCAATTTTGACATCTTAGATCGTAAGGGGAGGACAGTAAAAGCCAAACTCAAAACATTTTCTTATAGAATAAAACTCCTCAAAATAAAATATCAAATTAACTTCACCCAACTTGGGAATTTGGTCCTTGAATTTAATGGAGAGATTGGAAAGAGCTACCTCAGGTTTATTGCCATACAGAGAGCAACTCAATATGCTTGAAGCTGATTTCTACAGACAAAAGCAGTAACGCAGGCTTGTCCCGTAGGAGAGGGTTTCTTGGGTGGCCATGGAGGACCCTATTGATTTTGCTAGCTTAGTCACCTTTCTCAGGCCTCACACTTAAAAAAAGGATTACAGTTCTCACTGGATGACAGATTCCTGGGTATGCAGTCAATTGCTCCAGGAACGAGAAGTGCATGTTCTTATTCTCAAGCCCCCTCCCCCTTTTTTTGGCAGCTTGTGGGTTTCAAAAACTGTATGCAGATTAAGTTACAATTGCATAATCTCACATCCTGTAGTTAATATGAAATTAAATTTTAAACTTGTATTTTGTGATCTTTGGCAGGATAGTCTTACATCTTGTAGTGAATATGAAATTGAACTGTAAACTTGTATTTTGTGATCTTTGGCAGGAGCTTATTTGAATACCATAAAGAGGACTGTTCCATACCTTTGCCCTGCTGATATTGTCCCACCATTTATTGACGTTGATTTAAGTGAGTTGGATGCGGGCCAAAAGTTGGTAATGGCTGATCTCAACGTTCATCCGGCACTTCGGCTTCTTAAATCCAAGGATGAACCTGTTTGTAAGATTATGGGGGCGAGGGTCTCTGAGCTACAGAAGAAGTCTAAATGAGGGCCTTGTTGAACTAGTGAATCTATTATTTCAAAGCCTGTCACCATCTTTGATTTCAGGAAATTTTGAGCTCATCCATTCTTTTTGGTCTTATTACGCAGAAGTTTCTTTCATTGAAACCTTGCACCTGTCCTTGTGTTAACAGCAACCAGTGGTTGTAGTTGACGGCACTTGCACCAAGGCATGAAGCTGATGTTCTGGTGAGTTAATACAATGTATGCATTCTAGAAATGACAAAGGTACATGGATCAGTGTGGCTAAGTTCTTCACTTTAGGCATTTCATTGTTAGTAGCCAGACTTTTGCGAACTATTCATTGGTTTGAATAAGGACATACCTTGTGAAATCATAGACAACATGCAGATATATATATTTATATTTACAGTTTGGCTCTAGCTTTCTGTTCTTTGTTTACCCCCCTCCTTTCTCCCCTCCCCCAATTCTTTTATTTTCACCCTCTTGAAACTGTAAAAACGATGAATAGGATGATTTTGAGAGGAGGAAGAGGAAAGCAGATGGATAGTGCTGCATGTTAGAACGGAAAGGGGTGTAGATTGTCTATATGAACTTAACTCACAAGAATGTTTGGAATCCACTCCTATTGGTTAACATAAACATGGGGAGTGGATTGTTTTAGATTTTAGAACTCAAAGGCTGGCTGTGGGATTGATTTCCCTCCTGTGAGATAGCAATATCTTATACAAATCAGGAGCCAGAGTGGAGTACATGTCTAAAAATTAGCTGGAACAGTAACATTTTCTTAGACAATCAGGAGCCAGACAGAAGAGTGCATGTCTAATACTCAGTTGGAAGCTTGGAGCAGTTAGGTCTAGAAAGAGTTAAAACGTATAGTCATTGTTGTGTTGCTTATATGTTTCTGGCAAAATAGTCAAATGACTTACCCTTGAAGGGGCCAATGTGGAACATTGTGATGACATGGAAATAGTGACTTTAGGGCTAGGAGGTCTTGAAAGTATAAGGGATTTGAGAATCTCTTTTACAAAATTAATTGGCAGGCTGATATAGCTACACTTTGAAAACTTTGTTTATTGGTACTTTCACAGTTCACCTCCCCCTCCTTTAACCACTTACTTTTAGATTTCAGTAACTAATGGCCTTTTTTTTTTTTTTTTTTTGGGGGGGGGGGGGGGGGGGGGGTGGTAAAAGCCCAAAGTAATGAATGAACAATGATATCTTGAACCAAGTCTTGCTCTTGGACTTTTTATTTGTAACATGACAGATCTGATGGGACCAAAATCAGTGTTAAAGTCTAAAATGGGTGTGTAAGGTTCTAAAATCCCACAACAAGATAATATTTATGAAAGGAGGTTGATCATGTTAACCCAGGTTGATGAAGTTAACAGACAATAGCTCATGCATGCAGTTAACTGGGCAAAAACAATGAAAGACTAATTGGCAGTTAGTCTAGATTTAGACATTCCGGAGGAAAGCCACCTTTCTATGAAGGTTGTTCATGACTTTTTATTTCATTCCAATAATATCTTTTAGGAAAAGGAACTCCCTTACAAACAATCGGACCTCACATCCTCTCTCTACCATAAAAAAACCCCAATTTGATGGTTCGAAATTGTACACAGGTGTTGGAGGAAACCTTTGCCCATATCTTTGTTATGGAAATTGTTTCAATAATACTATTCATATGTGGAGAGAGTTTTCCTCGACCATGGTAGAAGGAAAACTCGTAATTCATTATTAACCCCCTATAAAAAAAATGTTTAAACTACCCTTCCCCCATTATGAGACTCATCCTTACCTCCCACGATGAAGGAATACTCCTTCTCCATTGTGAAAGAAAACCTCCCCTTATATATATTTCATCCAAAGAAAGGTTGTGAAGTTTGTAATATAAGGAGTGTCTTTTGGTAACAATCATTCATTCCCCCCCCCCCCTCTTTGAGGAGTGTGTGGTTAACCTCTGTTATTTCATTCTGATTTTTAAAAAATAATCTCCGTTATTGGAGGCTTGTAACATTTTTATGAATTTAATCTCTGTTATTGGAGGCTTGTAACATTTTTATGAATTTAATCTCTATTATTGGAGGCTTGTAACATTTTTGTGGATTTAATCTCTATTATTGGGGGGTTGTAACATTTTTTATGTATTTAATGGGTTTATCGATTTTGGGTTAGTTAACCTAACCCTACAACTCTACAAGGATCTTTTTTAAATACTTGTCCATCCAACTGTTTTTTTTTAAAAAGTCTCATTTTCAAGCTACTTGGGTTAAACATTTGGAGGTTTTTTTTACCCTGAAAATAAGTGGAACATTTTTATGAAAGTTGTCAAACTTTGAACAAATTTTTTTTATTGTATAATTTGTATTAGGTTAAAACTCAAGGGATTAGTTGGATGAAAGATCCACTATCTAACATGGACCAATCATGTATTTGATAATTGATGAAATTTTGCAAAATTTGCCTTCGCTAACCTTGGTGAATATTATCTATAAAAAGGGCAAAACTTTTCAGAAAAAAAAAAAGAGTTTTTTAAAAAATTCCTTACTTACATATAAATGTTCAGTCTAAAGACTCTAAAAAGAGATTGCCAAATAGTTAATTTGAGCTTTAAAAATTTCAAGATTATGAGAGTGCAATTGTATCCATGCATTGATAACATGAGAATGTGTATGAATATAGAAAAGGTATTAGATTGAATTACGCTATGAAATTTGACATGTGACTAATATAAATCCTTTACTATCTATTCAATGGTCGAATTATTTAAAGATTAGAATCACTCGAGCATGTTGTGAAAGAATTTTTGTTAGGAAAAAAGTTTTTTGTTTGGGAGTGCGGTCTACGCCAGCACTCCCATGTGTCTATCTCTCTCCTCCCCATGTGAAAAGACATCTCTATCCCCCTTGTTTTGAGGAGGAGAGAGATAGACACATGGAAATGCTGGCATAGGCCACACTCTCGGACAGAGAACTACTACTTTTATCAATTTTTTTTTCTTAAATTAGAAAATTCCATTCTCATTCTAAAACGGGAAGAAAGCCCTCTTACATGTACGGATGTACCAACTAGGAATCATTGTCGGAATCGATTGTCGCCGATTAGCGATTCAGATCAAATCAGAATCAGTCTAAAATAGCAGAAATCGAGGAATCTTTGCACGAGTATTTTGATAACACTAGAAATCAGAATCGTCTGTATCGGCCTATTCCCAATCTGATTCAAACCTTAGTTATGCCATATGTGTTATCAGTGCATAATCGAGTGCAGGGAATGTTCACGTACGCGAGCTTGCGTGAACAACTCACAACCGTTCAGACGGAATCTATTCAGTGGGAATGTTCTGAAATCTTGGCCATCCACCAGCGGCCCATCACAGTTTCTCACAGGTACATCACTTGTATTCAACATTCACAGCCAGAGTCGATTCTTGGCAAATTGTTATCTCTTCCTCTTACAGGCTTACCAACAGGAACTGCTTACAGTTGGATTTCAGAACTTCCCTTTGGTTGTGATATTGATTCTGGTTCGTCCTGAATATTTGCTGGATGAAGAGCGAATGATGTTCAGAGTAGAACACTTTCTTGCTTCCTCTGCTGGACTGGTCTCAATACCTCCAATGACTCGATGGAAACCCCTTGGGAGCAGTGGCTCTTCCTTCTCGTCAATTGTTGCTCAATCATCTTCAACATCGTCAAAAGCCGCTACGGTAACTCTATTTTCTACGTGGATTTATTTCAATGAATATGAAAAACTGGCGTGAATTAGATAGCAGTAGTTCGTTCGTGTTGTTGATTTCTTTCTTAGAGATTCTTTTTAGTGGGTTTGTGCAGATAGGGTTGCGTGGTTATATTATTCTGTTTTCGTTTCCTTCCTTTTTATGTCTATCTTTTCTAATCCTTTAATATTGCATCCTCGTTGGTGATTTTATATGAATTTGATAAAATGGGGTTAGGAGTTGAATTTGATTGGCATTCCTGTTTAGAAGAACACAGTCTCCCTCTCATAACTTGTAGTTGTGATAGATACATTACTTATGAGTTCTTAAAGCTATCAGATATAAGTATTTGTAATGGAGGTGGTTTTTTTGGTCAGCAACTAATGAGCATAATCGGTGAATGGCCAATCTAGTTCTGTCTTATGGCATTTCAATGGGACTGAAATTTTGTGGACATGTAAACCCCAAGGTCCCCTGATCACATGTCAAGTTTCTGCCTAATTGAAGTTGGTCATGTTGCAAACAATGCATTGGAAAATCTGGGACTACCAAGAGGGTGTTCGGGCTACTGAAGGAAAGCATAGATATACATCAGAGGCTATGCACCTGCAGTATCATTCAAAATTCAAGGTGGGGGGGGGGGGGGGGGGGAGCAGGGACATAGATAAAAATCATAAAAAACCTTACCTTACTTATGGGTCCTTTCAAGGACAAGTTTGTTGGCCTTCTACTTGAGATTGGTTGATCAACCTAGGACATTGAGAAGATAAAAATTGAAGTGTAAACGTAAATGGGCTGGGCCCAATTTGTGTGTCCACAAGGGGCTGGCCGCACGAGACCCAAGCTCTGGAGGGTTCGGTCACTCCCCTTTTCTATTCGGTCTAGACTTCTAGTGGAAGTCGACCAAGTGAGAGGGTCGCCCAGGGTTTTATCTATAAATAAGTATTAGGCTTAAACCCTAACACAAGGAATTTCATATCTTTCGAGAAGCCGTCTCTCTCCCTCTCTTTTAAGTTCTATGTTATCCTAGGGTTTCCATCGTTGCCTAGGGTTTTGTGGTGTGGAGTTCTTCTTCGTGAAGGAACCTTTCGAGATTATTCGTGATCGTGATCTGCTCGTAACCGCAAGCCGCATTCGATCATCCCTTCCGCTGCGATTCCATTCGGTTCAGGTAATCCCTAAACTTCTGTGGTTAATGGAATGCTAATATGCTAACATGAAGCAAAAGAAAAAAGACGGGAAGAAGAGGATTTCTCATCAAAACAGAAGAAATAAAGGGAAAACCGGAAGTGACAGTTTTAAATTTTGTTTTCTTGGTTATTTACAATGGCAATAAATACTATACCATTTGTATCAGTACAGAAAAGAAGCAATTAGTTTTCTACATGAACATTAGATGTTTTTCTTTTTCTTTTTGGGGTGAATAGACATAAGATATTAATGTAATTCACTTCAGCTTTTGCTAATGTTTGGGCTTCTCATGGCTGTGAACCCCATGTCATTATAGCTAATGGCCCCTGTAGAGCCATCCACGCATTCAATTTGATAGCTGTTGAAGTGGGACTTCTCATTCTTAATAATTTATTTGTTTGGTGAAGTCCTTTCTTTTCTTCTCTCTCTCTCTCAATTTCCAATTTAATTAGAGTGATATTTGGATAAAGTTGATAATATATTTATTCAGAACAATGAGACTATATTTCCTTTCAATAAGGACCCTAACTAATAAATGTGTTAGATCTGTTGAATCTATTCTTGAGGGGATAGATTAAGGCAGATCTAATTTTATGTAGGATTTTTCAAAGATATTATTTCTAGTTCTGGTGACCATTGCTGTATTTTATACAATGAAATGGCCTATTTATATTTTAGAATTCACTAGAATATGCAGATTACTTGAACCTCATTTTACCTTTTAATATTGTAGATCTTCATGTTTTGGTATATAAGGACATTGATACTTAGGAGGGTTGCGATTTACTAGTTTAGGCCATTTCTACGACTCCTTAAACGCTGAGTTATGACAATTATTTTGACAAATATATAACAGGACTTTTCTGTATTAAATGTAGATTGTAATCATTTTATTGTATATGCAGCCCCAGATGGGTAACAATAAATTCTGCCAGTGGTGTGGTGGCCCTATGAAGCATGCTGTTCCTGATGGAGATGAAAGAATGAGAGCTATTTGCACGATTTGCGGCAAAATTGCCTATCAGAATCCAAAAATGGTATAGAATTGTTTTGAGTATTTCTGCATTTTGCATATTCGATTCTTACTGTTGATCTCAATGATCTTATTTGGGGCAAGAATTGTTATGCACTAATGTTATAAGGGAGTTATTGCTGGAAAAGGAGTTATTAAGGAGTTATTTCCTTTTATTTTTCATTTTGGGTTTAAATAGACTGTATTTGGGAAGGAAGGAAGCAAGGAAGGAATGGAAGCATGAGTCCTATGCAATTCTTGGAGTGAATCCAAGATGGTGTGAAGCCAAGACGATCTTCTTTTTCTATCCACTCCTACTCTCTTTCAAACTCTATATCTACAGCAAATCATCCATATTTAAACAACTTTATTTGGTTTGTTGAGTTAATAAAATTGAGTTTAGGGCTTTAGGGTGTTGGTATTGGTATGGAGTAAGAATTATGGGCGATTTCTTCTTATTGCTGTATTTCCATGGTAGCAGCCTGGTTGATGTGGTGTTCTTATTGCTGGTTTGGAATTTGGATTTCCAGATTTCTCTTTTGTTTTCCTAATATTTCATCGTCATTATTACTTCGCTTTCACTTCTTTTCTCCAACAACTACATCTTGTCTAGATCTGTTTTGGGGTTTTCTTCTTCAATTTCCCCCTTGGGCCCATTATCTGGGGGAATTATAGCGGTTTTTGCTCCCTTTCCTTCAGCATGAATGCTTACTAAGTTACTATTACAGATTGGGTTTTACTTAGTTTCCAGGATGTGTTATGCCACCCTTCCTTATTGTGCTTTAATACATCTCATTTATACTATATTTGCAATATGTTGTTGAATCTACCTTCAAAAGCATGAAAACATTGTTTTCTCTCTTTCTTTTTCTTATGATCTTTCTTCTTTAATTTGTTGGTCTAGGTTGTTGGTTGCCTAGTTGAACATGACAACAAGGTTCTACTTTGCAAGCGTAACATTCCACCAAGTCATGGCCGTTGGTATTTTTTATATGAGAAGAAATTATGAACTACTTTTTTTCTTTTTGGCTTTTATCTTCTTCTTTCTATTCCCCCCTCTCCATTTCTTTACATTAGATATACTTATTGTAGCTAATTCTATTTGTTTCTATGCAAACTTGGCTTATGAAGCATGTGACATATTCTCCGTTCTTAATTTAGAAGACTGGATGCTATCACAGGACGCTTCCTGCTGGCTTCATGGAAATGGGGGAGTCTGCTGCAGAAGGGGCAATGAGGGAAACTTGGGAAGAAGCAGGTGCAAAGGTGGAAATAATCTCACATTTCGCTCATCTCGATATTCCTCGTATTGGCCAAGTGAGTGAAAAATGTCTCACTATTTATGTTAATTTTGACTTTATATGGACATGCTACGATGTTGATGTATTTCTTGATGGTATATGTGGAACAGAGTTATATAATTTTTAGGGCAAGGTTGAAGAAGCCTGAGTTTTCACCTGGTGCTGAGTCAATGGAGTGCCAGCTTTTTAAACTGGAAGATATACCATTTGATTCTCTGGCTTTTTCATCAATGCTGGTTACATTGAACTTGGTATGTGGTGGCTCAGATGATATTCCTTTATTATCTCTCTCTCTCTCTCTTAATTAATGCACCTAAACATAGATAACAGTATTTATCATGTGTTAGAATGGAATTATTATCATGAAAGTCAGTCTAGTCTAATAAATGCATCCTATTTTCTGTGGCTACAGTATGTTCAAGATGTCAAGTCTGGAAACCCCAAGTTTCACTTTGGTATCATAAACAAGAGGTATTTTGTTGTACTTCTGCACGCCCCCAACACAGACACACAACACAAAACAAACCCCTCCCCCCCCCCCCCCCCCCCAAAAAAAAAAAAAATGTAGGATGAATTGTGTTTCTCCTGGGTCAGGAGCAAATAAATTCATTGATACTGTGGAAATTGTATCTATGACCATTATCCTGTCGTAAGCATTTATTTCCCCTCTTCTGGCTGGACTAGCAGGATTTCTCTCGCCATTTCCATTTAAAGAAAATGAGTAGATTTTTTTTTGGTTCAATGAGTTTATGAGACTTTCTTTTCGTTTGATGTTGGCTTGCAGAGAAGGCACTGGTCCCTTGGATATTCACGCCTACACTCTTGATTCCCATTTGACGTCTGATGATTCCCTTTGCCATTCTTTCTTTGTTAAACATGAAACATAGGGAGGCGAGTTGCAGATACAGTATCTTTGTCAGCATTGGAGTTCTTTTTCGTACTTCTGTGGAAAAGAAAGGGAACTGATGGCACTACACAGTTGATGAACAAGATCAACAAATAATGAGAATATCAGGATAGGGCCATAGGTAGGTGTTTGTAAGGGTGGTATGATGATTTCCCTGTTGATTACAGATAAATTTGTTACTGTTAGTCAATTACTTTGTATATTGTACTGCTCATTTTATGAATGAACGAAGAGAAAAAAATTGCACTTTTCATTTTCTGCGTCTATTGTCTGTGTGGGAGATTAAGTTTGTGGTTAGTGTGATGATAATCATGTGAAAATGTTCTTTTCTGCAATGAATCTAGAACCCTTTTGTATGAAATTTTCACTATTGATGAAGTAATCTCTGTGAAAAGGTAAAGTTTAGTAAATATTCTGTGGGGGCTCTTCATAGGTGGCAAGGAAGATTAATCTCCACTCTTCTAGGGTACAGACCAATGTGGGGAATATGTGAGTATATTTGCACTCATATTCTTACCGAGGAGTCTAAAAGCAATACTAGAAATAACCATTGGCAATCCTTTACCCTTTTCCAGATAATTTAACTGTCTTATTAAAGATGTTCCGATTTATGTCATGTGCTCCTTTGTTATACCTTTCCCATCTTTCATTTCTCATCTCTTCCCCCATCCCTCTTTTCCCATCTTTTCCTTCCCTTTTTTTGGTTAGAACTCTGTTTTTCCTACTTTGTTTTGTTTGGATCCATGTAGCCGACCCCATTAAATTGGGATAAGGCTGAGTTTGTTGTTGTTGTTGTTGCTCCTTTGTGATACCTAAACAGCTACTAAGAGAAACTGAGAAGAAGCCTGTAATTTCCAGTGGGACATGCTTCCTCAAACAACACGTCTCATAAAAATTATGGCTAGTTGGTCTCAAGTCTTTACGTAATTTCAGTTTTGATTTCATTCCAAATTCGGTTGGATTACTAGATCCTAGACTGTTTGTGCCTGAGTTTTGAAAATAAAATATCATCCACATTGTTCCTTTGTGGAGATTGGAGCTATTTCCTCCTCCTCTTGGGTGTCGAAGGGTTTTCTTCAGGGTGAATATGTTTTTTGCTAGTGTTTGAGATTGGTATCTGGAAATAACTCTTAATATATGATCTAATTAGAAAACTGGATACCAATTAACATTCTCACTGTAGCTAGGACCTATAATACTACACCTTCTAATGACAATGTTAGGACCTTGATAGATCTAGAGACCAATCAACAGAATGATGCTCACTCTTCATTGAAAAGGTGGTTCATGCCATCCAGCTTCTTCATCTGCAGGCCTGATCAGGTTCACACTCTTTCCTCTGATTATTCTTTGATGTCAAGGCATATTAACAGCATTTTGAACCAAAACACTCTTGGCTTGATGATCTGTTCAATTTATTTTCCATGTGTTCAAATGTAATGCAATCTTTTGAACACGTGGAAAGTAAATTGAACAGATCATCAAGCCAGTGATTGATCACCTTGGATGGGAATTAGAACAAATGGGCTCAATTTGTTCCAATTCCCATCCAGTACCCATGCAGTTTGGTTTGCATATCAACAGTCCCTCAGTGGCTGATCACTTTGGATGGGAATTGGAACAAATGAGCTCTCAATTTTATCTTTTGACTCCACGCCCATATAATTTCTATGAACTTACAACCAGATCTGCTTCAGTACTTTTATGAAATATGGTTTGCAATAATGACTCAAATTTCAATGAGTGTTTTGTCAGCCGATGTAAATTGTAGGGAGTTTGGAATTTGGCCTGGATTCGTCCCTGTGTCATCTCAAGAACTGACATATTGCAGTACAAGTCAAATTGCAGCCGCCTCCTTCCTCAACCACTTAAATTGACTTGGTACAGTATTTTCTGCTCCAGTTGATTTCTCCACAGCAGGTTGTCATTTGGGATTTTGGTGGCTGGGGTGTTGCAGCAGGAGGATTCTGATTCATTTGCCTCATCTCTCACATGAGGCTGAAGCTAGAGGGTGGCTCCAGGAGTCAGAGCCACGAGGGAGCTGCCAGCTCCAATGGGCATTTGAAGGTGTGATGCAAATGCATGGTGGATGACCTGGATGGAGTACATGGAGTATCACAGGGGAAGCTATCTGCTACCCAGTTCGACTCAAAAGGGTATTTAACCTATGCGTTTCTTTTTGAGGTTGGAAATCATTTAACTCTTTTAGGCTTTGTAGGCTATAACTCCCTTGGATTGCAAAGTTTTGTTAGCTCCTTTTTGGTTTGTTAGACTATGACCTAAGGGAGGAAACAAAGCCCATGCAATTCTCTTCTGAAAATGTCATGTACACTGCAGAGTCTACTGGAATGACATGATGTAGCAAAAATTAAACGATGAAAAGACATTATAAAAGTGCACTGGAGTGTGGAAGTGAAGCCTTAATTTACATTTTCTTCAGTACTTCTGAACTTAAACTTTTCAATAGTCCTGGGGGAACTTGGGTTTGGAGCTACCTTGATTTAAGTTCTTGACATTGGGTTGGTTCACAGATGATCAGGGTTTCAACAATCGGGATTGGATCTCTGGATCAGCCGATTATTTTCCAAGAACTAGGTTAGGGCATATTCTTACCAATTTCTCACCGATCTGAATCCTGATTCCAGGTATTTAACACTGTTGGTGATGAGATTTTCAAGTTGAAGTATGATCAATCTTTAGATAGGGTGTCCAGTTGAAGCATACATTAAATTAAATGAGGCTGAGCTACTACTCATAGTGGGCTTAGTGTATTGGCACTAGCAAATCCCAGTATCCTACCCCTGGGAAGGTGGAAATTTTATTTTATTTATCAATGCTGCATATTGGTTGCCACCTAGATTTCATTTCACTATAATTGATATCCCATTAGCATCTCAGTGGATAAGTTATTGAAGATATTTATTCATATAAACCACTTTCCAGCTTTTCATGTTCTTTTGATGGGAAATCAGCCAAATCCAACTTTTACCTATAGGAGTTTAGCTAAATGCGCCCAGATGCCTATCCTTATGTTCACAGCCTTCTTGAGTATCAACCACCTTCAAGGATCCTTTGCAATTGTCATCTTGTGTTGCTATTTGTGAAAACTGGAGAAAAGCCATCTTTGGCCCATTCTGACTAATTCCTGGCCAGTCGAAATATTTTGATCCAATCTAGATCGGAATAGGCTGGGACTGTTTCGGATCCCCCAATTTTATTAATTATTTTTGATAAGAAATTTTATTTTTTCAAACCTTGTGATGAACTGTTAGTGATTTGATCTTGTGATTGGACTTTGTGATAGGTAAATATCATCATTAACTCTCACCTCTTTTGTACGAGGTTGGAACTTGAAAGTACCCTCTCACAGACCCCGATTCAATCAAAGCATGGTTACGAAAAACAGAGGATCGGCCTAATAATCAGCCAAGGTCGATCCTGATCCATTACATCCTGAAACGACAGATTTTCTAAGGCTAGACGGAGTCCGATTGATTCCCAACATTTGAAACAGAATCGGATTCAGATTTTATAAGAATTGACTTGAGATTTCACGTGCGTATCAGCCAGAATCACATTAGAATAGTATGAACTAGATCATGATCCCGATTCCGAGCTCCGACGGTTGAAGAGGGAGAAACTGGGTCTGGTTGACGGGTCGTATTGGACTTGAATCCAAGCGGAGCGGGTTATCCATGTAATCAAACCTCCTTTCGTCCTAGTGTCCTGATGGGCCCACACCTTCTTGACCTATGACGAATGGCGAGGGGAGTCGTGACGCTTGCGTGTCCTTTCGTTTACTTGGCTTGGGCGAGTGGCTACTTCTTCTTATAGGAGTTGTTCAGTTTAACGAACCAGAGACAGGGTCAAGTCTTCTGTTATTCATATCGGAAGCGTGGTTGTGGCGTATCGACGAGGGCGGAAAAACAACTGAAACTACGGTTTTGGAGGGAAAATATCCATGCAGATTTTGCTTATCTTCTCGTCGGAGAAACGGAGTTCGACTAGGGAAGCTTGTACCACGCCCCTGAATTTAGGAGAGTCTATATGGCAGCATTGAGCCCGGAATCTTTTTAGATTTTTGGGTCTCAATTTGTTCCATTTGTTTCGTTAAGATCTCAGTTCAATGTGGCTTGGGGTAGAACTGGATCAAGCTTCTTCTCCTCAATTATTTGGTGTTAAATCATCATAAGAATTGAGGTTTCTATGGTGGAGTCGTCGACGAATTTCAGGAATGGAGAACTCAAGGGTTCCAAAAGAGTCTTTTGTTGTAGATGGTGATTCTAGATTCCCTTCCTTTAAAAGCATGTCTTTTGGCTACAGAGCTTCCGAAAACGAGTCTCTGCCGTCGTGGAATGGGGAGCTTGGATTTGGTGGGAACGACCGAAGATTCACCTTTGCTCGCCAATCGTCATTCCATCAATCTGCTGAACTTCACACTCCGATTTCCATAATTTCAAATGGTTCCTTTCAGCCTCTGCTTTCCCCTAGTGTTTCCAGCATCAAGATCCCGCCGACCGTTTACCCGCAACTTGAGAATGACAATAACTGGAAAGGATACCAAAAGGCATCTGATGGAGAGGGAAATTTTTCGTCCGAGAAATTTTCTTTCCTTTTATTTGTGCTTTCTGCGATTAGGATTATAAGATATGGTAACCGGCCTATGAAGAGACTGTTTATGATGATCTCTCTCAACGTGGCATATTCTACTGCTGAATTATTTATAGGCCTTTTCTCTGGACGTGTAGGTAAGAAGATCGATCTCCCTTTGCTTATGATGTCTATTTTTATTTTGGATTTTAGAAGTCAATCCAAATGATGTAGTTCCTATTGAAAAAGATATTCTACATTTCTACCATCACTGGTTGGGGTGATAGTAGAGTATGTGATTATATATTTGCCAATTGTCTCGAATGTTCACTTTTGGTTACCCTTTGAAAGCCTAGCAACTTCCTGTCAATAAATTCTTATCAATCAATCTGAAATTATAGCACTAAATAGGACTTGTCGGACATGAGAGCATTTATTTTTTCTTTCAAAGGAAGCCTGTGCATTTGTTATTTACGGAAGGAGGATGTATTCTGTGCAATGTTGCTGATTCTCCATGTTTGCTAATTCATAATTCTGTGCTAATTTCTTTCTATTTGCATAATGTTTTTTTTTCCAGGTTTGGTTTCTGATGCATTTCATTTGACGTTTGGTTGTGGCCTCTTAACATTTTCATTGTTTGCAATGGCCGCCTCCCTGAAGAAGCCTGATGGTGTCTACACCTATGGGTAAGATTTGCACCTTATACCTTATTTACATGTTTCTGTTGCTTTACTTGCTTTCACCTTATACCTTATTTTCATGTTTCTGTTGCTTTACCTTCTTTTGAATTGTTGCATAAATCACATAAAAACTCTTTTGGGAATGGTTACAGTCAAAAGTCCCTGTGGCGGTATTGGTTAGTTCCACTTCTACCTAGATGTTTATTTTGCGTCAGAATATTTCCACTGGAATACCCATTCAGAGAAACTTATTAGAAATTTATTTAGCGAACCCTGGCTGTGTGGGCTACAAAATAATTTTTGGATATTGGAGATTAAATTTAATTTAAATTTGTTTCTCACTTTAAGGGATCTCTCAGATAGTTGACAAAATTGACATCTCCCAGATAGTAGAGACCACCTCACCATGAAAAAAATGGATCTATGAAATTTTAGCTTCAATCACGGTTCAAAGGATTTTAGATTGGTCAGATCATCTAACCTCGATCAGTATCTGAAGCAGTCAACCTGATCTATTATATACAGTGGAGTGGCCAATGCATTGTGTAGTTTGATCCAAAACAATCAGGATCAACATTTCCCAGGACATTCTGATCAATGATACAAATCCTCAAGTCCTTGGGTACTATGAGAGAATTACGAGGAACTAAGGTTATATTTGTTATAGCTAATGAGCATTGATTAAGAAGCTTTGGTGCGCTGCAGCTTTCATACATGAGAAGGGGTACTTGTAAGAGGATCTACATGGTATATCAGGACATTAATGAGTTATAAATATGAATTGTCTGTTGCAAGAAAACCATGGGTAATAAATTTTTATATGAGATTATGTTCACTTTTGTTCTTTTAAGGTTAGTATAGTGTAAGAAGTATGTATCTATGCAGAGTCTACTACACTATTTTCTGAAGTCTTCTGTCATTATTCATTCTTCCCATTTTCCTTTCTTTTATTTCAGGTACAAAAGGCTAGAAGTTTTGTCTGCTTTTACCAATGCTGTAAGTAATTAATGTTCCAATCCTGTGACATTTCTTTTTATTTACTTAGTTAAAAAAACTAAGAATCTGTTGTTATTATTACTTTTTTGACGAATGAAGTTTCATTTTTCACTTTTGTGATACTCGATCTGTTGAATAAATGGATACAAATATAATGCCCGAGGGAAGTTTGATGTACTGTTGTGCATATTGAACCATGCAACCATATCAAATCACATAAGAGGAGAATTTATGGCAGAGGTTCTCTGAATGTCTCAGTTATTCCCCTCCCTACCCTTCCTTTCAAGGTTAAGTACTGGATACTAGGTTGTTGAAGGTTTTGCTTTATTCTGTAATAATGTGAATGGTTGTAGACTGATGGGGAAAAGGATAGACAAACATATTTTATCCTTAGGGTCTTGTCTGCATTTGTTTAATGAAACACTTGTTTTTTTTTTTTTGGGGGGGCGGGGGGAAGAATCTGATACTACACTTGACAGTTGATACTGAAGGTGGGAAAACTTATCTACTTGAACTAGACATGTTGGTTCTTAAATTAGTGGAGATCTAATAAACGTTAAGTGATGAGTTGTATCCGTTTTTGTTTGTTTGGTTACTCCTTGTCTTTCAAAGTATTTTCTTTTATAATTAGGCTTACTGTTATTTACACTCATAAATGAAATCCTTATAATTACACCAATATTTTCATTGAAACCATCTGTTCAATATCGTATTATGAAGAAGTAATTATGTAGTTTACAATGCTACTCCTGATGACCTATCTTGGGAAAAAAACATCTGGGTTACTGCGACAGTCACCTGGTTCAATATTTCCCAGGCATCTAGGTGGCCTATTAATTAGCCCTGGGATCACCAATCCAAGGTGATCTCTGAGGTGCCTAGTCAACCACAATAATGTATTATGGCATTGCTAATTCTTAGACACATCATCACTGACTGGCCTTGAACACAATTGAAAGTTGCAAGGTAGAAGCTAGCATGAATGTATGATTTAGGGCCCAAATGAGGAAGTTTACCAAACTTGTAAATGCTAATCATAAATATTTCTATAGTAGGAAGAGAACGAAAGGGATCTGGTTGTGTAATCTGTAAACAGAATTTCTCATACATGGTGCTGTGGAGTTGTCAAAATACACTTGCTGCAGAAAAATGATGCTTTCTTCACTAAGCATGGAAGAACTTGGTCGCTTTTTCAAAGAGAGTTGTCCCTTTTTCGCAGGCTACCGAGATGAGTTAAGAGTGGAATTTAAATTTGACCAGGTTTCACATGGTTTCGACCAAGGTTTAAAGTATTGGTATCGGGTATCGTATCGGAAAGGTGATTTTAAGAGATGTATCGTATCGTATCGTATCGTATCAGAGAGTATTAACCATATCGGGTCACGCGTCAACCCTATACAGTTGATACTTTTTAAGTATCATATCGGTGCCATATCCTATCGATACCCTAAAAATAAGATACGTGTCCGTTAGTATTGGCGGATACGTTAAGATACTTAAAACCTTGGTTTCGACAGTGTTTCAGCCATATTTCGGCAATTTTGCAAGTTTCGTCCTTAACCATTATATAATAAATTCATGTATCCCCATCGAAACTTGAGGACACCTGACTCGAAACCAAGTAAATGTTTTTATATTTGTTATTTCATTTACTTAAGATATTATTCATAAATAAACAATTATCCCCTATATGAATCCAATAAAAATAGTTTAAAAAAAAAAATCAAATTCTAAAAGGATAGAAAGTCAACCCTCCCCAATTCAAGAACAAAATCTAGATTTATATAGTCTAGAAATTCCATAAATCTTAATATGATAAAACATTGCTAAAAACCGAAAGAGCGGTAAAATGTTCATTTGTTTTGATGTCTAAAAATTTATTTCCATTCAAAGTGATTTTAAACAACATTCACGCACATCAAATTAAGTTTGACTGGAACATAACTCTTTCAATATAAATCAAAGTTAAGCAATCTTAGATTTGTTTGAAAGCTTTGTAATCCAAGATTGCTTAAATCTGATTTATATTGAAGGAGTTATGTTCCGATTAAACCTTATTCGATACTATGTCCAAGAATAATATATACTATCAAAATTGGGTCAAAACCACAAATATTATTTTGAGTGTTCTCTTTGTGAAACTGATGCATGGATTGGGTTCAAAATGTCAAAAAATAGGCAATACAACAAGAATCAGGGCAAAAAAAAAAAAACAACTTATGGGCTTCGAAATCAAAGTTTTGAGTTAGCCTGGAAAAAGTACCAGGTTTAGACCAAGATCTGGTCAAAACCTGGGAAATCTCGGTTTCTCGCTGGTCAAAACCAGTGTCTGCACCTAGTTCTTGAACCTTGTCACTAGGAACTCATTATTTTTGTGTTTCATGTGTATGGGAGAACCACTATTTCTTGGCTAACATTTTACATTTGAAGCAGTAATCCTCTTTCCTGTCCATTGACTATAATTTCATCTTGGGGACGGGCAATAAAAGAAAAATATACTTTAAGAACTCATTATAGTTAAGGCATCAAACTTGATGATCTGCAATTGAATCAGAATAAGAAAAGATAACTTCCCATATTTCTCACATTGAATAGATCTAGATCCCTAGAAGTGCCCCAAGCATTTTGTAAGGTAATTCAGGAACATGGGCTGTTGTAAGTTTTTGAAGGCCATGTTATTTACTCCTTTCCATTGAAACTTATACTAGCTCAACCTTGATTCTGGAACTAATCTACTCAGTCTCAGAGTACTTAATTAGAGAGTATTTCTGTTTCACAAGGTTTTTTTTATGTCAGTTGACCTTTACTTCTTATTTTTTTCCTGTATGATCAGCACTAACATATACGTATTCTTTTTTCTTCTGATGCATGTGTAGACAGCTGTTTCTTTTGTTCATGTCATTCTCTTTAGCTGTGGAAGCACTTCATGCATTCATACAAGATGAATCTGAGCACACGTAAGTTTCTTATATTCACCTGCATGAGTATACTGTCTGTTGAAGTATGTAACAAATTGATCACTTAAAACCTATGGCATTAAAATAGAGATGCCTCCGACATTACCCGTAATATGTTGAAGTACCGATTTAATTTTAGTCATTCAGTCTGAATGCTACATGAAGAACATAAGCCATGATTTGGAGCAGATTTGGATTACTAACCAAAGCATGAACACCACTAGACTAAGTACTCAATATAAAAAACTCGAAACAAGCCCCTAAAAATATACCATATTTTTCACTCTTATCCTCCCCCCCCCCCCCCCCAACACACACAAAAAAAAAAAAAGTATTTACACTTATCTTACTTACTAATCTGAAAATAATTTTCTCATATCATTTCCAAATAGCACATTATGCTCATTTTTTAGTTAATCATTCTAAGCTTTGTAATGATGTCAAAGTCATGACATTTCATTTGGTGACACATTGACTTGGGAAAGGTTGTTAAGTTTTGCATTCATCTATTTAAGGATGTCCTGTCTCTTCCCCTTTTGTGGTTTCAAAGAAGGTCAATGCTCCTTAAATGAGATGATTAGTCTTGCTGCATTCCTATTTGTTCAATGTATTGGCTTTACTTTTTCTGGTTTCTCCTACATTTCGGACTAGTGAGAAGAGTGAATAATTAATTGAAGGGTGATTAACTTTTTTGTACAATTGCAGTGACATAAAATCATATTGCACTTCCATGAATCTTTCTGCTTATATTCTATCTTTGATTTCTATCCACATTTTCTGATGAAAATCTAATTGTAGGCATTATTTAATTATCTCTGCGGTGACAAATTTATTGGTGAACCTTCTTGGCGTTTGGTTCTTCCGGAACTATGCTCGTATTAATCTCGGTATATTTCTCACAAGAAGTATGTTTTGATGATATATTTTATCTAACCATGAATCAATCTACCGTTTCTTTGTGAAACTTCACTTCCATCTGCTTAGTTTCTCTGTATAATTATGGAAAGTTTTCAGAAATATAGCATCTAAAAACAAACAACACAATCCAGCCCTCCTTTGAGAATACATTACAAAATATTTTTGAGAATGGTTTCGATATTAAAAGGACTAACAAGGGAGCCCGGCTGGGATGTCCTGGAGTTCCCTCTTCAGCCAAGCCCTCCTACTTTCTCAAGAGAGTCTCTCCTTTCACTTTGTTCCTCCTGCCGTTGTTGGATCCTCTAAGGTGGCTCTCTGTCCAACTGGGTTGCTGGCCCATGAAGTATCGAAATAGCTGAACTCTTTGGCCACTTCATCGGTAGCTGCCCTCCCTTCAATATAGTTAAGTTTTCTTTGTCCAAGCAATGAAAAGTTCAACGGGTTAACCTCAAGAGCATTCCTCTCTGGATCACCTTCCCAGGGCTCCCCTTCCATTTTTAGTGTGAAGATGGCCTCAGTATAGTGAGCTCAGTTCTGGGGAAACCCCTATACTCTGATGATAGAACAGCGAAACATGACTGCCTTGTCTTTGCAAGGATTTGTGTTGAAGTATCCGCTGATGAAAGCCCACGTCCTCCATCTCTGTGGTGAACGATGAAGGATTCTCGTTCAACCAAGAAATGTGCTTTGAATGGCTTCCTACTCAATGCTTGATCTTCAAAGTGTATGGCCGTGGCTCTGGTTTATGTTCTCCTAATCCTGCTGACTCTATTGAGCATCCTTCCCCCAATTGCATCCGTCGTAGTGACGCACCCTTAACCCTCAGCAGCATCTGCTTCCATCACGCATCCTCAATCCTCTGTTGCTACCGCTGCCAGCCCCTATAATCATATTCCCAGCATTTACCACCCTCTGCCCCCTCTCTCACTCTCTTTGGGTCCTCCAGCAATTCCACCCTTCATTCCCCCAGCCGGGGCCATCATAAGTCTCGCTGGTGAATCAGGAACCGACATCACAGACCCCCGACAGGATCTCCGCGTGGCCATTCATCGGTTATCTCCTCGCGACTGTTGGTCTGTTGCCCCTCAAGGACCGCTAGCAGCAACTCTGTCCCCTGTAGCCCCTTTGACAAGGTTTTTCCTCGGAGGCTCTGGCTCCTGGAACCTGTCCCCTTTCATGTGGTTAGCCTCAATAGAGAAGATCCTAACTGTTGGTAATCTCCAGAGCAGAGGGTGGAGGACTGGAGGTAGTGAAATGTGGGCTGTGTGCTTAAGGGAGGAGGATACAATTCATTTGTTTTCAAGATGCATGTGTATTTGTGAAGCTTGGGAAGAGTTTATGTCTTTGGTGGGGCAAGGAATTTTGAGATCACTCTCCCCTTACTTGCCTTTTGCTTTAATTGTGAGATGAAAAGTCAACCGAGGAGCTAGCATAATAACCAAATAACTAATTACCCAGTTTGACTAAAAAAAACAAAGAGCATCCCAGTGTACGACGCTCCTGCTACTGCAGGGTCTGGGTGGGGCAAATGTACGCAGCCTTACCCCCGTTTTGCGGAGAGGCTGTTTCCAAGTTTTGAACCCACAACCAGATGGTTGCTAGAGTGCAACTTAACCGTTGCGTCCAAGGCTTGCCCACCCAGTTTGACTAAACTTCAATAATTTTAAACCGACTCAAAAAATAAGTGAAAGATATCTGGATAAAGATCAGACTTGGAGCCAACAAAAAAAGGAGTCATAAAATAATCCTTTATGATTCACTATAAAGAAATCAAATGAAACTCAAACCAGGAGTTGAAAGCCCAAAGTTGGCCAGCTGCTCTCACCTTCAACTCAATAATTTTATATGCTCTTCAACCTGAATTGGTTGATTGGACCCAAAGTTGGTTCAATATGAACTCCACTTGACGATCATCCTCTATAAGATGAACTAGGTGTATGACTTTGTCCTGCTTTCATTAATCTTTTTCAGCTGAGACAGGAGGATGAATATTTATTTTTCATCATCAATGCTTATGATGGCCCCTCTAGTTTCAATGCCTTGTACAATCTGCTTGAGGTAGCTGAACTGTAGGAATTCAACCTAGCAACCCTACAAGGCTACAACGTTCTTCCTTCTTTATGGTTCAAATTCCAAATTAATCTGTCCAGACGGCAAAGGCCCTGTCCTTTCTAACAGGTTCAGTAATCCCAAAATATTTGCTTCTATATGATTATTTACTCTTCACATATCAGGGATTATCATAACTCCCAGGGATAAAAAAGAAACATCTATTCTTTTTCTTTTATTCAGTGCAAGTACATTATTCAACTTGTATGTTTGCTTTAATGGCTACACATTTCTGTGTGTGCATGATTTGGAGCACAGTCTACTATTTTGCTTCATGTATATAAGTATATGTTGCTGATTCTATACATTTCCATGCAGTATACAGAAAAGCTGAAGACATGAATTACCACTCTGTATGTTTACATGTTCTTGCAGATTCCATCCGTAGGTATAATATTCTCCCCCCCCCCCCAACCCTGCGCGCGCTGGACTGAGATGTTACGCCTTTGTTTAAGTGATCCGAAGTAAATTTATACTATTGAGGTTCTTCAAATTTCTATATTTGATATATGCTTGCAAACAAAATGATAGATAGTCAACTCAGCTAGAACATAACGGAATAATGGACATAACATAAATTTTGAGGGGAGGGGGTTCAAAAAAGAAAAATCTTACAGTGTGTGTCATTGAGGAATATTATTGATTCCAAATAAAGTAAGTTTCCATTAACATAAATGTTAAAATGATATTTGATAAATACCATTCTCAGATCCACACCCAGTAAATCAGGCTCTGTTTTTTCAATGTGCAGAAGCGAAATTTTTTTCCATGAAATTAGTTAGTAAGTGACAGCTAGATAGATCTCATTGCTAATCAAAGATTATTCATTTGGTTGAGTATTAGGACTCATACTAGTTATGGTTCCCTTGGAAAGTGATAAACCTAAACAAAAAGCATGTTTCAATCTACAAAATTAGTTGACTAAAATCTTTTCACTTGTAAATTTATCTTGACCATTAACTGATATTGTGTATCACTTATCCAGGTTGATATAACTACTAATTTTCCAGAAAATATTTTTCACTAGTGTGCATACAACAAACATGGATTGAAACTTCACAAAAATTATTGTTAGATATATGGCCAGAATACCGTGGGGGTATTCTGGACCTTTTCTTTGTTATTTTGTTAGTTTTTGTATTATGTGGTTTAGTCCCACATTGCTCATGTACATATTTTACTATTCAATTATTCTTATAAATAAGAATGTGCTTGGGATGGATTAATCATCCAAGCATCGAGTTCTAAATCTGGTCCTCTTAACATGGTATCGAGCTGGATTAGAACTCAGATTGCAATCCACGATCTCCTTCCCTCTCTAATTCTCGATCTTTCTCCCTTTCTCTTCTCTTTTCTTTTCTTCTCTTCTTCCCTTTGTTTCGTTTTGTTCTTCTCTGTCCCATAGGGCAGCATGATGAGGTGATCAATTGATCCAGCTGCTGCCCTCCTTTACCTCATCCCATGATATGAAGAATTGATCGATAAGGTGCTGCACTCCTTTGCTGCGAATATTGAAGACTTCAGCCTTCATTGGACAGATTCACACTATATTACAAGGATTTTGTTCACTATATTGGAGCTTCAGGACTGCGGCATCAGTATTCCAGCACCTACATCAAGCTACATCAAGTTCCAGCCCTCAAGATCGATATCTCTTCACACTTTCGGGGTTTTTTCAAAACCACGACAATTGTCGATCTTGGGGTTCCACTTATCGATTAATTCTGATTTTTTGAGGAGTGCTTCACATCTGTTCAAGTGTACTTGACGCAATTTCAGCCTCACACAGTCATTTTCCAGGCCTCATATTATCTTATCGATTTCAGCAATTTCGGGGTTTTTTCAAAACCACGAAAATATCGATCTCAAGGTTTTCTCTCTTCGCTGTTCTGATTCTTGGAGACACTTATTCCTTTATTATTAGAGGGCTTTCATCCTTGTTTCAGCCCTTAACTTGGAGGTGTTCTTGGCTTTCTCTTCACAACAGCCCTCTTCTCCGATTTGGGATTCTTCACTGTCTCCATGGGTGACTCTATGGATTCGATTGCTACTTATGTTGGTGATGGAAACAGCAACCGAGTATCATACTTTCTCTCCAAATCCAATCAAGTTGGATGGCACCAATTACCTACTTTGGTCTAGGTCCCTCCTTTGCCATTCTTGGCCGTGGCCTTCTGGTCATATTAGGGGATCCACTCCTATGCCCTACGAGGTTGGGGCTGCTCAAGACAAGTGGCTTGCCAACAATGGAGTTCTTATGTCCTACTTGATTGGTTCTATGGTTACGAGATCTACAACACAATTTTCTTCTTCTTGATACGACCTCGAAATTTGGGCTGCTTGAGGAGACTTATGGACAACTTGGCAATGATGCCGGTATATGAAATCGGGAAAAAGGTCCTTCACACTACTCGGGGAGAATTGACGGTCTCCAAATACTATGCTACCTTGCGCAGCCTTTGGCAACAATTGGACCATTTTTCTGATTTTCACCCAAGTACACTGTTGCGAGATATTACTTCTTATAAGCAACACATGGACAAGATCGGGGTTTATGATTTCTTGGCGAGGATTAAATGTGGAGTATGATCAGATTCGGGTTCAAGTGTTGGGTCACAAGCCTTTTCCCACACTTGAGCAGTCCTATGCCCTCGTCTCCTCACGAAGAAAACCGTAGGGCTGCCATGTTGCACCCTCCCATCGACAGATCGGCTCTCAGCTGCTGCCCCTGCCACTCCTACACCTAGTGGCATTGCTTCTCTTGGTGATTCTACTACGAGTCTGTTGTTTGTGAGTACCGTCACAAACCTTACCACACCAAGGAGAAGTGTTGGAAACTTCAATGGGAAACCCGCTGATTTTGAAACTAAAAGGGTGCAAGACAAAGATAAAGACAGACGAGGCCCATCGATGGGGAGATTCTGCACAACTCCGCTCGGCTGGTCTATCCCGGGATGATCTACGGGCCCTCCTTCGTATGCTCGGGACTTCATGCTGCTTGCCGCCTACTACTACATCGCCACGCGATTCCTCGGCTCCTTCGAGTTCACACTTTGCCGGTCGGAGTATTCCATTTGTAGGTCATTGTGCTTCGTGGCTTCCCATCCTTGGATCATGGTTCGGAGCTACGGATCATATGACCGGTTCCTCTAATCTGTTTCACAGATATTCTCCCACTGCAGGAAAGATAAGGTCAAAGTGGTGATGGGTCCCTTTCTTGATATCGGAAAAGGACTCATCAAGCTGCCTTCCTCTCTTCCTTTGTCTTCATTTTACATATTCCTAATTTTACTACTAACCTTCTTTCCATTAGTAGTATTACTCGTGATCTTAACGCAAAGTCACTTTTTTCCCTCTCATTGTGTGTTTCAGGATCGGCCTCGGGAAGAAGACGATTGGATTGGGTAAAGTGCATGGTGGCTTGTACACGCTTGATGACGGTCGCTTCTCCACCACCTTTGCCTTCATTGCATCGAACTCCTTGGTCTCTTTGAACTTTACCAGTGGCACTCTCGGTTAGGTCGCCCCCTTTAGGAATTTTAGCTCATTTATTTCCTCGTTTGGTCACCCTACATACTAAGGATGACTTTTTTGTGAGGCTTGTGTTACGGCCAAGCAGGACACGTTAATTATTCTATTTCAAATAAAAGGAGTTCTTCTTGCTTTAATTTGGTACATTCGATGTTTGGGGCCCTAGTCGCATGAGCCCTCTATTTTACGGTCATCATTGGTTTGTCTCTTTTATTGATTGTCATTCTCGAACACTTGGGTATATCTTTTTGCACACTAAAAATCAGGTTTTCTCATGTTTTCAGCATTTTCATAGGTGATTCAAACTCGAGTTCAGGCTACTCTCAAATATTGAGAAGTGATAATGGAACCGAGTTCTTGAATCACAATTTCAAAAATATTTGGTGATCATGGCATCATTCACCAAACTAGTTGTGTTGATACCCCCCCTGAATGGTGTGGCGAGAAAGGAAAACCGTCATTTGTTGGAAATGGCCCGGGCTTTGATGTTTGGGAGGAATGTTCCTTCTCAATATTGGGGGATGCGGTTCTCATTCCGCCTATCTCATCAATAGGCTCCCTTCTCGGGTTCTTAATTCCCGTACCCCCTCGATATTTCATGGTCATTCCTCCTTTATTGTCCCTCCCAAAGTATTTGGGTGTGTGTGTTATGCTAGGGATACCGGATCTCCGGGCAAGCTTGAGCCTCGTGGGCTCCGTTGTATTTTCTTGGGTTATTCTCCAACCCAGAAAGGTTATAAGTGTTACCATCCCCCTTCCGTCGTACCTTGGTGAGTATGGATGTTGTTTTCCATGAGACCCTTTCTTATTATTCTTCACCACCTCTTGAGGGAGAGTTCTAGTGAAGATGTGCCCTTTGAGATTCCTCCACTAGAGGTTCCTCACTTGCTGCCTTGACCTCCTTTGCCGATGCCCAACCTCCTTTGGATGATGTCCCAACTCCTCCCTGTTCCTCCCTCACCTAATGGGAATCCTACGGGGAGACCATCGAAAATAGTGTTGTTAATGTTCCTCTTGGGAGTGACTCAGTCGAGAGAACTATTGGTGCATTTGAAGAGAATTGACAATTCCAACATACTCACCTACACGAGGCGGAACCAACAGAGGGCGATTCTGCAATCCCTTTAGCACCAATACCCATCCAATTGCGGCTCCAGATCCGGATCCTCCATCTCCTGGTAATCCCTCTTCATCCGACCTACCTATTGCTCACCGCAAAGGTACTAGGACTTGTACATTACATCCCATATCTCGTGTTGTTTCTTATAGCTCTCTTTCTCCATCTTTTCGTGCTTTTGTATCCTCTCTTTCTTACATTTCGATTCCTAAAACTTGGGAAGCATCTACAGATGGAAAGTGGAAGGCACAATGTTGGAAGAAATGAGAGCACTACATAAAAATAATACATGGGAGCTTGTGACTCTTCCTCCGGAAAGAAACCGGTTGGATGTAGATGGGTCTTCGTGGTCAAGCAGAAGGTGATGGTTCTGTGGATCGATATAAGGCACGCCGGTTGCAAAGGGTTCACTCAAACTTATGGAGTTGACTATCGGAGACCTTTGCACCGATGCGGCGAAGCTTGTCCGGTGCTATTATCTTGTGCTATAAATCTTGGGTGGGATCTTCAACGGTTAGATGTCAAGAATGCCTTCCTCCATGGGGAGCTTGAGGAGGAGGTATATATGGACATTCCACCGAGCTTCTCGATGACAGGACCAGAGGGCAAGGCGTAGCGAAGCGTGCACTTTATGGAAAGCGATCACCTAGGGCATGGTTTGGCGATTTCACAAGACTATGATTTCAGCGAGGTTATAGGCGAGTAATGCTGATCACACTTTGTTTATCGGGCGAGTTGGTGACAAGGTAACTCTTCTCATAGTCTATGTGGATGATATTGTGGTCCGGTAATGATGGTGATGCTATCGAGGTTTGAAGCTCCTCCTTGGCCGTGAATTTGAGGTCAAAGATCTTGGTCCTCCGAAATATTTTCTAGGGATAGAAGTTGCTCGCTCTTGAGGGCATCTTTCTTTCTCAACGAAAATATGTCCTTGATCTATATGACCTGACACAGGGCTGCTAGTGTCATCCTTCGAGATACTCCTATGGAAGCTACTACAAAACTTAGGGAGAAAGAGGGTGAGCGTTGACAAGGGTATTTATCGGTTAGTGGGCAAGTTAATCTACCTTTCTCACACACGACCGACATTGCGATTCTTTGTGAGTTTGGTGAGCGATTCATGCATGATCCCTATTCCTCTCATATGGATGCGATCAGTAGTATTTTGAGATATTTGAAGTCCTGCTCCCGGAAAGGGAATCCTTCTATCTCCCACGGGTCACCTTAATATTGAGGCCTATACCGATGCCGATTGGGCTGGTTCTCCTGACAGAAATCTATCTCAGTTCTTGTTCCTTTGTTGGTGGGAACCTTGTCACATGGCGTAGCGAAGCGAAATGTTGTGGCCAGGTCGATCTTGAAGCCGAGTTTTCGTGCGATGGCGAGGAATTTGTGAACCCGTGGCTTAGAGGATTATTACGGGATATCGGTATTGCTATTCATCTTCCCATGATGCTTTATTGTGACAATAAAGCAGCCATTAGCATTGCTCATAACCCTGTCCAGCATGATCGTACTAAACACGTGGAGGTTGACCGACATTTCATCAAGGAGAAGCTTGAGGCCGGCCTCATTTGTGTTCCTTTTGTGAAGTCTCTGATCAATGGCTGATGTGTTCACCAAGGGACTGAGTAGCAAGTTGTTTCATCCTATCTTAGTCAAGTTGGGCATGCATGATATATATGCTCCAACTTGAGGGGAAGTGTTAGATATATGGCCAGAATACCGTGGGGGTATTCTGGACCTTTTCTTTGTTATTTTGTTAGTTTTTGTATTATGTGGTTTAGTCCCACATTGCTCATGTACATATTTTACTATTCAATTATTCTTATAAATAAGAATGTGCTTGGGATGGATTAATCATCCAAGCATCGAGTTCTAAATCTGGTCCTCTTAACAATTATCATCCTCAAGTACCAATCAAATACTACGTTTGGTTTTGCTTCATAAACCAATGAATTGTCAGCCTAAAATATTAGACTGTTTGCCTTCTACATGCCCATCCATCCTTATTCCCTCACCCAAATGAACCTTACGATGTAATGGTACTACATTAAAAGCATTTTATGTCAGTCTATTTGCTTTGGTTTTTTTTTTTTTTTTTTTGGTAAAGTGTACTGAACAGCGATGGGCAATTGCCCTTTGCCCTTGCAACTGTCTTGGCTTTTCCGCCAAATGGCAGTGTCTTTTGGTGCTCAAACTTTTTTGACATGTTTTTCCATATCTTCACCTAATCATGGGTTGATTTACATACCAATTAGACATTGCCACATGTCAGAATAATGCTATAAAATTAGTTTTAAACAGTGAAATATGTTTGACAAAAGAGGGCCATTGAGTAAACAAGGGAATATCCCAATAGGTTCTGAATGGCCACCAATGTCAAGGGGATTCCCCACCTATTCAACAGTCGGAATGACCAAATGACCAGTCCATGTGGTCAAAATGTTCAACACATCTAATGACTTTTGGCTTTCTTAATTTATATTTTGAGAAATACTAAACTTGGTATCATTAATTGTTTTCAGTGCAGGTTTGATCCTGGCATCCTGGCTTTTGACCCTTGGGTAATTTCCCACTTTTCCTGTTATCAGCATTTCTTTCCTCCCCCTGGTAGTATAAATGGTTCATTATTGATGAGACAAACATTTTTAAGATGGTTTCCTACTTCTGTCAGGTTATATGAATGCTTAGGACTAGGTTATCTGTCCGGTGGATATCAACCAAAATACCCGCCCTCCCAACACACAACAAAGGAAACGTACAGAAAAGTGTTCAACTTTTCGATTCGATTTGGATCTAATACCTGCCAAATCCCTCAGATCCCAAAAAGCTTGAGCCATTTAATTATCCTGCTGATGAAAAGGTTGTTCCCATGGCTTGGTCTGCTTACTTTGGATTAAGGACTCTGTATTTAGCGCTCACGAAGGGCCACTGGCAATGAATGTTTAAAGGCAACCTCAATTGTTAGAAAGATTTTGTCCTGGAGCTCATTGGATTCAATGGAAATACTACTTTAATTAGGCTAGGATTGAATCTCCACTAAAAGCCATAGTAACACGCTTGTACAGTTCTATGAGGGAGAAGCATCCACCCAATTGCAAAATGGTTGCTTTACTCCTAACCCATAGATGCGTTGATTTTCCCCATGTAGAAGAAAGAGCATTGCTTCCCAGTTGACAATGTTTACGCCATGAAATTCTCTGTGTAGAGTTCAGGTGAGGAGTCGACCGAAATCTCTCATCAAGACACTGCCATAATCTCATTGTGGAAAATCTGCATCTTTGGACCCCTAATGCAAACAGTGATTATTGCTTCTCAGGTTGCTCCACTAGTGAACCCTTTTTAATGACACTCACATCTCTGTTAGTGCTCTCATCAACTCTTCTCACATCATCCAAGCACCCTCTCAACAATTCAATGCACAAGGTGTTGATATTAATGAATTTTGAGAATTTTTTTCTAATCTAGGTGACAAGAACACAGACAAGGATGTCAGTCTCTGATATGGATAGGGGTGGGAACCTACTGTGAAAATGCTACAGTTAATCCCAAGGGGTCGTTGGCAAAAGACCAACTCCTCAAATAAGAGGTCATGAGTTCAAACCACCTTGGGGCCTATCCCCATCCCCTATTCCCCCCCCCCCCCCTATTAAAGCTCTTCAATTCCGAAAAAAAATATGCTACAGTTACAGAAGGATTGTTGGAAACCATTTGACTATGTTTGGCCATGATGCTTAAGAACAATACAATATTTATGTTATTCATTGTGAAACTCAGAGATTATTTGATTTTGACAAATTTTCATTTATCATTTCAGGGTTAAGAATGCTGAAGTATTGTGCTTGGGACTGGTTTCAGCTGCAGTGTTTATGCTTGTCATGCCTCTATTTAGAACAACTGGTGGAATTCTACTCCAGATGGCCCCACCAAAAATACCCTCTTCAGCTTTGAGCAAGTGCTGGAGACAAGTAATAATCTTTCCTTCCATGTTATTAATTTAAATTTACGTTTTAGTTAATTTAGATATTTTTTGTTTAGATTTGCACCCTTGAAGATGTATTGGAAGTTTCCCAAGCTCGCTTTTGGGAATTGGTGCCTGGTCATGTTGTTGGTTCACTCTCAGTACAGGTAAAAATACTGCTATTTGGTTCTACAGCCATGATGTTCCCCTTTCCCATTTACTAGTGTTCTGCATACCATGTTAAAGACTTAAAGTATCATATCATGGTTTTACAATAGTACTGTTGGCACTCTTACTTATGTAGAACCTTCTAAATGGTAGCTGTTATGCCATTGTTTATCTTTGAACAGTTACTATTTGATATTATTTTATTACTTTGTGTAAAAAACAAGTCCATTTTATCACATTTTAAAAGAAATTAAAAATAAAAAAAACCAGAATAGTTGGTGAGGGCACCATTCCAAACTTGGTACTCCTTATTTTTATTCTTTTAAACCTTGCCTCTTTTTGACGGTGGTTGACATGATATCTTTTGGTGGCTTGCTCCACATGAAATATATATCTAATTGTGATAATTGGATTTGTTATTGATCTTGGTGTATGATGTTAACAGGTGAAGAAAGGACTGGATGATCATCCAATTCTTAGATATGTCCATGGCTTGTACCATGACTTGGGTGTGCAGGACCTGACAGTTCAAACTGATTCTGTCTGAGCATGTTCTTCCTCTTCGTTCTATCAGATTTTTAGATTATTTTTTGTGTTGGGGGGGGGGGGGGGGTTGGTTTGATTGTATAAAAACCTTATGGGGAAAGTTTTCATACACAACTGTGTAAGCCGTGTATGTGAGAGGGTGGGAGTTTCAAGGCATTAATTAATGGGTGGGGGTTTTGGTTTGATTGTATAAAAACCTTATGGGGAAAGTTTTCATACACAGCTCTGTAAGCCATGTATGTGAGAGGGTGGGAGTTTCAAGATATTAATTAATGGGTGGGGGGTTTATGACTTTTCCAATTGTTTGTGAGAGGAGACACGACCGTGCATGCTTACAGCCATGTATGAAAACTTAAAGCTTATTATTCATCCGAGCAACCTAGATTTTAATCACACATTGTGAACAAAAGCAAATGCATCAATGGTAAAGAGGGGCATGCATAAAATATTTAAAGAGATGGTTAGCTTTGGGCAACTTTATTTAGATCATCGAAGAATACGATGGAGATCAGAAAGATGTGGAGATGTGTATTGGTTTATTTTTTGTCCTCTCCACATTTGATATAGCGTTCAGTGATCTCAAATTTAATCCACAATTACCTCCAGACTCCAGTTGCTCTGAATCTTTATGGTGTCATAGAGATTAGCAAGAGTTTATCTTTCGTGAATGTGAGAACCCCTTTCCACTCATTCAAATTCCTCCAGTATTCTCTGCTATTCTGTTAATTTGCGACCCATCCAAATAATACGTGAGAAATGCAGATCTCCAAAATTTTCCTTTGGTTAGCAATACCCTAGATTTCCATTTCTAATGCGCTGCTCCAGAAATTTATTCATTAAAAAGATCAGTAGCAGTTACCTTAACCTAGCTTCTCAACATGAAGCACCTTCAAGTTGAGCTTGAGGTTTCCAACTTGGGTAAGTTTTCACACTAGCAAATAACTTTGGAGTTTTCATCCCTCCAAATTATTGGAGATATCTAGTTTTTATTTTTATTTTTCATGGAAGTATAATCACACAAACCATACACCAATCTTAAAAGGTTAACCGACTTATAGGAGACCGTGGAATGGCGGATATGTTGTTTATCATCTCATATGAGAAGTAAACACCATCAGATTGAGGGATGGTATCTTGCAAATTAAATAAGATTAGTGTCAAGAAGCACGGTTAAGGCCGTACATCCTCATGCATAAGGTACTTTCTTTTTTTGGTGTAAATAAGAATGGAATCTAGAGTACCATAATTCTTACTTGTGTACGTCTCTTAATCTCTCCTAATGGAAAAAATAAATAAGGGGCACTGTTTTGCACTAGTCAATGAGAGTGCACGAGGTGGCACAAATGGGGATTAGAATTTCCACCATACATAGGAGGCATGGCGGTCATTCCGACCTCTGTTGTACGTGGGCATGGGTTCTGCATTCCACGTAGAAAACATTCTTCTAATAAATAAATACCAATTCCTAAACTCTTCTATTTTTTAATTTATGGCCGTCTTGCATTCTTTCTGGGCTTTAAACACATTGATTTTTTTCAATATAAAACATTAAAAATTGTTTTTCATTAAATTAATCAACCAGATGTCATTTAGACACTTCCTTTAATTTTTTCTCTTCTCAAATTAAAATATGGAAAATCAGATCATATCACAAAGACAGCTTGCCGCACACTCTCGCAATTGAGTAATAAGTAAGTTACTGTGTTGTGTTAAGAATCATCAATACTCTAAGTATTTGCAAGAGGGACTGCTTTCTCATCAGCAAAAATTATATAAATCTTCTTGATGATGGTTTTAGCGTTCTCTAACAAGTCAACGCTACATGGGTGTGTACGGTACACTGTTCTTGTACCTAGACACAGAGCGGATGAAATGACTTCTCAGAAATTTTCGCGATTTCATGGGATTATGGATTATGGCGGTCATTTCGCTCATCCCTATGTCTAAGCACATGGGTAGCACACCGCACGCACCTAGATGTCGTTCGTTCTCCCTTCTTTTATCAAATATATTTCACATGTGACTATTTCATTTTCGCAAATTGCTAAATAAACGCTGATCACCAAGAAAGGAAGAGAATTGTTTTGGGTTGACAAACTATAATAAAGGATGAGCTTCTAAGCTCAGTGGCAGGCCTCCACCCAGTCTAGGGGTCGAGTGATCGGCTCCTACCCCCACCTTCTTGACTATAGTAGTAGTAGTAGTTGTAAGGGTAATTATCAATTAGTGGGTCTAGTGGGATCAAGATCGTCTACGGCCTGCCTGCCCATAGCAGCGCCTTAATGAGGCGTGGTGCAATGATCGCCATACCCCTGCCTGAGCACCTTGCCCGAACAGGGGTAAGGCGATCATTGCACCGCACCTCATTAGGATGCTGCTATGGCTACTACGGGCAGCAGGCCGTAGACGATCAGAATTGGGGTCTAGTGCCCCTTGTTGGCCCCTTGTGGGTCCCTCTCTAGCTTCAATGTGGGCCTTGCAAAAAACAAGTAAAAAGAAGCAAACTGCAATGCTTGAGCTGCAATCAATATCAGTGAAGGAAGGAAGAAACAGAAAGAGATTAATTTGGTGTGCTAAACGTGCAACAAATGGGTTGGGCTATTTTGGCAGAGTGGTACAAGCCAAGAACTAAAAGTCAACGAAAACTATAAGCATGGTTTCATGATTTATACTTTTTTTATGATAATTTCAAGATTTATACTTGCTCTCACGGTGAAATCTGCAAATCCTATTTGGGTTGTTTCAGTTTAGAGTTGAGAGAGAGAGAGAGAGAGAGATGGGGAAGGTGAATTATCAGCCTTCAATCCACCATTTCAGCCACCCACATCCTTTGGAGTTACAAGTCTCAAATCCCCAACAAGAAGCCATTAACGATACAGTTTCATGCTCAGGTTGCAAGCAGAAAGCTTGTTCTGATATATGCTGCTACGCCTGCAAGCCCTGCAACTACATACTCCATATCTCATGTTCTCAAATGCCTCAGCTAATCAATCATCCAGTTGACCCAATTCACTCACTCTCTCTCCTCCCTGTTCCAGCATACCCACAAGGTTTCTTCAATTGTGACGCCTGTGGCCAATCAGGGAATGGCTTTTCATACCATTGCCAAGTCTGTGATATTGACATCCAGACCCTCTGTGCTGTTATGCCTTTGTCCATCAATCCCCAATCCCATCTTCACCCACTCACTCTCACCTTCTCTCCTCCCTACCTGAACAAAAGCTTCGGTTGTGATGTATGCTTCCAGATGGGCTCCAACCATTGGCTCTACAGGTGCATTACGTGTCAATTTGATGCTCATCTGGGTTGTGTAGGAACTAAGCCCGAAACACCACTGCAAGCTCAAACTCAGTCGACTCAGCCGATTAATCAACAAACAGGGCAGCAGAGAATTGCAATTCCCCAGAATCGGGCGGCCATGGGGAATCAATATCGCCCTCAGTTTGGGCCTAGACCTGGGCCTGGGCCTGTATACATGCATCCAAACATGAATAACCCAAACCAGACGATTTTGAATAGAAATGTTTTGCCAAATCAGAGAAGTGGGCAGGGTAATAATCCTCTTTTCACAAGTATGGTTCAGAGTTTTGCTACTAGTGCAGCACAGGAGTTTGGCCGGGATTTAGTGAAAGATATTATGGGTGGGGGTGGTGGTGGTGGTGGTGTACGGTTCTAGATTTTGGTGGTAGTTGGAATATTGGGGGAACTCCTGATTTTAGTGGTGTTGCAGCTCAATTTGCTATGTTTTTGGATTTAAACTGTCAATATAAATGGTTGAAATTTTCTGGGTTTTCATGCACTGCTTTGTTGGATACATGAAATGCTGTCAAACACTTTGAAGGACTTCATTGTTTGTTTTTTTTTGTTTTTTTTTAAATTTTCCTTTTTGGGTAGAAAAGATTTCACTTATGCTTTTTTTGATGTATTACAATCATGGTTCAAGGTATCAGTATTGTATTGGTGAAACGTATCGGTATTGCTTGCCGTAATTAGCTGGTGCCTGAGACTGATACCGATTGGAAGTATTAGTTCAAATATGGTTTGTTTTTGAATTTGCACCCAATAATGGCCTGATACGAGCTGATATTAACCAATATGTATCAGTATTGGTGATGATCGATATAGGAACTGATACCGATACCTATTCGGAGGAGATCGACAGAGCAATCATAACAAGGAAAGCAACAGTGTAAATAGAGGATTAATGATCACTTTTCTTCAAAATTAATCTGGGATTGATCCCAATATGGGTAGTACTTACAAATGCTATAGAAGCATTGAGATGATGATATGCCATGAACTCCCACTAAGTAGATCTTTTTTCCTTGTTATATGTCTTAAAAAGGCCATCACCCAAAAGTGGTCTTGGGAGGACGAAATTTAACTACTACACTTGTAGCAGGAACATTCCTGCTACAAGACTGGCAGCCAAGGAAATGGGATCTTAAAGGGTAATTTAGAAAATACCAAAACCTAAAAGGGTATTTATGAACCCAAAGGGAAGCGACGTATTCCATTTCCTTGGCTGCTAGCCTTGTACTAGGTCGTGCTACACTTGTCAGCAAAAATTTTTCAAACTTTTTAGGATTTTTTGAAAGTGATCGTTCTCAAGACTCAAATTTGGGCATATTGTAATGGTCCTTTCTTGATTAATATCTTGATGAATAGGATCAAATTTCCCCTCATCCATAATGAAGAAGGAATTTCTTCACCCTCACCATAGCAGGGTTGCATTAAGGTAGGGTAGTTTCGACTCTGTAGATAGAAGATGGGAGTGTAATGATGAAACAAGATTTAATCACGAGATCTTAATACTTTTGGAGAAGGAAAACTTATTCATTCTCCACTGGTGAAGCAAAACTCATTCTTCTACAATTTTTCAAACTCAATAAGATCTGAAGAAGAAAATGGAGGCTGTTGAGAATAAGACAAGAGGAGCTACTTTACAATTCAAGCTCCCCAGTTTCTCCTCAAAACTCTTGTAAAATTTTTTTTTTCCTATTAAATAAGTTAAAAATGGAAATCGGATCATATTATACAGACAGCGGTTGAGTGGAGAAGTTATTTTTCTGATGATAGGAACAATACTTTAAAATTTGCAAGTGGGACTTCTTTCTCATCAGCAGAAATTACATAATTCTTCTTAACGGTTTCAGAGCACTTTCACAAGTCACAACAAAACACACTTGCCTATTAGTAGAGAAACATGTTTCTTTTATTTTAAGTTACAAGGAGTATATTCTTTTTTCATTTGCTTTAAACAAGTGTGGAGTACTGTGTTATGTAAGTGACTTGTTTGACTTTGCTTGCTTTTTCCTGAGAGGATAGATGACTATACTTGGTTGTGGCCCCAGTTATGTGATGCAACCAAGAGGGAGAGAGGGAGCTAGAGGTAGGATTTTGCACCCAAAAAGTTTATGTTTGGATGTTAAGAAAAGAAAATAATATGAAAAAAATTTAAAAAGAAAAATTTGACTTTGAGGAGAGAGAGACACATAAATCATTGTGTCATCGTGATTTTTATTTTATATATATATATATATATATATTTTTTCTTTTCTTACCTTCCAAACATAGCCTACATGTTGTTAAACCAAAGGTGGATCCTATGATCCATTGATTCCATTCAATTGAAAGTTGTCACATCATTTTCCATTTGACTCAATTCAAATGGGACCGACTTTACCTCCACCCAAGGTGAATGGGATCTTATTCACCGAGGGGCAAGAGAGGTTAGGAATGGTTATTGAGAGGGTATTTTTGAACATATCAAAACCCTACGAGATGGATGAACCATCATCCTCTATGGGTGGAGGAAAACTTAATTTATCCAATTTATTGATTATATTTCACAGTCGACTATTTCATTTTCGCCAATTGCTAAATAAACCCTCATCACCAACAAAGGATGGGAATTGTTTTGTCTAGACAAACTATAATAATTTTTTTTTAAAAAAAAGGCAAACTGCAATCAATATCAGTGGAAGGAGGCAAGGAACTATCCCAAATAGAATCCCTATCAAAACTTGAATGAAATTTTCAGTGTCATCAGCAAGCATTCACTTGAGTGAACATGTTGAGAAATGAATAAGAAGAAAAATTGGAGTGGGGGCAAGATGCATGCCTACACATGCACTGTGATCACCATATGGCAGTTAGGGTTTATAGCCTAAATTTAATGGGTAAGTACTTATCTTAAATTTCAAATCAATCTGACTTCTCTATGTGTCATTATAAACTCTTATGATCCAGTGAAAATTGTGTAAGAAAATTGGGATTGCTTGAACAAGAGCGTTTTGTTAGAAGATCAAGAGAAAAAACATTGTCGAACAAGAAATTTATCTCCTCAAGTGCAGTGCCCTGACCAGTGCACCACACTTGAGAATCCAACTGTCCACCCAACACTAGAAAAGGATAAAAAATCACTGCTCATGTTTTTACGGTTGGATTCTTATGTGTGGAGAGCTGGGCATTTGAGAGGATGAAAATACTTGTGGGACACTAGCGGTATCAAATTTGAAAAGTAAAATTTATTGTCAAAAGATTAAAATGCCAAATCATCTTGTCCACATGGCAAAAAAAAAGAAAGAAAGTGTAAGTGTGAGAACAATTCCTATAACAAGCATGTATACAGTTAGGAGTTAGCTGTAATATACTGTGGCTAGTTGTAATATGTTGTAATGTTTTATTCTCTGCAATTTATAACTCTGTAATATTTCCTTTTCCATGTAAAGTCTTTCCTTGGTTGGTCTTACCATGTAAAACTCTCTCTCTCTCTCTCTCTCTCTCCCTCCCTTTCTTTTTATAGATTGCCTATTCCATAATAATGAATTAAGACAATAAGATTTACCTCTTCACATGATCCCAATTAATAGAGATTACCACTTCCATCTCTTCAGTAAAATTTCATTTTGAAATAAATAAAATGTTTTAAATTGAGTTGAAACTTGAAAGTGACAATAAAATTACAAGAATAACACTAGATTTCTATATAATGAAAATGGTATACTCGCCACCTTCTCCACATGTTCATTCAAGTGAACATGTAGGAAGGAATTTCTACAATGGATGTGTAGGAAATAGGAACTCCATTTTTTGATAAATAATTTGTTTTATTTTAGTTATTTGTTTGTGGGATATCAGCCACCTTCTCCAGCCCCATTGGTTGGCTATCAATTTTTTGAATTCTTATCAGTCTATCATCAATCCAGTCTTGATTGTTTATATATAAAAAAGACAAAAGATTTTATGCACGACAGTGCTTATGCAACCAGGTTGTATACACAATCATGCCCATCCAATGGTTAAAAACACGATCGATCAATCATGATGTCCGGACACCACGGCCGTATACAAAACATCTCCCTTATAAAAAATATTGAATTTTTATCAATTTTATTAGATTTTTTGACATCCCTACTGGCCTTGATAAGGCTGAGGTTTGTCCAGTCGGAAAATTTGGACTAGGATCGACCACAATTTAATACGATTTTTATTTTTTTGGTAAAAAATATAATAGGATCAGGTACCGCAATTGGTGAAATCCGGCCCAAAACTGGACGGGTTACCATCCCAAGTCCCAACCACTGGTCCATTTGTGTGGAGGTGGAAGCATTGGGATATCTCAACTGATTCGGTGAACTCGATCAGGAGAGTGGATTTGAGTCATTTGACTGAGGACGAGTTGACTCACCAATGTAGTTGAATTTATGGAAAAAAATAAATTGGAACAAAAAAGATTGGATAACCAAAAGGAAAAGACCAAACGAAGAACTGAAGAAGAAAACTTAGATCAAACACATTCTTCACAAAAACAAATTTGTAGCAGTAGAATCCAATTTCTCATTTCTCCATGAACTTTGAAAACCCAGTTGGGGTATCTATCCAGACGGTTCATACAATGCCACCATTGTTACCATAAACCACGGATGATGTGCACAGCAAACTGCTAATGGAACGAGCTTTCACCATACCAATCTTCTTTCTCTTCTCTGTGCTCATCAGTGGTTTCCCTTCCTCTTCTTCATCTTCATCTAATAAATCATCCTCTTCATCCTTGTCTATGGACGAAGACAAAGATGATGATAGTGACCACCTACGCTTATTAAGCCCAGCAATAATGGAGGAAGCATTTGTGCGAACAGTGTTCATGCTCCTGAGCCTCCCTTTGCCCAAGTGATGCTCACATAGAGAGTAACCCACAAGGGTTGGTTGGCAGCATCTCCATCCTCTACCATTCACACGACTACATCTGGATCCCTCCATCACCACTCCACGACTCCCTCTCTTCTTCACATTATCATTACTTCTTCCACCACTGTTCGTTAATGTCTCCTCCTTTCCTTCTTCTTCTTCTTCGTCTTTGTTGTCGTCATTATTTTCTGGGTGAACACATCTCTTGTTGGTTTTAGTTTTCAGAATGGTTCTCATCTTTTTCCCCTTATCCGCCATCGTAGTCTCTTCTATTGCTTTACGGTCGAAACTCCCTCTTCTTTTCTTCAATGGAAACGCTTTCTCTCCTTCACACCATCTTCCAACTACTTCACGTTCAACATATAGATTATAGAACAACAAGAATACCCATTTTATACAGTAATAGTTGTTGCATTTGGGAAATGGAGGAAACTCTCTTTACAGGTTATTGGAAGAGATATTCACCATCTACCAAAAAAAATATATAAAATAAAATAAAGAAGAGATATTCACCTTGATTGAAGGAAGAAGATAACAACCCATTAGCCCCAATCTCATCATTAGCCTTCGTATTCAAACTACTTCCATTCCTGGTGGTAAACCCAAGATAATGAAAATTCACATTCTACACAAACAAACACAAATACACACAGAGACACAGATGCACACGCATACATGGAGATTGGAGAATATATAACAATGGTGGGTGGGTATACACCTCAGCATTGCGCATTACAGATGGGGATCAGACTCTCGTGCTAAGATGCACCAGGTGCATATGATGTTGCTCATGGGATGGAGTTAATTTTGCCTATGTTTGCATTTCAGAGAGAGAGAGAGAGAGAGAGAGAGAGAGAGAGAGAGAGAGGGGGGGAGGGTGTTGATGATGAGACAAATAAGAAGAAATTGGGAGTTTCAGATTAAGTTTTACTTACATGGAATTGTTAAAGAGCACGCGCCATCGCTTCCCTTTTGTCTTTTCATCTCCTTGCAAACCCTGCACCGATCCATCAGAGAGAGAGAGAGAGAGAGAGAGAGTATTGCACCGATGGTAAGAGGGAAAACCGCTAAGCTTAGCTTTGGTAAGAACTTAGAACCGATTAAACCGAGGAAAAGAAAAGAAAGACCGTTTCAGAAGTAGAGGCAGTGCAGAAAAAAGAAAATGATGGAATAAGGGCTAACCATACCTTGTCGCCCTGAGATGGAGTGTTGGGGCACATGCAGTAGCTCTCGTACTTGGTTTTCTTCGGTTCCTCTTCTTGTCCTCCGACGCCGTCGGAGCAAATCCAGCCGTCCTTCACCCTTACGATCGTCAGCTGCAGATCCGAAGAGGAACGGTGCCGATTCACTTCGAGGTTGAGCGGCAGTGGAGGGGATGGATTTGAATAAGTTTGTGTTTGAGGCTGCTGATGATGATCAAGATGGGTAGTCTCTTCTTCTTTTACTGTTACAGAAGTTGGATCTCTTCCATTTAGTTGTTGTTGAGGCTTTGATCCTTTTGCTTTCGCCTCTTTCTGTTGTTCTTCTTCGGGCCCTTCTCGACCGGCTTTACTATCTGGTTTCAGTTGTTCCTCCGGCGAGGGCACCTTGTGAAGTTGAAAACCTGGTGGAATAGTCGGGCAGAGAGAAGAGAAAGGCAATGGTACGGATCGCTTCCTAATCCTCATCTATGGCTTTGATTTGATCTAACAAGGGCGATAGATAGAGAGAGCTTTGCAGAAGAATTTCGGCGACGAACGGAGGGAGAGGTGCAGAAACTGTTTTAGAGAGAGAGAGGATTTTGCAGTCTCTCTCACACACACTCACTCTCTCTCTTTCTCTCTCCCACTTTATTTTTTTTGATGTACCACACACGGTGCACACGCACCACGCATCACGTATCACGCACGTACAGATACGCTTGGGGAGAAGGTGAAGGAGAGTAGATGAGCGCGTGTGATGGCGTTGGCACCGCTTTTGGGCATCACCGGTGACTGGGGTAACCCTATTCCACAATTGCGAACGATGCCACAGACAGGCTGGAGGAGAGAGAAAGAGAGGAAGCCAAAGTGGCTAACATTAAAATATGATGGGACCCTTTAACCCAAGGGAGTGGTGGCCTTCTCTTGTCGTTGGGGCAGGGGAGGGGTGTCAAAAGTTGGACCGCGCTTAGTTAGTCCGATCTGATGAACTGAATGGTTGAAGCCAGAGACCGGCTCAGACTGATTGCTATGACCGACCAACAATCGTCAATTTATACTTTTTAGCCTGATTATAGTCCATTTATGGCTGGTTTAAGGATGTTTTTATAACTTGATTATTCAATCAGCCCGTTTGATTGTTTGAAACCTAACTACCTTCAGCTGTATTATGGATCAGTAATCGTCCAACCAAATTGAAATGTGTCCATGCCTTAGCTTACGATGCCCAAATACTTTAATGACCGAAAACGGTGATAGATCTCAAATTGATGGGGACTGATTAGACTCAACTGACACCAATTAGCTTGATCAATTTGATAACCCGATTGGGGTAAGATGGGTCCGCACTTAAAACAATGACCCAACAACCCAAGTGCCTATGCTCACTTGTCAAATCTAACTATTGTTTAAGGTATGGTTTGGTTCACCTATGTAGGCATACGTCTCGGTATCATTCGAAACCGATATTAATCTGATATGGATTATTGACATGATTATGAAAATCCAAAAAATACCTTTTGTCCAAAGGGTATGGTATCTGTATCTTTGAGGGCAAAATCAACCAACATCTATACAGATCGATGCTGGGTACGGTATCGGTTCCGATACTGCCGATATCAAACCAAAAAATGATACCGGATGCCTAAAAGTCAGACTCTAATCCTTTTTCGAATTCCTAGTCATCCATCCCTTACCGGTCTACCCAAACACAACCCAATTCAATCCGGCCGGTCCAGCTCAAAGTGTGGATCCGTAGCCGACTAGCCGAGCCATCTCTATCTCTCTTTCTTTGGGTAGACATCTGTACTTGACGGCTCTGGCAGACGGAGGGAAGAAGATGTTCCCTTGTTGCCTGGGTTCATGTCATACTCAAGGGACCCACAACGGATAATATTCTCCCTCCTCTGTGAAGGTTGTAGTGTTGGGCCCTTTTTCCTTGGTTGACACTTGACGGTGAGACGCAGGTGGAATCGGAAACCAGTGAACCACTTACCCGGACTGCATCACGCCGCGTACCCCGAAGGTTAGGGAGCGAGGGGATCCACATCCTCTACTTCCATTATATGTACTTTCATCCTACTTCCTTTGCTTCTCAGCTTGCCACCTGTTTTTTTGAGCATCTAACGACTGAGATTTAATGAATTCAAAAATTTTTGATTTCACTTTAGATTTATCTGAACCACTATAAACCTCACTCAATCCAACCCAACCCAACCAGTTCTTATCGATCAAACCAAACCAAAGTCCATTGAAGAAGAAGAGACAAAAATGGAGTCATTGAAGATGAGACTCTTCGCCGCTGTGATCCTCATGGTCTTGGCCGTCTCGGCGGTTCAGAATGTAGCAGCAGCCAGGGGTGTCAATTCTAGGCGCAATCGAGCCCGCTTGGTTAAAGCCTGATCCAGACCGGACCGGACAGATTCTTAAACGTGTCGTGCTTAAGCCCGACAAGTTTAATAATAGGGCGGTCCCGATGTGGGGTCCTAGCCCGTCGGGCGCCCGATCTGACCGATCGTTTTCAAGCCCGACCTAGCCCGCCCAACTACAGCCTAACCTAGCCCGACCCTTTAAGCAAACCACCCTCCATTAATCCATTTAGCCCACCTGATAACCCTCCCTCTTTTCCTATTTAACTCCTTAAAATGATTAGCCCATTAAGCCCAAATTAATGGACAATTCAATTGATGGGTTTCCTTAACTCAAAAAAATGTTTATATTCTTCTCCATAAGCTTCTCATTTCATAGAATCAGAACCAGACATATACAAAAAGGGCTGGGGGTGTTCTTGCTCCAAAGAGAAAACAAATAGCAGGACGAACCCAGTACCGTCAATGATGATTGAGCTGATAAGTATAAGCACTTCATAAATTTGAGTTAATTATAATTATAAAAAGAAACAAATCAGTAAATAAAAAACTAATAAACATAAGTTCTTCCTTTTTTTTGGTAGAAACTAATAAACATAAGTTCAGGAAAAGATTATGGTTTGAAAAATTGGGTTTGGATTTGGGTCTTGAATGTGTTTTGGTGGAAACCCATTTCTCTTCTCTTTATTTTTTCAAGTAGGAATTTAATTCTGTAAAGGCGCGATTAAGACCTGGGTAAGGCCCGATGAAGAGTTAAACAGGCCCACAACCAGGTTAAGAGCCGATTAAGCCCGATTTTAGTACCCGATTAAAGACCGATACCGACCGAACCCCAATCGAGCCCGACATGGCCCGGACCGAATACGTAAATGGTCGGACGCGGTGCAGCCTGCACAATTGGTGAGGCCCGGCTAGGCTCGACAGAACCCGACCGAGCCCGACCGGTTGACACCCCGAGCAGCAGCTGAAGCTCTGGTAGTAGAACGAAAACGAACTAGACACATGACAACTTCACCTATAACTCGGAATCCATCACATTCACTTACACTTTCCCAACCTTGAGTTTCCTCTCAGCTTGACTTTCAAGACCCTCTCCATCTTCGCTAACACAGCCTGGTTAGGAACAGCTTTCTCGTTCTTGTACTCCTGAACTAGTTGTAGCTTCTTGTTGATCTGCTTAGCTAGATCGGCCTGACTCATCTTCTTAGCCAACCGTGCCTTTTGTATGACTTGTCTCACATCTGCCGCTACTCGGTTCAACGCCGCCAGTTCCGTCTCCTCGTCGAGTTTCCTGGCGTTGACAGCCGTTGCCGGTGGTTTCTTGTTCGATCCCGCGTCAAACTTTTTTATCGTCTGAACCTCTGTACCCACACTTCTTTCCTTTTCTCCGGATGTTAAGGGTTGAAAGAGTGGATGAAATCGGATGTGGAAAACTATAGAATTAGCTCTGTAAGAAATCTGTGTAAAGAAAACAGAAATATTCTGTAGTGGTTGATAAATTTTCTCTTTCTTCTACCTTGGGTATCATCTTCTTTTTATTGATACTGTTGGATAGTTCGAGATTTTTTAGGGGATTCGTACGGGTTTTACCTCCCAATCAACGAAAAGAAATTGACGAAATTGTTACGTAATAAGATTGAGTTTAATTTCTGCAAATATTCTCCACTTGTTTCTCGATTGAAGATGGCAAATTTAATTATCACTTAATATATAGTTGATTCAGCCCCAATCCTCATGGTCATTGAAGAAGGATTTGTTTGGGTGTGATTTGAGATTGTAATTTCAGATTTTCTTTAACCTATGTTGTATATCTCTCGATTTTTTTTTCTTATTCGGATGAGACGAGACGGGAGAAGAAGGAGGTTTAGGGCAAGAAAGCGATGAACAGAGTGGAAGGAAAGGGAAGAAGAGGTGTGATTAACAGATTTTTTTTCTGTTTGGAATTTCGATTGATGTCTTCATTGTCTTAGCAACAATAAATTTGTTTTCCTTTTCTTTAAATTTTAGATTTCGTTATTTGAATGCTTTTGATTTGTTCCTGATTCTTGAAGATGTGTGGTAGCAGTAAGCAAAGTGGCCGTGGCTGGCAACCCAACTCTCTAATTTCTCTTCAGCTCTATTCGATGTTCGTTGCTTATGAGTTTGTGGGAAGAAGAAGTGGAACGAGAAGAAGGGTCTGAGAGCAGAGCAACGGCAGTTTGTGTTGGATTTGGGAAGAAAGGTCATTCAAAACTCACCTTCTTCAGGTTCATGGAACGACGGTTTGATGGGAGAAGAGAGCAGCAACGGCGGTTCTTCTCTTCGTTTGGGAAGAAGGGTTTGAACTTGAACAAAATGATGTAGATGATTTTAAGTTAGGGTTTTGAAAATGGACTTTGGTTTGGTGTGATCGATAAGAACCGAATGGGTTGGGTTGGGTTGGTTTGGTTTGAGTGGGTTTATAGTGGTTTAGATAGGGCTAAAGTGAAATTCAAAAAATTTTGAATTCATTGAATCACAGTCATTCGATGCTCAAAAAGACAAGTGGCGGGCTGAGAAGCGAGGGAAGTAGGATGGAAGTACATATAGTGGAAGTAGATGATGTGGATCCGGAGTGAGGGACCGAGAGAGAGAGAGAGAGAAATATTAAAATTTTAATAAAATATTAATCTATAAGGGTTTTTTATTTTCCCAAACCTTGCAAGACATTTCTAGCTGCCACATTAATAGATAATGTGCTGATTCAAACTGTTGGATAAAGAGGTATTATCAAAATTTTCAATATAATCAAATCAAGAGAGAGGATTCTTTCGGTGGGTGAATCGTCCTTTACCGGGTGGAGGGAAACTTTCTCCATAAAGAAATGTAATATTTGGTGCTTAATTAATTAGTTAATTGGTAGGAAAGAAACCCTCTTTGGTTTTTCACCACCCCAAATCCAGCCATACAAAACCTTAAGGTCCAGTGTCCCCCATCTTCGATCCTTACCATCGGCTTTAAGATATAATATTGATAGAGTAGTACATACAATGGAAATAGTGGGATCCAGACCCTCTACGGCGCGCTGTCTGTAGCGGTATATGTGGTGCAGATTGAGCCACGAGTGTAAAGATCGTCTTACCCCTGCCCAAACGCCTTACCCGAATGGGGTAAGACAGTTATTGCACGCACGGCCCAGTCTGCAACGCACAGATCGCTACGGGCAGCTGGGCCGTAGACGATCTGAATTGGAAATGGTGTCAATGTTCTTCAAGTGGGCGATCCTACTTGCAGATGGCCTGCTTATTGGGTTAGGCCTGGCCGCATTTAGATTTTAGAACCAGGCACCTCTCTTTGTCTGGTAACAGATTAAATAATGAAACACATATGAGCAACGAAGCTAATGGCTGAATACTAATTTTTTTTAGTGCAGTTTTAGGGTTAATTAAGCGCGTATAGGGAGGAACAGCCATTAATTGCTAAATCGTACACGGAAGTGGCAGCAAAATGGGTTTCGTTTTTTGCTTCAATTCTCTGAGTACTAAAGCTCTGCAAGGGCAGTAGTACTGTGCCATGATGCATGCATGCTTATCATATATTTATTTATATATCAAATATGCATTCCAGATAACGATGAACATCACCGACCTCTTAATCCCATAAGAGCTTGGGGAATATTAAAATTAAGTTCTAATACCCACTAAATCACTGATCAGCTTAATTTAAACTCATGACTAATCTTAATGGTGGGTTACGTACATTGGCAATGGTGGTGCTCCGGATACCGCCAAGCACGCACCCGCCGCCACCGCCTTATCTTACACCACTTAGTAGCTTTAAAAACATAATTAAATCTTAATGCTAGCTACTTAAAAACCCATTATTTGCTATTTCAAACCATTGTTTTGTGCTATAAATAATGGATTCCACCTAGAATTAATGTGTATCCATTACATTACCCATTAGCCATTATAAGAGTCCCTTGTGTTGCAGTCCAGGCTAGCAGCTTTTGCTTTTCTGACCCACTTCTCTTAAACTCTCTTCGATCGATCATAACAAAGAAAACCAGCAATGAAGTCTTTGCTTATCATATTTTCACTGATTCTGTGTTCTAGTATTATAACTGTGAGATCCCAGTTAACCACTGATTTCTACGACAATACATGTCCTAATCTTCTCAAAATTGTTCGTCAAGAGATCAAGAAAGCTATCGAGAACGAAATGCGAATGGCAGCTTCCTTGCTCCGACTCCACTTCCATGATTGCTTTGTAAATGTGAGCATTCTGACACCATTTGTTAGGGACTTGTGTAGAAATCATCCTTAAAAGCTAGCCATTAAGGACAGAGTGCTCAAGTACCTATGTAATTTAATTTATCTTCTTCTCTACTTTGTACAGGGTTGCGACGCATCGTTACTCTTGGACGGGAGTGATGGTGAGAAATTTGCTGGCCCAAACTTAAACTCTGCAAGAGGATTTGATGTTGTGGATACTATCAAGAGTGCTGTTGAAAGTTCATGCAGTGGAGTGGTATCCTGTGCTGACATATTAGCTATCACAGCCAGAGATGCTGTCCTTTTAGTAAGCTCGATCTCTTACATCCTTTTAATTTGATAATTATCTCCATTAGTAGTTAGAAGCAGATGAGAATTTAATGGTGAATTAATGCAATAATTTTGCAGAGTGGAGGACCTTCATGGAAAGTTCTCCTAGGAAGAAGAGATGGGTTGGTGGCAAATCAAACAGGAGCAAACACTGGCCTTCCTTCTCCTTTCGAGACCTTGGATAAAACCATCGAGAAGTTTGCTGCTGTAGGTCTTAATCTCACTGATGTTGTATCCTTATCAGGTATGTATCAGTACTTATTCATTCCCGTTTCACCTAAAAGCTCAAACTGTTAGAGAAAGACAGCATCAATATATACATCAACACTCCCTTGCACGCACGTGTAGACCAAAATCCCATGGTCCTTGCATACCGGGGGAGAAGTGTTGACCCTTAATTACTGAATTTTTGCATTTTCGAGAGTCGAACAATATTCGACCTAAAAGCTCAAACTCTTAGGGAAGAGCTATCAATTTCTAGCTACAAAGAACAAGACTGATCTGTTTGTTATTTTATGTGGGTTTTCTCTGCAACTTTAATTAGGAGGTCATACAATAGGGTTGGCAAAGTGTGCCACTTTCAGTCAAAGGTTGTTCAACTTCTCCGGGACAGGTGCACCAGATAGTACTTTGGAAACTAACATGCTTTCCGATCTACAAAATCTCTGCCCAACAAATGGTGATGGGAACAAGACCACAGCTCTTGATCGGAACTCAACTGATCTATTTGATAACCATTACTTCAAGAACCTGCTGAATGGAAAGGGTCTTCTCCTTTCAGATCAAAATCTCTTTTCAAGTGATTTGGCTGTTTCAACTACAAAAACACTTGTGGGAAGTTATAGCAATGACTCTTCCCTTTTCTTCAACACTTTTGCCAGTTCCATGATCAATATGGGTAATATTAGTCCTCTTACTGGATCAGCTGGCCAGATACGCAAGAACTGCAGGGTAGTCAACTGAGACTTGCAGAGAGAGAGAGAGAGAGAGAGAGAGAGAGAGAGAGAGCCCTTTTCGTAAAAAACTATATTGTACTTTGAGTGTGTCTCTACCACATCTTATTGCTCTTAATTACATGTATAATTAAGTTAAATCTAAAATTATCTTATAGAATAGACTAGTTAAAATGATCATGTGAGGTTTGAGAAGTAGTACTTCTAATTAGGTCTCAAAGTTAGGGCAGTTTATAGTTCCATGAGAGTTCTGTGTGTATTTCTAGCTACCACAGAGAGCAAATATGTACCTCTGGAACAGAATAAAAAAGACACTTAGTAGAGCTACATATGGTTCATGGGAAGTTGCTTGCATGATCGAGTAGTAATTCACTGATGTCATATAACATCAGCAATTCGATCACTAATTAAATCTTAACAGTAATGCATATATATATTAATTCACTGATGCCATATAACATTCCAAACATGTTCTGCATGCCCAGGGTTAAACCAACTAAAGTTAAGGGTTGTTGAGCTGTGGTTGGGTTCGAGTCTGGAAACAGTCTCTCTGCGAAAGCAGGGGTACGGCTGTATACATTATGACTCTCCCCAGACTTGCAGTAGTGGGAGCCTCATGCACTGGGTATGCCCTTTATGATTTGATCGCTTATTCACAATGTTAAGGATTATTGTCACTGCCTAAACTACTGAAAGAACTAGAGAAACAGTTGAAGGGCATCAATTCATAGCTGAATCAACCTAGTGAATTGGTTACTTAAACATCAACCCAATGGGGTCATTGGCCAACTCAGACTAAGCGGTTTTCTAGTTATTGAAGGTTGGACCGGTAACTCATTCAGCAAAACGCCTTGATGGCTGGACCGTGTTTCAGCATTTTGGATCTGGTTCAGCATTCATCCACACGAGGTATAAGGGAAAAAAAAAAAAAAGAAAAAAAAAAAGAAGAAACTGGCCTATCTAGCATCTCTGCTTCTTTTTTGGATTATTTTAAAGCCAATATTTAAGATAGCTCACGGATCTTTAATTGAGAGTATTTAAGTGTTTTTTGAGGACTTGAGCTGAGGAATAACTAATAACAGTTATGAGAATGAAACAATAGAAATGGGTCTACCGAAAAATAATTTAAAAATAAAAAATAGAAATGGCGGCCAAAATTTTTTCTTCTTCTTAACCTGCTTGAGAGGTACTTCTATATCTGCATGAATGCTACATGGGTGTTGAAGCAAAAGTGACATTCCTCTACACTTGCATGGACTCTATAATTCTCTCGAGCATGTGACATGCTACTTGAAGCCAATATTAGCATTAGTGGGAGGCATTTGTCCACTCCATTGCGATTGAAGTCATCTATGAGAATTGTAATACCAAAATAGTGGTTTTTTTCAATTTTTCCCCCCCTAGGAGGTCTAGTTAGTGGTGTTATTGAACTTTGGCAATATTTGAAGTGTATATGTTGTCATTATTGGCAACAATACGCTGGTGGCAATGTTGGAAGTGAATTTGAGATTAGTTGCAAATGCTTAGTTGTGTTTTAATGCTTAAGGGTATTTTGATTAGTTTACACTAGTGCAAGGACGTTAGATGATGTGCTCTGATAATCGGTGATACCCTGACAAAGAAAGCCTTGTCCATCATGTGTAAGACAAATTGACCACATTTCATTCCTTGGCTTTCTAGGCTTACAGAGTCTAATGCTATAGTTTGTTTATGCTATATATATCCCCTTCCCCAAAAAGGAAACCCTAGATTTTTGTAACCAAAAGCTTCCTCAGCCTCTAAAATCCAAAAAATGTGACTGGATAACCTTGAAAGTGGAGAAAAGATCTCGAATGTTGGGGCTAAGCTTTCAAGTAAACAGTATTTTTAAAGTAGAGACAGCCTCAGTTGAAAAATGTTCCGAAAAAACAAGAGACATATTTAATACCAGAGTTTGGGTAAATACAATCTCTCTCTCTCTCTCACACACACACACACACAGAAACACACACAAGCCATTGGTACAAGATGAGGAAGCAAGCTTGTAATTTGATGACCTAAAGTTTGTATGACAAGCCTCGAGAGATGCACAAGTTCTTTACACAGAGAAAGAAATACTTGGATGTACAAACCCAAAAATTTCTGTTTTTTTTTTTTTAAACCAATTATGTCCAAAATTTTATATTGGTCAGACTTAGATTAAAATGGTTGGAACTGTTCCATGCAATTTAAATGCACAGAAGAAAGAAATATAACTTTCTAAGATAGAAACAAAAAATTTCCCCATTTGTAATACATGCAAACTCCCAAATAAAGTATAAGACAAACAGAAAACAGAACCTCCAAATGGTAAAGGACAGGGACTGGAAGCAAGCTGATTAGAAACGAGCTTTTCGATTCCGAGCAGTATACTTGATATCGAGGGGAACAGCATCCCCTTTTCTCCTCTTCTGCTCCTTTTTGTTCAGAACCCATTCCCTCCCCTTTGCTTTCTTTGTTAGTTTCAGGTTTTTTCCTTGGCCGATGCCTTTCTGAAATGCAGACCTGAGGTCCACAAAGAAGCCAAATGTCATTCTAAAGATGCCTAGAAACGGAATGCATGATGCTGCTACTTCAAAAGGTCCATTCAATCTCTTTCCTTTGGAAAAATAAAGTAGCACATCAGAAGGACAACATTACTGGAAGAATTCATATCTACAGTTCATCAACATACTGAGAAATTGATCGACAAGAACCTTGCCATATATTTTATAGATTAAATTGTACTTACCATGTTTGCTTAGCTTCCGTTTCTAATATAATTTTGATTATCCCCTATTTTATATTTGATCAGATGATTCCAATTACTCACCAATCAAATTAATTTTGGGTTGAAAGGACAAACAGATATAGCATATCACTCTCATAAGATAGCAAGCACTGTCTTTGAAGAAAATTTAACTCATGGCATGGAGACCAACATTACTCAGAAGCATAAGAAAATACAAAATATAGAGAAAACTTCACAATGAAAACTTACTGTTTGATTTTCTTCTTCTTCACTATCCTCATCAGAGCAACTCTCTCCATCATCATCACCTTTCCCACTGGGAAGAGCCGTGCTTACAGATGGTGGACCACAAGAAAGGACAAGGTATTCCTTTCTGCTCTTAGAACTGATTTGAAAATAGTTATCAAAGGTTAGTTAGCCATATAAAATGGCTGGAAGAAGTTCAGTCACACATACCAACATTTTGAGTACAATACTCCGTGCAGTTTCAGCACAGGACTCTAGCAAGATGGTTGCCAGTCAAAAAGTGTTTCTAATGACAACTTCATTCAAGCTAGGAAAATAGCTCAAAAAACATAGAATATTTTCTGGCCATCTTTGTGAAGAACTACAGAAGAGATCTGCACAAGATTTTTTTACATTAAATATCCTTTAGAATATAGGAGTAAAATCAACAAGAAGCTTATTTTCTTAAGAGTGCCAAGAGTACACTATCGTGAACTTCAGAAACTCAAAATCTACTCCATATTATGAATCCAAAAGATCAATTCAATACCATCCTAACAAAACTCTAACATACCTGTGGGGGTAGTCAACCACCACGTACACCACACGCAAACCCAGCACGCATAGCAAAACCCAGGATCAACTCTCGTTGGGCGACATTCTCAGGATACACTTGTAATACTGCTCTTGCTCCCCTTGCAAGGCATCTATACAATGATCCAAAGAAAGCCCTGTGGAGATGTCAAACCAAATTCAATAACACAGCAATGCAACACACCTTGATAAAAATAACTTGTGTAACAGTTGAGACATTCTTCAATCTTAATTTCGGATTGTGAGACTTCTTATCTGCATTGCAAAGCCACTGCTTCCATATGATCATTATAAATGAAGTTAAAAAAAGAAAAATTAATGCAGGCAGTCATATCATTTTCAGCATTAAAAGGCCTTGTAGTCAATATTTCCCACCTAACAACAGGCCGGGCTTCTTAAGCAGTATATTTGGACCTCAATTTAAGAACCTTAAACTTTATTAGGCTTTACTTTAAGTCCATCATAGGTTATACAGGTCTTGGGCTAAGCGTTTTGGTTTTTAAGTTGTAATGGAACAATATTATAACCCCATATTTATATATAGGATTAATGTTTAGTTTAAGTCTAATTCAGTTTTGCTAGTGCCATTAATTCAAATTTCCTAGTGCCGCTAATCAAATCTCCTAGTGCCATTAAGAATTTAAGATTTCTATTTTGGGCCTAGATTAGAACATAGTTGTCACGGCGGTTAGGCAACCCAAGGCGGTGGAGAGGGCCAAAGTTTGAGGCGACACCAACTAGGCGAACAAGGCGTCCGCCTAGGCGACCAAGGCGCCTGGACGCCTCGGTGCCGCCTTCACAACTATGGATTAGAAACCTTTCCTCTGCTCTAATTATGAATTAGGGGTCTGATAAGTAAATAAGTTTTAATTGCTCGAAGCAGCCCACAATTTAGAATTTGAGTAAGAATTTTTATTGCTGAGTTAGAGTGACTGATACAAATCTGAAGACCTACATCAGCAAGAAAAAGAAGAACTAGCTACTGATTGGTCTTTTATTTAGCTTTCATACTTCGTTTTATTTTGAAGTCTTTAGATCTTAAATTGAATCAGGTCCAAGCTTAATCAACCAATGGTTCAATTTAAGTGATTTTAATAATTCTCTTTTATTTATTTTAAGCAATGTAATTTAGGTCCACCTCTCTCCACGATTTTTAGAGAGGGAGTGGTATGTTTTAGAGTTGGTCAAGGAAACTTCAGCCTCCTAGTTTGATTAGGAGTACTTGGCCTTTAAGCCTTATAAATAAATCAATTTGTGGGGCTCCTCTTTACCTCACTGAATTTTGAAAAACAACATGAAGCTGCTGCTTTGCAACTTTGTCTTCTTCACGAAGAATTTTGTCTTGTGTTTGATCAAGGCAGACGGAATCGATGTTTGATCTGATTGACACCTTGCGGTGGGAAGCCCGGGTGATTTGTTTGGTTCTTGTTTGCATCTCCATTACTGTTCTACAGTCAAGCTATCTGATCTCAAGGTTTTGTTCATCAACAACTAGTAAGTTCAGATCCCCAAACCCTAGATTCTCTTTCTTTCCCTTCTTTTCTCCAAGACCTACATTCAGTCCAGACCTCCAACCAACCGTGGGAATCCCTCCAAAATCTGATCGAGTGCTCCTCTGTCCCATTGGAGAACTCAATCCATTTTTTGGCTGGTGGTGCCCAGCCGAACCCTAATAACATCATTTTCCCCTCCTAAATCCTAACTCTAAATTTAACCTATTTTCCCCAAAAACCTTACTGCTGATTCCATCCCCAACTCACTGGGTTGCTGATTCAGTTTATTACATCACTGAATTAGTAAATTAAAGTCCTATCACCAAACCTAACCCCATTACCCTAATTCCCATAAATCCCCATCCCAAACCAAATATATTTAAGCTCCCATTGTCTCTTGGTTCCTTCATATGATTTCTTGTTTATTGGGGTATTTTCCCTAATGCAAAGTTGACCTTGAACCAGGGAAACCAGCGGGAGATCGATTGCAGCAGGATCAATACAATAAAAAGAACAAAATTAAATAACTAACTCTTTTTTTATTTTATTGGTATCTTCTATTTACATGAAGTGGGAAGTTACTCTAGTAGTGTGTTGCGTAGTTTTTACTTGTAATTCTCATTTATAATGGATAACGAATGGAACAAAGATAGACTTTGAAATTGCTAAATTATCTCTCCAAGAGATGAGGTAAGGCTTCCTCACCCAAGCCAGGACGCAAGGATCTGTCTGTAAAACCGAAACACCTATTTTCTCTCCTATCTTCTCTCTCTATCCTTTATTTTCTCTCAACAACATCCAAACACGTATCACTTAACCCCAACATTTTTGGGCTTATAATGAGGCAATTATAGTAATATTCCATGAAATTAGAAGGTCCAGTCCACGTCAAAGGACCTAAGATTTATTTACACCTCTTTAACTCCTATTTGGGCTAGGACTGCCATATTGGGGTCAACCAATATGATCAGATTAGAGCTGAGTTGCTCATGAGTTGCCCCTGGTTCAGAAACACCCATCCTCAAGTTTTGAAGAAAGGTAATTAAGAAGCAAAAAAACTGTGTACTCTTTACTTGGCTATTTTCCTTGTTAATTGCTATTCTTGTCAATTGATGTAGCAGTTCAGCTCCTAGCTGGCCATGTTGATTGGGCTATACTTGGGAGACTAAGCCCAGATAGGAGTTTAAAGGACCTAAGTAGGACTTAAGTCTATTATGGGCTGGACCTTTTATGTACATGGGATATTGGTGTAACTGCCCTTGTTAAAAACCTGAAATTCAGGGGTCAAGTAATTTTAGAAGTTGTTCGAGTGGTGACCAAAAAGGTTGAGCAGGCAGCAAGTAATTGAGTTTAAGTGCTATAAGAGTTAATTTTCATATTTTATTATTCTTTCTATTAAATTCATGTTTAGACAACTTAAATGGGCAGTTTTTTTAGTAGCTAGGCTGAGTCCTAAAGTGAGAAATTTTGGTTCTTATAAATAGGGTTGTATCCTTGAAATAAAATTTGTTTGGTTTTGAGGCTGCTGCATGCCTAGATATTAGGTCTGTACGACTCTTATTCGCTCCTATATTTTCCGTCTGTTGTGCTTCTTTATTTCTCAATTCTTCTCTTTCCCTTTTGCTTATCTAATAGTTTAATTCATCCATGCAATTCTGATCGACAAACAAAATCAATTACTGAATATATAATCATGAACCTTCTTTCGCTATTTATTTTAGATCCACTGTTGATTCTTTTTTGGTTTTTAAAATCTGACATTGAAATCAGAACCCTTTTCTGTGTCTTGATTTCTTCATTAATTGGCTTTAATATTTTTAGTATAAGTTCCCATACCTGCAGGTTTTCATTCACATTGCCTACATCAAAGAACTAGTAAAAAAAGCAAGGAAAATTAATTCTTAGTGGTTTAGAAGAGTCCTGGAGTAGAGTAATCATGGCCTAATGCATGCATCATATCAAATTTTAGTTGGGCGATCTAACTACACTACACTACACTACTGGATGAAAGAAACTTAAAGCTTATTTTTCTCAAGCCTAACACTTGATCAATGTTGAAGTACTCAACCGTAGCTTTACCATTATCAGACAATGCATAGTGAGTTGTGACTCAACAAACTCTACTTGCTTCACACTTCACGGTGAAGTTTGAACAATTAAACGGCCCATGTGCTATGACAAACAATTTCAAAAAATCATTTCCATCAAAGCAATAGGACAAGTGTCTTCCTAAATTCTTCAAAAGGCAATAAAAAATAAATAGACAGGAAGGTAATCAATTACCTATATCAAGCAGAAGTCTAGGCACTCCATCATCAGGCAAAGCAAGCAGCTCCAGCGCTCTCTCCGAAAGTTTTGCCTTTTAATAATTTCAAGAGAGAGAGAGAAAGAAGTTCAAAAAACATCAATTTATTAAGAACTGAAAGGAAGAAAAAAAAAAATGAAGAAAGATAATGAGAAAGATCACCTGAATTTCCATTATACGAGAAGAAGAGGTATACTTGCGAGCCTCAGCATCATTGTAGAATATCTCGGGAGGCGCTTGTAACTCGGGTCTAGACGACATCTCTTTCGATCTTCTATTAGAGCGGAATCACAGTTTCAGATATAACGCTATGTGTCTTCAAACATTACAATAAAAAATAACAATTCAAGAGAAAACCCTAGTGAAAACAGAGAAACCTGACAACAGAATTCAAGAAGGGCAGTCGAAGCTCACAATGAAGACTGGATCAAGGGAAAGAGAAAAACAACACTAAATAGCAGAAACAGCTAAAACACCTCTTTCTATGGTTTTAGATAGGATAAAAATCCTCTCCAATTCTGGCAATTCCAGGCAATGCCACCTTTCCTGTGTGACACGTGGCATAAAGAGATCCTGAGGTGGAGAATAGTTTGCACCATTTCATGAATCACAACCGATTTCATGAACGACAACCTGTTTTAGGTACGGGATCCTCTTTACCCGATTAGAAGGTAAAACAAAATCAGAGAAAAAGAAATTTGCAGAGACTTTCTTCCCTTTCTCTCGGTTATCTCCTTCTCTCCTTCTTGCAAAACCAATCTTGCAGTACCTGGCAGGTAACTTATGCCCCGCTGTACCGTTCCTCCTATTAGAACCCATCGTTGATTCATCTTCACTAGAAGAACAATCCGTCGACCTTGTCTTGATTCAGGAGTTGACTCTGAGGCCCCGACATTTTTTGAAAAATCTCTCTTAAAACAAAATAGGTAAAAAATGGTATGAAAATAAACATTTGTGGAGATGAAGATTTGTTGTTTTCTTTATTTAGAATTTGGTGGAATTTAATTGTTTGGCTTGGGCATTCTCCGATTTGGGACTTTGGATTGTGTTTTGTTGGATTTTCAGAGAATAAGTAAGGATTTTGGATCAAGGGATCGAGATCGAGTTGTGATTCTTCTTCCATGGCGTCTCCTATACCCTTCTGGATACCAAGGCCCAGCGATGCTCCTCCTCCGTTGCCTAGTTACAACCCCAATGTCCAGAGAGCTCCTGCTGATTCTATAGCTGATGGCATGCAGAACTTGCAAATCAATCGACCCCTTTTTTTGAAAAACGTCTCTTAGAATAAAATACGTAAAAAAGGGTATGAAAATAAAGAAAAATATTCTCAGAACACGAATGTCAAGTCAGGGCCCCTCTGAAGAACAAGAACATGTATAAAAAACGCTTTATATGGAAACCCCCAAAGCATTCGATTCCAAAACCAATCTTGCAGTACCTGGTAGCACTCTTCAGGATCGCTGATGAAGAACTTTTGGTTGTGGAGAATCCCTGCGCTTGTGCTTGATATTTCAGATTTGAGATCCCTCTTGTATGGTTTAACATATGATTATCATTTTCCTGGATTTCGTTTTGGGGATTTTTACTTTGTGTAAATAATATTTCTCCTCCTATTCCTCGTCGTTTGATGTTGAAAGAGCGGTTTCTGTGTCAATCGGTTATTTTTCATGAACCCTAGTAATTTTTTTTCTGGATATCATCAATGTATCAATCTACCCAGCATTAGGGATGAATAATTCCAGATATGCAAGATGGAGATTTACATGGGTGATTGATGAATAATGCAGTTTTTGATTCAATTAGAGTTTCAGTTTTCGTGATTACTTTGATCTTGGGTTTCCTGTTGTGTATATTTAGACAAAGCTTCAGCACTTCAACAATGGCCATGGCTATGTTTAATCCACCTTGAAACCACAACACCCACTATGCCACCACCATAGAAGAACGCAGATCTGAATCTCCAAACCCTCGAGGGTTTACCCTTCCAGCAGATCGCAGGTCTGGCTTCAGACTTTTGAAGCTCGACAATGATGGTAAAGAGTTATGAACCGAGAGAGAGGGAAAGTCGGGTTAGGAAGGATCGGTAACTAAAATGGGTTGTAGTTCATGAAATGGTGCAAACTAATCTCCACCAGGATCTCTTTATGCCACGTGTATTGCCGGATTAAAGAATTGGAGAGGATTTTTATCTTTTATATAGACCTCTTTCCAGACATCCCGAAATGGACCGGGTTCGATCGGTTTTTTATACCAGTTTCAAATATCCTCTTTGCAAAAAATGTAAAATTTTTTATAGCATGGACTTTGCTAAGTCATAAGTGGGCTGTGATTGGGCCTTGTTAGTACCACAACTCAGTGGGCCAAGGTATTCAAGGTCACACAGGTCTGATCAGGGCCGGTTTGGAAAAACCCTACTAGGGTCAGGCTGGGCTTGGGTTTAAGTTAAGACTTCTAGGGTTGGGCTAGGGTTTGGGGCAACCCGGCCCGTTGACACCCCTATGGGTGGGATTACAGGGATAAAGGGGTAATCCTAGGATTTTAGATTACCAGGGGCTCCTTCCTTCACTGAGGGGGGGTTGGGGATGTTTACACCAAACAAAAAAAAAATACTAGGGGAGAGAAAGGGTAAAACTTTGCCTTTTTAGGGGAATTAGAAACAAAATTTAGGGTAAGGAACTTTGAGTAAATATAAGATGAGTATAGGGGAGTGATAGTAATTGCCCTCAATTAAATCGTTTGATAATGGAAATGGATCTTATTGAGCGATTTCAACTTGCAAGCAAGTTGTCATTATTTGTTAATGCAGTCTTTATGATCCTCAGGAGACGGGCGACCTGCAACACATGAACACCATCCCCTCTCTATGTCTATATCTCTCAGGCTCATTTTTTTTTGAGTTCTGAATGGTAGGCAGACCCACCACTGGGTGATGTTAATATTTATATAAATCCAATGATTTTTGAATGCTATCTCATCTAGTGCAATACATGACTCGCTTTTGCGAGGAATCGAAAAAACTAGGGCTTAATTGAGATCGGGGAGAGGAAAGGAAGAGGAAAGAGAGTGGTCAGGGAAGAAGGTTCTGGTGAGAAAACTATCCCCTCTAATTTCCTATAGTTCGGTAGTGCGGCAGTGGATGGCCGACATGTGGTAGCTCGGACATCCAATGGTCCAAGCTCATTGACTATGTTGAGCTCAGGCTGTTGGATGTCCGAGCTGCCACGTGTCAGACATCCACACTAGCTAGCACTATCGCACTGCCAAGCCATAAGGAATTAGAGAGGATAATAATCCGTTGCGGTGAGACTCATACCATGCAACACAACCGCCATATCAGTCAGGGAAGAAAGTAGGGGTGGGCGGGTTGGGGAAATGAGTTGTCACGGACTCACAATTGGAGAGGGGGTTGGGTTATGGAGATAAGAGTAATCTTGGGATTTTAGAATACCAAGGGGAGAAGAAGGTGTAAAACTTTGCTTTCCTAGGGGAATCATAAAATAAATTTAAGGCAGGGGACTTTAAGTAAATATAAGATGAGTATAGGGGAGATAGTAATTGCCCCTAGTTTTTATCTATATAATGATATTCTTACTTGACTTAAAATAATAATAATAAAAAAAAAGATAGTCCAATTCCATCCCATTTTTTTTAAAGGAGAAATATATTCCAACATGGTCAAGTCCGAAAAGTATATCAGCACATCCTATAAGTTTTTTGTCATGTGGAAGAATGATGTGAACATCCTAATTGTTGAGGGCTTAGAAAATGTGTGAAACAACTACATACTAAATTTCGGATCAAGATTGGATATACCCTCTCATATGTACGCATAAGAGAGAAAAAATTAAGGAGGACGAAAATAGGGCAATGAGAGGAGAGACCATTTGTGAGAATGCGACGGGAGGCACCTGGTTCCATTGAATTTGAAGAGCTCTGGTTTGCTTTGAAAGGAAGAGACGCAGGTAGTTTGAGATCGGGTTTCACTGTTCTTTCATCCAAAAAGAGGAGAAGGAAGTGAGGGAGAGTTGTGAGTTACGACTTTTGGAGAGGTGACGTTACAGGCGCAAGAGGGTTTTGAGAGGATCAGGGGCATTTTGGACAGTTGCATAACTTAGAGGAGAAGTGGTCTTGTTTTGGTCAGGGGTCTTGGGGGTGTTTTTGTTATTTAAAAAATTGGACAAAATATGTGGAGTACGTGCTATATATATGGTAACGTCAAATTTGAACTCAATTAGAATTGGTGACATGAAATTTGAACGTAAATCAGAATTGACCATGTCACTTAAAAAGATTTGAAGATTCATTATATTTAGAAATATAAATGGAATGATAACTAAAGATACAAGAAAAGAGAAAATAAATGATGAATCTGGCCAATCTAGAACATACCCTTTCTATTCAATAGCTGGATTTGCTAAATCACCATTCCATATTACATATTAGGTGGACAAAATATGTGGAATACAGTACGTGCTATATATAAAATTCTAGGGGCCAGCCCGGGTCCCAGGTAATATTCAGGTTAAAGATAATAATAAATAAAAATAAAAAGTGGTTAAAGCATGCAGACTTCTAAGGATGGACAGTCCACAATAAATTTTACCTATTTTTTATAATTTTTTTTGGTGGTGGGAGCATGGTTTGAGGTATCTATATCGGATCATCCGTATTGATATCGCTAGTCACCGTGCTGATACTATATCGGTGATGAAACGGTATGAATTAAGGTAAAACAGTAAAAAAAAAATATTTTTCTTAGGAGAACAGGGGCAAACTTGTTCGATACGAGCTGATCCATACTGGTATCGTATTGATTTTGAAGGTGACCCATACTTGATCCAATACCGTGCACTAAAACCATGGGTGGGAGGGAGGGTTTGCATTTGTGTCTGTTGAGAGAAACTAGTCCTGCCTATCAGCCTATTGACCACCATTTAGCACCATTAAATGATTAACAACCACTAAAGAGGAAGGGGTCAGTTTCCAATTTCATTAGTCTCTCAGAGTAGTTGCAGGTTAATTAGATGAACCCCCCCTAAGGTGGAAAGAGTCAGTTCCTTATCTCAGTAGATTCTCACTAAATACAAGTCAAATAAATCAATAGTTGGAAAATTTCCCACACAAATATTGAAAAGTAATAACTAAGAAATTTTCATCAACCACTGCGTTTGCTTAGTTCCCAAACTCGTTTTGTCCCTTTACTTTAAATAGAAGGGCTGAGGTTAGGCTCTCAAATCACAAAACGAAGTAGATCGAAGAAGCTCAGCGATTATTGCAGCAAAAAACTAAAATGTCATCTTCTCCCATTATCATAACAGCTCTCTTCTTCACGTTTTTGATGTTGGGAACATCAAATGCTGAGTTGAGTGCAACATTTTACTCCTCCACATGCCCTAACGTGTCCAGCATCGTCCGTTGTGTTATTGAGCAGGAGCTGAAATCTGACACTCGAATTGGTGCTAGCCTCATTCGACTTCATTTTCATGATTGCTTTGTTGATGTAAGCTCAAGGCTCTTTTCTCTCTTTTATATATATTATTTTCATTACATCTAGGGTTGATACAAAGTCGAGTTGGGTCGAGTTTTTTAAAACCCTACCCTAACCCTAAGTCGCTTTAGCTGGGCCCAGACCCAACCTAGCCTTGACTCAGGGGTTGAAAAATCCAACCTGACCTGCCCTCAAGATCGGGCCGAGCTGACCCTGATTATCAATGACCATAGGGAGAGGGAAAGGAGATGTGTAGGGGCTCGATCAATCTGGAAAGAAGAAGAAGAAAAAAAGACTGAGTCGGACTCAACCCAAGGCCTCAACTCTAGACCGGCCCAGCCCGGACCTGACTTAATTATGGCCTGAAATTCCCAACCTGGATCCGTCCTCAAGGCTAGGGTAGCTCAGCCCAAGTCCTGTTTGGGCTCAGGGCGGACCAGGGTGGGTTATCTGGTTTGTTTTTTTTATAAAAAAAATAAATATGACAATTATAACCTAATTTCATCTGAGATTAATTAAGGAAGATATAAACTAGGTTGTTCTTCTGACAGGGTTGTGATGGTTCGCTTTTGTTGGACAATAGTGATACTATACAGAGCGAAAAATTTGCTAATCCAAATAACAATTCAGCCAGAGGTTTCTCCGTTGTAGATACCATAAAAACTGTTGTTGAGAACATTTGTCCTGGAGTTGTCTCCTGTGCTGACATTCTAGCCATTGCAGCCGAGGCCTCAGTTTATTTGGTAACTCATTTCAAACTTTACCTTCTTTTTCTCCTCTTAACATCTTGATTTTATGTGTTTAATTATGATGTATTTAGTTGTTGGGGGTATGATGTTTTGTATTTGGTCGTTTTTGCATTAGTCGGCTCATTTTGAAGGGCCGTTGGAGGAGTTGATCCACCTGAAAAATGTTTTATGGGTATTTCTCTGTAGTTAATTTAAGAAAGGTGCAAGATCAAGTGGTTTTAATGCAGATCTCGAACCACATAAATCCTTGTGTGCATTGTGGGATCTTTAACTCCTCCAGTTCCCCAGTGCCTCTAACAAAGAAGGGGGGTGGGGGGGGTCCAACCCCCCCTTATTAGAGACACTAGGGAACTGGGCGGGCAAAGAATTGGAGGAGATAATTTATGGTGTATTGTGTGAGATTTCCATTCTTGTTTGCATCATTTTAGGTTTTCGTTTTTTCTACATTTAATTAGTTCCTGCATTAAGGATACTAATCCGCCTAACATTCAAAACCTTGTAGGGAGGAGGACCCAGTTGGGATGTGCTACTGGGAAGAAGGGACAGTAGAACAGCAAATCAAGAAGGTGCAAATAGTGCCATCCCCTCCCCTTTCGAAAGCCTAAGCGAAATTACAGACAAGTTTGCTGCTGTTGGACTTGACACTACAGATCTAGTCGCCTTATCCGGTAATTAAAGACATTAATTTGGTCTTAAATTAAATGCCCAAATTAACCTTAACGAGATGTCTAATTATATATAATTATTATTTCAGGTGCACACACAATGGGGCGTGCCCAATGCAAGAATTTTAACCAGCGTCTGAATGGAAGTAACCCTGACCCAGCACTGGACACTGATTACCTGGAAACTCTAAGTGAAATATGCCAAGCTGGAGATGAGGAGTTAACTGATCTTGATTCTTCTACTCCAAACACTTTCGATAAGAAATATTTCAGTAACCTTCAAAACAATCGTGGGCTTCTCCAAACGGATCAAGATCTGTTCTCAACTACTGGGGCTGACACTGTCGACATTGTTAATCGATTCGCAAGTAGTCAAAGTGAATTTTTTGAGAGCTTTGCTCAATCCATGGTAAAAATGGGTAACATTAGCCCATTGACAGGGTCCAGTGGTGAAATTCGGTTGGATTGTAAGAAGGTTAACTGATGATGCTTTGCTAATAAGACTTCCTCTCTTAGGCGCATGAAGAAGGGACATCTAAGGTTGGCTACTTAATTGGAAGTTGTTCTTTGGTTTCATTTAATTTATTCATGATAATAAGTCTGTATATTTTACATAGTTCTCATCATTAATTGAATCAAAATAATAAAGAGTTGGCCACTCAAAAAATTTCTGTAATAGGGTTTTGGCTGTATAATCAATTGAAGTGATAAGCTTTCTACTGTGTTGTCCTTTTGAGCTTGTGAGAGTTTCAAGAGTTCTATTTTTGTTTACTGAGAATAAATTGAAGGTTAAATGTACAACTAATTTAATCTTAATTTTCCAATGACACTGGTCCTCCTTTCCCGGACACTACACTATACCGCAGCAGAGTGGGTGCCCTTCAGTATCTTACCTTAACAAGACCTGATCTCTCATTTTGTGTTAATAAGGTATGTCAGTTTATGCACACTCCTACGTTACCACATTGGATGGCAGTGAAACGCATCCTACGGTATATCAAGGGCACAACACATTATGGCATCTCCAATATTAAGCCAGTTAAAAAGCCTTCACAGATGCTGACTGGGTTGGCAGCCCTAATGATAGAAAGTCTACTAGTGGCTATTGTGTCTACCTTGGTCCAAACATTATTACATGGAATTCCAAGAAGCAACCAACAGTTGCTCGGTCTAGTACGGAGTCAGAATACAAGGGTATTGAAAATATGGCTTCGGAATTGCTTTGGCTACAATATCTTCTCCGTGATCTAGGTTGCATTTTAAAATATCCACCTTTAATTTGGTGCGATAATATTGGTGCAACTTATTTGGCTCTCAATCCTGTTCTCCATGCAAGGACCAAGCATGCATGTGGAAATAGACTACCGTTTTGTCAGAGATCAGGTATCCAAGAAGATTCTTGATGTTTGGTTTCTCTCGACTCAAGATCAAACAATAGATGTCATGACAAAGCCATTGTAACACTCCAGATTCAAGTTACTTCCGGACAAGCTCATAGTTCAAGAACTCCCGTTGCGCTTGAGGGGGTGTGTAAGCGTAACAAGTTCAAACTCACAAGATCACTTACATGAAGACTCCTTCACTGAGAAGACTTCTCAAACGTTATCAAAAGCGTTGTAACTAACCCTCTTGAGTTATCTCTTAGGGTTATCTTTTATCTTGTGTTATCCTTATCATTTGTTACGAGTAAATTCATGTATCAAAATACTTATAAATATACAAACCTCAAACACCAAAACGGTGAAGAGGAATTCCAAATATTCTCAAACTCTATTACAAAAAACATCAATTTATTAAGAACTGAAAGAAAAAAAAAAAAGAAGAAAGATAATGAGAAAAATCACCTGAATTTCCATTATACAAGAAGAAGAGGTATACTTGCAAGCCTCAGCATCATTGTAGAATATCTCGGGAGGTGCTTGTAACTCGGGTCTCGACAACATCTCTTTCGATCTTCTATTAGAGCGGAATCACAGTTCTAGTCTTTCAGATATAACACACTGTGTCTTCAAACACTACAATAAAAAATAACAATTCAAGAGAAAACCCTAAGAAAAAGAGAGAACCCTGACAACAGAATTCAAGAAGGCAGTCAAAGCTTACAATGAAGACTGGATACAAGGGAAAGAGAAGAGCAACAGTAGAGAGCAGAAACAACTAAAACCTTGCTTTCTAGGGTTTTATGATAGACCTCTTTCCAGACATCCCGAAATGGACCGGGTTCGATCGGTTTTTTTATACCAGTTTCAAACATTCTCTTTATAAAAAATGTCATTTTTTTTTATAGCATGGACTTTGTTAAATCATAAGTGGGCTGTGATTGGGCCTTGTTAGTACCACAACTCATTGAGCCAAGATATTTAGGGTCATCCGGGTCGAGCTTGGAAAAACCATACCAGGGCCAGGCTGGGCTTAGGTTTAGGTTAAGACTCCTAGGGTTGGACTAGGGTTTGAGGCAAGCCCAGCCCGTTGACACTCCTATGGATGGGATTACAAGGATAAAAGGGTAATCCTAGGATTTTAGAATAGAGAAGAAGGGGTAATACTTCGCTGTTATAGGGGGATCCGAAACAAAGTTTAGGACAGAGGACTTTATAAGATGAGTATAAGGGAATGATAGTAATTGCCCCTCAATTAAATAGTTTGATAATGGAAATGGATATTATTGAGTGGTTTCAATTAGCATTTCTCTTTACTTGTTAATGCAGTCTTTATGATCCTCAGGAGACAGACGACCTGCAATACATGAACACCATCCCCTCTCTATGTCTCTCTCTTAGGCTCGTTTTCTGAGTTCTGAATGGTGAATAGGCAGACCCACCAATGGGTGATGTTAATAGTTATATAAATCAAATGATTTTTGAGTGATAGCTCATCTAGAGCAATACATGACTCGCTTTTGCAAGGAATCGAAAAAACTAGGGCTTAATTGAGATGGGAGAGAGGAAAGAAGGAGGAAAGAGAGAGGTCAGGGAAGAAGGTTGGGATGAAACCCGCACCATCCAACACAACCACCATGATGGTCAGGGAAGAAGGTAGGGGCGGGCGGGTTGGGGGAAATGAGTTGTCACGGACTCACGAGTGGAGAGGGGGTAGGGTTATCGAGATAAGAGTAATCTAAAATTTTAGAATACCAGGGGGAGAAGAAGGGGTAGGACTTTGCTTTCTTAGGAGAATCAGAAAATAAGTTTAGGATAAGTGACTTTGAGTAAATATAGGATGAATATAGGAGAGATAGTAATTGCCCCTAGTTTTTATCTATATAATGATATTTTTACTTGACTTAAAATAATAATAATAATAAAAAAGATAGTGCAATTCCATCCCATGTTTTTTCAAAGGAGAAATATATTCCAGCATGGTCAAGTCCAAAAAGTATAGCAGCACATCCTGTAACTTTTTGCCATGTGGAAGAGTGATGTGAGCATCCTAATTGTTGGGGGCTTAGAAAAAGTGCGAATCAACTGTATACCAAATTTAGGAACAAGATTGGATATATCCTCTCATATGTAGGCATAAGTCAGAGAAAGGAGGGCGAAAATAGGGCAACGAAACATTTGTGGGAATGTGATGGTAGGCACCTGGTTCAATTGATCAGTTCGAAGAGCTCTGGTTTGACTGGTTTGACTTGAAAGGAAGAGACGTAGGCAGTTCAAGATCGGGTTCCATTATTCTTTCATCCAAAAAGAAGAGAGGGAAGCGAGGGAGACTTGCGAGTTGCAACTTTTGAAGAGGCGACATTAGGGGTGCAAGTTTGGCCCTGTCAACTCGAACCCGTCTTGGCTCGCCCTGAGCCCAAACAAGGTTTGGGTTGAAATATTTGGCCTTGAGGGCGGGTCAGGATTGGAAATTTCTGGCCCTGAGTCAGGGTTGGGTCGGATTGGGGTTGAGGCCTGAGGCTAAGCGTGGCCCGGCCCGGCCCGGCCCGACCCTGTTTTAAGTTATACTATAAAATATATATGAATATAATATATATATTATAAACTTTCAACGTCACCCATATTTTGTTATAAAATATATTATATATGAAGATAATAAGTGACATAATATATTTTATTATAGTGTTATTTTACGTTAAATTGATAATTTTCTTCCCAGCCCATTTCAGCCCATGCATTTCCTTCCCCCTCCCCATGATCACGGCCAATTAGGGTCAGCCCGGCCCGACCCCGAGGGTGGGTCAAGGTTGGATTTTTCAGCCCGAGTCGGGGTCTGGTCGGTCTGGCCTGGGCCGGGTAAGGGAACTCGAGGGTTGGGCTAGGGTTCTATAAAGCCAGGCCCAACCCGACCCTATTGCAGCCCTAGGTGACGTTACGATCGAAAGAGAGTTTTGAGAGGGTTAGGGGTATTTTGCATAGTTGAAAAACTAAGAGGAGAATGTGGTCTTGAGAAGATCAGGCGCATTTTGGACAGTTGCAAAACTTAGAGAAGAAGTGGTCTTGTTTTGGTCAGGGGTCTTGGGGGCATTTTTATTATTTCAAATATTGGACAAAATATGTGGAGTACGTGCTATATATATGGTAACATCAAATTTGAACTCAATTAAAATTATTGACATGAAATTTGAACTTAAATCAGAGTTGACCATGTCGCAGTGTAAAGATTTGAAGAGAAAAAAATAAAATAAATGATGGATCTGATCAATCTAGAGCATACCCTTTCTATTCAATAGTTGGATTTGCTAAATCACCATTCCATATGACACATTAGGTGGACAAAATATGTGACACGTGCTATAAATTTTGGGTCATCCGGCTGGATTAAAAGTGGTTAAGCATGCAGGTTTCAAGGATGGACAGTTCACAATAAAATTTCCCTATTTTTATAATTTTTTTGGGTGGCGGGAGCATGGTTTGAGGTATCTACATCGGATCGCTCATATTAGATCATCCATATTGGTATCGGCGTATCGCTAGTCACCTTGCTGATACTATATCGGTGATGAAACGGTATGAATTAGGATAAAACAGTAAAAAAAAATTAAAAAAATTCTTAGGAGAACAGGGGCAAACTTGTCCGATACGAGCTGATCCATACCGATATCGTATTGATTTTGAAGGTGATCGATACTTCATCTGATACCGTACACTAAAACCATGGGTAGGAAGGGGGTTTTTGTCTGTCTGAGAGAAACTACTCCTGCCTATTGACCACCATTTAGCACCATTAAATGATTAACAACCACTAAAGAGGAAGGAGTCAGTTTCTAATTTCATTAGTCTCTCAGATTAGTTGCAGGTTAATTAGATGAACAACCCCTAAGGAGGAATGAGTCAGTTCCTTATCTAATTAGATTCTCAGTAAATACAAGTCAAATAAATCAAATAGTTGGAAAATTTCCCACTTAAATATTGAAAAGTAAGAACCTCGATATCCCACTCAAATATTGAAAAGTAATAACTATGAAATTTTCATCAACCACTCCGTTTGCTTAGTTCCCAAACTCGTTTTGTCCCTTTACTTTAAATAGAAGGGCTGAGGTTAGGCTCTCAAATCACAAAACGAAGTAGATCGAAGAAGCTCCATTAGTATTCCAGCAAAAATTAAAATGTCATCTTCTCCCATTATCATAACAGCTCTCTTCATCTTGACTTTGATGTTGGGAGCATTTGCAGCATCAAATGCTGAGTTGAGTGCAACATTTTACTCCTCCACATGCCCAAACGTGTCTAGCATCGTCCGTTGTGTTATCGAGCAGGAGCTGAAATCTGACACTCGAATTGGTGCTAGCCTCATTCGACTTCATTTTCATGACTGCTTTGTTGATGTAAGCTCAAGGCTATTTCCTCTCTTTTACCTAAATTATTTTCATTACATCTAGGGTTGAAAATTGGATCGAGTTTTTTAAAACCATACCTTAACCCTATGTCCCCTTAGCTTGGCCTAGATCCAGTTTAGCTTGACTCAAGGGTTGAAAAATCCAACCTGATTTGCCCTCAAGACTGGACCTAGCTGACCTTGATTAGCAATGACCATAGGGAGGGGGAAGGGAGATGTAGGGGCTCGATAATTAGTTTGGGAAGAAGAAGAAGAAAAAGAAGACAGGGTCAGGCTCAACCCAAGGCCTCAACTCTGGACCGGCCCGGCCCAGACCTGACTTATACCTAGAAATTCCCAACCTATATCCGTCCTCAAGGCTAGGGTAGCTCAGCCCAAGTCCTGTTCGGGCTCAGGGCAAACCAGGGTGGTTTTATCTGGTTTGTTTTTTTTATAAAAAAAATAAATATGACAATTATAACCTAATTTCATCCGGGATTAATTAAGGAAGATATAAACTAGGTTGTTCTTCTGACAGGGTTGTGATGGTTCGCTTTTGTTGGACAATAGTGATACTATACAGAGCGAAAAATATGCTAATCCAAATAACAATTCAGCCAGAGGTTTCTCCGTTGTAAATACCATAAAAACTGCTGTTGAGAACGTTTGTCCTGGAGTTGTCTCCTGCGCTGACATTCTAGCCATTGCAGCCGAGGCCTCAGTTTATTTGGTAACTCATCTCAAGCTTTACCTTCTTTTTCTCCTCTTACATCTTGATTTTATGTGTTTAATTATGATGTATTTAGTTGTTGGGGGTATGATGTTTTGTATTTGATCGCCTTTACATTAGTGGGCTCATTTTGAAGGGCCATTGGAGGAGTTGATCTACCTGAAAAATGTTTTAGGGTTGTATGGGTATTTTGGTAAACTGCATGTATAGGGTTTCATTAAATTTTGTATCGTAAGGGTTCTTTCTCTGTAGTCAATTTGGGAAAGGTGCAAGAACAAGTGGTTTTAACTTTATTCTCTATTAATAGCGAAACAGATGTTGAACCACATAAATCCTTGTGTGCATTGTGGGATCTTTATCCCCGCCAGTTTCCCAGTGCCTCTAACAAGGGAAGGGAGAGGTGCAATGACCACCCTACCCTTACCTGGGTGGGGTCCAACCCCCCCCCCCCCCCTTATTAGAGGCATTGGAAAATTGGGCCGGGCAAAGAATTGGAAGAGATAATTTTCCGTATATTGTGTGAGATTTCTATTCTTGTCTGCATCTTTTTTTAGGTTTTTTTCTACATTTAGTGCCTGAATTAAGGATACTATTAATCCACCTAACATTCAAAACCTTGTAGGGAGGAGGACCCAGTTGGGATGTGCTACTGGGAAGAAGGGACAGTAGAACAGCAAATCAAGAAGGAGCAAATAGTGCCATCCCCTCCCCTTTCGAAAGCCTAAGCGAAATTACAGACAAGTTTGCTGCTGTTGGACTTGACACTACAGATCTAGTCGCCTTATCTGGTAATTAAAGACATTAATTTGGTCTTCAATTAAATGCCCAAATTAACCTTATAAACGATGTCTCTAATTATATACATATATTATTATTTCAGGTGCACACACAATGGGGCGTGCCCAATGCAAGAATTTTAACCAGCGTTTGAATGCAAGTAACCCTGACCCAACATTGGACAGTGATTACCTGGAAACTCTGAGTGAAATATGCCAAGCTGGGGATGAGGAGTTAACTAATCTTGATTCTTCTACTCCAAACACTTTCGATAAGAAATATTTCAGTAACCTTGAAAACAATCGTGGGCTTCTGCAAACGGATCAAGATCTGTTCTCAACTACTGGGGCTGACACTGTCGACATTGTTAATCGATTTGCAAGTAGCCAAAGTAAATTTTTTGAGAGCTTTGCTCAATCCATGGTAAAAATGGGTAACGTTAGCCCATTGACAGGAACCAGTGGTGAAATTCGGTTGGACTGTAGGAAGGTTAACTGATGATGCTTTGCTAATAAGACTTCCTCTCTAAGGTGCATGAAGAAGGGACATCATAATTAAGGTTGGCTACTTGGAAGTTGTTCTTTGGTTTCATATAATTTTTTTTTTTTTTTTTTGGATAGAAATTGGTTTCATTTAATTTGTTCATGATAATAAGTCTGTATATTTTACATAGTTCCCACCATTAATTGAATCAAATTAATAAAGAGTTGGCAGCTCAATTGAAGTGATAAGCTTTGTACTGTGTTGTCCTTTTGAGCTTGCGAGAGTTTCAAGAGTTTTATTTTTGTTTTTTGTTTTTTGTTATTTTTGTTTACTGAGAATAAATTGAAGGTTAAACGTACAACTAATTTAATCTGAATTCCCAAAATGGCCTTTCTTGTGCCAATCCTAACCAAAACAGGAATTAATGGATTTGGATCCTCTGCACTTTGGGGTTGTGTGGCCATCGAGCTGTGTGCAACTCCCAAGTCGCCACCTTAATTAGCATAGATGCCCAATCATTGGATGGGCATATATGCTGAGGTGGCAACCTGGGAGTTGCACGCAACACGATGGCCAAACAACCCCAGGCCTTAGAGGGGATTGGGCTCCTCTCCTTGGAGGGCATCGCCCAATGAGTGCCCAACGAGGCATCCAATGGTTGGACATCCCCAAGAATTAATGGGCCCGTTATGACCTCAGGGTTTTCAAGGGTATTAGCAATAGGTCAGAGATTCAGTAGGTAATCCTGATTTCGTTACAACACTTTACATTTGTAGCTCTCTCTCTTACGACGAAAATCTGTGAGCTTGATGGTCAAATTACATTTCAGAAAATAATTTTGGGGCGCTGTTCTCTGTGCCGCAACGTAGGCTGCGCCAAGGCACATGGGGGTGGGCGCAATGACCACCCTACCCCCTTGAGTGGCAGGCTCATGTGTCTGGGCGCAACCTGAGCTACGGCACAGAAAACATTCTCCCAATAATTTTTTGTCACTATATTTTATGGGGTTCTTTTGAGATGTTTGGATAAGTGTGTGAGTTGAGATCGCTTGTAAGGACTAGAGCAGTAGGTGTTGCGTAGGATAACTTGGGTGTTAAAATAGAGCCTAAAAGAAAATTGGATCCAACTGAAAAACCAAAACAAACATGGAATTCGGTTTGGTTTTCTTGCCATTTTTTTTTTATCGATTTCCCATTGACCAATAGGCTAGATTTGTAACCAAACTCAAATGAGGTATCCACATCATATGTATGACAAACCATAAAGCAACCCAGAGAAACAGACATATATAGTTAAAATATATGAAAAAGACTCTTTATGGGACCGTAGCTTTCTAGACACAAGATGGGACGAAATGATGTCCTACCCCATGAAAGACAGAAATTGGCCTTTTGAAATCTTTCGTTTGCGTTCTCATTGGCCCCTGCACTAGTTTAAGAGCCACACTAGCTCCTAGGGAAAAAATTCTTCCTCTTTAATATATTATCTTGACCAGAGAAACAAGAAGGAAAGAATCTGTGAATTCTATAGATCAATGCCATAAACCATCCCAAAGACTAAGACATAATTAAGATATTATCTTGAGAGAAACAAGAGGGAAAGAACCCGCGAATTCTGGTCCTGATTCCATGTTTTAAAACTTTGACAAGGCAATGACAAAGTACCGTCCGTGTTCACTCTAATTAAGAAAAATTAATATTGCATGTATTCAAGAGACTTAATTTCTTATTGAACTGTTCAATACCTAACCTTTGTTGATCATTTCATACAGACAAAATACAATGAAAACAATGAAATCAGTCCAACACTTTGGTATTTGATCAAGGCATGATTAAGTCTTTACCATGCAGTTACGACAGACCACGAAATTTCATCTAAAAGCCCAAGATAAGCTTACAACTTTAAAAAGTGTATCCCAAACACCAAAAAAGACCTTAACACTTCGAATGTCCTCTTTCATGACTCCGAGGCTCAAGGACAAGAAAGATGATGATTTTCGCAAAATTCTCTTATTTATGAAGTAGAAAACAAAAACAATAACAACAACAAACCGGCCTATTAATAGACAAAAATTATTAATAGAATGACGAGTTTCCACAGTTAGATTAGAATCCAATCACATCTTCACTGTTTGATAGAGATTTTTAAGTCATGACAACGTGGTAGATTAAAAAATTATTACTTGAATACAACCTACCATAAGCTTAGGTGAGAACATAGCAAAGGGTGGGTGTTCAAACTCAAAACTTCAAATGTCCTCTCTTGACTTTGAGGGTAAAAAATTTCGAAATCTAACATAGTCTAAAGGGTTTCTTTAGATTACACATACAGTAATGCCAAATGGGAGGATGTTATAGCAATTCTGACCATTGAATATCTAGTGATCGAATAGTGTGGATTGTTCACGTATCAAAATTATACCCTACCATCTATAAGCATGCACCCACGGATTGTCGAAGTATCAGGTGTAGACCCTCTTAATTAGTAATTTTGGCATTTATCTATTTATTTTAACCACATGGCCAACTCCGTTTAGGATGAAACTTGACTGATCGAGTAAATTTATACCGTAGGTATAGAGATTCTGTAGCCTTATTGTCGTAGGATGGGACTCTTAAGGGCAACAACGACATCGTCGAGTAAAGAAGATAATTAAACCCGTAAATTTTCTAACCATGGTATAGCAAAACTTTTGCCATATAAAAAAATAAAAGATAAATTTATCTTGTGATTTTTAGAAACATCATTGTCCATCAACCATTATTACATAGATAACTACCCAAAAACTTGTTTAATCCATTCAATGTGGCACATGCTATATAAGGCTCATTTTAATTATTGTTGCGTAACGTGAGAAAAGTGTAAGAGCAAAATTTAAATGCTGACCATGGACCTTAGACCATTTACTATTTCCACACCAAATCAAAGGCTGCTTTACGGTAATAATACAAAACCAACATTATCTATAAATAGAGTTAGAAGTTTAATTAGTTGTCTATAACACATACCTAGCTAATTAGGCACACAACGTAAACAAAGACAAAGAAGGCCAGTTCCCATGTCCTTTACCTTAAACATGTCATCCTCTTCCACCACCACCTTAACCGTAACAGCAGTTCTTCTCCTCTGTATGTCGTCTATGCTGATCAGAGGATCAACAGGTCAGTTGGATGCTAATTTTTACGCAGATACGTGTCCCGACGTACTCGACATCGTCGAAGATGCCATCGAACAAGCGTTACAAACAGACCCCAGAATCGGTGCCAGTCTCATTCGACTTCATTTCCATGATTGCTTTATCAATGTATGTGAGATTTTCTATCAGTTTTTGCTTAAAGTATAAACTGTTTGAAGGAATTACTGAATGAAAGATTAAACTTATTTCACTAATTGTCATGCATGGGTTTTTTAGGGTTGTGATGGATCAAATCTGTTGGACAACAGCGACACTATAAAAAGTGAGAAAGATGCCCTTCCCAATTTGAACTCGGCTAGAGGATTTGACGTTGTTGACAACATCAAGGCTGCTTTAGAGAATGAATGCCCTGGTGTAGTCTCTTGTGCAGACATTCTCGCCATTGCATCTGAAGCATCGGTTGTCTTGGTATGTTATTTTTTCAGTCAACAATTAAATTCAGCTCTGTTCCAGGAATTCCTTCCAATATTACAATGTCCCTTCAAGAATTGCCAAATGGCAGTTGGATTATGGCCCAAATTTAGTGGATATATTGTCTACATCATCATATTTATCTTTTATCCACGACTAAAAATTGCTCAACCACTTATGATCATATTGGACCCGACTCACATATCACATGACATTATTGTGGTTTGGTAAATATTTGTCTAAACCAAGACAAAATTCTATACATGGTGAATTCTATGATTGATATGGTCCACCAAATTTGACGTTGGCTGGCCACATATATTGCGCCACTTGTCTAATAGTCAGTCTGCTTAATCACCACTTCATATGACAGAAAAGTAAGCACAAGGCACGTTGGTAAGTAAGGATTTCATTTCAGCTAGATATATATGGTGGGGTTGGAGTGAGGGGAATTATAGAAGCTCCTCTAGGGAAAAGGGCGCTTGTTTGACTCTCCCCCCAATCAATGCTTGACATCCTGTAATTTCCCCATGCATGTCCCTCCTGACACCCCCTGGCCGCCCTCTTGGGCTGCCATCCTAGTGGCCTATGGGCCCTCATTAGGAATGACAAAAAAAAAAAGAAAAAGAGATATATATGGGGGCCAAAAACAAATTTTCTAAACTTAAAACCCCTGACCTAAGTCTAGGGAGAGGTCGTATGTTTGACTCTCCCCGCATTGGATGTGTACATCCTGTAATTCCCCCACCCCCAAAACACCCTATCCCCTTGTATATATCAAATTGTATACTTAATTAAATTATATAATTGGGCTTACTTACAGGCAGGAGGTCCTTCATGGTCGGTTCTTCTAGGAAGAAGGGATAGTACAACCGCAAACCAGAGTGCAGCCAATACCACTATCCCAGCTCCAACAGATAGCCTAACTGTGCTCAAGGCTAAGTTCGCAGACCGAGGCCTAAACACCAATGATCTTGTTGCATTGTCCGGTAACAATTTTAGACTGTGTTTGGTATGCGTTTTTGAAATGCATTCTAGGTTGATTTCACATTCTCGGATGATAAAAACAACTATTTTATCATCCAAAAATGCGAAATCAACTTAGAATGCACACCAAATGCTGCCTTAACTTCCTTCTTCCTTAATTACTTAATTCATTAATCAAGTATTAGTGTATATATAATCTCGTTTTGCATTAATTAATAACTTGACATTAATTGGGTTTTGTCATTCTCAGGTGCCCACACATTTGGACGTGCCCACTGTAGGGTTTCCATTAATCGGCTCTACAATTTCAATGGTACAGGCAATCCTGACCCGACTCTCAACTCAACTTACTTGAAGACTCTTCAACAGATCTGCCCACAAGGTGGAAACGGGTCTACCCTAACCAACTTAGACCCGACCACACCCGATGGATTTGATAATCACTATTACTCTAACCTTAAAACAAACCAAGGTCTACTCCAAAGTGATCAAGAATTGTTTTCAACTCCGGATGCAGATACCATCTCTATCGTTGAGAGCTTCAGCAGAAATCAACACAAATTCTTTAAAAAATTTGTTAAATCTATGATAAGAATGGGAAATATCAGCCCGTTAACGGGTTGCGAAGGAGAGATCCGATTGAATTGCAGTAGTGTTAATAATGGAGATTCATCATTTGGGTCAGATAATATGTTAATTAGCTCCAGTTGATGATGGATATAGCTTGTGAATTAAGCTTTGTGTATGAATTCGAATAAGTTTGTTTGAACAATACCGTTGTAGTAGAATTCCTATTCAAATTAATTAATTAATTTTCCATGCATGGTGGAATATTTGAAGTGTATGTTAAGATAATCATGAATAAGAAAATATTTTAAAGTTTGTATGACTTTGTTTCTTAATTTATTATGAGAATGGATCATCAGCATGTACGTGCAGGTGAATGTACATCTGAGAGGTACCCACATGTCCCTTTTGTTTCCATAAATACCCCTCATCCCATTGTAAACAGCAAAAATAGAACTCAGGGTTACCTCTCACATGTACATGTACATGCATGTAGAGGAACTGAATTTGTTTATTACTCTTCATTACACCATCAGATTTTTGTGTTTTATAGCCTTGGAATGAATATTTAATGAATCACCCTAAGGGGTCAGTTCAGTTGGCAAAAGACCAATTCCTGAAATAAGAGGTCATGATTTCAAACCACCTTGGGGCCTATCCCCATCCCTTAATTCCCCCCCCCTATTATACAAGCTCTTAATCCAAAAAAAATTAATAATAAAAAAAATTAATGAATCGTGTAAAGACTCCAACTGTTTACCAAAAAACAGATTAGACCATGTGATAGAGGACCTCACATCTTAATGACCAAATTTGAGTTTAAAGTAAGGAAAATTGTTCAAATTTTGATTCAAAATTTTAGTAAAATTATCAAAATTCCATCAAATGGGATGAATATAAAATACAAAATGACATCTTTTGTAATTTTTTAGCTATTTCTCCGACTCATTTTAAGCTGAAATTGTATCAATGAGATGTATGTAGGGTTCTCTATCACATGGATTAACCCATGTACTTCCATGTGGCAAATAGTGAAGTGTTATACTCCACTAAGCACAATGATGAAGAAGAAAATATGAAAACCATTAGCGTGTATCCCTTGAACTTCTGGGGTCTCGCTGGAAGCATGCACTCCAACTGACAACCAACCAACCGACCGACCGATCAAGCGGTTGTTTGTAAAAGATTTGTTCAATACATGATTTGAATGGAAAATATCAGCCCATTAACGGAAAAGGACAGAGAGAGATCCGATTGGATGTAGAAAGGTTAATGGAGATTAATCATTTGGGTCAAATAATATTTAATTAGCTCCAATTGATAGATGTAGCTAGTCAAACCCTTACGCATGAATAAATTTGTTTGAATAAAACCGTTGTAGAATCCCCATTCAAATTAATTAATAAATAATTTATGGTAGAATTTGATTGTGTGTTAAGATAATCCTGAATAAGAAAAGCTTTTAAAGTTTAAGATTTAGATCTTATTATATATATATATTACTCTTCACTACGCCATCAGATTTCGGTGTCTAAAGTAAACCCCAAACCCAAGAGGCAAAACATATAGCGTTTATCCAACGATTATATAATGATTCATGAAAAGACAAAAACTTAATTTGAATTTACAAGGGCCTCCCTGGCCAGGTACAGTGTACTTTCCAATATTGAAACCACCACATAAGAAAAAGAAAAATAACTTATCATATTACACAAAAATAGGTTTCATTTTAGCAAATCACTCACATCATATTTTGTTTAATCAAATCACTTAAAATAAAGATTTATATTAGTAAAATACCATAAACAATGTCCACTCTACCACAACCCCTCGTCTATGTACATTTCTTATAATTTTGCCCCTGAACAACACCATAAAAAGGTTTGAAGAACTTTTAGTCGTGTGTACCACACCCATATTACAATTCTCCCTTCCTTCCTCCCTTGGACTTGTTATGGTCAATCTTATTTACACGAATAAAAGGTTTTCAAATATATTAATTTATTGATGCAGTAGGAAGTACGGGGTTAGATCTCGTTTTAGCGCTCATGACCCTCAAACCCTTAAGATAAAGAAAATCCTAATTTCAATGGGAAAAGAGAGCAAACAAAGCAATTTCGTTCATAAATTTCAAGTTACTTTATATTGTCTAAAACGATCTTTATATAAGAAGATCAAATTACAAAGGAAAAAGAAACCTAATTAAAACAGGAAACAGACTAGTATAGTAAAAATAAAACAGGAAACTAAGATTCCTAAATCACGCACAAAACTTCAGAGGCTTGGTAGAACCCTTAAACAATGGATTTTGACCCCGAAACTCTGGCACTTGTAAAAAGATATTAAGCTTTGTAAATACCGGATCGAACTGAGAGGGGAGGGAGGTGAATCAGTTCCCTTAATTTTTGATGACTTCTGCAAACCACACAGTCACTTACAGCCTCACCTCGCACCACCAAAATGTGACCAGGTCTACCAAGACTGTAAACCCACTCTGCAAAACAGGGATTAGTATCCAACAAATAACACTAGACAAAAAGACATGATATATATACGTTGTTCACCTCACAGTATGTGAAGGTTACGTCCACGAAGCAATACCCCTCAAGGTTTTGTATATGCCCAATACTCAACTCAATACAATTAGCTGCCCCTACAACCAGGATACCCTTTACCCTGCTTCAACCTCTCACCTTAGTGAGGGCTAGGACTTCAGTCCCCAATACAAAATGGCCTCAACCTCACAATCAATCAACCCAGTTAACAGATTCAATCACAAACCCAACCCATAACAAATTACACTCTAGGTTCTACCCAATACATTCAAAAATAAAGAAATAAACCTAGAACACAGAGACAAAGGTTTGTGAACACGTTTACCTTCTCGAAGGTAAACTCCCAACTTCAAACGAATGTTGTGAAATCTTCAATAAAACGTATCAAACACTCAAATCCATCGCCAACAACCAAACCGATGTTTTTTGTCGATTTCTTTCGCGCCTATACTCTCAAATCACGCCGGAATGGTAGAAGATGACCTCTCCTCAATTTCCTTCTTCTCTAGGGCTCCAGAGATGCGTTTTCGGTCCTCCCACAAGAATATATATATTATTCCAAGAGATACCCTTCAGACCAATAAGAAAGAAGCAAAAAATGCAAGCCCAAAACCATATGCTTATGACCGACTGAATACTCTCCACAACCATATGCTTATGATCGGTACTGCCAAACCCTTTTTGCCAACAATGACAACACTGAACTGCTGCCACTACAAGCGCCAAAAACACTAACATGCTTGTAGAGCAATGGTTGACATTTCTAAAAAGGTATTATGACTCTCGTAATTCCACCCGAATCAAAAGTTACGACTCTCAGAAGTTACGCTGCCAAAATTAGTATTTTCGACCTGATCAAGTAGACTTCTGTTGGTCCAACCGTTCTAGAAATTCTTCAGAGATCTTCTCTACATCATTTATAGTGATGATTGGAGGCAAAAATTTTAATGCCCGCACAGTATCAGCGTAAAGTATATCAATACTTTTTTTTGGGGGGTAAGCAATGTATCAATACTAAACATCTTTATTTGAAATTTTGAATGATTTGGTTAAAGGATGGATAATGAGATAAATCAAAACCCATTTCTTAAAATCTGATAATAAGGAGGTAGTTTCTGAATTTCTTATTGATCCATCATCATTCATGCTCAAAATTCAAGACAGTCCTACAAACTGACCAGCATTAGCTACGGAGATAACTCCAAATGCGAGGGGAGAAAGGGCCCCAAAAGAAGAGGTGCATGGTTGATAGTCTCTTGAGAATTCCAACATAGGCAGTAGGAGAAGAGGGGGAGAATGTGTTTCTTGTGAAGAAGGTTCTGGGTAGGGAGGAATTTAGGTTGGATCCTTAATTTATTCGATTATCCAACCACATGATGTTAATTAGTGAAACTATCCAAATAAAATGACCCTTAAATTCTTATTGAACTCTACAAAACCCTACCTCTGTCCATCATTCCATCCAGACAAAATCAAAAGTAAAACATTTATTCTTGATTTTTGGGTTGATCGAGGCACGACTAAGTCTTTACCACGCGGTTATTAAAGACCACAAAATTTCATCTAAAAACCTAACAAAGGGTGATAAAACTATGAAAAATGTATCTATCTATCTATCCCAGGGAAGGGAAAAACTAAAAAAAAAAAAAACAAAAAACAGAAGACCTTAAAACTTCATTTGTCCTCTTTCTTGACCCTGAGGTTCAAGCACACGAAAGATGCTTTTGTTTGAGAAAAAGATTATCTGGTGTACGTGTGCAATACAGAAGAATTTTCTGTTAGCTGTCATTTGCTTATTTATGAATTAGAAAAACAATAATATCCGATCCACAGGAACAAAACAATAACAACAACATATATATGTTTGACTGAAATGATTAAAAGAAAGAAGATTTTCACACAGTTTTGGCGAATTACGCTTGTGACTCGTTATACAACACAGTGTTTCACGACTGAGACGAATTTCCTTCTATTTTGAAAAAAATCACGTTGGATGACATGGTGGACCTTTCAGTTATTTGCAGATGATTCTCTTTTCTGTCCGGTTTTTTTAGTTTGGTTCGGTCCTCAGGGCCTTTGGTGGTGGTAAGTGTGCTTTTGTATCCTCGGATTGGGGCAAGCGGATATGTCCCCCCCCCCTTGTATTCTTTTGATTTAGTTTGATTATTAATTCAATGGCCGGTAGGGGTTAGCCCGGGTCCCAGGTAATATTCAAAATTTAACAAAAAAAAACAAAAAAAAAAAAGAGTTTTCACAATTAGAATAGAGAATCCAATCATATCTTCACTGTTTGATATATACATTTTTATGTCTTAACAATGTGGTAAGGATGGATTGAAAAATGCTATTGATCCATCATCATGGGACTTGGATCTGAATTTCTTATTGATCCATCATCATTCTTGCTCAAAATTCAAGATAGGCTTAGAAAATGACCAGAATTAGCTAAAGAGATAACTCCAATAATGCGAGGAGAGAAAGGGCACCCAAAAGAAGAGGTGGTCGGTAGTCTCATGAGGATTCCACTACCAACCGAGGCATTAGGAGAGGAGGGACCCTTAAATTCTGCCCCGTTTTTTTAGGGGGGATTTAGGTGAAATGAGAAAATTGGAATGGAAAAATGCTGATGTGACATTTTAAAATTTTACTTCAATCTTGTTTGGTTTATTTGGAATGGTGACTTTATAAAAGCTCAAGGGGACATCATTAATTGTTTTGTTTATTGAGGGATAATCCAAAATCTTATCTCTTTCCTATTCAAAATCCTCAATATTTCTACCCTTACAAGTGGGTCCCATCTTCCCAACAATCCCAACCCCCCATCCCTTTGGATTGATCGGGTCTTGATCGAGTAAGTGTTTACCACGTGGTTATTAAAGACCACAAAATTTCATCTTAAAACCTAACAAAGTGTGCTAAAACTTTGAAAAGTGTATCCCAGCCTTCCTAGAAAAAGAAAAAAACTAAAAACTGTAGATAATTTTGTTTGAGATAAAGATTTTTCTGTTTAGTCATTTGTTCATTTATGAAGTAGAAAACAAAAACAATAACAACAACATACTGAAGTAGCTTCAAACCGGCCTTGTTTGACTGAAATGATTAAAAGAAGGAAGATTCGATGGATTGAAAAATATTACCTTAAAACTTCAAATGTTTGTTTTTTCTTCTGTACTTTGAAGGATAAAGATTTCCAAATCTACATAGTTTTGAGGGTTTGTCTATACTGCACACGGAGTAGTTGTGCCATGTGAAAGGATTATTTAGCAATCTAGACGATTGAATAATCTAGTGAAATTACCTCTTAGTAATTTGGGGTTTCTTTAGTTTAAATAACATGGCCAATTCTATTTAAGTTGAAACTTGATCTGAGTTAATCTATACAATGGGTATAATAGAGAATCCCTGGCCTTGCCATAGTTGATGTGACTCTTAGATGATGACTATTGGGGGTACAATGTCTTGTATTCCATCACTTCCATTTAGGAGTTGATTTTGAAGGGCTATAATTAAGAGCCTACATAAGTATTTCGATAATATGTGCTTATGTAGGGTTTCGCTATATAGTTGTAGCGAGATGGTTTTTGAATTGTAAGCTATTCTCCATTGATAGTGAGGTAGATCTCATCTCAATCTGAACATAGACAATCTTATCAAAGCACGTAAATCCTTGTATGTATTGTGCGATTTTAGATTCTTATTTTCTACAATGCCGAAGCATGTAAATCGATCCTTGTATGAGAGTAGATTCTCTACAACGTGGGTATAAGATAAACTCTTCAACGAGGCACATGCAATATATAATAAGTCGCATCTAAATTGTTAATTGCGTAACGTAAGAAAAGTATGGCAATCCCAAATGTAAAACTTTTACAGCTGACCATCCATGGATCCTGATTTCCACACCTAATCAATGACTGCTTTACAGTAATAATGATACAAAGCCACCCTATTACGTTACCTGATCATTGCCAACTCCCATCTATAAATAGAGTAAGAAGAAGAGTTGAACATCTATCTATAATAGCACAAACACATAGCTTAGCCACACAACGTAAACATTATAGTTTTAAAGATGTTATCCTTTTCTTCCACCACCTTAGCAACAGCAACAGCAGCAGCTCTTCTCCTGTGTGTGTCTGTGCTGATCAGTGGATCAACAGCTCAGTTAGATGCTAATTTTTACGCAGATACGTGCCCGGATGTGCTGAACATCGTTCAACAAACCATTGAAGAAGTTTCACTGACGGACCTCAGACTCACTGCCAGCCTCACTCGACTTCCCTCCCATGATTGCTTTGTAAATGTATGTGAGGTCGATTCTATATATCACATTTTGTTGTTTAGTAGTGAATGGAAAAAAACTAAACTTATTTCTCATTATATATCATGAATGATTTTAGGGTTGTGATGCATCACTTCTGTTGGACAACAGCGACACTATACAAAGTGAGAAAGATGCCCTCCCCAATTTGAACTCTACTAGAGGATTTGAAGTTATTGACGATATCAAGGCTGCTTTAGAGAATGCATGCCCCGGTGTTGTCTCTGCGCCGACATTCTAACCATTGCAGCCCAAGTATCTGTGGTTTTGGTATGTCCCTCCCTCACCAAATAAACAAATTTCATATCTAATATATAAGGGAAAAGGTGGAGAATTATCTCCTCCAGTTCCCCAATTCCTCTAATGGGTGTGTGGGGGGCGGGGAGGGGGGGGTGGACCCACCCGTGCAGAGTGTTCGGGCTGGGGTAGGGTGGTCATTGCACCCTTCCCCTTGTTAGGGGCACTGGGGAACTGGGCCAAGTAGGTAACTGGAGGGGATAAAGATTCAAGAAAAGGTTCTCTGAGCTATAGGGAGCATATGCTAGTTGCTCGCTCTCTCTCTCTCTCTCTCTCTCTCTCTCTCTCTCATATGAAATGATCTTGTTGCCTTTTAATGCACAAAATCATGCTGTCACACCTCCTTAGCGTGCTCCTCTAGACCTCTTGCTTAGAGAACCCTCTCCCAATACATATAGTAAGGGGCTGGGGTTTGCTCCAGATCCAGTGGCCTCTGCACCAGTTTAGGGGCGAATGAGGGGGTGCACAGAGGCATCCAATAGGAGGGTCAGTGCAGTCATTTCATCCCCTTATGTATGGACGCAGGGGAATGCAACCAGGCAACGTTGTTTTTCCCATATAATGATGCTGGCCTTTACCTGAAATTTCTTCCATCCTATATTTGAGTGGGGCTCTATTGCACATAGATGTCTGTTACATGTATTTTCAACATTGGACACATGTCCTTTTTTGCTTCAAAGAATACCCCTTAGTGCACTCTAAATGGCAGTGGATGGAACATGTGTTCAATGTTGAGCATACGTTTAGTGTGCAGTGGAATTGCTCCATAGTTCCCCCTTCAAGCAAGCTTTTAAAACACAAAATTGGGGACGGAAGCGGTCAGGTGCCGATTTAGATCGAAATCGGCTTGAATAGGTCTACAAAAACCCTAGAATCGATAGATTTGAGGAATATTCCAATGATTCTGGTGTTTTTATCCAAGAATATCAAAACGTTAAGAATCATGATCGATGATCAATGGTTTTGATCTAAAAAATCAGCCGATTCGCCGATTCTTGAAACCTTGCCTTCAAAAATTTGCACTTACGGTTGAATTATGACTCAATTTTGATGGACATATTGTCTACACTAGTAATGAACCTGATTTATTCTCAATTGGCTTTACAGGCAGGAGGTCCTTCATGGACGGTTCTACTAGGGAGAAGGGATAGTACAACTACAAACCAGAGTGCAGCTAATACTACTATGCCTGCTCCCACAGACAGTGTGGAAGTTCTCAAGGCTAAGTTCGCAGCCGTTGGCCTTGACACCACTGATCTTGTTGCGTTGTCCGGTAATAATTTTGGATCCAAATCCTCTATGGTGCGCTGCCCATAGTGACATGAGTGGCACAAACTGAGCCGCACATGCAAAGACTGCCTTACCCCTGCCCAAACTCCTTGCCCGAGCAGGGGTAAGGTGGTCATTGCACGTGCGGCCCAGTCTGCGCCGCACAGGCCGCTACGGGCAGCTGCACGGTAGAGGATCTATGTTGAACAGTTTTTCCTTACTTTCACATGTTATATAAGTCTCTTTCCTCCTTAAGTAATCACATTAATTAAGGGATTAATTAAGTATTAATGTATTAATGTATAATTGTTAATGTGCATAAATGAACAACTTGACAAATTGGTTAATGTGTCCATTCTCAGGTGCCCACACATTCGGACGTGTCCGGTGTATAGTTTTCAATGATCGGCTCTACAATTTCAATGGCACGGGCAGTCCTGACCCGACTCTCAACTCCACTTTGCTGGCGGAGCTCCGACAAATCTGCCCCGATGATGGAAACCTGTTTACCCTAACCAATTTAGACCATACCACACCCGATGAATTCGATAATAAGTATTTCTCTAACCTTGAAACAAACCAAGGTATACTTCAAAGTGATCAAAAGTTGTTTTCAACTTCGGGTTCGGATACTATCTCCATCGTTACCAGCTTCAGCAGCAATCAAACCGCTTTCTTTGAAAGTTTCGCTCAATCCATGATAAGAATGGCAAATATTAACCCGTTAACTGGGACCGAAGGAGAGATCCGATTGAATTGCAGAAGGGTTAATGGAGATTCTTCATATGAGTCAAGTGACGTTTTGATTAGTTCCAGCTGATGGACTGGGGAATAAACCCTCAAGTATGAATAAGTTTGTTTGAATAAAAACGTTTTAGAATTTCTAATCAAATTAATTAATAAATTAACATCCCCATGGTGGGTGGTTTATTTGGATTGTATGTTTAGATATTAATCATGAATAAGAAAAGCTTTTAAAGTTTGTATGATTCAATTTCTTATTTGGGTAAATTACACATCATCTCCTGGTTTTTGAAAAAACTCAAATCACTTCTCTACAGTAATGGTGTTAGTCTGCTGTTAATTAGTGGTGTGAAAGGACTATTTTACTGTTATACTAAAACATTAGAATTAAATTTATAGCACTACCCTTCTTTCATCTTCAACATTGGTCAAGGGTAGTTTAGGAATTTAAATTTATTTGACTGGCTGACATCATCACTTAACATCATAAAACTAACGGTAGCGATTAATTTGTCATATTGGGGTCTAAACCAATGGGTGATTTGAGTTTTTTCAAAAATCAAGGGGTGATCTGAGTTTCATTTAAAAATCAAGGGGTGACATGTAATTTATCCTTCTTGTTTTATTACTCTTGATTAGGCAGGCCATCAGATTTGTATGTGAAGTGAACAACAATGATTAGGGCAGAAAGTTACCTGGTCCCCATGAAATAAAAAATTATATCTATGTTGATCCTCATATATGCGGGTGTTCTTATTGGCCCTAGTACTGGTGCAAACGCTACACGATCAGACAGCGATCTCTTACCCAATAAAGATGCATTAAGAAAAAAGATAATTCCAAGGCTACCCCTGTAGGAGATTATAAATATCAAAACACAAACCATAGAAGGGAGAAACAGAAAAATCTAAGTACAACATCTGGATCTGCATACCCCAGGAGGCAACAATGGATAATTAAATATATCGAAACCCATTTTTTGATAATCTGATAACAACCCATAGTAACCAAAATTAATTCAAATGAGACATTCACATTATGGATCAAGAGAAAGAAGGGGATAAATTCTGTTTATTGTGGACCTAAAAACAATTTCTTTGAACAAAAGATAAATAGATTTTCTAACTTCTGTTTTTTTTTTTTTTTTTTTTTTTTTTTTTTTTTTTTTTAAAATAGATTTTCTAACTTCAAAAATTGATGTAGACAAAAGAAATTGGACAAAACATCAATGTAGATCCCTAGCTATATTGATGATAGAAATTTTAAACAGCCACTTTTAGGTCTATATGAAGCTTTGCCGGAAAAAGCATTTTTGTATGGGGGAGTACTACCTACAGCCAGTAGGTCCTCTTTAAGCAATTAAGTTATGGTGGAAATTAAGAAAGGGACTTGCTAACCTTATAGAAATGAATGTAATGATGCGTCACTCTGTGAACATTAATGTGATTAGATTGTGAGGTTAGCATTTTCAAGAAAAAAAATTCTACTTTTTATATAAAATAGGCTGCTAGTCTTTATCATCAAATGAATAATAACCAATTTCGTTCCTCAAAATTGTGGCTACCAAGAAGTGGTCGGTTAAAAATTATATTAAGTAAAATAGGATTTATTGTAAATTAAAGACCCACATGTTTGGTATTATTTATTGGTTATTATGTTCATTCATGAGGGAGAAAACAAAACAATATTAGTATTATTAATTGATTATTATGTTCATTCATGAGGGAGAAAAAAAAATATTAATATTAATTCTCATTATTTAAAGGAGTAATTTTTTTTTTTTTTAAACAATGTTGAAGAGATTTCATGTCTTTATGACTTTATCGCTGTCTCGGATGTGACTCTAGGAGTATAGAAGGACTTCGTATAATCGGAGGAGAAGGATGTCCCTTGTTTATTTTTTTGTCTTCTCCAATTATCTGCACCTCCATTTCCTTCAATTCCTCTAATAGGGGGGAGTGGATCCGACCATCCTATCCCTTGCCCGAACACACTGGCCGGGTGGAGTCCACTCCCCCCTATTAGAGGAATTGGAGGAAATGGAGGCGCAGATAATTGGAGACGATTATTTTCCGGCCTTATACACGGCTGCATACTTGTCTTCAAACAAAATGATTTGAGTCCTGACTTTTGGGGCTAAGACATGAAAATTTCTAGGTTCTAACCATTAATTAGGTTAAGAAATACTATCTAAGATTAGCTTAGGTAGTGGTGGTGAAAAATCCAACACCCACACACAAGGGCAAAGCGTACATGGTGGAAGTAGCACGGGCGTGCCAGGGCCTTTGACGCAGGCCCAAACGGAACTGGAAATGGCCGGTCTTAGCTTCCGACCAGGACAAAATGGTCTGTTCTAACTTCAGACTGAGACGAAACGGCCTGTCCTGATTGACGGAACGGCCTGTTCTACCTTCAGAACGAGACAAAATGGCCTATCCTGATTGGCGAAACGACCGTTTCTAAGAGGTCAAAAATGGCCCGTTTTGACATCGAACCAGGACGAGAAGGGGATCCTTCCATGCCTGAGTAGCTCTAAGGTCTTTTGAGCAAAAGCAAATCACGATGGACAAAGCAAAGAAGAAGATTGGGAATCAAATTGTTGCTTGACAATTACATAGCCATTGAAGACACTTACACTTGCCGTCTACGGACTGTTGAACATGTACAACTTGGTGTTAAACTACACTAATCACACCAAATCTCTTGTTGCCAGTAGCGTATCCGTTGAAGTTCCCACATCTTGCTTAGCGATGATCTGTCGAAGCTTGCAAACTTGATTCTGATGATAGTTGTCTTTTGAAACACGGGACAAAAGACATGGTTGCCGGAGTTATTCTCCAAGCAAGGCCTATATGAATGCCCCTTGAAACACAAGCCAATGAGGCATTGGTGGCTGGAACCCAACTCCAGCAAAAATTACAGAAGGGATGAAAGATTACATCCTGAAAGATAAAAAGAAAAGAATAAAGTAAAGATAAAAACTGAAGTGTGTTTTGTTGATCCATTGGGTGATGTCTCCCTCTTTCGCTTGGCTTTGTCTTTTATAAAAGATAGACTTGGTAACTCCCATAACCAACCATTCCACTTGCTTCCTTGATTGGGGCCACTTTCACTCCAAAAATGCTTATCTCTTGTGCCATGTGACCATGTGGGGTTTGTAACCTCCCACCATCTATGGTCATGGTGGGTCCCACCTTTCCACTTGGTTAAATCAAATTTCAAAATTGTAACTCTTTGGCAACGTGCAACGCACGGCCCTATGGCACACATAACCAAATCCCAACTTGTGGAAATTGGGTGCAAACAATGCCCCTCACAATCCCGTTTGAACAAGGCCACACAAGTTCGAATGGGATTGTGGATAAATTTTTATCGGTCTCCAGTTTGGCCTCTTGACCGAAATACAGGGGCACTATCAGGAATGGGTATTGCTGCCCCTGGTTTGCCTGATTCATGAATGGGTTCCTTCATCGGCACATCTTCTTTCTTGAACCATCACGATTTTGCTTTCTGGTGTCCCACCGGGCATGCCAAAATGTGTTGGTGAAAAATCCAACACCCACACACAGGGGCAAAGCACACGTGATGGAAGTAGCGCGGGCGTGCCAGGGCCTTTGACGCAGGCCCAAACGGAACTGGAAACGGCTGGTCTTAGCTTCCGACCAGGACAAAACGATCCGATCTAACTTCAGACTGAGACGAAACGGCCTGTCCTGATTGACAGAACTGCCTGTTCTACCTTCAGATCGAGACAAAACAGCCTGTCCAGATTGGCGAAATGGCCATTTCTAAGAGGTCGAAAATGGCCCGTTCTGACATCGAACCAGGACGAGAAAGGGATCCTTCCATGCCTGAGTAGCTCTAAGGTCTTTTGAGTAAAAGCAAATCACGATGGACAAAGCAAAGAAGAAGATTGGGAATCAAATTGTTGCTTAACAATTACATAGCCATTGAAGACACTTACACTTGCCGTCTACGGACTGTTGAACATGTACAACTTGGTATTAAACTACACTAATCACACCAAATCTCTTGTTGCCAGTAGCGTATCCGTTGAAGTTCCCACATCTTGCTTAGCGATGATCTGTCGAAGCTTGCAAACTTGATTCTGATGATGGTTGTCTTTTGAAACACGAACCAAAAGACATGGTTGCCGGAGTTATTCTCCAAGCAAGGCCTATATGAATGCCCCTTGAAACACAAGCCAATGAGGCATTGGTGGTTGGAACCCAACTCCAGCAAAAATTACAGAAGGGATGAAAGAATACATCCTGAAAGATAAAAAGAAAAGGATAAAGTAAAGATAAAAACTGAAGTGTGTTTTGTTGATCCGTTGGGTGATGTCTCCCTCTTTTGCTTAGCTTTGTCTTTTATGAAAGATAGACTTGGTAACTCCCATAACCAACCATTCCACTTGCTTCCTTGATTGGGGCCACTTTCACTCCAAAAATGCTTATCTCTTGTGGCATGTGGCCATGTGGGGTTTGTAACCTCCCACCATCTATGGTCATGGCGGGTCCCACCTTTCCACTTGGTTAAATCAAATTTTAAAATTGTAACTCTTTGGCAACGTGCAACGCACGGCCCTATGGCACACATAACCGAATCCCAATTTGTGGAAATTGGGTGCAAACAATGCCCCTCACAATCCCGTTTGAACGAGGCCACACAAGTTCGAATGGGATTGTGGATAAATTTTTATCGGTCTCCAGTTTGGCCTCTTGACCGAAATACAGGGGCACTATCAGGAATGGGTATTGCTGCCCCTGGTTTGCCTGATTCATGAATGGGTTCCTTCATCGGCACTTCTTCTTCCTTGAACCATCACGATTTTGCTTTCTGGTGTCCCACCGGACGTGCCAAAATGTGTTGGTGAAAAATCCAACACCCACACACAGGGGCAAAGCACACGTGGTGGAAGTAGCGCGGGCGTGCCAGGGCCTTTGACTCAGGCCCAAACAGAACTGAAAACGGCTGGTCTTAGCTTCTGACCAGGACAAAACGGTCCGATCTAACTTCAGACTGAGAAGAAACGGCCTGTCCTGATTGACGGAACTGCCTGTTCTACCTTCAGACCGAGACAAAATAGCCTGTCCAGATTGGCGAAACGGCCGTTTCTAAGAGGTTGAAAACGGCCCGTTTTGACATCGAACCAAGACGAGAAGGGGATCCTTCCATGCCTGAGTAGCTCTAAGGTCTTTTGAGTAAAAGCAAATCACGATGGACAAAGCAAAGAAGAAGATTGGGAATCAAATTGTTGCTTGACAATTACATAGCCATTGAAGACACTTACACTTGCCGTCTACGGACTGTTGAACATGTACAACTTGGTGTTAAACTACACTAATCACACCAAATCTCTTGTTGCCAGTAGCGTATCCGTTGAAGTTCCCACATCTTGCTTAGCGATGATCTGTCGAAGCTTGCAAACTTGATTCTGATGATAGTTGTCTTTTGAAACACGGGACAAAAGACATGGTTGCCGGAGTTATTCTCCAAGCAAGGCCTACATGAATGTCCCTTGAAACACAAGCCAATGAGGCATTAGTGGTTGGAACCCAACTCCAGCAAAAATTACAGAAGGGATGAAAGATTACATCCTGAAAGATAAAAAGAAAAGGATAAAGTAAAGATAAAAACTGAAGCGTGTTTTGTTGATCCGTTGGGTGATGTCTCCCTCTTTTTCTTAGCTTTGTCTTTTATGAAAGATAGACTTGGTAACTCCCATAACCAACCATTCCACTTGCTTCCTTGATTGGGGCCACTTTCACTCCAAAAATGCTTATCTCTTGTGGCATGTGGCCATGTGGGGTTTGTAACCTCCCACCATCTATGGTCATGGCGGGTCCCACCTTTCCACTTGGTTAAATCAAATTTTAAAATTGTAACTCTTTGGCAACGTGCAACGCACGGCCCTATGGCACACATAACCGAATCCCAATTTGTGGAAATTGGGTGCAAACAATGCCCCTCACAATCCCGTTTGAACGAGGCCACACAAGTTCGAATGGGATTGTGGATAAATTTTTATCGGTCTCCAGTTTGGCCTCTTGACCGAAATACAGGGGCACTATCAGGAATGGGTATTGCTGCCCCTGGTTTGCCTGATTCATGAATGGGTTCCTTCATCGGCACTTCTTCTTCCTTGAACCATCACGATTTTGCTTTCTGGTGTCCCACCGGACGTGCCAAAATGTGTTGGTGAAAAATCCAACACCCACACACAGGGCCAAAGCACACGTGGTGGAAGTAGCGCGGCGTGCGGGCCTTTGACTCGAGCCCAAACAGAATCGAAAACGGCTGGTCTTAGCTTCCGACCAGGACAAAACGGTCCGATCTAACTTCGACGAGAAGAAACGGCTGTCCGATTGACTGGAACTGCCTGTTCTACCTTGCATCGAGACAAAATAGCCTGTCAGATTGGCGAAACGGCCGTTTCTAAGAGGTTGAAAACGGCCCGTTTTGACATCGAACCAAGACGAGAAGGGGATCCTTCCATGCCTAAGTAGCTCTAAGGTCTTTTGAGTAAAAGCAAATCACGATGGACAAAGCAAAGAAGAAGATTGGGAATCAAATTGTTGCTTGACAATTACATAGCCATTGAAGACACTTACACTTGCCGTCTACGGACTGTTGAACATGTACAACTTGGTGTTAAACTACACTAATCACACCAAATCTCTTGTTGCCAGTAGCGTATCCGTTGAAGTTCCCACATCTTGCTTAGCGATGATCTGTCGAAGCTTGCAAACTTGATTCTAATGATGGTTGTCTTTTGAAACACGGGCCAAAAGACATGGTTGCCGAAGTTATTCTCCAAGCAAGGCCTACATGAATGTCCCTTGAAACACAAGCCAATGAGGCATTAGTGGTTGGAACCCAACTCCAGCAAAAATTACAGAAGGGATGAAAGATTACATCCTGAAAGATAAAAAGAAAAGGATAAAGTAAAGATAAAAACTGAAGCGTGTTTTGTTGATCCGTTGGGTGATGTCTCCCTCTTTTTCTTAGCTTTGTCTTTTATAAAAGATAGACTTGGTAACTCCCATAACCAACCATTCCACTTGCTTCCTTGATTGGGGCCACTTTCACTCCAAAAATGCTTATTTCTTGTGCCATGTGGCCATGTGGGGTTTGTAACCTCCCACCATCTATGGTCATGGTGGGTCCCATCTTTCCACTTGATTAAATCAAATTTTAAAATTGTAACTCCTTGACAGCGTACAACGCACGGCCCTATGGCACACATAACCGAATCCCAATTTGTGGCAATTGGGTGCAAACAAGTGGGGGAGAACATAACAGAGGGTGTTAGTATCTAAGATTAGCTTAAGTGAAAACATAACAGATGTTGTTAACCATTCAAACTTTAGACTTCAAATGTCTACTTCCTTGACTAGGAAGACTTAAACATGTAAAAAAAGAAATATATGTGAAAGATGATGATTTATCGCTACACGTCAAAGAGAAAGATTTCCTTTTGCTTTGTATTGATGGTCGGTAGATGGAGCGTCATGTTTGCCCTAGGCCTGCCTAGGGTAACTAGTTTTTTATTGCAAAAGAGAAGAAAAACTAGATACAAACTAAGCCACCTTATAAGACTATGGGACATAACCCAAAGCCTCAATGGCACCAACCTCAAGGAGAAGAGATAGTGTACCCTGCTTGCTTAGAGAATCCTCTCTTAAGTTTTTTATCAGGAATTGTTTTTTTGGTATAGAGTTTACAATGAATTGAAAAAACCTATTTGATTTTAACAAAAATGACTGAATTTCTCTTCATTGAATTCCTTCACCACAGGCATTGGTATTGTTGGATGATCAAGGTGGGTTAGTTTTGAAATCAAACAATAGTGAGTAAGAGTTGATGATGAGAAAAAAAAAAACCATCACATGGCCACATCACCATTGGTGAGGAGATTCTTTTTCCCCCACTAGTAAAGGAAAACTGTCATAAAAAATATTAAGCTATTAAGAAATAGCAAAAGTTTTTCTACGTGTGCAAGAAAAGTAGAGTCCGTTGAATCTTCACGTACGTGAGCATACGTGAACGACTCACAGCCGTTCAGATGGAATATTCTCACAGATTGGATTCCATCTGCATGGTTGTGAGTCGTTTACGTATGCTCACGTACGTGAAGATTCCCCCGTGCACAAAAAAGTACTCCCATCGAGGGTCATAAATGTTCTGCCCCCAATAATACGAAGTTGATAATACTTTCACTCTCTCACTCTTCTCTGATACCTCATGGATACCATCTAAAGTCTAAACCCCTCAATCAAGGGATTCTCCCTTGACTGTGGGTAAAGGAAAACTCGATCTTTAAGAAGTTATCTGCTCATAAAATATTAATTACAAGAGGATCCATCTAATATATTGGTTTTAGGACAAAGTTTAATTCCATCCTCGATGAACATTCAGCCACCATTCTAGGGTTCACAAACCCCTATTAGGTTTTAGTATGTTCTCCAAAATACCTTCCCGATACCCCTACATGAAACTGAACCCACCTGATCAATAAATGGATTCCCATTCACCTTTGCTAAAGGAAATCTTAGTCCTTGGTTTTATTAGTAAGTCATTATATTTATTTATTTAAGGTATTGAAGAAGAACAAGAAGTTGACAGCAAAATTAGTAATATGCTTAGAACCAAAACAAACCAGGTAAAATAGTTGGAAAAAAGATCTTTATAGGGGAACGTAATGTTTAAGCTAGACAAAAAAAGGGGGGATGAAATGACAGCCCGACCTGATCCCAAGAAAAATAGAAATATCCATCTTATTGATGCTTTTGCGCATATTTCCATTGACCAAAAGCAAATATGGGCTATGCTACCCATGGGGAACTCTTCCCTAAAAAATAGAATTTCAATGCGTACAAACTTCATATTAAGTACCGAATTTCTATTTACTAATTGAGGTATTTCGGAGCTTCAACTAGTAGGAGAATAATAATGAGTAATGATGACCCGTGGTGACCACGGGAACAAAAACTTTCTTCAACTTTGAATGTCCACTTCCCTGACTATCGAGGCTTAACAAGAAATATGGGCATCCAGATCTTCTATGGCTTAGGCATGGCGGCGATCTTTCCGGCGCTTGAATATATGGTTGACACCTGTAAAACCATGGATCTAACGGTAGGTTTTGAAAACTTTGAAAACTTTGAGTTTTAAAAAGGTTTCAGGCATTCAACCAAGCTGGACCGGTCTGGGTTTGCCAAACCGGATCGATTTACAACTAAAACAAAACAAACGAAACCAACCCCATCGTCCCATTTTCAAATCTGAAAAACCCTCGATTTCCTTCCTTCTTCCCAGCGAACTCCGAGCTTTCTCTTGACCCTCCTCTGAATCCCTTCGAACCCACCCTGATCTTCTTCCTCCTCTCGCTCATTTGTGAAGAACTCATTTCTCTTACCTCCTCTGGTCTGGCGAAGCTCGAAGGTGGGAAAGAAAAATCCAGATCTGGATATGGGAAAGAGTCTGTAGCTCCAAGCGTCCTTGTTCAAGCTTTTGGGTGGAAAAACGACAATGTAAGTCTCTCTCTGGCTGGCGAACCTCGAAGGTGGGAACTCAAACTAGGAAAAGATTTTTAGGGCTTGGAAGCTCCAAACCGCTGTGGGAAAACTCGGAAAGGCTCTTAAACGACCTTCTTCATCCTCTGGCTGGCGAACTTCGAAGGTGGGAACTCAGACTTTTCAACTGGATTTGGTATAGATTTGAAGGGCTTGGAAAGGACCTGAAACATGAAAGTTAAGGTCCCTCGTCCCTCTCTGTTATATCTCTCTATCTCTCTGCTGAATCTAATTGTTAGAATGTAATTGTCTGAACTGCTGAAGCTATATACTTGTCTCTATTTCTGTTCTAAAGTTCCTGATCCACCTCTGATCCTGCCCAATAAACCCAGAACTCTGTTTCTGTGTAGTTGCGGAGTTGTTAATCTCTGTTATCCTTTTTTCTTTTTTGTTTGTTCTCCATATTTTGTAGCCTTCCTTTCTCACAAACAGAGATAGAGAGCGAATAGCAGGGGGTGGGTCGACATTGGAGGGAATAACAGAGGGAGGGATAGCGGCGGAGTTGCAGATGATGGGGTTGGGTCGGTGGTTTGGATGAAGAACAGAGGTGTGGGTAGGGTTGGGACTGGGTTGCAAGGTTGGGTCTGTTATCATTTTTTATTTTTTGTTCGTTCTCTCGGTTAGTTATACCTCACTGTATAGGTAAATGATAAAATCAGTTTGAAAAAAAAATTGGTTTGGCATAGCTTGGAAGTTCTGCCAAGAGAGGGACGGTGTAGGTGTACTTACTGGTTGATACTTCAAACAATTCTCAGAAGCTATACTTTGGGGTGTTAAGGGGTGGAGGGGACAAGAGAGGGGAGGATGAAATCGGAACTTGATCCCAGGTCTTGGCTACAACATGCCAAATGACATTACCAACTTGAGCTAGCTGACACCTTCATTAAATTGCTCTTATTTAGAATTTACTTGATATAATTCAGAGGGCATGCTGTACTTAGCAAAGAATGTTAGAGGTTTAGAGGTATAATTATGATTCCAAATGTAATAATTCTCTTTGCTGTTCTAGATCTAAAGACTATAACAGGGCCTTGGGAGCCTATCAGTACTCAGGGTGTTTGGTTCTTTCTATTGTTTTGTGGATCTCTTTGCTGTTCTAGATCTAAAGACTATAATAGGGCTTTGGGAACCTATGAGTACTCAGGTTTTTTGGATCTTTCTATTGTTTTGTGGATCCCTTTGTTGTTCTAGATCTAAAGACTATAACAGGGCCTTGGGAACCTATGAATTCTCAGGTTTTTTGGATCTTTCTATTGTTTTGTGGAGCGTGAGCTAGGTTTTCAAGTACTCAAACTTATCCCACACATTTGTTTGGAATTTTTTTATTTCTCCTTTGTGTGTGTGTAAATATGAGGGTTTGTGTTTGTTTTTTGCATAGTCCTAGAGTTTTATTGTGATAAGTGAACCAACAGAAGCTAGCAGTTCTCAGTATTTTCTGGGTACTTTCCACTAGAAATTGGGATGTTTTGGCTATGATTACCCCATTATATGGTAATGATTCATAATTCACTATTATGAAGATGAACCTGGCTCATTGGGTAGATTTAGAAAATTCAGTTCTGTATGCACTTGGTGTTCCTAGATGAATTCAAGCTAACAATTAACTTCTCTTTTCCAAGGTGAGTCTTTAGCTCAAAAAGGAAGAGCACCTGGGTTTGTTCCCAGGAGATGATGGTTCGAGTCCATCAAGACTCTCATGTATTCATCAGTAGGTTCTTTATTAATTTTTTATCTTGAAGTAATATAGCTTATATTAATCTTATGGTATCATTGGGTAGTGAAGATGATGGATGACATCTTTGTGAAACATGGTTTTTTTTTTGCCATAATTTAAGATCTTGGTTCCCTTTGCCATGCTATTGTTTTGAAGACCCTGTTTGCACTTATTTTTCTGATTTTAAATTCAAATCTCCTTAGCCCATTGCTCTGATCTGATTCAAATCTGAATTCTGAGTTGGTGTTCTTATTTTCTATGGAATTCTGTGAACAGGCCTTTACAAAATTCTGCAGGACTGTTCCTCTTTTAGGAAAGACAGTCCTTTTGTTGCAATTCTCTGCTTTTTAGAAAATGCAGCATAGAAACCAAACATTAGATGAATTAACCAGCAAGGATATGTAGAGTATTTGACATGAAGAAAGGACAACAAAACAGACTATAAAGGCTAAAGAAAGAAAGAAAGAAAGAAACCTCCAGGCAAAGCTTACACACCAAGGGCATTATCTAGATATTTTCTTTATTTCCACCAGCATCACAAGGAATCCATCAAAGAAACAAAAACAGAAGAGTTGACCAAAGCAATTGCAATGGACTAAGTGGAATAACAGCCTACCTTACCAGTTGAAGCTCCATAACCAGAATAGTCATATTTGCAGTAGAACATGACAAAGGTAAACAGAACAAAGAAAATTTCTGAGATACATCTACAGCTATAGAACCTCTATAGAAAAACAAATTCAAGGCATAGCAACTTTACGTATAACTTGCAATTGTTATACAGCTGAACATTTTAAACTTGCAACTACACTTCTAGTGTTCAGCCTTCAATGCATCCTCTATTGTAGGATCATATAAAGGTAAATATAAACATTATTGTATCCCCTCGTAAAGAAATTAGGAGCCTTGGTGGAGTCGAACCACCATCTACTGGGTGTAACCCCAGTTGCTCTTCCGTTTTGAGCTAAAGACTCACCTACCTCCATAAATCATGTTAGTTTAATCCAATATTCTGAAGAAAGGTTACCCATGTTCAATAAGATGGTAAAGAAGGGTTACCCATGTTCTGAACTCACATATGGAACAATAATCTCCCAAAAATGTAACACAAAATGTGGGAACAATAATGGAAGCGAAGGGCAAATGTAAGCCAAAACCTATTTCAGTAACAAGATAAATCTCCCAGAAATGTAACACAAAATGGATGGTGACAATAAAATGAGTCTTTGTACATACAGAGAAATCTCTGCAGAAAACCTAATGCAGTAACAAGATAAATCTTCCAGAACTACAGAGGAAGCTCCAACAAAGAAGATATAAAGGCACCATCCTTTCAATAGATATAATACAACCATGCCTAATTAGCTCCAACATACTACAGAGGAAGCTAGTTAGAAATTATCCATCGATTCAAATCGACTTAGAAATTGCTCTCACCTATCCTCTGCTAGGCTGATCTATGCCCAAATTGGATATTTTTGTGACAAAAATCCAAGAAAGAAAGAACAGAAATCCCTCAAAGAGATGAAATCTTTAATAAAATTCTAAGTGAGATTTAGTGCAGCTAGCAAACCTGTTATAATCTCCATTTTGAACGCATGAGGGAAGCTCATGGTTTTACCTTTGAAAATTCCCCTGCAGAACCAACTAATAGGTGACTCTCTTTACTGAGATAGGTCACTTGTAGAATCTCTGTATTCTAGATGACATTTCCAAGGGTTGAACGGGGAACCAGAGAAGCTCAAAACTACAGTTAGGCAAGAAGTCGTAGTGGGATAAGACGAGGAGATTCTAGAATTGGATCTCTTATTTTAGGGTGCCAAGTCCCCACATTTCTCGAAACAAATTACCTAAGGAGAAAAAAATGGAAAACCGAGTTCTTACATTGCCTTGTTTATTGGGCGATAAACCCAAGGCAGATCGAGTTTGTGAGAGAGGGAGAGAGAGATAACAGAGAAACGGCAAAGTTTGTGAGAGAGAGAGACTTACATTGTCGTTTCTCCACCCAGAAGGTTGAGCAAGGTCGTTTAGAGCTCCCAAATCTTTAAAAGACCCAGATCTGGATTTTTGTAATTCTTGTTCCCACCTTCGAGCTTCGCCAGACTAGAGGAGGTAACAGAAATGAGTTCTTCACAAATGAGCGAGAGGAGGAAGAAGATCAGGGTGGGTTCGAAGGGATTCAGAGAAGGGTCAAGAGAAAGCTCGGAGTTCGCTGGGACGAAGAAAGGAAATCGAGGGTTTTTCAGATTTGAAAATGGGACGATGGGGTTGGTTTCGTTTGTTTTGTTTTAGTTGTAAACCGATCCGGTTTGACAAACCCAAACCGGTCCAGCTTGGTTGAATGCCTGAAACCTTTTTAAAACTCAAAGTTAAAGTTTTAAAAACTTACCGTTAGATCCATGGTTTTACAGGTGTCAACCATATATTCAAGCTCCGGAAAGATCGCGGCTATGCCCAAGCCGTAGAAGATCTGGATCCGAAATATGTGATCACCATAACTGTAAAGCCATATTTTATTTACTCTATTTCGTCTAGAAGACATGTTTTCTTATCCTTTTTATAAAAAAAACAAAGACATGTTTTCTTATCCTGTAAGTAAATTTCTCCTCACCGACCACCGACTTGAAACAATTCCACACCTAATTCATGTACGGGAGCACTAGATGATAATTCAATCGTCTATACACAATCTACAACATGTCCTCCCCTTATTGAACCTGCCCAGGTTTACCGTTCGGAGCTAAGGGAAAACCCTGGTTACATGAAGCCTCCCAAACTCCGTGTAATGCTTCACTCGTAGGGATTTGAACCTGGAATTTTTATCACCTACGGTTCCCCTGCTTGGTATAGTTCCCTAGTACCTCTAATAAAAAGGGGGTGGATTCCACCCGGGTAGTGTGTTCGATCAGGGGGTGAAATGATCATTTCAGTCCCTTCTATGAGAGGAACCGCACAATCGTACCAGTCAGCAAACCCCAGGGGATGTGAGCTGTTGAACCTGGGATCTAGATCTTCCACGATGCGGGCTGTCTGTCCTGCCATGCTGCACAGACACAAGGTAGCACACATTGACTGCCTTACCTTTCCCCGAGCGCCTTGCCTGAGCAGGGGTAAGGTGGTCATTACACATGACCCTATGTCTGCGCAACACAGGCAGGATAGGGTAACGTGCAATAGAAAATCTATGTTGGATCCAGTGACAGCATGATTGCGTGACCAAAGCACATCGTCCTAAACCAGCCAAGCAAACCAAAGTGGGGTTTCGACATGTGATAACTGTGTATACCTACCAACCGGGGTTGAAAACATCCCACAACCTATTCTATTGATCATAGACATCTAATTAATCCTCTAAAACCAATCTTAAAATGACCTTTGCAGTGTTAGTTTGATTGATTGATTGATTGATAAGCCATATATATGATAAAAGTCAAGACTCAAGACTATGAAGTTTGATCGATTCTTGCCTTGTTTTACTTTTCTCTGTAGAAAACCCTGTTTCTTTCTTTGCTCTATTCTGTGTATAAATAGAGTATGGAGGCCGGGGCTGGTCATTATTATTAAAACAAAGCTAGGCAAATAAGGTTCCCATGTCTTTGAGCTTAAAAATGTCTTCTTCCACCACTTCCACAATGGAATTAGCTCTTCTTCTCTTCTTGTTGTCTATGTTGATGATGATCAGAGGATCAACAGGTCAGTTGAATGCCAGTTTTTACGCAGATACATGCCCTAACGTCCTCACCATCGTCAATCAAACCATCGAAAATGCGTCACTGACGGATCCTCGAATCGGTGCTAGCCTCATTCGACTTCATTTCCATGATTGTTTCGTCGATGTAAGTTAACAATCTTGCATTTTATTAAATTAATGCCTAATTTGTTACTCTAATTGAACTGAATTAATTAAACTTGGGTTTTATCATGTTTGTGTAAAGGGCTGTGATGGATCAATTCTGTTGGACAATAGCAGTACCATACAGACAGAGAAAGATGCCGGCCCCAATAACAACTCGGCTAGAGGATTTGATGTTGTTGATAACATTAAGAGTGCTTTAGAGACTGCATGCCCAGGTGTTGTCTCCTGTGCTGACATTCTAGCCATTTCAGCCGAAGTAGCTGTGGTTTTGGTATGTAAAAATTTAGGAAATTAATTCATGATTTAAGAAGTAGATAATTGAAGTATTCTTAATTATCACTACTGCTAGCTAACAGAAGCTAGTGGCCGGGCTTACAGGCAGGAGGTCCTTCTTGGACAGTGCTACTTGGAAGAAGAGATAGCTTAACAGCAAATCTAACCGGTGCCAATACTGCTATTCCGGCTCCCTCTGAAAACCTCACAACTCTTACGGGCAAGTTCTCGGCTGTCGGCCTTAACACCACAGATCTTGTTTCACTATCTGGTAACAATTTTTCTAGTATTTAATTAGCTCTCTTTGTTATGCATTCTTGGAATCAATTAATTGGATCCTCTACGGCCGGGCAGCCGAGCGGCCTCACACATGCAGGGCATGGACCCCACCCAGGCAGGGTTCTCGTGCAGTGGGTGGGGCGGTCATTTCGCCCTTGCGTGTGTGAGGCTGCACAACAGCCGCTCAGGCTGCTCGGTTTTAGAAGATTAGGATCCTTCTTGGAATAGATTTTGGGTCTAAACACATTCTGATTGTTGTGGCAAGATCCAATTTGCTAGTGTCCCTTTGTGGTCGATCTGACCTACACAAGAGAACATAACATAACAAGGGAGTATCGATCTGAACCGATTAGGATGTTCCGATGCTTAAGTCAGACCTCTTACAACTGATAATACTCAAATCCAAGAATAGGAAATGAGAGACTCCATAACTAGGTTAGATCGATATGTAATTTTTTAGGCAATGGATAGAATAGAGCGTCATGTATCTAAGTAGGTGTAACTTCTTGAGCTAGACACCTATCGGGTAGGAAGTAGTCATGCAAAAAGTGTGATCCCAACCCAGGCTAGGCTCTAGTCAGGTTAGTTTACCATGAAGGTTTAGTTGCTTGTTGGCCCAGCTAAGAGTTTGACTGATGTGTCTGCCGAGTGTAAGTGTCATGGGATCGCATACTGATTGGCAAACGAGTCTGAGTTGGATGATTAATCCAGGCTGACTTCGGTGATCAGTTTCTTGACCGACATGGAATTGACCAAGGCAGTTTGCCTAGGTCAGTGTCTAATGTTCAACCCATAACGTTGGTTTACAGTCCACTGAAGCTTTGAACGGTTTGGTTCGGTTCACTACTGCTAGCTAACACAAGTGGCCGGGCTTACAGGCAGGAGGTCCTTCTTGGACAGTGCTACTTGGAAGAAGAGATAGCTTAACAGCAAATCTAACCGGTGCCAATACTGCTATTCCGGCTCCCTCTGAAAACCTCACAACTCTTACGGGCAAGTTCTCGGCTGTCAGCCTTGACACCACAGATCTTGTTTCATTATCTGGTAACAATTTTTCTAGTATTTAATTAGCTCTCTTTGTTATGCATTCTGGGAATCAATTAATTGGATCCTCTATGGCTGAGCAGCTGTTGTGCGGCCAAGCTCTTGCAGGGCATGGACCCCACCGGGTGGGGCGGTCAATTTGCCCCTACCTGTGTGAGGCCGCACAACGGCTGCTCGGGCCACCCGGCCGTAGAGGATTAGGATCCCTCTTGGAATAGATTTTAGGTCTAAACACATTTTGATTGTTGCGGTGAGATCCAATCTGTTGGTGTCCTCTGTGGTTGATCTGACCTACACAAGAGAACCTAACATAATAAGGGAGTGCCGGTCTGAACCAGTTAGGATGTTCCGATGTTTAAGTCAAACCTCTTGCAACAAATTAATAATATTCAAATGCAAGAATAAGAAATGAGAGACCCCATAACTAGGTTAGGCGCCCATATTTATAGGGTTAAGATGGTAGATCAATATGTAACTTTTTCAATAATGGATGGAATAGAGCGTCATGTATCTAAGTAGGTGTCCGTAGCTTCTCGAGCCAGACACCTATCGGGTAGGAAGTCATGCAAAAAGTGTGATCCCAACCAGGGCTAGGCTCTAGCCAGGTTAGCTTATCATGAAGGTTTAGTTGCTTGTTGGCCAAGCTAAGAGTTTGATTAATGTGTCAGCCGAGTGTGAGTGTCGTGGGATCGCATGCTGATTGGCAAACGAGTCTGAGTCAGATTATTAATCCAGGCTGACTTCGGTGATCAGTTTTTTAACCAACATGGAATTGACCAAGGCGGTTCACCCAGGCCGGTGTGCAATCTCCGACCCATAAAGTATGGTTGGTTTACAGTCCTCAGATGCTTTGAACGGTTCAGTTCAGTCCGGTCTGCTCAGGTAAGCGGTCTAAATATCCTCCATGCCTTTTCCACATGCCACCAGCCGATTGGTTGGTGATAAATTGGCACACCACTTGTCAAATTAACCTGATTCTTCTCTATTTTTCTTGCTTTAAATTAAAGCGTGTTGTTGTCTTTTTGATAAAAAAAAAAAAGAATTAAACATGAGGTTGTGTTAATTGTTATTCAGGTGCCCACACATTTGGACGTGCTCAGTGTCGAACATTCATTAATCGACTCTACAATTTCAGTGGTACGGGTAGTCCTGACCCGACTCTCAATACGACTTACTTGGCGACACTCCAACAAATCTGCCCCCAAGGTGGAAATGGGTCTGTCATAACCAACCTAGACCTGACCACACCCGATGGATTCGATAATAACTATTTCTCTAACCTTGAAACAAACGAAGGTCTACTCCAAAGTGATCAAGAATTGTATTCGACTTCGGGTGCGGATACTATCTCCATCGTTGCCAACTTCAGCAGCAATCAAACCGCTTTCTTTGAAAGCTTTGCTCAATCCATGATTAAAATGGGAAATATCAGCCCGTTAACGGGGACCAACGGAGAGATCCGATTGGACTGCAAAGTAGTTAATGGAGTTTCAATATTTGGGTCAGATGATGATGCTTTAATTAGCTCCAGCTGAAGGATGTAATTAAAAGCCTATGCATGTATTACTTTACTGAATAACACAACTATATATTTATATATATATATATATATATATATGGAGACTTGATTGTATAAGCAAATATTATAATGAATAATAAAGACTTTGGATTAATTTCATTTTCAAAGTAGTATTATATGGGAGTTGGGCTTGCAATGCACCTCAACCAAGAATCCATTTTTTACTATCACTCATGTGGCGTTTCAGTTAAATCGAAATTATTATATGGTGATTCATATGGTTGAGATAGAATTCCAAATATAATAGGCATATATATGAAACTACATCTATTAATCAAAAAATAAAGTTATCAAATCATTATTGATGCATCATGTCAGTAATTTTATTTATTTATTTTTTTTTTGGGGGGTAGAATCATGTCAGCATATAATGCAGAGCATGATGGGAAAAAGATGATAACTCGAGTTTAAGTATACATTAATTACAACTGGTGACTTCTATAACTTCTAAAGCCTTTTGCAATAATGAGGGCCAAGTCAAGGCTCGCATAATAATCTTACCCAAATTGTCAACAAAAAAAAGAATTAAAATAGCTTTTTTCATCTTTTCTTCTTTTCATAAATGAGCACAAATAATATTTTCATGAGAAACCCGAATAGTCTGCAACTTAGATTGAATCCACAAAGGCCAGAATGTGAGAGAAGTGGCCTTTTTCGATCAATATTCAAACACATAAGAGGAATCAAACCCTTGAATCCCTCTCTCCCCCTTTCTTTTGTCTTTTTAGGAAAAAAGAAGCACACGCACGCTGAAGTGTGAAGGAATCCGGAGAATAATAAGTAATCATGTGCCCTTCTTTTAATTTTGGATATTATAAGAATCCTTTCAACCTATACCACAAAAAAAAAATGGATGAAAGACAAAGAGATCACTTCAACTCATGGAGAATAATATGGGATCATGAATTTTTATCCTATGCAGTTACTGCACGGTGCAGTATCGTGCGGTAACTGCAAAGGCCATGTGCATCATGTGGGGTCCACTATGCCACATGGCCTCTGTTGCGCCGCACGATGCAGTACTGCACCATGCAGTAACAAGAGGGATCATTTACACTTGACAGCAATTGCTAACAAAGCCTAGCTACCACAAGGTGTTAAACATTATTTTAAAAAGTCAAATTTGTTTCCATCTATCAAACAGTCAAAAGTAGGGTTGCAATAGGGTCAGATTGGGTTGGGCTTTTTAAAATCTCAACCCAACACTGAGTCCCTTTAGCTAGGCCCAGGCCAGGCCCGACTTAACTCAAGGCTAGAAAAATCCAACCCTGACCCGCCCTCAGGGTCAGGCTGGGCTGACCCTAATTGGCCTTGACCATGGGGAGGGGGAAGGGAAATGTAGGGGTTGAGTCAGACTGGAGGCTACAGGTGATGTAGGGGTTGGGCCAGGCTGGGGTGAAGATGAAGAAGAAGAAGAAGACAAAAAGAAAAAGTAGACAGGGTTGGGCTAGGATAGTCTAAGCCAGGCCGGGCTCAACTCAACCATGGCCCGACCTGACCTTCACTCAAGCCCAGAAATTTCCAATCCTGACCCACCCTCAGGGTCAGGGTATCTCAGTCCTAGCCTTGTTCGGGCCCAAGGCAGGCTCGGGCCATCAGGGCCAAACTTGTACCCTTAATCAAAAGTACCAAATTATTAGTTCACATAGTAAAATATATAAAACATGTGGAAATGGTTTTCCACATGATCCTTGTAGGATAATTTTTATCTTTTATTTAATTAGTTCATCATATTGTTTTTGTAACAAAGAACTCAGCCCATTCTTCAGGTAGACTGGTAAACCTAGGCTCATGTAAGACCCTCAACCCATGTGGATTAGGAAAATTCAAGGCCCATAAGAACCATGGAAGTTTGTGCAGGTAACCCCCAAAGGGGTAGAGAAGAATCAAACTTAGGACTTACAAATTGCTTCCATGGTTCAAGAGAACCTTGAATTTTCCTAATTCACATGAGTTGAATTTGTCATGTGATGAAGCTAGTGGGTCCTGGGCTACTTAATTGGGCCGCTACTGTATTGACTTATATATTGCGTACGTCCAATATCTCTAATGGTATGGGTTGGGCCAAATGAGGAAGGACAAATTCAAGTTTTAAAGTCAAAAGGTTTTGGGCTTTTGAAGGCATGATTACAAGGAAAATTAAACTCTCAGAAACGTTGAATTGAGGCAATACAAATCCAATCTGATAGGTGTGTAAAGGCAGATGTCAGGACTAAAATGTCACATGTTTCTCGCGTTTAGAGATTACCATTCCAAACATAACACTTGAAAGGGAGGAGATCCCAATTCGGATCCAGATCCTCTACTGCCGAGCGCCCGGCAAGACTGCTGCCCAAATACGGTGTTTCGTGCAATGACCACCTTATATCATATTAGAATTCACAAGCTGATCAGACAAATATATACATTTTGGAATACATTCTAGGTTGATTTCGTTCTTAGGGCTTCAAAACTCATGGTAGAATGCACAAGCTGATTAGGTTTTTCCTAGGGCTTAAAAAATAAAAAACGATTGCTCTTGGATGAAGAAAAACAAAGCATTACTTACAGAGCTTGGAGTTGCAGGTCGAACTGAAGTTGGAGAAGTTGCAGATCCAACGATGGTGGTCCTCGAACAAAGGTTGGAGAAGTTGGAGGTCCTCGAACCGAGCTTGGAGCAATGGCAGGTTCAACAATCAGGTCCAACAATGGTGGCCCTTCCCTTTTTTTCCTCTTTTCTCTTCGGTGTGGATCGATTAAGGGAACAACGCAGTGGTCATGGAGGTTCTAGGTCACGATTGGGAGGAAGACGAGTTGCAGCTGTGCAAAAGGTGTTAGATTTGGGATTTTCCCCAATTTACAACCATAAAATCCCTCAACGGTTTACTCAGTTTTGAAACCCCATTGGCAAGGGCAATTCTGTCAGTTTAAGTCTAATTTTTAATGCAGTTAGTCATGAACTGACGAAATGGGCTTATTTGTTACCGTTTGCAAACCTCAGGGGGGTACGCAGAATTTTCCAAAACTGGGGGGTAAAAATATCCTTTCGTCAAACCTCAAGGGTGGTATGTGTAAATTACCCTATTTTTAAATACCTAGATTACCCTTCCTTTTCACCTAGTAACTTGCTAATCTATTTAACCTACCATTCTTCTTCTATTTTTTACTATTTTTGTCATTAAAATAGTAAAAAATGAAAGCATCCACCCGCTTCTTCTCTCTCACATTTTTTACTCCATTCGTTTCTTTTTTCTTCAATTTTTCTATTTAATTAATTTTTTAAAGAGAGTCGATCTGTTCCATGGTTTTAGTGCACGGTATTGGGTGCTTTGAAGAGAGTCGATCTGTTCCATGGTTTTAGTGCACGATATCGGGCAATTATCGGTAACTGCAAAAGCGATATGATAATCTTGTCACGGTATCGGCTGGATCGATTGTATCAAACAAAATTACCCTTGAATCTCCTTAAAAAATGAGTTTTTTGACCATTTTACCTCTTCTCCGTACTGTGCTATTGATACGGTATCGACATGATATCGATGACTAGCAAAATCGGTACGTATCGCCCGATACAGGCGATACAATACCGATACTTAAAACCCTGATTTGTTCAAAGAACTATGAGGCTGAAATGTTGAATAAAAAATTAATTAAATAGAAAAATCGAAGAAAAAAAAAAAGAAAAAAGAATGGAGTAAAAACCGAGAGAGAGAGAGAGAGAGAAGAAGCGGGTGGGTGCTTTCAATTTTTACTATTTTAATAACAAAAATAGTAAAAAAATAGAAGAATGGTAGGTTAAATAGATTATCAGGTTACTAGGTGAAAAGCAAGGGCAATATTGGTATTTAAAAACATGAGTGTAGAAGGAGATGTAAAAGTTTAAAAGTAGGGTAGTTTTAGCAAAGAAGTTTAAGGTAGGATAGTTTTAATAAATATAGGCTAAGTGTAGGGAAGTGATAGTAATTGCTCCTTTCATAAATCAGCACAAAAGATATTTTCATGAGAAACCCGAATAGTCTGAAACTTAGATTGAATCCACAAAGGCCAGAATGTGAGAAACAAGCACACGCACGTTGAAGTGCGAAGGAATCCGAAGAATAGTAATCATGGAAAACCTGTGCCCTTCTTTTAAGTTTCATCTTATAGGAATCCTTTCAACCTATACCCAAAAAAAAAATGGATGAAAGACAGAGAGATCACTTCAACTCACGAAGAATAATTAGGGATCCTTTATACTTGACAGAAATTGCCAACAAAGCCTAGCTACCACAAGGTAGGCCAGGCCCGACCTTGACTCAAAGTTAGAAAAATCCAACCCTGGCCCGCTCTTAGGGTCGGGCTGGGCTGATCCTAATTAGCCTTGACCATGGAGAGGGGGCAGGGAAATGTAGGGGTTGAATCAGACTGGTGGGAAGGGTGATGTGGGGGTTGGGCCAAGCTGAGGTGAAGAAGAAGAAGAAAAAAACAGAAAGAAAAAGTAGATAGGGTCAGGCTAGGCTGGTCTAAGCCAGGTTGGGCTCAGCTCGAGGCCTCCACCCTAGCAAGACCTGACCTTCACTCAGGGCCAGAAATTTCCAACCTTGACCTGCCCTCAAGGTCAGGGTATCTCAATCCTAACCCTGTTCGGGCCCAAGGCGGGCTCGGGCCATCAGGGCCAAACTTGTACCCTTAATCAGAAGTACCAAATTATTAGTCCACATAGTAAAAAACATGTGGAAATGGTTTTCCACCTGGTTTTTTTTAGGATAATTTTTATCTTTTATTTAATTAGTTAATCTAATTATTTTTGTAACAAAGAAGTCACAGCCCATTCTTCAGGTAGACTGGTAAACCTAGGCTCATGTAAGACCCTCAACCCATGTGGATTAGGAAAATTCAAGGTCCATAAGAACCATGCAAGTTTGTGCAGGTAAACCCAAAGGGGTAGAGAAGAATCAAACTTAGGACTTACAAATTGCTTCCATGGTTCAAGAGAACCTTGAATTTTCCTAATCCACATGGGTTGAATTTGTCATGTGATGAAGCTAGTGGGCCCTGGGCTACTTAATTGGGCCGCTACTGTATTGACTTATATATTTCGTACGTCCAATATCTCTGATGGTATGGGTTGGGCCAAATGAGGAAGGACAGATTCAAGTTTTAAAGTCAAAAGGTTTTGGGCTTTTGAAAGCATGATTTCAAGGAAAATTAAACTCTCAGAAACATTGAATTGAGGCAATACAAATCCAATCTGATTGGTGTGTGAAGGCAGACGTCACGACCAAAGTGTCACATGTTTCTCGCGGGATCTTTATCGGCCCCAGTACTGGGGGTGCCAGTGCGCATCGTGCGGCTGGGCACCACCCATGTGTGCACGGTGGGGCCCACTGTGCACACATGGGCGGTGCCCAGCCGCACGATGCGCACTGGACCGCCCCCAGTACTGGGGGGGATAATTTTCCTTTCTCGCGTTTAGTGATTACTATTCCAAACATAACACTTAAAAGGGGGAAGATCCCAATCCTCTTCAACTACTTGGGCGTCCAATTTCTTTTCAATTGCCTATCCAATGATCAGGAGGATTTGAACACGCATCCCAACACCTAAGGATGCGTGTCCAAGTCCTCCCGCTGTTGGATGGGTGGTTGAAGAGGAGTTCGAATTGGAGAATAATTTTTTCCGAGGGCGACAAAGAAATGTATCCTGGTGAAAACCAACAAAAAAAAGAAAAAACAAAGAAGTTTATCCATGCTAGTCAAGCAATATCGTTAGTTATTAATTAGAGAGACTAAAAACTAATTATATTTAAGGAGAGGATTCTCTGAGCCAGCAGGTTTTTTTTTTTTTTAAATCGTTCTTTCACTTCCTTAAAAATGAATGTGAGGAGACGCATTGTATGCCTAAGGCTCAGAGGACTTTTTTTCTTTCTTTCACTTATATGTGTTTTTAGTTATATGTATGTAAGGTTGCAATTATGAGTAAATAGTTTGTTTACTAATTAACAATTAGACTTTTAGGTAAATAATACTATTTATTAATGTAATGTTAGACTCACATAAGGCAATCCTAGTAGAATCACGCAATACGATCCTACCCTTTTACTTTTACTTTCAGAAGGGTACAAAGAGATTGAGTTTCAAAACTAATAAATAACTTGCTAAGGGGAGAGTAAAAGAAGCTTTTGAAAATTAGGGTTTTGCTTTATCAGTCTTTTTCTCTTCCCAAATTGCTCTTCTCCATCAGTAGTGAAATAGGGTTTTGAACCCTAGTGAGAGTCAATTCTATTTTTCCTATGCAATCATTGTTCCATAAATTAATAACCAAGTTTTCTTTGCTAGCATCTCAAGTTTAAGTGATAAATTCCTTTGGAGGTATTGCAATTCTGGTAAAAAGATGAAACATTGAAACCCTGGTTTTATGTTTCATTTGAAAACCTTAATGCCTACGAGGAACCGTTCTTAGTTGAAAATTTTTTATTTGGCATTGTCGTCTACAACAACTCAAGCATCATCCTGAAGTTTAGCATACTCATAAATTTTAATTCTGGTAATCTCTCAACCAAGGTTTAAGAACTCATCTCGAGTACAGGTTTTGGCTTGGCCAAAAAGTGAGTTGGGCCGAGATTTCGTTATCGGCAAGTTGGTTTTTTTTATTTTTTTGAACTTGATGACTGTTTATGGTGGGTATTAGACCTAGTTTAGTCATAAAAGTTGGTATACATCCTATTTTGGACCATTTAAACACAATGGTACTATAAACTTTTAAAAAATCAAAGTCCAAATAGGAGTTTCACTTAGTGGGAAACCAGGACATATACTTATTTATGCCTAATATCATTTAAGTAAATATTTTTGTATTTGTATTTCATTTAAGAGATTATTCATAAATAAGCACATACCCCTTATTTGAATCCAATAAAAATAGTTAAAAAAAAAAATCAAATTCCAAAGGATAAAAAGTCAATTCCCCCAGTTCAAGAACAAAAATTGAATTTTCAACAGTAGGTGCAATTTTCAACTTTCTAATGTTGGGGTTTTCTCATATCTAAAAATTTTATAAATCTTAATATGGTAAAACATTGCTAATTAAAAACCAAAAGTGCGATAAAATATTCATTTGATTTGATGTCCAAAAAAATATTTTCATTCAGAGTGATTTTGACACACACCAAATTAAGTTTGACCAGGACATAACTCCTTTCTATTTTGACTTTCATCTCATCTTGAGATTTTGAAATGGCGAGATCTCGCGAATTCGTGAACCATGCTCTCAACCACTATTTCTAATCAACTCTAATCCTCCATACGTAAAGCAAATGTCGAATTTTCTATAGAACAGATCTAGGAGGAGCAAACCAATAGATTGCAATAGCACAATTTAACTGTTGTCCTAAGGCTCGCTCATTATTCTCTCCTCCAAAAAAAATAAAAAAAACACACACACATACACACACAAAACAAAACAAAACAAAACCAATAAATCTTCCATGTGTAAAATTAAGAAAAGTCGCTAACCCCCATTTGGGGTTTCTCAACCTACCCTTTGCTTAACTTGTGCCTCATCTAACCCATTAAGATGCTTTAGAGATAATGATTGTCAAAAGTTGGGAGACTTGGCGCTTTTTGAATGCGACTCTTTTGAGTGAAATTTGGGCCTACCTAGTTTTCACTCCGGCATCGTGCTCCCTCCTCGATTGTCGATACTTGATAGCATGGCTGCTATTTTTGACCATTCATGCAACGATTCGATTAGCACTACACTACAATCTTTGAATTGCATGGTTAATTCACCGCAAATCAACATTGGTTTCCTAATAATTAAGAGCTGGCTAGCTCTGTCTTCTTCTTACAATTTTCCATGAAAAGAGCCGACAAATTACTTGAAATCATCTTTTCTAGGAAGGAATTTCTCTTCATCATTTTATTACGGTTGGATTAAAGACTCAATGGGCTCGTGGGTGCCACAAGAATTGTCTCCTTTCTAGAATATCTCCTTTGGGGTCAAATAAAGATTTTGAGTTTGAATCATCAATTATAGTACGTTGCATGGGATGTGCATGCATCATCTTCTCTTCTTTGGACCAATCTCAACATCCTAATCATCATCTTAACAAATAGCTACTATTGTAATTTGTAAATGCAAGGACCATGCAAAATACATACACAAAAATTAGCACAAAAGTAGAGGAAGAAAGGAGGGGAGGAAAAAAATAAAGTTTTTCTTCACCACACTATCTTAGGGTTCACAAACCCCTATAGGGTTTAAGTATCTTCCCCAAAATACATTTTGATACACTCCCATGCGCATCGAGTCCCTGAATGAATTCTCATTCACCATGACCTAAGAAAAACTTAGTAAAAAAAAAGGGGTAAAGCTTGATGCTTAGTTGGTTACACTTAAGCGCGTTGTAGTTTTTCAACTTGGTTTTGGCGCGCGCCTAGCTCATATCGCCTCAAGTATGCAGATTGTCTGCCTCTTAGCGAGAAGATATGTAAGAGAATCCAATCTTGGAAAGGAAGGGTCCTCTAGACTGAACGTTTGGAGCTCATCAAGTCTATTCTCAATATTACTCCATGAAAGCGATTAAACCATATGTTTGTGGTGTTAACAAATGAACAGATCAGTTAGCGCTCAGATGCGTGCTAACGTGCGCAGAAGGAGATGAAATCATTCTCGCGATTCACATGTCAAAGTGCTTCGAAAGGTGTCAACAGGTGCGTGGAGCCGACATACTTCCATCTAAGAAATAGGGGGTGAAAAAGCAAGACGAAGAAGAGGTACGTGGTTCCTTTGAGAATTAGAACTTAGAATCGAACCACCTTACAATAAGGGATATCTTGAATAGTAAAAAAGTTATTTTGAGCAACAAGACTCTCTTCTACAGTTATTTTGGTCCACATACTTGAGAGGTCATTATAGTTCCAAATGAACTTTGTTCATTTTGATGTACCATAGATTGATGTCTGCACTGGTTATATATTGGTACACTAGATTTACAATGGTCTTGTTTGAATAAAAGAGATGTACCACAGATTAATGTGATATTCATGAATCATCACCACCACCACCACTATGACCACAAAATAGAAGAAATTCTTGCATCTTCTCCGCCAATTATGTATTGGTTCTCTCTCTCTCTCTCTCTCTCTCTCTCTCTCTCTCTCGTTTTTAATGAGAATCTATTGAAGTGAATTTTGGAAGTTCACTCTTATATCTTCTCCGCCGATTGTGTAACATGTATAGAGAGAAAGGTGAGAGAGTTGATTGTCAAAACTTGGCGCTTTTCAATGTGAGTGTTTTGAAGTGATGAAATGTAGTAGAAGGCCCTTTCACTCCGACATCATGATCCCTCGATTATCGATAGCATGGCTCCTATTTTTGACCAAGCAATGATTTAATTAGCACTACCCAACATACTTATTTTAGCTAATTCTTACCTAGCCTACTTGGATCCTTGCATGGTTTCACAATTCAGATCGTCTATCGCGTGCTGCCCATAGCGGTTTGTGCGGTGCAGACTGAATCGTGCACATAATGATTGCCTTATCTCTGCCTAAACCTCTTACTCAAGTAGGAGTAAGACAGTCATTATGCACGTGGCCCAATCTAGACCACACAAACTGCTACAAACAACACGCCATAGAAGATATGGATCCATGGTTTCACCGCTAATCAACATTGGTTTCCTAATAAGAGTTAGCTAGCTAGCTCTGTCTTCTTCTTACATTCCATGGAAAGAGAGCCAAAAAGAGTTGAAATTATCTCTACTAAAAGGACGGAGTTTTTCTTCACTTTCATCATTTTATTGCAGTTTTGGATGACAGGCTGTATGGGCTTGTGGGTACCACAAGAACTTTCTCGTCTCTAGAATCTCTCCGTTAGTCCCAAAAAAAAAAAAAAGATTTGAGTTTGATTAATCGCCAATTATAGTACGTTGCATGGGATGTGCATGCATGGGAGCAGCTGACATCATCTTCTCTCCCTTGGACTAACTTAATCCACATCCAACTCAACTCGTAAATAGCTACTCGATCTTACCAAAAAAAATTCGTAAATAGCTACTACTGTAAATACGAAAGATCGATTTTGAGAAAAAAATAACAAAAGAGTTTTCTTTCAACACATGCTGAAGGTTTCACCACATTATTCTAAGGTTCACAAATCCATATAGGGTTTTAGTAAATTTCGTAAAAAACTTTTCCGATACAATCCAATGCACATCTGAAATCTGATGGTGAATGGATTCTCATTCACCATCGCTTAAGGAAAACTTGATCCAAAAAAACCATGAGGGTAAAGCTTGGTGCATGATTGGTTTCATTGAGCTTAGAATTGAACCTCCTTAATTACATTAATAGGTGACATTTTAAATAGTGAAAAAATTATATCATTATGGTGTTTTTTTTGCCTCATATTGAAAGAGGGTTTGTCTCTCTCTCTCTTCTGTGCCACATAATACGATGAAAACTTATTGTCACCATGCATAGTTACAGCAAGCTTTACTCAAAAAGAAAGATAATTAGGTGCATGGAACCTATTTGATCAATTTTACAAGGAGCCCGCCCTGCATTTTAAGTCGGGACGGGTTATACTTTCTTTTGGGTCCTTTGAAACCCTAACCTGACCCAAACCCTATCTTAATCATACTCATCTGATCTCATTAGGAATGAGACAAGGCGGTCGAGGCAGGCTTATTCTTAGGGTTGTAAACGGATCAAATTCGGCTCGGATAGTGCTATATCCGCATCCGCATCCGCATCTGATTAGCTATCGGACGGATTGGGATAGTGCTAAACGGATATGGACACGGATACGGATCGGATATTTTATCCGTTTACATGCAAATATAGCTTTTCGGATAGTTATAGCCTATCCGTATCCGCATCCGTTTAGCTTTCGGATGGATTCGAATAGTGTTAAACGGATATGGACACAGATACGGAAACGAAAACGGATTTCGGCTGGTTCATTTACACCCCTACTTATTCTTATGTTCTTTAAAACCCTAACCTGCACCAAACCCTATAATATTGGTCATACCAAACTCATCCCTTTAAGGGCGGACGAGGTGGGGGCGGGTCTCTATTTGACCAAGCTATCTTATTACCATTCCATACCTAATTATGTAGAAATATTTAACCATCCAATGGTCCAAATTAATGTGTTATTTTGGGGGCCGGATTATGTTAATGATATCGAGTTCAATTAAAACTTACCATTTACTATGAGCTACCATTAATTTGCACCTAATTATCATTGCCACCGTCATTATCGATCATTAAGATAGTTCCAATTATAGAGAAGATAGTGCTGTCTCACCGCCATGAGATGTTGTTGCTTTTGAGCCTTTCTTGACAAATTGGCCAATCTCTTTCCTCTGATTGCGGGATGGAGGGCTGAACATAATATTATAGTGGTTGGTCCTTCTCCAATATCTACTTCTCTAGCTATCTTCTTATGCTTCCTTTTAAGTCTTCTTCTCAATAATAAATTTATTGGGATTTGTTCTATTAGGTGAAAGGAGCAACTACTAAATATGCAATTCGACTCCTCTGCTTTCGCCTACCCCTATTGCTGTGTGTGCGCCCCACACACAAGCAAGGTGGAATGTACCGTCTTGCCCGAGCAGGGTAAGATGGTGCTTTCCGCCACGCTTGTGTGTGGAGGCGCACGGTAGTACCAGGCAGGCGGAAGTAGAGGAGTCGGATCCCTAAATATGGGGGAGAGCCGGAGAGGGAATGATTAAACTCTCAATCTTATGATTCTCTTAGGCCCTCTTTATTTAAAGGGGAAGGTGGGGTGGGATTGTTGAAAAGATGAATGGGACCCACATGTTGGTGGGATTTTATTGGGGGTGAAAATGTTAAGATGAAGTTACTTTTTTCATGAATAGTAATTTGGTGGGACTTTGGATAGACTTATAAATGGGGTTTTGAAGTGGCACATCAACAGACAAAGCAATTAATGATGTTCCTTCAGCTTTTATAAGTTTATCAACCCAGGATTACTAAACAAGGTCCCGAAATTGATAATATATACTAGAGTTTATTGTAAAAGTTTTTTTGGATTACACATACACCATAGAATCTATGGGCATGGGTGTAATTTTACCAAAAAAAAAAAACAGTTACACTTAAGTGTGTCATAAACTTCTTTATTTATTGCCATGCATCCACGAAATTCATCTATTCGTTGAATAAGTGATGTTAAAATGATTCTTACTCCAAGAATTCTTTAGCGTAACTGGTGGTTTTATTGAATCACTGTGGACTAGTGTTTTAATTTTATATTTATTAACATTGTTTCGGATACAATTGGTACATCGCAAAATAACTATGTCTCTAACATCTTTATGCTTATCCTTTACCTGGCCAACTTTAGCTGGATTGAAACATATGAACCACGTAAATTTTTGTATTTATTATATGATTGTTGTTTGCGATTTTCATTCTGTTTTTTTCATCGTGTTAGGTGTTTCGTTTCTCAACTTATCCGTTTACAAAATTGTAGGGATGTGGCACAACTAGATGTATTGTCCATATAGATTCCATAATGGATGTGTTTGTTAGGTCCATAAAATCCGCTGCTAGTAGAGGTTATATATGCGGCTTTACAGTGGCTACAATCAAATGGATTAGAAATTAAAGGTCCTCCTCATCTTCAACATCATAGGATATATAGAATATACTGGTTAGAAACTTCAAAACTTACTCCCATACCAGCTCGTTTGTCTCACTCATTGACTAATGACGAGTGATCTTGAAATTACAAAATGTGAAAGTTGAAACTGGCGGTGCTCGGTGACAGTGCCAGGGAAGTGTATCTATAAATAGGAGTGCTTGTAATTAGAGTGATATATAAGAAAGCACAGTTTAGAGTGGGGAACTAGTAAGGAAGAAAAGGAGCAAGAAAGGAAGAAAGGAAGAAGCTTTTTTGGTGCTGCTTCAAATTAACTGAAGAATTGAAATGAAGGGTGGAAACTCAAACATTATAGCTACAGGTGTTGTTGTAGCAATTTGGTTGATGGGTTTGGGTTCAATAAATGCTCAATTGAATTCCACATTCTACGCAAGCACCTGCCCAAATGTGTCGAGCATCGTTAGTGGGGTTATCCAAACAGCTTTACAATCCGATGCTCGAATTGGTGCTAGCCTCGTTCGGCTTCATTTCCATGATTGCTTTGTTGATGTAATTAATTAGTTAAACATTCATTCATTCATTTACTCTGCATCAGCTCCTTCCTTCAATTACTTTCATTTCCTTTAGAATTAAGTTTTTAATTAATTAATTAATTTCTTGAATTGGTTATTAACTTTTAACTAATTGATATATATTAGGGTTGCGATGGGTCAATTCTGTTGGACAACAGTGCGAGCATACAGAGTGAGAAAGATGCAGCTCCAAACACAAACTCCACTAGGGGCTTCGATGTAGTTGACAACATAAAGACAGCCCTAGAGAACTCCTGCCCTGGTGTTGTGTCTTGTGCTGATATCCTTGCCATAGCAGCTGAAGCTTCTGTTTCTTTGGTATGTCTAGCGGCTTCCATGAGTTTGAGGCTTTTTTGTATATTTTTTTTTACTTTCGTTAATACAATCTGATCTTTAGCAGAAAAATATACATATATACATATAGGGGCTTCGATGAGTCCGAAAAGATTAATAGACAATGGTGGGGGGTTCCCACCCCATCTACATCGTACATGGGTGTAGGACCCATCTCAGCTGGCACATGATACTTACACCCATATATGATGTGGTTGGTGTGGAGACCAGCTTCACGTGGGGAGTGGATCTAGACTCCTAGACTCTAAGGTCATTCTACTCAGATGTTCAATCAGGTTTTCGAATGAGAGTCATTCTTGTACACCTTTAAGCGGACACATGAAATTCACTCACTCTCTTAGATTTCATCTGCACCTAAAGGCATATGAGAATGGATACCGTACCAGAACCTGATCTGGACTCCTCAACTCAATAGCCACATATATGAAAGGTTCAAGCTTCAAGACCTGGAATGTTCAATATGAGATCGATGATAGAACTAATCAAATTTCATTGAGATCTGACCCAGAATCACTTGATTATGGAGATTTGACCCATTGATGGTCAGGGTATTCTCAATTATTATATTGTCACATCACCAATGACAAAGGAATTCTTACTTTTCCGTGGGAATCTTTCGAGAACTTCAATGAATACATGATACAAAACAAAAGCATGCATGCATCAAGATTTTGAGTGATTGATGAAATATTTTTGTTTTGCTTTCACAAATCAATTTCCATAATATGTTTGTAGGCTGGGGGTCCTACTTGGAGTGTTCTATTAGGGAGAAGGGATGGCACCACTGCCAACCAAGCCGGAGCCAATACCTCTATTCCATCTCCATTTGAGAGCTTAAGCAATCTCACGTCCAAGTTTTCAGCCGTTGGACTCAGCACCACTGATCTAGTTGCACTATCTGGTAATAGAAATTTAATTTTGGATAAATTATAGAGTCACCCCCTGGTTTTCAAAAATCAAGGGGTGATTTGAGTTTCATTTGAAAATAAGGAGGTGATGTGAAATTTATTCAAAATTATTAACCTCCACTTCATGTTTCGTGATGCAATGAGTGGCTTGAAACCCTGAAGTTTGGACTTTTGGGTTGAACACCATCAAATAATATTAAAGCAGCACACGGGTTCTCCATACACGTACCCACCATGTCGATGTCATTGGCTGGAAACCCTGAAGCTCGGGCTTTTGGATTGACTCATCAATTCTAGACAATTGTAGACATATAATCTTGTTACTAGCTCCATGGATTGATTTCTTTACATGTATTTATTTTTAGGTGCTCATACATTCGGGCGTGCTCAATGCCGGACTTTCAGCAATCGCCTATACAATTTCAGTGGCACAGGCAGCCCTGACTCAACACTAGACTCATCTTACTTGGCTACTCTTCAACAAACATGTCCTCAAAATGGTAGTGGGAGTACAGTTACCAATCTTGATGTCTCAACTGGTGATACCTTCGACAGTAACTATTACTCCAACCTTCAAAACAACAAAGGTCTTCTCCAATCTGATCAAGAGTTGTTCTCCACAACTGGAGCTTCCACCATCTCCATTGTCAACACCTTCAGTAGCAATCAGACTGCCTTCTTTGAAAACTTTGCTTCATCCATGATAAATATGGGAAACATTAGCCCATTGACTGGGAGCAGTGGAGAAATTAGGTCAAATTGTAGGAAGGTTAATGGAAGTTAAAACTTTTAATTAGGATATATAATCCCAACTTCAGTTCAATGATAAACCTTAATTTGTAAGAATAATTGAGATGTTGGGCGTCATGGAGGTATAGTCCTACATCGATCTTTGGTACTTTCATATACTTGAAGAGTTCCCTCCATGTAATACCTTAAGGTTTTGGGTTGGACTCTCCAGCTATTTTGTATTTGTATTTGGTTTTCCTAATTCAATGAAGTAATTTGGTTGTGCTGCCTTTAATTTTCTCTCATTCAATCTTCAATTCTCCACATTTAATGGTTAATAATGGACTGGACTTGCTTTGATGGGCTCTCTCTGGTTGGGCCCAATATGGATCAATAATATGGATTTGGCCTTATGGGTTGGACTTACAAATACCGGCCGCTCTTGGATTGAACCTTTAATCTATGAATTCATAAATAAAAAAAGAATTCCTTCTTGGTTGTGCTGCCTTTTTTTTCACCGATTCATCTCCAATTCTCCACATTTAAAGTGTTAATGGGCTGGACCTTCCCTGATGGGTTCTCTACCTAAGCATTCTAGAATGCATTTCCAAAGTTGTAGCTCTTTCTTTTAAAGGAGAATGTTCTCTGTGCTACAGCACAACCTGCGCCCAGGGACATGGGCAGCCTGTGCAGGGGGGCAGGTTGGTCATTGCGCCCACCCCCATGTGCCTGGGCGCAGGCTGCGCTGCGGCATAGAGAACAACACGTCAACACCCCTTCTTTTAAATATAAAGTCATTCCTTGGGGCTTCCGAACAAGTTAGAGTACTATGGGTGTCAACAAGTCGGGCCTTGTCAGTTTCAGCAGGCCTAAATAGTCCCCAATAATTTAGCGGATCCAGATCCTCTACTACCAAGCTGCCCGGCAGGACCGTGCTGCCCAGACACTGTGAGGTGCGCAATGACCGCCTTACCCCCACTCGGGCAAGGCGCTCGGGCAGGGGTAAGGCGATCATTGCACGTCTCACCGTTTCTAGACAGCATGGTCCTGCCGGGCAACTCGACAGTAGAGGATCCAAATTGCAATTTAAGGCACCACATAGTTACCAATCGGGGCCTCGTAGGCTAGGGGATGGACACCTAAGTTAGATAGTGAGACAACCTTCTAAGTCCGATGGCTCCTTCACCTACTTTGGGCTGAGTTCTGCCTCCGTTTTGACACCCCTAACCCTAGTTGAACACACACACACACACACACACACACACAAAAACCACTAATTTGAAGTGTCTTTAAGTTTTGAACAAGACCCTTATACAGTAGGACCAAAAATATGATCCTCTAGGTCGTATCACTTTACTCACTCAGTCACTCCACCTATTATTTAATTTTTGTTTCCGCTTAACGAGATCAAAACCGCGTGCCGTACGTGAAGTGAAGCGTGATCTCTACTCTTACTATATTAAGTATACTGACCAAACAGGACTTCATCAATACTGTGTTGGTTAAATTTCTCTCTCGTCGCTTCGACCCAACAGAAAAAGAAGCACTAGCAGCGGCAAGAAGCAAAGTCACGAAAAAGTAGTGAGTCCCCAAATGAGTTCTGAAAACCCTAGCCTGAAATCTTCTGTTTATCTGGATAACATGGAGGAGATTAAGAAGGTTTTCAAGCGATTTGATGTTAATGGCGACGACAAGATCTCTGCCACTGAGCTCGATAATGTTCTCAACGTCCTTGGTTCTGAGACTTCGCCAGATGAGATCAAACGGATGATGGCTGAGATTGATACTGATGGTGATGGCTTCATCGATCTCCAAGAGTTCGCTGATTTTCACCGTGGAGTTAACAACGGAGATGCGAGGAGTACTGTTGATGGAATGAGGGAATTAAAAGATGCTTTTAATCTGTTCGATCGGGACAAGAACGGTTTGATATCAGTGACGGAGCTTTACTCGATTTTGAAGAACTTGGGCGAGAACTGCTCCCTCCACGACTGCTCCAAGATCATTAGCTCCTTTGATGCCGATGATGATGGCAACGTTAACTTTGTGGAGTTCAAGAAGATGATGATGACTAACAGCAGAGCTTCCTCTCATTAGGCTTGAATCTGTGAATCTTGACTTTAACGGTGGAACGAGGATAGGAGGCGACGCCATAGTTGCTTTCTCATTTAGTTTGTTCTAATGTGAAAGAATACAACATCAGACGGTAAGGTTTCTATTTTCTGTAACTCTGATTTCTTGTAGAGACAATTCAATTCAACTCAGAGGAAGTACTTTAGTCTTTAGGTTTAGAATTAGGGTTTCACTTTCATTAAATGTTGGGGACTACTAGTACGGTACTACCTCCAATCCCTGTGTTTACGGCTTCTTGTGATTACGTTTCAAATGGACTAACTCCTTGGTCATTCTGCCTCTCCCTCTCTTGGATTCCAATCAAGAACCGGTCGGGTAGGGGAAAACAAAGCCAAATCGATTCTTATTGTATTGGTTTTGGGCTGGGGTATGACTGGACCGATTGAAAACCAAACCGATCAATATCTAGACTGAAATTGAACCGATTAAAACCAATTTATAAAAAAAAAAATTTGATTATGAGCTTATGAATAAGTGAATTGATTATCCATTGATTTCAATATTAGTGAGAACATTTTTTATTGTAAAGAGACAACAACAACAACCATAACCTTATCCCAACTAAATGGGGTCGGCTACATGGATCCGAAGAGGCTATGATAGTAAAAGAAATAAGAGAAGTAAAAAGAAGTACAAGAAGTAAAAGAGAGAAGAATACGAGGTTAGGAATAAGGAAATTAATAAATACGAGGTTAGGAATAAGGAAATTGATTTGTAACAATGTCTCCATTGATTTCCTTGTTCACTATACAAAATTACTTAGACATTCAAATGAATAATTTGATTGTAAGATTCATTTTATGATTTCAATTTTAGTTTTTTTTTTTTTTGGTAGGATGATTTCAATATTAGTTACCTTCTCAATGATTAGTTATCTTCTCTTTACAAAATAGAATACATTATATTTATTCTAATTACAACATGAACACATCAAATCAATTTAAGGCACCATACGGTTATCAATCATTTAGATAAACGAGCCTTGTAGGTTAGGGCATACTGATCCATATTTGGCCTAATGGTAATCGGGTTATAAACAGACTAATTGGCTCATCGGACTACAATCAGGCTCTAAACGGGCCCTAAATGGTTTATACTCATGTTAAATGGGCTTAAACGGGTTAATCGGGCTATAAACAGTCAGTCACACAGTCCCAATTGGCTGCCTGTCTGGCTACAACCAAACACCTGTATCGATCATTTCCTTAATTGGTCTAGGCCCTGCACCGGAACATTTAGTAATCAGTTGGCCTGGTGTGAGACTTTAATCAATCGGGCCTGACCCCTAAGTTAGACAGTGAGACAATCCTCAAAGTTTGATGGTGGAAAATTATCTCCGCCAATTTTCTGCCCGGCCCAGTTCCCCAGTTCCTCTAATAGGGGTAAGTGAATCCCACCTGGGCAGAGTGTTTGGATAGGGGTAGGGTGGTCATTCCAGTCCCCCCTTGTTAGAGGAATTGGGGAACTGGGCCAGGCATGAAACTGGAGGTGATAAAGATCCGTTTGATGGCGCTTCTTCACCTACTCTGATCTAAATGGGCTGAGCTCAGACATGGCTAACGACAAGTCTCCTTGGTAATTTATAATATAAATAGCTCCATTCACAGACCAACCCATAAGGCCCAATGGGCCAAACCCACTTGTACCCGCACTGTGGTCTGAGCTTTGAACCCATTGACAGGACCAAACTCCTACATGGCTACATCCTTGGTTGGACCCGGCCCTACTGACTTCGGACTTTGGAGTGTATTTCCTAAACACTCTTTTCTGCGAGTCTGGGTATAAAGAACAGGTTTTTGGTTTTACCATCCTTTCTTCCTAGTAGAACTGTCCATGAAGGGCCTCCTGGCGTAGGCCAATAGTTTTAAGTTGTAATTAAGAATACAAGTTTCTATAACTGAGAATTAATAAGGTTAATTATGATGGGGTTTTTTTTTTGGACTTCATTTTGTATAGACGAAAACTAAAAGTTTGACATTGGCCACGTCCGAATGTGTGGGGACGAGAGAATGACAAAAATCATAATAGAATATGGAACCATTGTATGGATTTTTTCTTTGCTAATAGACTGATACCACTTATTGGGCCTTGGGTAGAACTCATCCTTAAAAAACTAGTCGTTACAGAGAGAAGGAATGAAATTGTTAACTGATAATATAACAAGATCATTGGTGCCCATGCCATGGGCTGCAAACAAAGCCTTTATAACAGGTAGGGTGTGAAAGGGAGCAGGCATAGTAGTATTAGCTGCACTCTGGTTTGCTGTTATACTATCCCTTCTTCCTAGTAGAACCTCTTGGGTATATTTTATAATCTTAATATATGTTCTAATATAAGTCTACTTGAATAAGGAATCAGGGTGTGGTGGGTCCCACTGAATAGAACCCATCTAACCTAAAAACCCTAATCTTTCCTATAAATACTAGTTAGAGGCTGTAACCTGCATTAGTCCAAACTTGCTATACAGGGTGTATTGCTTTAAACAACCTCGTGCTTAAAGCCTAAACCCTAACAGAAGCGACCATGAAGGATCTCCTGCCTACAAGTAAACCCAATAATTTGTTCGATGGTATCTTCGACGATATGCTGAGCACGTTGGGGCACGTAACATTGTAAAATTAGCATCTAACTGAGTTGTTGATCCTTTGATCAGCATAGACGACACACAGAGGAGAAGAGCTGCGCCTGCTACTGTTAAAGTGATGGAAGAAGATGTTATACTAGGCATATACTGTAAGACAAAGCAGATATACAGAAATAGAGAAATACCTGTTATCGCACACCAGTTGCAGAGTGAAACGAACTAGAAAGGAAGAAGCACGGACAATCGAGTTGAGTCGTATCTGAAAGATACTTTCCTTAAGGATTTAGATGCCCCCTCTTCTGCAACGGGGTTGACCTTGCACCTTACCCTCCAAGATAAATACAACTCCTAAACATATAGGTTGCAGAACCTAATACGAGTACCAAGGATACCAAACGGCTATACAACCCTCTTATTACTTAAACGAAAATACGATTATGTCTCTCGAGGAGGTATTGCAGGGACAATACGTTTACGTTGTCTATATCGAATGCAGGCATGACATGGTGTATATATATAATACTGGAGTACCCTTTCATGAAGGGATACATCCGTATGAATACAGGTGATATACGTACATGGGTGTAACCCTTACATGGGAGGTGTGACCGTATGTATACCTCCACGTACAGGGAGGGGATGTAACTATTCATATATATGTATGAATAGACAAGTGTGGTTCAACCGTATAGATGAACCACGGGTGAACCAAATCTAGTTTTAAACAAAACATTAAAACTCCTATAAGGTTTTGTCCACACCCCACCCCACCCCGACCCCGACCCCGACCCCGACCTCGACCTCGGCCACGGCCCGGCTCGGCTCGGCGCACGCGCGCGATTCAAAAGCACCCCAAGGACCCCCCACACACTAGAGAGTAGGGTGTCTTCCTCTCCAAAAGGCTCACACCTTAAGGAAACAATCCTATATATATACCCCTCAAGTAACTCTCCCACAACCAATGTGGGACTATTCTTGAGCTCAATTCTAGCCTCTTGCACACAAGAGAGTATAACCAATTTCAAACAAAATAGAGGAGGGAAACAAAAGAGGAGGGAATGAAACAAAATACAATTTTGAAACTTTGACACACACTTGAAAAAGTGCTTTTTGAAACAAGTGCTTTGACCCAAAGTGCTTCTATAAAATAATAATACAACAATTCCCCCACAAGTTTCAAAATAGTGATACATATCGAGTGATAAGTATATTAGACATAGTAGGACACATCGTTGCAGGTGTCTTCAGGACTTGAACCTACACTAGGTCTGATGAACTACGCCACAGAGTACAGGTGAAGTCAGACTTCTTGAACCTTTCCTCATCGGTGTAGCCGACTAGTTCACCAACCACATCCTACTAGTCGACCGTATGTGATATCCCTTTTATAAAGATGGACATTTTTTTACTGGCCTTGTCCCCTATCCTGGTCTCATAGATGTTTAGAGAATTAGCTTATAAAATTCTCATTGGTAGGCGGCCTTACCTCCTACATCTATTTAGGTCAGTCCATAGTGTGCACCACAGTTAACACACCCCCACTTTACATGAGATCCGACTAGATTAAGAGTCTATAAGACTCATCCTCCTTCCTTTGTGGTGGTACTACTTTTCCTATCTACCTAGAATGAGTAAAAAATGTAGTAGTACTAGACAGGTCATCCAGTGACTTCGTTTGTACCCTTTGAACCTAATTCAGGAATTTACCTCTTCACATAGGTTGGGTGTCCATCACATGACCTATGTCATAGGCCTTAAGCTCATTCCCTTAGATGAATCATGAATTATTTTTGTAGGCAATGGTTTTGTGAAAACATCAGCTAAGTTGCTTTCAGATTTCACAAAATCAATAGCTATTGTTCCTTCATTAATAAACTGCCGTACAAAATTATGTCGTAGGTGGATGTGGCGCTTCTTTCCATTGTACATTTTATTCTTAGCTTTAGCTATTGCCGCTTGATTATCACAATGAAGTGATATCGAAGGCAATGGTTTTGGCCACAATGGAATATCTGCCATCAAAGTTCTGAGCCACTCTGCTTCAGTTCCCGCCTTTTCTAAAGCTATAAACTCAGCTTCCATGGTGGATCCTGTACCACAGGATTGCTTTACCGATTTTCACGAACACTCCACCTCCTAGTGTGAAAACATATCCACTAGTTGCTAATGTTTCCTTGGTATCTGAAATCCAATTAGCATCACAATAGCCCTCTAACACGGCTGGTTTTCCACTGTAGTGAAGGCCATAGGCTATCGTTCCCTTTAAATATCGCAATAATCTTGTCATGGCATGCCAATGCTCTATACTTGGATTATGAGTGTATTGACTCAATTTCCCAACTGCTAAAGCGATATCTGGTCTGGTGCAGTTCATTAGATATGTAACTGAACCAATGATTTGTGAGTATTTCTTTTGGGAGACAGGTTCCCCCAAATTCTTTTGTAAAAAACAATTAATGTCCAAAGGTGTTTTAACCGATGATAAATCATTATAACCATACTTCTTTAGTATGGTTTCAACATAATGGGATTGGGATAATATAATCTCTTTTTCTTTTCTGATGATCTTAATTCCAAGAATTACATCAGCCTCCCCCATGTCCTTTGTATCAAACTTAGACATTAAGAAACCTTTAGTTTGCTTTACAATGTCTAAACTCGTTCCCATTATCAACATGTCATCTACATAAAGTACGATGAACATACCTTTGCCTTTATTGAACTTACTATACAAGCACCTATCAGCATCATTTATGAGAAAACCATTCGATACAAGTACCGAATCAAGTTTTTCATGCCACTGTTTTGGAGCTTGTTTGAGTCCATAAAGTGATCTAACCAACTTACATACCTTATGTTCTTGTCCAGGCACAACATAACCTTCAGGTTGCTTAATGTATATTTCTTCTACCAAGTCGCCATTTAGAAACGCTGTTTTCACGTCCATTTGGTGTATAACCAAATTATACATAGATGCAACAGCCATCATTACTCGTATAGTAGTTATTCTTGCTACTGGAGCAAATGTGTCAAAGTAATCTATATTCTTCTTTTGTCTAAAGCCTTTTACTACTAACCGGGCTTTAAACTTATCTAGTGATCCATCTGGTTTCAATTTCTTTCGAAATATCCACTTAGTGTCCAATACTTGGGAACCTTTAGGTAAGTCAACTAATATCCATGTGTGATTGGCTAAAATGGAATCTAGTTCACTTTTGATGGCCTCTTTCCAAAACACGGCATCTAAAGATGTCACCGCTTTTTTATACGATAAAGGATCATTGTCTAAAAGATAGACAACCCAATCACCATCCGAAAAAGTAGCTTTCTTTTGCCTTTTACTTTTTCGTAATTGACTTGAATCACTAGATATAGGTTCAATATTCTTTGACACTTCTTGGCCAAAAGACGATACACTACTATCAACATTCCTTTCTAATAGGTTAGACTTAAGAGGAAATACATTCTCAAAGAATTCTGCATCCCTTGACTCAATGATATCATTTTCGTCAAACACATCATCTATGGTTTTAATAACCATAAATCGATATGTAGTATTGTGAGCTGCATATCCAACAAAAACACAATCACATGTCTTTGGTCCTAGTTTCCTTTTCTTTGGTTCTGGTATAGCCACTTTGGCTAGACAACCCCATACCCTTAAATGCTTTATGGTAGGTTTTCTTCCATACCATAATTCAAAGGGTAACAATCCGGTTTTCTTGTACGAAACTCTATTTAAAATATAACATGCCAATAACATGACATCCCCCCACATGTCTAGGGGTAACCCTGAGCTTATGAGCATTGAATTCATCATTTCCTTCAATGTTCGATTCTTCCTTTCTGGCGCCCCATTAGACTCAGGTTGATAAGGGGCGGTGGTCTCATGAATAATACCATGGTCCTCACAAAACTGAGAAAGATTAAAGTATTCAGTACCTCTATCAGTTCTAAGCCTTTCCACTTTCCTCCCTAATTGATTTTCCACCTCTGCCTTATAGGATATAAAAACATTACTTGCTTCATCCTTGGACTTAAGAAGGTAAACCATAGTAAATCTAGAGTGGTCATCTATGAATGTAACAACATATTTTTTACCTCCTCTAGATTCAAGTGACTTATAGTCACAAAGATCACTATGCACCAAATCAAGAAGGCCACTTTGTCGTTCCATTGACCTATGTGATCTTTTAGTGAATTTTGCCTCCACACATGTGGGGCACTTTGTCAATGGTTGCTTAATATGATTGTCTATTAAGCCTTTCTTTTGCATATAAGAAATATAAGATGCATTGCAGTGACCTAATCTACCATGCCATAAATCATAATAATCAATAAAGTAAGCAGAAGAAGCACTAGGCTTTTCTTTTATTATCTCAGAAACACTTAGTACAAATAAACCATCGCTAAGATACCCCTTGCCCACAAATACATCATTTTTTAGAACTACAAGCTTGTCAGACTCAAAAAGTAACTTCATTCCTGCCTTGTTGAGAAGCGGCCCTGAAATAAGATTGCGTCTTATTTCCGGCACATGCAGCACATTGTCCAAGACAAGTGTCTTTCCTGAAGAGAGCTTCAAAGTAATTTTTCCTTTGCCGATAACCTTGGTTGACTGAGAGTTGCCCATATAGACCTTATCATCTAAAATAGAATAACTCAAAAAAGAGTTTCGGTCCCCACAGATGTGCCTCGTAGCACCTGTGTCTATTATCCAGTCATTTGGCTTTTCAACCAAAAATACTTCGGTTATCATTGCTGCAAAGACTTCGTCTTCAGCAAGATTGACTTTTGCCTTATCTGGCAAAACCTTCTTCTTGTTCCTACAGTCTTTCTTGAAGTGACCCGGCTTGCCGCACATGAAACAATTTCCTTTCTTCCTCTTTGAGTTTGAACTTTTCTGAATAGGGTTGCCTTTCCTCTTAAGATTTGGTTTCTTCTCTGTTTCCACCAGATGGGCATTGGATCGAATGTATCCAATGGGCTTTTCACCTTTGTCTTTAATGAGGTTCCATTCCTCTATTTTGATGCGAACTACCACTTGATCAAAAGACCAGTCCTTCCTCTTGTGTTTCATAGTAGTTTTGAAATCCTTCCAAGAGTCAGGTAGTTTATCAATTAAAGAACTCGTGACAAACAGATCTGGTAAAATCATGTTCTCTTTAGCCAAATTCCCAACCATAACCTAGAATCTGTCTACTTGAGAAGAGATGGTTTCACCTTCAGTCATCTGGAAGTTCAGAAAATTTGACACCACATACTTCTTTAAGCCAGCATCTTCCAGAGTATATTTGTTGACCAAAGCATTCCAAATCATGTAGGCATGATCAAAGGAATTGTAAACATTATACAATTCATTCGATAGAGCATTCAGAATCTTGTTCTTGCATTGAAAGTCTGCTTCGATCCAAGCAACCCTCTTCATATCGAGATCAATATCCTCATTGTCCGGAGGCTTGGGATCAGGCAATGCAAACGCCACCCCTATTTGCGTTAATGCAAATTGCATCATCTGCTTCCACCGTTTAAAATTCTACCCGGTGAACTGTGCTATCTTATCAAACTCTGAGACTATTCTCAGTTTCTCCATACTCGGTTGTATGGTAGCAGCAGTATTTTGGGCAGCGACAGCAGTAGGTGGAAGGTCCACAGTAGCAGTAGTATCCACAGTATTATTCCCAGCCATAGTCTTACACAGAAAATAAGCCAAATAAGGTCTAAATCCTTAAGATTGTTATACTAGGCATATACTGTAAGACAAAGCAGATATACAGAAATAGAGAAATACATGTTATCGCACACCATTTGCAGAGTGAAACGAACCAGAAAGGAAGAAGCACGGACAATCGAGTTGAGTCGTATCTGAAAGATACTTTCCTTAAGGATTTAGATGCCCCCTCTTCTGCAACGGGGTTGACCTTGCACCTTACCCTCCAAGATAAATACAACTCTTAAACGTATAGGTTGCAGAACCTAATACGAGTACCAAGGATACCAAACGGCTATACAACCCTCTTATTACTTAAACGAAAATACAGTATCTGTCTCTAGAACGGACTGTTGCAGGGACAATACGTTTCTGTTGTCTATATCGAATGCAGGCATGACATGGTGTATATATATATTACCTTTCATGAAGGGTACATCCTTTCATGACATGGATACATACATCGTTGTCTATATTGAATGCAGGCATGACATGGTGTATATATATAATCTTGGAGTACCCTTTCATGAAGGGATACATCCATATGAATACAGGTGATATACATACAGGGGTGTAACCCTTACATGGGAGGTGTGACCGTATGTATACCTCCACGTACAGGGAGGGGGTGTAACTATTCATATATATGTACGAATAGACAAGTGTGGTTCAACCGTATAGATGAACCACGGGTGAACCAAATCGAGTTTTAAACAAAACATTAAAACTCCTATAAGGTTTTGTCCACACCCACACCCCGACCTCGGCCACGGCCCGGCTCGGCTCGGCGTGCGCGGGATTCAAAAGCACCCCAAGGACCCCCCACACACTAGAGAGTAGGGTGTCTTCCTCTCCAAAAGGCTCACACCTTAAGGAAACAATCCTATATATATACCCCTCAAGTAACTCTCCCACAACCAATGTGGGACTATTCTTGAGCTCAATTCTAGCCTCTTGCACACAAGAGAGTACAACCAATTTCAAACAAAATAGAGGAGGGAAACAAAAGAGGAGGGAATGAAACAAAACACAATTTTGAAACTTTGACACATACTTGAAAAAGTGTTTTTTGAAACAAGTGCTTTGACCCAAAGTGCTTCTATAAAATAATAATACAACAGAAGATGATTAATCTTTAAGTTAAAGGACGACGTGGGAATTGAATAACCTTCTTTACGTTGTGGGGCTAAGCTAAACTCATGCATGTACTGCAGACGACCAACACTTCTAATTACTCTATTTATAGATAAAGTTACTCACCATCACAATTAGGAAGATAGTGCTCTCCCACCATGAAGTTTACGTTGATTTTGAATCTTCTTTTCTACCAAAAAATTAAAAAAATAAATCTTCTTGGCTTAATAGATAATCTTGTAGTGGTTGCTCTTCGTCCAGTTATATTTAACTTAAATTTTATTAGATTTTATGGTAAAAGTCTTTTTGGATCCACCATGGAATCCATGGTTTACAATTTACAAACATAGATCAAGCTAGGTTGATTATCGGGAAAATCTTGATTGCTGGATATGTAGGGAACTGATCATGTGTCAAAATTAAGATTCGAATTGGTATTATTAGATTTTTCAATATTTTTATTTCTACGGGAATGTGACCTTATGATTGGATTTTCGATTTATTATTAATTCTTTTTTTTATTATTCATTATTATAAATACCTATTTCGAATCAATGAGAGAGTTTGATGCCTATGATGAGGGGATTCTTCCTTCACCATGATTGAAGGCAAAATCGATCCGAATAAGAGTGCACGTGAGCGGAGAATCTTCACGTACATGAGCGTATGTGAACGATTCACAACCGTTCAAATAGAATCCAATCTGTGAAAATATTCCATCTGAATAACTGTGAGTCTTTCACATACGCTCACGTACGTGAAGATTCACCAGACTCAGAGTACACATGCATCATACTTAATGAACACATGATACAAACAAAATATTCCATCCACGCATGAACATGAGAAAGTGATGCAAATATTTTTATTATTTTTTTACACAAATTAATTTCCATGTACTAATTTGTAGGCAGGGGGTCCTTCATGGGATGTTCTATTAGGGAGAAGGGATAGCACAACTGCAGACCAAGCCGGAGCCAATTCTTTGCTTCCCTCTCCATTCGAAAGCTATTAAGCTCAATCGTCTCCAAGTTTTCAGTCTTTGGCCTCAACATCACTGATTTAGTCACACTATCTGGTAACTGAAGGTTTAATTTTTAACCTCTAAGCTTCTAGTTTCCAAATACTTTTAGACATAAAATCTTAGGGAGAATGTTCTCTCTGTCAGGGGCGCAGGCTGTGCCCAGATACATGGGGGAGGGCGCAATGACCACCCTAGCCCCCTGAGTGGTAGGCCCATGTGTCTAGGCGCAGCCTACGCTACGGCACAGAGAACATGAACCCAAAATCTTATTACACCATGGAAGGTATATAAACATAACCTTAACCTTAACCTTAACCTTAACCTTAGTAGATTTTTTTTTTTTTTTTTTGTGTGAACATTTTCGGTGCTCATACATTCGGGGCATGGTCAATGTCGGACTTTTAGATTTCACCTATACAATTTCAGTGGCATAGGCAACTCGGACATAAAACAGACATGTCCACAAAATGATAGTGAGTCTACGATCATTTATCGGCCTACAATCGGCTCTATATGGGATAAAATGGGCTATAATCAAGCTAAATGCTTTTAAACAGACTAACGGGGCTCTAATCAGGCTAAATGATTTTAAAGAGACTAATCAGGCTATAATCGTGGGTTACTGGTGCCAGTTGGGTTCCCCGAGGGCTATAACCATACACCACTACTGACCCTTTCCGTAATCAGGCTAAGCCCTACTCCAGGTCATTTACTAATCTGTCAGTCCAACCAATTGGGCTGCTGGTGCAGGCTAGCATTTGACACCCCTTATACAAACTGTGAGACAGACAAACTTTTAAGTAGAGATGTAAATGAATCATCGGAATCCGCTTCTATATCCGTGTTCGTATCCGTTTAGCACTATCTAAATCCATCCAAAAGCTAAACGGATACGGATACGGAAAGACTATAGCTATCCGAAAAGCTATATTTACATGAAAACAGATAAAATATCCGATCCATAGCCGTGTTCGTATCCGTTTAGCACTATCCAAATCTATCCGAAAGCTAATCGGATGCGGATGCAGATATAGCACTATCCGAGCCGGATCTGATCTGTTTACATCCCTACTTCTAAGTCCGATGGCTCCTTTACCTGCTCTGAACTAAATGGGCTGAGCTCAGGCATGGAATACAAATAGCTCTATTCACAGTTCAGCCCACAAGGCCCACTAGGCCAAATCCACTTGGACCAGCACTGTTGTTTGAGCTTTGAAGCCCGCTGATAGGGACAACTTTGTTGTTGACTTCTGACTTAGTGTGTTTCCAAAAAAAAAACCTCTTGCCTGCCAGACTGGGCATGAAGAATAAGATTAGACACGTGGCCGGCTTTCTCTTGTATCCCCATGAATGCCAAACTTTGAAAGCTGGATTGGACGGTTGCGATGATTCCAAATTATGGACGGTTAGGTAAAGCCTTTTTGTAAAGTTTGTATTTGGAATCTTACATATTCTGACAGAAGATGATGATATGGTGATGAGGAACCCTTAATCTTTTCTGTTTTTTTTAATAGTAACAATAATTGAAGATAGAGATACTTATATTTAGATTCGAATCTTACGGTCCAAAAGACAGATGATCTTCGATGAGATGGACACCGAATTAGGTGGTCCCACCCATAGTTCGACCATCATGGAAGATTTGAAGATCCTCGGAAATGTCAAAGGCCGAACAGAGCCTTACGTCTTCCGCAGTTTCGCGCCAACATCTCACAGGTCACAACCAACATCTCACAGGTCACAAATGACAAATCATAATCAGTGATTTTCTCTCTCCTTTCCGTAGATCTATTAATCTACTTTGAATCTCTGTGGAAACCAGATCAAAGGAAAAGAAACCACCTTGTTGGCCATGGAGGGTGGTACTCTTGATGAAGGAAATTTAGTGAGGGAGAGGAGTGGTTTCCTTCTGCCTAAAAAGCCGTCTTTAAGGTTTCTGCGGTGACTTGATTTGAGGTGGTTCTTGTTCAAAGTAGGTGGCTTCGTCTTTTTCTTTTGGTTAGGCCTCAAACCAAGGAACCTTAGTGAGAAAAGGAATGTCTCCTGATTAAAATCTTGTGTCAAGTTTCCAGTTTCCACCAGGACTTGAGTCCGATCGTCTTCGAAGTGGGTGTGCTTCGATTTCGACTCTATTTCTCTCTCCTTTTGATCATTTCCATCAGAAATCGTTGAAATTGGTAAGAGAATTTGTCTTTTCTCTTGTTTTTTGTTTTTGTTTTTCTTTAAAGAGCTTTGAATTGAACCATTAGCGTGTGTGATTTGTTTCTCACTTTCTTCTTGGGTGAAACTTGACATGAATGAAACCTGTAATTTAAGGTTCTTCTTCGACGGGGACCCGACCAAGTGATTGCAATCCTTTTGGTAATCTTGTTGGTAGATGACTGAAACCCTAGATTTGTAGTTAAAAGGATTATAATTTGACCTTGTAATTGATTTGGAGGAGAGGGAGCATTATAGCTACAATCTCCAGAAGCATAGCTTAGGGTTGATTTTGTATCTTTTTCTTTCGTGATGGGTGCAGCGAGGGACGACATTATGGATCTTGATTTAAATCTCGGCCCTTCTGATCCGCTATCCCCCAATTTCGACCCGGAATTAGGGCCTCTATCGGCTGAACTAGGAGACATTGGAGAACGTATTCAACAACTCGAAGCAGTCACAGTCAGGGCTAGGCATCGTTGGAGGTGGAGACAAGGGCTCCCACCTGAGGCGAGGAATATACCGGTGGAAATGATCGTCAGCTCCGGTAGCACGGGCGAACTGCAGATTGGGGAGGGCAGTATAGCTGCGGAGGATAGATCCACTGATAGCAATAAAACATGCAAAGGGAATGCAAGTGATATACTAGCCAAGGCGTTGGGGAAGAGCAACGATCCAGAGAAGGGTAGTGGTAGTGGTAGAGAAGATGGTGGTAGTTTCTTTGAGTGCAACATATGCTTAGACATAGCTAAGAAACCTGTCCTCACTTGCTGTGGTCATTTATTCTGTTGGCCCTGTCTTTATCAGTGGTTACACATTCACTCCGATAGCAAGGAATGCCCCGTGTGCAAGGGAGAGGTCACAGATATGAACATTACGCCGATTTACGGCCGTGGAAATGATACCCATGAGCCGGAGAAGGAAGACGAGGAAGGATTGAAGATCCCTCCAAGACCCCATGCACGGCGGGTAGAAAGCTTAAGGCAGTGGATTCATAGGGCTGCTCAAATTGAGGATTCTTACTTTGCTCAGATGATTAGGCGACTTGGAAGTAGGTTTGATGTGATGGGGGAATGGACTCCACCTCAAGATCTTGATGCTGCTGATGAGATGCCAGATATGCCTCCTAATTCATTATCCAATAGGATTATAACTCCAGGAATCCAACCACCAGATAGACCTAATTCATTATCCATTCTAGCTCAAATGCGGAGGCAGGGTTCAGGCCGATATTCACTTTTAGAACGGAGTTTTGGTAGACCAGAGCCAGAGATAATTAATTTAACACAAGGCTCTAGTGGCAGCTCTGAGGCAGATGGCATCCGGCAACTTCCATCCCTGCGATCTGTGAGGTCACAATCACGAAGGGCTGCTTCAGTTTCACACCTTTCCTCTGCTGAAAGACTGGTCCAGGCATATTTTCTTGGACACCCCATGGGAAGAAACAATACCCATTCTCCACTAGTTGAGGACAGAGATTCTGTTTCCAGCATCGCTGCTGTTATACAGTCAGAAAACCAGACATTGGATAACACTGCAGAAATAGAGTCGATGATTTCACTTTCCTCTTCATCCTCCAGAAGAAGAGCTGATGCTTCTAGGGCTTCATATGTGGACAGTGGAATTCCACGTGCAACTAGACGGAGAAGGTTCAATTGATATTTATTTTTATATCTAATAATTGTCATTCAGAGAATTTCTGAGAATTTAAGGCTTCTTCCAGAAGTTAGTCAGCTTACATTTTTACCAGCAGCTGTGTAAGTGGAAATTTCCTTTATGCATTTTTCACCTTATTCTTCAAATTGTTCTTTCCCTTGTTTAATTATGCATTCTAACTCATCGTGTTGTCTGTGTTTGGTTTTTATTGCAGCTCACTGAAGTTTCACAGCGAGCCAAGGTTGTGCTGATGCTGAGAGACTCTAGACTTTTGCTTTTCTCCTCAAAGGAGAGAGTTTGCTTGTTTCTATTTGTAGACAACTCAATTTGTACTGTAGAAGCAGGCAAAATTATGGTGAGTGTTGTACATCCATTTGCAAGATTCATGCTTCATGCATTTGTTTCTAATGGTATACTTGGTTTCCATGGTCAAAATATTTTGTGCAAACTTCCGCTTGCCCCTTTAGGCTCTCCTACAGTTTATATAAAAAACTTATTAAAAAAATAGAGGATGGCTAGGTGTTAACATTATTCTGGACTGTAGCTTGTCTTCCTGGGCTTCAGACATTGGCTGCCTTTAAACTGTTCATCCATTTATGTTCCGTAATACTCACTCTTATATGTGTTCAGTAAACAGCTATATATTGAAAGAAATAAATTGTTAGTAGGGTGATTTTGGTCATATGGGAGCACTTTGTTTCCAAGGAATAGTTAAATACTGGATGGAAGCTAATTTGTGACCATTCCATGTTGAAAGTTACTCCACGAAATCAAGAATATAGCAGTAACTAGCTTTGAAGAAGAATGCACTTTGTGAGGAGTAAGGTTGTGAAACACCAATCGAGAATCATTTCTTTGTGCACCCAACAACAGATTGTAATCGTTAGGGTACCATCATACAGTGGGTACTTATTTGTAGACTGACATCATACCAAGAGCTATAGCCTCGAAGGTCACTGAATAAAACTGGGAATGGAAGGGGACAACAAATTCACTCAATCTCAATTTCAGCTTGATCTCATGAAGGGCAGTGAATAGAACTGAGGACAATAGGTTGTCACTTATAAAGGAGAAAGGGAGGGTGGGGGAGAAAAAGAGACCAAATAAGGCAACATAAAATTTTCTGAATATTTTTATATCTTTGAAAGATGTGAATGATTATTCGGGAACAACTGCCATTTCCCCCCCCCCCTCTTTTTGTAAGGGGGGATGTGAATAGGTAGCAACAACTTTCCTTGTTCAATTTGTTGTCAGAAACTTCAATTCTTTACCTCATTTGGGTTATTTATTTAACTGTGATCCATCCTCGTCTAATTTCATGTCTAGGTAGTTTCTAGGATTGACAGTTTTTCAGTGCACAGTTGCACGCATTTTAGCTAACATCATATGAGGTTTTTTTCCATGTGCAATGCCTGCTTTGGAGTGTCATCTTGCCCCTCCTGTATGATGGGCCACTTACTTCCGTAATTCCATTTACTTTATGCATTTATAATATATGATCTAAACCCCCAAGGGTGTAGCTCAATCGGCAAGGGAGACCTAAATCCGACATACATCCTAAGTTCAACTCCCCTTAACCCCATTGGGGTCAGCCTCACGGTTTCTATGGTTCTCATAGGATCCAGTGCGGACCTGGTGTGTGGGGGGGGGGGGGAGATTATATGCATGTGCCGGGGGGGACTAGTTGGGCCAAAGGTCTGGATACCCTCATTAGCAAAAAAAAATGTTGTGTATTTATAATTTGATCTTGCTTGTAGCCCCTACTTCTTGTTAAAGTTTGTACTGATGACAGTAATAACAAGTTAAACGATCAATCACAATTGATATCTTCCGTTGTACCTTTGGAAAAGATACTAGTTTTTATAATATATTGTAGGCTTGTGTTTAATTTTTTCAAGGATTCAAGTATGAAGACAAATTGGGAAAACCTCTACAAGAAGGTAAGGTTATTACTTGTAATAATGAATTTAACAGCTGTCCAATGTTGAATAAGAGTGGCAAAATTTGAGGGGCAGCAAGTGGATGAAATTTATACATCACCCATTATCTCTCAAATTTAGGCTTAACATTACTGAAAAGCTAAATGTTGGATTTCAAACGAATATTTAATAAATGGAATCTAGTCAATCAATACATGATGCAGTCAATGTTGTTGGGAGATATTGATGTTGGATCAGCGATGAACAATTGGAAAACAATAGCTGGTGGGTTGAGTTCAATTTTCAAAGCTTTTAGTTGATGTTACAGATCTAATCTGCTAGCTTGGCTTGGAGACTCTGCTCTTTCAGAAATTGCAACTTCAGTATTGTTGAAAGTCCAACTCTAGAGGATGGTTCAATAATCAAAACAGAGCGAAAAAGATCAAAGAAACAATTGTTAAGTGATGATTTATGGTGTATTTGGGAGAGGGGGGGGGGGGGAGGGTAAAAAGGAAAGGTGGTGATTCATGGTGGATGTTTCAGTGGTATATTTCTTTGCTTGTAATTCACATATTAATATTGGAAAATATCTGTGCAGATGCCTCTGCCTTGTGTGACAATAGGAAAGGTGGCTGGGTAAACAATCATTTAGAAATACAGACTGATTCAGCATTTAGGGTGCTACTGTTTCCATATCTGTGAAGTGAAATGTTCGAAATATTATCTGCATTCATTAGGAGGTGCATCTTGATGGGAAGGTAAGCATTTGGAGACAACCCTCTCACAGGGAAAATCCTGGTCAATCATGTATAATGAATCAACTCCTGGATCTGAATATTGTTATGGCTCCTCCAACCTGTCATAGGGCTTTCTTAGCAGTTAATCAGATATGTTATTTGGTATTATGGCTTAAACTCTGCACATGACCACATGGATTGAATATTTATGGTAGAGTTGGACTGGAGAGAGATTGTCTAGAAAGAATCACTCGAGATGGGAAAATGATGAGGGAGTATTTCAGATGTATGACAATAGTAAAATGCTGGAATATTTGGCACGGAAGGGTTGTTAATGGCATGCGAAAGATCCTTGTTTGCATTCTCTCTGATCTGGTGGTCTGATTTGCCCAACAAACAAATATAGCCAGTTCTGTTGGTTGGTTTTATCATCCCCGGTAAAGTCTGAAACACTTAAAAATTTGTTCCAGACAGGAGAGATCGTCCTATGTGCTTTTTTATGTATTGTTTTGTGTGATTGTGTTTTTTTTTCTGTCTTGGATTTGGAGGGTAAGGTTAGGGTGTGGCTGGCGGAGAGAAGGGAGTAGCTGGTTATATATAATGCTTTGAGCCAGTGGCATAGACGAGTGGACCATTTAAGTGTGGTAGAATGGTTTCATATATAGGAGGGCAGCAAGATCATCTCATGTGAAGAGGAGAGAGAGAGAGAGAGAGACGTACCCTCCCCTCCCCTCCCCGGGCAGCTCAAAGAACCCTTTCCCTATATATTTTTTTTGGGTGAATGGAAAATTATATTGAAGAAAAAGAAAACAAAAACAACACATCAGCCACAAAGGCTAGACAAGGGGAAAATCCCAAACAAAAGAAACAGAACAATCTTCCAATGGATGATAAATAAAAAAACAGGGGATAAAAACACCAGGGGAGGGATATGGTCAAACGTAAATTAACTTTCCCATTCCTAAAGAAATAGAACAATCTTCCAAAAGATGATACATCAGAAACAACAGAAAGGAGAACCAACTCGCAAAAGGAAGGATACATCAAACCACCAGGGGAGTTATATGGTCACCCATAAATTGTCCCATTCCTTGGAGCGAAGGTAGTACCGGGCAAATCTTAATCAATAACTACGTCTAGAAGTATATTCGCCATGTCCATCAGAATCATCATCCTTTTCAAGGCCATAATATGTCATCTTTCTTTTCTTTGGATGCTAGTCTGCCAGATTTTTAGAATCCTTCTATTCTTCTATGATGTTATTACCCGACAACTTTGCTCTACAGACTCCTAATAGTTCCCTTGCCTGTTCTTCTTCTGAGGATCTTACAATCCTATAACCCATAAATTCTGAGACAAAAGCATTCTTAAAAATAATGACTGCTGCCCATCCCGCCTCTTTTGTTGAGGAATTAAAGGTTCCATCTGAGATTACTAGTAGGCAGGCTAGTTTAGTGTTGCAGGAGTAAGTTTATGTTGGAGCTTACTCCCTTCCCTATTCATTGTGTATAGGGACAAACAAGATATGTAAATCCTTGACCCAATTTGAGATGCAGGACATAGTTTGATAGGGATTTGGAGATTTTTTGTTTTTTTTTTAACAAAGCTTGATTTCTGGCTAACCATAGAAAATAGACAGTACTGGCCAATGATACTAAAGAGAACAGAGATATCTGATGCCCACTCGCGCCCATCCTTCAGCCTGCAGTGAATGGATTCCCACTCACAGTGGCTGAAGGAAAACTCGGTCCATCAAATAATAGGAAAACATAGACCACTCCCAATCCTCATTAACAGCAGAATTCAGTTTGTTGAAACCACCAATGCATTCCTGAGTTCCTTCTCTTTTTCCTTGTCGAAGCCTCTGCCAAACCCTCTTAATTCAGAGATGACAGTTACATTCTCCAGACCCTGCTCGAGTATAGACTTAGTTTGTACTTACTGAAAGGAGAAAAACATATACATTTGTGAAATCGCATGTCAGCAGGCATAGGTGAGCCGTGAACCCGGGACATGTAATTTTTAGAAATTTTAATTTGGAAAAAAAATCCATAACATCTAACCAAACTTTGCATGCATTGAAGAGAACTCAGGTTTCTCACTAACCCAGATCCAAAATAAGACAGAGGGATTGATCTGGGAACCCATACTTTATTTGGATTGGGGTCAGGCCGTTGTGGAACCTCAAGCCATCCATAATTTTCCACTCTTTTTCTCTCTCCCTCCAGAAAGGAGCCTTAAAATTTGTGATTTTGGTCTAAGGGAGAAAGAATGCTAACTGGTGTTGTGCCTCGGCGTGTACCTGCACCCAGACACAACCCAGCGTGAAAAGACAAGTGCACCACTGGTCCGTTCCGCCCTTCCAGAGGTTGGTCTTTTCGTGCTAGGCTGTGTCTGAGTGCAGGTACACGCTGCGCCCAGCTATCGGTTAGCGGTTAGCAGTTAGCATTCCTTTTCCCTTGGTCTAATTAGGGTGAGACTAGATTGAATTTGGGATTGTTTGAGACTTTGAGCCCTCCACTTGTGGAACCTGAAGCGACTCTTTCTTTCCTCATAGTATAGACTCTCTTTTCTCTATCTCAAATGTGGCAGAGCATGCATTAAAATGGAAAGAGGAAAATAAGGAGGTACTAAGGAGATCGGAGAGTTCTCCTTCGAGAGTAAAGAACCAATATATAATAATAGTAACCTAATTTTAACTTGGTCCTCCCTCTTTTTCTATCTGTTAAATAAAATAAAATTCCCCAAGGCATTCCCTTCATTTCCTTTTTTTTTTTTTTTTTTTTCTTTATTTATTTATCTGGGGTTTAATTCAATGTGGGAGGAAAGATCAAGGAAATATGATTCATAAGCAAAGTCAAAAAACAAAAAACTCATCATTTTTCAAGACTTCAACTCCTCTCTCCGTCTTCTCTCCATCATCTGTTTTCTAATTCCTCCCATTGTGCCGTTTTACCTCTCAATCCCAATCATTTTCTTGCGTGTAGAAGAAGATTGCACCCTTCGCTGCCCATCCTTTCCCCTTTCCCCTTTCCCCTCTATAAAAGTGACCTTCCATTCATTGACATTCCATACCATGCTTCTCTCTCTCTCTCTCATCAACTTTCTTCCAACTATAAAACTCCATTAGTTTGGTTGCTTCCCAATAACCACAAGCTGCAAGTTGATGGGATGCGGACCTCACTTTCCTGGGCTTGACCAAATTCACTAAATTAAGACAGATATAGCCATTTCAATCTTGATGAATCAAACCCTTTTGACAATTAGTTAATAAAAGAGAATAGTACTGGACAAACTACAGTCTCTAAAGATGGAAAGGTCCATACATCCACACATTTTGATTGATGAAAAAGTTAAGTGCCTAATTATTAAAATTCCAAGAGGCTCTCTCTTTCCATTATGATTAATTGAAAAAAATTGGAAGAAGAGATGTGTATACTTGCATCAGCAAAAATAGACTTATCTGTTCTTACTTTGATATATTTATATGTAATAATACTAACACCCATCTTATCCTTATAGCTTATAGCATCAAAGGTTCAAAGATCAAATCATTTGATGACATAAATATAAAATAATGGCGGGTTTAACTTTCCATTAAAGTTAATGTCTCATTGTCTCCCTTCCAAGTTCCAACCTCAAAACAAACCATTAAAGAATCCAAGTTAGGCAAGATAGATTTCAACCCAGTAGTAGTAGTCATTATTATAACCCCATTAGTCATTAACACACAAACTTATGTCCTCGGTTCCATTTGTATTTATGGTTTAGTTATCTATCATGTCTCCTTCTTCATACTTTATTATGTTATTTTATTTTATAGATCTTATTAAAATAACCACACAAAAAAAGTTCACAGCATGCCGTGAATGAAGTAAAGATCCAACCCCCCCTACCCCACAACCCAATTCATCTCACAAGCTTTTCACACATGCCTCAAGTGACATAGGCAATGAGCTCAACGTTTTAAAAAATTATCTGAAATGCAAATCTTGAAATCAAGGGCAGTAGAGAGGGGACCAAATGCTTGTCTTGTTATTTAGTTCCAGATAATCCAATCCAATGGTTCGCTCCTTCTCATGTAATAGATGAAATTTATATCATATTTGCCAATCAAAACATCAAAGACTGAAGACAAATTAATGTGAATTTCCTCTGATTTTTCCTGTTGCAACTTTTAATACAAAGAGCAGAGAAGCCATTTAAATATCACCACAACCCCGCCCCCCCCCCCCCCCCAAAAAAAAAAAAACATTTGTTGATCTAATTCTCTGTGCTCGTCTCTGTATGTGTCTCTGTCTATCACTGAACCTAATCTTCTACCCAAATAAAGGCCCAAAACGAAGAATGTATCAAAAGTTCCCAACTTCATGATCTCTCCCTAGAAGAACACAACCCCACTAACTAAAAAGGTATTCTTCAGAAAAATCTCATAAAGGAAAAAAATTTCTCAAAAGTCGAAATATTTACACATCAGACCAAAGAGGCTAAGAGCCCATGTCAGAACAAACGGCATGCACAGATGGATGGATGGATGATGGAAGGATGGACAGATGGGTGGATATGGTGGCGCTCATGAAGCAGGGGACGGGTGGGCATGAGCGTTAGAGAAGGGATAGAACCTGGGTTTTGTGAGGGAAAAAGCCGAGGTGGGTTTGCGAGTTGGTTTCATGGACGTGGCATCTATGGTGGTCTTTCCGGTGGTGGTGGTGGTGGTGGTGGTGGTGGTGGTGGTGGTGGTGGTGGGGGTGGGGGTGGTAGAAGCGGTGGCCACTCGCTCGCATGATGGGCACATGGAAAGGGTAGTCGCCGGAAGCTGCATGTGGAAGGGATGGGAAGTCTTCAAGGCTCTCAATTCTTGCAGCTCCTTCTGTAGTCTTCTGTTCTCCTCCGTCAGTGTCTCGCAGCACCTCTTCAGATACTCGCAATCCACCTCCGTCTGTTTCAGCTTCGTCCTGTTATTTTTTCAATTTCAATTTTTTCAGAAGAGAACTTCAAGATAAAAAAAATTTAGAATAAATCAAACAAAGATAATGAGAAATTAGATACCTGGCTCTTCTGTTCTGAAACCAAACTTCTACTTGGCGAGGTCGAAGATTGAGCTGTTTTGCAAGAGCAAGCTTTTGTTTCTGCAACATTTAAGAATTGAGAAAACGTAAGCCAACATAAGGAGAAGAAAAAGAAAAAAAAAACTGTTCTTTTCCCCGATTCGTTTTATTTCTTCTTTCCTTCTCTATTGCTGCACATTACTTACAGGGTTGAGAGTATTGTGGACTTTGAAGCTCTCTTCCAGAAAGGCGGACTGTTCTTTGGAGAGCCTGAGCTTCTTTCGAGCGAGGCCGTTCTCGTCCTCGTCACTCGCTCTCGAGGAAGCTCTCTCAGTCGTATCGATATCGTTAATGGCATCGGCGTCAGTGGGTTCAGTGCTGTATCTTTTGTTGTTGCTACTGCTCCCTCCTCTGCACATGGAGAAATCCATCTGGAATGACGATAGAGTGCTGTTAGGAGAAGATACTACCGCCCCATCATCGGCTTCCTCCGTCGACGGAAACCGATTCACATCGAACCCTCCAGCAAGCGCAGCCCCCAAAAGAGCCGAAGAAGCCGCATCTTGATTCCCTGCAACAGAGGAAGAGATCGATAAGCCAAACATTTCAAAACCCACCTCCCTAAATATCCGTTAAATTTTTTTGCATGTGTCTATGCATACCATTTCGAGTTTGCCATGGCAAGCCCAACTGAGAAGAAGAAGAAGAAGAAGATGGTGGATTACGAGGCACAGGAGCAGGAGGGAGAAGATCAAGTTGGAGGGGCGGATCTGCAGAGACTCTTTTCTCTTCTCTGTCTCTTTCTCTTTTTCTTTCTCTTTCGTCCCCATCTCTGATGATAATTCCTCGTTCCTTATCCTCTCCGATTGCATCTCTTCCATTGATCTCAACAACGCCTAAGGCCATACAAAATCCTAAACCTGGGTTAATGTTCATCCTTGCAGCAGTTGTCTTCTCCACAAATGGAAATGGCTTTGAAGCTTCGCCTAAACTCAGAACCAACTCCATCTTTTCTCTCTCTCTCTCTCTCTCTCTCTCTCTCTCTCTCTCTCTGTGTGTTAAAACAGCTCCTAAGGAGGAATGTTTGGATTGTAAAAGGACTTAAAAGAGAGTCTTTATAGAAGGGGGGGGGGAGAGAGAGACCCTATCCGAACTTTTAAGATAAATATTATAAGAATTTATTTATATAAAATAAAAGGATATTACACCTCAGTCCTCACTATCACACAGGACACACAAGAAGAAGAAGTGAACGAACAGCCCTTTTCTTCTGCTTTTTTGCGAAACAAAGTTTGACCGACAAACCCAGGTTGACTATAACACGTGAAATCCTCCTTCCTTATTAAACTAGTTTTAAAGAAAAGTGGCTAAAAATTATAACTAATTGAAAGAAAAAAAGAAAAAAAAAAATACCAACATGGGTGGACACAGATTAGGAGAGAAGGGAGGTCACATGATTTTGTAATAAAAAAATTAAATTAAATTTAATTATTAATAATAGAATTTTTAATTTGAAAATGAGAGAAAGTAATTATTGTTAAATAATAAAAATTAATTATATTAGAAGAAAAATAAATAAAGAAGGGGAGTTAATCCAATCCATCTAAACCATGGACCCACCGGAGCAAATGAGAGAGAGAGAGAGATGAGTCACTGAGCAGAAGTAACTAACTACTCATCATGTGCGGTGCGATTGTGCGAATCGCGATGCGCACCCCGGCCCTTGCCTTGCTTTGCTTTAAACGGCTATAAGGCCACTTGGCTTTGTAGGATTAGCTTAAGAGGAAACTGACTTGGAATTTTTCAGAAGAGGGCGTTACAACTTAGGCTATGTTTGGATACCAAGAGGAATGAAGGAGAAGGTAGGAAGGAAAGTCGAATTTTTTTTGGTTGTTTTTTACAGTCAAAATCTCGAGAAGAGAGTGAGATGGACAGAGCACGGGCTTTGACCCAGAATTACCCTCCCTTTTCACTTTAAATTGCGTTACGCTCCCAAGAATTAAAAAGAGGTGAGGAGAACTGGGGAGGAGAGTAGTGGTGCATTCATGGGTGGAGTGAGGGTGACGAGGAAGTGACAGAATTGAAGCAGAAGCAGCAGCAGCAGCAGCTGCAAGGCAAAAAAGGAAAGAAGGGAGGAACATGCGGAGGGGGATGAGGTCACACATGTCATGCTTTTAGGGTCATTGCAATTATTGATTTCATGCGAGCAAGCAGAGACTTTAATGATAGGTTTTGGACTTTAGAGGATAGCAAAGAGAGAGAGAGAAGAGGGTGGTAGACCCATCACCCATGGTCCGTCCGGCCATAGTTGTAGTTTTATCGTGTCGGGCACCCGTATTGGATTGATCCAACACACATCCCTACACCTAAAATCAGGAATATGGATCACAGATGAAAGTCGAAGAATAAACGGAGAGTAATGGAGGAGAGGGAGAGAGAGAGAGAGGCATGAATTATGAGGAAGTGGTGGAAACTAACTGAGCACAACCCACCATACTTTACCACCTCTCCCTATCCTTATCACGCCTCCCCCACCCCCTTTTTTTTTACCCACAGAGATAAGGGTTTTCTGTCCATCCCACCAAAGTCCAAGTGTCTAACTACCCCTACACACATTTTTATTTAAAATAAATAAATTAAAAAATAAGGCATCCTTATTCTTATAAGAGGTCTTAAGTTAGTTATCTATCTTCAATATATTATATACTAATTTAGATTTCTTAAGGTGGAACTGTATTCCACATCATATTCCCTTATCGTATCATCATCTTCACTAACTACTTAATTAATCTCTAACAAAATGTTTTATTAGATTTTTAATACAAAAAAGCTATTATTATTATTATTATTATATTTGGGCTAATTATTAATTGTCGCACCTTGCAAGCTTTTCGTGCAACAACCAAAAGTCCTAGTGTGGGAGAAGGGGGGAGGGAAAACAATTCATCTGTAGTGTTCTAATTTGGCGGTGCATTGCAGTGTGAGCCTAAGAGTTCAACACGTGAAAAATGCGACATCCAACGGTGTTGAGCTTTAGAAGAAAAGAAAATTTAAAAAAAAATATGTATCGCATCAAGCTCTCACCATTGAATGAAACATCTTCACGTGTCAAGCTCTCAAAGCCACATTGCAACGCACCGCCTACACTACAAGGGATTTGAATCAAGGAGAGGGAGAGGGGGGGGGGGGGGGGACATCATCTCCGGCTTCTAACTTCTTACTAAATCTACTTCCAACTTAAGCTTGTCATTATTTTACCTAAAAAAAAACCTTAGGCTTGTCATTTTTTTGAATCTTAATTAACATTTTGAATGTTTGCATCTATATTGTGAGAAATATTTGGTTAGATTATTGAGAACATGAACGATCACTCCACCTACCTCAAAACCCTCTCTCTCTCTCTCTCTCTCTCTCTCTCTCTCTCTCTAATGTGCCATGGATGGTTTCTCTCTAATGTGCCTTGGATGGTTTAAAAAGATGGTAAGAGGAGCGTACGAGGTAAATTAAAGGTGTTAAATGCTAAATGCGGAGTCGTAATAAATAGATATTTTTATTTTTTGGTGAGGTAGTAAATGGACTTAGGAGGTTGAGTAAATATGGCATTGGGTGGGAGAGCAGAGAGGTAGGGGCAATCTCGTGATTTCATTCATTCAGTCCTTATAGAATTTATTATTTTTTTTGTTATAAATGCGGAGTTAGTAGTGGTACTTTAGTTTTTTATTATTTTTTTATTTTTTTGGATAATATGATACTTAGTACTTGCTGCTTACTACTATGTGGTACCAAGGAGCAAGGGCAGGCTTTCCTCCGGCTGTGGCAGGAGCTGGAGGGTCCAGCCCAGTAAAAACACCCAAAAATAAGGGTGATTTTGTAAAAATACCCAAAAACAGGGAGTATGGTCATTTCATAGAGCCTGATAGAGGGCCCAAGTGGGTGTTTTTGCTGGGGTGGACCCTCCAGCTCTCCTTAGGGGTGTCAATTGATGAATTGGATACGGAATCGGGTATTCAATCTAGTTCGGTTCCAAGTAGTGGCAGTGGGATCCAAATCCAGAACAGTTTTAGAATTGAATATTTTAATCGATTCTGTACAGTTTGGTTCGGACCTGATTACAATTCGATTATTGTATTCGATTCTTATTTGGTTATTATATCCGGTTACTATATCTAATTTAAATTCGATTAAGTCATTCGGTTCTGATATTCAGGAGACAAGGCAAAGCAAAAGTTTGAGATCAAAATATATGACTTGTTTAAGTAAAATAAATATTGATAGACTATTTTAATTGAAAAAGAATATTAATCTAATTGGAAGAGATTGGCTCAAAAGTGAGACCATTTTCAAGTTCTATTACATTTATCAATTCATGAAGAGACTTAATTTTTTTATTATTATTAAATCCTCAACCAAACAACTATTTCAAATGTGTAGAAGAATAACATTAAAGAGAAAATTGTGAGAGTTGAAGGGTTAACCATCAACACAGTTTTTTTAAATCTAATAAATTATTTGGATTTTAAGTTAACTTTTAAAGCAGTTATATTATTCGGATTCGATTAGATCCGACGATTTAATGGATAGATCCATATCCAAATTATAAAGACATTTTCAAATCCAAGACTTAATTATATTAAATTTAATCTAAATCGATTCAAATTATTCGATTAAGATCTAAATTTAATGTTTGATTTCTGATTACTTATTGACACTCTTTACTTCTGCCACGACTGAAGGAGAACCAAATTGGGAGTAAAAGAAGTCTAAGCATTAAATTTTCTTTTTTTATATTTTTGTGGGTTTAATTATGTTGTTGTGGTTTGGCGTGCGCCAGGTGCGCATTGGTGGATTGTGGGGGAAGGCCGGAAGGGTAGTCACGTGATAGGAGCGTGGGCGGGATGCAGACATTCCAATTTGAATACATTAATTAGGTGGGCTCGTATCCAGATAGATATATAATAATATAATATTAAGAGAGATAGAGAGACGTGGGGGTTGGGCGCGAGACATCCCACCACAAAAATGATAGCTTTTGCGGCGGTGGGGGGAGAGAGATTGAGACAACATCCGCAGCATCAATCATTACTGTGCCCGCGCTTTGCCCCCCTAAGGGCCCCCCAATCTTCATTACAATTCTCTCTCACACACACAACATTTGTGTGCACCCCACACCGTTGCCCCATCCCTCCCGCCAGGCCACCTGAGGCCTGAGGGTTGAGAAGAATCCGCAATTATTAGTGGCTGATTGAAATTGAGTTTTTGTTTCTCTCTCTCTCTCTCTCTTTATCTTTCTCTTCTCTCTCGCTCCATACGTTCCCATTGGAAATGACTGCAATATCTACCTGTTTACCTAAGGGTGTTAATCGATTCTCTAATCAGTTCGGTTCGATGCAAATCGTTTATTTAAACGGTCTCAGCTTTGAAATCATAATTGAATAATTTATTAAACAGTTTTATGATTTTGATTTTAAATGGTACGATTCAGTTCGGATAAACGATTTTTATTTGCTTTTGACAGATTTATGTACATTTACGGGTGTTAAATAATTTATTCGATTAAATGGTTCGGTTCAATTCAAACTATTTAACTAAACGATCTCAATTTTGAAATCATAACCAAATCATTGATTAAATGATTTTACGATTTGATTTTGACACCCTTACCTCTAGGTGGATTTTATATATAATTTGTTAATACTGTCAATATTTAAATTTATATATTTCTTCCAAAAAAAGATATTTAACTTTATATATAAGACAAAAAATCCACCGTCCGATCATAGAATCCTCCTATTACTTAATAAGGACAAATGGTAGGCCCAATATAAAAAAAATTACCTGGTCGCATGGTTAGCATGACTTTGCCCCTAAACACAGAAGTGCTCATAAGCGTGCGTAAATACTGCCCTATCCCCATGAAAACAAAAAATGGCATATGTATTCACACATTTGCATGCGCTCTCATTAGCCAATGCACTGGTGCAAGCACAGGCCCAGACAACGATCTCTTGCCCTAAAGATAAATTTTCCAGTATTTGCCCATGTTTTAGTGCACGATATGCTTAGGTATCGGTCACCTTGCAAATTGAAACGATATTGATACAAATCGACTAAGGTTCAAAGGGAAGGCTAAGACAAGCCAACGAAAACCTACAACTACCAAAGTGGGAGGGGTGGGAGTGGGTGCCGAGTCGATTTCTTGACCTTCTGGGGGGATGCTCTCCAGACTCCAACCGACGAAGTTGTTGTTTGCTCCATCTCTTTGAATCACTTTAAACATGACACCCCCTTAACATTTGTAATTGTTTTGCAAAATCATTCAAGAATTTACTTATCTCATGTAATATCCGTCTCCCTACCTAACAAAACTAAATAAAAGTAGTGTTTTTTGTCTCATACTTGTGGGTTTTGCCTCTCCTATCCCAATCCAGTGGACATTAGGGGTGTCAATTTTAGGCCCGGCCCAGCAAAATCGGTTGAGCCCGCACAGCTAAAGTCCGGCCCAGCCCGATACGTTTAGTAACCGAGCGGTCTCGGTGTGAGATCTTAGCCCATTGGGCATTCGACCGGACCAACCGAATGCTAGCCCGACCTAACCCGATCTTATTTGCTGGTTTTGAAACCTTGTAAACTGAATATTTATAAATTTTAGTGGCGTGTTTGGTCATTGGATGATCGATCAGGTTTAACTTAATATGGGTCTTGAAAATTTTCACCTCTTGGTCGATGGATTAGGTTATTAATACACACATATGTTATAATATGTTCTCACTCACTCTCATATCAAAACTGAGGCAGTAGCTTGATCCAATATTCCCATGTAGCATGAGTAAGCCCAAAAGACATTGAACTTTAATTGATACCTTGATTAACTTATTTACCCATATTTTGAGGACCACATGATTATGATTTTTTTTCACTGTTGATCAAAACTAATAAACCTAAGAAGTGAGGAAGAAAAAATAAGTTGTCTATTCTATTACTCTTAATCTGTTAATGTCCGGTTAAGGCCCGTTTAGAGTTAAACATGCCAACAACCCGGTTAAGGGCCGATTACACTAGCCATAGCCCGAAACCCTACCTAACCTGACCAGGCCCAGACCGTAGACTTAAAAGGGCGATCACGGTGCAGGCTTTAAGGATCGTGAGGCCCGACCAGTTGGGACCCCTACCGGTGGTTTTCGTTTTCAAACAGTCACAATGGAGTTTCACATATACCTAATCTTGAAATATAAATACGGATTTAAAAGATTTTAAATTCAAGATTAACAAAAACTTGTTAAGTTACCATGACATTTTGTATTAATTGTAGATTTAAAATAATATTTGGATCTTCCCACATCAACATCAAGAGCATCAACAAAACTTAATTAAAATAACTTCAAAATGTCAGATATATGGAATCCCTAATGTGAACATATTACTTTATTTCCTTTTGACGTGGTTATTGTATTTCATGTCCCATTTTTGTATATAATATATCATGTGAAATCAAGTTTTTTTGTTTAATTTGTAAAGAAGAAAAATCAACACTAAACCTCAACAAATAAAGTTTACTACGCATTAACAACATCGCAAACAACAAGATAGAGTGACATATTTTCACCCAAAAACATAAGATAGAGTGACATATAAAATCAAGTATTGTATCACAACTTACTAGACCCTATCTCTACTATGGAATATATATAAAAACAAAAACAAAAGATTTTATCCTACTAACTTTGGAGAAAGTGTTGGGATTAGTATGCCAGTCCACATAATTATTATTGGATCTATATTTATAATTGGATTGGATTTTAGGTTCATTATATCTATGAGGTTGAAATTGTAATTATGTAGGAATTAGGGTTCTAAGGGTCTTCTATATATTGTCTATATGTGAAAAACACAAACACAAGCAAAAAGGAGATCACATTGTGAAGTGTAGAATGGTGTAGAGAATTTTTCTGGATTAGTATGAGAAATTTTTCGGGTTTTCTTGATTGGATGTAAGCATTCATGTCGAACTATGTTAAATTCCTCATGTTATGTGTGATTATTTACTTAGTTTTTTTTCCTTCATAGTAACACATTTGTCCCCAACAAAAAGGACATATACTCTAAACTTGTGAATGCCATTGGCCATATTCTAAGCCCTCAAAAATGTCAATCTTTTTATAAAAAGGGGGGGGGGGGGAATTGTAATATGGGGTGTGTATGCTTGTAAATATCATCTATTTTCGTATCATATGGTTTATCTAATTAGGGGATATATGTGTTATGCTTGGTGCAAGTAGGAAGGTGAACCTCATCCAACAAGTAGGACTTGAACTTCTCTACCAACTTCAACAAGAAAAAGTCCATTAATTGTAAAGAGTCATTTTTCAGTCCTTGGTGGCTGTGGCACTTGGAATTTTCATAATTTTAAGGTTTAATTTGAAATAGAATGCACCTACAACTATCCATGAAAACCCATCTCATTGTTCATTCAAGAGGTAGCTCACCAATTAATGACTTAGGATGGTTGTGATATGTTAATGACTTTGATAATCTTAGATCATGGACTTAATAAGTCTGCTTTTGAACATCCTATTTAAAATTTTCTACATGTTCCTTCCCCGTCCAGACCCCGCAGTGGTGGGAGCCTCGTGCACTGGGTTCGTCCTTCTTAAATTTGAAATGATATAATTGCTTATGAATCTTAACCATTAATTTTTAAATAGCAAATTAATTTTTTGAATTAAAGGAATCTTTCAAATGAACATGTGGGATGAAACTTTTTTATTTTGAATTCTCATGACATTTGCACACAAAGTATTCTTTTAGAGTTCATTAATTATAATGATGTTGCCATGTCAATATTCAAAGAGAAAATGAGGTCATCTTACTATCTTAGATTTGTATAATCTGTTTCATTAATCAAAATATTTAATTAATTTCTTTTTCTAACAATATGCAAGCCATGGACCTACCTTTAAAAAAAAAAAAAACTAAAACTAAGCATGGCAAAGCAAAATAAAATCATCTAATACCATATCACAACCAAACGGAGCACGAACATTAGGAAGGGTCTTAAAACTTCACCTTCATATAAGGATCGATGAGTGTCATTATTTACAACTTGTTCACTTTGTTATCATTTTCCTGATATCATATTAGACTATTGGAAAAAAGAGTCGTGTCGCCCTAGTGCATAGACACATTTATACGCAGAATTACTATTTTATCCCTATGAAATTAAAAATCTCATCCATATTGATGCCCTTGCATGTGTTCTCGTTGGCTTAACGCTAGTGTAGGAGGCCACACACACCGTTCTCTTGCCCTAGAGTGTTTTAGTAAATGAAACAAGAAAAAATTGCATACATTAACTCCTTTTTTTGGTTATTAAGTGAGAGAATACAATTATTATAATGAAAAAAGATTGTTATGCTGTCAGTGTTCAGTTTCTCTTTCACATATTTTTTCTATTCTTTTTTTTTCCACTTGTTTTAAAAATGTGGGCTTCACATGGATAATACTTTTTTCACAACGTAAGTGTGGCGTGTGCAAACTCATTCCTACGTTGGCAACATGGGGAATCGCCTCTTTCTTCTATTATTATTATTATTATTATTATTAGGTTAGGCACATTGCTCATGTACCACAAGCTAGCGTCCATTTTGTTATCTCTCTCTCTCTCTTCACCCTTCCCCTCTTTGAAATGACTCTATAGCCCTCTTGTATGATGTCTCGTTCCACCCCTTCATTGGTGTCGAACGATAGTTTACTGCCCGTGAGCGATGTGCCTATCCCTCTCTTTTGTTATTATTATTATTATTATTACTATTTGTCAAAAGAAAAAGAACTTTTCTTTTATCAACAAAAAAATTTACATCAGGATTGATGGCCAGAAGGGGAGTATGATCTTTCAAGGCTTTAAAAGCAAACCCACCCAACATATTAGAAAGAGTCGGATGATATGTATAATTATACAAAAGACCCTTTGACTTAGAAGTAATTTTAATTAAAACAAGGAGTGAGATGCATGGGCCATGGGGTCAAAACCGGATCTGGTAGCCATTGATCCACATATGTACACTTGTGCCAAAGCCCCTGAAGATGAATTCCCAATTCTTTAACCTGATGAAATCCGTGTTCAATACTCTCTTGATATTATTATCATTGAATATAAAAGGCAAAAGTTTTATTCTTAATACAAAGAATTTAATCACTAGGACCTAGAAGCTCTCGATTTGTGCGTGATGCTGGGGTCATGTACGAACCCAGAGGGATTTAATCAACTTAAAATCAGATACCCCTCCTCTCTCAAAAAACCAAAAAAAATAGAAGAAGAATATAACCACAAGGCAAAGTTACAAATTAAATAATATCAGTGTAGAGGTAAAGAGACAAACAAACACACGCACACGCTCCTCTCCCGCATGCAAAGTTGTGAAACCCTAAAAAGTAATTTGTAATATTGACCCATCGACAGCATGATTAGCCATTTGTCATGCAACCCCAACATCATTGTCAATTATCTTTTATTATTATTATTATTATTATTATTATTATTAAATGTTGAGAACATGATCATGATTGTCAATTATCATCCTCTTCATCATCTACTCAACTTCCCCACCTAATAATAAGTTATAAGCATGCTCATGATATCATTATAAAAATTATTAATAAAGACAATTAAAAAAGGAAGTTGGAATGTAATGGCTTCAAGGGTCAATACTGAAGACTAATCTATAAAAATAATAATAACAATGATGTTCATGATGATGTTTATGATAATGATGATGATGATGATGATAATAAGGAAGATTGGAGAATAAAGGAGACAAGAAGAGGACAAGATGTGAAATGAGAACATAAGATCCTAAGAAGAACGAATGAAACTAACAACTAATGATGACCAACCACACTACCATATAATCACGTATTAAAATCTTCTGTAGTATCGGTGGGGTGACGGTGCACATCTGACGGCACAGCAGAGGCCAGGTGGCATACTGCAAAGGATCCTGGTCCCCTCCTCCTATATCAGTATTGGACAGTCCATATCACGCGATCTATATCGGTATCTGCACAGGCTGATCTCGTACCGGTGGAACGATATGAATAAGTGGAAAAGGGGAGACGAGGACAGTTTTGTCAATTGTGAAGAGTTCTTAAAGGGTATAAAACCTTTCTTATTTTTTAGTTTGGTGGGCTCTAGGACATGCGCATCTCCTCTTCTCTTCGTGTGGGTCAATCATCATGGTATCTTTAGGAGGAGGAGGAAGAGTAATGATGGGAAAGAGGAGTGCAGACCTTCCACCCCCTCCCTGTAAACCCAGTTAGCTTTTTTGTCAGGTGTGGTTCAATGGTCATCATCATTATCTATCATTAAGGTTGTCATTAGAATTCAGATAGTTTAGTACACTTCTCTGGTCTTCTGGTCTTCTGGTCTTCTTGTCTAGGATGAATTCATCCATTTGATTCAATCCAACCAGTTCAGCCCGAAACGGGTAGACCGGATAAACCCAAGCCACATGTAACCCCACAACCAAATGGACAAGGAAATGGAGGCCCATAGTCTAGATGGACTTAAAATCTTGAAATTCTTGCACTAAATAAGTAGTACAACCATGTTTTGGATCTTTAAGAAATAATTAACGAATGTTAGTATTTCAGAATCATAGTTCAATCCAGTTTCCAATCTACATAAAATTTTCCATTTTGGTTGTCCATTTTTCCACGATGGCCCATGCTTGAGATGGACTTAAATTCTTGAAATTCACACACACGCACTCACAGGGAAGGAGAGAGAGAGAGAGAGAGAGAGTGGCAACAATTATTTTGTTATTCCTCTTCCACCTTGATCACAAAAAGAAGTTAAAATTTCAAAGTTGGGAGAGGGTTCCTCATGCCACTAGCATAGGAGGAATCTCTCACGCCACATCAATCATGATGTGGAGAACACTTTCATCAATAAGAGCACACATGGTTATGAAAGAGAAAAATGTAAATGTGGGTCACATGGTCAAGAAGGAGAGAAAATGTCAATATGGGCCCACAAGGTCAGGAAGGAGAAAGACTATCAATGTGGACGCATATTATCATGAAGGAGAAAGTATATGACCAAGAATGAGAGGAAGTATCAGTGTGAGCCCACATGGTCAGAAAGAAGAAAATACATGGTCGAAAAGGATAGAAAATGTCAATGTGGGCCTACAAGGTCAGAAAAGAAAAAAAATGTCAATGTGGGCATACATGGCCAAGAATAAGAGAATAGTGTTAGAGAAAGCCCACATGGTCCAGAAAAAGAAAATAGTGCATGGCCATGAATGGGAGAAAGTGTCCGAGAGAGCCCACATGGTATGGAAAAAGAAAGTACATGGTCAAGAAGGAGAGAACGAGTCAATGTGGGTCCACAATGTCAGGTAGGAGAAAAAGTGCCAATGTGGACTCACATAGTCAGAATGGAGAGAAGATACATAGCCATGAATGAGAGAAAGTATCAATGTTAGACCACATGATCAGGAAGGAGAGAAAGTATTAGTATAGGGTCACAAGGTCGGGAAAAAGAAAGTACATGGTCAAGAAGGATAGAACGAGTCAGTGTGGGCCCATAAGGCCAAGTAAGAAAGAAACTGTCAATGTGGGGAGTATCAATATGGACCCACAAGGTTAGGAAAGAGAAAGAGTATCGGTATCAATTTTGGGCCTTTTGGCCCACAAGGTCAAGATAGAGAGAGTATAAATCTATGACACAGATGGGCAGGAAGGGGAGAAAGTGTATGGTCAAGAAGGACAAAAAGTGTCACTATAGGCCTACAAGGTCAAGAAAGAGAAAAAGTATCAATGTGAGACTGCACAGTTAGGAAAGAAAGAAAGTGTCAGCGTGGGCCCATAAGGTTAGGAAAGAGAGAAAGTGTCAATGTTTGTCCACATGATCTAGATGGAGAGAAAGTGTTAATATAGACCCACAAGATTAGGAAAGAGAGACAGTGTCAATGTGAGCTCACATTGTCAGAAGTAAGAGAAAGTATATTGCTAAGAAGGAAAGAGTGTTATTGTGGGCTCATAAGGCCAGGAAAAGTGAGAAAGAGTTACTGTTGGTCCACATGATAAAAAAGAAGAGAAAATACAAGGTCACTATGAACCCACAAGGTTAGGAAAGAGAGAAAGTGTCAATGTAAGCTCATATGGTCAGAAGGAGAAAAAATACACGGTCATGATAGAAAGAAAATGTATCATGGAAATTACAGAAACCCCCCAATTTTATGGAAAATTATCTCCTTCAATTCTTGCTCGGTCCAATTCCCCAGTCCCTCTAATAAGGGGGTGGATCCCACCCGGACAAAGTGTTCAGGTAAGGATGGGGTGATCATTGTGCCCCCTTGTTAGGGCACTAGGGGAACTGGGCCGGGATAAAGATTTCCAATTTCACACCGTCAATGACTATTATAATTTTACCAAAAAAAAAAAAAAAAAATATTATAATGAACCGGCACCCCCGTTAGGTATATAATATAATCTCTCTGCCTCAAGCTTATACTCTCATTCTCTGAAGTCTCAACCTCGATAACGGTATTCTTTTTTATTTCGTATTTGCTTTTTATGATTAGTCCCCTCAGTTTCATCGATTTCCCGTGCTAGGGTTCTGCTTCCAATTTGGTGGTTCTGAGTATATCGAATTTCTCAATTTCGATCCGATGTTGGTCCCTCATTCGGCTTTCGCCCACAGTTCCCAACCAATGGAAGGTGATACTTTTAGTATTTTATGAGCAAGTTTGTGGCGTAGAGTTTATAGGTCTTATTATCAGATAAGGGTTTTAATGTTTGCTCTTTTCTGATTACTTTCTGAATGATACAGTAACAAGTAAAGGTGAGGTTGCTGTCTGGGTTCGAGATAATTTGGCAGATGACTCGAAAAAGGAAACAGGTTATGTTGGACTTAAGAACGAACATGAAACCCATTACATGCATCCACTCCTCCAGACTTTGTACCATATCCCCTGCTTTAGAAAGGTCAAGCCTTAAATTGGTTTTAACGTTATCTCGTTGTTAATATCTTCCCTTGTTTCTTCTTCCCTCTCTCTGTAATTTTACTTTTCTAATAACAAAGTACTGTATTCGATATTGTATACTTCAGGCTGTGTACCAAATTACAACCATGAACGATACGCCATCAGATATCCCTCGGATTATGCAGAGCTTATTCTATAAGCTTCAGTACAGTAACTACAGTGTTGGGACGAGATCTCTGAACGATTCCTTTCTGGGGGACACTCGTGGTTTTGATTCCATGCGACTTGATGCACTGGGACTTAGTAGTGAACTTTTCCGAATTCTGGAAGATAAACTGAAGGTGCTTGTTGCTTTTTCTTCCCCTCAGTTTTATATTATTTATGGAGGCAGTCTGAACTTATCAATCCATCTACTGGCTCAGGAAACTAATATGAAGGGTACAATTCAACAGTTGTTTGAAGGGCACTACATGGACTACAAGTCTACAAGAAAGGAGTCATTTGTCGGTATGTATTTTAATTTCGGTATTGAGTTGTCCAGGTTAGAACTGTATGGTGTTGATCAATGTCCTTACATGGTATTCAACCCTATACTTTTGTGCAACAGGCCTTCAGCTTGATGTCAAAGGTTGTAGAGATGTCTATGCTTCTTTTAATAAGTATGTTGAGGGTGATAACAAGAACAGTCCTGTGCAACATGGACTCCGGGTAAGATGCTATCTGTTCATAGTTAATGGTGAGCAGTATAGTAATGTGGAAGCATCTCAGGCTTTCAACTCACAGATTACAGAGGCTTCCATGTTATGATTTGTGAGCCATTTTGAGTGAGAGATCAAGCTCTAGATTGGTTTTGAAAGTCAAAAATGACTTTTTAATCAGTCCCTTTTTCCTTGGGTATGTTGAACTCATCTGTTGTGGCCTTCAGAAGTTGCTAATACTAATGACAAGTGGAAGAGGCATTTTTGAAGTTTTATCATTTCTAATGTTTTACTGTTCATTAAATGGGCTCTTCTTTAACTTTATTTGGATTTAGTCAACAATTTGTTTAATATTTAATTGCATGACATGATGCCATAAATATGATCATATGTCTAATGACTTGCTTGGATATGATTCTTAGAGGAATTTTGTTAATTTGATTTTTCCAGGAAGCTAGGAAGGGTGTCCGGTTCGTTGACTCCCCTCCTATCCTTCTGCTTCATCTAAAACGGTTTAAAAATGATTCTTGGGAGAAACCTATAGTGAAGGTTAGAATTTTGCTAACTCATTTTTTACATCATGATTTGTTTGTATGATTGCTACATATTTTCCCTGTTTATGTCTTTGCTTGATGTGTATTGTTTTATTCAATCACCGGTTAAGTGAAATGAGGGAAAGGGAAGAAAACGGTCCAAATGTCATCATGGTTTAAGTTATGAACTCTGTCCATTTGTGAAGATAATTTAAGTTATGTCTTTGCTTGATGTGTATTGTTTTATTCAATCACCGGTTAAGTGAAATGAGGGAAAGGGAAGAAAACGGTCTGAATGTCATCATGGTTTAAGTTATGAACTCTGTCCATTTGTGAAGATAATTTAAAAGATTCCACTATGCCATGACATAGTGCAATATGAAAGAGAGAATGGCTTATATTAAACCTTAGATAAAAAACTTACTTTAAAAATCCAATATTGTTGAAAATAACATCAAAGGCGATTGAAGTTTTTGTTTCCTCTATTTTTGGGATGAGGATCCTTTTGTGACCACAATGCTATGATATTGAGGGTTGTATCGGGCATAGTTATCAAGGCGTCGCCAAGGTGTCCAGGTTCCTTGGTCGCCTTGGACGCCTTGGGTGCCATGGCGGTGTCGCCTTGAATTTTGCCCCTCTAAAACGCCATGGTCGCTTTCCCGCCTTGATAACTATGGTATCGGGAAAATAAATCTGAGTTTGCTATTGCAAAATGTGAAACTGCATTATTCATTAGATGTTATGAGGAGAAGAAGGATTAATATTTGCCTGTATTCAAGTGACAAGGTGGAAAGGTAACAAAGCTAAGATTTTTGATGACTTTTAAGTTATGGTATTCGGGAGACCAAAGTAATAGAGGTAGAGGGGGTATAGTGGTTGACAAAGAGCTAAAGGATGACGTGGTGGAGGTCAAAATAGTTGGAGATAGGATTATTGCCATCAAACTTGCGTTGGAGAAAGAAGTTTCAATGTTGTTAGCGACTACACACCCCAAGTAGGATTGGATGAAAGTAGTAAGTTACTATTCTGGGAATACATGGATGGGTTAGTGCAAGGCTTTGGACAGGGAGAAAAGAATATTATAGGAGGTGATCTAAATGGGCATGTTGGTAAAGATTGTAGGGGATATGAAGGTGCTCATGGAGGTTACGAGTTTGGGGAAAAGAATGAAGTGGGTGTTTCAGTTCTAGACTTCACAGTAGCTTATGATCTTTCCATCATGAACACCTTTTTCAAAAAGAGAGAGGATCACCTTGTTACCTACGAAAGCGGGCATCAAAGAGAGAGGATCACCTTGTTACCTACGAAAGAGAGTTGGCCTTGATGGGCTGGCTCGAGCTGGTCCATCTCTGGCCCAAAAAGGGATGACCCAAACGACAATGAATTTGATGAGGAAGTACCTCACTCGAACATGCCACAGTGGATGCGTCGTCAAGCAGATACAGTTCCCCAGATACGCGACCTCTACCAATCGTCTTCCTCGACTAGAGATCCTGAAACTCACAATAATCAGGAAAAAGGTAACCAAACAATTGTTAGCTGTGGGTAAATTTGCGAACAGATAATAAATTGAAAGGAAATTTGGGTAAGTAAGAAATGGAAGACAATGACAAAGAGGGGGTAACATGCATAGTGCCTGTACCCCGAACCTTAGCAAGAGACCCATCGGCTAACACAACATTGGAAGAAGATTCATGAAATGAAGAAAAAATACCTGATGCTCCAGTCATATGGTCCGAAGCACCCGAATCAATGATCCAGGGACGAGAAGTAGATGATAGGCATGCAATAGCATTACCTGGCTGAATGAGGGTAGCAGTGGAGAACTGAGTTGACTGTGAATTCTGAAATTGAGTAAACCACTCATAGTCTTCATCAGATATAGTCATTGTTTTACCCTCAGGCTTAGAAGGAGGGGTAACCACCGGATCACTCCTGGCTGAATTTGCAAACTGAGGTGGTTTACCATGAAGCTTCCAACAAAAGTGCTGAATGTGACCAGCTCTGCCACAATGATGACAAGTGCACACCTGTCCTGAAGTCTCTGAAGTACCAGGTGTGGGTGCTTTACTATTCCCTGACCCACGACCACGGCTACCACCACTGCTGCCCGTACCTGTCCCACCACTAGACCCACGGTTGGGAAAGGCTGCAAGGGCTGAACTCTCATTACCATGAGAGGAATCTTGGCTGTTCTCACGAGAAACCTGTAAAAGTCTTGAAAAAGCTTCTGAAAGTGTAGTGACTTTATCCCTACTGAGGATTTGAGACCGTACGGGCTCAAATTCTATTCCAAGTCCACCCAAAAATACCATAACAGCCAGCTGCTCTCGCTGTTGCTACATCTCTTTCACATCAGATGTGATAGGAAGAATAGAATTCAGCTCCTTATGTAGTTGCTTGAATTCAGCAAAATATTGGGTTACAGTCGGGGTTTTTTGATCCACTTTATAAAAAGCCTGGGATAGGTCATAAATCCGAGACAAGTTGTCCTTCCTAGAATAGAGGACATTCAAGTAGTCCCATAACTCCTTTACTGTGTCAATGTGAGTAACCAGGTCTGCAATTTGATTATCCGTTGAGTTCAACATCTGACTCAATATTCTTGCATCCATTGTATCCCATGGCGCATCTCCCTCAGGCTTTGGCTTTGTGAGATGATCCTGTTGATCACGCCCTGTCAAGGCCAATCGAACCACCTTTTTCCATTGCTGAAAATTAGAAATCCCTTCAAGTCTCCTTTCGGTAATACGATGAGAAGAGGAAGACAACTCAGTCACAATGGTCTTTGCATCACCCATGCTTCACTACACACGATAAATCTTCACAGAGAAGTCTCAGACAGATTGAAACAAATGGACAGCAAACACTGCTGAAATTAAGGACAGCAAATACTTCTGAAATTATGGACAGCAAACACTAATGAAATTATAAACAGGGCAGCCACACTCAACAGACACGAGCCAGCAGCAAGTAATAACCAACCTCCAGTCAAGAAACTCACAAAAGCATAATCGATCTCACCCTTGGCACATACCAAAAATAAAACCACAAAACCGAGACCAAAACAGTCTTCACTTCATTCAATTCCTTCAAACACACCCATAAACAAGAGAAAAAGACCTAGTTCTTAATTTATGCCATGAACTAGTCTTCAAATAGTCCCAAAAAAATACAGCATAGGGTGCTGCACCCCCTCAACAGAAAAAAAAAAAAAAAAAAAAAAAAAAAAGAGAAGCCTAGAGTCCTTCAAATCTTCAAAACTTGTCAATCTTCAATTGTAGGCTGCAGGAAGGAGACAAGGAGATTCACGAATGCTGTAGCAGTGTCTATCCTTGCTCTGATGCCATGTAATTTAAATAAGAAGAAGAAGAAAGAAGAAGAGAAGAAGAGAGGAGAAGGAAGAAGAGAAACTGCACAATTGGGGTTGCAGCCGTAACACTTACAGCCCCCAGAACATAATATTAATAGGTTAAAACCAAAAAATACACAAAGACAAAACTACCCCCAAATATAGAGAAATCGTGAATAGGCTAGCGTCAGCCTATTCACGATTCCCCTTTACTCCCCCTTACTCCTAACAATTAGCATTGCTCATAACCTTGTCCAGCATGATTGTACTAAGCTTGTGGAGGTTGACCGACATTTTATCAAGGAGAAGCTCAAAGCCAGACTCATCTGTGTTCCCTTTGTGAACTCTGCTGATCAGTTAGCCGATGTGTTCACTAAGGTACTTAGTGGCAAAGTGTTTTTCCTATCTTAGTCAAATTGGGCATGCATGACATATATGCCCCAACTTGAGGGGGAGTGTTGGATTGTATGGGCCAGAATACCGTGGGGGTATTCTGGACTTTTTACCCCTTTGATGATATGTACAGCCATGTCGACTTTGTTAGGGACAGTTCTGTCCATGTCTATTCATTATAAATTTATGGCTTGGGGTCTGCCTTAGACTATCCAAGCATTCAGCTCTAGTTTTATTCCTGTTAACACTTCTTGTGCTAATAAGTATCTGTTGCAACCTTTATGAGTGCTCATGCTCTGATTCAGTTGTTGGATTCCAAGGCTTTCAAACTACACTTTGATGGTGGATCTGTGCAAAACTGGGCGGTAGGATTGGGATTGGTCTTTAGGAACCAAGATAGGAATATTTTACTATCACTGCAGAGCTGAAGGTGGCAATGATGGTTCAGAGACTTCTGTTTGGATGCTATTCTTGATGCTTGATCGCGGTATGCCCTACTCGTAAATGGCTGAATTGTATCTGAGGTGGTCCTTGTAGATTAATGCATCTCATTTGAAGGTCTTACTAATATGGGTTGGAATGTGTTATGTCTCAATCTAACCAAGGAAACTGTATGGTGCTTGGGAGAGTTCTTTACTGTCATCTGTTCTTGAGAAAGTGTGGCCGTTGTCCTTTTCCTTATTGTTGTACTTTGTGCTTGTGCAGCTTTCCTTTCAGTTGTGTAAAATTTGTTATTCATTGAAAGAACAAAGTGGCCTGAAAGTATGCTGGTCTTTAGAGAATATCAAGATATTTTAACCTTTTTTTTTTTTGTGAATAAAAAATGTATTACCAAAGAAAGCCCAAGGTGGGCAAGAAAGAAATACAACGGAAAGAGGGGGGGGGGGGGGGAGAAACAAGCCACATGCCCGCTAGGAGGTGGGCTGTAAAATGGAACTATCTAGGTCCTAGGCGCTAACAATATGCCAATTCCTTGGAGAATCCAACAGAGACTTATGTGGAAGAAAACTCAACTTCATAGAAACATCAAAAGAGATGGACTTCCAAATCAAGTCGAAAGATCTAGAGTTGGTAGTCCATCTCCGAAGGTTTCTCTCCAACCAGATGTGGTAGAGCGTAGCATCAAAGACAAGCTTCCCAATAGCATTGTAGATAGAGCCTCCAGGGAAAGTTCTGATTAACCAGAGCCACTCTCTATCGAAGGGGAGGGGTCTTCTACTGCGTGGCCAAATAAACAAAAGGACTTTTTTCCAGATTGTTTGGGAGAAAGGACAAGCAAATAAAAGATGGTCGATGTCTTTAGAGCTAGACCAGCAGAGGGTACAGGTGGGGGGAGCTGGGATTCTGCGGTGGATGAGGAAGGCTTGGGTGGGGAGGCAATTGTTGAGGGTTCTCCAGACTAGGAAGCTATGCCGGGGGATGTGACCTTTGAACCAAACCAATTTGTGCCGGGGGATAGGGGGGCTTGAGGACGGACAAAATTCCATGCAGAGCTGAAGCTAAAGAGGCCATTGGAGGCGGGGAGCCAAGTAATCTTGTCAACAAGGGAGGGGGAGGGGGAGGGGGAGGGAATGGGGGGGGTGGGAAGGCCAGATCAAGGAAAGGATGGGGATAGGGGGGAGGGGGGACCAAGAGCCGTGGGAGATGATGGAAGAAAGGGGAGCGTCTTTTGGAATGCCGGAGGTATAGATTGTTCTGAGGCCAAAGTGATTGTAGAGAACTCCAAGAGGGTGTCAGGGATTAAGCCAAATGGATGTGGAGGAGCCATCAGCAATAGAGAAGGAGATGGCTCGCAGAGCAGTGTGGCATAGGAGGAGAATCTTGGCCAGATGTCGGAGGAATCGGGGTGGATGGAAACGGTCCCGATGGAATCGTTATTGAGAAGGTGGGAGTATACCCATTGGACCCAGATAGAATCCTGCTTGGAAGGATGCCCACAGTATTGGAGTCCTGAATGCGTCGAATCCCCAGGCCTCCCTCAGCTTTGAGGAGGCAGATAGATTTCCAGTTGATAGGGTGGAGGAATTTAGAGGTTTCCTTTCCTTTCCAGAGGAACACACAGAAAAGGCTTACCATAGCTTTGGAGGTGGCTTTTGGAATGGCAAAAACTCCATACCAGTAGATGTAGGAAGATTGGAGGACCGATCTAATGCACTCAAGTCTGCCCGCATAAGAGAGAAGCTTGCCTTTCCAGAGTTGGAGGCGCTTGCGGATATTGTCAAGCATGGGGGTGCAGTGGTGCTTGGAGAGTCTGGCAGGGATGAGAGGGAGGCCTAGGTATTTGACTGGAAGAGAGCCAAGGGAAAAGCCAGTCAGGTGGAGCAGAGAATCTTTTGTAGCGTCAGGAGTCCCCGAAAGGAAGAGTTTGGATTTGAGGAGGTTGATACGAAGCCCTGAAAGGCGTTCAAAGAGATGAAGGGAGGACATGATGGCAGAGATGGAGGAAGGGGAGGCTTTGGAGAAGATCATCAAGTCATCAGCAAAGGCAAGGTGGGTGAGATTGATGTGCTCACATTTGGGAAGATGGGGATAAGGTGAAGGTCAGTGTTGCCCTGAAGACTCCTAGAGAGGACTTCAAGGGCCAGGGAGAAGAGGAAAGGGGAGAGGGGGCAGCCTTGATGGATCCCGGCTTTTCGTGGAAAAACCCGCAGGAGAGCTGTTAATTATAACCGAGAAGGAGAGGAGATGCAAGCCAGAATCCACCTAACGAATGGGGGGGGGGGGGAAAGCCCATCTGGGACATCACATCAGAAATAAAGTCCCAGCGAAGGGAATCAAAAGCTTTATGAAGGTCTATCTTCATCAGGGCAGCCAGCGAGTGGGATTTCCTATCAAACCCTCTAACGATTTCAAAGCAGAGGATGATGTTATCCGCAATACTAGCTTCTACTAGAGATGAAGGCAGACTGGTTTGGGCTCACTAAAGAGGGGATAACAAGTTGGATCCTATTGGCTAGGATCTTTTTAATGAACTTGTAAAGAAGATTGCAAAGGGAGATAGGCCTGAAATCAGAAAGAGAGGAAGCACCATATTTTTTAGGGATGAGGCAGAGGAAAGTCTAGTTGATCTGTGCTAGCTGGTTGGGGTTGAAGAAGAAACTGCGGACATCAGTGATGAGCTCAGCTTTAATGTGGTCCCAGCAGCTCAAGAAGAATCCCATGTTGAAGCCATCAGGGTCAGGAGCCTTGTTAGATTTATAGGAGAGGATGGCTTTGGAGATCTCCTCATCCGAGGGAATGGCGAGGAGGGAGCTAGCCAGAGAGGGGGGGACAAATTTATTAATGAGATCAGGGGGGATGGGGGAAGGAGGGAGGAGGGGGGGTTGAAGAGGGAGGAGAAGAAGGAGACTACCCCGGACTTGATGTCAGAGATAGAAGAAAGATGGGAACCATCATTAGCAATGAGCATGGTGATGGAGTTGGAGCTCAGCCTGGCTCTGAGGAGCGGTGGAAATACGCCGAGTTGGAGTTGCCCAGCTCTAACCACCAAATGCGGGATTTCTGGCGAAGGAAGCTTTCTTCTTGAGAGGAATGGGAGATAAGGGATTCGGAGAGATTTTTCTCTTCCTCCGCCAAGAAGTGGTTAAGAGGGTCAGCTTGAAGGCGAGACTGGATGCAGGAGAGTTCATTGTGGCAATCAGAGACACGGGAAGGGATGTTGCCAAAGGTGGAGGAGTTCCAGGCTGTGAGGGCTGATTTGGTGAGACGGAGCTTTTTGACAAAGGAGATGAGAGGGAGGGAGGGACAGAAAATAGGCGAGCTCCAAGCTTTGAGGATGGTGGGGAGGTAGAGGGGGTGGGAGGTCCACATGTTAAAGAATTTGAAAGGTTTGGGGCCAAAAGAGTAGTAATGCTGGATGTGGAGGAGGCAGGGGCTGTGGTCGGATAGACCTTGGAGGAGAAAAGAAGAGTGGGAATGGGGGAAAGAAGAAAGTCAGGCTTCATTGATGAGGAGCCGGTCAAGCTTGCAGGCAATCCGATCAGGACCTGCACGACGATTGTGCCAAGTGAGAGGGGATCCGGACCAGCGAAGGTCGTCAATACCCGCTTCCTCGATGCAATCATTAAAGGCAGAGACTACGAGAGTCAAGTGGATGGCCTCAAATTTTTTCATGTTGAAATCTAACAATATTAAAATCTCCCCCCACCCCCCAAGGGCTGGAACCGACCCTGGAATTGAGGAGAAGGTCATCCCAAAGAGGGGTGCGGTCGGCAGCCCTGTTAAAGGCATAGACAACAGAAAGGAAGAAGGAGGGAGAGGAATTGGGAAGAGAGATGGAGAGGTGAAGGAGTTGTGGGGAGGAGTGGGAGATGGAGATGTGGAGTTTGGAGGGGTCCCAGAGAAGCCAGATGCGGCTGTTGGGCGAATGGTCTTAATTGGAGAGGAAAGACCAAGAGGGGGCAATGGCTGCCGCAATGCGGGGGGCATTATCAATGAGAACCCGGGTTTCAAGGAGGGCACAAAAAGAGGAGTTGGAGGATTTAATGAGGTCCTTGATTTCATGGTGCTTTGCCAGGGAATTAAGGCTCTGGACATTCCAGATGAAGCCTGAAGACATGGAGAACTAGAGGGGGGGCAGCGAGTTCCTTGGGGGGCACTTCTGTACCTCCAGCGGAAGTAAGAGAGGGCGGGGCGGTGGCGGGCAATGATCGGAGCTGCAAGAGGGCAAGGGGTCCCTGTGGTGGGAACAAGGGGGGAGGGGGGAGGGGTCTAGCCAGACCGAGAAGGGGGGGAGGGGGAGCTGCCACGGACCAAGGAGAGAGGGGAGAGGGCAAACAGTAACAAGGGTTGACGGGTGGGGCAACTGGATGGGAAGCGGGTTGGTAGATGGGTCAGTTGGGCAGGTAGCAGAAGGGATATCGGGTCGGGTAGAAGGGATAGACGGGTTAATGGGTTGAGGAAGGGTGATGGGTCGAGGGGGGGCAACGTTTAGGGCCAGTTGCGGGTTGTGGGAATTAAGGAGGTGTGGAGGGGCGGTAAAATGGGTAAATTGTAAGTGAAAGAGGATGAAAGAGGTTTGAAAGGTGGTGGGGCCAAGGAGGGAGGGGGGAAGAGGGATTAGGGGAAAGGTGGGCATACTTGTCAAGAGAGGATAGGGGGGAGGTTGGGGGTGGTTGGGAACCGACAGAGTCGCAAGGGTAAAAAAGTAGGGGGTTTGAAAAAGGGGGTGGGGATTCTTTTACCTTGCCATTCACAAGAGCCAAGGCTTTGTCAAGAGAGAGGCTTCTGGTTCCAGATCGCGATTCACAAGAGGCGAAGACTGCGGCAACGTCAGGGGGAGCCAGAGGAGGAAGAGCCCAAAACCTTGATACAGCAGAGCTTGAAGGTGATCTGGCAGGAGCTTTAGAGGCCAAAAGGGTGCTACCAGCTTTGCGAGACGGCGAATCAGTCACCAGGGGCATCGTCAGTCTTAGGGGAGCAAAGCGATTTGAAGAGGTTGAAGGATCCAACCGAGGAAGGCTAAGGATCGATGTAGATGATTGACCAGCTGATGGAGGCAGAGTGACAGTGCCGATGCAGGTTGACAGAGTCGGCTCGGGCGCAGGAAAAGAGGGGCCTTCCCAGCACGCAGGAGAAGAGAAGCTCTGCTGGGCACGGCGGCGGTTTCTGTTGGGGCGGCAGCGAGATTTCAGTCGACCCCTGCTAGGAGATCTGGAGGGGCCAGAAGCCAGCAGGGGGATCAAGAGATGATTTGGAGCAGCCTGAGGTGCAGGGATATCCATCGTTGCTGGAGGAGGCGAGGTATGACTTGGGGCCGTTGAAGTCAGAGACGAGAGTAGGGCTGCAGGAGGATCCGAGGGTTCATCTTGAGCATCAAGGCCAGGCAAAAGGAGAGGTTCCTTTCCGGAGCAACCCCGGGAATGGTGACCAAAGACGTGGTAGTGAATGCAGTGAGGGAGAAGCCAGTCATATTTGATGGGCTGCTCAAAGCTGAAGCCATCTTCGTCAACAATGGAGATGGAGGAGGGGGCTGATCAGCTGAAAAGTCGATGCAGAGACGAGCAAAGGACAACCTGTCCATCTTGACGGTGCGCACGTCAATGTAAAGAGGGTGACCAACAACAGAGCCAATTCTGCTAAGGCTTTCCTGGCTCCAGAAGTGAAAAGGAAGGCCAGGAAGGGAGATCCTCAAGAGAATGGAGCTGTGGTCGACCTTGTGGAGAAGGATGTAGGGGTTCCATTGTCTGAGAAAAATGGGTTTAGTGCCCACAAGCCAGGGGACACCGTTCAGGGCGTGAGCTAAAGTATCGTCGGAGAAGAACCTGAAAATGAACACGCCCCTGTCGACGACATAAATGTCCATGGAGCCCTGCGCTTTCCACTATTTGGAGAGGGAAGACCTGACGGTGTTGAAAGAGGGCCGAGACCCAAGAAAATGACCAACTAGGCACGATTGCCACTTGGAAATTTCAGGGGACAGAAAATCATTGGGGCAGAGGGCAAAGGTGTTGCCATCTTCAAAAGAAGGTTTAACGTAGTGGATGGCAAGACCAGAGCTGGGGGGTGGGGAGGATCGGGGAGAGAGCAGGGAAGCCCAGGATTTAGAGCCGGCAGGGGTGGTGGAGGAGATGACAACAGGGGGGGTGGTGGAGGAGATGACAGCAGGGGGGGGTGGAAGTGAGTGGAGCAGTGGAATAGCAGGCGATGGGGGTGGAGGAGGAGCAGGTGTTGGTGGGGAGGGAGGAGGGTGGCAGCAGGTTCATCATGGCAGAGTCCATAGTTTTTTAACTATGATATTTTAACCTTATATTGGAGGTCAAAGGTCTTTGAAATCCCCAGGAATATTATATGTGGCAAACCTGGCCTACTTCAAATTGTTTTATCAGTTCTGCTTGGTACTTTATTCTGGTATGGGCTTACTTGTTAGTTTGTTGTGAGGAACAATTTATGGCACTGATGTGATGAATCTTGTTGCTTACAAGTGTTCGAAAAGTCAAAAAGTCATGCTTTAACGACTTTGTTTTTTTTTTTCTATCTAATTATGTATTACTTGTTATCTTTTATTACTTCATTCTGAATATCTGAAGTCTTGACTTTACATAATTTGATGATCAAAAGGCTGTTCGTTTCCGATCTCTAGAGAAACCAATTGAGAATGAATTTTGTCTGCCACTGTAAGTATCAGTTAATATTCTTTTGTTTTTAATGGTAATTTAACTGTTGGAGAACTTGTTTCAATATAAAATTCTCTCATTCATTTCCTCTTCTCCTTTTGAATTTTCTAGGTCAGTGCTCGACACATATGAGGGTATTGCTGAAGTAGTTTGTAGCAAACTTCGTTTGTGTGACCCATCCAAAGTTAAGCTCTCATCCTATGATTGTATCTATGGAATGCTATATTTGTGACAAATTAGGTACGGGGTGATAGAATTAGCAGACATGCTGGTCTATGGCAATCAGGTAGGTCATCAACCTGGAACCAGATTTTTTTAGGGTTTTCATGTCCTTTCATTTTTGGTAACCTTTGAATGGCTCAATTCAATCGCAATTATTTTCGACAGACTTCAAATATCTTGTATTATGAAGTATTGAATACCCCTCTTCCAGAATTGAGCAGTTCAAGAACTCTGAAGTTTGCTTTTCATTCAGCCGTAAAGGATGATGAGGTGAGTGTACAGATCTCAGTGGTCATCTGCATGGTAATTTTAAGATTTTGGGCTTACATTGCATTTCTTTCCTTTTGTTTTCAGGTGACTACTTTTTGTCAAACGCTTCCAAAATACACACAACTAGGTGAATTATTAGCTATACTGAAAGCTAAGGTGAGTGTTTGTTTTGTTTCTGAAATTTTATTTGTTTCCTTTTTATCTTTAGAAGGGTAAACCTACATTTGGACTCATTGTGGAGCAGGTTAAGCTGTCTCGTCCCAATGCAAGACTCCGGTTACTTGATGTTTCCAATCACAAGATGTCTGTGGTATGTATTTCACTATTCGACTTCTAATTGCTTTTAGTGGATTAACAATGATCCATTTGGCCCAACATAGTACTACCAAAAATTAAAATTTGTTTAACTGGGAGTGTTGAACAAAGATTCCCAAGTTAAGTAGCTGATGCAGATTAATCACAGAAGTGGTCTTATTTTAGTGAAAATAAGCTTTGGGTTGGGTTCTATATGTGTTTGGTGGGCCTTTGATCCAAGGGGTTTTAATTGTATTTGACCATTCTAATGGGCCTATAATATGAGCTGTGAGGTAGAAATACAGGATTAGTTGGGGTCTTGGTAGTTGTTTTCTATTTCACTTCTTATTTATTATTTGATCTTATTGTTTAACTGGAATAGGTCTGATGTTAGCAATCCAGCTATATCCATCTCTAGAGTCAAGTATTTACTAAAGTAGGTCGTCGTTTTTTATTATTTTCTTTTGGGTAATCTATAATCAGTTATGATGCTGTCCTACTTGGGTTAGCTCTCAGTATAAAAAAAATGTAAAGCCATATGAACCTCCCCAACGATTTGAAGTATTATTGGTTCAGTTTTTCTAAATCTTTGCTGTTGTGGATTCTGTAGTGTGCTTGGTAGAGTCCTGTCCTGTTCTATCAATGCTTCTATTTTCTATTAGGTCTAGTTTCATATTTTGTTCTGTTAGTTCAATTTCCTATATTCTTTGTTTTGTGATTTTGTTTTCACTACAAGTCTCTAATGTTTTCACTACTAGTCTCTATTTGGATTTTTCTTGTTAGAGATTTTGTCTTCATTAGTAGTTGAGGTCACTAAACCCTGTTATGTGTTAAGTACATGAATGTGATGTTCCTGATCAACAGTTATAAATTTGGTAAATATGAAAGAAAGGAATTGCTGCAGATCTGTTTCATTCAGCTGTCAGCATCTATAAAATTCTTAGAGTTCTTTTGAGAGCAGATCATAATTTGTCTATTAATGTTCATTCTTGTCTGGTGATTAATTCTTGCATAACATCCTTGCAGGTCTTTTGCGAAAACCATACGGTAGAGTACATAAGCTATTATAAGGGGCCGTTGCGAGTCGAGGAGGTAGTTATATTCTTTCCTTATAGCATATTTGAAGCATAGCTTACTCTTCTCTGTTGTACTTCTGCATGCTTGTGGTAGGTGCATGGCTATGCCTGTTTATTTGTATTTATATGTTTCAAATCGAGTTAAAAGATGCTGAGTTTCCAGTCTTGTGAGGTCTGGACCTGATAGTTTTTTGAATGTTCCATGCTTTTCACGAGACTTTTTACAAAAACCTTCTGAAACTGATTTTTTTTTGGATAATATAACCACACGTAGTCCCAACTCCCATGGGTACAGGAAACGTCTAAAACCTCGTTTTTTATCCTGCTGAATTTGCAAACGGGTGAGTGGTGAAGTCTGGCTTTGGAAACTTCTGTGGTGGAAAAGTATAGTTTTACTCGAGGAATTTTCTAATTTATTTATTTAAAATCCCCGCCCCAGAATCCCACACACCTCCCAATCCCCCTCCCTCCACCCCCCCCCCCCCTCAAAAAACAAAAATGTCGAGTTTCTCTACTTTCATTTCAAACAACCAGATTTGCTTACATGCTTTGAAACAAGTTGAAGCATGGGCTAAGACATTGAATTGATATTCGAGCAAATTGAAGGTACTGTTGAAAGGTATTAAGTATTGATTGTTACTGCAGATTCCTGAAGAAGAGGAAAACTCTGGTCCTCATGATCGCTTGATTTGTGTTTGCCACATCGGAAAACATAGCTAGAAGTTAAAAAATATTAGATTGTATCTACTCTTATTTGAAGTGTAGAAAGTCTTTGCAGAGTGATGAAGCTCATTTTTGCAGAAAAACAACTGTCAAAATGTTCTTATATTTAAACCTTTTGGTTTCAACATCTCTTACAGTGCTTTGGAAACCCTTTTCTCTTTATCATTCACAAAGGCGAGACTTTAGCGGAAATTAAAGTACGTCTACAGAAGAAATTGGATGTTGCAAACGAAGAGTTTGTTAAGGTATCTTTTTGTTTTTTACTTGCTTTTTATTTGTGGGAGTATGTCTAGTGGATCCCAATCCAGATTTTTTTGCTGTGTAGGCTTAGTGTTATTTATCCATACATTAAGTATCCCAATATCCTATATCGCCTTCTATCTATACTGTACAAACTTCTCTCTCTTTTTAGTTTTTATATATATGGTTTTTTTTTCATTAAAAAAAAAAAAAAAGTACCCCATTAGTGGTGGGTCTAAAATCTTTATGAACAAAATTAACTGAAGGCTTGAGGGGAAGTGGTTCGACTGATGGTTTGCAGGATCTGGGTAATAGACAACTTTACGAGTGGATGTTAAGAGAGGCGGGGAGGGGGGGGGGGGAGGAATATGTGTTTATCCATTTTGATATCTTCCTCGCACCTCTGTTGACACGTACAAGAAATGAAGTATCACAAACCATCATAAACAACTTCTTGTGGGGGTCTTGCCATGTAGAGTAATCTTATCGTCTCCTACCTCCCACCCCACCCCACCCCACCCCACCCCACCCCAATTTGATAGGTAAGGGATTGAAAGCGTAGTCCAGAATAAATGGTTGCACATTAACTGCTAAGATGTATTCCATAATATTAGAAAAATGATTTTATTCTGACTAACAAATATTGTTTTTCTTTTGGTTCAGTGGACTTTTACATTTATTCAGATGCATATTCCCAAGAAGTATCTTACAGATTCTGACATTGTATCCAGTTATTTTTCGGTAAGGCCATTTGAATCTATTATTTCCAACATACTTTGTTTTCTTCCTCCATTATATTCCTGGTTAATTGATATTTTTTTGATTCGGTCTTCAGAAAAAAGATGAAATTACAACTTGGTCGAACCATCTTGGATTGGTGCACTCTGACGGAACTCATGAAAGGGTATATGAGGACAATCAGGTAAAAGTGCAAGATCTTGGAGGGATCACGAATTTTGATGATTAGTGATGACTTGGACAGATGGCATTGAATATTTTTTGTTTCCTTCTATAGTATTTGACTTCTAAAAGAGTGCAAAAGTTAGCAGATACTCGCGATATTCCATTACCACACTTGTGACCATGTCTCCAAATCTTGCAGAACTCTCATACATCTGAGAAGCGGGTAAAGTTGACGGATCCCTGCCAAACCCTGGGTTGGACCCTGTAGCCTCCAATGCATGTGGCTGGATGGGCTACACCTGTTACACATTATTTAATTACTTTTTATTTGTAATTTGTTATATATATTACGTTGTACTGAGGAGTGGGATATGTGGGAGAAATTTTAGGAGTTTGTAAATTCTTTGGTTTTGTCTAGTATAATATGAAATGGAAGGCAGAATAAATCCCTAATTTATCTCTTATTAGAGATGAGGTAGGCTTCCTCACCCAAGCTAGACGTCCTTGTTTCGTTCGTAAAACATATTCTCTCTCTCTCTGTTTTTTTTTATATTTAATTTTTAGTTTACTTTGCACGTAACAACGCCACATCTATTTCAAAACCAGTTCATCTTTACAGAATTTGGGCGTGGTATGGCAGTTGACGAGGTCTAGACAGAAGCCAGGGTGTGGTATGCCAATTGAATGTAGGAGGTTGGGGTTCCAATCAGTAGAGGCATGAACTTGTTCCGAGAAGTTGTCTACGTTGATTCCAAACTGGTGATGTGGTGTGGCCATTGGAGGCTTTTAAAATAAGGAATATTACAGGAATACTCACTTTTGAGTTTATCTTTACAAAACTATCCAGTGTCTGTTTCACTTGACAAAATTAGAGATCATTGATTTTTTTGGTTTACAAAACTTCCCACTACAGTGTATCTCCCTCTCTTTGTGTACGTGTTTGACATTTTTACCCCTTACCTTGCCTCTGCCTTACCCTTCCCTTCCCTACTTGTTTTTCTCGGGACCGAACATGAATGCAAAGCAGGTAGCGGCATTTAATCAGAAAATCACCTCTGACGGTTTTTGACTGTATCACTTCAGTTTAATTCTCTGGCAGTACTAGCAAGATCTCCACACACACCAAAATAATAATAATAATAATAATAATAAAATAAGCCATCAATCTGTAACCCCTCTAATCAGTTAAGGTTTACTTCCTTCGATGCCAGAATCAAGATCTCCATTCTTGGTTTTTTCGGTAATGATCTCCATTCTCAATGCAACATAAAGAAAGGCACGATGAGAAGTAACTGAGAAACGTCCACCATCAGCCGATGCTTCAAAGCTTACAAGGCAAAAAGATTCCAATGTTTCTTCATCTTTACAGGCTTCGTCTCCATTGTCACCTGATCAATGGTTCTTGTCGTCGTCCTGTTTTTCTCCAAGACAATGCAGGCAGAGGAAGAGAGCCAGAGCAACCGAGGCCATGGTTGGAATGGTGAGCCCAGATATCAATTTCTTTGACGAGTCTAGTCATGCGTAGGTGTTGGTGATGCTGCTCTGATCTTCTGGGTGGAGCTACCATTATGGAGAGGAAGAAGATGGGCTCTTCAATTCCTTCATGATTTTTCTCTCTCTCTTTTTGAAATGGAAAACCAAGAATGAATGATGAGCAAATTCGTTGGGTATTTATATCTATTTCTAATGGGATTGGAAAGGACAGCTCTCTTACATAGGGGAGAAAATGGAAATAAAAATGGAGTTGTTTCACGCAGCCATACACAGGAATCTGATTTCATAACCAAGGTATAGGGATTTACTTGTTTTCTCGATGGGTCTATAAGTTTAGATGTAGGGCTGGTTGGCTGAACACTGGCCTTTTATGTTAAAGCTCTTGCTACCTGTCTGATGAGGTGTTAAGGAGGCTCTTTTGACTGGTCTGAGGCTTTACCTCACCCTATCTCGCTTACTCGTTGTGGTAACGGTAAGCATGAGGATTGAACACAGCAAAGGAAAGCCAGAGGTTGGGCGGTGTTGCAGGGAGTGGGGACGGAGGAAGAACAGGGGATCTTCTTCATACCAGTTAATCATGCGCGGATGGGTTGGGTGGCAGCAAGAAGAAAGGGTGGGTAGGGGGTGGGGTGCAGCAGGGGTGGAGGTGCAAGGGCATGGCGGGTTGGTCATGGGTGGCAGGAAGAAGAAGAAGGAGGGGATAAGGGAGGCTTCAGTCTCTCGTCAGATCGTCATTGGGGAAGGGGAATTGAGGGAAAAAACTGTCAAAAAAAAATGTCTTTAAATGAGGTAGGAACACTGTTATGTCAAGTTTTGTAAACTCAAAACTCAAAACAATGTATTTTTGTTAACTGAAATAATCAGTAGATAAATTTTATAAGCAACAACTGTGATTTGTTCAAAGAGCATATTTTGATTGATATCTCAATGCTTTGGTCTGGGCCAATTCGGCTCTCCTTTATGCCCCTGTTTTAACAGTCCAAAAAATAATAAATATAATATAATATATGCAGAAAATTACTCCAAAAATCATATAACACTCCTTGCACAATGTTTGATTTTCTAGGTTCATTAACCATTGTTGTTTATCATGTTATGTATGCTCCCCACCCCCTTAGGAAATAGATGTCATTCTTAGATTTGATGCAAAAAATTAGGAAAAAAATAATATATAAAAGCACATGCTGTTTTTATGACTTTTATGCATGCAGAATAACATCATTCACTGTATAGCATGCATTTTCATACATGAGTCTTTTTTTTTTTTGTCATTTTTAATACAATTATTTACATGTTTCAATTTTATCATATTTCATAAATAGGGCAAAATGTATTATAAAATTGTCATGGCATGTACATGATGAATTTGGGTCATTTCAGTATGTGTACATGACACATCAGGATGTAGGATCATCATGCATAATTTTGTGCATTTAAAAAAAATGTTTATGTTATTTTCTATAAAAAAAAACATTTCAACTTTTGCCTTCTGAGGGCATTTTGATAATTTCACAAGTGCAATCTCAAAATGACTTTTCAGCCTAAAATTTGCACATCTTGCCATCCTATGATGTTTAGCATCATTTCCAATGTTTGCAATGATTTTAAAATACATATCCTAGCATTTTTACTCTTTTGCCCTTTAGGAGCATTTTGATCATTTCGCGATCAAATTTGGTTTAGGGTTCCTGAAAGGCTCTTTTCCATCCACTTTACATTTTAGGCTTTAATGCATACTTGCATTTTCCCTAATAGGGGCATATCAGTAATTTAAACCATCTTGCACTTTTTAGCCTTGTAAATATCTTTTTTTGATAATTGGTTTTGATGTGTGTCCATCAAACCAATTTAATTTTATTAAAATTAATTATTATAATTCTTTTTCATATGCTTGTTATGATTATTTCGTAATGTGCGATCCCTAATTTTTACAGTTGCTTATTCACAACTTTGGACAGACTTGGGCACTCTGTTCTAGGGTAACCGTATTGTATATTTTTCTAATAAAGATTAGAATGGAAATATAAATGCAGGCACATAATTGTGTTAAATTTTTATCCCTCAAAATTCCCAATTTGGTTTACCACCATTGTGTTCACAAGAGGCACTTCCTATTGCGTTTACATTTCATGTAATTGTGGTTTTCCAATGGTTGATGTCTACCGATAGGACTAGTGACACATCGGACTCTCATTGTATGGAGTACAAGCATGAATGGGGGTGATCCTCAATAGAGTTTCTACATCCCAAAAGGATGAACATTCAAGTATGCGAGTTGTCGGACTATGATTGGTCAGAATCAAGACCTCAATAATATTAGTTTTAATATTATTGTTTGAATAGAGTTTCAAATATTTTGATTAATCATTGGTCATGATATTTGCGGTTTAATTTACAATGCACTTGCTTTTTGGCGGGTTATTTTATTCCATACTTGTGAACGTACATTGCAGATGATGGTAGTGCAAGGGTAAATTGTAATGAAAATATCTACCTTATGAGGTTTTTAGGTTACACCATTGGTAGTATCATCCTTTTGTGTAATTAAGGACAAAACCTCAATAATATTAGTTTTAATATTATTGTTTGAATAGAGTTTCAAATATTTTGATTAATCATTGGTCATGATATTTGCGGTTTAATTTACAATGCGCTTGCTTTTTGGCGGGTTATTTTATTCCATACTTGTGAACGTACATTGCAGATGATGGTAGTGCAAGGGTAAATTGTAATGAAAATATCTACCTCATGAGGTTTTTAGGTTACACCATTACCATTGGTAGTATCATCCTTTTGTGTAATTAAGGACAATTTAATGGTCACCCTTTTGGATCATACCACTTGGTTCAATATTGTTTGTCTATTTGAAATCTTAAATATAAGTTTTTTTCTATAAAAGAGAAGCCTTAGCCCAAATTTAGACTAGATTTGGTATGATTTGAATTTCAATATCGGATTGATTTCATGAAATAGTCAAAAAATAGTTTTTCAGTAAAAAAAAAAAAATGAAATTGTCTTTATAGTATCAATATGAAATAATTAAAAAAATTTTAAAAAATCCATCAAGTAGTTCAATTTTTGAGAATAGATTCTCTATAGTTATGTTCGTTCTTGAAGTGAGCTAGTGGTGAGGTCTGCAAGACTAAAGGGCCAACCGGTGGATCCTGAAACCTTGGCGTATAGGGGATGGGGATAGGCCCCAAGGTAGTTTAAACTCATTACCTCTTATTTGAGGAGTGGGTATTGGCTGACCCTTGGGATACTATTACTATTGAATACTTACTTTCCCTATTTACAAATGAGCATTAGAGATTGAAACACGTGGTAGTCTGGTCAGATTGTCCACAGTGGTTGAGTAATGTGGGGTTGTACTAGTATTTCACTCTGTTTTACTTATCTCTGCTAGCGTTTATTTTATCAAAAAAAAACAAAAAACAAAAAACTGCTAGCGTTTCCGCATGGGACTGTTTTAAGGACCCGTTTGGTCTGGTTATGTTTGAAATGGATAGAAAAGAAGGGGATTTCATATGAGGTAGAGGTGAGGTCCATCACGCTTAATACGTAATACGTACTGTTGATGTTAATAATTTAATGTTTTTTAATGACTCCACATTTACATAGATAGAAAGGATTGTGTTAGTGAGTCTGTTCAATCCCATCGTCAACCTGTTGGATCTTAAGGAAGGCCTCACCACGCACCGACCCTCCCGCTTCATTCTCTCCGCTTCCCTCTCCAAGACTCTCTATAACGAGAGAGAGAGAGAGAGAGAGAGAGAGACGATGCTTTTGTTGTGAAGATCCTAATCTCAAATTTTTTTTATTCACTCAACTTGTTTATCACGCATATTTCTTCAAAATTTTTTTTATTTTTTTTGGGTTAATGACACTTATAACCTACATCTAAAGTACTCATTGTACACTTAAAATTTTATTCATTTAATATACAGTTTCTTAGGCCAAAAACTCTCTAAAGAATACCTTTGGTTAAAAAGATAAACCCTAGACTAATGACACAATAACTCCAATAATCTCTTAGACCCTTGATAGTTTTGGTTTTTTGGAGTCTGCCCCTACTTCCATGTGCACCCTACATACAACGGGGCGCACAAAGACCATCTTATCCCTGTCTGAGTACCTTGCCCAAACGGGGGTAAGGCGGTCTTTGCACGTCTCGTTGTATCTAGGACGCACATGGAAATAGGGGCAGGCGAACGTAAAGGATGTCGATTCAGTGACCACCAGCATGCAGCTCACATTGCTCCAAAATCAAACTAACATAAGGATCCATCTTATATTGACCATTTATAACCTCAAACCCAATAGATTCGACAAACATTGCTCCTAAAAGAGAAAGCCTTCAGCTTAGTGCATCAACAACTTGGTTTTTTGGGTTTTGATTCCGGACTTGAACTATCTTACTGATTTAGGGCCATAGGACGTAAAATCCAAACCGGTTAAGGTCCTCATGAGAAACTTATTAATATGGGAGCCCAGTGGTATCCATTCAAATTTACCTTTAAGTTTGTATGGATGAAACTCAGATATACCAATTGGGCCAGTGTTGCCCATAAATACCCCTGGGCTAAATGCTAATATGCTACAGAAGCCCATAATAGTCACTTTATTTTATATCTTGTGGGACCAAGTTAATTGTTGCTGATCATTGGATTCGTCTTACATCTCTTGGATTAGTTAGTGCGTGATACAGGGATTAGCTGTTGCAGCAGCGGAATTGGGATTCGGATCCGTCCCCACCAATAATGATCCTATTGTAATCCAGATCAGCCAGAACTCATCAAAAGCCAGTCCGGTTGGCCCATATATTTGAACACCTACCTAAAGCCGATCCGGTTGGCTCATATATAGAGTGTGATATATACATGATCGGTGAATCAGGTGCCCTTTCTTTCTTTCACATGTAAGACCACAGAAGTCAGAGATTACCGACCCCAGCAGGCAGGGGGGGTGCATATCATGTTCTAAGGCTCCAAATGCCTCACATGTCTCATAGCTCCTTCATTAGCGATTTCAAATTTCAAATTCTCATGGATTAGGTAGACCAAACACAACGGCCAGACCAAGGAAGAAGGGGGACACCCTAACGGCCTCACCAACAATGTTTCAAAACATGGAATTAGGGATCGAATCAGCCAGCAAAGATTTCAATGGCTGAAATCGTTTAGAATCAGCCAGAAACTCATCAGAATCAGTGGCAATTGGGCGAATCAGTCACCAAAGAAGCATGATGCTTGAGTGTAAAGTGTGAACTCTCAATAAAACTCTCTGGGAATTCAAGCCTTTAGCCCAGCCTGATAGTTGATAGATGATAGTGGTCTCTCTCTCTCTCTCTCTCTCTCTCTCTCTCTGAGAATCATGAATTCACTAGCCACCAGAGGTTTTCCAGATGTGAATGATACCAAATACACAAGCCCAAGTCCTAAATTCCTCCCTATCATGTGCTCATCCATATTATTAGGTGGGAAATATCGAAAGGAGATGGTCGTCAAAAGCCATCCAAGAAGAACAAGCCGCCTTCAAAAGTTTTCTCTCCGCTCCCTCTAGGAGTTTAAGGCAATGCAATACCAACCTAGAATGGATCTCAGCGCTGTGTGAGTACAAGGAAAATCCAAGGGAAAGGAAATAAATTTTCACGGACATCCCCTCTAAGTATTCAATATGTCACGGACTTAACAAACTTGGTCAAAATGGCAACCTTCCCCCTCACGTTAAGCAGGGTTACCATCCAAAGTTAAAATGTCAATTTTACCCTTTTAGTTATTTAAATAAAAAATGGGTAAATGACACTTAAGGTACCTAACGTTTGATAAAATTATAAGTTGGGTATCCAATGTTTGACAAATTATGTTTAAGGTACTAAACCATCACCAGTCACCACTGCCGCCGCCACCACCACCATACCCTCGTCTTCCCGCACGACCACCACCACCCCACCACCTGCTACAACGGCCCGCCCCCTCGACTACTCGTGACACCCGCCCAACCAAAATTGCAGTGTCCATGATTTGTTTATTTGTTTTCATAAAGCTGCTCTACGATTCCATCCCTTCGATCCTTTAATTCGTTTCTGTAATCCAAAGAGTCAACAGAGAATGCCGTGTCCATGAAATTCCAAACATCCACCCCTTGAATTCCTCAAAATCAATCTAAAATCCTCATAGTCCATTGTAAGAAATAACCTCCGATCTCCAAATTTCACCTGATTTTTCCTACTGGAAACTGTTGGAAGACCTAGAGTTTGGATTTCATACAATTTGCAAATTGATCCGATCAGATAACATTAAACAAAACAAAATGAGGTCATTAACATCATTTAACCTGCAAAAACCAGGGAAAGAAGTGGTGGCAGGGGTTTTGAGTTAGGGTAAAGAATGAAGTGAGGAAGCTGGGTTTCGTTTTGGGGGTTCTGGAAAGGAAGTGGGTAACGATGATGATGGATATTTGGTTAATGGAAGGGAAATAGAGATGAATTTTGAAGTTCAGTGGAGAGATGGGTTCGGTTATGGTGTATGGAGAATTATAAGAATAAGAAGAAGAAGGGGAAAGAGAGGGTGGTTGGACGTCGGCTGTGAACAGGTAAACAAAAAAACAAAATGGTCTTCAATATTGCTTCATTCTTATCTCTAATAATCTGTTTGATTTCTGATCTAAACTTGAAGAAATTCAAAAGCAACAAATAAAATCGCACAATATGGGCACCTTTGGTTGTGGAGGGAGTAGATTTGGTTAGGACGAACATTAGCGAGCGCACTGTTAAACGCCATGGAAAAGGCATTACCGGGATGGGAAGAGATGAAATCCTTGAGAATCTCCTCTAGAATTAGATTAGTCTTCTCAGCACTCCTTGAAGAATCAGGGATGCAACTCCTTTGGTGGATGAGCTACTGTCTTGTTAAGATCGCCAATATCTTCTTCTTCTTCTTCTTTGAGCTTGGAACAATCGAATTGAGATTCAGGAAACTAAAACTCAAAACAGGAACAGAGAAATTGAATGAAAATAAAAGAGGAATCAATGAGTAGAAGAAGATGGAGATATGTAAAATGTATTTATATGTTGATAGACATGCGAGCCTGGGCATCGATTACGATGGTCCGTCTAAGTGTTGCCATGAAAGTCATTGACATTGGTGGTGGTCGGGGTTGCAACGGTGAAGTAGAAAGAAATGAAGAAGAAGAAGAAATGATGGGCCCCATGAAGAGAATGGTTTGTATTTGGGATTTTACCCTTGAGTTCCCAGGTAAGGGTAATTTTGCCATTCAAAAAGAGTTAACAGCCACTTAACTGCAGAAATTAATGGAGTGGACTAAGTTGAAATAAAGTCATAAATAAGGGGTGTCTGTGACATTTTGACCAAATTTGGTACGTCCGTGACATATTGAATACTTAAAAAAGGTGTCCGTAAAATTTTCCCAATTTTCAAATCTAAAAAGGGAAACTTTTGTATTCGTTATCCGGCAAGATTAAATCATCCAGCAAATAGGGTATTTATACAATTTTACCCTTGATCAAATCCCTAAATAGGGCTGCCAACCGAGTTAAAAAAACAGACCTTTTTCACTCTATCCAATCCATATGCATTTTGATTCAGGTTCCCTGTATTTGATCTGATCAACATCTGATTCCATAATTTATAACATGCATAATAGTTTAGTGTTTGTTTAATTTGTCTAAATCAAGGTTCAAAATTTTGGATTTTGCCTTCAGCCGAAACCAAAATACTTTGATGAAATTTTGCATATAAATTCTGGTACTCATTTCGTTCATAACACTCTTAATTGATTAACCCATCTACCTCTCTATTTATGTCAGAGATATAAAATGCACTTACTATTACCAAGATAAAATCTTCACCCAACCTGTCAAATAAATGATCCATGCAGCTAAATCCATTCTGAAATAACCACAAACATGCTAGCAATGTAGTCACCAAACATGCATCAAGAAATTAAGAAGAAAAGAACAGTTCCACTCTGAATGAATCTAAAGGCTTATATGCATCACTAGTTTTTTTTTTCCCTTTATTTCAAATGAACAAACTCTAACATGGAAATGAGATTTTACAATATTTAAGCTTGTTTAAGGCTAAAAGAATATTGTATATGATGATGGGGGAAGAGAAAGAGAGACCCCTCTCAATGAACACCTTTAAAAACCAGACCATCCATCCACCCTTTCTCCTTCTTCCTACGAATATAAACAATACTATTACAGCTCAAACCCCCTCATCACTCACTTCTCTCCACTTCTCATTTTGAATTAAAAACACATAACAAGGGGAGAGAACACTCTTTTTTGGATCTTCTGCTGGTTATTTCTATTCTTTCCAAAATAGGAGAATAAAAAAACCTTATATAATACAGATGCCATTAATTTAGTGATTAATTTAAACATCGCCTACTAATCTGTGTACCCTTTACCACTATGGTCTCTTCTGCTGTTGCTGTTCCTGATGCTGCTTCTGATTGTATTTGATCAGTAGCTGAGCGTAGAGAAGCTCATTCCATGAGTCGGGCACTCCAGGGAGACACCAATGGCTGCAATCCTGGAACCTCAATGGAGATCTCCGCTCCTCATCTGTTAAATTCTGTTTCCTGTATATTGAAGGGTGGGCTTCTTTCCTATAATCAGTCATTCTTGTAATATTCAGGTAGGAGACTGGTGTTCTCAACCCCTTTAATACAGACTCTAACACTGCCATCTTCTGCGGATACGCTTTCAAATAGGTTTCGTTCTTGATGGGTTCAGTTTCATGGTCGCATTGCCCACCTGAATTCCACTGTCCACCACTAGATACGGCAGGAAAAAAAAAAAAACCCCCTTGTTAATCTATTGTTTTAATTGGCGAGGATCATGGAATTTATATTTTATTGTTTGATCAGAGTGTCAAATTTACCTGAAATGTGTGGCAGAATAGCCCCTGAAGAAAACCAGGGTCTTCTTAGGACTTACATTGGCATCAACCCATCTCGCCCAAGTTGTTAAAGCTCTTCGAAATGCCTCGACAACGTTCAATTCGTCATAGATATGGCTACCTTCTTGGTAGTAATCCTTTCTGCAAGTTGTGAGTATTTATTCCCCTTTTCTTATTTAGTTTCTTTAAGAAACAGAGGTTTCAATTCAGAACACCAAATCTATAAAGAACACAAGGAAAGGATTCTGAAGATTTACCCTTTTGAAGTCTTATCGTGAGTCCACCAGTGTCCCGTGTTGAAGACGATGATATCTGCATTCTTGTATTTATCTGACGATCTCTCAACTATGTCGAGACGAAGTGTTTCCTTCTTGGATCCATTCGTGTCTGGCATTTCCCATTCTTGAACTAGGAAAGGCGATCGGAAGAACTCTACGGAACAGTTGAAATCCTATAAATCAATCCAAATCAGAATATTAACAAGAAATTCTGTAAAATTTAGGTGGCCTCGAAGAAGGAGAGGGAAGGGCTGAAATTGAAGAGGAGAAGAACGACCTACTTTAAATAGAAAGGAGTAAGAACCCTCTGTTCGAAACTCTCGTCGACCAGAAGCTTCAAAGACCTTGCTTTTATCTTGCACAGAATTTCTAAGAATGCAAACCAGAGATTCCCACATATTTCTATTCAGGGAATCACCAACAAAGACTAGTCGTTTTCCTCTCAGCAATTGTAGCATATCCCTCCCATCCAACCTACATAGAAACCCAAAACTCAAAATTTATTTACTTTTGGAACGATATTAGCAATAAGTTAATAGATCACAACTTTCTCCCAAGTAAATGGGGTTCGAAAAGGAAAGATTTCAACTTTTTCGTAGTTCTTCTACTGCTCTTAGAAACGTACCTTGGGATGTTGCAGCCCTTGGGTTGCCATCTGAGTTTCTGATAAGCTATATCAGGCCGACTGTTGAGAAAACAATTAAACGGTTCGTCGATGCTTGGACAAGATCCCGGTGGGTAAAGCGGATAAGAATCGTCTTTGACCCAACGTCCATAAAAAATATTACAATGCATCATTGAACTCAGCAAATTCGAATTCGCCTGCCTCGTAGATGAAATCCCGGGAGAAAAAAACCCATTATTCCGCTTCAAAAGCGAAGCAGTTACGTTCGAGTTCGACATCCCAGCCGGCCCTGCAACCCCTTTAGCCATCCCATTCTTAGGCAGACTCTCCTTCTCAGAGGACTTGGAGGACGAAGTTACAGTCTGATTCCCTGCTCGAGACTCTGTCTTACCACTATTACTCTCTGTTTTCTTCATCGGAAAGCCTGTATTATCAACGGATGGTGATATGGGGGTTGGTTTCGCTAACCCATTCACAGTACCATTGTTGGGCAGACTATCCTTCTTATGGGATTGCGACGGCGATTTCAAGGGTGGTGCTTGGGAGTTTGCTGTACCTTTACTGGTTTCTGTTCCGTTCTTCAGAACACCTTTTTCACCGACAAGTTTCTGAGTTCGATTTTTTCCAGTTTGGAACTGTTTTGCTTTCAGAACATGAGGAGCCGAAGCGTTATGAGTATGAGACGACGAGACATTGAGATCACCTAGTGGAAACGGAGAAGGAAGAGTAGTCTGAGTGGGTCGAGAGGAATTGGGGAGGAAGTAGGATAAAAGGGAAGAGAAGTGAGATCTATAGGGAGAATCAGAACCGGAACTGCCGAAGATGTTGTTGAACCAAGGGGAAGAAGTTGCAGAAGGGTTGAAGGCGATAAACACAGTGCAAGCGACGAAGGTGAACATGAACCCATATGCGAAAACAATAGTTCTCCTGGTTCTGAGAACAGAGGATAAGCTCTTCAGGTCGGAGATGATGTTTCCACGAGGGGAGAGATCCTTAGTCGCATCCGCCATGGCGGATTTCACCGGAATGTTCTTTCTCCAAAACCCACCAAAATGTGGTCCGAGACGATGAGCACTACGCGACCACTGTCAAATCAAAAGCAAAACAGTGGAGAGAGAGAGAGAGAGAGAGAGAGAGAGAGAGAAGATTAAGCGAAAAAGATGCCGTCTTTAAGAGAGTCTCGTGCTCTTCTGCCTGTCACTCACACTCTCTCTCTCTCTCTCTCGATCTCTTTCTCTGTACCATACTACCATTAATAAGAGAACTGTGACTGAATTGAAGCCTGAAGATGAAGGGGAAGAGTAATTTCGTTCAGTGGAATTCTAAAAATCCCTTGGATTTGGATGTTAATATAAAAAATGCCACTGTTCCCGTATTAAATATCCGATTTAATGAAACTCTACCGTGATTGTAGGACATCAGGTATTTTGATTACGAGAAAGGGAAATAGGGATTCGGGCCGGGCCAAGGGGGGGGAGGGGCGCTTGAACTTCCACGTGTCTGGGATGCTAGATGTTGGGCTATGATTCAGTAAAGGTGACTGCATGAGAAGAGAGAAGCAGGCGGCATCCCTGAGTTTCACTGGGCCAAGGGTTAGCGCCTAGGGCCCATTTGGATGAACTTGTAAAAAATTTCATTCTCAAAGCGCTAATTAAAAGTCGGGGAAAAGAGGAAGGCAAGGAAGCAAGAATGGCAAAAGTGTAGTTTATGGAAATTCTTTGCTACCACCACCCCTTTTGATGCATATTGGGCAATATTTTCTAAAAAGAAGAAGTTCATCTGTGCATGTGGGGTTGTATTGCACTCTGCTTTACTTATCTCACTGCTAGCCGAGTAGTTTCCGCGTGGGGACTGTTTTAAGCACCCGTTTGGTCAGGTTATGCTTGAATTGATAGAAAAGAAGAAAAGAAATCCAATATTTTTTGAATTTACGGACCAAAACAAAGATAACCTAGCTTTTTAAAAGATAGAATCAGAAGCCGGATAACCGGTTTATCCGTACGTAACGGAAGTTAGTTACATCATGAGAGTTTGGAGGGTGGGAGGATGCATATGAGGTAGAGGTAAAGTCCATCGCGTTTAGTACGTACTGTTGATGTTGATGTTGATGTTGATGTTGATGTTGATAACGATTTAATGTTTTTTATTGACTTCATCAAAGGTGTCAAAATCTAATCCGAACTATTAAGATTGATCGAAAAAAACTTGAGATCGAATCAAATCGATTCTTATTGGATTGGTTTTGGATTGAGGTATAATGAGATCGGTTAAAAATCAGACCGCATCGAACTGATCGATAACAAATCGAAAAACAAACTAAATGAAACAGATAAAAAAAATAATGAATATACGATCATGAATAATTGAATTGATTTCAATATTAGTGAGCATATTTATGATTGTAAGGTAAATTGTTACAAATCAATGAGTATGAGGTTATGAAAATTGGGAATTTGATTTGTAACAATACTTGATCCATCGATCTCCATTTTTAGCGTGGAGCTAATGAAATATTTTATGTAGTTGAAAAAAGAATAAGAAGAAAATAGGCACAAATCGAACCCAATTTATTTAAAAAAATCGATATCAAATCGAATCCAAACCGCTTTCAACCCGTTATCATAAATCGAAAACGACACGAAACCAAAACCAAGCCGAAACTGAAACGTCCTTATTGGTTCAGTTTCAGTTTCCCTAAAAGCCACACCGAAACCGAAAAATTAGACCGAACTGACCGATTGACACCCCTAGACTCCACATATACATATGGGTGAATGCTCTCTGTGTCACAGCACAGGCTGCGCCCAAGCACATGGGCAGCGTATGCAGGGGAGACATGCGGCACAGAGAACAGCGCCCCTATACATCTATACATAGAAAAGAAGATTCGTCAACCTGTTGGATCTGGAGGCCCCACCATCAACCCTCTGCTTCATTCTCTCTGCGTCCTTCTTCAGGACGGCTATTGAAAGTGATTATTTGTTAGTGGTCAACATCTTGAACAGGGTATCTGCCGCCTTCCCATGGAAGGTTGCTCCTATTCTCAACGATTGTTCGCAGTTAGCATTAATGTTTGAAGATGCAAGCACACCTTAAGGGAAGGCAACGCAGTCGCTGATTGCTTGGCCTCTTTAGGCACCTCTGTTCAAGATCCTCTAGTTTGGCTTCAGTCCCCCTCCTCTTTGTATTAATTTGTTGTTGTATGCTGACTCTTTAGAACTTTGTTCCAACGTTAATAAATCTTCTTTATCAAATAAATAAATAAATATCTAGGTTGGAGAGCATTGCCCAATGAGTGCCCATGAATACCCCCCTTCTCTCTCTGTTTCTAAAGAGCTCATCCTCCACCGACTCCACTCCACAGTCCAAAGTCCAAAATACCCCCGTGGGGGGTGGGGGGTGGGGGAGGTGGTGGTTGTTGAACTTTCAATTCTTTGGTCTCATCCTCTTGATTTCTCTTCTCCACCATCAATAGATTTTAGAATTTTTCTTTTTTGCCAAAATACCCTCCGATACTTGTGTGCATCTGAACCTACCTGATGAATGGATTTCCATTCACTTAGGATGAAGGGAAACTCCGTCAAAAAGCCATATGTTGGAGGCTGTGGATTCTGTTAGACAGAATATGAATGAATGAGAAGGTCATTCTCATTCCATTGTCTCTAGTAATGGGAGAGAGTTCTCTAAGTAAGCAACATAGAGGAATGTATCAATGAGGCTTTATGAAACAATTGTTCATAAGAGGACAATGTGATCATTTCATGTGAGGAGGAAAGAGAGAGAGAGAGATAGGAGAGGGGGTTAGCGTACATCACTGTACGTGGCTCAAAGAAATTTTTTTTTCCCAATTAATGGAATGAGAAAAAGGTTCACCAATGGCGGAGGATTTTCTCTCTCATGAAATGACCTCCTGCCCGTTATGCTTGTTAATATTTAAAGCATTATTGTATACCTGCAGATTAGATTATACAAACTTTCAACATTTGGGCAATTGCAGAATGGTCGCGAAGCCCAGCCCCCCCCCCCCCCCCCGGCGCCTACATTGCCTTGGAAAGATGGAAATTATCAAGGGTGCGAGAGCAATTTTGCAGCGTGAATGAGAAAGCTAAGGTTGTTTATGGAATAGATTCTGGATATAAAATGCATTCTGAAATTTGATTCTTTATATTTTCTCGATTCCAGAATCTATTCTAAGAATGCATACCAAACAAAGCCCACTTAAGGTTTTTCATGATGGTGCTAGTAGCACCTCAAGGCTTTTTTATGTTTTATGTTAAATCTTCTACTCAAAAAAAAAAAACGTTTAATGTTAAATCAACTCAACCGAGGATTAAGTATCAATGTGTACAACACTGTGAGTGGCATCACTGGCCCCCAGTCATGAGCAGCAAGCGTGCTTCTGACTCCTTTTCACCCTCACCCCCACTCAAAACAAAACACCTCTACCATGTCAATCTCTTGTGTCTTCACAATGAAGCAAGAACATGTATTATTTCTGGTTTCCCAGTGCCCATTTCAAGATCTACCTTCTTTCTTAAGTAAATAAAGCCATGGAGTGCCTTTTGACTCCCTCCATATTTCATCACCAGGCTCAGGCTCACAGTTGTTTGTCTTAATTTCTAAACTCAATTGGAATGGTTAGGAGTTAAAGGCAGATCTGATTCTGAAACCTAATAATTGACACCATCCAGTCACCCATACTTACTATAAAGCCAAGCTGTCAAAGGGCCAAATGCATCAGATTGGAGAGGAAAGCAACATGTGAACAAAGGAAACTAATTGTCTCTTTAATCTTTTGATGGGTTAATAAACAAAATCTATTTGATTTGATTTTAAGAGTTTAGACCAAAAAGAAAGTCACAGAATAGAAAGCAAAGGGAGGTCACATGGCCATGAGGTATCCAAGTCCTCATTAACTCTCATAAAAAGAGATCAGATTTTATGTTTATAACCACCGACCAGATCAGGATTTATGCTTGCTAAAGAGTAAAGAGAATCAATTAAGGGAATAAAATACGGATCCAAGTTCCTGAAATGCTTTATCTAATTACCCATAAAGGCACTAATGACTAATGAAGTGGATAAGAGCTATAGATCTGTGCATTGCTCTTGAAAAAGGTGATTCATAATACCCCAATAAGGGTCCTACAAACTCACTCAATCTGCACTACACCTTCTGTCTTGTCTCTTTGATCATACAAACTACAAAGCAGGGCCCATGGAAGCTCAAGTATGGACAGAAAGCTCAGGGAGGTGGAAGGGTAGACTTGAATATGTTTGGGCATTCTGGGTTTCTGCTTCAAAAATAGAAAATGTGAATCCTCTGAATCATAGCTACAAACCTCATCATTCATCAATTGATGTGTCGGTTGGCACTTTTCTCATCATCCCTACAATGCCCACATCAAATATAATACGAGAAATAGAAAAAGGTGCATAATTAATTGCTCAAATCACTCCTATTTCCCACAATATAACATAAGATGTATCTGTGTTATTTGAAAAAAAAACAAAACCATTTTACCTTCCCATCATCATATAGAAATATAGAATGCATCCAACCTTGAGGGAAAGCTCAGTTGGCAAGGGATCACACCTTACAAAGCAGAGGTCCTGAGTTCAACTCTTCTGCACCCCTTGGGACCACCTGTACAACGTTTCCATCGTTCTCATGGGACCTCAATCTTACATTGTTCTGTCAATAGTTCTCATCTTCAAACAGTAGCAAGCTTTATTTTAACATTTAGGAATGACAAACTAGATCGAATTCATCCATCAGTACCTTCCAAGGAAAACAACCACACAGGGGGATGTAAACTAAGTGCTGAAATAAGTAGAATTTTGAAGCCATGGTGCAATTATGCAAGAAGCATCACTTATTCTCCACTTCAATCAAGTTATAGATGTCACTTCAGCAAGCCAAAGCTTCACTCAACTACATTTTCTTCTCATTCACTATCACTTTCCACGTTACATCTTCTGTATCAATAAAATCAGATAGAGAACTTCAAATAACTTCCCATGGACAGAAAGCAACAACTGAGAAATGTATCTTAGCGAGCGAGCTTAACCAACCCCATAAATGACCGTCTTACCTCCACTCGGGCAAGGCACTCGGGCAGGGATAAAGCGGTCATTCCTCACCTTGTTGTGTCTTGACAGTGGGGTCCTGCAGGGTAGCTCGGCAGTAGAGGATCCAAATTGCTAGAATTTACCGATCCCGACTGCTTCTGACTGATTTGAAATCAATTTGAGACCAATTAGGATCTCGATCCCGGTGTTTTAATCCCTATTGAGAAGTAAGTACTCATGTGACCCTTTCTTTTTGAATGAAGAAAGCTATTTGGGCTTCTACCAAAAAAACAAAGAAGAAAGCTATATGGGCTTGCAATACAGATGCCTTTTTGAACCTTGATCTTGACATGACAAAATAGATCTTCTACGGTGCGCTACCCTGTCCTGCCTGCCTGTGTTACGTAGACATAGGGCCACGCACAATGACCACCTTAGTGCCTTACTCCTCCTCGAGATCCAGGGGAATGATATGTTTAGAGGAAGATATGGAGGATAATGACATGTTCATCCTTCTTCCTCAGGCTGAAAACAACACGTGGCAAACAAAGGGTGGAAACAGAAAATTATGTATTCTTTATACTTTTTTAAGTACTTTATTTGAACATAATAGAATCATTAAAACAGGGAATCAGGATCCTCTACTTCCGCCTGCCCGGTACTGTCGTGCGCCCTACACACAGTAGGGTAGTGAAAAGACTATCTTACCCCTGCCCGAGTGGCGGTAAGGCGGTCTTTACCACCTTGTTGTATGTAGGGCGCACGACAGTACTGGATAGGCGGAAGTAGAAGATCCAGATCCTAAATCAGGTCATTTCTCAGTAACTTACAATTTCTATTGTCCCTCCCCTGTCCCTAAGTTAATTGTATATTCTCTTTCTTTAATAGGTTTGATTAATCACCAAATATAAGGAGGAGCACAGGGTCACGTGCGTTGGCATCTCAGGGTGGGATTTTCACCTTTTATGGGAGTAGGTTGGTCATTTCACTTGCCATTGTATTTGGGTGTGGGCTACAACCCCTACAGAAAGCATTTTCCCCAAAAATTGATAAGGGAGAAAGAATGCGATCCAATCACGCCAGACACACCGCCCCCGTGCCCTGACAAAATGGTTCGTGAAATAAGCATCCTCATCCCTGGTCATTTTCTATATTCCAGGGGGTGCGACGGTCATTTCCAACGATCGTGTCAAATCGGATGGTGTTCTCTTTCCCAATGAATAAATAGTTGGGGAAGGACGGAGTTCATATAATACGGTGTTTGCTCTGGTTGGATGACAGCTTTACTTCAGCATGTTGTTAAGGGTGTTAAACGGTTCGGTTTCGATTAAATGGTTCAGTTCAGTTCGATTTTGATTGCTTGAAGGTAGAAACCGTAACCAAACCGTTTAACTAAATGGTCTCATAATCAAAACTTGGACCGTTTGGTAAACGGTTTCAGTTAAATGGTTCTAAACGGTTTTACACGATTTTGGTTAGACGGTACTGTACACATTTTCTACTCTATTTATTAATACTAGTTATTAGTTAATAGTTATTACTTATTACTTACTAAATTATTAGGTTTTTTTTCAAAAAAATTAATGAAGAAACATGACTGCTTAATAGTTGTTACTTGCTAGGTTTTGACTTTTTGTTTATAAAAAGGAAATTTGTTAAGTTTTTAAACGATTAGGCGGTTTGGTTATAATCGATTTTATTGGATCACACGGTTTGAAATCGTTGAATTAATCGGCCTAAATTGAATCAAACCAATTAAATAAACAGTGTCATTTTTTAAAATATAACCAAGCCATTTAACTAATCGATTTACCGATTTCAATTTAAACGGTTCAATTCTATTTCGATAAACAGTTTTGGTTTAGTTTTGACACCCTTACATGTTGTAACAAAAATCGACCTTTAGACCTAAGTTAAGAACACCCCCACCCCCCCCACCCCCCAAGAAAAAAAAAAAAAAACTCTTATGATGACTAATGGAAGCATTTCATAGAAAGTCTCATCAGTCGGATCCACATCCTCAACTTCCAAAGTTGGTACTTCCATCCTACTTCCCTGAGCTCACAGTGTGCCACCTGGCCTGACATGGATCCAACAGTTGATGTAAAAAAAAATTCAATATATTTTGAAAAACACATGAGATGGATGTTGAACCACCTTGAACCACAAACCAAACCCACCCGACCGGTTCAAACTTAACCAAACCCATTTCACTCCAACCAAATCCATCAACACTCATCTCTACATTCCTCTTTCTCTACCTTTCTCTGCAATCCCATGGCGGTGCTACCTACAACCCCTTCTTGCTTAGAATTAACCATGTCAGTTCCTGGGTTCACTCGATCCTCATCATACTAAGAAACCCAAAAGGAAACACATACTAAGAAACCAGAAAACCAAAAAAAAAAAAGAAAAGGGTAAAAAGTGCGAATCACAGAGAAACTGAAGAGATTCACGAGAGCGTCAGTGGCTGTGAACGCTGAAGTATCTTACTATTTTAGAGGACATATTGTTCTAGAAAGTTTGAGGGTTAAAAAGTGTAGTAAAGGAATACTGTGAGGGGAGGAGGGTGAAAGAGAGACAGGCGGATTGAAGGCGGATTGAACAAAGGGGAAAAATTCTGATTATGTTTTTTCTACCCCTGAAATTTCATAAGGTGGATTGGTCTTTCTCTCTGCAATTATTTCCATTTTTCAGTGGCTCTCTATGCTGGGTATTGGGTTTCGTCTATAATTCATTTGTTTAATTTGAGTTTCAAGGTTTTATTTTAAAGTCTCTGTATCTTTCTGTGACATTCTTTTGTCTTCTAATGTAGTTAGTTCTTCACAAAATTATGCAAGGTTCCCATTTTCTTCTTTTAATCCTTTCTCTCTCTGATTATTTTAAGATTTTACTGCATGTAATTTAATTTTTTCTCTACTCTTAAATTGTCAGGTTTCTCAGTTCCCCGTTTGCAACATGGAAAGCTGGACTTGGGTTTTCTCATTTTGTTCCTTACCGAGTTAACTTCATGCTCTGTAGAGGCGCTCATCAAATATCTTCCAGAACTTCCTCAAGGTCTCTTCAATTGAGATTTTTTGGAAAATGGAAAGAGCGATGAGATGGTTCAGGAGCCTGTTGGGGATGAAGAAAAAGAAGGAACAGAAGGAGAACTCTAACAGTGGTGAACCCAGGAACTGACATGGTTAATTCTAAGCAAGAAGGGGTTGTAGGTAGCACCACCATGGGATTGCAGAGAAAGGTAGAAAAAGAGCAAGGTCGAGATAAGTGTTGATGGATTTGGTTGGAGTGAAATGGGTTTGGTTGAATTTGAACCGGTCGGTGGGTTTGATTTGGGGTTCAAAGTGGTTCAAACAACGATCTCATGTGCTTTTCAAAATATTTTGAATTATTTAACATCAACCATTGGATGCATGTCAGGCCAAGTGGGACACTGTGAGCTAAGGGAAGTAAGATGGAAGTTTCAACTTTGGAAGTAGAGGATGTGGATCTGTTATGTGCCTAATGGGGCCCACTATAGTGTATGGGCACTAGATTGGGCCAGCCTAGTATGAGATAGGTTAAAGGGCTTGATTTAACGTGTTCCATCAGCATCGGAGCGTTTGGCGTATTGGTCAAGTACCTAACATTTATCCCACATCAATTCTTCGGGATGTAACAAAAACTTCAGAAAATATTCATCACTGAGGTAATGACTAAATAAGTAAATCTCAAATTTATTTGGAGCTCTACGGGCCTCAATCTCAATGAGCATACATATGATAGCATATCGAACAATATAAATGGCCTTGATTATGTGCTTCATTTGTTTTTTAGCTCATCAACTTCATAGTTTGATAATATTCAATTATCAATTCTATGTTTTTAGTCAGCTCATAGTTTTTTTTATATATAGCTTACGTTATGTGAGACGATACATGAATCAAGGAAATTAAGAAAATGTATATTTGAGATAACACAGGAAATTTATGGGGGTAATTGGGGTTGTCCAAAAATAAGCTTAAACATGTTGGGCTCGATTAGACGCCTATCAGTCTATCTCCTTGCATCGTGAACGACACATTTAGCTAACGTGTCGGGCCGGTTTCAGGCTTTCACCGGACGAGTCAAGTTGATCCTATTGGTGCAGACTTAGAATTGACACCCCTAAAGATAACAGCATACACCAATCATAAGGTTGGACGTCGGAGGGCAATGGGGTCTTTTTTAGTTTGTGACTGCTAAATCCATCAGATCTCCTGAAAAGGAACCAATCCGAATGAGACACATATCCCTTGCAGTTAGTTGATAAATTAACTTTGATTGACTCCTTGTGGTTCTACTGCCTAATATATATGGGTAGAAAGGAGAAAGCCAAGCCACCATGATGATTTAAGTGTGGACCATGAGGTCCACTGCTGCATCATTCAAGTAGGCCATTGGGCTGTTAATGCCTCATGATGGAGAGGAATTCTGGGACTTGAGTTGTTGGAGGAGAGAAATATTTGGTTCTTCATTTGTTGAAGAAAAAGGGGGTCCCGTGACACAACACATTTGTTGGTTTCTGTATTTTCACTACAGATAACAGACCTAATCATGGTGCCTGCTTAGATACTAAAGGATCACAACCTAGTAATGGTAGCTTTGTTTGCTAATAACCATCGTTTATACTTCTTCAAAGTAAACAAAAAAAAAATGGTTCTAAAAGATCATTAAAGTTCCAATTGTGTATGGAACCACAGAAAGCGTTTAAGGTTCCAATTGTGTATGGAAGGCAATTAATTACTAATGAAACAACCTTCAAACTTGCCAGTACCAGCGTAATACATATCCAATATTAAAGGTTTTCCATTCCATCTTTCCCCTTAGCCTGAGTTTGTTTGTATCCATGTGTAGGAATCAAAACCTCCATAAGACCTTTACACTCAGTAAGTGTTCAATAAACAAAACAAGATTTTTTTTTTTTAATATTTTATTTCAGACAGTAAGAACAGAAGAGAATACATGGTAACAACTAACAACTGTTAGAGCAGAAAGCCCTTTATTAGGCCTTCTCAACATTTCTTCCACAAAGAAACAAACACCTGGGTGAAAAGAAGAGAGAACATCTACCATCAAGCTCATATTGTCTAACCCTACAATACAACATCCAAAAGCTTTCCCACTCAAGAAAGACCGAGAACCTTTCCGGTGGCGATGTCGACATCAATGTCAAAGAAACAGGGGCGTGTTGGGAGCCCCGGCATTGTACTCATAGTCCCAACCAGAGGATAGATGAATCCAGCTCCAATGCTGGCCCTGACATCCCTGATCGGTATCACAAATCCGGATGGTGCTCCCTTCTCAGACGAGATGTGGGAGAATGAATACTGGGTTTTTGACATGCAAATAGGCAGACCAGAAAACCCTTGTTTGCTATACATCTCGATCTGTTTCTCCGCCTAAACAGAAAGGATAACGCATATCAGTATACAAAACCATTTATAGTGTAACCAATAACACATAGGAATTGCAAATGCAGTTAGACCAGAGATCTACCTGCTCTGAGTATTCAACACCGGCTGCACCATAGGACCTTGCTATTGCTTCTATTTTCTCTTTGATGCTAATGTCCAAAGGATACAGAAACTTCAACGGCTGTGTCACATTCTCACAGGCTCTTTGAACGGCGACACCAAGGTCAACCTAAAAATTTTAGCAATAGTTAGTCAGTTAAGCAATCAATCTATCTGTGGGCTTAGTGCCTTAGTGTGTGTAGCCAATTATAGAGACAAGCTAGCCACAAGTCAATGGTCAAGTTAGCCCATCAGCCCCTTGATTTTGATGGTATTTCTAATAAAAAATTGAAATGCATTTTCATAATCTCCATCACTGATAAATGCATATCTACTACTTGTGCCATTGTAGAATAATGGAAGAGATACAGTTCAATAAATATTATTAGAGACTCCCAACACATGTGGTGGACATAAAATTAAGCTAAGTTCATATCACTGGTCCCCCACAAGGAAATTTCCTATCCAACCCGGTCCATTGCATTTGACAAAAGGACTTCCTCCTGGATAATTCCAAGACTTATCCAGAATGGACAGAATTAGATGGCTACCAATCACCAGAATGTGCAAACAATTACAGTGGGAGTAATGGTATATCTAGATGGGGCCTGTAGACTGCCTATTTTGGAAGAATGGGCATGTAGGCAAGTTAAATGGCAAAGGTCCCATGCTTATTCTACAAAAATATTGTGCCATTTCTCTCTGTATATGCAAAAAAGCATATTGTGCCATATTTCCCTATATTACTACCACTTTAGTCTGAGCAAATCCAAGAAATAGAACCCAGGATTTGCCACCCCAAACACAATTCAAGCCATCTGACAAGTGACTTTCTTTCCTGGATGATTCCAGGACCATCCAGAAGGTAAGAGGCAATCAAGTGAATACTATCAAAAGATGGCTCAACTTATAGTTGGAAATCACCTGTGGAAACTATAGATTGGACAATTTGGATCAATGAGTATGTATGCCACTTACACTAACACAGCAGTAGATTTTTTTCTTCTTTTTTTTGGGGGGGGGGGGGGGGTTAGGGTGTAGTGGATTTTCTTGTAAAAAACAGTGTCATAATGAGGAAGGTGTTACTAACCGCTCCCTTTCCACCATGAGCATGATGTGAGCATATAACAGCATCAAATGCACCTGCATTCAAAGCAGCATTTCTTACTGCATTTAGCTCTGCTTCAGAATCAGTGGAAAACATGTTCACCGCAACCACAACATTTGCCCCATATGCTTTTGTGTTGGAAATATGCCTGGCCAAGTTCGCACAGCCAGCTTCCACAAGGGCCACATTTTCAGATGTATAGGCACGGTCTAGAGGCCTCCCAGCAACCACCTCCGGACCTCCACCATGCATCTTCAAGGCCCTTATTGTTGCTACAATAATAGCACACTGAGGTGTTAAACCACTGTACCGGCATTTTATGTTCATGAACTTCTCAGTGCCAATATCAGAACCAAAGCCAGCCTCTGTGACTACAAATCCACCTGGTCCCACCAGTTTTAGTGCAATCTTATCAGCTACAATGGACGAATTCCCATGAGCAATATTAGCAAAAGGCCCTGCATGTACAAGTACTGGTGTTCCCTCTAGAGTCTGCATCAGAGTTGGGTTGATGGCGTCCTTCATTAGCACAGACAATGCACCCCCAAGACCAAGATCATCCGCTGTAATTGGATCACCGGCCTTGCTGTTCCCTATAACCATTTTCCCTAGCCTCTCTCTCATATCAGATAGAGAAGTTGTAAGGGCCAGGACTGCCATGATTTCACTAGCAACTGAGATGTCAAAACCTGTTTCTCTCACCATCCCTTTTTCTTCAGGGCCTTGCCCAATTGTGATCTTCCTCAGGAAGCGATCATTGACATCCATAACCCTTCTCCAGGTGACGGAGTCAGGGTCAATGTCAAGCCTGGCAAACTTCTTCACTTCTTCCGGAGTAAGATCATCAGGATTGTCCTTGGAGATGCCTAGCTTCTTGAGGCGCCTGAACATGATGTCGGCAAAACTACGTTTGCGTTCTTTATTAGGTGGGCATAACCTGTTTAAAAGGGCCTTATCTGACTGAGTAGCCTCATGGAAAATCCGGGTATCAATGGCAGCAGCCAGGAGGTTGTTTGCAGCTGTAATTGCATGAATATCACCTGTTAGATGCAGATTGAACTCATCCATTGGAATCACTTGACTGTAACCACCACCTGCAGCACCCCCTTTGATTCCAAAGGTTGGTCCTTGAGAAGGTTGACGAAGGCAGGTGACGACCTAATAGTACAAATGGATACAAAAATGATTCATGGAGAACACAATAATCAAAAACCAGATTCAGGAGGATATCATCAAATAATAAATTTAGAAGCAAAATAGCCGGAAGCATCTTACATTTCATAATTACAATCTGTCATTATCAAAACTTCGTCGCCGTCAATCATGACAGAGAAAGTAAAAGCTGCTAAGAATCTAAAATTTCTTACAATTAAGAAAAAATCCAGAGCAACTTCAATGACAAGGTTCCAGCAGAAACTCTTTACCCCATCCAAGTGGGAAGGGAAGTTGATTATTGTAAATCTGCCAAACAGGCTGGCTTAAAAATAAAATGCAAATACTGTTCCATCCCCTCTATGGCACATAAATCTAACCTCCTTGAGGCTTTTAGAAAAATAAGGATCATGCTGCTTTTCTCAAGGATTTAGAACCCAGGATCCCAAACTGGATCGGAGGAGTATGACCCCAACCTGGATCACCCAATTCAACATTGGCTGAGATTTTTTATTTATTTATTTATTTATTTATTTTTTTTGGGGGGGGGGAGGAGGATGCGATTGGGGATATTGGTTTTGTATTGGTGAATTGGCTGGTACCATCTGACCCTATCCCAAGTCTGGAAATCCTTGGCCCTTCTCTTAAAACTTTTTAAAGTCTCCCACTGCTTCAATAACTGGGGCACGGCTGAGGAAGCAGCTACTGTACCAGGCTTGGGGTGGGGCTGGGGCTGGGGCTGGGGCAGGGTCACCTAAGCTTTGGGCAGGGTCACCTAAGCTTGGGTCTGCATACTGAACCATAGCTTAACCACAGTTTATGAATACAATAATAAGTTCAAGCACACCCCAGGAAGGCATTGTTCATCATTTTTCAGTGATAAACCACATGCATCACTGACTAAAACTGACCTCAATTAAGTAAATTATAGCTGTTACCATCATTCAGTCCATTCAGAAGGAAGTCTCCAACCAGAATCGAACCACCACTTCCTTGTGTGGATCCCTAAGTCATCTATGGAACTAAACCGGACCACCAAAAAGGAACCCTTCGCTGGTATGATTGCAAGCTTTTTCCATGTAAATGTCACAGTAATAAGGACACTTTAAGGAATCACAATCAGGAAGTTGAATCATTCCTCCATAAAGAGTAGCTTTCTCATGAAACTTAGACATAACCATTAGGCACCATCTTTACAAATAAACCACCAGTCCCTGTCCTGCTACTAGGACCACGGCTAGGTGTGAAAGAGGCCAAGGCTGAACTATCCACATCAATAGAATCATGAGAAGTCTCACGAGATACGCGTAGAACTCGTGAAAAAGTGTCAAAAAGTGTGGCTACCTTATCACCACCAAGTATCTGGGAGCAAACAGAGTCAAACTCCTTCCCAAGACCACCTAGAAATCCCATAACTGTGAGCTGCTCTCGCTGGTTCTGCATCTATTGCACATCAGAGGTGATGGGAAGTAGGAAATTCAGCTCCTCATACATCCTCTTAAAATCAGCAAAGTACTGGGTCAAGGGGCAACCCTTTCAATCAGCTCTATAGAAATCCTAAGACAACTCATAGATACGAGATAAGTTGTTCTCCCCAGGATATAGAACATTCAAATAATCCCATAGCTCCTTTACTGTATTAATATATCGTTCCCTTTCTAATTTTTCAATGAATCAAACTTTTTTTCCACAATAGCTTCTTCTCCACACCAATTTACTTATCTATCATAGTTAACAGACATTTTCACATGACAGACCTAGGAGGTGCCACAGAAAATAGGCTCATTGTATAGAGAACAACCACAAACTGCAAAAGGTTTATCTTTGTCCCCCCCCCCCCCCCCCCCCCCCAAAAAAAAAACACTATTCACTGATCTTTGGTTTATCTTAGTCTAACCTGCTCTCCCTATTTGAGAAAGTAAAGCTGAAGAATAGAGTAGAACTTGGAAGTGCTAACAAGACTTCTATTTGAGGCCTCTAGTCCTAATGTAGTCCTATGTAGGTAGGAGACCTACTAGGAGCCAGATAACAGGATCAATAGCAAAAGGGGTTGCTGGTTCGAATGGACAGCACTAGGTTTTAGGTTAATTCTAGGGTTTAGGATGGGAATTTGGGAATGGGTCTTATATGGCTTTAATATGCAGATCTAGGGGGTCATTATGAAAAATAATTGGATTTGGTTAAGTTTAAAATTCCTGCAAAATTAGGGTTAGGGTTTCGGGTTTTAGGAATTAGGAAATAGGCTGAATTTAGGGTTTCTAATGGTCAGATGGGACTCAAATTGGGATCGAGTGTAGGAGAGAGAGGGAGGGATGTTTGCTGGAAGTTTGGCACAGATCTGATGGTTGGAAGGTGAATGCTTGGGGATTAAGCTAAAATTCGAAGGAATAGTTGCAGGTTCAATGGAGGGGATGGAAGGCTGGCTGTAGTGATCTGATTGGGTCGATGGGAAAGGATGGATTAGGTTAGAGGATGAAGAGGGGAAGCATATATGTAGGAAACTAAAATTATTTACTGGTTTGATCTCCTTCAAAGGCAGCAGCAGCAGCTTGAAGAAGTTCGATTGAAGAAGAAGAAGAACCTCCCGGTACTGGACAGACACAAGGAGTCATGAGAGTCCACTCACCCTAGCACCTTGAGATCCACAAGGCAACACTCACACAAGGGAGCAATAGCAGCAACAAAGGCAGCAAGCATAAAGCTGAGTTCTTATTAATCAAAATTCGTATTCAATGCTGGCCTCCCTTACAAATTTATATAGAAGACTCAAAAATAGACTTAGACACTAAAAAGGAAAGGCCTAACCCTATCCCTAACCTATTAGGTAACTTAAGCTAACTAGGAAATTAGAATACTAAAAGAAATAGACTCAAAACATGGCTGGACTTATAGAGTCCTAATCCAACCCAACTTACATCACATGACCACTTAACCAAGTCACATGATCACTTAAATTGAACCAATTGGATGCAACCAATTTGAACCGGTTCAATTAAAAAACATAAAAATAAACTAAGTATTGGGCTAATCCCGTATGCAACCTATATACCCCTAGTTTAGGCTCATTAAAGTGGCATAATACATAGAAAACCCTTGGGAACAAAGGCCCAACATGTATATAACCCAACCCTAGGCCTATTTCTAAAGAAATAAGCCAATTTCAATGATGAACCTGAATCAAGTCCCTATTACCTGAAGTCTTGAACCAGTATTTTTTTTACCATAAACCTAAATATTGGATGTGCTTTTTAAGTCCCAGAAGACATTTCATTCACGAACTGTGTAGGTAACTCTTTAGGATATGAAATTTTCATTAAGTTGCATGTTATTTTGTTCAACCCCAAAAATTTTCTTTATGAAAAGCGATCTACTGAAGAGATTTATCCTATTTCCCTGTCAGGTTTTAGAAGAAGGGCCAAATTTCTGTGTGGGTTTGGAACTAGATGCATATAGTGAGAAACTGAGAATCGACTGGATCTTGATACAATCATGAGGGGAACATCCGAACATTATGATTATTCCAAACTGAAAGACACAGCAGAATCAGATATTCATGACAAGGTCCAAGTCTTTTCCTCTACAAGTTGGTAATCAGGAGCTTTGCCACCAAAATGGTTGCTTAACTTATAACAATGACAAAATCCCATTTCTGAATCCCATCTATGACAGAACTCAATCAGCTTAGGTCACAATTAAGATCATGTTGACTCAGCCAGATAAAACTATAACTCTAATTGCATTATTCCACGACTTTACCAGAAGTAAACTGTCTTAAGTCTCGGATGATTGGAATTTATTTCATCTAAAATCAAACTTTGGTGATACAGATGTTAATAGGCGGCCATCAAATATATTGCTAAAGAGTAGTATCCAGTACTTGGGCCATGAAGCCAAAGCCATCATAAGGTTTCTAATCTAGTCTAGACAGTTTTGATAAGTAAAGAAGTTGCCTCAGCACATCAAACAGTCATCACCAAAACAGGTAATGAGAGAAACCATCAACAGGACTTCTCAAAAATCTTTCCCTGTTGAAGACTTTCAACTATTGCTTTAAGATTCTATTCAGCAATTCATCTACATCTAGTAAATGTGAATATTAAAGAATTCAAGCATTGGATGTATCTTCCGATGAAACATACTATCAAACACAAGTCGATTGGATTTCTCCCCCACCCTCAAAAGAATACTTAGAAGGCTTGCGCAGTAAAAACGAAAGATACCCACTAACTAAAAAAAAAAAGCGGTTCATAAACAGAAACAAAAAAGATCACCTTTTTATCCATAAAAGCTCCCAGTGCTTGACATAGACCGACGGTAGTAGTAGATTTGCCTTCTCCAAGAGGGGTAGGAGTAATTCCTCCAACAACAACATAGTAGCCGTCTCCAGACCCTTCAAGTTCATCAAGAGCCGATAAAAGAACCTGAAAGCGAAAAACCAGAGAGTTCAAAATTCAAATCTCTAAGAAGCAGTAAACAATGAATATAAACAGAGAGACTTACAAGGGGGTCTGATTACCTTGGCCTTATATTTTCCATATAGATCGTAGTGTTTGGGATCGAGACTGAGCTCTTTGGCAATCTCTGAAATATGAAGAGGTTCAACTGAGTTCGCAATGTCGATATCTGCAGGGACGGGTGAAACAACCTGTAATCTCCTCGTAGTCATTTTCTGGATTTCGAATATTTCAACGTCTTTCTCTACAACCGCAACAAGTGCAGAAAGAACTGCAAATCGAGCGGTTTTTAAGGGCCAAAGGATGAAGGAGAGATAGACCGTCCAGAGAGCGAAGACATCGGCTATCGTGAAGTCAGCGGCATAAATTTTTGGTGGCAGAAAGGGAGTGATTGGATATCTTTTTTGTTTTTTTTTTTTTTTTTTTTGATAAATGGATATCTTTTTTGTTGCCCCTTTGTTTTTTTCATATATATTTCTGGGGCACGAGCACGAATAGTGCCATTTAAAAAATAAGAAAGAAAGAGAGAGATGATATTTTTCTTCCCCACCAATAGACGCAATATTCTATTTGGATGGTGATTAGGAACATCCAAGTATCCAACGAACTCTTATTCTCTGATCTCCAAAGTGGAAAAGTGGGGGAATCTTCAGCATCCCATTGATGGTGAAGAACGATATTGTTCACATGGGTGATGGGTCAGGCTATGGTAGGTATTAAGAGAGAAACAAATAAAAAATAAAAATCCATGAAAAGAATACAAAGGCAATGTTGGGATATTTTTCAAAAGTTTATGTATTAAATTCACTTACTTTGAAAATTATATAGGGGGTTTATCAAAAAAATAAAAAGGGAAGAACGTTTTCATACACGACTGTAATATAGGGGGAACGTATATATTTGGATGGTGTAAGAGAATCTTGCACATCAGCACCTTATTGACCATTGGATAAGATAAGAGGCATCTCAATCATTCGTAATCACCACCCTACATCAACTGTGATCCACCACCAATGCATGGTTTGTCTCTCTCCCAGTCCCCAACACTCTCTACCACCTACGAAACCCCACCGTTGTCACTTTCTATTGTAGTCGACTGTCGGTCCACATGTATTCCTTTCTTCTTGAATATCATCGGCAAAAATCAGCCACTATACGAAATCAAGACGAGAGCCTAGGCATCTAGGGTGCCAGAGTCAAAGAGGCTGTCAAGGGTTCGTTCGAAGTTAAGTTGTTTCTATTTTGTGGCTTTAGCAAAGGAGACAAAGAGAAACATTGAAGGGAGGTTATCAATGCTCTTGACACCGCAGTAGAGCGTAGGGAGAGGTAGAAATGGTTGAGGGGATTATTTAGGGATTGAGCTTATTGTGGTACTCAGGGTCTTGAGATTGGGAGCATGGTTCATAATCTTGGGATTAGATCAATCGATTCACACTGTTGCAATCAAGGTTGTGTAAAATTGAAGTTTCAATTTCAGTTTTGAGCTTGGCTTCTCGGCATTTATCTCCATGCCTGCAAATACGTATCTCGTTTACTTTGTTGTGCTTATTTTTGTTTCTTAATTAATCCATGTATTGATCTTGGGATTAAGGTTTTAATACCAGTGGCTAGGTTGTAGAGGTGCAACATGAACGGATGTGGGGTTGTAGCGGGTAGGGCAACAAGGAGGGAGGAGATAATTAGTATGCCTCAAAAGCTAACTGTAATTATTAACATATTCACACCATATAAACACACAAGAAATCATCTATGGAGATCAAAATATCAAATAGATATATCCAAATTGTATAAATTATAAAATTCAAAACATTCTAAGCTATTAAAAAAATTACAAATTTGATGTGAGATTTGCCCAAAGGATTTTCAATTTGTTTAGTAGTGAGATTGACAAATCTTGCCACATGAAAAAACTAAAGGGCATGTGAAAAAGCTTTATACATTGGGCGTGCACAAATCCTTGTTCTCAATAATCATTTCAATGGTTAAAGAATAATGACTCCCCCAATTGTTTTCTTAACACTGATTTTGTAAAATAAAAGTAACGCAAAACCCACTATTTTTGTTAAAATTTGCCAACCAGTATAATAACATTTCCAAGGATCAAGGAAGCCTCTATTAATGTTGCTTTAGAGGCTTTAGTGCTTACAATACAATATTAACAAGTGGAGGAGTGAGTTTTTTGTCTAAGAGTGCGGCTCCTACGCTAATACAAGTCAATAGGATTATAGGAGTGCGTGTAAAATTATAAACGAGATTTTTACCTTTCATTGGGGGTTGGATGGTCATTTCGTACCATCCTATCTTCCCGAGTCCCGATCGACTTCATTTACCCTATTAAAAAAAAGGGGGAGTGTTCTCTATGTGGGATGCAGGGACCACAGCTTGTGCCAAAAACACATTGGTGGGTGAAATTTCCGCCATTCATGGCGGTGCAGCGATCATTTCCACCCTATGTGTGAGGGCGTGGCCCCTGTGTACCAAGCAGAGAACGTTTCTCCAAAAAAAAAAAAAAAAAACCTGTGAGAGATATTTATTGGGGTTGTGGTGGGCCCTTACTCTGAGCCATCTTCTTTATTCCTTAATCATCCGACATCTCTTCTTCTGGATAAGGTTTCTCTCCAAGTGAACGAAGTCCAAGACTAAAACAAACAAATTCGTGTCTATCTCCAAGCCATTTTCACTTGCGAATTTCCAAGTCTAATAAGAAATCAAAACAAAGCTTCCCTTTTTAATTTCAACCCTGAAATCCTGCAATTTAGAGTGTTACCATTTCGAGTTTGATCGGCTCCATTAATGCTTTTCTTGTGGTTTCTCAAAGAGTACCCATCATCGGCTTAAATTACACTTAATTTCCTTTGCTTAGAAGAGACAGAGATAGAGAAAATGTCAGTTTTAGCAGCGAACTCTCACATTCTATACAGAGAAGTACATCAGAGAGATCAACAACAACAGCAGCAGCAGCAGTCATCAAGTAGCGGAAGCTGTTCAGTGACTGTAAATGGAGTGGGGTTGACGTCGTCTTCATATTTTGGGAACAATATTAAGCAGAGAGAGTACTGGAGAAGGAAATGGAGAAGAGAATTGAAGGCAGAAGCGTTTTGGCAGCAAGATGTGTCCAGACCCACCGTGATTGAGTTGGAACACATCGCCGATAATGATCAACTCGATCAGATTCTTCTCCAGGCCCAACAGCTTTCCCAACCCATCATCATCGACTGGTCCACCCTCTCTCTCTGTCTCTCTCTCTCTGAACTGTTAATTCTTGGGCTGTTAACTTCTAATATGAACTCTTGAGTTCTGTATTTGATGGGTTTGTTATTTTATGTGAATTTCCTTCGTCAGGATGGCTGCTTGGTGCCGGAAATGCATCTATTTGAAGCCTAAACTGGAGAAATTGGCAGCAGAATATGATAAGAGGTGAGTCAATTAGCCACCTCTCTCTCTCTCTCTCTCTCTCTCACACACACACACCCACACACACAGTCGCACAAAAAAAATTTAAGGTTTTATTTAACGGTATCCGCACTGGTAATCTGGTATCGGCCACCACCAAAACGAAACTGATTGATTGGAAATTAGGCTAATTTCATTAAAAAAAATTCAAATTTTGACCATGTCGATCCATATGTATCGATATTTGTCAAATGTACAAGAGAGAGGTAATAAAACACTTAGAAAAATGGTGAAAAAAACGCTACCTGGTCATGCGCCTTGTGTGGTTCTCACCTAGACACACAAAGTGCTTTGGATGCCTGAAAAGATTACCAGCTTATCCCATGTTTAGGCTAAAATCCCTGTCGTCCAAGGCAAGGCGCTTTGTGTGTCTAGGCATGGGAACCATGCAAAACGCGGATAATGTTTCTATTATTGATAGAAAAATGGACTTAACTCCTCTCAGGTTCCCTGTCCGGTCAGGTTCGTAGGTTCCTCTCATAGGGGATCGAAAATGACGACCTCACCCCTTGTCCGAACACACTACCCGGGTGGGGTGAGGTCGTCATTTCCGCCCTCCCTATGAGAGGAACCTACGAACCTGACCGTGGAGGAAACCTGAGAGGAGAAACATTCAGAAAGGTACATTGGTTCAAAACATATGGTCATAACCGTTGCTGAAGGAAAAGGTGGAGATGTTTGTTAAATCAAACCCATAGTCAAGCCTAGAAGTAATGGAATATGGTTTAATGAAAAAAAAGGTTGAGTGTTCTTTTCGACGCCGGTGTGCAGTTCAAGCGTTGGAGGGGGCACCATGGGAAACCTGTAAATAGGAGGGGGATTTAGGACATTTCAGGAAGGGATGCTATCTTAATCGGACCCTGATCCTCTACTGCCAAACTGACCGGTAGGACCCTACTGCCAAGACACAGCAAGGCGGGGAATGATCGCCTTACCCCTGCCAGAGCGCCTTGCCCAAGTGGGGGTAGTAAGATGGTCATTTACCGTCTTGCTTTGTCTTGGTAGTAGGGTCCTACCGGGCAGCTCGGCAGTAGAAGATCCAAATTGATCTTAATCTGAGGGGGGGGGGGGGGGGGATGGGTGCATGTATGCAGTTTTTTTATCTAAGTTGGCGATGTGGGGATCTTTTCTCATAAAAAAATTGAAATATATGCTATCGATATATACTTTCCTCTTACAATCCTCTTTCCTTTCTTCTTGTTAAAGATGCATCTCTTCTCTTCCCCCACTATTGGCTTGATGGGTAAGCTGTCAATATCAAATGACTAACGTCATAAAAAAATGGTAAAAAGAATGATGCCTAGTCATATGTCCCATATGCCTAGACATAGGAGCTCAAGAAATTATCCCTTTGTACCTATGAAATCAAAAATCTCATCCATGTTGATGCCCTTGTGTAGGCTCTCTCACTGACCCCTGTAGGGCCACACGACTAGACAATGTTCTCTTACCCTAAAAAATTTTACCCATATCTATTCCTGTGAAAAAAAAATGCTAATTGGTCACGTGGTTCCTACTCTCAAACACAGAACCACGTGAAATTACCACTCAGCCCCCAATGAACTAAAAAATCTCATTCAATTAGATATTCCTGCATGTGTTCCTATTTGGACCGTGAGGCACTACACGACCAAACAACGATCTCTTTCCTTTTTCCCTATGCTAAAGTTTCTTTAAATGCAATTAAAACACCATGAGCTCAACTAAAAAAAAAAAACCTTCCCTTTACGTCCCAACATTTCCTCTCTACATTCTTGTTCTCTTCTCTCAGGTCACAATTCACAATCAAGCTCTCGAAATCTTTCTTTATTAGTTACCAACCCTACTGGAATATAAGATGAAGCAATGGGTGAGGTAACAAAACATAGAATAATTAGAAAAATCTAATATGTGGCATGAATCGCCTAAAAAATTATTTGAATATATAAATATAGATATATAGTAAATTAAAGATGTGGATGGTTGGTACAGCTACTCTCTAATTTGTATTGCCTCAGGATCAAATTCTATTATGTGGATGTTAACAAAGTCTCTCAAGTTCTTGTGAAGCGTGGAAACATATCTGTATGTGAAGTTACACCCCTTTTAATCTCTCTTACCTTATTTCTATCATTCTATCATCCTCTCTCTCTCTCTCTCTCTCTCGCTCTCTTTATGAATAAGAATATCTAACATAACTGTTTTTTTTTTTTTTTTTTTTGGGGTCTTCTTCCCCTTTCTCAGAAAATGCCTACAATTCAGGTTAGTTGATCTCTTGATATTTCTTTAATTTTCATTCAAATCAAAATACATGAACATAATGAAAGAGAAGAAAATAAAAAAGAGGGGATGGGTGTGGTATTTTGCAGTTGTGGAAAGATGGAGAGATGAAGGAAGAGGTGATTGGTGGGCATAAAGCATGGTTGGTGATTGATGAAGTCAGAGAAATGATTCAAAAATATGTGTAATGGGGGACAACATTTTTTTTACTTTCTTCTCTCTCTTTTAGCCTATCTTCTTGTCCTTACTACCTCATTCAACTAATCTGAGTATATACTATTTCTTTACAAGTAATTAAATGTTATCTTGTAATATTAAAAAAAAATATATGGTTAAATAAAAAAGATGTGCATAGTACATGCTAAAAAACAAAAACAAAAACAAAAACATAAACATAAACAACATTTTAAAGGCAAGACTTACTATCCGGATGCATGAGGCATGCCTTGGTTGTTGGTTGCAGCAATTCATCTATAAGAAGAAGGTGGTTGGAAATCTTTTAGAAGGCCAACTCCCACTGCCCATTACCTGTTTGATGTGTGGCTTAAATTAAATGGTATTATCTTGCTAGCTAGTAAAGGACCGAACTACTTCTTCTCTTTTGAATTTTGGATGTCATACCAGTTCAAAAACAACACTAGAGTAGCTTATTACATCTCTCAAGCCCCAAACTGAGATTTGAATTGGAAAAGTGATTCAAGTTCAATATTTATTATAGGATTAAGTTTCTCTCCACCTCCAGAGGACGGTTCACAAACCCCTCCTAAGGTTTTAGTATGTTCCAAAATACGCTCCCTATACTCTTTTCCACCCTCTCCCGGGATCCCATTCACCGTGGGTGGAAGTAAACTCGGTCCTTAATCATAAAATGTTCTTAACTTCTAACTTCTAAGACCATCATCATTAGCCGGCTGCAGCAGGGATTCTGATCCTCTACGGCCGGGCAGGTAGCGGCCATTGTGCTGCCTACAACCAGACAGTGGCGAAATGACCGCCCTACCCACTGCCCGAGCACCCTGTCCGGATTGGGTCCATGCCCCTGTTTGGGTGTAGGCAACGCAATGGCCGCTACCTGGCCGGCCGTAGAGGATCCACATTGCTGCAGCAGACGCTCTTGTTAGGCTGTTGTTGGTGGCAGTATTCTGCTTGACAAAGGCAATGATTCCCCGGCCTGGGCATCTTGGTAAGGACGGCCATGATTTGGCATATCCTAAGAGAGCGAGACTTACAGAATTAAGGGGTATTTAGGTATCAGTATGGTATCAACAGATTTGTATCAGTAGTGACAGATATTGATATTGATACGATTCAGATATGGATTGATGGTATCGATATTTTTTGGGATAAAATGCTCTAATTGGATTTAAAAAAAAAAAAAAAAAGGGGGCATATCTAATGCACGAGACTTTACCCATTGCAAGGTCATAATGTATGCAGTTTTACCCCTGCTTTGCGAAGAGAGCTCTTAAGAGACCAAATGAGTCATTTCCAAACACAATAGAAAATATACAGTAGAAGCAAACTCTAGAATGGTTTATCTTTCAAGCAAAGAGGGTATTTTCTAGCATCCTTCTATCGAAGATGATATGATTCATTCCATTAGGTCTCCATTTCCATTCAATTTCTGTTCAGTGATTCGAAAACAATGTGGGCTGGTGCTACATATCGACTCTTCTTGTCTCCAATGGGTTTAATTGGAATCACGAGACTATTATCTGCTTTTATTAAATGCTTAGATTTGGATCTTTGTGAAAGCACCAAACCAAACAGTTTTTCAGTTCTTTGCCTCTCAACATATGTGAGACTGTGACAGACCAAGACCTCTCGACATGAAAGAATAAGACGAGCTTAAAATTTCTTGTGTCAAGTTTCAACATGAAAGATTCAGTTTTTTTGTTTTTTTTTGTGGGGGAGGGAGGGGGAATCGTTATTCTCTCCTGTTATAGGACGGTGCTGTAACGCATCGTGCGGCAACTGTAGAGGCCATGTGCATCATGTGGGACTCGTTGTGCCACATGACCTCTGTAGCATCACACGATATGTTACAGCACCGTGTTGTCACAAGAGAGGATAAAAATTCGAGGGAGGGGGGGGGGAGCGTATGCAGAAGGGAAATGGTTAAATCTGCGATTAAGGTTTTATAACATAGGGGCACATGAAATGATTGTCACACCCTTGGAACCCCATAAATTACTAGAAGTGCGACGGTCATTTTGCGCACCCTATGTCAAGGCATAGGGTGGCATACTCCTATATGGTTTTAGTATAAATCCCAAAAAACCCTTGTGATACCCTCTCGTGTCCATCCTTCAGCCATGGTGAATTGATTCCCATTCATCGTGGCTAAAGGAAAAGTTGGCCCTCAACTCAATAAACTATTATATCTTTGTCCCTCTCAACATCCCAAACAACCCCCCGTTAAAAAATTTGAAAGTCTATACATACGTGAATGCTTTATGAACAGTTTCATGATGACACATGTCTTTTTTTTGTTCTCTTAACTACAAGGATATTTATGGAAGCAAACCCCCATCGTGAAGCTTATCCAGCAGCTTCTTTTAACTAATTGCATTCACACCTTTTGAAAAGAGGTACTAAATTAGGTTCTCGTTTAGGTGAAGGAAGTATGATCGCCTTATTAATAGTTATGGACATAGGTCATCACGAAGACTCATTCGTGTAGGTAGGTGATCCAGGCTCAAAAAATCAACTTCAAAAACCCATAAGATCCGGATTGACTCAAAGGAACTTACTAAATAACATGAGTGCCTGAATGATAGAAAATTCATGAAAGAACCAGAGAAACCATATCCTCAGTTATTTACAAGCAAAGTCACAAAATAACAAATTAAAGAATAAAAGATCATATAAGATTTTGGCTCTAAGATACAAGTATTCAAAATAATACTAAGCAAAATAGCTAATTACAGTCCTCAAATCCCAAATTGAAAATAAGATTGTTTATAATAATCATTCCCCGCAGGCCGCAACAGAAAATTCTTCCAGGGATGTTGTTGGTGGCTGAGGCTGTGATCCCCTTGACGGAGGTGATGGTTCAGCGCCGGCAGGTAAGTCGGAGAAAGCAGCCAAGAATCGGCGTACACTGAGAGAGCTAACAGGTCTGAAACTAAGGGAGCGAGAAGGGATGTTATTGGAGAAGATGGGGGATGATTTAGAGAGGATGAAGTAAACCAGCGCTTGAACAAGTGCAAACATCCCCACCTTCAGTAGTATCTCTCCCAAGCTGCTGCTTTGGATCAACATTTCTAATTATAAATCTACAAAAGAATAGGAATAAAACCCAGAAGATGAAAATGATGACCAACTCTAATCCAAAATTTAAAGAGGAAAATGAGTAAACCCAGAAGATGAAGATGAAGAACAATTGAAGAAGATAAATAGGGAATGGACGGATTAGATAATTAGGAGGAGCTCTTGCGTTGGTTAAATAATAAATAGAGAGAGAGAGAGAGATGGGGAAGCAATTTTCACGTGTCATTTTGACCGGAGGCTGAAGCTCTGATTTTGATGATTGCGTCAACAAAGAGAAACAGCAGCAGCGTAGGAACTTTTGTTTGATTCATATTTTAATCCACAAAAAACCTATTCTTCATTTTATCCGAGTAACCTACCCAAACCCACTCCCATTTTTCCCTCCTTGGATTCAAACCCGACAATCAAAACTCTTCATCTTCCTTTGATTCAAAGTCTCAGGACTATCTTCCGAACCCTAGCTTGCTCGACTTGGATTCGGATTTTCTCCAACTACTTGGGCGTCCAACTCCTCTCCAACCACCTATCTAAAGGCTGGGAGGCTGAAGATGCGTTTTCAAATCCTCCCAACCGTTAGATGGATGGTTGGAGACTCGACCTCTCGCTGCGATGGGAAAAGACCTCCTCTCCAACCACCCATCTAATGGCGGGAAGGATTTGGACCCGCATCCCCAGGTATTGGGATGCATGTCCGAGTCCTCCTTGCCGTCCTGCGAATCTTCACTATTTGTCTGGGCACTCTACTCGAACTCTTCCAAAAGTTGTGATTCAACTTCTTGCTGCGGCCTCTTCATCTTCACTATTTGTCTGGGTACTCAACCTCTTCCAAAAGCTGCGATTCTACTTCTTGTAGCGACCTCGTACATCCATCGAAAAAACCTTGAAAAGCAGCATTTATAAATACAAAATCTACAGGCTTCTTGAAGCACATTTACCAAAATACATCTGTCAGAAAAACATTGATATAAAATTTACATTGTGCATTGCCATGCCTCTGTGGGTTTGTAACAAGAGAAATCCACAGAGAAATCAGAGCCTTGAATTCCAGGAAAATCACAAAAATACAGCTTGAGATGACTAATTATATTTGGTGAAGTTACATAACTTGGTCCTTGTCTCCTCAATCAAATCTAAGCATTTTCCCCAGAACCATTCATCTAGATCTGCAGCTCTGCTTTCCTAGTCGTACCCTGCGCAGCAAAATATAAACAAAATTTGAGTGTAAGTCGCTTTTATAAATGAACCAACATCCAATTAAGCAGGTGATATTAAAAATTCTAAAACACCTTGAAGTGTGTTTATGTTCTTAAGGCTTTTATTCTGTAATTTGGACCAATTAGTTCAGTACTCAGTAGTGATACCTTTGGAAAATAATAGCAGTTTTATCTGTGTATCCAATACATTTCAAGTGGACTTTTTCCTTCCACCCTTTTATTATTTTCTCTTTCTTGTTGGTTAATCCGTCTTTGGGGATCTTATCTGGTTTCAGTGATAGACTGAGCAGTTCTAGGGAGATAGATCTCTGTAACACAGTGAGCTTTGTTTGAGTTGGATGTTATTTCTGGTTTGTTCCCTCTTTCTAGCATTTGATTTTTGATTTCCTTGCTCTAATGTTGGTAGATGTATGAGATTATTTTATTTTGGGTTTTGATCAGACTTTGATCTTCGTCTAAGATCATTGTGTATATGAGGAGGGCCTGTTTGTCTTTGCCTATTTTGAAGAAGTCAATATGTTTTAAGAGGTGGGAATTTTGGTGACTGAATCCTTTTGGCATATCTGACTCCTTTCCAAAGGAGGAGGAAGAACAATTCAAGATGTTCAAGGGGCCCCAGAGGACCTTTCAAAAGCTAGTACTTTGAAACCTGTAATAGGAGCCCAAGTTCAAAACAATGAGCTAAACATGCCTGAAGTTTCATAAGATGTTTCCAAATCTGCTAAGCATGGCGCAGCTGAAGGGAGTCCAAACAAGAACAATAGAAAAATTGGGAGTTTTGTGAGTCTCCTGCTTGTTTTGCAGATCAATAAAGATGAAGATGAATCGCTGATTCCTGATTTTAAAACCCTGATTAAACTGTCCCTTATTAAACCCCCCCCCCTCCCAAAACCCAAAACCCAAAACCCAAAACCCAAAACAACAACAACAACAAGAAGAAGAGGGAGGGAGAGAGAGAGAAGTTGAATTTCTGGGTATTCTTAACCCAATAAAAATATTTATTATTTTCCCATAAAACGAATTAAAAAGAAAACGATAGAGAAATAGATATTGAAATTACAGGGTATTCCTCACTGTGAAATTTCTTCCTCTCCAGTACAAGTGAGGGACAAATATGTCTTTTAGGTGAAATTCGAGCCTGAAAAGATAAAAGAGTTCAGTGCATGAAAAGAAGAAGATGGGTTTCAAGCACTGTTTCAAAAATCGGAGTCAGATAGGTATTAGGTATTGGCCATAATCAATCCCAACTTCGGCAATTCTTGGTTGGAAACCCTAGAATCACTGAGTTTTCAGATCAGCGTGCCAATTCGAGGGTTTTTTTGGGATCAATGCGATCCTCATTTTGTGTTTTAAAATACAGTTCAGCGTTGGATGAGACATGCCAAAGGTGAAGGAATAAGCAAGAATAATATTCAAGCTTTAGATATGGATTCCTATTGCTGCTTCTGTATACAAAAAAAAAAGAGAGAGAGATTGACACGAGCTAGCATGTCTTCCTTTCCTGCGATTTCTCTAGAAGACTTTTAATGAATGGATCTAAAGCTGATAAACACTAATATCTGTGCTAGATACTCTCATTGATGGTTTTATGATTTGCATACCATAAGTTGGAAGTGGTGTCATGTCTTATTATTTGTTGCAACCTATATAAATAATGGCTTTGAAGGAAATTCACAAGAACTAGAGCTACGAGGAATATGCCCCGGCTGCAAGGAGCTCAAGAACAGGGGTGAGTAAACGCATGCTATAAACATAGTCTGGACGGACTGTCAAGAAATGGTAGCTTATCTAATCCAATAAAGTGTCAAAGGACTGACATTGAGATTTAATTAATATATTGTATGATGCATCTTAGCTGATGTATTTTGAATCTGTGTGCCTTGTTAAGAAGTCTAAGGGAGAGGTGTCTACTGCTCATAAATGGACAGTTAAGGCTATAATAGATAAGCTCTCCACCTCTAAAAAAAACATGATGTTGAAGCTTTGTTATTTCTTGAAGTAATTTAGTTTCGTTGACCTTCTATTTCTTGGTATTTCAAAGAATGGAAGCAAAATTAATGTACATTCAACAGAATCAGATATCAAAGGAACGGGTTCCATCTCACAAAAATAAAAATGTAACTGGTAGAGGAGAAGAAAATAAAAAATATCTAAGTCAAGAGACTAAAGAAGAAAAAATAAAGCACAAGAAAAACACATTACATCCAAGAAGTATGCAAGTCTTCCGATTCAGGTTACTTCTTTAACTAAGTAATTACAGTGGATTTTTCCATCCAGTTTTGGAGATCATCAGGAATTCTTTCTTCTTTCGGGGAGGAGGACAAACACATTTTGGATATGTTGGCTTAGGTCAGAGAGTAGAACACCAGAAATATCGGAAAAAGAATCGGGACATCAGATTACAAATTTAACAAATTAATTAATTACACAGCATAAATAGGGGAAACAATTCCCTCTAACGCCCTAGTGCAATTTCAGGCATTGGACGGGGGTATTATGGAAACTCAGCAAACAGGGGGGTATACAGGGCATTTTAAGGGGGTGGTGCTACAATGTTTTGGATGGCGAAAACGACGCCAACGTGCAATTTGGGTTTATACTGGTGTCTTGGGTAACTTAAACCCACATAAATAATACATAGAAAACTGTCTTACATTACCAGTCTATAGTTGATGAATACCAAGTAAACAACAAATTAGGTTACATTTGGATGGATTATTATCCTCTCCAATTCTTAAAGCCCGACAGTGCGGCAGTGCTAGGTGAAGATGCCGACACATGGCAGCTCGAACACATGGCAGTGCTTGGATGTCCGAGCTACCAGGTGTCGGCATCTCCACCTAGCATTGCCAAGCTTTAAGGAATTAGAGAGAAAGGCACATAAACCATCATTACTTCTCTCTTGTGGGAAAATCTTTTTGTGACCAAAATGGTCACAGCAAAGGCATACTGGTCTTTGTCATTTGACCCTTGAAGCAATCCTCTTTATTCTATCTTAGGAACAGTAAAGTAATATCAACTAACAAGGGCAGTTATTTTAGAATCAGTCTTTATTCTAACAATGGCGGTGCAGAAGATTAGTAATGAAAGTGTTCTCTCGAAGAACTGAAAAGTAGCAAGCTCATCGGGATCTTCATCAAATCATTTCAGCTATTTCTACTAGTCCAAGTTGGAAACAAAGTATAAGAACTAGACTGAAGGAGCTAGCAACAAATCCAAGCCTATCAATGAGTAACATTACCTATAACTTATAGGTTCTAATTTCTTCTTCAGATCACGACTTTAGCTGTTCAACTTAAGTTGTGATCGAGTGTTCAATTGTTAAACTCAATCAAGTGGAAGGAGATCCTAGACATGATGCTACATGGTGATTATTTCAATTTATCGTTTCACTTGTAAATGATTACTCACTTGTAGGTTAAGATAATTAATTTATAACTATTTAGTGATTTCGCAAACCTATCATCTACAAATTCACTCTATACAATGTCTACATGAAAAGAAAATTTTTAACAAAATTATATAAGCATAATAGTAACCTCATGGATAATGTTCAATATGGTCAAAAATGTTTGAAATGAATAGTGAAAAAACATCTACAAAGTCTAGATCAATTTTCTCGCTCCATAAAATTAAAAACAACTATTAAATGCAAAATCTTAAATTATTAATATTTATTAAAATTTTAAAAAATAACTAAATTTTTACCAAAAACCATTTGTGTGCAAACACGTTACGACTGAAACTAACAATTTGATGAAGGTAGAGACAATTAGCCCTCTTTTAAACTGTCATAGAAACACAAACACAATTGCTATGCAGATTTATTTACCAAGAATATAAAGGAGACAGAGAGAAAAAAAAAAATTGGGTTGGAAAGTGGACACTCCAAGTGAAAAGCTATACATAGAAGTTTTATATTGTAATAGAATTTTTTTCTCTCTCCCCCCTATATTCTCTCTAAATAAATCTGCCGAACGATTGTGTTTGTGTTTTTATGACAGTTTAAAAGATGTCTAATTATCTCTATCCTCACCAAATTGTTAGTTACATGCATAACATGTCCGCGCACAATTGTTTTTTGATAAAAATTTAATTATCTTTTAAAATTTTAATAAATATTAATAAATTGATATTTTACATCTAACAGTAGTTTTAATTTTACGGCACGAGAAAATTGATCTAGAATTCGTAGGTGCTTTTCCACTATTCATTTCAGTCATTTTTTAGCATATTGGACGTTATACATGAGATTACCATTATGCTTATATCATTTTACTAAAAATTCCTTTTCATATAGACATTGTATCAAGTGAATTTGTGGATGATAGGTTTGCAAAATCACTAAATAGTTATAATTAATTATCTTAATCTATTAATGAATAAATATTCACAAGTGGAAAGACAAATTAAAAATAATCACCATGTACTGATGTAGCATCATGTCTAAGATGTCCATTCCACTTGACCGAATTTAACTACTGTACACTTAATCACAACTTAATACAAATCGAACATGTATTGGGAATGTCTTTTCACACTCATGTGAAATAATGTTTTCCTGTCATCAAAGTAAGAACATGTTAGTCCTACAGTGAGTCGGAATGAGAATTTTCAAAATCATACAAAGAGATGCAACCACGCACATTTTGAATGCAATGAATTTGAGTATTTCAAACAATGCAATAGTGTTAAAGAGTGTGTGTGAGCGCTCAGCCATGTGAATTCAATGAAGATGGATTCCATATTGTGCAAGGTGGACTTCGTTGATGGCCTCCCTCTCTACTTATACATGTTTCCAGCATTCTAATGCTCCCATTGATATTTTAACTTCCAGATTTCTTTTTTCACTGTGGAAATCAGCATACATGAAATTGACGTTAATAAACCATTTTCACACCTTAATTTAATTCCACCACATTTTGATTCTCTAGTCTACATTTTGTTTTCTGTTAAAACATGTGATAGCAGAAAATGTGGCAAACGAGAAATCTTGAATAGAAGAATTAAGAAAAATGACAGCAAATATTGTAATTGAGAGCGCAACGAAGATTTAGTTATCCTTCAAAACCTAATTAGAGTAGGCTGAACAGAATAAATTAAAAAAGTGATTTGTAATATGCTGTAAAGGTTTGGGAGAAAAGGCCAACATTTTGGACCTTTCAATATGCAATTTGAAGAATGAAAATCTGCAATATGAGTGTTATAGCTATTTTTAGTCACTGATGCATGGAGACCCTCCCAATAGATTTTCTAGAATGGTAAAGGTTGTACTCAAAACTCACTACCAGCGAAAATCTGAACATGCTCAACGTTTGGTGCTTCAAAAGTTTTATTTCTTTGAAGTACAAAAAAAAATCCTACTGTAACTCACTCTATTCTGCACTCTAGAGTCTTGTTGAGAAGAGATTACTTGATTGAGTCCAGAAATTTGCCAAAGAATGTATTAGGTTTTATTTTAATTTTCTGTACAAGATTCTCATTGTATATTTGAATTGTGTTTTGATAAGATACTCGTAGGTTAGGGATTATGAGAGCCTACTACGGGTCACAATAATATAGATGATTGTATTTTCTGATTTAGACATAAATAATTGAAAGGAGGGTGAATTTGGAACATGGAAGATTATGGAGTGGTAATGTCCTCTTGTATGAGAAGGGACATTGAAAGTGTGATGTTTCTAAAAGGAGACTTTAAGTGAGACGTTTATGCCATCAAACAGTTCAGAATATAAAAGTACCACACAATGGCTGCTTGTGGCCACATCTTGAGATTGAATCCCCCCCCCCCCTCTCTTTCACCTCAATGCATGGTCTATTTTGTTAGTGGATCCATTAGGAGTTGATTTATTTCATAATTTCATTTTATGGCTGAGTCGTGGTAGAGTTAGAGTTAGGGTTTTATTTCTAAAAGTCCAACATATAATCAAGTTCTATTTTAGTTTTAGAGCTAGCATATGAGTGATTTGGAACTCAGATTGAATATGGAATAGTTGAGTTATGGTTTGAAGCCAGTGTGACTGTGCGTGTCCCCTCCCCCCCCCCCCCCCCAACCTTCTTCAATCCCCCTGCAACTCTGGTTTTTACCAACTTTCTCTCTTCTCCTAATCGGTCCTCCACCAATTTGGTATGAGAGCAGAAGGATCCAACTCCTTCTCTGTTAATCTCTCCCATCCCATTTTTAGAGTGCGTTTCGTAACGTTCAGAACAGCATTCTGAACAGTTCTTCTGTTCAAAAAGAACAAAAAAACATGAAAAAATGTTTGGCTTTGCGGTTCGTTTTTTTGTTCTTTTAGAACGAACCGGAGGTCTTGAGCACCAAAAGAACGTTCTTTGCAGACCGTCTCTGAGACGGTCTGTAAAGAACGAGAACGATTAGACGATCTAAAATCGACGAAAACCCGTGAAAACCCGTGAAGTTGGAGAAGGCTACTTGCAATCAAACGTTGGGAAGAGAAGGGGAAGAGAAGGAGCAGCAGAGGGGGAGACCTCTACCTGCAACTCCGGCTTCAAGGTAAGAACTTCAAACCACTCTCTCATCTCTCTCTGGCTCTCTCTGGCTCTCTCTCCCTCTCACTCTCTTGCTCTCTTCCTCTCTCTGTCTCCCTCTCTCTCTCTCTCTCTCTCGCGCGCGCGCGCAGAGTCTCTGCAAATCATTTGGCGCTTGTCTCTGTTTGTGAAGTTCCTTTATGGTTTTGGAAAGCCCCAGATCTGACAAATCTATACTGTTACACACGGTTTTGTCTCAGGAATCCGATTGCGAGATCTGGAATTAAAGGAGTTTTTTATGCTTTGACGAAGATTAGAAAGCTGTTGCAGAGATTTGGGGCTTAATCGTGATCCCAAGTTGAAATCGAGGCATTCCATCCAACAGGAACGCGGTTCACAGTTAAATTTGGGGCTTAATCGTGATTCTGTGCATACCGGACAGTTGCAACGTAATCCGACCACCAGATCTTTATCTCCTCTGCCTAACACTAATCTCTCAGATTCATTTAAGGAAGCTCAATCTGAGAAGAGGAGATTTTCTACTCCAGGCCTGCGAAGAAAATAACCCGATAGAAAGATTCCCATGAAGATTTTCCCTAGAGATTCTCATCGTACTCGGGCATCGGATTCCACGTCGTCGTCAACTTCGATTTCTGATAAATTGAATAGCCGAAGGGAGTCATCGTGGACGAAGTACTTTGATCATGGAGGAGGAAGGGTCACTGCGGTGGAAACTGCTGCAGATGAATTCAAGGTTGATCTCTCTCAGTTGTTCCATGGGCTTAAGTTTGCCATCTGAGCTCACAGTCGAATTTACCATGGAATTTATAAGGATGAACCTGTTGCTATGAAGATTCTTAGTCCACCTGATGATGACGAAAATGGAGCCATAGCGGCTCGGCTGGAGAAGCAGTTCACTAGAGAAGTTACTCATCTGTCTCATCTCCACCATCAAAATGTGATCAAGGTAGCTCAAGTCTCTCTTTTCTTTGTTTATGTTTTATTTTTGTTTTTACCTTTTTTATTTTCATCTTTTAGGGTTCACGGGCGAGGGATCCTAGTACTCAACTTTTATCGAATTATGATCACTGAATTATTATGTTGTAGCAGCAATATACTCTATTTCCCTTTGTGCCTTCATGTTTATGCGTTGCAGCCATTCTACTATTTGCATTGTTGAGTTCAGTGATATTGAACTGCTAGTTGTTCTGTTCTGATCTAATTTTTGTTTTAAGTTATCTTGTGGAAGACAATTGTGAGAGATTGCTCCCCAAGCTTATTACAGTGTGTCATTTGGGAACCTAGAGTCAGATAATTAGGGTTTTTTTTTTTTTTTTAGCAGTTAACCCTTAGTTTTTTGTGCCCAAACTATCTATTATTCCTATGAATCTGATTGTAATTCCATTTCAATTCATCATTTGTTTAAGCCATAAAACATTCAAAAAAAAAAAGCAAATCAATCCACAACTGAGTTTTAATAATAGGCAAACCTGATCTTCCTGTGATTTGGGTTTTGAACTGGAATTAGTTGACTCTCCACTTTCAGTTTCACATTGCTTCAAAGCTCTCTCTTTCATGGAAGGTGTTGAAGCAGGGCTTGGACTACTTGAGCTGAGTTCAGGTGGAGTACTTTGAGTACCCACATCTATAGTATTTATATTCTCTATTTTCTTGTCTACATTCAAAACCACAAAAATTTGGGAAACTGGTGATATCTCCCAAACAAGAAATCTGATCAGATTCCAACACTATTTACTTCAGATCTATCCATCAGATTTGAGCCAAAATTTGGGAAACCATTCTTCTCCATATAATTGACCTTCGACCAGCTTTTGGACCATATCTGAAACTTTGATTTGCTGTTATTAAATTTATTTTTAAATCTGGTTTCTAAATCTGTCACTGTGAAAACCATCCAAGAGAATTTGAAACAGGTCAAATTTTAATAAGATATTAATCATGAGATGTGATCTTCAGCCCAGAAGGACTTGATTGGATGATATTGATCTGGGTATGACAAGGGAGAATGGTTCAACCCTGAACTTTTGATTTCTGATCTGAGTACCCTAGGGGGGGACTATCATATGATTGCCCTTTAAATTATAAGTTGTTCAACTTTCATATCCATACCTTTTTTTTCCTTTACTTTTTTCCACTCACATAGGAGAAAGGGGATTGGGGAAGACAGAAATTACTGAGAAAGGAAGCAATGAATGGCAGGTAAGAGCAGGGCCCATTTATGTTATCTCTTAGGACCAATTTCAAAAGGTTCTGACATTGGCACCCCCATTTTTCTGTTTGTACTAATAGCCTTTTCTTTGAAAAACAAAAAATTTCTTTACTTTTCATGTCCAAAATAACCAAGTGCTTCAGTTAGTTAAGATCATTCAGTCTATGGAATCTCTTGGCTTTCTAGAATCCAAAAGAATGGAAAATATAATTTGGTTTAATCTGTTGTGTTAATTCATTGACAATTTGATGGGCCTTTAGCTCAAATTGGTAGAGCACTTGAAACATGAGCATGTTCCAAGAGGATGGTGGTTCGAGTCCACCTAGGCCCTCTTTATTCAACTGTTCATAGCATAGTTAATTATGCCAGTAATCCACTCAAAAACTCAAATTTAATAGCATATTTGAAATTTGACATCTTTTTATACTTACTTTGGTTATTTTAATGAAATATTTTAATTTTATGCTAAGGTTGGTAAGAGAAAAGAATTTTAAAGTCTTTTTTAGTATAATTGACAAAGAAATAACATTATTATAATTAATATCAAATAGGGAAGAACAGATTTTATCAAACACCATTTTCGTTCTGAACAACGTTCTTGAGAACGTTACCAAACAGTCATTTTCAGTCTCAGAAAGCCGTTCTAGACCAAGAACGTAAAAAAACGTTTCTAGTCAAGAATGGGCGTTCTTTGTTCAGACCATTACCAAACGCAGCCTTAGTCTTCTTCCTGTTCTCTTATATCCGTTTCTGTTCTGCCATTCGACCAGCCCATCCCCGCAGAAACCCTCTCCTTCTCCCAACCCCAACTGTAACCTTCCCTTTCCCTTCCACAGCAACCACTCTCCTCACTCGATTTCACCCCAAAAAAAAAAAAAAAAAAAAAAAATCCCTTTCCTTTGGTTTCCCTGCTGTGATTACAAGCAAAATAAACCGACCAGCAACCTCTTATCTCCTTCTTCTTCTTCTCTCGCTGCAACAGCGAGCAAAAATATAACCTCAACACCCCCCCTGGCTTCCACTGAAACCCTCGCCCCCGTGTTCCGCCAGAAACCAGAAACCAAAAAAAAAAGAATAAAGAGAGACAGAAAACATTAAAAAAAAGAAAAAGAAAAAGATGAGAGACCGCCAGAAACCAAAAACCAAAAAAAAGAATACACAGAGAACATCAAAAAAAAAAGGAGAGAACTCGTACCTGGTTCGAAGCTGCCGCTGCATTCTTCCGTCGAAGTCGCTGTCCTTGGCTAAAGTCCAAGAGCGAGTAGAACTCCACTACCACAAGCTTATCCGGATTTTTATCATCTCAATTTCTGACATCCTTAATTTCTCCCGTTAGATTTATGACACGTGTCCTCTTAAAATCCAACGGTCAATTTTAAATTCCAATTTTCGATTTTCGCAACCCTAACATCCTCTCTCCTCTCTCCTCTTTATTCTTCATTTTTTCGGTTTTGGTTCTTTTCTAAGGCCACCCCAAACACATGAGTAGAGCACTTAGTATAGGTTTTAGAAAGCCAAATTGGATTTATAGCCCTGACTAAATTGAACCATAACCTAAAATTTTCTTTTGGTTCTAACAACCTGCGGCACTCCTGTTCTGACCTCCTTAGGCTGCAACTTTAAAGGGGCTATATCTCTACATCTAGCCTTTGTTTTCATGAGATATTCTGGGGTTCCTACCTAGTTATTACTCCCTTGCATCCATCAAAACTTGGGCTTGAAAGTTATGTAGATTATAGACCTTAATTCACATGGTTGATGGAGGTAAGTGAGTCTTTAGTTCTAAAAGGAAGAGCACTTGGTTTGTTCTCAGGAAGTGATGGTTCGAGTCCATCAAGACTCGTTGAGCAGTCACAATTTAGGTATGATGGTTTACCATGCAAATGGTAATGGATTGTCCTGTATCGTCTGTCAATTGGGTAGCTGCTCCTTGTGTTGTATTTTAGATTGTTTGGTTGATTTATTCAATTATTTTTGGAAAATTTACACATACCATCCTTGAGGTTTGACGAAAGGATATTTTCACCCCCTAGTTTTGAAAAATTCTGCATACTCCCTTGAGGTTTACAAATGGTAACAAATAAACCCATTCCGTTAGTTTATGACTAACACTGTTAAAATCAAAAGGTAAAGTGACAAAAATACCCCTTCAAGGAAAAAAAAAAAAAAAAAAACTTGCAACTCATCTTCCCCAAATTGATTGGGGAAATCGATTGGGAAAGATGAGTTACAGGTATCCCCATCGATTGCTCCATCCATGGCTTCTAATGGAACACTTCAAGCCTGGCAAAGAGCTTGAAACACTTAAGTTGAAGGGATCTAAATCAGAGCACAAAAATAATAACAAACTGAAGACTGATGGGGATTTGGATTTGACGAACCGGTGGAGAACTAAAAACTAATGTCAAAAGACCCCATCTCTCTCTCTTCCCTCTTTATAACTTATAATGGTCCAGGAGCCTATCTGATCTCCTCTTTAACGGTTCTTTCATACAGAGCATGTAACTTGGCAGTGAATAATAACTTCTGAGCAGCAGAGGACTGTTTGAAAAAAAGCCCAAATTCAACGAAATTTCAGTAAAAGCTTCAATGGAGAACAGAATGCCAACAGTACAAGGGAATCTCAAGTGGGTATCTTTCTCTTTCTACTTTTAGCTGGGCTTTTCTTTGTTTCAGAGCTCGCTCTTTAGCTCTGACTAGGGTTTTCTGGAGGATTTTGAATGCTGGGTTATGATCCTGAAATCAATGGTCTATTGATGTTTCGGTGGAGTTTCCAGCTCTTGATTTGAACTGGGTTTAGGTTCTCTGGGACTTCTCATGTGAAAATTTGGAAGGATCAATTAGTTCAGTCTGCAGTGATAGCTTTGGAAACTGTAGCAGTTTTACCTTTTGTGAAATCGAATACATTTCAGTTTACTTATTTTCGCCTTGTCTTTCCACTTCAGGCTTTGAAGTGAACTTCTTCCTCTCTGTCATTATCATTGCTTTCTTGTTGATTCATCTGCCCCCTGTCGATCTTCTTATTTGTTTTCAATGATAGATTGAGTTCCTAGGGAGATCTCTATTATATCTGGTTTGTCCCCTCTTCCTTGGCGAAGTCGAAGAACCACACTAATCCTAAATCGTAAATCAAATAATTCCAGAAGAGATCTCAGATAAATGGCGAAGTCGAAGAACCACACTGCGCATAACCAGTCACACAAGGCTCACAAGAATGGAATTAAGAAGCCCAAGAGGCACAGACATCCACCAAAGGAATGGATCCCAAGTTCTTGAGGAACCAGAGGTATGCTAGGAAGCACAACAACAAGACCGGTGGATCCGGGACCGAGGAGGAAGAGTAAACAATGGAACACTACAACAAGACCGTTGGATCCGAGACCGAGGAGAAACAAAAGAAAAACCCTTATGGTTTTGAAACCTGCAACTCATCTTCCCCAATCGAATTGGGGAAAATGAGTAACAGGTTTTTTTTTTTTTTTCTTTGTAAGGGTAATTTTGTCCATTCACCTCTTTTTTTGTTTTTTAGGTTCTTCTTAGAAGGGCAATTCTGTTAGTTCAAGTCTAATTTTTAACAGTATTAGTCATGAACTGATAGAATGGGCTTATTTGTTACTGTTTGCAAACCTCAGGGGTACGCAGAATTTTTCAAAACTGGGGGGTGAAAATATCCTTTTGTCAACCCTGAAGAGTGGTATGTGTAAATTTCCCATTATTTTTTGAACATAACTTTTTATATGATTCAATTTTCTCTAGACTTAAATTATTCAATTTGATTCCCTACATGTATGCTGTGCAATTCAGTCTTGGGTTGAAGCTTGGACAGTGGAACTCTGATCCATCTGAACTCAAATCTTCAATTGATTGTTCCCTCACTTTATTATTGTTGTTTAACAACATTAAGATTTTATCTACACAACCTGCAGCACCCTTGTTCTAGGCTGTTTTCCTATCAAATTTCTTTGTTCACCTGATACAATTTTACTTACTAGTTTAAAGTGAAACTTAGGGATATTAAAGGGTATGTCATTACTGACCTTCGACCAGGATTCCTTCCTAATCTGAGCTCTTATTTTGAAGACATCAAAAATCTCCTATTTTGAGCACATGTTCTATTTCAGATCTGAAGAATTTCAAATTACTTTAAATGTCTATGGGTTGCTTTCCAATCTTTGCAAATTATGCAGTCAGATTCTTGAACGGCTCAAGAATCATTGCAATATGATCCCATTTTGATTTCTTCCATTATGCTCAACTTCTACTGAAGAAAGTTGAGAGGTTGAAATTAGATGTTCTCTTCTCTGGCCGGTTGTTTGACTAGTTTTCTTTAATCTCTCTAGAAATCCCAAACCTCAAATTTTGATTTTCCTTAAAGGTCCAATGTTGTTTCTTCTAGAGATCTTCTTTGGGCTGACTAACCTTGTCGATTTTTTATTTTCTTTTGCATCACTTTACATCACACTTAGGTCCATACTCCAGAGACCTTAATATTGTGAACCATAGCCCCAAAATTTTAAATTTTCTCTTTCCTGTTGAATACTTGAAGTCTTACATTATAGGTGTAAGTCAAGATGCAAAACCATAGATAGCTAAGCAAAAGCCTTAGTTAAATACATTCCAACAACCTTTGTAATGGAATCTTTCAATCAAATCAGAGCTGTATCACATATGGCTCACTTCTATTCACAAAACTAAGACTTTTGGTGACAACAAGATGCACCCTATATATATAAGCTGAAAGCAAACACACTGCATACAAATTTTTTTATGAGTTTCTATGCTGAAATATCTAATGGAACCATCCATGCCTTGATTTATATAACATCACTTCTGGTGGATTACCTATGCTGATCAAGAGTTATTCTTTTAAAAAATCCAGTTTCTACCAATATGAGAGTATCATGCATCTTAATTTCAGAATCAAAGTAACATAAATGATTAAAAATCATGCATCTTAATTTCTTTTAATTTCATTTGTTAAATCATAGCTTTTTAGGTCTCATATTCATGTATCTTAAATGACTAGATATAACAAAATTTGATTAATGCATTCTTATTTCTCATATAACTTGATATCAGAGCTTAGGAGCTTACCTTTCCAATGATTTGCGGTGGTAGCATTGGAAGTTATGATGTGAAAGCACCCGGAGAATTTATATCTTCTTTGTCAGTATCATCATCTAATGATTTATGATTTCCAGTTGGTGGATTTGTTGGGTCAAAGCTTCCACCTTCCATGGTTCAGTTAGCAGAGGATGTAGTTTTGTAGTTAGAATGGCCCTATCATGCACAAGTGCTGATCCTGATCCGGATTCATCCTCTACTGAGCAAAATATGCTTAAGAAAGTCATTTTTTAACCCTGATCTGAAAAAATTGGTCAAGAACTCTGCCCTTTTTGCTTGCCTCAATGGATTTACTTCCCTTGAATTCTTGAAGGGGTCTCCCAAGATTTCGAAGTCAGCACAGAACTGCAAGTACTTAAGGTGTTTGGTAGCTCAAAAACTCTACAAACAATTTGAATTTGGTGTATCTATAGATGAGCTTTTCATGGTATAAATCTATTAGATCTTGCTATATTGTATCTCTTAAAAATAGGCTTTTTGTATGTAGTTCTTCTCTAATTACTATAACTAAAACAGTGTTTTTTCTATTTTATTCACGTTGTAACTCACAAGCTTTATTTCTGTGGCATCAGTGCAACTGAGTTATCCTAGAGAAACACTAGGAACACTGAACCCCAGTAGTAAATGGAGTTATTGTTCTGCAAGTTTCTTTACTTCATTTTCTTGAGTGGATGAGAGTGGAGAAAAGTTGTCTACTACACCAACAAACAAATGCTGACACCATGTGAAGTTCAATAGCCAAATCTGCATTATTAAAGCCAACCAATTCGAAATCGGCACCTTCAACATAAATAAACCATGACAACCAACATCTCATAATCTTCCAAACTACATGCAAGTGACCTTCAGACTGATCATGCATTAATAGGCAAGCCCTCATGTGTTATTCATGCAATTTTTCCATGATTTTGGACAAGGTAGTCAAACACTCTGACTTAATTCGTCTGAACAGGAACTATGTATAATACTGACAAACAAGAACACAAACAACCAAATTGGTGAGTACCAACGTGTAAAAGTCATTTATTAGAATCACTATGTTTCTGTATCTGCCGAAGTACTATTTCACAAACTTAACGAAATTCATTAGTTGAGAGATGTTAGAAGAAAATCATGAGCATACACAAGGGATATGCACATTCAAGTAGAAAATAGTGTAAATACATTTAAACTAAAAGAATAGAAAAAATGAAATGCTTTAAAATCTTGAAAGAGTAAAAAGAAAAAGGGTTTTCTGTAACCCTTCAAGAAACAAATTGATTCTATAATAGACTCCCATTGACATAAACAGAGCAAAGGCACCTGCCATGTCTATATGTAAAGGACACACCACATACCAAACTGGCATGAGTTATTTATTTAGCAACTTAAAGCCAAGTAGCCAACTGATAAAATGCCCATGAGAATGGGATTCAAACAGATCTCATCTTTTAAAGCGATAAATAAAATAATAACATTGATCCTTCTTGTCCTCTATGCCATCATCAAATGCAATCGGAGGATCATCTTTTCATGGACTGCCCATGGTCACAACATATATGACATCAAGTGGGATTGATATCCAACAGCAGAGACACCCCTATCTCCACTGCAATCATAAGTCTCATTAACAACCAAAGGAACTATAGCAGAGAGCATTCTCAAAACAGCCTTAAGTTGCAGCATCATATGGAATATTTGGATTGGCTATTGGGACCTTATTTTCGGACATAAGAGGTTCAATCCTAGTGAGATCATTTTAAGAGCCATTTCTGGAGCGAAAGAGCAAGTTGAAGCGTTTCATTTTGAAAGAAGACAGGTTCCAAGACTGGTATAATGGATTCCTCCTTTGACTCCATTTTTCAAGTTCAACGTGGATGGTTCCAGCCAAGGAAATCCAGGCAAACCAGGTATCGGAGGAATCTGTAGAAGTGCCAATGCTTTTCTCTGCTGCTTTTCAGAAGGCATCGGCTGGAATTATGCCCTAGTAGCAGAAGCTACAGCCGCCAAAAGACCTATTATGATTGCAATGTCTCTTAATATTAAGAAGATCATCATAGAGAGTGACAATCTCCTTGTGCAGATTCTCAGTGGCAAATCTCAATCCATCCCTTCACTCCCAGTGTGGCCGATTGTATGTTTTTGGTTCAGTTTTTTGATGAGATTTACTTCTCTCATACTCTTCGTGAGGCTAACTCTATAGTAGACTGCCTAGCCTTTGCAGGAGCCGACTCGCAATGTTCTACTTTCTCTAATTCCCCCCCTCCGTGTATCCTCTCTTGCTTGTACTTTGATTTTGCTGGAACTTTGTTCCTTCGCTAATAAATTTCGTTTATCAAAAAAACAAATAAAATAAAATAATAAATAAGCAAATAGAGAAAAGTTACAATGCAAACTACATGATACTCTTCCTTTCAAATTACTAAAAATGATGCCCTGCCTATCGAGAATGCTTTAGAGTAAGTGCAAAGGCAATGTCCACTACCATTAAGCCATGCCACTGACTTATCACAGCTTCACAATAAATCTCACAGATAAAGTCAAAACAAGATACACACACAATAACAATCACCAAATTATTAAAATAAATGCAATAAACAATTAAGATATAAGTAAATCTCCTATCTAGCATGAGAATTTTGGTGGATTTGAACCACCATCTCCTGGGGACAAACCCAGGTGCTCTTCCTATTTGAGCTAAAGACTCACCTACCTCTTAACCCAGGTGCCCTCCTACATGGTTTTAGAACAACTTAGCACTATCAGGTTAGTCAATTGCCCAAGAGAATTCATGTAGTTGTTCCAACTATTACCTACATTTCCTCTTTTAATCCTGCTGAAATTTCTCATCAAAACCACTGGGCACACTTCTTTAAAAAAAATGAAGAAGAAATCATAACAATCAATATGTTTTTCATGCTAATTGCAAACTACTTTTAAGTGGGTTCTTTTCACTCCTTCAGATACATTTTGCTCCTGAATGTGAAAGCTTTATAATGGGGGACAGAATAGGAGAGGGGAAATTTGAGAAGAAATCAGAAAGAAGGGGGGGGGGGAGAAGAAGAAGGGGGGGTGTGCACACGCACAAACTCACTTTTTTTTCAATTCATTCTTGCATAATCTCTAATGATGGGGAATTACATCATATATAAAGAGAAATAAAAGGCACCCAAAATTAAAGACTCCTAATTACTTACTAAAACCAGACTAACTAAAATAGAAACCCAATAAAACTCAAATTTAAAATTTCTCTGTGTCTAATAACTACCTTAAAATAAAAGATTACATAATAATTTTCCAAATAAAATTAACTTCCTAAAATCCTACTAGATCCAAACACTCAAATTGGACCCGGTTCAACTGGGTTTGGGTTGGTCCAATGTAGTACACTAGTTGGGTCGGCCCGGTCCAAGATTGTCCTGCATCACTTTATCAACCTAATAACCACAGAACTAGCCCTTGCACATGATAGTTATACAAGGATACTGCAAGTAACAAAAAATGGGGACTTGGATCCATGAGTTGTTTGATCACAGAACACACAGCACTGAGAGCATATAGATCAAAGATTATAATCAGAAGGAATGACAACTGAGAGATGTTATATATCATTCAGAAGATGGAATTGCAGAGAGATTTCAACAACTTCAAGTAAGCAACAAATTCATTGAGGTTTCTCATTTGGCTAACCAACAGCTTTGTTTAAAGGGTACTGCAAGTAACAAAAAATGGGGCAATGCCCATGAGTAGACTATAATCAGAAGGAATGATCAACAAACAGATCATTAGAGGTCGCAGCAGGGTTCAACAGATCGGCGGAGACCTTACCATCCCAAATCGGCGGGATGAGCCTCACCTAAGCAGCAGGGAGTCAGAGCCTTAGAGGCTGATGCACGTGAGAGAGATTAGTCAGAGCCTTAGAGGTCGCAGCAGGGTTCCTCTTCCACGACGGGGTGAGGCTCGGGTTCTTCACAGGGTTCTTCCATGGCGGGGTAAGGCTGGGGTTCGCAGCAGCAGAGTTCTTCTTCCAAGGCAGGGTGAGGCTGGGGTGAGCAGCAGTAGGCGACGCTGGTTGCCATCTCTGAGAGGTACTCCGGCAGAGAGAGAGAGGGGGAGAGGAGTGAAAACTGCAGGAAAGAGGAGAGAGAAGAGAGGATGTTAGGGTTGATATGCATGAAATTTGGGCATTTAAATTTGACCATTCGATTTTCCTTGTACACGTAGTGTCATTTTGAGAGGGAAATTGACAGATGAAGAAATTGAGAGGATAAAAATCCATCGAGGTGGGGACAGCTTGAACACGCATCCAATGGCTCAAACTCTTCCAAAAGCTGTGATGCAACTTCTTGCTGCAGCCTCTTCATCTTCACTATTTGTCTGGGCACTCAAACTCTTCCAAAAGCTGCGATCCAACTTCTTGCAGCGACCTCATACATCCATTGGAGAAACCTTGAAAAGCAGCATTTATATATAGACAAATCTACAGGCTTCTTGAACTATATTTACCAAAGTACATCCATCGGAAAAACCTTGATATAAGATTTACATTGTACATTGCCAAGCTCTGTAGGTTTGTAACAAGAGAGATCCACAAAGAGAAGCCAGAGCCCTGAATTCCAGAAAAAAAAAAAAAAGGAAAATCACAAAAATACAGCTTGAGATGACTAATTATATTTGGTGAAGTTACATAACCTGGTCCTTGTCTCTTCTCAATCAAATTTGAGTATTTTACCAAGAACCATTCATCTAGATCTGCAGCTCTGTTTTCCTAGTTGTACTGGGAGTACCCTACGCAGCAAAATATAAACAAAATTCGAGTATGAATCGGTTTTATAAATGGACCAACATCCAATTAAGCTGGTAACATTAAAAATTCTAAAACACCTTGAAGTGTGTTTATGTTCTTAAGGCCTCTATTCTGTAATTTGGACCAATTAGTTAAGTACTCAGCATTGATACCTTTGGAAAATAATAGCAGTTTTACCTGTGTGCATCCAATACATTTCAAGCGCTTTGAAGTTGACTCTTTCCTTCCTCCCTTTTATTATTTTCTCTTTCTTGTTGGTTAATCCGTCTTTGGGAATCTTCTTATCTGGTTTCAGTGATAGACTGAGCAGTTCTAGGGAGATCTCTGTAACACAGTGAGCTTTGTTTGAGTTGGATGTTATTTCTAGTTTGTTCCCTCCTTCTAGCATTTGATTTTTTATTTCCTTTCTCTATGTTGGTAGATGTATGAGTTTATTTAATTTGGGTTTTGAACAGACTTTGATCTTCGTCTAAGTATCATTGTGTATATGAGGAGGGCCTGTTAGTCTTTGCCTATTTTGAAGAAGTTAATATGTTTTAAGAGGTGGGAATTTTAGTGACTCTGTGAATTCTTTGGCATATCTGACTCCTTGAGTTCTATTCCAAAGGGGGAGGAACAGTTCAAGGTGCTCTAGGGGCCCCAGAGGACCTTTCAAAAGCTAGTGGTTTGAAGCCTGTAATAGGGGGCCAAGTTCAGAACAATGAGCTAAACATGCCTGAAGATTCAAAAGATGTTTCCTTATCTGCTGAGCATGGGGCAGCTGAAGGGAGTCCAAACAAGAACAACAGAAAAATTGGGAGTTTTGTGAGGTCTCCTACTGGTTTTGCAGATCACTGAAGATAAAGATGAATCGCCGATTCCTGATTTTAAAACCCTGATTAAACTATTAATTCCCCCCCCCCCACACACACACAAAAAAAAAAAACAAGAAGAGGGAGGGAGGAAGAGAGAGAGAGAAGTTGAATTTCTGGGTATTCTTCACCCAATAAAAATATTCATTATTTTCCCATAAAATGAATTAAAAAGAAAAACATAGAGAAATAGATATTGAAATTACAGGGTATTCCTCACAGTGAAATCTCTTCCCCTCCAGTACAAGTGAAGGACAAATATGTCTTTTAGGTGAAATGTGAGCATGAAAAGATGAAGATGGGTTTCAAGTTCTGTTTCAAAAATCGGAGTAAGATAGGAATTAGATGTGGATTCCTATTGCTGCTGCTGGACAAAAAAACAAAGAGAGATAGATTGAAACAAGCTGGCATATCTTCCTTTCCTGCAATTTCTCTAAAAGAGTTTTAATGAATGGATCTAAAGCTGATAAACACTGTAATATCTGTGCTAGCTATCTCTCATTGATGGTTTTATGATTTGCATCTCATTGCCTCTAGTCCTTCCCATTCGATTGCTTAGAATCAGATGGAGGGTGTGTGGGAGCTTGATACATACCATAAGTTGGAAGTGGTGTCATATCTTATTATTTGTTGCAACCTATATATATAATGGTTTTGAAGGAAATTCACAAGAACTAGAGCTACAAGGAATATGCCCGAGCTGCAAGGAGCTCAAGAACAGGGGTGAGTAATAGTCTGGACGGACTGTGAAGAAGTGATAGATTGGCTAATGCAAGAAAGTGTCAAAAGGCTAACATTGGGATTTAATTAATATATTGTATGATGTATCTCAGCTGATGTATTTTGAATCTGTGTGCCTTGTTAAAAAGTCTAAGGGAAAGGTGTCTACTGCTCATAAATGGGCAGTTAGATAAGCTCTCCACCTCTTAAAAAAAACATGATATTGAAGCTTTGTTATTTTCTTGAAGTAATTTAGTTTTGTTTTCATAAAAAGAAAAAAAAAAGCTTCACCTTCTATTTCTTAGTATTTCAAAGAATGGAAGCAAAATTAATGTACATTCCACAGACTCAGATATCAAAGGAATGGGTTCCATCTCACCAAAATAAAAATGTAACTGGTGGAGGAGAAGAAAACAAACAAGATCTAAGGCAAGAGATTAAAGAACAAAAAGTAAAGCACAAGAAACACACATTTACATCCGAGAAGTATGCAGGTCTTCCGGTTCTGATTACTTCTTTAACTAAGTAATTACAGTGGATTTTCCTACCTCAGTTTTGGAGATCATCAGGAATTCTTTCTTCTTTCGGGGAGGATGAGGACACAGGCACTTTTTGGATAAGTTGGCTTAGGTCAGAGAGTAGAACACCCAAAATATCTCCCATCTAAGATAAACTGCAAAAAGAATCAGGACAGCGGATTACAAATTTAACAATCGATTAACTACACAGCATAAATAGGGGGAAGGATTCCCTCCGATGCCCATGTGCAGTTTCAGGCGTTGGAGGGGGGTATTACGAGAAACTCAGCAAATAGGGGGGTATACAGGGGATTTTAAGGGGGGGGGGGGTGCTACAGTGTTTTGGGTGGGGAAACCGACGCCAGTGTGCAGTTTGGGTTATGTCCTGGCGTCTTGGGTAACTTAAACCCACATAAACTGTCGGTCTGTCGTGCATCCAGTCTATAGTTGATGAATACCAAGTAAAAAGAAAATTAGGCTATATTTGGCATGCAAGAAAATAAATTTTGATAAAGAAGAGAGAAAGGCACATAAACTGATAAACCATCATTACTTCTCTCTTATGGGAAAATCTGTTTGTAACTAAAATGGTCACAGCAAAGGCATGCTAGTCTTTGTAATTTGACCCTTGAAGCAATCCTCTTTATTCTATCTTAGGAAAGTAATATCAACTAACAGGGGCAGTTACTTTAGAATAAGTCTCTGTTCCGGCAATGGCGTTGCAGAAGATTAGTAATGTAGACTACAGTGGAAGTGTTCTCTGGAAGAGCTGAACAGTGGCAAGCTCATTGGGATCTTCCTCAAATCGGTTTGGCGATGAAGCAGATCAGTCTAGAAGGAAACATTTCAATTATTTCTACTAGTCCAAGTTGGAAACAAATTAATGTAGCCGTAGAATAGGAGATAATCCTACTAGGAGCTAGATAAAAGCAAGGTCTGGTCAAGCCTGCTGTTTAGGGGCTGTTTTAGGGCAAAATTAGGGTTTAGGATGGGAATTTGGCAATGGGGTTTATAGGGCATTAATGGGCAGGTCTAGGGGGTCAATATGGTATAAAAAGGTTAGGGTTTGGATGAGTTTTGAAATTCTGCAATTCTGGACAGAATTGAGTTGCAGGTTTTGGGCTTTAATGGAGTTATGGTTTATGGGATTCAAACCAAAAATAAAGGGGATCAATTGGGGGAAAGGATTAGAGGATTAGAAGAAGAATTTTGGCGCCAAACTTACTGGAGATTCCACTGGCAGCAAGCTTCGACAGTTGTGAAGGATAAAGCCACCTTCGAATTTGAAGAAGATCCTCCCAGCCATCACGGCGTAAGGAGTCAACCGGATTCCACCAGTCCCTTTCCACCTTGATAGAACCACAAGGATGCACACTCACAAGGAGCACAAGAGCAGCAACAATGGCAGCCAACAAGCAAAAGCTTTTTTCATTAATCAAATTCGTGTACAATGCTGGCCTCCCTTACAAACTTATATGGAAGACTCAAAAATAGACTTAGACATTAAAAAGGAATGGTCTAATCCTATCCCTAACCTATTAGGTGCCACTTGCGTTTGAGTTGACATGTTCGGCAGTCCCTGTGGCTATACGGTCGATGTGGTCACCTTTGGTTGTAACCCTTTTAGAGTAAATAAATTGTATAGACGGTGTCGATCAGGTAGGACACACGAGTTGTTTTCAGGTTCAATCCAACATTGTCGCTCGTCTAACCAATCACCACCTACTGCAATAAAACTCTTTGAATGTGGTACCGGCTGATACCAAGCACCATCATGGTATGAAGAACACCCAAATTCAACACAGACTTTACCTGCAGGCATGATGCAAATCTCTCCTGATTGGGACAACATATCCACCACGAATTGTGAAATAATGTTGTTACGTCGCCTCTCATCAACAATTAATATGGTTGTGCTCCCATTGGGTAGACAAACTCGGGTCTTAAAAACGAATGGAGGTGGGTCTTTAGAGGCTTGGTTGGAGCTTCCCTCCGCCATAACTTTGATACCAATTAATGTAGTTGTAGAATAGGAGATAATCCCACTAGGAGCTAGATAAAAGCAAGGTCTGGTCAAGCCTGCTGTTTAGGGGCTGTTTTAGGGCAAAATTAGGGTTTAGGATGGGAATTTGGCAATGGGGTTTATAGGTCATTAATGGGCAGGTCTAGGGGGTCAATATGGTATAAAAAGGTTAGGGTTTGGATGAGTTTTGAAATTCTGCAATTCTGGACAGAATTGAGTTGCAGGTTTTGGGCTTTAATGGAGTTAGGGTTTATGGGATTCAAACCAAAAATAACGGGGATCAATTGGGGGAAAGGATTAGAGGATTAGAAGAAGAATTTTGGCGCCAAACTTACTGGAGATTCCACTGGCAGCAAGCTTCGACAGTTGTGAAGGATAAAGCCACCTTCGAATTTGAAGAAGATCCTCCCAGCCATCACGGCGTAAGGAGTCAACCAGATTCCACCAGTCCCTTTCCACCTTGATAGAACCACAAGGATGCACATTCACAAGGAGCACAAGAGCAGCAACAATGACAGCCAACAAGCAAAAGCTTTTTTCATTAATCAAATTCGTGTACAATGCTGGCCTCCCTTACAAACTTATATAGAAGACTAAAAAATAGACTTAAACATTAAAAAGGAATGGCCTAATCCTATCCCTAACCTATTAGGTAATTTAAATTGACTAGGAAACTAAAATACTAAAGGAAATAGACTTAAAACATGGCTGGACTTATAGAGTCCTAATCCAGCTCAACTTACATCACATGACCACTTAAGTTGTCACATGACCACTTAACCAAGTCACATGATCACTTAAATTGAACCAATTGGATGCAACCAATTTAAACCGGTTCAATTAGAAAACATAAAAATAAACTAAGTATTGGGTTAATCCCGTATGCAACCTATGTACCCCTAGTTTAGGCTCATTAAAGTGGCCTAATACATAGAAAACCCTTGGGAACAAAGGCCCAACATGTATATAACCCAACCCTAGGCCTATTTCTAAAGAAATAAGCCAATATCTATGATGAACCTGCATCACAAATATAAGAACTAGACTGAAGGAGCTAGCAGCAAATCCAAGCCTATCAATGATGACATTACCTACAACTTATAGGTTTCAATTTCTTCCAGTTTGCAGTGCCAGCAGCAACTCCTGGCTCAACTTGGAGTTCCACCAGATTCAAAAACGATTTTTCTGTTTTCCCATTTTATTTCAAATTGCATCCCTAGTTTTATTAGGTTAATTTGGTCAATAATTAGGTTAGTAATTAGCGTCCTACTTGTTTCTTTAGATTGAGCTTGAGTTCTTGGACGAATTTTAAAGTTTTACAGCACTATATGTAGAACCCAAAACAGGGCATTATACTGCATACGAATTGTATATATCAATGAAGTTATTTTACTTTAGCTCTTCAACTGTTCTTCAACTCTTTTCTAATTCTCTCTGTTGTCCGTTGCTTCCGATGCTAGGAGGATGGATTCCCTAAGCTCTGGGTGAATTCTTACATCCATTTCTTTGTCATCTACTTCTTTGGATTTCCTCCAACAAAGGTAGCTCCCATTGACATCTGCAAAGGAGAGAGAAAAGGAGAGGGCGAGAAGGTGCAGAGGACAAAGAAAGTATCTAAGGCAGATGAGAAAGGGAAAGGATTACTTCGGGTAAGCAAGAATTTGTGGGAGGAGGAGAGCTTGACATTGTTAGCAGGGAGACTGCTGCTCCTGCGACTATGATTGAGAAGTATAGAGAGAACAGGGTAAACAAAACAGCGATTGTGAAAATGGAATGACATAGGGAGTCCGGGAAGAGAGATCAATTTTTCTAGTTGAATGCTGGGAGATGGTTGCAGGGTGGAAGAGAGACGAGATGAATAAATAAGCAGCCATTACAGCAGCGACAGCAGCTCAAACTATCCCCTTAAGCCTTGGCAGTCACCTGCAGATGCATCATACAGGTGGCTTCAGTAATTCCTTTTCATCGTTGTTCCTCTCCTCCTCAGTTCCTCATTCATCCTCTTTCACCAGCCCTTCTACTAAGCCAAACCTTCCGATGCCATTACCGCTATTAATGGTTCTGTAATAATAATGAACTAGGAGAAGAAAAGAGAGAGAGGGAAGAAGAAGAAGAAGATGGTAGACTATAATCCTTTGGGGAGAACAATCGATTGGTTTGTTCTCCCCCTTTCACCAATATATATAGAATAGGGTAAACAAGTTACAAAGAGAAGAAAACCCCAAAATACCCTCACTAAACCAGTCTCGGTGTTAGTGCCAGTAGTTAATACCGAGATTCTTATTCTCAGTTTCTAACACTCCCCCTCAAGCTGGAGCATATATGTTAATCATGCCCAGCTTGTTACAAATATAATCAATTCTCACACTCCCCAAAGACTTAGTAAAAACATCAGCAAGTTGCTCTCCTGTATGAACATGTTGTGGAGCAATAAGACCTTCTTGTAGCTTTTCTCGAACAAAATGACAGTCAACCTCTATGTGTTTTGTCCTTTCATGGAACATAGGGTTGGAAGCAATGTGGAAAGCAGCTTGATTGTCACACCATAGTTGTATAGGTGACTTGTCCACAAACTTCAATTCAATCAACAATTGCTTCATCCACATCAATTCATAAGAAACCTTGGTCATAGCCCGATATTTTGACTCTACACTAGATCTGGCTACTACTGGCTGCTTCATGATCTTCCAAGACACCAAATTTCCTCCCACAAAGACAATATTCAGTAGTACTCCTATCCACGGGGGACCCGGCCCAATCAGAATCACAAAACCCCTCAACACGTTCATGACCATGGTCAGTGTAGAGTAGACCACGGCCTATAGCCTTCTTGAGGTATCTCAAAATCCGAATCACAACATCCCAATGCGACATCCTGGGAGAGGACAGAAACTGACTCACTATACTGACCGGAAAGGCAATGTCTGATCGAGTCACAGTGAGATAATTCAATTTACCAACAAGTTTTCGATATTTTTCCGGATCATCAAAAACATCACCTTTGCTAGACTGAGCAACCTCAACTCCAAGGAAATACTTCAACTTGCCAAGATCCTTGGTTTGAAATTTATGTTGCAAATGTATATTCAGCTGCTTAACGCCTTCAGCATCATCACCAGTGATGATTATATCATCTACATATACCACCAAAAATAACATGCCAGCCTTGCTATGCCGGTAGAATACCGAATGATCATTACCATACCGAGTTAGCCCAAACTCCAAAACCACATCAAAAAACCTCCCAAACCAGGCTCTACGATATTGTTTCAAAGCATACAATGATTTCTTGAGTTTACAAACCAGACTAGACTCCCCCTGAGTAACAAACCCCGGAGGTTGCTCCATATAAACTTTCTCCACCATGAAGAAATGCATTATTCACATTCAACTGAAATAGAGGCCAATGATGAGAAGCCGCAAGAGAGATTAAGAGGCGAATAGATGCAAGCTTGGCAACCGGGGAAAAAGTGTCAAAGTAATCAATCCCATAGACTTGGGTATAACCCTTTGCGACAAACCGTGCCTTCAAACGGGCCAAGGAGCCATCTGGATTCACCTTCACAATATATACCCACCTACAACCAACGGCCTTTGCACCAGCAAGTAAAGGCACTAAATCCCAAGTGTGATTTTCAGCTAAAGCAAACAATTCCTCCTCTATAGCTATCCTCTGGCCAGAATGGGATAATGCCTCTGAAACAGACTTAGGAGTAGAATAAGATTCAATAGTAGAGAGACAAGAAGAGAAGTTAGCAGACAAACCAGCATAAGACACAAAATTAGACAAAGGATGTTGAGTACAATTACGAACACCGTTACGATGAGCAATGGGAATATCCAGATCAGAAACAAGAACATTTAATTGAGGAACTGGATCTACAGACAAAGTAGATCACATCCAGAATGGTATAAGACATCTTGAACTCTTTGAAGCTTCCTCATTTGTAGTTTTAATATTTTATAATATTTATTTCTTTTTTATCAATTAGTCTAAATTTATTTATTTATTTTGTTGGTGGTCATTTATAATGAAAATATTGAAATCATCATTGAAGATTATTCCTTGGCATATGGGTGTCTTATAAGAAACATCATTTGACATTCAACCTTTGGGAGGACTTGACATTAGGAGAATCTATCTCAATATAAAACATGATATGTACTACAACCATTGAAATTACTCTACCTGAACATATAATATTTGATAAGGTAGAAAATCTTTCAGATATTAGGCGACAGAAGGATAGGCTTAGATTTTCGACGAACTTTTTTTTCCGGTGTGTCTCGTTGTTTCAGCGAGGTAGAAGGAAGGGTTGGGAAAGGTGAGGTTAAGGTTTCCTTCGATCTCTGTGTTCAACAGAATCGGTTTATTTATTTATTTATTTTTTTTTTACTGCTGCTGGTCGTATAGCATAAGTAATGGAAGAGAGGGGATAGAGAAGAAGAAGAAGAATGGGGTGAGAGAGATTGACAGGGAGGGGTATAGGAACTTCGTTTAAAACTATTCCTAAGTATCTCAATAAATCTTAAATTTATTTATTTATTTTTTACTGCTGCTGGTCGTATAGCATAAGTAACGGAAGAGAGGGGATAGAGAAGAAGAAGAAGAATGGGGTGAGAGAGATTGACAGGGAGGGGTATAGGAACTTCGTTTAAAACTATTCCTAAGTATCTCAATAAATCTTAAATATCTATTAGACTACTCAATCTGGATTCCCAAACGGGTTTGGGTCGGTACAAGGTAGTGTACATAACTGAAAAAGCAATCCATTTGAAGCTTCCTCTTCTCCAACAAATATTTACTAAATTAATACCAAACACAACGTCTATTACAAAATAATGCACAATAACCTTTTTCAATAACTTGAACCGTTAGCTCTTACATACTTCACTATGTTATAAGAATAATAAAAAAACCCCACCATATAGGCAAGTATGGTCTCCTCAAGTAATCTCTTCCTGATAGCAACAATAAGATTATAATAGAGTGCAGAATAGAGTGAGATACAATAAAGATTTTGTGTTTTTTCTTTTTAGAGAAAGAAAACTATCGAAGCACCAAAAATTGAGTTTTTTTTTACATATTACAAATCACTCTTTTAATTTGTTCTATTCACCTTGCTCTAATTGAGTTTTGAAGGATTACTAAATCTTCTTTGAGCTCTCAATTTCAATATTTAATATCATTTTTCTTAATTCTTCTACTCAAGATTTCTCGTTTACCACATTTTCTTTTATTACATGTTTTAACAGAGAATCAAAATGTGTTGGAATTAAATTAAGGTGTGTAACTGGTTTATTAACATCGATTTCATATACACTAATTTCCACATTGAAAAAAGAAATCTGAAAGTTACAATATCATCCCCCAAAAGATAACTTAACCTTATCAATGGGAGCATTAGACGGCTGGAAACATGTATGAGTGGAGAGGGAGACCATCAATGAAGTCCATCTTGCACAATAAGGAATCCATCTTCACGATGAACCCACATGGCTGAGCGCTCACACACACACACACACACACACACACTGTTTAACACTATTTACATTGTTTGAAATACTCAAATTCTTTGCATTCAAAATGTGCGAGATGGTTTTGAAAATTCTCATTCCAACTCATTGTAGGACTAACCAGTTCTTACTTGGATTACAGAAAAACATTATTTTACATAGATATGAAAAAATGTCAAGATACATGTCCGGTAAAGTTGTAGCTTAATAGTTTTATAATGTTTATTTGTTTTTTATCAATTTGGTTAAATTAATTAATTTATTTTGTTGGTAACCATTTATAATAAAAATATTGAAATCATGATACAAGATTATTTTCTTTGTCATTCTTAACTCTTAACTGTCATTCAACATTTGAGAGTATTTGGCTTTCGGAGAGTTTATCTTAATATAAAGACATGATTACTACTTGTAAAAATAAATATGTTCTACAATCCAATAAATATAATATTTGATAAGGTAGAATGACAAGGTAAAAAACATCTCTAATTATATTAGACGAAACAATATTTGATAAGGTAGAAAACATCTCTTCTATACGATATATCTAAGGCTTTGGGAGAATTTATCTTCACATAAAATATTTGATATGGTAGAAAACATCTCTAATTATATTAGGCGACACAAGGATGACTTGGTGATCAATCATACGGTTACAAAGAAGTTTGTGTTCCCTACTGATCGTCTCCAAAAACTTTGCAGGTTTTCTTTTATACGACTTATCTAAGTCTTGGCAATTTTTTACAATATAATTTATTGATTTTGATATTGTTATGGTTTTATAATGTAGGTAGAGAGATTTAAAGAATTACAACATCTACACAAAAAAAGTTCTAATGATTAACGATTCTCTTCTTAAAATTGTAATTGTAGTCAAGAATGAAAGATTCCGCTTTGTTTGTCTTAAGAATGCTAGTAGGTTAAATTATTAGTTTTTTAAGTATATATTATGTCTTCTAATATTTAGATATTAATTTATTTTAGGTGACTCATTAAATAAATCAAATAGATTTAATGTAACAAAACTATCTAATTGTTTAGATGTTTTATTTCAATCTATTTGATTTATTTCATAAATTAATATACAAATATTAGAATACATAACAAAACAAAATTTCTCATCCTCAGTCTTGTTTAAAAAAAATGTTAATAATCTAACTAATGTTATATACCTCAGTCTTGTTTACAAACAAAACAAAATTTCTCATCCTCAACTACGACTACACTTCTAAGAAGAGAGTCGTTAATCATTAAACTATTTTTTTTCTAGGTGTTGTTATCCTTTAGTATCTATCTATCTACATTATAAAAACCATAACAATGTCAAAATCAATATTTTACATTATAAAAAAATTGTCAAGCCTTAGATATGTCGTATAGAAAAAAACCTGCAAAACTTTTGCAGATGGTCAGTAGGAAAAACAAGTTACTTTGTAACCGGGTGATTGATCATCAAGTCATCTTTGTTTCACCTAATATAATTAGAGATGTTTTCTACCTTATCAAATATTATATGTTAAGATAAACTCTCCCAAAGCCTTAGATATGTCGTATAGAAGAGATGTTTTCTACCTTATCAAATATTATTTCGCCTAATATAATTAGAGATGTTTTCTACTTTGTCATTCTACCTTATCAAATATTATATTTACTGGATTGTAGAACATATTTATTTTTACAAGTAGTAATCATGTCTTTATATTAAGATAAACTCTCCCAATGCTAAATACTCACAAAGGTTGAATGACAGTTAAGAGTTAAGAATGGCAAAGAAAATAATCTTGTATCATGATTTCAATATTTTTATTATAAATGGTTACCAACAAAATAAATTAATTAATTTAACCAAATTGATAAAAAACAAATAAACATTATAAAACTATTAAGCTACAACTTTACCGGACATGTATCTTAACGTCTTTTCATATCTATGTAAAATAATGTTTTTCTGTAATCCAAGTAAGAACTGGTTAGTCCTACAATGAGTTGGAATGAGAATTTTCAAAACCATCTCGTACATTTTGAATGCAATGAATTTGAGTATTTCAAACAATGTAAATAGTGTTAAACAGTGTGTATGTGTGTGTGTGTGAGCGCTCAGCCATGTGGGTTCATCGTGAAGATGGATTCCTTATTGTGCAAGATGGACTTCATTGATGGTCTCCCTCTCCACTCATACATGTTTCCAGCCGTCTAATGCTCCCATTGATTAGGTTAGGTTATCTTTTGGGGATGATATTGTAACTTTCAAATTTCTTTTTTCAATGTGAAAATTAGTGTATATGAAATCGACGTTAATAAACCAGTTTCACACCTTAATTTAATTCCACCACATTTTGATTCTCTAGTCTGTATATTGTTTTCTGTTAAAACATGCAATAAAAGAAAATGTGGTAAACGAGAAATCTTGGGTAGAAGAATTAAGAAAAATGATAGCAAATATTGAAATTGAGAGCTCAAAGAAGATTTAGTAATCCTTCAAAACCCAATTAGAGCAAGGTGAACAGAACAAATTAAAAGAGTGATTTGTAATATGTAAAAACAAAACTCAACTTTTGGTGCTTCGACAGTTTTATTTCTCTAAAATAATTTTTTTTTTAAATCCTTACTATACTCACTCTATTCTGCACTCTATTATAATCTTATTGTTGCTATTAGGAAAAGATTACTTGAGGAGACCATATTTGCCTATATGGTGGGGGTTTTTTATTATTCTTATAACATAGTGAAGTATGTAAAAGCTAACAGTTCAAGTTATTGAAAAAGGTTATTGTGCATTATTTTGTAATAGACGTTGTGTTTTGTATTAATTTAGTAAATATTTGTTGGAGAAGAGGAAGCTTCAAATAGAGTGTTTTTTCAGTTATGTGCACTACCTTGTACCGACCCAAACCCGTTTGAGAATCCAGATCGAATAGTCTAATACATATTTAAGATTTATTAATAAGATATCTAGGAATAGTTTTAAACGAAGTTCTATACCCCTCCCTGTCAATCTCTCTCACCCCATTCTTCTTCTTCTTCTCTATCCTCTCTCTTCCGACGACCAGCAGCAGTAAAAAAATAAATAAATAAATAAATCGATTCTGTTGAACATAGAAATCGAAGGAAACCCTAACCTCACCTTTCCCAACCCTTTTACCTCGCTGAAACAGTGAGACGGAAAAAAACTTCATCGAAAATTCCAGCGAGCCATCCCACCCCAGCGATTCCCACCGACAAACCCCCAATCCCATCCCTTTCGATCCCCTTAGCAAAACCCCCAAACCACCATCACCCACCTTCTTGGTTTCGGCAGAACCAGAAAACAGAGAAAAAAAAAATGAACCTGAGACGAGATGGCGAGAGGCAGAGAACCACATTTTATAAAAAACAAAAGAGAAAAAGAGCGCAAGAAGAAGAAAAGCGAGAGAAGGAGGCCTCAAAAGAGAAACCATACCTGATTTCAGCAGCCCACAACCGTGATTTGAACTGAAGCTTCATCTTGCACCGCTGGTTCAACGGTAGAAGACTCCAATTAGGACTTCCCTAACCCTTCGTTGGTAAACTTGGTACCCACGATGGTTTTTTATCGCCTCAAGTTTCTAACGTCCCAGTAACCCCAAGAACGACGGTCAAAAATTGAACCATTATTTTTACCGGTCTTAACCCCGGAAACCCTCTATCCAAGGACGCTAACCTGGGTAACCTGATACCCTCACCCCTAACCAAGCATCTAACTCTTCGTCTCCTCTGGTTCGCTGAGATCAAAACGTCATTTTCACTTCCCTAGGAGTGGAACTCGACCACTATACCAGCCAGGCTATTGGACTGGAAAAAATTTCGCAGACCATGATCAAAAAGGGAATTGGATCTTGTGCAGCTGTGGCGGGAGCTGCACTGTGCAGCACCAAAACCCACCCTAAATACAGGGGGAGGTGGTCATTTCACATGTGGGGCCCAGGTGGGACCCACCTATAAAATGACTACCTTACCCCTATTTTGCTTGTCGTTTAGTGGTGCTGCACAGGTGCAGCTCCCGCCACGGCAGGATAAGATCCTTTTCGAATAAGATAGGAAGAAATTTTAAAAAGCAGCACAAAGTTGATGAGAAGCTAATACTGTAGTACAACTTAATCCCTTCCCTTGGCAAGAGTAGGGGTGTCAACCGATCGGGCCTAGCCAGGGCTCACGATGCTTAAAGCCTGCATCGTGATCGCCCGTTCAAGTCTTCGGGCCGAGTCGTGTCAGGCTGGGTCGGGTTTCAGACTATAATCAGGCCTTAACTAGGTTGTGGGCATGTTTAACTCTAAAACGGGCCTTAACAGATTAAGAATAATAGAATATTTATTCAACGTGGATCCTAGCTACTTGGTCCCTTTTTATTAGACAACCTATTGATATCACTCAAGGTTGTTGAGGAGGACTAATAAGAGAGAACCAAAGTGGGGGTGGAGTCATGAATAATTTATAAATATTTAGTTCACAATGTTTCAAAACCAGCAAATAAGGTCGGGCTAGCATTCAGTCGGTCCGGTCGGGCGCCCGACGGGCTAAGACCCCACATCGAGACCTCCCGGTTACTAAACATGTCGGGCCGGGCTTTAGCCGGTAGGCTCGATCGGTTCTACTGGGCTGGGCCTAGAATTGACACCCCTAGGCAAGACTCTGTGGTTGCTATGAACTATCGTTGTGGAATGCTAAAACATTGAGCTCTAAGAGAAATTGGATGGATCCGAAGTGATAGATGTAGAGACCCCATCTTCTACAGTTGACTACTCGGGAGGGGCGACCTAGGGGGGAGTAAAAGGGCTACCTGACAAAGTGGAGCTGTCTCTTTGCCTAAAGTGGGCCAACGAGGACGTCGTCGTCTACGCGTGGGGGAATGTTACACTCTTGAGTCCCACATCGGTTGCCTTGGTGATTTCATGTCTGCTTATAAGACTTTGGGCTCTCCCTCCTCTCAAGCTAGCTTTTAGGTTGGGCTCTACTGAAGTCTTGTAACATTTTCTCAGTTTAACGTTTTTCTCCAATCATACTAATTTAACATATAACCACTTTTTTTCTCCCTTCGTGTTATACACTACACTTAGCTGTGTTACTATCAGAGAAAGTTGCAAAGCCCTCTCGCATTACCACCTAACTTGTCAAAGGTTCTTGTGAACTTGTGATCAAATCATAGACATGATAGTGGATTTTTTTTAGTTGCATGACTGTTGGTGGATTTGAACCATCATCTCCTTCGTAAATCCAAGGTGCTCTTCCATTTTTGAGCTAAAAAGTCACCTACCTACACTAGCCATGTTAGTTCCATTCCGATTGCCAAAAAAAAAAAAAGACATTCACCAACTCAATTTCACAAACACTGTAACACCGTAGAGTTAATAACTTGTGAGTCAAAATAGGACAAATTAGGAGATTTCCATTGCAAATTGCAGATCAAGTTGCAGAATGCAGATTAACAACAATTTCAACCCTAATCTAGTTGAAGAAGAATGCATATCTCAGAAACTAGGTTCAAATAAAATATAGAAACTAAGTTTGCAGGCCGTACCCAGTGCAGAAGGGGTTTAACAGGGTCTGGGGAGGGTCAGATGTACACAGCCTTACCCATGTTCCAAAGAGGTTGTTTTCAGGATTTGAACCTGTGACCAAGCGTTCAGCAAGTGAGCACTTGACAAACGCGCCAAGCACGACCTTCCAAAACTAAGTTCGCAGCTTCCCAATTATTAAGAGCAATATTAAGATCTCAACCACTGCAACATGGGTGTCGTAGTAGTAAACCTAGCTGCGGTGCCTAGAGATGTAAACGGATAGTCGAAAATCCGTATTCGACCCAAGTTCGTATTCGTTTATGAGGATTCGTATTCGGAAATTCACTATCCGGAAACTATCCGAATCCGTCCGAAACTAATCAAATACAAATATGGTAATCCATATTTTCGACCGATTATTATCCCATTCGTTTAGCTATCCGACGGTATTAAAATATCCAAAATAAAATATTCGTATCCGTCTATCCGATTAAGTTGCCTTCTTGGATTTTGTATTTTATTTATATTTATAACTTAGTAGCTAGTAAGTTAGAAAATACGATTGTTTTATATGTATTACTATTTGACTATGATGGATGTTATCATATACCTATTAGAAAAACATATAAAAACAAAACAAAAAGTAGAAATACATAAAAAAATGTAAATAAGACCAAAAAAAAAAAAAAAAAGAAAAAGGAATTAGGAAAGCCAAAAGTCTAGATGAAAAGCCAAAAGTCTCGATGGAAAGCCACAAGTAAAAATGTGAATAAGACAAAAAAAAAAAAAAGATAGAAAAGCCAAAAGTCTCGATGGAAACTTGGAAAACCAAAAACCTCTTTGAAAATTGAAATCTCGGATTCTCGGTCTCTCAATTCTCAACTCTCAAGACCCTCAAGTATAACCCTAAAGCTCAACGTTCTCTTTGCCTTCCTTCGCTGTGACTACAAATCTACAATCCCTCTCTCTCTAGTTTCATATACATATCGTTTCATGCCTTCCTGCGCACATCTTCGTTGTTACAAGCTGTCGTTCTGCATGCGCAATCACCAGTAGCAACTGTCAAAGGTAAGTCTCTCTCTCTCTCTCTATTGTTTCTTATGCATCGTTTTCTTCTTTATAGCATTACCCCTGATGCCATTTCTACCATTCTAATTTCTAGCGAATCCATCTCTTGGATCGTCCTCTGAAGTCCCAGAACTCATTGTTCAGGTTGTCGATCTCAAGCCTTTCGGCAACAGATTTACGAGAGTTTCTATCTTTCAGATTCTTTTTTTTTTTTTTTTTTTTTTAACTGTATGTGTTGGATTTGTTATAGTCTTATCTACAGTATCACTTATTGCTGTATATTTGTTGGGTTGTTCCATATTTGGATACTACAGGTTTGGTTCGATTTTAGATCAGGCTCTTCTGTTTTATTATATTTATGAGTGAAATCTTTAAATTGGACTTTGGAGGAACTTGCAAACAGGATTTAAGAAGAAATAAAGCTCAATAAATAGAAAACAGTAAGTGGACAATCAGACAGTAATCGGATAGAAACATTCGGATATTTGGTATCTGTTGCTAAACGAATCGAACCGGATAATATCCGGAATCCGTTTAACAAGTCGAATTCTAATTTGATATTGTATTATTATATTCGGCGGATATTCGGATCGAATTCAGATAGCAGAATTGTAAACGAATTCGAATTCGGAGAGTACCCAATTCGATTCGAATTCGATCCGTTTACATCTCTAGCGATGCCCCTACTGTGCTTGAAGAGGGCATGCATTTTTGGGGTTAGGACGACGAACAAAGTCATGACCACAGCGAAGAAGACGACATCCATTAGTTAGGGTTCAATTTGTTTAGGAGACATCGTGGATCAGTTCGGTGGAGGAGATGAGGGTTTAGGGAGGAAGAGAGCTCTAGTTTCAAATCGGTAGAGCCGAAGAGTGAGACACTCGTAACTAGGGTTAGGGGTGAGGGTATCAGAATTTTTATCACCTGCAGTTCCCTTGCCCGGTACGGTTCCTTAGTTCCTCTAATAAAAGGGGGGTGGACCCCACCCAGGCAGTGTTTGGTCAGGGGGTGGAATGGTCATTTCAGCCCCCCCTATGAGAAGAACCGCACAACCGTACCAATCAGCAAACCTCAGAGGATAAAGGTCCGAGGGTATCATGTTACCTAGGTTAGCGTCCTTAGGTAGAGGGTTACCCAAATTAAGAGTCATGGTAAAATAGCGTTTCAATTTTTGACCGCTGGATCTTCTTGATCCACGTGTCATTCATATAGTGGGGTACTATTAAGGAACTTGTAGATTAGGAACTTGAGAGTCCATCCCCTGGGAAATTATCTCCTCTAGGACCCTACCTGGGCAGAGTGTTCGGGTAGGGCTAGGGTAGTCATTGCAACCCCCACCCCCCCCCCCCCCCAACCTCTCTTGTTAGGGGGGCTGGGAACTGGGCAGGGCAGGGAACTGGAGGGCATAAAGATCCCTATTCAGGGGAGACTAAAAAAAATGAACTTAAAAAAAGAAAGTACTAATGTCCACCAATACATCTCTCTATACATAATGAAAAATCAACAATGTTCATCCAAAAAAAAAAAACCTAAAGGTCCTGATTGACTCTAGGATTTAATCAAATACATGTATGTATCCCTTTCATACAAGTAAGACCCAAACGAACTCTACTAAATAACATGAGTGCATCAATAATAAAAAATTCATCCAAGAACCAGAGAACCCATATATATCTCTCAGTTATTTATGCACAAAGTCTCAAAGAACAAATTAAAGAATAAAAGATCATATACATATATAGAAGCCACACAGATTTAGGGTCGAAAATACAAGTATTCATGAAAATAATACTAAGCAAAATAACTAATTACAGTGCTCAAATCCCAAATTGAAACTAAGATTGTTTAAAATAATCATTCCCCGCAGCAGAATTTTCTTCCTGGGGTGTTATTGGTGGCTGAGGCTGTGATCCGCTTGACGAAGGTGATGGTTCAGCTCCGGCAGGTAAGTCAGAGAGAGCAGCCAAGAATCGGCGTACACTGAGAGAGCGAGCAGGTCTGAAACTAAGGGAGCGAGGAGGGATGTTATTGGAGAACATGGAGGATGATTTGGAGAGGATGAAGTAGACCAGCGCTTGAACAAGTGCGAACATCCCAATCTTCAGAAGTATCTCTCCCAAGCTACTGCTTTCGATCATCATTTCTAATTCTAAATCTACAGAGGAAAAGAAATGAAACCCAAAAGATGAAGATGAACAACAATTGAAGAAGATAAATAGGGAATGGATGGATTAGATAATTCGAAGGAGGAGAAGCTCCTCTTGCGTTTTTTTATTTGGTGAATGAGCTCCTCTTGCGTTTGTTAAATAATATAGAGAGAGAGAAAGATGGGGAAGCAATTTTCACGTGTCATTTTGACTGGAGGATGAAGCCCTGATTTTGACGATTGCGTCAACAAAGAGAAACAGCAGCGTAGGAGCTTTGGTTTGATTTCAGGTGGGCCTTAGCCTTAGGTGAGTCATCGTCTCTATCTCAGACCGACCTTGGTGGGTGGGGGCACACCATACCTGCCATGCCATGCACACATTGGTGGAGAACTTCATGACAGGAAGAGAGTTGGATTTTACCCCCAAAAAAAAATAAGACAGAGAGTTGGAGAGAAGAAAAGTAAAATGCTTGCTTTACGAGCTCTTCTTCTCCAGACTCTATAGCCAATTAGAAGAAAGAGAAGCAAAACTTCTAGAATGGTTTGCTATCTCTCTCTTAGCCAAAAGATGGACTTTCCTTCTTAATTCTTCTACAGACGATGATGATGATGAAATATTCATGCTTTCATGACGCAAGTAGAAAGAATTAGAGTGTCAATCGGGCGGTTCTATTTGGTTTTTCGGTTTTGGTGTAGCTTTTAGGGAAACCGAGTCCAAACCGCTAAGGGCTTTTCTGTTTCTGTTCGGGATGGGTTTGGGTTGTGTTTGTGCTATCAGGTTAGGTTTAGACCGGTTCGGTTTGAACTTGGGTAAGAACTGGTTTTCGGTAAGAATTAAGTAGATTTCCTAGGGTTCGTGGGTCGGCCTTAGGTTTCAGTTGGGCCTATCGATCGGGCCAAAAGGTGGTCCATTGGTTTAGCCGGAATTAAACCAAAACCGAAGTTCTTAATCATAAACCGAACCCAGCCCAATAAGGGCTTGGTTCGATTTGGATCAGCCTCATTGGGTTGGATCGGGCCAGTTTAACCAACTTGGTTCAGAGTTTGACATCCATTGTTATAGCCCTTGTAAAAGGTCGAAAGTATGTCTACATCTTGAAGCAGAAGAATCCTAAAAATCGATTAACCTTTTGGAATTGCTGTGGTTTGTATGATTACACTCTCATTAAGACAAAACTTGAAGAAAGAAGAAAGCCAAAACCAAAGGATCACGCCACTCGTAATTACACTTTTTCCTGTTATTTGCCACTCAAAATTACCATATCCGATCCCAGAGAAAGTCCCAATCAGAATTTAAAAATTCAGAATCAGAGTCGAATCGGTCAATTTGAATAAAAATCGGTGAATGAATCGTCTCTATCTCAGACCGACCTTCGTGGCTTCGTGGGTGGGGCACACCATTCCTGCCATATTGGTCGAGAACTTCAATAACTGACGTAGAGAGTTGGAGTGAAGAAAAGAAAAATTCTTTCTTTACCAGCTCTTCTTCTCCTCCACACTCAATATCCAATCAAAGAAATAAAAGCAAAACTCTAGAATGGTTCTCTCTCTCTCTCTCTCTCTCTCTGTATTAGTAAAAGATGGGCTTTCCTTCTTAGTTATTCTTTCTCTGATGATAATGATGAAGAAATATTCATGCTTTCACGACGAAAGGAGAGATACAAACGGGAATGCTGTGGATGCGTATGGTCACTTCCATTGAAGAAAGAAGAAAGCCAAAACCAAAGCATCATGCCACGCGTGATTACACCTTTTTCTGTTATTTGCTACTCAAATTTACCATATCTCGATCCGATCCTAGTGAAAGTCCCAATCAGAGGATTTTTCAAATTCATCCAAAAAATAAAATAAAATTCAGAATCAGATAAGTCGAATCAGTCAATTTGAATAAAAAACGGTGGAGGAATCGATTTCAATTCCTATATAATCTAATTGGTCAATCCATACTAAATTTCTAGCGTTCCGATTGATTCCTCTTACTTGAACCTTGATCCCAACCCTGATTCAAAAGAATAACAAGCTCATTTTTGACATGTTCTCTCTCTCTCTCTCTCTCTCTCTCTCTCTCGACTTTGCATTGTGGGTATTCTTCACCCACTAAAATATCCATTATTATAAAACGAATTAAAAAGACAAAAATAAAATAAAAAATAGAGAAATAGATATTGAAATTACAGAGTATTCCTCAATGTGAAATCTCTTCCTCTCCAGCACAAGTGAAGCACAAAGATGTCTTTTAGGTGAAGTCCGAGAGTGAAAAGATAAAAAGAGTTTAGACCATGAAAAGATGAAGATAAATTTCAAGCACTGTTTCAAAAATCGGAGTGAGATAAGTATTAGGAATCAGCCATGATCAAATCCCAATTCGATGCTTGACACCATGGTAATAAGCACATACGTGAAACAGAAATCAAATCAAATCAAATCCACTGACTTCCACCTCACATAATTTTTATCAAAACAACTCAAATCCATGACTTGATTGACTACATAGAGACATTTGGGTAGCCAATGTTGTAAAGATGTTTCTACCCAAAAAAATTGTTGTAAAGATGTTTAGAGATGCAAACAAACACCAATGTTAAAATAAAGCAGCTTCAGAGCTGAGAGTGTTAAGAGTAAGTTGTTAAGGTTTATAGACATGGATTCCTATTGCTGCTTCTGCCAAAAAAGGAGATTGAAACAAGCTGGCATGTCTTCCATTCCTGTGATTCCTCCTAAAAGAGTTTTAGTGAATGGATCTAAACGTCTTAGATCAGAATTCTTCCTTGCATCCAATATTCAGGACCTTGTCAATTCTATTCTAATGAATCCTACCATGTCTAAAGCTGATAAACACTGTAATATCTATGCTTGCTATCTATTTCTATTACCTGTGGATGTGTCGCAATAATGTGGTGTTGTTTCAGCAACAAAGTCCAAACCCAACCTTGATAGTTCGACTACCAAATGGGTTTATGATCTGCAACTTATTGCCTCAGTCCTTCCCATTTGATTGTTCAGAATCAGCTAGAGGAAATGTGGGAGCTTCATACATACCGTAAGTTGGAAGGGGTATCATGTCTATTATTTGTGATGACAATTATGAGCATACAAATGGAGCTGCAGGATGGCCCTCCATACTATTATTTCAATCACTTTGTTGCAACCTATATAATTAATGGTTTGAAGAGAATTCACAAGAATAAGAGCTACAAGGAGTATGGCAAGGGCTGCAAGGAGCTAAAGAACAGGGGTAATCGCATGCTATATAGTCTGGACGGACAGTGAAGAAGTGGTCGATTGGCTAATGCAAGAAAGTGTCAAAAGGCTGACCTTGGAATTTAACTAATATATTGTATGATGTATCTCAACTGATGTATTTTGAATCTGTGTCTTGTTAAGAAGTCCAAGGAAGAGGTGTCTACCGCTCATAAATGGGCAGGCTAAGGCTAGAATAGATAAGCTCTCCACCTCTTAAAAAACATGATGTTGAAACTTTGTTATTTTCTTTAAGTAATTTAGTTTCATATTCATATTACCACAAAAAAAAAAAAAAGCTTCACTTTCTATTTCTTGGTATTTCAACGAATGGAAACAAAATTAATGTACATTCCACAGAATCAGATATCAGAGGAATGGGTTCCATCTCACCAAAATAAAAACGTAACTGGTGGAGGAGAAGAAAATAAACAAGATTGTAAGGAGAGAGATCAAAGAAGAAAAAGTAAAGCACAAGAAACACACAGTTAATCCAAGAAGTATGCAAGTCTTCCGGTGCAGATTTACTTCTTTAACTAAGTAATTACAGTGCATTTTTCTGTACTTCAGTTTATCATTAGGAATTCATTCTTCTTTCGGGAAGTAGGACGCAAGGCACTTTTCAGATAAGTTGGCTTAGGTCAGAGAGTAGAACACCAGAAATAACTCACTTCTGAGATGCACTGCAAAAAGAATCAGGACAGCGGAATACAAATTTAACAAATCGATTAACTACACAGCATAAATAGGGGGAGGATTCCCTCCGACGCCCATGTGCAGTTTCGGGCATTGGAGGGGTATTATGGGAAACTCAACAAATAGAGGGGTATACAGGGCATTTTAAGGGGGTGGAGCTATAGTGTTTTGGGTGGGGAAACCGACACCAGCATGCAGTTTGGGTTTTGTGCTGGTGTCTTGGGGAACTTAAACCTGCATAAATAATAGATAGAAAACTATCGCACATTACCAGTCTATAGTTGATGAATACCAAGTAAACAACAAATTAGGCTATATTTAGAATGCAAGAAAATAAAATAAAAGTAGAATTTTGAAAAAGAAGAGAGAGAAAGGCACATAAGCCATCATTACTTCTCTCTTATGGGAAAATCTGCTTATAACCAAAATAGTCACAGCAAAGGCATAACTGGTCATTGTATTGACCCTTGAAGCAATCCGCTTCATAACTGGTCAGAGCAAAAGCATAACTGGTCTCTGTTCCGGCAACAGCGGTAGTACCACCGCAGAAGATTAGTAATGTAGACAACAGCGAAAGTGTTTTCTGGAAGAGCTGAACGGTGGTAAGCTCATCGGGATCTACATCTAGTCTGTTTGGCGATGAAGCAGATCAGACTAGAAGGAATCATTACAGTTATTTCTAGTATTCCAAGTTGGAAACAAAGTATAAGAACTAGCCTGAAGGAGCTAGCAGCAAATCTAAGCCTATCAATGAGTGACATTACCCACAACTTATAGGTTTCAATTTCTTCTTCAGATCACAACTTAAACAGTTCAATATGGGTTTCTCCATCATCCCATATCAGAATTGAGTTCTGAAATTCAACTTTACAGTGCCAGTAGCAACTCCTGGCTCAACTTGGAGTTCCACCAGATTCAAAAAGGAGTTTTCTGTTTTCCCTTATTTCAAATTGCATCCCTAATTTTATTAGGTTAATTTGGTCATTAATTAGGTTAGTAATTAGAGTCCTAGTTGTTTCTTTAGATTGAGCTTGAATTCTTGGAGGAATTTTAAAGTTTTTCAGCACTATATGTAGGAGCCAAAACAGGTACTGCATACAAATTGTATATCAAAAAAGTTATTTTACTTTCAGCTCTTCAACTGTTAACACTCTCTGTCGTCCGTTGTCTTCTTCTGTTTTTCTTTTCTTTCCTATACATTTCTTATGTTCTAAACGTAGCCTTAATGTTCCATAAATATTTGTTTATGTTTAGACTAAACTGCTTCAACAGAAATTGTTTTACAGGAACTATCTTAAAAGCAAAGAGACATTGTATAGGAATAAAAATAACAAAAATATTATAGTGAAATCATAAATCCCTAGAAAAAAATTGGAAAAATAACATCCAATTAACTTTTCTGGAAGTTATTTTCCCAAAGTGTGTGGTTGTATCTTGGTCAACAAAATAGTTACCACCCATGAAGGCCACTACTCCCATCATTTGGGTAGATTATTTCCTCCATCTCCCATGCCAAAATAACCTTCCATGTCATGTCAAATTTATTATAAAATAAAGATGAAATGACATTAGAATAACTAATGAATCTAACCAAAAGTTGATTTCCCCAGAAATTGCGTTCTATTGAAACAGATGGAGCTGAAATATAAAGGAAGCTAGAAAGACTCAGAGGAAGATATTGGTAGCCGACCAATGGAAGGAGTACAAAATGAAAACCTAATGCAATCATAAGATATAGCAACAACAAAACCATTTTCATCTTACCAAAAAATAAAATAAAACAAAATCATTTTCTAGCTAGATCTCATCCCTGCCATTCCATCCTGAGATTTGTGGGTTCTCAAGAATTAGCAGATGAATGTGATCAATGATTTCATCTGGATTGCTACAGGGGGGAAAGATATTAACAGGGGAAAAACCTGATTATTAGGTGCGAGACCCCAGCAGGAGCATCATGTGTCTCCAGATTTTGAAAGCTTAATACCACTTCTATATACTATAAAACCTTCGAAACTTAGAGAGGATATATAAATCAAATCCCAACAGGGACCATAAACCAAGAAGAAAGACTAGTAGAATGAGACAGAGAAATAGAAACCGAAAGAGTACCTGACGTCTGCAAAAATAGAATCCCCAAAAGCCACTCAATCGGAAGACAAATAACCCCTAATTTCAGACAATACAGTATCACCATCCTCATCCAATCCGGCGGTACTCTCGCCCACGCCACCACTACTAGCACTCAGAAGGGTCCTACTTCCTCCCTCAATCGGCCAGCTGGAAACAGTCTCACCACTATTCGCAGGTCCCTCGGAGCTGGTCTCAGCTTGTGCCATCTGAGGTGAGTCCGCAGTAGCAGCAGTTGACCTCACCGGAAACACAGACCTGTGCCTCCCATCAATATTATGCGCATTCCGCAAGAAAGCCTCAGCCACCATCAAATTCCTAAACCTCACTTGAACCCTAGACCCTCGATTAAATATGCTGCGGTTGGGCTGCTCGGGCTCATCTGTGGGGAGGTGAAAGCGACAAACGGGGCAAGAATTGTGCTGCGACAACCATGGCAGGATGCAATCACAATGGTAAAGGTGCTTGCAAGGCAACTGCTTAGCCTCGACACCGACAACGAACTCGTCCTTGCAGACCGGACAGAGGAGAATATCGGCAGCCAACAATGAGCTCGTGATTTTGACGGTGGGGATCGATTCGACGGTAGATTTCGATGCTGGAGTTGAGGCGGGCTGACGGAAACGAAAGGTGTTGTCGACGGGGCCGGGATCACCGACTTCTCCTTCAGAGTCGGGGGTGATTTGGAAGGTGTCGTCGTGGGTGGCAGGGGTGTGGTGGATTTGGGGAAGGGAGACGATAGGGAAAGGGTCGAGGGAAGTAGTGATTGGAAAGTGAGTGTCAGTGTTAGTGTCTGTGTTATTAGGGTTATTGGTATTGGAGGAGAAAGGGGGGAAGAGAGTAGTAGGGGATGATACCATCTCTTCAAGAAAATCGCCATGACAATGAGGGCAGACGAGATGCGAAGAGGAGAAGAGAGAGACGTTCATGTGGCACTCGTGACACCAAAACGTCAGCCTTCTGCTGCCGTTGCCGTTGCCGTTCTGCTGCCGTTGCCGTTGCCGTTGCCGTTGCGGTTGCCGTCATCGTTGCCGGTGATGATGGTGGCCGTGGCGCTAATTGACGACATTTCGGTTTCTCTCTCTCTCTCTCTGTGGTTTTGCTGCTGGCAGTGCCAGTGGCAGTGGGTGTGTCTTCTTGACTTCTGGGGATTGCTTTTTCTTCGCAGAAACGCTGGCGAGCTCGAGCCCTTGGCCTATCCGCTCCAAGTGGCTGAGAATTTCCAAAATGCCACTGATCTAATATTTTAATTTGTTTTCTTTAGGTCGAAACCCTATGCAAGGACTCATTTGCCCTCAAAGACATTCATTCTATACATTTTTTAGGAAAGATATTAATTTTATAATTTTTTATACATTTTTGTGCATGAGATATTTGTCAGGTCATGTAAAAACAAAAAAATGTACTAATGGATGCACGTGAGCCAATGAGATTACACGCAAGAGTATCAACATAGATGCAAGTTTTTATTTCATGGATGAGATTACAAACAAGAGTATCAACATAGATTCAATTTTTCATTTCATGAGCCAGAGTAGTATTTCCTTTTCCACGTGGTTATGTGTTTAGGCTTAATATAAACACCACGCGGTCAAGGGTTAATTTTATCCTCTATCTGTACCATACTAGTCGACACCAATACGAATCGATTTTGACCGATACAATTGATATTGAACAAATACCTAAAACAAAGGGTGTCAAAATCTAACCTAAACCGTTAAAACCAATCAAAAAAATCCAAACCGAACCGAATCAATCCTTATTAGATTGATTTTGAACTAGGTATAATAGGACGGTTAAAAATTGGACCACACTAGACCAACCGATAACAAACCAAAAACAAAACCAAATGAAAATGATAAAAAATAATGAATATAAAGTTATGAATAATTGAATTGATTTCAATATTAGTGAACTAATTTATGGTAATAAGGGAAATTGTTACAAATCAATGAGAGTTAGGTTATGAAAATAAGAAAATTGATTTGTAACAATGTTTCTTCTATTGATCTCCTTTTGAAGTGTGGGATTAATAAAATATTTTATGTAGTTGAAAAAAGAAAGAGAAGAAAATATACACAAACCAAACCTAACCTATTTAAAAAAACCCGGTACCGAATCAAATCCAAACCGCTATCAACCCATTATCATAAACCAAAACCAACACGAAACCAAACCACACCAAAACTAAACCGAAACCAAAAATTCCTTATTGGTTCGATTTCGATTTCCCTAAAAATCACACCGAAACCCAAAAACCAACCCAAACCCAAATCAAACCGACCGCTTGAGGTTTATCCTCAAACCATGTTCGTTGCCTATAAAAGATTTAAATCTGGCGGCCATGCCTCCTAAAGATATGAGGTTTCCCGCCAGAGTTTAAATCTTTTATAGGCAACGAACATGGTTTGAGAAAAAGATACTGGATAAGTAAGGAAGGTGAATCATCCATTTTGAATCTAGCTAATTTCTGTAACAATTTTTTCATTCATTCTTTCTTTTTATCTATTTTTCTTTTTTAACATTTCAAATCTCGTTGATCGAACAATCCAGTGGAATTAGCCAACCTTATATACCCTTGTGGCCTTGTATACCCAGCGGTTTGCAAAAAGCTCAAAAACAGTTGACCCAAATATGGAACTTTATCTGAACTTTGGGAAGACCAGGCAAGACAAGAAACTAAAGAAAACAGATCAACAAACAGGGCATGTTTCTTCTTCTCATCAAGCAGGGCCAGACAAGAAACATGTGGAAATGAATACATAAAACGATGTAGAAAAGAACAAAAATCACAAACAAACAATCACACAGCACAAAAGGATTTATGTGGTTTGACAAGATTGCCTACGTCCATGATGAGATGAGACCTGCTTCACTATCAATTTTAAAAAACAAAAGGTCACACCTCTCAGATTACAGAGAATTCACACTTGGCAACAAAAGTTATAAAGAAACATTATACAGATACAGTTTACTGAAGTCCTCTTAACAGCACTACGCCTCGAGGAATACAAGACATCGTATGCCAAACACTACAAGAAGCAGATCTTTCTTCTTCTTCTTCTCTTTAAAAACTTCAAGAAAACCAGGCAAGGCAAAAAAACTACACTACTATAGATAACAGAGCATTATCATCAAACAGGCCAGGCAAGAAACTAGAAAAAACAGACCCTTCTTCTTCTTCTTAATTATTGCCAGTTGAACTATCTACCTTCAAACAAGAAAAGCATTATGGTAAAAAAGACAGTCCGAGAGCGTGACTCCTGCGCCCAAACACAGGATGGGGGCAAAATGACATCCTCGCTCCCATGAAATACAGAAATCCTGCCCTATTGATTTTTCCACGCACTCACATTGGCCCCCGCACTGGTGCAAGGGCCACGTTCCCAGACAGAAAACTCTTCCCCAAGCTTTATTTAGCTTGTGGGAACCAGTTCATATGCGTAAAGCTCCAACCAAATATCACAAAATGGTATGCAGACCCCCAACAGGTTTTGCTGCTGAGCCTCCCCATACAGTAAACGAGATCTGAAAATAAATCCTACCCTCATACACCATTAGCGCTGTAAACCAGCCCTATCAAGTTCAAAGACTAAGGTAAAACAATAGGCACAAACACACAAGATTACAAATATGATATGGACCTCACCATGGATGCATAGACAGATGGATTTAGTGTGATTGATCTAAACCCCCACCTTGATCATTGTTCAACACCTCAGTTAACACCCAAAATTCTAACTTCACCAAGAAATTTCTTAGTACAAATTGCTCACTCAGCAACACAATCACCATTCCCACAGTGATTCGAGTATTAGGTCACTTCACTCCGACCTTTGCCTCATCTAACTTAATGGTTTTTACCCAGTTTTGTAACAGTCACCCAATAATAATTGGCAACGCAGCATTACTGACTCCTCCCTTGGATCTCACCTAGCCATCTCCAAAGCCTGGCAAGCCATGATTTTTATGTAGATATCAAACCTCTAGATGTATGGGTCTGTACCACCAAAGATGCAGTCTACAGTGACCACAAGCAGCAGCTTCCATGCCCAACGAGAAAGATGACTGATCATCCAACTTCAAGCAGCTTTTCCCATGGTGCAATTTTTTTCCCCAGTTTTTATAACAGCCACCCAATAATAATTGGCAACTCAGCATTACTGACTCTTCCCTTGGATCTCACCTAGCCATCTTCAAAGCCAGGCAAGCTATGATTTTTATGTAGATATCAAACTTCTAGATGTATGGGTCTGTACCACCAATGATGCAGTCTACAGTGACCACAAGCAGCTGCTTCCATGCCCAACAAGAAAGATGACTGATCATCCATGATCCAACCTCAAGCAGCCTTTCCCATGGTGTAATCCCAGTCCAAAGTCTTCTGCCTCAGAATATTCTTAAACCCTATCAACATACCAGATCTCGATCCCGCAAGAATTAACTTCTTAATGCAGTAGACCAAGCATGCATATTCATGCCTATTTGCAAGAACTATATACCTAATGACAACCTCTGCCACTGAAAAGAAAATTCTCAAATTATCTACATCCAGTTACCACATCAAGAACAGCCCTAATCAAGAACGCAGACACCACCCAGCCACTAAAGGAAGAAACCACATCTCAACTAGTCATAGGCTTACCCTTAGTTGCATCTCTATTAAAAGTTCAAACCTAGAATGATTTGATTAGAATGCAAATGAAATGACATCAGTTCACCACTTACACCCACTAAAAATTGCTGGAGAAACATTCAAAGGGAATAAGGTCATGGAAAGGGAACCAGCTTTCTCAGCAGTGGATGCAAGACAATTTTAACTGTTCCGCAGCTGGGGCCTTATTTGGAACACAAATCAAACTGTATGCAGAATTGCCTTGTGCTCTGAACAAATCTGCCACCTGATAGATACCAATACTTCTACATGAAACTCACCAAAACATCACCCACTCGAATGCATAACACCAATCAATATTCCAAAAGGGAATTCATAAGCAGAGCTGGAATGGGGATCCAGCTAAATAATGGAACGTCCATACAGAAATACAGAATGAGCCAAACCAAACCAGTGGACATCAGCACAACAGACAGGATTCAGGCTGTCACAGAACTACGCCGATCACACAGCACTCCAAACGCATCTCTCCACTTCATCCATCCTATTTTAATCCTCTGGGCAACATCATCCTCCATATCACCTTCTTTACGTACGATTGAGCCCAAATATCTAAAAGTCACCTTGTGGGATCTGAAAATTGAGTTTGTTTGGGTTTTCTTCCGTCTACATCTTCTACTTCTTTGCTATTAATCTGATTTTATTCCTTGGCTGTTGTTCCCTTCGAGCTTCACCTATTTTCTGCAACTAACGATAGTCATACCCTAATCTCTCAACTTGAGATTTGGTGTAGTAGTCATAAACCCTACGGTGATTCAGGCTGTAGAATCTGGGGCTGAAAGACTACCTGGTTTATGAGTTCTATAGGTAAAATCAGATCTGAACCTGTGATTGCCGCCAGGATTAGTCAGGTCTTAAACCCTCTTTCCATGTACTGTTTGGGGCTGTGATTGAATGATTTCAAGAGGTCTAAGTTTTATAAAGCCTTACCTGGAATTTCAGGTTGACAGGAGCTTTATCGATAGAGATCTTCCATTTGAACCAGGTCTGGTTCCGTGGTTTTCTATCACCCCTGTTTTGCCAAAGGTTGAAGAAGACTCCCTCAGCCCACGATACTGGTTTTAATTATTTTTGTTGTAATTTGGGTACATGTGTAATTTTGTCTTATTTTATCCCTTAGGGGTATTCTTGTACTTGTACCTATTCTAGAACATTCTCTAGTCTTATAAATAAAGTGGGCTGTGGACATAAGGTCACAAGCCATTATTCCCAATTTCATCACTTTTATTTGCTGAGTTTCCTAATATACCCCTTCTTTTACTATTTATTCCCTCATGTCCTATGTCTTATTTTTGCTTCCGAGTCCGTCCTTGACAAATAAATACTAATCCCTATTAGGTCCTTCTCTTCTTTATCTACCAATTTAATCCTTAGAAAATTCTGGTTATTACAAGATTGTCATTGCCCTTCTATTTCTTAGACTATTGGTCGATCAGGTGGGCCCATAAGCAATTTGATTTGAGTTTTGGAACCCCGGACTCACATCACAAAGTTTGGATGGAAATAGATTAGGGGTTTAGGTTTAATTATCAGATCACTAGATGCTGAAATTGACTGCAAAAGAGGGTACACGCAAGTTCAATAAATCTGAAATTAAACTCTGATTTGATCTTACCTGATGATAGGAATCTGATATAGGTTGAAGAATGTTAAGAGGACCAGATTTAGAACTCGATGCTTGGATGAGTTAGTCATCCCAAGCACATCTTTATTTATAATCATAATGAAGGATGAAACAATTGTACATTAGCAATGTGGGACTAAACCACATGTACGAAATAAATAAAATAACAAAAGAAAGAGGACCAGAATACCCCCACGGTATTCTGGCCATATAGCTAACACTCCCCCTCAAGTTGGTGCATATATATCATGCATGCCCAACTTGACTAAGATAGGATGAAACAGCTTGCTACTCAGCCCCTTAGTGAACACATCAGCCAGTTGATCAGTGGACTTCACAAAGGGAACACAAATGAGGCTGGCTTCAAGCTTCTCCTTGATGAAATGACGGTCAACCTCCACGTGTTTAGTACGATCATGCTGGACAGGGTTATGAGCAATGCTAATGGCAGCTTTATTGTCCCAATAAAGCATCATAGGAAGATGGACAACAACACCAATATCCTGCAACAATCCTCTAAGCCACAGAAGTTCACAAATTCCTTGTGCCATTGCGCGGAACTCGGCTTCAGCACTAGACCTTGCCACAACATTCTGCTTTTTGCTACGCCATGTGACAAGGTTCCCACCCACAAAGGAACAGTAGCCAGAGATAGATTTCCTGTCAGGAGAACCAGCCCAATCGGCATTAGTATAGGCTTCAATCTTCAAGTGACCATTGGGAGATAGAAGGATTTCCTTTCCCATAGCAAACTTCAAATACCTCAAAATACGACGGACTGCATCCATATGAGAGGAATAGGGATCATGCATGAACTGACTCACCAAACTTACAGCAACTGCAATGTCAGGGCGTGTGTGAGAAAGGTAGATTAATTTGCCCACTAACCACTGATAAGCACCCTTGTCAACAGGCTCACCCTCTTTCTCCCTAAGTTTTGTAGCGGCTTCCATAGGAGTATCTGAAGGATGACAGCCAAGTAGCCCTGTCTCAGTCAATAGATCAAGGACATATTTTCTTTGAAAAAGAAAGATGCCCTTTGAAGATCGAGCAACTTCTATCCCTAGAAAATATTTTAGGGGACCAAGATCTTTGACCTCAAACTCACGGCCAAGAAGAATTTTCAAATCCCTGATTGCAGCATCATCATTACCCGTGACCACAATATCATCCACATAGACTATGAGAAGAGTAACCTTGTTACCAAGCCGTCTGATAAACAAAGTGTAATCAGCATTGCTCTGCTTGTAACCTGCTGAAATCATAGCCTTATGAAATCTGCCAAACCAGGCCCTAGGTGACTACTTCAAACCATAAAGGGCACGCTTCAATTTACAAACCCTGCCCTTAGTCCTGTAATCAGAAAAACCTGGTGGAATGTCCATATATACCTCCTCCTCAAGCTCTCCATAGAGGAAGGCATTTTTGACATCTAACTGCTGAAGATCCCACCCAAGATTTGCAGCACAAGATAATAACACCCTGACGGTGTTGAGCTTTGCCACTGGTGCAAAGGTCTCCTGATAGTCAACTCCATAAGTCTGAGTGAACCCCTTTGCAACCAGACGTGCCTTATACCTATCCACCGAGCCATCAGCTTTTTGTTTAACCACAAAGACCCATCTACATCCCACTGGTTTTTTTCTTGGAGGAAGAGCCACAAGATCCCACGTATTATTTTTGTGTAGTGCTATCATTTCTTCCAACATTGCTGCCTTCCACTTTCCATTTGTAGATGCTTCCTGCCAATTTCAAGGAATCGAGATAGAGGAAAGAGAAGATACAAATGCACGAAAAGAGAGAAAAAGAGAGTTATAAGAAACAAAATGAGATATGGGATGTAAAGTGCAAGTCCTAGTACCTTTGCGAAGTGCAATAGGTAGGTCGGAAGGAGATGGATTACTAGGAGATGTAGGATCTATGTCTGGAACCGGTAATTGGATGGGTACTGGGGCTACAATGGGATGCAACTGCCCTCTGGTGGATCTGCCCCTTATATAGGTGATCATGTTAGAGTTGTCAATTCTCTTCTGAAATTCACCAATAGTTCTCTGGACTGGAGTCAGCTCCCCCTGAATAGGAATATTAACAACACTATTTTCTATGGTCTCCCCCTGTAAAGGATTGCCATTAGGTGAGAGAGGAACAGCCAGAGGTTGTTGGGCAGTCTCCAAAGTAGGATGGGCAGCAGCCGTGGGTGGTAAAGGGGGCTGGACAGCAGCCAAGGGTGGTAAAGATGGCTGGGCAGCAGCCAGAGGCACCTCAGGTAAAGGAATTTCGAAAGCCACATCTTCACCAGCACTCTCCCCCTGAAGAGGTGGCGAAGAATAATAAGAAATTGACTCATGGAAAATAACATCCATACTAACCACTGTACGGCGGGAAGGGGGATGGTAGCATTTATAGCCTTTCTGAGTTGGAGAATAACCCAAGAAAATACAACGGAGCCCCCGAGGTTCAAGTTTGCCTGGAGATTTGGTATCTCTAACATAACACACACAACCAAACACCTTGGGAGGCACAATAAAGGAGGAATTACCAATCAAAATATCAAAGGGGCTACGGGAGTTAAGCACCCTAGAGGGCAGCCTATTGATGAGATAGGTCGCCGTAAGAACCGCATCCCCCCAATATTGAGACGGGACATTTTTCGCAAACATCAAAGCTCTGGCCATTTCTAACAAGTGGCGGTTTTTCCTTTCTACCACACCATTCTGGGCAGGGGTATCAACACAACTAGTTTGATGAATGATTCCATGGTCAGCCAAATATTTTTGAAATAGTGATTCTTTATACTCTGCCCCATTATCACTTCTCAATATTTTGAGAGTAGCCTGGAATTGAGTTTGGATCATTTTATGAAAGTGCTGAAAACATGAAAAAACCTGATTTTTTGTGTCCAAAAGATACACCCATGTGTTCCTAACATGACAATCAATGAAAGAGACAAACCACCGATGACCAGAAATAGAGGGTTTACGATTAGGGCCCCAAACATGAGAGTGCACTAATTGAAAGCAAGAAGAACTCCTTTTATTTAAAATAGGATAATTTGAACGTGTCTGTTTGGCCAGAACACACGCCTCACAAAAAAAGTCATCCTTAGTACGAAGGGTAACCAAACTAGGAAATAAATGTGCTAAAATTCCTAAAGGAGGGTAACCTAACCTAGAGTGCCACTGGTAGAGTTCAGAAGAGACCATGGAGTTCTGGTGTAGTGGAGAAGGCAATGGTGGTGGAGAGAAGTGACCATCATCAAGCAGGTACAGCCCACCGTGTACCTTACCCAATCCAATCGTCCTCCCAGAGTCCAGATCCTGAAACACACAATGAGAAGGAAAGAAAGTGACTTTGCAGTTAAGATCACGAGTAATACTACCAATGGAAAGAACGTTAGTAGTAAAATTAGGAATATGCAAAACAAAAGTTAATGGAAGAGAGGAAGTGCAGTTGATGATTCCTTTCCAGAGATAGAAGAAAGGGAACCATCAGCTACCTTGACCTTGTCTTTCCCAGAAGTGGAAGAATATCTATGAAACAAACCAGAGGAACCGGTCATATGATCTGTAGCCCCAGAATCTATGATCCAAGGATGTGAAGCTACAGAAGCCCCCAAATGGAATACCTGACCGGGCAAAGTGGGAACCTGAAGTAGCAGAAGAATTGGCAATAACTGATGTAGTAGAGGCAGCAGCAGCGGAAGACCTCAGCATACAAAGGAGTGCTTGTAGATCATCCTGGGATCATAGTTGTCACGGCGATCCAAGTCGGTGTAGGGGTGTCACGTCGATATATCGACATGTCGCCCGCCATGGCGTTGCCATGGCAAGCATGTCAACCATGTTTTATTTTTTATTTTCTCTATTTTTAATGTGTTAATAGATGTATACTCAAGCCATGTTTTATTTTTTCTCTATTGTTTCTCAAGTTTTAAGAAGAAAATTCAGAAATCAAAAAGGGAAAGAAGACAGGAAGAAGAAATCGAAGAAGAAATCGAAGAGGGAAAGAAAAAATCGAAAGAAATTGAAGAGGGAAAGAAGAAATCGAAGAGGGAAGAAGAAATCGAAGGCAAGAAGAAGAAATCGAAGAGGGAAAGAGAGACAGGAAGAAGAAATCAAAGAGGGTCGCCATGGCGTAGGTCGCCATGCAACCCTCTCCAGCGCCAGGACGCCATGGCGACGCCATGACAACTATGCCTGGGATAGACCAGGGTCAATAGCAGGGGCCGCAGTAACAGTCTCAGTCTGATGGGCCTTGGTCTTAGTCTTTGTCTTGGTCTTGGCAGCCCTTTTAGCTTCAAAGTCAGCCGGTTTCCCATGAAGTTTCCAGCACTTCTCCTTGGTGTGGTAAGGTTTGTGACAGTACTCACAAACAACAGACACAGTAGTAGAATCACCAAGAGAAGCAGTGCCACTAGGTGCAGGAGTGGCAGGGGCAGCAGCCTGGAGTGCCGATCTGTCAGTAACAGGAGGATGCAACATGGCAGCCTGACGGTTCTCTTTAGAGGACACCAAGGCATAAGATTGTTCAAGTGTGGGAAAAGGCTTATGGCCCAACACTTGAACACGAATCTGATCATACTCCACATTTAAGCCAGCCAAAAAATCGTAGACCCTAATCTTGTCCACATGCTTCTTATAGGAGGCAACATCAGTAGCTGTACTCGGGTGAAAGTCAGAGAAATGGTCCAGTTGTTGCCAAAGGCTGCGCAAGGTAGCATAATATTTGGAGACTGTCAACTCTCCCTGAGTAGTGTGAAGGACCTTCTTCCTGATTTCATAGACCTGGGCATCATTGCCAAGCTGTCCATAAGTCTCCTTGCAAGCAGCCCAAATTTCCGCGGTTGTGTCAAGGAGAAGAAAATTGTGCTGTAGCTTTGTAGTCATAGAACCGATCAGATAGGACATAAGAACTCCATTGTTGGCAAGCCACTTGTCCTAAGCAGCTCCAACCTCAGTAGGCATAGCAGTGGTTCCCCCTAATATGACCAGTAAGGCCACGGCCTGCAATGGCAAAGGAGGCAAACCTAGACCAAAGCAGGTAATTTGTGCCATCCAACTTGATTGGATTAGGGGAACAAGTAAGGTAATCTGGTTTGCTGTTTCCATCACCCACAGAAGTAGCAGTCGAATCCACAGAGTCACCCATGACGACAGTGAAGAATTCCAAATCGCAGATAAGGGCTGTTGTGAAGAGAAACCTAAGAAAAATCTCCACGATAAGGGCTGCAACAATGATGAAAGCCTTCTAATAATGAAGGAATAAATATCTCCAAAAATCAGCAATACCAGACAGAGGAAACCTTGAGATCGATTTTTGCAGGGTTTTGAACAAAACCCTGAAAGTGCTGAAATCGATAAGAGGAGAAGATGCCCAACCAGTGAGTGGATTGAGGCTGAAATTGCAGTCGAATCAGTCTAGGCCAGAGGAGAATCACTCCTCAAAAATTCAGAATCAACTGATATATAAAACCCCAATGTCGACTATTGTCAGGGTTTTGAAAAACCCTGAAATCTTGAAAAAAATATCGACCTTGAGAGGCTGCAGGTGCTGGAATAATAAATTGCTGCAAGTCTGAAGCTCCAATATAGTGAACAAATCCCTTGTTGTATAGAGGGTTTCTGTCCAACGAAGGCTGAAGTCTTCAATATTCGCAGCAAAGAGAGAGCAGCACCCAATCGATCAAATCTTCATATCATGGGATGAGGTACAGGAGGGCAGCAGCTGGATCAATTGATCACCTCATCAGTGCTGCCCTATGGGACAGAGAAGAACAAAACGAAACAAAGGGAAGAAGAGAAAGGGAGAAAGATCGAGAATTAGAGAAGGAAGGAGATCGTGAATTGCAATCTGAGTTCTAATCCAGCTCTGATACCATGTTAAGAGGACCAGATTTAGAACTCGATGCTTGGATGAGTTAGTCATCCCAAGCACATCTTTATTTATAATCATAATGAAGGATGATACAATTGTACATTAGCAATGTGGGACTAAACCACATGTACGAAATAAATAAAATAACAAAAGAAAGAGGACCAGAATACCCCCACGGTATTCTGGCCATATAGCTAACAAAGAATAATCTACTGTCTTGAAATCAGAGATCAATTACACCCAACAGTCAAAGCTATCCAACAAGAATCAAGCACAGGTGTTGGGTGACGATAAAACTGAACAGAGGAAGAAGAAGATTAAGATAATTTGACCTATCTCAGGTCTGGGTCTCTCACCACTGTATCACACAGTTCTCTTGCAGCAATGCAATCTCAAAATATCATTAATCAAATCATGCCTGGCTTAGCAACCTTACATGCTTAAATGGATTAAAAATCAAAAGTCCTAATCCAACAAGGAAAGCTAGAAATCCAACTCCTAGTGTGAATAGGAGTTATTGCATTGCTTGCTGAAATTAAAAGCAACTAATAACAATAATCCCAAGTTTATTAGGAATGAAATAAAGCTAATAAGCTCTTACTAAGCCTAAATCCCTTATGCCTAGCTTGTACCCACATTTTAGGCCCATTAAAGTGGTCCATTACAAAGAAAACACATGTAATCAAAGGCCCAATGCATGCATAATCCAACCCAAGGCTTATTTCCACTAAAATAAGCCCTCTAGGTGATTTATCTGCATCACTATTGTTTCCCAGAGTTTGGTGTGATTCTGAGAGATTTGAGTTTTCAGTTAATTTCTGGGTTTTTGATTGGAATTTTGACTTAGGATTCTATCTGAGAGGGTTTTAGAGTTGTTCCTACCTACCCCCCCCCCCCCCAAACAACAATGTCGATTATAAAAGTGATGCAAAACCCGGGTCAGAAAATCATATTAAAAGTAACACAAATCAAGAGCGTAGTAGCAAAACAGTATACTAGGAACAAAAGGAATATTAAGAGTAAGAGTAATTGTAATTAATTGGAACTTTAACTTAGAGGAATGTAACATGTAGTGAAAGGGGTAAAGTAGGAACAAAGATAAATTAAAGGACAAAGAAGAATAAAAGGGAAAGGAAGGGGCAATTTTGGAAATAACAGCAAAAGGGCTAGTTGTAATTAAATAATGGACCTATCTGCCAGCAGTAACACAGCCAGCATGCAGGAGTGATAACTCACTCAAAGGGGATCATATGGGCCTGAGAGTTCAGGCGTAGGATCACACAAGCCAGAGGTCTGTCGACTCCAGCGGTAGCCACTCGATGTGGGAAAAGATAGTAGGAAAAAACCTGTAACAGGAATTGGTGACGGCCTGCAGAACCAGTAATAACTTCTGGTTCAATCTCACAGCAGAGAAGGGTTTTGTGGGTAATATTCTAGGATTTGATCTGTATGGGGTAGCAACCTTCACCCAGAATCTCAGCCTGAACCATAAGGATTCAAATGATTTCTAACAATCTTTCCCAAACCCAGTTTTACCGTCAACAGCAAAGAAAAAGGAAGAACAAAATAATCATAAAGGAAACAAGGAGTAAGAGAAGAAGAGGAAAGACAATACCTGAGACGAAAGGAAGAGAGAAAATCAGTGGAGGAGAAAGAGAGATGCTCAACTCTTGGCAGCCAATGTATTAACCTGAAACTTCAATTCAACTTTTAAAATCCAATCTTAATCGTCGGGTACAGACAAGTATATAAAGGGAACAACTCCTAATCCTATCTTGAAACTGAAAGAGTTTGAAGCAAACTCAACAACCCAGTCTCCTATGAGTCTATCTATCAAAGGATAAAAAATAATTAAAAAAAAAAGAAAGAAATTACAAAAATAACTCAAAAGATAAGTCCTATATCCTACACACAACAGCATCAAAAAACTTTACTGAGAATGTGGCCAAATACACACACCCCTCGAAAAAAAAATCTGGTAATCAACTGAATACCCCAGATTAGGATAATGAAAATCTCACTCCTATAGTTTCCTTTTCATGATTATCATGAAAATTTTAGTTTCCTTTGTCATGAACCAAAGCAGTCAAATGAAATTATTGTGTCTTTTATGGTGGAAACAAAGAGATTGCCCTGAAGAGACTTACAATCAAATCAACCAATTCACATTCTGAAACCTTAAACTTTTGTTAGGCATATAGGGAACAGATAAAGCTGCACATTTAATAGTGTAGGTAGGTCACTCGTCTCTGACCATGAATTAATTTTAAACCCCATTCTTTGCCTCACAAGAACAATTTCACTCATTATCAACAGGATAATGGCTTTCATTTCTTGTTGTTGTTAAAGTTATATGGTAGCTACATCCGAACATCCCTGAAATTATATAGGAAAAAGTTCCCTAAACAAGGTGGAGGTAAAGATATAAATATAACAAAACCAAATAGAAAGCAAACCAGAATCTATGAAGAGAAGAAAATGGTTGCACGGAGTCGCCTAGGCGGTCTTTTGGGGGGCTAGGCGATTGTTGCCTTAGTGCAAGGCGCTGGTTTTATTGGTACCGAACCAGGTTTGGCATTTATTTATGCCAAATATCATTTTAAGTAAACATTTTAATATTTGATATTTCATTTACTTAAGATATTATTCATAAATAAGCAAAAACCCTCCTATTTGAATCCAATAAAAATAATTAAAAAATTAAATTCCAAATTCCAAAAAGATAAAAAGTCAATTCCCTAAGTTCAAGAACAAAAACTAGATTTTCGACGGTAGGTGAAATCTTCAACTATCAAATGTTGGGGTTTTCTCAAATCTAAAAATTCTATAAATCTTATAATACTAAAACATTACTAAAAACCAAAAGAGAGATAAAATAATCTTTTCTTTTGATGTCTAAAAATTTATTTCCTTTCAAGGCAATTTTAAACATCATTCATGCACACCAAAAAAGGTTTGACCAGAACATAACTCATTCAATATAAATCATATTTAAGCAATCTTAGATTTTTTGGAAAATGGGTTTTGTGCTCTGTCTAACACAAAAAGTATCATATAAAAATAAAATCATTTGACCAGTCAAACTGATTAGAGAACAAGAACATTTCTCTGAATCAAGAGTAGATTAACTACTTATGATAAGATCATATTTTCCAAGAACAGTATAAACCAAATGTATGTTTTGATTGTTTCAAACTTCCAGTAGTTTGCTTCTTCAGTTTTGTTATATTCTAGTTCTATGTTGATTTTTTATGACCTGATGTGGCTTAATGTTGATTGTTGATGACTTAATGTTGATTTTTGATGACTTGATGTGGCTTAATAATGACTTTTGATGGTATAAAATATCTATTGTAGCATAGTAAATAATATCAGAAAAGCGGGGAAATAAAAAAAATAACACTTGGGAGCCTTGGTCGCCTAGGCAACACCCTAGGCAGGCACATAGTTAGTAAATACCCGTATCCGAACGTTTAATTGAAAAAAAAAACGGATTTTAACATATAAATGCACTTATACGAGAAAAAAATGTGTGTTTAATAGGTCAGAGAACAAAACACGTATAATACGCGTTTAAACGTATTATATGGCCATAAGAAACCTTGCTTTAAAAAAAACTCTCCATGAAGGAGGGGAATTGGTTCTTTTCCAGCAGACTTCGTGAAGGAGGGGATTTGTTTCCTTTTATGGCAAAGTTTGTGAAGGAGGGGATTGGCAGCGGTGGCCAAGAGAGAGAGATAGAGAGGCTGTTTTCGATGCTGCCAGATGAAGCCAAAGTTATGGAGAAAACGATATCCAACACAAGGCTCCAAAGGGTTTTACCATTTTGGAATTTGGATTTTGAATAAAGAAGTTGATGTGACTTCTTGAAATAAAGTGTGCCATTTTGGAATTTGGATTTTGAATAAAAAAAGTTGATGCGACTTGTTGAAATAAAGTGTTGGTGGCTTTAGCCTTTGTACTCTAATTAAATGGGATTTTTTTTTTTTTTTTGTTGGGGGGGGGGGGGAGGGGGGATAATATCCAACGCAATGAGCTCTCATTTGGATAGGATTTGGACACCTTTGGGGTCCTCTCCCATGTGTGTCTGTGTAGAATAATTTTTTATGCATTACTATTTGCTTTGAGATTGATTTCAATATTCAAAAAGAAAAGTTGTAAGCTCTCTTTTAACTTGAAATCCCAATTATGCATATATTACATGTAAATATATAGCCGTATTTTTTATCTAGAGAAAGCGTATTAAACACGTACTGTATCATTACCATATGTGTTTTATTCTGCCGGATTTTTTAAAAGTATTATTGCTGTCTAGTTTGTTTAATTGCCATACGTATCTATACATGTTCAATTGTCGTTCCTGAACTTACTATGGGCGGGCAGCACCTTGCCACCTAAGTACTTAGGCACCCCCTCCAATGCCTTGGGTCGCCTTGTCGCCTTGACAACTATGGAGAGAACAATGGGAGAGGATATGCTGAACCACGATAGATTCAGTCTGTAGAAATCTATCGTGGGTTGTGCCTTTATTTATACACTTGTAAATACAATAATAATCAAAATAGGAAACTAAACCTAATCTAAACAGAAAACTTATTTAGACTAAGAAACTGTCAACTAGCTCCTACTAACAAATTAAAGACATAAAGAAGTAAAGGAACCCACGATAAGGACACTCCCACTATCATGGTACATATCTTAATAATCCCCCTCAAGCTGGAGTATACATATCAAAGGCTCCAGCTTGGAACAACAAGAATAGAAATTAAAAGCAACGCCACTCTTGAATAACAGTTGTAGACACCAATGTGCATGGAAAAAACATCATTCAGGTAGCAATATCAATTCAATCATCAACAACATCAGTAGATAATAATCTTCATGTCGAATAAACCCAATCAGCAATAAGCAAAAATAAGTAGTAGTAAAAACCAACCGCAATCCACAATACCATGGAAGCAACAATAATATCAAATGCACTTCTCAAAAAAGGTAGGTACTAAGCAGTAATCTTCCCAAAGAAAGATAAAAGTGCAACATCTAACTACTTTATCATAAGCGACAGATAGTATGTAGTAATCTTCCCAACAAAACATAAAAGTACAGCATCTAACAGCTACAGCATAGGTCATTCCCAATGAAGGCACATAGTAAGTAGTACCTTGCTCAAACAAAAACAGACAAAAGTACAGCACCCAACAACTACACAGCCACACAAAATCCCTTCTTAAGGAAGGTACTCCAACAACATGGTAACAATGATGTGTTTAGCAAAGATCACATGACTCGAGATCTGATTAGTAAAAATCAGACTCATTTCTGAGCCTCAAACAGAAGTCTCAAATAAAAATTCTAATGATAAATTTGCAATATAAGTTACTGCGAACTAAGTAGCAGCATCATATTGTTAAGGACCAAACAACATCAGGTTGTTGTGAACCAAACAACATCAAGTTGTTGTGAACCAAACAACATCAAGTTGTTGTGAACCAAATAATTCAACATCAAGTTGTTGGAGACCTACCAAATAAATATGTTTTGTTGTTGAATACCAATTTCATTGATAAAATTGTTGCTTAGGACACAAATAAATAAATAATATCTTTCATTGATGATTTGAGTCGATAATAATCTCCAATCTCATAGATAATAAGTCCAATCTCCCCTTCACGTGTACCGACACATGAACAAATAAGGCATAGGTTGCAATAAATAATATTCAACCAATATATAATAATCAACATCATCAAGGGTAGTCGCAAATAATCCCCAATAAAAAAAAATTGAATCGCCAATCTCCCCCTCATTATAGCAAAGAATCTCTATGCAAGTACCAATCTTCAAAATTTTCAAATCCCAAACTGATGTAATCGAGGGCCCACAAAAACAATAATATGGCAAATATATAAGCCCAATGGCAATTCTGTAATAACTAGATGCAATCCCAAGTGATGCGGAAACTGGGTATACCAAATTGGGTTCAATGCGGACCCACCCAAGTACACAATAGGCAATAGTAAGGGTTAATGACATAAAGTAATTAACCAGAATGTCATAGGGGGTTCTTGGTAGGTAACAAGAGTGCAATCAGGTAAATAATAGCTACTCTATAAATACATTGAAGGTACTATGGAGAGTGGCAATTTGGTAATAAACCAGAATTTCAAAGGGCCAATTTGGTAGTTAAATAAGGAAATGGCAAAGGGAGAAATTAGGATTTATTGAGGGTAAACTTGGAAGCGAAACAAAATAAAGGACAAAGAGAAGGGGTAATAATGGAAATCAGAAAATGAAATAAGGCCAAAATTGTTGGCTTACCATTGTCTGCAACCACGATTCTCAGCAATTACCATCTTCAAGTAATACGAGGGGGAGATTGAGGAAACCAGAGGTAGAACTGGGTTGCAAGATGCAACAATCTCTCTTCTTCCTCAACAATATATATATATATATATATTGAGGGTAAACAATATATATATATATATATATATAGAGAGAGAGAGAGAGAGAGATTTTTTTTCCCTTTTTCCGCTTCTTGTCTCCCATCACAACTCGCAAGGGTTTAAAGATCTGATGAATCAGGATTTCAAGCCAACAACTTCCAGTGATGGCAACTCAACAACGGAGGTTACTGGTTCGTGAGAGAAAACACTCAACAGCGAACTGATCGACGATATGTAATAAACCCAGGCAACACTAGCAGCAATTTCAGCAACATACGACATCAATGGTTTATTCAGCAGTATATCAGCAGCTGATTACAACCGATTGAATGAATCAGAAGCAGCAGGGTAATATCGATTAGCAGATAAGAGAACAATCAGAAATCAGAAATCAATAAGAGTAAATCGAAGACGATGAACACGAGCAATAAGCAGTAGAAGTAGCAGCAAACGATACCCGATAAGAAATCCTTTTTTTGTTTCTTTATTTTTTTTTTTAAGACTTGCAAAAACTTTCCCTCTTCTCAGATTTGAAGATTTTTCTTTTTTCCCTTCTTCTTCAACGCTCTGATACCATGTAACAAAACCAAATAGAAAGCAAACCAGAATCTATGAAGGGAAGAAAGAGAGATCAATGGGAGAGGATGTGCTGACCCACGATAAATTCTGTCTGTAGAGATCTATCATGGGTTGTGCCTTTATTTATAAACTTTTAAATACAATTGTGATCTGAAGAGGAAACTAAACCTAGTCTAAACAGGAAACTTACTTGGACTAGGAAACTGACAACTAACTCCTACTAACAATTAAAGACAAAAAGCAATAAAGGAACCCCACAACAAGGACACTCCCCTTATCGTGTTACATATCTTAACAATAAAATGTAGCTATACACATTATTCAAAAACTCGTCGGGATTGAGATCTTGAATATCTCGAGAATCTCGAGCTCCTCGAAACAAGATAACATACGAGACACGAAACATGCACAGTTTTAAATAAATCAACCGAAGTTTCTAATATTTCAAGAATCTAGAAGAAATCTCAAATATTTCAAGAATCTCGACCTCCTCAATACTCATAGAGTCATAGTATTGTATTGTTGGGACTTGGGAGTTGAGACATGGAAGACTAGAGTAGTAAGGTGTCTATGACTTATGTATCATTGTACTTGGGTTGGTTGTCTATGTAATATGCATTGTGAACACTTCACTGTATCTTGTGATTTGTAGTAGAAAATTTAAGTCATTAACTATTTATTTCTTAAATAATTATTAAATATTATGTGTCTTCATCCATTATAGCATAATTTACTTGTTTTACTTGCCAATTATGTCTCATAGCACTCAAACAAGACAAAGTTGGACGTTCCATGAACACCAACAATATGCTTATGAGGCCTCATATTCTCCCATGAATTACATTACACGAAAAAGGTACAAAATAGACTCAATTCAAGAAGCATTGTTCTCCGAAGAAATATAAACTAGCAGATCAATTGTTGGCTACAGCATCTAGCAACAACCATTTATATCCATCCCTCATTTGACCTTTATATTCAATTAATATTCAAAAACTGAAAGACAAGATTGGTTTCAAGATTCTACATTGATTGGCACCCTTCAGTGCAAAATTTTAGACTCCGAAACCAAAAAGCGCGCGTATCTTGTGGAATATGAGGTCCCGCCATCCCCTCTCTGTGTTCTCAACAACAGTGGAGTTCCCATATCTGCATCATAACACAAACAAACAGACATTGTTAGAAAACAGAAGACATTGAAAGAATGCATAACAATACAAGCACTGAAAGAAACCAACCTGTCTTCCTCGGGGATATCAATTTGTATCAGCTTGACGATTGTGACTCCTGGTTCGGGCTCATCAAATGTAAGGCGTACCTGCGAAAGCAAACCCATCAAGTGTCAAAACGCAATTAGCTTTCTTGCTAATCTCCAATGGGCTGAAGACATTGAAATATGAGGTACCAAGAAATGAATTTACCGTAGAATGTATCCCATCAGCCCAGCTGCCGAACCTCCACTTCTGAATAATCAGCTTACCCTCCTGCAACTCTTGATTGGTCCCCGTGACTGAGCCATCAAAAAGACTAAACTGGCCCCCGACCTCCTTACTGATCTTCGCATTACTGTGAGTAAACCCTTTCCACCTGTTCTCATCCATCAAGATGTCGTACAAATCCTTGGGCCGACAATGAAACTTCTCAGTCAAAGAAATTGATTTGAACCCTTTCTTACTCGTGTCCTTCTTCGTTTGAGCAGCATAAGAAGCAGCTGCGGCGGCCGCCGGGGACGAAGAAGACTTGTTGGTGGAATGCTTCTTGACCTCCAATTCTTCCTTGGCAGGACCACCTTTGGCCATGCTCTGAACGTAAACCCTAACTTTCTCCAATACAATGGGTTTCCCCTTGGAAACGAATGCCTCTTTCAGTCTTCTCCCAAGGGGACCTTCGTCCTTGACAGTGACTTTGATTTCGGGGTCTTCGTCGGCGTTCTCGTCGGCAATGTAAGGGATCTCGATGGACCCATCGACCTTGAGGAGGGATTTGCCGTCGGCATCACGGGCCTCGCCTTCCCAGGAGAGGGAGACACTGATCTCGTAACCGGGGATGATCTTACCCTTGCGGATGTTAACGTAGGCCTCTCCGTCGACCTTGTCAACCTTCTTGGTTTTGATGTAGAGATTGCCTTCGCCGTCCAGGATGGTAAGGTCGGAGAGGAGATTGGTGAAGAGATTGCGGGACCATTCGAGGCAGTTGGTCTCGGCCCAGTGCCAGTTGTGGACATTGGTGCCGTCTGGTCTCTCTTCCACGATCCAGCGTTTGTCCCCTTCCCCGTATTTCGCCATGGATTTTCTGGAGCTCTCACGCTAGCTGAACAGAGAAGAGAAGGGAAGAGAAAATAATTAAATGGCGCAAAGTTCTAAGCTCTGCTAAAACGGATAGTTTGAGCTTCTGAAGTTCCAAGAAAGAAGGGAAGAGAGGAGGAAGACTTAGATAATTTGCGGCGTTAGGAATGTATGCACAAGCAGAAACGGAGAAAGTGAGAGGAAGATCCGGGGACAGAGAGCAAGTCAAATAGGAAGAGCGACGAGTACTGGTTTGCGAGTCTGGACTCTGACCAAAATAAGAAGTCTGGACTCTGGACCCTGGATTCTGGATGCTTCTTTTGTTGGGACTTCGGAAGACTCTAGAAGGAGCGAGGGACACCTTTTTCTCGATTTAGACAACTTTGGCTAGGGCATGAAAGATTGAAAGTGCACTGGATCCAGATCCCCTACGGCGCGCTGCCTATAGCGGCTTGAGCAGTGTAGATTGAGCTGTGTGCGCAAAGCCCGTTTTATCTTTGCCCAAACGTCTTACTCGAATGGAAATAAGATGGTCATTGCGTGCGTGGCCCAATCTGCATCGCACAGGCCGCTATAGGCAGCTACGCCATAGAGGATCTGTGTTGAAGCGCACTTGGCAAGGTCTGATATCCCTTTCGCTCTATGACTCAATCCTCTCCCCGTTCTCTCCCCATCCTGCCGTCATTGTTGGCATAATTAGGTTGTGTTTGGGTTTTTTTTTTTTTTTAAAACCTTTTTAAAGAAAGGGTGGGGCCATGCGGGCCTTGTGTCTATGTCACACTGGGAGGACAAAATGACCATCCCACCCCTGTTGAATGAAAATTTTCACCCTATTGAATGTCCGTGTGTACTCTCAATTAGGGGGTGTTAAACGGTCGATTTGGCCCAATTTCTTTCTCAGAATAAGTGAGACCAAAACCAAACTATTAGGAAACTTCGATATTTTAGTCAGTTTTATTTTGACGAATTTTGGTTTTTTAATATCAAGTTAATATCGATTTGTTCTCGGTTTTAAACCACAATGAAATTTTTTATTTTTTTTTTGGGTACGAAACCACAATGAAATCTTACGTTCATAACTTGTAGTGAGTAGAGATTCAATAAAAGCGCTTTAATTCATCTTCCCCAAGTCAAACAATTAAACAACCACGGATAGGAAAATTGATTATGTTGTAATCCGAACAAAGATGAATAAATAGCAAGGAGAAGATAACTAATATTGAAATCAATGGATAAATGAAATTTGCAGCAAAATCATTTTTACAGATCATATCATTAATTGTAAAGGAAATATAATTAATATTGAATTAATGAATAATTAGTCACTAATATTGAAATAACAAAATGAATCCTACTATCAAATCATCCATTTACTATTCAACTAATATATTGAATACGGAGATCAATGGAAGAAATTTTAAAAATCAATTTCTATTCATAACCTCATCACACTCGTTGATTTGTAACAATTTCCCTTACAATTAGAGATTTCTCATTAATATATGGATGATCAATTCCCCTATTGATAACCTTATACTCAATGATTTTTTATCAATTTCATTCGGTTCGATTTTCGGTTTGGATATCGATCTTCTCGGTGTAGTTTGATTTTCACCCTAGTTCCATCATACCCCAGTCCCAAAAACAATTTGATAAGGTTTGATTCGGTTCGGGTTTGTTCGGTCGGTTTTTGGCGTTCATATCAATTTGCGCTAGGTTTTGACACCTTTATCTTATGTGTTGCACTGGTCCAAGGGCCATGCAGTCTGACAACGATCCCACCTCCTTTTTTTAACTCATCCAAACAATTATTCAAACGAACGAAACCTAGTGATTCAGACAGAGTCGAATTTTTTTATTAATTTTAAAGGACAAAATATTGTTGCTTGGTTGCATAGCCCTGCATTAGACCAGGGTCAATGATAACGTGTGTAAAGGTATCAACATGGAGGGGATTTTATTTCATAAAGGATAGGACGATAAATTTGTGCGTTTTTGTGTTTAAATGTATAAGCCATGCGACCAAGTAGCATTCTTTTTTCCAATTTTAAAATACACTAAAGAAAAATCTTTCTAACCTAGGACATTTTCATTACCAAACATTAGTCATTTCACTTCTCTACTCTTTCCTCCTCCAATATCTCCCCCCACCCCCTCCCCCTCTCTCTCATATCACATGAACACCGTTGGTGGTGTTCCTGTCAATGGAGGAGAGAGAGAGAGTCACTATTAGATTCACCAACTCAACCCTGCTCTCTTATCATCACTTATATCCTAAGAGATTGCGGTGATTAAGTTTTCCTCCTTTGTCTTTCATATTCCCTTTCAAATGCAGCAGGTTGGGATTCAGAGCACTTTTCAACTGGTTTGAATTCGAATTGATAAGAAATCGATAGAAATTGGCCAAAACATGCATTAACGTAGTTTCCATAGAAAAATAAGACGAGCCGAATTCGTTAGAATTGGAATCGACAAAAGCCGATTTCGATTCTTGAAACCATATGTTGGACTCAATGCTTATTTTTTTGACAGATCCCATCAAAGCCCAATAGTTCACTAGGGCTTGGTGTCCCAACTTAAGAAAGGAAAACCAGGGAATGTATACAACAGGTGTGGGGAAGAGTCAACCAAGCAAGGATCTGATTCTCCTCCAATTGTGGTGGGAGCTGATGGGACTCCATCTATGAAATGACCATTCCACCCCTATTTTATGGTCGTTTTGCAACCCTCCAGCTCCCACCACGGCTAGAGGAAATCCACGGAACCCCCCCCTAAGTTAGCGCTACTGCAGCAGTAGTACAGCCCAAACATGTAAATTTTGAGTGTCACCAATAGGCATGCGACACGTCAATTGTCAAAATGTTGTTGCTATTGATTTACGAAAATAACCCTTATTCACAGACAAATGTTGCAGCAGAGAGCTCAGTTCCGCACCCCTCAACTCAACCGCCAGAATCTGGTGCAGAGTTAAGAGAAATAATGAAAAGCCAACGGTTTAAGCGCGCCATCAAGCCGAAGAAAACATTCCCGGCAAACGACGACAAACTCGAAGACGAAGAACCATTAATGACTTCAACCTCAACTTCAAGGTCTAAGAAGTCCATTATTGTTAGAGCCAAAGTCAAACCCAAATCCAATCCCCAGCTTCTCCATCCGGCTCTGGAATCGTCCTTCGTTCTTGAGAAAGCGGCGATATTGAGCCCTGATTTCTTCCAAATCGATGCCCTAGATCTTGCACCCCGTCTCCTCGGCAAGTTCCTTCGGCGAGACGATGTGGTTCTTCGGATTACTGAGGTAGCTTTCTAATGTAATGGAGAACAAATGAAAACCCCAAGCGAAAAGAAAAGACACACCAACGAGATTGAAAATAACCAAAAGGGTTTAATTTTTTTTTTTGTTCTGATTATAGATGATTCTTCACAGGTAGAGGCTTATAGACCAAATGACACTGCTTGCCATGGTCGCTTTGGTATCACAGCAAGAACAGCTCCTGTCGTAAGCAAACCTTTGCCCTCTACATTTTTCTTTCTCTTGTTCTGTTTAATCAATACTGCATTTATATTTTTTTGGGTAATCTCTATTGAAGTCGTTCTGGTTATACTTTTGTTGTTGGGTTTTAGTTTGGATCAGGAGGGCATGCTTATGTTTATCTTTGCTATGGTCTCCATACAATGCTTAATGTTGTAGCTGACAAGGAAGGGGTCGGTGCTGCAGTCTTGATACGTTCTTGTGCTCCTGTCATGGGTAATTTATTATACCATCCCTCATGCTTTCCATTTGATGAAAGTCCTGTATATTTGATAAACACTAGTACCATATGGGCTATTACAAAACGATGAATATCCTCATATTTGGTGAGTAATGAATCGTAAAGCTAATGATTTGGGGTGTTTGAAGCAACCATGTCTTCAGCTGTCAAGGATGTTATATTAGTAGACTACTATTTTACTTATGATATCTCCATGAAAAATTATAGGGTTAGAGACCATTCAACAGCGCCGTGGTCAGAAGACTGATAAACCTGTCCTCCTTGCTGGGCCAGGGAAGGTTAGCTTCAATTGCTTGCTCAATTTCTTTTGCCTGCCTGTTCAGCTTTGATGCATAATTTAGGAAGTTTACCACAGGTGTTAATGGTCATTCTATTAGTTTATATCAAGACGCTCTTACCAAAAAAGAAAACAGTTTTTTATCAAGATGCATAGATGGGATATTCTGATAGTGTTAGTTTTTCTAATTCGAACAAAACCCTCCATAAAATTATCTTCCATGTATGTTGGCTATGCACTTGTGCTTTTTGGAAAGAGAATGATAATCTCAGAAATCAGACAATATCAGTAATACAGTATCTGTTTGAAATAAAGGAGACAACTAATAGTTCCATATAATGATATTCATAGCCATACATATCAATGCAATAAAACTCACTGTTTTGGTGATTTACAATTGATACAAAAGAAAATCCCTGGAGAATAACTCCATTTAGATGATAACCTTAAGTGTTCAAACAGTACCTGTCAGATCATTGCATTTCCACTTTGCATCACATTCAAATGCATTGTTTTCATCATTTAAGATGGATTCATTAGCATACTTCTGAAAGGGAGGATAAAAAAAAAGGAAAGAGAAATGAGTTCATTTCTTGAGTTCTTAGAATGAGACTTAAGGTTCACGATTTAATTTGTCAGGCGCTTTTCAGGAAACGGTAAAATGATTAGTGTCCATATTCAATTAAGGATAACAATTAGTTAATGTTTAATGTTGTCAACTTCATGATGAGAATTTTTCTTCCCAAGGATAATATATAACTGGTACTCACTGGTTCTAGAATTACTATTTTCTAGGTACACAGGACCTGATAGAATTTTGCTAACACAGTGTTTGAATTGTTGGAATTCAAACAGCTCAGAATCCTCTATTTTTCTGCTGAATTGGATATAATTTTGGTAAAATGGTAGTCTTATGCTTATCTTCCAACTAAATCTCAACCTGATTGGTGTAAGTTTGAACTCTACAGAACAGTGGGAAATGGGATTACCTCATCAACTTAAAAATCTGATCTCCAATTGGCGATTGATATTATCCTGACCTGTAGACTAAGGATCATAAATTTTTGGGAATCTAAACTCCCAACTATCCTGATACAGCACAAAAGGAAATTTTGGTACATATATATTCAGATTAGCATGGTTTGTCCAACTGACTTATTGTTTTCTCAATTCCTTGCCAGGTTGGTCAAGCACTGGGGATATCAACAGAATGGTCAAACCATCCTCTTTACACTAAGGGTAAGCACATCTTCATCTGTATTTAGTTGGACACTTAGTCAGCCCCTCTTCTAATATGAGTATATGGGTTCTACCAGGTGGTCTTGAAATTTCAGATGGGCCAGAACCAGAGAAGGTGCTGGTTGGTCCACGAGTTGGCATTGAATATGCTTCACCTGAGCATGTTAGTGCTTTGTGGAGGTTTGCAATTGCTGATAACCCCTGGATAAGTGCTCCTAAAAGTAATCTTAGACCAGCTTAATATAAAATTTCAAGGACTGAAGGAATCCATGGATGGCAATAGAGAAAAAGAAGATAAAAAAGAGAAACCTAAACATATAGGTGACGAGGAATGTGGAAAGATGAACAGAAAATATGTAGAAAAGCTTACAAGTATATAGTCTTATTATTTAATTTAAGACATTTGGAAATGATTTGAGAAATGATCCTTTTGGAGTTGAGGAGGATGGCTGTATTATTCACCATGTGGAAGTAAATTTTGTAATTTGTCTTGGAATTTAACTGAAAATCTCGTGCATAGCAAAGGAATAATCTGGATTTGCTAGAGCTTAAGCAAATGTTTTGGGCTGTCCATACGTAATTTTGATTTCAATTCTTTATTTTGTATCTCACTTGGAAAATTTTGTTCTCTCAATGATTTTCTTATTGTTTTAAATAGTATGAGGAAAAATAAGAAAATCAGGTGTCCAATACCTTACTTCTTACATCTGTGTCCCTTTGGTTCGCTCGCAATGATCTCCTGTTTAGAGGAAAAAATTGGATCCCACTGGAAGTAATCTAGAGAACTGAGAGTGAGTTTGCTGAATTTTGCAATGTTGCTCCAACCAGAAGTCCTATCCCTACACGAGGCATCCTCCCCATTAGGCATCGCCATCAGCCCACCTGGTCTCCACACCCCCCCCCCCCCCCGGCGGCACTTTTTTAAGCTTAATGTGAATGATTCACTTATAGGCGCCAATAAAGGACTGGGATTCATCATCCGAGAATCCAGCGGCTGGATCATTGCAGCCATATCAGAGCCTACTGGGTTTGCATCCATCCTCCAAGGCGAAGCCCTGGCCTTAGGCGCTGACCTTCTCCATTCCATCTCGGAAGGCATAGATAACCTCATCGTGGAATCAGATAACCAGGAGCTGGTGTAGTGTCTAAACAGGAGTTATCAAGTTCCAATCTTAGAGGTCATCAATATTATTCAGGATAATTCATACCTACCCTCCTTTCTAAGATCATGTACTTTCCACCACATCTCCAGGGAGATTAGCAGTGTCGTTAACTCCTTGGCCAGTAAGGCTTTGTCTGTTGTGTGAGGCCACTTTCCATCCCATGGCTATCTGAATTATGTAATCTGGGTACCTTGTGTTCATTACACATCAATAAATGGTCCCCTCTTTACCAAAAATATTTTGCAGAAAATGACATGTTTCCTCAAAAATAGCTTGACCCGTGTGTGATGTGTGCTTTAGAATTATGCAATACAGTGATCCTCATCAATATTAATAAGCATTCTATGATGAAGATCCTTGGGTCTCCATTTGTTACAATGAAATAGATTTCAGTACAATTAAAAAAAGAAAAGAAAAGAAACTACAATTGTCGTCTTAAAAGCAAAAGAAATTTTTATACAAATGAAAAGGCAAATTATTTTACTGAAATGCAATATAAACTTGGTCAATGCAGCTGTATATGGTGGCTTTATAATTTCAGATTTCCACATTTCTTAACCCCAAAGACTTCAGTTAAAAGGCTTCATCTTATCATTTTACACTTCATCCCATCAAAAAGTTTTTCCCTAGTTGGGTGCAGATCCTATCCAAATAAATCTGCTAAATAGCTGATCTATAGAATTGATGACTTCCCATGGCAATACAATGATAATATAAAGGATGTGCGTGTGCCAATGATATGGGTGGTTCATAGTACGGCTCAAACAATCATACATCTAAATATCTATTTACTTACGGGGTTTAAAATATTGGGATCGGATTGAAATCGTTCGAGATCAATCCCAACTCTGGTTTATCCAAACTGAATTTCTTAGGTTGGGATATATTTTAGCCGATTTTGGCTGAACAGTGACCGATCCAGACCAATTCTGATCCAATTCAGATCGAAATCAACCGGAACCGATTTTATCTTGATTCTATTCTTTTAAGCCTAGGGGGAGGTGGAACCACTAAAGCTTTTTAAAAAGAAAAAAGGAAAAGAACGTTGCCTGCCTATCCAATCACAGCCCTATCCCCTGTGAAATCAAAAATCTCATCCATGTTGGTGCCCCTACGAACTCTCTTGCTCTCTATATTATTAGCGAAAAAGAACGTGGTTTTTGTGCCTAGACAAAGGTTCGCATGAAAGTACTGTTCAAACCCCAGTGAAATAAAAGTTCCAATCAGGCAAATCCCCTTTCACATGCTTCTATTGGCCCCCGTGCTGATGTAGGCACTACACGACCAGACAACAATCTTTGCCCTTATTATTATTTTAACTTGACATTTATGCGGCATTTTTATTCTTTCATCAAAAGTAAAATACTTTGATTTGTTCAGTCAAAACAAACTTAGCCGGGACATACCAGAATCAGGCAGCTTTCAATTCACGGGCCAGTCCGATTTTGGAAACTATGTTTTAAACAAGGGAAAAGAACTGTCCCAGAGTTTATGCCCTATGCCCAGACACATGACGGGGCAAAATGACAACCCCACCCCCCATCAAAGGCAGAAATCCCATCCCTGCGATGCCAACACACGTGTTCTGATTGATCCCCACACATGCGCAGGGAGAAGGCTCACCCATGCAGAACAAAGAAGAAATAGCATTAAGCCAAAACCTACAACAAATATCCAACGACATAACACCCCTATGCTGGGAGTGAAGCTATGTTATAGACAATGTTTGTTGTTGAGATAATGGGAAAGGTTTGGTGCCAAAGGAACAAATATTATAGAAACCGCATTTATGGAAACTCAACAAAACCCTACTATTACGTAGTCTCAAAGAAAATCCAACTAAATTCAATAGCTCAACTCCCAAGTCGACTTTCCATTAGGTAGAGAGAGAGAGAGTTCCATACAAAAACTCCAAAGTATAAAACACAATCATCCCCAGGTGTTGACATGAAAACAGCCCAAAAAGTAAACCCACAACTAATTGATCCTTTACTTGGCCTGTTCCACATCACAAATGTATCACAATACAGCCAATATCCTTCAATATTGATAGGTTCCCAATAAAAGAGTTGTGTCATGAAGTAGGGCATCAATTTGCACATTTCATGGGGGGCGGGGCATCATTTCGCCCACGTGTCTAGGCACAGGGCGTACACTCCTGGACAGAATTCTTTTTTTCCTAAATCAAATGATACATTCAGCCAATAGAATGATATCCATAGACATTTTTAATGTTTGCTTGGCAAGAACCATAGTAACACAGGGCAGAAGTATCTGCACTACCCATCTGTATTCTTGCGATGAGCAGCATGCTTCAATAAATAACATAACCTGTGGACTTGCCCTGTGGAAGCATATCGCAATTGCCCAGAAACATGTGATACTATTCGCCACACCTTAACCAACATCTCCACATGGTCAATCAAAATCACAGAGCCTAATCGTCTCCATAAGAATCCAGCATCCTGCAGCAGCAGCCAGGATTAAACACACGAGATTTGAAAGCCGAATTTGGATGTCATCCAGATTGGAGCACCCATATTTTACTGAGAGCTAAACTTGGACCTGCATATCGGGGAAAACTGCCAGACCAGTCAGAAGTTCCTCATTGGTTCAGATTATAGTCCTGAGAGGGGCCAAATTAGATTGCCATGTCAATCTGACATTCTTGATTGACATCAAAATTCTGAAAACTGGAACAACCAGTCAGTCATTCACCTACCTATTTCAGTGACCAGATGGTGTGTTAACAGATCAACCCAAAATCAACTAACATGTGCCCCTCAGCCCAGAATGCTTCAATGTAATCTTTAAAATATGATTCAGGACAGAGTATGAACCCCCCAAGATTTTAACACTCAGTATTGAATCAAGCGGATTGGCCGATCTGTCCTAATATCTGATGGAACCAATTCTGTAGATGCCCTACACTAAGGAACGTTCAGCCAATACTAGTCATGAGCTGGCCAGATTGGCTGATTCAGTCTGATAGCAGTATTCTAATCTATTCATTTTTGGGACCAACCAACCAGGTGCCAGATCAACTGGTTTGACAAGGCTGGGTCTCAGAACAGCTTGATGTCAGAAGTAATGATACCTCCACAAGCTCTAAACTGTTAGTGCTCCATTCTCCTTCCTTGCAAGCTTGAAGCCGGTGTAGAAGAAACGCAGACATTATCAGTGTCTAAAGAAAATCTACAAGCAGTGTTGTCATTACCATCAATCTGGTGACATGCAACACCAGTAGTGTAGAACCTGGTCAGCACCAGCAACTCCTTTATCACTTTTGAACCCTACTAGGACAGAATATTAATGGAGCAAATTGATGAGTTGTAGCCCTTCTTCGTCTTTTCATGGTCTTGGTTCTTCTCCTAGCATCTCTGGAGGCTCCAAGTCTTATCTTTCCAAAATAGGAACTTGATAGAAAGGTTTTAAGCTCTATGTCACTCCACATAAGCATTGTAATAGATCATATTCATTGTCCAGGTCAACCATGGCACTCTATTTAGCAAGGACTACACTGAGTTGATTCAACAAAAGGGCTGTCAGTAATGATTCTTGAGTGTTATGGAGATATTATAAATTCTATAATTTTTTTTTTTTGGTAAATGAATATATTACCGAACCCCGAGAGGGGGGGGAAGGAAAAGAGAACCAAAATACAGGAGGGGAGAGAAAAGAAAAAGAAAAAGGAAAAACAAAGGGGAGAGGAAGGGGGGAGGGGCAGCCAACCAGCCTAAGTAGAGGAGGAGTGCTATAAAAGGGCAACGTCGAGGCCCCAAAAGTTCACAATATGCCTATTCTTAATGTTGTCCTTGGAGTGCCTCAGACGGATACAGCTGAGCTTGGAGGAAACATCGAAGGAGATGGCTTTCCAAATCACGTCGAAAGACCTAGAGTTGGAAGTCCATCTCCTGAGGTTTCTCTCCAACCAAATATGGTGAATCGCAGCGCTGAAAACAAGCTTCCCGATAGTGTCACAAATGGAGTTCCCTGGAAAAGTTTTGAGGATCCAAAGCCATTCACGATCAAAGCTCAAGGCCCTTCTGCTACGCTTCCCGATAGTGTTATTGGGAAATTATCAGTGCCACCCACTGAGTTACACCCTTATTTTAATGCAACCCCATTAAGTACCCAAATATCAAAACCAACCCAAAATCTAACGGGGTTAAGTCATAGTGCTGTTAAGTGGGTGATGTCAGCAGGAAAATTATAATTATAGACAACTATACCCTTCCAACTCCTCCTCTTCTTCTTCTTCTTCCCCAGCTGCAATCCAACCCACCACCATGCTGGCCCCCACCACCCAAACCCCCTGCCCCCAGCCCACCTGCATGCCGACTCCCAAGATCCTGCAGCCCTTGCCTCCGTGCACTTCTATCCTGAAAACACACCCCAGCCCCTAAATCGATTGAGATTCTGGAGTAGACTTCACCATAGAATCGCTGAGAACTGTAGCAGACATCGCTGAAACCCTAGAAATCCAAAATCCACCAATACATAAATAAATCTTTCAAGAATATAATAACAAAACTGTGAATATCACAAAACTCAAGTTTGAAATTACCATTCTTGATTGATTCTCTTTCAACTTTCCGTTTGTCTCTCTCTGGATGATATATAGAATCGGTGCTTCGAACCCGTTATAGATAGGAAGATGCAAAGGCGAAGCAACAACTCGAATTTCCGAATTCTGATCAGTTTCCCTATTTCTCCTCGCACTCACCTTCTTCAGCTACCTTTTCTCTGTCGATCAAGGAAATTTTACAGAAAAAAGACATCTCAATCTCAAACTCTCTATCTTTCTGTCTGTGTGTTTCTGCTTACGAAAACTACGATCAATTCAGAATTCTGAAACTAAGAAGGACAGAAAAAGAAGAGCAAGGAACCTTTGGTGTCTTTGGGATATGCTCTCCAACTCAACCAAGGAGAGCATACACATGGCTTTGCTCGCAGCTGTGGTGTCGGTGCCTATGTCGTCACTTTCACCATCGGTGGTCTCAGCGTTATCAGTCATCCTTCCCGGGAAGCACAGGGGCATGAATTGCTGGAGTGGAGTTCCTGGGATTTAGCCGGACACTTGCAGGTTCTCCGACCGGTGTGCTGATCCCAAGGATGGAAGATGGAGGTGGGGTGCCCTATTTTCCCTTCACAGGTTTGAAGTGCAAAGCAAGTGATGAGGGTATTTTAGTCATTTGTATTTCACACAGTTAACGCCGTTAGATTTTGGGTTGGTTTTGATATTTGGGTACTAAATGGGGTTGCATTAAAAAAAGGGAGTAACTCAGGGGGTGGCGCTGATAATTATATGCAAGAGAGTCCAGTTGTTAGTTTAGTGACAATCCCTACTTTGGGACTCAGGATCCTAGCTAGATGAGATAGTCTACATTGAGTTAGCTTCTATTTCTAATCTTCTTACCTCTGTTATGATGAGCAATGTATGGAGTCTGTAAATATCCAATGTTGGGCCATGTAAGAGTCTTTTGATTGAAGAATGGAATAGAGTTCAGTTGCAGATATGCTCTGCAGTTAGTATAATTTGCAGCTGAAGGCCACTGTAATCATATTTCCTGGGTCATTTATAATAAAAGTGAATTTGTGAGTTCTTAAAACTTCATTTTCTCCTTTTAAGTATATCTGAGATCGAGAGGTTAGACAGACTTGAACAGTCCAAACTCAATGGTCTTGAGAAATTCTGTCAGGTTCTGAGAGTTATACTTAGCCTTGGCATGAAATTGAATTTCAGGACCAGAAATTTGACTCTGATCGTAGGCCCCCATAAAATACAACCAAGCTTGGCTGATTGAATTGAAAATTTGGTGATTAGTTGTTCAATGAACCTACTATCAAAATCATAAGTTTCAAAGTTTTGGTTGCTTGATTGACTTTTGCAAATTTCCAAAGTTGCGTTTGTTCCCTCCTGCAAACAAGAATCAAACTACAGCCCAAGAAGACCAGATAGCAGTGATATGTTGTGTTTTGGACCCATAACCCATCAGGATTAGCGTTTGTTTGGCCGGATCCTTCATCAATTCATCCAATAGCTTCTCCAACTCGCATTAGATCCACCTGTCATAACCTAAATCCACTGCCTATTGTCCCATCATCTCCTTGGTATATATCTAATATGAGTGAAACATCCATGATTCTCTCCTGTACTCCAAATCTCCAAAGTGCTTCTCTGAGCAGATCACCTGCATGTATTGGTGGTCTCTTGTAACCAAGACTTTTAGGCTGGTGAATAAACTTCAAATTCAAGTCACTACAACTCCCACACAAGATAGAGATATTTAAAACAAAAATCAAAATTAAAATCAATTTCTAGCACCTTCCTTAAGCCATAAATTTGTATACTTCTGCTCTATAAGGTCTCTTCATTTTTCATATCTTTTTAACTTTTAATAATTTTTCCATCACTACAGAATTCCTATCGTAATGTCCTTGTCGCAGTTATGACAGCACAAGAATTAAGAACTGTTAAGGTCCAAAAATTACCAAACAATTTCCTACCCCAAATCTTTATATGTGAGATGCCCCTTCAGAATCTTAAGCCTAGACTCAGTATTGCTACAGCTCCTAGATCCAATACTTCTGCGTTCTTCGTTGCATCACAGGTACTCAATTAGTGTGGCTTGGAAGTTGGAAGTATCAGATATACTCAAAACCAGGCTCTTTTATATTAGAACCAAGACATCATCATTTCCTATAATTCCTGATGATAGCTAGTAACCCAATTATGTCTTTACTCTATCGGCCTTCAATCATGCAGCTTGAAAGTGAAACCAGGTTCTTTAAATGCCTCACCACCATGTTTCTCTATGGAAACCCAGACATCCCAATAACCCCCTCAGTCTTGATGGGTCCAGCCGTCTAGCACCTTTCTTTATTGAATCTCACAGAGTTGCCGGGGCTTTCAAACCCCAAGAAGCCGGTGCACTCAACAAGTAAAAGAAATGGCAGTGGATGATAGCTTGTGCTATACTTCTTTCCCTGCATTACAGTACCAATGAATTCCATCAAGGTAACACACACAGAAAAAGTTCCTACAGGCAGAACTAGATCTTGCTCAAATTAGTGACTTTTCTTTGATCCTGATCAGCCAGCAGGAACCTGAAGATGGTGGAAAACAGACTAGTAACACTAGCAAAGATGGAACATGAAAAGACAGCAGTTCCCATCTACTGTGTTGGAAAATTAAGGTAGGGTAGTCGAAGTTCTGGGGATGCGAGCAGAGAACCTTCCACATCTCAAGAGAGGAAATGTGCCATCAAACTCAGGTATGAGCTCCTGAAGGTAGCTGTTGACAACGACTGTCAAAATGATAAACCGAATGAAGCTGTGACGACTCAAGACATTGTTCTTACTGTCAGCATTTGTTGAATTCAGGATTCCATTTCATTGCTTAGAAGAGAAGACCCCCAAGGTTAAAGATCATGTTCCTGTCTGTCATCCATGGGGTACCGAAGTCCTGTTATGGACTGAAGTTGGACGTTCACATAAAATTGATCCCTCGTTACTGCAAAACTCATGGACAAGTTTTTTCAAGCCAGGGAGAATTGATGCAGTATTCAGCTAGAAAGAAGAAAAGGTTTTTCTACGATTTCGGTTGTTCTTGAAGAGGTGGAGCTTGTGCCTCAAGTCTTAGATGAGAAGGTTACCAACATTGAAGACTCTATGAACACGACATTCACAGTTAATATTGATTCAAAGGTCGAGCACATAGAGTTTGTTCTGCCACCATGGTTCTTTGAAGAGAAAGCTCCACGCCTTGAAGATTACATTCCTAAGGTCTACAAGCAACCAAAATTCTGTTTGGGAACGGTAATGTAGTCCTAGGTAGGAGTATTCCCACTAGGAACCAAGGTAATAGGATCATCAAACAAGACTGCTGATTTGGCTGGGCAGACTCAGGGTTTTAAACTAAAGTCTAGGGTTAGGTATGGGGGAATAGGACACTGTATATCTGATTTTAATATGCAGGCTTTGGGAAGGCTTTTAAAACAGAATTGCTACAGATTTAAATCAAAATTCAGATTCCAAAATTTTAGGGTTAGGGTTTGGGTTTTAGGAATTAGAATCTAGGTTGAAAACTAGGTTTTAGGAAGGGAATTTTGGGCTGGGTTTCTGGTCGAACTTTACTGGCAGTGGGGGAAAGGTTCGATCAGAATATGGACAGATTCTGATGGTTAAAACAGTCTGGACAGAACTGAGACTATCCTAGGGTTTTTGGGTTTTGTGGGAGATGAGGGGATTAGGGTCTTCGAACTAAGGATGGGGGCAGCAGTAAGGATCGAATGTAGGGCTGGTGGAGGGGAAGCTGTGATCAGGATTTTATGAAAAACAGATGAGGGATGAAGGCTGGACAGAGATTAGCAGATCTAGGGTTTATGAGAATTCAAATTAAAAATAAAGGGATCGAATGGGGAAGGAGAAGGAATAAAAAAACAGAGTTAAACTTCAAACTCACCACTGGAATCCACCGGCAGCAGCTTGAATGATGAAGGATGAAACCACCTTCAGAGAGAGAGATCCTCCCAGCCGTCACAGCGTAAGGAGTCGCAGGAATCCACCCACCCTTTCCACCTTGAAATCCACAAGGATGCACACTCAAAGGAGCAGGAACAGCAGCAGCAGTCGGCCAGCAGCAGAAACAGTATTTTTTTTCAAAATTTCAATGTGGGGGAGCCTCCCACGATTTCTACTTTTATAATAAAGGGCCAATGGCCAAATCCTAGTACAAATTAAAGTCTCCTCCTTCTAAAATCATGGAAGGGAGAGATTTAATCTAACTTAACTAATTTAAAACAGTAAATTGACTAAGATAGTAAGATATCCCTACTAACTTAAAATAAAAGAATCTAACTTAAAACAACTAATTTAAAAGAAGATTCCATACTAGCCAATAGGATATAAAGACCTATTGACCAATAGGAACACTTCACTTAAATTAGACCAATTGAACCAATTGGATGCAATCAATTCTAAACCGGTTCAATCTAAAAACAGAAAAATAAACTAAGTATGGAAAATAATAATCCTAATCTATGGCTCCCTATTCAAACCCTAAGTTCAGGGCTTCTTCTTCTTTTTCTTCCTTCTTGGAGCTGCATCAAACGGTCAAGCCTGCAACCCACATGTTGTTTCCCCCTCATCATTACAAAATTCGAGGACAAATTTTTTCAAGATGGGGAGAATTGATGCAGATACAACACCAAAAGAGGCTTATTTTGATGGGAATAAGGATAGGGTTAGGTTATATACATGTTGGGCCTTTGTTCCATGGGTTTTCAATGTAATAGGTCACTTTTATGGACCTAAAGTAGCCAGTAGGGGTAAATAGGTTGCATACGGGATTAGCTTCTATACTTAGTTCATTTTCATGTTTTAGTGTTTTAAATTGAACTGGTCCAAAACTAGTTTGAACCAGTGGTTCAATTTAAGTGACTTGAATCACCTTTCTTTTATTTGCTTTCATTATAAGTTGGGTCCACACCTCTCCACGAATTTGAGAGAGGTTGTGAAGTGTAATTAGAGTTGGCTAGGAGCATTTACACTCCTAGGCTGATTAGAAATATGGCCTATGGCCACAATAAATAAAACAATTCGCTGGTGGGATTGGTGTTTGATCCAATAGACACTTTGCGGTGTGAAGCCCGGTGGTTCTTTTGAAGCTCTCCCTCAAGTTCTTTAAAGATCTCCTTCAAGTTCTACTTTCTAGTTTCAGTCAAAGATTCAATTTTTATTCAAGTTCCTCCATCAACAAGTTGCTGCCAATAATTTTCTGCCATTACAAGTAAGTTGGAAGCATTCCCATCCCCATCCTTCTTCTTCTAATCCTCATCCTCCTCCAAACAACATTCCCATAACCTAAATTCTGCCCGATCAACCAGCCAGAAATCCTCCCTTTTTGATCAAACTCTCACCCCGCCTATAGTATCGATCCAAACCCTAGCCCCATCTCCTCATTCTAAACCCTAGATTCCCCTATTTTACACTTTTCAAAAACCCAAAACCCTAACCCTAAATTGCTGTTAATTCAAATTAGCATACTTCCCTCTGATAAATACTGAAGAAAATGAAGAAGAAGAGAAGCCGAGAGAGAGGAGGCGAGATTCAGCAGAACTGGGAGAGTTCCACGATATGTGTAACTCTCCTCTCAATCTTCATTATATCAATCACTTAAAGGGTAAAATATTAAACACCTAAATAAAATAAAAGAAACACCCTACCAACATATTAGACTGAAATACCCTTCTCATTATGATCTCGGTATTAGCTCTCTACGCTAATACCCAGCTCACGATAACACTCCCCCTCAAGCTGGAGCATAGATGTCAATCATGCCCAGCTTGTTACAAATATAATCCACTCTTGTACTTCCCAATGACTTTGTGAACACATCTGCGAGTTGTTCTCCTGTACGGACATGGCCAGGAGAAATCAAACCTTGTTGTAACTTTTCTCGAATGAAATGACAGTCAACTTCAATGTGTTTCGTCCTCTCATGAAACACTGGATTTAAAGCAATATGGACAGCAGCTTGATTATCACACCACAGTTTCATTGGAGCACCATCAACAAAGCCAAGTTCAGTCATTAATTGCTTTACCCACATCAACTCACAGGTAACATGTGCCATAGCCCTGTATTCTGACTCTGCACTGGAGCAGACAACAACTGTCAGTTTCTTACTCTTCTAGGACACCAAATTTCCACCAACGAAGACACAGTAACCTATAATAGATCGTCTATCAACTGGAGATCCTGCCCAGTCAGCATCTGAAAACCTACTATCCGCCCATGACCATGATCACTGTAGAGAAGACCACGTCCAGGAGCCTCTTTAAGATAGCATAAAATATGCACAACAGCCTCCCAATGAGTTGTCCGAGGAGCAAACAGAAACTGACTCACCACACTAACCGGAAAAGCTATATCAGGCCTAGTCACTGTGAGATAATTCAATTTACCAACAAGCCTCTGATACTTTTCTGGATCACCTAAAATCTCACCATCCTCTGCAACAAGTTTTAAGTTAGGATCCATAGGAGTATCTAGAGGCTTAGAACCTAGCATTCCTGTCTCTGACAAAAGATCAAGAACATATTTCCGCTATGAGAGCGAGATCCCTTTCTTTGATTGAGCAACTTCCACACCCAAAAAATATTTCAGCTTTCCCAAGTCCTTGGTCTGAAATTTCTGCTACAAGTGTGCCTTCAAACCATCAATTCCAGAAACATCATCTCCTGTGATGACTATATCATCAACATAAACCACAAGAAACAGTTTTCCACCTCCAGAACAACGGAAAAATACAGAATAATCACTATCAAACCGTGTCAGCCCAAACTCTAACACAACTTTAGTAAACCTGCCGAACCAAGCTCTAGGGGGACTGTTTCAGCCCATAGAGAGATTTCTTCAATTTACACACCAAGCCAGACTCCCCCTGAGCAACAAACTTAAGAGGTTGCTCCATATAAACCTCTTCATGCAAATCACCATGCAAGAATGCATTCTTGACATCAAGCTGATATAAGGGCCAATGATAAGTAGCAGCAAGAGATATCAAAATACGAACAAAAGTAAGCTTTGCCACGGGTGAAAAGGTATCCAAGTAATCCACACCATATACGTGGGCATACCCCTTAGCAACCAGACGGGCTTTCAAGCGAGCCAAGGACCCATCAGGATTCACCTTCACCACATACACCCAGCGACAACCAATAGCAGTCTTCCCCGAGGGTAAGCGAACAAGATCCCAAGTCTGATTTTCTTCCAATGCCGATAATTCCTCACCCATAGCAGTCCTCCAACCAGGACTAGACAATGCCTCTGCGACAGACTTAGGAACAGGATGATGCTCAACAGTATGTAAACAAGAATGAAAGGTGGAAGACAAACTACCATAAGAAACAAAGTTAGAAATGGGGTGTTGGGTACAAGCCCTAACCCCTTTACGAGGAGCAATAGGAATATCAAGATCAGAAGAAGGGTCCAAAGGAGGAGGATCATTACCTATCACAGGATCTGCAGGCAAAGTAGGAGATGGCGTAGAAGTCGATGTAGCAGGGGTCCAAGGACATACTTTCCATTGGTAACGTTGATACACACTAGGTTGAGGTGCCGGTAATGAGTCAGCCTGCGGAGCATGATGAACAGTAGATCGAACAACAGTAACAGGAATATCATCATCCAAGTCAGACACAGTACTAGAAGAATGGACGAACGGTGTAGACTTAAAGAACGATACATCAGCGGTAACAAAATATTTTCGCAAGTCAAAAGAATAACAACGATAACTCTTTTAAGTGCGAGAATAACCAACAAACATGCACTTGAGAGCCTTGGGATCCAACTTGGAAACTCCTGGACGATGATCACAAATAAAGCAAATACTACCAAACACACATGGTGGCAAAACAAACAGTGGCTCAGAAGGAAACAACAAAGAAAAAGGAATACCACCACGTAAAACCGAAGAAGGCATTCGATTAATGAGATAACACGAGGTTAAAATAGCATCTGCCCAAAAGGATTTAGGCACTTTCATCTCAAACAAAAGACAACGAGTAACCTCCATCAAATGTCTATTTTTCCTCTCAGCCACACCATTTTGTTGAGGGGTGTAGGCACAAGAGGACTGATGACTAATACCACGTTGAGTCATAAAATCAGCAAAAGGAGCAGAGAAATATTCCTTAGCATTATCACTACGAAGAACACGCAAAGAGTGTGAAAACTGATTATTCACTTCATTCACAAATGCACAGAATATAGAAAATAACTCAGAACGATTTTTCATTAAATAGATCCAGGTAACCCTGGAATAATCATCAACAAAAGTTACAAAGTAACGAAAACCCAAAGTGGAAACGACAGGACATGGACCCCAAACATCAGAATGAACTAAAGACAGTGGTTGGTCAGACCGTTTATTGACTCTAGGTGGATAACTCGCACAGTGGAGTTTCCCAAACTGACACGACTCACAATTAAAACTAGAAATAGACCGAAAACGACCATCAAGAAGCTTCAAACTCTCCAACTAAGGATGACCCAAACGACAGTGAATCTGGTGGGGTGACGCCACACCGGTACACGCCATAGATGAAGTGTCCTCAAGTATGTAAAGTCCCCCTGATGCACAACCTCTACCAATCATCCTCTTCGATGAAAGATCCTGAAATACACAAGAGTCAGAAGAAAATGTTACAGAACAGTTATGGGATTTAATAAACCGACTAACAGAGAAAAGGTTAAACGGAAAATCAAGAACATAAAGAACGGAAGACAAAGAAAGAGAAGGTGTAATATGGTCAGTACCAGTATAGCATACCACCTTAGCCAAGGAACCATTAGCTAAAGTGACACTCAAGAGGATTGTTGAAAAGAAGAAAGTATACCGAAACACCATACGTAGAGCCAAGGCCCTCGAATCAATGATCCAGGGACGGAAGAGACAATGAAAGGCATGCAGTGGCATTACCTGCTCGAACAAAGGTCGCAGCTTGGAGGTGGGCTGGTTGAGAAAATCAAATCGTATAACGGGTATATTCATCATCGACATCTTCGCGCCTTACCCTCGCATGCTGGAGAAACAGGAGAATCAATCAGTAGGAATTGGCAAACCGTTGCGAGTTGGTTTGCACGTAGTTTCCAAAGAAACGTTGGACATGTCCTGGACGACCACAATGATGACAAGTGCGCACGGAACCACCAGAAACATCAGAGGTACCTTGAGTACCCAAGGTAGGTGCCTTACTAGAAACACCAGCCGCACCACCACGACCACAGCCACCACCAAAACTGACATTACCACCACCACCAGCCCCACTGTTGGGCACACGGTTGGATGGAAAAGAAGCCAGGGCTGAAGTATCACCATCAGTAGTGTGTTCCCGAGAGACACGAAGAACCCTGAAAAAGGTTTCAGACAAAGTGGCTACTTTGTCACCACCAAGAATTTGGGAACGAACAGAGTCAAACTCCTTCCCAAGACCTCCCAAAAAACCCATAACAGCAAGTTGTTCCCACTGGCTCTACATCTGTTCCACATTGGCAGTGATAGGAAGTAAGGAATTAAGCTCTTCATACATTCTCTTAAAATCAGCAAAGTACTGGGTCAAAGTACAACCCTTCCTATCAGCCCTGTAGAACTCTTGGGACAAGTCATAAATACGGGACAGATTGTTTTGTCCAGAATACAAGATATTAAGATACTCCCACAACTCCTTCACTGTGTCAATGTGTGTCACTAGGGCCACAATTTGGTGATCCATAGAATTCAGCATCTGTCCCAATATTCGAGCATCAACTGTCTCCCATGAAGAGTCATTCTCAGGCTTGGTTTCTAATAGATGTTTATGCTGATCACGGCCAGTTAACACTAGGCGAACAATTTTCTTCCACTGTAAAAAATTGGTAACCCCTTCCAACTTCTTCTCGGTAATACGATTTGAAGAGGAAGAAAAAATTTCTGTTGTGACTGACTTTGAACCCTCAACAGGTTTCGGCTCATCATCCATGATTTACTTGATGAAGTGAAGACAAAAGAGACTGAAAAATACTGAAAACAGGGGACAGAAGTCGATCAAGACTGAAGAACCTTGATAGAAATCAATAAGGAAAGCAAATAACTCCCTCAGATAAAACCTTGAAAAATCTGAAACCAACAGTAGAGACAGCAATCGATCTTCTCAACAAAATCCGGACAAAATCTTCACTTCATCTAATAACTTCTTCGAATAATCCTTAAACAAAAAAGGGAGAGACCTAGTTCTTAATTCATATCATGAACTAGTCTCTAAACCAATCCGTAAAACAGCATAGGGTGCTGCACCCTTCAAACAGAAAATAGGAGAAGCCGCAAGTGCCGCAAATCTTCAAAAAAAATATTTCTTCAATTGAATGCTGTAAAGAAGGGAACCAATGATCCACGAAGTATGTAACAACCCTTACAGCTCTGATACCATGATAAATACTGAAGAAAAAGAAGAAGAAGAGAAGCCGAGAGAGAGAAGGAGGCGAGATTCAGCAGAACTGGGAGAGTTCCACGATATGTGTAACTCTCCTCTCAATCTTCATTATATCAATCACTTAAAGGGTAAAATAGTAAACACCTAAATAAAATAAAAGAAACACCCTACCAACATATTAGACTGAAATACCCTTCTCATTATGATCTCGGCATTAGCTCTCTGCGCTAATACCCAGATCACGATAACACCCTCCATTAAAATAGACTCCCCTACCTTGACTTGACATAACCCATACATCAAACCCTAACCCTAATTTCACCAAAAACCCTATTTTGACTAGCCGATTCACCTGTTCATAACAGATCCTGGTTGATTGGCTCCTAGTTGGTCCTCTACCAATCTAGGACTACATTACCTAGTTCAATCCTGGTCTATATTACTATTCACGTGTTACTGTTCATGCCAGTTTTATTCTCTTATTTTATTGTTAGTAGGTTGCTACTAAGGCTAGGATATGTCCAGCTCGATTTAATCCAGTCCAAGTCTTAGTCAAAGAAGGGTCAAAAGTAATTAATGCATGTGTGTAGAATTTGAAAGGCATTATCTAGTTAGTAGAGCGGTCAAAAGTAATTAAAAATATGTACAGAACTTGAGAAGTATTTAGTAGTTAGTTACAACTATGATCTAAAGTCTTGAAAGAAATTATTTCAGTCAATAAATCAGTCCATTGATAGTTGTGTAAGTCCTTGAAAATGTGCAGTTCATTAAATGGTTAAAGAGTCTAAGAGAAAGTCCCAATGAGAGTCTAGAACCCTCCTAGCCACTCTATAAAGGGCTGCTTGTAAGCATTTTGACGGAAGTTAAAAAAGTTAAATGAAATTTCTAGTTTTATGCCAATAGCTGTGAGATGCAGTGGAGCTTAGTAAGAAGCTAGGTCGCTTGGAGCGATGCGAACTTAGGCCTTGGTGACAATCCTTGGTCATATTCCTCTTATCTCTTTCTTACTTCTTCCTTTGTTAGTAAAAAGTAAAATTGCTTAATTCTTGTTGTGTCATCGCCTCCATACGATTCGATTTATTGAGGATTCTAATTCTGTTGCAAGGACTGAACCAGGATCCCATTATAATCAATCTCCCAGCTGAAGTCATAATGAGATTTCAAAATGGATAAAGGTTTTGTACTTATTTTGTAGACCATCTATTAGGTCTGTATTATATTGTCTTTTTTCTTTTAGCACATCCTATTCGCTCAAGGAAAAAGACCAGTGCAGTCAGTAATGAGAACCTGGCAGGTAACATTCTTTCTTTTCTGCCTAATGTAGCATTCAAATAGAATAAACAAATTAATGTAGTCCTAGATAGGTAGGAGACCTACCAAGAGCCAAACAACAGGATCAAATAACAAAAGGGGCTGCTGGTTCGAATGGACAGCACTAGGATTTAGGTCAATTCCTAGGGTTTGGGTTGGATATTGGGAAAGGGGTTTATAGGGTATTAATGGGCAAGTCTAGGGGGTCAATATGGTATAAAAAGGTTAGGGCTTGGATGAGTTTTGAAATTTTGCAATTCTAGGCAGAATTGAATTTTAGGGTTTTGGGTTTGGATTTTAATGGAGTAAGGAGATGAAGGGGTTAGAGTGGGAGTTTGGGGCTGAAACTTGGATCGAGTGTCAACAATGATGTAAGGGATGTATGCTAAAAGTTTGGTTTGAAACTGATGGACAGATCTGAAGTTATGAGGGAGTCCTAGTGGAGGTAGGAGTGTAGGTTTAATGGAGAATTAGGGTTGATGGATGAAGAGGGGTGTGGATTAGGTCAGAGGATGAAGATGGGAAGGATACATGCAGGAAACTAAGATTACTTACTGGTTTGATCTCCTTCAGAGGCAACAGCAGTAGCTTGAAGAAGAAGAAGGACCTCCCAATCTGCAAGATGCAAGGAGTCGATCGGAGTCCACCAATCCCTTCACCTTGATATTACCCACTAGTTAGCATTGATATTACTCACAAGGTTCACTCAACAGAGCAGAGCAGCAGCTATGACAGCAAACAAAAGCCTTTTCATTAATTAAATTCGTATGTAATGCTGGCCTCCCTTACAAACTTATATAAAAGACTCAAAAATAGACTTAGACACTAAAAAGGAATGGTCTAACCCTATCCCTAACCTATTAGGTAACTTAAACTAACTAGAAAACTAGAATACTAAAGGAAATAGACTCAAAACATGGCTGGACTTATAGAGTCCTAATCCAGCCCAACCTACATCACATGACCACTTAACCAAGTCACATGATCACTTAAATTGAACCAATTGGATGCAACCAATTTGAACTGGTTCAATTAAAAAACATAAAAATAAACTAAGTATTGGGCTAATCCCGTATGCAACCTATATACCCATATTTTAGGCCCATAAAAGTGGCCTATTACATTAGAAACCCATGGGATCAAAGGCCCAACATGTATGTAACCCAACCCTAAACTTATTCCCAATGAAACAAGCCCTATTTGGTGATAAATCTGCATCAACTCTCCCCAACTTGAAAAAATTCGTCCTCGAATTTTGTAGTGATGAAGGGGAATCAACATATGATCGGCAGATTTGACCATCCCCAAACAGAATTCTGATGAAGCAAGGACATTAGTAATAAAATCTTCAAGGTGTGGAGCTTTCTCTTCGAAGAACAATGGTAGCATAACAAACTCTATGTGTTCCTTTTCTAAATCAACAGCAACTGTGAATGTCCTGTCCATAGAGTCTTCAGTATTAGTAACCTTCTCAACTAATGCTTGAGATACAAGCTCCACCTCTTCAAAACAACATCTTGAAGGTCATTGTTCTCCTGTGGAATCACCTCTTCATTTCCCGTTGTATCAGCACAAGGACTTAGGCTCTCTTGAATGAAACCCTTTTGGAGCAGCTCTCCGACCTGCTTCTTGAGTTCATCATGCTCTGTAGGATTCATTCTGTAGGCTGGCAGATTTGGTAAAGTAGAACCAGGCACCAAATCAATTACATGCTGAATATTTCTCAGTGGGGGTAACTCGTTTGGCAGCTCCTTTGACACTACATCAGAAAAATCATGCAATAACTCCTTGATGGGCTGTGCTAACTTGACCTCAGGCTGGGCAGCAACTTGTGTAACCACGTCTAGGATCAGACCTGAATCATGGCTGGTCTGCTCAAATTCCTTCTGTGGTACAGCTAAGACTTTACTCACAATCTGTCCCCTTCTGGTTGGTGCACATAATTTGTTGTTTGCGCATCTCGGAGGGTAGATTAAGAGGATTTAGAATGATTTGTTGTCCCTTGTGTTGAAACACACACTGATTTTTTCATCCATAAATAGTAACATCGTTGTCATATAACCAGGGTCTTCCCAATAACACATCAGTCATTTGCATTGGGATGATGTCGCACCAAACCTCTTCAGTAGTATTGGAGTTGTAAAGGAACATAACACCTTTCATTTACCTTTAATTTGTTGCCATTCAGCAGAGCAACCTTGTAAGGTAGAGGATGTTTTTCACGCTTCAGATTGGCCTTCTGCACACATCTTTCAGAAACAACATTAACACAACTACCACTATCAACAATAATCTGAGCAGTGCGTTCTCCAGCCTTCATACGAGTATAGAATATGCAGCTACGTCACCAATCTTCACCTTCAGTTTCAACCATCAATATACGTGCTACAACATGTACTCCTCGGGTATCTTCATAATCTTCACTCAAGTCTTCATAGTAATCAACCCCATCATCACTATCATATGAGGGTAGGGCAAATAAACCTTGTTCATCTGGTGGAGGTGGCAGAACTGAAATGCCATATACATCCATGGCTTTGATACCAATTATGGACTGGGTTTAAGGTCGAATGTAGGGAGAGGTGTGGGGAATATAGGCTGGAAGTATGGTTCGAAATTGATGGCCAAATCTGTAGTTATGAGGGAGTCATAGTTGAGATAGGAGTTGCAGGTTTAATGGAGATTAGGGTTTGATGGATGGAGGGGACGGTGGATTAAGTCTAAGGGAAGATGAAGGATGATAGAAGAAGGTTTAAAATAAGAAAACAGGTTCAAACTCACTGTATTGCAGGAACAATGGCAGCAGCTTGATGATTTGAAAGAGCCTTCCGATCGTCACAATGCAAGGAGTTGCAGGTGTCCACCTACCCTTCACCACCTTGAGATCCACAAGGATATACACTCACAAAGAACAGCAGCAATGGCAGCAAGCATAAAGCTAATTTTTATTAATCAAATTCGTATGTAATGCTGGCCTCTCTTACAAACTTATATAAAAGACTCAAAAATAGACTTAGACACTAAAAAGGAATGGCCTAACCCTATCCTTAACCTATTAGGTAACTTAAACTAACTAGGAAACTAGAATACTAAAGGAAATAGACTCAAAACATGGCTAGACTTATAGAGTCCTAATCCAGCCCAACCTACATCACATGACCACTTAACCAAGTCACATGATTACTTAAATTGAACCAATTGGATGCAACCAATTTGAACCGGTTCAATTAAAAAACATAAAAATAAATTAAGTATTGGGCTAATCCCGTATGCAACCTATATACCCATATTTTAGGCCCATAAAAGGGGCCTATTACATTAGAAACCCATGGGATCAAAGGCCCAACATGTATGTAACCCAACCCTAGACTTATTCCCAATGAAACAAGCCCTATTTGGTGATAAATCTGCATCACAAATTACAACCCTAAAAGAATGAAGAAGCCAATCAAGAGATCAGCCGCAAAGTAACAATAGAAGTACATAAAAGTCCAACCTCACATTTAGTCAAAACCTCAGAAGAGCTACAGAGAACATCTTTTCCCAACTCGCCCAGCCACTTCAGCAGACCTCAATTAGCATCGGTTAGGGAAGAAATGGGTACACGAAAAATGTACATTAACTTTTCACTATAATGTAACATATAATACAAGAAAAAGATACAGAAAAGGAAGGGGGAAAAAAGGGAGTGAAAACAGGAAGATGCAAAAAACAAAATATCTAAAAGAATGAATCCATACACTGCTTATCATTTGCCAAGACAAATATAGTACAGATATACAAACTCAGGCTAGAGAACTTGCAAGAGCTACAAAAAAAAATACCCGCACATCCTTAGAACCATCAAATATAATGTGTGTACAGTAGTATATGACACACCCTGAAACCTGAGTTAATGATATATCAATATACCTCAATTTCCAACTTCAGAAAACTTCCAACCAAGCCATCAAAAAGGAGCAAACGTCTGCAAAAGAAGCAATAGAGAAGATGTCAAACAATGTTGCACTTGTAAGTTGTAATTCTGAACACAGTTATGACTCTTACCACTGTTTATAAACATCATGTAGACCTGGTTGGACCCAATAAGCAAGCCGCGTCACTCCATTTGAACTCATTTGTTCACTCAACCAGTTTAGTTATGCACTAGGATGTTGACGGTTATAAAATTCAGTGAAGTCTAACCGGAATAGAAGGAACTTCAAATCAACATGTTGCTGCACAGGTAATTGAGCAATGAATCCTTCAAGTAGTGATGAATACTCTTTCCCAATTGTGTCCAAGTCCTCTTGCATGTTTCGAAGAAATTCTCCAGCCTGCTGTGTTAAGGCCTTCCTGCCCCCACCAGCCCATGTTCCATAGCCTGAAGTTTCATTATTTAATTTTGATCTTGATCTGCCCCTCGTCCGAGAGGACACAGAAGAGTCCACCGTTCTGCAAAATCAGGGCAGTTAAATGTGATCCAACAAGCAGAATAATTCCAGAGAATTCGGATAACCCCCACAGACACAGGGAGGGAGAATGTAGATAATAAAAAATGACAGTTACCTTGCTTGCAACTCATGGATACCTTCATATAACCAATCAGCATGACTACGGAACCGCAATATAAGGTCAAATAACACAAAAAGGGTCTTACAGAGGGCTTGGGAGCACTCCCCAAGAAGAGCCTTTTCCACAGTAGAAAGGAGATATTTCTCATGTGCTGCAAGCAGGTCATCTAGATCTTTTGCAGCATCCATTTCATTTGCAAAATTGGACCATGATACTTCCAAGACCTCAAACATTATATAATATTGCAGATTCGAGACAAAATGGTTCATCTCATCCCAAAGAACTTGGCAGCGCCGCAATGTTGATGTGAAAAGCAGTTTAATAGAACTTTCCTGCTTCAAGAAGAAGTGAGAAGAAATGCAATTCGGCTTCATCGTCTTCCAAGCTCCAATCAGGGCATGCTCAACACGTCTAAGCTTCCAAAGGAAATTAAAAATTCTAAGATACCGTGCCATGACAGATTCTGTAAAGACAGTATTCAAGGGAACTCTAGCATCGTACTCCAATGAGAATACATCCCAACCCCTGTCTCCAGTACCATGTGGCATCATCTTGACCCTTAATCTGTCCAATATATCTCGATCCTCATATTGTGCATTTGATGCCCGGATTGCGCTTTCCAGCAACCCAACTAGTTTGAATGAGCTGATAGTGTTTGCAGGTTCTGAAAGCTCAGGCCCTACGATATCCATTAGATACTGAACGAAATCACCTTGCCCGAGGAGCAAATAGCGCTTAATTGCAAGACAATGCTCCTTGAACTTGTACCGCTTGTACATGACATCCATCAAACGCTTATCTATCCTCTTGGCTGCTTCAACCACCAGAGATTCTAGTGCATCAGTTTCGCCATACCCAAGCCCACCTCTCCTAGTTGTAGTCCCAACGACAGCCGCTGCTTCTGTTGCAGTATCAGCCCAACCCTGATCCTCACAACAGACTCTAAGAAAGTTTATTGACTTCCCAGTTCTCAAAATCCTTTGAGCGAGTGATTGTGGGATGAAAGAGGGGAGCATTCCTGCATGGAGCTTGTAACCTTCTTGCCAGAGTGATTCAGCTTTTACAGGCTGTCCCAGAACAAAGAACTCAGCAAAAATGTCATCCAGCTCCCCTTCCAAGACCCAACTTCTCACCATTTCAAACAGTGGAGAACAGACCCGGCGAAGTAGACGTCTCATGAAGTCTTGAACCAAAGGGTCTCCATGCTGGGCGTGCATATGGATTGCACCTGCCATTGTACCGCCCCTCAAAACCCTGCAACTATCAACGAGAACAGCCATCAGCCTCATCTTCACCATCGGTTCTGCAAACCAAACCGACAACCTCCTCAGGGAGAGATAATTTCCCGAGTTCGGTGTCTCCGAAACTAAGGGGATGGGATTCATCGACTGCGCTTCAAGGACAGCCAACAATTTGTAATACGCAGCAAGCTCGTCCTGCAATGCCGTGCAAAAGGCTTGCCCGACTGTTCCAACATCTTCAGTAGGGAAACCATCCATGCTCTCCGAGATATAACCTTTGACTTTCCTAAACAACCAACCCAACTCGCAGAGCTTTCGAACCATAATTCTTGTTGCTCTCGGCATTTTAATCGATTCCGGGATCACATAGGCGTCAATACTTTTATCGAATTTCACATATCTACCGTTGATACCTTGACAGGCATACAAGATATCCCTAACCAGAGCACCCTCAGAGACCTCGCTCTCTTCATTTAACAAATACGCAAACTCCCGAAAGGCGATATCCCTAAGATTGTCAGGATCCTTGGAGACCAGCAAAACGCCACCACTCCAACCCTTATCAGGGGGCTTCTGGTTCCGAGAGCCCCCGTCGATCTCGAACAATACAGGGAGACCGCCGGAGACGGTGGAAGAGAGAAAAGCGGAGGAGGGAACCCTAGAATCGGATCTCTTCTCTTTGCGTCGATCTTCGGAGATGACTTTAAGAAGGTAAAGGATGGACAACTTGTTCTGGATGCTACCGGGGCCAGACTTGGAGGAGAACTTAGTGTAGAGATCGGCGAAGGTTAGGGCATCGGAAGACTTACCTTGATTGACGAGATGGCGCTTGATGGACTCGGCCATGGCGGCCTCATCTATGGAGATGGAAGGCGTCATTCGACTGCCCAGGATACGCATTGCGTACTTCAGTGCCTTGTCCGTATTGATCGAAATGGTCGACTGTTCCGAATCATTTCGACTATGAGAGAGTAACCGCAGAACGAGCTGTTTCACCAGATCCAACACTCTCTGGTCTTCCATAGAGAGAGAGAGAGAGAGAGGGTGATCAGATTCAGGGGATCTTCTTTAGCACTAAAGCACTAACTGCAACTACTACTGCTACTTCCACTTCCTCGATCAATACTTCGATGGTAGTAGCAGTAATAGTGAGAGAGCGACTGTGGGCCGTGTGGCGCTGTAAGAGTGAACTGAGGATTAACGGTTCAATTTCTATATCCCCTGATTTTTTCTGATTTTTTTTTTTTTGTAGTTCTGAATATTTTGTTCCCTGATGGTTTCCTGTTCGAATTTATGGGCGCGGAAATGGGAATTTTGAAAGAGAGAGAAACGGAAAGGACTTTGGTTTCCGGCAAGCATAGTTGAGAGGGCTTACGTGAGCCACCCAGCCAACGGCATCAGACACATTTCGCTACAGCGGACCCAGCGGTGAACTTGAGAGTGTTGGGCATAAGAGTGTTAAAATCAAATCAAAACCGTTTATTTAAATCGAATCGAATCATTTAAACCAAAGTCGAGAAATCGTTTAATAAATGGTTCAATTATGATTCTAAAATTGAGATCGTTTAGTTAAACAATTTGAATTGAACCGGACTGTTTAACATTCTAAAAGGTGCCAAAAGCAAATAGAAACTGTTTACCAAATCAAACCGAACTTAAAGCCGTGAACTGTTTAATAAATGGTTCGGTTATGGTTTCAAAGTTAAGATCGTTTAGTTAAATAGTTTGAACCAAACCGATTAACACCCTTAGTTGGGCAGTGGCATCTTTTTATCCTCTCAAGTGTTGGGTGGATGGTTGGATTCTTAAGTGTGATGGAATGGATAGTACACCGCACTTGAGAGGATAAATTTTCGATAGCCTAAGTTGATCCATAAGCGCGACAAATGTTTAAAACTAGATTGAACCATAATTTACATATGACCATCTACAAATGTGGTTCTTTTTGAAACCGGTGTCAAAGTCAAACTATAGCAATTGGTCAAAAACCAACAAAAAATAAAGGGTAGGGTCGAACCATTTTGGGCTTGTTGATTGTCAACCAGCTCATTCGAGGTTAAGTGAGGTCATACTAAAACTATAGAGTTTAAGCTATGTTTGGAAGTTAAGAAAAAATTTTAATTTAAGGAGAGAGATAGACACATAAATCAATCATTGTGTTAACATAGTTTTTGTCCTTTTTTTTTTTTTTTTTTTTTTTCCTTCTTTTAAGAATTGACATTTCATTTACCCAAGATTTGGAGTCTTGTATTCACGCAAGCCATCTCCCCAACTTCTAATAGCATTGGGTGATGATTATTTCAAAGTGAGGCATTCTCTAGGTTCCATCTTTTTTACTAGGGCATCGCTGCCTAGTCGCACCTGCAACAGTTGGGGGCCAATGAGAGCATGTAGGAGGAACATGGATGGATTTTTTATTACATGGAAGGTAGGATGGTAATTTTGTACTCTCCTGTTTCTAGGCTTAGGATACACGCTACAAGGCAATGTTCTTTTTCCCTTTTTATTATCTAAATTTTTTTTGTGGTGAAAAGTGAACTTATTTATTAAAGCATGCAAAACGCGAATTTTTATCCTCTCAATTACACTGCCCGTACTTGACGTCAAGTACATCTAATAGAGGGAGGTGGACCCTAACTCAGGCAGTGTGTTTGGGCAGGGGGTAGGATAGTCATTTCTGCCTCCTCTGTTAGATGTACTTGACGTCAAGTACAGGCAATGTAATTGAGAGGATAAAGATCCGCAAAACGCAAGGCATCTGAGTTACGAAGGTTAGATAACTAAGGAGTGGAAAGCAACTAAATTGTATCGCATGCCCAAGACAAAACCTTCCTAGATAGAGAGTCAGCCACGCTGTTAGTCTCTCTTGGTGTAAATGAAAAGGAACACACACTAAAGGACTCTTTAAGGATATAAATATCATTGAGAATACTAAAAATCTCGATAGGGGGATTAGGAGGGCTCTCAATGAGAAGCATGATCAAATATTTGTAGTCAGACTCAACCTCTAAGTCGTTGATACCCTCTGCCACAACATGTAGAAGACCCTGGAGAGGAGAGGAGAGGAGCATGGAGGCAAAGACAACAACTGTGGGGATGCCTCCGGGGTCTCAAATTAGACATCCCAATCCTCCTTTTCCATCCTTGAGAGAGGCATCAAAGTTTACCTTAAAAAATCCAGTCTGGGGTGGTTGTCACAACTGATGATGGTCATTAGGAAGAGGGCTACCCATGTTAACACATAGCACCTTCCTTGAGGCACTGTAAAACTCCTAGAACTGGGTTTCAACCAAATGAATCACTTCCTGTGGGGACTTGTGAAGATCATTAAAGATGAGGTCATTCCTTGCCAGTGATAATGACCAGCAAAGAAAGGAGATGAAGCATGAAGTTTCTTGCGCCAGTCGATCTGTTTTGAGAAAAGAAGGTGTTCCAATGCCTGATAAACTGGGGAAGCTGGGGATCATCCTGAGGAGGAGAGAATGAAAGGCGACTACCAAACCACACAACATGGGCGAACGGGCAATCCATGAGAAGATGATGAGCTACAAACTCGATCTTCAAACCACACCTGTGCAGGAGGTCTAGCCACCGGGAAGGACCTTGTCCGAAGAAATGCTCACATTGAAGGAAAATTAGAAAGCCATTAAGTTTACCCAAATATGCCCCCATTTAAAATAAAATAAAATTTACACTATTGTATATTGGAACAATGTTTTCTATCTAGGAGCAGAGGGTGCGTAGCACATCCCGCTCTCTATTTGTTTGTTATGTCCATGGCATTACCTTTTTAACCAAAGGAGAGAGACAGAGTGGGATATGCTAGCTCATCCTCCGCTCCGGGACAGATAACATTCGCCCTTTTTCTATTTTACCCATGGTTTGCATATTTTTTTCTCTAAGGGCAGATTTGTGGTTTATTGTTAAGAGATGAGGATGGGTTTTGAACTATGATATAAAATATGAATTTTATAACTTTTATTGAGTGAATACGTTGGCATGCCATTAATTTATATTGTGTATAGTTTTAATTATATATAATGGTTTAAAAACCAATCAGATAATTATCTAAATATTTTAGAACCGAATTTTCCTTCACCCACAATGGGCATGAATACCCTCGGATTATCGGAGGGGATGGTATTCGATATAAAGGGTGGGGGTGTAATGATAACCCAATAGGTCACTTCACCGGTAGAATTTTTTTTTTCCTTAATGCCTCATTTGTTGGAGGGCCAAGATGTGGTGGGAATGTTGTGGGACTAGGTCCCATAGTATATTGGGTCAAGAAACAGGGGTGGGGTTTTTACTTTTCCCATGATCATTAAACAAAGTCCTTTTTTATTGTAGGATTTAGGATAGCATAGGGGTGGTTTTTTCAAGTGCCATGTCAATAGACAAAACATTTAATATTGTTTCCTAAATTTCTGTAAGTTCACTATCCCAGGTTAAACAAACAAGGTTGGGGTGGGATTTTGAAGTGTCTTATTAACACTTTCCTACCGCAATTCTCCCACCTCACCTAAGTCCTTGTCAAATAAATAGCTCCTTGGCCCCGTTTGTTTGACGGGGAGGATGATGTGAGAATCTCACCCCTATCCTATCCAAACTCACAGTGTACTGGGTTGGGAAAGAGGGGTAAGATTTTTATTTTTTCCATGAAAAGAAATCAAAGTCCCATGAATTTGGTGAGACTTTGGATGGGATAGGAGTGAGATTTTCAAGTGTCACGTCGGCAAACAAAGCATTTAATGTTGTTCTATGAGCTTTTGTAAGTTCATCAACGTAGGTTAATCAAACAAGGTTAGGGCAGGATTTTGAAGTGCCACATCAGCACTTTTCCACCCCACCTAAGTCCCCTCAAACAAATAGCCCCTTAAGGGTAAAAGGAAAACTTTCGCATGTATTTTATTTCATTGATATTGTCAATGATGTATGATCAAATGAGTTAAATAATTAGGCACCAAGAAATCAATGCGACATACGACCTACCACTTTCGTTCGTCTTTTATTTATTTATTTATTTATTTTATCATTTTTTGTTATTTGGAAAAGTTTTCCTTCACCACACCATCCTAGGGTTCGAAAACTCCTATAGGGTTTTAGTATGTTCCCTAAACTACCCTCCGATAACATCTCACACACATCTGAAGCCCCATGATGAATGGATTCACCACGGCTAAAGGAAAACTCACTCCTTCCCCCTCCCCCTTTTCTACTGAACATGAGCTGTAAAAAAAATAAGTTTCTTTAGTGATAATGATTGCTATAACATAAAATAAGTAGAGAATTGTTTGATTGCTAAATTTTATATTTAGTGGGATATCCCAATAATATGTTCTCCCATGTATCTAACTATCTGTACATCTAGTGATTATAATCTAAAAATATGAACAAGTTTTAATTTATAGAATATTAAACCTTTTTACCATAGTATATGGAAGGATGTCATTAGATTGGAAACAAAACAGTAGAGAATAAATTAACATGAACAACGCGTTCACAAAGTTGACGTTAACATCATATCCAATCACATGATAGATATAATTATTAGCATATGAATAATTGTTAATACGATTAGTGGGTCATGTATCTACAATTTAATATATGTATATAACAACACAATACGGTTTTCAAAATTCATTGCCACCATTTGACTAGGTTGGGGTCTTAGTCTCAGTATCCACATTGAATTTCTAGGGTTTTCTAATTGACATCCCTTAAGATGTTAATTAAATTGTAACTTTACTCTTTTTTTTTTTTTTTTTTGCCCTTTTGGCATAATACATTTTTTCTTCATACAGAAAAAAATATTGTCATTTCACATATAAACTCAAAAAGTATGAAAAGTATGCAAGATGACATTTCCTGAAAATGACATAATGATAAAAATGTGAATTCTACAATAGGGATTTGAATATGGATCCCACAAGGGGTTAATACGATGAAACACTTGCATGTAAGGGGAAAAGAAAATAATCAATATCCGAACTAGATAAAATTATAGATATTGTGTTTGCAACTTAGCAAGATTAGGATTGGAACTGAACTTACAAAGGGAAGTTTCTATTACATATATGAATTTACATTTATCTTTGTCAAATTTTACACCTTAACTTGGTAGTCTTCCCCCTACAAGACCATTTGATGTAGGTTACTGAGAAAAGCCTCTCTATACGATCTATCGTTCTTTTATAATATTTTATTTTTTCTTAGAAATCTAACCTCTTTGAAAATTTTCCTTTTGAAGCAACATTCTGAAATTATTAGTTAAAATGTTAAGAAATAGTAACTATTTAAAGGGAAAAACTCTTTTGAATGATATTGGATTGACAAGTTTATCAAGGCAATCCATTTCATTGTTTTAAACTCAAGAGTCCAATGCAATGAAATATTCTCTGAAGGATCGAATTCTTTGTCCAGAAGTGTAGCATTCGCTAGCATCTTTCTTTGTCTATTTCTCTCCTCTTACAATAAAGTAGACATGTCATTTCATTCGGGGAGGGGAGAGATAAACACAAAGAGGCGATAGTGTACATTATGCTATCAAACAAAGAATATTATCCCATTCTTTTATTTTGTTTTGACTGGATGTCCTGCACATTTACAATACTCCTACTACTACTATCCACTCTCGTAGTCTTGATATTCAAAATTCTATTTTGCTAATTGGCAAATTCTGTTTGGGCCAAAATTTTAAAATTTTACATGTGATGAGGGAACCTTGTGGTTTACTCTTTCTTCTTCGTAACCATATGGGCTCTTGTATGTGAATCGTGAGACACCATATTGATTTTAATATATGCTAGTGGCGTGTAAATCCCCTTCACTAAAGAGAAAACAGTACAAAATCTTGGTAATTTTCTTTGGGACAGGTTTTTGTATACGACCATATATGGTACACAGTCGTGCTTTCAACCATTAGATGAGCATGACCGTGTACAATACACGACTTCTTATCCCCATCCAATGGTTGATAGTATGATCGTGCACCATACACGATTGTGTATGAAACCTTTTGCCATTTTCTTTTCCTTTCTATCTATATCTACTATCTAGACAACCAAACAAACACAACATCAGTGATTTTCTTTTCTTTTCTTTTCTATCCATCTGTAGACAGCCAAACAAACACGACCTTACTGGGTAGGTAAACAGTAGTATCAAAGGAAAAAATTAGTTGGAAAACAGTCGTAGAAAAGACTAGAAAAGGTCATCACTATTATTAACGGTTGGATGGGTACTCAAGGAGCACCTCCACAATTACATTTTGATACCAGATCCATATCCAACGGATACAAAAAACTCGATAGTACAGCATAATCGTAGGTCAGACCGTAGAAGTGTAGAACTGACCACTAGCGCGTCGTGTTCGTTTGGGAGAAACAGAAGAAGTAAACGTCAACGTTAAAAAAAAAAAAATTAATAAATTCAAACGTTGCGTGCGGGAAGCGGCACCGGTCCCGAGGGGCCATGGGATAGTTTGCTCAAAGAAAAGCATGAAAAAAAGCAAACAGAGAAACTATATTAATGGCGTCGCTGAAGCAAGCAATTAACTGCTACTAATAAAGACTAAAAGAGAGCTATATTTAGCTCTCAAGCCTCGCACAATGTGAAGAAGGGTTTTAGACAAAGAGTCCCAAATCTAAATCCAGATAAAAACGCGTAAATTTCGGAGCTCGTTTCACGAGTTCCTTCACTGTTCCTCGCGGTGTCCCTCGGCTCTCCTCGCCTCGGTTCACGCTTCCCGTCGTCTTCTCCTTCTGAACAAAACCCAACTTCACTTTCTTCTTTCTTTCTTCAATCGTGCTTCTCATGGATCATTGATCGCGGCCAGATACAATCAGATTCAAGAAATCTCAAATGGGTATTTCATCTCTGCATTATTTCTCCCCCAAGCCCCCTTTTTTTTTGTTTCTATCTCCCCCCCCCCCCCACACCCTCTTTCTACCTGTTTTGGTTGAAAACGACAAGTTGGCTGAATGGGCTTTAGTGGATATCTTTCACCTAATTCATTTTTTGAACTATTTTGCTTTAAGAACTGAATTTTTAAGGAAATGCAAATCGAATTCGATAAGGGATATTTTCTATTTTCAGGAATTAACTTGTTTAAGAAGGAAAGAAACGAAAAAAACCAAAGCATAAGACTTCCCTAAGTTTGTTGCACTTTATTTTCAGATGATTCGCTGCTTCTAATTTACTATGTTAATCTTTGAACGATGCATGATTGTGGTTCCCGTGTGACTGAGCTTTCATGGATTGGTTAGTTTGCGATGACAGTACATGCGGGGAATGACTGTTTATTTTGAACTCGAGCGTTTGTGATAGTTGGAACTCTAATTTGCTTAAATAAATTTGTTGGTGATATTCTTTTGAGCTATTCTTTTTATATAGTGCATACTGAATTGTGGTGATCGGCACAACACTTATATCATATCCTTCATAAGTCACCGTAGATGCATGTCGTGAGTATGGAACAAGAATCACTTTCAAAGATGCATTTGATGTGTAATAGCGGATTGTTCTTCTTTTCACTTCTGATATCTAAGCCAAGGGTATTAGATTATCTTCCTAGAATAGTATCCTTACCTTAGTTCGGTTGAATGGTTAGTCAAGAGTCCTGGTTATTTCACATTGAATCGTTCATATCTGTCATTCACTATAACTCAGTTTGGTTGTTGCCTGTTGGGCATGGTCATTTCACTCCAAGGTCCTTGGGGCTTTTCTCCTCATCCTTGTTTCCTTGACAGGATTGCTTGCTTAAACCTTCTTATGCCTCACAGCTTCAACCATAGTACTAAATCTCGCGAAATCTCGGTCGAGATCTCGAATATTTTTAGTATCTCGACCTGACTGAAACAAAACAGCAACTCGAATAAAAAAAAATGCAAAAACTCAGTCGAAATTTCGACCATCTCGCGATATCTCAAGACAAAATCAAAGTCTTGCGAGATATCGAGATTTTTTTTTCAAAAGTAGTTTTATAAATACCGAAACTCGTTAGTCTTGGTCGAAATATCGACCGAGACTTAACAAGCTCTGGTTTTTTTGGGTTTTTTTCTCCTTGTTCTTCATCCTTTCACTTCTCCTTGCTGATTTTTGCACCGGCCTTCGAATCTTCGCCGCATCTACGCCGAAGAACACACGATTAGCACATTTGTGAAGCTTTTCCACTATTTCTGGTAAAACCAATTTCTCCAAAAATGTTTTTTTGAAAGAAGCATGATCAATACTTGTTTGTTTGTGATGAAATTAATATATGTTAGACACCGGAGGCTAATCTACAATCTCACGGTGTCGAATTTTTTTTTCTTCTTCTATAAATATATATATATATATATTATTTTTTTATTTTTCTGCTTCAAAATTTTGATTTTCTTACAACTACAATGTAAAAAAAATAGGGGTTATGTACATTGTATGGTGATCAATAAAATATCTTCTCCATCCATTCCCAGTTTTGAGTATGACTCCCACTCACAGGGACATAGTGGATCATCTTTTGTAGATGATATCTTTTCCAAACCAACCCACCAGCCGTACCCGTACATGATCCAAGAGGCATCATATCATAGTGGATCAGTGGGTAGTACTTCTTCATAGTTTGGTGACCCAAATCCTAGGATAGGTTACCTTCAGCATGTTGATGATGCAATTTACATGGCCACTATGGATGACTATACTCGTTTCTTCTCTCATACTATGACGTGGCATTAATTTGTCCTATAGTCGGAGAACAATGCACGTCGGTTATATCGGACTATGAGTGGGGTCGATCCTGGACGTCGGAGTAATTATTATTAGAAAATTTGTAAACATTTGAGTCACTAGATGACTACTTGACTTGTATTGGACTATTGGGGATACTGTCATATTGATATCATCTTCTTAACTGGTTATTTACTTATTGTCCTTAATATTATGACTTCAGTTATGACTTATGAGTCATTCACTTTATGTTTCCAACTTCCAAGTCAATTTACTTGTTTAAATTGCTTATTAATCATTAATTTATTATGTCCTCTAGTACTTAAAGTCTTAAACAATATGTATGTGTAATTAACGAAGTTATACATTAGGATTCGACCGTAAATTGCCAATCAATTGTGCAAATCCAAAACACCACTTTGGGTGACTATTTGTGCACTTCGAACATTTAAATGTGTTTATATAACCTAAAATAGGGTTTCCATGAAATTTCAGGCCTTAACTTGGCCTAAAACCTACCGAAACATAACAGAAAAATGCAAAATTTCGACCGAAATATCCGAATAGTTAGCCCGAAACACTGAAACGAAACGAGTTTTCAAACTATGGCTTCAACACCTACAACCTCTCTACCACGATAACCAAAGACAGCTGAGACTACACATTGTAATTTATATTGTTGAAATGAGATGTAATTCCTTACTCAATTCAATGTAATGGAGTGAGAAAATCTACATGGGTATGTAGCCAAGAAAAGATCCACTACTTCCCTTCTTGGTAACAGATGTATCATTGGCTGGTGAAAAAATGGCTTGAATGATAATGTTGTGATCAGGGTGTAAGGGCTCTTAGCCATTGTTGAATCTAAAATAACAACCAAGTGTGAACCCATCTTTGATTGGATATCTGCTTACCTGAACTTGATATTTTCTGAGAAACACTAAACGGGTATTTGAAGGTGATATGCTCTGCCAAGTCTTAGAACTGGAATAGCTTGGACTGGGAATCACACTGATCAATGAGGTAGTTCCAGCATTCTGCTCCTAGCTGCAACACATAAATTCACTCCAAATATCATACTAGAGAAAGACCAAAGAGGGTTGTAAATACTGAATGCTCACTGACGGAAACATATTACCGTCTTTTCAGTATTACATTCATTCATTTGGAACTGCATAGACTCACTTTTGATTTTGCCAATTAGTAACCAGAAAACATCACAACATAGTTCACTTGAGAGATTAGAACTGGAATTGGCGGGACATTCTCACAAATTCTTAAATTTTCTTTTTTTTTGGTAAACAATTCTTAAATTTTCTTATGTCTTGATGGTTGGTCATGCCCTGCAGGGACCATCTTTAGATGATTCTTTGTGGCCTTGCACTTGGGTTACCTGATTGAAAGAGCGTGTAAAGTTCTTTTGTGCTTCAGCCCGTTTTCTCTGTGATAATTGGGTTTGCTTAGTGTTTACAATATCCTAATGATATTTTATGGGCCACCCATCATTATTAAGAATCTTGACTGCTTTTCACAAAGAGAGAGCTTGTTACTATACTAATAAATATACTGGTATCCAATGGGAGACAAAGAAGTGAAAATAGTCTGCCTCTTCTCAGAAAGTTAGAAAAATTGTATGTGCACAACTGTAGGATAGAGCTGCTAAAGTGGAACAATTGGGACTTTGGAAAGTCTTTTAATTGGAAAACATTTTAAAATGTTGGACGAATTGAATTCAGGTATAATTTTGTGTGCCTTCATGTCCATTTTCTGTTAAACTTAAATCAGATTAGAAAACAACACGCCTCTCTTATTTACTTTTTAAAAATAAAATAAAATTAATGCTTCATTGTTTTGAAGCTAAAAACCTCAATGTATGTTGTCAGAGGTATAATGGGGAGGGACATTGGAGCAGAAAGCTGGCCACTTTGCTGCAGCAGAATTGGGGAGAACACCTGTTCTATGGATATATTTCATTTATTGGCTGAAAATGTTAACTTCTAAATATAGTAATTTGCCAGAAGGCTTAGAAGGGTAGTTTCATAGTTTAGAGTACAATGACTGGAAATTAAAGAGAAAAAAAAAGTCCATTTTCTGTGAACAGGAAATTCTCAAATTGTCCCATAATACCACATTATTCATTTATTTATAAACTAGTTCAGTTGAATCATTTTTTGAGCATGGTATATCTTGCCTACAAACAATTTACTTTGGCTAAAATGGGTGTCTCAGTTATATTTCTTCTTTGTAGATATCTTGACTTTATGATCTCTATTTGACAGATCATGGAAATCCTTAAAGTTGGGAAAAGCTAGGTCTGATGGTATTGGTTCTTAGTTGTTGAGCTAGAAATAATTCAGAATTCGGCAACTGCAAGCATCACTCGTGGAGGCAGCATGTGCGACAAAGTTCTTGATTCTCTTTCTTCGGTTGCAGATAATTTTATGGATACAAATGTAGAGAATAAAAGTGTCCCATCTATCAGGCCTACCATTGCTTCTACTCGAAAGCCTTTGGTATTGTCAACCAATGGTGTGCATGATCTGCTTGTCTGTCCTATTTGTACCAGCTCAATGTACCCTCCCATTCACCAGGTTTGTACTTTCTATCTGATTCTGTCATTCCATGGTCCCATATTCAGTTGACAATGTGCCTGCTTAAGATTTTGTTTTAAAAGGTGCCTGCTCTTTTCATTTTAATTTTTTTGCTTCCAAATAATGACACTCAACGGATTCCATTTTTCGGATGTAGAAATCCAAGAATTTTACACATAAAACATTCCCAACACTCCTTCATTAGGACCCACATGTCATTCTTGGAACTTTCTTTTGCTTTGGCGTCTAGGCAAGGTTCTAAATTTCGGTTTCAACCAGCTAGAAACCGAGATTGTCTCGGTTTCGACCTTATCTCGGTCGAAACCTGGTACTTTCTCCAGGCTAACTTGATCCTTGGTTTCGAAGCCCATAAGTTGTTTTTTTGCCCTGATTCTCGTTGTGCTGCCTATTTTTGACATTTTGAACCCAATCCATGCATTAGTTTCACATAGAGAACACTCAAAATAATACTTATGGTTTTGACCTAAGTTTGATAGTGTATATTGTTCTTGGACATGGTATCTAATAAGGTTTGACCGGAACGTAACTCCTTCAATATATATCATATTTAACCAACAAAGTTTTCAAACAAATCCAAGATTGCTTAAATCTGATATATATTGAAGGAGTTATGTACCAGTCAAACTTAATTTGGTGTGTGCGAGTGAATGTTGTTTAAAATCGCTCTGAATGGAAACAAATTTTTAAACATCAAAACAAATGAATATTGTACCGCTATTTTGGTTTTTAGTCCGAAAAAGAAGAGCAAAGCAAAAGAAACAGGCCCAAAAGTAAACCAACCCCTTGGACTGCTACGAAAAACACCACCGGATTTCAAAGTAGCACGATCTAATTCAAACATTTCACCCAATTGAGCGCGTCTAGCATATTTTTTCACAGTAGCAGGATCGCTATAACTGACTCCATTGAGTTCGCCACCATAGAACTCAACAGTTACACCTACTTGTTTGACACTATACTTCGATTCTGCATGTTTTATCATATTAAGATTTATGAAATTTTTAGATTTAAGAAAAAACCCAACATTTAAAAGTTGAAAATTGCACCTATCGTCGAAAATCCAGTTTTTGTTCTTGAACTGGGGGTTGACTTTTTATCCTTTTAGAAATTGATTTTTAACTATTTTTATTGGATTCAAATAGGGGGTATTCGCTTATTTATGAATACTATCTTAAGTATAAAAACATTTACTTAAATGATATTTGGCATAAATAAGTGACTGTCCAGGTTTCGAACCAAGTTTCCTCAAGTTTCGATGGGGATAAGTGAATTTATGTAGGTGTTTAGGTCGAAACTTGCGAAATTACCAAAATATGGTCAAAATAGGGTCGAAACATGTCGAACATTGCATTTTTAAAAGTCCCATGCCAACTCGTCTCGGTCACCTGCGAAACCGAGATTTAGTTCCATGCGTCTAGGAGAGATACAACTGTCATGGTCTTATTTGGATGCTTCCTGATGGCTGATGCAGGATGTCAATGATCAGTGGGTCTCATGTCTCAAAAGTTGCTAGTTCGTTGAAGGTCTAGGAACCTCTAGAAAATATAGGTAGGAGCAAGAGAATGAGGAGAAGGGAGATAAATGTAGAGTTTAACTAATAACCTGACCTCTAATTGAAATTTCAGTAATTAGAGACAAGCAAGGTGATGGAATTGCGAATTTACCCTTCATAAAAAGGAAAAAAGATGGAATTACAGCACCACCAATTACTCCTCTAGAGAACCCAAGAGTGTGGCAGAGAATATATAAATAATTTTCTCATCCAGGAATAGCAGATTACTAGGACTCTTTATAGGGCTTACAAGGGAGTTACTAATGCAAATATCCACTTGAAAGTGAAAACTCAAAATATTTTCACCTAAAAGGAAATATGGCGCTATTAACAGGAGTAAAAAATTTCAATGGATCTGTATTAAATCATAAAAATAACTCAGTTTGGTCACAACCAAGGTTGGGTCTCTATCTCCAGCTAGGTTCCATCTGAGTTCTTTTGCCTATGATGTACACCTTCACCATGATCCCTCTCTCCCTTTTTCCATTTTGGTTATGTGCAGCAAATGCCAATGACTGCAATCAAGAGTCAACCGCCACTGCACAGTGAGGAAGGATATGGTGTGAGTTGATTGACCTATGTTGAAGTAGTAAGACCATAAATGCTCATGAGTCATTGCCCTAGATATAGTGGAGTGGTGGAATTGTATGTCTTTCTGTCCCCAAGTAGGTTGTGTAAGGCTTGGTTAAGGATCCCCACATGTTTCCTTCTCCTTTTTACCTTTTTCTGTTGCTTCCCTTGATAATATTGACTAATGCAATCAACACTTCTTTCCCTAAGCAAATGTCCTGATGTAAGGGTTCAAGCAACATTGGTTTGATGTTTTGGAATTCTACAAATTATTTAAAATTAGACTTTTATTTGTAAGTGATTCTTGAAAAGTGTGCCTTGAATTTGAAAATAATTTAAAAATGAGTTAAGGGAGAGAGAACTTTGGTTGCATTTAAGATGTGAGTCCTGAAGGTAGATTTGAGAACGTAAGACAATGAACGAGTGGCTATTCCAAAAAAAGTATTCTCATGCAATAAGAAGATAGGGTTTGTGACCTACCAGAATCCAATTGAAAAACTAAGCTAAGAGATCTAACTTCACTGAGAAAGTTCCTTTCTTTCTCAAGCACTTAATTTCTCTCTTAAGAAAGTCCATTACTCCTTCAATTTCCTATTTCTTCTTCTCAAGTTTCTACTGCAAATTTTTTTTTTTGGTGGAATATAAATAGAGTTATTTCAGAATTTGTTTAATTCAAGTGTGCAATTAGACAGATATAAGATTGGTTGTCAAATCCTGTAAGTAGATCATATCTAATTCCTTGTGCACCAAAGAATTATTTATGGGGTGAAAGGAGAATTATTTGTAGTCATGCCTCAGTATCCTTCTTGAAATTGATACGTTTTTCTTTATTTTACTGATTTGTCATTTATTTGTTTTGTTTATTCTTTTTGTATGGATTGTGTTTACATGGTTAACAACTTACTTTTCCACTCTTAAGATGTGTGTGTTTTAGTGGGAACGTACACATGTACACACACGGTATAGACACAAAGGCACCATATATAGCATGATGCGTTGTTGTTTGGTATTTATGGTTGAATTAACCAATACAAAAGCTTAAGCTATTAGGTGGGGAGGACCAGCCTTTATATGAAAGTCATCCAAAGTCTCAAACTTTGTTGACGTGGGATTATTTCCAAACACTCCTCTCACATGTGACAGTACACGTGACATGTATGGCCCCTCATAACTGGGTAGCACATATAGATTTACAATCAAAGTATTGTTGGTCGTGGCTCTGATTCCATGTTGAATTAATCAACCAAAAAGCTTAAACTCTTAGATGGAAGGCTCAACTGGTATATGAAGTTATCTAAAGTCCCAAACTTAGTTGAGCTGGGATTATTTCCATACATTTATTCCTCAAATGTGAGTGTGAAATGTATGTTTGTGATAGCATAGAAAATGAATAGATTATGAGGTGTGTATTTCCCTTTCTTTGTTATTTGTTAGGAAACTATACTCTGTTCTTTCTTTTTCCTTTCAAAATCTCTTATGTGGTTTCAGTTTTTAATTGGTTTTAGTAATTAGTATAATCAAGTAGGTAAGCCGTAAGCCTAGGTTTTCATTTTGTAGTTGAGCCTGAACAGGCTATGCTCAGAACCTGTATCACTAAGATGTCTTGTTTGACCATGCATGGAAGGAAATATGCATTTTTTAACAAAGGGACAAACTTTAGGTTGCCACCATTATCTATGTTCTCTATGTACCAATTTTATTGATTATGTTGTGTATGCATGCTATGATCACATTTATAGTTTCTTCCAGCAACTTCAAAACTGAGCACATTCCCTCCTGAGTACATTCCTCGTATTGGTATTGCTTTGATTTCAGCCAATGAGTCCATGTTTGGCCAATGTGATTATCAATATGAATCTTAGTGTGGACTTGGCCAAAGATCCTGCAACTCCAATAAGTTCAAATTTAATGATATAGTTTTACACAACTCAATCCAGTTATGCCAACTCATGTGTACACCCTGAAACAGAGAAGTGAGATGATTAAAAGGTTATTGTGCTGAAGATTTTGTGCATTTAAAGCACACAAATAATCTCGTGTGCTACTAAATCAGTGCATAACCCGCCTAACATGCCATACGTGGCAACTGTCAACTGTTTTACTATATGAATGTCAAATGCTTTTTACCATGTGATGGGCACAAAATTCAGTGAAATGAGCAGGACAGGGAATTTCACAGATTCTTGTTTCACTTCACCCTCTCATTATGACTTTACACTCAATTGTTTCATGTTTTAGCATCTTCTGATTTGGTATGTTACCTTCAGAGTATAAATCTTGATATGCCTGTACATCACAGCATTTTGATATTCCAGATGATCTATTGAGTGATTATAATTTTTCTTTTAAATGTAGTGTCCAAATGGCCATACTCTATGTTCAAACTGCAAGGTTAGAGTGCAGAACCGTTGCCCAACTTGTCGCCATGAACTTGGTAACATAAGGTGCTTGGCTTTGGAGAAGGTGGCGGAGTCCTTGGAACTCCCCTGTAGTTACAATGGCTTGGGTTGTCACGATATACTTCCATATTACAGCAAGCTCAATCATGAACAAAACTGCCAATTTCGACCATTCAACTGCCCTTATGCTGGGTCTGAATGTTCTGTCACTGGGGACATCCCAACCCTTGTTGCACATCTCAAGGATGAACACAAGGTTGACATGCATGATGGATGTACCTTCAACCATCGTTATGTGAAGTCCAATCCTCAGGAGGTTGAAAATGCTACATGGATGTTGACTGTAAGTTCTTCTATGATCTTTAGAATGTAATATATGATCAAGTCTAGATTGGGAGTCTTGTGGCCTATGATAAATGTTCATTTGTTATCAGCCATGCAGCTGCAAGACTGTGCTTTCGGTCAGATTACCTTGTGGTCCAGCGCTTGGATTCGGTAACCCAAAATATTAATGCATCAGACTATTCTCACAATTCTAAGAGCTGCTTGAGTTTGAGTGGTCATTAAAACTTGGATAAACTGCAGAAAAGGTCAGCTTGAAGGATGAATAGTATGGAAGATGGTTATGTTTTGGGTTATGCACCACCCAAGAGGTGGTCTTTTGATCGAATGCTTGGCTTGATGGATGATATTTTCTTATTCCAATAGCTAATGACTGACTACCTGCTAAATCATGTGCACTTAGGCTATTCCTCCTTAAGTAATTATAATAATGGATGATTATCATAATAATCATGTAAGTTGCTTCCCAAACATACCTGTTGTGTATGGCGGCTACCTTCTAAAATCAGCCTGTTCTATTTTTGCAAGGATAATAATATAAAAAGAAGAAGAAGAAGAAGATATGCTAAAATTCCTTTCTCTTATATCTCCCCCAGCCATCCCACCCTAACAATCTGATCCATGTGGAATTTTTTGACATCATTGCCTAAAACCCTTTATCTGCTGCAGGTGTTCAATTGTTTTGGTCGACAGTTCTGCTTGCACTTTGAGGCTTTCCAATTGGGAATGGCACCAGTATATATGGCATTCCTTCGGTTCTTGGGTGATGAAGATGAGGCAAAGAAATTCAGTTACAGTCTGGAGGTTGGTGGGAATAGCCGGAAGGTAACATGGCAAGGAATTCCAAGAAGCATTCGTGACAGTCACAGGAAAGTTCGGGACAGTCAGGATGGACTGATCATTCAGAGGAACTTGGCACTCTACTTTTCTGGTGGTGATAGGCAGGAGTTGAAGTTAAGAGTGACAGGTCGTATCTGGAAAGAGCAGTGACATACAGCTACCATTAATCTAAGTTCATGTAGGAAAGGAAGATTACATTAGACCCACTGGATTGGTGGATAATCCATTTGAGGATTTGAACAGACAAATGTTTATCTATAAACAGGGTATATAGATATTGGTTCAAGTTCGGGAAAATCAGTTTCTGTTTCATACAACTGTGTGCATTGGTTGAGTTGGATTGGTAAGATAGACAACTAGCGTTATGAGGCAATTTATGTAAGGTTTAGCCAGCCTGACAGATATATCAGTCAGGCAAAGTCACTGTCCTATTCGAATAATGCACACTTTGGATCCCACGCATCAGAGAACCTGTAAAATGAAGGGGGCAGGGGGAATATACATTTTCCTGGCATGTGATTAGACTGTGATGACACTGAGTCTGAGGTTAGAATTTTTGTATGTAAAAAGTTCAAATATCTGGATGTCCATATGTGTTTCTTGGCATACTCGGCTTTCTGTTTTTTACAATGGAGTGTTTCTGCTTTCAATGATGTTTGCTATGCAGCTGAAATAAACTTGCCAGCGAAAGGGAGAAACAGCAACGCGGGGTAGTAAATGTTGGAAGCATGTATTTTGGTGTGCCATAGTTTATGAATCCATCTGAAGTTGGTTAGGGCTTAAAAGGGTGCTTTCACAATGCCCGTGTTATGGGAGGGAAACAAGTTTTCAGTTTTTGAATGAATATTCGTAGTTTTTTTTTTTTTTTTGGGGGGGGGGGGGGTTGACGGACTTCATTAGTGATATAGGTGATTTCCTGCTAAAATATGTCATACTTTCATGATTAAATGCAATTTCTCTTCATTTTATCATTATTTGAAGAATATCTTCTGAACTGGCTAATTGTAGGGATGTAAACGGATATTTGAAAATCGGTATTCGATCCGCATTCGTATCCGTTTAGGAGAATCCGAATCCATCCGAAACTAATCGGATATGAATATGATAATCTCCCTATCCGACCAATTATTATCCGATTCGTTTAGAAGGATGGGTTTTCTAGCCCTGGCATTAGGCCATGTGACAAATTATATTTTGTCATTGGCAAGGTCAATTTCTACCCTCCTTGTCATTAGGCCATTTGTTTAATTTTCTGATTAATTAAAATTGTTTGGGCATACCCAAGGTCCTAAACTCTTATGGGCTGACTCTCTCTCTCAAGGAATCATAAAACCATCATTTTCTCAAACATATTTTAGTATTTTAATTTGGTGAAGGTTTCCTAAACCGTCCACTCAGGAAGCCTTACCAACACCACCTAAAAATCTGTCACATGACAGATTAGATGGGGCCTAAATTGGTCTTTTGCTTGCATGTTAAATTTCAAACCAATTGAAGTGTGTGAAGTGGTAAAATAGAGCTTTGAAAATCCTAAGCTATGAGAGAATGCGGTCAGACTACCGTACACATGTATAGAAATGGGAATGCATGTCCCAACGATACCTATGGGAGAGAATCTGCATGCCAAACCAATGGCTGTACAAAAAATAATATCCTCCACGTGAGATTTATAGAGTCAAAGTAGGAGAGAGAAATAATAAAACATCCATTTGAGGGAAAAATAGTTGCCTGACGTTTCGGGAAACTTTCTCCCATTTTCATTAGATAGTCAAAATAGACACCTAGGTCAAATGTCATACAATGTACTTTATATGGATTCCATGAGGGCATTCTAGTAATTGATGGCATTATCCATCGGTGATTGGGATCCACCAAATGTTGCCAAGGGGATGAAATTTCCATCCTCCATTCCTCCTCCTCTTAAGTAATAAGAAATGTTGACAAGCATGGCTATAAATATCAGTATCGAGATATTTATCGGACCTTTTACAAAAAAAAAAAAAAAAAAAAACGTATCGGATCGTATTGGATTGTTTTGCACTTAATTTTAAAAAAATATTCATTTTTTGAACAAATTTATCCCAATATGAATCTTTCCATCAATTCAGGATTGGAGTATTCGTTGAAAGGAGATGGTTGGCATCTCCCCTAGGGGTGTCAATTGCAAATCCGCACCATTAGGATCGATCTGTACCGATCAATCAAAATCCGATACCGACACAACCGAATAATAAACATATCGGGCCTTGGACCGGACCAAATATTATCCGGTCGTTCCCAGTCCTTGGTATGCGACCGACTGCACCGACCGAAATGTATTTCTATTGATAAAAAGTGGACAATAGTTGGCAAAAAGTCTAAATCTCCTCCTTGTGACTATGTAATATATACATTAATATATTCTATATCATATTATTTAGTAGACAAGATTCCAACCCCCATCACGTCACTCCTTACTTTTTAATATCAAAATAAAAATTTTACCCACAACCACTACATCGATCTACTTTCCTCTCTCCCTCTTTATTCTCTCTTTGCCCTTTCAAACTTCACAAAGCGCAATCTGAAACCCTCAAGACGGAATTAACTTGCAGCAGCAGCAACGGCATCGCCATAGCAAGACACCAGAATCTCCAATAGTGTCTCGGTTTACACTGTACAGCAAGAGGATGACCTGAATCACATCGCTAGGAATGTTATTCTAGGCTAGTGATGGACCAAGAGAAATAGAATGCCAGAGTCCATGGCATCTGAGACCTCTCTCTCTCTCTGTTTAATCTTAATATGAGAAAGGATTGGCAAGTCATCGGGGGAGTGAGAACGGATTGTCCCTTATTTGTAGTTCACTCGACATAGTGTTTTTGTTATATGATATTCCCCTCTCTGAATGGGTTTTTTGTTTCATCATTAATGTGTTTTGATTGAGTTAAAGTTCTTCTAATTCTGTCTACTCTATGAAAGAATTGATTTATGTTTTACTTTCGTTTGAGTTTGTGATTGGGTTGTGGTTTTAATCAATTACTGCTACTGTAACTCGCTTGAAGATGGTGATGATTTATGACCCACCATTGCTGCCGAAGATTGACAAACATGTATAAAGGCTAGCCCGTTTGTGGCCCGGTAACCGACCAACCGAATGCTACCGTGTCTGTGCCTGACTTGGGAAGGTCCGTCTGTATAATCAGTCGGGAACGGTGTGAGACTTAAAATAAGGGGTGCCCGATTAGACCCGACCGAAACCGACCGATACCGACCGGTTGACACCCCTGATCTCCCCTGACGGGGACGAAAACGGACCAGGATCCTCTGTAGTACTGGTGGGGTGGCAGTGTACATCCGACGACATAGCAGAGGCCAGGTAGCACACATGACACACATGTCCTCTGCTGTGCCGCTGGATGTGCACCACTACCTCGCCAATATTATAGAGGATTTTAATACGATGAAAACAGCCTTTGAAGTTACCTGTTAACCCATGGATACAGGATCTTGTAGCCGATTGATACTGATATTTATAACCATGTTGACAAGTATGCTTTTGGAACATAGAATCAAGGAAGAATTTTGTTGTTATTAGATGAGGGAAGATGGTGGTTTCATCCTCCACCTGGTCATGGTTGCAAATTAATAGATATATAGAATTGGAACATAGAAAAAATGGAAAGCGTGAATGACGTGCAACGTGGAGGCACATTGGACGGGATAAATTACTACGCATAAGGGTGTTAAACGGTCCGGTTTCGGATAAATGGTTTGGTTCAATTCGGTTTTGACTGCTTGAGGGTAGAAATCGTAACAAAAAATAGTCTCATAATCAAAACCTGGACTGTTTGGTAAACGGTTTCGGTTAAATGGTTATATACGGTTTTACACGTTTTGGTTAGACAGTTCTGTATGCATTTTCTACTCTATTTATTAATATTAGTTATTACTTATTATTTACTAAGTTATTAGCTTTTTTTTTTGAAAAAGGAAATCATTAATGAAGAAACATGACTGCTTAGTAGTTGTTACTTGCTAGGTTTTGAATTTTTGTTTATTAAAAACAAATTTGTCAAGTTTGTAAACAGTTAGACAGTTTGGTTATAATCGGTTTTAAGGATTCCACGGTTTGAAACCGTTGAATTAATCACCTAAAATTGAACAAAATTGATTAAATAAATGGTATCATTTTTCAAACCATAACTGGACCATTTAACTAAACGGTCTGCCGATTTCGATTTAAACGATTCGATTCTATTTCGATAAACGATTTCGGTTTAATTTTGACACCCTTCTACGCATGTGCGAAGGGAATGCAGAGCTGGCAGAGATTAGTTTTAGCGGTTAAGTTCTCAAAACGAGTTTCCCGCGAACAAAAACTGGTAGTCTTGGTGCAAACAAACAGGAGGGTGACAGAAGAACGTCGGCCTTTCTTCCTATTCTCTCTCTCTCTCTCTCAGCCTGAAAAACGCCTTCCCTATTCTCCCCCCCCCCCCTCCCCCACGTCCCCCTTCTTCTTCTTCTTCTTCTCCCCTTCTTGTGTCGCTCGGATCCCAATCTGTCAGGTAATGCTCCTTCTTCTCCCATTGATTTTTCTTCTTTTTCACCTTCTCCCACCCCCTCCCCTTTCTTCAAAATTTGAATCTGATTTTGTGATATTGGTTGTCTTCTTCAATTTAATTTTGGGTTTTCATGGTTTCTGTATATGCTGATTGGTTGATGACATAAGAAACAGCTTTTCATCTATAGAAATGGGAGCAATGATTTTGACAGCATTGCATGTGGATTCTAAGAAGCATTTCATGATTTAAATGTCACAATTGATAAACCTCTCAAATTCGTATTTCTTTCTGGGGAGAATGGATAGAGGACTTCCTTCACTCTTTCCCCTCGTTGAGACTTTACTTATAATGTGATTTTGTAGAAGCTTAATTCTTTCAGATTGGAGGAATCTAATCAGATAACATTCCTTGGGGGCATTTGCTCGAGATGGGTTACTGAATCTCTTTTCTGGCTTTGTCGTCTCTGCAACCTGCAAAATGTTGTGCTGTGGAGGTGTGGAAGAAGAAAACTTCGGTCCCCCAGCTAGTCAGTATACTGCCCCACCCAGGGGGGGAAATTCATCCGGTATTCTATACCTGACTCCTCTTGTTTATTTCATCTGCTTTGCATCCCCATTACTAAATCTGTAGTTCCATTTTGAAAGGGTAGGATATAGAAAATGTTTGTGACGGGTACCTTGTAATTGAAATCTGTAATGAATTAATTGTTGTTTTTTTTTTAAATCATTACCACATTTTCTAGATAAATTTTAATATTTTTCTCGTCCTGTTAGCATAATTTAATTAGTTTGTTTAGGTCCCATGTCCAAGCAGGTTGAAGCTTTGGATATATGGGTTTGGGGTACCTGATCCATACACTGAATGACTTGAGGGCTGTGTGTTAAACTGAGGGGATTGAGCAGAGATCATAGGATTAATCGGATTACTATTTTCTTTAAGTCCGTTACTTTAATCTGGGGAAGGCCACACTGTACCTTACAATGCATGCATGAAACCCTGCAGAAAACAACATTTCTCAGTGGCTAAAAGAAAACTAGCTGTCCTCTATGTCAATTCCTTGCAAATCACTGAAATTTGCAGGTAAGGAAAGGAATTTGATGATCAGACCCCTTCCAATCTGCGCTACCCTAAGGGATGACTCTGAATGGCTGAGCCTCAAGCCAAATCAACCTATACACCACTTCTCCAGAACCATGTTCTGTGTTTCCTTTCCTTTATTTCCCATGGCTTTCACTTCCCTACCATCTGAGAGGAGCATCAGGTTCTCCTGAACTCAACTCATCAGAAAATCAATGAAATAGGTTTTTTGGACCTCTACTGACAACTGAGAAGGTACAATTTAGGAGATGACTGATTGATTCCCCTGCATGAGGACGAAGGAGATTGTAGAAAACAAATCCTAACACGATGAAGAAAAGAATAGAAATCGCAAACAACAATCACACAATGAACACAAGGATTTACGTGGTTTGGCAAGATTGCCTACGCCCATAGTGAGATGAGATTTGTTTCACTATCAATGGAGAATAGGGTTACAGCCGCTCATCCTCACACCTCTCTCAGATTTCGTTACAGAGAAAGAACCCTCGCTATTTATTTATAGCAAAACCTATATAGGAATTTATAGCGAAACCTATGGCCTCTTAACAGCCCTTCGGAATCAACCCACAAACCAAGCGACGGAATACAAGACATCATACCCCCAGCAGGAGATGACCATCGGGCAATTGCTATCTTGTAGAGACTAGGTTATCTATGATGAGGAATGTTATGCTTCTGGGAGCTGATCCCACCGTATAGCTCCTTGATGTCAATTGTTAAGGTGTTTGTGGAGCTGAATATAAGGAAAGTAGGGCAATGTAGATGGGTATTCACGTTTGTGGGTAATGATGAACAAAAATTTGTCTTACCTACATCATTCTTTTTGTATATTTGAAAGATTTGACTTCCTTGCTATATAACACAACTCAACTCAGCCTTATCCCAAATAAATGGGGTCGGCCTCCTTGCTATATAATGAGCTCAAATAATGTTGCACTTTGAGGAACTTGAAGCTTCGTTAATCAATTCAATTACCATTCTGCGTATACATACTTGGTTACAAAATCAATACTATGGTTGGACCACATCTATGTTTAAGTTAGCATAGACTTACTTTTCCTTTACTAACTGACCCACTGAGTCCTCCAACTGCATGAGAAGCCCTGTCACTCTGTTAGCTGATATTATTGCAAGGTGGAGAAAAATCACTTGAGGATCAGTATCATGTCTTCTTTTCATATCCCCCTCCATGGGGTTTTTTGTAAATATTGCAGTTTCCTTCATGCTTACGATGCATTTTTGCCCTCATGTATATTAGGGAGTGGGAGAGGGCAGCCAAGGAATTCCAATGTAGCCAGGAGTGGAGGTCCTCCAAAGGTCTTACCTATTGAAACTCCAGCCTTATCCTTGGATGAGCTGAAGAGATTGACCAATAATTTTGGTCAAAAGGCTTTGGTTGGAGAAGGTTCCTATGGACGGGTCTTCCATGCAACCTTAAAGGATGGCCAAGCTGCTGCCATCAAGAAGCTAGATGCCAGTACTTCATCAGAGCCAGATTCCGATTTTGCTGCTCAGGTTGTTTATTTTTTAAATTATTATTTTTGGATAAAAAAGAAGGGAAAGCTATACCTTTCACGACTGAGACTTTAGTCTGACATCTTGCCTTTTCTTTCTTACAATGGATGATGCAGTTATCAATGGTTTCAAGACTTAAGCATGAGCATTTTGTGGAGTTGTTGGGATACTGTTTGGAGGCAGACAATCGCATTTTGGTATATCAGTTTGCAACAATGGGGTCTTTACACGACGTTTTACATGGTATAAGTGAATTCCTTACTTATGAGAATGAATGCTCATACTCCAACGTTGATACTCAAGATCATAGTTGTCACAGCGACGTGTAGGAATCCAAGTACCCTTTGCTGAAGCACCTTGGGTCTCCTAGATGCCGTGACAACTATGCTCAATATGTTGAATCTATTCAAGTTTCAGGACTTCAATGCTGAACCATGTTGTTTATCTTTTGTTCAGGGAGGAAAGGTGTACAGGGGGCTGAACCTGGCCCAGTTCTCAGCTGGAACCAAAGGGTGAAAATTGCTTTTGGTGCAGCAAAAGGTCTTGAATACCTTCATGAAAAGATTCAACCACCTATAGTCCATCGCGATGTCAGATCCAGCAATGTTCTTCTTTTCAATGATTTCGTGTCCAAGATTGCTGATTTCAATTTAACCAACCAGTCTCCAGACACAGCAGCTCGTTTACATTCCACTCGAGTCTTGGGAACTTTTGGTTACCATGCGCCAGAGTAAGTGTAACAACTGTCAACTGTGAATTTACTGTTCCTCTTTTTTGGACAATAAAAAATGAAACAGCTCATGAATTTCAGACCAGAACTCGTTTACTTAGCTGTAATATCATGTTTTTTCTGCCTGGATTCTTTAGGAAACAATTCAAAAAAAACAGAAATCATGTAGACGGGCCAAAGCTTAGGCTAGGTAAATATCAATTGGGATTTAATCTTGATTTATAAAAGGCTCTCTGAGCCTAAGGCATACATTGTGCCTCCTCACATATATTATTTTGTTATTTTTAGTGAGAGACACAATGATTTAAAAAACAAATATGAGAGGGTGTAGAGTACCCTGCTTGCTCAGAACCCTCTCCATACACACACACACACACATATGTATATATCTATTTGCAACCTACAATCTTCTAAGAAAGAACTTGATAAACTAGACAAGTTACCCCAAAACGAATAAGAATGTAACTTAATGTTCAGTATGTTGCCATGGTTAAAGGATTCCACAATTACCATTGCTTTCTAAAATCTCAGACCTTATACATTTACTTCATACTAAACTTTCTTTCTTCTGGTATGCTGTGTTGATTGATTTTTGATCGACTTTTCTTCTATCTCCATTCAGGTATGCTATGACTGGGCAATTGACACAGAAAAGTGATGTCTACAGTTTTGGTGTTGTTCTTTTGGAGCTTCTGACAGGGAGGAAGCCAGTAGATCACACTATGCCTAAAGGGCAACAGAGTCTGGTTACTTGGGTGAGACTTCTTACTACTTTAAGCTTTGTTTCCATTTCTTCGTCTCCTTCTTGGATCTTTAACCACATCAAACAATATAGGCAACTCCAAGATTGAGTGAGGACAAGGTCAAGCAATGTGTGGATCCCAAGTTAAATAATGAATACCCACCTAAGGCTGTCGCTAAGGTCCTTGCCCCCTCTTCTCTTATCTATATGTCCTGTTCTTATGTGTTTTACTTGTCACTGGTTAAGTAGGTTTAGTTGCAGTATTCTCTTTCCTTTGCTTGTATTTCAATTGATAGGGCAGTATGAGAATCTTGCTTAAGTCTTTTTTGTTTGCAAATCAATGTGTGTATGTGTATTTGTGTGTGTTTCAGATGGCAGCAGTAGCAGCACTATGTGTACAATATGAAGCAGACTTCCGGCCAAATATGACAATTGTTGTCAAGGCTCTTCAACCACTACTTAACTCAAAACCTGCAGGATCAGAGTCTCAAATGTAACTATAATGTCTCTCTTTATACAAAAAAAAGAAAGAAAAGAAGTCACCCCCCTCTTTTACTTGTAATTCATTGTCATTGAACTTTTTGAGCTCAATATTGAGATCTTGTATCAAAAAATTTTTGGGAAAGAATAGCAGTCATCTGGTTCAAGATGTATCTTTTAATCTTTCTAAACTATGGTTTGAGAACAAAAATACTTCTGATGCTTTTGGCAGAGGAGATGTAGGTAAGTTTGCACAGTTCATTTAGCACCCCAAAGAAAATTGTTTTACAGTACAGCAGAACAGTGCATACAAGATGCAGCATGACAAATTGAAAGGACCCTCGGATTAATGAGCACATCTAAAGATTGGGTTGTAGAGAGTCTAGAGAAATAGAGTAAACAATGCCAAAATTAGTGATGCCCCAGGTCATTCAACAGTTCATTTGGACAAATGCAACATATGATGCAACTTATGGTGAGTAAATGTACCTGTTAATCCAAAACATGTATTGATTGTTGGTATGCATACTTTAATGACTCTATAAATTTTCATTATGCTCGAGGGTATAGGTATGATAAAGTTACTGAAAATTTGTGTCAATGAACAATGAACTTCAGCTCATTCATGGAGCAGATTTCCACCCATGAAATTGCAGTCTTCCTTTAATGTTTGGGCTTTCACTATAAATTTGATCTGTTTTTTTTTTTTTTTGAATAAATTTGATCTGTTGGTTACCACAGTTATTATTTCAACACCTCCATCCCAGATATTTTTTCCCTTTCTATCCTAGGTTAATCCCACAACAAACTTTTCGACAAATAAGCTGATTGATGGTCAAATTGACTGATGGTAGCCAGAGCATGGCTATATCAGAAGGGCTTCCACACTTCTGGGAAAAGAAAATTTGATGAGTTATAGAAAGCTTAAATCTTGAGTTATTTCCAGTTTGGGATAACCAGGTAGAGTAGCTATTCATAAGATTGAATTGACTAGTTTGAAATGAATCAGAAGGAAAAGGCCATCTAAAACCATACTTGAAAATTCCGGGTAGGCAAAATGAAGGATTTAGAAACATCAATAAGGACAAACAGCCATTCCATCGAGTTACTTCCGACAAAAATATCAATGTTACTGACTTGATAAGGTGAAAGATGCAGGAACTAAGAACAACACGATTACCATAGCAAAGAAACACAAGAAGCACTGTTGAGGTAGACATAGTTGGCAAAGGGAAAATGTTGCTATCCACTTAGAGGAGGAACTACCTCTTTATATCTATACGATTTGATGGATCATCTTCTAATTTAGACCTGTAGAGGAAGGGCACATTGACGTCCAACCTATCCATTGGCGAGAAAAGATTAAAAACATAATATGAAATTGAACTACTTAATTATTATAAACATCAGTGCTTTATTTATTGGCTACTATCTTGATAAGAACAGTAGTTCTTGTTGTTTCTTTTTTGTTGGGTACTGGGTAAGAACGTCTACCAGATCGTGAAGCAAGCCTAGTTATAAACAATTTAGTTTGTGTCCATATCAAGTGAAAAAGAGAGTTGAATGAAGGACCAAGACATCACAATCAATGTTAACAAGAACCACTAATTGAAATCCCCCTCTTCTTTTAAGGTGGTTAGGGTACTTGATTTTAAAGTGTCTGGGAAAAAGGGTCTTTCTAGTTGATACTTTCAGCCTTAATTAACTAAGATAGGACTATAATAGTCTGACCATTTTCTAACTATTTCATTAGGAGTGAGACCTGAAATTTGTTGGCTGTTGCTGTCTTGACTCAAAACCTATTGTCATGAAATTGAAATGGGAGGTTACATTTGGTTGGTTGCTACTTGGAATGAAATAATCTCATTTTGGAATCCAGTAGCAGTTGAAAACATAAGGTGATTATACTTCAAGCTAGATGTGCTGATCTCCATGTACAAGTCTGATATTCGCGAAGCTGCTCTGTGGATATTCAAAGGATGTTGAGGTGAGGGATTGAGGTAAACAAAGGTTTTCGAGTCGCTCATTTCTAATCTATCATTTTATTGAGACTCAGATGAAGACTTCATACGAGCTCATTGGGTCAAATCATAGGCAGCAAGGTGCCATGGAGAACCAAGATAAAATGGTTTTTTCCAGGTGACAACCAAATGCAGCAGTAGAGAAAAAAAAATATAGGGAACAGGTGGAGAAGTTTATTTAGTATGGTTTATACGATGAAGACCGCGATTATGTAATGTGTAATCTTGTCTCTTTTATGAGTCTTTTCTTTGCCTGTTTCTTGTTTAAGGTGTTATGTTCATAAATCTGATTGCAACTGCAGCTTTCATGATACAATCATACTTAGAAAGGAAGCCATTTGTAATATAATGCTATTTTAATCTCTAAAAACAAGACAATTATCTAGATATGGCAAGATATGAGTGTTAGTGACTGTCACTAGCATTTGTTTCTCTAAATATGATAATCAGCAAAGGATGCAGGTGAAAGCTTTGTTGACAGAAAGCGATGTAGCATCTACCAGTGGGGTGATAAACGCAGTATCCAATCCGGCCTTATCAAAAATAGAATTAACAAACTAAAGATTAAGGCTGCGTTTGGCTTGCATTCTTGGAATGTATTCCAGGTCGAGTTCGCATTCTCGAACGATAAAAACAACTATTTTTATCAACCAAGAATTAGGGATGTAAATGGATATTCGTAAATCCGTATTCGATCCGCATTCGTATCCGTTTAGGAGAATCCGAATCCGTCCGAAACTAATTGGATACGAATATGATAATCCCCCTATCCGACCGATTATTATCCGATTCATTTAGCAATCCGACGGTAATAAAATATCTGAAATATAACTCTGTGTTTGTCTATGCTTTTAAGTTACCTTATTGGATTTTGTTATCTTATTTTTATAATTTATAAATTTATAAGTTAAGATAATGTGATTCTTTTTCTAGATTTGCTATTGGTTTATATATATTGTTTTATGCAATGTGATACATGGAATTGCATATCTATTAGAAAATCAAAAGTATAAAATGTAAGAGAATAAAAGACTAAGAAGAGTAGATCATGAAGAAAGGGTAGTTACTGAACTCTCGAGTCTACCTAACCCTCATCATAAAAAGGGTAAATATGTCAACGGATAGTCAAAAAATCGTATTCAATCCGTATTCATATCCATTTAGGAGAACCTGTATTCAAAAAATCACTATCCGGAAATTATCCGAATCCGTCTGAAAACCGATAGGATATTATTCGAATCCGTCTGAATATAATCGGATACGAATATGATAATGCCATTATCCGACCGAATTCGATCAGTTTACATCCCTACCAAGAATGTGAAGTTGACCTAGAATGCATTCCAAGGATGCATACCAAACACAGCCTAAGTTATGTAATATGAGAAAAAGATTGCTACACTACTAGTGTGCTTATTCCCTCTCACATGCATTTTTTTATTATTTCTTTCACCTGTTCTGAAAATGTGGGCTCCAAATGGATAATATTTTTTCCAGGACACCCATCAGTGTGGCATGCAGATTCCTTCCCGCACTTTCCCCCTCCCATGTAATATATAGACCAGATTCAAAAACATGGTTAATGAACCTTGAATTTAGCAAATTGGGCTCTCAGATGAACCAAAGTTGCAACTTTAAGTTGAATATATTTAGGTACTTAGCTTCATTAGCCAACCTGTGAATCATGATCTATGAATCAAGCTTGAATTTTATTGATTATGAACCTAGAAACTATTGTAGAAGGTTGAAAGGAGCTAATTAATTTTATTCAATCGTTTACATTTTCATGTCTGTGCACCTCTTGATGGTCCATGTACCCTTTTGGTAGCGTCAGATTTTTCAGCACATTTTTTTTCCTTGTCGTTTGGTAAACTTTGTTTGGACTGAAACTTAATATGTGAACAAAAAACTTGCCCACAATATTTAGACCCCATTCAAACTACTTGATAGATATTGTGTGTAGACCTAAGTAGTCTTCAATGACTGAATTCATTGTGGCCGGAGTTGATTCCTCATCAAAATTCAAAAAGTCTAGATTTGATAGTTTCATTCTTATATGGCGATTTTGTCAAAAGAGAAGAGAGTTTTTAATACGTTGAAAGCACGATAGTGCATCATGTATGGTCAATACCAATATTTGATAGTTCCATTCGACGATTGAAACCACGACTATACACCATGCCCGGTCATGTACAAAAACTCTCCCTTTAATCTTTTATATATATATTCACAGCATTTATTACTATAATATTGTTGTGATTGAATAGGGGTAAGACGGTCATTATACATCTCACCGTGTCTAGACAATACAATCCTATCGGACAGCTCGGCTAGAGGATCCAAATTGTTGCGGGGATACATGATGGGCCCTCCATATTCTGTGGGCCCCCATATCATCGTTTTTGGCTAAAGGTCCAAAATCCTGACATCCCAAAATTAGGGATGTAAGCGGATCGGATTTGGATCGGATACGGATCGGATGTGATCGGAGCCGGATATTCCCTGATCGAATACGGATACCTCTAAACGGATTCGGATGCGGATCGGATTCGGATTTTCGACCATCCGTTTACATCTCTGCCTTGTGTAACCCGGACCTTCCTCCCCCTAGTGGATACAATTCACTCTCAATCCATATCTCTTAGATCATGATTCTCTTTTCATCATATTCTAGAACTTATTTAATCTTCAAAAACCCTTGAAATCATTATTTACTTAATTTTTTATTATTAAGTATTCGGATTTTTTTTCGGACGGATTTTAATCGAAGTATTCGGATTATTTTCCGGATATCTCTAAACGAATACGGATGCCCCTAAACGAATACGGATGCGAATTCGAATTCGGATTTCGGATATCCATTTACATCCCTACCCAAAATGCTCCAATAATTTCCCCTCCCATTCAATTAATGAATGCAGGATTGGGGGTACCCATACTAATTTTGGTACCAAATATAAATGCCTTTAATTACTCTGAAACATGGCAGTCATCATTTACACTAGCTAGCTAGGTAGCTAGCGTTTCCAAAATTATAATTGTGAAGACTAAAGGAAGAGATTCTGGAAGATCCTTTAATGGTTATCTGAAAAGGACAAGTCCTAGGTCATAGTCCAACCTCCAAAGGAGGTTTCGTTTGAAACTTCCTTAGCACCTGCAAATGTCAATTATTTATCCCAACTTGTTTTCTTTTCTTGTCTGTAACCTAAAAGTAATTAGTTTTGGATTCACATCCATTAAAGTTTGATTTGATTCCTTTTTTTTTATGTGAGTGGTTTTCCTTCACGTAGAGCCAAGGAGGTATTCTATTCACCATGGATCATGACGTACATTTAGGACGGACGAAGAAAAAGGCATTTTTGAATCGTTATATATTTATTTGTGTTGGAAAATATCAGGCACAATTTTGAGATCTTAGTTCCACGAATTCTATAGTGACAAAATTTATATTAGTAAAATTGACGGATTGAATCATGCCACTAAATATTCTTTTTAAGATTGTAGATGCCCTCAATGATGTAATCAGATGAATTAATTGTGGATCGATCTCCAAAATAAAACAGTTCACTATCACTTTTAGTAATCATGCACTCAACTATTGGATCCCTTTGATTACAAAACAGCGTACTCTAAGTTAAAGTGAAAGACTCAAAACAAGAGTAGAGCAAGAGAGAGAGAAGAAAAATTTTAGATGAATAATTTGTCTTATTCTTATCCATTCCTATATCCCATGGGATTTCAGGATTGGACTTTTAGCTTATTTAAAATTCTAATAAGATCATCAACTACGTATAGCAACAGTACAAGACTGCATTATTGCCACTACTATATATGGGCTATCATCTATGGATGAATTTGCACTGATCCAAGAACCATTTTATTTATTGATCGGTGGGACCAAGTAGAAAGAGTCAAAGAGTACGGTAATCCTATATATATAATACAGTTCCTCTCCCTTAACCTATGGTCTTAAGGGCCCATAAATCTAATCCTCCATCACTTGATGTTTTGAAAATTTGATTGGCATCCAAGTGTTAGGATTGAGTTTCTCTTCACCCAATGGTAAAAGAAAAACTCCTCCACCGTCGCGTTAGGAAAGAGTAATTTTGATTTCATAGATTAGGGATAAGAGTGTAATAATGACACAAGACTCCCATCAAGGGATCACATCATCGACGGTTCCTTTCTCTATGTAATCCCAAGTTTTATGAAAATATTTAAGGTGAAAGTTTTCCATCTTTCTAGGGTTCCTTCTTCACCCATTATTTTTGACAGTGTTATGAAACTCTTTGGAATAGCGATCCACAATGATATTGGGTGTTTAATGGGGCCCGATATGATCCAGTGTATCGACGCTAGATTAGGTCTGCATAGTATGGATAGATTAAAGGGTTTGAAGTTTTTGGCATATTGGTCAAATACTTAACATTTGGTATCAGAACTATATAGGAGAGGCTACCTAGAGTAGAGTGAAAATTCTCAAGAAAATAAGAACAGTCACAGGCAAAAGTTGTGAAAGCTTGATGGTTTGTTATATCTCTAATGGGGACCAAAATGACATTTTTTTGAGTCCTATGCAATCACCAAAACTTGTAGACTAGTGATGGTGGCATGGTAGTTAGAATGTAGGGTCTAAATACCATGAATTGGCATCCGAATCGTTCTCAGATCAATTTGAATCTGAATCAGATCTGGAATTGACCATAATTGGTTGAATTTGATCCGGATCAATTGGAATTGAGATCAGGAATAGGATAGGGATCGAGATCAACATCAAGATCAGCCTCGATGGATTCTGATCAGATCTCTTGGATTCTAGAATTGGAATAAGATTGGCGGACCAAATTTTGATTCCTATCGATTAAAACCGGTGAATCCATACAAGATTTCTAGGGTTCAATCCGAAAGCGGTGACAAAATGAAGGTGGACGATGGACGATTCACGCCGATCCCAATGAACCAATCGGCCAATTATCACGCATGCTTCACGTATCGTATTGATGACTCCATGCAATAATACAGATTTCATTTCATTAGAAACCCCAGTAGTGGACCCTAATCCCACGTGCCTCTTCGTCTCTTCTATCTTTTCAGCTTTTTGGATGATACCTAATAAATAAGAAAAGCTCATCTCATTTAATGAATTTTGAGGTCAGCCAGTTTCATTACACAACGTACGGTACGATTTTTATTACCATTCCACCAATCGACGAGTCCAATACTGGACCTTCCCCTTTTCGTGGCCACAAATAATCCCTAATTTATTATTAATTATTTAACATCGATCACCTTACTTGTGTTCTCCACTTATATATATAACGAGTCAGGAGTGTTCCATTTCCATCTTTGTAGAGAAAGCTAGTTTTTAGGTCGAGAAAATGGAAGACGACAGAGATGTAAGAACGCCATTAATCGATGGGACGAAGCTCACAAACGATCTATCCCCGAGTTTCCTAAGTTCCCTCAGTGACTTGAGGTGCGATTTCTTCCAGAATTTGCCTGACAAGGTGAGGTCTGGCCTTGATCCTGAGGATCCAGTTAGCACTGATCTCTCTGCAGCTAAAGGACTTATCAGAGGTTTCTTTCTCTCTCTCTCTCTCTCTCTCTGTTTCTCAATGCATGTTTGTATGTTTCTCTGTTTCGCAATCTTCCATTTTCATGAGGTGTTTGTCTAGTCCCTTCAGAAGAAACAAACAGAGTATCTTAATTACTTCACGTATTTGTTTGATTGTCCAGAAGTGGATCTGGAACAAAGAATTATACAAGTTTGGATGATCTAGAAAACAGAAAATTTGGGATTTTAATGTATGCTTTTCCGATAGAAAAATGCAGGGGATCTTACGCTACTACGAAATTGAGAGATTAAGTATAAGAGGGATAGAAGAAAACTAGAATAAGAAAAACCTGCAAGAAGGTCTACATTTCAAGGAACAAATGCAGAATTGAACAATTTCTTCAACATTGAAACTCACATTTTGAATCTGGACAAAAAAAAATGCAGTCTTTCTGACATCATAGATTCTCTGTCTTTGTTGCTATAAAAATGTGCGCGTGTACTGCTAGACTGCGAGTGGTATCGATTAATATATATGTAGCACAGATAAACACTTGTCCTTCTTCTTGAGAACCATATGCTTCTGAAATCTGCAGCACTGCAACAGCTTCAGATAAACCTCAAAGGTAAAGGCGATGGGGTTTCTACATGCGAAATCGAAAACAACGTGAACTAGGGGGTTTTAGCCGTGTAGGCTTTATCTAACTGTGCTTGATTTGGCAGGGAGAGGGAGAGGTAAGCTAGCTAGCTAGCGAGAGTGCTCCTAACATTTCATCTAGTTTTATAATTAAAGAGAGATGGAGAAAGGTTGGGTTTGTGAGGAGGATCCGCTGCTGATAGGAACAGAGGGAGAAGGAGTAGATCGAGAAGAAGATGAAGAGGGTGGTGAGTCTCTGCGCGAAGTTAGGGCTAAATTTTTCAGTAGATTTAGCTTGATTTGGAAGGATAACTATGAACTCAATGATTCCTCCTCCATTAAAAAATTCTCCAAGAACAGGAGACGTTCTAAAGGTATGAGCCTCGAGGTCAAGTGTTCTCTTGAACCTCAACTTCCACTTCCCCTGCTCTTCTTTGATTTGTCTTTTCTTCTAGTGTATGATTGTGGCTATTTCGTTCTTTTAATGGCGATTTATTCGTTTTTTTTACGGTTTGAAACAGAGATTTTCATTTTAGTTCGATCTAACCTCATCATTTTCATATTGATAGTCGTCAAATTATTATATGTTCTTCATTTTTACTATATTTGGATGGCAAGAAAAGAAAAAGGAAATTATCTGGTGCTATGGGGCTTTGATCCGTCAGATTAGAATCTGCAGTAGAAGGATAATTGATGCAATAGATTGAAACCCTAAAGCAACATCCAAGCCTACAGTGTAACGTGTAGAACCTTGGCGTATTCTATCAATTCTAAAATAGGATTTGTCCTTATTCCTTAAAAGCTAAAAGGCTTTTTCATTTTTTTATTTCAATATCCCTATTTATGTGTAAGACTCATGGAGCATTTTTGTGAAAATAATCAAATAATTGAAATAATGATTGACTACATATAATAATTTGATGACTATCAACGTGGCATGTTAGATGTGCCAGGCTACACATGGTGCTGGAAGTTACCATAGGCATAATTGTCAATGAGAAATCACGAGAAAGGGGCACGTACGTGACGTACACTGTGTAAATGACATCCGTCATGGGGTTGTGAATCCCACCACTGTTTATCATCTGCACGTACCGTGCGTCCAGATGAACGTATATCTCGTCAATCAGATGTTTATTTTGTTTTCATAAATATCCTTCATTCCCTTGTAAATAGCTAAAAGATAGAACAGGTGGTTGTCTCTCACATAGTCACACGTACGTGGACATGATAATAAAATGGGCAAGAGATGTCTAGGCAAGGTTCTAAGACTCGGGTCTCAGTGGCATCTCGGACAAGTTAGAAATCGAATCTAGCCGAGATCTTGGCGAGTTGGTGCAATTTTATTTTTTTTTACTCGGACCCCCAACTCGGTGGGTTTTACACATATTTTGAGTTTGAAACTTGGTATCCAGCCTATTTCAGGCCATTTAAACACCATGGCATGCCCAGATTTGCCAAAAAACAAGTTCAAATATGAGTTTTACTTTAGACCATAGGTTGGTAGGCGATGAGTCATACTAAAAGTCTAAAACAATCTACTCTATATATAATATAGTAAAACTTAGCAAATTAGCAATCAAAACATTCTGATTAGTACATATCAATCAAAACATTCAAATAAAAAGTACATTACATCAATGTTCACTGAATTTGTTACATAAAATATGATTGAATAATAAATTCATCCTCACATTGATCTACAAAGAATTCTCATGTCATGGAATTACTGTAGTGTTGCACATAGTGTGACACAGCTGCCATATAAGTCTTCTGATCAACATATACCAATCTCCCTATCTTAAGGTACATGGGAGGCTGTTGGTATGAGGTGTAAGATCCACTGCTACTGTCATATTGAGTTTGAGGCATGTATGACTGGTTTGGGACTGGGAATATGTACCCAAAACCTAACCCAGAGCTTTGACTGTCATACTCAGCTGCTGACTGCACATACTAACCATAGGCACTATAATCAGAATCGGTGCTCTTCTGGCCATAGTCATAGCTATGATGATACTGAGATGATTGCCATGACTGATGCTCACTAGTAGTATCTATACTCATGCTTCCGAAACTTGTAAGCATGGTGTTCATACTGCTGTCATCATCCTGAGCATCTGACTGATGTGAGTGTTTGCGACCCTTCTTTCTGTTGTATGTTTTAGGGTGACCACCATGGTCTTGATCTTGAGTGGCATGCGTAAACTGAGACTCACCGGTGAAACGCACAGGGTCCCCCTGCGTTCCCACCTCATACTAGTACTGTTCGCACATCCCCTCATGATGATCATTATAATAACCGTCACTCGGCATGCCACGACCACCACCACCACCATCACCATCACCATCACCATCACCATCACCATCACCATCATCACCATCACCACTGTCATCACCACCACCATCACCATCACCATCACCATCACCATCACCATCACCATCATCACCATCACCACTGTCATCACCACCACCATCATCATCATCATCAGGACTTCCTACAGCAGGCTCAAAAGGTTTCAGTGACTCTGCATGTGCACGCCCCTCTTGCGACGACATATAATCATCAACATCAGTGCCAATTACAGAAGCAATGGTGGGGTCGGGCCTACCCCCAGGCTGATCCATATCAGGTATACCACGATCCCTCACCCACTGGAATAGGGATCCTCATCATCATCAGAGTCCTCTTGGAAAATGTTGGACAATTCAATGGGTTCTTTATCATTGGCCCCAATTCCTTCACGTATGTGCCTCATCCTTAATCTCATATTGTAGTGCACATACACAAGCTGCTCCAGTCGTTCGCTATCCAACCTGTTTCGCCTCTTTGAATGTATCAATGAGAATGTACTCCAGTTGCGCTCACATTCGGAGGATGAACAAGTTTGTGAGAGCACTCTCACTGCTACCTTCCTCAGGTTGGGTGAACTTGTACCATAAAGTACCCACCAGTCGGTTGCATTACATATATAGAATAGTAAGAATATGTACATTCCAAAGAGATAAAATTATAATTCATAAATGTAATATCATGCTACCTACCAGAGTCTGACTTCTGTCTACCCTCCACTGCAGCTTGACCGAAACTTGCTGAGGCCTCTCTAAAGTATTTGATCTATTTTCAATTTGAGACATTAGTATTTCCTATTTAGTAATTACATTCATAAACTAACTACCAAAGTACCAAAGTCCCATACTCTCACCTCATCATTGCAAGCAGATTGTGTCTTTGGATTGAGCTCTAACTTCGCAGTAACAGCTTGAACTGCCTCTAACAATTCTATGTCTAGCCCAAGATCAAGGGAGTAGTGATACTTTGGATTTAAATAGTATGCTGGTAAAGTAGACACCACAAATATGATTTGTTAGTGACTTAATGCCTTTGGATTTTGAATATGTAAATGTAAAAAAGTTATAACATTTAAAGTGTAAAGTATGTTGAACTCACCAGCTTTATGCAATGGATGACTCAAGTACTTCTCCCACCGCTCATCAATGATGTTAGTGTAGGACTTTGCATTTCGAGGTATAGCAGCTCTAACCATTTCCTTCATTTTTTGGATGGCAACATAAATGTGGGCCAAGGTAGGCTTCTTCTCTGTATCAACCATCCTCAGTACTGCCACCACTGGCTCTAATATGCAACCACTTTCCCGAAGCCCTTCCAAAATCCATCACTTGCAATGGTCTGTTGTGTTACCTTTGCATCTTCTGACTTAGAACCTTGCCAACCAAACCATTGTTCACATGCAAACATAGACCTCAGACCTATCGCCTTAGTCTGAAAGCTCTTCAATGCAATGTAATTGGTGGCAAATCGAGTGACACCAGGCCGCACTAAATCTTCATTGCATTTCTCCCTCAACAAGGCTAAAGCATAAGAATGGTTGTATACAAAAGTTGTAACTTGTCTTGCCCTATTTACCACACCCGCCACCAAAGTCTTTTTCCCCATGTCCTTCAGCATCAAATCAATAGAATGGGCTGCACATGGGGTCCAAAAGAGTCGGATCCTCTTACTCTTCTTATTCATCAACTTCTCTCCAACCTTTTTAAAGTTGGAACCATTTTTCGTCACAATTTGGACAACGTTCCTTGGTCCTACCTCCTCCACCACTTGCTCCAATTCCTTATACAAGTATGATGCATCTTTTACATTATTTGATGCATCGATAGACTTCAAGAATACAGTATTTCCATTACAACTCCCCATGAAATTTATGATGGACAGTCTAGTAGATCCAGTCCATCCATCAGCCATAAGAGTAACCCCAGATGTCTCCCACCTTGGCTTCAAACTATCAATGTAATCTTTCAGCTCCTGTACCTCCTGAGGCAAATATACATTGTATAATTCATGTGGTGAAGGTCCCTTCCATCCTGCACCTGCCCTCCCTGCAGCATCAAGGAATGCATTATAGTATGTTCCTTGTGCTACATTGATTGGAATGTCATGGTAAAGCATGAACTTGCTGAAAGCTTTTCGTGCTTCTTCTTGTTTACCACCAAATATTTGTGGGATGGTTGGCTGGTAGGCATCTTGTTGCCTAAAAGTTGTGGGATCCTGCTCAAAAATTGGAGCTTGTACTCGTGGTCGGGTTGAGGGTCGTGGTATATTTCTTGTCCCAATGCTTTTCCTCCTCTCATCTTCTTACACTGGTGCAGCTGAGCCAGATCCACCAGCTCCTGTTGCTTGCTCATATGCTCTTATATTATCAAAATGAAAACTTTGTCTACTCTCAGCCAAAGTCTACTGGTAAATTCTCCATTCAACCTCTGATTGAAACTCACCAGGTGGAGGCCCAATGTCAGTATCATCTCCGCCACGGACCTCTACACCAGTCCTCTCTAGTACTGTTTCATCAAACTCTTGTTGCATTCTTTTTCTCTCAGCTTTCTTTAATCTTCCTCCTTTCAAGTGTTGTGCCATTGCCACTTTCACTTGGATAAGAACATTTGAGCATGAGGCAACATCCTTGCCTGTACCAGACAAGTGTTGCTTTAACCTAGTGGCTCCTCCAGATAGCAACTTCCCACAATAATTGCATTTGGACTTCTTTTTATCTGCGGACAGGAGACTCCATGTTGCCATGCTATATCAGACATTGTGTACAAAATGTCTTATATTTTACACTGTTACATAAAAAAGCATGTATTAATAACCATGGATCACTTAAAGTAAGATATTCAAGACTTAAAGTATGCTATTCATAACTCTTAAACGTAATGTCAAGCTACTAGAACTATGAAATAACTATCTCTTATTTATCCCCTAACCCTAGTATTTATTTCTTAATTAAAAATAATATTTTGAATTTTAAAAAAAAATATTTATACCTTAAAGTATAAGAAAAATATAGTGTAATGATGTATTTGACACCATTTGAAGTTGAATATTATGTACCTATGTTGTACATAATTTTCCATAAGCAATAAGTATTTTTTTTCTTAATATTATATATATATTTTTAATTTTTATAATATATTTATTAAATCTGAAAAATAAAATAAATTTTTTAATGGGTGAAAATAAAAAATTAATCCTTGGGGCTGTAGAGCATCCCAAGTAGTTTAACATATATGAAAATTATTTTCAAACAATCACTATTCATCCTTTTTTTTTCATTTTCTTTTTTCAAATAAATCATTTATTTTTTCAGAAATTATAATAAAAAATTTAATAACTGAAAAATAAATCCGACTCCATCAAGTGATAGATCGGGCAAAGATGTTTAACATATATCAAAACCACATGAATCTAACAAGGATTACACAATTTTTTTTGAAAAAATAGATTTGGGGAAAAATTAGAAAATACCTTTGAAATCCTACAAATAGGTGATGATTCTTGGACTGTTGGAGTTGAATCTTCACTTTGCCACTTGAATCTCACTTCAAACAATGCATTCCAGCCAAGAATTGAAAGAAAGAGGAAGAAATTTGACGGAGAGAGCTGTTTTCCCCTTTGTTTAGAGAGCATGGACAGAACTATCGAGATTTCCGAGTTCTGTCCATTGGCTCTGTTTTATTAAAATGGGCACATGGGTCAAAATGGGCACTTAAAATGGGTAAAGTCCATATATGACCCGATACCGAGATCTCGGCACGGCGAGATATTGAACTTTTCCAACTAAAAAAAATGCAAAAATATGAATCGAGACATCATCGAGATCTCGACTGAGAAAATGTAGTTTTAGGAACCGTATGGCATCTCGTCTCGAGATCTCACGAAACTGAGAAACTCGGCGAGATCTCGCGAGTTCTCGAACCATGCTATTAGGTCGCATGGTTTCTACACTAGTGTCTGGGCCAACGGGAGAGTGCACCTCAGTATCAACCCAAGGGGCAAGGGCATCATTTCATGATGTCTTGTGAGAGGGCATGACCAAGCAGGGATCTTTTTCCTTAATAAGATTTAGGGTAAATATCATCCCTCTCCCCTCTAAGTGTCTATAATATCAAACCCCTCCCCCAAGTTTTGTCTAATGATAATGCCCTCTCCTACTTTTGAAAGATTCTATCAACCGTACCCTAAGTGACTAACGGTGTTATAATAGCAATTCAAAAGAAGATATTACCCTTTAATTAGAGTTAATAAAAGAAGGTGGAGAAAGAAGAAGGCGCCATTGATGAACTGCAAGCATCCTCCACCATTGACGACCTTCAAGCATCTTCCGCCATTGACAACCTTCAAACATCGAACGCCTACAACGTGCGGTGATCATTATGGATACTTAGAGGGAAGGGGCACGCGCAATGACTGTCGCACCCCTAGAAAGATGGAAATGACCAGCGGTGCGGTGGTCATTTCACACACCCCTATGTCTGGGTGTAGGGGTGACGTGCATTGCATGACCCAGTGGCATTCTCTTTCCCTAAAAAATGTATGTAAAGGGAAAAATAACTTCATGCCCATGAAGATTCCCTGGCTTCTACCAAACGAAAAATCACCCTTTCTTAAAAACATGTGATAATCTACATGTGGAAGGCGCGACATCCAATGGTGTCTAGCTCCATATGTTGGACATCGCGCCTTCCGTGTGTCAAGCTCCCAGGCCCTCACTGGCAGATGATGGCATGGAGAGGATTTATTTCCGTAAAAGTGTTAATCTACTTCTGATTATTTCAGTCTATTGAGATTACATGGTATTAGGACCACATAGCAAAATCTTGTAATTAGGCAAGAGAGTGGTGTATCTCCCTAATTTGTCCGGGTGCATACAAATGATCCGACTTGACCAGGTTTTTAAAAATCAGGATTCAGGTTAGAATTGGCCGAGGCTGATCCTAATTCTGGCCATTCTGATTCAGCCGATCTCCTTCAAAAAAATTAGGGTCAGGGACTTGAAGGGTGTTTTGCCCGATTTTGGCCAATTTCTCACTGATCCTAGATCAAATCAAAATCGTTCGGGACTGATCCAGAGCTCGATTCTGGGTTTTTAAACCGAACCGTGGACCTGACTCAATCAATGGTCTTAGGTAGGTACCTTAATCTGTCTTGTTCAATATCAATATGGATTGATCATATCAGATCGGATCAAATTCTTTTGCCTCTCAAAAATACCGATACCTTGGTTTTTTTTACACCATTCTACCCACCCTGCACCAATACCACTGCTACGGTATTGGTCTGGACTATTTTGCCTCTCAAAAAACCGACACCCAATTTTTTGGGGACAATTTTATCCTCCCTTGTAACATTATTACTGCTAAATTAATAACGGTTATCAATATCGGTCATGGTCGATCCTGATACCGATACCTTAATCCGTGGACCTAGAGCCTAGAGGATGACTCCATTTAGATGTGACATGCAAAAAATTGCTAGCTCGGTTGGTTGGAGGCATTGCAAGTTGAGTGCATGTCTCCTAAGAGGTCAAGGGATCGACTCACCATCTGGATTGCATCTTGTGCCAAAAAGGCAACCCTCCCCCCCCCCCCCTCAAGCAGTGTGTTCAAGCAGGGGTAGGATAGTCATTTCTACTTCCTTTATTAGATGTATTTGACGTCAAGTACAGACAGTATAATTGAGAGGATGAAGATCCTGGGCTTGTCTTAGCCTTCCTTCTTAGCTTGTAGTTGGCCTGTAGGCCCTTGAGTAGGATAGGCTACAATAAAATAAAATAAAATAAAAATTTAGACGTACGTGAAGGCACGCCCCGCCGTTACTGGATTAGAACCAATTCCAGGTCTTTTGCTCTACATGAAAGAGTGAAAGACCAAGTCCTTATGGTCGACAGGTCAAAGCACTCTTTGATAAAACCAAAAAGCACAAAAAAAACAGAATTTTCAGTAAAAATCAGGTATTCTGGTTAGAATTTGAGAGAAGCGCCAACAGACAGGCATCCACACATTCTTTCATGTTCTGCAGTTCCATTTTCAATTTCTACGTGAGCTGTGAAAATGAACCAACGCAGGAAGCCGCTTTAACTCTTTCTTCTCCTGTAGATGAAATACACACAAACAGATTCTAGTTTTTGGTTTTGAACTTCGGATTCATATAAGTTGATAGATCGATTGAACTCTTATTAGACCAAAAAGAAAGATTAGTTTTAATTGGAAGTCTGAAACTGATGGGAGAAAATTCGGACGTCAAGAAGCCATTGTTGTTGAATGAAGAATGGCAAAAGCCCGACGATAACCGTCCACGAGTGAGTCACCGGAACTCTGTGAACGCCATAATTGGCGATTTCAATGCCAAATTGCCCGACAAGCTTAGATCAGGCCTTGATCCCGAGGACCTTTTCCACGTTGATTTATCTAAAACCAAAAGCTTAAACCAGGGTAAAGCTCGTTCTCTCCCTCTTTCTCAGCTCTTCTGCGTTTCACACGTGTAAAAATGAAGGCACGTGAAGTTCTTGATTAATGCATTTTGCTTCTTTGGATTTTGTACTATTGCAGCTCTTCTCCTGCTTCTTTGGATTTTGCAGTTCTTCCCCTGTTTCTTTGGATTTTGCTGCTTCTGTGCATATTTGTTTGGTTTTCTTACAAAACATGATCTTGTCCTAGAGCTGGTAATATGACTGGAAAAATCTATTCTCTTAATTAGATTACAATGATTATTATTGGTTGAGATTTGCATTGTGAGTAAAATAATACATGATGAGCTTACTATATCCATGTAGAGAGATTAAAAATGGCAGATCCATTCAGTCATGAAAAGAAAATGACAATTCTATGCAGAGTTTCGATTTCTGATCAAGGAAAATTGTTTAGGTTGTAAGATTCAGAAACATAATTGAAAGAAAAGAGTTGGAATCCATGGATAAGTCATGCCACAACTCTTGAGTCTAGGATGGTCAAATATTAGACAATAGGAAGGGAATAGTTACAAGGACAAATAATATATCAAATTTGTACCATTCCAAGATGCTAATGTATCTCCCCAAATTGCAACTTGATGTGAAGAGCAGTGAATTGCTCATTTAAAATGTTTTTTATACAGATCTTACTATGCATTTCTTCCTCTGCTTTTGGAGACTCTGTTGAATGATACTATTACGTAGAAACTGATAGCTTCAGGCATTGGCCTATTGTAAAGAAAATTTCATAATTCCTAATTATCATAATCTCATAGAAATTTCATCTAATTCAGATATGTATTTTCTGAGCCTTTTATTTAATTTTAAGCTTAACATTTTTTAGCAATTCCAGATATGGTTTTGATCAAGGAATATGAATTGCTGTGAGTTTTATTTTTACAGTTTTAATGCTAAGACAAAACATAACATTTTTGTCAAATAATAGAACTGTAAAAGGTCCATGGATCATCTAACAGACGTCAGGTTGTTCAAACTCGGAGCAGAATATAATTAGCAGAAGTCGTTGTACTTTATCTGCAATTTGTAGTGAGGGCAGAAACAGAGATATAACAGTTTCTTGTCTATCCAAAATTTTAAAAAAAAATGATTTTCTCTTTGTCAGTCTTGAAACCAGGATCAAGGTCAGAATCCACCAAGCAGAGTTGACATGTTGTTGTCTACTTTTACATTTAGTAGCATTACAAAAAAAAAGTTATTTTCTCTTTTTCCCCTTTTAATTAATCAGTCACTTTTCCTCACAGTTGGATCTATTCCAAATTTGCTCTGGATGAAGTTTCATCTTGTTTGAATGATCAAGAACAAGTAAAAAGATTATGTTTCAGGTTTTTGTGTATAGTTAATTAAGACAAGTATAGACTCTCATTCTGCTGTTTCTTGCTTGGAATAGACAGAAGAATTAACATATGCTTGTGTCCTGCGTAACCATAGGTTAAATCAGGAAACTTAGAACAAGTGAATTGCCGGTATCTATTGGATCCACTTTTAGTCCTTCATAGCCAATTTAAGGCTATTTTGTTTTAGAGAACTTCTTGCTACAGACAATAGTCCTTGTCTTTGCTCTTAGGTGAGTTTTCTTAGTTTTGATGCATTATGCATTTCAACCAAGAATAGCAATATTTCTCAGCTGTTTTCTTAATGACAATCTCGTCAACTTGTCAATTGGTTCAATTCTTAGGCTCTCTGCTTCTTTCTTGGACTTGGTGCAAACGACAGTGGTTAGGGGTTAATGGTGAACAAATCCTACTCTAAATTAGTGTTTCTCTTTTCCTTTGGGTATAGATTGATGTTCCTCTTAATAGGGTCTCCAACATGTTTTTTAGCTCTTTTTGATCGACTGTTCCTGCTGTTCATGTCCGTCCATCTCTACCATACACATTACCATGAAGTGTCTTCAAAATTTTATGGTGTTTTTATCTTAACTAATTAAAAGTGGCCAAAATATTACTAATTGAAACTGAAATCCAGAATGTAGCTATATTGAAAAAACAGTCTCTCACTGAAGATTACAGTGATTTGCAATGTCACTTCTATTTGATGCTTTATTTTCTTTTTCCCTTTCTCCTTTTGAGGAATGTTAAGAACTATATCCATGAAGTATTTGAAAGTAGAGGATATTCCTATCTTTAAAACAATTTAAACCTATAAGGGACATAACCCAGAAGCTGCAATCAATTATGACATCACAACTTGCAAAGGAGCCGTTGGCTTGATCTCCTATATGATGGATGATAGCCCAAGAACAGAAGATCCCACTAGCTCCATCAATCACTTCTGTGAAGCTTTTCATAAAATAAAAATCTAGACATTTTCCTTCATTTAACTTTCTTTCCTGACCTTGTCCCATAATTCCAACTCTTCCTCTTTGTTTCAGGGGAAAAGGAATACTATGAAAAACAGTTTGCAACCCTAAAATCCTTTGAGGAAGTTGACTCTTTAGAAACAACCAACAGCATCGACGAGGCTCTAGAACATGATCAAGAAGCCAAACATGAAAGAGCAATGATGATATCCAATTATGCGAATATTCTCTTGCTGGCATGTAAGGTAACATAAGGATAGAGACCCTGCAAGGTTTATGTCCGGGGCTACTTGGATTTGTTGTACTTAACTCTTCACCTACATGAACTGCAGATCTATGCTACAGTAAGGAGTGGGTCAATTGCTATTGCAGCTTCTACACTTGATTCTCTACTGGATCTTATGGCTGGTGGAATTCTTTGGTTCACACATTTGTCAATGAAAAATATAAACATCTACAAATATCCTATTGGAAAGTTGAGGGTGCAACCAGTAGGCATTATTATTTTTGCAGCTGTTATGGCTACTCTTGGTATGTCTTTCTGTAACCTGTTTATCTTCATGGAGAACATTTCTTGCTTTGGAGTTGGATTTGCTTCATTAAGAAATTCAATTGGTGAAATATGAAAAAGCCCTTAAGCTGTATAATATTTGAAAAGAAAAATGAAGAAATTTTTTAATACCATTTCACAACTGCTGACACAAGTTACCTTCTAAAGATATGTATGTTTGTATTACGGCTGGATATTGTAGTATTTGACTGATAAAATACAGAAATGCTTCATATCACAGCTTATCCCTATGGACATAACTATGTTACAAGATTTAATGAGGTGTAATTTGTGTTAGTGTTGTTGGCGTGGTGAGGTACATCCTTAAGTATGTACCTGATTCAGTTGAGAGGTGCACTAAGCATGAGCGTGAATGGAATTACTTTGTCTACTGTAATATTTATTACAATTTTTATCATTTCTTTTGTAGATTGCTTGCATATCACTAACCTTTTGAATTGCTTTGGTTCCTTAAAACTGTATTCCCTTTTTGTCATCTTTGCAGGCTTTCAGGTACTGGTGCAAGCTGTAGAACAACTGATAAAAAATGAACCTTCTGAAAAGATGACCTCAGAACAGCTTGTGTGGTTGTATGCGATTATGCTTTCTGCTACTGTGATAAAACTTGGCCTCTGGATCTATTGCAGAACCTCAGGAAACAAGATAGTCCGTGCTTATGCAGAGGTTTTCCCACTAAGCATCTAATTTTAGCCATCTTGTTAATTTTTATGTGTTTTCTAATTCAGTTTTGTACTTTCTGAAAGTTCATATTTTTTCTAACTAATGCTGATGTCTAGGATCACTATTTCGATGTCGTAACAAACATCGTTGGTTTAGTTGCTGCTGTTCTTGGTGATAAATTCTACTGGTGGATTGACCCTGTTGGTGCAATTATTCTTGCCATTTATACAATTTCAAACTGGTCTGGGACAGTACTAGAAAATGCAGGTCTCTCTCTCTCTCTGTGTGAGGTGTCAAATTTCAGGGTGGCTCCTTTTTTAAGTAACTTAGCTTTGCCACTACCTCTGCTGAAGTTTCTTTGAATGGTATAGTATAAACACATTCAACTCAACTTAGTCAATGAAGCTTATGCTAAATGTTGAAACTTCCACGAGAAGTATTACTTGCAATGTCTAAGGTTCCTCTCTTGTCTAATTTTTGCCAAAGGAATTTCATAGAACAAGTTTATGATGTCAATATCTAAAATGTCAACTGTACTCTTGCTTACTTGCCATATTTTACAATATGATCCTATCTGTACGACTAATTCACCATTTTGCTTCTTGATGCAGCTTCTCTGGTGGGGCAGTCAGCCCCACCTGAAGTCTTACAGAAATTGACATACTTGGTCATAAGGCACCATCCTAAAATCAAGCGCGTTGACACAGTTCGAGCCTACACTTTTGGTGTTCTTTATTTTGTAGAGGTCAGTTAATTTCAACTTCTACCATATGGTTTTTCTTTTAATAACAATTACTGTTTAGCTAATTAATGAGTTAAGGCACCACCAGCATGCCACACCATCTTTCTTTTTGGTACCTATCTGTAAACTTTTTAATTCTTCTAGTTCTCATTTACATACTCACCATTGTTCAGCTAAGGGCTCTCTATCTTTAGTCTTGACTGGAAAAGTTTAAAATGAAAATTTACAGGTTGACATTGAACTTCCTGAAGATTTGCCACTGAAAGAAGCCCACGCAATTGGAGAATCTTTGCAAATAAAGATTGAGGAGCTTTCTGAAGTTGAGCGAGCATTTGTTCATCTTGATTTTGAGTGTGATCACAAACCAGAGCACTCTATTCTTAGCAAGCTTCCTAACACTCAGCCTTGAATTTTAAACTCAACACAAACAACACACGCCACACACAAACATGCCATTCTAAGTGGTTACTGTCTCTCTTTGTTTTTTTTTTGGGTTGTAAATGGCTGTTATGAGTGAGGTTCTAGTTAAGAGGACAAGTGAGATGTTAAGCCCTCCATATGGTCTTTATAAAATTGTACTTTTTGAAGAACAAATGTTATTTGGATAGTGGAAAACAAAGATGTTTTTTTCTCAATTGGGTTCTCACAATTTTCTCAGTAATGGAGGTGACTTAGAACAGGTAGATTTTAAAATCTGTAAACATGAAATGCAGTGAGGACACATTTTGAAGAAAATCAGATGCAAGCTTATTTCAAAATTCATATCCCTAATGCTTACAATACTAAACTTAGCACACTTTGAATTTGTACTATTCACCTCTGTATAGTGTTGGGTGGGTGGGTTGGTTTATTTGAAGTGGAGAGATATTTGAAACAGATAAGATTTGGGGCTCAAAAGTTTTAAGTGAGAATGAAAGGATGCATCAACTAATATGGTTTCTGATAGTAGGATCACAATAGCCACTGATTCAATGGCCTCAGCTTATCACAATCTCTGGCTTTATTACTAGCCATCGCTTCTTCACTATTCAATGATCCTTTCTTGTCGAGATTTTGACTACAGAATTTGTTTCTTCAAGCTCAAATAGCAAATCTTGAGCTTGACACCTCTTTCGAACACTTCTCGATCTTCTTAACAATACTCTCCCTTCACACCAAGCTGAAATGACACACTACTACATTCTCCTAATGGTTTGTATTTTGCACCTTATTGCTTTATTGGCTTCTCTGTATCTCAACTTCTAGAGCTTCTCTTCCTCGATGATCCAATTCTGACCCATATGGAACGGTCAATTTCAGGGTTTTTAGGACCGATTCCATCCGATTTGATCCCTGATTCGGAGTTTAAAATCCTTGACCACAATTTAAACTCCATGACATTAGTAACCAACATTATATATGCCCACACCCAAGCACTTATGGGACCGATGTGGGACTATTGTACGTAACAAAAAGAATGTCATTACATGTAGAAATGTAGGAGAAAAGTTCTAGGGAGTGTACCACCGCCATGTCCATACACAATGGGAGAAAAATGACCACCTCACCCGTATAAAAACCATAATTCCACCTCCTCTCATTGGCCTCTGCGTACAGGCAAGGGCCATGCTCCCCCACAAAGAACGGTCTCCCAAAAATATATTATTGACTTTGCCTTTGAAATTTTACAAAACGCCAGTTGGGCCAAAACCTTATAATGCAATGGTTGGAATTGCAAGGTTACCTTTGCCGATGGTAAAAGCCCGCGGAGTTGCACCACAAACACTTCCTATGTGGGCTTTTGGAAAAGACCTTTTGGTTTTGATCATAGTTTTCTTTCACCGCAGGTGAAGGAGGAATCCTGTCGCCATTGCCATTGGTATCGTACTAATTGTTTTATGAATCTGTCTCTGCTGATATCGAAATCAATCTGAATCAGCTCGTATTGATTGGGAATCGACTTGCAAGGCTTGCAAATATCACTTTTTGGGGTTGGACTCTGGATCGGTTGGCCCAGTATCAATCAGGACGTATTGTATCGGCTTGTATAAGTTTGGATCAGCCCAATAGCTACCCTTATTGGTTTGAACCTCCAATATCCACCCGTGGTTTGTAGGTATTTTATGATGTGATCCAGATCAAACTGTATAAGAGGATATGATTCCACAAAATCGGATTTGGATTGTTTCAAAACCACAAAATAAGGAAAGCCAGCCTAGGATAAGATAATTGTGGGAGAGGATTAATGAGGTGTGTTGCCACCGGAATCTGACCAGATGATGTGGAGTCCTGCAAAAGAAGACGCACAAGAGTATCCTGGAGAGGACTCCGAGGTGGGATGCTCTGATGCCTAAGTCAACAGAACAGTAAGTAGAGAGGGAGTACGGAAAGAGTTAGAGCCTGAGTATAAAAGTGAATACCTCTCTGGGTCCCTCTCACTTTTCTTTATAATTGTGACGGTTACAGAGATGTTGGCCCTTATGCCTCCTACCACATGTCTGAGTAAGAAGAAAGAATGTGCGCCATGTTCCCTTGATTTGGGGAGCGTTCCCTGCGAGGTCACGGGTTGCTTGTTGGAGTCCATTCAAATATGGGAGTGGAGTCATTTGGAGTTTTGAGGCTCAAGTAACCTCTACTTCTACGTGTCTCCTGCCTGTTGGGGAGCCGTTATTTGGTACAACAGATGCCCCCCACTCCCTTGGATATTGTCAGAATGCAAGGGAGTGTCGCTCTTGGTTCCCCCTTTGCTTCTCCCTTTATTTTCTCTCTTCTTTATTTTTTTTATAGGCCTAGCCCATTCTGGCTTGAGCTTTAGGGTCTGGCGAGGGTGGTACCTCAGCCTGAAGGCCTAGGATGAGGTGGTACCTCGGCCTGTATTGGTCGGCCTGAAGGCCTAGAATGAGGTGGTACCTCAGCCTGTATTGGTCGGCCTGAAGGCCTAGGATGAGGCGGTACCTCGGACCACATTGGTCAGTTGTAACAAGGTGTTTAAGTCCTCGTGCCTTAACCGTAGTGGTACGTTGGCGTGTATTAGTCGGCCACGAAGCTTAGCCCATGAGCTTGGACCGAAGTGGTACCTTGGCAAATATTGATCGACCAAGGAACTTGGTCCCTTAGCTTTGGCCGAGGTGGTACCTTGGACTATATTGTTTGGCCAAGGAAGTTGGTCCCTAAGCTTGAGTTGAGGTGGTACCTCGACATGTATTGCTTGGCCAGGGAAGTTGGTCCTTGGGCTAAGGCTAAGGTGGTACCTCGGCATGTATTGCTCGACCAAGGAGGCTGACCCCTGGGCTTTGACTGAGGTGGTACCTTAGCATGTATTGCTCAACCAAGGAAGCTGGTCCTTGGGCTTTAATTGAGGTGGTACCTTAATGTCTATTGCTCGGCCAAGGAAGTTGGTCATTGGGCTTTGGTTGAGGTAGTACCTCAACATCTATTACTTGACCAAGGAAGCTGGTCTTTGAGCTTGAAGTGAGGTGGTACCTGGGCCTGTATTGCTTGGCCAAGGAGGTTGATCCCTGGGCTTTGGCTAAGGTGGTACCTCAACATGTATTGCTCGGCAAAGGAAGCTAGTCCTTGGGCTTTGGTTGAGGTGGTACCTAAATGTTGGTACCTCAACGTCTATTGCTCGGCCAAGGAAGCAGGTCCTTAGGCTTTGGTTGAGGTGGTACCTCAACGTCTATTGCTCAGCCAAGGAAGATGGTCCTTGGGCTTTGGCTGAGGTGGTACCTCAACATTTATTGCTTGGCCAAGGAAGTTGGTCATTGGGCTTTGGTTGAGGTCGTATTTCAACATCTATTGCTCGGCCAAAGAAGCTGGTCCTTGAGATTTGGTTAAGGTGGTACCTCAACGTCTATTTCTCGGCCAAGGAAGTTGGTCCTTGGGCTTTGGCTGAGGTGGTACCTCAGCATCTATTGCTCGACCAAGGATGTTGGTCCTTGGGCTTTGGTTGAGGTGGTACCTCAAGATCTATTGCTGGGCCAAGGAAGCTGGTCCTTGGGCTTTGGTTGAGGTGGTACCTCAGCGTCTGTTACATCTGCCCCCAGTTCTAACCCGAACCCTAACCCGAATCCTAATTTTAGGTCTGAAACCCAAGGTCATGGCCACCAGTACCTTGTGGTGTATTGACTGGGTGATAGATCGAGAAGTAGGAACCCCAATAGTGAGATTGCACTTGCCAGCAAGGAGATGGATACCTCCTCCATGCAACTTCAAGGTCCAGTAGAAGCTCCAGTGCCTTTCACTGGAGCCAACTAGCATTTCCTCTTGTTGTGGCCTGCTTGCTTGCATTTACTACATCTCACATGTGTTTATGATTGAATTGTAGATGTCAAAAACCATGTCCAAGTACTCATACATGTTTGGGTCAACATATTTTTTGAACACTTTCCCAACCCAATGATATTGAATAGCACACCTTACATCCATTGTTGGACAATTGAAAAAGGTCATAATGAATAGAGGAAATTATTCAATATGATAGCAGCAATAACAATATACTACATTGCTAGCAGCATAATGATTAGAGGACAAATTCATGGAAAAACGTAAACTCTTATTCAATATCATATCCTTAGATACCATCAAACTCATTAAAATGCTCAAAGAGAATAGAACAAAATACTACATTGATAGCAGCTAGTTTATTTATCTGTTACTAGAATAAATCTCATTAACTGCTTTCATGATCTGAAGCATACAGAAGGTATGGTCTGTTCAACAATAACAGTGAAATCTTTTAGTTAATCTGCCACCTGGGTATTACTTATTAGGATTTAGGAAGCAAAATTGTCTGAAGTTGTGGTGTGCATGGATGGAACCTGATGAGCTAACTGGTCAGTACAATGCTTATCAGAGACCCTGTCCCTGAATATGTCACTAACTCCTGTCTTGGCAAGGACATGTCCATTAGAGGATATGAATTTTTCAGTCCTTCAGAAAAGCCACCATATTGAATAAGTATGGTATTAAAATCATGAGCTTTTTAGTTAGTGTTTATTGACAAGATAGTACTACCAAATAGTTATGGGAACTGAGAAGCTCTATTTGCATTTTTCAGCCTAAAAGGTGAAGATTTCTTTCGTTTGAGATTCTAAGGGAAAGCGGACAGCCAAACCACATCGCTTTTGCGAAGACGGTAGTGGATTAATATGTACCTAATAGACTTAACCTTCTCCCCGCATCTACAACACTGAAGATCTATATTGAAATGACAAAGAGAACACCTTTCTCAAGTAGTCAAACCTCCGTTGAAGGCTCTATATAAGAAGGACCGTATCTTGGGGTACGTATGGCAATTCCCAACAGATTTCCAGATTGTCGATGGTGTTGCAACCCAATATCTAATGAAGAATCATTAAATCTCTCTTACAAAGGACATTTAATCAGAAAGGTTTTACTGCCTCACAGACATTTATGTTGGATGCCCTTTCCAAGCTTCATAATCATTTACCTATCTATGTTCAGCTGTCCAACAAACATACAAGCAGTGCGACTAGAATAATTATGGAATTTTATCCTCTCAAGTGCGGTGCACTGCCCAATGCACCATACTTAAAAATCCAACTGTAAAAGCATGGGCAATTGCATCTTTTTATCTTCTTAAGTGTTAGATGGACGGTTAGATTCTTAAGTGTGGACCGTGTGGTGCACTAGGCAATGCACCGTACTTGAAAGGATAAAATTCCAACAATTCTAATACTTCTGATATTGCGTCACTATTACAATATGATTTTTATCCTCTCAATTTCCTCTCAAGTTTTCACTTAGATTGTCGACATGTGGCTTATTGAAATCGAACGATCAACTTTGAAACCCAAAATTCAACCCTAACCTTTCCCGCATTTCTCTCTCCACCCCTCCCTCTCTCAATCTCACTGTCGAAGTACCCCTCAGAGACGGCAACCAACGCTCCTTACTGATCACCTGAGCCTCACCCCACCATGGAAGAAGAACCCTGCTGCAAATCCCAACATCACCCCTGTCACGCCCCTATCCCGATGTAATATATTTTGCCACATAGGGGTATGACTGGAACAATTACACATCATCCCAACACCTACCAGGATCACAGATGCAGTGTCCCAAACCACAATCCACCCTGTCATCACATTATGATGACAGAAAGGAACGTACCAAAAGGAATAAATCGTTCCAATCACAGAGTTAACGAAAGCGAAATTAAATTCAAATATGTGAAATTATAGAGCATCGGTTCTCTAATGATAACACATAGTACAATAACAGTTTTCGTAACCATTCAATCTCTCCTAATAAGTAACATACAGTTTGTACATGGTTGTGGAATGAATACAGAAAATTAAATAATAATAAACAATCGCCCCAAGGGCACAAATGCTTGGGTGTACATCTACATCCAAGTCACAGTCATCAACTCCACTTGATCCGCATCCAATGGTGCTCGCCAATAGGTTATCTGCATATAAACTAAAAAGTGGTTGTACAACGGGGTTAGCTACACTAGCTAGTGAGGGAGCGAGAGCAAAGGGGAATGTGCATACATCACACAATCAATATCAAGCAGAATGATGCATACTAATGTTAGATTAATTTTCCACCTAGCACACAATTCTATCGGTCAAGTATATGCTACTGTGATAACTCGGGAGACACTGAGGGTCACTTATCCTATCGCCCCAGTGAAACCTCAGTTATCACAAGGGACCTACGCCAGTAGAAGCCATCATGACCACCCAGTGGCAGACCCCGATAGCCATCACTACCCCTGTCCTGGCCTCTCCCACCTCCACAGACCACAGGTGCTCAGACTATCCAACACATAAACCCATGTTGGCAAGGGTCGTAGCATAAGGGAACAAGCATCCTAGCCACAGATATACTATATGCAAGTCCTATCGTCCCGAGAGGTATTTCGGGTGCATCAACGTCCCATGCCATCTAGTATCCGGGTACCAGAACGGCACGGCACATATAGATCAGGATGATATATAGTAGTTTTCATAATTTAAATAAATTGGGGTTTTGGCACCTGCACACCCGACACCGTAGCCCGATACATTGGTGAGCATACTATCACATTCTCAACAGTTCACAATTGAATAAAATGTAGTGCGCACCATGCTTATAAATATATTATAGCATGCTTAATATTAATAATTATATAATATTCAAACCCAATAAAGTCACCCAGAACCCACTCACCTAACACGGGTGTAGCCCGACGTGATTGGCATGAATCTCACCGAACATCGGGTGTCATCCGGCGTGGTTCACATGAATCTCACCGGTGCACCAGCCTAAACATAAAAAAGAAATCATTAAAATAGGTATAGAAGGGTCCCATACTAGGCCCTCAAGGTTAAAATCAAGTTTCAACCAAGACAACACGAGCGGACTCACGGGCGGTCTCAGCAGAGGTGAATCCGCCCCTGACTTCGTTCAGGCCAAAAGGTAAAAGCAAAGCGAGCGGATCCACGAGCGAAACTTCTTAATTGGATCCAGTGGTGCATCCGTTCGACACCTGAGACAACCATAAAAGGGAGCAGATCCACGGGCGGATGTGCTTTGTTTGCACAAAATAATAACCGCAAGTGTACGGATCAATCGTAGCTACGGGTCGAACTCAGAGAGATTTACGCCACTCTATCTTACTAACTTAAAAGCAATGCAAAGTGAACCAAATTAAAGTATTGGATTGAACTAATCAAATTATTAAACTAACAAAAATTAACACATCCTAACTCACAAGCATCTAGCGAATTGAATTGGTGTCCTAACACATAAGCATCTAACCTATCAAACTAACGCGAATTGGAAGGAATAAATATGCAGCCACAAACCACAACCACGTAAAAAAATAAAAGAAGAAGAAGGAGAATGAGATAGAAGAGAGGGAGACTGAGTTTAAGAGTTTAGAGAGTAAAAACCTGGATGTGCTTGAATACTTGAACAAACCTTGCATGGCTTCCTCTTCTAAATCTCCAAGTCTTATCATCAACTTAGGAACTTAGACTAGAAAGCTTTAAACTAAACTAGAATTATTACAATCATATTGAAGACATAAAATTAAAGCATGAATCAAAAGCATTACAACCATGGAATTGAAAGCATGAAATCAAATTAGAACTTAGAAAGCCAAAAACTAGAAGAAGAAATTTCACTAATTAATTGAACTAAAAACTGAATTAAAACTAAGCTAAAACTAACTAAAAAACTAAACTAGAACTAACTTATTACAACCCAAAGGGCAAGGGGTATTTATAGGGGGAAGAGAGGAGAAGAGAAAAGAGGGAAGAGGTAGGAGAAATATTCCCTAAGACAAAAGAATATTCTCTTCTCCTTCCTCCTTTACATTACTTGAATCCCAAGAAAAAAGAAAAAAATAGAAACTAAGAGAGATAAAAATCTAAGCTACATACACCTTCTATTTCTCAAAAAGTAATTTTTTTATTCTATTCTTTTGCTTCCTTTTCTTTGTAGATGTCTTCTCCAAGCAATGAGATCAAGGCATCTTTGACTTTTCAACATTTCATGGATAAGAGAATATTTTTCAAAAGAAATCTATCTATAGTAAAATTTCAAAAGTGCCATTGGAAAGTTGGAGGAGAGAGAAAGTGATGACTAGGATTCCACTAAACAAATAAAATACCCATTCTGTCCTTCAAAAAACATGGAGCATGGGATGCTTATATGGGCCTCACTATTGCATTCCTTGCGAAAAATCACCCAAAATAGACCCAAAATTTGTCCAATTTGGAGTTTGGGAGCCCAAGATATCTCAAGTTGAAGTTGGACTGCTCCAGAGCCTTCCAAATAGAATCTTTCGGCTGCCAGAAAGATAACTTATGATAATTATGCTAAGGGCCCTTGGAATCCAAACTTTTACTTTACTTTGTTTCTGGCCAACTATCAATAATTACAAATAAACCCCCTATCCACGGAAACGACCGTAACTTCTTCGTTTCAACTCGGAATCAAGTGTCGTTTGAACCGTTGCGAAGCTGACTCGATGGGCTACGCATCCATACCATTAACACCTCAAAATTATGCTAAAGGACCCACTGTAATCACATTCAAATTTGACTAATTGGTGTGATTCTTTCAGTGCTCAATCCAAGCTTGATTTTCTCGACTCCTGGGCACTTCCGGCTACTGCTAAACACCACTAAATAGCTTAAAAATGGATCCTTAGCATCATTTGCCCCATTCTCACAAGAATTCACCTAAAATCTGAAAAGCACAAGAAAGCACCGAAGTAACTCTGTCTAATGTGGTAAAATGTATGCTTTATGCCCTAAGATTTCACACATAAATGTGCTCATCATGCTTCTTGGGTCTACCCCTGCATCCGTTCGATTTCTGAGATAGACCCGAGAGCAACAGGCCCCGGGCGGAGGCAAACAGAGTGAATCTGTGCCTTCGTCCGCTCAGACCATTACGCAGGGTTTACACTGGGCGGACTGACAGGCGGTACCACGATAGATGGATCCGGTCGTTCGTCCACCGGCAGTCTCTTCTGAGATTTCAAAGGGCATTTGCTCCAGCTTGAAGCTTGGAGTGCCCCAAGCTCTCAGGGACAAGGGAGAGGTGTCTAAGCCTTCCTAGGGTCACTAAGTCCTAGGTTCACCTCAAGGATCCATGATCCTACAAGGGTTGGGTCTCACATTGGTCCAAGGGTTGGGTTTCAAGTTCAAAACTAAGGATTCAACAGCCATGGTTGCAATTGCAGCACCAAGGGGTCCAAACTAGTCCTAGGTTAGCTCCATTAGGGCTCCATCTAAGGACCGAGCTTCACCTTGAGTCCCAAATGAAACTCTAGGTCAGTCCAAGCTCAAGGAAACCCACAAAATACAAAAAGGGGAAAATGGAGAGAGAGGTATCAAGCTTGGAGTCTTACCTTAGTGAGGAGCTCCAATGGAGAGGTGGAATCCAAGGCTAGGTGAGCCCCCTTGGCCTCCTCCCTTCCTTTCCATCTCTTCTCCTTCACCTTCTTCTTCCTTCTTTGTCCGGTCAACAAGAGAAGGAGATGTAGGCCAGCCAGCCATTTTGGCATAGCTCCCATCTTCTTCCCTTCCCCTCTCATTCCTCTTCCATTCCTTCTACTTCCCTTTCTTCCTCCTCCTTCTCCTTCTCCTTCTCTTGTCTCTTCTCCTCCACGGTTTTGGGGAGGGGGAGAGATAAGGGAATAAAGGGGAATTCCTTTATCTTTAAGGGGTTAGAAGGGTCCTTAGGGTGTGTTTGGGTAGGGATCCCTAAACTGTAGTTTAGCCCTTAGACTTTAAATGGGTTTTGGGTTAGGTCTTAGGCCATGTTTGGTCCAAGTTATGGCCCTTAGGTCCATTTAGTTAGTTAGGGTCTGTTTGGGTAGGATCCAAGCCTCATTGGACTTACTAGCCCTTAGGTTTTGTTTGGTTTTAGTTAGGTTATAAAAACCCATTATTTACCTAAGTTAGGCTTTGTGGGCCCCACCTACCCAACAAATGGTAAGGGCAGGGGTCCACATGGTCCAAGGGTTCAGTTAAGGTGTCCGGGACACGAGGGTGTGGGTCCCACAGGAAAATAATCTAAAAAGGCTGATGACACCACTGGCGGATCCTCGAGCAGATTCAGTTCGAGTGAGTCCGTTCGTGACTCCGGTGCTGCTGTCATGGCCTAAACTTTAAGGAAAGTTGCAGGGCTTTGGCCCATACTTCCAAGTCTTCGAGGGGATTCTTTTTATGATGTATCCAGTTCAAGGTCATCAGTGTTGACCATAGCCATAAGGCATTGCCCTTTAGGTAAGGTCTAAATTGCCTCGGGGGATAAGGGGATATTTGGGGTGCGGGTGTAACAACCCCACGGTGGAAGAACCCTGTTGAGACCTCTAAGGCTCTGACTCACCCCTTTCACATGCTTCGAAATCTAAGGCTCTGACTCCCTGCTGCTCAGGTGAGACTCGCCCCGTCGATTTAGGAAGGTACGGTCTCCATTGATCTGTTTGTTGCTTACTTGAAGCTATTGGTAGTCAGAGAGATTTCAACGACTTCAAGTAAGCAACAAACAATTGTCTCAACAAAAATTCCTTGGAAAGAAACTAAAAAAAAAAAACTTTTGCACCAATGTCTCAATGTCTTATGGATATATGCAAAAAGCGAAGCTACCAAGTATTTGGGTGTCTGGTGTATGCTCCACCATGTCATTCAGGGAATAGTAGTGGAGTAGAAAAAGAGTTTGTTGTTGAGAAAGAAAAAAAAGCTTTTGCCTTAATGCCTGAAAAACAAAGTACGGTAAAAAATACTCAAAACCTAAGTCTTTGGTTCCATTGATATTATGAGTGGTTTACTTGAAGGTGAGTAGTGTTCAGAAAATATGAGGAGATCCCTTAATCTTGATGCATGGTTATTACTTGAATTGATGTGGGGTGATAAAATTCAAGTGTGGAGGAACCTTTAGTTGAACACTTTTTTAGATTATGTGCACTGTCTTACTTATGCCATGATTAAAATTTACAGCATTCATTTACAATTGAATTTTGGGTGTATATTCACTGCAAACACCCATGAGACACAACTCGTCCACTAGGGGTAACCTAGGGGTTTAAAGGCTTGTTGCACATGCTAAGTGCAACCGTGATTCCTACGAAAGTGAATTAGGATTTTCTGCATTCTAGGTTAGTTTTTGTTTTTACTTTACTTGAGGAAAAGTAACATTCAAGTGTGGGGGAATCTGATGAGCACATTTATGTGTGAAATCTTAGGGCATAAAGCATATATTTTACCACATTGGACAGAGTTACTCGATGCTTTCTTGTGCTTTTCAGGTTTTAGGTGAATTCTTGTGAAAATGGAAGAGATGATGCTAAGAAAAAGTTTTTAGGCTATTTAGAGGTGTTAATGGCATGGATGCGTAGCCCATCAAGTCAGCTTCGTAACGGTTCAAACGACACTTGATTCCGAGTTGAAACGAAGAAGTTACGGTCGTTTCCGTAACGACGCGCAAAAATGGTCTGTAGGGGTATTTTATTTATTCTTGAAGGAATCTTAGTCATCACCCTTACTCTCTCTCTCCTCCAACTTCTCAATGGCACTTCTGAAATTCTACTTGGGATAGATTTATTTTGAAAGATATTCTATCACCTATGGAAAATTGAAAAGTCAAAGATGCTTTGAATTTATTGCTTGGAGAAGATACCTACAAAGAAAAGGAAGCACTTGTTAGAATTGGAAGTTTACTTCTATAGAAATAGAAGGTCTATGTAAACAATCTTCTCTTCTTCTTCTTTCTATTTTTTTCCTTTTTTCTTAGAATTCAAGGCATTGTAAAAGAGGAAAGAGAAGAGAATATTCTCTTTTCTTAGGGAATATTTCTCCTACACTTCCCTCTTCTCTCTTCTCCTCTCTTCCCCCTATAAATACCCCTTGCCCTCTGGGTTGTAAGAAGTTAGTTTTTTTAGTTCAGTTTTTAGTTAGTTTCTAGTTCAATTTTAATTCAGTTTTTAGTGTAATTTTTAGCTCATTCACTTAGTGAAATTTCTTCTCTTCTCCTCTTCTCCTTCTAATTTGTGATTTTTGGCTTTTCTAAGTTCTAGTTTGCTTTTATGATTTTTAGTTAATGGTTATAATAGGTTTAGTTTATGCTTTAATTTCAATTTAAGTCTTCAATTGGGTTGTAATTTCTTAATTCAAGTTTAGGTTTTAAGCCTTCTAGTCTAAGTTCTTAAGTTGATGACAAGACTTGAAGATTTAGAAGAGGAGGCCATGGTAAGTTTATGCAAGTATTCAAGCTTTTCAATTACATTCATGCAAGCACATCCAGGTTTTACTATCTAAACTCTCAATCTCATTCTCCATCTCCTCTATCTCTGTCTATCTTCTTCTTCTTCCCCCTCTATTCCTTTTATTTTAATTTTATATGGTTGTGGTTTATGGATGCATTTTTATCCCCTTATTTCTTTTTATATGATTAGTATGTGTGGCTGCATTTTTATTCCTTTCAATTCGCTTTAGTTTGATAGGTTAGATGCTCATGTGTCAGGACGCCGATTTAATCCCTTAATTTTGTTAGATGCTTATGAGTTAGGATGCATTGATTTTCGTTAGTTTAATTAGTTTAATTTAACACTTTAATTTGGTTCACTTTGCATTACTTTTAAGTTAGTTAAATAGAGTGGCGTATATCTCCTCGTGTTCGACCCGTAGCTACGATTGATCCGTACGCTTGCGGTTTTATTTTAACTCAAACAGACACCACCCAACTCGTACGATATCATTAAAACTGCTAGTCTAGATGTCATAGCCAGCTTGAAAATAAGGCTAGTGGTGGCCCGTAGAATGGGATGCAGGGCACCACCCGACTCATACTATGTCATGTAGAATGCATATGGCTAGGTAATCATCACCCGTGCTACGAACCCTTGCCAACAATGGTTTAGGTGTTGGATACTACAAAAGTGTGAGGCCAATGTCCTGAAGGGCATTGCTCGGTCAATTGGCTCATTGGGTCACTAGGACAGGTGATGTTTGTTGGCCCATCAGTTAATAGGATTGGTGGTAACCTAGAGGGCCGGTCGGGCTGACATTGGGAAGGGATGTTGGAGTCGACTGATCTTCTCCGATAACTCAATGGGTATATCGCGGGAAGGGGTTAGAGGCCCGCACCAGGGATACATGTATTGGGGATTGTAGTAGCACACTACCTGCCTTAGATTTGTCTGATTAGGTGGCTTAATAAAAACAATGAATATCATTCATGTTGGCTCATGGTTGTGCTTGCATGTGCATGCATGGTTTATATTTCATTCACGGGCTCGGTGGAACTCACACTCTTGTATATTCTCTTTTAGGTGCTTTTGCAGGTACTGGTTTGCTAATGGACGATGAAGCCGTTGATGGACTGTAGATCTTCCTCATGTTGTTGATCTACGAAAATCTTGTTATTATTTGGATTTCTCTCTTTCAAGAAGTGTAATTACCATGACAATGTACTTTTTGAACATAAATGGATATGTATATGATATAACATAAGTATTTGGGATTTTTATTGTAATTAATATTATCCATCTATGGGTAGCTCTTATCTTCCGTTGCCCTCTGATATATTTTCATTATATATCTACCCCTATTGGTGGTTTGTGACATGCAAGTACTGTTCTGGATCCTGGAGGATTGCCGGATATCGTGGGATATCCGGGTCGCCCGCTCAAACCTCATAGGGGGTGGTTTGGGGCGTGACATGGTTACCCATGTTTCTCACTCCCAAGACAAACTTTGTGGAATAGTCATCCATGAAAACATGATGAGGTTTCTCTCTCGATTGAAAAAAGAGAAAATATTAAAACCCACTTTCCTCCACTTGTGACTGCGACTGCGAACTGGAACCTAGGGTTTTTCTAGAGATCATCGAAACCCACACATCAGGTTCCATCCTCTCAATTCTTCTTCTTATTCCATTAATCTTTGACTAGGGTTCTCTTATCATCTTCTCGATCCATCTCATTTTGAGAAAACAAACTTGTGGATGCGTATTGTTGAAGAACTCCAAGGATCCTCAAGCCCTAAGTTCATCCTCACTCGTTGAGTTCAAAGAGCTGACCTGCAACACCTCAAGCAGGTATTTCTCTTATTTTCTTCAATTTTGGGTTGAAAAAAACCCTAACAAGTTACAAGTATTGAGCATTGCTGTAATTTCAATAGCCTTTTCCTGCTATTCATTTTAATTTCTTTCAATGTCTGTTGGATTTATCCTTGTGATGAGACACTCTTTGGATTAGGAATCATGCCTATGCCTTATAAAATATTTTGAAAGTTTTCGATCCCCTTGAAATGCACAATGTAGCTTTATAAAACTGAGAGAGCAGAACAATAGTTGGGAAAAACAGAGGAGAGCACTGTAGAGGAGCATGAACAATAAAGTAGAAGAAAAGAGAACAATCTTTCAATGGATTTACCAAACGCCCAACAGTAGGAAAAGAATGATCTTTCAATGGAGAAACGACAAAAGATCATTTTGTTGAAGTACAACGTTCCTAGAACGAAATCATTACCAAACGCAAGTCACAACAGAGAGGTGCTGGTTGCCGTCTCCGAGGGGTACTTTGGTATAGAGAGAGAGAGAGAGAGGTTTAAGGCTGACAGTTGGATTTCAATATGACACATGTCCACATTCTAAGGGGGAAATTGAGAGCATAAAAATCCCTGAAACCCCCCAATTTAATGGAAAATTATCTCCTCCAATTTTCTGCCCGGTCCAGTTCTTCAATCCCTCTAATAAGGGGGGTGGACCCCACCCATGTAGAGTGTTCGAACAGGGGTAGGGTGGTCATTGCGCCCCCTTGTTAGGGACTAGGGGAATTGGGCCGGGATAAAGATTTCCAATTTCACACCGTCAAATTGACTAGTATAATTTTACCAAAAAAACGAAAAATCTATCATAATGCCCCGCCCCGTTAGATATATAATATAATCTCTCTGCCTCTTACTCTCATTCTCTGAAGTCTCAACCACAATAATCGTATTCTTCTTATTTCGTATTTGCTTTTGATGATTAGTTCTCTCAGTTTCATCGATTTCCCGTGCTAGGGTTCTGCTTCCAATTTGGAGGTTCTGAGTATATCGAATTCCTCAATTTCACCAACTCCATTTAATCTTTATTTGATATTTAGGGTTTTCATTCAATTTTTGAGGGTTTGATTTTACTGGATCCACGCTCTGATTTGTTGTTCATTTTGCAGCAGGAAGACGATGCGATGTTGGTCCCTCATTCTGCTTTCGCCCACAGCTCCCAACCAATGGAAGGTGATACTTTTAGTATTTTATGAGCATGTACCGTAAAGTGTGTGACGTAGAGTTATAGGTCTATCAGATAAGGGTTTTAATGTTTGCTCTTTTTCTGATTACTTTCTGAATGATACAGTAACAAGTAAAGCTGAGGCTCTGGATAATTTGGCAGATGACTCGAAAAAGGAAACAGTTTATCTTGGACTTAAGAACGAATTTGCACCCGGTTGCATGCATCCACTCATCCAGACGTTGTACCATATCCCCTGCTTTAGAAAGGTCAAGCCTTAAATTGGTTTTCACGTTATCTCGTTGTTAATATCTTCCCTTGTTTCTTCCCTCTCCCTGTAATTTTACTTTTCTAATAACAAAGTACTATATTCGATATTGTGTACTTCAGGCTGTGTACCAAATAACAACCATGAATGATATGCCATCAGAGAGCATCCCTCGGATTATGCAGAGCTTATTCTATAAGCTTCAGTACAGTAACTACAGTGTTGCGACGAACTCTCTGGACCATTTCTTTCTGGAGGTCACTCGTGGTTTCGGTTTCATACAACATGACGCACTGAAACTTAGTAGTGATCTTTTTCGAATTCTGGAAGATAAACTGAAGGTGCTTGTTGCTTTTTCTCCCCCCAATTTTATATGATTTATGGAGGCAATCTGAACTTATCAATCCATCTACTGGCTCAGGAAACTAATGTGAAGGGTACAATTCAATAGTTGTTTAAAGGGCACTATATGGGCTACAAGTCTACAAGAAAGAAGTCATTTTTTGGTATGACTTTTAATTTCGGTATTGAGTTGTCCAGGTTAGAACTGGATGGTGTTGATCAATGTCCTTACATGGTAGTCAACTCTATACATTTGTGCAACAGGCCTTGAGCTTGATGTCAAAGGCTGTAGAGACGTCTAAGCTTCTTTTAATAAGTATGTTGAGGGTGATAACAAGAAAAGTGCTGTGCAACATGGACTACGGGTAAGATGCTATCTGTTCATAGTTAATAGTGAGCAGTATAGTAATGTGAAAGCATCTCAGGCTTTAAACTTGCAAATTACAGAGGCTTCCATGCTATGATTTGTGAGCCATTTTGAGTGAGAGATCAAGGTCTAGATTGGTTTTGAAAGTTAAAAATGACTTTTTAATCAGTCCCTTTTTCCTTGGGTCTGTTGAACTCATCTGTTGTGGCCGTCAGAAGTTTCTAATACTAATGACAAGTAGAAGAGACATTTTTAAAGTTTTATCATTTCTAATGTTTTACTGTTCATTAATGGACTCTTCTTCAACTTTATTTGGATTTAGTCAACAATTTGTATAATATTTAATTGCATGACATGATGACGTAAATATGATCATATGTCTAATGACTTGCTTGGATAAGATTCTTAGAGGAATTTTGTTAATTTGATTTTTCCAGGATGCTAGCAAGGGTGTCCGGTTCGTTGACTTCCCTCCTATCCTTCTGCTTCAGCTAAAACGGTTTGAATATGATTCTTGGGGGAAACCTAAAGTGAAGGTTAAAATTATGCTAACTCATATTTTACATCATGATTTGTTTGTATGATTGCTACATATTTTCCTTGTTTATGTCTTTGCTTGATTTGTATTGTTTTATTCAATTACTGGTTAAGTGAAATGAGGGGAAGGGAAGAAAATGGTCTGAATGTCATCATGGTTTAAATAATGAACTATGTCCATGTGTGAAGATAATTTAAAAGATTCCACTATGCAGAGTCATACATAGTGCAATATGAAAAGAGAACGGCTTATATTAAACCTTACATAAAAAACTTACTTTAAAAATCCAATATTGTTGAAAACAACATCAAAGGCGATTGAAGTTTTTGTTTCCTCTATTTTTGGGATGAGGATCCTTTTGTGACCTCAATACTAGGATACTGAGGGTTGTATCGGGAAAATAAATCTGAGGTTGCTATTAGAACTTGTAGATAAAAAAAAAAACATTAAATGAATTATTTAAATCCCATGAAAATCTTTGAGTGTGTTGCAAAATGTGAAACTGCATTATTCATTAGATGTTATGAGGAGAAGAGGGATTAATATTTGCCTGTATTCAAGTGACAAGGTAACAAAGCTAAGATTTTGGATGAATTTTAAGTTATTGTATTCGGGAGACCAAAGTAATAGAGGTAGAGTGGGTATAGTGGTAGACAAAGAGCTAAAGGATGATGTGGTGGAGGTCAAAAGAGTTGGAGATAGGATTATTGCCATCAAACTTGCGTTGGAGAAAGAAGTTTCAATGTTGTTAGCGCCTACACACCCCAAGTAGGATTGGATGAAAGTAGTAAGTTACTATTCTTGGAATACATGGATGGATTAGTGCAAGGCTTTGGACAGGGAGAAAAGAATATTATAGGAGGTGATCTAAATGGGCATGTTGGGAAAGATTGTAGGGGATATGAAGGTGTTCATGGAGGTTATGACTTTGGGAAAAGAAATGAAGTGGGTGTTTCAGTTCTAGACTTCACAGTAGCTTATGATCTTTCCATCATGAACACCTTTTCCAAAAACAGAGAGGAACACTTTGTTGCCTACAGAAGCCGGCATTATGCCAGCCAAATAGATTTGTTCTTAACAAGAAAGTTTGACAGACTGCATTGTAAAGAGTGTAATGTTATCCTTGGGGAGAGCCTAACCACTCAACATAGAATGGTGGTCCTGGATTTGTGCCTCACGTCACTGAAGATTAGGATATGTAAGCCTTCTTATCCTAAGATTAAGTGGTGGAAATTAGAAGGAGAGTTCTTGATTGCATTTTCGGATAAAGTGAGCAAACAAGGAAAATGGGATCTTGAGGGAGACCCCAACACGATGTGGGACGAGATGGCAGGCTGTATAAAGAAGGTGGTGCTGGGGGAAACGAAAGGTATTTGGTATACCCCTAGAGAGACCTGGTGGTGGGATGATGAAGTCCAAGCAGCCATTAAGACCAAGAAAGCTTGCTTTAAGTTAGGGCATAGGTCTGAAGAGGAAGTGGATCTAACAAGATACAAGCTTGCCAAAAACGAAGCCAAGAAGATCGTGGGAAAAGCAAGAGCGAAGAAATACGACGACCTCTACAATAATCTTAATACGAAGGATGGGGAAAAAGCTAAAATTGCAAAAGCGAGAGAAAGGATGATCAAAGCTTTAGACCATGTACGATGTATTAAAAGCGAGGATGGCAAAGTTCTTTTAAAGGATGAGGACATTGAAGAGAGATGGAAAGAGTACATATACGGGCTCCTAAATGAAGACCCCACGAGTGACAAGGCTGTGGTCATTCATAGGGATTCCTCTTCGCGTAGATATGTACGCAAAATTAGGATGCCTGAAGTTAAAGAAGCAATAAGAAGGATGAAAGTAGGCAAAGCTCCAGGCCTAGACGAGATCCCAATTGAGGTGTGGAAGAATGTAGGACTTTGTGGTATATCCTAGTTAACCAAGTTGTTTAACAAGATTATGACCACTAGGAAAATGGCAGATGAATGGAGAAGAGACTTTATGGTCCCAGTTTACAAAATCAGTGGAGATATTCAGAATTGTGATAACTATAGAGGCATAAAGTTAATGAGCCATACGATGAAGTTATGGGAGAGAGTTATTGAAGCTCACTTGAGAAAGGAGACTATTATATCGGAAACCAATTCGGATTTATGCCAAGAATATCATCAATGGAGGCAATTTTCTTATTAAGGAGACTCATAGAAAGATATAGAGAAGACAAGAAAGATCTCCATATGGTCTAAGCCTACGACAGAGTTCCTAGAGAGCTAATCTGAAATATTCTAGAGCATAGGAGGTAGTCATGTAAATACGTAGACACAGATAAAGACATGCAATGCTGATGTGGTGACTAGCGTTCGAACAATTGGGGGGGGGCAAAATAGTAAATTCCCAATCTCAATTGGGCTACACCAAGGATCAGCCTTAAGCCCTTGTTTGTTTGACTTAACCAGAAGCATACAAGGGGAGGTCCCATAGTGTATGATCTTTGCAGATGATATTGTTTTGGTAGATGAGACTAAAGCATGGATTAACGCCAAAGTGGAGCTATGGAGATCAACCTTGGAATCAAAAGGTATGAAGATAAGTAAAACTAAGATTGAATACACGATGTGTAGCTTTAATGCAGACCCAGAGGGTGATCTACTACGATGGGCTTCACAGAGAGAGACAATAGAAGAATGAGGAGAGGAGAAATCGAATAAGAAGAAAAGGGGAGGGGGGAGAGAGAGAGAGAGAGAAGAGTGCCCACGCACCCAACCCTCAGGCTACTCAAACCATAAACTCAATTCATTCTTCAAATCTTGTCTCTAACGATGGGGAATTACATCATATATAAAGAGAAATAAAAGACTCCTAATTACTTCCTAAAACTTAGAATAACTAAATAGAAACTTAATAAAACTCAAATTAGAAATTTCCCTATAAGTCTAATAGTTACCCCAAAATAAAAGATTGCATATCTTTCCCAAATAAAATAAATTTCATAAATTCCTACTATACCCAAGACTTAAACTGGACCCGGTTTATCTCCATCTGGATACCCAATTGGGTTTGGGTCGATCCAAGGTAGTGCACCTGCATCAATTCCCCTGGTGTTGAGAAAAACTCGCCCTCGAGTTTTGTAAAGTGAGTGAATCAACACCACCCGATCAACATCCACAAACATCGGCTTTGATGGGACGATGATCCAACGCATCACATGATCAACTGTCACGATCTTCTGATGGTCATTGGCAAACGAAATCTCTTCAATGGGAATCTGATCGTGGGATATCACAACTGAAATCGGACCGTCGGTCAATTCTTCAACTTCAATCTTGATCGGACCGTGTACTTCAGTTTGAGCGTCACTTTTGTTGTCCGCATTTTCTTCCACATCTGATCCGCTTCTGAAGGTGGTATCATGCTTTACATCTTATCACAAAAATTGTGGTGAATATTGGCAAGCTCCCGAAAACCTGTCGTCAAATTAGAAAGTTCTGTTTGCAATTTACGGAACCCATTGCTAATCGAAAGGAGCAATTCAGATCGATGAACCGCCATGATGTAGTGGGTTTATGATATTAATGACAGAATTGTAATTTATTGAATGTCTAAATCGCAATAAAGGGAACAAAAGAGTCACGAACAGGGGAAGGGTAAATTTGGAAGCAAATTTAAAGTATGGGATATGAGGGAATAAAGATGAAAGGAGGGTGTAATATGGGAAAGTGGATTAAAAAGGGTACAAAATAAAAAGGTACTAAGGGGTAAAATGGGGAAAACAAAAAATGAAATGAAAGAACTTAGATTTGTGAAGGGTTGCCAGTGAGGACTGAAGAGTGGAAATAACGAATCAAACAGACTTATCTTGACGGGGGTCTGGAAAGCGAGTTTTGCACTGGAACAAGAGGAATGATGATGGAAAGCCAGGTTCGAGTTCTGATCGAGTTTGATTAGGACTTCAACTGCTGAGATATTGCACGCCGGAGTGTATTGGTTCGATTACGAGGAGCAGCAACCAGGTATGTAATTAAAATTTTTTTTTCTGCTTCGATTCTCTGCTTCTCTTCTTGCTTCCTTTTTTTTTGGTTTCTGGTTTCTGGCAGAACCAAGAAGGGTGATGGGTTGGGGTTTTTGGTAAGGGAAATCGAGGCTGCGGTGGGGGTTGGTTACAGGATGTCGAACAGAGTTTTCTGTTCCTTTTTTTTTAATCGGTGGAATTGAAGGATGGTTCTGCTAAGGGGAATTGGAAGAGAAAAGGCTGGGTTTCAATGGGTGATTGGAGAGGTAAAAGGGTTGCCGCAGGAAGGGGTTGGGGTTTTGATTCAACTTGTCTTTTTTTTTTTTCTCACTGCTGTTGGTCGCAGAACAGTACTGGAAGACAGGGGATAGAGAAGAAGAATGGGATGAGATAGATTGACAGGGAGGGATGTAGGAACTTTGGCTCTGATACCAAATAATGAAAACCCAGAGGGTGATCTACTATGGTGGGCTTCACAGAGAGAAACAATAGAAGAATGAGAAGAAAGAGGTGGAGAGAGGAGAAATCACATAAGAAGAAAACGGGGGGGGGGGGTGATGCAGAATTATCACCAAACTGGGCTTCTTTTATTAGGAATAAGTCTAGGGTTGGGATATATATATATGTTGGGCCTTTGATCCCAAGGGTTTTCTATGTAATAGGCCATTTTAATGGAATAGGGGTATATAAGTTGCATACGGGATTAGCCCAATACTTAGTCTTATTTTTATGTTTTTAATTGAACCGGTTCAAAAATTTGTTGCATCCAATTGGTTCAATTAGGTCAATTTAAGTTATTTAGGTAAGTGTCTTTTAATTTAAGTTATTAGGGGTAGATAGGTAAATTTACTGTTTTAAGTTCTTAGTTTTAGTTTTAATTCCTTCCCTTCCATGATTTATCAAGGAAGAGGTTAAATTGTACTTGGTTTTGGCTATTAGCCTATTTTATAAATATTCAAATCGTGGGAGGCTCCCCACGGTTTTTGAGTTTAAAAAAAACCGTGCTTGGCTGCCATTGCTGCTGGTCCTTGCTCCCTTGTGAGTGTGTGCGTCCTTGTGGACATCAAGGTGGAAAGGGGCTGGTGGAATCCTGTTGACTCCTTATGCCGTGACGGCTGGGAGGATCTTCCTCAGCTGGGAGGTGGTGTTATCCTCCTATCACATAGCTGCTGCCTCCATTGAAGATCCCCTTCAACAAGTAAGTTAGTTAATTAATTTCATTCATTCCATTCTTCTTCTCATCCTCCAGCCCTAACCTCCATTATCCTAACGATTTCCATAAACCCTAGTTAGTCTTAATTCTGTCCAGACCTTACCATCAAAATCCAACCACAGCTCCTCCTCAATACCCCCTACACTCGACCCAAGCTGCTGACCCTATTTGTCTTTCAAAACCCTAAATCCCCTCACCTCCATTAAAGCTCTAAAAGTCCTAAAATCCCCATAGCCTGATTTAACCATCAGAACCAGCCCATATTTGGATCGAATCTTCCCCTCCCTGTTTAGAAAACCCGACCCCAAGCCCAGCCCTTACATCCCACTTAAAACCATAAATTTGACCTAATTTCTAAAACCCAAAACCTGAAACCTGAAACCCTAACCCTAGAAATTTCATAATTTCAAACCACATCAGAATTTGATTTAACCTGCATCATTGGACTTCTAAACATCTGCCCGCTTTTATCATATATTACATCCAGTCATTCCCCTTACCTAACCCTAGTTTTGAGTCAAATCAGCCTATTTTGCCCCATTCGGCTGATTAATTTCAGAACCATTATTCATCTGGCCTCTAGTAGGACTGCCTCCTATTCTAGAGCTACATTAGGGGGGGGGGGGAGAGAAGAGTGCACATGCACACAGCCCTCAGGCTACTCAAACCATAAACTCAATTCATTCTTCAAATCTGTCTCTAACAATGGGGAATTACATCATATATAAAAAGAAATAAAAGACTCCTAATTACTTCCTAAAACTTAGACTAACGAAAATAGAAACTCAATAAAACTCAAATTAGAAATTTCCCTATAAGTCTAATAGCTACCCCAAAATAAAAGATTACATATCTTTCCCAAATAAAAAAAAATTTCCTAAGACTCTCAATTAGGCTTCATGTTGTTGAGATTCTTTAATGATCAATACTCCATAAGTAGATGCTCCAAAGGGTGTTGCTTCATGAAATGACTAGTTGATCAAATTCTATCAATTGCATTGGTGTAACTACTTGTCTTAATCATAGTGGTACGAGATTAGGTTATTTCTGATGAGGCTCTGAGTAGTTCCCTCCGCCTGTGGTATGCCGTCTCCACCCCCTCCTCCTCCCCACACAATTCCCCTGGATGGCTAGGCTTCAACTTGGAGCGCGCTGTTCGCACCTGCTGTTGGTCCTCATTCGGATGGTCTCCCTCTCCACTTTGTTACCCCTGCCTCTGTTGGCTCCTCTAAGGTGGCTCTTTGCTCTCCTGACGTCCTAGATTCCGAAGCCAATCTTTGGGAGAATTGCCACGTCGGTCATTTCCTTGGCTCCATACCTCCCTTCCACACGGTCAAGATATCACTCAGCAAGCAATGGCGAGCTCGTGGTATCTTGGATACCTTTCTCCTGGACAATAGATTCTTCATTTTCAAATTTTCCTCTGAAGCTGATAATGTTCGAGCACTCGAGGGTGGTCCTTGGTTGGTTGGTAAGAAACCAATCTTTTTGCGTCAGTAGCACCGTCACCTGCAACTCCGCTGTGTGGATCCCTCCACCATCCCTCTCTGGGTTACTCTCCCTGGGTTGTCTCTTCACTCCTGGTGCACTGATGGTCTCAGTACCGTTGGCTCCGCCCTTGGCACCTCTCTCTTTTCTGATGTAAGAACCAGAAGAAAGGACATATTGACTTATGCGAGGATTTGCATTGAGGTTTCTGCGCAAGACCCTCTTCCCTCCTTTATCACGGTGAAGGAGGGTGAAGCTTTTTCCTTCGAGCAGGAGGTCCATTACGAATGGAAGCCTCCTCACTGCAAGGTTTGCAAAACCTTTGGACATGGCTCCAATCTATGCACACCTTCGGCCCAGACCACACCTGTCGCTCCCCCTGCCAGTGAAGCCAAGGCGACTAAGCTTCTCAAAATCATTGGAGGTGTTCGTCATGTCTCCCGTGGAAGGCTTCGTACCAGATTCCGTCATTGGAACCACTGCCGGAAAGAGGATGGGACTTTTGAATCAATCGAAACAGCAGCTTTCCCTTGTGATCAGAACAGGTTCAGTTTGTTGACTCCTGCTAAGGATGATGAAGACTCGGACCTTGGCTCGTGCCCCGAAAAGCTCCATTTTGAAGCTAGTCCTTATAGCAGGTCAAGGATGTCTAAAATTCCTTCTGTGGATCTTTCCATTCCTGGCTCTCCTGATGTTGCCGCTTCGCTGCCGCTAAACTCCATGGGAACCAGCCCTTTGGTGTCTTGTGCTGCTACCTCGACTGCCCCCCGGCTTTGCTTGCGAGCTTTTGCTACCTCGACTGTAACTTTTGATTTGGGTTCGTTTAATACGATTGCCTTTTACCCTTTGCCTGTGGGTCCTACCTCATCTCTCTCCCATGTGGTACCCTCGGGCTCCCTGTCTCCGTTGGCTCGGTCTCTCTCGAACTTGGGCTGGTCCCCTCCTCTCTTAAACCCATTTCCCCTTCATTCCCAGGTTTGTGGGTCTTTAAACCACCCAACTCTCTTAACCCGTCTGGTTACCCTTCTTCTTCACCCGATAACCCCATTGAACTCTCATCTCTCCCTCAATTCTTCTTCTCATCCGACCAATTTGACTTCCCCCTTTAGCTGCTCTTACTGTAGGCGCTACCGCAGTGAATCGCGCTCAAGGTCTGTTATGTCCAGGCTCAATGAGCCTTTGTTGCCTCTCCCCTCCCTTTTCCAATGATCTAAGGATTCATTTGGAATACTAGGGGCTTGAACTCCCCCTCCAAGCACGCTGCTGCCCGTTCTCATCTTCGCTCATCTCGTGCCAATTTTTGCTGCCTTTTAGAAACCCACATTAAAGAGCCTAACTCTGAGAAAATCTTAAATTCTATTTCCCCCGGCTGGTCCTTCCTCTCCAATTACTCCTACCATCCTGATGGTCGAATCTGGCTTCTTTGGGACCCCAACAAAATCTCTATATCTCTCTTGTCCTCTTCATCTCAATTCCTTCACCTCTCCTTCTCGGACTGTCTGGGTCACCTCTCTTTCCTTTTCACTGTGGTTTATGCCCACAATTGCCATTCTCAAAGGATTCCCTTATGGACTGATCTTCAATCAAGCTATAGCCAAATTGGGCTTCACCCATGGGGCTTGGGAGGTGATTTTAATGTCATCAGGTACAGCTATGAAAAACAAGGAGGAGGCCACTTGGATTTGGAAGCAATAAATTCTTTCAATGAGTGTATTGAGGATGTTAGAGTGAATGACCTGAGGTGGTCTGGCTTCCCCCTTACTTGGACCAACGAAAGGGCTGGTATTTATCGAATCTCTTGCAAGCTGGATAGGGTGTTGGTCAATGAAGATTGGCTTTCAGATTTCCCCTCTTCTCATGCTTCCTTTGACAATCCAGACATATCCGACCACTCCCCCATCTCCCTTGCTATTCAGCCTTTCACTTCTTTCGGTCCTAAACCCTTCAAATATTTCGACATGTGGTCTTCCCACCCCTCTTTTTTATCCACAGTGCAAGAAGCTTGGGACAAACCTGTCTTTGCTTTCTCTACCCCCCTCATTGCTTTCTCCAAAAAACTCCGAAATGTTAAGGTTGCCCTCAAAGATTGGAACACCAACACTTGTGGCAACATTTCCCAGCAAGATTTGGATTGCAAGGATAGGCTTGCCTCTATTCAGCTTCGGTTGCAGTCTGACAATTTCAATAGTGCTTTAGCTGAACAGGAGTAAGAGATTTCCTTTGAGTTCTCCTCCTTGCTAGCCTGTGAAGCATAGTTGTCAAGGCGTCGCCTAGGCGGTTATGTTGGGGCCTAGGCGACCTCCGCCTTATTGCAAGGCGCATTGCACTGGTTTTTTTGGTATCGAACCCGGTATTGGCCCTTATTTATGCCAAATATCATTTAAGTAAATGTTTTTATATTTGGTATTTCATAAATATTCATAAATAAGCAAACACCCTCTATTTGAATCCAATAAAAATGGTTAAAATATCAAATTCCAAAAGGATAAAAAATCAACCCCCCAATTCAAGAACAAAAACTGGATTTTCGACGGTAGGTAAAATTTCAACTTTCTAATGCTGGTGTTTTTCTCAAATCTAAAAATTCTATAAATCTTAATATGGTAAAACATAGCAAAAAACCAAAAGTGCGGTAAAATATTCATTTATTTTGATATCTAAAAAAATATTTTCATTCAGAGCGATTTTGACACCATTCGCGCATACCAGATAAGGTTTGCTCGGAACATAACTTCTTCTATATATTTCAGATTTAAGCAATTTTGGATTTGTTGGAAAGCTGGTTTTGTGCTCTACCTAATACTAAAAGCCTCATTTGAAAATAAAATCATCTGACTAGTCAAACTTCTTAGAGAACAAGAACATTTCTCTAAATCGAGAACAATTTAATTACTTATAGATAAGATCATAATCTAAGAACAGTATAAACCAAATGTGAGTCTAGTATAAACCAAATGTATGCTTGATTGTTTCAAACTTCCAATAGCTTGCTTCTTCAATTCTGTTGTCTTCTAGTTCTATGTTGATTTTTGATGACTTGATGTGGGTTAGTATTGATTTTTGATGACTTGATGTAATTTAATGTGGCTTAATGTTGACCTTTTATGACTTGAGGAGGCTTAATGCTGATTTTTTTGATGATATAAGGTAGATATTGTAGCATACTAAAATATTGTAGCATACTAAATAATGTTAGTTAGAAAAGGGGGAAATAAAAAATAACACTTGGGGTCGCCTAGGCGTCGCCTAGACGGACGCCTAAGCGCTCAGACAATCCTCCAGCGCCTTAGGTCGCTTTGCCGCCTTGACAACTATGCTGTGAAGAAAGTTTCCTAAAGCGGAAATCTAGAATCAAGTGGTTAGACATGGGTGACTCCAATACTGCCGATTTCCACCGATCTTTGAAAGCCAGAGTCAATTCTAACTCCATTGTTTAGCTTACAGTTCAGGATGGTTCTATTGCATCTACAGTGAAAGATATTAAGGACTTGGCTGTTTAGCACTTTAAGGGTATCTTCAGCTGCATTCATGTCGACTCTACTCGTATCCCGAATGACTTACTCAACAAGTTCATTCCCTTGGTTTACCTTGACTCTTTGAGCTCCATTCCCAAAGAAGATGAGATTGTGGCAGCCATCCATTCTCTCAAGGTGTTTGGTGCTCCTGGTTCGGATGGGTTTAGTCTAGGATTCTTCTTAGCTACTTGGGACATCATTAAATTGGACCTTATTGTAACCATTGAAAGATTCTTCTTCAATCCCAATCAGGTCAAGGGTATTAATCACACTTTTCTCCGTTTCATCCCCAAAAAAGGAGGGTGTATCTGCTATGAATGACTTTAGACCCATTGCTCTTTGCAATCTGCTGTCCAAGTTCATTGCCAAGATTCTTGCTCGAAGACTTGAAAGTGTTGTGGACCTCCTTGTCAGTGATAACCAATCTACCTTCATCCCAGGAAGAATTGAAGAAACATCTCGGACAACATCCTTCTTTGTCATGATAAGAAAAATCATTCCCCCTCTGTTCTCCTGAAGATTGACATCCATAAGGCATTTGATTCTAAGGTGGGATTTCATTTGACAAGTGATGACCAAGATGGGATTCCCGGTGATTTTTGTCAACTGGATTCAGGCCTGCATCTCCTCCCCAAAGTTTTCAGTGTTAGTTAATATCAGCCCGGCAGGGTACTTTGATGCTTCAGTGGGAATTCGGTAAGGCTGCCCCCTCTACCCCTACTTGTTCACTTTGGCTTTGGAAGTCCTCTCCAGGAAAATCCAAATTAGCACAGATCAACAACTTATTACTCCTTTGCCAAAGTGTAAAGCTCTCAAGCTAACTCACTTGGCTTTTGCAGATGACCTGATGATTTTCTATAAGGCTACCATTGCCTCTCTAGAAGCTACTTTGCTCTGTATTCAGCATTTCCATTAGTTATCGGGCCTTCGCTTCAACCCTTCAAAATCTCTTTTGTTCTTTGTTGGGGTTTCGGAATTGGACAAAGTTGCTTTTATTGAGAGATCTGGTTTCCAAAAGGGTCAATTATCTGTCAAGTACTTGGGTCTCCCTTTAATTCCAGCTAGGCTCTCAGCTCACCACTGTACCCCGATGCTTGATCTCATTCGCAAAAGGTTTCAGTTGTGGAAAGGCAAGCTTCTCTCTTATGCAGGCAGGTTGGTGCTTATAAGATCAGTCTTGGAATCATCCTATATCTACTGGTCCGACATCTATGGTCTCCCCCAAGCTACTATTAAGTCCTTGGAAACTCTTTTGGCTTCCTTTCTCTGGAAGGGTAATGATTCTTCAAGGTTCCTTCACCCTCTTAGCTGGGCAGCTGTGTGTCTTCCTAAGAAGGAAGGTGGTTTGGGTATTAGAAGAATCAAGGAAGTGAATTCTGCTAGAATCATCAAGCTAATTTGGAAGATTGTCTTTAAGCAGAAAAGCATCTGGGTTGACTGGATTTACTTGGGCCTCCTTCGTCAAGACTCCATCTGGACGGCTTCAACTTCCTCTGATTCTTCTTGGGTCTGGCGCAAGATCTTAGACTCCCGCCATATGATTCTTCACAAAATTCACTCTCAGATTGGTGACGGTCTGACTTCCTATCTTTGGCTCGACCACTGGCACCCAAGGGGGATCCTCATCCACTCGATAACCCCACGAATAATTTATGCTTCTAGTCTTCACAGGCTCTCCTTGGTAGCTGACATCTTAGATAAGACTGGATGGTCCCCTCCTACTACCTTCTCTCCGGAGCTTAATGTTATCTGGAATGAGCTTCCCTCCATTTCCAGAAGGCATATGGGTAGAGGTGATTGTGTTTCTTGGCTGGCAAGCAATTCCAGTTTCTCCTCCTGTAAATCAGCTTGGGATCTCATTCGTCTGAAGGGTTAGTTGGTCCCTTGGAGAAAGCTTCTTTGGTTCAAGCATCACATCCCTCGGCACTGCTTCACAGCTTGGAGGATCTTCTCTAATTGTCTTCCAACTTAGGCCTTCCTTCGCCATCGCCAAATTCCTGTTTGGCCCTCTTGCTGCCTCTGCTGGAACAATGTGGAAGACGCTGATCATCTCTTCTTTGAGTGTCCTACTGCGACAGCAATTTGGAAAGGTATCTTGATCAAATGCTGGCCAGCCCCTAGAAGAATCCTTCCTTTCTCCCGCGAGTGGATTTGGATTGATATGACCTTTGCCGGTTCCTCTATTTGTGACACGGTCGAAAAGCTTGTTTTTGTGCAACTCTCAATCATATTTGGATGGAGCATAATATCAGGAAATGGACCTCCAACTCTAGGTCTTATCAGCAGATGTGGGATTACTTGAAATTAAGGTGAAATTATTGTCAGCTCCTCCCTCTTCTTGCCTAGACACCCCAAGGAACAGGCTCATTGTTGTCTCTTGGGGCCTCTCTTTTGTCTCTCTTGTTGCTCCTGCCCCTCATATTTGAGGTTTTGGCTTCTGATTCTTTGTTTTGTTGCTCCCTGCTGGGGCCCTGTAATTTTTTCTCTCTTTGGTAATGAATATTTTATTCACAAAAAAAAAAAAAAAAATCCTAAAATCATACTAGACCCAAGACATAAATTGAACCCGTTTATCTTCATCTGGATACCCAACTGGGTTTGGGTCGATCTAAGGTAGTGCACCTGCATCAAACTTTGGCAGCTCTGGGTTGGATAATGAGGTGGTGAATACTAAGGAGATGACCCCACAAAGTGACCACTTCAGATTTTTGGGATCAATCATTAACAAGAAAGGCGACATAGATGACAATGTTGCCCAAAGGATTAAAATAGGATGGATGAAGTGGAGAGGCGTGACCAGATTACTGTGTGATCGGCGTATCCCTTTAAAGCTGAAAGGAAAATTTTATGATTGCCATTTTACCAGCCATGATGTATGGGTTGGAATGTTGGGCTGTGAAGAACTACCATATAATCAACTATGAGTTGCAGAGATGAGGATGTTGAGATGGATGAGTGGGAAAACTAGGAAGGATGAAGTAAGAAATGATCATATTAGAGCTGGGTTGGGAGTAGCTCCGATACATGATAAACTTAGAGAGAGTCGTTTGAGGTGGTATGGCCATGTTCAACGGAGGCCTTCAGGGGCCCTAGTCCGAAAGAGCGACATGATCCCGATTGAGAGAACCAAAAGAACCAGGGCAGGCTTAGGATAACCTTAGGAGACGTGGTGAAGAAAGACATGCTTAGCTTAGGCCTTACCCATAGTATGATCTCAAATAGAGCTGATTGGAGATCAAAGATCTATGCGGTCGACCCCATTTAGTTGGACTTTGTTGGTGTGATACTGTTGGAGATCAAAGATCCATGCGACCCCATTTAATTGAACTTTGTTTTGCTATTCACATCTCTACGACTATGAGACCTGGAGAAGAATGTTAGGCAACTAAGAAGTGGGACGTAGCTAAGAAGGGTCGATGCCCTAGTGTTTGTGTCGATGTTGTATGTCCCCCCCCTTATACTCCTTTAATTTTATTCTATCGGCACCCATATAGTTGTGTCCATGTTGTTTCCCCCCCACTTATACTCCTTTAATTTTATTCTATCGGCACCCATGTAGTTGTGTCCATGTTGTTTCCCACCCCCCTTTTTGCTACTTTATTTCTAATCTACTGTCCTTTATTGGATCCATGTAGTCGACCCCATTAAGCTGGGATAAGGCTTGGATGTTGTTGTTGTTGTGTTCTAATTCTCCCCCCAAATTTTTAATCTAACTTTGTAATATCTTTATAGCATATTTTTTGTGTGTGTGTGTGTGTGTATCAACTTTATAATATCTTGTAGATCCTCATCCTTCAATGATCATACGAATCAAATTCCAGGGAGGTTCAGCACCTGAATGTACAAGTTGCTTGTTTTTTTGTTCTCATCAATGAAATTTTGGAAGGTCGTGCTTGGTGCGTTGGTCAAATGCTCACTTGCTGAATGCTTGGTCACAAGTTTAAGTCCTGGAAACAACCTCTTTGGAATCAAGGGTAAGGCTGTGTACATTTGATCCTCCACAGACCCTGCTTAACGCGGGAGCCTTGTGCACTGGGTACGGCCTTTATCAATGAAATTTTGATTTACCCTTCCCCTCCCCCCCCCCCCCAAATAAAATAAAATAGAGATTACTTCGTGATTAGTGATGCTTTATGGAACATGTTATGCAATCAAGAAACAATATACTCAGAGGAATCCCATAATTTAATGGCCTCAACGATTCAACGGTCTTTGTACCGTCATCATCAATAGAGGTTACCTTCTCAACCATTTTTGTAATCACTGCGCAATGGATGCCTTTGCTTTCACTGATGGAGCCATTACCGGCTCTGGTAGCGTCGTTCCTTCTTTCTTCTCGTCCTTCACTTGCTCCCTTAGTGCAAGTGATATAAATCGATCCAAGGTTCAAGATTTGGACTGAAACAAAAATTTCGGTAGAGAGTAGAGACCAATACATATTCGCCAGCAGGTTTTGATGATGGGTTTTTTAGGCCAAAATGGCATAATTAGGTTCCAAAACTTCCAGGAAACCCTATTTTAGGCCCTTTAAACATAGTGGAAACCTTAGATTTTAAAAAAGTACACCGAAAATGGTAATTTGATTCCAGACCCTAGGTAGGTAGTGTACTATACGTTGGTGTATAAATTCTCTAATATGGCCTAATCCACACAATGTTTAATACTAGAACGCATGTAATTCAGTTAAACAACTTAAATATGCCTTAGGAATGTATAGACATAAAATTAGAAGCCATTTCAAAAGTCTATACGAGCTAGCCAAACACTAGCAATGTGCTGTTAATTAGGATAGCTTGCCTATCATACATCATTCATGGTTCATCACATAGAGTCAAATATATCGAAGTGAACTGTGTATCATACATCATACATGAGTTCTTGGTGATGAAGAGCTAAACTGCCCATAGCCACCATACCTACCAAGATCGGGCTACGGTAGTAACATATAAAAAATGGAAGGCAAACCACCAATTATTTATACTATTTTTTGTAATTTTTTCTGGGAAAAGAGATATACCCCCAATTCTGAATTTTGCACAAATCTTGCAACAATGCAGCAAATTGTTGCTTCCAATGTGTTTTTCTACTGCCCAAGTTGATGCAGAGCATCCACCAGCCAATAGGCCAGCACACCTATTCTCCAAAAAAGTACTTGCGCAGGCCCAAGCCCAAGCCCAAGCCCAGCCCATAAATAATGTAAGACTGGAATACCAGTCCCAAAAATCCACAAAAATTTAAATAAAGAGCAGAACCAGAATTAGAAACTTAGGATTTATGATCAAACCAGCCAACTGATGGTCACCACACTTAGGTTGAATGTAGAAATCAGTAGGGGTGAAGCTTGTCTCCAAAGTTGATTCAATTCCGATGGTTGAATGTAGAAATCAGCAGGGGGAAGCTTGTCTTCAAAGTTGATTCAATTCTGATGGTCTGATGTAGACATATCAAGGAGTTACCAAAATAGAAGGTTTGAAGAAACCTACCAAAACAAGCTGTTCTGGGCTTCCAGCAGTAACCGAGTGTCAGGTTTGGTGAATGAAGCCTGGTCTGCAACTTTGGGTCAATTCTGGTGGTTAGAATTGGAGATGGAAGGGTGAGAATGAAAATAGAAAGTATGGGAAAATATGGATGTTTCAGGCAGTGGGATGGGGTGGAGGTGTCACTCGAGTAATGGAGAGGGGGACCTGAGTTTTCAAACCCGGCAAGTGTTGGTGATGATTGAAGGTGATATGAAATTAGAAGGTGCAGTCACAGGAGTTGCAGGGGTGCAGCAAATCTCCAATCAATGGATCTTCCAGCAGCAGCAATCACAGGGGTGAAAGGATGTCTCAGCCTTGGAGTTTGTTCACCAGCAACAGAAGCAATCACTTGGGTAGCAGCAACACACTCGAGCAGGGTAGCTTGCAGGAGCAGCAATGGGGATCGAGCAGGGGTAGGAGAAAGAGAAGATAGAAGAAGGGGGTAGGGGGAATGGCTCTCTCAGCCTGGGCCTCTCACCCACAGCTATCTCAGCTGTTGAGGCATAGGGGAAACATCCATACTGGATGGCTAAATTGGCCAGCTGTTTTCTTTTCTCTAAATTCTGTCTTTTCATTAAGATCTGATGCCTTTTAATAGCTCAGGCAAACTTACAATAGAAAAGAAACTTCCCAAAAATAAAACTAATTTAAAATAGCAACTCAATAAAATAGAAACTACTAAATCCCAACTAAAAAGAAGTTAACTAAATCTACTTGGCTTTATAATTCAGCCACAAATTAGAGACTACTTAAGTGCACCAAACCAAATCTAGCTGACTGGTTAAAGGAGGAATCGTAGCAAAAATCGTAGAGCATCTTTGACTGGTCAAGGGGGATCCTTGTCAGAATCGTGGGGCACCTTAGCCCCCTGCTTGGCTGGCTCGAGTTGGCCCTGATGGGCTGGCTCGAGCTGGTCCATCTCTGGGCCAAAAAGGGGCCTGGTCCTTTGTCTCTTCCTCTGGCCAGAATCTACATCAATAAATCTCAGCCTAAGCTGGCCAGGGCATTTCTGGCCCTGCGGTTCTGCTGATGTGCATCTTGTGGCCTTGCTAGAAAGCCACTAAAGTATGTCCTAGTTTTTAGTACTTGTCTTTTTGTATTCCAAGGCATGATTATGAGCCGTTTCTTATTCTTAGGTAGTAGTCTAAAGTCTAGTGCTAAGCTTTAATTTTTGCTTAGGTCTTTTCAATTTGACTTCTTGGGAATTACCTTTGTCTTGGAATCCCAAAAGTCCCTTTATTGTATTTTGTAGTTTCAAAAGGCATTTAGCCTCCATACCTTGGGCCATATTAGAGAAACATGGGAGACTCTTGGCACCATGAATTAAAAATCAAAGAAAAATTTGAAATATGACTACTCCTTTTGTGAGAGTTTTTCCTTGTGAGATGCAAGAAGGTTTGTGAGACTCAAAACGGGATCAAGGTGGGACTCCTTTGATTGTGACCTCGGTGGGACTCCGGCGGTTGGCAAACAGTGGGGCTTTGGGCTGCACCTATCCAATTATCCATCTACCATCTGACCTTCATACCATCAGCAACCCTTCATATTTCACAACCTGACCCTTCACCTTCCACCTTCAAATTCATCTTCTTTATTCTCTTCCAGAATTGGTCCTGGCGTGATAACCCTCCTAGGCTACATAACAAGTAAGTTCCAATCTTGTAAAGCAGTGATGTGGCCAAGAAATCACAGAAATAGGTTTTCCACACTTTACTGGTTAAAGCTGATGAAATGAACAATGATGGGTAGAAATTATGACCCATTTAGTCCGATGCCTTGCTTTTACATAAATTCAAAGTAACATTTCAGTTAAAACTGTCGAAATTTTGTCGAAACAAAATATACCAAAACTTGAACATTTTTGAATATCACATATGATTTCGTTTTTGACATAAACACAAGAGGAAGAAACAATGATTGAAGCTTCGTAAATGACAGTTGAACGGATCGAAGATTCTACTAAGACAACATATGTTGAAGAAATTCAAGTACACAAAACAGAAGAAATTCAAGAAGAAGAATCGACTGGATCAACACAAGTGGAAGAAACAATGATTGAAGCACCGTCAATGACAGCAGAACAGATCGAAGATTCTACCGAGACAACATATGTTGATGAAATTCAAGTACACAAAACAGAAGAAATTCAAGAAGACCAAGCTGAAACAATAGATGAGAACGTGATCGATAAGTTCAGCACTTCCATTAGCAAATATTGCTGATGAAGATCCGAAGATTCTACGGATATTTTTTCCACTATTGAGATCAAGAATAGTGAAATAGTTTCTAAAGAATCTGTGGTTATTCCCTTTGTAACTGAGATTGAACCAGAGGCAGAGACTGAGAATATTGATTTTATTTTTCCGCCAAACAACAACACGACCTTATCCCCACTAAATGGGGTCGGCTACATGGATCCTTTCAAAAACAAAGTAGGGAAACTGAGGTCCTCGTAAAGGGAAAGGAAAGTAAGAGAAACTTCAAAGAAATTGGATAAAAAAGGTAAGTAATGGAAAATGAAAGATGAAAGTACGAGGAAAGTTTTGTCCCAAAAAAAAAAAAAAAAGAAAGTAAGAGGAAAGAGGATAGCCCAGGAATTCAGGAAAATCTCAGCTACATGGTGTCGATAACCTGGATCCTTGCCCTCCAATAGGCTCTATTTGAGGTCATACTCGGTACAAGACCCAAACTATGCATGTCATTCTTCACAACCTCACCTATGGTCATTTTAGGCCTGCCCCTAGCTCTTTTAGCTCCCTCAATCGGCATCAATCACTTCTCCTTACTGGAGCATCCCAGCCTCCGTTGAACATGGCCAAACCACCTCAAGCGACATTCCCAAGAGCTTGTCGCTGATTGGGGCGACTCCCACATTTTCTCTAATACGTTCGTTCCTCACTTTATCCTTCCTAGTTTTGGCGCACATCCATCTTAACATTTTCATCTCTGCAACACATAGCTTCGCTATATGGCACTTCTTAACTTCCCAACATTTGGCCCCTTACATCATAGCCGGGCAGACAAAAGTCTTGTAGAACTTTCCTTTAAGCTTTAAAGGAATGTGTCGGTCACACGGAACTTCAGACGCACCTCTCCACTTCATCCATCCTACTTTAATTCTTTGTCAAACATCATCATCTATGTCACTTTCTTTGTGTGTGATAGACCCCAGATATCTGAAATAGTCACTTGGCGGTATCTCTCGCTCTTCAATTTTCACCATGTCATCATCCATCACAGTGTGACTAAAGTTACACATCACATACTCTATCTTTGATCTACTAATCCTAAAGCCTCTTGATTCCAAGGTCGACCTCCACAACTCTAACTTAGTGTTAATCCTTGCTTTTGTCTCATCCACCAAAACGATATCATCGACGAAGAGCATACACCACGGTACCTCGTCTTGGATGTTCTTTGTTATTTCATCGATGATAAACACAAAGAAATAAGGGCTAGCGCAAACAAGTATGATAAGGATCAATCAAAGTAAATAGTTTCTCAACTCATCAAATACTTACTTTTTGTTTTTTATGGCAGGAAATTAGAACAAAATAGAAAATTAAAACAAAATAGAAGAAGATAGAATAATAGAAGATTAGAAGAAGAGAAGATAGGACATTTTAGGTCTCTCACTTAATTGTAGGGAACGAATCCCACCAACTCCAGCATTTGCATCCCACCAAGGTTTCCCTATTGCATCCCACGGTAGAGCAGTTCTGAATCCCGCAGAACCATGCTCTATATCTCACAGAACTCACAAGCTCAAGGCTAAATGTTTCTCAAATCGCTGGGGTAGTATGATCCTTGACTTAGTTATTTATAACCTTGCACCAATACAAGAAAATGGTAACTTTTCATGCACAAGCTAAAGAAATCTAGAGAGTAAAATAGAAGACTTGTAGACTATTACTAAATTAGAAACTAAACCTAATCCTGTATAGACTTTAAATCTTTAATAGTTGGGCTTATAGAATTGGTCTATTATATTAGTAAACCCAGAAATACTAAGCCTATGGTCCATATAACCTATTGGACACTGAAAATTTAACATTTTGGTCCATTCTTGGTCCGGTCCAGTCCAGTCCAGTCAATGGCTTGGCTTGCTGCAGCCCTTTTTCTTTTGAACTGCATCAGGGGGAGATCGAGGATAGAGTCGCAGGTGCATTTAAAGTAAGCAGGTAAGCATTTTTCCATCAGTGTGGTAATGAGGCAGCATCGATTTTATTTCTACAGCTTGGAAAAATGAGACAATGAGTGACCTGATTTCATCCCATAGTTGTCAAGGCATTACAGGGCCTTCTAATGGCTTAGGCAACCACACGCCCCCCTAGGCGCACTATGTTCCCCCCCCCCTCTAATGTAGTCTATTGGTAGAGCACCAACTAGGAACCAGTCAACCAGGATCTGTTATGAACAGGTGAATTGGCTAGGTCAAAAATTGGGTTTTTGGTGAAATTAGAGTTAGGGTTTGATGCATGGGTTATGTGAAGTTGAAGTAGGGGAACCTATCATTGAAGGTCTTGAGATGTTTTGATGGACAGAAGTGTGTAAACTTGAATGGCAGCAAGTTAGGGTTAGGGTTTCGGGTTTTGGAAAACAGGAAAAGATGGATTTCTAGGGTTTGGAGTCGGAGGATGGTACTAGGGTTTGGATTGAGTGCTATAGGGGCAGGGGTGGAGAGTTTGATCTAAAAAAAGGAGGGATTTTGCTGGCTGGATTGGTCTGGGCAGAATTTAGGTTTGGAGGGGATGTTAGGGTTTGGGTGGTTTAGAGGATTAGAAGAAGAAAGGTTAGGGTTGGGATGATTCAAACTTACTGTTGTTGCTGAATTCCCTTGACAGCTGGTTGTTTGATTGAGAAACTTGAATAAAAATTGAATCTTCAATTAGAACTTGAGGAGATCTTCAAAGAACTTGAAGGAGAACTTCAAAAGAACCACCCGGGCTTCTCACCGCAAGGTGTCAATCGGATCAAACACCGATCCCACCACCCTTGATCAAACACAAGATAAAATATTTAATGGAGAAGAAGAGTTGCAAAAGCTTTTCATTAATATCAAAATTCGTGTTTGATGCTTGCCCACCTTACAACCTTATATATAAGACTCAAAAATAGACTCCTACTCTAAAAAGGAAAGGCCTAACCCAATCCTTGACCTATTAGGTAACTTAAACTGACTAGGAAACTGAAATAGTCTAAAAAATAAAAACAGAGTCCTAATCCAGCCCCACTAAACACTCAAAACAAAACTACTAAAACCACTTAAATTGAACCATTGGTTGAACCGGTTCAATTTATGAACAAAAACATCAAAGTAAAATTAAGTATGGAATTAAAACAACTAATTCCGTATGCAACCCATATTTCAGGCCCATAAAAATGGCCTATTACATAGAAAACCCATGGGATCGAAGGTCTAACATGTATATAACCCATCCCTAGACTTATTCCTAATAAAACAAGCCTATTTCGGTGATGAATCTGCATCACCCCCCTATCTATTCATTATATCCAGTATAACAATGATAAATTTATGCTTATATGCTACATGAAGACTACTATCAGTAGTATCCATTGTATAAATACTCAATAGACAGAATATAAACTACAAAAACACACTTTCCAAATAGCAAAACGAAATAAAAATTTACAGAAGGTATGAATCATTCAACAACCCATTAAAACAACTACAATACAGCAATAGAAAACCCAATGAATATATGTTAACCTGTGGTTTTTTTTTTCCCCTCAAGTTGAATTCAAGAACCAAAAGAGCACTATTAACATATTTTATAACCAGCTAGTAAATATGAGAGTATAACCAGTTAGAATGCAAACAACAAGCAAATAAAGTTTGGAAACGCTTTGGGCCTTTTGCTTTGGCCTAGGTTTGTCCCCGAGAACAATAAATTCTCAAAAATAGAACCCATAAACAAAAAACATGTGTCACATGTCAAGCAGTAAGACATCCTACTTCTCAATATCCAGCCATGTCATTTCATTGTAGTGTCATCCCAAATCAGGTGAAGACATCAACTCATAAAACTGAAACAAGCAAAAGGTCACCAAATGGATGTATCTAGACTCTTTGATTGATTTTCATCAACATCCCAATTAATCCAATTTCCAGACATTGAAATGACAAAAGAGGTTGAATTAATTTCAAGAGCTTGAACATCGGCAACGATAACTTTTGTGGTGGGAGGGGGCATGAAACATCACAAATATGCTGAAGAAGTGAAAGAGGGGAAAAAAGGGAGATTAGACAACTGGAGAGAGGGAAGAAAAAAAAATAGTAACATAGCTGTACGCTCCCTGGAATGGAATCAGAGTCGGCGGAATGGAGTCAGTGAGAGGAATGAAGTCACCACCTCGCCGGAATGCAATTGGACTGTCGGAGTCGCAATCTTACCGCTCACAAGGAAGGATTCAATTGAGCGTGAGGTCCTTTTTCTCTCTCTCTCTCCCTCCCTTTTTTTAAGACTAAATGATTCCATGTATTGCAACCCTTGGATTCCTGTACATTGTCAAATAAAAAGATAAGACAAAGGATATTTATTATACTAAAAAGAAAAAGCTATAGGCTCCCACTGAGCCATCTAGGTGGACCAAGGCATCAAAGGCGATGCCTAAGTGGCCAAGGCGGTTTGACTTACCTAGCTTCAATAAGGCGTAGCATTGCCTCGGCTCCCTAAAGGTGCCTTGAAAACTATGTTTCATCCAATTAAATTTGGATGAAGTTCAAAACCTCAAATTGAAGAGTGGTGAGGATTTATTTTTTGGGTGGGGGTTTATTGAAGGATGATGACTAGGGGAATTGATACGAACCCTTGGAGGAAATGGTAGTGATGCAAATTCATCACCGAAATGGGACTATTTTATTAGGAATAAGTCTAGGGTTGGGTTATATACATGTTGGGCCTTTGATCCCATGGGTTTTCTATGTAGTAGGCCACTTTTATGGGCCTAAAATATAGGTAATTAGGTTGCATACGGGATTAGATAGTTTAGTCATATACTTAGTTTTATGTTCATGTTTTTAATGTTTTAAATTGAACAGGTCCAAAGCTGGTTTGAACCTTTAATTTAAGTGATTTTATTAGTTTTTCTTTAAGTATCTAAGTTGGGCTGGATTATGACTCTATTTTGAGTCTATTTCAGTTTTCTAGTCAATTTAAGTTATCTAATAGGTTAAGGAGTGGGTTAGGCCTTTTCTTTTTAGTGTAGGAGTCTAATTTGGAGTCTTTTATATAAGGTTGTAAGGGGGGCAAACATTGAACACGAATTTGATTAATTAAAAATAAAATAAAATTTTGCTTGCTGCCATTGCTACTGCCATAGTTCAAAATTTGTCGCGATCTCGTAAATCTCGGTAAACTCGAGCTAGACGAGACGAGATTTGATACAAAACAACAAAATGTCAAATCTTGAAAAACTCGACTGAGATTTCGAATATTTCGAGAATCTCGGTGAAATCTCAAATATTTCGAGAATCTCGACCTCAGTACTCAAAGAGTCATAGTATTTTATTGTTGGGACTTGGGAGGTAAGACGTGGAAGACTAGGGTAGTAAGGTGTCTATGACGTATGTATTATTCATTGTACTTAGGTTGGGTGTCTATGTAATATGCATTGTGAACACTTCATTGTATCTTGTGGTTTGTAGTAGATTAAGTCTTTAACTATTTCTTAAATAATTATTCAATATTATGTGCATAATTTACTTGTTTTACTTGCCAATTATGTTTCATATCATTCAAACAATGTGTAGAATAGGCAATATTACATTAAGGGTTCGGCCTTTACTGCCAACCAAGGGTGCAAATCCAAAACACTAAATTGGGGTTTTTTTTCTTTCTTTCCAATTTGAACCTTTAAATATGTTTGTTAAGCCTAAAACAAGCTTACATTAAAGTTTTGGAGCCAACTATGGCCATATGCCCTTCGAAACATTAAAAAAAAAAAACTCTCGCCGAGATCTCGGTAAACACGACCTGGTCGTGACTGAGTTTTAGAACCTTGGCTACTGCTGCCTTACTCTGTTGAGTGTTGCCTTGTGAGTCATATCAAGGTGAAGGGACTGGTGGATCTCCAGTTGACTCCTTGCGTCTTGTAGACCAGGAGGATCTGTTATAAGGGATTGGAGGATCTCCAATTGACTCCTTGCATCTTGTAGATCGGGAGGACCTGCTTTTAGTCTTCAAGCTGCTGCCATTGAAGATCTGCCTTACCAAGTGAGTTGTTACTGTTATTAGCCATCCCCTTCTTCTCCTAATCCTTTAAACCCACCCCCATCAATCCCCATTGTCAATACTCAATCATTACTACCTTCCTCATCCACCATTAATACCATAGATCCATTAGATTACCTAAAACCTGCAACTATTCTTTTTCCCTTCTAGAATGTCACATGCAAGGTGATTTTCGCGAGAATTCTGCCCAGCCAAATCTAACCGTTAGAACCTGCTAAAATTTTGATCGAATCTTCCTCAAACCCTAAGAGAGACTCTATCCAAATTTTAGTACCATCCTCCCAGCTGATTGTATGAAATTACACTTTTACCCCTCTATCCTATCTCTACTAGGAAACCTCCATAACTCCAGATTTAACCATCTGATTTAGCTGTAACTTTCAGCATATATTCCCCTCCATCCTACCCACATTCGACCTAAATATTAAGCCCATTTAACCACTTAAATTCCTACCCTAGATTCCATCATCTTCTACCTTTCAAAACCCTAACCCTAGTTGCTGCCCAAATCCATGTAACCTATTTCTACCCATTCAAAACCCATAAAACCTATTTCGTTAGACTCCCCTAAACCTACCTAGCTTTACCATATTAGACACATTCCCATTATCCTAATCCTAACCCTAAAACTGACCTAAAACGTCAATTCTACCCCCCATTGAACCTGCAACTTAATAGATCCTGGTTGTCTGGTTCCTAGTAGGTCTCCTACCTATCTAGGACTACATCAGGGAGTTAACAGTATTCATGCCTGGTTCGTGATGAGCCTCCTCAAGTGGAGTGTTCAAGGTGTTTGGGCCATAGGGCTAAAACTCGCGAGATCTCGACGAGTTTCTCGGTTTTTCAAGACCTCAAGATGAGATCTCATGCGATACGAAAAAGTACACCAACTCGAGCGAGATCTCGACCCAAACTCCTTTATATGAGTACCAGATCTCGACGAGATCTCGGTGGGAAATCTTGGTATACAGACACCTATCTATGCAAACCTTGGTATGCAGACACTTATTTATGCCAGAAACCAGGACAGACACTTATTTATGCCTAATATCATTTAAGTAAATGTTTTTTACATTTACTTAAGATATTATTCATAAATAAGCAATTACCCACCTATTTGAATCCAATAAAAATAGTTAAAAAATAAAATTCCAAAAGGAAAAAAAGTTAACCCCCCAGCTCAAGAACAAAAAATGGATTTTCAACGTTAGATGCAATTTTCAACTTTCTAATGCTGGGGTTTTTCTTAAATCTAAGAATTCCATAAATCTTAAAATGGTAAAAATTGCTAAAAACCAAAAGTGCGGTAAAATATTCATTTTTTTTTGTCCATAAAAATATTTTCATTCTGAACGATTTTGACAGCATTCGTGCACACCAAATTAAGTTTGACCGGTACATAACTCCTTCAATATAAATCAGATTTCAGCAATCTTGGACTTGTTGGAAAGCTTTGTTTTGAAAGAATACCTCAACTCGTCAAGATCTCGATCCAACTCAGAAATTTGGCTGGTCGAAACCTGTACTCGAGACGAGTTTTAGTTCCTTGGTTTGGGCTTCCTGTAACAAAGATTGAATTTGAAATCTGTAAGCACATATAGAATGGATGCTATTGTGTCGCGTAACATAAAGAATAGGATAAACATGTCAAATTCACGTTTTTTAAGTCAAACTACAACTTTGGCCACCCAAATCTGAATCTAAACTTCACTTTTGTTCAAATCTAATTTAGAACCAAAGGCTTCAAGGACGTCTCTCAACATCTTTGTTTGATTCTTTGGGGCTTTGATTGTTTAATAGTAGAATAAGCTTGTCAAGTTCACATATCGAGTCATAACTACCGAAGTCATTGATCAGAGATTTGAGAGGTTTCAGCACCAGTTGCATCCTAAACTCTGGGAATGTATGGAGAGGTAGTCTTATTTCAACCATATAATCACATTATGTTATTAAGCACATCATTTTAATTAACCAAAAAAAAGGGGGAAAAAAGGATCTAATAATCCTATAAACCAAAAGAAAGAAATGAAGATCATATCATTGAATTGAACTAAACCCAGAACAACTTGTGAAGCAAATACACAGGAGCATTTTTATCAAACAACATGTGATGTTAGGCATTGGAATGTAACAAACAATCACAAGCAACACAGGAGATGAAAAGAGAATATATGCAAAGGGGTTTCTGATGCAGTTGCCTTAGCCTGGCTGGACCGACATGACCCGCTTTGGAGGCCCAGACCAAAGACTGGTCTGGCAAGGGCTGGTAGTTTAGTTTAGGATGCAATATTTGTTTTATTTCATGAGTAGTTTACGTAGGAGCTTATTAGGTAATTTCCTTTTCTTAGATATGTCTTATTTTGGTAGCTTCCCTCTTGGTTAGTTTCTATTTTATGTAAGGGTATTTTCCTTTACATTGATGTCCTACGATAAAAGAGTCAGACTTGAAAATTTGATTAATGAAAAGATTTATTTGTGAAGCTCTGTGAGAGTGTGTGTGTGTGAGCGTGAGTTCCCCCTCCTCTATCCCCTTCTTTCTTCTAATTCTTCTACTGTTCTCTCTGTGAAGCCCACCATAGCAGCTCACCCCCCCAGGGTCTGCATTATCTGGTATCAGAGCCGAAGGATCCCACCTTCCTCCTTTCTTTTAGATCCTTCTCTCTATTCTTTTCTTTTCCTTCCTTTTGCACTGTGGTTGTGATCGAACAACACTAGCAGCAACCCCAACCTCCCTTCGTTCCCACATCAAAAAAAAAAAAAAACACTAACCCATCCCCTTCCCGCAGCAACTCTCTCTCCCATCTTCCACTAAAATTTAACCCCTACCTTTCTCTTTTCCTTCTTCCTCACTGCAGCAGTGACCCCCGAAAAAAGAAAAAAAAGAACCGAAAACCCCATCCATTCATCCTTCTCCTGCAGAAATCCATCTCCCCAACTCCATCGTTTCGATTCCACCCCATAGGGTTCCGCCAGAAACCAGAAACAGAAGAAATAAAAAAAAAAATAAATCGAGAAGAGAAGAAGAGAAACAGAGAATCGAAGCAGAAGAAGAAAAAAATTTACATACCTGGTTTGAAGCTCCCAGCCGCGAGTTGTCCCATTCTTGGTCGGCTCCCTTGCATCGCAGCACTTCTCCCACCGTCTACTCTATGGTTCGGTAGACTCCAACTCCAACTCGAAGTCGAAGTTCCCACTGTTTCAGGTTTTTCCAGATGCAAGACTCCTAGTCGAAGTCGTCTGCCCTTCTTCCACGATAAGTTCCTTTGAATTCCCATTCTTCCCATATTACCCCCATACTTTAAGTTTACTTTTTGTCTTCCAGAATTGCCCCTGTTTTCCTCCTTTATCCATTATTTTTTTTCTTGTTCCAAAATTACCCCTCTATTCTCCTTTGTTATATCTTTGCTTCATTCTTTTGTTTATTGCAGAATTGTCCTCTATTTTTTTTATTCTCAGATTTGCCCCTTTTAGGAACTTCTACTTAATTACAACTCTGTCATACCTTTTATAAACTTCTACTTATTTACTGTTTTGCCATTACTCCTTTGAGTGTTTGTTCTTTAGCTTAACCATGGTAACCAACAGTGAACTCCACCAACAGTTACATTCTTATAAGGCTGAAACTGATGCCAAATTGGACACTCTCACTACCTCTGTTAATTCCATTCAGACAATGATGGAATCTATGCAAGCTTTGATTGATCAATTGGTGGCTTCTGAGAAAGGAAAGAGTCCCATGCTATTTGTGGATTCTTCCAATTACAACCCACCACCACCACCACTACCACCATATGGGGCTGGACAATATGAAGGAGTGGACAAAGCAGCAAGGTTAGAAGTCATTGATTTTTATGGGGACCACGACCTGGAGCAATATCTTGACTAGGTTCATAGCTTGGAAATTTGGCAGAGGCCAGGAAACTAATAATTGTAGAGGGTAAGTTGAAAGACACGGCCCGGGTTTGTGAAGCTCTGTGAGTGTGTGTGAGCGTGAGGTCCCCCCTCCTCTTTCCCCTTCTTTCTTTTAATTCTTCTACTGTTCTCTCTGTGAAGCCCACCATAGCAGCAGCTCACCCCCCCTGGGTCTGCATTAGTTTTGGCTATACCTTCTTGTGTTAGCAAGATTGAGAACCAAGTCTGATTCAAGAGAACAGATCTGCAATGCAACCAAAAAAAGACATTTTTATATACTGATGAAGATTAATTAATAAATAAATAAATAAATAAACAAAACCACAACCAAGAAATGGAGAGACAGACGTCAGCCTTGAATTGAGTTTCAAATGGTGGAGTTGGAGAGCGGAATCGTCATTCAGGTGGGAAAAAAGACGAAACCTGGGGTTTCTTTGTATCAGGTTCCAAATGGAGGGTTTCAGTTCACAAGCCGCACGAGAAGAGGACTCAGAGCTAGGGTTTCTTTGTACCAGATTTCGCACAGAGAGTGATAGAAAGAGAGGGATAGAGAGAGAGAGAGAGAGAGAGAGAGAGAGAGAGATGGAGAGATAAAGCTTTACCTTCGATGGAGGTTGTTGGCGGAGATCGCAGGTCGCTCTAGGTACAGAGGTTGTTTGTCCCCTGTAGTTTGGGAAGTCCGTCGAGTGAATTGTGTGATTTGTCTCTATTTTTTTTTTGTGCCCTGTAGTTGTTCCACGGAACAACAAAACAAGTCTGACTTGTTTTGCAAATGCCGTTCTCAGCACCCAAATAATCACCAGCTCGTTTTTTAAGACCAAAAAAACGAACCAACATGCCAAACAGATTTGACCTGTTTTCGGAGAACGGAAAAACGCAAAAACACGTTCCGTGGAACGTTACCAATCGTAGCCAAAAAGGACCACTCAACCAGGATTATCCAGCTTTCTGATCTCTGGATCTTGCTTGTTGAATTTTCTCCTAAATTCTGGAATTTCTCTTGGTTTTGTGATCCTGTTCTTTTGGTGCTGATTTTATATATCAGAACCACATTAGTTGGGTGGGGAAAAGGAGGGTGTTAAATATAATATATCTTTCCAGTTCCCCCACCCCTTCAAAAAAAAAAAAATATATCGCTGCAAAATATTAATCAAGCTTAAAATCATCAGGTACAGGGAGGCTAATGCCAAAGTATTCAAATCTGGAGGAAGGGTGCTAAATTTTGGACGTTGAACTAAATTTTTTCTGGTCTAAGTTTGATCTTAAACTGTTTGCTTAGGATCTTCTAGTAGTTACCTTTGGAACCCCATTTGTTTTCTTCATAATTTAAGATCCTGGTTCTGGTTTAGGCGTTTATATCAACAGGGTGGTTGGTTCTCTAATATAATTGCTGTCTAGTACATGGAAGACATGTTTTTTATAATTTTGCAACCTTCCTTGTAGGTTGGACAGTTGGGGGAAGTTTCAAATAAAGTGCATAATGCAGAACTTAAATTATTCTTGGATGTGGAGCTTAGATCGGTAACTGTTCGTATTTTTTAATTTAATTTAATACATTGTCAAGCTTGCTTGATTCGTGTATTTTTGCACTCTCAATGCTTTTCTTTAATGTCATACAGGTTTTGCACCCTATTCCTCCACCGGACAGTACAAAAGACGATATTCTGCTTTTCTTCAAGCTATATGACCCAGAGAAAGAAGAGCTCCGGTGCTTAGTTTTTCTTGCCCTCCTACTTTGAAGACTTTTTTTTTTGGGTAAATCAAATACCGTGATTGATTTTAATTTTTTATTTAATTTTGTAAGGTATATTGGAAGCCTTTTTGTTAAGGGTAATGGTAAGCCTGTGGATATCCTAACAAAACTAAATGAAATGGCCAGCTTTGCCCCTAATGAAAAAATAGAAGTTTATAAGGTTCATCTCTGATCCTTTATTTCAATTTTCTTACTAGGAAGGACAATAAGTACGTCTGATGTCTGTTGTAGATTTGTGGACGTTTTTTTTTTTTTGGGTTAAGTTTTTTGTGCAGTCTACTATGGTTATACCATACATCGAGAAAGTGTTATTTATTCAGAACCATGCTTTTGTGCTGATCAGGTAATTAAGCTTGAACCTGGTGTCAAGTGTAAACACATTGACAAGAAACTCACTTTTCTAGCTAGCAAGGTATTTATTATGTAGGGGTGATTGTATTGTGTGTTTCTTGCTTGCATTTTCTGTGTTGATTGATATAATATGTTTGATTGATCAGAAAATTACGCTTGAACCTAGTGTCAAGTGTGAGCACATTGACAAGAAACTCACTTTTCGATCTAGCAAGGTATTTATTATGTAGGGGTGATTGTATTGTGTGTTTGTTGCTCGCATTTTCTGTGTTGATTGATATAATAGGTTTCCTTCGTTTACAGATTGAAGATGGGGACATTATTTGTTTTCAGAAGTCTCATAACTTTTTACCGTGCAAATATCCGGATCTTCAATCATTTTTTGGATATGTAAAGAATCGCCTGGTATGCTTTTTGCGACGAGTGTGAGTCTATATTGACTATTTACAACATTCACTTATCATATTTGTTAAAAACAACATTTTGTAGGAAATTATGTACTAATGGTAATATTAGTTGTGTTAATAGTAACATTGGAAGTTATTACTTTGAATATAATATTATTTCATAAATGGCATTCTACAATAAGGGTTAGGTTGAACAGTAATAGCTAATTCAGTGTTATACTATCATAAACCAACATTCTACAGTTCATGAGGTTAAACAGTAACAGGTTATTTAGTGTTATCCGCAAGCAGGTTTTTATGTTTGTATTGTTGATTTGCAATGCTTATGTCTTCCTGTACTATACCCTGCAGTTGCCAATTTGAACTACTCACCGTAATGTAGATAAGATAACATCATTGTGTTGAGAAATACCTAGTGGAATATGAGTATCTGAAATGTCTGCTGCAGCTATTATGTTTTTGTATCATGTCTCTGAGTACGGGATCTACTGGAGAATATACAGTATGGTGGTATTCGTTGTGGTAAAATGTGGGATTTTGGCTATTGGCTTCCTCTGGGATGAGAGGAAATCTGCTTTGGACCTTTGTCTTAGGAAGGAACGGAAGGATGTTTAGCGGATGGAACAGATCTTGTTGGGTTGAAACTTATTGGCATGAGAACAGCCAGATTTTGTCTCCTGGAGGACTTTGATGGGGTTTCCATCAATTACTTATTATGCTAATAAGTATCTGTTGCAACCTCTATGAGTGCTCTTGCTCTGATTCAGTTGTTGGATTCCAAGGCTTTCAAACTAAACTTTGATGGTGGGTCTATGGTAAAACTAGGCGGTAGAATCCAACAACTGAATCAACATTTTGCCAAGATGCTTTTCCAGATGGAGGCGGAGAAATGGCAAGCAAAAAAGAGATGATCAACATCTTCCACAGCATTCCAACAAAGACCACACAAGGGGGAGACAGCGATCTGGCGATGACGAAGAAAAGACTGCATTGGAAGGCAGTTAGAGAGAGCTTTCCAGGCAGTGAAGCAGTGCCTAGGGATGTGATGCTTGAACTAAAGAAGGTTCCTCCAAGGAGCCAAGGGGCCTCTAGAACGGATAAATTCCCAAGCATCTTTGGAGGTAAAGGAGCCAGAGGAGCTTGTCAACCAGATAACAGAATCTCTCCTAGAGGGTCTTCTAGCGGTAGAAGGCAAGACACTCCAAATATTAGTAAGCACAGGGTTGAGAGAGATCGGGTGTAAAATATCAGCCACCGTAGCAAGCCTTGGAGACCAGAACTATAAATAGTTCTAGAGTTGACAAGATGAGCAAGGATTCCCATAGGGTGCCAGTTATCCAGCCACAGAAGAGTAGAGAACCCATCACCAATACGAGAATAAATAGCTCTAAGAACTGTAGGGCGAGTAGCAAGGATTTTGCGCCAAACCCAAGAGGCATCAGATGGGATAGAGACTGTCCAAATAGAATCCGAGCAGAGCAACCCCGAGTAAATCCAATCAACCCAGATACTTCTCTTTTTGGAGGCAATTATCCAGATCAGCTTAATAATTCCAGCCAAGTTGACCTCTTTGATTGGTCTTTAGGAACCAAGATAGGAATATTTTACTATCACTGCAGAGCTGAAGGTGGCAATGATGGTTCAGAGACTTCTGTTTGGATGCTATTCTTGACGCTTGATGGTGGTATGCCCTACTCGTAAATGGCTGAACTGTATCTGAGGTGGTCCTTGTAGATTAATGCATCTCATTTGAAGGTCTCACTAATATGGGTTGGAGTGTGTTATGTCTCTTGACGGATGAGTAATCCAACCCAGGAAACTGTATGGTACTTCGGAGAGTTCCTTACTGTCATCTGTTGTTGAGAAAGTGTGGCCGTTGTCTTTTTCCTTCTTGTTGTACTTTGTGCTTGTGCAGCTTTCCTTTCAGTTGTGTAAAATCTGTTATTCATTGAAAGAATCAAAGTGGCCTGAAAGTATGCTGGTCTTTAGAGAATATCAAGATATTTTTACCTTATATTGGAGGTCAAAGGTCTTTGAAATCCCCAGGAATATTATAGGTGGTAAACCTGGCCTACTTCAAATTGTTTTATCAGTTCTGCTTGGTACTTTATTCTGGTATGGGCTTACTTTTTAGTTTGTTGTCAGGAACAATTTATGGCACTGGTGTGATGAATCTTGTTGCTTACAAGTGTTAGAATAGTCAAAAAGTCATGCTTTAACGACTTTGTTTTTTTTTTTTTTTTCCCTATCTAATTATGTATTACTTTCTTATCTTTTATTACTTCATTCTGCTGAAGTCTTGACTTTACATAATTTGATGATTAAAAGGCTGTTTGTTTCCGAACTCTCAAGAAACCAATTGAGAATGAATTTTGTCTGCCACTGTAGGTATCAGTTAATATTCTTTTGCTTTTAATGGTAATTTTAACTGTTGGAGAACTTGTTTCAGTATAAAATCCTCTCATTCATTCCTTTTCTCCTTTTGAATTCTTTAGGTCAGTGCTTGACACGTATGAGGGTATTGCTGAAATAGTTTGTAACAAACTTGGTTTGGATGATCCATCCAAAGTTAAGCTCTCATCCTATGATTGTTTCCATGGAATGCTATATTTGCGACAAATTATGTATGGGGCGATGAAATTATCAGAGATGCTGGTCCATGACAATCAGGTAGGTCATCAACCTGGAACCAGATTTTTTAGGGTTTTCATGTCCTTCCATTTTTGGTAACCTTTGAATGGCTCATTCAATCAAAATTATTTTCGACAGATTTCAAATATCTTGTATTATGAAGTATTGGATAACCCTCTTCCAGAATTGGACAGTTCAAGAACTCTGAAGTTTGCTTTTCATTCAGCTGTGACGGATGAGGTGAGTGTACAGATCTGAGTGGTCTCTGCATGGTAATTTTAAGATTTTGGGCTTACATTGCATTTCTTTCCTTTTGTTTTCAGGTGGCTGATTTTTGTGAAACGCTTCCAAAATACACTAAAGTAGGAGAATTATTAGCTAAACTTAAAGCTAAGGTGAGTGTTTGTTTTGTTTCTGAGATTTTAGTTGTTTCCTTTTTATCTTTAGAAGGGTAAACCTACTAAAGTAAATCTACATTTGGACTCATTGTGGAGCAGGTTAAGCTGTCTCATCCCAATGCAAGACGCCGGTTACTTTATGTTCCCAATCACCAGATCTCTGTGGTATGTATTTCACTATTCAACTTCTAATTGCTTTTAGTGGTTTAACAATGATCCATTTGGCCCGACATACTACTACCAAAAATTAACATTTGTTTAGCTGGGAGTGTTGAACCAAGATTCTCAAGTTAAGAACCCGATGCAGATTAATCACAGAAGTGGTCTTATTTTAGTGAAAATAAGCTTTGGGTTGGGTTCTATATGTGTTTGGTGGGCCTTTGATCCAAGGGGTTTTAATTGTATTTGACCATTCTTATTGGCCTATAATATGAGCTGTGAGGTAGAAATACAGGATTAGTTGGGGTCTTGGTAGTTGTTTTCTATTTCACTTCTTATTTATTATTTTATCTTATTATTTAACTAGAATAGGCCTGATGTTAGGAATCCAGCTATTTGGATTTTTCTTCTTAGAGGTTTTGTCTTCATTAGTAGTTGAGATCACTAAACCCTGTTATGTGTTAAGTACGTGAATGTGATGTCCCTGATCAACAGTCATAAATTTGGTAAAATATGGAAGAAAGGAATTGCTGCAGATCTGTTTCATTCAGCTGCCAGCATCTATAAAATTCGTAGAGAACTTTTGAGAGCAGATCATAATTTGTCTATTAAGGTTCATTCTTGTCTGGTGAATAATTCTTGCATAACATCCTTGCAGGTCTTTCGTCAAAAAGATACGATAGACTACGTAAGTTGTTATAAGGGGCCGTTGCGAGTCGAGGAGGTAGTTATATTCTTCTCTGTTGTACTTCTGCATGCTTGTGGTAGGTGCATGACAATGCCTGTTTATTTGTATTTATATGTTTCAAATCGAGTTAAAAGATGCTGAGTTTCCAGTCTTGTGAGGTCTGGACTTGATAGTTTTTTGAATGTTCCATGCTGGACTAGAACCCTTTATTTCACAAGACTTTTTACAAGAACCTTCTGAAACTTATATGTTTTTTGGATAATATAACCACACGTAGTCCCAACTCCCATGGGTACAGGAAACGTCTAAAATCTAGTTTTTTATCCTGCTGGATTTGAGTAGAAAAACATTGCCTGGAAATGTTTCAAGAATTAAAGGGAAGAATTTTTTTTCTTAAAGTAATGAATTCTGAAACTTTGGTTTGTTGATTTTCTTTTTGTGGGGAGAGAATCATTGGGAAAGGATAAACGAGTGAGTGGTGAAGTCTGGCTTTGGAAACTTCTGAGGTGGAAAAGTTTAGTTTTACTCTAGGAATTTTCTAATTTATTTATTTAAATTCCCTGCCCCAGAATCCCACACACCCCAAGCCCGCTCCCTCCCTCCCCACCCCCCAAAAAAAAGAAGAAAAAATGTCGAGTTTCTCTACTTCCATTTGAAATTTTCAACCAGATTTGCTTACATGCTTTGAAACAAGTTGAAGCATGGGCTTTAAAACATTGAATTAATGTTCGTGCAAATTGAAGGTACTGTTGAAAGGTATTAAGTATTGATTGTTACAGCAGATTCCTGAAGAAGAAGAAAACTCTGGTTCTTGTGATTGCTTGATTCGTGTTTGCCACTTCGATAAACATAGCCTGAAGGTAAACAATATTAGATTGTATCTACTCTTATTCGAAGTGTAGAAAGTCTTTGCAGAGTGATGAAACTCATTTATGGATAAAAACAATTGTCATAATGTTCTTATATTTAAACCTTTTGGTTTCAACATCTCTTACAGTGCTTTGAAAATCCTTTTCTCTTTATCATTCACAAAGGCGAGACTTTAGCGGAAATTAAAGTACGTCTACAAAAGAAATTGAATGTTGCAAACAAAGAGTTTGTTAAGGTATCTTTTTCTTCTTTATTTTTTTACTTGCTTTTTAATTGTGGGAGTATGTCTAGTGGATCCCAATCCAGATTTTTTTGCTGTAAAGGCTTAGCGCTATCTATCCACGTTAAGTACCCCATTAGTGGTGGGTCTAAAATATTTATTAACAAAATTAACTAAAGGCTTTAGGGGAAGTGGTTCGACTGATGGTTTGCAGGATCCGGGTAATAGACAAAACTTTACGAGTGGATGTTAAGGGGGGGGGGGGGGGAATATATGTTTATCCCTTTTGATATCTTCCTCGCACCTCTGTTGACACGTACAAGAAATGAAGTATCACAAACCATCATAAACAACTTCTTGTGGGGGTCTTGCCATGTAGAGCAATCTTATCTTCCCCTACCCCCCACCCCACCCCAATTTGATAGGTAAGGGGATTGAAAGCATAGTTCAGAATAAATGGTTGCACATTAACTCCTAAGATGTATTCCATAATATGAGAAAAATGATTTTCTTCTAAGTACATCTAACAAATTTTTTTTTTTCCGTTTGGTTCAGTGGACTTCTGCATTTTTTCAGTTTGATATTCCCGAGTATCTTATAGATTCTGACATTGTAGCCAGTTATTTTAAGGTAGGGTCGTTTGAAGCTATTATTTTCAACATACTTTGTTTTCGTCCTCCATTATATTCCTGGTTAATTGATATATTTTTTTTATTCCATCTTCAGAAAAGCGATAGATTTGCAGCTTCGTCGGAATATCTTGGATTGGTGCACTCTCACAGAACTCATAATAGGGTACATGAGGCCAATCAGGTAAAAGTGCAAGATCCCGGAGGGATCACGAATTTTGATGATTAGTGATGACTTGGGCAGATGGCATTGAATATTTTTTGTTTCCTTCTATAGTGTGTGATTTCTAAAAGAGTGCAAAAGTTAGCAGATACTCACGCTATTCCATCACCACACTTGTGACCATGTCTCCAAATCTTGCAGAACTCTCATACATCTGAGAAGCGGGTAAAGTGGACGGACCCCTGCCAAAGCCTGGGCTGAATCCTATAGCCTCCAATACATGTGGCTGGATGGGCTACTCCTGTTACGTATTATTTAGTTACTTTTTATTTGGAAGGGAAGGGCAAGGTAAGGGGTAAAAATGTCAAACATGTACGCAAAGAGAGAGAGATACACTGTAGTGGGTAGTTTTGTAAACCAAAAAAATCAATGTTGTCTAATTTTGTTGAGTGAAACAAACACTGGATAGTTTTGTACAGAACTCAAAAGTGACTAATCCTGTAATATTCCCTATTTTAAAAGCCTCCAATGGCCACACAACATATCCAGTTTGGAATCAACGAAAACTTCTTCTCGGAACAATTCCATGCCTCTATTGATTGGAATCCCAACTTCCTACATTCAATTGCCATACAACACCCTGGCTTCTGTCTAGACCTCGTCAACTGCCATACGCTCATAATACACCCAAATTTTTCAAAGATGAACTGGTTTTGAAATAGAAGTTGGGTTGTTACGTGCAAAGTAGTCTGAAAATTAAATTTAAAAAAAAAAAAGAGAGAGAAATGCGGGGAAGGTTAAGGCTGATTTTTGGGTAAAATTTGGGATTTTAAAATTTACTATCCGATTTCAATATGATAGATGTCGACATTCTGAGGAGAAACTTGAGATGAACCGGGAGATGGGGATATTGAGAGGATAAAATTCCCGGAAACCCCCCAATTTCATGGAAATTATCTCCTCCAGTTTCCCTCCTGGCCTAGTTCCCCATTCTCTTTAATAAGGGGGGGGAGTTTGGACTCCACCCGGGCAGGGGTAGGGTGGTCATTGCCCCCTTCTTATGCGGACTACGGAACTGGGCCAGGATAAAGATTTCCAATTTCACGCCGTCAATGATTATTATAATTTTACCCAAAATAAAAAGAGACTCAATGATCCGCCTCATTAGATTTATACAAAACACCCTCCGTAGTCTCATCATTTATGTATAACCTACTGTTGGCTCACGGTGTTAGTGAGCTATTAGTTTTGAAAGTAAAAAACTTACCTTTTTACTTTAATAACTTATTTTAAGTACTATTTGACCTTTATATACGTTCTTCTCCTACAAACGTGAAATCCCTAAATCGATTTAGGGTTTTGAGCAACACCATTTTCGGCGAAAGTGCAGAAGACCAAAATTTCTCCGGCGGAGTTCCCTGGCCCAGCCACCCTCCGGGTGAAGGTCAGTTTAACGCGTTATTTGCATTTTTTGTTCATGCTTTCATCAATCCTTCTCTCTCTCTCTCTCTTCCTATTGTTGATTCAAGTTCACTGATGGAACCAGATCTGGATTGAACTCATTTTTTTGCTTTTTATGTACATCGTTTAACTGTGTGTAGAAGACTGTAGAATGTATCCATAAATTTGTCCATGAAACCAATTGGGGGATATATAGGATGCTGTATTCAACGAAATTTCTTAGTTTCTGTGATTCCTTTTTTATTTTTGGGGGATGATGCTTTTGATTAATTTGATGTGTTTTGGGTCCTCTGAATTGCAATGGATGTTGCGAGCCATGGGGTTAGCTTAGATACTGTCTCACATCCATATTGCTTGAAAAATGCAATTGGGAACTGCTTTCTGGTGATGATCAGAATGAGTGAGAGGAGATGGTGAGGTCCTGACTGAATTGGGGTTTTTTCTACCCAGATATTCTTGCAATGGTTGTAGGATTAGATGGGGATTATAGCCATGTTGTCTCCCAATAGAGGTGAGATGGAACCAGCTAGGGAATTGGGAAATCCCTTGAATAGCATGAATTTGGATGAACTGGTAAAACAGAATCAGGTTGTCCCTAATGCTTCTACAGAAAAACTGTTGTTGAAACAGATAACAGGCGAAGTAAAACAGAGATAAAGTGAAAAAGCTCACTGATTTTACTTCAATGAGAACAGATGCACCAGGACATAGAGTGGCCTCTGAACTTGCATGTATAACCTGTCTACAAAATGCATGAACTGATCATAATGGGTTTCATGCCTGTGTCTACCATTTAAAGATGATGCAAGTTCATGGGAAGCACTCTAGCTTACTTACTAGAGAAATGATTGAGATAACACTGCATGCATATGACAATAATAAAAGGAGCCAAAAAACTCAAAACTGAGAGATAAAAAGAGAAATTTTATACCTATAAAAATTGTGATCAGAATGGATTGGAATTCTGGTTGAAGTTCCCATTGGAACAGGCTACCAACTGTCAAAATATGAAAATCTTAGAGTAAATAGCAGGTGCAACAGTAAATTCCTAGTGTCAGTTGGACCTTTATCCAACAAACTAGAAATCAGAGATTCAAAACCAGAACTTGAAGGGTAATACAAAAATTTAGAGAATAGCCAGAATAGAGATCAGGTGTGTAATTTCAAGCTAAACAGAGTATGAGGTAGAGAGATGTGAGAGATTAAACTAGCAAAAATAACTAGAAAACATGGGACTAATTTGCTTTTAAATGTCATATTCCTTTTACACCCTAGTGAGGTATTCTGATCTCAAACTCACACAGCCCTGGAACCACTGCAATTGTATGGACTCACACACTCTTGGAACTCAACATTTTTATCTCTTTTGCATTGTTTACTAGTTCTACATATGATATTTTCCATGTTTGTTGTTGCAGAAAAAATTATATCAACATCGACTGTGAATGAGAGCAACCAAGGTTCATGTTTGTATTTGAACCTACAATATAGATATCATAGAAGGACATTAGTGAGAATATCAGAGTCTATACAAAACAAGAATAGGTGGTACTACTGTTGCCAAGATACACCTAACGGATGTGGATTCTTCAAATAGTGTGACTCAACAAATGCACCAACAGTATTGCCCACAACCAGAGACCATCCCCATGAGGTTGTAATTGAAAAAAATCGAGAAGATCAACAAAGTGGGGAAGAGATGCGTGGTTTGAAGGAAAGATTGAAGGATTTGGAGAACTCTTTTGGAATACTAAAGATTGCAATAACAGCTTTGGTTGGGTTGATCTTTGTATAGTTTGTGAATAAATGATGAAAGTAAGTTTGTGGTATCTTTGTAATGTTGTTTGTTTAAAATTGACAAAAGCAAGTAATAAGGTTTCTCTTTTGAATTTGAGTGGGACCAAACTCTAGTTCTTTTGAAATTATTTAAATTTCATTAGCTTTGCGTACATGAACCTTTGTTTTCAAACAAACAACATTTCAGCATAGAGATGACAATAGGACAAACCTGGATTAGAACCATGATCATACTAGGGATGAATGAAAATACAATGTTTTTGAGCCTGTGCAATAAAATATGGGTATTTATAATGACACAGGAGTCTAATCACAAAATAAAATCACTGAGGTTGAGGAAAACTGTTTTTTGTTTTTTGTCCGTAAAAAAACAATAAGCATGACAAGACAAGAAATAGGGATGGTTTCATGATTTTAAAGAAAAGGGTAATGGATTGGTTGTATCAGCCGATCTATATCGATGGAACTGATCTAATTAGGAGTAAATATGTCTACAAAGTTGATTTTCGATCGAAATTGAGGTAGAATCATCCAATTTGATCTGATATGACTGATTTGTATCAATATTGCTATCAATATTGGTATCGATATTGATCAAAACCGATTCAAATTTTGATACTACTTTTTAAAACCATGTATGGTTTGATAGGTATTTGAACTTCTGGTTCAATCCGACTAGAGCTACAAAAGTAAACCTTTTCATAAACCATAGAAGTAATAGAGTAGTTTGGGATTAGATTTTCCTTAACCCAAGGTGAATGTGTTGGTCAAACAACGGTCCAGGGATCAAACCATGGTTCCCTAGGAAAACCAATAAACAGAAAAATTAGGGTTTTGCAAACCCTGGGTTATCCCATGGTGTCACATGGGTGCCCCATTTAATTTTAGGGTTTTTCATGGTCGTCCATGGGAACCCTGGTGCATCCCTATTAGGGTTTTTCCTTTCCTATTGCGCAGCGAAAATTAATCGATTCGAGTTTCTCCCCCGGAGAAATTCATCTCTAGTCCATCACATGGCAAGAGGGATCCATCCCATACTCGAATGCGCAGTGAAAATTAATCGATTCGAGTTTCTTTCGCATCCCATAAATATTAATAATCAATTAACAGAAGGAATTAATAAAGAACTGCTAACCTGGTGAGCCTCAAGTGTTGCTCCTCCAATAGACAGTGGGTGAAGGCAAACAGATCTGAACCTCCAATGGTGCTACCAAGGTTCTACACGCCAATCCCAGATGCCCTCAAACTCCTCAGCACAGATCTAGGATTTCACAAACCCTAACTCTCAAACACAGGTGAGAGAAGCAAGAAGAAGAAGAGAGATCATAAGAGGGAGAGAGATAAATCAAAAACGTAGGAGAGAGAGTGTCTGCTCCAAAAACGTGGAGAGCTTCCTCTTCTGCGTTTTTTGGTCCCCTATTTATAATAATAGGGTTTAATTAAATCCTAGATAAATTTAATAGAGCCCTAGTGAGAGTCTGACTCTCTCTCTCTCAGTCTGATAGTTCTGTTTAAACTCAAAGTGTTACACAGGTGAAGAAGTAGAATATAATAGGGAAAGTATTAATTAGATTCTTTATTTAATTATTAATGGATAATTACAATTAACACCAAATCCATTAATTAAATAAAGAGCCAATTAAATTAGCAAATTCCAAATAACTCCCTATATGATAACAATTTATCATATACAACCCCCTCACTAATCAACACCATCATTATAGAATCTAGGGCATGTACTGCCAAACCCCAATCCATAGTACATGTCCATATAAGAGCGTTTGTGCATCCGATCGGGTCCCGCAAAACTCGATAAAACACTTTATTTGAAATAACTATAAATAATGTATCATTTTATGTAAAATAAATTTTGCAAAATCATTTCCAAAACGGTACTGGATCTAGATTCTGATCCGACCATGCACAGACAGTCTCTATTTTGGTGTTCCCCAATCGGGCAGTGGTGACCGTGTTGGAAAACTCCTTCACTCACAAAGTGTTCACGCATTCCTAGAACACCGGTTCTGACTCGTTTGAGTCTCAGTCATTGATGAACCAAAGAATGCGATCACACTTTGCAGTGACAGGGTTCCCTCAGGTATAGGGTGTCGATGACACATGTCTATCCCTTCCTACATCTGGCAGTAATACATGAGGGAATCGACAAAGTAGATTCTTCGCCAATGCACACATCAAACATGTGAGCACTTGCATTCGTACCCTGATATCACATGTCTAGGCATATCCAATGCGGCGACCATATGATAAGGGTGCCCAGCCCAAACCCTAGTCGTGACTACCATTTTAAGTATAACTTACGGACACATCATGATGAAAAAAGTTTATATCGCATGTGACAATATTAAACTAAAATGTATAACTGTTCAATACAAAGGTGAATCGGGTTTAACCGAACCAAACCGGATTTGATGGACACACACTTGTCCAACAGAATGAGAATCCACTAACCAAGGGAACATATTAAAATCCTATAAGTTGTTTGTGAACCCTAGGATGGTGTGGTTTTCCTTCAAGGTGTGGTGCATTGGTGAATGAAAACTTTCTCCATTATAGATTATAAGTATTGTCTGAGAATATATCTCGATGCAAATATCATTATATCAAAATGCTATAGTCTTGAGAATGGTTTGTAGTCTCGGATCGGATTGGCCGATTCGATCGGATCGAAATCAATCGAAGTCGATCTCGAATCTTGATCAATACAATATTGATCCAATGGTATGGCCAAAGGTTAGAATGTAAATGAAATTTGATTTCATTTAAATAGTAGGTGTAAATCTATCTGATACGAATGGATCGGTATCGACCTTGACTGATCCCAGGATTAAGAACCATGGTCCTGAATATATTCCAAATAGCGGCTTTCTTTAGGCTATGTTGGACGCTGAAAAAGAAAAGAAAAAAAATTTTAAAATTTTTTTAATTTGAGAAAAGAGGTTGGTAGGCACAAAAATGAATCATTGGGTCATCTTGATTTTTGTCCTAGTAATTTTTTTCTTCTCTTGGCATCCAAACATAGCCTTTGGGTTTTTGGCTTTATGGGCCGAAATCCAGTTGCAGACTAATCGGTCAATCTTAGAAGATAGAAGGATGATTTGGTAATTAGGTCTCCCCATGTTTCCCACACCTGACACCAGCGACGAAGGATTAGGGTTTCCAAATCGCCAATTGCGGACCATTCCACCATTATAAATTCCATCTAATAGCTCTCCTTTTTGTCGTTCCTACTCTTCTTCTCTAGCTTCTCTTTATCCATTCTAATTTGATTCGTCAGTTCGTTTCCTTACGATCTAAGAAGGTCAGTGTGTCTTCAGTTCAGAGGACTTCAAGTCTCGGCGAGATAAGTTAATGAATTTAGGGTTTACATAGCCTCGTTCTACAGACTTTATTTATTTTGTTGTAGTGGTTCAAGTTTTTCTGTTTGATATCAGTGATTTGTTGACCAAATCGTCTATGGTTGGATCTACAGAAACACTTTCTCTTCTACCTCTAGCTTCTGAGGTCACTTCTTAGTGTTACTTGCAGATCTCCCATTCTCATTCTTTTTTCTGGCGGTGATGATGATTATTATACCATCAAACTATGAAAGCTTTATAAGCTTGTTGATGTTACTGAAATCATTACTCTCTGAGCCTCTCTGTGTAAACCTGTAGTAATATTCTAAATTCATGTTTTTAGGACATTAGGTTTATTGTGTATTGGTATTAACTGTGTAGGTAATGGAGAAATAGATGTGAGATAGAGAGAAAGAGAGGGAAAGGCAACAAATTAGAGTCTCTGTTGCGCTCTTTGCTATAGCGTATTCAGCGCTGTACGTTGCCGATAGAGATCGAGTGGATATTCTGGCATTCGTCGCTTCATCATCGACGTATGCATTCAGATGCTCAAACATTCAATCCCTCAATTGATTTTCAAGTTTTTTTTTTTTTTTTTTTTCATTTAAACGATTCTACCTCTTCTCTGTTCTGTTTTTTCTAAACAGAGTAGGGTTTGGAAGAAATTTAGTAAGGCAAGTCAGCTTCTTGTCTGGATCTTTGTTTTATATGGTTCAGACAATTATATATTCGAAAACTTGCTATACTGAGTCTGCGGTTTCACTCGCCTGGAACTGAACTGCTGATTTTTCGGGCCCTTTCAACACCGTAACATATTTTCCCTTGAGAAGAAATCATAATCTCTTTTTTGTGGTATCTTTTTTCCCCCTCTTATCCTGGTTGGAATCTCTGAGATTTTCGATCTGGGTTTTGAAGGTTTTGATCTATATCTAATGTAGAGTTGTATATTTGATTTGAAAAAAGTAATTCTATTAGATAAGAATGAAGAGTTATAGGCAAACGCACTCTGTCCCTAAACTATATTCAGTGTTTTGAGGCAATTTCTTCGTTTGCCAGATTAATGTATTCTCTTTCCAATTCATTCACCCCATTAGTTTGAGAAGGAAAGGATTGTATTGATCCACCCCTTCTGATTATCTTATTGGGCACATGATTGAAATACATTCTCTTTCTCATATAGTTTTTTTGTGTTCTTATGAGGTTATTTAACATGTGAAACCCAATTGGATCGGTATTTTTGTCAAGGTATAGGGTTTTATTTTACACTGGTGAATGTGAGCCTGTGAGGTAATCTTGCTGGAACAAATAAAGAAACAACACTTTTGATGCAAGTGACTAAACTGTTTCACCCAGTCTCCCAGGATCTGATAATACATCAGCATAAAAGTTAATATTTGAGGCTTATGCTTTAAATATTGCTCATCGCATTGCTTGTGTGTATGATTGTGTGTATGATTGTTGGACAGCTGAACGTATATGGTTAATTGATTATAGTGCTTGAAATGGTCTTCAGTATTTTTTTTATTTTTTTATTTTTTTATTTTTTTTTTTTTTATTTTTTAAGTCAAAAGACATTTTGAGGTGGCGGAGAAGAGGATGTTGGATGTTGGATGTTGAAATGAAACTAACTCCAATACGATCATTTCAACATCCAATATCCTCTTCTCCAAAATGCCTTTTGACTTCAAAAATATATATACTGAAAGGTCATTTTCAAGCAGTAATCAATGGTGGCATGTCAATCGTTTGAGGTGGCAATCAAAGGTGCTCCATTATGGATGAATGTTTTGATTATGATTGATTAAAAAAATCAAGACAGACCTAAAATGACATTAGGAGAAGCTGTGAGGAAATACATGCACAGCTTGGGTTTGTTTCAGATATGATCTTGAATAGAGCTGACTGAATGGCAAAGATCCATGTAGATGTTGATTACATTTAGTTGGGATAAATCTTGGTTTTTTCCTGTTATCAATTTATCAGTTAGATGAAAGAGGTTGAGTTTAAATTAAAAGGCAACCTGCTTGTTAAGGTATAATTTGGCTTAACCTTGAAAGACTATCGTTGCATGATTTGAATATGACAAAAGGTTTCGTGCATGGCTGGTGCATTGTGCATGACAATGCCTACAATTGTTTGGTGGTGATGAGAAACCTTACTGCCCCATGAAATGGATGAAGGTATGATTGTGCACTTTACCCGTCAAATATTTTTTTTTTTTTTGGTTAATTGGGAGCTTTTACATATATAGCTAATAGAAGAGGGGGGGGAGATCGAACCGGGAAGGGGTAAGATATTAGCCAAGAGACTTGAATTTGAGACCTCTTGGTGAGCATGGGCATGAAACGCACCATGTCACCAACCGAGCTAAGCAGTTGTTGGTACCTTTCAAATTTTATGTAGGGTAAATTACAAATCACCCTTTAGTTTTCAATCGAAACTCAGATTATCCTTTGGTTTTTTTGAAAAAGACTCACATGCAAGTTAATATCAAGACGAATTTCATTGGAGAGAAGAAAGAAGAGGTGTATCTACCAACTCCAATCAGAGAAAACCAAGAAAAGCCAAAGCCTTGCAAAACGTACAACCCAAATTTTAGATGCCCTTAAAATAGTGAAGACAATCAAATGAGAAATCAGAAAACCCATAACCCTTACCAAAACTAATGGAACAAACTCCCAACCCAAGAATTGTAGAAATCGAAACCGGCAGAACCAAAACCCTAGAACCATCTCATTTTGGGTTTTCCATTTTAAATTTTATGAATTTATCTTTAAGTTACTATCTCTCATGGTAGTGCTTTCTTTTGATTTTCTTTAGTAAATCAAATCTTAGTTTTAATAACCATAGGGCCTTCTGTTATTAACTAAAGCAAGTTCCCTGGTTCTTCTGCTCTTCTCACGTAGAAGGCATAGAATGTTTTCTATGCACATAGGCGTAATTTTGAATTCAACACCAGAGTAGCCATCCTTGGCAAGCTCTCTAGTGAGAACCTCGTTGAGCTCCGTAAAGAAAACTCCATCGGCAACAAACGTATGTTTTTTGCTCATCTGAGTTGCCATTCTTTGAGGAATTATGTGATTTTCGTTCCCAAATGAAGCAACAAAAGGATGCAGGATTTCTTTTCAGTTTCTTTTCGTGGGGTTATTGAAACCCTAAGTAAAGAGAAGTAGAGGCGGTGGCGGTGCTGCTAGTGAAGTTGCAGGGAAGGAGGTGGGGGTACTGTAGGATTGACGTAATCAATATAGGTGAATCGGCTGTTAGCCTGCAACAATTAGATGATGCGTATAGAAATGTACCCATTTAGAGATAAATGTCGTTAGAGAAGAGTTCTGCAATTTTGAGATTTTTTGATTCGTAATCTCATGCTAGAGTAAGGGTGCAGCGTTTTATGTCATCTTGCAACTCTAGCTTTATATGTTGGGGGTTAATCCCAGAGGGTAAAGAAAGGTTCTTGAAGGTTTGCACGTGCATGCAAGAACATCCTGTTGTGAATTTCAAATTTTCATTTTTCCATCTTTAGTGATAAATTCTGAATTTTTGGGACTCAATTTCTGCAGGGACCCAGTACACTCAGCACTCTTACAAGGTCAGAAACTCTTTCCCATTCAAATGGATAAACAAGAAGTGGAGAGAAGGGTTCCATGTGACCTCAATGGCAATTGCTGGTAGTCACTCATTGGAAATTCTCTTCCTTAAAATAAGGGGGGGGGGGCAAAAGTGTCATTTCACATGGGGAGGAGAGAGATAGACAAATGGGAGTGCTGGTGTAGGCCACATTCCCATACAGAAAACTGCTTCGCTATATATATATACATTTACATTTTACATGTAATATTATTTTACTTTTTTAAAATTCTCTTCCCTGTATTTCAAGCATGTTGCAACCAAACAAAACCTTTAAGCCCAGTGATTCGGAGAATCAGTTAGATACTCAGATATGATGTCTAGAATCATGATTGTGCATGGTAGATTTTTTGTATATCACCAATCTCTTGTGGCTACTGATAGGTCAGGGCGGGTTGCAATTAAAATGTGAAAGAATATTTCCACTGTAACCCTAAGGGGCAATGCAATTGGCAAGGGACGAGGCCTAAGGAAGCTAAAGAAGCACGAGCCTTAGAGGATTTAGTAGTTTGGAAAATAAATTCTCTCCAGTGCATTCATCTGCCAGTTAGATGCAGTGAGGGCCTGGGAGCTCGACAAGTGGAATACGTGACATCAAACAGTGCCGAACTGGAGAGGAATAAAATCCAGTAGTTTGTATGAGAAGGGATTTCATCACTTATTCACAATTTCACTATTATTCAAAGATTTCCATTGTACATATCAATACCACTTCAGAACAATTTTCTCTTAGTTACTTTTAAATGAACTCTAATTTATTCATTCCTGATTTTATCTTTTCTAATTTTATCACTCACAACTCAGTCCCAGAAATTGCACCCAACACCCCTTGCGTGTAAAATATATATATATATATATATTTATTGTATTAATTATAAGATAGTATGAACATAGCATGTTTAACACGTTGACCAAATCATTGGTTTCCAGAAATGCTTAAAATACTTAGTAGATGAGCTAGACCAGAGACAGAAGCACAAAACTGCCAAATGGACCTAAAAGATGCCCCTCTAAAGATTCTGTTAGGTATTGCAGGATTCATGGAGAACATTGAAAGAGAAATGCTAAAATCCTACATGGATTTAGCATTAGGAGAGAGTTACATTTAACTGATTAATTGAAATCCATCCGGCCACTCTTACTCCACTATCACGGAGAAGTTCCCCTTGAATTAACGGGTTTTGTTCACATTTGTTCATTAAGATCCACCACATATTTTTTATTGTGAATGAAGATACCCCCATTTGATCCAAGTGGATTAAAACTAAATAAGACCCAAGCACCTAACTTTTAAAAGGACAAGCGCTTGAGTTGTTAAGAGGGTTCATAAGTTTTCTTAACGAAATCCCCTACATTTGCAGCTCATTATTACGGAGCATCACTAATAGTGTAGAAACACGCCAGAAGAGATGTTGATTACTTGGGTCATCCAATACCATTATTACCAAGCCTTAAGATACTGAATATTTAAGGATGGGCCGGTAAGTTCAATTTTAAATCAATTTTGAAACCTCGATTACAATTTACTCCGAAATAAAACTTGGTAAGGTGCGACTTGTGAGGAAGGGAAGATAGATGATAGCCTAGTTATGAAGTTCAAGGTGTCTCAAAACAAAATCTGAAGTATTAGCCTTGAGTTCAAGGGTTAAACAACTTTCAAAAGCCTCAACACATTCTTATGTGCTGGGGATCCAGTGATGGAAACAGGGTTTGAACTTCTTAGGTTATGAAGGAAGTTCCACATCTTTGCTTCCTCTAAGTGGATGCAATATGCCAGCTAATATTTTGGACACGAACACAGATAGTTGTTGAACTGAGTCCTATTTAGGGCTACTTTAAGGAGTAAAAGCATGTTTGTATAAAAAACCCAACAGCATCAAAGCGTGGCAAGAAGAACCGGAGGGATTATTTGGCCCTCAAAGCTTCAAAGCACAGAATATCTTGATCCTCCACACCTTCCATATCACAAGACACAAATCCCTCTGAGTAGCTCCCACGGCCATGTTAATCTGTCAATTGAGCCAATACTTATCAAACGAGGAAATCGGTCGATTATCTTCTCACGTTGCTATAATGCTGGCCTGTGGATTGATTAATAGTCCAGGAGATATCGAAGAAAAAATACACCAAAAACAAAGAAGGGGAAGAAAGGTGAAGCTCAGCCAAGTTATACCAAATCTGACAACTGATGTGTACGTCATCGCTACCAGGCCCAAAACAATAAACAAGAATGTAAGCTGTCATAAAATGGAATGGTCGAGATATGTAATATTAAAACCACAAGCAACACCAGTCCCCCCCCCCCCCATTACCAAGAATCTTAGCTGCCCGTTTCCCTGCTGGCACTCGAACAGGAATTACAGGATTTGTTAACAAATTCCTATCCCCTATTACATAGTTTAAATATTTGATGTCATATAAAAATTACACCATATAGAAGAGCACAATCGACTCACGAGCAACAGAAAAAGCTCGTGGAACCCCCAACTTCCATTAACTACTGTACATTTAACATTGGTATTGAGACACATTTTGAAGAACCAAACCACCTTTTCTTTGTTGCTTTCCTTGTGGTTCATAACGACCTTCTCTTATCCAAGTACATCACTGCCATTTTATCAAACTTCAAGACAACAAATGTGAGCTGAACAGTGATAACTGACCATGTCAAGCCTCAAGATACTGTACGTCCATAGCAAACAGATGCCAGATAGAGATTCTTTGCCCATTTTTCCTGTATACATATGCCATGAAACCTTAAGGTCAGCAACACATCATCATAAACAAATCCAATAGCAGTTGCCACGGATTTCCAATCAAGACAAATACATGAATTGCCAACTCAGCAAAGGTGAAATATGTGTAATGTATGCCAAAGGAACATACTGGCAACATTAAAAAAAAAAAAAAAAAAAAAAAACCAAAACCAAAGAGAAACTCAACCATCTCCTTAGTTCCTCCTCTTTTTAATTAGTGAACCTGGCTAGTGATCATTCAAAACATGCCAAGGAGCAGAAAAGGCGATGCATTTCACCACAAACTATGAAGACATCCAGCCTCTTTCAGAGTTCAGAATGCAGTTGCCAATAGTAATACAATTTCAGAAATTTTGGGGGAACTCTATTTTTATCCTCTATTTATATTTTATAGTTTACAATTCAATTTCAAGAGTAATAAAATAATTTATACTATGATTTTTAAACCAAAAAATCAGGTCATCACCTTAACATGAGTACTTGGAAACTGAGATGTTCGCAAAGTCTCCTGAGTTTCATCACCAGGTTTGCGCTTAGGCACACTTAGGATAAGAGCAGCTTGATCCCAAGTAGCAGCTGTGGATGTTATCCGATAACCACAATCCCAACGTCTGTGAATACCTTCACTTGGATAGAGAAAGTCAAGCTCGACAACCTACAAAAACTGATGTCAGACATTTAAGCAGCAACAGGCCTACTATAAAAGAAGAATAGTCTTGAGCCTGTACAGAAAACTGCAGTACACATTAAATGGGTAGATGATACTGCAAATAATGTTCCGAGTCATTGATCCAGAAAGCAATTTCTAGATCTCCCAGCAACTCAGCAGCAAAAAAAAAACTCACTTCCAAGGAGAAAAAAAATTAATATTAAAAAACAGCAAAAAAATAAATATTTATTGTTGCTGACTGGTGACCATAAATAATTGTAGTTTGAACTTTGTAACTACCATGTGGTGGATTTAAGAAGCCACCAGGATTTTCTAGGCCTTTTCATTGGAACTACAGAGAGTTTCTGATTTCAAATATATACAAAATTTAAATGGACTAAGAAAACCCCCAGAAGAAATGAAGGCATTTAATTAAGATTCCCATCAAGACACTTGAAAGACTATTATTTTCAAAAATGATTAAGAGGGGGAGATGTAATCCAGCATTGAGAATAGTACAAGAAGTTGAACTCAACCTGATCGCTGAAGCCAGCATTTCGAGACATGACAACACCCCATCTGCTACCAGCAGTTGCCATTGAGGTCACATGGAACCCTTCTCTCCACTTCTTGTTTATCCATTTGAATGGGAAAGAGTCACTGACCTTGTAAGACTGCTGAGTGTACTGGGTCCCTGCAGAAATTGAGTCCCAAAAATTCAGAATTTATCACTGAAGATGGAAAAATGAAAATTTGAAATTCACAACAGGATGTTCATGCATGCACGTGCAAACCTTCAAGAACCTTTCTTTACCCTCTGGGATTAACCCCCAACATATAAAGCTAGAGTTGCAAGATGACATAGAACGCTGCACCCTTACTCTAGCATGAGATTACGAATCTAAAAATCTCAAAATTGAAGAACTCTTCTCTAACAACATTTATCTCTAAATGGGTACATTTCTATATGCATTATCTAATTGTTGCAGGCTTGCAGCCGATTCACCTATATTGACTACGTCAATCCTACAGTATTTCCACAAGAATTCCCAGTGAGTGGCACTGCTTATTTTCATACTTCCAAATGCCTTGAGACAAAAAGATTAGCTTTCCCCAGTTGTAATCAATTTGCACATCAAAGCCATAGCTAGTTCATATAACAATGGAAAAGAGCATGTCAGACAGTTTTATTGTTGGAAATGGAGATCAATAGTTTATTCGTTCACAGTGAGCAGATATTCACTTTTTTGTGAAAGGGATTGCATGAATAACCGTGCTACTTAAGGTGTATCCTTCTTATCCCTAAAGAGATTTTTTTTAATATGAAATATTGAATTACAACTGTTGCAAATGCTAGCCAGCACCATTACATATCTTATGCAGACGATCTGGCATCTCGTAGTAGGTAGACCAAAAATGATAAAATTTATTACTCATAGTAGCTCTAAAAGAGTTTCCAGACTGAAGATCGATCCATCCGTACAAGAAATTTTCCAGGAGGAGTTGGATGGTAGGATGAGCATATTCCTAAATGATAAAAAGTTCCAATAGCATTATCAAACCTCAAAAAGAAAATTCACTTATCCAGATCTCTATGGAGGGGGGAGAGGGGGTGAAAGCAAAAATTCTATAATCAGAAAAGGCCGATGGTGCTTTTAGCAGTCTGCTGAGGTTCGGTCAGCTTAAGAGAAGCCAAACACAAGGACCATCTAAATGTAACAGGCAATGAAGGCAAATCCTATCAAATAAACAGAAGCAAATTAATCCTATTATTCCTATCATGATTTTATTCATACAGACAATAATGACAGATGGGCTGTGCCTCTTCCCTCTTACACTCACATATCTTTTCTCGTCTCTCATTTCTTCATTCGTCTTACTTTCATTTTATTTATGTAGACCTCAGTTTTCCCTACTTTTTTTGCACGGATCCATGTAGCCAACCACATTCAGTTGGGAAAAGGCTGAGTTTGTTGTTGTTGTTGTTGTTGTTGCAGACAATAATGACAGAAGTCAGCTGAAAAATAATGTATATTTCGCTCCTATACTGAGACTTGGATATGGATGTGGATGTGTGTGTGTGTGTGTAAAGAATCTTCTTATGTTTGAAGAGTTAGGAATGCCACTTGATGTTTTTAAATATAGATCTACAGATAAGAATAGGGACAAACTTCCAATAGTTGGAGAAACTAGTCTTCCATATCCACTAACATATGCAGTAGTCATGTAAATCAATTGCACCCAGACCATCTTTACTATGACAAAGAAAAATATGAAGCATCATTGGTCATCAACACAATAACCATGGGTAAATTTTCACCTATGGTTTTTTTTTAACAAAAAGAATAAATAGGAAGCTTAATGTGGGGGCAACCTTTGGACATCACGACCAGAGAACTTCCATTGTTAGCACCAGCTATTGAACTGATGTAGTAATTCTTCTCCCACTGCTCCATAATCCATTCCTGTGATTGTTTTCAGAAAAATTGGGATAAATAACTATGTAATCAACTCTTGAAATAATTTCAGGCAATCAAAGAGGAGCTATACACCCTACCAATTAAAAAAATTATTAAAAAAAAATAAAATCATACCTTATGTAAGAAGTATGGTGACAGCTCATAAACTTGGGAAGAGAAACCAGTTCCGGCATCCATGATGAGTGCCCAAAGATTGGAAGAAGAAGCCACACAACTTATAAGCAAACCATCTTCATTTCCTTTTTCTACATGCTGTGCCAGTCGTCCATCGGCCACATTATAGTGGTATCTAATTAAAATTAATAAATAAAGCATCACATCAACAGCTAAAAGCTCAAGTTTAATAGACGATATAATGATATTTCAATAGAAATGATGAGGTCACTAACCACATTATCATAAAGGACTAAGGAATTGACACTTGACACTGAATTAAGTACCATGTAACATAACAACTAACAAGAGTATCCAGTTTAACACCCAGAAGAAGATCAGCCTACTGATCAAGACACTGGAACACGAAACTAGTTTAAATTGCCATCCCTGGTTTTCAGGATACCGTGACAACTAACAGATATTGGTAAGCTCTTAAACCTGCTGAAATTTTAATCTCACCAATGGTAACCTTCTGCCATTTGATTCTATTGAGGGCCATACCCTCCATTAATCTCTCAAAACAAGATATACATAATATACAAAAAATAAATAAATAAAACCAAACAACTTACCCCCGAAAATTACACAAAATAAGCATACCTCTGTTTCATTGGCTGTCTGGCATTGTAGACTGAAATCCATTGAGTAGCAGGAACTCCTATACGGACCTTTTTCTTTGGTAGTACATCATCGTCTTCATCAATGGTCAGCCTACCCCGTTTCTGACCTACCTGATAGATAATCTTGGCTTAAATAAATAAAAATATTGAGCAAAAAGGTTGATCCAAAATTGATAAATGCAATAAGACATATTAAGATATGTCCATCTATTACCTTCTGAGCACCATCAGTATTAATTGGCCTTATCGCAGGATTTGGTCCAATCAACCCATCAAACAAAGATATTAGCTTGGAATAGTCCGGCTCTTCATCAAATTTCATGTTCACCACAATCTCGAGAAATTGCTTAAAAGGCGGAGGGCAGAAGCAACACAACATTTCAGGTGATGTTGCCATCTTTTTCTTGCAAACTAGGAATGATTTATTATCACCCTGACAGAGTAAAAGTCATACATTAAGACACTAATTTTATCCATAAAATTGTCCATAGTCAGCGCAAAGTAACCCTAGGACATGTATTAGCACAAAATACCTGATAACCTTGCCATGGCAACCTGCCTCGGTGAAGAAAGAGTAGTGTATATGCAAGAGATTCTAGATCATCTCTTCTACTTGCAGTTCTTCCTAAGTGGGCATGAGCGCTAGCATAACGAACAGTTCCTCTGCAGAAATTAAATGGGCAAACAAGATGAGGGTTAGAAGTTGTACCACACTTAAAATATAACTTATGATATAACAAAACTAACAGCTGACCTGAATACATCAGGCCGTTGATCGTACTCTACATGCTGGCCACTAGTGCTATCTCTCCATCTTGTTGCTGCAAGTCATATGAAAATAAATTAAAGAAAAGATGACAGAAGAAGTAACAACGAGAAAATTGACAAGACATCGTGATGTCTTTCTGGGTGAGTAAGCTTATGACCAGTGAACTTCCCCACCTAATCCAAGATCTACAAGAAACAACTTCTTTTCCTGCGCCGTAGCTGGTTGACCGAGTAGAAAATTCTCAGGCTTTACATCTCCATGGACATAACTAACGTGAGACAGAGGAATCGTGTGAAAAATACGACACCAAAAAGAAACAGTCGACAAACACATTTTGCAAAGCCATATAAATGGTCTTGCCCATAGATAATCAAAAGACTTAAAAGGATAGGTATCAAATCCTCCAGATCATCCAATCCATATTGTTATCAGAGCAGAACAATCTGATCTATCATATCTAGTGGATCTGACTACTCAGCAGCAATGTTGTGCTTTCGCTCGCTGGTCAGTGATCCATTGTTTGGATCATCCAATCCATATTGATTTGAATCAGCATTGCACAAGAATGATCCAAGTTCAGAAAAAAATCTTCAATTATAGGAATACTGAGAAACGGATGATTATAATAGATACTTACCCTTTCGAATGCATCTTTTCTAGGATCGATATAGACTCAACTGCAATGCAGGCTACCATTTCTGATGACATCCTGCACATTTTTATTTTTATTTTTTTTGAAAAGGAGGGGGATGGGGATGGATGTCAAAGGACCAGTAGCAAAGTAAAAGAATAAATTTTGGATACGTTAATATATATTTTCTAGTCATTATGGAAGAATATCACAGATAATATGAATAGTAAGAAGAATGATGCACTAAATGTTAACAGACTCGATATATATAAAGCTAGAAGGAGCATAACAACATAAATAATGTGAATTATTTTCTTAACATTCACTTGTGTAGTCATTAACATACACATTACAAATATTAAATTGTTTGGATGAAGCAACCTCAAGAAGAGCCAAGGTTGGAATTATGCTTTATGCATGATGCTCTAATACAGAAATACTGTCACTTGTATTATCTGTCAGGACAACTACAGAAGTGGGATTTATCAGCTCATATAGAAAACAACTCAAATACAGAGCCATGTACAAATTCCTACAGAAAAAGATTATGTGATTGTCTAAAATAACTTAGTACACTTGTACACGTGCTTCCATTTCCAGCCATATTGCTTCAAGTGCATTTTACTCTTTAACTACCACCAAAAACTAGTAGTAGGATCTAAAGGTGGCTTTTAGCGGAAGAGAATGTGGGTCCATAAACTTTTGAAGAAACATAACCTGTAACAGCAGATTTTAGCAAACAATAACCAAAATATGGTAACTAATACTACATCTTGAAGTGAAAAGCTAAGCCACTGTAGTCACCACTCAGAGAGAATGTCGCATTTATTTCCTTTTGAGGAGACAAAATAAATGTCCAAACAGCATTAGGTAGCACAATTGATCAGACAATATATGGTGCTTGAAGGCAAATCCAAACGTTTGAGAATATCATCCACTGCCCAACAATATTGTCATTCAGCAAAAGATAATATCAAATTTTGCACCACATGCAGCTGTACTAAACAATCGATGCATTACAAGCATACCTATACGCATGACAAAGCTTTATGCCAAACATTCTATGCATGCATATCCACATGAGAAACAGCTAAGCAATAAAAAATAAGGTTGCTCTACTATGAACAAGTAGGGCCAACTTTAACATCACAATAGCAGGTTCTTCATATGTTCAACAACGTTAGAAGAAGCATATAAAAGATATATATTCAAAAGCAGAAAATTCCATGTTCAAATAGGAGTACAAAAGGTATAATAAAATCAGAATGGAAAGCAGAATATCAAAATCCATAAGCTGCCTACGAAGTGGCTTTTTGATGTAGATCAAGAGAGGTTCCAACATAAATATTTATGCTGGAACAAGCCCAAAGCATAGACTAATGGGTTAAAAAAGTAGCCTAATAGGTTATATGGGTCATGGGCCGGGAATTTTTATGTTTTCTATCGTAATGGGCCTATTTTGACAGCCCATATATGAGGGATAAGTGGCCCAGTTCATTGTATCTAGTCCTCTAAAGTTATGAAGTATTGGGGATATCAATAGATTAGTTTCATTGTTAGTTGTGAAAGAACTTGAAAATGTGAAGTCATTAAATATCTTGAACAGAGTCCCGATGTATGTCCTTGGAAATGTACAGGCCATTAAGTCTAGAAGAAAGTCCCAATGAGAGTCTATAAACCCTCCCAACCTCTCCATTAAAGGAGTTGTCTATAAGCATTTGGATGCAAGTTAAAAAACTTTGAATGAAAATTCTGGTTTTATGCCAATAGCTGTGAGATGTAGTGGAGCCTAATGAGATGTTTGATTGCTTGGTGATATGCCTTGCTTTGGACTGGTGAGATGCTGGTCGAGTTCTTAGTGGGAGGACCAGTTCATATCCTTCTTTTTTCTCTCTCATATAGTCATATGTAAATAAAAAGTGTTAAAGAACACTGTTCTTAATACTGGTTTGTCCCTATATGTGATCCAATTGCAAAGGATCTCTCACTGGTTTTACTTGTTCGAGATCGATTTTGCATTACCTTTAAAGTTTCTTCTAGATTGATTAACTAAAGTACAATCAGAATTCAGACATGACGTTAACAAAAGTGGTCCATGGAATCTGTAACTCGCAGGTGAACAATTTATAACCCAATCAACAGTGTTAGGAGAAGCATATCATGTGAATGGGAGACTACTCACGATTGCCCTGAAGAATTCCATGTATCCCATAAGCTTGGCCCTAACATGTCCATGACCTGCAGATATGTAATGCACCACTCATTAATTCTTTTTTACAACTGGAAAACAAAACCCCAAAAAGCATTAAGGATAAAGACTTTTAATCAAATTAAACAGCAGGAAATGAAAATAATTTGTCATTGGAATAGAGAGACTGACGAGATTGGCCAAATGACCAAAAGTTTGACACAGGATATGAATCCATACCATTATATAATAATCCCCTTGTCTCCCTTTGAAGTGTACTTTTGGCACTCCATGACTGCCACCAATATAGCTGCTCAAAAACAAATTGCATCAATTTCCAAGAGAATTGAGATCAACAACAACAATGACGATAACTACAAAACTAATTACGATGAAGATGATTATTATGATAAAAATTATAATTCAACTCAAATAATAAAAAAAACAGACCTGTAAACTTGCCACTCATATGGAGGGCCATAGTTACAACCTTTGCTGCTTCTATGTTCAAATTTAAGTGCCACCTGTTGATAACACAATAAGCCAATGTAAAGCAAGCCACACCAACCACCCATGAAGAACACAATCAAGCTTCCAGAGGTTAAATTTTCCTGATTAAATACCTCCATAGGCCCAGAACCTGTTGACCGCTCGTTCCCTCCCATTACACGACGACCCACAAATACCTGACCAAACCCCCCTTTGCCCAACTTCCTGTCGATCTTATAAATTGGGGAGCCTCCTACCTGAACCTGAGGGGTGCAAAGTTCAAATAAGATATTAAAATTAAGTTGGCATAATAAAATACAACGACTATATTTAACACACAATGAAATCAATCAACGATAAGAGAATCAGGTCCATGTTAAAACAATCTGCACAAAAAAAATGCAATAATTAAAACCAAAAGGAAACTAGAACTAATACTAATACCAGATGATGATAGTAAAACGAACAACCCAGAGAAACAACAATCACGAAAACGAAGAGAAGATAAAGTTTAACATAATTAAGAAAAGACGCTACTTTGTCTTCTATTTAGAAAAGGGTTACAGCTTACCCTTTCAGGAAAAGGAGCGGTACTCCCTTCTTCTTCCTGCCCACCGACCTTGTTGGCACTCAAACCACCGCTATCGTCTGCCATCGCTTCTTTCTTACGATTCTCGGCCAAAACCTCGTTCCCTAGATTGCCAATCCGATCTCCCCCTCGCCCTTTCCCTTCTTCTCGGGGTTCCTTAACACGATCGCGACCAGAATCACCGTTCTTCTCCGAAATCACAATCACCGCAGCCTTGGCTTGATTCCTCGCGGTCAACCTCGTTCTGGGCTTTCCAGCACGAGTCTTAACCCCGATTCGAACAGCTTTAGCCTTCGCAGCCTCTTTCGCGACTGCGGCTCTAGTTCTGACACAATTATCGAACACGGGCTCGGATATTTTCGCAGCTCGACCTCTTGGCTTTCGCCCCTGATCTACGACCGGAGCACGGGCACGACGTACTCCACTACGCAGCTCTGGCATTCTTCACCCATACAATCCAGAAACCCCTCTTCTCCCAATCTGAACATTATCTTCTTCTCCGAACCTCTAAATTCGTCACCATTACGAAACCTGATTCGTTTCTCCCTGAAAACCTAAAAACCTCATCATCAAAAAATATTCTATGGAGTTGCCAAAAAAACAAATAGGAGAATGGAAGATCCAAAATAATAAGGCGATCGAATTTTAGCCGATTATTAGCTTGCAATGGCTTTGAGCCTTTGACTCACTATAAAGATATTTTTTTCTAGGGTTTTGCAGAAATCAGAAAGGAAAGCAATAGCAAGTGTCGGGAACATACCTGAAGAGGGAATTAAGGAATTAGAGATGGAGAGGGGGGTGAATATGCAATTTTTACAACTTGTTCTTTTCTTTTCTCACCCCGTCCCCGGTGTCAACTGTTCACCGGGTGGTTTTTGTGGGCCTTAATTGGGCCTGTGTGTTGGAGGCCCAATAATCTTTCTTTTACTAATATTTCGGCCTTAACTGGTCGGGCCTGGGCCTGGACCTGGGTTTGATTTTGACGCCCCTACTCCTTTGCATTCTCCTTTTCTTCCTTTAATAAAAAATAATGGGTAATTTACACATACCACCACTGAGGTTTGACGAAAGGATGATTTTACCCCCTAGTTTTGAAAAATTCTACGTACCCCCCTGAGGTTTACAAATGTTAACAAATAAACCCATTCCGTCAGTTCATGACTAACAGTGTTAAAAATATGATATGAACTGACGAAATTGCCCTTGCAAAAAAAAAAACTGCAACTCAACTTCCCCAAATCGATTGGGGAAGATGAGTTGTAAGTATCCTTGCAGGGAACACCATGGAAACCGATCCTAATTCACTCTCCTTCCTTTCCCTCTTCCATTTGATTTAGGTTTCTCTCAATCCTCAGAGAGTTGGAGGTTTGGGGTAACAGCAAGCCATCGGATTTGTAACCATTCCAGAAGCCGCATAACTGTGGAGTGAGGGTCTAAATTTGGAATCTCAATCTCAATTGCAATCTTAGTCTTCATCATCTTCTACACCGGCCATTGCAGACTTGGTGAATTCGCTCCACAAGCGGCGACTCTACAGTCTACAGGGAGGTCACCCTCGCCCTCCACACTGGTTTGAGAGATGTCAGAGCCGAGTTCTCGTTCCTTTGAGTCTGTGGCCTTCGCAGCATTCTCATGTTCCTTCGATCGGTCGTCAAGTCAGATTCTATGATTCGCCTCTTCTACCACGGCCAATCTCTCCCCAAACTCCAAGGTAGACTCTTGTCCTCTATTTTCTTACATTTTCTTACTTTATCCTTTGAAATTCCTCCTTTTGATCCACGCTTCCCGTCTAGCAGGATTAAATTTTAGCGTTTCTGAGTATCGTCTTTGCGAGGGCCAGAATGATAATCAGATTAGGGCAGGCTTTCGGCTCTATATGGTCTAATTCATTATCTCATATGTGCGGTTTGATATTTGAGACTTACAGAACATGACCAACGTTCCCAGATCTTGGAGAGACTCTTCTCTTAACCTCTTCAATCTATCTATGTCTGCTTCTGATCCATGGCCTTTCTCCATGAATTACTTATTGTAATATTAAATGATTCAAGAGACCCAACAAAATAAAACCCAAAAAGCAAGTAGGGTTTTTTTTTTTTTCCTTTGTTTTTTGTTTTTTTTTTTTTCATTTAAATTCTTGGTTGTGAAGTGAGAAGGGAGATGGGTAGCGGAGACAAACAACTCTTGAACTTTCAGATGCAGTTCTCGCATCATCACCATGGGATGAAGGATCAGCAGGCCATCCGAAAGGGGTACCTTGCGACTGAGATTGAGATTCCCAAATCTGCAACTCATCCTCTCTAATAACTTTCCCTCATCTCTGTTCTTCACCGTCCCGTGTCATTAGGGCCATGAACTCTAGTCCTCTCGCCTCACTCTCCATCTCCTCTCTCATTTTCTCGGTTCGATTTTTGGATGTATATAACCCCCTAGCCCCTACCCCCACCTCCTTTTCTCTTCACTTTCCATTCCTCGGATCCTCAGCTCCATCCATTTGACTGATATCGTACAAATTAAAGCCATGAGTTTGGTGGCTTGCTGTGTTAAGTGAACTCTCCATTCTTTAGATTATTTTATCAAAAAAAAAGTTTCAGGCAGAAAATTGACAAATGGTTTGGTTTCTTAAAGAAAAAAAACCTGCAACTCATCTTCCCCAATCGATTTGGGGAAGATGAGTTGCAGGTGGTTTTTTTTTTTTTTTCTTCTTCTTGAAGGGCCATTTTTGTCACTTTACCTTTTTTTTTTTAACAGTGTTAGCCATAAACTGACGGAATGGGTTTATTTGTTACCGTTTGTAAACCTTAGGGGGGTACATATAATTTTCCAAAACTGGGGGGTAAAATCATCCTTTCGTCAAACCTCAGGGGTGGTACGTGTAAATCACCCAAAAATAAAATCCATGTTTTCACTTTTTTTTCAGATTTTATCCTTTTGCCGAATTTGGATCAGATGAATCGCCTGGTTTGAATTAGAATTTAAGAATCAGAATCCAATTGGGTGAGTCGTTTAATTTTAAATGGAATCGGCGAAGTCAATCTTGATTCCAACCGATTCCTAAAGACCTATTTTGTGTCAATCATAAAGGTATAATTTTAATTTTTTTGGAATTGGAGAGCTTTAATAGGGGCTACCGGGCTAGGGGATGGGGATAGGCCCCAAGGTGGTTTGAGCCATGGTTCGTAATCTTGGATCGGATTGGCCGATATCGGTCAGATTAGATCAGTAATGGTGAAGGCCGATCCCGATATTTGACCGATACAGAAAGGTTTGATTGGATCGTTCCTTGGATTGGCCAACTCAGTTGGATCGACCGATCCGATTGAACGGTTTTTTTTTTTTTCAAGGTTTTTAAGTTTATTTTTAATTTTTTATATTATCTAGACCGATCCTGACCGGTTTGAACCGATCCGAAAAGGTTTTGGCAATAATCGATACCGAGTCCGATACTTGGGTTTTAAACCTAGGTTTGAACTCATGACCTCTTATTTGAGGATGGATCTTTATTGTACTGGGGGGCGGTCAAGTGCCATCATGCGGCTGGGGCACCACCCATGTGTGCACGGTGGGGCCCATCTGTGCACACATGGCAAGGCCTCCGCCGCATGATGCATTTTGACCGCCCCCAATACTCGGGGCTTATAATTTTCCATTTGAGGAGCTGGTCTTATGCCAACTAAGCTGACCCTTTTGGGGTAAGTAATGGAAAAATATCACCTCAATTTGCCTGTCCGTCAATTCCCTCTAATAAAGGGAGGTGGACCCCACCTCAGGTAGTGTGTTCGGACTGGGGGAAAAGTAGTCATTTCTACCCCTATTACATGGAATTGAGGAAATTGAAGGACAGACAAATTGAGGGGAAAAAGATCCGGTAAGTCATAAGTCATTTTTTATCTTATTGATTAGAGGATGAACTTCCCTCCTCCCATCACGCATGCTCAGCGGAGAGTTCAGAGAACGAGGTTGGGGTTAGTTTGGTCATACCAAGGCTATATAATAAGGATGTTCAGACCGTTACCAAACGCAGCCTTAGTCAATCCTTCGTTCTCTACTATTGGAAGTTAATGTCTTTCATCAAAATGTCAACATCGTGATGCACGATAACGACAGACCCTCTATTTTACGGTTTTACCCCTTTATTTTGACCATTCAAATAGACAAAATGGCTCGTATCTATCATCACAGTTGTAAAACCAAGGTGTCACGTTACCACACAATGAACCAATGTTAATTTATGTGGACCCACATGCTATGGTAAATTCGGCTGCATACATACCAGTTTTTTTTTAAGGGTAAAAATATAGTTATCGATTACCACCAAGGTTTTACTTGCGGGTACCCGTATCCGTCTCAGCGAATATCAATGCTGACAATGATATGTATGAATTGCATTGGTTTGTGTCGCCCTGTTAAATACATTTTTTATGTTTCTTTGCTAACGGATTGGTAAACCTCAAGGATTGTTGAAGTCATAACATCTTTTTTTTTTTGGTAAACAAGTCGTTACATCTTAATTGTGTGGTGTTAGTCTTGGCCAGCTGAACTATTACCTTAGGATGGTTGGTTGTCGTGTATATCGTTTTTAATCAACTATATCTCTCCATTTAGGTAGGACCCATCTCATCTATCAGTCGCATGATATCCATGTATCCACAATATGTCGTTTTTTTTTGGTTATGGGGGCCCATAAGCTTTTGAATTTAGCTCGACTCCAAGGAGCCCAACACGCCACGGTGTTGCCAGTCGTTGAGTTGTGTCGCACACATCCCTAGATGTGCGTCCAGATGTGTGCAGCTCAGCTTGACTGTTGGATGCCCCTTGGCAACACCCTGGGTGCTAGTCTCCCTGTAGACGATCCTGATCCTAGGCTTTTAGGGGTGATGTCCCACATGAAGGAAGGGTGGCCATGGTGTGGGGAGTAACAGAATGTAGACATCCGATTTGGGGTGGGGAGTCAAACATGTGACTTCTCATTGGACTTAGACCAGCTATTGCATTGGCAGCCACCACTTCCAAGAGATGCTTCCCCACAATATTTCATTGAATACATACAACATGGTCTAACACTTGCATCTTTATCTCTCTTCTTTTTCTCTACATGAAATGACCTTGTTGTTCTCCTTTGTATGATTACATTTTATCCTTTGTATAATTACATTTTGTTGCTCCTCAGTGGTATGTTGTTTTAGAAAAACTTTTCTTTAGATCATTAATCTCAAATGATCCTTAACTTGATTGATACATAATTTTTACCATTTGATGGATAGGGCCATCTTTGGTTGTGTGACAGGTCAAACATTGTGGCGCATCCTAATGGTAAAATTTACAAAAATTCTGTTTTGTGTATTTGACACATGGCAAAATCCAATTAGCTTGACTATATCAATGTGGATGATGTGGATTATTTTTTATTTTTTTTGGGTTAAAGGATGATGTGGATTTTGTGGAGTCTTCTTTTGATGCTACGTAAGCATGATATATAATTTTACTTTTACAAAGTTTTAGTAGGTTGGAACCAGTGCATTGGTGGATCCCACCTCGAATTAAAATCCGACGATTACACAAGGCGGTCTCACGTAAGATAAGCCTGGGCAATTTTGAGCCTAAACGTTTATCTTGACTTGACTAGTATATGCCGGCATCGCACGACGCTTACTTGGGCCACACCGCCACGGCAGTAAAAGCTAGAAACCACGGGGCAACAACCGGCTGTCGCTATGTCGGCCGCACCATAAAGGATGGGTTTGGAAACTGGGGGCTGAGCCCGAACCGCTCAAACCGCAATTTCAATTTGTGTTGTGGGTGTAGGGTAACAAAGAATAATGCCTGGGTTCGTCGTAAGGTGCTCTAGTCGTGGCGAGAACTGGAGGGTCCAGCCCAGCAAAAACAGGGGGTATAGTCATTTTATAGGAACCCACCCACTTGTGAAATGATCAAAAAACCCCTTGTTTTGCTAGGTTGGACCCTCCAACTCCCGCCACGGTTGGAGGAGAGCCAAATTCCCTTCTCCCTTCACCCAATGAAATGATCCCTGCCCTCTTTCGAGATCGGGCTCCTCTCCTGCGACACCAGCGGCCAGGGAGTGCCCAAGGATGCATCCAATGGCACTAGGCTATTGGGCACACATCCTTTGCGGAGCCCAACATGCATCCCAATGTACCAAGGAGCTCAACAACGTTGTATGCCTCCTTAGGCACTGGGCTCGTAGGAGAGGAGCCAAAACCGCTATTTTGTACAATTTCTATGGATTTATTAATGCACGATATTGGATTGGGTGCCGACCATCTAAAAAATTGATGCAGTATTGATACGGATCGACATGTATTAGACAATTTGCCTTTGATTTTCATAAAAACTGAGGGGTTTTTTTTTTTAACTTTACCCTTAGTCTGTATAGTTCCATCAATATATGGCTTCAGTCTGTGCTTATATTGATATGAATCGTCTAATACAGTTGATCCAATACCAGTACCTCAAACCAGGAAAATTATCCTCTCCAATTCCCTAAAGCTCAACAATTTGGTAGTGTTAGGTGGAGATGCCAACATGTGGTAGCTCGGCCATCCAACGGTTCGAGCTCATTGACTATGTTGAGCTTGGCCTGTTTGATGCCTAGCCTATCAGGTGTCATCATCTCCACCTAACACTGCCGCACAACCGAGCTTTAGGAATTGGAGAAGATAATAATCCCTCAAACCATGCCTCCACCCATGCGCCTATACCTTCCACGAGGACATGCAACAGAGCTTTTCACAAAAAAAAAGAAGAAGATGTAACAGAGCTTTAGCGGAATTTTTATCTCTTCCAATTCTGACACCCTCAAATTCCCTACAATCCCTCACATAGGAGCTGAAATGACCACCTACCCACTGCCTGAACACAGGGTAGGTGGTCATTTCAGCTCCTATGTGACGGATTGTAGGGAATTGGAGGGTATCAAAATTGGAGGTGATAATGATCCAGCTTTAGCGTGGGACTGTGGGAGAATGGAAATAATCCTTCCTACAGCATTGTGTATTAAATTTGTTGTATCTGTAATTTTTACTGTTATTCTATATATGTATAAAAATGCTCTCAAATGACAAATGTCATCGTTTCATACTTTAAGAGGACAGAAAGTTCATGCTCCCACCAATCGTATTTTGGTAAGTACATATTATTTATTGTATTTTCCCGTTTAGTTAGTTTACCCTTGTATGTCTATGTAATTTTTATACTAGTTTATAAAGAGAAAAGAGAGCAGAGAGGACCTCTGTTTTAGCTTTTAACCGTGCGCCCATGATAGGGGGCGATCGCTGTTGAGGCTGAAGATCCCTCTCTCGCTCGCTCGCTCGCTAGACAACAATACAAATAAACAAAGCAACAAATCTCAGCAACAAAGCCTCCTCCGCAGCCTTCCTTGTCTCCCCAAAATCTCAAAATTTACCAGCTCACTCCGGTCTTCCAAAACGTCCAGTCTAACGACGAATACCAATTACGAAACAACAGATTCATCTCCCGATCGATTCAATTTTGATTGAACAGGTATCGTATGCGATATCTATCATGTAATCGCGCGTGCCTTCGCCATTTTGATGTCGGATTTGCATCGGTAGAACGGTTTCCCGATCGGATTTCGATATGTATCGGACGGTGAATCCGGTGGAGTTGAAGGAGGGATGGAACAAATGAGGCAAAGATCTTCCAGAGCCTGAAGATGCCCGGTCTAGCGCAGAAGAATGTTCAATTCAGCAATGCTTCATCTACGTTATATTCGTCGACATGCTTCGCCGGATCGGTATCGGCAAACGGAATCTGGTCCAAGCATGGCGGCGAAGTCACCTTCAATCAGCTGCAGAAGGTACTATTAATTTATTCAAAATACTTTTGATCATCGGAATTGTTGCTTCAATTTAATTCCGATTAGTTTTAGTTTATTGTATTGGTCTAGTTGTGAATTAAGGTGGAACGCTTGAGAGTATCGAATTGGATCCTAAGCTTCAAATAACAAACCGAGTTTTTGGCGTGTTTGTTTGCATGATGATCATCTGAAAGAGTGTTTTTAATTAGATTTCTGAGTTTTTGATTCATCAGATCCAGTTTTCATTTACATGCACGCATTACGAGCTTCTGCGGTTTCACTTCTCCGGCGATGCGATAAAAAGCTTTACTGGAGAGCAGGGGATGCAATCATACGTTACTCCTATATTCGTCTACTCCTCTATTGCTAATAGCGGTCCCGGCAGTTGCAAAACCTTCCGCTCCCTTCTTCCTTATTTCGTTCCTCTTTCCTTATAATCAACAATTCCACATGATAACTTTGCAGCTGCAATTAGGATTGGAAATGACAAGTCTTTAACGATTAAACAAACAGCTAATCTAGAAGAACTAGTGTTCACTGCCTTCCTCTTCCATCTTTAAATTAATTGTTAACTTACGGAACACACCGATTCTACTTTGTAGTTGTAACTGACAATTCATTCTCTATACCTGCGATGTAGTTCTGGAGTGAGCTGACACCTCAAGCCCGCCAGGAGCTCCTGAGGATTGATAAGCAGACACTTTTTGAGCAAGCTCGCAAGAACCTTTACTGCTCTAGATGCAATGGGTTGCTGCTGGAAGGTTTTTCGCAGATTGTCGTGTATGGGAAATCTTTGCAGCAGGAAGGTACAGCTGGGTACCAGCCCAGTAACAGAGGAACCTTGATAAACCAGAATGATAGTGGGAGCAATATAATGCCTTCGAGCTGTCAAGATGATATTCAAGACCCAGCTGTTCACCCTTGGGGAGGTCTGGCTGCAACAAGAGATGGGCTATTGACACTTTTGGATTGTTTTCTGGGAGCCAAATCGCTCAAGGCAATCCAAAATGTAAGTGTAGCAAATCTTGATCATGCCATTATATACCTGTTTTGTATGACTGTTGGTCTTTTTGATTGGGATTGTCCTTCTTACTGTCCTTTATTTCAGGTCTTTGACAGTGCACGTGCAAGAGAACGGGAGCGTGAATTGCTCTATCCTGATGCCTGTGGAGGTGGAGGTCGAGGATGGATAAGCCAAGGAGCGGCCAGTTATGGTAGAGGGCATGGAATGCGGGAAACATGTGCTCTCCATACTGCCAGACTTTCTTGTGACACACTGTTGGATTTCTGGTCTGCCTTAGGGGATGAAACTCGGCAGTCTCTTCTACGCATGAAGGAAGAGGATTTTATAGAGAGGCTCATGTACAGGTGGGCTTTTGGTTCGTTATTTAATTGTTTCTCATTTAGTTTTTCATGTCAACGAAGGTGTTGTAATGAGAAATACATGTGACAGGCAGTGGGTTTTAGAAAAATGTGGAGTTTTGCTATATAGGTCTGACAAGATGTCTTCCTCTTGGGCTTTAAAATCTTTACCATTTAGAGGACTTCAAGGTTAAACAGCAACTGGTATCCAAAAAGAGTACACAATACCTAACATGCTCTAATGGATGATTTTTGTTGTAAAAAGATTTGGATAATAGAACAATTAAGCAAAAGTACAGTTTAATAATTTATCCATTTAGGTTCCAGAGAAACCTATCTGGCTTTTGCTACATTTTAAAAGAAAAAGTACATCAACTTCCTCCACCCCCAACCCAAAAAATAAATAAATAATTAGTCGTTTTTACGTTTTTCTTACCGTCATTGATCACATACTACTGATTTACTTTCTGAATCAAAGCATCAACCAAGGTAAGGAATGGAACTTTCTTGGACTTCTACCTTTTTCTTTTTCAATTAAGTTTTGGACCAATTAACATTGAGCTTCTAAATTTGGTTTATTGCCAATTCTATGGATGATCATGTATGTAATTTGTATTTACTTACTAGAGAAAGCTTTGTATTATGAGTTGAAAAGTGTCAAGAGTCCCGCTGTTAGAAACTGTATGCAAAATTTTCTTGTTCTATCGCACCTTTTTTTTAATGTATTATGGGAATAAGAACTAAATTTTTGGTGATGAGCAAATTCCTTGAAATATGGGATTGTTGGACCATTATGTATGATTTTAGAACAACTCATGGTGTTGTGGTACTTCTTCGTAGATCAAATTACTAGCTTTTGTAGCTAGGAATGCATTAATAGAGTCAGGTTCCTCCCCCCCCCCCCCCCCACATGCATGAGAAGGAAGAGAAAGGGTTCTTTTATCTCTGGTGGCAAGAGGTTAAATACACTGATCTTTAATCTCTTGTAGCAAGAGTTTAAATACAGTGATAACTCCCTAACAATCTCAAACTTTTGTTGTGGTGAACACCAGTAGTTCATTTGGGACATCAGACTCCCTCCCCATCTATGATTATTTTGACTTCCTTGACTGGAACATTTGGTGTTTTTATGTTTTGTAGTGCACACCAGTAGTTAATTTTGTTTCATTGTAGAATGTTTAACGGTCTTAAGAATCCTATGTTCATGTCACAGGTTTGACAGCAAGAGGTTTTGCAGAGATTGCAGAAGGAATGTTATTCGCGAGTTCAAGGAGCTGAAGGAGCTGAAGCGCATGCGGAAGGAACCTCGCTGTACCAGTTGGTTTTGTGTGGCTGATACAGCCTTCCAATATGAGGTGCTTTCAATAGAAATTTTTTGCAACAAACTTTTTCCTTCCTACATTGCCATCCGTAGTGGGAGGTGTTTCCTTTTCCTGTTGCTACTTTTTTGCCTTTCCAGGAAAAAAAACTTTTTTAACTCTTATATTTACGAAATTTAATTTTTTTTAACTACTTGGTTGTGGAATTTGATTTGTTATTGAGGCACTTCTTGGAATGGTAAGCTTTAGTCTTGATGTTCTGACCAGTGTGACCTGAAGTCATGCTTTAATGTTTGACAGGTATCTGATGACACTGTTCAAGCTGATTGGTGCCAATCCTTCATAGACACTGTTGGAACATACCATCACTTTGAATGGGCTCTTGGAACTGGGGAAGGAAAATCTGACATTTTAGAGTTCGAAGATGTTGGCATGAATGGAAGTGTTCAAGTGAATGGCCTGGACCTTGGTGGTTTGAGTGCATGTTTTATTACATTGAGGGCTTGGAAACTAGATGGACGTTGCACTGAACTTTCTGTAAAAGCCCATGCACTGAACGGTCAACTATGTGTCCATCGCAGGCTAGTAGTTGGGGATGGATTTGTGACAATAACAAAAGGAGAAAGTATCAGAAGGTTTTTTGAGCATGCTGAAGAAGCTGAAGAAGAAGAGGTAAATTCTAGGACTTCAATGATTGATTTACTATTACTATTGGTTTAACTTATGACCAAGTTTTCTGTTTCTTTTTTAAAATGCTGCTCTCTTTAAATACAGTTTTACTCTTTTGACCATTATTCTTTTATTATGGATGTTATCGTTTATACATGCAGGATGATGATTCCATGGATAAGGATGGAAATGAGATGGATGGAGAAAGCTCCCGTCCTCAAAAGCATGCGAAGAGTCCAGAACTAGCTCGAGAATTTCTTCTAGATGCTGCTACTGTTATATTTAAAGAACAGGTATGTTTTCTTATACTGAGCAGTGTCATACTTGATCCTTCTTGATGTATCAAATAAAATCATATTATTCTTTTTTCTTTCTTTTTTTTTTGGGGGGGGGGGGTGAATAAAGAATTCATTACCAAAGAAGGGAAAAATAAAAGGGGCCCCAAAAAGGGGAAGAGAGCAAATTACAAGAAGACTAAAAACAAACAAAACACTACCGAACCATCAATTGGGAAAGACAGATGGCTGCAGTAATGATAAGGACAAACCCCATGAGACAACAATAATTCTGTTCCTTGGGGAGTAGGAAACAATCTGAGGAGGAACCAGGGAGAGCTTGGAGCTAACATCAAAAGAGATGGACTTCCAAATCTTATCAAAGGATCGGGAGTTGGAGGACCATCTGTGGAGATTCCGCTCCATCCAAATATGATTGATAGCAGCACTAAATTCAAGTTTGCCAACATCATCACAAATAGATTTCTTGGCGAAAATCATACCCACCCAAATCCATTGTCTTGCAAGAGGGAGAATTCTTCTATTACTTGGCCAACATTTCCCCAAGACTCTTTTCCGGACTGCAGAGGAGAAGGACAGGCAGAAAAAAAAAAAAGAATACATCAATACGTTCTTTACGTGTTGCACTATGGAGAAGAGTTTCATTAATATCTTTACGTGTTGCACTATGAAGGACCTGATTCTCTAGTGCCTCCCATTCCTAAATTATGTCTGTATACATCAATACATTGAAGTCAATAAAGTAAGTTTTCTCGTTGACTTAATCAACTGTATTTAAGTCCAATTCCAACTTGGAGCAAATTATGTTCTGCCTTTCCAATCTGCTTAGGCACGTCCTAACAGTGAAAATGGCTTGGTAGCTTTCATGCTTTTTTCATCAATAAATATTTTCAAAATTTCCATAATTATTGTTTTTCATATACTGGTCAAGAAGAATAACTTTGAATGGTTACTAAGTCAATATTCTTGAAGGGGTTAAACAATTATACAATTTGTGCTCATAAGGCAATGGAACTATACACTCAATCCAAAAATATTTACCTGATATCTAAACCTTGTTTGAATTTTGACATGTCAAAAATGGATTACTTGCTATTTTCTATGAGTTCAATCCAAGTGAGACTTAAGTGGAAATGAATCCCTTTTGAAACAACTATCTACCATACTGGCAACATAAACAGTCCTGAAGCCAGTAATGGTGGCACCAACAACAAGTAGGAGTGATCTTTTTGAGGGCATCTTTTTCCCTGTCTCCTTGATCAGCATCTATTTCCTGATGATTGATCTGAAGCTTTAATAAAAGTGCATCTTATTTTAACCTGTTTAAAAACATATGACTGGCCTTGTGGTACCATCAATCCTTGGTACTCGGTCTGGCAGTTAAAATTGGTCATAAACCCGATAGAGAGAGAGAAAGAGAGATCTGGCCAGCAACCATTGCTTTTCCTATGCTAATAGCTATTTGGGGGGGGGGGGGGAGAGAACAGTGAAACCAGTTGATCCCCCTCCCCAGCACCCAAAAACAAAAGCTATCAATTGCTTGCTTTCATCACTCTGTGTGACTTGTTGTGGTTGTGCTGTAAGGAAATCCCCTCACCAAGTCTGTAATGTAGTCCTAGATAGGTAGGAGACCTACTAGGAGCCAAACAACAGAATCAAATAACAAAAGGGGCTGCTGGTTCAAATGGACAACACTAGGATTTAGGTCAATTCCTAAGGTTTAGGTTGGATATTAGGAAAGGGGTTTATAAGGTATTAATGGGCAGGTCTAGGGGGTCAATATGGTATAAAAAGGTTAGGGTTTAGATGAGTTTTGAAATTCTGCAATTTTGGGCAGAATTGAATTTTAGGGTTTTGGGTTTGGGTTTTAATGGAACAAGGAGATGAAGGGGTTAGAGTGGGAGTTTGGGCCTGAAACTTGGATCGAGTGTCATCAATGATGTAAGGGATGTATGCTGAAAGTTTGGTTTGAAACTGATGGTTAGATTCGAAGTTATGGAGGTTTCCTAGTAGAAGTAGGAGAGAGGGGTAAAACTGTAATTTCAGACAATCGGCTGGGTGGATGGTGCTGAAATTTGAATCGAATCTCTCTTAGGGTTTGAGGAAGACTCGATCAAATTTTTAGCAGCTTCTAATGGTTAGATTTGGCTGGGCAGAATTCTCACGAAAATCACCTTGTATGTGACCTTCTAGAAGGAAGAAGAATAGTTGCAGAATTTCTTATTTGTTGCAGGTCTTTAATGGCAGCAGCTTTGAAGATGAACAATGGAGTCTCCCGATCTTCACGATGCAAGGAGATAAGTAGCAACCCTCCCGATCTTCACGATGCAAGGAGTCGATTGGAGATCCACCAATCCCTTCCACCTTGAGATCCACAAGGATATACACTCACAAAGAGCAGCAGCAACAATGGTAGCAAGCATAAAGCTAATTTTTATTAACCAAATTCGTCTTCAATGCTGGCCTCCTTTACAAACTTATATAGAAGACTCAAAACTAGACTTAGACACTAAAAAGGAATGGCCTAACCCAATCCTTAACCTATTAGCTAACTTAAACTGACTAGGAAACTGAAATAGACTCAAAATAGAGTCCTAATCCAGCCCAACTAAACAACTAAAAGAAAAACTAATAAAATCACTTAAATTGAACCATTGGTTGAACCGGTTCAATTTAAAACACCAAATAAAAAGCTAAGTATGGAAATAAAACTAAGTATGGGAGCTAATCCCGTATGCAACCTATTTACCCATATTTTAGGCCCATAAAAGTGGCCTATTACATTAGAAACCCATGGGATCAAAGGCCCAACATGTATGTAACCCAACCCTAGGCCTATTTCTAAATAAATAAGCCCTATTTGGTGATGACTCTGCATCAGTCTGCCATGCTAGAAAATTCTCATTCAATTCTTGGTTAGCTTTGAGTTTCAAGGAACTCTTTGAACACCAGGCTTTTGGATTGGCATAGGGCAGATCATGCCAAGCTTTGGAACCGTCCATTGATGGAATTCACTGTCAATGAGATGAGAACCATGATGAGTGGAACCTTGGGGGAAGGTGGACCAGATTTCAGCCATTTTTGAAATGATCATAAACCTCTTTCTTGATACACTTCATTGTCATACGATTCCTAGCTTTGTGTGTGGTAAACCAGAGACAGTCCATCAATGGTAAAAAAAAGTACATTGATGGGAGTTACATTTTTTCTTGGTTGCTCAATGGCTTATGAAGATGGTCTTGCTCATCAATGGAAAGGACAAAAAATGTTCTACCATTTCTTTTTCAATGGGTGTGCTGACTGAAAGTCTTATAACCATTTATAAAATGACTTGTTTCTGAAATGCCATGTCATAGGTTTACTTTGTTGCTGACTTGTCAATTCTATTTATCCATGTTTGACGTGTAAATAATTAATTCTGGAGTGTGCCCTTTTCAGGTAGAAAAGGCTTTTAGAGAAGGAACAGCCCGTCAAAATGCCCATAGTATATTTGTTTGTCTCGCCCTAAAATTGCTGGAAGAGCGTGTTCATGTTGCATGCAAAGAACTCATCACCTTAGAAAAACAGGTACTTTATACTCTGTATTTTAAGAAAATATTTGCTTTTGGAATTTAAGTGTCAGCAAAAATCCTCTACATTTCCTTATAAATCCTTGCCTGATGCCCATTTGTCTCTACAGATCAAGCTTCTGGAAGAAGAAGAGAAAGAAAAGCGTGAAGAAGAAGAGCGCAAGGAGAGAAGGAGAACAAAAGAAAGAGAGAAAAAGTTGAGAAGGAAAGAGAGATTAAAAGGGAAAGAAAGGGATAGAGAAAAAAAGTGTGATGAATCAAAGCAAACTCCCTTAAGGCCTGATATTTGTACAGAAGAACAATCGCCAGGTGGTAAGGAGGAGTTGAGTAATACTATCAATTCAGGCGATTCCATAGGTGATGCTGGAGATAGTTCAAAAGCTGAGTCTCTTCAAGATATCCAAGATGAACAGTTCTCAAATGGGTCTGTGGCTTTGACAATGCAGAACCATAAAGAGGATAGCGTATGGCACATGTGTAACACTTTGGATGGGGAAGTCTGTGTAAGGGATAGTAATGGTTTATTTACAATTGAGCAATCAAAATCTTCTCGGCGGAAGCTGAGACTCAGGAAAGAATTTCAGTCAGATCCGGCTTCCAAATGGTGCGATAAACGCCGAACTCCAATTACCAGTGTCAATGCGCCTTTTCTTGATGAATCTGGCCCTAGATTACATTTTGCATATGCGGAAAATCCTTCCAGGGGCAGCAATGGGAATAGACAAACAAGAAAAAATCCTGTAAAGTCCGACAACAGAAATTGTGTCCTCAAGTCTGGTGAAAAGTATCAATGCTCCAACAACAGGATGCGTGATAGATATGACTTCCATTCCTGCGCCTGTAACCAAAATAATGGCTACAGATCAAAGGATGGCCCACATGTTTCTGTCATCAGATCGTGCCGGGAAGTCAAAACTGTGATCAAGTCAGATTCTGCATCAGATATATCTAGGCCTTTCTATCGCAGTACCAAGTACAATAATGGGTGTTTCATACCGGATAATTGTGGAATCCTGAAAAGCAAGGTCATGTCAGGCAATGTCACTTCAAGTAGAGATTTTTTACATACAAAGAAAGTCTGGGAACCTTTGGAATCACGGAAAAAGTACCCTCACAGTAATTCAGATTCTGATGTTACCTTGGGAGCTACTTACAAGGTTGATGAAAATGAGGAAGGTAGATGTAATGGAGTTGGGACTTTGCCACAACAATCTGATAACTCTCTGGGGTCACCCAGTGAGCTAATTTCATCTGAACAATCTGTAAATTCTGGAAAATCTGATGGTTTGAAGTACCAAAGTCCAAAGGATGACACTGGGAATGAATCACAAAACGCCAGCCAGGGCGTAGAGAAAGGCTGCCAAAATGGATTTGATTTAGGAGACAAATCTCCTTATTACTCAAAGGATGCTGCTTCCAGCTCGGATAATTGCTCTTCATGTCTTAGTGAGGGTGACAGCAGTTCGGCTTCTTCAAGCACTCAAAATGTGGAATCTTTGTCAACATCAGATTCAGAAGATGCCAGCCAACAGTCAGAGGGAAGAGATTCTTCAACATGTGGTCAGAATGGTTTTCTTAAATGCCAGGATATGGTAGTAGAAAACAAGCAGAATGCTAATGGTAGGGAATCTATTTCAAGCGTGACAATTCCAGGATTTCCAGTGTCTACCTGCACAGTAAGAGGTAGTTTTCCAGAGGATCCACCAGTAAAACATGCTTATAATCCTAATAGTGGGAGAATCACCACTGATATCGGTTCTCAGCAGCACTGTATGCTTCCACCAATCCATAACCAGAGCCTACATTTCCCTGTGTTCCCAGCACCTTCAACAATGGGGTACTACCATCAACATCCAGCTTCTTGGTCATCAGCTCCTGCAAATGGGTTTCTTCCATTTTCCCAACCTAACCGCTACCTCTTCACGAGTCCTCTTGGGTATGGCCTATCAGCAAACCGACCCTCACACTTCTGTATGCAGTACAGTCCTCTACAACCTTTAACAACCCCTGTACCTAATGTTGGCCAAATTCCAGTGTACAAACCTGTGAACAGTGGCAATGGTTTTACCTCAAAGGACCAAAAGGGAGTAACCAAGTTAGCTGATACAGTGGTAAGGGAATGCCCTCTTGAGAGGACAGCTCCAAATGGCCGGGCTCCACCAGAAGCGCCATCACTTGGGGAAGATGGACACTGTGAGCACGCTGCTAAATTGCCTAATGATAGCACAAACTTCTCATTGTTCCATTTCGGTGGGCCAATAGCTGTGGCAACAGGACATGATTCTGATCCTGTGTCTTTGAAAGAGGGAACATTAGGGGATTTTCCTCCAAATTCACCCGCAGATCCTGCTCAATTTGATAGTTGCACCAAGAAAGAGAGAACTGTTGAAGAATACAGCTTGTTTGCAGCAAGTAATGGAACAAGGTTTTCATTTTTCTGACACAGTATTGAGAAGGTGCAAGGAGGAGGCTGTAGAGAATTTGGTCCCCGTTTCTTTCTTCAGTTTTTTTAAAAAAAAATTGAGGTTGTAATTCTGTAGACAATAATCTTCCTTGAGAATCCCAAAGTTAGCATATATTCTATTCCGTTCACTGTCATTTCAATTGCCTTATTTGTTTTTCCCCATGTAGAGAAATATTACGAGAGTGGTACACTGCTTGAAGGTTTTTCTGTATGAGGTAAGCTTTTTACTACTACTGAAGATATTATTTGAGTGGTTTTCTGTTCATATGAACTCAAGAACCGTTTTCTCTACAAAACTTCTCATTTGAGGACAATAATTATTATTATGTTGTAATTTGCTTAATTGAAAGAAAGCAGATTTGGGTGCACTCATTTGTTTAGATACTTGGGATGAAGTAACTTAAGTTCTTTTGAGCATTTTTCTTTTTTATTTCCTTTTCTGTATATTAGCTGTATGACTGCAGCTAATAAAGTATCTTAAGTTCTTTTGAGCGTCTTTCTTTTTATTTCCTTTTCTGTTTATTAGCGGTATGACTGCAGCTAATAAAGTAACTTAAGTTCTTTTGAGGGTCTTTCTTTTTATTTCCTTTTCTGTTTATTAGCGGTGTGACTGCAGCTTCCTAAAGCTAATCAAACTAGTGGTATAAAGTTGATACAACTCGCTTCTTGTTGTTTTTTTACTCAAGGTTTTTTATAAATTGAGATACCGGCTGATAACTGGCCAGGTTAGCTGATCTGTATTTAGATGGCTGGACACCGATACTGTATCTTAATATGATGTTTTTTGTGCTTAATTGTTCCATATGTCTAGTGACTGTTATCTTGACCTGAAACTATTATTATTCTAATGCAGGTCTAGTCCAAAAATTGGTCCTGTTTTAATTGCTGTTAATTCTTTGGGTTTTATTTGTAATGAACTGAATTATAAGATCCAAAAGTGGGAGTCTGAAGGGTGTAAAAAAATAGCTATTTAATTAGTAGTAACATCCATAAGGCAATGTAGTTGGCTTTAGCTTAGTCATTAAAAGAGTACTATTTTGGTTAAGTGTGTGAGGCCTAAATTATTTAGCAGACTTAAGCTTCAACAATTCTAATTAGTTAAGTATTTTAGAATTTTTGTTAGTTTAATCTAGCTTCCTAAGAGTTTTAGATTTAGTAAACTTTCTTTTGTTGTAACCACCCCAACGATGATAGTAATTTAATGGAATACAGAATTTGGATTTTAGTTGGTAGCCAGGAGAGGGCTTCCTCTTTCCTTCCCCCTCTCCCTTGTCCTTTTCAGTCCCATAACTGTCCCCGTCTCTTCTCTTTCTTTCTCCAATGCAGGCTACTGAAAATTATCAGGAAATAGTTTAGATTTGGGCCTGTGGAGCAGCTGATCTAATTTCTGATTCCTTGACTTGAATCTAGGATTGGTTGGCTGCATTAAATGCTTACCTCAGTCATTGTGTATGTGAGTCTCCTTCCCAGCTTTTTTTTCTCCCTTTTTATATAATATATGATATAGACAGTTAAGTAGTTAGAACAACCCACCAGAGGGAAAAACAGCTCAAAGAGCTTACCCCTGGTAGGAAATTTTTCACCAAGTACATAGTGAAGTATGAAGCTTTGTGAGCATATATCTATAACAGTTTCAGCCCTAAGTGAGTCATCATTCTTTTTGGTTCATGGATTTGAACAATAGAAGGCAACTCTGACTCGTGAAGTCCTGCCATGGAACATTCCCCCCCCCCCCTCCCCCTTGGATGCAATTTCCTTTCACACACCATGAAGAGGGTATTCCTTCACTGTATGCGTTAATCGGGGAGGGATGACGATCATAATGAGGGTAGGGGCAATTTCAAACTTTCGTCCTATTGGGGATTTAGTGAACTGTCAGATTGTTGGTTTTCCTTCATCCACAGTGGAGGAAGATGTTCTCCAAGTCAAATATCTAGGTTTTAGTAATCCACTCAATCAAATCCAAGACCATTGAAACATTGTGATATTAGTGTTCATTGGATGAGGTAACCCATCAGGGTCTTGAAAAATAGGATCCGATCAGTTGGATCAGTCAATCCCCTTCCAAAAGCTAGGATTAAGGCATATTTAGGCCAATTCTTACTGATTCCTCACCAAGCTTGACTGATTCTCATCCAGATCAGATTGAATCAGAATCAGACAGGATGAATCCAGATCTCAAATTCAGGTTTTAAACTTTGGGTGGGACACAACATTTCTCCCAAAGATGAATATCTCTAACACTCCATCGTATCCCTTTTCAGCAACTCTCTCTCTCTACCCCTCCAAGCCCAAGATGGGCATCCCCCAACCTTAGCTCGTTTAGTCAGTTTGACTATATAGAGACCCTTGATGACTTGGTCCCAAAGTAAGGAAGGAGTATAAAGAAGCCTTTAACACAGTTTAGCCAACAAGGCCTTCTTTTGAATTTGAAGATCCTTAAAACAGATTTCACCCATATCCTTCCCTTCGGTCATTTTGCTCCAGATATTACTGATGGTTTTATCCTCGAGATCAACAGACATCAGCTAGGGTGAACTCCTTGGATCTGACAAATTTCATCGGCAAAATGAAATATTTTAACTTCCCCTTAGCTTCATCACAATTGAAAATGTCCATGGCCTTCCTTTTTGTTGAATCATTGAGGTGTTCCTCCATTTTATCATCTTAGAAGGAAAAGGAGATAAGCTGGTTAATGTTGAAACCAATTCTCTTAATTTCCAGGCCCTTGATAGCACAAATATTGAGTTAGTGCATGGGACTCAAGACCTCTTGGTGAGTTTGGGCATGAAGCGCACCACAGCTCACCAACTGCGCTAGGCAGCTGTTGTTGTATCTTTTATGTTTTAACAATTCATGTATTAATATGGACCCTTCCATGGCAGTAGATTTTTTGAAGTTTTATTTTGTCACTTGATGAACTCCATTTGTACTGAAGCTTGACATGTGAATATGGAGCTTTTGGACCTACTTGTCCATGAAATTTCATCCATATATGACTTGACACATTATAGAAAATTTGTAGAGAGTATAAATCCTCTTTGTAGATCTGGAATTAGAAATCAAATGTGGGCCTCCAATGCATAGTCTTGCCAACCAAACTTGCAAACTAGGTTAGACTGGTTATTGCCCCCTCCCTCCATTTTGGCTTATTATAATAAGAAAGTTAAATTTTCAGTTAACTGTATTATTGTCACAAGGGTCTGTTATTTTTTTTAAACATCATAAGACATATATTCTGCCATGTTGATAGAGAATTTATTTATATTGATCGTTGGATAGAAAGTACATAGTCCAAATTAGTCACGTGTCAGATTTTTTTTTTGGTACCGGCCACATTTCAAATTTCATGGTATAATTCAATCAATTACTCCACATATATTGTCATGCATTCTGTTTATGTCTATGCATGTGAACCAATACTTTAGCTATTATTGTGCATTGTCTCAACTTCGAACCAAAATAGAAGACTTTGATCGGGAAAACCATGAAAATTAACGGCTCAAGTCAGTCTTGTCACCAGCGTCTGTAACGTTTTCTTGGAAATCACAAGACACCTTTGAGCCGTCCATTTTAATGGGGTTTCCTATCTAAATCATTTATTTAGAATTGGGAGATAACATAATAATGACTTTGTACTGGTACTTTAGTTATTACTTTCCATTATCTCAATTATAAACAAGAATAGACTACTTAGATAGGAAAACCGATGAAAATAAAAAATATGAGTCTATCTTGTCACAATTGTCTGTAGCATTATCGAAAATCAAAAGACACATTTGAACTGTCCGTTTTCATGGGCTTTCCTATTTAAATCATATGTTTAGAGTTGAGAGAATGCACAGTAATAATTGTAATATCGATACACATGCATGGACATACACGAGATGCATGCTAACGTGTATGAATCTATTTGATGAAATTATATATATATATTTTTTTGTAGAATTTGATGAAATTATACTTAAAAATTTAATACATGGCTAATTTATCTTTGTCCTCTCTATCCAACGGTTGGAATTGACACACCATCAATTCAAAGAAGTATAAAACGTGTATTATGAAGTTGAAGGTACTGAGTTCGACTCCTCCTCCCCCCTTGGGGCCACCCGCTTGAGAGGAAACTCCCTAGTGAACATGGAGCCCTAGTATCTCCCGGTTCATATGTGTTGCGGGGTCATACACGAGCCCTGTGGGATTTAGTCGACCAAAGGCCAGATACCTCCTGTAATAAAATAAAAAAAATATATGGGTATTATGATGTTTGGAAAAATAATATACCCTTGTGACATTAGGATTTTACCTTAATAAGATAGTTATAATCCAATGCTTTGATCTTAAAGATGGCATAAGATCATAGAGAAAAAAAATATCACATGGTACATTTTGCAATCTTGTCTCCCTCTTAGGTTTTGAATTGTTAGATTATTTATATAGAGGCTCATGCTTCCTTATTGTTCCATTCCTTTATTCTTTTAAACGAAAAAGTCCTATTTTTCTTATCCAACGGCCAAATTTCAAACACTGAGCAAGATCGCATGAGCCAGGCTTTGATTGAGCACTTGAGCCCGGGCCTAGGCCCTAGGCCTGGCCTTAAGGTGCTACCTTTGCTTTGGTACTTGTGTTAGCCAATTCAAATTACAAAAATATTACCGTTGGCCAGTGATCCACCTCGATCCATTAAAAACTTCATTTTTTTTGGGTTATATATGGAATATGGAATTTGGAATTACATTTTTAGAAAAGGATTTTCTTCCAACTAATAAAATATGAGGAAAAAGATCTTTGTCTGAGAGTGTGCCCTACGCCAACAATTCCATATATCTACCTCTCTCATTCTTAAATTAGGGGGGCAAATATGTCTTTTTATATGGGGAGGAGAGAGATACGCTCATGGGAGTGCTGGCATAGACCACACTCCCGTACAGAAAACTGTTTCCCTAAAATTTAATAAGTGAAGTATAACAATCTATTACTTATCAAATGGCAATACGTGAATCTATCCATGTGATAGGAATTAGACAAGCATCTTATTGGTACAATTTCAGTTTAAAATAAGTAGAGGAAGTAGTTAAATATGTAATTTTTTATTTTTTATTCATCTTGATAGGTGTACTATTACTTTGAATGAGAGTTTGAACAACTTCCTTACTTACTTTCGACTAGAATTTAGGCATTGATATGTATGTCGAGTCTTTTATTACATGGACTAACTCGTGTAAATTACCCACTTTGGTTGCAATAAATTGTTCCGATTTGGTTTTGTTACCCTTAGCCTAGACCAGCCTCGAATCGATCAATTGATGGAATTTAGGGTTTTCTATACAATAATCAGATGAATCAGGTTGGTCGAAATCTAGACCAACCTTGGCTGATCTGATCCCGATACTTGAAATCATAAATCTACCTCAAATCCTCAATCAAGGATGTAACAAGGTTACTAATTTAGTGAGACCGTCATCAGTTCCTCGCAAGTGGGTTTGCTTAATGTGATCATGTCCATATATAACAACAATAACATACTCATCCTTATCCCAACTTAATGGGGCTGGCTATATGGATCAAAACAAAACAAAATAGGGAAAGATGGGACAAAGAGGGATGGAAAAAAAATATGAGAAAATAAAAATCGAAAATGACAAATAAAAGAAAAAGAATAAAAGGAATAATGAAAAATTAAAATAAGAGAAAAGAGACACACCCTAGCAAGTTAGGAGGATCTCAACTATGGGGTCTGGTACATGGATCCTTGCTATTTAATTGGCTCTATTCGCGGTCATACTTGATACAAGACCTAAACAATGCGAGTGTTTCCTAACAATTTCTCCTATGGTCATTTTAGGTCGGTCTATAGCTCTTTTAGTTCATTCAGTTGAGAACTTGAGATCATATCTCTCCTCCTTACTGAGGTGTCCCTAGATGAAATTATTTACACTATCAACACTGGTATCAGTCCGATATACAATAAAAACACCAATTTTTTGTTAAAAAAAGGATTTTTGTAACATATCGACAGATCTGTATCATTCAATTGAGATCATGTCTCTCCTCCTTATTGAGGCATTACTAAAAGGATTTATTTCACATTATCAACACTGGTATCGGTCCCTGGTGATACCGTATCAGGCCGATATAAAATCAAAACACCAATTTTTCATTTAAAAAAAAGATTTTTGTAACATATCGGCAGATCTGTATCAATCAGGTGTTAGTATCGGCCATGGCCAATACTCACACGAATCAGCTTATACAACCGAGCCAAAATTGATACCGAGACCACGGTCCCTAATAACGCAGGTGTGAGGTTCAATCCCGATCTAACGGTCCTTTGTGTCACCCCTTTGTGAGGGTCCACCACATAATCTCTATCCGAATCCGAATCCACAACGAATTAACTCAACCATTAACTAGATATTAGCTGAAGTCACTTATGGACCGGACTCGGAGCGGAATTTAATCCAGTTAATAAATTCCAAAAATTCCGCTTTCCCGCCCACCACTCCCCCCCACCTGCAAGACTATCGACTCCGCTACTATTTATTGAGCTCTCTCTTACAGAAACTCTTTCACGACTCTCTCTCTGCTGCGCCTCCTAGCATCTCTCTCTGCAAATCCCTAATCTCTGTCGTCGGACTAAATGTCGTCGATCGGAATGCGGCGGGCTAGGTCGAAGACTAAGACAGCACCGGTGAAGCCCACGGTGGATGAAACTTGTGACGATTCAGAGAATAGTCCAATCGATATGGAGCTGTCAGATGACGAGAATTATGCAGAGAAGCAGAAGGCGCAGGAGGAGGAAGCGATCTCTTCCGGAGCTTCTCGTCCAGTAAAGAAAGCAAAGAAAGATGTGTCGAGTGGTGAAAGCCGCTTATACGGAAAACCTGTTCCAGAGACGGAAGCTCGAGATCTTTGGCCTCACAGATACAAAGATGCGGTTAGAGAAGACAATCTCATCGCATACTTATTTTTTTTTGTATATTTTCCCTATTTCACATTTTCTTCTGCGACTTAGAAGATTCTGACTTAGCTTGGTTACTTTTTCTTTATTAGTTTTTTTTTTTTTTTCATTGCTTACCTTTATTCCCGACCTTTGTTTTCCTCAGAAGAACCAAAAAGGGAAGAAGGGCGGTGGATCAAGACCTTCTACAAGGTCAAGCCATGATTATAGTTGATTTATGTTCTATTATATTTTTCTACCCATTCTCTATCCTTTTTTTTTCTCCATTTCTCTGTTTTAATGTTCTCAACATACATGAGTACTTAATCTGATTTTATTTCATTATTCGATTGTCTCAGTAACGACAAGGAAGAAGAGGTTCTAGTTGTACGATGTCATTACAGGCAGGCCGAGGTCGATGGAATCATGTACAACCTCAACGACGATGCATATATTAAAGTGAGTTAGCCCACCAATCTTAAGTGGCTTTAAAACAGCGTTGTCCCCTTGTTAGGATTTCGCAACAATAAATCACAAACCTATTCCTCACTAGAGTTTCACTTGACTGAGAAATAGTCTAATATTCTATCCCTATAGTATTTATGCAAGAGGTGCGCCCAGTTAAAAGAGATAGTCCCCGAACAGGGCATGAATAAATGGACTTGTTTGGATTGTTTTATATAGAACTTCTGATCCAAGAGTCATTCTAGTGTTGTTTCTGTTCCGTCCGTCCTACGTCAAACTTGCATTAACAAGAAGATTTGTTGGTTTGTGTTTCTCTGGTATCCTCAATTTAGGGCGATGACGAAGGGCCTGATTACATTGGTAGAATTGTTGAATTGTTTGAAACTGAAGACAGAAAACCATATTTTACCGCCCAATGGTTTTTCAAAGCCGAAGATACTGTAAGTCTAAAATTTTAATTTGCCAAGTTTGATATACATAGATTTTTCTGTTTAACAAGTTTGTGATATTCTGAATGGTTTTTAGGTCATCAATGATCATGCCAGTCTAATTGACAATAAGCGGGTTTTCTATTCTGAAATGAGGGACGACAACCCACTTGACTGTATTGTTTCTAAGCTAAGAATTGTACAAGTTAGTCCAGATGTATGGCTCTTGTCTATTATAATTTATTTATGCTTTCCTGTTTTTTTTTTTTTTTGGAATCATTCAGCGCACAAATTTATTCTGTAATCATGCTAATTGTACTTGGGTAAACAGATAACGATGGGGAAAATAGAGAGAACCTTGCCTCCCTGTGACTTTTATTATGATATGTCGTACTCGATGGCTTATTCAACATTTGCAAACATATCCACAGGCATGCTCTACTCCTGATGAACTAGTAGATTATCACAACCTATGTTTTACTTGTTTGTATATCCAATTTGTGAGTGAATGCGCATGAGGTGCTTCTGTTCTCACCAGACAAATTTGACTTCATGCAGAAAATTCAAAAGCCAGTACTGAAACATCGTCAACAATTTCTACCGATACCAGTTTAGATGGTACAACAGATGAATGCAAGTCTGATGCTGAGATGACATTACTAGATTTATATTCTGGCTGTGGTGCCATGTCAACTGGTTTATGCCTTGGTGCTAACTTGTCAGGAGTAAACCTTGTTACTGTAAGTTGCTTCCACTTATTTCGTTTGAGTTTTAACTGTATGTTTATTTATTTTTATCTTTTGGATTGTCTAATTTGACGTCTCTACAGGTGTATTTACTATTTAGAACTTGTCACCTTTTAATTGCCCTTGTCTTATTCCCAAAAGCTTTTAAAGCAGAGGTATAAAATATGTAAAAGTGACGTGTCATTATCTCATTATAAAAAGTGTTATTGTTATACACATTTTGAGTACACACGTGAAATGATAGTTTTTACCCTCATTGAAAAAATTGTCTCATACTAGAAGTGTAAAAAAAAAGTAAGCTTACACATTACACACCTTAAGGGGTGTCAATAAGAAAATCCCATTATCTTTCTATATCATTCTATTCTATGTTACTCGGGTTCGTCAGGAATCTTACCTTTGTCTGACACATTGCTTTTATTTATTTGCAAATGCACATGGTTTTGAACTAGCAGAAATGGGCCGTTGATTTTAATGAATTTGCTTGTGAAAGCCTGAAGTTGAACCACCCTGAAACTGAGGTACAATTTTGCTGCTGCGCTGTCCTTATCTTTCTGCATTTGTGTCAACAAGCATACCCATCATGGAGATTGGTATGTCTAAATTGTTTAGTTTTCAGGTGCGGAATGAAACTGCAAAAGACTTTTTGGAATTGCTGAAGGAATGGGAAAAGCTATGCAAGAACTTCTCTTTGTTTGGAAAAGAAAAAGTACCAATTTCCAAAGATGATGAAGATGAAGTTGAAGATGAAGACGAAGATGAAGAAGATACGTCCACGAATCATGAAGAAGACTTTGAAGTGGGAAGGTTGCTTGGCATTTGCTTTGGTGACCCAAATAAAATCAAGAAACGTGGATTATATTTCAGGGTATATGCTTTTGATCCAACTGAATTTGATTTTGCATAACTCTAATTTATTATGGTGTATTGCTTATTTCTGTTTGTGTCTATAACTAGAGCTTTTATGTTCTTTTCTTGCTTCTTTTCCCTACATGTACGAAAATTTGGGGCCTTAATCTTCAAACAAATTAAGCATTATTGAATTACATTCGTCGTTTACCAAAAAAAAAAGAAAAGAATTACATTCGTCATAAATGTTTGACATGATGATCAGAATTTTGGATCCCACATTTATGGGTCCCACTGAAGTGATAGATGGGCCCCTCAAGCATTACAAAATTATGATTTTTCTCTTAATATTACCCCCATTGTATGGGCTATACATATTAAATGCTCAATATTTCTTCTTGCTTGATTTTGAGAATCTTGTGGATCTAGTTTATAATGGATCTTGCCCTTCCTAGACATATTAACCACACTTGGAATCTTGTACAAATTCCCTTTGAGTGATAGTAGTTACATGAGCAAGAAACTTATTTGGCAATGAAAAATATTTTGTTAAAGAATACAAACAAATGCAAATAAGTGATAAATAAGGATGGTATGGTTGTTTGGGAATGATTATATCCACAATATTTGTATAGGAATTTGATAACTCATCCACTTCTATAAACTCATCTCATCTCCTTGATGGTATTAACTCTTAATTTCTAGGAAATCGAGTAAGAAAAATGAAGATAAGCCTATTTTGGACTTGAAGAATGTTGGATCTTAATTATTTAAATTTTGATTTTGCTATGGCCCAATACATTTCTGTAGATTTTACTTAATTGCATGGTTGACGTTTTAAAGGCCTAATTTTAGCATTTTTTTTTTTGTATCTGTTGTATTATTATCTTTTTAAAACGATTATAATATTTTAGAGAAGTTACAACAATTTGTACTTGAGTCTAATGGAACACTTGTGTCACATATGTACCTTTTTTTTTTTTTTTTTTGAAAAATGGGTATTAAAAAATATTCCCTTTTTTCAATGCACAAATTGTATGTAAGTCATGTATGATTTTGTTTTACTGTAAGTTTTTTTTGTGTTATTTATGCATTTAATATTCAAATCTCATTGAGAATAGTCCTTAATTTTGATACTTCCCTTTTTTGGTAAAGAAATGCTCTAAATCTCCTTAAATTGTTTCAAATCCCTTTGAATATGGAGAAAATTGTGCTATTATTTCACTATAAGGTCAAATTTTGTGTTGAATTTTTTTTCTTCCCATATTTGGCTAAAAAGTTTATAGTAGGGTTTTTTCGTTTTTATGTGAATTCCTTATTTGATTTATAAGAAGCAAACTCTTTTAAAAATAGTCAAAACATGATATTTTTTCTATAAGCAATGTAGTCTTTTAGTCATTTTTAACGGATTTAGTCTAAAAGTTTGAAAAATTTCTTGAAGTTTACCCTCGCTTTGTGTGAAATATTGAATTTTTAGCACTGGTCAGAAAATGTTATTTCATGGTTTTGAAAAACCAATTTTACGGGGCTGTGATTTTTAAAGTGGGGTATTGAGCTTGCCATCAAAGTAGATAACTGGATGCGACTTATTGAAGTATAGATTAGATTCTTGGACTGCCTTGAAGAATGAGGATTAAAATCAGTGAGTATGAAATCATAATGGCAAGATAGCAAACCAAAAGATTGTGGCTTGGCCCCATGGTTTTGAGGTTTGATTGTGGGTTAACGGATTCTGTATTCATTACCAATATTGCTGTTGCTGGAGTATTACTAATTATTTTTTGGGAAAAAGTTCTCTGCCCGGGAGTGTGGTCTACGTCAGCACTCCCATGAGTCTATCTCTCTCCTCTTTATGTGAAAAGACCTCTGCCCCCTTGTTTTAAGGAGGAGAGAGATAGACACATGGGAGTGCTGGCGTAGGCCACACTCCCGTACAGAAAACTGCTTCCCTTATTTTTTTTAGGTGTTAGATCTATCAAGTTGTTAGTAGAAATAATATTTTTTGTTCCGTCTGGGGGAGACAAATTCAATTAACAGATATTGATGTTGTCGCTTAACCATTATGAATGATAAGGACGTGTGTGATATTCAGCGCTTTCTCATTAATACTCAGAGCATTATGTATCATTGACCCTATTATAGTCTACAATTGCCAAACATAATGGAAATTAAAACTCTAAATGCGGACAACCTTTGCAAGCAGGGAGTATACTTAAGACAGAAAATAAAACGTCTTTGATTATTAGTACCTAATAAATGTTCATACCAATATCTACCTTTGTCACCCAAAATTTTAATTCAAGTTATTTAATTTAAAGGGAAGAGAATGCTGGCAGCCTGCACAGCGTACGCTAGTGCTTCTTTGAAATTATAAATCTGTCCCCTATTGTGGGAGGAGAGGATAGATACAGGGAAACACTAGCATACACACTATACAGCCGGACAGGGAACTCAATCTTTAATTTAAATTCATCAAGTGTTGGTGCATATAAAACTCCGCTACTCACAAATTCATAAAAATGGCCGTACCCAGTGCACAAGGCTCCTGCGTTTAGCAGGGTCTGGGGAGGGTCAAATGTACACAACCTTACCCCTATCTCCAGCACTTGAACCCGTGACCAAGCGTTCAGCAAGTGAGCACTTGACCAACGCACCAAGCATGACCTTCACTACTCAGAAATTCATAGAAAGAGAATTTGTCTTTAACTTAAAACTTATAATTGATGAACTTTCAGAGATGCTTTTGGCTAGGATTAGGATATCTAATGTTTTAGTTTGCCTTTTCTTTATGCTTTTGTGTTACCTTTTGGGTTAAACAACTATGGTACATCAACTTCCATTTCATCATCATCTATTTTTTTGTGCTTGGATTTAACTTAGGTTCGATGGAAGGGCTATGGACCAAGTGAGGACACATGGGAGCCTATTGAAGGGCTTAGGTAAGCTACTTGTTTTGGATTTGTTATGCTGTTTATTTCTTTCAAATCTCTTTGCATTTTTTTTTCTTTCTTGAACTTGAGATATATTAACATGCTATCGTTATATTTGTTTGCAGCAATTGCCAAGAACGAATAAAAGACTTTGTGACTAATGGTGTCAAATCAAAAATCTTACCGCTTCCTGTAAGTTTGTTTTAGGCTGTTAATATATTATTAATGTAATTTTGCTTTGTCTAGTCTTTTGTTTGAATTGTTATATAATGGCACATCTTTCTTTGGTTTATAAATGAGCCCTTGTTTTCTCTTATTTGTTTTTGTTTATCATTTTTATTTTGTTTTGTTATTTAGGGTGATGTTGATGTCATATGTGGAGGGCCTCCTTGCCAAGGCATTAGTGGGTTTAATCGTTTTAGAAACAAGGATAATCCTTTGGCGGACTCCAAAAACCACCAATTGGTTATATTTATGGACATTGTCAACTTTTTGGAACCCAAGTTTGTTTTGATGGAAAATGTAGTTGACATTTTGAAGTTTGCTGGTGGTTTTCTTGGAAAATATGCCGTTGGTCGTCTTGTTGCTATGAATTATCAGGCAAGGTTGGGAATGATGGTAGCTGGCTGCTATGGGCTTCCTCAGTTCCGCATGCGTGTATTCTTATGGGGTGCTCGTCGTAGTGAGGCAAGTAGTTATAATTATGTGAATGAATTATGTAAGGATATTTTTTTTTATTTGTTAGGTTTATTCTTGCAGAAGTTGCCTCAATACCCATTGCCAACCCATGAAGTTGTTGTTAGAGGAAACTGCCCAACCAATTTTGAGGTGCGAGGCTTTACATAGTTAATGTTTCAATTTTCCATATCTAGTTTTTTGTTTCTGAAGTTTTTTTGTTCTCAATACAGCAAAATGTTGTTGCATATGATGAGCAAAACCCTTGCAAACTAGAAAAAGCACTTCATCTAGAGGATGCCATTTCTGACCTTCCCTCAGTGAGATTGTCTTTCTTTTTTTTTTTAAAATATTGTGCTTTATAGTTTAAATAAATTGGTTTGATATTGTTTTGATAGCCTACATTGTTGATGTTGTCAGGTACCTAATGATGAAACTCGAGATGAAATGCCATATGGGAAGGCCCCTAAAACAGATTTTCAGCGCTACATAAGATTAAGTCGAAACGGTACGTTTATTAGTAATGGGCTTCTAACCGACAAGTAGGACTGTTGGTTACTATTTGTACAACAATATAGAATGTTCAATAACCACAATTATAGGGCTTGGATACCAGCAATTCAAGAGTAAGGCTACAACAGTAGTAATTTTTCCCCGAAGATAGCAGCAATCTGACTACAGGATTGACAATTAGAGCAGATGAAAAATAATTAGTAATTTGCTGGCAGGAATGGTAACTAAAGATAACACAGATGCTAGGGTAGAATACCCTCAACTGTGATCAAATGTGGGTCTTTGACGCAATAGGAGAACCTTAAACTATCACTGCCATCTGATAAGCAGATTGCAGATTACAAACCCAAACCAAAAATAGCAACTAGTTACTAGATAATAAATTTACTGCAATCCGCCAAACGAAGCGGCAAGGTTTAAAGTATCAATTTTTGGTATTGTATCATAAAGGTGATTTTAAAAGACATTGTATCATATTGAAGAAACGTAAGATGCTCTAAAGATACACATGGAAATGTTTAGAATACATGAAAATCACATTTTTGAAAGCATAAAACAATATAAGTAATATATAAAATGTATCATGTATAAAGAGGAGATCAAAGTACGATGAGACAAGTGCATTCAATTGATTATGTATGAAGGGTGAAGTTTCTTAATTGTACTAATAAAAAAAATGTCATTTCCAGTTTGGGGAATATTTAGGGTTTATACACACTTCATTGCAAAAAAAATAAATCCTAGTTTGATGCAGTTGGGATTGCCCTCAGCTGATACCGATCCAATCCAGGTGATTCCGTCGATCTGAGACCGATTCCTTGGACCATGGACTAGATGTGGCTGAGACTAGTATCAAAGGAGGGATCCAATTGGGAGACTTTGGTCTCAAAACACCAAGCAAAGCTGTCAGCCAGACCAGGAGTTAGGAGTGTTTGAAGCTTGCCACAGTAGAAATCCAACAGGCAATGCTGAAGGTATGACAGTGGCCTTCAAGTTGTTAAACAGTATTAAACAACAACAAGAATAGCGTTGAATGGATGAACTGATTCTTACCTTATTAGGCTCTTATAGTGGTATTGAAAATAGAAATTAGGAGAGAAGTGGAGAAGAAAGAGGATATGAACAAGTCCTCTCAGCTATGTCCTTGGTTAGTCTCTCACTATTCATTAACCGCAAAGGAATCTTACCTCTCAGCTGCATCCCACACCAAACCATGGCTCAAAAATCCAAGCTTTATTTATGTACTCAAAATCGTGGGTGTAGGCACACTGCCTTTATAATCAAGGTTTGAAAACTCGTTTCATTTCACTGTTTCTGTCAGACTGAGAGGAGCGAAATACTGAAATTTTGGCAAATTTTCGCCGAAACAATGTATTTTGTTCATGAGTTGTGCTTGCCATTTCCTCGGGGGGGGGGGAGCTGAAATAGACAGTACGTTTTATAGATTGTAATAAGCGAAATATCGGAACAAAATGGTCAAAATGATCGAAATTTCGGTGAAACAGTTTAATTTTTAGACCAAAATAAGCAAAATATCAAAATGATTGGAATTCCGGTGAAATAGTGCTTATTTCATTTTGCATCCTATTTCGTCTCGGGCATGTTGGATCTACTGAAATATTCGAAAATTAGGCGAGTTTTTGATATATGTTTATAATTATAGATTCTTGTAGCACTCTTACAAAAAATAGGAAGTAAATTAAAAGAGGCACACACATGTAGTTGGATGTCTTGTACAATAAGAAAAATAAAAAAAAGATAGTCCAAGATCTAAGTAGTATTTACTTAGAACTGAAAATAGAAACTACTTAAAACCACCCCACAATTCTAGTTTTTATTGACCAGTCAACACCCAGACCATGGGCTTGGTTTGGTCTGAACCAAGGGTCCAGTTGAAGAGTCATGGTCTGTTTCTTCATAGGCCTGCAATGCAGCTATTGTGCTTGCTCTAATGCTTGTACAATAATTCGTCTTCTGTTCTAATTATTTTTTCCCCGGTTTATTTTTATTTTTCTAAAAGGTTGTTTTGTTAGATAAACAAAAGTTGCTGTTACTCTTTATGTAATTGTAATTGTATTGTGAGTGCTGTGAGATGGGGCTGTAGATTGATGAGTGGCAATATTGGGATGGTAGAGTTAGAAATGCATTTAAAGCAAGTTGATATTGTCAACAAAGAATTCCTCAACGAATAAAAGCTGCTTGTTCCAATGGGAGTAATAAAGTGAAATCTTAGTACCACTAATATAAACAGAGCTGACTCCTAATAGGGATGAAATAATTATTATCTCAATTCGACCAGGGAAAGGAGTATTCAAATCTAATTTATCTAATTTATAATGAAAAAGAAATAGGAGAAACATTAGAAAAGAAAATACTACTAGTTCCAGATTTTGAAATTGCAGGATGATTGGGTTACCAGTGTTGGACAGTGCTCATCCACTGAAAATAGATGTAGACCTATCATCTCAGTATTTAAGATAATAACGATTCCAAACAGATTCTTGCATTCCAAGTCTGGTTTCCAGAGTTAAGTGCTCATTCAGTAAACATAGATACACCAATCATTTCAGCATACAAAATAATAATGTGAGGTGCAGGGTGCCACAGTCGAAACTGAGGGTAAATCCCAATACTGACTAAAAACAATTGTAGATGAGTAGGTACTGGAAGCAACCATGGTTTTGGTTCTCTTTCAAAATCAACTATTTTGGGGATGTGGATATGTTTTCTATTATTAGATTAATAGCCATTGGTCATTCACTGAAGTTTTTTTTTCTTTTTTGCCATTTGTTCTCACTTTTTTTTGGGGGGGATAAATGCCATTTGTTCTCATGAGGTGGCATACATGTTGAGTTGAGAGCAGTTCAATTTATTTTGTGTGGCTATGTTCTGACTATAGTTTGGTTACAGAGTTGATGGGTGCTGCTAGTACTGGCCAAGAGGCACCAAGCACATTGCAAAAGGCCTTGCTATTTGATCATCGTCCTTTAAAATTGAATGATGATGATTATCAACGGGTTTGCCATATTCCAAAGCATAAGGTTTATTTTAATAGCTGAGACATATTCATGTGCTTTTTTCTCTACGAATCATTGTAGATTTTGATCTACTTTTTTGGCAATTAAATGCTTTTACTGGTCTCAGGGTGCAAATTTTAGGGATCTTCCTGGTGTGTTGGTTCGTCCGGATAAGAAAGTTGAGTGGGACCCATCTGTTGAAAGGGTGTATCTACCTTCAGGAAAGCCATTGGTAATAGTCACTTCCAGTTCTGCTGTCAGCTTCTTGGTTTTTTTTTTTTTTTTTTTTTTTTCTTTTCTTTTCCTCTTGATACCTTAACAATAAATGTACTGTAGGTACCTGATTATGCAATGACTTTTGTGAGTGGCTCATCATCTAAGTAAGAGTTGTTTTTTCTTTTTGTAAAATATTTTTCATGTTTTAAAATTCCTTGTAGTCTTTTGATATTGGTTAAATATTATCTAGGCCATTTGGTCGATTGTGGTGGGATGAAATTGTGTCAACAGTTGTCACGAGGGCCGAACCACACAATCAGGTCATCTTCTTGTTCTACACATTCTGTTTCTGATGCAGTTGTTGTGTCCTACTATTCCTTTCCATGATTTATCTATTTATAGCTGTATTATTGGCATGCGATTGACTTTCACTTTGGATTTTTAAGCAGGTATTGTTGCACCCACAGCAAGACAGAGTGCTAACAATTCGTGAAAATGCACGTCTGCAAGGGTTCCCAGACTACCACAAGCTTTGTGGACCTATCAAAGAAAGGTAACATTGTCAGAGGTTTATATGACTGGCTTACAATTCAACCATGTCGATCCCTATTGCCACCAAGAGAAAGGAACCTCTTAGTTTTCTATGATATTTAGTTGGTCCTTATTGGATACTTAGTTTCTTTTGAGAGTTGATATAAGTTTAAGCTTTATTTTATCAATGATAGCTTGATAGGAGTTCGATTTTGTGAGGCTTATTTAGTCCATGTTAGTGGCTCAGACTATATAAAGTTTTGTAGAGTGGCCAATAAAAGATCGTATGTTGTACAATCAATTTATTTTCTTCAAGCTATATGTATATATAGCAAGTTAGTAAATGCATAGCAAAATTAGTTATACTTTGGTTGGATTTTAGAATGATTGGGTTGTATGTTAAAAGACCCAGGTGGGTTCATAATGGTGGCGGCATAAAAACCCTGACCCTATTTAAGGATTTTGGGCTAAATTGAGGGTGAGGAAAATAGGATAGACTAGGCGGTAGAGCTGTTAGGGCAGCAGGATCAGGTCTGGAACAAGGTTTCAAGTTTCAGTTAAATTTCGTAAATATCACTGAAATATTATAGAATCTGAAATGAAACCTTAGTCAAAATGAAGAGAATAATACCATAAACGAAATGACCGAAACATTGTAACTTTTTGGCTGTTTTGGCGAAACGTTACATAGCTGCAATATAAATTCTAAACTTTGACAAAAATTTTGACGAATTTTGTTCCAAGAGTTACTGGGAGTTGTTGAAATCTTAAATGTTGGCCAAAACCATTTGTTTTACTTTTGTATCATATTTTTTTGGTCAATCTGAAGGTTGCACTTAAAGATTTGAACAAGATTCGGGTAAACTTTTTCAAAATTTGAAGACGAAGGTAAACCCCCAAATAACTTCAATTTTCGCCCCAAATTTCTTGCGTGTAGAGCATGGAAAAACATGTCGGTCGAAACAATATCCTTGGTTTTGATCAGGTTTCGATTGAATCAGTCTATATTTCACAAGTTTCGACTTGAACACCTATATTCACTAATCCTCATCGAAACTTGAGAAAACCTGGCTCAAAACCAGGACATGCACTTATTTATGCCAAATACCCCATATTTGAATTCAATAAAAGTAGTGATGCAGCTCCAAGAAGGAAGAAGAAGAAGAAGAGGCCCTGAACTTAGGGTTTGAATAGGGAGCCGTAGGTTAGGAATTATATTTTTCCATACTAAGTTTATTTTTCTGTTTTTAGATTGAACCGGGTTAGAATTGGTTGCATCCAATTGGTTCAATTGGTCCAATTTAAGTGAAGTGTTCCTATTGGTCAATAGGTCCTTATATCCTATTGGTTAACATGGGATCTACTTTAAATTAGTTAATTTTAAGTTAGATTCTCTTATTTTAAGTTAGTAGGGGTAGTTAGGACATTTAACTGTGTTAAATTATAAATTTGATTGTAATTAGATCCCTTCCACGATTTTAAGTGAGGAGGAAGTTAGATTTATGTTAGGAATTGGCCTTTGGCCCTCTTTTATAAATAAAGCAAACCGTGGGAGGCTCCCCCACAGAATTTGAATTTAAAAACACAGATTTCGTGGCTGCTATTGCTGCTGTTCCTTGCTCCCCTGTGAGTGTGTGCATCCTTGTGGACTTCAAGGTGGAAGGATGGGTGGATTCCTGCGACTCCATACGCTGTGACGGCTGGGAGGATCTCTCTCTGAAGGTGGTTTCATCCTTCATCCCTCAAGCTGCTGCTGGTGGAATCCTGTGGTAAGTTGAGTGTAATTTCTGTTTTATCTTTCCTTCTCCTTCCCCATTTAATCCTTTAATGTTCTGTTTTAATTGCATAAACCTTAGTACTCTAATTTCTGTCCAGCCATATCCTATCATCAAAATCCCTTCAAAATTCAGACATAGCATCCTTATCCCAACCCTTTCACTCGATCCAGCTTTGGGCTTGATCAGATCTGTTCAAACCCTAAAATCCCCCAACTCCATTAAACCCCAAAACCCTAAAATTCCAGATTCAGCACTTCTAACCATCAAGACCCTCTCATATTTGGATCGAACCTTCCCTTCCTTGTTTGGTAAACTCGATCCCAAGCCCAGCCCCCAGATCCCACTTTAAACCCTAATTTCAATAGTTTTCCTAATTTCTAAAACCCGAAACCCTAACCCTAATTCTGCAGGAATTTTAAATTGAACCAAATCTTATTTTTTTTATATCATAAGTCCCCTAGACCTATTGATCATTACCCTATATTACTTTCATCCATAACCCTAGCCTAAACCCTAGATTTGCCCAAAACAGCCCCAAACAGTAGACTTGATCGGAACCTGATTTCACTTGGCTCCTAGTAGGATTATCTCCTATTCTAAGACTACATTAAGTAGTTAAAATATCAAATTCCAAAAGGATAATTAGTCAACCGCCCACTTCAAGAACAAAAATTGGATTTTTCGACGGAAGATACAATTTTCAACTTTTAAATGCTAGGGGTTTTTTCAAATTTAAAAGTTCCATAAATCTTAATATGGTAAAATATTGCTAAAAACCAAAAGTGCGGTAAAATATTCATTTATTTGATATTTAAAAAAAATATTTTCATTAGAGTGACTTTAAACGGCATTTGTGCACACCAAATGAGGTTTGACCGAAACATAACACTTCATTATAAATCAGACTTAAGCAATTTTGGATTTGTTTGAAAGTTTTCCAACAAAGCTTGGAACCCGTTCTTCTAACACAACTCTGTCTTCTACTTTAGGTACCTCTTTCTGGTTTATTGATTCTGGTGCTTCTAATCACATGACATTTAATCTTGCTATTTTCTCGGATTTTATTCCCATAACACACACTCACACACACACACTCCTTCAATACATACTGCTTATGGCAATGTTTTGAATGTCAATCATCTTGGTAACATTCAAGCATTTGCTAGCATATCTATTCCCTTTGTTCATCTTGTTCTTAAGCTGTCTATAAATCTCCTCTCTGTTGGTCAATTATGTGACCTTGGCTATTAGGTTATGTTCTCTTCTTTTGGTTGTGTTGTGCATGATCTGTCAACTGAACCACAGTGAGAACATGCTATAACGTGGGGCTTTTTTTGAACTTCAAATATTGCATGTTCCTCAAACTATACATCAAGTCATTTCCACCACCTCTCTATCTTCTACCTTTCGCATTCTCGTTTGGATCATGTTTCCCAATTTTGACTTCAACATATCATTTCTACTGGAAATCTTGGGTTTGTCATCTTTGAAAAACTAAACTATGTAGGGCTTGCTAATCATTCATTCTTGCCATTCACTCGTAATACTATATCTTCTGCTCTTTGGATCTCATACATTTTAATACTTGGGCTCCTGCTCTAGAAGCAATTATGGGGTGGTTCTCTTTACTATGTCATTTTTGTGGAAGATTACTTGAGGTATACATGGATATATTTATTGACCTACTGTTTTGAATATTTATGTCTACTAACAAAATTTCCAATGGTTAAAACTTAGTTTTGCAAAAATATTGGGTTTTTAGATTAGATTCAAGGGGGGGGGGGGGGATAACTCCAAAACAATCACAAGGATTTACTCCTAAGTCATGGCACCTTAGCCCAACTCTCTTGTCTTGAAACACCGAAACACTCTAACAAAATGGTGTTGCCGAGCGTAAACATTATTGAAACTACTTGTGCATTACTCTTGTCATTCGTTGTTCCAAAAAAGATTTTTTCTGGGGTGGGGGGTGGGTGGGTTATGTCATCAATAGGATTTCTTCGTCTGAAACTAACAGTCTATCTCCTTTTGAATGATTATTTGGTGTTGTTCTTGGCTACTTTGAACTTCATATTTTTGGGTTTACTTGTTTTGTCCTTCCACAATGTGAATATGACACTCTCTGCTCTACACGAAGGTCATCAATGCTATGATCCCATTGCTAAGAAGTTACATATTTCTTGTCTTGTTGTCTTTTGGGAAGATAAACCATTTTACACTCTTCCTAAGTATCCTTATGATTCCTCATCTGCTAGAGAGCTCATTTGACATTTTTTCTGATGAAAGTCCCCCCTCTCTCCTTTATCCCTACCCCTAATCCTATTGATCCTAGTCATCACATTCTTGTATGACCCCATGAGCATGCTCCAATTGAAGTCTCACTTGATCCCCCATATGAGTCGGTCCCCACTGAGAATGTTCCAATGGCAGACTTCATGGTTTTCACTGAGAATGCTGAGTCTACTTCTGGTTTCTCTTGATGTTATCCAGTGCGAACAAGAGAAAAGTTAGCTAAACTTCATGATTTTCATTGTTATATTTTTTTGCTATCTGTGCACTTTATGAACCCACATCATTCAGAGAAGCCTCTTCCCACCCTTTATGGCAACAAGCCATGTCAGATGAACTAGCCGCCTTGCATAAACAACACACATGGGACTTAGTACCCAATATCGCTTGGGAAAAGGGCTAAGAAGCAAATGAGTGCAAAAGGTAAAGACCAAAAAAGATGGAACTGTTGAACGGTACAAAGCCAAATTAGTTGCCAAGGGTTACAATAAAGAATATGGTATTGATTATGAAAAACTTTGCTCCAGTTGCGAGAATGACTACTGTTTGATTATTGATTGCCATAGCATTTGTTTGCAATTGGTTTTTTCATCAAATGGATGTTAAAAATGCTTTACTCAATGGTGATCTTCAAGAAATCCACATAGAACCTCCTCTATCGTATTCGTGGAGCACTTTATGGTCTTAAACAAGCTCCACCGGCATGGTTTGCAAAATTCAGCTATACGATTCTCACTCTTAATTTTTCCTTAAGCTTAAATGATTCCGCATTCTTCCTTTGACAAATGAGTAAAGACATTGTTTTAATACTTATGTATGTCGATGACATGATTATCACTGGTGATGATTTTGAGGGTATTCAAACTCTTAAAAACATTTCTTCTTCAAGAAGTTGAGATAAAGATCAAGGTTATCTCAGATATTTGTTGGGGATTGAAGTTCATCATCAGTTGGTTATGCTCTGTCTCAAGCTAAGTATGCCTCTGATTTCCTCTCTAAAGTTGGACTTTCTGATAGTAAGACTGTTGAGACTCCTCTAGAACACAATGTCAAACTTCGTCCCACTAATGGAGAACCTCACTAGAATCTTGAACTTTATTACACATCGATGGGAAGCCTAGTCTATCTCACAATCACTCGGCCTGATATCATTTATGTTCATGTAGTCAGTCAATTTATGGTTGCTCCTTGGTTTGTTTATTATACTGTTGTGCTTTGCATTCTTCGATACATAGAAGGCACCTTATTTCAAGAAGTCCTTCAGGCCTCTTCATCTCTTGAGCTTAGCGCAAATTCTGATGTTGATTGGGTTGGTGATGTTACTGATCGTTGCTCAACTATATGTTTTTGTATATTTTTGGGTGATTCTCTCATCTCATGGCATAGCAAAATGCAATCCCTTGTATCATGCACTTGCCAACATCACATCTAAGATTATCTAGCAAAGAGGACTCTTTCGTGACATGGGTATCCCCTTGATTGCTTCAACTCCACTTTTTTGTGACAATAAAAATGCCATCCAGACGAGTCACAATGAAGTCTTTCATCAAAGAGCAAAGCATGTCAAAATTGATTGTCATTTTGTTTGTTAACGCACAATCCATCTGCCACACGTATCCTCTACATATCAACTTGCTGATGTTCTTAGCAAGACTCACCTTTGATTCTTGCATCCAAACTTCAAATGGTTTCTCATTCACCATCTTGAGTTTGAACAGGGGGGTGTTATGGTATATAGTAGGTGCTGATGCACAGGCCAAATTTGACAATTTGCATAGTATTATTTTATTGATTACTGCTTTTGTACATGACAACACTCTTGTATGTATAACCTATCAGTCATGAATGAAAAATCAAGCAGAGTTTCACAAGTTCACACATCCAAACATTGTTTGAATCCTAGTTACAAAATCCTGAATTCTTATCCTGGATTGAGAATCTTGGATTGCATACCAAGTACCCCCCTCAGTTCTAATTCCCAGGCTAGAGGCAAACCAACATTGGTTCTGAGATATCGCAGGAGAAGATGCTGTATCATAGAGATTGAAGTAGTACATTCTTAACCTTACTGTTTCTATTGTATACCTTATACTTATTGCTTGTGCCATTTCACGAAGGAATTGTTGCCCGTTTGTCTTTGCTCTTTCCTTTACGTGGTGACTATTCAGTTTTTTGGTGTGACTTTATTGTGCTAGTGTCGAACTATAATTCTTACAGGTTCTTATTTCAAATTTAATTCAGATATAAACAAGTAGGGAATGCTGTTGCTGTCCCAGTTGCTCGGGCTTTAGGGTATGCATTGGGCCTAGCATACCAAGGAAACACAGATGAACGACCCACACTCACCCTACCACCCAAATTTCCAAACCTTCTTCAGCGGGTGTCATCATCAATTGAAATTAATGACTCTAATTGTTCAAGTAAGGATGAATAATTTTAAAGATGGGCCCTTCTTTGTGAACTTGTTCTTTATCAAAACTATATTCTCAATTTTTTTTTGGTATTTATAGATTCAACTTTATGAAACTGCAAGTACAAATAATATTCTTATTGCTGTTTTTGCTGTTTAACAACTGAATACTTTCTTCTATCCCTATCTCTGCAAACACACGCACACAATCACATAAAAAGAAGAAAGAAATAGAATAAATGCTTAACACTTTCTTATTCTTAGCCATGGCAAGTTTTGATTGGGTTACCAGAAACAAGGTGTTGGACTGGACATGTCTTGCATTGCTTGCCCTTTTACTGTATGTTTATTTTACCTGAAAAAAAGATTTTTGATTTGGATTTTTCAGTTGAACATTAGTCCCCCCCCCCCCCCTTTTTTTTTTTATGTGTAAATTGTATAGTTGGTATTTAGGTTTAAGCACTGATCAAGCCAACACTCAAATGCTTAGAAATTGATCTAGAGAAAATCGATTGCATACTTCAGTATCTACTCTGTAAAGGGAGACACTTGGGTGCCTTGGCAAAGCGTTTTGGCACTCATCAGTTAACATGCCCTCCTAATATGCAGGGATCAAGGTTGAGAATATCTGGTCCCTTGTGCAGAGATTTGTAGTGTTCTCATCATTCGGAATTGACAAAGTTGGAAAACAAGGAGTTTTCACCAAACATCCTTTGTTTAACTGGGAGTTGAGGAAACTAGGGACTTCAGTGTTTAGAAAGCAAGCCCCTCAAATTTGGAGCTCAAACTGTCAAACGATAAGACTTTGGAAAGGATAACCCTGCACAAACCACAATGATATAAGCTGGGATTTCAAAGGGCACAACTATTATGCACCTAATTCCCCACTGCTGCCAAGTATTGGGTCAACAGTTGAAATTGGGTAATTCGGGTGTCTTGTTTAGTTCAAACATTGACATGGCTAAGCACCATGAAGTGGCCAATTCTATGGGGGTTGAAAGTGGTACCTATCGATGTTTGGGATCCCCTCTTCTTATGCTATGTTAATGTTTATGATTTCCCTCCTTTATTTGTAATCTGTTCAACCAGCTTATTCGAAGGTTCTTGCGATAAAATGATTTACTGGATTAAATGGCAAAGTACTTGCAAAAGCATTAATAAAGTAGGACTAAATTTAGAGACTTTGAGTGACTTAACCTTGCACTCTTCGGAAATGTTAAAGGCTTATAGAGAATAAGGGAGTACTATGGGTTCAGATTTACAAGGATGCATGGATTCTCACTCTTGGCAAAGGAACATTAGAATTAGTGAAGTCACTGACCTCAGTCACCCCCACCCACTTTCTTCGAATACTGGAAGGGACCAAGATCCACGAGATCTGACCCTCCAATTGGACTGAAAGGGTTTTTGTCTTCCTATAGTGGGATTAATGATGACATTCACCATTCCAAAAGTCCAATTGTAACATCAAACCACCTTGAGGAAGTGAATCTCTTTTCACCTGGTGGCGGATGAAGAGATTTCTTTTTTTTTTTGTGTTCTCTTGGTAGGTGTTCCATTTTGCCTCTCTAACCTTGTATCCCTGTTGAGATGAGCTCTGTCATTCATAGAGCTGGGGGCCCACGTTTTGGTTTTTATTGTTTAATCTCTGACAAAATTGAAGTTCTATAAAATCCAACTTTTGCTGCAGTGTTGATTGTTGAGATTATATATTGCCCAGACTAAGGGTGTTAATCGGTTCGGTTTAGATTCAGCCGTTTAATTAAACGGTTTCAAATTTAAAACCATAACTGAACCATTTATAAAATGGTTTCACGGTTTTGATTTTAAATACTTCGGTAAACGATTTTTATTTGTTTTTGGCACATTTATGTACATTTAAGAGTGTTAAATGGTTCGGTTCAAATCGTTTAACTAAATAACCTCAATTTTGAAACCGTAGCCGAACCATTTATTAAATGGTTTCACGGTTTCGGTTTAAATGGTACGATTCGATTTTGGTAAACGGTTTCAATTTAATTTTGACACCCTTAGTCCAGAGTGACTTCTAATGGAACTCAAGAAATGTTTTGAAATGGTTTTATTGATATACTTGTTCTATTTTCAAATCGTTAGATTCTAGGAGGCTCAGCTGTCATATGTTCTTGGTTTAGCATTGGATGCCCTGCTAACCATTTTTGGTGTGTGTTTAGTTGGTTACTTGGGTTTTAGCCTTAGGCATCTAGAATTTTAGGCTACGTTTGGTATGCATTCTTAGTTTGCATTCTAGGTCGATTTTGCATTATCGAATAGTATAAATAGTTGTTTTTATCGTCTGCGAATGCAAAATCGACTTGGAATGCATACCAAACACAATGCTAGTTTATTCGTTGCATTCCAGATCAAATAGACAAGAATTCCAAATCAGGGGGACGAAATGACCATTGCCTTTTTTTCTTATAGGTTTTTTTACTATTATTTATAATTTTTTTTTGGAAAAGAGATCTCTACCTAGGCCTGTAGAGCATGTACGCATGCAAGCACAGCCTTGGACAGGATTTCTGCATTTCCATGGATGCATCACGGTACTTTCGCATGCTTCTGTGTCTAGGCATAGGAACCACCCGGGCCACGTGACTAGGTAGCGTTTTTTCCCCCTTATTTTGTTTTTAAACAAAATTTTAATTTTCACAATATGGATTGCGTTTTCTTCTCTAGATGTTATTAGTTCTAAGGTGGAAATTTTGTCGCTAATCTTACATGACGAGTGAAATCCTTTACATGCCCCCTTGGAAAACAATAGTAGGGCTCAAATTCTGTGTCCTTTGTTTAATGTTTCGAAACCCATTCACTCCAAATTGTTTATAGAAGTTAAATATGAAAAGAGAGAGGAATGGGTGTGTCAGATGGGTATACCGGATTCTAACACCGTTTGTGTTTATCTCTCTTCCATCCTTTGCAATGATTATATTACCCTTCAAATGGACAAAAAGAGATGGACACATGGACACATCAGGTGCTAACAGCTGTTTGGCGTTAAGCAGTTTTGTTTGATGATGTGGATACATCAGCCGTAGAGGGCTGGATTTTAGCTCAAGCTCTATTCAACATTTTTCAAGATTCACAAGGAATTTTTTTGTGTTTCAATTTAATTAGCTTGCTGAAATTGACAAACTAACTAATACATAACAAACTTCTCCAAAGAATCAAGCGCTCATAAGATTATTAATTACCTCTCTCCTCCATCTCTCCCCACAAAAAAAGGAACCCGGCCCTCATAGCTAGATTTTAAGAAATTGGGGGGGGGGGGGGTTTATCTCTTTTTAGCTAATTCGTGCTGAGCAGCCCTCATGAGGAAACTATCATTCTCCAGGGCCACTTGCAGAGGAATGTCGCCGATCCCACGGGCCATGGCAAGCAAGATTTCCTTCATTTCGGATTGAAACTCATCACGATCGACGGTTCCACTACGATCAGCATCAAACTTGTCGAAGATAATATCGTAGAGGCCTTTGATCTCCTCCTCGGTCCCCAAATCGTTCCCTAGTGACAATAGGCAATTAAATCCTTTACTAAGCTCCGAGCGTGATAGGACTCCATCTCCATCGGTGTCAAGATTCATGAACTGCTCGTTCACGCATTTATCGAAGGCTTCTTTGTCTTGGACGAATTCCGTCAATGTTGGGCCACTGATCACGATTACGCTCATTTTCTCAACTCTAAAACTACCCTCTTCTATTGGGGGCCGAGGGGGAGAGAGAGAGAGAGAGAGAGGGAGAGTAAGAGTAACAAAAAAAAAAATCTAATTCAGTTTATTTTGATGTTTCAGCTTACATCTCTATGACTCTGCTTATATAGGGGTTTGGTCTCTCTAATATTAGTGGGGCTTGGGCGTATTGGCTATTTGGCTGGTTAGAAATTTGCAAGGTATCTATACTTTCTTTTTTAAGTGTGCCATTTGGCATCTTTTGAACCAATAATTTGATTCTTTCTATGGCACATTAGTTTCCCTCCAAAGAAAAAGAGGGGGAAATCTAATGCCCTCTGAAGTTGTATGCGGTGCATATGCCATTGCTTTAACTAGTTGGGTACTTTTGATTAAAATAGAAAACAATGAAACTCATATGGCATATTGTAAATGTCAATGCTTTGAGGATCTCTTTCCTTCATCCACTTGATTGGTTTTGAAGAGTAACTATGACCAATTTAGTAGGAGGAGATGTGGTGGGTGTGATTTTAGTATATACTAAAAATTTTCCCTTACCGTGGGTAAAGGAAACCCCAGAGCAACATAGTCATAAACATTCTTTTCGGATGAAAAGTTTGAAAATGTACTTATTCTCGTTATGATCCTAATAGAATTTTAAAATATTGATTTTTTAATAAAAGTTTATTATGGGGTTGTGTCATTTTCAATTAGATACATAAATGATCATCAACAGATATGATTATTTGAAGACTTGTTTGACTAGTCAACAAATATCTTTTATTCAAAATTATGGATTTTGGACATGTATTTTGGAAACACCCTTGATGGTGTCTTTTCTTTTTGCATTTTATAGAGAAGAGGTTGAATCTATTTCTCTTACAATTTATTGGCAATCTGGATTTTGGTTATCCATTGGTTTTCTTTACTATTATTTTGTGTCCAATTGAACACAATTCTAAAGTCTCCTGACGTAGCTGGGTAAATGAGTGCAATGACTACTAGAAGGACCTGTGGGGGTGTTTTTATCTTGGATGTTGATTTGCAAGAGCATGGTTTGCATCATTGGGGTGTCCAACGTCTTAAGGAGAGTGACTGGTGGCAAAATTCCACCTTTCCGTTTCCTTAAGTTTCTCTATACATTTTCAAGTTTGTAACACTGTATATGGTGCTTAAGTTTGTCATCATCAACCTCGGTTTTTATCTATGATTCATATAAGTATTCTATTCTCCTTGTTACATGCGTTAATATGTATGCTCTGGATTTCTATATTAAAAAAAAAAGAATATTTATGTTCTGGATAGAAGTTTCAAACAGACCTACTCCCTTTAATCCCACAATGAAGGAATACTTCCTTGGCCATGGCTGAAGGGAAACTATCTCGTTAGCATATATATCGTCTTTTTATGTGGAACATGTAACTGAACCCTATAAAAAGACCTTCTTATGTGACAATGCAAAGAGACTTTGATTTTCTCATTGACCTGTTTGTTTTTTTTTTTTCCTTCAGGTGTTGTGAATGCCACTTTCAGAACCGACCCTCTTACCTTGCACGTCCTCAATAACTGTTACATGGCAATTTAGATGGGGTTAAAATTTTATGCAGAAGTAGACTCGAGGTCTCCAACACTTACGTCAAGTTATAGCCTGATCCGAGGTGCCCATCCAAGTACTAAACAAAGCATTGAAAAAAAATAAATTCTAGGAGTACCAAGAGGGTGTACAGGACTATCAATAGACAAATGGACATGTATGTGAGGGTATATTGAATTTGAGTCTCAAAAAATTTGACATGTTAGGGAGGAGATAGCTGAAGAAATTAAAAATCGAAAAACCAAATCACATAAAGCGAAACACACCTCAAAACCGGAGAAATGAATAAATTTAGAAAAGGGACGAGATTACAAGAGAGAAAAATAAAGGTTGGGTTTATGGTACCGAAACATTTTTCTCCCCCCAACCCCCCAAATCTAGTATTGCTTAGATTGGATTGACATGTTATTTTCTTTAGGATCAAGTTTCCCTTCACCTATGGAAGGAAGAATTAGGGATGTCAAAAGCTGGCCTGCACTGATTAGGTTTGATTAAGCTTGATGCGCATCAGACCTACAACAAATTGGAAAAGAAATATTAACGACTTTAGATTTGTGAGAGTTTCCTTCATCCAGAAAAGAAACAAAAAAAAACTCTCTTCATTTATAGTAAGGATCTAGTTTTTATGTAGGAGTATATATGTATATGATCATCCTTTTCAACCGTTAGATGAGGTACGTGAGAATATATTATTATAAATACAACCTTATACATACACAACCGTACATCAAACCTTTTGCCTTTTAGCGTTTATAGCAAAGTCATTTCATCAATCACGGCAAGCATTTTTTGGTACCAACACAGAGTGATGGTTCTGTCCTTTTTTGGTCCAAAATATGGAGGACCGGAGGATTTATCACATGCCATCATGTGCCAGCATAGATGAGAGATGAATCTCCATCTTTTTCTCACTTGGTTTTACTTCTAAAAAATATTCCCTTGCCATGAAAACGGACAAACCCAAAAGCTCAAGAAAACATGAAATAATTGTGGATGACATACAAAGTCTCAAACCAAAAACCCAGTTATCTTCCCTTTTCCCCTTTGATCAGTAGCTCTCTCTCTCTCTCTACTCTTTCTGCAATTTCTTTTTCATTTTTTTTTCCCTCTTTCTTCTAAACACACCTTATTAACTTACTCATGGCTTCAGGCACCAAAACAAACATTTCAAGTTGGGGATTATCAGAGAAGAGAGTAGTGATGGTAGTAATGGTACTCCTAGTTTGTGGGTTGTTGTGGGGTGTTGTGTACGATGCGATAATGGTTCCTGCAGCGGAGCATATGAAGCGCCTTCTCATGGTCTCACCTCTGCTTTTAGTGTTTGTAATTCACTGGCTCTCCACTGTGCCGCCGGCAAGTCGTCTCAGCATTCCAGTGCCAGGGTCCGAGCCAAGTGCCATTCACCGAGCTGGAGGATCTCCTTGGGGTGTGGCTTTCCTACTTCTTCTCCTTTGCTTTCTCATCTCTTACCAACCTTCCTTCTATCGTGTGATCAGCCTCTAAAGTGTATGTTCCGTAACTGTTGTTAGTGGATCAAAGCAAGATGGAATGCTAGCATTAATATTGCTCTCTTGTGTACTAAAGTTAAGTTAGTCACTAATGCAAACCCCTAGCTATTTCATAATTCTTCTGGCCTCTTTTTTTTTGTTTGTTGATATATCAAAAAAAGACATATTGAAACTGCATATATGAACTACAAAGCTTCCAAAGACATGCAACCTTCCAAACCCATAAACTTCCTTAATAATCACTTGAAATCATCAATAGAAACTATAGGATGGTCCAACCCAAAATCTGAAATTTCCAGGCATTAAGTGGAGAGAGCCTCCAAGTATATGAAGGTACCAAGGACCTTAACAAACTGATGTACGTGTAATTATAGGTCTCTAACTCTCAACATCTCAACACTCTCTCTCATGTATAGTTCTTCGACATACTTGGCACTACTGGTGGACAAGCAATTTAGGAAGGTTTAACCTAAAACCTTAAAATGTTAAGTGGAGAGAATTCTATGTAATTATAGCTCTATATTTCCCAACGTCTTAATTAACACTCCCCCTCATGTGTTGGTGCTACAGGTGCACAGACAAATTAAGAAGGTTTAACCCAAACCTTAAGGCTTTAAGTGGAGAGAATTACTTAAGTATATATGATGTTGTATGTGTCTCAAATTCTTATACCTGTTTTGAAGATTGACCCGCTCCGATGTTTTTGGTGGCGACCCAAATGAGATTTTTTTTGAGGGTTCTGTGATGGTAGTGGAGGGTTTGGTACAACCCAAACTGATGGATAGACCCGTTTGAAGGAGTATTTATATGTTTTACCCGTCTTGTTGTGTAAGCAATTGAAACAAGATAAAAAAAAGGGATTTTCGAGTTAGGGTTTCAGGAGAGAGTTCTTGCTGCCGTTTTGGGTGTTTTTGAGAGATCTCCAATGTAATCTTCCTCCATTTACATAATGAATTCATCTTCAGCTTCGCTCATGGACATAACACATCATATTGGTTTGAACCACGTTAAATCTCTGCATCATCTTATTTGTTCGCTTTATTTTTGTTTATTCATGTTTCATGGTGTTTTTGTTAACATATGAAGGCACCAATGACCTGAATACGAATACACCGACATGTAACTATAGCTCTATAAATCTCAACATCTCAACAGAAACTACTGCTCATAATATGCTCTCTGGATACATACTCAAACTACTCAGGCCTTGAATACGATCAATCCATCAACCGAGAAATAATTCTATTTCTCTAAAAAAAAAATAATATGTATAATGGTTGGCAATGAAAGGTCAAGTAAATTGTGGATACAGTACCAAAGGTGGCATCATTTTCTGCAAAATCTCTCTCTCTCTCTCTCCTTCTCTCCTGTGTGTCTGCAGAGCAGATTGTGTATTAAAATTTTGGACTTGGGTAGTCTCTTATTGTCTTAACGAAGAGGACAGAACATAGCTAGGTTGCAGAGCCTGTGACCCTCTTTTCAATTACGTTTTCTTACCCTTTCTTTCTCATGTTGTAGTGTTTCAAGATTTTGGTTTCGTATTTTATTTTTCCAAGAAACGTTGTGATTATTCGGGTTTGTAGTGTGTGCTCTGGCATGCACCATGGCCTATTGGTTGGCTTCTTCTTCTTGCATACGTGGACGGTCCCCACTACTCGGATCAGTGTTCTGAACTAATGGAGAAAAGTCGACCTTGAATAATGGAACTCTGCCTGCCAGGAGAGGTCCCATTATCAATTCAGAGTTTCCTTAATTTTGAGTGACTTTATAAGCACTTCTGAATTTAGGGAGTAAGGATTTCTCTGTCCACCTTATAAATTTTAGTTTAGGGGATCTCATTGTGAGGTCCAACAAGACCTTATCCTTTTCATCTCACTTTTATTGTCTTTATTGTTTGAGTTTGTGGAGAGGGTGGGCCTCGACACAACGGTAAGGTTGCTCTATTACGATTTATTTGTCAAATCTTGAGTTCGAGTCAATTCAAATCAATGACAGTACAATCAATGGTAGGTACTATATATTTACATTTGCATTTTGTATTACTTTGATGGCCCCATTTTCCCCTTCATTTATTGTGAAGAGAGGATGATCTCTTCACCAATGGTGATGTGACGTTATTATTAAACTCTAGGTTCATCATTAACTCCAACCCCTCGATCCAAAATTCCCTTCTTTAGTTTAATCAAAGGGTCAGATGTGTAGATGAAGAGAGATTCATGGGTGGAGAGAAACTCGGTTCCTTTTCTGAATATAGGATTCAGCCTACACAGTAAATTGGTCCTGCATTCATACACGGGTGATTCTTGCCTTGCGTCTCTCTCTGGATGTTCCTTTATGAAGAGACTGATCACCCACCCATTGTGTATGCTTCACATACAATTAGGTAATGACATCTTTCTCATTTACTGTCATTATTAAAAGGGCATATATAGAAAAGCAAAAGAATAGATGTCATCACCTAATGTACATGAAGTAAGAGTAGATGATCTAGACTTTGTTATGGCCTTTGCTTCCTCCTTATACTGTATGGTACAGTATTTGATATGCATTTTAGGTCGATTTCGCATTCTCAAAAACAGTTATTTTTATCATCAGAGAATGCTTAATCGACTTGGAATGCACATCAAACACTGCCAAAAGTCTTTCATGCATTCTTGTCCAGTAAAATATAACATAGGATTCTATTTGGCTGATTGATTGGTAACACCTTTTGAGATAGTTTTGTTTTTCTTTCTAGCTACTAGTATCCAATGTTTCACATGATAGAGACTGTCGCATATATGTACCACAGAGCAAGTGGCTAATGACTTCATCCCTCCCTTATTCTCCCTAATATTCTTTTTTCCCTTTCGTTTTCTTTCTCATGATAAAAGGCAAAACTTTCTTACAAAGTAAAGAAAAAGGACCAAAGCAAGAAAGAGAGCCTCATTTGGTTTCAAATATTGATATTGTATTGGTTGATTCTGTATCAATAAAATGATTCTTTATAAGGGCAAAGTTCCAATTTCCAAATCCAAAGTCCAAACAAGCAAGAACATGTTATAGAATTGGATCTTGATTGTGATTTGATATATAGAAACTTGAAGGAAAACCTAGGCCTAGGTGGGGGCAAAGAGGAATCAGAATCTAGAGGTTTTTAACTTATTGTTAGATCTGGACCCTCCTACCATTCATCCTGAAATATTAAACTTCCCAATGGCAACTGCAACATGTGAGTTAGTATGGTTTCGTTCGCTCCTCCAAGATCTTGGGGTCATCCTCTCTTCCCCTATGCGGCTCTTTTGTGACAATCAAGCTGCTCTACACATAGTCGTAAATGCGGTTTATCATGAGTGCACCAAGCACATAGAAATCAATTGCCACGTGGTTCGCAAGCGCATTCAATTCGGCTGCCTAACTACTGCTCATGTCCCCTCTCGCATGCAACTTGCCGATATTTTTACAAAGGCTTTGGGACGTGAAGCGTTTCATGTCTTAATGTCCAAGTTGGGCGTTCGTGATCTCCACGCTCCAACTTGAGGGGGAGATTAGTCGGACTCAATAGAAGGAGTCCAATTCTCGCCAAGTCTTCCATATTCCTTACCATTTTTGTATTTCACATTCATATCACATGTGATAATAAAATTATGGAAACTATATCACATGCGATATGAATGAATTCTTCTCTTGGTCTCCAAGTCTCCAATCTAATATTTCTTCTTCATTTATAATCTTGTACATATTACTATTGAAGTCTAATAAAATAATTGCTGAGTATTCAACTCATATTCCCATATTTTACATGGAGGTTTCTAACCTATTGTTAGATCTGGACCCTCCTACCATTCATCCTGAAATATTAAACTTCCCAATGCTTAAATTGAGGGAAGAAAGGACAAACGATTTCACTCTACTTTACAAAATCAACACATAACACCAAAATTTTGAAGCCCTATCAGAGGAGTCTCCCAAAGTCCAAAAAACTAACTACTACAAATTATTTATTTACTAAAAAGGCAAGATCACCCACCCCCACATCTTAACCTTCATGACCATTACACTCATCAGCCATCATCATAATAGAGGAAACCACCATTTTTCATGGAAGTAAGACTGATATGAGATCATGAACAAGAGGAAGATCAAGGGAGCTCCAACACCCCATGGGAAGTTCCTCCAGCCCTGTTCAGTGAATCTTTCTCTGGTAATGGGATCAGGGAAGGAACCCTTCTTCTGTTTTCGCTGGAAAGCCAGTGAACCACAAGCAACAACAACAGAGGAGACACCATCAACACCAGCTTGAGCTGATCCATCAAGTTCTCAAACATGGACTCGTAGTTGATATACCATGATAAACCCATTAACATAAACAGTATAACTAGGAAGAACCACAGGTGCAGAGGTAGAGAGGGCCACTAAGGGTTAGAGGAAGAGTAGTAACCTCCAACCATATCTTCTGTGTGATCTTGACTCTTGAGGAGTTTATGAAACTACAGAGACCAGAGATCTGAAGAAACTGTAGTAGATCTTTTCTAGAATGGATTGAAAAATATAGTGAAGATTGGTTGCTTATATAGTGGGTTCTATCTGGTTTGTCTATTAGGGTTCCTTGGGAAAATTCTTAAGGGTAGTAATTTTAAGAATGTTACCCTTGAATCCTTGATATAAAGGCTAAGCAAAGCAGAGGAGAGTCTTCTATGGATATAGAGCTTAATTGGGTATTGGATCACCCATACCTCTGTCACGATCCGATCCCAAGTCAACTTGACTTGACTATATGGGCAAGGATTCTCCAAGTTTAGGCAAAACAGGAGGGAGTCACGTATTGGAGTGTTGAACACTCAATGCAGATGGCAGTGTTTATATGTTGGTTGTCATTGTTGTCAACACAGTGCATGTGTGTTATTCTTGTCAACACAGTGCATTTTGGTACAATGGCAATCTAGGACAGTTACAAAGGTCAGGATAGTTCAGGCTTCATTCTGGATGAGTTGGCAGCCTTCTGGTAGTGAAAACAATGTTCCCAGCATCCCCAGTAGTTCTTATAATGTTCACAGTGGCACTGACACCATTACAAGGGTTAGGCAATGTACATAGACGCCCCACAGGATTGGAAGTCATACAAGGGTATTTTTGTCATTTTAGGCATGGACAACATTATAGGGATTTTTGTAATTTTACAAAATACAAATGGCCTAGATAGGTGACAGCGAGAATCCAGAGGTATTTTGGTTATTATGTCAGTCACAGAGGTCTATAGAGTGTTGACACAGCTCACAAGGGCATTTTGATCATTTGACGGTGATGTGGCATGTTGGTAGTGATGCTAGAGCTCGGACCTATGTGACAGCACGGGCATTCCGTTGCAGATTTATACAGTGTCTTATAGCCTTCGGCAACATTGGGTGAAGATCTTATGCCTTGGGAATTGTGATTTTATAGGTTTACACGAAGGCAGCCTGTTTGAGGGCATTTTTGAAAGTCCAGATGGAATTTTTGGAAGTAGATAAAAACTGAATAAGTGTAGTTATTCGAGTCAGTGTTCTGGTGCATTTGGTTTCACGTGGTTTCAATGTCGGACGGAGGAGATATTGCAATTTCCGTATGGTCGCGCCGAAAAAGAAACTAAGTGGAAGAGGTTTTTTCAATTATGGGGAGAATTCTGGAAGATTTGATTGATTTTGGATATGTGAAGTGATAGTTCGTCTCGTCATGAGCATGATGCCGCAAACCACGTCTAAAAATTCGATCGAACAAATAAGTTATGGCCTAGATTCTGGTTGGTCGGGTGTATAAAAGGAGTGATACAGATTTCATATATGGAATCCAAATTCAAGTGACTGAGAAGAAACCACGTTGGCTGAATCCATTATGGAGGCGGAATTTGTAGGGCGCTTGAGACAAGTCATACACTGAGGGAAAGATTTCCCCGCAAGAGCTATGGATGGTTCTGTAGAAGAAATAGTACATTGCTGCTTAATAGTAGAACTGCCTGATTGGGTGTAACACGTAGACGGTGGACGCCATCAATGATTTTGATCACAAAAACAAAAATAGTTCAATGTTTAAAATTTGAAATTCATGGTCGGATTTAATCTAAACACTTACACCCCTGTGGTCCATGATTACATGCTCCGCCAATGTAAGATACACTGCACGAGAGATTCTATTTTACTATATTTCATGGCTCTAGGCGGTGTGAGAAGGAGAGATTACGATCGAACGACTTTAACTTTTTACCAGCTTCATCGACAAGATGAATGACTTAGATATTGTTGTACCTGATTAACCAATCAGAGCGCAAAGCGTAGTCTGATTACATCATGACTCGAGGATTTGGATCTGACGGCAGATATCGAGCCCAATTTGCTTTGGATTGTTGACACGTTCTGACACGATCTCACGAACTTTATTTAAGGTATACCTTGGGATCTCGATCCAACAGTCCTCAAGACTCGCACCACTGGGGCGGTGTACCACACTTGAGAGAATAAAAATTCCATATTGGATATATGGGGCAAATCCCAATTTCTTGACTATATTTTCAATCTATTTTGATAAATGGAGAAATCAGCCTTACTTGTGATTCTAAAATCCAACAATGACCCTCTTTAATAGCGGTTGTTAAATGTGCCAAGTAGAGGAATAAGACAAGGAGACCCCCTTTCCCCAGTCTTATTCATTATTTGTGCTCAAGCTCTTAGTAGTATTATCAACCAAGAGGAAGCTCAAGGTAATATTCATGGAATCAAAGTTCGAAATTGAACTCAACCTTTATCCCACCTTCTTTTCGTCGATGATTGCCTACTATTTTCAAAAGTTCGGCTTCAAGAAATCCACAATTTGAAGGAGTGTGTTGAGGTCTATTGCAAGGCAAGTGGCCAGGCGTTAAATACAAGCAAATCAGATTTGTGCTTTAGCCCAAACACCCCTTCAAAAATCAAAAGATGGTTCTCGAGAATTTTGAAGATGAAGTATGGGGAAGGACCTACAAAATATCTTGGGCTTCCAACTACTGTAGGGGTTAACAAGGCAGCTCTCTTCCATTAAATTACAAATAGAGCTAGCAAGAAGATGTGTGGTTGGTCAAAGAAGTTCCTCACTCATGCTGGCCGAGAGGTCCTATTGAAGTCTACCATACTGCCTAGTACAAATTTCGCTGGCATGCATTTTAAACTCCCCAAATCTACCCATGACCGAATTAACAAAGAAGCTATGCATTTCTACTGGGGAGGAAGCCATGAGAACTCAAAGACTGTGGATATCTTGGAACAAGCTATGCCATTTGAAGGAGAGAGGAGGATTGGGGTTTAGAGATCAGGCGCTGCACAACAAAGCTCTGCTGTCCAAAGCAGCCTGGAGCCTTTTTAGTACTCCCCAATCGAAGTGGGCTCAGTTTATGAAGAAGATATACTACCCAAACTGTGATTTCTTAGAGGCATCACTTGGAAGTAACCCATCGTGGGCTTGGCGAAGTATAATTGAAGGCAGGAAGGTCATCAAGATGGGGTTAATTTGGAGAATAGGTAAGGGTGACAGTATAAATGTGTGGGAAGATAAGTGGCTTCCAGCTCTTTCGAACTACAGAATTCGATCCCCATGTCCTACAAATTCCCCTATTAAGTGGGTTTCAGACCTGATCGATAAGGACAATATGAAGTGGAAAATTGATCTTGTGGATTCTTTATTTGATTTAGAGGAAGCAAAGGCCATTAAAGGAACCCGTCTATCGTTATTTCCAAAGGAAGATGAGCAAATTTGGGGGGCAGCCAACAATGGTAGATACTCAGTAAAATCAGCTTACCACTCCATTTGTAACGAAAGAGATTCAAAGAATAGGTCCGATAGTGGTTCGGAAACAAGTGTGGGCTTGTCAATCCTTACCAAAAATCCGGTATTTTCTTTGGACAGCTTGTGCAGGAGGCCTAGCTACAGGAGAAGCCTTCGCTTGGAGAAACTTCAATTTGGACCCTCAGTGTCATAGATGTGGTGAGAAGTTAGAATCTATAGAGCATATTCTCTTTCAATGCTCTTTCTCAAAGGCGGTTTGGTTTGGTTGCCCGCTGACAATTCGAATTCCAAACGATTACAATCTTCCCATTGCCAGTTGGATTGAATCATGGATTTACATCAAAGGAGTAGAGAACAAGGAGCGAAAACATGTCTTTAGTATTTGCAGCTTTATTGCTTGGACCTTATGATTAGCAAGAAATGATGGCACGTTTGGAAGAAGGCTTTGGTCTCCTTAGGAAGTAATACAAGTTGCCACTACAGGTTGCCTTGAATACAATCAGGCTCAGAGCTCTACAAAGCCGAATCAGCCTCAGGGAGTTTCTGTTCCAGCTGCTGCCTCGACCACTTGGAGACCTCCTCTTCCTCCTTTCTGTAGGCTGAATAGTGATGCTTCTCGAAACCCAGCAAAGGAGAAGCAAGGTATTGGGGTTATCATTTGGAATCATGAAGGCAGTCCCATCTTTGCTAAATCAGAGGTTGAGTTTTTCGATAGCAGTGGAGAGGGAGAAGCTCTGGCGATCAGGATCGGCATGCTCGAAGCCCTTGCCATGGGACTCGATTACCTTGAGGTGGAGTCAGACAGTAAAGCAACCATTGACCTGATCCTTACTCCTGGAAAAATTGGGACTTTGGCTGAGCAGGCCATTATTTCAGATATCCTATTTCTTGCCCCTTACTTTCTCGATTGTAAATTTTCGTTTATTCCTAGGGAGGCAAACTTTGTTGCCGATGCCCTAGCCAGGAAGGCCTTGTCTATGCAGAGTATGACAGTATGGCCGTTGTCCAATCCCTGGTTGAGAGAGATTTGTATTCCTCCATCCAGGAGTTCTTCTCCTGCTTCTGAATAAATTCATATTTACCAAAAAAAAAAATGTGCCTCGAATTCATGTACACATTTTGGGTGTTTTGAGAGATATCTACATTGTAATTTTTTTTTCCCATTACATAGTGAGACATCTTTAGCTTCGTCTGTGGAGGTAGCACATCGTATTGGTGTGTGAACCACGTTAAATCTCTGTGTCATCTTGCTCTGTCTTTGTTTATGTTTGTGTTTTGCTTGGTGTTTGTTCTAACAATGGTTTTTTTATAACTGGCCATTGTGCCTGTGTATATATATGATGTAGTTCTCTATGACATTTAAAATAGGGGCACGCAAAATGACCGCCACACCCTTAGTCATTTATGGGGTTCCAAGGAGGTGTGGTGGTCATTTCACACGCCCCTGTATCAGGGCGCAGGGCAACGTACGTTGCGACGGGTTGGTTTTTTCTTTCCCTTGAAAAAAAAAAAGGTTCTTTATACCATGACAGTTTTCCTTCACCCTCGGTGAATAAGGAATCCCCTCACCACTGCCATTGGTCCGTCAAATTGTTTAATCCCATAAAATGTGTTCCTCTTATAGGATGTTTGGATCTAAGTGAATCATGGTAGCTTTGGCCTAGCTTGTGATATGCTTTGATCTCCTCTGCCACGTGTTGCCTGCCCATTGGTGGGTGGTTTTTAAGCATATCAATACGTACTAAAAGTTTCTATCTTTTAATCCTTGAGGTTTTCCTCTAGCTTATATTACAAATTTTTTTAAAACTTTTTGGAATGGAGGAAATTAAAATTACTAAATAAAAAAATAATTCTCATTCTAAGAGTTTGTTTTAGTCATTTGAAACTGAAAGGGAAATATATTAAATAGAGAAGCCGAGATAAGTAGGCACACAGTTGGCTTACATTGGCATCATATACACCACAGAGAGAGAAAGGGAGCCGTTGGGTGTCAGCTTGTCCACGTTGACGTATTCGTTTATTGACCGTTTTTGTGCGTTTCGAAGGCGAAACAGCCCACCGAAGTTTTGAGATTTAAATTTAAAAATTGAATTTTAGCATAATTTTTGAATTTTGAATTTCAACACTTTTTTTTTTTTGTTTTGAATTTTGAATTGTATTTTGACCTATTATATATGGTCTCTTTAGAATTTATAATCTTAAACTTGAAATCTATTGGAAATTTGATATTTTCGTCCTTATTTTTTACTTTATGGATTCAAGGGTCGTTTGTGCTAGAAGGATATTTAGCCCACCTATCTTCTACTACGTCATGAGAGAAACCGTGAGGTGGCATATATTATGTAAGCGCGTGCCTAGCGTTCTTGCTATATTCAATGAATCCTGTCTAAGTACGTAGTGTCACAGAATTACACTTCCACATCATAGTTTACCATTTAAGTACAAAGTAAAGAGATTTTTTATATGTAGAGAAGGTATAAATGGATATGAAAATCATTTCAGAGTCTAATTTAATTGAATACCCGCCAGTATATTAGCATACGCGTACATGTGAGTCTATGCATGCCTACAGTTCTACGAGCAATATGGTACACTCTCAATGGTTCTTAAATTTCAAATCTCTATTTTGCCACTTGATAGATTTATGTTTGTACTAAAATTTATATGTGATCAAGAGCCGTTGGGGTTTATTTATCCACTTAATTACATTTAGCTAATCTCAATTAGTCTGCAACTTCAATGTATAGGTATTAAAAGTGTAACTTCAATGTATAGATATTAAAAGTTTCCATCTTTTAATCCTCTAGGTTTTCCCCTTGCCTATTTTACGATGTTTCATTTTTTCACTTATTGTAAAGGAGGAAATTAAAATTATTAAATAAAAAAATAATTCTCATTCTAAGAATTTGTTTTAGTTAGTTGAAACTGAAAGGGAAATATATTCAACAGAGAAGCCGAGATAAATAGGCACACAGTTGGCTTGCATTGGCATCATATACACCACGGAGAGAGAAAGGGAGCCGTTGGGTGTCAGTTTGTCCACGTTGACATATGCGTTTATTGGCTGTTTTTGTGTGTTTCGATGGTGAAACAGCCCATCGAAGTTTTGAAGTTTAAAAATTTGAATTTTGGCATAATTTTTGAGTTTTGAATTTTAGCATTATTTTTTTTGAATTTTGCCTCTTTTACGGTGTTTCATTTTTTCACTTATTGTATTGGAGGAAATTAAAATTATTAAATAAAAAAAAATTCTCTTAGTAAGTGTGTTTGTTTCCTATTGGTGTGCCCCCTACTATCTTACGTGTATTTTAATCAATTGAAACTGAATGAGAAATATATACAACGGAGAGGTGAGAGAGCTAGACAGGCAGACAACTGGCTTACCTTGACATCATATCTGCCACAGAGACAAAAAGAGAGTCATTGGGTATTAATTTGTCGATAGGGATCCACATCATCAATGAGAGGAATTGAAGTGAGAGATATTGCGAGAGGGCATATATTGGGAAACCACGTGCCCCTTTTTTTCGCTATAGAAATGAGAGGAATGTAATCTCTTAAAATCACACCTTCACATCACACTTTCCTGACCCTAGAAAAAAAAATCTAGATATGAAAATCATTCAATTCAATTGGAAATTTGAATGATTCTGTTCTAGTATATCCTCATTATGTTTTAACCTAATAAAGCTTCAAATTTTCATTATAATTTTTTTTACCAAAAAGATAAAAAATTTCATGTTATAAAAAGCACTCATTGGGTGGGGCATTGAGACCCACCACCCTCCTTGTTTTCTTTGGGTCTGTGATTTGGTTCTGCTGGCTGTCTATTCTTTAGCTCCTCCTTCACCTTCTTTCTCTTTCATTGCTATTGTATTTGATCATCATGGAGAGTGGTGACCCAAAGAGTGGCTCTAGCTCAACAAACTTCCAGGCTCAATCTAGTGGGAATCCTGTTGCTAGGGCTAGATTGAACCCAAGGTACCCATATAGGGCTCCATCTCAGATGGGTAGATTTGATTCTTCACAGGCTAGGAGTGTGCATCAGATGACTCAGTTGATGGGTAGCTTTGAATCTTCTCCTGCTCTGATGTTGAACCCTAGGTACCCATATAGGGCTCCAACTCAGTCCCACCAAGAATTTGGTCATGGGCCCATAGGGAGGGCTGGACATATCACTCCTCCATTTCACCATTCTGGTCCTCAAAGGTTCAACCCGTATGGTTTTGGGTTTGTTCATGATCGTGCTTCTCGTTCTTCCACAAGTCTTGCACCTCCCCAGTGGTTCAGATCTCCTCGCCCGTACAATTTGCGATCGAACCGTCGGGATCATCAGCCGAGAAACAGGACTGAAACATCCCTGATCAGGTCTCCGATCAGGCCGATGGGACCATCTAGACCGACTTCTGTTGGATCTGAACCACCATATGTACTGCCTGTTGTTGGACCTGAACCATCTCAGGCCCGGCCAGATATTTCCATGCAGGGACGTGATGGGTTCATGCCTGAACGTGGGTTTTCTGAAAAACAAATGCCAGAAAATGACAATCACGGCAACGGTCATCCTAAGCAATCTGAGGAGGCGGGTACGGTTCGGTTCTCACCAGTCTGTGATCTGGTTCCTTTTGTTGGACCTGAACCATCCCAGGCCCGGCCCGTTTTCACAGATAATGCCATGCAGGGTGGAGATGGGTTCATGCCTGAAGGTGTGCCTGAAGGAAAACAAACGCTAGAAGGTGATAACTCCAATTTGGATCCTCTATGGCCGGGCAGCCGAGTAACCATTGTGCGGCCTGACACAGGTAGGGGCGAAATGACCACCTTACCCACACAGGCATGCGGTCATCCTATGCATCCTGCGGAGGATGCGGGTACGGTTCAGGGCTCACCAGACGACCCATTAACGGAGCTAAAGTTGGGAATTGGAGATGTCAAACCATCCATTCCTTCTTCGAATGCTATCAAAAAAGATCCAAACTTAGGTAGTGATGAAAATGAAAATGAAGAAGACATTCCAAAGGGCATAGACTTGACTTTGAGGCTGTAACAAGAACTTAATTAGATTGGGAAGACTTCTTTCTTTCATTCATGTTTCAGCTTGATAATTTTTTAAAAAAAAATAAAAATTCAATAATTTGGAGCATGTGAGTCCTCAAATAGAATTTGTATTCTATGTTAAATTTTAGGGGCGCTGTTTTCTGTGCCGCAGCACAGCCTGCATCCAGGCACATGGGGGTGGGCACAATGACCACCTTGCCCCTCTGCACAGGCTGCCCATGTGCCTAGGCGCAGGCTGCGCTGCAACATAGAGAACATTCTCCCTAAATTTTATTTTTAATTTTTGAATAAATTATTCTAACCTTTGACTTTTCTGACAATTCGATGAACCTCCCATGCATTTCTGACAATTACTCAAACCTCCCCTAACGTTTCTGACAATTCAGTCAAAACACTTGATTAAAGGATTGAAGTTTTCTTTCCAATCTATCTACACTAGCATTCCTAGGCAAGAAGAAATACCAGTGGTACCTAACAGGAAGTGAATACACAACTTCTCATATTATTTTGAGGAAGGAGAACACTACCAACTGGGCGTGTGCGGTACGTTGCCCCTCCGCCTAGACATTGGGGTATGTGAAATCTACTTTTCCATGAAGTGCGAGTGTTATTTTCTAACTGTTACTCTGCCCGAAGTCTGAGTAGCAAAAACCCCTATTCACAATAAGATGAAAGTGAGCCGACCATCGGTCTCTACCTGAGCCGGGAGACAACCAACATTTCGTGTTTTCCGTATTTTTGCGTGCATGTATATTTTCTTATTTCTCCCCATTTTTTAGCACAATGTAGATAATTATGTTTCGATTTTTCTAGGGGAAAATCCAGTTTAATTGAGCGAGACAGGATGCTGATACCTTCCCATCCTTGTAACTTGACCGCTTACCCAGACTCCCTGACTAAACCATTTGGAATCAGGTAGCCCTTTCACTTATCCTAGATAGGGCTACCACTCATTGGGTCTTAGGCCCAAATCCTAAGTGATGACTCCATTTATTTTGATGCATAAAGCAAGATCCCGAAAATGAAAAACCCCCTCGTTGTCAAGGGACCCCGAAAACCGAAGGCGGACCGCGGTACCCACAATAGGTATTAAAAGTTTCCATCTTTTAATCCTCGAGATTTTCCTCTTGCCTATTACACGATGTTTCATTTTTAAATTTTTGTATAAGGAGGAAATTAAAATTATTAAATAAAGAAATAATTCTCTTTTTAAGTGTATTTGTTTAATATTGGTATGCCACCTAGTAGCTTACGTGTGTTTTAATCAATCGAAATTGAAAGGGAAATATATACAATGGAGAGGCATACAACTGGCTTACCTTGACATCATTTATGCCACAGAGAGAGAAAGAGAACCAATGGGTATTAATTTGTCGATAAGAGCCACATCATCAATGAGAGGAGGTGAGAGAAACCGTGATGTGGCATATATTGTACAAGCGTGTGCCCGCCTTTTTCTCTATAGTCAATGAATCTTGTCTAGGTATATATTTAGTGTCACAAAATTACACCTCCATATCGCAGTTTACTGAGCCTAGAGTGACTTAAGTTACCATTCTATGTACAAAGTAATGAGATTTCTTACATGTAGTGAAGGCATAGATATGAAAATCATTTTAGTCTAATTCAATCAAATACTCATCTATATATTGACATATGTGTGCATGTGTGTCTATGCATGTCTATGGTACTCCGAGTACTAGTGTACACTCTCAACGATTCTTAATTTTCCAATCTCAGTTTGACACTTGGTAGATTTATTTGTGTACCAAAATGTACATGAGATTTACGATGTTTATTTCTAGCTAGCTTCACTTTTTGTATAAAGAGGGAATTAAAATTAATAAAAGGAAATTCTTTTTAAGTGTATTTGTTTACTATTGGTATGCCACCTAGTAGCTTACATATATGTGTTTTAATCATTTGAAACTGGAAGGGAAATATATACAACGGAGAGAGATCATAGGTGGCACACAACTGGCTTATCTTGACATCATATACGCCATAGAGAGAGAAAGAGAATCTGTGGGTATTAGTTTGACGATAAGAGCCATATCATCAAAGAGAGGAGGGTGAGAGAAATCGTGACGTGGCATATATTACACAAGCGCGTGCCCGCCTTTTTCGATATATGCAATGAAAATTTGGAAATGAAAATCATTCCATTCAATTAGATATTTAAATAATTCTTTTCTATTATATATATCTCATTCCTATCTCATTGGGTGGTATTGAGACTCACCACGTACCCTCCTTGTTTTCTTTGTGCCTGTGATTTGGTTGTACGTGCTGGTTGTCTATTAATCTGTAACTCCTCCTTCTCCTTCTTTTTCGATCTTCATTAATGCTATTGTATTTGTTCATTATTCATGGATCGAGTTTGAACCAAAGACTGGCTCTAGCTCAACAAACTTCCGAGCTCAACTAACTGAGAATCATGAACCATCCCAGGCCCGCCCGGCCAGATATTGCCATGCAGGAACGTGATGGCCGGTTCATGCCTGAACGTGGGTTTTCTGGAAAACAAATTATTGCCAGAAGATTATCACAATCTCCACTGCAACGGTCATCCTACGTACGCATCCTAAGGAGGAGGCGGGTACGGTTCGGTGCTCACCAGTCCGTGATCCGGATCCTTTTGTTGGACCCGAACCATTCCAGGCCCGACCCGTTTTCACAGATAATGCCATGCAGGGAGGAGATGAGTTGATGTCTGAAAGTGGGTTTTCTGGAAAGCAAACGCTAGAGAAGACTCCTTTTCCCTTCTTTTATTCATGTTTGGGCTCTCTCTCTCTCTCTCTCTCTCTCTTTTGTTTCTCAATAATTGGGAACATGTACGTTCTCATATAGACTATTAAATTTCATTTTTAATTTTTCGATCGGTTGGAGAATGAGTCTGTATACCATGAAAACATTTAATTAAAGGATTGAAATTTTCGTTCCAATCTGTCTACTCTACCATTCCTAGTCAAGAAGAAATTCCAATGGTACCTAACAAGAGGTGGATACACAATTTCTTATATTATTTTGATAAAGGTGAATGAAAAAAGTTTTTCTTTACCCGCACGAGGAAAGGGTTCGGTCACCATCTAGGGTCCTGTAACATCCTCCTTTTATGAATGGCCGAATATACCTTCCAACTTTTATGTGATACCCTCTCCCACCCATCTGAAAGCCACGGTCAAGGGATTTCTCTTCACCATGACTTAACGAAATGCCAAATACTAACTTTTGTGACAGTTTAAATGGGTTTTGTTTAAGGGGGAGTTGGTGGGGGGGGGGGGGGTTTAAGGTGGGAAGGACGGAGACTAGAACACCAGACCTCCGACGTCGTAGGACTAGACCATAGCTAGCAGCGCCCATTGAGCTACAAGCTCATTTCCAGGCCGATAATAGATCAAAAAAGTTTTTTTTTTAAACAAAAATCTAGGTTCAAGTAGTCGCCTTGGAACCATGAAAAAGCAAGGATGCTTACGCCTTGACAACTATGTTTAATTCTATGTTTAAGTAATCAGCCATATAAGTTTCCTTAACAAGGATTATCAAAGTTGTAGAAATGGAGTAAACCTCTTCCCTTATGGGTTACAAATATCTCCTTAGTATTTTCAAAAATACCCCTTTTAATCAGAGCAGAATTTCATTTCGACGCTTGCGATTACGTTTCACCCTACCATTTGATGGTAAAAAATTGATACGATTACAAGATTCCATGTTAGTTAAATTCTGGTTTGTTTTTGATGATTTGTAAGGAATATGATGAAATACATGGTATCAGACGATCAAATTGGATTTTCGGTTCTTTGGAGAGGGACTCATCTGATGGTGAGTACGTATTGATCTTTAATTATTACATGCATTTGTATAATTATTAGGTATGGATCACAGGAAATGAGTGTTTATGGCAAAACAAGGTATAGTGAAGCCTAAATTGTGTTTGGAGGATGATTTGCCTTTGTAACCAGCTTTTCCTACAGTTTTAGGGCTTGTGGCCTCATTAATTTGGCTTTTGGTCTTGTGATTATTATTTTTCCAATGAAAGAACATTTACTATATTAATGTTGAAAATTGAAATAGACACTAAAGGAGTAGAGTAGATGATCATCGTCTGAAGAGAAAGGACTCAACGACTCAATGTGGCTCCTCCTAAGTCCTAACAATGAACCAGAGACACTGAAACAATAGAACAAGCATTAAAATCAGAACAGGCTTCTTGAATTTTCAACAGGATAAGAAAAACGACGAAAAGGTCATTATGCATATGAATCTACATGAAGAGTGTCAACCAAGCTCTTACAAATTGCAGTCTGTTCAAACTTCAGTATTTTGCAGCTTCAATTTCCTGGCCTGCAACAATGTTTCACACAGTATGAGCTTCCAGTTCAAGTGTGCTGCTCCTGTAGAACTTTAGCCCCATGGAAACAAAATTTTCTGTGAAGTGATGATCTGATAAACCAAGTTGCTGCAGGCTTCCCCCCCTCCAAACCTCCCCCCCCCCCCCCCCCCAAAAAAAAAAAAAAAAAAAAAAAAAAGGCATAGCAAACAGTGAAAGTCTAAGGTCTAAAAGTCATTAGCCCACTTTGTTCAATGTATTGAGTGAATACATTTTAAAATGTTTGGCTGCTGTGAGAAAATTGGAGGGAGGGAGTGAACAAAAATGATAAAGTTTCTTGTGAATTGTGATATTTCAACACCCACACCTACTCCCCCACCACACGCACACAAAACTTCATTTTGTTCCCTCCTAGTTCTTTAGAAGTTTAAAAATAGCTCAAAAACATAAAAGTTTTTAACTCAATGCCCTACAACTATCTGACCAAAAAATGCCCCATAACTAACATAACCACCAACACCCCTCCCCACCCCCCCAAAAAAGAAAAAAGAAAAAAGAAAAAAGAAAAAAGAAAAAAAAAGGTACTAACATAAACAATGGGTCATGAATATGGCCATCCACTGGTGTCATTGACCATTCGCTAGATGGTCATACCGGATGCTCAGATTGCTGCTGCTGGGATCCAAGGAGCTGCTAACGGCTGGCCCTCACTTCCCCCTTAAGTTGGGGGCAGGGGGATAGGTATCAACACTCTGTCTTTTGGATTGATAGTTTGCTATTCCATCTGCTGCTAGTACCTTCTTACATCGATGCCTTAAGCAGTTACAGATGAGCTCATCTCACTTAGAATGCGACAGTATGTATTGTAATCAGTTGTGTTTCTGAAGCCAGGAATGAAATCTGAGAAGAACCTCAAGACTGCTGCTAGATGTTGCAAGTCATTGGAAGCAAATGCTGCTTGGAGAAATAATGAAGGCCGGATGGTAATCACCTGTAAATCCACGAATGCTTATGTCACAAGTTATTTCAAAATCATAGATGGCATGGTCTCACAACCATGTATTGAAGGAAGCGGAATGACAAAGTGCGTGCACAGAAATAAGAAGAAAACAGTGATGACACCCATGGAAGATGAATTGAAACAGAGAACAAGACAATGATTTATGTTTTCTCCAGTTTGTACATCACACTCTTAGATCTGTTTCATCAGGGATTGTCATGGATGAGGAAACTGTCTCAGGTTTGCATACAGTTATTCTGAGACTGAGGTCAATGGGGGCGGGGGGGATACTGGGAGCTTGCTGAGTGCCTTGAGGCTATATTTGGAAGCCAAGCAAAGAAAAGAAAAAAAATCAATTTATTCTGAAAAAAGAAGCTTTTCTATTCTTTTCTTGGTTCCAAACATAGCCTAAATGTATATTGGGGGCACTTGCTTAGTTGCTAGTTGGGGCTTCTCCCCAACTAAGGTGAACCATATGGTAAATGGATCAGAGCGCCCATAATCAAACCAATGCCACCTTAACCTGTATGCCTTTCTTTCTCTTAGCATATATAAAAATTCTAATTTTTTTGACGCATTAATTCTCAAAACCAGATCCTATACAAACCACATAGATGCCTAAAATGTATCCTAGTGAATGGGTCAATAACTCTCTCTCTCTCTCTCTCGTACAAACACACACACATTGTGGATTGGGAGTCTGGAAGCTCCAAAAATGCGAGCTGAATAGTAAAAAGAAAGACCTGATATAAACAGGCATTATGATGAAAGGATTAATTTGGATTGTTCAATCTGTGGAGCCAAATCAGAACAAAGAAGAATAATTACAAAATATATACCAGCTTCTTTGTCCAGAATAACAAGATTCCCACTTTATGAGCTTTGATAAAGTTAGAACTAATAAAGGAAGTAATCAGCTACACACCCCCCCCCCCCCAAAAAAAAAGAAAAAAAAGAAGAAGAAGATAAAAAGAAAGATCAATCAATTTATCTTTTAATTACCTTTTGAATTCTGTCCTGTTGATGCAATCCAGGGTTCCAAGACCCGGCTCGGATCGCTTATGGGCCCACTGAATCAATTAGATTACCCAAATGAAAGATATATGGGCAATGTTGTAATTTTCTATACACTTGGGACACTCAAGAATGAAGTGAAGAGGTTCAGGGATGTAACAATAATTAAGAATTTAAGATTGTAAAGAAAATACAAATCTGGTATTAAAATCCAGACGGGGGATAACTTAAAAGGAAGTTCAAAGAACAGGGGTTTTGTGTAATCGAGAGTTCTGTTCTTACAAGAAAACAAGAAGACTTAATATCTTCTTCTACCTCTTGATTTCAAGAGGCTCACCACTTATGGTAGAGCTCGAGAACAGAATTTCAATAGCAGCCCTCTAATTTCTAATCAGAATGGTCTGTAAATCAATCAATGGGATCGCCTGGACCTAATGGGTTGATTCAAACATGGAATAGCATTTATAGATAGGAATGGAGAGGCTTCGACTGGGACCAGTTCAACACAATCACAAGACATGGCAGGTTGAAAAGATGCAACAGTAGAGAGATTTGTAAAGACCAGGAATCATGGGTTTGAATCTTTTTTGGGAGGGGAATGATCTCCCACAGTTTCAGGTCTTTTGGGCTTAGGATCAAAGAGTCATATCAACTCGTTCCAACCCACGGTAATGCAAATAGCAGAAAAGAGCATCATTGAACCAGAAAAAAAAAAAATAAAGAGTAGGAAGAACTAAGGCAGAAACATGGTGCAACAGAATATTAAAGAAGGGAATCGGACCTGGGAAAGAGACGAGAGGAGGAAAAGATGACAGATAGAATTCAGAGGAGAGAGAGGAAAGGGAGAGAGCGCACTCACAATAGGTAAGCCGCATATAAACCCATCCTTCAAATTCAATTCAATTAAAATCTGTGTTTTGAATTGAGTTACAAGTTACAACCATATTTATAAAACAAAATTAAAAGTTCCCTTATTGTACTCTAAGACTAAAATAGAAAGAAAATCTAACTCTGCCTCATAAGGGAATTAAACTCTACCACTACCTAGCCTATTAAAACTATAACAGAGGATTACAAGATAAATATAAATAATTAAATTAAAATATCCTACTGGACCCAAAAAGCAATTGGACGCAGTTCATCTCCATCTGGGTTTCCCAACAGGTTTGGTCCGGTCCAAGAAATTGCTCCTGCATCACCTGTTACTTTAAGCCTCTTATTTGAATTCTTAGTTTCTCTTATCAGCAGTTCTATATTAAAAAATATCTATTTTCTTTTTTCATTTCTGTTCCCTATTTATTCAAGTAGATCCCAGCAAGCTGTCCCAAACTTCCCAAATTAGGGTTTAGTACTTTAGTTTGCTCCCAGTACTATGATTCAACCCCAAACCCATGGTATCTAACTTTCCAGCACCCCTGGTAGTGTGAGGTCCGGAACCATATTGAATACAGCACAATCCAGCTAGGTAGGTGATGCAGAATGATCACCAAATAGGGCTTCTTTCTTTAGAAATAGGCCTAGGGTTGGGTTATATCCATGTTGGGCCTTTGTTCCCAAGGGTTTTTTATGTAATAGGCCACTTTAATGAGCCTAAACTAGGGGTACTTAGGTTGCATACGGGATTAGCCCAATACTTAGTTATTTTTATGTTTTTAGATTGAACCGGTTTAGATTTGGTTGCATCCAATTGGTTCAATGGGTCTAATTTAAGTGAAATGTTCCTATTGGCTAATAGGTTCTTATATCCTATTGGTTAGTATGGAATCTTCACTTAAGTTAATTGTTCTAAGTTAGATTCTTTTACTTTAAGTTAGTAGGGGTAGTTAAGTCATTACACTGTTTTAAGTAATTAATTAGACTTACACCTCTTCCTTCCATGTTTTTGTGAAGGAGAGGTATTTAATTTGTAGTAGGAATTGACCTATGGCCTTATTATAAATATAAGAGATCGTGGGAGGCTCCCCCACAGTTGAAATTTGAATTAAAAGACTGTTTTCTATTGCTGGCCGACTGCTGCTGTTGTTCTGCTCCTTTGAGTGTTTGCATCCTTGTGGGTACATCAAGGTGGAAGGGTGGGTGGAATCCTGCGACTCCTTACGCCGTGACGGCTGGGAGGGTCTCTCTTCGAAGGTGATTTCATCCTTCATCCCTTAACTTGCTGCCGGTGGAATCCTATAGTAAGTTGAGATTTAAATTTCTGTTTTTAGTTTCCTTCCCTCCCCCATTCGATCCCTCTTGTTTTTCTATTTGAATTTCCAAAACCCTAGATCATCTAGGCATTATCCAGCCATCATCCTACCTCTGTTTTACACCAAAATCAGAGCACAGCCTTCCCATACCATCTCCCCCACTCGACCAGACTTGCTGCCCATTCTGTCCAGCCAAACCCTAAAATCCCTCTTATCCTTTAAACCCTAAAAAGCCCTAATTTTCTGCTGGGACATATTCAGCCATCAGAAAACCTCCCTGCTGCAGCCGAACCTTCCCCCTAGTCCCTCTAACACTCGACCTTAAGCCCTGCCCCTGAATCCTACTGTAAACCCTAGTTTTGGCTATTTTCCTAATTTTAAAAACCCGAAACCCTAACCCTAAATCTGCAGAATTTTGAAACCTAACCAAATCCAGATATTTTTATACCATAATGACCCTCTAAACCTGTAGATTAAAACCCTATAAACCCCATTCCCAAATTCCCATCCTAAACCCTAATTTTGCCGTAAAACAGCCCCTAATCAGCCCTAAACAGCAGGCTTAACCAGAGCTTGATTCTACCTGGCTCCTACTAGGATTATTTCCTATTCTAGGACTACATTAGTAGGTATCCATCGAATTGGGTAAAATGTCTGTTTTAGTTGTTTGGAAAGCCATTTCCAAGTCTAACTGTTAATTGCAAGCATGTAGCAACTACTATAATCTGAAATATTTTGTCGGGTGCAGGTAGCCAGGTACAATTCATTTGAGGACAATAGGAAATTGGTGGATGCTTTGGAACAACTTTTTTGCTTCTGAAGAAGTGATGGAGATGATTGTCATATCATTTCAATGTTGATTTAATTGGTGGGGAAAAGATGTAGCGGATCTTGTTGCAATTCTGGCTTCAGGGGACCTGCACATGCCTTTTGCTAGCTAAGGCATGAAATTGATCAACTGTAAGCCATCAGATCCAGCCTGTCTTATCCTTCATATTGATGGATCAGTAAAAAACAGTGTGTTTACAGACTGCTGGACCGGACAGTTGGACTGTTCAGACCATCGACCTTTTCAGAGGGACCCATCCATTCCAATGTGGTACCAGAGGGGAGTTGGGAACTGTTGAACAATCAAAAACTGCCTTGTCCAAAAGGTCAGATCATCCACAATGTTTGAACTGGTTCATCAAACCATCAGACTGGTATATACTTTATTAAAAAAGTTGAAAGTAAACTACGCTAGAGAGGAGACTCAAACCCTCAACACCACATTTAGAGCAAGCCGATATGCACTATAACAAGGCTCATTTCATTATTCATAGTATCAAATGTATTATTTGTAACAAAAATAAATATGTTAAACTTCTTGAGATTAGACTGTTCAGACCATCAGGCCAGACAGTTAGATTGCCAAACTGCCAACTTTTTGCCTCAATGATCTGACACCCAGTCGATTTTTACAAACATGGATAAACAACGGCATCTGAGGCTTTGGATGGACAGAGATGGGATTTGTTTCCTAGTACAAGATGCAATTGCAAAGAATCAAGGAATCATGTTTATTCAGACTCAATGAATACTGTGAATTGCCACAATGGAAGGATCCTGTGGTCTAGGAAAGCATATGGATTTACAATGGACATCCAAATAGATCACTGCAATTGAGGATATCTTTTCTCTGTATCCATGCAGAGAAACAAGGCTGCAGGTTCTTGTCATGGCACTTTAACAGAAGCCAATCATTTTGCCCACGACATCCCAAGGAATCTCTTGTATGTTATAGAGGAGGATGCTTGGGTAGTAGTCATTATAAAGGAGGATTGTTGTCATAGTTCTTGTGATATATAAGACGATATACTTTCTGAAAGGATTTTTTCTATTAAGAATTACCTGGTTTTTTCGTGCATAACGTAGGGCTTCAAGATAATATCCATCTTGCAATAGAAGCAACACATAGTCATGATGCAACGAGAGCTGTCTCAGCATATCCATACCGAACTTCCTTGTCTGGATATTATGGCGACCTGACTCTAATAGTTGTAATGCAACTTCTTTTGAGGGCTCAAGGATCTGCATGAAGAAAAAATAAAATACGGTTCCTTCAGCACATGTACACATGCTTAGAAATAGAAGGTAACTCTTCCTTCTACAAGGACTCAATACAAGCTCAAACTCAAAGGTTGAACAATAAGTAGCAGAAGCAATGGTAGTAGTACTAATAATGTTAATACTACTATTGCTAATAGTTATAATAACAATACCAATAATAACGCCAACAACAATAATATATAATAGCAAGAAACAATAATACTAACAACATAGGCAACAAACAATGAAAATAACGATAACTGTAAATACTGAATAAACACATCATATGTATGTACATGATTTTAAATAACGTAGTTTCCTCATAAAATACCACTTGCAAATTGAAATGGAAAATGGAAATAACACCATGCTTACGAATTTATAATAATGAACTATGCCAACAGGAAAGATTGTGGCAGCTAAGTTAACAAATGGACCTTGTTTATGATGAACAACCCAAGTTCCACATAGTGCTCACTGCGGGCTAGCAATTGTACGGTCAAGACATTCAGATTTGGATGAACTTTGAGTTTTTCCAAGGCAGCACTGCAATTAGAGAAGAAGGTTAAGGTTTCATGGGATGAAAGAAAATATGGCTACATGCAGCCTCAAAAAATGTAATTTGAAATTTTTACCATTAGAACTGGTCATTGTAGCATGCAAATTTAACCATCATGTACCTTAAATGTTTCCCTAGCACTCTTCTGAAGTAGATTACATAAAAGTCGGGCATCAATCAAGGAAATACTAGATAGCATACCTGCGGAAGTACTCAACAATAATAGCAACCAAGTAACAAGGATCTCCTGCTATCTCTTCCTCTACAGGAGCAAAGACAAAACTGTACATCTCATCAGGTGAAATTGCTGGAGAAGCAACTTGTGACTCCTGCTGCCCAGAAACATCAGAGTTCAATGGATTGCCTCTGGGACCAAGCACTTGAGGCTTTCCTGAACTGCTGCCCACACCAGAAGAAGTTTCAGCCCCCATACCTTCTTTAGTTTCCACACACTGAAGATTGTTGGATTGGGTCTTTTCAAGAGGCTTTCCTGAACTGCTCTTCATTATTTCTGAACCAACATTCTCCTCAGAGTCTGAAACCAGTGAAGTTGATGTTCTATCTACAGTCAAACCTGTGGTAAGATCCCGAGATCCATTTTCCACATCTCCAGTCCTGGATTGTTGAGGTTCCCCATCCACTCCACTTGCAGTTGCGGATTCATGCATCGATTTTCCATTTCTTGCAATTCTAGTCAGAGAGCCATCTCCGGTTCTAGAGTTATATGCATGCTGTATTCCAGAAGTGGAAGTAGTCTCACCACCCACTGTCTTCCCAAGGAGTGAACTTCCTGTTTTAATTGAATGAGAGTAAGAGGTGACTAGCACATCAATTGCTCTAGCAACCATGGGTACCGGTCTCCGTTCTAGAATTATAGTGCAAGTAATCGCCAAGGATAATTGCTTAGCCTGCAATGTAAATCAAATGGCTTATAGCATCAGTCTAGGTGCTATAACTAACATTTTGTGCACCAGATAGATTAAGTAAATTTAAAAAGCAGTGCTAATGCGGTTCATAATATAAGAACATCACCTTACTGGCTTCCAGTCTACGGCGCTGCAAGAATTCTAGAACAGAGGGCACTTCTGAGTTACTGGCAGCAATAGCCTACAAGGAAAAAATGTATACAATTCTACTTCATAAATTCATGGAGTACACCTTAGTAACTAAAAAAAATAACTAGCAAGTAGGAACAATGCTTACCTCTAAGTCCAAATGAATCCTCCACAAAGTACCATGAGCAGCATCACATATAAGGTCAGGAATGAGAAAAGTCCACTCATCTCCATAGATGATACCTTCATGATCACTCATTTCACTTACCTCTACATGGACTGTATCCCTACTATTTAATCGAGAGGAGGAAGTATTAGCCCTTGGAAAACCCCTCAGTAGGAGAGGAAGTGGAGCAGATATTGGTGCCCAGGAATCTGCAAATATGTCATACAAAATAACAACTTTGGCATCCACTTGATGGACAGATAGTACATTATCAACCACACTGACTGCAATCTTGCTCGAATAAATTGGCAAAGAACCCTGAAATGCGAACAAACATGTCCTCAAATGAAAAAAAATACATCCCGGTAGGAGATAATGAGAAGGAATACAGTATTCTCTGAGAAGTCAATGAAGAAACAAATAAGCTTCACTAGAAATACAAACAAAAGATTAATTTCTACTACTTAGTACTCAAACAGTAAAGCAACAGATAGCAAGGAACAATGATAAAACAAGTTCTTCAACAGAACATAAGCGAGGAATGAATCTTAGTTCCTTATGAAAAGAGCAACAACATTAATAGCAAACAGCAAACAAAGTGAATCTTCTGAGTGAGGTGTTTTGTTATTAAGCTTAGTGCCAATGATTTATGTATGCGAGTATTTATATGGGAAAGCATGTTGTTGTTGTTGTTGTCAATTTCTGTTGCTGTTGTTGTTTTTTATAAGTAGTCGTAAGACATCATAAATCAGACAGACTGAAGTAGTGAGTAAGCAGAAACACCAATCCAACTGTTATAGAGTCAACAATACCATTGACAATCATAATTTAGATTTCTAAGAATATCCAAAGTTCAGCAGAATTGAATGACATATTTATCACCAAACTGACAAAAAGAGCTAAATAGAAGTTTGCTTTGAAAACTTTCCAACAAGTCCAAGATTGCTTAAATCTGATTTATATTGAAGGAATTATGTACCAGTCAAACTTAATTTGGTGTGCGCGAATGCTGTCAAAATCCCTCTGAATGAAAATATTTTTTTTGGACATCAAAACAAATGAATATCTTACCGCACTTTTGGTTTTAAGCAATGCTTTACCATATTAAGATTTATGGAGTTTTTTAGATTTGAGAAAAACCCCAGCATTAGAAAGTTGAAAAATGCACCTATTGTCGAAAATCCAGTTTTTGTTCTTGAACTGGGGGGTTGAATTTTTATCCTTTTGGAATTTTATTTTTTAACTATTTTTATTGGATTCAAATAGGGGGGTATTTGCTTATTTATGAATAATATCTTAAGTAAACACAAATATTTACTTAAATAATATTAGGCATAAATAAGTGTCTATCCTAGTTTCTGGCATAAGTGTCTGTATACCAAGGTTTGCATATATAGGTGTCTGTATACCAAGATTTTCCACTGAGATGACCAAAACCATGAGATCTCGCCAGATTTTGGAACTAATATGCTTGATTTAGGGTCGAACTCGACCTGAGATCTCGCCAAGGATCTCGTCTCGATCTCTCAAAATAGCGAGATATTCGTTGAGATCTCGCGAGTTCTTGTTCTATGCTTGGTATACAAGTTCATGTATAATTGTAAATTAACTAGATGGTGAGTGTTTGAAATGCATGCTACGTTATGACTATGAATTTCCACAAGAATGAATGTTATGAGATTATGTTTTATTTATAATTTCCTAATGAGAATGAATGCATTTGAATGATGAACTCATGAAAGTTTTAATGTTTAAAATGTTAGACAAATACCTGTGACTACTGTCCCCTTTCCAGTAGGGGGTAAAGTACTGGATGAGGTCTATATCTCTTTAGCTGGAGCCTGTTCATAGATGATCCAGTGAGATTTTAATCTAGAGCCTGTTCATTCAGGTGATCTAGCGAGAGTTAAAACTAGAGTTTGTTTGGACGAGTGATCTAACATGATTTAATTGGAGCTTGTTCACAGGTGATCCAACAAGGTTTGAACTAGAGTCTGTTCACGCAGGTGATCTAGAGAGGTATAATCTGGAGCTTGTTCAGAGGTGATCTAGCGAGTTTTGAACTAGAGCCTGTTCGCATAGGTGATCTAGAAAGGTTTAATCTAGAGCTCATTCCGACAAGTGATCTAGCGAGATGACCTCAACAAGTGTGTGCACACTCGGTAGTTCACAATGGCCATGACCTTACCTAGTTAAATGAATAAATAATGTTATGTTGATTTATTTAATACTTATTCTTTTATTATCCTAATTTATGCATGAATGAAATGTACTTAGCACCCCACTGGGCCCATGCTCACCCAAATTAAGCTGACTTTTTACAAATGACGAGGTGTACACGGCAGATGATGTTGGAGGGGAAGACTTATCGTGATGTGTGTTCCTTATGTGATCTTTTGTTGTATATAGCTCTGGTTCAAGAATCTTTTTGTATAGTTATGTGGTTATGTAATGGGGACAATCTAGCAGTTTTCTTCTAATCAATATTTTGTAAGGATAACTGTAAGTGATTAGTAACACTCGTTTTGGTAAGGTAATGGACTGTAGTTATATTATTTCACTCTAGCCACCTGTGTATTTAGCAAATGGAAAAGAATAAATTAATGCAACGCTTCCGTAGTGTTTTATGTTAATGCTTCTGCATGTGTTTAAGTGTATGATCTGGGACATTATTTGTTTGTTTAAATTTATACGGAACTTTTGTGACCCCGTGTAGTCAACTATTTAAGGTCGGGACCTATCTTTCATGATCGGGTCCGGGTCGTTACAAAGTGCGAGGAGTTTGTGTTGTGTGTTGTTGTGCTCTCTATCCTGTGCCCCTTGGTGTCATGTGGTGGCGACGCCACGTGAAGAGCCATGTGTGTGTGTGCGTGTGTGTGCGCGTGTGTCGGCCGACATGTGCGGGGCTTCTCAAGACCTATCTGGACTACAAGAATTCAAACAATCACCCATCTGTCAACAACTCCTCAAGGGGGGAAGGAAAATGCTCCCGATCAATTGAGCATGGGGAGTGGTGTTGTTTTTTTTTTTTAAAGGTTGGGGGGGGGGGTTGTTTTGATATACATTGTTGTGGTCCTTACCTAACAGTTCGAGCTTTTGGGGTAAGCGTTTGTAACAATCTATACGTCTTTACATGACTAAGTAAAATTTCACTCAGGTAACCTATAAGTGAAGGGGAAATTTGGAAGAGAGCAGCTAATGGAGGCACGTCTTTCTGCTGTTGATACATCGAGGAAAAAAAAGAAAGAAGAGCACAAAACATGATTTACCTGTTGTACAATGGCATCCCGGTAAAACCTATACAAGTGCAGTAGCATTGCAGTCCTATCACCTTGCAAACAGTATATCCTACCATACCTGTAAATAATGATACATATTTAGAAAAATATAAATGAAATTCCGTGCTACAAAAACAAATCCTGTTCTGGTGAAATGTAATTTTCTTAGCAAGAAAGAAGCAACAGAAAAAACTAACATTGTAACAATATGAACATCTTCCGCAAGTAGGACAGGTTTCTCGTTTGCCTCTGCTTTTGCCATTGCCATCTCAAACCTTGGCAAGCGAATAATTCCCCCAGATGAAAACTGAAAACAAAGAGTGACAAGAGAGTTAAAATAGTACAAGAATATGAGTGGGAATGATCTTGTATATTATCTAAGAACATGAGTGTGACTCATTGTCTATATCTAAGGCTAAGATACGAAGAAATGCACCAGAACTTTGTTAGAGAAACAGAAAAGTAATGAATATCAACAGCTGCTAAAGAGTAATTAGATATAAATATTGGACAAAACTTGAAGTTACCAAATAGATCCAGTTGATAGAAATATGAAGTAAATGTCTATTCAAGTCATTGACCAATATAGAGGCAGCATACCGATGTGTTAGTCTGTTAGACTGTTAGGGAAGTATTGTAACATTGTGTGATTTTTAAACTGTGTTTGCAGGAAAAAAAGAGATCAGTACAAGTAATAGAGTACGTGCATCAGCAAAATTACTTTTTTGCATAGGATGCTGTAAATTAAAGGTAGAAATGGTCCTGTTCAAGATACAGTATCAGAGACTGGATTGGTTGCCTCCAGGCCCAATATGGATCAGACTATCCGGCCTGATATCAGCCTATCTTTGAGGAAGACCAGCTAGATTGGATACCACCAATCCCAATACATACAGGCCGATCCGATTCTGAATTTTGAAACCTTGGTTTTCTGAGCTTTTTGGTGCTATGAATGATCACAAGTTAAAAGCCAACCATGGCCCAAAACTAAAGCAGTATATTAGCATTTGGACAGAAATTTTAGGAGCTGGCTGACATGAATTCAACTGCCATGTTTTACATTAACCATTATAAATTAATGCAGTATTTGTTGAGTACTAAAAAACATCAAACAATACGAAACCTAACCAACAGTGATCCCTAACTTTTAAACCCTTAATGTAATCGACATTGGTGGATCTACCTGATATCCAGTGAAAGACTTGCACTGCATTCCAGAGGCAAGAAGAACCAGCCGACTTTCGTGTGTGTAAATATACCAGCTCACAGTCAATCTTTTTGTCTCAACCAATCGGAGTGCCTTCAGCTCAGGTTCATATGCAAACAGATCCAAACCACTGTATTGAATTTCATATCAATGAAATGAAAATTTGAAACAAGGCATAAGTTAGTGAGGGCAAAGAACATCAGACTAAATCATCTATATTAAATATATTAAAATGAAATTAAATAGATTAATTAATAAATATTGAAATTAATAATGATGATAATATAATTAATTTTTAAAACTTTTATTATGTATTAGTCTTTACTTCATGTGTAACTGTAACATAGTAAGTCGAATTCTTTTTCAATTAGGAGAGATGGCTGAGTGGACGAAAGCGGCGGATTGCTAATCCGTTGTACTAGTTATTCGTACCGAGGGTTCCAATCCCTCTCTTTCTGTTTTCTTTAATGACTTGAGATTTTTTCTTTTGAATTAAAAAAATAAAATAAAGTAATTTTTTGCTATTCTCTCAATTCCAATAAAATGAAACTGGGTCTAGTATGAACTGGTGATCAGAAGATATATGGATAGAACTTATAGCGGGGTCTCGAAAAACAAGTAATTTCTGCTGGGCCTTTACCTTTTGTAGGTTCATTAGGGTTCTTATTGGTTGAAACTTCCAGTTATCTTGGTAGGAATCTGATATCCTTATTTCCATCTCAGCAAATGATTTTTTTTCCACAAGGGATTGTGATGTCTGTTTATGGTATGAATATATATATATATATATATAAATAACAGGGAAGTGAACAGCATCTGAAAGTTTTCCGTAAAGTGTGAGGCATGGGTTGAAGGAGAAAGAGAATACTCAAGATGCTCTGATGGCTCACACTTGAAGAAAAAGCTGAAACATCCAGGTCTATTTAACTTTAAACAGTACGCTCTTAATGATAACTATATCATGTCTCCCGTAAAGTATTCTCACAATTAACACTCAATGTTCTTACACTCAATGTTCTTTAACTGTTCTACTTTAATAAATCTATCTGGTAAAGCATTATCTTTGCACATTAATTCAAAAGAATAAAATGAGAGAGGGTTCTCTGAGAGAGCGGCATACGGGTGTTGCTCTGACGGGCATTGCTTCTGGTTCAATCCATATCTCTTCTCCTGCTTTGTCTGCCTGCTGCTCTGCCCCTCCCCCCTCGAATGGATTGATCCGCTGCCCCTCCAATAGTGATGGAACAGTTTCATGAATAGGGGTCAGGGAGGTCATTTCATGTGAGGAGGAGAGAGAGGGCGCTACCGCACCCTCTGCAGTTTGATCAGAGAACCTTTTCCCATAAAATATTCTCAGACTCTATGACAGATTTGAACTAATTAAGGAAAACCCTGTCTTCCAGAATAACACAAGGCAGAACATACTCTCTGCCCATGATACAACAAAACAGTGTAAATTTAGCATCAAGCACTACTTCTAGACAGAAACCTGCAGAGTATCCATATTGTAGTGGAAGTGGGAAATTGACCAAGTTTTTTTTTTTTTTTTGGGGGGGGGGGGGTGTTCTTTCGTGTCACTACGCCTAGTGAAAAAATTCACTTCACTATGACTTTCTTACCCCCACTTTTCACTCATGTTATTCAATATATGAAGGGTTTATATAGTACTTTCACAAACTAATAATACTTCACTATGACTTTCTTACCCCTATTTTTCACTCATGTTATTCAATATATGAAGGTTTTATATAGTACTTTCAAAAACTAATAATACTTCACTATGACTTTCTTACCCCTACTTTTCACTCATGTTATTCAATATATGAAGGGTTTATATAGTAATTTCACAAACTAATAATACTTTACCAAATCTTCACCCCAGCTCCTGTTCTCCTCCCCCTCCCTTAATGTGTCTCCCCCACTTCATTCTTCAATCCATCAATGGAGAAGAACTACATCATGAAAACCCTCAATTAATCACCGTTGCCTTCCTTGCACCAAGTCTATGTAGCAAGCGGTGGTAGAGGTGAGCATTCGAAGCAGAGACAGGTGAGCATCAACAGTGGTGAACGAACTTGGGCATAGTGGAACCAGCACTCGTGTTCCAAATAAGCGCTGTCTTCCTTGCTCCAAGTCCAAGTAGCGAACTGTTCCTACAACCCAAACCCACTCTGTTTTCACTTCTCAGCGTATACCAACTCTGCCCCCTTATTCTCTCCTTGATTCCCTATTTATTTGCCATGACTTGTGCGAGGCAGTCAACGTGGAGGAGAGCCAATGCTAGTGGTAATCTCTGATAAGATCAGAGGATGCTGCAGGGAATGGAGGTGTGAGAGGGCTTTCCAGCCAGGCTGCTCATGACGGGGGAGGGGGCGCAGCAGGTGGCAAGGGAGGGGGTAATCTGACATCCGAAACCACCGAACACATGCTTGTAACCTGGCACAGGGCATCCTGATCCACCGCATCTCTCTGCAACTTCACCAGTATCAGAACCGTTAGGGCGTGCCAAGCAACACTACACAACCCACCAGCAACTGGCACAACACTCCACCGTGGCCAGAGCTAGCTCTGGATCGCACTTCTCGAATCGGGCAGCCAGTCAAGGCTCACGGAAGCTCTATTTTTTCATTATTCTCTCTTCTCTAGATACAGGGGGAGGGGCGTGAGATGCAGAGGGCAGGGGCGACAAAGGGAAAGGGGGCTGTGGCTACAGGGAGAAAGTATCAGAGAGATAGAGAGAGGGAACTGTAGAGTTCTCCCTACAAGATTCTGTTAGGGGTTAATTAACAGATTTTAACCTTTCATCTCCACTCACCAAAATGATTCAAAAGGGTAAATAAAAATATAATGAAGTGATCTACTTCACTCTTCATAGTGACATGTAGGAGGACCCCCTTTGTTTTGGATAGGTAGGCGGTAGGACGTGAGTTGAACTCATGACCCCTTAATTGTGAGGTGTTGGTCTTTCCCAATTGAGAACCCCCCTTGGGGTTGACCAAGTTAACATTGATTTAACACATGTGGCCATATGACAAGGCCTTTGCAGAATATACGATGTTGTGTTCACCATACACACGAGGGCAGGCCTTGGTGCAATGGTCTCTGTTGAAAACTAGGGGTATTTTAGTCTTATATTTTGGGTTTTTGGGGTTTTCTGTTATTTTACATCAGTTCTGTCCTTAGTTTGTAAGGTTGTAATAAGTAAGGGGTTAGGGGTAATTTCATATATCCCTAACTACCTTACTTTCTATTTTGTCTAAATTTATTATATATTGAGAGGCAGCCTGCGTGAAGGTAATTCTAATTTACCTATTGCAGGCTGCTCTCCGCTCTTGCGGCAACTTCTTCTCCCTCTCTTTCTTCTTCTTCTTTCATCTTTCTTCCTTCATCCCTGATGTGATTAGTTTAATTCTGATTTGCAACATGGTATCAGAGCTATACTAATCAATCAAGGGTTCTTCAATCCCTTTCTTCTGGTTTTCTCCTTCAGTTTCCAGTTTTTTTTTTTTTGGTGTGCAGCCACCGATTGCTGCTCTGGTTTGCTATGGATTAAAGTCTCCTTATTAATGAATGGAGGGCTGTTTTTGATCTCTCTCGATGGAGTTTGGTTACTGATGGGAAGACAACCTTGAAGAATCGATCAGAAATTATTCCTGCTGAATGTTTTTTTCTCTTTGGATGGTGATGGTTCCTATTATCACTGGGTGCTAATGGCATGTGGTTCCTATGCCAATCTTGTTCTTTATGATCTTCTTTAAGGTGGTTTTCATGCTGGTTTGAAGATTCTATCAACTTCTCTCTCTGTTCTTCATATTGGAGAAATCGATCTCAACTGCTGTTTTGCTCTCCATATCAATTTTGGTTTCTTTTTTTGGTGAGAATCGATTGTTGCTGCTGGCTGTGTGACTGGAGGATTCTGTGGTTGCCACTCTTCTGATCTAGTGACCTCCTTATGTTATTCTTCGAGGATTTGCTATCTTGGTGATGTTCTTCCCCAAATCCTTTTAGTTATTTCCTGCACTTGCTGGCTTGCTCTGTGTGGTTATTGTTTGACTTCTGTTGCAACCTTCTTTGCTCCTGAATTGGTATAAGTTGCTGCTGTCCATATTATTTGTGTGGTTGGTGCTCACCTACTGCTGGGTCATCATTCCTGCAATTTTTTTTGCACCTGATTTGTAATTGTTGCTGCTGTTTACTGCTTCTGTCAATATTATTTGTTTATTATGGGTGACTCTAAGTCTACTACTACTACCTCTGCTGTTCCACCTTCTTCTGATAATGTGAATGTGACAATTACCTCCATCAAGCTCAAGGGGAGCTCGAATTATTTGTTATGGGCACAGGCTGTGAAAGTGTATATCATGGGCAAGGACAAGCTTCAATATATTACATCTGATCCACCTTCCTCCAGTGACAGCAATTACAGTGAATGGAAAAAGGAGAATGCCATCACTCTCATCTGGCTATGGGAATAGAATGGAACCAGAAATAGCCGCCAACGTTATGTTTCACACTACGACCAAAGGTGTTTGGGATGATCTGCAAGATACTTCTTCTCAGGATAAAAGTATGAACCGTGTATACGATTTGTATGAAAAACTGTTCCAGCTCCAGCAATCTTCTAAGTCTCTCCAAGAGTACTATTGTTCTTTTAAGGGCCTGGTTGAGGAGTTGAATGTATTTCAGCCTCTTACTACTGATATTGACAAATTAAAAGCCCAACGTAATGAGTTCTTTGTCTCCAAATTTCTTGCTGGGTTAAATTCTGATCTGAAGGCTGTGAAGGGCTGATACCTTCTCTTGTCTTTTTATTTTATTTTATTTTTTACCCCGAATATTATCTGGGACCCGGGGTGGCCCCTAGGCTTTTATTAGAAAAATTCAATACTTGGAAAAAACATGGGGGGGACATAGCCCGCCTTACCCCAGACCCAACGGTACTCAGCAGCACTCTCACTCATTACAACCAAGAGAATCCCTTCCCCTACAAAAGGAAAATAGACAAAACAAAGCTAACCTATTGCCGGAAAACCGGCAGGCCCGCCTTATCCTCTCTGACAATCCTAGAAAGGTCAGAGGGGCGCTCCCCAGTAGTGAGAAACTCACTATTACATTTCATCTCGCAGACCCTATTAGCTAGGAAATCTGCCGCACGATTGCTTTCTCTAAAGGAAAAAGCCATGGTCGCCCCTAAAGCATCCACAAGACGGAGAACCTCGTCAAACCAGTACCAACAACACCACACCTTACAGGCTTTTGAAGTAATAAACTGCACAATGGACTTGGAGTCCGAGCTAACGTGGCAGCCAGCAAAGCCCCTAACCGCACAAACCCGAAGCCCATCTAAGACCGCCCTCATTTCTGCTTCAGTATTAGTACATAGCCCATAGAAATTTGAGAAAGCCATCACCAAACTTCCCTCCTGATTTCGAATAATTCCACCACCACCACTCAGCCCCGGATTGCTTTTACTGGCACCATCTACATTAACTTTCACACCTATGAACGGGGGTTTCCAGTACACAGGGCGTGGAACCCTACAGATGGGAGGGGGGGAACGTAAATTCAAAACCTGAAGCGCCAACCCCTCCTTCATACTAGAGACTGCAGAAGGGAAAGTCGGAAACGGGATCTCTTGGATCCAACGAACAATCTTAGCACTGATCATGTTAGCCGATCTCCCCCCATTACCATGCCTCCTATTGTTCCTTTCCTTCCACAATTCCCAGACTATGAAGGATGGGACAATCCCTCTAAGAAAGCAGAACACGTTCTTAAAGGTCCCAAAGACTGCCAAGGCTGATTCCTCCCCAAGGCTGATTCCTCCCCTAAGGATAACTCTGCTTTTACTGCTGGTCGTGGTCGTGGAAGAGGCCGTGGTACAGGGGGAGGTCATAGTGGTGGTGGTCGTAGTACTGGTGGTCTGTCAGGTGATCGCTCTACTCAACGGTGCACTCATTGTGGTAAATCTGGTCATACTGTTGACTATTGTTGGGATAAGCATGGTAAACCAGATTGGGCAACCCAATCAGCCAATCATGCAGTATCTGATGGGAATGTTGATATTGTGACCACTGGTGTTTCTCGATCAGGTTCTACTACAGGTGGCAGTTCGTCTAGCACTACTCATCGTTACGAGCTTTCTCAGATATTACGGAGGTTACAAACTCTTGAGGCATCCAGTAGCGCATCCTCCATACCTTCCTCTTCCGCTGCTACCGTTGCTCATGCAGGTGCATCTGCTTTCTTCTCCACTACTTCTCCCTGGATTATTGACTCTGGAGCTTCTGCTCATATGAGCTACCTTGTTTACGTCCTTTTCGAATAACTCGGATTCTTCATCTGTCATATTAGCAAATGGGTCTGCTGCTCCTGTTACTGGATCTGGTAAAGTCACTCCTACCTCTTCTATTAGTCTTTCCTCTGTGTTGCATGTTACTCAATTTCCATTAAGTCTTCTTTCTGTTAGTCAGCTTACCAAAACTTTACACTGTTCTGTGACATTTTTTCCTACTCATTGTGTTTTTCAGGATCTTCACACGAGGAAGACGATTGGTGGAGGGCATAAAAAGGATGGGCTGTACTATCTTACCTGTGGTGCTGCTACTTCCTCCGTTGCTGCTGCGTCTGTTGGTGGGGTGACTCCCTTCCAATGGCATTGTCGTTTGGGTCATTTATCTTTAGCTATGTTACAATTATTATTTTCGTCTTTTAAGTCTATGTCTAGGATAGAGTGTGAAGCCTGCGAGTTGGGGAAACACCACCGTGTGTCTTTCCCTTCTCGATCTGTGGCTCGTAGTTCGTCTTTATTTGCTTTAGTCCATTCGGACATCTGGGGTCCTTGTCGTGTCAAGAATAAACGTGGTTTTATGTATTTTGTCACATTCGTGGACGATCATTCCCGTCTTACCTGGTTGTATCTCCTGAAGGATCGTTCCGAGTTTTTATCTGTATTCCAAGAATTTTATAATGAAATAAAAACTCAGTTTGGTGTGTCTGTTAAAGTTTTTCGTTCTGATAATGCATTGGAATATGCACAAAATGCAATTTCTGATTTTTGTATTGCCCGTGGCATGATTCATTAGACTAGTTGTTCCTATACTCCACAACAAAATGGAGTGGCTGAACGCAAAAATAGGCATCTTCTTGAGGTAGCTAGTGCTATCATGTTCCATATGCATGTCCCAAAGCTTTTTTGGTGTGAGAGTGTGTTGACTGCGTGTTATTTGATTAATCGCATGCCTTCTTCTATTCTTGCCGATAGGTCCCCTTTTTCCATCGTTTTTCCAGGCATTCCCGCTTTCGCTTTACCCCCTCGTGTTTTTGGATGTGTGTGCTTTGTGCAGAATTTACATGTCTCCACTGACAAGTTTGCACCTAGGTCTACCAAGTGTATTTTCCTAGGTTATTCTCGTACCCAAAAAGGGTACTAGTGTTATGACCCTGTCTCTTCCAGATATTTTGTGAGTGCTGATGTCACCTTCTTTGAGGGGGGTTCTTACTTTTCTCAGTCTTCGTTGTCCTCTGAGGACTAGTGGCATCCTGTTGTGCCACCTCCTATTCCTACCTTAGTACCGTTTTCCCCTCCTTTGCAGGTGTATCAGCGTCGGGAGAAGACAGCAGCTCCGTGTGAGATTCCTACTGTTCCAGTGGTTTCACCCCCTCCACTTGCGTCCTCCTCCGGTGAAGCTCCGTCTACTTCCTCATCTGATAACTTACCTGTTGCCTTGCGGAAAGGTACACGTTCCTGTACACAGAAGTCTAATGTTGTGTACCCCATTGACAAGTTTGTTTCCTTATCTCATCTGCCGCCTTTGGTCCATAATTTTGCCTTGTCGTTATCCTCTTCTATTGTGCCTAAAAGTCACACTGACGCTCTTCGTCTTCCTGGTTGGAAGGATGCCATGGATGCCCTGTTGACCCGTAACACCTGGACTCTTGTTGATTTGCCACCTGGTAAGGACCTTGTCAAGTGTCGCTAGGTTTACACTATTAAGTATCTTCTTGATGGTTCTGTTGAGCGGCTCAAAGCCCGTCTGGTTGCCAAGGGATATACCCAGACTTATGGAGTTGATTATTTTGAGACGTTCTCTCCCGTTGCCCAGCTGAATTCGGTGCGCTTACTTATTTCCTTGGCGGTGAATTTTGATTGGCCATTATATCAGCTTGACATTAAAAATGCCTTTTTGAATGGTGACTTGCAAGCGGAAGTTTATATGGAGCAACCTCCGGGGTATGTTGCTTAGGGGGAGGATCGTACATGGGTTTGTAAGCTACGGAAGGCTATCTATGGTCTCAAACAGTCGCCTAGAGCGTGGTTTGAGAAATTCAGTGCTACGGTGATGTTTTGTGGCTTTTCACAGTGTTATTCCAACCACTCGGTGTTTGTCCGCCGTCGGGATGGTAAGGTGGTTGTCTTGGTCGTCTATGTAGACGATATTATTATTTCTGGTGATGATGAGGCTGGTATTGCAGAGGTAAAAGCATATTTACAGCAGCATTTTCAGACCAAGGATCTAGGTAATCTTCACTATTTTCTTGGCATTGAAGTTGTGAGAAGTAGGAAAGGTGTCAGTTTATCTCAAAGGAAATATGTATTGGACCTTCTGTCTGACATTGGCATGCTTGCTTCAAAGCCAGTGGATGTTCCTATGGATCCTCATCAGAAGTTTGGGGTAGATGATGGTGATCTCCTTAAAGACGTGCACCAGTACAGAAGTTTGGTTGGGAAGCTAATCTATCTTACAGTTACCAGACCAGACATTTCCTTTGCAGTGGGTGTCCTTAGTTAGTTTATGCAGTCTCCTCGGAAGGCTCATTGGGATGGAGTTGTTTGTGTTCTTCGCTATTTGAAGGGTGCTCCTGGTAAAGGGTTGATTTATCGCCCTCATAGGCATATGGAACTTGTTGCTTTTTCAGATGCTGACTGGGCTGGTTCGGCCAGTGATTGTCGTTCGACTACAGGGTATTGTACTTTTGTTGGGGGTAATCTGGTTACGTGGCGTAGTAAGAAACAGACTACAATTGCCAGGTCGAGTGCTGAAGCAGAATACAGAGCTATGGCTCATACTACTGCATAGTTGATGTGGCTCAGGTCTCTTCTTCTTGACATGGGTTTATCTGTGTCGGTGCCTATAAAGATGTACTGTGATAATCAGGCAGCCATATACATTACGAGCAATCCGGTCTATCATGAACGGACCAAACATATTGAAGTGGACTGTTACTTTGTTCGAGATGCTGTGTCAAAAAAACTTGTTGAGACCCCATTCGTTTCATCCTCGAATCAGCCAGCAGATATGTTCACCAAGTCACTTTTTGCTCCCAGTTTTCGCACTTGTTGTAACAAGCTGAGCATGGGAGACCTCTATGCTCCAGCTTGAGGGGGAGTGTTGAAAACTAGGGGTATTTAAGTCTTATATTTTGGGTTTTTGGGGTTTTCTGTTATTTTACATCAGTTCTGTCCTTAGTTTGTAAGGTTGTAATAAGTAAGGGGTTAGGGGTAATTTCATATCCCTAACTACCATACTTTCTATTTTGTCTAAATTTATTATATATTGAGAGGCAGCCTGCGTGAAGGTAATTCTAATTTGCCAATTGCAGGCTGCTCTCCTCTCTTGCGGCAACTTCTTCTCCCTCTCTTTCTTCATCTTCTTTCATCTTTCTTCCTTCACCCCTGATGTGATTAGTTTAATTCTGATTTGCAACAGTCTCCATTGTGACCTAGTGGTCGCAGGTTCGAGTCTGGAAACAGCCTCTCCGCAAAGCGGGGGTAAGGCTGCATACATTATGACCCTTTTTGTTTACCACACACACAAACAAAAGAGGTTGTAGCTTTTCATTCATTTACTTCAGAATCCAGATATCGCAGTGGCCTCCCATATAAAGACTATAGAAAACTCATTATTTAAACAGATAATTGAATGAATCAGAACAGAAAGAATGGAAGATAAGAAAATCAAGATGCAATGTAAAAGAGAGGCATCAACAGCAAATAGATTTTTAACACTTCCATCTTCCAACAGATCAGATTGTGAAATAAAAAGCAAAAATCACCATCAAATAATGTTGGACCTAACAGCTTGGACCAAATTCCACTTATGCTTTTACATTTGATAAATTGAAGTTGCTTTAACTGCATATAAAACAGCACCCTGATTGGTGTTTTTTTTGTAGCACATACCTTGTCTTCACAAATATAACATCACAGGATGGGCAATCTGTCCAAAAGAATCCCAGTATGCTCTCAGATTCTGATTTAGTCTTATGGACAAAAGCCTCCCCAGTATCTCTTATCCTGAACTCAATCTCAAGATTAGATCGTTGAATTCCAATAATCTTCTCATCTAGTGAATATCGAATAGAAATTACTGGCCCTTCACCTATTGAATCTGGTGTAGGAGCATCGAACAGAGCAAGTGGAACAGTTTTCCATGCAAAAACCTGAAGGACAAGAAGAAGAACCAATAAAAGGGACTTCATAAGACATAGTTCAAGAAGGAAAATAGACTAAAAATTCATATACTTTATATTCATCCCTCATTTATTGCTTCCGTACCTTCCTAAGGTCAATTTTTTTGTCGGACACAAATTCAAATATTGGCATGTACTGAACTGATGCGTATAGGTTACTGACCCAACACAATATCAGCAATCATAAGAAGTCCATCAGACCATCACCAGCTTTTCTAAGTCTGGTAATGATCCATACCCAACTATGAGGTACTCATCATGAGGATTTTCTTCATCATTTTTTGTTCATTCATAAACTACAAGACATCTTCCTTTTTTACTCAAATGTGCTCTTATGCATGAATGTTAAAAAAAAAAAAAAAGGATAAGAGGGTTCATGCATTGAAAACTTGATCCCAAGAGACTTAAGCAATCCACATTCCTTGAATGAAACAGAAACAGGATAATTTTTTTTATTTTTTATTTTTACTTTAAACAATTCATTCTTGTTAAATAGAGTTGAACATTCATATGGCTCACCCCATTTAGTTATAATAAGACTTCGTTGCGTTGAGTTGAATCTATCCATTCTTGCAATTGAATTTACTGTTTAATATATCATGGATACAGATTCATGATTCATTGCCAAATCCATGGATCTAAAGTCATCTTAGGAGATCTATGTAACAAGGACACTTCATTTCTTCAGAACCCTGCCATGTAGGAAACCTTGTGTTGGTGCCAGTGTCAGGCACTGCAGTTCTGTTTTCCATAATGCTTATTTATGATTTCACAACATTTTTGTACTAACTCAGTGATGGGGATCCAAAATCTAAGAAAGATAAGAAGAAGAAAAGAGTTCAATTTTCAGAAGCCTAGCATATATGGACAATAATTAGGTTTTATGCTTACGAGGCTGGCTTGAGAAACATTTTTTGGGGTTGGTGATGAGGTTAAAAGGGTTTTTTTATATGTTGGGGTAAGTAAGAAGTTATGTTTTGTCGAAGTTGTAATACAAATAATGAGAAAAATCTCACTGAACATGAGGCGTTTCCTATGCACACACATGTAGGATCTTTTTATTATTTTTTCTCTTTCCTCAAAAATATGAATAAAAAAGACCCATGTGTGTAGGTGTAGGAAACACCTCATGTTCAGAGAACCCTTTCCCATAAACAATTATACGTAAGTTTATTAGCCATACACAGTGGTTTTGGGTTATAGGGACTTTCTATACATGGGCTTTTAAGGGGCTAAATACAGTTTCTTTGCTCGTAGAGTTTTACAAGTGCCACAGATATTAAGGTTTAAGTGTAGGACTAGAGCTTTCTAGCAATCTTGCTTAAATCCGATCTATATTGAACTGGTCTATTGCTTCTGGATTTTTGGTGCTATTAATTCAGCATTGTTACCTCCTATTTAGAGGTCTTTATACTGTTAATTGGTGATCCCTTTGTTTGGGTAGTTTTTTCCTATCGATTTGAAGCCAGTATATAGAAGTGCTCTCTACTGCCTATCAAGTGTTCGATTTTTTTTCCTGCTGGTTGTTGCGACCTATTTTTTGCTTCTCCATCAGTTTTCTTCTCCTTCTATCGATTTGCGAGGTTTCTAAAACCCTGTATAAATAATCGGTAGAACTGTTTGGGGTTGCTTTGTGCTTGGTTTCCTGCTGCCTTGTGTTTCTGGTTTTGTTGTCTAATGCGTGACGACAAGTCCAAGTCAGCTTCTGTTGTTCCAGTTACTTCTTCTGAGAATGTGAATGTTACTATTACCTCTATCAAGCTCAAGGGGAGCTCGAATTATTTGTTATGGTCCCAAGCAGTCAGAGTATATATTATTGCCAGGAAGAATCTCAAATATATTACCATTGATCCTCCTGCGTCTGATTCTAGTGGTTACGAAGATTGGATGCAAGAGAATGCAGTAATTCTGATATGGTTGTGGAACAGCATAGAACCCGATATTGCTGCGAATGTGATGTTTCACACCACTGCTAAGGGTGTCTGGGACGATCTAAAGGACACCTATTTTCAGGAGAAGAACATGAACCGTGTATATGATTTATATGAGAAACTGTTTCAGCTCCTGCAATCTAATAAGTCTCTTCAAGAGTATTACTGTTCCTTTAAGGGTTTAATTGAGGAGTTGAATGTCTTTCAGCCCCTTACTACCGACATTAAGAAGTTGAAAGCTCAGCGTAATGAATTCTTTGTTTCCAAGTTCCTGGCTGGGTTAAGTTCTGATCTGAAGGCCATGAAGGGCCATTTACCCTTGCTGGCAAGACAGTCCCTACTCTACACATTCTCCCACCTTCAGCGTATATCTTCCCCTGCAAAGAATGAGTCCTCTCCCAAAGAAAGTTCTGAATTTACTACTGGTCATGGTCGAGGCCGTGGCCGTAGCTCAGGGGGAGGTCGTAGTGGTGGTGGTCGAGGTTCTGGTGGTTCTTCTGGTGATAGACCTCCTCGTAAGTGTACTCATTGTGGCAAAAATGGTCACACCGTTGATTATTGTTGGGATAAGCATGGTAAACCAGATTGAGTCACTCAATCGGCCAATCATGCAGTGACAGATGGTGGTAATGATGGTACTTCTACTGGTGATTCTCTACAAAGTCCAATACCAGGTGGTAGCTCTACTACAACCTCTCACAATGATGGTCTATCTCAGATATTACGGTGATTACACAAAACCTGGAGGCATCCAAGTCTACATCCACTGGACAAACTCCGCTCTCTACTACTTTGGTTCATTCAGGTACGCCCGCCTTTTTTTCCACTACTACTCCATCTTGGATCATTGACTTTGGAGCTTCTGCTCATATGATTGGTGAGGTCATCTTTGTTTACATCATTTTCCCACACTAATCTATCTTCATCTGTTATCCTTGCTAATGGCTCATCTGCCCCGGTGCCTGGGCATGGTACTGTATCTCCCACTTCCTGCAGTAATCTTTCCTCTGTCTTGCATGTTTCTCAATTACCATTGAATCTTCTTTCTGTGAGTCAACTAACTAAAGCATTACATTGTTCAGTGACTTTTTTCCCTACTCATTGTGTTTTTTCAGGATCTTCAAACGAGGAAGACGATTGGTAGCAGGAGTGAAAAAGACGGATTATACTATCTTGACTGTGGTGCTGCTACTTCTGCTGCTGCTTCTATTGGTGGCATGACCCCTTTTCAATGGCATTGTCGGTTAGGTCATTTGTCCTTAGCTAGGTTAAAATATTGTTTCCCTCTTTTAAGTCTTTGTCTAGGATAGAGTGTGAAGCTTGTTAGTTGGGAAAGCATCACCGTGCTTCTTTTCCCTCTCGCTCTGTGGCTCGTAGTTCATCTTTATATTCTTTGGTCCATTCGGATATTTGGGTTCCTTGTCGTGTGCAGAATAAGAGTGGGTTCATGTACTTTGTTTCGTTTGTGGACGATTATTCTCGCCATACATAGTTATAACTTGTACCTCTTGAAGGATTGTTCCGAATTTCTCTCTGTATTCCAAAATTTTTATAATGAAATGAAAACACAGTTTGGCATGACTAATAAAATTTTACGGTTTGATAATTCTTTGAAGTATGCCCAAAATGAAATTTCTGATTTTTGTGTAGCTCCTGGTATGATTCATCAAACTAGTTGTTCGTACACCCCGCAACAAAATGGGGTGGCCGAACGCAAGAATAGACATTTCCTTGAGGTTGCACGTACTATGATGTTGCATATGCATGTTTCAAAGCAATTTTGGTGTGAAGGGGTGCTAACTGCATGTTATTTGATTAATCGCACGCTCTCATCTGTTATTGCCGACAAGTCCCCATTCTCTATTGTTTTTCCTGGTCAACCTGTTTTTCGGTTACCTCCTCGTGTTTTTGGATGTGTCTGTTTTGTCCAAAATTTGCATGTTACCACTCACAATTGTCTCCTCGGTCTACTAAATGTATTTTTCTTGGTTACTCAAGTACCCAGAAGGGGTATAAGTGTTATGACTCTGTAGCCCATAGGTATTTTCTTAGTGCCGATGTCACCTTCTTTGAGGGGAGTTCTTATTTTCCGCCATCTCCTATAGTCCCTGTGGATGATTGGCATGTGGTTGACCCTCCTCCAATTCCTGTCTTAGTTCCCTTCTCTCCTCCACCAACTAAGGTCCATCAGCAGCGAGAAAGAGCAGTCCAGCAAGAGGAGATTCCACCAACTCCAACCGTTTTACCACTTCCACCAGACTCTTCCTCTGATGACTTGTCGGTCGCCTTGTGCAAAGGTACTCGTTCTTGCATCCAAAAGTCCAATGTTGTGTATTCTATTGATAAATATGTTTCCATTTCCCACTTACCTTCGTCTATTCGCCATTTTGCCTTGTCTTTATCTGCTACCACCACACCCAAACATTACACTGAGACTCTTCGTCTTCCTAGTTGGAAAACGGCCATGGATGTGGAAATGTTAAGGACCTTGTTAGGTATCACTGGGTTTACATTATCAAATACCTTCCTGATGGATCTGTTGAATGGCTTAAAGCCCGTTTGGTTCTCAAGGGGTATACTCAGACTTATGGTGTTTACTATTTTAAGACATTCTCCCTAGTTGCTCAGCTTAACTTTGTTCGTGTACTTATTTTATTGGCTGTTAACTTTGATTGACCACTGTATCAGTTGGACATTAAAAATGCTTTTTTGTATGGTGATCTTCATGAGGAGGTTTATATGGAGCAACCTCCAGGGTATGTTGCTCAGGGGGAGAACAGTACTCGGGTGTGCAAATTGCAGAAGGCAATTTATGGTCTCAAACAGTCGCCCAGAGCATGGTTTGAGAAGTTCAATACTACTGTGGTGTCGTATGGGTTCTCACAGTGCTACTTTGATCATTCTGTGTTTGTTCGTCATCATGATGGCAAGTTGGTTGTCTTGGTTGTTTATATGAATGACATTATTGTCTTAGGTGATGATATGGCAAGTATTACAGAGGTAAAGACCTATTTACAGCAGCACTTTCGGACCAAGGATCTAGGTGACCTCTACTATTTCCTTGGCATTGAGGTTGTGAGGAGTAAGAAAGGTATCAGCTTATCCCAGAGGAAGTATGTTTTAGATCTTTTATCTGACACTGGCATTGTTTGCGTCAAAGCCAGTAGATATTCCTATGGATCCTCATCAGAAGTTTAGAGTAGATGATGGTGGTCCTCTCAAGGATGTGCACCAGTATAAGAGTTTAATTGGGAAGCTGATCTACCTTACTGTTATCAGACCAGACATTTCTTTCGCTGTGGGAGTTTTTAGTCAGTTCATGCAGGCTCCGCAGAAAGCCCATTGGGATGTTGCTATCCGCATTCTTCGTTACTTAAAGGGTGCTCCGGATAGAGGATTAATTTATCGCCCCAATCAGTATATGGATCTGGTTGTGTATTCCGATGTTGATTGGGCTGGCTCTGCAGGTGGTCGTCATTCCACCACAGGTTATTGTACATTTGTTGGTGGCAATCTAGTGTCGTGGCGTAGTAAGAAGCATACTACTATTGCAAGATCCAATGCTAAGGCTGAGTACAGAGGTATGGCTCATACTGCGACTGAATTAATGTGGCTCAGGCCTCTCCTTCTTGAGATGGGTTTCCCTGTGCCCACGTCAATGAAGATGTATTGCGATAACCAGGCAACCATATACATTGCAAGTAACCCTGTCTACCATGAGCGGACCAAACACATTGAGGTGGATTGTCACTGTTCGTATGCATTCATGAAAAAGCTGGTTGAGACTTCCTTTGTGTCGTCTTCAGATCAGCTAGCTGATGTGTTCACCAAGTCCTTCTTTGCCCCTAGTTTTTGCATCTGTTGTGGTAAGCTGAGCATGGGTGACCTTTATGCTCCAGCTTGAGGGGGAGTGTTGAGAAATAGGGGTAAAGTGGTCATATATTTTTGGGTTTTGGGCTTTTATGTAATTTTCATTCTCTCTTGTCCTTAATTAGGCTGTAATAAGTAAGGAGTTAAGGTTAATATTATAAACCCCTAACTACCTTACTTTTTTTTTTTTTTTTTTTGGATTTTAATTATAATATAAGTAAAGGAGCCTGCGATCAGTTTATCTATTGCAGGCTGCCTCTTCTCTTCTTGCGGCAACTTCTTCCTCTCTTCTTCTTCTCTTGACTTGTTTATCCAGATTCTGGTTCGTAATAGCTCTAAATGAAAATATTTATTAAGATATCAAAAGAAATAATTATTTTACCGAATTTTTGGTTTTTAGCAATGTTTTACCCTATTAAGATTTATGAAATTTTAAAATTTGAGAAAAACCCCAGCATTAGAAAGTAGAAAATTTCACTGAAGAACCAGTTTTTGTTATTGAATTGGGGGGTTGCCTTTTTCTTCATTTGGAATTGATTTTCTAACTATTTTATTGGATTCAAATGGGGGGTATTTGCTTATTTATGAATAGTGTCTTAAATAAATGAAATAACAAATATAAAAACATTTGCTTAAATGATATTTGGCATAAATAAGGTGGTTCAACCAGGTTCAGGTCGAAACTCCCAGGTTTCGTCAAGTTTCAATGGGGATAAGTGAATTTATATGGGTGGTTCAGGTTGAAACTTGAGAAAGTACCGAAATATGGCTGAAACATGTCAACACCTGTCGAAACCAGGTACAAATTGGTACTGCATATCAGTTTCATCTCAGTTTCTTGCGAAACTGAGATTTAGAACCATGATCCTAACCATTGGACAACCATTTGTTTCTAAACCCTTTATAATAGAAGGGAAAATCTTGTTGTAACCAAGGTTGGTGAAAAAGAAGTTGTACCTTACTTTTTTGTCCCTTTTAGTATAACACACTTTTTCAATGAGGGTAAAATCCTGTCATTTCACATGTGAACTTGTAAAGCGTGCAAGACAATGACAAATCTTGATAGTGACATAATGGTAAATATTTTTTTATCATTGACTTAAAGAAGTTTTGTGAATAAGACAGACAGGAGGCAATCAAAAGGTCATAACTTCTTATTTACCACTTTGGTGACAACAAGAACCATCCATAATAGAATACTTTGTCATTAAACCTTCATCCAACATCACAACACCTTACTTCTAACTTCAGCCTATTCCAATAATCTGCCACCATTTCATCTAAAAACCCTAATATTTGCTTTACTTCTACAGATTTCTGTACCTAAACAGCAAGCATTCTTTCTCCTGATTTCATTATATCCAAGTGGTATTCTAAGATAATTTAGAGCATGATTTCATTCCTGGAAGCAACCAAAGGGGAGCTGCAGTAATACTTTTCTTCATCTATTACAAGGTTCAGTGCAATCATGAAGATGCACCAAAAATACAAGCATATTTGTTTACTCATCTATTGTACTTCTCAATCCAAATTTAGGTTAATACCTGATCAGATGTGACAGAGAGTAGTAACTTATTCCCATCATCATAGAATAGACCTCTTGATCCAGGAATGCTGCATCTTACAGGTGGATGCCGAATGTAAACATGTGAAAGAGCACCACATCCACTTAACCCGACACTTGGTTGAGCACCTGATGCCTTTCCCAACATGGCAGAACTTGGCAATAATAGAACTTGGCAGAATCTAGTAAATACTATTGTAGTTGGCCCTTGAATGCTGGCTATGAGCTTTAAGGGAAGAACAGCAGTATGAAGTTCAGTGCATGTCTCAATAGTAAAAGCTGGAAGCTCCTCAACCTTAAACCTGCCCTTTAGGCACTAAATACAGCAGAAAGAAATCTCATCCACAAAATTTGATGTCGACAAAGAATGCATAGATTGAGAATACAGCACTGTTCTCATTCTTCTGATTTTCTTCACTCCTGGCTTTACTAATAGAGGCTGTGGAGATATGGCTGCTTCTACAGACCGTGGAAAGAGGTTGGATTCAACCTTAAAACTTCCCTCTCAGCTGTTACGCAACAGAATATTTTAACATCAAGATAACTTAACAACAGATACATAAATTAATAAATATTCTTTTACAGAGAGTATAATCTGTTCCATATCAATAAGAAAGCAGTACCGTATTTTGCATGCATGTTTTTAGGGCAAGAAATTCCTTTAAACACATATCACATTCAACCTGTGGAACTTTTCCAGCAACGCAACTCCCATATTCTTGCGCCTACAGAATTGGTAATGGTATCATAATTGAAGCAACATGATATACGGGCATCAAGCAGATCATATTCACTTTGCAGAAGAGCTTAGTAATTGCTGCAAACAAAAATTAAATATCCAAAAAAAAATGTAATTTTTTTGTTGTTGTATGGCTTTTATTATCTTTGCCTTTTATTCTGCTTTATCGGCATTGAGAATCATGATGCTTTAAGGAAAAATTCTCCCAACAGTTTAAAGTTCCCTTATTGAGGCACAGAATTTGAAATCAAAGCAGTAGACTACTTAATCCCAGCACCCACTCCCACCACCCCAACACACACACAAAAAGCAGAACTACTTAAGATTAATGCAAGCATTAACATAAATCTTTGTCACTATATTGTGGGAATTTACAAAATCATAAACACAAATGGTAGAAAAATCTAACTGCAATTTATAAGATATCAAGAAGTCTTTACACTACTTTACCTTTTTAAAAAGAAATCTATAATCATAAAAAAGGTCTGATTTTGCCAAATTTTAAAGATAGTAACAAGATAGGAATTCCATATACAAAAATGTATCATTTTCTTTACTCGTGGTCAGAACATCAAGTTACAGAAACCACGGAAATTGACACCAGTTTGAGATCGAAACTCAAAATTAATCTAAGTCCAATAATGATCCGAAGCATCAGAAGTGCGATGAAAAATCTCAATCAGAAAGTTCATTATATAATCCAACTAATGGTTAGGAGAGATACAGAACTGACCAAAAACAGAAAACAAGAAAAACAAGAGATAGGGTTTTTTGGGAATTTACTGATAAAATAGCTTCATACAATCTTGCATGATGCAATGATCAATGGAATGCATCAAGACATATATTATCTACGTTTCTATCTCTGTAATCTAACAATTTAATCATTCTGTTGTCACTGACGGAAATTATAAGAAAAAATAGAACCAGTCAATTTGTGACTTTCGATAATAATCTGAATTAAAACAAACAATTAAAAGAAAAGGATCGTTTAAGATATGAGATAGATAAAGATTGGGGGAGACGTACCTAGGAAATGAATCATTAATTGATTGTATGAGGCTATGAGCGAAGAAGAAAGGAGGACTGAAGGAGAAGTTGCGGCAGTCTAATTTCACAGCACCATGCGCTCTGGTTTCAAAACTACCTAACGGTCAAGTCTCCTTCAGGCCTTCAACCCACTCCGTGTTTCTCGCGGGCGGTGCAATATCTGGGAGTTTCTGGGATCAGTGTATTACGGTAGCACAGTCGCTTTTTTTTTTTTTTTTTGGGAAAATTACATGATTAGTTACTTTTGGGTTTTCATTTATAAAATTGGCCACCCTATGTTTGAGTTAATAAAAAATAGACAAAAACAAGTTTAGTTTTACAAAACTAGACAAAACAGTGACTTTCCTTCCTTCCTCGGCCATTTTCCTCTGAAAAAATTTTTTTTTTTTTTCTCTGTTACTTGGGGTATCAGAGAATGGCAGTGGCTGGGACAAGGGTAGGGTTGCAAGGAACAGAGGATACCTGGGCGAGAAGGCAATGACAGGGGTAAAAATGTCTAAAAAAATAAATGTGGGCAGAAGAGACACTATTTTGTCCAATTTTGTAAACCTTAACTTGTTTTTGTCTATTTTTGTTAACTCAAACATAGGGTGGACAGTTTTATAAATGAAAACCCAAAAGTAGTTAATCATGTAATTTTCCCTTTTTTTTTCGGTAGAACGGGTAGCACAGTCGATGAGATTATATGAATTGTAAGCACATCATTAGCATTTCATTACCAAAACAAAACAACAACAAAAAAAAAGGAAATTGCAACAAATTTTTTTTTTTTTCTTTCGGAATTAGGGGTGTCAACTGTCAACCGGTAGGGCCCATCCAGGCCTAATTTGTGAGTTGGGCTCACGTTCACGTACGTGACCATTCTTAGATGGGCTCTCCTCCATGTGGATCCCACAGAGTGGATTCCATCTGAACGGCTGTGAACCGTGATCCTATCTCGAATTTGTTTCCACTAAGTTCCGCATCATTTTCACCATTTTAGGTAATCATGTCTACTGTTAGTAAAAATGTTGTTTTAAATGTGTTTCCGTTCTTTATCATTTTAAATGAGTTTAAACTTTTGTTTGAAAAAAAAAAAAAAGCAAAGGACAAGCGACAAACATTCCCATTTTAAAACAGATTTAAAACACGCAGTCATTTTTTTTTGGAACGCTTTTTATACAATATTGCTTATCATCTGCGCTAACTTGCTTAACTGATCATATGTCTTTTCTCCTGAAAAGATTTCTAAAGCAATGACTCCCAATTCTAACTGAACATGCATCACTCCATGAGTGTGTTGGCTATGTTCACAACAATGAACCCATAGCCAAACCTCATTATTCAACAAGAATTTGAACAACATGGTGTCATGGTGTATGAATTGAGAATTGATATTGGATGATATTAGATGACATATCTTGAAACTTTCAATGGGTTGTGTAATATATATGGATTTATTTTGGATATTGATGAACCCAAATTCACACCCACCAATCGGTGGTCGTCACGTGCCCCCCGTCCAAGGAGGTGGACCAAAACCGAGCCAACGGCGGACCAACCGCGGGTTCGCCCCACATGGCCCGCTTTGAGCCCGGACCAAACAACCACCCTCCAGGGACCTGGACCAAGATACTACCATCGTCCCCAATATGAGGTACACTATCACCTAGACTCTGTATCACTGTTATAGACAAGACTTCTACCACCTTTAGGACTCTACACCATCCTCCATCAATCACACAATCCAAGACGGACACAAACACTTTACATTTATCTATTGGAAATACTATTCCTATCAGGACACTACCTCCCCGTAGAGAAGCAACCAACCATGGAAGACCCCTGACACTCCTGGACTCTATCTGCAAGGGGATTATTCGCCATCAATTAGGACTCTCCGCACCGTGATACTCCATTATAAAAAGGAAGGTATGTTACTCCATCAGGCATCGGAGAGTCCTAGGCACCACACTGGTTCTCCTTTGTCACTCAGGGTCTTTTGCAGGTTACGGCACTCAAAGGACCATCGGACGATTTCCTGACGCAACAGATATTACAATTGTTTTGAACATTTGAAGCAGGTATTCATTCAAGTAAAAATTCCTCAATTTATATGAGAATAGTGTCCTTTTTCTTTGAAACATACACATTTAAAACATGTACTATTCAGATTCTGTTTTTGACAGTTTTCTATTTTGACTGTTCATCTGCAATTTTTTATTGTTTAAAACCCGTACCATCCATTTCCGTTTGTTTGTCGTTCCTATTTTTGTTAACAATAATCATGCCTCGTAGATGAGGGTATGGACACATTTCTCTTTAGTTTGTATTTTTTTTTTTCTTTTTGATTTTTTTCAATGCCCCCCCTCAAATTGCCCATATGTACAAATGCACCCCTACTTTCCAAACTTTGTAACACTCTAGTCTAGTCCGTTAGTCTGGGACATTAGATGTTAGTTTCAGAGAATCTAATGATCAAAATGCCCTTATGATAAAAACCCACCAAAATAAAGAGTAAAGTGACCAAATTGCCCTCATCTTCCCCAAATCGTTTAGGGTTTGAAATTTAAAATCAAATAAAACATAAAATCATCCAAAAAAGGTAAGAAATCGAGAAAAAAAGACTAAAGGTAAAAAATCGAGGAGAAAGTTTTCCCATATTGTAGGAAAAGAATTCACCTAAAATCCTAGGGTCATTACTACTCCTCCCTACTCTCCGAAATACATTTCACCGTGGGTGAAAGAAAATTGCCTCCTAAAAACGAAGAACTTGTAAACCTATATAATCAAAAACACCAGCAATGATCATATACTCAATAATACTACTTGTAATAATTAATGATAATCTCTTCAACTCTCAAGTCCTCCCAATCCAGATTTATGACTTGGAAGCTAGACTTAAGTAAGGCTTATGATAGAATTGAATGGCCTTTTTCTAGAATAAGTCCTCCTCAAATTTGGGTTTTCCTCTCTCTGTGAGTCCATTGGGTTATGCCAATGGAATTTTTCTCGTCTCAGGTTCCCGCCCATGTCAGGTTCGTAGGTTCCTCTCATAGGGAGGGCGGAAATGACGACCTCACCCCACCCGGGTAGCGTGTTTGGCTAGCGGGTGAGGTCGTCATTTCCGATCTCCTATGAGAGGAACCTACGAACCTGACCGGGCAGGGAACTTGAGAGGAGTCAAGTCCTATGCAATGTGTTTACTATAGTTAATTTCCTACCACATTAAAATCAATGACTCTATTGTTGGTAAGATCAAGCCTCATCGTTGTATTAGATAGGATTTCCCTCTCAGCCCTTATCTATTCATATTGTGTCAATATTTGGATTCTCTACTCACCTTTTGAATGTTGGACGCTCCCTGACCAACTACTAATGGATTATTCATTCAAAGGATGTAGGCTGGCTATAGGCCTGAGTTCGCCCTAAGTTCAAGGAAGGACAACCCATCTCAAGCCCAACTGAGCCTCAGGTTTGAGATTGCCAAGGCCACGCCCAATTCAATTGAAAATAAGCCCATAGCCCAACTTGGGTTTCTTCGGAATTTGCAGACTGTGGCAATAAAATGAAGAAAATAAAAACCTACATATTTATTTCAGATTCATGTAACTAATTTTGGATTTCTAAGAAACACATTAATGGTATGTTTGCTTGGAAGTGAAGTGTGTGGAAACGAATCTGGATCAGCTACCCACATGGGACGGGTGGGGACAAATCTGACCACTCCATGAAGGTGTGGGTCCCACATCCTAGAGGCGGATCCCACACCCCATGGAGTGGTCAGATCTGTCCCCACCCGTCCCCATGTGGGTAGCAGATCTGAACACAACCAAAAAGTGTAGTAAAATAAACTTCCCCTCCCCCCCCCCCCCTCTTTTTACTTACAAGCATATGCCCCATTGAAATTTCCTTCTTTTTTTTTTGCACTTAGTTTTGATTTTATCAATTAAGATTTTGATTCTATTTCACTTTCACTTCACTCCAATTTAATCAAGCCAAAATGAATGAAAAACGAAGAAGGAAACGGCTGCTGCATTTGGTATGCATTCTAGGTCAATAATGTATTCCAAGAAATTATACCAAATGCAACTGTATTTTCAAGATTCCATTATATGACTCCAAATGCTTTCAAAGTATTAACTGTATAATGCATTCTCTTTAACCACAATTTAGAGTCGAGATCTTCAAGGTGTGACGTGCCTGGGACCCACCAAATGTTGAAGTTGAGAAGATAAGATGACAAATATATGTTAAATAAATAAAGGGTCAATATCCCTTAAGATCATGGATAGAAGACTAAGGCTGAGTTTGATATGATTTTTTGGAATACATTATCGGCATAGAAAATACATTCTTTCATTCTAAGAATACACACCAAATGTAACCAAATGTTATGTTTGACACGTATTCTTAGAATGCATTCTTGGTCGATAATTCATTCCTTCTAGTCTTTAGTGCCGACTGCCGACTGCCGAGGACACATCTTTTTCAAGGTTAGTTTTTTGGTAGCTAGTTTTCAAGCCTTTGAAAGCGTTGGTACTTGTATCATTGGTGTAGTGAAAGATGTGTTTGGATAAGAGACAGAAAGAAGTGACCAATCCCCTTCATAGTTCTTACCAAGAAAGCCCATGAGTTAATGAAAGCAGACTTCTCCCACTGAGTCCACCACTTCCTAATTTTGGATGATGAGTCCATATCGGAGCCACACGATTTTCATTCAACTCAGCTGTCAATTAATTGGCCTAATTCCCAAACAATAAAAAAGATAAAAAAGAAAAGAGAGGGAGATCGTTGCCAAGCTGCGTGGTCATGCACCAATGCAAGGCCAATGAGAGTGTCCGAAGCATTCAATAGGGGTGGGATTTTTATTTCAAAGGAGGATGATGCTCATTTCATCCTTCCTGTGTCTGTCTGTGTGCACACAGCCTTCTTTCCCACATACCTAGGTGCTCTCAATTATATGGATATGGGGGGAGGGGGTTCCATAATTCTACTGTAAGAGGGAATTTGTAAGCTACACTAACAAGGGTCTGGAGAATGGTACCATTCGTATGAGGTTCACATGGTCAGAGAGAGAGAGAGAGAGAGAGAGTTATGCCTCCCACTTTCTTTTATTTTTTGAGGGGGGGGAGTTCAGAAAGCCAGAAACAACTGGAAAACTCCCAAAAAACAAGCGCCCAAATGACTTATACAAGAATAGGACCAAGGGACACTCTCTAGATATTAGCATCCATGAACCAGCTCAAGCAACAACAACTTGGTAATCTACGAGCTCATAGCAACCAAAATATTAAGTGATCGTAAGCATAGATACCCCTCATTTGTGCATCAATCTGAAATTTCGAGGACAGTTCTTACCTTTGAAGCAGATTGAACGACATATGCTTCCTTTTCACATAGATTAAAAAAACACATAAGGGAAAAACTTCCCCATAACAATAGAATGCAATTATCCTCAAATTGTTTATTTATTTATTATTTTCTCTTTCTTGTTCTAAATATGTGGGCCACATGTGGATGATACCTATTTTAGGATAACCACTGGTGTGACGAGCAGATTCCTTCCCACACTAACATTGAGAGAGAGGAACCTTTTCCCAAAAGAATTAAAAAAAAAAAAAATTACATAAAAATAAACTTCTCTAGTAGCCTAAAAAATATCAATTTTTTTTTCTTTCCAATCTACATTCCTCCATTTTTTGGTTTTTTTTTTGAGGAAAAAAAAAAAAATACATATTTGGTTTTTGCAGTAAATATTGAACTTCAGAAGCCCCATTAAAATACCCATATACCCCCTTCATTCCTCTAAGTTGTGTGAGGGAAGCTTGTATTCATTGATAGGAGGTAAAAGAGAATATAAATTTAAAGTGGAGCAAGCTATGGTAACTGAAACTGTCCTGTAAAAATCAGTTTCTTTCTGCATTGAGCAGAACATCGAACACTAGAAGATTTTTATTAGCAATAGATGCTACTGTACCCATCATCTAATAATCTTTTCTCTTTTTTCTGTTTCATTTAATCAGACCCACCATCCCCATCATCCCATTTCAGTCTGGCTCTTCAATTCATTAATTTCATAACATGTACACTTCTCATACCTTTAAACGCAGTTAATTATACTCTCACCAAGTTGTGAAATACTTAAATTCTTCCCATTTTAGTGCAGCTTCCAGAGATCATTTTTGTACCCTTACTCTTCACTGATCTTGCTCTTGTCAAGAACAATGCACATTAAGGAAGTTTTATAATTACCCATAAAGGAAATTTCAGAATTCCCATTTTTGGAGAGAAAGAGAGAGAGAGAGAGAGAGAGAGAGAGGCAGAGAGAGGAGTTGCAGAGTTGCACTTACAGATATAGGTTTCTTTCTATAGAGAGCTTGCATTGCAAATAAGAATAAGTTAATATATTCATAGTAAAATACTGTAGTAAGAGGGTACTTCGATTAATTAACATCAAATGATGGGAATAGTGCAAAACCTGCATATGAATTTTTTTTGTTTTTTTGGGGGGATTAAAAGAGGAAAAACAAAATTACAGGTGCAGATCCAAACTCACATGGTCATGTACGTTTGGCTTCTTGTTCTCAAACACTTGTAGGTCGTGTGAACTAGGCCCTCCCATGTTTGTTGTCTTTGAGTCATCGTCGCCGGCGAACAACGGCAACAAAAGCCGGTCTCTGTCACAAGTTGGTGTACTTTGAACTGCTGGGATTGATCTCCACATGGCTAAAGGGCTACCATTAATCGGTGGTTGATGTTGTTGAAGTCCGGCATGACTTCTATAGAATCTAGTAGCAGCTGTAGTGTTGTTACTAGTACCCATCATCATGTGTGAGTTGAAACTAGTATTATTGTTCCAAGAAGGGTAAGCAAGTGTCGGCGGTCGGTAATTAACGAGGCCGTACATATGACCTTCGGTGATGGAATTGAGTGCCATGGTTGACTGAAGGTGAGCGCGTTTGGCGTGTTGCCGTTCACGTTTGTGTGCGTTTTGGTGACCACCGAGAGCTTGTGATGTGGGGAAGTTACGACAGCAGTAATGACACTCGAATTTGCGACCAGTACTGTCGCTGGTGTTGTTGTTGTTTTCGTTGTCTTTCGCTTCATCGGTTGCGGTTGTTTCGACGGAATCGGACTCGTCGTCGCCACCGAATTCGATGCCGAAGAGACGAATGCCCTTTTCTTTAACTGGAGCAGGTCGTATGAAGGGAAGTTGAGAGAAGGAGTCGACGTTCATGAAGTCATGAGTTTCTCTTTCTGCCTTCTCCATGAGAGAGAGAGAGAGAGAGGGAGGGAGGGGGTTTAGTTGTTGTAAGATATCTATCTTTTCTTTCTTTCTATCTATCTAGTTATGGTGGAGGAGTGAGTGAGTCACCATGGGAGAGGGAGAGAAGAAGAAAAAGAGGGAGGAGAAGGAAATTAAGCACAAGGGAGAAGAAGAAGAAGAAAGAAGGGGCGGGTGGGTTCTTTTTGGGGATGGGGAATTGTGTTGGGACCTACAAAAAGGGTGTGGAGGGGATCTCTGGTCCATGGACAAACTCGTGCAGACCCATCGATCTGAGATCTGAGAGTAAGGTCTGACAAAGCAAGGAAACCAATGCTTGTGTCTGGTGATTGATGAGGAGTCCTGAGAGGCTTTGAGCTTGTCAAAGTACCACCATATTATATCATATCTCTCTCTCTCTCTCTCTCTCGTAAAACCCAGCTTCTAATACTTTCTTTGCAAATAACCCCTGGGTCAACCCTTTTTTTTTTTTTTTTTTGTTGAAACCTGGGTCAACGAAATCATAGGTAATTTGAGATGCATCACGGAATAATAAGGTGCTGCAATAGCCACCCTACCCCTGCCCACACACTCTGCCCGGGTGGGATTCACACCCCCCTTATTACTGGAGGAGGTAATTTTACGATGCATCACTAGAAACTGTACTTCTCTCTCTCTCTCTCTCTCTCTCTCTCTCTCACACACATAGTAATGATAAAAATTTTGCTAGGGTGAGTCTTGAGGTGGGTTATTTTGGGTAAAAAAAATGCCAAAGGTTAGGATCGATTCCAAACTCATCCCTCCCAAAATCCAACATAGGCAGGACCAACACTGAGTGATGACCTTTTCTTTATGATCTTCAACTTGCAATATTTTCTTGCTAGTACACCATAGAGATCAGAGTAAATGGTAAATAGTGAATGTCAACAAAATTATGTATGATTTATGGCATAATCATTGGAGGGCAGACCTCGGTGGAATGGTAAGATTATTCCATTGTGACTTTGTGGTCATTTACGTAAGTTGAGAAACAGTCATCCACGAAGAGGGATTAAGGCTGCGTACATTATAGCTCTTCCCAAACCCCACACTATTGGGAGCCTCATGCACTAGGTACACTCTTTTTTATTTATGACATATTCATTCTCCTTAAGAGGTAATTTGAATAGATAAGAATAACTTGGGGATTTAAAATCTACACATGGAAATTAGCAATAAACATTGTTCATGCTTCTTGAAGTGCCTCATACTTGAAATTAAATGCACAAAAGATTAAAATGATATTGAGAAATATTTGTATATTGTCAATGGTTAGTATTGGGATTTCATTACGATGGTGCGTAGGATAAGGAAGATTGAAGCAACTGAGCAAGCCACCCACTCTCTCTCTCTCTCTCTCTCTGTCTATCAATCTCTGCATGTACGTGTATCCATCAGTCAACACCACGGTTGTAAGTTGTAAGAGTGAGAAAGAAATGACGAACTTTGTTGCTCTCTTTCTCTCATTCTCTCTCATCAGGTCAGGTACTAGTAGTAGTTGGTTCTAGTTCTTTATAGCTGTTGGCTGTTTATATCTCTGTTGCAGGGATTCTGCAAAGTGGTCCTGAAGACGTTAACCAGAATACACGAATGGAGAAGAGCTTGAGATACATATATAATCATCTCAACTCACGTTTGGGTAACAAGTTACGTAGATTCTTTCTTCTGTTTTTTCCCTCATCTTTTTGTTTGTTTTTACCATAATGACGTACAAGTCCCTCCTCCTCCCTCTTATATTAATAGGAGGGATCCATATCTTCTACCGCGCAGGCTACCCGTCTTGTCGTGTTGCGCAGACACAAGGTGGCACACATTGACCACTTTATCCCTGTCCGAGCGCCTTGCCTGAGCGGGGGTAAGGCGGTCATAGCACGTGACCCTGTGTCTGTGTAGCACAGGCAGGACAGGGCAGCGCGCCGTAGAAGATCTATGTTGTAACAGGAGAGGGGGGGGGGATAATTTATATCCTAAAAACTTTCTTCTCGTGTTTCTGGGAGACTATCTATAATCAAATTTGATTCAATCTCCAAATATATATATATATATATTTATTATGTGGATTCGAATCAAATTCATTCGATAATATCCAAGTTATAATTAAAAAAAATAATACGAAGTACTAAAAATAATTGTTTTCATTTGATGGAAATGTAAATAATATATTGGGAAACTATAGATATAAGGAAGGTTAGTGAATAAATTGCTAACAATTTTACAAGGTGACAATTTATTGCCACATAGCTGATTTTCGATAGAGGCCACTAGTTTTGCTAGAGGACCCCACAATCATCTCACAAGTGAAACTTTAGCCCGACATCAGTATGAGAGAAATAATAAGAAGGAAAATAGGTGTGAGGTCTGGGGCTGCCGGAGACTCTACCGGCTCCCCTCTCTTTTTTCTGATGGGGCCTCTCTAGCCATTGGAGATGCACTGCCACTCCCATGTAGGATTGAGCTCCTCTCCCGCGCAGGACGATGTCCAGCGCACATCGTTCGAATGGGGAGGCCTCGATCCATACGCCACTGCATTGGGATGCATGCAGCGGTATGGATCGAAGCTCCCCAACCGCACGATGTGCGCTGGACACCGTCCGGCGTACAAGTGTGCTGGAGAGGAGCCGGATCCTCCCATGTAGCAACTTGCAAATATGGCTCAAAACTCTAAACATTTCATAACTTTCAATTGATAATACTATGCAGTTATAAATATAGGTAATTAGTGGTATTTTGCTACTTTGGATGAATATTTGATATATATAGCATACTCATTTAAGGTTGAAATTTGTCCAATGTGATCTTCTATCATAAGTTCACAATTTAATAACAATAATTTATTATTATTATTATTATTATTATTATTATTATTATTATTGTTGTTGTTGTTGTTGTTGTTGTTGTGGATGTGGCATTCATGAAATGATGGTTAGTAAGAAATCAATACAATACATGACTCATGTATAGTAAGTGCATAAATAATTATCTATCATCTTAAATATTTTAATTGGTTTCGGAAATCGATACAATATCGGATTAGTATTGGTATGGATTGGCCGTATCGAACAAATTTACCCTTTATTCTCATTTAAAAATGTGGTTTTCTGACTATTTTACCCATTGTCCATCAATACGGTATTGACATCATATTGGGATCGATCACTTGCAAAATCGATATGTATCGCCCGATACAGGTGATACGATAATGATACCTCAAACCATGAAAACAGATACATCAATATCTGAATTTGGCCATGAATCCATTGTATGATAACATCAAATTAATGAGAAGCTCATTCATGTAGACCATAAAATACTATCTCAAGGACAATGTCAGCCCTTTAAATCAACTTCATTTTTTTTGGTAAGTTTTAAATAAACTTCACACAAATTTTTATTTATTTTTGGTAAATCAAGACCCATTTATTGATTTGTATGTATGTATGTGTACTTCATTTTACAATACCCAAGTGGCAATTATTGGTCTGAAAAGTAGCTGCTTCTCACCTGTGAAAGGGTAGAATCAGTAAGTATGGTTATGACAAAAAATAAAACAATGTCGTTACTAGCTACGTACAGAGAGACTCAGAGTAGTACGTGTACAATGGTGGAGGGGCTCACATATGTTCATTGAAAAGAAAAAAAGGACATATTCGTCATAATCAGAAATAAAGAGTACATACTTGTCAAAGGAAAGTTCTCTTCTTTCACTTTCTCCCAAGGACTTACCCAGTTCTCTACCTCACTTTTCATTTTTACAGTTCCTAAGGCCTAAAAGCTCTCATTTCTTTCCATTTGAAGCAGAGAGAGAGAGAGAGAGATGCTTTCTTCTATGTCTTTAGTATTTGATGATGAGATTTCTGTTACTTTTAATGGGCTTTTTCTGGATATCAGTAGATTGGCATGGGTTTTAGCTGAAATAGAAATTTAATGATATATGGAAGAGTGTCTGCAACACAGACTACTTTATTCGTCCATGCTTGACCCGTTTTGCAATTATTCCCGGCCTTAACTGAACACAACCTCATAATTCTACCTTTCTTTGCCATTGCAAGACAAGTCGCTATCTTTAGTGTCCCCTCCCATCTAACACCCCTCAACAGTTAAACACACACACACACACACCTTGTATTGGTATTTGGGCTGGGACTTGGGGGTGATGAATGATGATCACCTTGGGCTCATCATTCTGCTGCCTCAATTCTAGGTGTCGATTTGGAATCCAGAAGGGTATTAAGAAAAATATCAAAATCTAAGAGGGTATTTGTGAATCCAAAGGGAAAAGGGATTATTCCAAGTTTACGCCTGCAATTGGGGACTGCAGGAGCATGGCCGAGTTGTACGCTATCCGTAGCGGCCTAAGCGGTGCACAAATAAGACGCAGTGCAATGATTGCCTTAATCCCACTTGGGAAAGGCGTTTGGGCAGAGATAAGACGGTTATTGAGTCACGACCTGTTTGTGTGCCGCTCAGACCGCTACAGGTAGCGTGCCGTAGAAGATCTAGATTGTCAGTCCATTTGCCCAGTTCTTATTTTTTTTTATTTTTAATTAATTGAATATAATGGAAGTACCTAATGGGGTTACACCTAAATGGACCCCACACAACATGTCCTAACACCCACATGATGACATCTTCCAAACCCTAATACCAACAGCAACAACACCACCAACAACAGCCACCCCTAATTCATGCAAACACTCTTTACCATTAAAGTCACATAAGGTTAGAGAGGGAAAGAGAGAGAGAGAGAGAGAGAGAGAGAGAGAGAGAGAGAGAGAGAAGAGAGGGGACCATGAGTGGGGATATCACAGTGTCACATTGAATTCAATTGAACTGAACCACTTTGGGATACTACTCCTGAATGTCTTGTTCTCACCCACTAATAAATGGTCACCATCTTAAGAAACCCTAGTTCTCTAGTATGGGTGTTTGGCCTGGCTTGGCTCAGCATGGCATCATTCAGCTTCCAGATGCCGCGTTGGCCAGACCATTCCTCCGGTTGAAGGGAAGGGAAGAGTCATTGTCTCATCCTTCCTCTCCCATCTCTCTTTCCCATTAGGTGGCTAGAGTGTGACATTGCCTCTCGAACTCCTGTCGTGGGGCTAAGTCGCCGTACCTCCAATACCCTTTCGCGGTGCTGAAACACGAAGTCCTGATGAGTGGACGACATGGGTTGATGTAGATGCTGGAAGATAAAAAGGGTTTTGCGGCCATTCCTCTTGTTTCCTTTTTCACATATTTATTTTTTTTTGTTTTGTTTAAAGGAGATGTATACTTGACACAAGGGAACACAATAGAGATATATAATGTGGAATTAACCTAACCATGCAAATTTGGAACGTTAACACAAGGTTTTATGTCCCACCAGCCCACCCAAGTCAAACCGTTTTGGGTCGACCAAAACCAATTGAATAAAACTAGACCAAACCGAACCCTTATCGGTGGTTTTGTAGTAGGGTTTTTGGAGACCGGTAAAAAACCAAATTGGGACCGAATCAGACATAATAAGATCCTCCGATCAGGAATTCAGGATCGTGATCCTCCTCTGCTGCGGGTATCGACCTGGATCGGCTGTATCGAACAAAAATACCCCTGAATTTTCTTTTAAAAAAAGTTTTCTGACCATTTTACCCCTTGTCTGTATTGTGCTACCGATATGGTATCGGCACGATATCAGTATCAACAACTAGCAAAACCAATACGTATCGCCTGATACAAACGATACGATATCGATACTTAGAACCATGCTTACAAGTACCTTAATAGAAGGACAGATCGACCTTATCATCAATTATAGATACAACCCAAATGAAACCATCAGGTCATATATCAAGTCATGTAACTCATGAAAATGACTAAGACCAACAACACATGAAGGGAGGTTTAATGAAGGATTTTTCCACAGATGCCTCTTTAAACTCATAAAGGGCTCATGATGGTCTTCTCTAATGGTGTTCTTGTCTAAATTCTTAATTAAACTCAGAGCACGGGAGGATCACAATTATAAATTTGAAAAAATTCAAAAAAAAAAAAAAAGGGGAGGGGAGGGGGGGGGGGGGTTTAAGTCTGCCCTTTTCAGATGTCGTTGGAGTATGAAAGAAAGAGGCAAGTTTTGGAGTATGTAATATATATCCTTGGACCCCCTCCTTTTTATGTTAGGGTTCTTTGATGGATATGAACTGAACTGACATTATCAATTATTATCATGGACGATTTGTCTCTTTTGTCAAATTTGACCTCATCTCCATGTGAAATGAACCACATTATTCGTCCATGGAAAACCTCTATATCTTTGATTAATACATATATAAGACAAGATTTAGTTTTTCTATTTCTGCAACTCACCTCCTTCCCCAAAGTGGAACTCATGAGAATATATATAAACTCTCTGCGTTTATAAGTGGAAACAACAAAACCATATACCAGGATATCAGATTTAGCCTTTACTTTCAATTTGAGGTTTTGAGTGGCTGAGAATAAAAGTGCAATGGCTACCACATAAAAGATTCTGATTTTTTTTTCTTCCTATGAACCCATAGATGGTTACCGTATGTCCGTACCCAACAAAAGAAAAAGTGTATAGTTTCCTTTGAGTTACTTTTACATTCATTACATCAATCTGTTCAACAGTTCTGCAGCTAAATGAGGAGACTGTACGAATTATTTTGAGCTGTAAAAGGTAATTAAAATGATTTCTAAATCCATGCATGGTATATGCTTAAGAATTTTAACTTCGAAAAAAAAAGAAGGTAGAGTTTAATTTCTTGATTGAGGAGGCTAAATTGGGAGAGTATATATGCTAGCTTGAGATGGATGGAGAGCATGGTTTGAGGTATCGGTATTGGTATCGGATCTGTCAATCTGGCCGATTCGTATCAATATCGATGGAGATCAATACTGATCCCGTACTGGTGGATAAGTATGAATGGGTAAAAATGGAGAAAAAAACTAATCTTTTATATGAAAACAGAGCCGATCCAGATTGGTATCGGCTCTAATTTTTGGTTGAAAACAAAGCTGATCCAGATTGATACAGTCGATCCAGATTGGTATCGAAACTACTAAAACCCTGATGGAGAATGTTATTAAGATATAAACCATGGTTTCAGAAACTACGCTGGGCATTGAGTCATGTTGAGACATTGGGAGTTATATATAAAATTTTACAATAGTTATCTGGGACTTTGGATGTGTCTTCATATATTATGTCGTTATCTCCACCGGGGATGTGTATAACAATGTTCCAATATATATATATATGAATAAATTTGGAGCAGAACTTGTATGTGATGTCTAGTCTATTTTTGTACTTTTTGGAATGAACCGAGTAAAAAAAACACATTTATTGAAAATTGAAACACAAATTCATAATAAAACCAGCCCAATAAACCTGAGTCTCTCCCTCTACCCACTAACACCACCACCACCTCTTTCATTGATACCACTACCACCACTTTTGTTAATTTGCATTTTATATATGTTTTTCGTTCTATTTCAATGACAAATAAAGTTTTTTCTCAATCTTACCATACAACATTTTTTTGTATAAAAATATCCAAATTAACAAAAACACAAAAAAGTATTTTTGACTCTACTAATTTGGAGTAGAAAAGTTGTCATACATAGCTATAATAACTTAAGTTTTTCAGTTGGACCACAAAGTTGTATATTTCATGGGTTATCCCATTTTATTTAACATGGTATTAGACTCGTCCTCCTTAAGTTTTCTGTCCATCTGTAGAGCTAGATATACTCACATCAGTTATCCAGAACCTTGAATGCATGTGTCTTCGTATACCATTGGACTATTCCACTTTATTTAACAGACTTTTTTTTTTTTGGGGGGGGGGGGGGGTAGTATGATGATGAAGAATACGAATGGTGAATATGATGATGACAACCTCACAAATAGGGTTTCTTTGTTACATACATACATTAATGAAAAAATAAGGGACAAAGCTCAGGAACCTCAGACAGTACCATTTGGCCAATGCTACAACTTTAACACAGTGGATATTATTGCACTGTTGGTAAAAAGTGGGACAGCACATTTGTGCTGAAGTTGCACCTTTGTTAGTGCTTTTGCATTGCTCAAAAGAAAACCTGGTACCATGTGAAATTGCACTGATGCCAATGATACCATAGTTGATGTAGTCCAAATAGTGTTATTGAATAGGTAGGAGAAGTTCCTAGAACTATAACTAGAATTAATCAACATTAAAGCTTAAGCCCTTCTTACAAGGTTATTAATCCCCCCCCCCCCCCAAAAAAAAAGAGGGCTTTCTTGCAAGGTTGGAACTGTAGAAGATAATTACCAGTCCATTTCATCAAATGAGGTAAAACTTTCATTTTAATAGAAGCATTAGAAGTTTGCTAATCATCCTGAGAAGAAGAAGGAAAACTGACAAGTTTACTTAATTAACATTAACTTCTACCTGTCCAATACAGAAAGATCCTTTTTCATTAATTATTCCTAATGAAGAAAAAGTGAAAGGGAGAAGGAACAAAGATTATTAGAAAAAGAAGCTAAAAGGAGAATAGAGTGGGAGGAAAGACAAGCTAATGTAGCTTAGTTATAAATCCATATCAAAATCTTTTTATTGAGAACTTGGCAATGAATATGATCCATATAAAATGTGTTTTTATAAAGTGATATGTGAGGAGCTAGCATTTACATCTGCAATTAATCTTCTTATAGCTAGTGAGACACATCTGCAAATGATGGAAGCTTGATTTCACTCCTTGACTTCATAGCTCTAACTTAAATTTAATTTATGGTAAATGAATTTTGGTTGTTTGGCATTTATTATAAATGGGTTTCTTCTTAACATAAGAACATACTAATTATGTACTAATTAGAGGAGTAAGTTTGATAAACTTTTGGTAGAAAACATTTTTGTACACTTAATTATTGGAAGATTACATGTCAGGTGATTGATTACTCTAAAGCAAATTTAGGTTTAAATGTTTTTTTTTAAAGAAAAAAGGTCCTTATACCTTGCTTTTGAATACTTGTTATAGTTGAGTAACTATTAGAATGTGTACCTCATTACATGGACATAAAGATGCAAAGAAGTAGAAGACTTTTGATGGGTCACTTTCTTCATTCAAGCAAGCAATCTTTTTGGTTAATGTGGTTTTGATCATTGAAATGAGAAGGATTTTAGTGCTTTTTTTGTGTGAATCAAAACTCACACTCATCCTCCCAGGTTTCCAAGTGTTTGACATTGATGAGATACCTTTAGAATAGTATTTGAAAGTTAGGTGTGGTTTAACGACCTTCACATGAATGATATGTTCCCCCCAATTACTTCAATCACTACCAAATGGTCCACATTTTTCATTAAGGATGTTGACATGTGACTCCTTAAAGGTTTAAATTCTAAGAGGATATTATGTAAATTAGCTTTAGCTTCTAACTTCGATCGTCACGTACAGACCAAGAATACTATGTATATCTCCTTATATTAATTTTGATTGTTACTTTTTTTTTTATAAAAAAAAAAAAAGAAGAAGATAGATATACATAAAAAAAAAACAAAATAATTAACCCTCACAATAGAGAACCATTTGATCCGTAGAATGGTACCAGAGTTTAAATTTGTGGATTGGATATCGTCAAATGGTATCAGAGTAAGTTATCCGTATATCAATTATGTGAAAACCCATGAACAAAAAACCATGGTAATTAAGTAGTTTTCTTTTCTAGCCCAAATTTCACCATTATAAACACAACAATTTATTTGGTTCCTTCACAATTTTTCACAATTTTACCCTAATGAGAACTGAAAAGTCATTCCTCCAAAAACCATGGTAAGTAGGTTTCTTTTCTTAGCATGATACATGAGTGAAGTGATGTGACACTCCTTTAATGCTGCAGCTGTTGTTCATTGGTGTACTAGTTCAAGTAGCCCCCACATATGGGAAGAGTGAGAGAGAGTTGTCCAATGCATGCACACTTTGGTAGGCCATGGTCCATACTTCCTAACAAAAGCTCAAGTCTGATGAGCTCTTTGAATTGGCTTAATAAGGTGGTCCCAAACAAGTACTCTCTCATGTCTAGTGTTTGTTGTCTTATTTTGGACTACATTCTCCATATACACAACTCCTCTTCCTTAGCTTGGACTCTTTCTTGCTTTCTTTGGTGACCTTATATTATACACCCTTTTGATGGGCAGTATATATATATATATATATTATAAGTAGTTGATGATGGAAAGGATTTGAAACACCCAAAAGGTAGAGATGCCAAGTTACCAAAAATGAGAATCCAGTTTTAGTATATAAACTTAAACTAGATAAGGAAATCTTAAGAAATATACAGAATTCTATGTTTGACAATAATGTGTCCCGGGCCACACTTGTTTTCTTGTGTGTTCAAGTGGGTAATGATTTTAATTGGGAGCCACAAGTGTCATGTTGTAGATCTCTCAGTTGTGCCATCCAAATATTAATTAAGGAATGCCTTTTAATCACAATTTAAGGAAGGAAGAGGGTGGTGGGGTTAAGAAGTTAAGTGCTAAGGGTCTTTGATTTCATTGTCTTGTGGTTGAGCCGTATCATCAGTAGCATTAACTTTTTTGGTTCTCTCTCTCAGCATGGTTCTAACAATCCGTACATCATATCCGTATTGTTAGAGGCCCGATACCAATATGGATTAGGTGTATCCGAACATGCCCGATACTGGCCTGACAAGGACACCGATATCAATACTTATAACTTTCGGTTTAGTTTAGATAGAACATGTGGAAACCAAAATCGAATCAAAGCTGAATAGGAGCTTGTTTTCCAAATCAGAATCGAAACACCACAATTCGGTTTCAGCTTTATTTTTTGTCGGTTTCTTAATTATTTGGTACCATATTGGGTTCACTTTTTACAATTTCACTAAATAAAAAAAAATCTTATTTTTTAGGATTATAATCCTCTAATTTTTTTTTTTAAATATTAAAAAAGAATAGAACTAATCATCCACATTGATTAAAGCATCAAAAGAACTATGAGTTATTCGGTTTGAACAGAACAGTTTCAGCCATGAAATTGAATTTGAATCGAGAAAATATTCCAGAATTATTATCCAAAACCAAACCGATTTGTTTCAGTTTGGTTTTAAACGGCACCAGCTAGTTTTGGTTTTGATTCTAAATTGACAATCTTACCCCTCTTCCCACCACCAAAAAAAAAAAAAGTTTCCCTTAGATGGTCCTTGATTTTTTTTATTTTTTTTTGGAGACAGGAGGGGTATCCGACTTTAGGCCGACTAAATCCCCCCCTGGGCTCATACATGACCCCCACATCACGCACAAACCGGGAGTTTCTAGACCCTAGATGGTCCTTGATTTTCTTATCTAATGGAGCAATGATGTGGGCGTCCTAGATGAAAATTATTGATCTGATCAGAGCAAAGTGTCTACATTAGAAAGTCTTAGACCCACATTATTGCATTTTAGGGAAAGGTTTTCTGAGCCGTTGGGAGAGGCTATGCTAGAACCATATCTCTATCCCTCTCCTCCTCACATGAAATGACCTTGTTGGCTTCCTATGTATGACACTATTCTGCCTTACCTCATTGGTACACTCCTCTATGTCGTTTAGAGAACCTTCTCCCATTTAACTATTACCCTTGTAGCTGCCAATAATAAACTTTTCAATTATTTTTCAAAGTTATAGCACATTGATTGAGATGAAACTCATAATATGTGAACAATGACTTTTGCTACCTCAATGTACCTTCTGGCCCATAATGATTTGAGCCCAACATTGCTCAAAGAAATCGTATAATGAAAAATGATTGTTTTGCATTGAGGTGACTTGTGTGCTCAAATATTATCAAAATTGGCTGAAACTTTCAGAATAACTGTTTTTTATCATTTTAATTCGAACCTGGTTTTTGGTGTAAGTACGAGGTAATTTGGCCCTTATTTCATCAAAATACTTGTTTTGCAAGATCCCCACTTTGAGTATAATTTTGGCTATGTTATCGGCCAATTTGTGATTGTTATCTAAATCATTTGAGAGCATCTAAAAAAACCTTTCCGATGATATATGACTCGTCAAAATTTGACAGTTAGATCTTCTAAAATCAAAGTCGATAAAATAATTTTTTTCCAAGTAAAAACACTTTTTCTGGGCTAACCAAAGGCTGCCACGTGGAAAAGCTTTGGTGTTACCACCAGAAGAGACCTGACGGTGCTGTCAGGCCCTCTCCTGGTGGTCCTACATTTTTTATAATGCCCAAAATGCCCTTTTTTCTCCCCTTCAACCTCATTCCAAACACATCTCAGACAGGAATCGTTCTCCTCCAATTTGTTGCTCGCTCCAATTCCTCCAATTCCTCACATAGGAACTGAAATGATCACCCTACCCCTTGCCCGAACACACTGCCCAAGGTGGGGTAGGGTGGTCATTTTTGCTCCTATATGAGGAATTGGAGGAAATTGGAGCGGGTAGCGAATTGGAGGTGATAGCCCATTTTTCTTCAGAGATTCTAGACAATCAAGGGAGTCTTCTGAAACCCCCTATGAGAGAAAAGCCTTAGAAATACCAAAAATAGAAAACTTCCCAAAATACCCTAAGAACCAGAATTCCATCTGGATCACATCGGTAGCGTCGGGGAATTGAATCAGCAAGTACCCTTTGGCCAAAACAAGTATTTTCTCTCTCCTCCCTATTCTAATTATTTTATTTAATTAAATTTAGATATCTATATTAGATAAGTACCATGATTAGGAATTTTACCTTATTCAGGAGTTGTTTTAGGATTTAACTGAGCTACGTTATGAACTGATCCCTAGTAAAGACACATACATAGCTTGAAGAAGTTATGTTCAAGTTCAATCTCCCCTATGTATATATTTTTATTTCCCCCAATTCATGCCTGCAATATCCATTTTGTTTAGCTTCATTATGATAATCTATACTGTGCTTATATTAATTTACATGTTTTCCGATATGCATTATTGTTATTTGGTCTAGATACTTGTTAGACTAGGTTATATTTATTTATTTCATAATACATGCTAGTGTATATATATATATTTTTTTTGGTTGCCTTAAAACATATTCTCTCACCGTTAAAGACTTTTTTTTTTTTGTTTTTTTGGTAGACTATTATTTAAAACACCAAAATTAATGAAGAACCTTGATACAATCACTTCAAATATGAATAAATTGTCGGTGTCTATTGCCGTACATATATGATTCCCTTTAGATGACATTGTTGATTACCATCCTCACGTACAAGTCATAAACAATGGAATGGAGAGTGAGAGAGAGAGAGAGTTAATTCATTGAGCAGTAATAGCACAGGAAAATGAATGTCTTGCGAGACCACACAAATATGACAATGATGAAACACACCCACAAGGCAACAACCGTCCTTAGACCCTGAGAAGTTTCGAGTTAAAAACATTTTTTTTTACAGTTCTATAAAGAAGCTTTGGAAGGCACCCTAACAATAATAAAAGACTTAATGTTGGACTCTCGGTAATCTCTCTCTCTCTCTCTCTCTCTCTCTCTCTCTCTCTCTGTAAAAGATATGATTTTGGATTATAGTCTCACATTGGTCTGGTAGTGTGCTCTGGGTGCAGGGATCCCGTGGTTCAAAGTCTAAATTTAAGGGTGGAGAGCTTCTTTTAAGATCATAAATTCAACAATTGTATAGTGTGAGATGAAACCCTATTCCAAGTTATGGAACTTCACTACATCAACTCCCCCCTGTTTTGGAAAGCTATAGTTAAAAGGAAGCTTCCATTGATTGAAATATATGAAACCAATGTGATATGGAGTATAGACCTTTCAGTAATGCTTAATTGTATATGTAATTATTGTTATTGGTGAAGTCTGATCTCAAACCAAAAAGTGTTTGTGGTGGTTCTTCGGTGCATCGTTTCATCTTCGAAACACTCTAAAATGATAAAAAAAAGTGCATACATCAGTGTTGCATGCGTTGACTCCTGTACAGCTCGTCGAGAGCTTCGTTTGATATGTATTTCGACCTGTTTTGGTTTAGTTTCGAATTGAGAGATCGCGGAGAGAGTACTGTATTTTACTTCACAAATTAGTGGATTCATACTATCGTTAGGTCATAGGATGTAGCCTTCCTTCTTAGGAATGAACCACATAAATCTATCTTGTGCATGTATGTGTGTGTGTGTGTGTTTTTCTCTTTGTATTTTTTTCTGCAATTCGTCATGTTGGGTATTGTTTTCTTAACAACTATAAACCCACATACAGTTACAAAAAAAAATACAAATATAAGGGCCAGGTAGCAATAACATTTCAGCAAATACAGATTATATGTGGGGTCGTGGTAGAGATTTTCTTTCCCATTTTTAAGGTCCCCAACAAGTTATGATCAAGGGCGGGCCCACAAACCAAAGCATTTAATAGAAGAAAGATATGGGACTCTCTGTGGTGCAAAAGAAGAAAGGAAAGGACGCAAGCAAGGATTACACACCCATTTATCATTAGAGAGTTTTTTAGGACCACGTTCACTTTCAACTTCAATTTGACAAAAGAGAAAGGGCTCACTGCTTAAACCTGCGCAGAATTTAAGAAACGTCGGCCCACCCACCCCTCAATAGCCTTGCAAAACGAGGTAAGATGGTTTTTTTAAGATTTGAAACCACTGGTTCTCAATGGGTTATTGCTAACGTGCACTCTGGGGTTGTAAATGTCAAATAAATCATTAGAGTTGGGTTTATATTTGTCTTGCATTCTGCAGTGGTCAATATAATTATTAGGGTCGGTGTTCTTTGTGGTTGACATTGACCCCTCCGTGCGTGAGGCTGATGAGAGTATGTACGTTCATTGATATTATGACGGCAGGATTGGCATAGGGGGTGGGGTGGTCATTTCGCCCCAGTGTGTCTGGCATGGACGATACATTCTCCCAGATATACAACTCCTAATTATTATTATTATTTTTTTTATGAGAATAAGAAAAAACATATATTAATAAGATGGTAAATTAGTCCAGATTTCAGCAACATAGGGTACATTAGTAGCAGAAGTATGTTGAGGTAAAGATCTAAACCAAGTTAAGAGAAGGGGATCCATCAAAGGTTTGAACAAAATGTCTTCGGAACGATCCAAAATCTCCAAAAAATATTTCAGCACTTCAAAGGGCCAAGGAGAACAGGATGGAGTTGGAAGAAGTCCAGGTAGCGTCGTGTTGAAGCACCAAACTTCTTTAAGCTTCAAACCTCTCGATTTAGTCGAATCAAGGCCGTTGAGAATAGCAAACAGCTTAGGTTCCAGTTCATGATTGATTTTAATCTAACCTGCATTCAACAAAATGAATTTGCCATCTAACAAAATGCCAAAAGTCTATCTAGAACAGCCTATATCTATGGAATCAAGCCCTGCGCATAACAAAATAGGAAAATCTAAAGTAGGTAAATGAACCCTAAGAAGAACATGCATAACCTTATTATTAGATAACACAATACGAATTAACAGAGGGGAGGGGACAATATGGAAGTCCTTCATCCAAAGTTCAATCCTCTTTAACACATTGAAAGGATGGGGTTTAACAGAACAGAACACATAATTGTTTCTACAATTCCAAATAAAATAACAAGTTATAATAAAAGTAGAAAAAAAACCAGACAAGAGAGGGTTTATCAAGCTTGCGACTCAAAAAAGTAGAAATGCAAAATTGTCTCAGAGATGGAAATGAGATGAACTCTATCCTCAGACCCAAAGGACCGGCTATCCAGATATGTTTAACCTAGTCACAAGATAGGAGTAAATGCCAGAGGGTCTCATTACAAGTGCCATAGAAAGCACAAGTGGGGTCGATCTGAGTCCATTTCGAAATAGTATCCTTAATTGGAATCCCTGCATTTAATACACGCTAGAAAAAAATTTTAAATTTAAGATGAAGATTGAGTTTTCAAAAAAATTTCCACCAAACGGTTAAAGAAACATCATAAGAAGAGGAACAAGAAAGGAAATTAGCCGCCCTTTTAGTGTTAAAACGCCCATCTCTAGCAAGAGTGCACCACCAAGAGTCAGGGGAATTAGAGCACGGGATATTAAGGATATGAAGGAGATAAGAGGGGACAAAGTTCCTAAGAATCTCCGGATTCCAACAATTATTGGAAATAAACAGACTAACTCTTTTAGGGTAAGTTCTCTGAGATTCCCCAATTTTGTTAGTGTGGACAGGATCCACGGATCAGTCCTAATTATTATTGGACTTATATATGTTTAGGTCAGATTTTAGATCAATTACTGGTATAGGAATAAAATTGTAGTTATGTGATAATTAGGGTTTTTTATATATTGTTTTTATAGGAAAACCTAAGACAAAAAAAAAAAAGAGATTACATTGTGAGATGGAGAGTGGTATAAAGAGTTTCTCTGAATTAATTAAAACTCATTAGTTCTCTTAAGTGAATGTAAGTAATCTGTGCTGAACCACATTAAATTCTCCGTGTTGCTTGTGGTTGTTTGTTCGGTTCTTCCTCGTGATTTCATATTCATCTCCAATTATTAGAGCTATGCTTGAATTTCCTCGTTTGAATCAAGGTTACTAAACTCAGAATCAGGATCAGGTTCAGCCAAATTTAGATTCAATTGGACTCGGCTAGAATTGGTTGGGAATCAATCTGAACCTTAGAAACCCTATCGGATCCGCTGTATCCATCAGATTCGTATAGATATTGGCTGTAATGGTAAAAAATGATTGATTTTTTAATTTTTGATCCCTTCGAACCCGATATGCCGGCCACTATCGTATCAGCATCCGTGGAGATCGATACCAATGCGATACCAATGCCGTGCTGTAAAACCCAGGGCTCGGTTTGATTCGGATCAATTCAACCGATTCGATCCTTGACGGAGTAATGTGAAAACATATGCAACTATATATATATTTTATTTTATTTTATTTTATTTTATTTTTTTGGGGGGTAAACAACATATGCAACTAGATAAGGATAGTGAAATACTGGGAAGGATCCTCCCCCACCTCATACACAGTTAATCAACGATTGAGATCCATCCATCAATCCATCAATCAATCAAAAGGGTCCTCTTTGATATGAGAAGTCATTTCAATCTTTGGGTTGACCCCACTTGATGGTAGCAAGCATCAGATTGGAGACCTGCAAAATAGATTAATTGGCATAGAATAGAACAACCTCTTCTTCTCCTGGGTCCATTTCTTCTTTCAGTCAAAAATCAATACTGATATCTCATATCATGCTCTCCACAAAAGAGTCTAGAGGAGGAGTGTTTCTGCAAATCAAATGAATGTGTAATATAGAGCCACCCACATCACCCATCATAATCAATGAAAATCATGTTAACAGGGTGGTGAACCCCACATGGTTCACTTCTACATTAATTTCAACCATTCCATCTGTTTCCATTCACATTTTTCAAGAAACTGTTTGGTGATGACACAATCACACAATGATCCTCCCCCAAAGAAATAAAAAATAAGGAGTGAGTTTCCCTTCACCCATGGTGAATGTGAATGGGTTCCCACAACACCGTGGTAAGAGTGGGAAATCTCCCACCACACCAATGGTAGTGTGGGGAATGGAATGGTATAATCCACATGGAACCTCACATGGTAGAGATAAAATAGTAAAAATCCATATGAAAGAGCAACAACAGTACACTAGCAATGTGGGGAACTTTTTCCATAGAACAAATTATAAAACTGATTTTTTTTCCTTTCACTGCAATTTCTAAACACCTAGAAGGTTGGAGCAAGGCCCTCTGCATACTAGAGAAATAACAGAGAAACTAGAATTCAATTTGCCAATTTTTCTCTCTGGAGATAAAATTGAATATTAATTTGTTGAGACAAGTAGTTAAAGCTTCAACTCCATTAGATACATTTCATTAACCAATTCAACTCCCTTGGATATGATTCATTAACTAGTTGATGGTACTGCAGTGCCAATAAAGATCAGAGTTCAGCCCAGCCAAAGTCATACATCACTTACAAATGATTAGCATGTCCTTGTTTATAACAAACTTATTAGTAGTTACAATTCAGTGTCTCAAATTAATGTGGACTTGCAATCCTTGTGATATTTGATTTTTCCATTTACAGAAAACATAGTTGGTGAATGATTTTCCTTTTTCTTTGATAGATATAGTTGATGAATGACTCATTTCCAACATTGGATTCTAATGTACTGCACCCTTACCTACTCTTTTAAAATTGGGTTGTTGGTATCATGTACATGAGGTTCATAAACCCCAAAGGATACTACACAGTTTGATAATCTAAACCTCCCTTTATTGATGACTCCTTCAATATTCAAGTTTGCAAATCAGTTAGGTGCCTGTCGGCTCTTGAACTCAAACTGGTGGTACCACTGAGACTGGAACTTCATGGCACTTCCTTTGTGACCTAATAACTTTTGTGATGCCTTGGCTTTGTAACAAGGACACTGATCAGTGAATGTGCATTGTCTTTTCAATTTATCCTTGGAGAAAAAAAACATTATGGGCATTTTATTTTCAAATTTCAGTGCGAAATAACTGTTTGGCTATCCATGATTTGAGCAAATATTAAGACTGGGAGCCATGACCAGGGGGGGAGAGAGAGAGATTTCATATAATAGCCAAGTTACAAGCTGTAAAAGAACAAATAGAACCATTGGTTTCATATAATCGCCAAGTTACAAGGTGTAAAAGAACAAATAGAACCATTGGTTTATTACTCATATAATAGACCAAGTTACACGGTGTAAAATATCAAATATTTCCATTGGTTTGTGTAATAACAGCTCAAGGTGTTACTATCATATATGCAAAGTGAACCTTACAGAGAATTCTCAACTTAAGCTAAAATATTGCATCAAAGAAATTGAACAAGAAGATGCAAGTTTAATTTACAGTCATTCACAGCTTTATCACTGAACTTCATCATTTGACAGCCTCATAATCTCAAACCAGAAATATGAGATTGTTCACAAACTGAAAGTAAGAGGCTAATCAGACTTGAGTAAACCTACAAGGGATCACCTTGATCTTTGATTTAGATTGCGAGCAATGTGTGCTTCTTCAATATACCTGGTAAGGTGAGATATTGCATAATGTGAGGCACTTGAGGCAGCATAATAAGATGTCACTGAGAGCTGCGCAAATTTTGGAACTGCATAACCTACAAATACCAAAACGTTCCTCATTTCAATTAATTTCGTTTATAAAGGAGGTTTGTCATAAAAGTAAGTGATCCAGATATGTATCATTCAACTCATATAATTGTGGAACAAAGTGTAAAACTAAGGAGACTGTGAATGGACCTCCACTTGTGAAAATAATCCCCCATAAAACCCACTTTATTAAGACCAAATTTGCCCCTCCAACACATTGACCATGTGAGGATCAATATATATATTCTGTCACATCATTCTCAACAATCAATGACCAGGGAGAAGTGGTGAGAAAAGATATGGATGTCTTGGATTGAACAACGAATACGACCTAATATAGAGTTGATAGGAAAATGTGAACTCATGTAGCTGACCCTCTTTTAATTTCGCTTATAATGGAGGGTTGTCATAAAAGTAAGTGATCCAGTTATGTATCATTCAACTCATATAATCGTAGAACAAAGTGTAAAACTAAGGAGACTGAATGGACCTCCACTTGTGAAAATAATCCCCCATACAACCCACTAACTGCACTTTATTAAGACTAAATTTGCCCCTCCAACACATTGACCATGTGAGGATCAATATATATTCTGTCACATCATTCTCAACAGTCAATGACCAGGGAGAAGTGGTGAGAAAAGATATGGATGTCTTTGATTGAACAACGAATACGACCTAATATAGAGTTGATAGGAAATTGTGGATTCATGTAGCTGACCCTCTTTTAGTTGGGATCAAGGTTCAAAATCTCGTGAAATTTCGGCGATATTTCGCCAAATTTCGTATATCTCGAGCTGTCCGAGATACGATACCAATCCGAAATGGAAAAATACCATATTTCGACGATATCTCGTGAGATATCGACGATAAATATCGTGGACTCACGATATATCGCGAGATATTGAAAAAGTCACTAAAAGTGTCACGTGCAATATTTCGGAAATTTCGGTCATCTCGTTTCTGAAATTTCTGAAATCTCGGTAATTTCGGTAATCTCGTTTCGAAAATTTCGAAAATCTCGGTATTTTTGGCATTTTACACCCACAGAAAAATACCATATTTCGACGAAATTTCGATATCTCGGAAATTTCGGTCAGGCCGAAACACCGAAACGAAACGAGATTTAGTACCATGTCTTGGGATAAGGCCTTGTTGAGCTTATTTAAATCTTGATTTCAAGATTCAATAATCTCTCAAGAGGCCAATCTAAACCCTAGTTCTTGAGAGTTGGAACCTATTAGGACCCAAGAACTCCAAGTTGATCTTGTAGGGTTAGAAATCCCACACAGGTATCAGGAGAGGCACAACAAACTTCAACCAACTAGATGGTGAACAGTAGTAGTAAAAGAATGAGGGTCTGGAAAAGGAACCAAATTAGAAGTGCAGGATTTTCATTGGAACTGTAACTAAAATTAGTTCATTACTGGACACAAAATAGAAATTCCCTTTACCTGGAATGGATTAACTGAGATCGAGAAGATTAACTTTATTTAGTACAAGAATGAGGGTCTGGAAAAGGAGCAAGGATTTTCATTGGAACTGTAACTAAGATTAGTTCTTTACTGAACACAAAATAGAAATTCCTTTTACCTGGAATATCTTAACTGAGATCGAGAAGATTAACTTTATTTCCAGTCCGATAAAGGGAGAGCAAAAGTATGGTCAATAAGAGTACAAGACAAAAGGAAGTGAACCCAAGGAACGGCTTAGTTACATTACACTCGGGAATTTGAAGGTGATGCTTACAATATATTGGCTAATGACTCAACAAAACAGGGGGATATTCATTCCAGGATTTGTTAGAGGTAATGTCCAAAAACCATCCACTCTTTCCCATACTCTATCCTCCATTATATTTTAATTTTCTGAATACATCACACTATTAATCTGCCCTGCCCCCCACCCCACCCCCAAAAAAAAAATTCTTCGGACCCCAAGTAGCGACTAGGAAGTCCATCCACATCTTGACTGCTGAAGCAGGAAAGCACTTTGATGGAAGAATACAAAGTTTTACTATTACCTAACTTATCCTGACTTAATAGGATGAGAAAGTTATGGTTGTTATGTGTACCGGTGCATTAAGGCAATAAATTTATTCAGATCTTTCTGAAGCAGGACTCTTACCATGTATCATGCCATATTGCCCAACAGAATGAGGCAGATTGAAAAGATCAGCATTCCAGCAGAATAATGTTGAAGCAGGAGATGCTGACAGTAAGTCTAGTACTACACAACTGACTGAAGAACGCAAGTGAAGAAAAAAGAGTTCTGAAGTATGGAAGCACAGTACATCATTCTTTTGAGTGTCATGATCACAGTTTTCTAGTTAAAGAGGATAAAAGGGCAGAGAAAGTACTAGACAAACAAGAATCATGACCAGACTAATGTTGCATTTGACTTTCCAGTGTCTGTGGTCTATTTGGGAGGAGAGAAATCAGATATTTAAGGTCTCGTAATATGGCCCACACAAGGTGCTACAACTGATCATGATGAGGACAGCTTGCTGGGCTACTACTTTGGAGGCTTTCCAGGGCATTCCTATGGATTACTTCATGAGGCAGTGACATTTGATTGCTTTTTCTAGGGGGATCCCACCAAAGGTTCAGCATCTTTGGGACTCCACTAATTAAACCACGTCGTCTTATCCCTACTTTGTTGCTTGTTAGTTGTTAGAGAACTAACTATTGTTAATAAAGGCATCAGATTTTATCCACACACTTGTGTAACACAGAGGCCAAGGTTCCCTCGAAGAGCCTTAATCTTATATTTCTGCTACTCTTTTCCTTTTATCTCTCCTACAAGATAGGTAAACGGACTGACTCCATACCAAAGTGGTACCAGAGCCTCAGTATGGATCAGCGGGTTGAGAAACTAGAGCTTGATGTTGGCTCTCTTGTGAGTGGGCAGAACCAAATTATGGAGAAATTATCTGAGCTTTTTGAGTGGTTACCCATTTGAGAGGTTGGGGAAATTTCTTCAGCTCCAAGAGGTGGTACGGGTGGTAGAACGGGATCCAATGGTGGTACGCGCATACGGGCTCACATCCCTCATTCACACCAAGGCTCGTCAAGCTGGACTTCCCTCGCTACAATGGCGGTGACGATACGACCAGTTGGGTGTGTCGTACTGAACAATTCTTCCAATTTCATGATACTTCTGAGGATGATAGGGTGGCGTTACCATCATTTCACCTTGAGGGAGAGGCGCAATTGTGGTACCAACTACTCCGACAGGAGTCGGGAACCGTCTCATGGAAGGATTTTTGTTTCAGTCTGCACTCTCGTTTTGGACCCTCACAGTTCCAAGATTTTTTGGAGATTTAATTAAACTCCAACAGACTGGGTCTGTGTGAGATTACCAGTCCCAATTTGAGAAACTCTTATCCAAGGTGGGCTCACTACCACAGGATAGACAAGTCAGTTGTTTTGTCGCTGGCTTAAAAACTAGCATAGGGGCTGATGTGCTAGCTGGACGCTCCGACTCATTATCTGCCGCAATCGGATTGGCTCGAGTATTTGAAGCTCGTAATTTATCCCAACAGCAAGCTGTACCGCTAGAGTCCAAAAAGAATGTTCTATCTTCTAGCGAAGGGGTATCCAACCATCCATTGCTTCCTGTCAGGCGTATGACCCCTGCGGAGCTACAAGAACGACAGTCCAAGGGCTTATGTTACAACTGCAATAAAAAATATAGCCCTCGCCATCGATGCAAAACATTATTTTTGATTGAGGCTTGTGGTGAAGAAGATGATGATGACGTTTTTATGGAGGAGGACGAGCTCATCAATGAGACGGTGGGAGAGGTACCTGAAATATCGCTCCATGCGATTTCTGGAACTCGAACACCAGAAACGATGCGAGTCAAGGGGGTCATTGGACACATGGTCGCGACTGTATTAGTGGATTCGGGTAGCACTCACAATTTCATGAGTGAGTTAATGGCTAAGAAGGTGGGTCTACAACCTGTGATGGGAGCTAGATTTGAGGTGGAAGTTGCTTCTGGTGAGAAGTTGTCGACCCAGGTAAGTGCACTAATGTGAAATTAAATTTTCAAGGTGTGCCTATTTTTTTGGATTTTTATTTACTTCCATTAGAAGGGTATGATGTGGTGCTGGGTACCCAGTGGTTGAGAACACTAGGACCCATTCTGTGGGATTTTTCAAAATTACAGATGAACTTTAAGGTGGATAACAAAGAGGTTACTCTTCAAGGCTTATTGGTTCCTGATGATAAGGTGGTTGGGGAGTTAAAGCTCAATCAGCTTGTGAGAAAGAGACAGCAAGGCATTGCTATGGGACCCCCATGCCCACTTTCAAAAGTTTCAAATTCAGCCCCTAATACGGCTAACAAGAATCCAAAATTGTTGCAACTCCTCAAGAAATTTCAGGACGTGTTTGAAGAACCTTCAGGACTTTCACCGCCATGTATTCAAGACCATAAAATTCCCTTGGTCCCAGGGAGTGCTCCTGTGTGTGTCAAGCCTTACCAGTATCCTCAATTCCTCATTACCAGAAGGTTGAGATTGAACGACTCGTAACGGAGATGCTTTCCTCAGGAATAATCCGCCCCAGTAATAGCCCATACTCATCGCCAGTGATCTTAGTAAAGAAGCATGATGGATCTTGGAGCTTTTGTGTGGATTATTGCGCTATCAACAAAATCACCATTAAAGACAAGTATCCAATTCCTATGATCAATGAATTATTGGACGAATTATATGGTGCAAAATTCTATTCGAAGCTCGATTTACACTCCGGATATCATCAAATCAGGGTTCATCCTTCAGCTATGTCGAAGACGGCTTTTCGAACTCATTAGGGGCATTATGAGTTCATGGTGATGCCCAACAACGATGGCTGTACAAACTCATGGGATTTGACTTCATCATTGAATATAAAAAAGGGAAAGACACTATTGTAGCATATGCTTTGTCAAGAAGAGAAGAAATAGGGGAATTGGTGGCTAATTCTCATCCTCTACCTAATTGGGTGGAAACAATTAAGGAGGAGGTGAATACTATTCCTAACTTAAAGGAATTAGTTCTGCGTATTTTAGATGGGGAAGCCGTTGAGCCTTGGAGATACACAGATGGGATTATTTTCTTTAAGGACAGAATTTACATTGCTGAAAATTCCGACTTAATTCCTGATATTATTGGCCAGCTGCACATCAGTACTCATGAGGGCTTTCAAAAGACACTTCACTGGGTTCATTCGAACTTTTATTGGAAAGGAATGAGGTGAGGCATAAAGGAATACATTGCTGGGTGTGATGTTTGTCAGTGCAATAAGGCTGAACATGTGGCACCAGCCGGATTGTTACAACCATTGCCGATTCAGCAACAAAATAGGGATAAGACAACGTGGTTTAACAATCCACTTAACAAACCCATGCTAACACTACCCAATAGACTCGGTGTTCTTTGACCACTTCAACATAGCCGTTGCAGGCTCTTATTTCCCAACTTAACAGATACGTAACAGTGAGTTGCAAACATTATTCAGGTTGACACCAAAGTGTGGTAACCATTTTTATAATTTGGAGATGGATGAAGATAGTGAAACCATCATCGTCACTAAGGTGGTGGACCAATTGGGGTTGCATATATATCCATGCAGGTGGGATGGACAACCAACAATACAAATCAGATGAAGTTTATTTTAAGCAAGTAGGTAGATCTGGTATGATACAGTTTCATTGATGGCAGTTGATAATTTATTGGTCATGCTTTGGTTGTCCAGGAAGAGAGAGGATGTGTTTGAGAAAACCTACACTTTCCAACATTTAAGCCTTTAAGGTAAAACTAGTACCCAAAGAGGGATATATATATAATGGTTATCTTGCTAGATAAGAGATTGAGACATGTTCAAGAAGCATGATGCAGTATAACCATTTTCATCAAAGCTATGTTTGGTTAGACGTAAAAGAAGTAAAAGCAAAGACTAGTGTTCGCACTTTCCAAGAACTGCATTCTTTTCTCTTCTTAATTTTCCACCCAAAAGGAGAAGGAAAATGAAGGATTAGTTAAAGTTCCCAAAATTTTCCATCCAATCCCTAATCTTGGGTTAGAATGGTCAATTGGCATCTTGGGCCAACATGGACCACTGGGGTCTCCAACCACCGACATTATCTAGAAGAGATCAACCTATGGGAGTCTCCTCCAACCACCGACATTATCTAGAAGAGATCAACCTATGGGGGCGTCCTCCAACCACCGACATCTCTTTTAAGCGGCTCTCCCCCACCCAGAAGGGGTTCTTCTCGGGTATCCCTTCAAATGAAGAAATTGTCCTTGCCATTAAAAGTCACAAGGCTCAAAAGGCCCCGGGTACTTATGGGTTCAATATGGGGTTTTTCCTCTCGGCCTGAGATATCATTAAAGATGATTTGATGAGTATGCTCCGTAGCTTTTTCTTTCATCTTGACAAGATTTGTGGAATTAACCACTCTTTCATTTGCCTCATCCCAAAAATTAAGGATGCTGCCACAGTCTCAGCTTTTCGTCTCATTTCCCTCAATAACCTTCTCTACAAATTTATTGCAAAAGTGTTTGCCAATAAATTGAAGAGGGTATTGCATGATATTGTCAATATTAACCAAACTACCTTTATCCCTAGGAAGAATATTGAGGACACCATCCTCCTTAGCCAAGAAATCGCTAGAGGCTTTCATAGAAAATCTCAACCTCTCTCTACATTGCTTAAGTTGGATATCGGAAGGCTTTCAACACTATCAAATGAGAGTACATAAAGAGTACTCTGGAGTCTATGGATTTTCCCCCTTGTTTTACCCATTGGGTCCTCAAATGTATCTCCACTACTCATATTTCCATCCTAGTTAATGGTACACCGGTTGGTTACTTTGAGTCCTCCGTGGGGGTTCACCAAGGGTGTCCTCTTTCTCCCCTCATTTTACAATTGCCATGGAAGGGTTGTCCAAGAGTCTTCTCCGCATGGTTGAGACGAATTCTCTAAAACCCTTAGGGAAGTTTAGGGTTATGAATCTCACCCACCTTATATTTGCTGTAAACATGATGATTTTCTCAAAAGCCCAGTCGGAATCCAAGGTCTCTATAATGGCTTATTCAAAAGTTTTCTGGGATTTATGGGCTTAAAATCAATCCCCTCAAGTCGGTCATCTACATTGCGGGGGTTTTTTATGCCAAGAGGGAGAGAATTCGAGCAACTGCTTCCCTTGGGTAATCTCCTGGTCAAATATTTAGGTTTGCCCTTGATTGCCTCAAAGCTTACTGTGCACCGTTGTATGCCCATCCTTGACAGGCTTCGTAAGAGGCTCCAGCTTTGGAAGAGCAGGCTGCTTTCTTATGCTGGTAAATTGGAACTGATCAGGTCAGTCATGCAAGCATTATATTTATCTTGGACAGGTGTCTTTGGGACCCCCAAATCCATCATTAAAAAAAATTTGAATCTTTGACGTGCTCCTTTCTGTGGAAAGTCCAAGAAAGTTCAAAACATAGTTCAAGAACTCGTCGAGATCTCGGTAATATCTCGATTTTTTCAAAAACCAAGATCAGATTGAAGGCGAAATGGGGAAATACAGTGTCTCGGCCGAGATCTCGGTCATCTCAGTGGGAAACCTTGGTATACAGATACTTATTCTTGCAAACCTTGGTATACAAACACTTATTTATACCAGAAAATAGGACAGATACTTACTTATGCCAGAAACCAGGGCAGGCACTTTATTTATGCCTAATAAAGCTTTCAAACAAATCCAAGATTGCTTAAATCTGATTTATATTGAAGGAGTTATATTTCGATCAAACCTAAATTGGTGTGCATGACTGCCATCAAAATCGTTCTGAATGAAAATATTTTTTTAGACATCAAAACAAATGAATATTTTACCGAACTTTTAGTTTTTAGCAATGTTCTACCATATTAAGATTTATGGAATTTTTTATTTGAGAAAAACCTCAACATTTAAAAGTTGAAAATTGCACCTACCGTCGAAAATCTAGTTTTTGCTCTTGACCTGGGCTATTGACCTTTTATCCTTTTGGAATTTTATTTTTTAACTAGTTTTCTTGGATTCAAATAGGGGGTGTTTGTGTATTTATGAATAATATCTAAAGTAAATGAAATAACAAATATAAAAAACAATTACTTAAATGATATTAGAAATAAATAAAGTGCATGTCCTGGTTTTTTGCATAAATAAGTATCTGTCCTAGTTTCCCACTAAGACAAACTCCTATTTGGACTTTGTTTTTGCAAAATCTGATGGTGTCATTGTGTTTAAATGGTCTAGAATAGGCTGAGTACCAAGTTTCAGGCCCAAACTAGGTCTAAAACCCACCGAAACCAGCCTTCATATTAAAAAAAAAATGCACCAACTCGCCGAGATCTCAACCCGACTCGGTTTTTTGGCTGGGCGAAACCAGTACCGAAACCGGGTTCTTGAACCTTGGTTCAAAATTCTTACACATGTGCAGTTGGGAATATGTCTGTCTCCCAAAAGATGAGGGACATCTTGGTATTAGGAGAGTTATTGAGATGAACAAGGCTACTTTGATCAAGCTACTTTAGAAAGTTGCAACAAAAGAGGATTCTATCAAGGTGGAGTGGATTTATTCTAGGCTACTCAAAAAAGAGAGACCCTTTGGACTGTCTAGTTCTCTTCGGACTCTTCCTGGTCATGGAGAAAGATGCTTCAATTGAGGCCTCTGGTGATAGATTGTATCAAATCCTATATTGATGATGGGGAGGGCACTCTTCTTTGGTTGGATTCATGGCATCCCAAGGGTGTTCTCATATCTTGTTTCGAGGACTGCATCCGGTACGATGCTGGATCAAATAGGTTCGCAAAAGTTCCCACCATTCTTTGGGAGGGTGTTTGGAATCCGGAACCCTACGTCCCCTGCCCTCTCAAAAGCCTAGGCTGATCTTCACCTTGTCCATAACAGACCCAGGGGCAGGGGGGCCCTGTATTATTTGGGGGAAGAGTTTCATCTCTAGAAATAGTTTCATTGCTTGGAGGTTCCTCAACTCAACCCTTTCAACTCAATTCTTCCTTATCCATATATCAATTTGTATTCCCAACTGCTGCCTCTATTGGAGTGCTGAAGAAGACATCAATCATCTCTTCTTCAGATGCCCTTTTTTCGAAAGTTGTCTAGGAGGGTATTCTTGTAAAGTGTTGGCCTTCCTCTTGTCAGAGTCTGCCCTTTTTCAGGGAGTGGGGGTGGGAGCTTTCTCATTTTAAAGGGAAGTCTGTCTATGATTCTATTGGCAAACTGGCATTTTGTGCTACCATTTATCATATTTGTTGGGATAGGAACATAAGGAGATGGGAAAATTTGTCGGCACCTATCAGCAAATATGGTCCCCTATCAGCTTTGAGGTTCATCAGAAGGCTCTCACAATCCTTGTCCCTTGTAAGAAGAGTAAGAGAAATAGGTTGATTGCTTCCACCAGGGATGTCCCCCTGCATTTTATTACCCTCCGCCCCTAGTGTTCACTTTATTGGTTTAGGGGTAGTTGGTACGTGATCTTTGGTTTGTGGTTTATGGATTGTTGGTCTTTTAGTTCCTCCTTCGAGTCTTGTTTCATTATCGATTCTTATTTTTTAGCCCTGTATTTTGCTTGATCTTTTTGTTGCTGATCTTTCATGTGTGATGTAATATCTTTCCCCTTTGGGTTTAATAAATTTTCTATCCACCCAAAAAAAACAAAAAGGTGGAAACAATATTTATGGGGGAGTGGTTAAGCATCAAGACCTACTTCCTATCTAGTAAGTATTAATCTGAGACTTCTGATCACATTATAATAGAAAAATTAAAATCCCATCATAGGTTGTAACTACAAGTATTTCAACAATACAAAATTCAGAACAGGTTGGAGATATAATCATTGGAAAGGTAATTGATGCTCAAATGACACAGATCATGTTAAACATGTGAGTTTTTTAACCCTAAAAAATTGGCCCAAAGAAAAGACAAAATAAATAGAATAGAAATATAGTTTTGATGTCAGAAAGAAAAATAAAGACGGCTAAAATTAAGAATAAGACTAATAATTGACAACCCAAAGCTAACACAAACAATACTAAAATTCATTAGGTTCAGGTTTAACCCAAGACAACAATATTTACGCAACTATAGCCAAAATACCATTGGGTTTTTTTTCTTTATCAAAATATAAACATAAAAACTTTAAAAAATAAAGAAAGAAAAGAGGACACTTGATTGAGATGTGCATTTGAAAGGACCACACTTATGGGGTTTTTATTTTCAATTTTATTTATTTTATAATTTTAGGTGGGAAACCAATGAAATTGGTAGTTGGTAATCTGGGGAGATATTCAAGCAAAAAAAAATCTGAGATAGGTAAAGAAATGCCCCCTTTAGTAGAAAACCTCCATTAAGAAATGAAGATAGATATAATTATGAAGACACAAAATCTCATAATACATGTGATAGAAGTAACTTTATTTGCAATCAAAATGTAACAAACAAACAATACAGGCCTCCCTCTAACAGAAGTGTAATAAGCTAATCATATGCAGCGTATTATAATCTAGTAGGTTATACAAGAGAATAACATGAAATATCATAAAAAAGGGATTCTTGTAAAATAAGCTAAAGAAGCTGTGCAACTGCATACAGACTACATGTACCTACTACATAGTCATCCACTCAAATGACATGAAAAAATCAGGACAATCCCATAAAATGAAAAATGACATACCTCCAAATGCAGCACTGGCACCTGAAAACAATAGCAATGGAGGAAGCTGTTGATAAAGAAGACAACATTAGTGTAATTAAAAAAAAAAAGACAATAAAAGTAGAAAAGCTTACAGAAGTATATGCATGCAATGCTACACAAAGAAATCATAAGGCTGCATTTATTATCTTTTCTAAAGGAATAGAAAATGCACAGAGGTATATCAGGTATACAAGAGATGATACCCCAATAAGAAAAGGAAGCCACTTGGGTCCCTTCACATGTTTCTGGACAAATGGAATTCCTGCAATGAACAATTTTCATTAGAAAAGACTCCCTATAAAAAAAATTTGGAAAAAGGTCATGTAATTATACCTGTATTGAAGCCATGGACTGCACTAAGCATTGCACCAGCACCTGTGCCAGCCTATTCAATGGATAGTTCAGTAAATCAATAACAGGATTGCAGCAGTCTACTCAGAAAGCAATAACTCATTGAGCATGTTCAAGTAATATATTTCTACAAACTTCGATTGCAGCCATTTCAGTGGGTGCATCCATCACCATGGAAACGTCCAAAAGATAGGCCCAAAACGTAAAATTCTACGGATCAGAAGATCCCAAGATTTTCCAGGTATAGTAGCACCTACTAAATTATAGAGCACAATCTATAAAAAATTCAATAACAAAGGGGCAAAGATTTGATGGTTAGGATTGTACATTTAATTAAAATTTTGGGTAGTAACCGTAATTGATGAGTCCTGAATGATGGGACTGTGCTCTATAATTTAGTAAGTGTTACATTTAACACATGTTAAATGTTCCTGTTCCAAAGGAATTTGAATTCGTTCCTCCTATACTATAGTAGGTTGCTAATGGCTACTGTTTTAAGTAATAGTGTCCTGGAAGACTGGATTACCCATCAAGAAAACCACATGCCGTAGATATGTATGAAAGATTAGGGTGTCTAAAGTAAAAGAAGCTTTTCAGGAGGATGAAGGTAGGTGAGGAACTAGGCCCAAATGAGGTCCCAAGAGAAGTATGGAAAAGCTTAGGAATCTGTGGTTTATCTTGGCTAACCAAACTGTATAATAAGAATATAAGATTATGAGCACAAGGAAAATGTCAAATGAATGAAGGAGAAGCATTATGGTTCCAATTTACAAAAATAAAGGTGATATTCAGAGCTGCAATAACAATAGAGGCATAAAACTAATGAGTCATACTATGAAATTATGCAAGAGGGTTATTAAAACCCACCTAAGACAAGAAACTACTTATGGAGAACCAATCTGGTTTTATGCCAAGAAGATCCACGACAGAAGCTATTTACTTACTTAGGAGACTCATGGAAAGATTTAGAGATTGCAAGAGGGATCTCCATATGGTCTTTATTGACCTATGAAAATCTTATGATAAACCCCCTAAAGAGTTAATCTGGTAGTACTAAAGGAGAAGTGTTTCAAGTAAATATGTGGACATAATTAAAATATATATGATTCGTGTTGTGACTAGTGAAAGAAGTGTGGGGGTCAAGGTAGTTAATTCCTAATTAAAACTGGGTTACATCAAGGATCAGCTTTAAGCCCTTATTTGTTTGCGTTTATCACAAATGATTTAACTAGAGACATTTAAGATGAGGTTCCATGATGTATGTTTTTTGTTGATGATTTTGTTTTGGTGGATGAGACAACAGCAAGGTGATGTAGATCCAAGCCTCCTCGAATTGAAGAAGCCACCCTAAACCTAGGGTTATAGTAGGAGCCTTAGTATAGCCTATACTTAGTTTATTTCAGTTATACTTAGTTTTATTTTCTGTTTTGTAATTGAACCGGCTCAAGGTTGCAACCAATTAGAGCCGGTTCAATTACAAAACAAAAAATAAAACTAAGTATAACTGAAATAAACTAAGTATAGGCTATACTAAGGCTCCTACTATAACCCTAGGTTTAGGGTGGCTTCTTCAATTCAAGGAGGCTTAGATCTACATCACAAGGATTAATGCCAAGTTGGAATTATGGAGATCAACCTTGGAATCAAAAGGTTTTAAGATAAATATAATGAAGACGGAGTACATTGTGTGTAACTTTAGTTACAGTAGGTCGGATAATGAGGTGGTGAAAATTGACGAGACAGAGATTCCGCAAAGTGATTATGTTAGGTATCTAGACTCAATCATAAATGAAAAAGGTGATATAGAGGATGATGTTTCATAGAGAATTAAAATAGGATGGATGAAGTGGAGAGGTGCGTCTGGAGTTTGTGTGATTGACGTATTCCTTTATAACTTAAGGAAAATTTTATAAGACAGTCATATGACCGGCTATGATGTATGGTGCGGATTATTGGGAAGTTAAGAAGCATTATGTAGATAAACTTAGTGTAGCAGAGATGAGGATGTTGAGATGGATGTGTGGCAAAACTAGGAATGTTCATATTAAAGCTGATTAAGGAGTAGTAATGTAGTCCTAGGTAGGAGTAATCCCACTAGGAACCAAGGTAGTAGGATCTCTTAACAAGGCTGGCCGATTGGGATAGCTTAGGCTAATTAGGGCAAAATTAGGGTTATGGTTAGGGTTTCGACTTAGGGTTTTATTTGATAATGATGTGCAGAATTTTATGAGTCTAATGGTATAAGTTGGATCAAATTTGGTTGAGGTTGGAATTCTAGGGTTTTGGGTAGGATGCCTTATGAAAATGGACTGTTTGTAAGATCTAGGGTTTAGGGGCAGATTTTAGGAAAGAGGTTTATAGGGTATTAATGGGCAGGTCTAAGGGGTTATTTTGGTATAAAGAAGTTAGGGTTTGGATGAGTTACAAAATTCTACAATTTAGGGCAGAATTGGATTTAGGGTTTTAGGGTTCTAATGGATCTATGGATTAATGGAAGGGGTGATAATAGGAGTAGATGGAGCTTAGGTTAAAGGATTAGAAGAAGAAGGTTAAATGCTGAATTAATAAACTACTTACTTGAAAGATTAAATCTTCAATGGTAGCAGCTTTGAAGAACTAGAAGAAGGACCTCCCGATCTACAAGATGCAAGGAGTCAATCGGAGTCCACCAATCCCTTCACCTTGATATTACCCACAAGGTAGCCTTGATATTACTCACAAGGTTCACTCAACAGAGCAGAGCGAGAGCGACTATGGCAGCAAACAAAAGCTTTTTCATTAATCAAATTCGTGTACAATGCTGGCCTCCCTTACAAACTTATATAGAAGACTCAAAAATAGACTTAGACACTAAAAAGGAATGGCCTAACCTTATCCCTAACCTATTAGGCAACTTAAACTGACTAGGAAACTCAAATAGACTCAAAATAGAGTCCTAATGACTTAAAACAACTTAAACTACTTAAAATAAAGAAGATTCCCTAGTAGCCAATAGGATATAAGAACCTCTTAGCCAATAGGATCACTTCACTTAAATTAGACCAATTGAACCAATTGGATGTAACCAATTTAAACCGGTTCAATTAAAAACACAAAATAAAAACTAAGTATTGGGCTAATCCCGTATGCAACCTATATACCCCTATTTCAGGCCCACTAAAGTGGCCTAATACATAGAAAACCCTTGGGATCAAAGGCCCAACATGTATGTAACTCAACCCTAGACTTATTCCCAATGAAACAAGCCTTATTTGATGATGAATCTGCATCAAGTAGCTCCGATACATGATAAGATACGAGAAAGTCGTTTGAGGTGACATTCCATGTTCAATGGAGGCCTTTGGATGCTACAATACGGAGGAGTGATTTGATTTAAAATGAAGGAACTAAAAGAGCCAAGGGCAAACCTAAAATGAAAAATTTTATAAGACAATTATACGACCGGCTATGATGTATGAAGCGGATTATTGGGCAGTTAAGAAGCATTATGTAGATAAACTCAATGAAGCAGAGATGAGGATGTTGAGATGGATGTGTGGCAAAACTAAGAATGATCATATTAAAGCTTATTAAGGAGTAGCTCTGATACATGATAAAATACGAGAAAGTTGTTTGAGGTGGCATTGCCATGTTCAATGGAGGCCTTTGGATGCTCCAATACGGAGGAGTGGTTTGATTTAGAATGAAGGAACTAAAAGAGAGCAAAGGGCAAACCTAAAATGATCCTAGGAGAAATGGTGAGGAAAGACATGCATAGCTTAGGCCTTGTATCAAGTATAACCTCAAACAGAGTTGAATGTAGGATATGGATCCATGTAGCCAACCTCATTTAGTTGGGATAAGGCTGAGTTGTTGTTGTAGGAACATTTAACACAAACCAGCAACTTATTTCTCTTTTCTTTTTCTTGTCCTCTTGAACATTAGAAAATTTCTTTTTCTTTGATCATTATTTTAAACGCTAATACAGCCATCATTGTGATGAGAACTATTCACTGTATTTCATCTATATCTAAACTATTGTGCCTATACTACTGGGGGAACTCAATTTCCTAATTTGAAGGGTGAAGCCAAACTCAGATCATACAAAAGTCCTCAGACTATGCCTTATAGAAATAGAGATTAAAAAAAAAAAAAACAAAACTGATCCAAAAAATTGAAATACTTAAAACACCATCAACATAGAGACAAGTACTCCTGTTTAAGACCACCCAACTCCCCCCCCCCCCAAAAAAAAAGAAAGATGTTTCATTCCTCTTCCATCTTCTCCTCTCATGTTTCTCTACATCCCTCATCTCTCATTCAGTTGAATCTCTTTTGTTATTTTTTTCTCAAAAAAAAAATTATATTTAGCATGAGTGTTCGAAAAACAATTAAGAGAAACAAATTACGGAATTCTCTTCAAGTATGGTGATATGGTCAGCAAACAGAGGAGCAAGCATTTACTGGATGACGTTGCTGAGTTTGTAGGACAGTATCCAGTGGCTTCGTAATTGTAACAGACAAACTGAATTTGTAATGCCAAGTTAGCAGCACAGTTGAGTTTGGGAAAGCGTCATAGCACAAAGAGGCTCCATCATCGAAGTGGGTATGCATAATTCTATACCGTTATTCAATAATGAACAAAAAGAACGTATCAATGTATTTATATCTACCTGTCCATCTATCTATGTTTATCGAATTCATACAAGAATCGAGAACATACCACGGCAGTCGCATCGTGTAAAACAGAAGTGATGTTCCACTCTCCTTTTTCCTGCCACAATGTGAATGAAGATTCAGAATAAATGCTCTAAGAAGAATTTCATCGAACAGTTAGGTTGCGGATGAGTTAAGTTAAGGAGGACAATTACCAGACGAGGGTTTAAGAGGGAGAGACAACGAGGGCAGCGAGCGGATCCAAGGCCAGGGTTTATGGTGGGGTCGTGGTAGAGGTTACCAGACCTGAGTTTCTGCTCATATACCTCCCTCGTCCCCATCGCATCAACTTCTCTCTGTTAGGATCCGCTAGGAACGAGTAACGAGCGCCCGCACAAGACAACAGAAATATACATTACGATGCGTGCACGTTAGGGTATCAATTTAGAACCGAAACCTAACTGCCCATTTATAAGTGTATAATCGAATCGAACAAATTCGGTTAATTTTTATGGGCTCATGTTCTGTGTGTCGCACCGCAGGCTGCGCCCAGACACATGGGCCTGCCACTTAAGGGGGCAGGGTGGTCATTGGAATCGTTATCGTCTACGGTTTCCTGACCGGTGCGGTTCCCTAGTGTTTCTCACAAGAGGGGGGTGGGACCTACACGAGGCACCTGACAGAACACTCTGCCTAGGTGGGGTCCACCCTCCTCTTGTGAAAGGCACTGGGGAACAACACCGGTTAGGGAACCGTATAAGATAAAAATTGGTGGTCATTGTGCTCACCACCATGTGTCTGAGCGCAGCCTGCACCCCTAACGTAGAGAACATTCTCCCAATTTTTATTTTGGGAAAAAAGTAAATTTTCATTTGATTTGATTCAGTTCAGATTTCTCACCCAAAAAAAAAATTTCGGTTCAATTTTATACTGAAAATATAATTGTTTGAACCAAACTAAATAAAGTGTAACCCATTTAAACCGAAACAAACTTAAATCATACTAAACCCTGTATTCGTGTGTTTTTATTGAGTTATGTGAAATTACCTAATATGGGTTTCTTTGTTAAGTTATGCAAAAAATATTGAAAGATACGAAAATTGACATTGTGAGACTGTATCTTCACGGGGCTGTAATATCTTACTCAACCTTATTTGTTTCAGTAGGTTATTTCCTCTTAAACCGTATTATCGAGATCTTGTATGGATCAAAGGAAACCAAACATTATTTTACTGAAATTGTAACCATCTGACGTTGACCAAATACATACATGATATCATTGAACGTTAGCCATAATTTTTTCTTTTTGGGTGCAAACTTCAGTCATAAGGAGTAATATCATTTTTGCCCCTTATAGTATGAAGAAGTTTGTCCCTATATGTATGAAAGAAGGTAACTCCGTCTAGTTGTAGTCTTAGTATAATCAACCATGGTTAGACATCAACCATGGTTAGACAAAACAAAACCCTTTAGGTAATATCCAAAAATTATGCTAGAACAAGAAGATTGCACATGTAGTATTGTATTTGAACCAATTTTTGAAAAATTGGATTGGAACGACTTAAGGCCGATCCAGACCGGATCAATCCTGTACAAAAACTAGGATTTAGGATTTTATTTGCCGATTTCTACCAGTTCTGGACCGATTCTGGTCGACTTTGATCTAGATCGAAATCGACCGAGACTGATCCAGATCCAAATTCTTGTTCTAGAACTTGGATTTGAAAATATACAAACAAAAGAGGTGAGTAAGCACCTCCATGGTGGGATACACACACAAGAAAGAAAGAAAGAAAGAGAGAGAGAGAGAGAGAGAGAGAGAGAGAGATGAGTAACTAATAAATCCTCAAGTGATTATTGTAGTTAATGAGGTTTACATATTCACAAGTGCCCAAAGCATAGAGTGAGAACAAGAATGGTACAAGCGCCTCAAAAGTAAATATAATCTTAAGTTGAGAGTCACCTCAGAGTGTGTATATATGTTTAGGGTGCAATTTGTTATCACCAAAGTGAAGAATTAAAAGAAATTGTAGCCTTCTTTTAATATGTCTCTTGTCTTAAGTTATTTAATGCAAGAGTAAAAAATGAATTTTAAAAAAAATGAAAGTTATTTAATTCAATATTTATGTGAAATAATTAGATGTACCTCCATTGAGAAAAAATGTTTTATGTTAAAATGGTAAAAAAATAAAGTTACAAATTTTTTTTCTACCGACATTGGTTACAACAAGATTTTCCCATATGTATATATAAATGACATATACATGGGCTCACTCTTAGTTCCAATAATTAAGATTTATCCTGTTACAATTGTTCAAAGTTGAAATTTTATTTTATTATAAGCATTCTCTTATCTTCTCTTAATCCATATATAGAGTGGTTTTTCTTTAGAGCACGCTTTTCAACTAATTGAATTTGAGACTTGAATGACCATGAAATCGAGGATGGAGAGTGGGAGCAACACCGGTTAAGTTGCGTTATCGTAACCATCGGGTTGTAGATTTGAAACATGAAAACAATCTCTTCGCAAAAGTGGAAGTATGAGTGTACATTTGCCCCTCCCAGACCCTATAGTAGCAGGAGCTTCGTGCATTGAGACGTTCTCAAAGTGGGAGCAGCACCTAATGAGAAGGAAACTTGTAATAAAATTAGCAAATAGCCCAAATCCTTTTGGAACGTGGAATTAGGCCTTACATTTGGGATTTAAAATGTGTCAGGCCATGCATAGACAATAAAATAGGCAAACTATTATTGTCATTAGATAGATAGAAGAATAATTAGATATAGACATAGAATAGATAAATCCAAATGTCACAAGATATCTATTCTATCAGGTGGACAAATATGTGTCCATTCCACTAGTTGGATAGAAATGACATAGGGGGTGAAATGACCGCCCTACCCCCATGAAAGATGGAAATGATCGTCCGCCTGATGCTTCCATGCATGCTCCCATTGGCATAAAATATAAAAAAAAATTGTACAAATTTGTGTTGTGAGTACATTTGATTGGGCCGGGGGGGGGGGGGGGAGTTGAACCTGCATCCTCTATCTGGACTTAGGTCAAGGCTCTATTGCAATGGTAGCCACCACCATGCCAAGAGGTGCTGTCCCTTTTGAAAAATTCATGTAGATGTTTTTGGTTGAGCACTTTATTTTTTTCAATGTGAAAATGTGATTTGATAATTTTGACCATTGAATAGACAGGAAATGATTTGAATCAATCATTTGTAAAATTTCATACTCAAATTCATTGAATTACTCCTTATAATGGCATTAGCTAGCCTCCCGTGTATGCCCATATCTCGATCACTTTGGTACTTTGTACACCACCTTTACTGTCCTGAATTTTCACTATTCTATTTTTTCATTTGACAAAATTCGTTTGGCTTGAACCTTGATAGTTGAGTTGAGGACTTTGGATATCGATCTGATATCGATACCAATACCTCAAACCATGCTACCATGTATATCAATGAATGATCAACCATCATGATTTTTTTTTCTCTTTTGTTAGGAAGAATCAACCATAATGATTTTATTATTATTATTTTTTTTTGTAAGAAAAAGTTTATGCATTATAACGTGATCAACGCAAGGTATTCGAATTTATATAATTCTAATAGCAAAGGAGTGGAATTGGATCATGATGTCCTATATGCAACAGACAAGACTCTCCGGCCGGGGAGTCAATCGGATCTAGATCCTCTATTGCCGAGCTGCCCGGCAAGACCATATTGCCCAGACGCGGTGCTGCACGCAATGACCGCCTTACCCCCACTAGGGCAAGGCGTTTGGGCAGGGATCAGATGGACATTACGTACAACACCATGTCTGGGAAGCTCGGCAGTAGTTCATCCAAATTGGAGTCAATCACATTGTTATTCTCCCTGGGAATGTAATGGAGAGAGCAAGATTGAAATTAGAGAGTAAGATCCTACCATAATGATAGGGGAGGAAGAATTGAACAAAAGTCACCCAACAAATTCGATAGGGAATTCCATCAATAATAAGATAAGGACTCTACCAAACAAAATAAAAAATCAATAAGATTAGCGGTTCAGTTCATATATAATTCCATAATATCCTAAGGCATGCAAAACCTCTCTCTCTCTCTACTCTGCGGTGGTGATTGGTGAATGGCGATGGTAATATCTATCAATAATGCATTACATAAACATTGTACTCAACAACGGCATCGCGAGTGGTAAAGTTGACGCTATGAGTCTTGAGCTGAACATATCCCCTAGCAAACCGGAAAAGCCCACTCCCTCCAATCACCGGCATCTCCCTTACCGCCGAGACAATCGTATTCCTCCCCAGTATTGTGATGGTGCTCCCATTGTACTTCCCTTCCACGAAAGCAAAATTCATGGCCATCAATAACCCAATTTCTTGCTGCGAAGCAGATGCGTAGAATCCTTGAGCTCTCCCAACCAGTTTCGAACTCATAGCTGGCCCTTCCGTTAATGGGTCATCAATCATAAACATGAAACCGAAACCCGTCGACGATGAGTTCGCTGGGGCTCCGGCCACTCTGACGGCAGTAGGGTTGCGACCGCTGAGGATGTCGTGCCAGTAGAAGCGGAAGTGGCTGAGCTTTTCTCTCTTAAGCCCTAGTGATCTCCGACTTAGGGTTTTGGCAAAGCTGCCGGAGATTGGGACGGTTTGGAAGAGGAGAATGGTGATGGTAATGGAGAGAATGATGAAGGGGTGAGCTAGTTTGGGAGATGGTGATCCTCCCATTGGAGCCCAAAACAGAAGTTAACTTGATTTGGGTTTGGACTTTTAATGCCTATCAGCTGTTTGTGAATTTGAATGTTGATAAATCAAGGGAGTGGAGTGGTTCTAGTGATGCAAGTTTGAAGGCAGAGGCAGGTATGGATCATGGAAAGTGGACACATGGAGAGCTGGAAGTGATAAGACGTGAAGCTGAGTGTTTGGCTCTTTTTGTTTTTCTGATTGCTTCGACAGGACAAAAGCATCTGCACTTTTCTCTCTTTCCAACCTGGAATTGATTTTGATGGCTTTTATTTCCCCAGCTTTAGAGGGGTTTCTTGTCGGGACCATAAGTGGTGGGGAGAAAGGTTTCAGCACCGACTACTAAGACTTGTTTCTTCAATTTTTGGATGGAAATAGTTGGTGAACGACTTGCCATTTGAGATATTTTTATAGGGTGGGGCACAGGCTGCACCCAGACACATGAGATAGGCATAATGACTATTCTACCCCTTTGAGTGGCATGCCCATATGTCTGGGCGCAACCTGTGCTACGGCACAGAGAACATGAACCCTTTTTATAGACTCAATCTATGATTTAAAAACACAGAATTGGTATTCGGATCAGCTAATTGGATCGAAATTGACTTACATAGGCCCTAGAAGCGGTGGGTAGATCCATAACCCTAGTTTATTCTGAGGAAATAGAAAAACCAGCCTCAAAATATACATGAATGCACCATGAGAATGAGTATGGATCATCTGTAAGTACGTGCAGGTGAACGTACATGTGAGAGGTAACCACTTGTCCTTTTTGTTTTCATTAATACTCCTTCTTCCATTATAAATGGCAAAAATGGGATATGTGGTGGTTACCTCTCACACGTACGTGCAGGTGAATGTACATGTGAAAGGTAACCACTTGTCCTTTTTGTTTTCATTAATACCCCTCCTCTTGTAAATGGCAAAAAATGGGATTGGTGGTTACCTCTCTACATACATGTAGGTAAACCCATTAATACCCCTCCTCCTCTTCCTTGTAAATGGTAAAAATTGGACAGGTGGTTACCTCTCAGAATTCGGTTCCTCTGCACGTACCAACAGATGAACGCACATGTGAGAGCCAACCACCTATCCTATTTTTGCCATTTACAAGGGGAGGAGGGGGTTTTAAGGAAACAAAATTAAACTGTGATTGGCTCTGAGATGTACGTTCACCTGTTGGTAGCAGATGATCCATTCTCTACCTCTCACACATACATGCACCTTTTTTCAGGTGCATGTATGTGTAGAGGATTTTGACTCCGAATGAGAATCACATAGCAATCACAGGACGGAATTTGCTGCTATACTCATAGTAGGAATGTTCCTGCTACCCTGCTGGCAATCAAGTAAATAGGATCTTAAAGGGTATTTTAGAAAATACTAAAACCCAGGAAGGTATTTATGAACCCAAAAGGGAAGTGAATTATTCCATTTCCTTGGCTGCCAGCAAGGTAGTAGGAATAAAAGTAAAAATATATAAATAAATAAAAAAGAAGGTAAGTTTGTCAGCACCAAGTATTTTCATAGTTGTTTTATCAAAAATAAAAAAAAAAGAATTTTCATAACTGTACATAGGGCCTTAATTTTTTTTTATTTTTGGGTCCAATCCTAAAAAGTTAGGGCCTTAAGAGTTAAGTAAATCTTTGCCCCCTTGAGTTCCTTGCTCGGACCAGTTCTCCAATGCCTGTAATAAGGGGATAATGACCACCCTACTCCTAATCGAACAATCTGCCTGGGTGGAGTCCATCCCCCTTATTGCGGAACTGGGGCGGGTAGGAAATTAGGGGAGATAATTTTGGGAGTTAAGTATGGTTTTCTCACACACTTTTGAGAGCACTAGAACTCTAGAAGGGACTTACATGATCAACTTAAAGAAGGAAAGGGTGATGATCTCCCTAGCTAGGTCAAAAGTAAAGGGTGTCACATCCATTTGATTAATAGTCGATTCACCGAGGGCCACCTTTAATATCAATCCAAAAGATTTAAAGTATTTCATTTTACAATCTATATATAAGCTCCCCTCTAGAAAAGCTGAGAGAGAGAGAGAGAGAGAGCTTACAAAGCAAATTAAATACACGAATTAATAATGGTAAACATAGATATTATACACAACGGTAGCATCTCCAGTTGTAGGATCGAATTTATGAGTCCTAACCTTTGCAAATCCCCGAGCGAATCGGAAAACTCCACTCCCTCCGATCACCGGCATCTCTCTCTCCTTCGAAAACACTGTGTTTCTCCCTAGAATTGTTACTGTGCTCCCATTGTACTTCCCATCCATGAAGGCAAAGTTCATAGCCATTAACAACCCAACTTCACTTTGAGAAGCAGATGAGTAAAACCCTTGTGCTCTTCCAACAATCTTAGAACTCATCTCTGGTCCTTCTGTTAATGGATCATCGATCATCACCAAAGCACCAAACCCTGTTGGTGATGTGTTTGTCTGAGGTGCAGCAGCTACTCGAATGGCTGATGGGTTACTCCCACTAAGAATATCATGCCAGTATACTTGAAGCTGAGTTATCTTCTCTTCCTTAAGCCCCATCGATGCTGGACTTAAAACTCTGGAGAATTGATGAGGTTTTCCATGGACAGTCATGACCTCCAAAAACAAGAAGATGAGGAAGAAGAAGATGAAGGTTATCTTTTTTGGGGCCATAGCTACAAGGGTTTGGTAGTTCTACACTTCTACCCAATATATAAATAGACTAGGAAGATAGATGGAGTAGTTGTGTTTTTTTCTTTGTTAGTGAATGGCTTAATTTCTTGGACAAGTAGTGAATTGGTTTAGACTTGACATTTTGGTCAAATCTAGATGATGATGAGATTATTGTCGGTTTGCTACCATTCCCAGTAGCATCTATAGTGTATTACAATTACCACAAATCATGGGCCAAGTACTGAAGGCATGTCAAGGAGGAGAGAAAAGCAATTGCTTCTTCTTGGAGCAACTCTTTTCATAATAAAGAAAGGTAAATTGTTTCGTGTTACGGCCGTGTATGATGCATGATGATCATGCCTGTAACCATTGGTTGGAGATGAGAAATTGTGTACTGTATATGATCATGTTCATTCAACGATTGAAAGCACGACCGTGCACATGCACGGCCATGTATGAAAACTCTCCCCATAAAGAAATAGCCATTAAAGTAATAATTAAGGCCAACAATAAGAGTCTAGTGGTAATGGAGTGGTAGGAATGATATAACATGATATAATGATCTTAGGGTTGTTGATGATAACACTTAAAGGAAAAATTGTAGATTAATTAAATTAATGACCTCAAAAGTAAAGCACAAACTAACCCAACTATTAGATTTAAGACTGACTGCTGGGTTAGGTTTATCAACAAAAGCAACTTCCACCAAGCAACACCTAAACAATCATATACATAAACTAACAAGAAAGACTCCCTCTCTTGCTTGCTAGGTCCATCTGCCCAAGGGCTACTCTTCCTTTCATTATTAGAGAAATGCTACATGAGACTTAAGTGTCCTTCTTTCCAAAAGTTTTTCTTTCACCTTGGGTAAAGGAAACTTATAAGTAAAACAATTAAGGGAAAAAGTAAGGATGTAACCGTATCAAATTTGGTCTAATAGTGGAATTATCATAGTCTTATGAGATTATATTTGAATGGATTCGGATAATATCTTATTAATTTTTTAATAAATTCAGATAATTTCTGAATAGTGATTTTTGAATACGGATTCTCCTAAATGGATATGAACGATTCAAATCCCGATTCCATGTTTTAAATGCTGTTTTGTTAACCAAATTATGCTCCCCGTTAGGCACATATATAACTATATAGATTAGTGGTGTTTTCATGGGCTAGGTAGAAGTTCTTCGAGACATCAGTGCCGACAAATAAGAGTATTAATAGAAGGGTCCAACCTAACAACCCCTTAGCCCCAACCTTTTTTGACTTAGCTGAACTAACTGACAACTTCTCCACTATAAAAATCATTCGTAACTTTAACCCGTGGACACATGCTGTTAGATCGTTTGCCCTATATGTAGCTAGGAATCAGACGGCTATCCCTTCTTTTATGTTTGGTGTACATAATTTTCTTCTTGTTTAATATAAGTTTATTTTTATTAAAAAAAAACCTAACAACCCCTTAACATTTCTTGAATCCATTGTTTTTTCCCACAAAAAACTGAAATCAAATCCAACTACCCATTGAAATTAAATGTTCCAAAATTGACTTTAACTTTATGTATAATATGTGGTACGGTCATGTTTGTTGATCTAAATGTTATATCAAGAAGCAGACAATGGCAGCTGCTACAAGAAAATGATCTTTCAAAGTGGTAGTTGCAGTCATATATTGACCAATCTTTTATGTTCATTTATGATGCTTGGCCCTGAAATTAAAAGAGTCTCTCATTATGTAGATCAAGTAGTATAAAATGAATACTTATCATGCATTGATGGAGGCATTTTTTGCTCCCTATAGTTTAATTCAAGACTATTTGAGAGAACATAGTAGTGGTTGGAGTACCATAAGCGTGCATTGATATACATGAGATGCATAAGAATATAAGAGAGGGTATTCTATTAAATTAGACTTTGAAATTAATATGTGGTTAATCCAAAGCATGTATTAATTATCAAATTGTCAAAATTACCGCATCATCTTTCCACAAGGTATAAGGAGATGTGCCTATTTTGATAAGCTTATCAAGGCCAGAATATCAAATGAGTTTCTTTGCTTGTTGTTTTAAGGACAGAGAACTTTCTCCCCCTTTTTAAATTAGTGATACTTCAAGTTAAAATGTTTTGAATTAAGTTGTGTACGTACACTGTTGTCACTTCAGCTATCAAATACACCTGAAATAACATATGTGCAATATTATTTCAATCATATTGTGTATATCCACTATTCAACGGTCCTAAAAGGCAATTAACCTTTTGGTACTAATGTGTGGTTTGTGTGATATCACTATAAAAAAAAAAACAAATTTATTTCTATCCCCATGGAATGAAGGGTGCGCAAGCACGTGTATAAAAACCAGGGGAAAAGATTGGGCACACCGCTAGTGCATCGTAATTTAGCAGACTCTCTCTCTCTCTCCTTTGAAATGAGCCCATGCCCCTCTTGTATGATATGATGCCTTGTCCTGCTACCCTATTGGTATGGCCCACTAGTTTATTGCAAATGAGCGATATGCCTATCCTTTTCCCAAAAACCAGATCCATTATTTAATTTTTTAAAGAAAGTTTCTCTCCACAAATGGTGAAAAGAATCAAAGCCCATCATCCTCCCCCTATTATACAAAGTCCGCTTTGGGCCTTGTACTCCCATCCAACAGGTAAAAGACAGAGAATCTCTTCACCATTGTGGGTGAACTGAAATTCTATATTAATTAACGGGCAAGAGATCGCTATCTAGTCGTGTAGCCCCTTATTAATAGAGTGTGTGCAGGTGCATTTGACTAAATGAGATTTTTTAGTTCACTAGGGCTGAGTGGTAATTTTTTGCATAGCCTTGTATCCAAAGCAGGAACTATGCAATTAAATAGAGGAACACAGGTGCATCTACACTAATTAATCACTGAAATATTTCAAATATGGGAGAAAGAGCGTCATTTGGTCACGTGCGGCAAGCAGCCCCTGTGCCCAGACAGAGTCGTTTGAAATGGCCATCGCACCCCCATGGAAAGGCGGAAATTTTTGAGTGCGAAGTAATCATTTCGTACGGCACTGTGTCTAGGTGCAGGGGCTGCACACCGCACGCAACCAGGTAGCGTTCTCTTTCCATTCAAATATTTATGATTTCTTAATCTTATTGGTGTTGGAAGCTTTACCCTTTTTGTTGGCTTTGCCTTGTTCTCTAGGAGGATCTGGTGTAGATGAAGCATGAAAAACTCCAAGGCAAGAGACTCAAATATAGAGAGAGAGAGAGAGAACTAAGCATATCAAAGTTTGAAGAGAAGCTAACCCACCTTCGCTTCTATTGTCACCATACAGTCAACATTACCAATGCTCAGGCTGTTTCAGGGATCACTCCAGCTAATGGGGTGCGGTAGAACTGATGTGGTGGACGCAGAGCTTAAAGAAGGCCCTGAGACAAACTCAAAGCTAGTGGGAAGGGTGGAGGGGATGGAAGTGAAAGCCTCGCAAGGTGAACTCGGGCTGCATGTTAATGATTATTTGTTTCTTTTCTTCTTCTTCTTCTTTCCAGCCTAGCCACCCCATGCATCTCTCTTCCCCCCCCCCCCCATGGTTAGGGCCAATCAGGGTCAGCCCGGCCCGACCCTGAAAGCGGGTAAGGGTTGGATTTTTCTAACCCTAAGTCAGGGTCGGGCTCGGTCTGGGCCCAGTTAAGGGGACTCAGGGTTGGACTGGGGTCTTAAAAGGCCCGATCCAACCCGACCCTATTGCAACCCTGGAGGAGACCATAAGGTTTATATATATCCACAAAATTTTATCCCCATCTAGCTTGCCATGTAGTAGAATTAGTTGCATGTTCGGAAAATTATCTCCTCCAGTTCCATGCCCGTCCCAGTTCCCCAGTACCTCTAATAAAGGGGGGTGGGATGGAGCCCACCCGGGCAAAGAGTTGGGACAGGGTAGGGTGGTGCCCCCCCCCCCCCCCCTCTCCTTTTATAGGCACTGAAGAACTGGGCTGGACAAGGACCTAGAGGGTATAAAGATCCGCCATAGATATCTTATATGAACAACTAGGCTATAAAACCCATACTTGACACATTTTATCTATTGCAGGTGAACTACATGTGAGAGGTAAGTACTTGTCCCTTTTGTTTCCATTAATAACCCTCCTCCCCTTGTAAATGGCAAAAATAGGACATGTGGTTACCTCTCACACATACATGCAGAGGAACTGGATTCTCACATCAATAACTTCAAATCAATAAAGCATCCACAGCAGTCCCTACAAGCTTTATCAAACAAACAAACAAAAGTAGTACAGATGCTCTTTTGCGGCCAAACTATGTGATAGGAATCCAATAAACCATTTCAAGGGAATCAAAATGAGTTCTAATTAACCAGCTGAAAGGAAGAAAAAAGAGAGAAATCCCAACAAATAAAAAAAAAATAAAAAATGTAGAGCATCAATGGATAGATATATCAGTAGTGGATGACATAGACATTATACTCAACCACTGCGGTTGTGTTATCCAAGGAGTGAGTCTTGGCCAGAGCATAGCCCCGAGCGAACCGGAAAATCCCACTCCCTCCGACCACTGGCATTTCTCTAACATCTGAGAACACTGCGTTTCTCCCTAATATACTAAGTGTGCTCCCATTGTACTTCCCTTCCATGAAAACAAAATTAAGGTTCATTAAGAAAGCCACCTCACTCTGTGATGCGAAACTGTAGATCCCCTGAGCTCTTCCTACCAGCTTCGAAGTAGCTTCTGGGTTCTCTGTTAACGGGTCATCCATCATCACCACAGCACCAAAAACTGTTTCTGATGTTTTAGTTGATGGTGCTTCAGCAACCCTAATGGCAGTTGGGTTACGACCACCAATGATGTCATGGAAGTAGAAGTGAAGGTGGCTCATCTTCTCATGCTTAAGCCGCTTGGACCCTAGCAGCGATAGAATCCTAGAGAAGCCATGAGATTCGCTGTGGAAAATAAAGAAGGTAAAGATGGCTAAGAGAACGATGAGTTTGGGGGAAATTCTTGCCATGAGAGGGGTTGGGAGCTAATTAATTAGTGACGGCTCTGAGTCTTCTAATAAGTTCCTAATAATAGAAATGTGGTAGTAATAGTGGTGATGGTGATGGTACTCTTCCTTGGCGATTTGTTGGTCTATATAAAGTGAGGATCAGATTGGGTTTGTATGGAACTCCGCTCTCCTCCAGCCGTGCGGGAGCTAGAGGATTCTGCCTAACAAAAACATGGTGTTTGGGTTATTTCACAAGCGGCCCCTCTTAAGAAAATGACTAAACCCCTCCCTGTTTTTGTTGGGTTGGATCCTCCAACTCCCACCACGGCAGGAGGAGAGTTAAGTCAATTTGTGTGTATTTTATATTCATTGAGATGGACCCTCACAAAGAAAAAGATTCTTATAAATGAATTGCATAGAATAACCTGAGAGTGATTCCTTCATTTTTATTCTAGTTTTACCAAAACAAAATTAGGGTCAACCCTACGACTTGTATTAGTTGTTTGTTTGTATCAGTGGACTTAGGCTATATTTAAAAGTTAGGGAAAGAGAAAAATAAAAACATAATAAGATAAAACGATACAATTATTGATTTATGTGTCTCTTTCTCTCCTCAAATTCTAATTCAATTTTTTTTCAGTTGTGTTAAACTCTTCATGTCATGCATAGAAAGCACGCATGAAGGTAGTTTTGCCAACCCAAAGGAAAAAAAATATTCATCACAAGCAAGCAACTAATAGGGTAGACTAATTCAGACAAAAAAATAAAAAAAAAGGATAAGGTGAACTGAACTAATTTGGGTTGAGAATAATATTTAATTAGTAATTTTGTAGACAATTTTTTGGCTTTTTCCTATAACGTGGATCGTGTAGCTGTGTTTTTTTTATTCTATGATATCATATGTATTATTATTATTATTAATAAAAGAGTCTGGAACTTTATTTCTAGCAAAGAGAGATAGATGATTTGCAAAACTACCTTCATGCCCACCTCTCTCTCTCTCTCTCTCGACTTTATGAGAACGTGCCCACCTCCACATACATGGTGGTTTGGCCTCCATGCACGCATCAGCTAATCTATTTTGTGTGAGTCTAATCCAAAATTAGGAGTTCGAGTTAGTGAGAAAACATTTCCTCAGATGGTACGGTTGGTGTTTGTTGTGACAAATTCTGACTCGAGTCGCAGTCCATATGGTTGGGTCGTCCTGCACAGGTAAATCACAAAAAAAACAAGGAAGTGCTGGTCTAAGTCTGTTAGTACACTCTGATGCCTAAGCCAAAGTTTGCAACAGATAGAAATATCAAGCTAGAAAACTTGAGCAAGAAAAAGTCAATTGAATCCCCATACCTTGGCTAAGCATGGCTATTTATAGGTTCTGGATTCTATACAGTATCCAAATTTTGCCTGATCCTAGACAATAACATTGGTTTCATGTCATCCTTGGTGGCACAACCTCTGGTCGACACGTGTATCAACTAGGGTCATGCTGAAATCATGACTAGGGTTATGCGAGAAGTGTGGTTTTAGCCTGATCGGGGTCCCTGGTTGGGTTGAGTCAATTGACCATTCTGGTTAAGTGGGATTATCCCAACCCGAGTTCCAGATGTACAAACCGGGCCTGGTCCGGTCAAACACGTGTTGCTTGGAGATTGGTCGTGGTTAATTATGACCTATCAGTGTTCAACTGCGACTTCTCAATTCTGGAGCGGTTACCAATACCGATATGGCACTGATATATATTAGCTGATACATTCAAAAAATGATTTTGTATTTCTACCGACCTGATACAGAATAATATGGCCTATCCAATGAGTATGATGGCAATGATACCATGAATTAAAACCTTGACTAAGCTCCACTACAATATTAGACAGACTTGACTTTCCTCCAGCCATGACGGGAGCTAGAGGATCTAGCCCAGTCAAAACAAGGGGGTTTGATCATTTCATAAGGGGGGAGGGGCTGTGAAACCACCAATTTTAATGGTTAGTACTGGTGAAGCATAATTTATTATCGCCCATTGCTACTGGAGCTAATGATATTTGATACACTCATTTTGGGTTGGTGATTTTTAGTTTTTTTTTGTCTTTTTTGGTAAGAGTGATTTTTAGTAAATGAAGACTTAGAAAGAAGAGGTTTATCGAATCAAAATTCTTATTTCTTTTTAACCTTTTTTTTTTCTGGGGCAGACCGCCATTAATTTATTCTTTAAACTCATTAGCACTCAATCTCTCCCATAATCACGTCAACCTAAATTATTTTTAATCCATGGGGTTTTAACACAAACTTGCCGGAAAATTATCTCCCGGCCCAGTTACCCTAGTGCTTGTAATAAGGGGGGGACCCCATCCTAGCAGAGTGTTTGGACAGGGGTAAGGTGGTCACTACGCTCCCCCTTTATTAGAGGCACTGGGGAATTGGGCCGGGCAGGGAACTGGAGGGGACAAAGATCCCAAACTTGCCTAATATCTCACTAGTGCAGTCCTTCCTTAATTTGTTCTCGTAGTTGGACAGAAAATTATCACCTCCAGTTCCTTGCCCGACCTAGATCCCCTAATGCCTGTAAATTGTAATAAAGGGGCGAGGCTAAGAACTGGCGGGGATAAAGATCCGTACTTGGACACAACCGTCTCAATCTTCTTTTCCTCATTCTCTCACCCACTAATATTACTCTCAAGTTCCCCATGAATGCAATCATTTTTTATTAATCTATCCGTCTTAGGTCGTGCATCTATCCATTCTGTGAGAACCCTAGCTTGCTTAATTCTCATAGCAACTAGGTGCTGATATATTATTGCATGATGCTTCAATTCTAATGGACACTCTTATCAGTCATTGCTCGTGTATCAATCTAACAGGGTTATATAATGTGGTATGTCTATTATAGGAAAATATTTTGTATAAGGTCAAAACATCAAATTTTCAGAATTCATGTTTGAAAGGGTCTAGCTAAATATTCTTGAATGCCATTACCCAATTTCGTGCATCTTCTCTGCTTGGTGATCTTGGAACAAGCAATGTAAAAAATTCGAAACTTTTCAATTAGATATTTCACATGGTATGCTTGATTTTTTACTTCAAAAAATAAAAACCCTGAATATTAATGCGAGATCTACAAGACCCCGCCCGATTACCAGAACGGGCGGAAACATTAATGCAAGATCTTAAATTTATGGGGATCAATTAGGCCCTAATAGGGTACGTGATCTAGTCTCTTGCATGCCACCCTAGTACCCTACGCACCAGAGAGACTTTGTAAATGGTAAAAATGAGACATGTACGTGGTTGCCTCTCACATGTTCATGCACTCAAACGTACGTGCAGAGGAATTGATCGAACTCAAAAATTACAGCCATCAGTCCCTCTACAGTAAACCACCCAATGAGAATCCAACACTTAAACCCAATAGTAGACTGTTATTGGTGAAGCCTGATCTTGGTCTAGAAAGTGCAGTGGAGGTCTTTAGAGGGTCGTTTCAGCTCCAAAACATGCCAGAAAGTCCTAAAAGTGCATATATTAGCACCAATGGCGTTGTTACCTGTAGAGCTCGTCAAGACCTTCGAATCGATATGTACATACGTTTAGTTCTGGTACGAACCAGACCAAGTGAGTTTTTTGGGCTTCTAGGGGAGCATTTCTGGATTTTTCTGGGTTAGGGTTTCCTTATAAAGGGTTTTTTTTATCTCGTTGAGAGGGCTAAGGTGAGATTTGAGAATTTGTAATCGTTCTTTAAAGAAGTAGTGAAACCAGGTTCTATCGCCGGCTGTGGATGTAGCCTACCTTCTTGGGGGTAAACCATATAAAATCTCTGTGTTTTGTGTTTGTGCGTTTGATTCTTTTCTTCTGTAAATCCTCATTTCTAAGCGTTGTTTTTCTAACACAGTCCCCACAAGCTTTTTTAAACAAATACATAAACAAAAGTAGTACAGATGCCTTAGCCAAACTCTGTGCATGATTGGAAATAACCCTTTTGAAAGGAATGAAAATGATCAAGTTCTAATCAACAAGAAAGGAAGAAGAGATAGAGAAATCCCAATAAATTAAACGGAAAAAAAAATGTCGAGCATCATGTATCAGTAATGGATGACATAGATATTGTACTCAACCACTGCATCCCCATTTGTGGTGTTGTCGAAGGAGTGAGTCTTGGCAAGAGCATAACCCCGGGCAAACCAGAAAATCCCACTCCCTCCGACCACCGGCATCTCTCTCACATCTGAGAACACTGCGTTTCTTCCTAATATGCTAAGTGTGCTCCCATTATACTTCCCTTCCATGAAAACAAAATTAAGGGTCATTAAGAGAGCCACTTCGCTCTGTGATGCGAAAGCGTAGATCCCCTGAGCTCTTCCCACCAGCTTCGACGTAGCTTCTGGTGTCTCCGTTAATGGGTCATCCATCACCACCACAGCACCAAAAGCTGTTGCTGATGTTTTAGTTGATGGTGCTTCAGCAACCCTAATGGCAGTTGGGTTACGACCTTTAGTAGTGTCATGGAAGTAGAAGTGAAGGTGACTCATCTTCTCATGCTTAAGCCGCTTAGATCCCAGTGAAAGAGTCCTTCGAGAGAAGCCATCAGATTTGCTGTGGACAATAAAGAAGGTAAAGATGGTTAAGAGAACGATGAGTTTGGGGGAAGTTCTGGCCATGAGAGGGGGTACTGGTAGCTAATTAATAGAATAGAAATGTGATGGTGGTGGAAGTCAGGAAGTGGGTATTGGTCCATTTAAAGTGAGGATCAGATTGGGGTTGTATGTATTTTTTTCATATTCATTGAGATGGACCCTCACAAAGGAAAAGTCAAACAATTGATTCTTATAAATGAATTCCATGGAAAACCATTCCAGTGAATAACCTGAGAAAATGAGTATTTTTGTCTGTTCTATTTTTCCAAGTTCCTCTAATAGAGGGGAATGGACCCCACCTAGGCAGTTTGTTCAGGTAGCCTGACTACATGTGCAGCGCCAGATTCAAGATAGTGCACTTTGACCGCCTTACCCCTGCCCAAGCGCTTTGCCCGAGTAGGGGTAAAGTGGTCAAAGTGCACTGCCTTGAGCCTGGCGCTGCACATGTAGTTTGACTGCCCAGATGCACAGGATCTTTTTCGCAAGGTAGGGTGGTCATTTTTGCCCCCTCTAATAGAGGAACTTAGGGAAATGAAGCTACCCTGGAAATGGAACAGATAAAGATCCTGAGAATGATTCCTTAATTTTTTTTTCCTTTTACCAAAAAAATATTTGGGGTAAACTCTACGACTTATATTAATTATTAGTTTTGTAGCCGTGGATATATAATACACTTATCATATGTAGGCAGTTTTGCCAACCCAAAGAGAGAGAAAAATATATATATTCAGCACAAGCAATTGATAGAGTCGACTATTTCAGACAAGGTAGACAATTTTTGTCTTTTTCCCATAACGTGGATGGTGTGGCTGGATTTCTTTCAATTTTATGATAACAATAACTGACTTTTGTTTTTACCAAGGTAGGTTCATATCCCATTACTCATTGCCATAGAGAATCTAATCCGATAATTGATTTCTTATTAAAAGCAGCAGCAAAATTTCAAATCATATTCGTTGTCGAAGATTTTTCTTTTCATATCATAGAAGAGTAAAAAAGAGATACTTTAGTCTTTCTATCTAGATATCTTTTTTTCTGCTAATGGCAATATCGAATGTGGGACTTGATTCTTTCTCTTATGTTCTTAATTTATATTTTTCTAGGCATGCCTAGACATTTTTGTTACTCTTTCTTTCTTCTTTAATACAATCTGATCTATAACAAAAATAAAAAAAAAATAAAAAATTCAAATTTGGTGTTTTGTATTTGACAATGATAGATAACGCAAAAAGACGAAATTTTGTTGCTCCACTTGTAATAAGAATGTTCCTGCTATAAGACTGGCAGCCAAGGAGATAGAATCTTAAAAGATAGTTTAAAAAATATAAAAACCTAGAAGGGCAGTACTGTTCTAGCCATTGAGGACCAAATTAAGATACATGGATCTGGATATAAGAAAGGATTGAAGAGACTGCACATGGACATGGTCAGAGACCTGCTGACCTGCATGAGTGACTGTTAAGGAAACCTTTGAAAAATAACACGCCTATGTAATTTGAAAGATTTAACAAAAAAAAATGCTTTTAAGCCCATGGGGACAATAATAACCCAAGGCAAAAGGGTATTTTCATCCTCCCTCCTCGTGCACCATTAAAGCACATCGGATAGTGGCCACTGTACTTGGAAGGATAAAAATTCAAGTCTCAAATGTGGTGTGCCGATCGATACACTATAAAGGTGCCTTGGGCAGGATAAGATTTCAGAAAAAAGGTTTTATAAACAGTCTCGTTCTATAGGTGATCTATGGGGGCAATGATAATGGAAGGCAAAAGGTTTTATGGAGGGTGTCGTCCCTAAAGTATTTATGGGTGATCTACCAAATTGTGCCATGTGAATTGGTGATGTGATATTCCAAAGTCCAAACATAGCCTTTGAAAATAGCTTAAAATTATATGGGAAAATTTTCTCTAACCTGTTGGCCGGGGGAGAGTACACTAGAACTTACGTGTCTATCTCTTTTCTCTTTATAAGAAATGACCTCGCTACCCTCTAATGTTCGATACCGTTCTATCACATTTCATCGCTAAATTCCCCTATGCTATTTGCTCAGAGAACCCTCTCCCAAAATATATATATACTCCATTGTTGCATAATGAATAATTTCCAAAATTTCAATTTTAAGTTATATCATCCTGCCTGCATCCAGGGGTGTAAATGAATAGTCAAAATCCGTTTCCGTATTCGTGTCCGTATCCGTTTAGCACTATCCGAATCCGTCCGAAAGCTAAACTGATGCGGATACAGATAGGCTTTGGCTATCCGAAAAGCTATATTTACATGTAAACGGATAAAATATCTGATCCGTATCCGTGTCCGTCTAGCACTATCCGAATCCGTCCAAAAACTAATCGGATACGGAAGCAAATATAGCACTATCCGAGCCGAATCTGATCCGTTTACATCCCTACCTGCATCCAATATTAAGTTCATTCCACGTGGCTTAATTGTTGGGCTCAAAATTTGTTTGGGTGGATTGTCCACTCATCATCTATTTCATTGGATTGGGCTCCTCTCCTTGGAGGGCATCGCCCAATGAGGCATCCAACGGCTGGAGTACTGGGTTGTGCCGCACACATCCCGATGATTGATTGAGCATACGCCGAGATGTGTGCGGCACAGCACAGCCATCGATGCCTCATTGGGCACTCATTGGGAGATGCCCTCCAAGGAGAGGAGCCCAATCGCCCATTAATCCTTGTTTCATTAGTAAATTTTAAGTCCAAACCTATTTCTCATATTGAGATATCGTATCTACACGGTATTGGTATCGATCACCTTCAAAACCATGGAGTATCAAACGTATCGGATACCAATTAATACCCCAAACTATGCAGATGTCAACACCTAATTAACTGTACACATATACGTATAGGGTTGGTGATTCGGTCTATTGTATTCGCCAGCGACCCTAATAAATAATAATCTAACGACTGTCAAAAGTCAAAGGAAACCAAAGCTCGTTAGTTGTTAACCTAACTACAGCCACCAATCACAGCAAACCAACCAATGTTAATAATATTACTTCCACAGTTCCACCTCTTAAACCCATGCAGCTTGCTAGCAGTTCTACAAGCTTTATCAAACAAACAAAAGTAGTACAAATCAAGCTTTAATTTGGCCAAATTCTGTGATAGATAATAAATTTTTGGGAGAGCGTTCTCTATGGGGAAGCACACGGATAAATCGCATGCAACAGTCAATGAGAACACACGCTGGCATCTGGATGGCGAAATTTCCGCCATCCATGGAGGCCGTGTTCCCCTCCCCACACAAACAGAGAGGACATTTTCCGTAAACTTTTTAAGGGAATCAAAACAAAAAAAAAAAAACAAAACAAAACAAAGAAAGGGAGAAGAAAGAGATGATCAAAAGCTCAACAATTCAAAGAACCACAATAGTCCCTACAAGCTTTATATCAAACAAACAAAAGTAGTACAGATGCTTGTGATAAAGAAATAACCCTATTTTACAGAAATATTATTAATAATGGATGACATAGATATTGTACTCAACCACAGCATCCCCGGTTGTGGGTTCGAACCAGTGAGTCTTGGCATGAGCATAACCCCGGGCTAACCGGAAAATCCCAGTTCCTCCGACCACCGGCATCTCTCTCACCTCTGAGAATACAGTATTTCTCCCTAATATGCTAAGTGTGCTCCCATTGTACTTCCCTTCCATGAAAGCAAAATTAAGGGTCATTAAGAGAGCCACCTCGTTCTGTGATGCCGAAGCATAGATACCCTGAGCTCTTCCTACCAACTTCGACGTAGCTTCTGGCGTCTCCGTTAATGGATCATCCAACACCGCCACAGCACCGAAAGCTGTTGTTGATGTCAATGTTGATGGTGCCTCTGAAACCCTAATGGCAGTGGCGTTAAGACCACTAACAATGTCATGGAAGTAGAAGTGAAGGTGGATCATCTTCTCACGCTTAAGCCGCTTGGACCCAAGTGATAGAGTCCTAGAGAAGCCATGAGATTCGCTATGAACAATAAAGAAGGTAAAGATGGTTAAGAGAACGATGAGTTTAGGGAAAGTTCTGGCCATGGGAGGCTAAAGGCGGTTCTTCTGAAATTTTCTAAGCTCCTAATAGAAATATGGTGGTGGTGGTGGTGGTGGAGATGGCGATGGTGTCTTGGGTTAATTTGTTGGTCTATTTAAAGTAAAGAGATTGGGTTTGTGTGTATGAGTGTATCATTGAAACTTCTACAAAGGAAAAGATTTGATTTTAAATGAATTGCATGGAAGAAGGCACGTGGAAAAGAAACCAAAAAAAAATAGCCCTGATTCAATGGTCAAAGGGGTTAAAAGATAGATTTTAATCCTCTCCAATTCCTAAAAGTGTGTAGTGCGGCAGTATTAGGTGGAGATGTCGACACTTGATAGCTCAGATATCCAACAGTTCGAACTCATTAACATTTAGCGTTGGATGTCCAACCTGTCAGGTGTCAACATCTCCACGTAGCACTAACACATTGCACGCTTTTAGGAATTGGAGAGGATTAATTTCCGTTAAAAGATGGTCGGGGCAAGAATATGAAGAGTTTTTTTTTGCTAAAAAATCAGCAAGTATGTTAAGAAATGATAAATATGTACAAGAGGCTATACGCCAGAAAAAGATTCAAGTCTCAATCAAAACAAGACAAATTAGCAGAAGCGGTAGTACAATCTGCCCGTGGCTTCCCAATCAATCGAGTGTGCTATGAAAGATGGGGAATCATTCCACTTCTTTGTAGCCTTAGTGTATGCTGCCCGATTGGCAAGAACATCTGCTGGGACATTCCCAAGAATATGAAGAGTGATTAGCTCAATCAATTAAAACATAAAGGTCTGTGTTTGGTATGCATTCTTAGAATCGATAATGCATGGCTAGTTTAGAATGTATTCTAAAATGAGAAAATAGAGAAGAACTGGATTTCAGAATGAAATAATCATAATAGTATTCCATATTCTAAAATGATATCGAACAGACCATGGTAATATGATTAGTCTAAGGAAATTAACGCTATGTTTGGTATGCATTCCCATTCTTAAAACACATAATGCATTCTTAACTGAGAATGCAAACACTGTTTGGATACATGTTTGGTTAGATTGTATTCTTTGTTTCAAACTTTTTAAGCATTTCATCAAACACCTCGTTGACTAGTATCAAATATTAAAAATTAACAGCAAAATATAGATTTAATGTCACCTAAATTAAGAACATAAAGATCATTCTGTAAAGAAGCAATACCAAAACGCAAGATTCAATGGATGGCAAATATAGGCAGTCAATCCCTTTCCTGTTCAACTACGAACAAGAAGTTCTTCTCTACCTAGCTAACTAAGATCATGTTTTGGAGCAAGGTGAATAGATAGAAGAAAGCCAACATTCCCAAGATCAACAAAAGAAACAACGCAACTCAAGAATTTCACAAAATGTTGGAAAGAGAGAAATTACAGAGACAGCCATACAAATTGCAATTAAATGTAATCTTAAATGACATGAAATAGGGTCTAATGGACCATTAATTATGATCTCTGCTCTCTGCTCTCTGCTCTCTGTCCTCTCATTCTTATTACAATTGTCAATTACCATTCTATCCCTATTATAAACACATTCATTAAATAAAAATAAAACTGTCTAGCATAAAATAATTGAAACGAATTTCTTTTGAAATAGGTTTTCAGCTATTTCAGAATTTCTATTAAAATTAATATAAATTTGTTGGGTAAAGAAATGTAAAAATTATATCAAACATCGTTCAAAATTGAAATCACTCTTTATAATAATATTTCTCGAAATCATTACCAAAGAGAGTCTTAAGTCCTCAAATCTGACTTTCTCAAAGGTAGGCACACACATTCACATATCAAAGTGAGTGGGCGAGTAGTCGGTGCCTAAATAACTAGCTACTTTCAGTTAAGTAGCACAGATCCAGAAGGTATCCGGGGTTGGTAAGTTGGTAACTAACCCACCACTTCACTTCGGGTCGGACACGGATCAAATCTACTGCATCAATGACATAGAGACGTATGGACCAGCAAGAAAGAGAGAAGAAATGTAGTAGCTGGCAAAGATGTCAAGACGAAATTTTTTATTGGCACACTGTTTTGGGCCCGAAGATTGTTTGGTGGGTTTTCCTGGGCTTGGGCTTAGTTCAGGCCTTTTAACCTGGGTCAAAGCCTTTGCATTTATAATAAATAGCTCATGTCTGCCATGCATATGGATTATGGAAACTAGTGAAATTATTCTCTCTCTCTCTCTCTCTCTCTCTCTCTCTCTTAAAAAGCGGAAATTGATGGTACAGATTTAAACAACATAGAACTCTGAACGATATGCCATAAAAATAGGAAACGGCAAAAAAACAAAAAAATGGAAATAGACAATACGGGTTTTAAACGTGTAGAATTCAAAAAAACTGGACTAAAACGGTAGTATATTCATATAACTTGAGGAATTATTCGTTTAATACTTGTATCAACAACTATATATAACATCCAACATTAATGCATATATATTTCAAAACCCATTATAAGTTCCAAGGCATATCATCCAAAATACAATTCCAAATTCATACACCATAAAAAGTAAGTCTAAGGTCCTATTGAACAATGTGGCTTGACTATGCTATTGTTCATTGTTGTCAACACAACCAATACACTTCCAAAAGATGCATTTCAGTTGGACTTGGGAGTCAGCGCTTTAGAAACTCTTTTTCAGTAGATGCATCAGCTTGTAGCTCAATTTCGGGGTTTGTGTATTGAACATGAGCATGAGAAGTGTAGCCTTTGAGTTAGCTTTACATCGGCAAAAGAATCAGGCCGATTGAAACTCAGTAGATACACATCCAAAGATTGTATTGTAGGCCACTGTCCATAAAAACTACTCTCGTAAGTTAAACATATCTAATATTGTTTAGTCTCTCTCAATGGGCCAGCCCAAGGCCAGCATGTGCCTAGTTAGGGCTAGGGTTTTCCCTTGGCCTGAGCTAAAAGTGAGGATCTAAACGGATCAAATTCAAATCGAATATTAAACTCTATATATTCAAATCTAGTTAGTTTCGAATGGATTTGAGTAGTTTTTAGAAAATTGATTTTTTTAATATGAATTTGGTAAATATTGATTCGACTATCCATTTACATCCCTAGTGTAGAGTATAGAGTGAATAGTGAGTGTGGACTTTGGAGAGAGTGGTGCTGCAGTCTAACTATTTGCGTTAAGGGGCAGAGATTTGGAGAAGACGAAAATTCAAGGAGATGAGAAGATGGAGGGCTAAACCCACTACCTCACTAGGGTTGATGTCGAAGTAATATATCTAAAATTACACGTACTCTGAATTTGATAAGGGTATTTTAGTATTATATAAATTTATTATTTAAACATATTTTTATAATTGTGTCTAAACATCTCAAATAATATTTTGTCTGAAATTGGAATTTTCATATCTAAGATTATGTTTGGTATGCATTCTGGGTCAATTTTGTAGTCTCGGATGATAAAAACAACTATTGTTATGATCTAAGGATGTGAAATCGATCCGAATACATTCCAAGAATACATACCACACACAGCCTAAATCTGATTAGTTTTCGAAGGAATTCCGGAAACCAATTTTTATATAGATTCTTTTTAATAGATGTAAACACAAATTGCATACAAATTTTCGATTCATATTGACCGGTCCAGTAAAAATCAGACCAGTCGATACGGTCCGGGATCCAAAAAACCCAGGCTCGCCGCTCGCCTTGTTTCTCTCTCCATAACTTCTGCTACGAAGCAGTCGCCAGTCGCTCGTCGCTCCTGCCAGAAAATGAGAATTTACAGAGCTTTCGGTTTCCGAACCTTCAAACAAAACAGACCCACGAACCTCGGCGCCGTAAACCAAGGTCAGCTATCTACATGTCTTTGTTCAATCTATCACTTCGAATCTTCTCCACAAACTTTAGACCAGCCTTCGGTCCCTCCCCTAAACATCGATAAGAACGTCGAACAGTTCTTAGAGAAAGTAATCTTAGATTCTCAGTGGCATTCAATCGAACGGGGTTCTTCTTCAAATCTCACTTCATCTGCGATTTATAATGCTCTTTATGAGCTCCGCGGACAGCCTGACACTGTTCTGGCGTTCATTGAGAAATTAGGTTTTGAATGCCTCGATGTCAGATGTCTTTGCTTCGCTGTAGCTGTAGTCTCTGGCCTTCCATCGCCGCAACCTGCTTGGCAGCTCTTGAAGAGAGCTTTGAGTGACGGTGTTGCAACGAACCAGGAGCTTTTCGACGAGTTAGTGCTAGCTCGCGAGAGTTTGAGCTTGTTGAGTTCAATTGTTCTAGATTTGCTGATTAGGTCTTGTTGTGGATTGAATAGAGCAGAGCAAGCTCTCGAATGCTTCTACTTGATGAAGGACCAGGGAATTCTTCCCAAGATTGAAACTTGTAATGAGTTATTGAGTTTGCTTTTGAAATTGAATAAGATAGACACGGCGTGGGCTCTGTATGCTGAAATGTTCAGGTTGAGGATTCCATCCACTGTCATCACGTTCAACATAATGATTAATGTGTTATGTAAGGAAGGGAAACTGAAGAAGGCTAAGGCTTTCATCGGACACATGGAGAGTTTGGGCTTTAAACCAACTGTTGTGACTTACAACACTATAATCCATGGGTACTGTTCTAGAGGCAAACTTGAAGGCGCTCATGAAATATTTGATACTATGAGAAGTAAGGGTATACAACCAGATTCTTACACTTATGGTTCTCTCATTAGTGGGTTATGCAAGGAGGGAAAACTTGAAGAAGCATCAGCTCTATTTGGCAAAATGGTGGAAGAAAGGCTAGTTCCTACTGCTGTGACGTACAATGTGTTAATTGATGGATACTGCAACAAGGGGAACTTGGTGATGGCCTTTAAGTACAGAGATGAGATGGTCAGTAAAGGAATAATGCCAACTGTCTCCACTTACAATTTGCTGGTTCATGCCTTGTTTATGGAGGGTAGGGCAGCCGAAGCAGATGGTTTTATTAAGGAAATGGGAGAATGGGGCATTGCTCCTGATGCAATCACATATAACATCTTGATAAATGGATACTGCAAGGAAGGGAATGCAAAGAAAGCCTTTGACCTCCACTCAGAAATGTTAAGTAAAGGGATTCATGCTTCAGCAGCAACCTACACGCCTCTTATCTATGTTTTGAGCAAGCAGAAAAGAATGCAAGAGGCGGATAACTTATTCAAGTTGATTGTAGGTAAAGGAATTTTCCTCGATGCCATAATGTTTAATGCGTTGATTGATGGCCATTGCATCAATGGGAACATGGAGCGTGCTTTTATGCTATTGAAGGAGATGGATACAAGTAAGGTATCTCCTGACGAGGTGACCTTCAATACACTAATGCAAGGGCTCTGTAGGGAGGGGAAAGTTGAGGAAGCTCGAGGGCTTCTCAATCAAATGAAGAATAGGGGCATCAAACCTGATCACATCAGTTACAACACCCTCATTAGTGGATGTAGTAGGAAAGGTGAAATGAAAGATGCTTTAACAGTTCGGGATGAGATGTTGGGCAAAGGTTTCAATCCAACTCTTCTCACTTACAATGCCCTTATCCAAGGGCTATGCAAAAACAAGGAAGGAGAGCATGCTGAAGAGCTCCTCAAAGAAATGGTAAGCCAAGGCATTACTCCTAATGACAGCACCTACTTCTTTTTGATTGAGGGACTTGGCACCGGTCAAGGCTTGGTGGAGAACACTGGGTTGTAATCCATTGTTAACCAGCAGACTCTGAAGTTTCGACCTTCAAAAGATCATGTGATGCCTTAAGAAAGAAACCTATGTTAATCGGGTGGAAGTCTTCCTACTTGCTTTTCTGTGCCAGTGAATGCATCATGCATCCTTGTTCATTACCGCATTTTGCCACTTGGAGTTCAACATTATCAATAATTGCTGCCAATGGTTTGCCAGTATCCCCTGAGCTTGAGAAGGCGCAACCGAGCAAGGAAGAACTTTCAGGTACTCTCTTGCATTTCATCAATTTCTTTCAAAAAATTGAGATAGTCCTATTATTATTTGCAATTTACTTTGCTTTTCTTTGTCCTGAATTATTTCAAATTCGATATGACAACACCAATTCCAGTTCTTGGAATAATAAAATAAAGAAAAAGTGAAGCACTTAAGCTAAAACTCATAGTTTTTTTTTACTTTGCTTTTCTTTGTCCTGAATTATTTCAATTTAGATATGATGACTCCAATTCCATTTCTTGGAATCATAAAATAAAGATACAGTGAAACACTTAAGGTAAAATCCGTAGGCTTTTGATAAGGCTAGGTGATGTGGATCCAAGCCTCCTTGAGTTGAAGAAGCCCCCTTGATCATAGGGTTTTAGTAGGAGCCTTAGTATAGTTTATTTCAGTTCTATACTTAGTTTTTTTTTAGCATCATTAAGGACTTAATCCTATGGGCTGAGATTGTTTTAATCTTATTGGTTCTTAAGGAATCTGTTATTTCAAGTGTTTTAAAGTTGTTTTAAGTTACTAGGGACAATTAGGTCTTTTTATGTCTTTTAATTGTTTTAAGTTACTTAAGTATACCTCTCCACGATTTTGGAAGAGAGAATAGAGTTGTAATAGATCTAGGAATGAGGCCCTTGGCCTATTATTTATAATATAACGTGGGAGGCTCCCCCACACAATTGAAATTTGAAAATTTCGTTTGCTATTGTTGCTGCCATGACTGCTGCTGTTGCTTGCTCTTTGAGAGTAATCCTTGTGGGTCATATCAAGGAAGCCTTGTGAGTCATATCAAGGTGAAGGGCTGGTGGACTCCAGTGACTCCTTGCATCTTGTAGATTGGGAGGTTCATCTTCAAAGCTGTCTTCAAGGTTGCTGCCATTGAAGATCTCCATAAACCAGTAAGTTATTTACTGTTTCAGTACTCCCTTCTTCTTCTTAATCCTCCAACCCAAGCCCCACCTGCCCCAGTCGATCCACATTGTCTCCTCCATTAAAAACCCATTGATCCCCATAAACCTTAATTGTTCTAAATTCTGTCCAGCCTTATTCCTCCACTCAAATCCATTTGAATTTCAACCACAGTCCCCTCTCATCTCATCTTCCATTCGACCTAGCCTGCTGCCCCATCCTAGCACCCCAAACCCTAACTAACATTTTCTCTGTGAAACCCTAAAAAACCCTAATTTCAACCAAGGCTTAACCACCCATCAAAATCTGATCTTTTTGTTTTCATCTCACTCCTCACACTGCCATTAACACTCTACCAGCTCACTTTCCCCAGATTCCATCTCTAAACCCTAGATTCTAAAAACACCCAATTTTTACAAGGCCTCTAACCCGAAACCTTAGATTTCCAACTTCATCCAAATCAAATCAAACTTACATTAATAGACTCCTAAAAACCTACACATCATTACCAAATAAAACCCTAGCTCAAAACCCTAATCCTAACCCTAGTTCTGCCCTAGTTTATTTATTCTGTCCCAATCGACCAACATAGTTAAAATTCCTGATTTACCTGGTTCTAGTAGGATCCTATCCTATCTAGGACTACATTACTAGGTTCAAGGTGTAGAAGAATATCCATGTTATTTGAACAAAGTACAACAGGATTATAATCACTGAATCATTAACCACCTTAAAAATCTACCCCAACTTTATCAAATCAATATTTTGAAATATTTACATAACAACAACAACAACAACTCAGGCCACCTAAACTATGCATGTCTTTCCTTACCATTTCTCCTAAGGTCATTTTAAGTCTACCTCTAGCTCTTTTAGTTCCTTCAATTTGAATCAAATCATTCCTCCGGACTGGAGCATCCAAAGGTCTTCGCTGAACATAGCCATGCCACCTCAAACGACTTTCTCGTAGCATATCATGTATCAGAGGTACTCCCAAATCAGCTCTAATGTGCTCATTCCTTACTTTATCCTTCCTAGTTTTGCCATTCATCCATCTCAACATCCTCATCTCTGCTACACTGAGTTTATCTATATGTTGCTTCTTAACTGCCCAACATTCCACATCATACATCATAGGCAGTTATATGGCTGTCCTATAAAATTTTCCTTTTAAGTTTTAAAGGAAATCATCGATTACACAATACTCCGGACGCACCTCTACACTTCATCCATCCTATTTTAATTCTCTGTAAAACATCATCCTCTATATCACCTTCTTTATTTATGATTGAGCCCAGATACCTAAAATTAAGATCTTCTTTGAAGTCTAGTCACGATCAAATCTAGGCATCTAATTAGCCTTGCAGATGACAGAAGAATCCTGATTGAAGGGAACTAGTGATCAAGGTTGGATTAGGCATATGAGGTAGAGTAGGCCTTCATAATTGTCCCTAGCATTGGATGGATTTGTTCTATTACCTTTGTTGGAATTTCTTATCTCAATGGAGGCACATATCAGCAAATGTTATGATGCAAATTGTCGATTGGAGTGATGGACTAGTATTGTCTATTGGGTCTTGGCTACTATTAGTAGCATTAACTTCTGTATCTATGGATGGATTGGACTGCCCCATCTTAGTGGATAGGTATACCCCCCCCCCCTTTTTTTGTGGTGGAGGGGGGGGGGGGGAGAGGTTGTGTTAGGTGGACTCTGACCTGGAATTTCATATAAGCTTTTGATCAAAATCCAAGGAATACAGAAAGAAAATCAAGTGATTGCAGCAAAAGCAGGCTGATTGTTTATGATGCCATTGGTTTTTTGTTTTCCCACTCATGATAAACATACCAAAAATAAAGTATATGGATGATCATATCAACATAAAGCAGCAATTCTTCAAACACTGAATCTATTTAATATTTTTCTCTCTCAACAAACTTGTGCAAATTTTTTTTTCCACAAAAAATTGTTGACTTTATGTTCCCTCTCAATTCCAAGATTTCTTTCTGAACTTCCATTCGCTGCATCTGTAGCACTAGTATCATCAAATTTATTAATCCCTCATATTGATGCCCATGCAGCCCTTGAATTCAAATTGTCCCTGTACTGATGATAATAAGAGTGATCGAAACAAGAGCATGATGACAAGGTGTATATGTCTGGACTCTGGACTCTAGACCATTTGAGATTGCTAATATGTACCACTGATGAGGGGAACGATGGTTTTCCTGTTGTGTATATGTAGAAGTAAGAGCAGATGAATACCAGGGGCCAAAAATTATAAGACAGAGTGAGAATATCTCTTACTGGTGGGAATGAAATATTCCAAGACCACAAAACTTGGTGAGTGCACGCACCACTGAAAAAAAAAAGGGGCTTAATGTGAAGACCTTTTGCCTTTTCATTCTTCCCCTTTTTATGTTGCTTAAGGGGAAAAGAGTCAACAACTTCTCAGCTTTTTCCTGCTAATGAAGAAACATGAAGCAAAGTGGATATCCATATTTTGAAGTAAACATTTGTCATCTCTCTTGCTTGTGGTAAATCTTATATGAAATAATTATGCAAGTGTGATGTGGAAAATGTTTGAATTGATGCTTCGCATTTGGTCCACTATTGATGAGTTATTTGATTACTTGAATATTCTTTTTCCAGCCAGAACTGATGAAATCTAGGCTTAAGTGCCTAGGATCCTAGGGTCTTCTTATGTCCCTCATTAACTGTGAGATCTGCCAAACAATTATTATTTTGCCCATCTCCATCTTCCATTTAAATTTCTTTTTACCCAAAAAAGAAAATCTTGCATTTAAATATGATTTTAACAAAGTGGAAACATATTATTTGCCACAGAAAGCATAGTGGAAAAGACTTGGCATCCAATATCTTGAAAAAGTAGTGCTATGTTGTTTTTGTGACCAGCCTTGGAGGCCAATTTAATTTTGTCATGGCAATCTTTCTGATAAGATCCATTTAACTTTGTCCCAAACAATTGTGTTATGCTGCTTTTCATGACTAGCTTGGGAGGCCAATCCGTACTACCATATCTGAGATGTGTTTATAAAAATCATATCTAGGCAATATGATATAATTATGCTAATGATCTTATATGAGAAAACTACTAACGTATAATAAATAAAGCATCGGATATACTAAGTATATTCAGTAAAAATCCAACATTTAACATAAATCAATATAAACTTATTAAGTATCAAAAGCTGATATAAGATAGAGCAAATTACTCAGACCTCCCCTGACCTTTCTGACAATTCAGGGAAGCTCCCCTGTCCTTCTGACAACTACTCAGATCTCCCTTATTTTGCAAACTTGGTTTCACTTAGCCCAAGTCCGTTAACGGTGTTAATAATAAACTTTCACTGACCAAAATACCCTTACTTATATATCAACATTACAATTTGTCCGGCCAACAAGTAATCAGTCCGGCGACTTCTTCACCTCCGGCGATTGTAACTTCACCTCCAGTTTGATCTTCACTCCCTTCTACTACCTGTTGCTGCCGCCGTGAACCGACGAGGTCGCCCTTGCCTTCACCTCAACCGTGTTGGAACCTCGATGACGATTTCTTCTTTGGAGAAGAAGATGACGATCGGATTCTCTTCGGGTTGGGTCGTCGTTCCCCTGTCAACGGGAGTTCCGTGAATCTCAGCCATTTTTTTCAACCACCAGGGAGAATTAGGGTCTTCGGATTCTGAGGAGAGATATGGGTTTAGGCTTTTGGAGGTCGTTGGTTCAGGATTTCTTTTCAAGATGGAGGGTTTCTCGTTGTCAGATGGCACTGATGAAGATGGTAATGGTGAAGGAACTGGTAAGGCGGTTTCGGACAAGGGAGAAGAAGGGGATCTCTCTCTATCTCTACAGGGGGCTTTCGTTTCTTCTTCTCCTCATAAGCTTCCAGATAATCCTGATTCCTGATTCACTCTGGTAAGTTCTTCAATCGTGTTCCTTTCTTTAGTTTCTTTTATTCCTTACAGACAGGTCTTCTCTTCGCTGCAAATTTATGGCTTTCATCTTAGTAAACCATTAAAATTAGAATTATGTTGTGATCTCTCTCTTTTTTTTGTTTTGTTTGGGACATGGAATGTTAGATCTCGAGACTTTTAATGGCAAAGAAAACTAGTTTTTGTAGCAATTTTGCATCTTGATGATAACAATTTTGGGTTCCTTTTGCCCTTCTAAAACCCACTTTCAATTTGTGTTAGAAACTGAGAATAACTTGTCTTCCTTCGTTTTCTCGATATCTCGATCCTCAGGCTTGGCCAGATAACGAAAGGCAAAAGCATTTAGTTTCTTCGGTCTTCATCGAAAGACCTTTCAACATCAAGGTTTCATGTCTGATCTCGATGCCCAAGTCCCCACTGCTTTCGGTATATCTAACAAAACTCTATTTTGTTCTGAATCGAAATCCACTTTGAAATGAATCTTTTTCATCTAAAATAAGCAAGAGTTTGTCTTCTGGTACTTAAGCTTTGTCCTTATCGTTTTATTAAGTTTCTTCGGACCTTTCATTGTGAGCAGATATATTCGCAGAGGCAAATGCACAGGATTCAGGAGCTGAGGCGAAGGAGTATGTGCATGAGCGCGTACAACAACGGAATGGAAGGAAAAGCCTAACCACCGTGCAAGGTTTGAAGAAAGAATACAGCTATACCAAGATCTTGAAGGATCTGAAGAAGGAATTTTGTTGCAATGGCACCATTGTCCAGGACCTTGATCTGGGCCACGTATCTTTTATCTTCTTCATCCTAATCTACTTGGCTATTTCGTTCTCTTCGCCAGTTGGTTCAGTAATTTTGTTCTTTCTGGTGAGTTTCTTATCTGTAGCATATGGTTGGCTGATTCTTGGGTTTTGGCTACACAATCTTGCATCCTCGGTGGGGTTTTCAGTCGGAGAAGTTGAGAATGCTTCAGGCGGAGAGTATGAGGATGCCACAAGAGCAAATTGAACCCTAAACCTTGGAGTTTACCGCCGGCAAGTGGAGATTTAACCACTTCCTTTCTCAGCGCGATTTGCAAGTGAGTGGATCGATCGATTTGCAGATTAGGGTTGAGTTGAGAGGTTTTGGGAGGTAGGAGATGATAGGCTTAGGCTTTGGGTTACCTATTCATTAAGGGCACTAGGGTAACTTCCTATGGAGAAAAAATGTATCTTTTTTAATTTTCAAATTTATCCGTTAGCTGTCGTTAAATTACTAACAGACTTGGGTTAAGTGTAACCCAGTTTGAATAGTAAGGGAGGTCTGAACAGTTGTCAGAAGGGTAGGGTAGGGGAGGTTCCCTGAATTATCAAAAAGGTCAGGGGAGGTCTAAGTAATTTGCTCTATAAGATAAGGTATTTGACATAAGCAGTGTTTTAAGAACCGGGATTGAATCGGTCATTTTGAATCGGAATCAATGGATCCTTATGGTTAGGTCATATTTTGGCTGATTTTGGCCGATTCATGGTTAAACCAGGACCGATCTGGATCTTGATTTCATTCTCATAAACACCGATCACAAGGTCACAATGTGACAGATAATCATCTTGTTTATTACGTCAAAAAAGTCATGTTGTCGCCTTAGACCTAAGAAAGGAATCCGGATCAACTACCCATATGGAGATAGGTGGGGACAGATCTGACTCCTCAATGGGGCGTGGGTCCAACACCCCTAAGAAAGTACTTGGAAATGCTCGGAGACACCACCACTATGGAGTATGGATAGGACCCATTTAACTTTATGTTCCAGGGAGAGTGGTGCTGTGCTTTACGAAACCTTCGTAGTACCAAATCTGACACTTGTCACCTGTATAGATGATCTCAACGTTGCGTGTGTTTAATAATAAACTCCACCCAACATTGTCACTTAGCACCCAAGAGATAGGTTCATTTCCACCCTGAAGGATGTGAAGGGACACTTTCGTCTTTTTCCCTACCTTAATGGCCTGACCAGAGACCACCACCACCGAAAGATTCTGTTTTAATGGAAGTCTTTGTATCTTGTACTTCTTTGTGGAAACGTTGTCACTGCGCACCAACAAAGCTTGCGACAGGGTACCTTTCAAGGACATATAAGAACACCAGGTATTCGAGCCCAGGCTAAGCAGAGGAAGAAAGGTAATTAAACCTTAGTATCCAAGCTCAAATGGGCACCTTTGTCGGACACATAATTCCTAGTTTGGTCTTGACTCTCCTTGGTCTATGGCACACTTCCAATACCATCAAAGCTTACATTCTCAAAGGCCCAACTGGTTTTAGCTCAAGATTTTGGTACCCACTCAATCCTTCACCATTCAAAGTTAAACATTTGGAACTAATCCTCATCTTTACCTTCTCCATCCTTGCCATTGTCATGGAAATACTAGACTACCCTCTCTTCCAATTCTCTTTCAAGCTCAATGACTTTGAGCATGCAACCATGTTCCTCCATCTTGCCATCTATGCCGGTGTAACACTTGCTGTTGAGTTAACAGATTTGCAAGATAGCTTATCAGGGCTAGTTAGCATCCTAGCAGCCTCAGTCTTTGGTCAAGAGCTGTTTCTAATCCATTTCCACTCTGCCGACCATACTGGTCTCGAAGGCCATTACCACTGGCTTTTGCAGCTCATAGTGTTTGTTTCACTTGCGGCAGCCATCGTAGCAAGTGTTTCTCCGAGCAATTTCGTGGCAGCTCTTGTTCTTTCAATTACTGTTGTGTTTCAAGGGTGTTGGTTTATGAACATGGGATTCATGTTATGGGTACCACAGTTTATTCCTAGAGGCTGTGTCTTGAGGTTGAATGGAGATGACAAGCATGGAGCAGTTGCATGTGAGGCAAAAGAGGCAACTCTAAGGGCAAACGCATTGGCTAACCTGCAATTCAGTTGGATACTTGCAGGAATTTTAATATCTACAGCAATTTTGAGCTTGGTAATGGCTAGAAGGTGTACAGTAAGGAACAGATCAATTCACTATGAGAAACTCCGTAGTAAAGGTAGTGATGTAGCTCAAATCTCAATGGAAATAGACTGCTCGAAGTTGGTTCATACTTAAAAAAATCATGTTCTTGATGGTTGAGACATACTTGGAGAAAAACTAATCCTGTATCTGTACTGTATTTAAAAGGTAAATTGATACTTTGATTTTAGTTTGGACATGTTTAAGGCTTTAAGCTTTAGAATCCATATTGGATCAAACATTTGAGGTGCTTAATCAAAGCTTAAACATGTATATGTCTGTAAATATACGCTTGGAACCATTGGATTTGGCTCTCAATGTACGACTCGATGTGTTCGATTAGAATCAGTGTTTATAAAGCAACTCATAATTAGTTTTCAAACCGTTTTTTATGCTTTCCGTCCTAAACCAGGGAAACAAGGATTCGTCAATGCAAACACAGAGAGAGTCTCCTTTATATAAGAAAACAGTAGCAAGGCCCATAGATTTTGGGTTTCTGAAGAAAGCAATATCTAATTCTATTGACAGTATCTTCCACCTAACCCTAAGATGTATCATGGCGGGGCTGGTTTCCAGACAAGTATGTTTAGGGCTTTCAGGCCTGACCCATTCATTTTTTAATATTTATGGGCCTACACTAAGGCCCCAGCCACAAAAAAAGATTTATAGAAGAACTATTATTTGGTCCCATTTTTAACCATATCGACATGTGGACTCCCTTATCCCGGACCAAACCTGGTCCAGTTATACTTCCATTGGGCACAATAGTTATATATAGGTTGCAAGGGAAAATAAAGGGAAGGGAAGGGAAGGTAAGGGAAATTTTTCAAACCTAAAAAAGAAACTTTTGTAATCATTACCCCATGTGATTATATAAACTATTTAAATTTCTTACCATATCTAGTAAAAATACATTTTACATGTAATATTTATTTTACATTTTAAACCAAAGGGAAATGAATGCAAAGTAAAATGAAATTTAATAACCAAATATGGAATGATTTGGAGTTAGATATATTGTCACATGGTGTCACATGGGGTAATGATTAAAAAAATTCCTTTTTTAAGTATGAAAATTTCACTTCCCTTCCCTTTAATTCCCCTTGCAACCAAACGGAATCGTAAAGCCGTAAACCTCCATTAGATGGTTATTAATATTTTTGAAAAGCTTTTACCAATCGATGTCCTGGGCCTCCTAACCTATGCTCTATAAGCTCAAGAAAACAATCACTTGTTTGGTTAGCCCAATAAAGAGGTCTCACTGGGACCCATATGAACATATATTATTTGTTGAATCATAAAGGAGTTGTCAATTAATCATCCTAAAAATAAATTTATTTTTTACTTTAAAATAGCCTTAATTATTCAAATTATTATTTATTATTTAAATAATTGATCTTGAATTTTTCCTATAAAAGTCTATTGCCAAAACAAACAAATTATTATTATTATTGTTTTTGGATGGTACCTTTAAACAATCAAGTTGATGAGTCTTACTACTATTATCAAAGCAAACAAATAGGCTATATTTATCTAGTTATGCACTTTATAATTTTCAATTTTACATAATAATTATTTCAATAATTTTCAAGCTATATTTTTTAATTATTACTTTTTTTATTTTCTTAGATTAAAAAATTTAAAAAAAAAAAAAAAAGATTTGTTGACAAACAATTAGTTCTACCAAATGGGCAAGTGTATGGCTGATGTGGCAGCTTAAATGCTTCTTATCAATACAATAGTCTTTTAATTGGAAAAAGCAAATTTCAGGACAATTTTTTTTTTTTTTTTTTTTTTTACCACTTGAGACAAAAGACTTGCATAAAGCATAGAAAGTGGCATAACTAATATGCTTTAGAAAAAAAAAACATTTTGAGTGCCATCTAAGCTTCCACATGAATTAATAAACAGCTATTGAGAAGAAAAAAAAATTCCCACAAATAACAGCTGATAGAGATGCTAATAAACATGAAAATGACAGAGCCCTAGAGTTAAGGATGGGAGGAGAAATTTTTTATTAGGATCTAAGATAATAATCACTATTATGCGGCTATAAATTTATCACTATTCCACTTAATTAGTGCTATGTTATTGATTGATATGAACATTTTGAATTAAAAATGAAAAGATTAACATGAATGAATAGAATACTTATTTAAATGGTTCAAGAATCCCACCAAATCCACTTTGCAAGGTTTTTTTTTTCCTTAAAAAGTGCATGTTTGGATCAAGGAAATACATTAGACATTGTCAATAGGAATATAATGGAAGTTATCCTTTCAATCAAGCATCTCTTTCTCTCTCTCTCTCATTGATTATTCCAAACCTAGTCTATAATAGTTCATAATTTTATAGATCATTTTTTTTTGGCCTCCCATCCTCAATAATATTAAGGAATTCAACTAATTAATTCTAGATGCATGACTAATAGCATTAAAGTTTGCTAACTTTGAATTATTTAATGATAATGTTTTAAATTATCATATTAAGGATCAAAATTCTAATTATGTAAGCAATTCTAATGCATGTACTCATCCATTTGTTTTATTATTATCACACTTATTCTCATATGTTGTTTCGTAATCTTTCAAAGATTTATTTATTTTTGATAAAATATACATTAAAAATTGCTATCTCAAAAAGATTAACATATTTTCAAAAATTAAATGAAAGAACATTCAAAAAGAAGATCCTCTCTCTCTCTCTCATATTTTCTAAAACCTCTTCCTCACTCTTACTTGCTTGGGAAGCTTGTACTTAATTTCTCCCCCCCCCCCCCCCCTCCCCCTCCCCCTCCCCCCTACTCCTAATGCATGCACTTGTGGATAGAAAAAATTGGTTGGATTTGTGAGGTGTGAACATCTTGTTGGTATGACTACTGAAATAAATTTGTAGAATCGCAAAAAGAGCTGTTGATAGATGAATATTGCTTATGAGAATAGATTTGTGGATAAGAATCCCCTAATGGCTTTCAACACCTAACACGATTCCCTTTTAATGCATGGACAAGCATATGATTTGGCAGTGATTCGATCCTTTGTCACCAAGCTTTTGTTTTAAAATATTGATTAATAATAAAATGACAAAGTTTTCTACATTGTCAATGAAGAGTATTGGCTTCTCTACATGGGTGGTTTTCTTGTGTTACGAGGATATCCCTTTGAAAAACCAACTGTTGGATGGTATGTCTCCCTTTTGAATTAACCATAACCACATATGATTTTTTTTTTTTATAAAATAAAAAATAATGATAAATAAAGGACGTAATTACTACGATGTTTGATCATGAAAAATGCGAAATGCAAAAATTCACCATCTGCATTATTTTATGCCACAATTCCTTTTGAACACTTCGTTCAATAGGAGAAAATTTTGTTCCATTTACGTGACCTGGGGCTTTATTGTATCTCTAATCTACAGGGTGGAAAATTTTTCTCCAAACCTTATTATTGACTATGAAACTAAATCAAATTCTCAATTTCATTTTTCTTAAGGTAAGTGATTTTTTGGAATTTTTTATTTTTGTATTTTGTAAAATATTCATTGTTAGAATGTCTAGTGTACCATCAACAATGCTTATTTGTAGAGTCTCTTTTTCAAATTTCTATTGAAAAAAGATTCCAAATTATTGAAAGAGATTCCAAATTAGTAGTTTTCAAGATTAGAATATAATTGCAATCAAAATACATGCACATGCCACGTGTCACATATGGAATACTTTTTATGATATGGCATTTTTTTTAATGTCAAAACATATATATTTAGTCAAACGTGTCGGGTACGCATAGGTTTTGGATGGCTTAAGTAATGACATCATCGATCCCAACGGTCACTCTATGACGGCTTCAATATTATCCACTAAAATGGAATCCTGGGCCCACTTTGGGTCCATGGGCCGTGGAGTTAGTAAAATTAAGGGGCGTGGAAATAACCATTTCGCTATAACAAATCCATTCGAATTGGATAACGGAGAGTTGACTCACTTCTACGCTTTAACTTTGCTTGCGTGCGTTGATTTTGAACTTTAAAACGCCATCTGGCCTCCAGAGTTGAGGCGTGGAGACCACGCTGTCTTTTGACTAGTTTAATTAATAATAACTGTATTTACGAAAATACCCTTATATTACAGGGTAAGGTAACAAGCATGAGTACGTTGGCAATGACAAAATTATCCTTAAAAGAGAACCTTCTCTCCAAATGCCCTTTTATTTTATTCCCAAGAATTCTTGAAGTCATAGGTAAAAAAAGTTTTTCAAAATAGATTGAGTTTCTCTATACCTTGGGTATGGGGCACGGTTTCAAATCTTTTGTGTTTGTAGCGGTGCATCGGCTAACACATATCGATATCAACTAGACCAATACCGATAATAAGTTGATACGGTTTTTTCTAAAATCAAAAAGTTTTTTCATTTATTTTGAATAAATTGGATGCGGACTAATATAGTTGATCCATATTGTAGATATATCATTTTGTCATCTGGAGCAGTAGGCTAAGCAATGACGATCAAGGTGTTTCGGGATGTCGCGTGACCCAATATTTATGGCTTCTCCATGTCAATGTCCAAATCCTTAGCATGATCTGTAGGATTTAAAATAACTAAAAATGAGTATTTGAAAATTGGGAGAATGTTCTCTGGGCCGCAGCATAGGCTGCGCCCAAGCACCCAAGCACATGGGCCTACCACTCAGGGAGGCAGGGTGGTCATTGCGCCCACCCCCATGTGCCTGGGCGCAGCTTGCGCTGCGGCACAGAGAACAGCACCCCTTGAAAATGATGGTAAATGGCTTTGTCACATAGGTAAGACCTTACCCATACCTAAAAAACTAGCTTGAACTTGGTTCAAGATCATACTTGAACTGATCACAACCTCTTTGTGCCAGCCAAAGCAACCAAGTGTGTTGGTAAAGTCGTCGATTGGAATATGCCCATCTCGTCACCTCAACCAGTCATTGTGATTGGATGGGTATAAAAAGTAGGGGCATTAAATAAATATGCCCTAACCCTAGAAATCCAGTACAAATCGACAAAATCCGGATCAGCCCTGATTCTGCCCAGTGCCAAGGCTTCTGCACTGTGAGGTCTAAAGAGGATCCTAATATTGTTTCCAAACTCAAACCTGTGACCACTAGATCGCAATAGAACAACCTTACCCTCTCAAAAAATGAGTGTGTATCGTAGCCTTTAAGAGTGCCTTTAAATGTGATCATATCTAGAAGACCAATCCATGCATTGTTCTCTTCAATGAATTCGATAAGCCAAATCCAGGAATTGGATCGTTGAAATCAGTATAACTCTCTGGATGAATCATTAAATCCGTACCAACCGATTGGACTATTTGTAAAGACAAAGGTCGGAAATAATATAGAATTGCTCAAGGCTGTCTATATGATGGATGTCACTTTGTTTGATTTATTTGAATAGAATTTAAGTGAATTTACGCTATCACTATGAAATGAAACTATTTATAGTACTAATTATTATTTTTTGTGGGAGACTATTATTAACATGGTTTAAAAAAAAAATTTATCGAATTGGGCATATCGGCCGATTAGTATCAGTATCGATCATGTCTGAAATCAATACATGCTTGATCCTTTTATCAATAAAACGGTTTTACAAAAAAAACATTTTAAGAGAAAGTTTGCTATGATGCCAAGGTGCAAGTTACCACCGACGGGGGAGGGGGGAATGGAATCATCTAGTAGGGTTTTAATGATGAAGAGAGCGAGCGTGGGGCTCACAAGGATGAGAGAGGGCATGTGTAGAAATTTGCACCTTAACGTCGTGGCAATTTTTTTTCCAAACTTTAAAATAAAAACTACTATTCGGTTTCATAAAGAGGATGGCCAATAAAAAAAATTTAATGAAAAGAAGGGTATTTGAGTAATTGAACAAAGTAGAATGTCAAATTTTAATTCTCTCTTGTACTTTTCTATAAAACCCATTAGCACACCATTTCTGTTTTCTCAGAGCTCACGTGGTCAACCATTTAGGTAATCTTCTTCTCCAAGCAAATCCTGCCCCAATTTACAGTTAGCTTGGAGAGTTCAATTTTTATAATTTTCTCAAGTCCAAGACAGTTCTTCAAACTCAAGTACCTCATAGAAGCCTCTAGAGTTGAGAAATTCTACAACACATCCCATCATAACACCCCTTATATAGCTTCCTTCTCTCCTCTCCCATCCTTAACACTCCAAACTTCAAAGAAAAGAAAATCCCCTTTTCTCTTCTTCTCTCAATCTAAATCTCTTTCTTCTCTTCTCTGTTCTGCTCTGTTTTCAGAACAAACACTAATGGGTACCTTGATAGGCCATGTAGCTCCAGGTTTTGGGTTCCTTCTCATTGGGTTATGGCACCTCTTCAACCACACCAAGCTCTATGCTCTCAATCCAAACTCATACACTGCTTCTCAATGGTTTCCATCATCAAAACTAAGGTACTTAGAGCTCTACTTGATCATGGCAGGCACCTGGGCCTCCATAGCCATGGAGCTCGTCATTGGCCCTGCTAAACACCAACCATTTGACGATGACGGAACCATACCATCAAACCATCTCCATAACTTCGAGCATGCGACAATATCTTTGTCCTTCTTCCTCTACGCAACATTCGCAATCATTCTCGATCGACTCAAACCAAAAGCCCATTATGAGCTCCTGCAATTGATTGGAGCTTTCGCCTTCGGCCAACAGCTCCTTCTCTTCCACCTTCACTCGGCAGACCATATGGGCATGGAGGGTCAATACCATTTGCTTCTGCAAGTCGTCATTTTGGTCTCTTTGGTCACAACTCTCATGGGGATTCCCTACCCCAAGAACTTCTTGGTGGGCTTCATCAGGTCTCTCAGTATTTGCTTCCAAGGTGCTTGGTTTGTGCTCATGGGGTTCGTTCTCTGGACTCCTGGGTTGATCCCAAAAGGGTGTTTCTTGAACTTGGAAGAAGGTCACTTGGTGGTGAGATGCAAGACTGAAGAGTACCTTTACAGAGCTAAATCATTAGTGAATCTTCAGTTCAGTTGGTTCTTGGTCATGTTTGTAGTGTTTGCCATGGTTTTCTACCTGGCTATGCTTAGAATGTGTGCAGAGAAGGTGGAGTATTGGTCTCTGGCTATGGAATATGAAGATGGATCAGAAGACTTGGAATCTCAGAAAAGGAAACACAGCACCATAGAAGAATCCAAGAGTTTCGTCTCTATGGGAAAGGGCTCTACTGCTGCGGAAATGGAGAGGTAGAAGAAGAAAAAAGGTGTAGGCAGTTGGAGAAGGGGTGATTTGATTAGGTATGTGTCAATTTGATTGGGTGGAGTTCATTTCATTTCATGTCTGTTAAATTATTAGGGAAACAGGATAAGTGATGGGTACTTGAGAGCTAAGACCTATGAGATGATTCTTTTGTTGGTTGTGTTTGGATGTACATGTAGAAACAGGGGAGGTATACTGATTAAAGCCACCAAATTGTAAAGTTTTTTACTTGATTTGTTTTAAATAAATGGAATAATCCATGAAATATCATTTAGGGATTCATTCCAAAAGCTTAAGCTGGTAGGTGAAGATAGTTCAATATAATGATCTCGATCAGACTATATCTCTATAACTCTCCACATCTCAATAAGGTGTCCAACTCACTGCTCTAGAGACTGCTTTGGAGCTTTGCTTTGGTTTTTGAAGAGAGAGAGAGAGAGAGAGGTTTTCATAAGTTGGTAGTTTTCAGATGGTTGGTTGGGACTTGGGAGTTGAGACTTTAGACTCATCAGAACCACCTGGTTAGAGAGAGAGAGAGAGAGAGAGAGATGGCTGGGTTATGACTCATGAGTGATTGATCATGCATGGCCAAAGGGCTAATCTTTGATGGCCCATTAAGTTGTGGGACCTGCAATTTAGAGTTTAAATGACATATATATGGGGCATGGTTCAAGGTATTGGTATTGTATTGACTGTATAGAGAAAGAGAGTCTTGGCTAGGACATGACTCATGAGCGATTGATCATGCATGGCCAAAGGGCTAATCCTTGATGGCCTATTAAGTTGTGGGACTTGTAATTGGCATATGTATGGGGTATGATTCAAGGTATCGATATCATATTGATTGTAAAGGAAGAGAGAGAGAGAGAGTCTTGGTTGGGTCATGACTCATGAGTGATTGATCATCCATGACCAATGGGCTAATATTTGATGGCCCATTAAGTTGACTGTGAAGAGAGAGAGAGAGGTCTTGGGCCCTTGGCTGGGTCATGACTCATGACTCATGACTCATGAAAGGGTTAATCTTTGTTGGCCCATTAAGTTGTGGGACCTGTAACTTTTGGGGTTTAAATGGTTTATATATAAGAAATGATTCAAGGTATCGGTATCGTATTGACTGATACGTATCGGTGTCACTAATACCTGATCTCTCACCACCATGGGCCGATCAATAAATTAACCAGATCAATAAATTAACCAGCAAAATGCATCAAAAGGTAGCTGAATTTATCAGTCATTGTCACCTTGCCTTGGACTCCAATATGTTTATTGGTATTAAAAAAAAAATGCTCTCCATTCCGTAACAACCTCTCTTCCCTTCCAAACAACATAGACCCATCAGAACTAAAATGAATAAATAAATATATATTTTATATGAAGGTGACATTTTCTGGTTGGGGCACGAAAATGAAAAAAAAAAAAAAAAAAAAAACCCACAGATACCACTCAACCTCATATTTCAAAATGATTAGATGAACAACAAACTCAGCCTTATCTCAACTTAATGGAGTCGACTACAAGGATCCAAAGAAGAGATTGTTACCAAGGGCACTCAATTAATCTGTGTGATCGAGAAATATTCTTGGGTGCAAGATAAACAAGATGGAGGCTCTGTAATTGGCTCTCTTGGTCTGTATAATGAACAACATTATAAAGTTACATTATAATACTGATAGAAAGAATGGAAGAAATACATTAGAAAAGGAATCTCACATTAAAAGAGAATAAGATTCTAATTGATCTCAAAGGTAGGTGAAGGTGATGTGGCTAATGAGGTAGACCCATTATCCTTATTAATTAGATTAGCATAAACATATGATCAAATGCATGAGTGCTTGGAATAGCAATAAATCATTATTTAGTACGAGGTGCAAGTCAGGCCAGGTTAGGTAGGCTTGTGTTCAACTCTACCCCCAATACAGGGGAATAAAAATTTCATCCTCTTAAAAGAAGGAAATGCATAAATTTTCACATATTTTTAGTTTTGGAGTTTATTTTAGGGGTTGATGTTCTTTGTGTCGCAGTGCAGGCTGCACCCAGACACATGAAACTGTATTTCTGCCATTCAAGGGGTGGGGCGATCATTTCGCCAACCCCCATGTATCTGGCACACCTTGCGCCCCCAACATAGAGAACATTTGGCCTTATTTTAGAATCAAGTTTCTCTTCAGCCATGGTTGATGGGAATCCATTCACTGAGGCAGGTTTAGATGCACATGGGGGAATCAAGAAGGTATTTTGGAGAACATACTAAAACCTAATAGGGACTTGTGAAACCTAGGATGATGGCTGAAGGTTCACCGTGGGTCAAGAAAAACTTTGTCTTGTGCACTTTTAGTGATCGATAGAAGGTTCCAAAAAGAGAGAGAGAGAAAGAAATCTATGTGTATTCACGACTCACCTATAGTAAGTTTTAAGAATCAGATGTAATTGAAACCAAGTCCATCGATTTTGATTCGAATTTAAACCATGCTGTTTGGTTGAAATTTCTTGACACCTTTGTTTTTTTTGTGGTAGAATTATTGGATTTGTACAGGTCCACAAATGCCAAATGTTTGTTTTTCCCCACTTTTTGACTAGTATCTCCATTTTCAAGAAAATCCCACCCAAAAAATGGTATAGAAAAAGGTTGGGTACACCGCAGGTTTACCATAAACTAGCACCATTTGTGTCTATTTCTCTTCCCCCTTTGAAATGATGCCCTTGCCTCTCCATTATGATGCTCTGTCCCATGCCCCCATTAATATCACCCACTACCTTACCACATAGGCGGTGTGCTTATCACTCTCCCAAAAAGTAATATTTGGATATAAATGCCTAGAAGTATTGGGATCAGGCTTTCAAAGGAAATATTGACCAGTGTTGATTTTGATCCTCTCTGGTTATGATCTCCTCAAAATTGTATCTTCTTTTGTGCCTGTATGGCTTTATAAATTTCTCACTTAGGTGGTCTATGAAATTGTATCTGACATAAAATATTTGCCACGTGCAAAATATTTTAACAACATTAGATTTGGATATTCTTACACATTTACTTCAGTATATGCTCTTCTCCACAAGAGAAAATTCAGATGTTGACAATCACATAAGATACAAATTTTATATCCCCTATATTGTTTTGAGATCATTGTTTTAGGTATTGTATCGGTGTCCATATTGGTCATTGTCGACACTGATACAATACCAATACGAATATATCAGCGGGTATCTATCGATATTGGTCGAAGGTTGAAAAACAAACCATTTTTGGCTAACACAAACCATCTGTATCTATATTTGAATTTGTAGCAGGTACCAATAAAAACTATTCTGTTAAAGGTTTCTATTTCTTCTTAGTTATAGAGACGTTTTTTTTTTTTTCGTATTATCATATATACAACATTTCGGGAGTCAAAATCAAAATTTTAAAACAGAAACGTTGTCATACATAGTCTTATTGGCTAAAACGCCATTATAGAGGAATCACATCAGATTAAAATGTCAAACTTTCAATGATCATTGATACCCTCTAAGTGCAAACAATTCAAATCTATAGTTTGAACCTAAAGTTAGCTTTAGGTTTCGTGTAGGGAATTGATTTCTTAAACATTTGGGAATGGCTACCTATTGTTAGGCTCTTTTTTTTCCTCTCTGGACGCAAAAGAATAATAGGCCATGATTCTGTTAGGGACAATATCTAAAAATAAATGTGGGAGTTGCTTTAACTCAAGACAAATCAGAAATAAATATTTAAAGAATAATAGGAAAGGCAGAGAGAGAGTATAAGAATCTGTAATTGTCCAATATTATATCCCATCTATGCAAAAGGCTTACCATGGCTGAAATGAACCTGCTGGTGGTGGGGTGCTAGTAATTACCCTAGATTCGTGAGTGTTTCCTTCATTGTGTGTCAAGGAACAGTGAAGGATATTTTGGATCTTCAATAAATAGGTGGGGACTAATAATTGTTATACAAGGCAAAGACTGTACGACTATTCTGTAATACGGTAATAGAAAAATACCTGTTAGTAGTACCGAGACACGAATCAAAGAGGAGAGCTCCGAACAGCACAAATAGGAACAAGCATGATGAGTTGAGTTGTATCTAATAGATACTCTCCTTAAGGTTTTAGATGCCCCACTTCTGCAAACTGGGTTGACCTTGCACCTAGCCCTTCAAGATGAAACAACTCCTAAACGTATAGGTTTGCAGTACCTGATACGAGTACTGTAGGATTCGAAAGGCTATACTATCACTTTGTTTATAAGAAAATGCAATAAGGTAAAACTGTCTCTGGAATGAACAATTGCATAGATAGAAAACGAAATCTGTTATCTATTGAAAATGGCAGACAAGACATGGTATTTGTAATGCTGGAGTACCTTTTTATGAAGGGATATACCCACGGCTCGACGCGCGTGCGTGCGCGATTCAAAAGCACCCCAAGGACCCCCCCCACACTAGCTAGAGAGAAGGATGACTATCTCTCCAAAATGCTCACACCTTAAGAAACCAACCATATATATATACCATTCAAGTTGCTTTCTCACAACCAATATTGCCTCTTGCACACAAAAAATGCACAACAAATTCAGACCAAAAACTGGAGGGAAGGTAAAAAGGAAGGAATGAACAAAAGACACTTTTTGAAACTTTGGCTCACTATGACTCTAAAAGTACTTTTAAAAATAATAATACAACAATAATGATCCTAGATTAATGGGAGTTTCCTCTTTTGTGGATCTAAAAAAACTTACGTCCAATTATATAAACAAAGGGTTGAGTTCCTATCCGGCTACGTGGCATAGCGTCTCCCTATTTTCTTATGAATAATTAAAGTGAAAAAGAACGTTGATTGGTCGTGTAGCTCCTGCATCCAGACTCAGGAGGGTGCGAAGTTACCATTACACCCCCATGGAAACCGAAAATCTCATCCATGTAGATGCCTGTAAGCACGCTCTATGCATTGGCCTCCACATTGATGTAGGGGCTACATGCCTAGACAACGATCTCTTGTCCTTAACTAAAAGTACGTGAGGGAAAAATAATGTTGCCTAATTGCGTGGCCCCTACGCCCAAACATAATGGATCCCCCTAAAATGACCGTCCCACCCCGCCCCCTACAATATGGAAAACCCCCTTGGTTGATGCCCCTGCACGTCCCTCATTGGTCCCCTTGCTGGTGCAGGGACTAGGCAACCGGACAGCGTTCTTCTTTCCTAAAAGTAACTATTAAGTTTTTTATATGCAATCTCATTAGCTTTTATGTATATTTTATTTCATTTATGTAAATAGATGAGTAGAAAGAATTGTCATTTCTATATTTTATGCTCTGATATAATGGCTATGATAGATGCTCACTTGATTTCTCATCTTTGCAAGTATCTTACTGATTTATTAATTAGTTCCAATTAATGTTATATCTACTATTTCTCTATCATGAGATAAGAGATAGACTGAAACATTTGTATGGTGACAAAATTTTAATTTTATATTTTTTAGTGACAAAATTCTAATTTTACAATCTTGCAAGTTTTCAATGTTTTAGTGCTAGTAATATAAAAAATCAATGAGATTGATAAGAGATTTGAAAATTTGAATGCACTTGTGAGACATGCATCTTTTGTGTGCATTTATGTATGTGATATAACTATGTAGTCTTCCCGGAAAGGAAATTCATGGCTTCACCTTATGTTATTTTCGAATCACCTAGATTTCTTGCCAAAGAATAGTATTCTGGCAATTTCAGTTTTTGGATTAAATATCACTATAAGCAGTATTTGTTTCGTTGTAAAAATTTTCATGAAATTGATATCCATTTGTTTTCATCTAAGAAGGTGAAAAAAAGTAAAAATTTTCTATAAAATAGGATTTTTCAATGGTTGTTTTAATATAAAATAATATATATTATAAAAGTAGAAAAATTGAGAAAAACTTTATAACAATACACACGTACATGAAAATTTTTCTCAATGTAATTTTTTTTTTATTTATTTTTATGTTTGTAGTGAAAAATCTTATTTTACAAGAAAATTTTCCTCTACAATTGTTCTACATGAAAGCAGGAGGAACCTTATGGGAAAAAAGGGTCATTCTCCACTAGGGGTGTCAACGGGCCGGGTTGGGACGGACTTACCCTAAACCTTAGCCCAACCCTAGGAGCCTTAACCTTAACCCAAGCCCAGCCCGACCCTGCTAGGCCCAAACATACCCTCAACCCAGTCCGACCTTGGCAGGGTTTTCCCAAGCCCGGCTCAGCCTTGAATATCTTGGCCCATTGAGTTGTGGAACTAACAAAGCCCAATCACTGCCCACTTAACAAAGGCCATGTTGTAAAAAAAAAAGATGCTTTTTGCAAAGAGGTTGTTTTTTATTTTCGAAAAAATACCCATTTGGTCAGAATGAAGCAACCCTGACTGTTGCAAAAACGCACCATATATATTGTATTTATAATGTTGCTTTAACCAAAAAAAATCCTTGTTACGTGAAACTATAGGATTTACTAGAATAATGCAATGTGGATATATCAAAATATTATACTAAAAATCCGTATCATTAACTTTAGAGTCATATTTAGCATTATAAGATATGCTAGTGAGTGTTTGCTTCTCTCCTCTTTGTGAGTGCTCTTTTTAGTGACTGTTTGCTTCTCTCCTATATCAGGACAAAAAAAAAAGAGTGTTTGATTCTCTCATCTTTGTGAGTGAATCACCATGATTATTGGAAGTTGTCCAAGCAAAGGTAAAAGTGAAGATATAGATGAAGATGAAAGCGAAAACGACGTCATGGTAGGGGTGAATTTGAGAACAGTGATGCAGTAGCATGGAATGTTCAAGAAGAGATGGAGGTTTCTAAAATGGAGGTAGACATAGACGAACATGATGAAGATGAGTTTGTGGTAGGGGATGAATATGAGGATATCGCCGCAATAGTCTGGAATAATTCTCTATTGTAATGTGTTTCTAGGTAAGCCCCATCGCAAGCAGGTTGTGACCGAAGCGTTGGTCTTTACATGGAATTCTCTAGACGAGGTGGAGGTTTCTCTAATGGAGGCTTGTCGATATCTGTTTCGTTGCTCCCCAAGATTTGTTTTTCAAGCTATTCTTCTCATTCGTTGCCGATTTGAAGTTCGTATTGAGCTCGTAATCAGGTATGGAAGGCTGCACATGTTTTGTATGCTTTGTTATTTTGATGAAATCGAGTGTTATAGGAACCAAGTAGACCCTTCATCAACATTTACGCTGAAGTTGAATTGTTCTTCGGCGGTAGCCTTTGACGGAGAAGACGATACCGCTAGAAACTTTAATTCTCATCAATTGATTTCAACCCTCAATGCATATCAAGTGGGTCTTGATTATCAAGCGGTTACAACTTATCAATTGATTTCAACCGTTAATACACATCAAGTGAGTCTTTTTTCCTTATTCTTAATTGAATATAATTTTTCTTTTCTTTCGATGTGAGCAAATGGTGTAACTCATTCCCTTGCCAGGAAAGCCTTGTCATTAGTGTGTATGATGGCTTGATCTAGTTCCATTCCTTGGCTTCATTATTTGTGTATTAATGAAACCTTGGCTATTACGCACTCTTATCATCAATAGAAATAGATTTTTGATTTATCAGGAAAAAAAAAAAAAACTTTTAGAATCTTATTTTATTGGGTACATTTCAAATTTGGGATCATAAATTCATAATTCATGCATGTAGTTTAAACATTTTTAAAAAAACAATGTTTTTCTTTTTTAATCATTTTCATTAATTTCTTTTGACATGTATTTGACTCTATTTGGACTAAAACTTAATATACAAGTAGACCTGATGTCTTTGGTGACAACTATTATTATTATTTATTATTTTCTTAGATACATTAATACTAGAAGTGGAGGTTAACTCGTTCAAATTAATTTCATACTCTGAAAATAAGTGATTTTTATTTTATTTTATGCAGTTTGAGAATATCTATTATCATTAGATGGCATTATAAATTATGAACTATATTAGGTCCGGGTCATGTTCACCCATAATCCACATTATGCCTCTTCAATAGCAAAGGAAACCAGAAAACTTGGTGACCCATAGGGTGGCTCTTCTAGTTTTTTATTTTTTGGTAAAGGGGGACTCTTCTAGTTTGATTATTATTATTATTTTCTTTCTTTCATGTTTTTTTTGATAATTAATTTATGAAAAAAACACTTATTTCTGATGTAAATTAGTACAAACTGGTTTGCCTGTCACATCACTCAATCCATGGCCCAATTCTCAACAGGGTTATGTTTGGTCTTGTGGTTCATGTTAAAGGTGTCAATTTAGAACCGAAATCGGCTATTAAATCAAGCTGAATGAACCAAAAATTTCAGCTTGATTTGTTTCATTCGGTTTGTCCAAAAAAGAAATGCATTCGGTTTAATTTCAGTTTAAAATTAAAATTATCAATTGAACCAAATCGTATAAAGCTCATCGTATAAATTTAAAATCGAACTAAGTTGAACCAAAGCTAAATCATACTAAACCCTACAATCATGAGTCTTTATTGAGTTGCCTAAAATTACCTACTATGGTTTCTTTGTTGAGTTGTGTAAAAAGAGATATTGTCTCGTATCATTGTGAGGTTGTAATTGCTTTTCTATATTTCCATTAAACCGAATTTGAACCTAATTACCAAGACCATGTACAAAGCAACTGAAACCAAATAAGAACTAATAGAATCGATTTGATTCCAGTTTTAAGATTATAAAAGATGAAACTAATACAGTTTTGGTTCAATTTCAATTTGTACATATCATACCCTGATCCAAATCGGAATCGAGTTTTGGTTCAATTTCAATTTGCACATAGCGTACTCTGATCCGAACCGGAATCGAACCAATTGGGCGACATTAAAAGTGTTTATTAATACCAATTGTACTTTACAAACGATATCTATCTAGAGTCTAGACGTTAGCTTTGTATATATTATAGGCTTTTCCCCAATTCTCCTGCTGCTGCTGATTAGTTGTTTTATTTCCTTTGTAAATTCTTAACTTTGTAACTCCTGAATACCGGATTCCCAGATGGCATAAGCTGTTGGAACTTGGAAGGCCAGGGCTCTTCAATGGAATGACTTTGGAGGTGTAAATAAGTAGAAAACTGTGAATTGAACACACTAGGGTTCTGTTTTCTGTCTCAGAAAATTAGGGTTCTTAAGACCTTCAACATTCCACCTTTAATGGGTGGTGGTGTTGGTTTCGGAGGATTTTAATGGAGAAACCCGAAGTCGAGGAGCCTGAGAAGAAGAAGAAACGTCATCTCAATTCTGTATCTTCCGCCATGGCCAGGAACTCACCTACTTCGCCTGAGAACAGAACTGTAAGCTCGCTCTTAATCTTTCTTGTTATTTCTTTAACTGGTACTTATTTTGGCAAGTGTAAATTCGTTATCATATTTGCTGCTAAGGATTTGATCATCTTGGTCAATGCATTATTTATACTCTGTACTCTTGATTGATCTTCTTGAGTTTGCTCCATTCCTTGGTTAATTTATTGTAGAAATTATGAACTTTTAATAATTTGATGGATTTCTTTGCTTAAAGTTTCGATCTTGATAATATGGTATTGGATTTGAGTACGAGTAAGTAAACAAAGGGATGTGTACATAAATAATGGAAGAAATGGGTAGACTCGGTTATGGAACACGTATTACTGATTTGGACACCCAAAACACTTACCCATATTATGAGAGGTCGTGGCATTGCTATTTGCTACCTGCTTTAATTGTCAAGAGCAATGAATCTTATTTTCTATATTTCGTAAACTTCACAAATTTCAAATTAGGTGTTAGTATAATAACCATGACCATTAAAATATTCGTCCTTATGTTCCTGATAAGGTTCAGAAGTTACCTTGAAGATGAATTATTCATCTTGTTACAGTGGAAAGGGGAAACCCTTTTTGGTGGTTTTTTTTTTTTTTTCCTTCCCCTCAGATGAACATTGCATATGCTTTTCAGTTGTGAAGAACCATAACTTTCTGCTGGTAAGAAAATAATGGGCCGTGTCAGTTTATCTTCCATATTGAAGGAAACAAAGTGAAAATTGGGAGAGAATAATATCCTTTGCAACTTTAGAATAGTGGTGCTGCTGGCGACCCGTCAACATCCTTCTGTTTTAAGAAGCTAAAAACATCCATACCAACAGAAGGATATCAATGATTTCCCAAAATTTGTCTGCATTTCCACAGCCTTTACTGCAAATTGTGATCAGCAGAGTTTCTGTGCACAGGCTGCATGCTTCATTAAAGATAAAGAACTGTTGCAACTGTGGAGAAAACTACTCCGTCAGCAAGCCCTCTGGGCCTCTTGTCCTCTCCCTTTTGCATATGTAAAGCCACAAATATCCCCAAAAAGTAAAGGATATTGATTATTCATAAAAAATAAATAGATAAATAAAATTAAGGGTATTGATCAAAGTTGTCTGCATATACACCTCTTTCCTTGCAAACTTTGATCATTGACGTCTGTGCATACAGTGCAGGCATAATGAGCATAATGCACATCATCAATGTAGAGTCTGATGCGAATTATGTCACTGTTTTAGTCCATCTAGGGCTGTATGTTTTAACTTGTAATAACTAAAGTTCCAAGACCTGGTTGTGATGCTGTAATGCTTTATTGGACTGGCACGAATCCGTCTTGAAAGCCCAGATCAAGACGAACCAGGTCTAAATATGGTATTGGTCCAGTAGGGTATTTAGTCACTAATTTGGGTTGATCTTGTAATCGTTTATGCTGTTTTGTTCTGTTTTATTTTGGGTTAGATACTTAGAAGATTGGATTGAGTTGTTTAGTTTCCTAGTTTGAGTCAGTTGGTTTCTATTTTGATTTCATATTTCCTCTTATTTATATGCATGTAACTCTTTGTTTGAGATTAGAATTGAATGTTGATTGAGTTGAGTTGTTGTTGGAGCCAAGGATAGGGCGTGGGTCCCCCCCCCCCTTGGCGATTCTGAAACTCCTCTCTCAGTTGCTCCCTCTCTTATATCTTCCTCTTCTTTTCCTTCCTATTCCATTTTTATTCCCTCTTATATCTTCCTTCTTGTTATTCTTACTTTTATTTTCCCTATTCCCTGTACCTGCGGTACTTTCTGGTTTTGAGAAATTTTGCCATAACTCGACTGAACCTTCACAGATCAGAAGTATTGGTGGTTTGCTTCCACTCTCTAGGGTGACCTGAGGTTTAGTTCCCCGCTCATTAGTTCCATCCCTCTCGTGAGATCAAATTCTGAAAGTCAATTTGGTTTTCCTCTTCTACCAGGTTTGGTTGCAGAATATTTTAATCTATTATTTCCTAACCAGTTGGGATTGTTATTACTTGCTTTCATTAGGGCTAGGGGTTGCGACTCACGACCTGAAATCTGAGGTTGATTAGTTCTCAATTGGTTGAGATTTCTCACTTGAATTGAAAGGGAGTTACCGCTGGTTTTTTCTACGTATCATGGGGAAGAAGATAGGTTCTTCTTATTATGGCTGAAATCCTATTTTCTGAATATATAGAACCCCCCTCCCCCTCTGAACTTTATTTCCTTTTGCCCCAATCTGATATTCAACATCCTAAATAACCCTTTGAAAAAGAGCGTCCCAGTGCACAAGGCTCTCGCTACTGCAGGGTCTGTAGTCTGTACGCAGCCTTACCCCCTGCTTCGCAGGAGAGGCTGTTTCCAAGTTTTGAACCTGCAACCAACAGGTTGCAATAGCACAACTTAAACGTTGCGCCAAGGCTCACCCACTTGCTTTCATTTTAATTTTTGATTTGCCCCAGTCTTTGGTTTCCTTACCAAAAGATGCTTGAACTATTCTCGAAATTACAAATTTGCCACTGTTCCATTATACTTGAATTTTATTATTTGAGTGGGCCCATAGCAACTCAAATTTAGGGTTTGGGAACCCATGGTTGCATCAGGGTGCAATGGGCAGTTACGCTAGTTCTTCAGAGGGCTGGGCTCCTCGACTGGTTGTCTGGTTGATTCGACAGTTGGTGATGCAGTGGGACTCAAATGGTTGGTTTGGGAAACCCAGCCCAGACGGAACTGGCCCAACCCGAGTTTTTGGTCTAATAAAGGTTGGTCGTGGTTGAGTTATTTATTTTGGTGTGCCCTTTTTAATGGTTTATTTATTTTTTTGGGGTTAACTTGTAGTTTATATTTCTTTTATTTTATCATGTTTCCCTTTGAGTAGATTACATAGAAATAGGAGGTAGAGTGGGAGTTAGTTTAGGTTTTACATTCCAGTTAGGAGTCTTTCTTTGATTTATCTTTCTTATCTGTATGTTTGTATTCAACGATTGGAAAACCAGATTTGGAATAGAAAATTTCTGAGTTTGCTCACCGTGGGTGTGGCAAGATTGTTGGTCTGAGATTCTCCCTCTTCTCCTTCCTCTTCCTCTCCTGTTACCAGATTCAACCCTTTTCCTTCTCCCTTGATCTCTTTCGTGCTTATCCCTTGTTCTTCCCTCTTATTTTCTTTCTTGTTCCTCTTCTTTCTTCCTGTTTCTGTTTGGCGTGACTCAGCCATCCATGTGGTTGCATTGAACCCTTTAATTCTCTTCTTTCCCCTCTCAGATTGTGGTATTAAATACCATGGAACAAAAACTTGCGATATCTAGCTATTTCAAAAGTTCGAGACGAGATGAAGGTCGAAATCCCATTTTACCCCAACTCAGTCGAAATCTCGGTCGGGTCGAGATTTCAACCCAAACACCATTATATGAGTGCCAGATCTCGGTGGTTTTTGGTCATATTGGTGGGAAATCTTGGTATACAAACACCTTGGTATACAGACAGTTATTTACGCCAGAAATCAGGACAGACACTTATTTATAACTAATATCATTTAAGTAAATGTTTCTTAACTATTCTTATTGGATTCAAGTAGGGGGGTATTTGCTTATTTATGAATAATATCTTAAGCAAATGAAAAACATTTACTAAATGATATCAGGCATAAATAAGTGTTTGTCCTGGTTTCTAGCATAAGTAAATGTTTCCCACCAAGTGAAATTCCTATTTGGACTTTGATTTTTCAAAATCTGATAGTGCCCTTGTGTTTAAATGGCCCAAAATAGGCTGTATATCAACTTTCATGACCAAACTAGGTCTAAAACCCACCGAAACCAGCCATTTAGTTCCCCCCAAAAAAAAAAAAAAAAACCCCAACTCGTCGATATCTCTACCCAAATTGCTTTTTGGCCTAGTCAAAACCTGTACTCGAGACGAGTTCTTGAACCATGTTAAATACCTTACCGTAGGGCGGTTCAAACACTGGAGTTTCATCCCCAACCGATCCTCCTCTTGAGAGATCTATTTCTGATCTGCAGAGCTTGATTTTCTGCCCTGGACATCCATGTTGGCTGTTCACTGTGTGTAATCTAGAGGTCAAACAGAGAAGCACTGAAGGAGTTCCCCCTTCAAAGTTGTGCTGGTTTTCTGCCTCCCTGTTTCGATCAGGAGGTTGAAGACAACCTAAACCCTCCCCACGATATATTGGATTTTACCTTTATTTCCCCTTTTGCCCCTCCTCCTTCATTTAATTCAATATTTTCCTTTATTTTAGTTTTATTTCAAATCTATCCTCTTCCTTTAATTGCTAAGCCCCCCCTATGTTCCTCTACCCTTTATTTCCTTATAGCCATTTAAGATTCCCTTTAATTACAATTCTGCTGTTCTCTTATAAATTTCACCTTAGTTACTGTTTTGCCACTATGCCTTGGATTTGAGCGTTCTCTTGCTCGTGCGGGCTCATAGTGATTCCGAATAGGGTTTCTGAACGCAGGGATCACCATCAGTTGGGCCCCATTAAACCAAACTCCAGGCTAAGCTAGTACCTAGATGGTTCACATGTAAACTGCCTGAGTAGGATGAGTAGATTGACGGAATCTCTATAGAGGTCTATCTTTTGCTTCTGACTTTCCCCATTATGACATATCACATCAAGTAAGAAAGAGTAAAAACTTCTATCTATATTTGCAGGTTGATGCAGCAGTTCTCCAGTATCAGAATCAAAAGCTTGTTCAGCAGCTGGATGTCCAGAAACATGAATTGCATGTTCTAGAAGAAAAGTTCAAAGAATTGAATGACAAGCAGACTTCTTATGATGACACTTTAATTACAGTGAACAGACTCTGGAGTCAGGTAAAATGAATTCTACTCAACTAATCCTGATCCCAACAAATTATGGAATCAAGGTCGATCATGGAAATATTTTTATACATGCACTTACCATAACTTTCCTCTTTTTATTAAAAAATGTCTTTTACAATTTTCTTTCCTTAATAGATCTTTATTGATTTAATTTTTTACCCAAATGGTAGTTGGTCGACGATTTAATTCTGCTTGGAGTGCGTGCTGGGGGTGATGGAAATGGTTTGCCAGTTTGGGATCAAGCTGATCGCTCTCAAGGTTTTATTCAGTTTCTTCTAATGCATTCTGAACTGTTGTCGATCGGTTGATAAAATGTGTAGAGCTAATCTCATACTTCTTTTGAAGCATATAAGATTAACTTATTTGCGCCATTTCGTTTTCTCTAGATTCAATTCCATCTTGCCCCTGGGAGGAGGTGTTTCTCTATAGACTTCTAGAAGCTGATCCTGTTGATTGGAATAGAGCTAAGGAAGCTACCAAAAATGTTGAAGAAGCCCTTGCTGCTCGCCATGCCTCTACTCTGAATTTGATGAAGTATTTAGAAGATACTATTGATGCCCAAAGAGCTAAAGCAGATAGCATTGCATCAAATTTTCATGGAAAGCTCTCTGCTGAAGGTCAGAAAGTATCTTGGTGCGAGGATCTGCGTTTTGATATATTTGTGTTCTTATTTATTGTCCTTAATGTTATCGTCAGAGTTGTTTTATGATAATTGTGTGAGGAATTTCTATGATGATTTTTTGTCTTCTCATGTTTGAATCTCTCAGATGCTATCATCCACCTGCATAAGATTGATGAAATAATGAGGGAGGAAGCATGCAATCTACGAAAGGTGATTGATATTCTTCACTTGAAGCATAGAGAATATGCGCATGAGATCCAAACTTATGTGCAAAGCCACTCTATGGATCAATCTGAGATAAGACGCCTTGCAGGTTTTGAGAAACATTTCCACTAATTCATCTTTGGATTGTATTATTTGTTTATGCATGTTCTAGTTGTATAAATGCATTTCATTATCAATTAATATTTATGCCCATATATTTTCCGAATATGTAGACTGCTGACTAGCACGGGTGGGATAGTGGGATAAGCATGTAGGCTGATAAGTAATCACAGCATGCACTCTAGGGGCAATATTATAAATTGTTGTCTATTGAATCTGATCCATCTTTCCTTTATGTTGACAGGTGAGGTAGAGGAATGCATGGCCGAACTGGAGGAAAGTAGGAGAAAATTAGTTAATCTTAAAATGCAAAAGGACGGCACATCTAGAGTGCATGTTCCTGTTCAGAATGCAGTAAATGGGAGCATGTCACCAGAAAAGCCTGTGGATAGGAGCATGGGGTTGCGTGAGCTTAAGGATTCCATGGAGGAAGCTAAGGTATTGTGTTCCGGCTGGGCACCTGTCTAGTAGGAAACTGTCATGACAACTGCTGCCTCATACTTCTTGACCTTTGTGTCCAAATTTTTATTTCCCTCAGTCCCTCTGCTTTTTTTCCCTTCTCTAAGTGGAAACTTACAATTTTGATTGTCTGGCATTGTTGCACCAATCTCGCAGATACTAGCAGCGAGCCGTCTTTCAGAGCTTCAGGAGGCACAAGAAGATAATCTAAATCTGTCCAAGCAATTTAAAGCACTTCAGGTTGGGTCAAAGCTCTTTTTTTTATTTTTTTGAATTTATTTAATTCGCTCAGAAATCATTATATCTGCTTATTTGTAATTACCTGTATTTGTTTAGTGGTCTCTGATCTTACATTGTCACAGGATGAGCTGAAGGATGAGAAATTTGTAGTCTCATCTAGACCTTACACTATACTAAGTGATCAGCTTCATCATTGGAACACTGAACTGGAGCGGTACAAAGGGTTAACAGATTCCTTGCAGGTATATTTGCCTTTACACAATTGCATGTGCTTAGACTGCAGCATTGGTTTGTGATTGTTTCTTAAAAGTTTAACTTCAGGCTGACAGGACTAATGTCCTGCGAAGGGAGAAGGAACTGAGTGCAAAGTCAGAATCAGCAGAGGATGCAAGAAGTGCTATTAACACAGCCGAGGTTCGGATTGAAGAGTTAGAGCTTCAGCTGCAAAAGTGTGTGATTGAAAGAAATGACCTTGAAATTAAATTGGAAGAAGCTGAGCAAGATTCAGGTGAAAGCAGGATTCATTCTGAAATTTTATATCCGTCTTGTGCCATTCCATGCTGGTGAGCTTCTGTTGTCTAAGCATGCTATCTGCTTCAGGTAGAAAGGACATTAAAGCAGAGTTCCGTGTTATGGCTTCTGCTTTGTCTAAGGAAATAGGGATGATGGAAGAACAGTTGAATCGATGCAAGGAGACAGCTCGTGAAGCCATTTCTTTACGTGAAGAATCCCATTCTCTGAAAGCTTTATTAAGTAGAAAGGTTTTGCCGGATCCCTACGCCATTATGTTCTTTGGCAGCCCTTTCAAAATTTTTTTTTTTATTTGGTCCTTATATTTTGATGTTGAAAGTAAATTGCAGTATGATGAATAATCAAAAGAAAAATTGTGACATTAGTTAAACTTGAAGGTAAAGATATTAATTGATGTTCTGTGCCATCTCAATTGTCAATTGGCAAACTGATATATATACATACACTCAAGAAGGAAGGACATATTAATTGATGTTCTGTAATGAAATCGTCATGATCTAATTGGATCCATTTCTGTCAGTCAAATTCTTCACGTGTTTCATTTTCACTAATGTTAATAATGCATTTTCAGTTCATTTATGTTTCTGGAGTATATTTTGCTATGTTTCTTTATTCAAATTGCTAGAGCTCAATTCATTAAATATTAACTATCCGTTGCTTCACCCTTATGAGTATGCTATTGTTCGTATGTTGTGTTTGACTTATAGGAGTTTATGAGTTACATATTTCCAGCATTATAACTTATCATTCAAATAGAAAGAAAGGAATTCCATTTTAAAAAAAAAAAGAATGAAAGGAATCTTAATGTCTGTGAGCACTCTGTGAGCATATTCTGGATGCTTGGACTGTTTGTGCGGGCTATGAAAGTCTCAACGCTTGTGGTGAATTGATGGTCTTGAGAGTACATCTTTGACGTTATTGTTGCTTTGTGTAGGATTTTTCTTATCTTATTATCTAGATGTAAGCTCGCCTCTATTTTTGTAGATGAACGAAATGAAGAGTCTAGCAGATAGATGCACTGAACAATCTGCAGAGATCAAATCCCTCAAAGTTTTGGTATGTTATTTCTCATATTAGTTTTGCACTTAATTTTTGAGTTGTGCCATCCTGACCCTTGGAGGATAAAAAAACTTAATGCAACACATGGCAGACAAAACAACCTTGCAGCTTTTTCAAACTTGTCTTGTTTCAAAGTACTTTGTCATCATTTCATCCCCCTTGGGTCATAGTATATCTTTTGTTATTTCTTTTTCAAGTATGCATGTATCTTCCTAAAAACAGGATTGAACTTCAACTTTTTCTGATAAATTATAGGTATCGCTACCTTGAAATAAACTAGATTTACTTTTTTGCAGATAGAGGAATTACAGAAGGAAAGACAGGAACTGGAAATCTTCTTGGAAATGCATGGACGGGAGTGTTTTGACAACAGGTACTTTCCTAACTAGACTTATTCTAAGCACTCTTACTAACACTGCTGTTGGCAACTTGGCATTAGAGTGCTTAGCAATCACTTTATGCCATGGGGGTTTCTGGAATAATGATGAGGTGACATGCTTATTGGAAGCTGAAAGTTCAAGAGATGAGAAACTTTTTTTTTCCTTTAGTTTTTTGAAATGTCATGATGATGGTTCCACGGGTAAAGTATTTTTCTATGTCATAAATTATATATGGGTCACCAATAAACAACAAGCCTTTCAATTTAAAAAAAAAAAAAACTCTCTGCAGGGGCATCTAAATAGCTGGATTAGACTTGTAAATCTAAAACATTGTGGTTTAGATTGTATCTAAAAGAACGCCTGTACATCTGAAGAGAGGTGGGCTTTTCAAATCCATTGATTTTTTTGTAGTTTCGGGTGTAGCCATTCAGGTGTGATTACTGGTTGATTGATGTAGATTTCCTTCTTCATTGTTTGGATATCATCTATAATTAGCTTCTATTGTGTGAACCAGAGATGTGATGGAAATAAAAGAATCAGAACGTAGAGCTCATGTACAGGCTGAAGTCTTGAGAAATGCTCTGGAAGAACATAGTCTAGAATTACGAGTTAAAGCTGCAAATGAAGCTGAGGCTGCTTGTCAACAAAGACTTGCTGCGGCTGAAGCTGAAATAGCTGATTTGAGGGGCAAATTGGATGCTTCTGAGAGGTGACATATCTTATTCTTTTCATTTGAAAACTTCCTTGAGCATTATTGGAAACTACATGCACTTGCAAGTGTATATGGTTTATGATTCTCTCATTTTATCCCTTTGGTTTTCTGATGGGAATCAGAAAATCACCTCTTCATCTGGTGTCCATATCTAGGCAGTCTAAGATACATTCTTAAGCTCTTTGGAGTATATGTGGAGTTTTCTTGTTGAATTATACAACCGAAAATTTTTAACTCTTAGGTGGCGAGGCTCACCTGGTATATAAAGTGTCTCCGAAGGACCCAAACCTAGTAGATGTTAGATTTTCCAAAACAGTTCTTGATGATTTTGTGTGGTTCTGGTGTTTCATCCCAATTGTTGAGCTCATGTGGAGATATACTATTATGGAAGTATTCTGAAGTCCTTTTAAGGAGATGAATAAATAGGATGTTACATCAAAGACCCATTGTTCCCGGGGGCTTACATTTTCTGACATAGAAAAAAAAAAAAGGGAGGGGGGGTGGAATTTTGGATCAACGGTCCAATATCATCTAGATGTGTGCAATATAATCTAATGATAAATTAGGATACCCAAACCAGTAACAGATTTTGATTCCTTTAGACTGATCTCCTTGGTTTCAGTTCAGAGTGACTGGAAGCTGATTTCAGACCATTCTGTTTCGATTCAGCATAAAAGGGAACCCCCCCCTCCCCCAATCACCCTCCACCAATACAAACAAATGCCAAAAAAAAAAAAAAGAAGAAGGCATCATGATGAACATTGTTGGAAGCTCTTTGGGGCTTTGGGCTGGAACTGGTTGTGCTTCCAGAGATCATGGAAAAACCATCTTTTGTACCCTACACCTCTTGGTCTTGCAGATTCTACCATGTGATATAAAGAATGTAATTATCTGTAATTCTGAAGCAATTGTTTTTTTTTTTTTGGGGGGGGGGGGGGGGTTGTTTTGTCCCTCAGTAAGAACCAAGTTCGTGGCTGGTTATTATCACAGGATAGATCCCAACAGTGATGCTTGTATATGACCAGGCATGTCTTGTCTCCCCCGCCCACTGAAGTGGAAGTCCAGAATATAGTCAATGATAGAAAATACAACATTGTCCTTTTGATATTCCACCTATTGGACATAAATTTATTTTCTTGATATGCTTGAACTCGGCGTTATTTTGTGCCCAAAAGATTAACAGCTGAACTTTAACTTCCACTGTTGGGTCAAGGAGGAGCTTGGGTTGGAACTTGGAAGAAGGCATCATGAATCCCCCCCCCCCCCTCCCCTTTTGTGGATTTTTTTTTTCTTGTTAGGGGGGGGGGGGGGGGAGAGAATTGATAAGAACATTCCAGTACACACCGTTAAAGGATGGAGTGTGAGGTTTGAAGCTCTTCAAACAAGGGAAAAGATAGTGTTTGGCGCAACTCTGGTCTGTTGTCCATAACATCAAGTGGAATGGCTGTGATTTATGATGCTGAACTGGAGTGAAAACCTATGTAATCCTGCAGGCTTCTGGACCAAGGATATAACCATGCATAATTTAAGGTTCCAAAAGATGCTTATGTGTCCAAAAACCAGCAGAAATAGTATATTCAGCAGCACAAAGCAGCTGGAAAATCTAGACTGCAGCCAAAAACCCAAGAAATTCCCGCGAAAAACAAATAATCTTTCATCCAGAATCAGGAACTCTGAATTACAATTGCTTCCACAGCATATATTTATGGACTCCTGACTATTCCTACTTCTATACTTCTGAGTTTCTTAACTCGTAATTAGACTAGGACTCCTAACATGATTATATTTTCTTTTTAGTAACTCTGTGCTCTAACCCCTCTCAAAGAATTACAAATATCAATTTAAGAAATAGCCTTTGAGTAAAGTTACTAACCAAATTAAACTTCCCTGAATAGAATTACTGTTACAGATCGACACCCTGTCCATAAATTGGTCATAACTTTCCTGGTACAGCTTAGAGTTACAACTTACAAGATGTTTCACAAGTTACTAAATAAGCTGTGAAACTACCTGTTATGGCTGTGTATTTTCTATATCCGATTGGTAGTATTCATAAGTTTCTTTACGGCACTCTGTTGCACTTGCATTTCATTTTGCAGGGATGTTTTGGAGCTTTCAGAGGCCATAAAAATCAAGGATGGAGAAGCAGAGGCTTATATTTCTGAAATTGAGGTGTCCAGTTGACTTTTTGCCCATACTATTCCTGTCATTATGCAGCACTTCTGCCTGCCTTTCCAATCTCAAAATTTCTTATGTTATTGTTTTCCTTCTCTTTCTCTTTCTGCAGACCATTGGTCAAGCATATGAAGATATGCAGACGCAGAACCAACATTTGTTGCAACAGGTTACTGACAGAGATGATTACAATATCAAGGTCTGTTGTACCTGCCTGCTTTGCCAGCTCAATCCTGTTTATTTATCAGTGTCAAGCTTCATCTTTGTTTTTGTTCCTCATCGAATTTGTTGATGCACTGATATGTGGTTGATTTTTTCTGATTATATTGAGTTATGGACTGCAGCTAGTATCTGAGAGTGTGAAAACAAAACAGGCGCAGAGCTTTCTCCTTTCTGAGAAACAGATGTTAGCAAAGCAGCTCCAGCAAGTTAATGCATCATTAGAATCCTTCAAACTAAAGATTTTCCGCAGTGAAGAGCAGGTAGATATATTCTTACTCTAAAATCATGCCCTTGCCCCCCTCTCCCCCCACCCCCTCTACAAGAGAGAAGAAGTCCATGTCTCTTTCCAACCAAAATTTTTTCTTGCAGATGAAAGCATATGTAGCTGAAGCTGGAAAAGCTTCTCTGGAAAACAGACACCTTGCCATCAACATGGAGAGTACAAAATGGGAATTGGCAGATGCTGAGAAAGATTTGAAATGGCTAAAGGCTGCTGTTGCTTCCTCAGAAAAGGAATTTGAGCTGAACCAGCGAAAGGCAGCAGAAATCCAATTAGAACTGGAGAGTGAAAGGTAAGTTTTCTTTGTTTAATGTATCCCTTCAAACAAGATTGCATGTAGGGCAGGTGCTGTAATCGTTGTTAGCCCTAGCCTTGTGATGGTCCACTCTCAACTGGTTGTGTATGGTAGCTCAGTTTCATGTGCCTTTTTTGTCACAGTCATGTGTTTCTAAAATTTAAATGTGGGTTTTGATCCAGAGCTGAGAAGAAGAAGCTCGAGGAAGAGCTCAAGGAGATGAATGGGAAAGTACTTGAGATGAGTTCAGCAAATGGGGAGGCTGCAATACAGAAGCTCCAAGATGAGATCAAGGAGTGCAAGGCGATCCTGAAGTGTGGTGTATGTTTTGACCGGCCTAAAGAGGTAGGATTTTTAGCTTTGCTTGTGAGAACAACTGCATGAACCTTTTGGTTACTCAGTGCTATTAGGATTAACGTATGCACTACTTAAATCCAAGGAGAATATTTCCATCATGCCTGTATTGATGCCATGATTGCATCTATGCAAGTAAACTGAGAGTTTCATCAATGCATATACATCAGGTCAATCTTCCAATTTGATAGAATACCCTTGATTATTCATCATGCTTGCGGTATGATTGATGTAGAAATTTGTTTTTAGAGAAGAAGTTGACCTGCATCCATTTAACTGCTACCTGGGTAATTGTTGATGATGGAATTTGTTTGTAACTTTGACAGGTCGTAATTACAAAGTGCTACCATCTGTTCTGCAATCCATGCATCCAAAGGAACCTAGAGATCCGGCATAGGAAGTGCCCTGGGTGTGGAACTGCATTTGGGCAGAATGATGTTCGATTTGTGAATATCTGAGTTCGCTTCCCCCCTCCTCCTCCTCCTCCCTCCCCTTAGGGATTTATTGGAATAGCTGTGTATATTGATCTTAATTTTGAAGCCATAGTTCTCTTTCTGACCTTCCTCAATGCTCATATTTGTTACATTTCTGATGATTAAAAATTTTTAGCATAAACATCTACCATGTTGGAGCTTCGTGTTGGGCACTCAAAATGGTGGAACTGTTGATTGTTTGAGTCTATCCACTTGGTGAGTATGAGCCTTCCATGTGAAAAAACTTTTGAGACTTGGTCAGAAGTAAGTTTCTGCAACTTTAGTTCAGTGATTGCATTTACAAACAGGTAAGAGCTCGATACATGGTGAGACCATATGCTAACATGAATGCCATGATGAGCACACAATTGGTTGAAATTAGAAAAGCCTAGGGTTTAAAATGGTACAAATTATCAAACAGTAACTCTCCCACGATCTCAATTATGATGTCCTATCTGTTGATGACTTGAAAGTCAAATACTCATTTCATCCATGGGAGTTAGGATCCAACTGAAGCACACTCGGAAGTCATCTTCAACGTGGTAAAATTTGATGCAACCATATAATAATAGGTCAAAATTGAGATCAATTTGAGTTCATTACAAGTAAATTGTAGTCCAGAAAAATCGTTTCTATTTAAGATTTAGTGCAGCAACAATTATAAAAAGTAAAAACTATGGGGGAAAGCTAAATACAAGGAAGGCTGAGGACTGATAATTTGAGATAAGACTACCAAATTTATTGTGGTCTATCTAAGTTACTCAAGGATATAAGTATTGGTTTCCATATCAATCTTGGCCGGTATCGATACGGATCGGCTAGAATTGAGTTGTATAGAGCTGCCCGAAACTGATTTAAACACTGATTGATACCCATATGGATCAGTTGGAATTGATGGTATCTGGCCAATATCAGATGTAATTTCAAAACTGATCCACTTTTAGGCTGATACACCCAAGTCATATTGGTATTTATCAATATTGGGCTCCAACAATGCCGATATGATTATAATTAGAACCATGGTGTTACTCTCAAGTCTCATTGCGTATCAGCTGACTAAAAGGGACAAAGTTCTTATAGATGTACATAAGCCTGAATTTTCATCCTCTTAACACACTTACGGATCCAACCGTAAAAACATGAGCAGTAACATCTTTTTTTCCTTTCAAGTGTTGGGTGGACGGTTGGATATTTAAGTGTGGTGCATTGGGCAATGCAGCGCACTTGAGTGGATAAATTTCCATAAAACATTTATTTGGCTTATATCTTCAATTATGTTTTATGTTTGACCAAAAAAATTTATGTTTTTGGCAAGAGATCATTGCATGGTAGTATAGTGCATGCACTAGCGCGGGAGGAGCAGGGGCCAATAAGAGCATGTGCAGGAGCATTTGATTGAATTGAATTTTTGAGTTCACTGGATACCGAGCGGTAATTTTGTGCGTAGGAACCACGTGACCAATTAACTTTCTTTTTCTATATGTTTTATTGTACCTGATTGTATCACAATAAGTTTATCTTTCATCACACTTATCCTAATCCTCTAGCTGTCAACCAAAAAACAAAAAAAAATTCCTAATCCTCTATCTATTTTTCCCTTAATAATATTAACCTTAGAAGGGTTTAGTGGTATGGCTATCACAACGGCATCAAGTTAAGTTAATTGCTATTGTTGGTGTTGGGTCACTTATTTGACTCCCAAATTTATAATTAGCAGCAGGTTGATAGACTGCGCTTCCTGTCTGCCATTCACATATCCTTATCCACAAAACAAGAGAAACTATCTTCTTTTCTTTTTCAATCCAATGGGCTTTCATTTTCATTAAGAATCTTCGGCAATCTTCTCTCTCTCTCTCTCTTCTCCTTGAGGTTTTGAGCACAGAAGCAGAAGAAAGATAAGAAGACGCAGAAGAAGAAGAAGAAGACCTGCTATTGTTTCTCAAGCTGACAACATGTTTCTCTCGCTGGTCCAAACATCCTTAACGTCACCCTTCCAAGCTATCCAAATCACGGGTACCCAATTTAATTCTTCTTTTCTGTCCAAAACCCTATTTCCTTCTCTTGGAACTGTGCCTTTCACCTTTATTACTCTGAGGAGATCACATAATGCTTCAATTGGCAAACTCAATGTCACTGGCGTTCATGCTTCCTTGATCCATAGTCCTGTCTTGTGGGTTGGTAGGCTTTGCATCTTCTATGCCCTCCTGAAGGCCGGATTAGCTGGATCTCCGGCAAGCCCATTGTTCTCAGGTACTAGAATCCTTTTACCTTTTGATGCTAAAGAGTTTTAATCTTTTCTTTCTTATATTGCCTCCTCTATTTCCCACAATTTTTATGTTCGACTCTTCTTTTTTCATTTGTTTCTTAGACCTGGAAACAGAAACAGAAGCCGACGATTTGGGCTTTTCCAAGTGGTTAGAGAGCTTGAAGGGGAAATCAGGTTTGTGGGGTTCCCTTCTTCTTTCATTTCCTTTGCTTTTCTTGCTTCTGTAATCTGTATTCTGTCATGGTGTTGTTGCCTTGTACCCGTCCTTAGCGATTTGATTGGTTGATCTCACAAATTATAAAGCATCATCCATTTAATCTGAATCTTCTGATGCTAATTTGTCCTTTAGTAGATTGCTGGTTAGATCGGGTAGATTAGTTAATCTTGTTTAACAAGTCGGTCTAATCCAAGGATTTCTAAAAATTTGCTTGCTACAGCATCGTGTGTCTTTTTGACAAGATATTTTAGAATCATGTTTTGGTTTAGTTTTATAGAAGCTAAGTAGTGAGGCAATAACTATGAACAAAGATAGACCCACTAATCCTGTACAGTCTATTGAGATTGAACTGCATTATCAGGAAGAGTACTGGATTTCATTAGCAGCTTAGTTAGAAAGATGAACTATATTCATTTAACTTGTGGTATTTGTTTGATTTAGAGGAAAAGGAAGCAGCTGACAAAAGGAAACTGGTGAGCAAATGGCATCCTACAACAAAAGGTACTCTCAAGAGGAGTTACAGAGTACCTTCCAAATCCGAAGGACGACGTCTTCTTAAAGCCATTGCGTCCCTGCTTTCTGATGATGATCACTTTGTTGATGCCACTTCTCATAAGGTACTTAAGTTCATACTATACTTCTTTTTCATCACTTGAAGCAGAGTTTGCATTCTCATCTAGATTTCTAATTGGAAGTTCTTGCATTGGTTTGTAGGGTTGTCAAATTAGGAGGGAGAGCGCTCATGGAGAAAGTGTCTGTTGTAACAATGTGAGAGCTCTTTTTGATGAGCTCCCTACTCCACATCTTGTTGTGGAGATCACACCTTTTCCTGCAGGGCCTCTCACAGACAAAGATTACGCCAAGGCTGAGAAACTAGAGAGGGTACTTAGGTCTGGACCTTCCATTTGAATTACCTTTGATTTCTTCACTTCTCCTTTGTGTATATACAATCCACAACTTGTACATATATATCACTAATAAAAGGTTTTTCTGTTGTTCCCTTTACATACTGAACCTCTTCAAGTCAATGATTTCTTTTGTCACATTCTGAAAATTGAAATCTATATGAAGCATGATGTAATCCAGGAGAAGAGAGTTAAGCCATTCCCCTATATGTGTGTGTACCTGTTAGGATCTCCCGTCGATAACAAATTTGAAAGGCTTTCCCATAAGTGACTGACAATTTATGGGCTGACAATGTTGTGTTGTGCTGCCGATATTCAAAGTGGAAAATGTGCAGCAATCCATTTAGTTTCTGTGAAATGTGAACTTTGTGGAGCTAGTTACTTAGACTTGTCAAAAATTGAATAAAGACACTCTGGAATTGAGAGTTCTCTTCTAGTTGGATCATAATACAAGTTGTCTCACCCAATTCACTTGTTATGTGAGTTCCTTAAAATTGGCGAACCGTCATGTAGAATGGAAGGTGAGATCTGGAAGAAAATGAAAATTCAAGAGAACTTAAATCACTCACTTGTTATATTGTTCATGAAATGGGTGCTGATTCCAGGTGATGAACAGGATTAGGACTCTCCCAGACATTGTGTTAAAATGTGTTTCATCTTCAGGATGTTTCACTCGATTTACTTACCTTATAATTACGAAACAGCAGTCTCTGATGTCTACTTGGGAATTTGTACTGCAACTCTTTTGTTCACAAGTAGAGGTTGCACGTGTTTCATATTTTCCTAAAAGGGTGCTGTGGGAGGGGTCTCCCTGGTAAATGGTTGGATGGGTTTCATCTCCAACGTGATTCAGTCAATTTACTTGCCTATGAGAACCAAAATGACAGCGTCTGCATCTACTTGATACTGCAGCTTGTTTGTTCAAAGCAGAATTTGTTGGAGGGTCGAACCCAAAACCTCTGAGGCATTAGTTTAAGAGAGTTTCTCAAATATACAAAGGCACCAAGGTTGGACTATAACTCTATAGCTCCCAACAAAACTTGTTTCTTTTTAAACTATCTTGGAAGAGATCTGCTTCCGATTACTGGGGGCTTCTAAGCTCTTGGTCCTTTAAACAGCTTCAGTGATAATTGCATATGTAATATTTTTCATAAATCCAAATAAACAATGGACAAGAGTAACAGTCAGTGTGGTATAGGGTTTTTTTTTTTTTTTTGTTTGGTTGAAAATGTGGTATAGGGGTTACTAGTTGCTGAAGTGTGTTTTTAATCAAGGTTAGAGAATAAGAGTTTCAAACACACAAAGCTTAGTCAAGTGAGATAGCATCTTTGAAAAGTTCCTACATTCTAGGGCTATTTCATTTTGCACCACCAAGGGGTTGGTATAGTCATTGCTTAGTCGTGCATCTACAGAGCGAACTCATTACCCTTGTGGCTGAGCTGAGAAAGTGGATATTATCATCACCAAAGAGACTAACAAGTGTTCCCTTTCCACTTTGTTTCAAGTTGTAATAATTGGATGTCTCATATGGTGGCCAATTTCTGTTTGTCCCAGTCTTGTATTGGTATTTGATCGAAGTGTCAGCACTACCGGAATCCCTATGTAATCTATTGTTGTAATAATATTTCTGATGAATAAAGTATATTCCCTCATGAAAAAAAATAAAAAAAAACCATTGTGGTTTTAGGGATTGACAGTTGAGAATATTTTGATCTTGAGAGTTTTTGTTTCTCAGAGCTTCGGAGTTTTTGCTTTCTTGTAAATATACATAGAAGTTTTCGTTTTAAAAAGTATTCAATGGAGGTTAAATCCAAGTTCCTGATGCTGTTGGGACTGTGGAGGAAAGTCTATGTATCATTCAAACGTAAATAGACAAAATTGTCACACAGGGATAGCGACAGCGGAGGTGAAATCCAATGTTACTCAGGGACTCAGGGTTCATCAATTCTCTCTTTATGTGATAAAACTCCCAATGCAGATTATTTTGCTTTTCTAATAATTTAAACTTCTATTAACTTCACTTCTCTGTCTATTGGTTATCAAATAACCCTTGAGAACTTATGTGGTTTAGTGGTTGTATCATGGTTTTTGGGAGGAAAAGAAATGGCATGATATCTTATTACAAGTTGGTGGTTGGAGGCAACATATATAGCAAACTGGATATAGGGAGTGAGTTTCATTGTAGTAATTTCTATCTCACTTATGATGTGCCACTAGTAAAGGCTTCTGTTTTGGGTAGCTCTGGGAGATTAAAAAAAAAAAAAAGAGTATCTAAAGTGAGTTTTTACAAAATTGAGGCTCAAAATCCTTGGTATCTTTTATTTATTAATTTTCTTAAGACCAGACCAGTCATGTTCATCAACCAAGGAATTATTGCAGTATATAAGATCTTGAAGCCTGATATCAAACATCTTGCCTTGGTTAGTAAAGGCTTCTGCAGGAATTTCTGCATTTGGAAGACTGTTTGAAGCAAGAAAAATGACTGCTGGGTAGTTTGCTTCTCTATAATAACCTGTCGGCTTGCCGTAAGCAAGAAGAGACAGAAGTGCAAGACAGAACTCAAGCACCTCTGAATGGTGTGGTTCCTGATACAGTTTTAGAAATTCACTTCTCATCTTCAATTTGGACCAAATTTAGGAAATTGGGTATCCATTATCTGAAAAGCATTCCATCACCAACAAAGGTCAGTCTCAATGTATTTGAAACAGCTTCTCTTTATTGAAGATAAAATACAGGGTCTGCGATAAACAAATGAAATGGTGAAACCTTTTTTTTTGTGGAAGAAGGTGAAACATTTTGACAGGGTTACTATACATGAAGTCCATATGGCTGAGGCAAAGATAGATCAAAAACAATTCAAAAACCACAAAATGAACATCAATACCCTGCTAACCTTAGCCATTCAGCATACAGAGAAAGCATACGAGGAGATCACCCAAACCAGATACACCTCAATATCTCCTAATCCAATTCTCACTGGCTTACAGGTTAACAGCACAGTTTTGAGTACCGGTGCACTTTCCCTTTCCTTTTTCAGGCCGTCAATAAGAACTATACATTTTACCAGGAACAGTGGAAATTAGCTACTAACGAGATCAGTACTTTCTGGTTAGAACCCCCCTCAAAAATAGAGGGGAAGGGGGGGGGGGGGGGAAGAGAGCGAGTTCCAACAGAATGTATTATGATATTCCATACTAATCAGTGCCTAATGGAGGATTACAAAACTGTTCAATACATCTCTATGCTACTGCTCACAGAATCCAAACTCAGCTAAAAAAGAAAATATTAAAGAAAATTGGCAAAGGTGCAGTGCAGCATTAATATTTACTACTTTTGACATTTTCATCTCCCAGGGAACTCACAACAATGCTGATGACCCTCGTGAGTTCGTAAGTTGCCACATTCTCCTTTATAAGTCATATTAACCCTTCATCTTGAGAAACAAACTGCAAGAGCAATCGCCATCATCTCACACCCACTGAATCCATCAGATCCTCGTACTCTGGGTCATTCTCCTGTTTTCTCACCTTGGCAGGACTATCTCCTTGTCGAGGAGGGGCAGAAGACACCGAAGTGGGTGAAAATGGGTCATAAATTTGGTTTCCTCCAGGACCGGAAGCAGGCTTACCAGATGCAAATGAGAGATTGTTGTTGAATTGCGGGTTTGGAAACAAGAGGTTCCCTGAACGAATAGTCGGGGACAGCTGATTCTGCTGTGGTTGCATTGCATTTGCAGGGCGAGGAGGTAAAGCACTGGGTATAGGAGGCATATGTGATGCTGAACCAAAGCTCTGTGGCCTCATTTGAGGCAGAGGAGTTGAAGGCCGGACAGAATGTGGACCTGGAAATACTGGAGGTCTTGGTGGTGGGGAGGTGGTGGTTGGGTTACCACCAAAGGGGACAACACCACCTGGTGAAGGTGTCAGGGCAGGAGCATGAGGCTGACCAATTGGATTGGCAACCTGAGGCCTTGCAAAATTTTGTATGCCAGGTTGTGGTATTGAATGCAAAGCTGGTCGAAAAGAAGGTGATTGAGGTGCCAGAGGTGGCAGCACTGGTGGGGTACTTTGAGCTGGGGGTTGTCCACTAGACCTTGGAACTGTTTGAGAAGCCGGATGCTGGGACCTGAGGGGCTGAAAAGTGAAATCACCAGAACTTGGCCTCTGGGGTTTTGGAGCTGTAACTGGTTGAATACTTCCTGGGCTTGTCACTGGGGGCTTCATGGGAGTAAAACTCGGTAAGCTTCCAGAAACAATAGGCATTCCAGATTGTGGTTGTGATGATGTTGATGGCACTGGTGAAGGAAGTGTTGATGAACCTACTACAGGATTTTGCAATGGATTACGCACTGGTGCACGTAAATTTACAGGCTGCATACGCGGCACTGGTGAAGTAGATTGAATGGAGGCAGCTGCTGATGCTGGAATTGTGCCAATTGCTTGAGTAAAAATTGGAGCTGGTACTCGAGGAAGTATTGCTGGTGGAATTTGTGTTTGTCCTGCCATAGATGGGCCCTGCAATAGTCCTGGTGCCTGTGAAGATACTGGAACTGGTACTGAGGGTTGAGAAGAGACTAATGGCATAGGGCTTGACCCAACTTGAGCTGGTACAGAAACAAAACCCGGTGTAGGAGCTGGACGGTTAACTGCTGATGTATTGACTAACTGGTGAGTGGGAGGTCGAGAAGGAAAACTAGCAGGAGAAACAACATTTGGTGCAGCAGGTCTACTCATTACAGTTGCTGAAATATTTAGCGGAGCTACTGATGCAATTGGTTGAACCATGGAACGAGGCCTTTGTGGTGGAACCATTGGTGAAGTCATCTGTACTGTGTTCCCTATCCCTTGAGGGATTACGGCAGGTACACCAGACCAACCACCAGAGCCCCCAGCAGGTGTTAGTGGCCTGTTTGGCAATGGTGGTCCTGATGAAAATGGTTGTGGTACCATTTGTCTTGCCACTGGTACTGGTCCAGCTGTTGTGGGTTGGTTACCAGTAAATGCTGGTGGTCCAGTAAGATTCGGTTGAGCTGATACAGTAGGGTATGCTGATGGAGGCTGTGAGACTGGCATGGGATTGTTTATTGGAGAGATGTGGCTAGCAGGTCGTGCGCCATGCATGTATGGCCATTGCAAAACCGGCATTGAAGGCTGTGGTCTGGCGGCAAGAGATGGGTTCGCTGAAACCGAACCAAATCCCGATACAGGAGTAAACCCCGCAAAAAATGGTCGGTTGTTTGAGGGATTGAGAGGGGGTGGAGAAATCTGAACCAGATTGTTAGGTACGGGCAATGAAGAATTTGGAAAGGAAATGAAGCCAGACGGTGATTGAATGGAGGTTTGGGTTGGACCTAGTGGGAACCATGGACTTGGATATGGCCGGAACTGGACTTGTGGAGGACCAGGCTGTGAAGATCCAATCATTGGTCGCACCATCCCCTGGTTTCCAATAGCAGCAGGCATCACATAACCAGTAACTAAGCCCTGACTTTGCTCAACAATACCGACAGTATCCCCAGAAACTGAAGTTGGAGCTGTGGAAACAACAGCTGAATTAACCTAGGGGGGAGGGGGAGACAGGCAAGAAGACACAGTATTAGCTTAAGATTCTAGGTAGATAAGCAGGAATAATACAACTTTCAACATGGCAAACTCACAGACACTGGTTTGACTAACAGTTCAATTAAAGCAACTGCAGCATCAACTTTCTCATATGTATCAGCTGATACATGGACATACAGCTCTTCATAAGCATTCTGGACTTCATCCCCATCTGCCCGAGTAATTTCAGCCTGGACATGAAGAAATAACAATGTGAAGAAGCTAGTAGGGCTTTATCTGTGTGTTCAGCCACAACACAGAGTGAACTGAGTGGATAAAACAGAGTAAATAATTGCAGTAAGATTATTCTAATATTACAATGGGAGTGAAATTAAAAAATGGAAAAGGAGAACAATAAATTCATGTCTTCGAGGCATTTTAATGAAACGAGACTTCCTTTCTTCCACTTCAAAGATGCATACCTTCTCTCCTGTGCCTGCTTTAGTGCCATGCACGCATACTTTAGCTCCAGTTTCCTGAACAATTCCAGAAAGAAACAGATTATGGAAAGCAGATGATTGATGTTGGGGGAGGGGGGGGGGGGGAAGTAAATGGGGAAGATCCCAAAACGAAGCCTTACAATTGGCAGCATAATTTATATCTGAAGTAACATGTAAGAAACACTTCTACAAGCATTAGGTGGGGAATACACAAACTACTCACTTCTTCTAATCTCTTAAGAGTATTTCTTCCAGACCCCAATAAAAGACCAATGAAATTGAATCTTGGATATGCTTTAAGCTACAAAAGCAACAGACAAAAGTTAAGCAATATATGTACAACAAACAATAAACAGAGCAACAAAGGGCTAATTGGTTAATGCTAATTATAACTTCTCGTTTTCAAAAAAAAATGGCAGTAACCACTGAAAGAGTCAAAGCAGAAGGTAGTGTGCTAGAAAGTCAAGGGCCAAAATCTGACTTACAGGAATAGGCACTACAGCCTCTTTCAATAATGGCTTGTAATCAGATGGAGCCTTGTAACTTGGATTCAGCTTTAGTATTTCACCTGGAAATACCAAGAACGCCTTGAGAATAAAATGAGAAATGAGAAATTGGAAACTGAACACTCACAAAACACTGAACATACCAATAACTTCCCTTCTTTCCAATTCCAATAGTTCCCACTTCTGGGCCTGCAAATTAGATAATAGAGACATTGAATTCAAGCATCATCAGAGAAAAAACAAATGCATCAAACTAACTATCCCAGCACAATGAAGTTACAAGCTTAAGGCAGCAACATTAACCATTATCATACCTCATCATTTATCTGATAGCTGGAGGTCTCAGAATTCGGAACCTGGCTCGGTGACACTGAGGCTTGGGCTTCTCCAGTCTTCAGAACTCCTGATTTCAGCTGTTGCGTAATTTGTTCCACTCGAGTCTGCTCAAAATTTGTGCCACCACACAGGCAGTAATATCACTTAATGCCACCTGGAATGGGAAGCTTCCATGCGAGAACTTCACAAGGAAGACACCCATGTTTAGCACCCAAATGGGAAAACAGAGAGTTGTCAATTGCCACAAATTGAGCAACTGACAAGCCTCCTTACAAATGGAGCTATAAATGCTCACGAAAAATTTCTACGACTCCATCTGGTGGGATGCTAAGTGTTGCAATGTAAACAAAATGGAAATCTTCCAAGTAGCTCAGAAAATTATTAGGAATGCTAAACCAAATTTTCAACATTATACTTCAATATTCGTGAAAATTATTGGCAAATTGGTCTTTTATTCTCAAAATATATATTTTGGTACTTACTTAAATGCTTTAGATTACAACATTTTAAATCCAACCAGATGGAGCCTATTCATTCTAAAAACTTAGGAAAAGGCAAAAATAAAATGGTGAGTCTCAGATAGAACTTGCAAACAGTCCCTTAAATACCTGATATGCTAAGGCTCTTTCTTTCCTGACAGCAGCATCTTGTGTCAAGTCAGTACCCCATTTTGTTTTCCTCTGAATCTGTTTGCTACTTTCTTCTTTGGTGGCATCACTGCTTTCGGACTTTCCCAAACTTCGAAATGCAGGAACTAAAGAACCTGATAATTTGTTCTTCGGTATAACAAATCCAGACTTCACACTGAACATGGAGACCTTAGAACTACTCGTCATTGCGGCAGCTGTAGTCCCAACAGTGGCTTGGTCAACCTTTGTAGCCATGTTCACTGGAGAAGTGTCCAATAGCAGCTAATCAATTGATGCTGCAACCCTGTTCAGAATATAAGTCCTAGATCAGCCTGGAAAGTTGTTTTAAAAGAATCCAGCAACACAATCACCCCAACAATGAAAAGACACCAAATTATCAGTTTCAAATAGCAAGTTCAATGATCAGAAATACTACCTTCAGTTTTGTCTTTTACTTCTCAGTTTAATTATTATTCATGATTCAAAAATTACTATGAACTGTGTTCCCAGAAAATGAAATTTGATGGGTTCTCATTCCGACTTCCTACTTACAATATATGCAAGTTTTTGTTACCAAAATTTAGATTAAGGGAGAAATGGCAAAAACTCGAAAAAAAGGATTCAAAGCCAGTAAGAACATATTATTAGGAAAAGAGTGAATCCATTATGAAACTATGACCTGAAAATCAATCCCTTCTTGTTTGGTCTTTTCGTTTCTTTTTTGTATTGGTTCCGAATCTACTTCGTCGGCATTGCAGGACAATCAAGGAGGACAGACTTTTTGAAGTAGACCCGCAAAAAATCGAACTAAAAAATTTAACCCTTAATCGTCAAGGTGAATGGAGGGAAAGAGAGGCAGATAAATGGAACAGGGGGTGCTCACCTGTAAAACTAGGGTTTTGACGTGCAACTGCGCCTCTGCTTCAGATTTAAACTTTGAAGACTTAAAAACCAACCAAGACGAAGACGGCCTTAAGAGCTTCCTTCGACATACGACATACAGAGAAGCCGCGAGCAAAGAGAACAAAACAGGTGACCCTTCTCTGCGTCCCAATTCCCAACTCCCATGTGAAACTGAAAAAGGTAAATTTTAGTGGGAGGCTGGGAGCTGAAAACTGAAGTACCCAGAGTTCCTAATGTAAAGAACGATGTTGCCCACTTGCCCCAAGGTGCACTTGCTCTTGGCTAATGGCTGTCAATGGCTGATGGCTCACACCACCTATAAGGATTCGAGTTTATTATGGTTCTGGTCCTCTGGATCTGATCCTCTGTTCGGGCCAGGGTTTTAAATCAAGGAAATTGAGATTTGAATCGAGTCCAGACGATTTCCGTCAGATTCTGTTTTGGATCGGTTGGAATCGGCCAAATTTCCCTTGAACCCTAGAAAACTTCATTGAATCCCCACTTCGGATTACGGTAGGATTTGGGATCGAATTCGGCTGCTTTTGATTCGATTTGCCCAATTTAATTCCCAAAATTTTTAATCTATGGTTCGAGAATCGCAATTGTGCAGATCCCCTACATCACCTTTACCTTTCAAATTAAGGAATCGGATCGAATCGGCCGTGACACACTCAAAACCCTAGAAATTTCCGTTTTTGGATTTGTGAATCGATCCTAGGGTTCTTGAAGGTCGATTCTAAATAATTCAATCCAGATTAGAATCATGACGATCCAATTCTGTCTCCAATCCACTTCGGTTTTGCACCTTGTCGATATCGTTTCAGTGACACAGTACAGACAAGAGATACTAAAATGATAAAAGAACCTATTTTTAAAGGAAAATCAAGGCAAATTTGTCCAATATGGCTGATACTAATAGATACCGATCCACTACCGTACCGATTTCTGAGTGTACTAAAACCATGGACTTGATATTAGCTCATCTCCAGGGAGCTCAGCACACCTAGGGTACTGCCAATCGTTGGGCTGTGCCACACACATCCCTAGGCATGCATCGAGATGTGTATACGCATAGCTCGACCACTAGATGCCCCCTCACATCACCCTGGGCACTGGGCTCTGAGACGATCCTGATCCCAAGATGGCTTGAATCAAATCTCTAGAAAGTGGACAGAAGAACGAGAAGTGGAAGTTGTCTACTTCGAAGTATTCAAGCTATCAGCCAAGCAAACTTGGTGAAGTAAAATCCTATATAATGAATCCCATTACATCTAAGATGGTATCTTGGTCAATGATACAATTGTCAACCATACATGACACCTATCCCATCATATAGTAGGATTCTTTTCTCACACAAGTACACTACCATGCTTACATTATGCTTCTTGTCATGTACAATTAAGAAGAAAAAAAAGGGGCAAGGGTAAAAAAAATGCAAAAATAAAGATTTCAAATAAAAAGTCAATTTTTCAGAATTTTTTTTCTTCCAATGAAACAAATGGAAACTTAGTGAAGTTTTTTTTTGGGTGATGGAACCTTAGTGAAGTTGAAACCCACAAATAGCTCGTTTCCCAGTTGCTGTCAATGTTTTGAGAAGTAAGAGAAAAACGGTGTAGGGGATCTTTCAATACATAGTTAACAAGTATATGTCCCAAATCCACAAACTTACAGAAGAATACTGCCTACTGAGTGATGACTGCAGTCCATCACAACAAACTATTGCAGTTCTCCTTTTCAAATTACTATACACGAAGGTGGAAACGAATTCGATGTCGCACAATCTTGTTAAAGTACCCAGTGAATGAATTGGAAACCGAACAACACTTCATTTGTAGGAAGGAGGTTGAGTGTAGGTTGCAAGCAAAAGCAGTCATGTGCCAAATGCATCAAAGATCTTGAGACAGTCTTCCCAAAATACAATTCCTGGCTATACCGCCATACGAAGTGCAATAGCCCACCAGCAAAGTGGAACTTGTCACCCCACAAATACAGAAGAAATAATGCTGCAACCTCTCAGGTAAAAGGATAGAAGTTTGAGAATAGCAAACTGCCAATAAGTATGTAAGCTGCAGAGTATGCCCAAATCAAGTAACCCCATCTCCTTGAGGTGCCAGGGGAAACCATTATATATGAGGCAAACCAATAAAGAACTGGACTGGCAGATAAGAAACGAGTCACAACCTGTTGAAGTATTATTGTCAGAAAATGCAGCCCATGTTTCTTAGTGATGAAGAATTAACTTCATTGCTCTTCTAAATTTCCTTACACATCAGTAATCTTCCTTCAAGCAATAGCTGAGACCAATCTTGACACACAGAATTTTAATGGTGCAAATTTAAATGTGGGAAATGTCAATATTGTAAATATTAAAAAACAAAAATCCCAGCCTAGGCCTGGCAACATGCTGTTTTGGGGTCTTTATGCAGATGAATTACAAGACATCATCAAATAGACACCAAAGTAAGCTCACATACACAAAGATAGCACAAAAAACTTACCTGTCTGAGCAGGCTCTAGGTTTTGGAAGAGAATATGGCTCCAAATCTAGCCATCTTTCTTTACAAATTATATGTCGATTAATTGTGCTAACTTCCATATAAAGAACCAAACCAATGAATATTGTAGGTAAGCGATAATTTTAAGTTCAAAATTCCCAAAACTCACAAGGCATCACAGTCAATCTAATATGATGATGGTGATAATAGTTCACTTCAAAAGCTTATGCCAGTAATATAAGACTTTAATGGCATAAAGTGATGCCAGAAGAAATCCCTTTGATTCAAACAGCCTATTTGTCGCCCTTCTATTTCTTTTTCCCCACTAATGAATGAGAGACCATGTATCTACAAGAGAATTTTAGTGTCCTCTATCTTGTTTTCACTAACATGAAAATGTGAGGTAGCTCCACAAAGCACAAAGACCTTAAATGTTTTGGATGCTAATGTATTCTCTTCGACTATCTGAAAGAATATCATTTCTTTCGCACCAGAACAGATCAATCTCAAGAAATGCAGCTAAGTTGCTTTTCTGATGACGCTGACAAAAATCCAATGAGCTGTTTCATTGGAGTTTTAAACAAAGGTGTTAATCAATATCTCCCAGTTCAAAAACATTTTCCAACCTTTAGCATGTTGAGGATGATCACTACATAATGAAGCAAAAGAATAGAATCTGACCTGCACATGCATGACAAAAAATGCTGTTGCAGCCATGAAGCCTAGGTGTAGAATGAAGGGAAGGACTACGATGGAGAAGTACCCTGTCTTTTCTGGAAGGCCTGCATAATCACCTGATGGAAGGGGATTCTGAAAAGAATCAGGAGTCTCTGGTTTACCCTTTTGTTTCCGCTGTCTGAGTGTGCGATCTTCTCCAACAGATAAAATAGAAGCTTCAGAATGTTGAATACATTGAAGAAGCAGCCAAGGACAAATAACATAAAGCAAATGACAGGCTCTTGGGATTTTCACAGAGCATAAGAAACTCTTAGAAAGATGACCAGCATGGTCATTCTTAGTGGCCCAAACAGCTCAAAGCATTGCAAGTTTATTCTAATTAGCTTCCTTGGTCAGTTGGTCATATGGCTATTTAAAAATTACATGCAAAAGAATACCACCTCCTCATGCAGCACAACCAAGAGCAACCACACATCCTACGATGCCAATTGATAATGGATGCAAGTGTTGCATGGAAGTTTAAAACGGATGGTTTATGTATGTTGGACATGAATTGTATTTTCAGACTCCATAGGTTCTTGATATCATTTGTAGAATTCCTGTAGGATTTAGCCCTTCAACAACTAAACGTCTAGAATGCATTATGAATTTCATCTTTTATTGTTTCTCTAGAAATCATTTAGTTGGAAAAGGTAAAATTTTATATCAGTAGCATCATTCCAAATCAATAGCTGGAAGTGACTTTTATGCCATTGAACACAAATCAAAGTTCAGCTCACCAAATAGGATCCCCAAACATGCATTGGATTCTGACTATTTTTTTTGGGTGGGTGGGTGGGGGTGGGGGTGGGTTAAGTAACAAAAAAAAAAAAAACTTCTTAGGACACTGCTTCAAGAAGAGTTGTACATAGGAGTATACAAGTAGTATGTAGACACAAAAACCCGCCTCTAAGCGGAACTATCTACAGTCAAAATTGACCTCAGATCATGCAATTGGCTATGGACCTATGTACATCGCCCCTCTTTTCACCCCACCCCAAGCTGATGTTCCTTTGATTGCATAGAGACCTTTCTCGATTGCAGCATTCTGGGTTAGCCATTTTATTACCAAAGCTTAGTGGACTTCCATAACAAGAAGAGTCCTCAGTTGTGGCATAAATAGATTGTCCCTAGCCTTGGTTTATGTTGTGTTTGAGTTTCTCTCCCAGTGGGACCTGAGGAGATCAATAGGACATTTCCCACATGATCTTGAAGCATTCCTCCAATTTCATATGGCCCTGGGTTTTCCCAAACTACTCCATTGAAGTTTAGATTTACAGAAGAATTTGATGAAGCAGTCCATTCATGAGGCAACTGACTGCTTCTCCACCTCCATGAAATGAGACACACACAGATCAAATCACAAATCAACAATATAGCAAAATCAACCAAACAGGAAAATAATCCAAGAAATCTACGACCACTTGGTTATATTCACATAGTAATATATAGACTGTGAGAAATAAGATTCTTTTACAGAAAACGATTGTCACTCTACCAAAACCAAGAAATATTTATTCCGCTGTAGAAATCCAAGACCTATGATCATCACCTCTTCAGTAAGTATGTCATATTCTGATTCAGAAACTGGTCAAACTAGTCCAAAAAGAAAATGGAATTTTCTTCTCCTCCACAGCTGTCCTCTTCTAGAAAATGAGTTTAATAGTAGAGCAATCAAAATCTTTTTGTCCTTCAGAATTCAATTCCTAGACAGTAAGGGGATTCAGCCATTTCGATCAGTCGCTTACATCTTCACAGGGAAGTCCATGGTGGTTCTCGGGACGCCCTGTACTACTGCTAAAGCTGTTGATAAAGGTCTTGCGGGTTTCCAGGTATTATGGCCCTTATCCAACATTATTCTGTTCATGGTTGTTTGGTATCAATGCTGGTTCTGCTGTATTGATTCATCAATGTATTCCTCACTTTTTTTGTTCTTAACCAAACTAATTCATTCCCAACCCACAAAACCCCTCCCCCCCCCCCCCCAAAAAAAAAAAAAGGGAAAAAATGTGAAAAGATGTCACACCTTGGAGGACTTTAGAAGGGAAATTGTCTGAAAACTCAGCATCCTTTGATCCTCGGTCTGTTCCCAGAGGATAGAGTACAGTAGCAACACTCTTTTCCTCACCAGAAGCTCCGAAACCCAGTGAAAATACAATTTTAGGCCGTAACATGGCATAATGTAAGACTGAACAAAATGCAAGGCACAATACTGGAGATGCAAGAAGAAAGTTCGGTAACTGCTTCAACTGGAAATATCTCAAGAAACCTACTCCCCTGTCATAAAAGAAAACATTACCACAACATCTGCACCTCTTATCAAAATAGCTCAACATAAACTTAGATTAGGAAACAAATGGAAAACCGATAATATTGATGATTTAAAAACAGGTCTATATCTCAGAATATTGCAACAGACCATGAAACTTGCAATCGATCAGCCATGGATCAACAGGCACACAGTAAAGTAATAAAATGATTGTCAAACCAGCTATTTGTTTTTGGAATGTAGCATTGAATAAATGATTTTCGGAGATTAACTCACCAGTAATGACTTTGAATATAATCATAAAGAAGTGGTGGTCTTGCTTTGCACCAGGGCTTCATTTCATCAGGCAAATGTCCAAGGCAAATATTGTAGTATCCATAAACTTGAAAAGCAATAAATGGTGCAAAAATACATAGAGATCGCACAGCTCCAGCAATGATTATCAGCACTGCCAACTGGACGAGAGAAAAAACAAAATAAATCGAGCATGAAAAAGAAAGGTAAGTTGAATTAAAACTAATATTGATCAATAAATTAGAAAACACTAAGCTGGAGAACCTAGATGCACCATAGGATTCTAAAATCTAGAGGTATATTTCAATGAACTTTCAAAATTGAAATTAGTGTAGCATCAAGCTTAGAATTGAAAGATTTTGACATGGGGATCTCTTCTGTGATGCCAATCTAGTGGTCTCTAGTACCCGCTAAGCATATCTCTTGTATTTATACAGAAGTTGTACAACCCAAAATGTGAAATGTAATATGCAATAACATTCACTTTCAGTCTTTGTAAGACATTAAAAAAAGAATTAACCTTGATTTTGTCGGACATGGCTTGCAATTGCACACGGAGCAATTAGCGAAATAGCAAACCCATACATTGAAATGCCACGAGCTATAATTATGTCAAAACATAAAATACTATAACATAACCAATATAAAAGAGAAGAAAAGAATCTAGATGGTAGAATCACTTCCTAAAATAATTTGGCATATCTAGAGCAGGCTTGAGCAGTTGGAGGTGAGGCTGAGATATTATATGTCTAGAATGATTGTCAATATACAAGGACAGCTATGCAACCTTCAAATATGTCAGTTTCCCTCTCACAAATCCAATGGATGGGATTAATTGTTAAGGGCTAGGGCACTACCGAAAAGGCTGAAATACACTTGTTTTATGCACAGTTTTGACAGAACTATACATATTACCATACCAGAACATATAAATTCATAAAGACAAAAAATCTCAGAAATATAGAAAAGTGCAGAGGTAAAATTACAACACAGATTGGGTTGCCAGATATCAAGACAAAAAACCTGACAGTGAGATTCAAATATGTTTAAAATACTGCCTAATTGGGAGACTTCCTTTATACTCAGCAGAGAGAAAAGGAATGCTCCATGTCTCACAGATAGAAGCAGCAGAAACTAGCCACCATAAGAGGTGCATAATTGCAAATTTTTTGGACTCATACAGAGTTTCTGCTCCTACCGCTTTACCTTTTCGGGTTTTCTTATCTTACACCTGGTATCTGTGTCTGAGACCAAAAAATATGTCCTTGAACAATTTTTATGGTCATACTGTACTATTAGTGAAGCAGTAAGGGTGGCGAAGAGCAATAACAAACAATAGAAGTTACAGTCCTAGGAATAAAAAGCTATCAAAGCAAGAACCAGTAATGTTTTAGTGACAAATACAGGTTTTTTGAAAAACTAAAATTTTCTAAAATGACACCATTTTGATAATTCTTTTCTGTTTCTTCCCGATCAAGCTCGATCTGTTATGCTTTATTATTGCTAAATTTTTTTAAATCTTAGACATGTGATACATGCAATTATTTTTTCACAGGTTGGATGCATCTTGGCATGTATGCATTTGTGTCTATTTCAATTAGGCAGCACTAAGTATGTAAGAAATGCCATAACTAAAGGCAACTGCCAGGAGAAAAGATAAAGAAAAGACTTACACTGGCACGCTTTTTTTCAAATATGGCATCATAAGCACGATGCATAGTCTGAAAACAAATATAGCCAGCATTTAGCACCCCATTTGACCTTGCAGAACTAGAGAGTGCAAAAAGCAGCACAGGAGTAATATTTGAACCAATTATGAAGTGATACAGTCCTCCAAGTGAAAGTAGAGAATACAAACTTTCTGAGTATCTGCAAATCAGGAGAAAAAACTATAAGTTCAGTCTATCATTTCAACCCTAGGATTTTTTTTTTTTTTTTTTTTTTGGTGGGTGGGGGGGGAGAGGTTATTATCAGTATCCAATTATCCATATCAAAATTGTAAAAAAAAGCAGCCTATACACTCAGGACCAGGATGGAGCACGGCTATGAACAGACTAACAGTAATCTCTTTTTGTTAGGTAACAACAATGAAGGTGCCAGCTGGTTCAGCTGGTAAAATCTGTCGCATGCTGTCGGCAAGGCCAGGGATTGAATCCCACCTTCACCTCATTACCTATCAAAAAATAGAAGGAAAAGGAATCAAATGATTACATTGATGAATAAAAAATGGAAGCTGGATTGAAGCAAAATAAAATTGATGCTCGAAATGCTGCCCCCGTGTCCTTCAAAACAATAACTGAAAGCCTGTAACAGGGATAAAATAACATTAATGAAGAGCAAATATGAACATCACAAACACTGAAAGCATATATGGTAAATAAAGAAACACAATACACTTTTACAACTACAGAGAAGAAAAGTTTTTCAAAGTCAAAAATTCCTTTTCTTGCTTTCTTTCTAGGGGAGTGATACTCAAAATTCCAATTGAGAGGAAATAGCAAAGAAATTGAAATTAACATAAGGACGGTGGGGATCCATCATATAGTTTGAGTGGCCTGCTATGATAAGTTTATTAAAGCAGCCCATACTCATTGTGCCACGTGGAATGATGTTGTGGCAATTCTGACTGATGGATAGATACTACATGGCCTGGATAAATCACGTGTCAAATTTCAGAGCCTAACAATCAAAAACCCTCCGATGTATTGGCATGCATCCCCATGTATGTCCATGCATACCTATGGTACTCCGACCACTAGTGTGCATTCTCCTATAGTCCTGAAATTTCAAACTTCTATTTTGCCACTTGGCAAAATCTATTTGGGCTGAATTTTACATGTGCGGAGAGGACCTTGGGGTCTAACAGCCTACACAATTTGGGCTCCATCCAATCTGCCACATGGTAGATATTTCATATTTAGGCAACCATTCTGAAAATGTTTATCCTTCCAATTAATATATGGATGGAAAAGAGAGACCAACCAAAAGGTGGTTTAAAAAATAAGTAAATGATGCTGCTATAATGTAAGCTGGGAAAAATACCATTAGCATGCAGGTAAAAGTCCCTGTTGTCTTTTGGTGTTTATTAGTTATCTCAAAATCTTTAACTGGATCAAGCAAAATGAGCTTTTATTATTGCCTGGCATTAAATAAGAAAAAAATTTTAATATTCAAACTTTGGACAAAGAAGAGTAGACTACAAGCAAAATTATTGGCCATAATAGAAAACAAATGCACCTTCTGCAGAGCCTAAATCCAAGCTTGAGAATATGCAAATTAGAGATCTTTCAAATAAGTGATTTAAAGCAGATAAACCTAAAGAGGTAATGTGCCAAGGAACATGAATAAATGGACCGACTGCAAATCATAACCACAAGCCCCACCCTAAAGATAAGGGTAAAAAACTGTTTAATGCTTTCACACAGTTGTAATGGGTAAAATACATTGTCGTAGATCATAGTTGTCAAGACGTCGCCTAGGTATCCAGGTGCCTTGGATGCCTTGTTGGTGTCACCTTGCGTCCACGCCCCCTCCAACGCCTTGGGTTGCCTAGACGCTGTGACAACTATGTTGTAGATACACAACTAAAGAATATGCATGTGCACCCATTTGTACAATTTATACGAATTAAAGTGAGCAAGTCTTCAATTTATAAGTTGAAATACTATTCCCATAAAAAAGAAGGGTTCGAGAAACTTAAGGAGGGAAGGGCAGATAGATAAGCCCAACACCTTTTTTCCCCGAACATTAAAATATAATATTTAGACGCCAAATTTTGCTCATAGGATTTGTTTTTCCTGATCATGTAATTTCATTGTGTATTTATTAATTACAAAGGGTTGAATGGAAAAAGAGGATTCCTTTAGCCAACCCTATTTTGCTATGATAAGGCTTACTTGAGTTAAGTCAAGTTGAGTATTGTGCACTTAGCAATTACATCTGAAGACTTCAAGATGGTTCAATTCCCTGAGGTGGAAGATGCAAATGTCCAACACACTAGACCATCTACCCAATTATTGGTATAACCAAGCAGTTGTGATTAACATCATTTCCGCTCCTTTGATTGTGAAATTACATAATAGTAAAGACTTGGACTTGGAGGATCCAGTGATGGAGTATTTACAAATTCGATCCCATTGTAATAACTGTTATTAAGAGAGCTTTTTGATAGGTTTGATGTTGGACATAGAAGAGTCTATATAAAGAAGCACTTGGGAATTTGGGCTTCCTTTAGAGTGATGTTGTTTGTCAAGGAAGTCACAGTCACAGTCACTTTAGTTCTATGGGGGAAGAAAGATGGATAATAATTACTTACCTGTAAAAATAAACCGCCGCAAACAAGAAGACAATGTTATTGAGAACATAGCCCGACAACCCCAACACCGCTCTGTATCCAATGAGCGGAATCAACGGAGCAAACACTGAAACGATAGAAATACCAACCAGCTATTAGAACATCAAAAGAGAAGCTGACACAGTTAGAAGTTTTAATAGCTTAGAGTTACTAGATCACCCACCAGTTCGAGACAAAACATAAACGCAGATCGGAAGAAGAGGTAAGAAGGCATAGGTCTGCTCGTATTCGTATCCGCATTGTGCGATTCTTACGAAATAGACACCGTCCCAGACGATACTTCCTTCGATCGCTGCTCCGATCCTCGGCCACAGCACAGAATGCACCGGGGAGAGATCTGTGGAATCCGACGTGAGGCAGTTAGGGTTTAAGGAAGCAGAGGTGTCGTAAGGGCTGATCAGCGACCTCCAGAAAACCATTAAGCCCAGAAGGAGAACCCTCGAAACGACCGCAACTCGGAAGACCAGACGTGATTCGTCGACTGCGTCAGTTTTCGCATTAATCTTTGAGGAATTCTTCGACATTGATTCACTTCATTGGTCGAGTTTCCTCGTCTTCAACAAAAGCTCTTCGCCTCCGCGAGAAAGATGGATAGAAAGCGTGCGAAGACGTTTTCGGACTCAGATCGATGGTCTTGATCCGCCATGAATCGGAGATCACTCTAGAAATCGGTCATAACTCATAACGATTTGGGCTGCCGCGCATGATATCCCGATCTAGAATGGCAGGTTGGCTCTAATCACCGTCTGATTGTACTGCACCATCGAGCGGTCACGATATTCTGATCAAAATCAACGAGGATCCATCACTGGGAGAGGATGCGCGGGTTAAACCAATATCACCAATGAGCGTAACTTAGCAACATGCATAAGAAAGGAGCTAGGGTTTTACGCAAGAAAATAAATTGAAGCCTTAAGCCTATTTTGTTTCTTCTCTGATTTTACGTTCTCTTCCCTGGTGAAGCGAGGGTGAGAAGATGCCGGCTGGCCATGGTGTGCGATCAAGAACGAGAGATCTGTTCGCTCGTCCCTTCAGGAAGAAGGGTTACATTCCATTAACGACGTATCTGAGGACATTTAAGATCGGAGATTTCGTCGATGTCAAGGTTAACGGAGCCGTTCACAAGGGTATGCCACACAAATTCTACCATGGCCGCACCGGTAGGGTCTGGAACGTCACCAAACGTGCAATTGGCGTTGAAATCAATAAGCAGGTCTCTCTAATCTTTTCCTTATATTCTCTCTCTTTTTTTCTTGTGGAAAATGGATGCTATTATTTCTGTATAGCTCCTGGTTTTTAATTTGGATTGGTATTCGCTTTTTAAGTTTCATATTTTGTTGTTGAAGAAATGGGCTGTTTTAAGTTGAGTTTGAAGTGTAGGGTAGTGGATTTAGATGTTATCGACTACCTGTGGGATCTATGAAAATTATATAAGCAAAGTCTAATTACTGATTAGTGTCCTTTAATACTGAAAAGAGCAGTTAAGACAACAAACACGTTTAGAGCTGTTTATGCAGGCACACGATTGAATAGCTAGAATTGCAGAGAAACTGAATTACTAAATATCATAAAGGGTATAAACAAAGTTGGCCTTCCAAGCGTAGTTACTGTAATGACACTTACATCTTTTTGGGTTGTGTAACAGAGTGATTTTGGTTTACTGGCAGATCATGTGAACCTGTCCAGAAAAGTTACAGATGAGGGGGGGAGGGGGAAAGTTGTCCAGAACAATTACAGATAGGGAGAAAAAAAATCATGTGAACATTGCCAAAGATGAAATATCAAAAAACAAGTCGTCACAACAAGCTCCTGTAATTGGAGAGTAATGACTATTCGTGTATGGTTTAGTGACAACACATGTGCTTTTGCTTCCATAAATCTCCCTAATCACGGGATGAAAAGTAAAAAAGATATGAAGTATTGTTTCTAACCCTTGTTCCTTTCCCAGAGATTGTATAACTCTGAGAAAGTACAGTCAAATGGACTTTAGCATCTAAAAACTCTGGTTTTACATAGAATTTCATTTGAAGATAAGGAATGGGAGTCTCAATCAATTTTTTCTTAATTTCTGGGAAAATATTTCTGGAATTTCTTTTAATTCTTTCTTCTATCTATATCCTGTTATTTGATGTTCGTTAAACATTATCATCATACTCCAAAATGGTCTTCAATTTGATTTGGGGTATTTTGTTCTTCATTGAGAGCATTGGATGTGGTCGCTGAGGTCATTGAGGATCCTTATTTTCACACTGGGGCATCGGTGTCCATATTCCATTCTAATGTGGTTTTGAGCAAAAATGAGTTCCCTGCCTAACCCCTGGGTAGCTATTTTTGGTAGATCAATTGTATTTTGGTGTACTTCATAACAAGTAGCATCTTACAAAAGTATCTTCTGAGTCAAATTTACTACTGTTGCTGCATAATGCACTATTATATTCATTGACAGATTCTTAATTTATATGTTCTATTTCAAGTCTGAGAGAGTAGTATATGTAGGAATTAGAAACAAGGTCCAACCAAAAATAAGTTCAGCTAGTTGAATTATAACTAATTGGAGCACTAGGAAGATAGTTTCCATAGTCTGTTGGTCACCCTAGTCCTAGTCTGATCACTTCTTAATGATCCATTAAATAAATGGTTACCCGGTGAATTTTCTTTTGGATGATTTGGTGGGCAGTACCGTTTGTCGCATTGTACAAACACTAGGCTCATCAAAAGGATGATGGAAAGGAGCTGGTAGTATATTATACTAATTAAATTTAAAGATTTTGATTTTTGGGGGTAGGAGAATGTTTCTGTTTTTTTATTTTCCTAGAAGATAGATCCTCTTTCATGAAACCCTCTAACTGCTCCTAAGCATCTTCAAATCCTAATTAAAAACCCTGTAATGGAGTAAAGACTTTACCTACTTTGAACTTTTTGAGTCTTACATTAGAGATCAGTTGTTTGCCTATTATAAAGTTTGGTCTGTGTGCTGGTTTGTGTGAAAGTGATTAGTGTTGATGACTTTTCATTGTTTGTTTTATTTACCTTGTGTTTTGGTGCATGTAAATGGTGCAGGTTGGACACAGAATAATCAGGAAACGAATTCATGTCCGTGTGGAGCATGTTCAGATTTCAAGGTGCGGAGAGGAACTCCGACTACGGAAGGTAAAGAACGATCAACTAAAGGCAGAGGCTAAGGCCCGAGGTGAGGTCATTAGCACAAAGAGGCAGCCAGAGGGGCCTAAACCAGGTTTCATGGTGGAAGGTGCAACTTTGGAAACTGTGACCCCCATCCCCTATGATGTTGTTAATGATCTAAAAGGTGGTTACTAGGTCAGCAGTTCATTTTTGCCCTTGTTTCGGTTTTTGTTTTGGTATTCTTGGACCCCTGCTGGGATTTAGAAACTTTAGATCTGAGTTTTGTTTACATTTATGATTGTTTTTTAGTAAACAAGAATATCTGATTCGTTTATCTATGAGTTAGAAATGCAAGTTGAAGCCCTTCTCTTCGAGATCTTGAAGGGTAATTTTTATTGTAGGAAGATTCTCTCTATTATGATGGCCCTGTGGAATGCTTTAGCAACAATTCAATTTGTTGTACTGTTTGATGTAAGGGTGTCAATTTGGGATCGGAACCGGGAACCTTCCCAATACCGTCCCGCTAAAACCCGGTACCAAACTGTCCCGTTAGTAAATGGGACAGTACTAGTATTTGATTTTGGTACCGAATGATAAATGGGACGGGACGGTTCTAGGACGGGATTTCCAACGGTATTAGTACCGAAATACCAATTAAGTATTGGATGGTATCGAAACTACTAGTACCGTTTAAAAAGAAAGAGTATATAAGATCTTTTTTTTTTTTTTTAAAAAAAGGTATAAGAATTACAACTCATTAGGGTTTCACTAATTGCCTTTTGAATATGAAGAGGAACAACAGGTCAATAGTCATAGCTTGAAGTCTCTCCTCACGGAATCTGCTACAGTGATACTCCATCTTCCTTCCTCCCTTGACCAATTACATCTATCAGGTTCTTTGTTTTTGCACTTCGTACTTTGTACCATACTATCATGTGACGTGTGATAAGTAGAGTTTTGTTTGGGAAAATCAAAGAGGAAACACAACAGGATTCTTCCATTTTGTAGGATTTCTTTAGATTTAAAAAAATGAAAAGCTTATTACATGTGATCTTTGAGAGTTTGAAGAAGTAAAACTATGATTTCATAATTTAAATACACAACTTAGATTTCATGATAGTGAAAAAATTCCACAACACTAATAAACCTGCCTTGTTATAAAAAAAATTAAACTTCTTCTCCTTTTTTCTACAGTGCCTAGAACCGTTTAAGAATCGGTACCGTCCCGTCCTGGTAGTAATCGGGATTGGGATTTAGATTTGGTCTCGTTAACTAAATGGGACAGTACTGAAATTGGTACTTTTGGTATTGGTATCGCTATCGGTACCGTCCCATCCCAAGTATCGGAACCGTCCCAATTGACACCCTTAGTTTGATGGAGAGAGAGAGATGAGCTTTTAGTTTCTGTCATGTCTTCAGTTTGTATACTCAATACCGTTTACCTTCTAGCAGGGGGGTCCTCTCTGTTCTTGGCTCGCTTTGATGCATGTTGGCCTCTCCTGTTAGCTAGTTTGGCTGGAACGTCTTCCGTATGTATATCTTCTTATTTATTACCGTAAATAATGCATGATGAACACATGTCAGGGCTGCATTTGCAAATGCCTGAGTTTGAGTTTTGAGGGTTGCCATTTTGCTCAAAACTGCCAAAGGTTCTGACCAACTCCAAAGTCACCTCTCACCAGCACTGGGTAATTGCTCCTTTTATTATGGAGACATAATTCATCAATTTCACAATAAGATTATAGAGTGAAATCGGTGAATGGTTATAAAATGTGGAAGAAATTATTGGAGTAGCGGCTGTTGACCATGTGAAATAGATTGTTTGTTATGAGAAGTGAAGAAGTTTTGATAGAAAATGGAAGAGGGTTGCAGAGGCTGGTTTGACAGGGAATGAATCGTTATTCACTTCTCTGAGTGTTTTTTTTATATTTTCTTATATCTTTATCAACTATTTTATAATTTAGTTATTGAACCGAGAATGGTGAGGAGAGAATCTCTTCAGACCTCCCCTATTGAAAGGGAAAGGGTTTTTGAAGATGAGATGTAGGAAACACCTACTCACATAAACTTTTTATATCATTTTTTTTAAGAGAGAAAAATTAAAAAATTCCAATGCATGTGGGCATTCCATAAACCTCATGTTTAGAGAGACTTTTTCCTTAATGAAATCAATCAGTAAGTAAACAAGAAATAAAAATATTAGAAAATCCAAAAAAAGAGATCACAATTTCAACATGAAAAACTCAATTCAATTAAGTCATATCCAAACTAAATGAGGTCAGTTATATGAATTATTTTTCACCAATCAACTTTTAATTCCTAGCTAGTGCTTCAAGCTGAAAATATAATCCCCTCTCTGGCATTGCATGCACTAATCTAAATCTGAATGACGAACAGGTCCTCTCACTAAATGGAGTGTTTGCGTTATTGAAAGATGAAATTAAGGTTGAGTTTAATATTGATGATTATATTCACTAAATGACTTGTGCGTGTGTGAGGGTCAATGAGAGCGCGTACATTGACATCATGGGTGTGGGTGGTACACCCCTGTTTTGACTGGGTTAAGTTGGATCTTCCAGCTCCCGCCACGATTGGAGGAGAGCTGAATTGGTTTGGGGAGGGTCATAATGTATGCAGCCTTACCCCTACTTCTATAGAGAGGTTGTTTCTAGATTCGAACCATGACCATTTGGTCACAATGGATCAACCTTGGGGCCTTTTAATTGTATTAATTTTCTCCTGAAAATTAGCATTAATTGTATATATATATAAAGGGAAAGAGAACGCTACCTAGTCGCATGTGATGTGTGGTCCCCTGCACCCAAACAAGGGCCGTGCAAAATGACTGTCGCACCCTCATGGAAAGGTAAAAATCCTTGACAGCATGATGGTCATTTCGTGTGGCCCTGTGCCTAGGCACAAGGGTTGCGCACCACACGGAACCAAAACTGTTAGGCCGGCCTTCACCATGGTTAATTTGAGGTATCAATATTGTATCACCTGTATCGGATGATATGTATCGATTTTGCAAGTAACCGATCCTAATACTGTGTGATACCATATCGGTGACACGATATAGACAAAGGGTAAAATGATTATAAAAAAAACACATTTTTAAAGGAGATTCAGGGGTAAATTTGTCCGATACGACGATCCATTCTAGATACCATATCGATTTTGTAGGTGACCAATAACCGATCCGATATTGTGCACTAAAACCATAGGACTTAGTTTCTTTACTTGTGCCACTCTAAATCCACCAAAATTTGGAAGGGAAAGGAGTATGCAGAGTTTAGATAACCATCATCACTTCTCTCTAGGGAGATCAAGAGAACGCTACCTAGTCCTGCGCTTAGCAAGGTGACCACGCCAAGACACAGAACCGCCTTGTGGCGCCTAGAAATGACCACCTTGCCCCATGTAAAGGTGAATTTTCCAGGCGTCCCAAGGTGGTTCTATGTCTGGGAGTGATCGTCACGCAAGGCACACGACCAGGTAGCTTTCTATTCCCCAACTTTTAATTATAAAATAAAAAAGAAGAAAAGAGTAGACACGTTGCCAAGGTGCCAGCATTTGTCATCCTCTCTCCTGCCCTTTAGGAAAAGTCTCCCTTGCCGTTGCCGTCCTATGTCTAGCCTTGTGATTTATGCATGTCGCTAACTTACTGAAAGCTGGTGACATACTCAACCCTCTCCCCCCAAAAAAAAAAATTTTGTTTTTTTTTTTTTTTTCGAGGATGGGGAAGAAGTTTGGGGCTTAATAACAATATCTAAAGCATCAAGCATCAATAACACATTTAAGTGGCTTGTCTAGAAGAAGGTATTGCTATACATCAAATAATGCATATCCAAGAAATTAGGCCTTGGTGTAAACTTAAACGACCAAAAGTTTTCAAAAGATATGGTGTGAGAAGTATATACAAAGAAAGGAACCAAAGGAACCATGTTCTCAAGCAAAGAGACTCAGTCAATTTTTAAAACAAGCTAAGTAGGTGAGTCAAGGATAACAAGATACTTTGATTGAAGTCACTTTCAATCTTCTCTTTCTTTACATTTATAATTAGAGATTGGCTTCATTTTTTAAAGTAATGTCTGCTTTTACTTAATAATCTCTATACAGTATCAAATTAAAGTAGATCTTGAGGCCTCTTAACTTCTTTTTATATACAGAAGAGAAGTCGATCTGAAATGTACACCAAATTGAAGTTGAAAGATGAAGATCTCCTACAGCCTATTCTTTCTCTTCACCTTGCTTCTCCTCTCATCAGGTCAGGATTATTTGATTTCATTACTTACAGAACTATCAATCTATCCCTTAACAAATATGAGTTTGTGAATTTTTTATTTTTTATTTCTCTTTTTTTTGTGTGACAGTTGATGAAGCTGTGGGTGCAGAGGATCGAGCAAATGCAATTAGACTTCCAGAGCATACATGCCATAAGAAAATGGACTCCACAGAGAGTTGTGATTCACAGAAATGCATGAACCAGTGTTCTGAAGAACCCAATGGTGTGGGGAAGTGCCAAAACACCATCTGTGTTTGCACATATTATTGTAATCAACCACCTGTGTGAAGTGTAATAGGCAATGAATGCTTTAATCCCCAACCCAGAATCTTCTTCTTATCATTTGGTAAGTGGTAACAATATTTTCTTTGAAAGCAAGTTCCCTTGTGTGTTTGACTTTAAATTACAATCTTCAATAGAAATGGCAAAAGTTTTCCTTCATCTGTGGAGAAAGCTAGAAGATTTCTCTCACCAATGGTGATATGACCATGTGATTGGATTCCTACGTTTTAATAAACTCTCACTCTCTATTGTACAAGGTCGAAAACATCTCTCCCTAATCCAATAAAATGGGGGTCGATGGCATTGATGAGGCGATACTTTTTTCAATGTGAGTGAAAGAAAACTTGGTCTAATGATTGTTAGGAAAAAGGTTCTTTGAGCCGCCAGGGGAGGGTACGCTGTCACCGTCTCTCTCTCTCTCTCTCATATGAAATGACCTCATTGCCTTCCCATAAGAACTGGGGAACTGGGCCGGGCAGAGAACTGGAGGTGATAAAGATCCCATCCCATGACTTCATGTCCCACAAAATCAAGATGTTGGCTCGTTAGAAAAGAAGAAGAAGATTTCGTTGCCTTCTTAGCTAGGAGATCGGCGACCATATTAGCCTGATGATAATTGTGAGAAATATTCCATATAATGGATCTCATGTAAGGCTAGAGAGCAAAACATCTAATTATAAAAGAACCACGAAACCTTTGAAGACCTAATTGCCTTTGCAAGAGTAGTCAAGTTAGTATCAATCAAAAGCCTCTGGTTGTACACATGCTTATCATCAGTAAATTCATTCCTTACCAAAAAAAAAAATAATCAAAAGCCTCTGAATACCCTTATATTTGGTCAATTCCATGCGAACTGATAGCCCGACCAGTCCAATTCAGTCCAGTTCTCAATCATTCACTTTGCTAGGGTTAGATTGGATCTCAGTTTAAAATCGTCCTCGGTCATTTGGCCCATACCTAACTTGGCCTGGGAAATCTTGGCATAGGTTCAAATTCAGCCCAAATTATTGGTCCCACAGCCAACCAGTCCATGCATGATGGATGCGGCAACCTATTGAGGCCAGGACCAAAATTTTATATCAATTGGCTGGGCTTGGGGTGGGCCAAGAGTAATCCTATAGGCCTAAATTACCTCTTTGGGCCTCAAAACAAAACCCGACTTGTTGGAAGCCCATTCTAGTGGGTCCAATATTTGAGGTCAGGCTCCGTAGAACTTTCGCAAATAATAACTAGGTCTAGGGAGAGGATCTTTATCACCTTCAGTTCTCTGTCCGGCCCAGTTCCCTAGTTCCTATAACAGGGGGGGTTGGAATGATCACCCTACCCCTGCCCAAATACTATGCCCTGGTGGGGTTCACCACCCCCTATTAGAGGAACTGGAGAACTGGGCCGGGCAGAGAACTGGAGGAGATATTTTTCCTGAGGTCATGTGAGATGCCTTTGGGACATGTTGATTTCATTTTGAGTAATTTTGTATTTCTCTATGGTAAGTATCTTGCTGTTTGCAATGCCAAAGATGAGAAACCTATCATAATGTGACTTTCTTGTAATTGGATAATGCCTAGATGCTAATTCGTGTTTTTTTTTTCCCTATTTATTGTATTTCTGTTGACCTTTAGTGACAAATATTACATAAGTTTTTATTTTATTTACGTTTTGAATTTTTTTATCATTTCGTTGTATTTGTGCGATTTCATTTCATTTCCACTTGCAATCAGAGGAAACCAAAAGGAAATACTCCTGACTTCTTGATATATGGCTTTTAAATGATACCTTTGAAGATTCAAAGGTTATAGCATCTCTCAACAGGGCGAGCAGAGATTATACTCATCTCTAGATTATTCCCATTATCCATGACAATGTTCGGATAGCAACATCTTTTCGTGTATGTTCTTTCTCTTATATTTTCAGGACTAGCAATGGTATTGTTGATAGCCTGGCCAGGAAGGTCTTGTAAATCTCGTGTAAGACATAATGACCAAATTCACTCCTTGACTCCATGAACTTTGTGTTTAGGATGCTTTAGGTTACCCACAAGTTCGCTCTCAATAAATCATTTAATTACAAAAAAAAAAAAAGATACCTTGATTAGCTAGTTTTCTTTTTGTGCTAGTTAATGCTATCCTAAAGTAAATATCATTAATGAGATCCCTTAATTATTTTTTACAATATTGTATCCTAAGGTGCTAAAAACTATAATGCTTTGAGGATGTATTATATATATATAAAAGTTTTCATTGAATCTTCTCCATGGTTCAATGGCAATTCAATTGTAGCCCCTATAGAGTACTCAAAATCAGGATCATTCAACTCATTAGCTTCCACCACCCCAAGGATCCGCTAGAACTGCAACTGCAATTGTTGTCAAAGACTCAACCACATCAAGGCAAAAGTGAAGATGAAACATGTGTGTTTAACAAAGGAGATTGAAGCTATTTTATTTTTCAGAATTTCAGATCCAATTAGAGAGAGATGGCTAAGTGATTGTTCTTACAATAATCAAACGCAATATCAAGGCAGAGGGAGGGGGAGACGGGGAGGGTGGAGCAAAGTGGTCAGGTTAGGTTACAGCGAGGGTAGGGGGATGGGTTGGGTGAGTTGGGTTTGCAGCAGGGAGTGGGGGCTGGTGGAATTGCAGGAGGAGAAGGAATGGTGATGTGAGTCCTGTTAGTTTTTTATATGGGAGAATGTTCTCTGTGCCGCAGCGCAGGCTGCGCCCAGGCACATGGGTTTGCCACTCAGGGGGCAGGGTGGTCATTGCGCCCACCCCCATGTGCCTGGGCGCAGTCAGTGCTACAACACAGAGAATTGTGCCCCTTTTTATATTTTAAAATAAAAATAACTATTTACAAAGGTACAATTGGAAAAAGGAAAATTTTTTTTGAGTAACTGAGTTATTTAAAATCCAATTTAAATACCGCAAACGCAATATGTGAAACATGGGTAACTAAACTACAATCTGTCTTGGTGGTTCGCTATTGCGTCAAGAGCTTGATTGGTGGCGAAGTCTCCTTAACGGCATCAAGTCCACATTTACTTGCTTTCCGGAAAGTGGAGCCCATGTGGGTACCATATTTGATCCCGTGTGAGTCTTCTCCTTGCCTCATTGTGGGGGGGGGAAATTTTTGCTGCTACGTCCATAGTAGGAATGTTCCTGCTACAAGGCTAGCAGCTAAGGAAATGGAATAATTCACTTCCCCTTTGGGTTCATAAATACCCTCCTAGGTTTTAGTATTTTCTAAAATACCCCTTAAGATCCCATTTCCTAGCAACAAAACTTCGTCCCATTGTGGGGCCAATAGGCCCTTGACAACTGCACCCAAAAAAAAAACTACAATTTGTCCGTATGTTACTATGTTAGGTACCCTAGCTGTGAAAAAGACTTCTATCAAGTAAAAAAAAACTGTGAAAAAGAAAACTTGCAAAGTCCAAACTGGTATGCGTCCACTTGGTACTCTAGTAGCGTTAACGTGTGTGAGTATGACTATTTTTAAGACCAAATCTAATTAATTTAGGGAAAAAAGATCTCTGTCCAAGAGTGTGGCCTACATGAGTCTATCTCTCTCCTCCCCATGTGAGAAGACACCTCTACCCCCTTGTTTTAAGGAGGAGAGAGATAGACACATGGGAGTGTTGGCGTAGGCCACACTCCTGGACAGGAAACTGTTTCCCTTTATTTAGATAGTAGTAATAGCCTTATAGATTCTACACACGTGCTTCTTTTCTTTCTATTTTTCTCTCTCTTTTAGCAGGTTTTATAGAAGGCTTCTCCATAAGTAGGGGTGTCAAACGGTCAGTTTGGCCCGGTTTTAATCGAGTTGAATAGATTTTGATATCAAAATTAGTGAGGCACTAAGACCAAAACCAAATCGTTGAGAAACTTTGGAGTTGTTTTTAGTTTATTTCGATTTTTCAATATCAAATTGATATCAATGTAGATCGATTTGTTTTTCGAGTTTGAACCACAGTTAAATCTTACAGTCATAATTTGTCATAAGAAAATATTCAATAAAACACTTTAATTCACTTTATCCAAGTTAAACAATTAAACAACCATTAATAAGAAAATAGATTTGATGTATTCATGTTGTAATCAAACAAGGAAGAATAAATTGTGAGAAAAAAATAACTAATATTGAAATCAATTGGATAAATAAAGTTTATAGTAAAATTATTGTTACAAATCATATCATTATTTATAATTAATTGTAAAAGGAAGATAACTAATTTTGAAATCAATGAATAACTAGTCATTCAGAAGATAACTAATATTGAAATAACAAAATGAACCCTACTATCAAATCATTCATTAATTATCCAATTAATATAGTAAACAAGAGATCAATGAAAGCATTGTTGTAAATCAAATTTCCTATTCATATCCTTACACTCATTGATTCGTAACAATTCCCTTACAATTAGAAAATTTCTCATTAATATTGAAATATATGGATAATCGATTCACCCATTCATAATCGTATACTCAATATTTTTATTGGTTTCATTCGGTTCAGCTTTCGATTTGGATATGGGTCGGTCTTGTCGGTTCGGACTAGATCTTGACACCCTTAACCATAAGGATCTATGGATAAGGAGAACAACTCACATATTTGTATCCTAAAACTAGCTTCATAGGATTGAAATTTTGTTATGAAGCAAGCCCAAAGGTATCCTGTCGTGCCCATGCGCCAGCATGAGAGCCAATAAGAGCAGTCATGAAAGTATCAACAGGGATGGGATTTATGCCTTCCGTAGGGGTTGGGGAGTCATTTTGCGGTATCTGGTCGTGGGAGCGATGCTCTGGGGCAGACTCCTTTTACCCTTAAATTGAATTTAGGAAAAAAAGGCTTTATGAGCCTAAGGCATACACTATGTCTCTTCATATGTTATTATTTAACAAAGGAAAAAAGTAACTGATCGTGAGGTTCCAACGCCCAAACATAGGACTATGCGAAATTACCGCTTAACCCCCAATGATCTAAAAAATCGCTTTCAATCAAATGCTCTTGTTATTGGCCATTGTGCTCGTGCACGCACTACATGCCTAGATAACAATATCTTGAGTTGGGCTCACATTCACGTACGTAAACTTACAAGAATGGCTCACAGCCGTCAAGATGGAATCCACCTCAAAACGAGCACCTTTTATTTGGCCGATACTTCTGATCCGTATTGATATTTGATACACAGTGATACTAGTACAAATATCGGCCGATACGCGGGTAGAGTACTGACACTGAGAAGTGAGAACCATGTTTGCCAAATTTTTTATTTTTTAAAAAAGCGATCAATATTAAACCAGGGGGTGAGACAGGCAGAGAGGCGTGGAAGACTCAAAAGGGCAAAGTACAGATTACAGAAAAGAAGCGAAGCAGGCATATATTGGGGCTTCTCTGTTTTGATTCCGAAGAGAATGGAGAGACGACCAAGAGAGCGCTTATTCACTTCTCTTCTTCTTCGCTCTTTATTAAACCCCTCACATAGATCCTTCTTTCTATAATTTCGCTTGTCTTCTTTGATTCTCATTTCTTGCTTAAATCAATAAACTGTACCCTTGTTTTGTTATTCGATTTCGATCTTTTCAACCAAAGATAATTTTTTTCCTCAGAATAATCTCCTTTTAAGTTCAAATCGAACCACTTATTCGATTTCTGAAAAAAAAAAACCCTTCGCTTTTCTTTAGGGTTTTAGAATCTCTTCCGGTGATAGATACTAAATAGAAGATATTAATATCTAGGGTTAAGTTGGATTTATCAAGGCTGGCGGATTTCAAGGTCCAGTGATGGCGGATCCGCCTGGTTTCCGCCTCTCTTTGGAATTCAGTTGCACGTTCGGAGCCAAGGAGGTTTTAGCGTCTGGGTTAGGGTTTGGGTCTGTGGATCGTGGAACGGAATTGTTGGAGGGGGAAGCATGCTGAGCGTGCTAAGGGTGCACCTTCCGTCCGACATTCCTATCGTAGGCTGCGAGCTTACGCCGTATGTGCTGTTGCGGCGACCAGATAACTCCATCACTACCGATGATGTTCCTGAATCAGCGCCACTCGATGGCTTCTACTTGAGATACAAGTGGTAAGTACTGCTTTGCTCCCTGGCTCTGGTTCGATCTCTGTTTTCTGCTGCTTAACTGTTTAGTACTCCTTTTTGTCTCGTGGATACCTTGGCAACATTTGATATTGCTGTTCTTTGTAAAAATTTCAACATTTCAGTCGCCTTCACTTAAATGCACCTGGTTATGCAACGCCATTTGTTGTCGATGTGGTTGATTGGGTGGTTTTTGACATTTTCATTTCATGTGTACATTTTATGCTATGTTATGTGGCTTGTTGGATTTGTTAGTCTGATCAGTGTTTGTTAGTTGAGAGTTGTAGATTGATAAAAATTGATGGGTTCGTTCTTCCTTTGCTCTTAATATTGCAATTTTGTAGCTTATATTATCCGCCATAAATTTCTAAATATGCCACTTTTAGGCACAAAAGTCTACTTATGTTGTTCGTGGGGTAGTCATTTTGTCATGTTAGTTGAGACATTCCCAGGCTGCCGGTGTGAAGACACCCCAATTTGAGTTTGAGGACTTGTAGCAGTTCATGCAAAAAACAACATAGTTAAGGACTGACCCACCTATTTCTGGACCCTGTCAAAGCAGTACTTAAACTGGTCATGACCATCCGTTTTTGAAGTTAAGATGTTATGAGGACCTCCTGATTTTCAATCTATCTTAACATTTTACTTTTTCTTTTAGAATCCTTAAATCATTTATTGGATAGCCCACTTAGGAGTGCATTCCTGTATCACCCTTATATATGCCCATGGTAGGTTGGGTGGGACTCAAGCTTTTGTAGATAGGTAGGGCCCGCTGTCTCCTGCACAGATGTCAAGTTTCAGGCCAAACAGGGTGCCATTTGGTGAAATAAAGCTTTTGAAAATCCACCCAGAATATGAAATTTTTGAAAAATAGATGGCTGAAAATATTGTGGAAAATGCCAAAACATGGGAGTGTATATGATTCAATTTAGCTCTGAATTTTCACACATGGCCAATCCAGAATATGCCTATGTATGCATGCCTACCTGTATTGGTGTTGGGATGTTCTCTCTGCAGTTTTGATGTTTGGTGGTTGGATCAAGAATGGTTTAGTTGGTTTTTTGAAATCAAAGATTAACTGTTGAAAGTTATCAGGGTATATGCGAAGGGTATTTTTAACCTTCTTATTGAGTTGTGTATGGAGTTAAAGAACTCATTATTTTTTGAGATTCAGTTTGTATGGAGCCTGGCATACCAGGGTCCTTTCTGTGAATGGAGAGGGGAACCTAATAGGAATTAAATACTTTTCCCCAGCTTATGGTTTCGTATGGTGTACAAAGACGATTGGCTTTTTGTTATTGTTGATTGATTCTTCTATTTAGGTCATTGTCTGTCTAACAAAGAGTGATATTAAGAAATTATAAAAGAACAAGTCAAGAAAAGATAAAAGAAAGAACAAACAACCAAGAATATATATTGGAATAGGTGAAGTGCAACTCATGCAAAAAGTCCATTGCTAGAGGAAACCCTGTTTCAAATTTCATAATCGTAAAGGGATAAAATCTTTGTTCCCATGTATCATATATTGAACTCTTAACTATAGATGTACTGAAAAAATACTCAAAAAACTGGATGAACTTAAATATATAAATTCATAGAATTCCCAAAACACCCTTAATTACTTGAAAGATCTGCATTAAAAAAATGGAGGAGAAATTAAATAATTTAAAGCCAACAACTGAGGCCCCCATTTTTTTCTCAATTGCCCCCTGTAAATTGATCAAATGACCAATTCTGAACCACTACACTGGAAGAAGGAACTTTTAGTGGGTCCACAAACTATTCATACTCCATAATTTTACTGTTTCTTTGATATTGATCTAACTGTGGCATTTTATCTGTTCAGTTTATGGCAAATGCCTCGATTATCATAAATAATGTGACTATTTCTCTGGTAAATGTGTTCCCATGTTAATCTCCGGTGCAACAATGGGGGATGTGGTAAAGCAGATCAACTTTCTTTCTTTAGAAACCTATTATGTTGGGAGTCTATATTTTCATGGCTTTGCTCTTTCAGTTATATGTTATGCCTTAGACATTCCATAAATTTAAATTGGATATGCATGTGAGGGATTTGGTTCTCTGGGAGAACCTCTTGAGATACTGATTTTGCCTTCGAAGCATAGTTGTTGGTGTCAATAAAACGACCAAACACTTAGAAGTATGCTACATTCCTACCATCTTGTGCCAACATCAGTAATTATATGAATGTTGACGCCAGATCCAAATAAATGCTCATCTTTTTCTTTGGTTTTGTGCATCAGTTGATTATAAATGCTCAAAGTCCATCTTGGGCCTCTGTGATTTTCTGGGGGCTGACTTCCATTATTATTATTATTTTTATTGTTTTTTTGTCATTGTAGTGATCTTACCCCTAGTTTCAGGTAGCCATTTGAGGTATTGCCCATTCATAATGCTCTGTTTGCTATGCCTTGTGCCTGGTCCATTGGGGTCTGTCCTGCAATATTTGGCCGTTTACTTTTTTCTCATTCACCTATTCTGTGTTGCAGGTATCGCATACAAAGTGACAGAAAAGTTGCTGTGTGCAGTATACATCCCTCTGAACCAGCTACCTTGCAGTGCTTAGGTTGTGTTAAAGCTAAGATAGCTGTTGCCAAAAGTTACCACTGCTCACCTAGGTGTTTTTCAGATGCATGGCAACATCATCGTGTTCTACATGATCGTGCAGCAAGTGCTGTAAACGAAAATGGAACTGAAGAGGAAGAGTTATTTGGGCGCTTTAATAGCTCTGGATCTGGAGCAATAAATGCAAGCTTATCTAGTTCAACAAGCATAGGACATACTTCTAGCTTGAATAATGGTTCTGCACCTTTATATCCCGCAGTTGTTACAGAAAGAAGTGGTGGTGAAACCTGGTTTGAAGTTGGACGTTCCAAAACATACACTCCAACTGCTGATGATATTGGCCATGTTCTTAAGTTTGAATGTGTAGCTGTAGATGCAGAGTCTAAATTGCCTATTGGACATGTTAACACTATTTTGACCTCCCGTGTCATCCCAGCTCCCTCCCCTAGTCCTCGTCGTTTGATTCCAGTCAGTGGAGTTGATGTAATTGGGCATTTGGATTCAAATGGCCGTACTGCATCCTCAGAAACCTTCACTGTACTCTCATATAACATTCTTTCTGATGCATATGCCACAAGTGAATCATACAGTTACTGCCCTTCTTGGGCCCTTTCCTGGCCTTATCGCAGACAGAATTTGTTACGAGAAATTGTTGGCTACCGTGCAGACATCATTTGTCTTCAAGAGGTACATTGGTATAGAATCAGTCTTGTCATTCTGTCTTTGAATTTGTTGGCTCTGAAGAGTGGAAAATGTACGCTGTATGTCTGCATCTTGCTTGATTATGATTTGATAAGCATTGATCCCCAAGTACTAATGGTTAGCATACTACACAGGCATCTGTCCATCTCTGAAAAATCAGCCCACCTGATACCAGTTATGAGCTTCATGGTTATTATTTGTTTCTTTCCAATCCTGTGCCTTGCTGGCTAGTTTAGCTAAATGTTAAAAGTCAAAACTTAAACCATTTCATGCATGAAATAGTAATCTTCTCTTGTCGCTGGAAGGTTGAATACTTACATCCATTTCAACAGAAGTTATCCTAATTCTTTTCCTTTTTCAATTAAATCTTTTGACAAGGCAAAAAGAAATGCCTTGAGGTATTTTCTTTGAGCCATGCTTGTGGTGTGCCTGAATACTTATTTAAGCATCACCTGCCCTTTAAAACACTAATTTTAACATACACAACAGTTTTGGACAAATTAGTAGGTGCATTATTCTTGTTGAAGTTTTAGCATTATGATAGCTCCTAAGACATATGAGCATCTCTTATATTATGGATTCTATGTAAACTAAAGGTGTTGTGTTTCTTCCTTTCAGGTTCAAAGTGATCATTTTGAAGGATTTTTCACTCCTGAGCTGGACAAACACGGTTATCAAGCTCTTTACAAGAAAAGAACAACAGAGGTTTGCTTCTAAATTTTGTGGCTCTCATTGCTGACATTTAAGAGGATTTGATATTCTTTTCAACTTCACTCAACTAAGCCTTTTCCCAATTATTTGGGATGAGCCCGCATGAATCTGCTTCTGCCTTTCATTTTATGATGGCTGAACTTATAATTTTCATGTTCCATGGTCGTTTATGTTTTCTTCTCTCCTCCCCCTCTTGTGTGGCAGGTTTATGGTGGAAGTGCTTATGCAATTGATGGTTGTGCAATATTTTTCCGCAGAGACAGATTTACGCATGTCAAAAAATATGAGGTTTGTAGATATTATGTTGGTAGATTGTTTCCCATGGTTCTTTACTTGTCTCAATTATTCTGAGATTTTTATGCTTGCATGCAGGTTGAATTTAATAAGGCTGCACAATCTTTGACTGATGCTGTAATACCAAGTACTCAGAAGAAAGCTGCTTTAAATAGATTGCTTAAGGTGGCTTGACTGCACTAGGATTTAATAGTATACAGTCCTCATTGACTCTCATTTTTTCTGCTTCTAATGATTTATTTTCTATATATAGGATAATGTCGCACTAATAGCAGTTCTGGAGGCAAAGTTTATCACTGACAGGCGTCAGCTTCTTTGCGTGGTAAGTTATTAATCTATGCTCATGTCAACTAGCTCTCTAGTTAGAAGTTTTGCCACATATTTTTTTTCGTATATCATTCATGATGTCAAATATGAACTTTGTTTAATTAATAGGTTTGGTCAAAATTCCTTCCCCGTGTACATTGCAAGAGTGACTTTGTTTTTGTATTTGGGTAATCTTACTTTTATGAAATGGTGTTTGATATCCATAAGCATGCTTTGCTTCATACCTTGAAGACATCTTTGATCATATGACTGCACTTTGTATTCAGTGCATGTTTTTATATCTTGGTGCTTCAACCGATTGCCGATTCCATTTAGTTGGGTTAAGGCTGAGTTGTTGTTGTTGCTTCAAGTGATTCTTTGAATGCAATGTTGCCTTGGCTGAAACAAGGGACACTATAATGTGAAACTGGTGATGAAAGCGCTTTGAGGAAGCATTTACATCAAATAATATGGCAACGACTTCTGTTAAAACCATTTTGTGTAGCTTTAGGCCTCACATTTTCTGCTTTGACTTTTTCCCTGGGGGGGAGCTAGAGAAAGTGTGGGAGGAGGGGGGGGCTGTAAGTCAAACTATACACTGGATTGAATCTGGGATTGTAAAGAGCAATTTCAGTGGCATAACAAAAATGATCTAAATTGTGGGTGCAGAATTCTCTATGAAGCATTGTGATCGTACCGCTTGTGAGTTGGTTAGCTTTGTCATTTGCAGACGAGGTCTCATTTGGAATTAGATGTTCGACATGGTGCGTAAATTTTGAAGAGTAAAGTGTGTAATAGATATTTTTAGCCTAAAAGTGTAACCCTAATGGAAATTTTTAGCTTCCATTCCATCAAATGTGAGCTCAATGTTGATCCTTGGAATGGTTTCTAGGCCCCCACATCCAGAGTGGAAATTACGGTTCTTAAAACCTGCTTTGCTGTCTTGGACAGGAATTTGGTGCATCTCCTCACTACACACAACTGATTAAATGGATCAGAAATTTCTGATTTCCCAAGCGATTGTTAATCATCATTGTTGATTTCACAAGAGCAGAAAAATCAATCAGAGGATTTGAGTAAAAATATGCCACATATCCAAACAGCTGTAACAACACTAGAAGAACCCAACAATTCATTTGAAATTGGGAGTAACTTGCTTCTCGCCTTTTGCTTATTAAACATGGAAATGTCTGCATTTAAAATTTCTTATCCTCTTTCCCCTTTCTTTTTTTCCTCATAAAGGAATTCTTAAGGAACATCTTGTCACATCTTGACTATTGCTTTTGGTTTTTACCTTGTGGGATTGGAGTACAGGCAAATACACATCTAAATGTTCACCAAGATCTCAAGGATGTTAAGCTCTGGCAGGTTCTTATCCAAGCATTCTTTGCTTCTCTAGTTTATAAATTTGTTCCTGTATTATGTTTCATTGAGTATTTTCTTGGTCATTCTATCAGGTCCATACTCTCTTAAAAGGATTGGAGAAGATAGCAAGCAGTGCTGAGATTCCGATGTTGGTTTGTGGAGATTTTAATTCAGTTCCTGGAAGGTTGATCCTCAATCTAATTACGTTTCCATTTCACATGTGCAACTTAAAATTCATCTTAAAATAATCAGCAGCTTGAATATTATCTTAACATAGATGCTGTACTTTATTGTAGTGCTCCTCATGCACTTCTTGCAATGGGAAAAGTTGATCCAATGCATCGAGATTTAGAAGTAGATCCCCTTGCAATTTTTCACACTGACAGGAAGTTAACCCACAAGCTACCTCTGGTATGTATAAGTTTTGATATTGCATGGCTTTAAGAGCTTGTGTTGGCTTACCAAACATGTTTTTGCCAATATGGTGCTCAAAGAATTTGTGCTGATTGTGAAATTATTCTTGTTTCAGGTTAGTGCTTACTCATCGTTTGCAAGACTACTGGGTGTTGGTCTTGGTTTTGAGCAACAAAGAAGGAGAATGGACCCCACAACATATGAACCTTTATTTACACATTGCACTAGAGATTTTATAGGAACTCTTGATTACATATTTTACACAGGTAGGCTTGTTCGTAAGATCCTTTCTCTATGCTGTGTCAGTTTGTTGTCTTTCATCATATTTGTGTGTCCTACTAGTCTATTATCTAGAAGTTGATGTATTCTTTTTGAACTTCTCTGCATAGATATGAAAGGGGAAACCATCCTGATATACAATCACTTGACTTGTGGTTTCAGCGGACTCTTTAACTGTAGAATCCTTATTGGAGCTATTGGATGAGGAAACTGTACGGAAAGACACAGCACTTCCTTCTCCAGAGTGGTCTTCTGATCATATGGCACTTTTAGCTGAATTCCGCTGTAAACCACCTAGAACAAGACGTTAATGCTACAAGGTAACAGTTTGTTTAGTTCTTTTATGCTTCCTTCATAAGGTTACTTCCCTGTTTATTGTTCTTGATAAATAATTTCTCAAAATAGAGTACAGCCAAGGATGAGGTTATTGTATTTTTGTTCTGCCAGTGGTTATTAGCATACTGACTGCTTCTAGAAGCTTTCCCAAGTCTTGTCCTATGTAACTATTCAGATTAGCATATTTTTGGCATCATAATTGCTTACAAGTACTGAAAATTTAAAGCTTTCTTTGAATTCGCAAAGTATTTGTTTTTGGGGTAAGGGTCTCCCACGCCACTTGTGGGGTGGGGGGAATCTCTACCAATCAATGGTGTGGGCAACTGTTTTATCAGCAGGGGGCCCTGGTCAGGGATGAGAGTGTCGGTGGGGCCCAAATGCTCAGAATGTGAGAGGGCATGGGAAAAAGCATCCCCACACCGCCTGTGTGGAATCTTTTTCCCTTTTTTTAATAATGAAAAGCATGAGCCGTGGCAGCACTGGCACTTCAACTAAGAGTATATCAGGCAAATGGCTGCCTAACTGGGCACCTAATTAGCATATAGGTAGTCCTCATCAATCCTTATCTGCCTAACTAGTTTCAGCCCTGAAGGATCTGCTCCAAGTCAGTGCAGGAAAATTATTGAAAGTCAACTTGTTGGCAAATTCTATAGGTGGCCCAGGGTAGATGGGTAATGTCCAATACTTGGTGGGTCCATATGATTCAGGTTACCTACCAAATTCCCCTAGTGCCTAATCCTGTGCTCTCTTCTATCCAGTGGTTGGTTTGGTGAGATTAACTGTCCAAATGGCATAAAGTTGAGTTGCCTGTGTTGCGTTTTAGAAAAAGAAGTCAAAATGAAGTACAAATCCCTAATATATGCTTCCTACCATCCCCATATTGCCCTTCTCTATGGAGTAAGAGGGAACCACTTCCAGAGTTTCCTATTTGTTCATGTGTTTAGCTTCATCAGGAATGCTTTTTCCTTGCACACATGTGGTGAAGATGCATCTTTTTTTTTTCTGAATAAAAAATTCTGGAACTTTAAGCACTCGAGGATCGCTATGTATTTACAAAGCTTCCTTTGTTGTCTTGTGTTGGTGCTGACATATTAACCGGGATGGATCCACTCCCAGGGTCGTTTCCTGGCGCATTAAGATTTTGTCAAGTGCTTGGGGTTGGAAGTTGGAATGTTCCAACTAGATCTGCATTGGGTTACCATTGTTCATGTACCTTAGCAGTTGTTTGCAGATAATTACTGTGGTACTTAATTTGAACTTAGTTTATCTGTTGTCAATGGATATCCATGTAACCTCCGAAGGTTTGGTGTAAAAATAGATCTGCCTTACACATGGCATGGTGTTTTCCCTTGAATATCTGTGTAATCTGCATGATTGGTTTGTCATTCCTGAATATCTATTTTATGTTGGTCTCAGGAAAATTCTCAAGAAAAATACTTCGGTGAACAATTCGATTCAATCAAGAAAGTTATTCATGGAGGGGGAGGATCATGCTCCATCTCTTCAACCCGAGGTGTTTCAGTATGGGATCCCATCGTGATCTACTTGTATCATGCCATCCTTTTAATTTAATTTTCTCTTCTCTTTTTGGGTAAAAATCAATGCCATCCTTGTCTCATATAAAAACTGTTCTCGTTCAAAATTTTCAGGCTCTTTTGTTCGCCACCTAAGCATAAAATTTCATTCAGAAAAAGGTCCAGGTTGAAATATTTTAGTTTTTCCCAATATTTCACCTAATCGTGTGATGGAGGTCAACGCCACATGTATTCATCGAGGGAATGAGAAAGAAATCCACTTACAGAATCATGATTACAAAAATTTCTATTTTCTTTTTCAAACTAATCATATTTCCCGTCCTTCCACTCCCCTCCTCAAACCTAATTTTTTTTTTTTTAGCAGCAGGATTGATTTTTCAGTTGCAGGATTATACACCAGTCTAAAGCTATTCAATTGATCTGTTTTAAATTGGTCCACATTGATCGATTAACTTTGTAGTGGTTCTTTGTGGTCGTACATTGGACCACTAATGAGGTTTGGACTATGGAATGGCCACTGAAAGAAACTTCTGTTCCATAATTATGCTTTGCTCTTATATCTTAGGCTCCGATATGGATACCTTGCCAATAGCTGCAACTTCATTACTCTCAATTTTCCGTCCCATAAAGTCGTTAATATGGGGAGTGTGATCAAGTTATGCTGAGTTAGGGTAAGTCTAAATGAATACGGTTGGTCCGATTGATTTCCAGTTCTGACTGATTTGCTGACGTTTCGATTGGAAATTGATCTGAATTGATGGAAATCAATCCCATGCCTAACTTAGGGGGAGGGTTCTCAATGCCGGAGTGAATTGACGTCCTAGTCCCCCTGAAGTAAATATTCCACCCGTGTTGAAATATATTAGTTCAGCCATGACACAAAAAAGGTCTAACATCAAAAAGATCTACCATGGTATAACTTAGAAGGGGTGTAAATGAATAGTTGAAATCCGTTTTTGTATTTGTATACGTATTCGTTTAGCACTATCCGAATCCGTCTGAAAGCTAAACGGATGCGGATGCGGATAGGGTATAGTTACCCAAAAAGCTATATTTAAATGTAAATGGATAAAATATTCGATATGTATCCATGTAGCATTATCTGAATCCGTCCGATAGCTAATCGGATGCGGATGCAGATGCAGATATAGCACTATTCAAGTCGAATCCAATCCGTTTACAGTCCTTGGTATAAGTTTGTGTTTTTTATATTTTTCTTTTAAGCTATGTTTGGAAGCCAAGAAAAGAAAAAATTCAAAAAAAATTTGAATTTAAGGAGAGAAATAGACACATAAATCATCATAGTTTTTATCTTATTAGATTATTTCTTTTCTTGGCTTCCAAACATAGCCTTAAGGTAAAGAAGTTTTTGTGCCATGTGGCATTGTTTGGAAGTTTTCAAAACTTAGTGGATATATTTTTCATTAATGTCATCATGGCTTGAACATTTTGAGCCATATCTTTACGATAGGATCTCAAATTTGCATGAATTTGGTCATTTCCCATCTATCCAACTGTCACAATTTGTCCGCATAGCAAAACAAGCATAAGTGACCAAATAGTTACGGTTTCGAGTCAGGAAACAACCTCTAAGCAGGGTAGACTGCATACATTAAGACCCTTCTCAAACCCTGAAGTAGTTGGAGCCTCATGTATTGAATATATCTTTTTCTAATGGTTAGTTTTAGGTCCATTGACATAATAGCATTTTAATTCCACTGCAGTCCTAGAATTATGGCTGATTTTGACTGATTCTCTATCAATTCTGGCCCACTGAATTGCTCATCACAAAATACCGGCCTCGTCTGTAGCAATCAAGACCATGCCCATGGCACAATGTTTCGAGTTTCAACTAAATTGAAATCAGAATTGACTGTACCTAATTTGGATCCCGATTCCAAGTTTAATAACCTTGGTTGAGCTTTAAACCGATCATTCATGAATCTGTTAGAACTCAGTATGAAACGTTCACTATACCTACTCCTGCAAGTCTGACATTTTAAATGTCCAAATGGAGCAAAGCTGTTTATGATCCATTTCCATGCACAGGTTAGATAGTACTGTTTGAGATGGGAAAAAATTGGTTGGAAAGACCTGGTCTGATTTGTGGTTGGATCGGCTGATCTGTTTGGTTCAGGTTTCAAAGTTGAAGCAAATATAGGAAGAAGAAATAAACCGTTGGATGCATTTAATTGTGATTTGAGAATGGAAATGTGTTACTTGGGAGTTGGGACAACATTTTCAAGCCTTAAAAATTGGTCCACTAGGGACATGAAACTTAAATGTAAGAACAATAATCGCCAACCCCTTATTAAAAGTTCCCAACTACATTTCTTCTTCCTCTACAAAAACAATCAAGCTATGCTTGAAGAAAAGGACAACCCCTAGCTTGTTCTTGAATGTTTCGTTTTAATTGCACCGTGATGGATCTCTTGTTTGGGATTAGGGTTTTTTATGGAGATTTTGTTGGTGATGACGAGTATTTTTCTACATATAGAGATTTGATGTTTATGTCTTGAGAACGATATTCAAAAGATCTCTATTCGCTCGGATTCGTAGTTGACCATAGATATATTAAAGATCGAGAGCAATGAATGATTCATGGACTATGCAACATTTGAAGATATAATGGTTATGAAATGAGAGATAGCCTAGCCGTGTTAGAGTTCCACAAGGAAGGTGAAAATAATAATCCCACAATATATGTGAGTAGCCCAATGTAAAGACTTATGATACCTCGATACTCTTTTTAAAGGCTAACTTTTAATGATGAGTTATACCCTATAAAGTCTCTAAAAAGTGTTATCAGAGCCAATGTTGTTATACGGCTAGTTTTTATGAATGAATTCTACAAGATGTAGTTTCTCTAATTGCCTAGCTACTCCAGGTTGAGGCAAACACCATCACAATCTAAAAATCTGTCATGCCCATCAATGGGTGTCAATTAAATAGATCAAAGATAGGAGAACATGGTAAAAGAAAGTGGAAAATGCAAATAACCCATCATTCTTATATGAATCTAGAGCATTTTTTTTAGGATCGACTTGTATGTGAATTAGGCCATTAAGAATACTGGCGACTACAACACAACTTAAGGCTGTGTTTGGTATGTATTCTAAATTGATTTCACATTCTTGGACGATAAAAATAATTATTCATCTGAGAATGCAAAATCGACTTAGATTGCATTCCAAGAATGCATGACAAATGCTGCGTTACTTAAAACAGAATGAAGCCAAACTCTCCATAATACTGACCTATTCTCTGCTGTCCAATCTCAATCTCAAGTCTCAATTAAAGATATATAAAAGCTATTTTATTATTGAAGGTCAGACTAAACTAAAGTTGGATCAAATGCTCCCCTTCATACATTAATAGGATTTCACAACAACCAATAGAAACAGCCCTTACATGAAGTTAAGAACATTTAAGACGATAGGTGATCGCGGACCAACCCAAAGAACTCACGCGTTGCGACTTTAGACCATAGTTAATTAAAACGTGTTTTAAATAACCATTTCCTTTTTTTTTATGGTTTTCTAAATTGATCTCAATGATACGATAAAAAATGGCCCAAAAAAAATGGCAAAAGTTTAAAACACCTTTGCCTTTTTTGAGTGAAAAAATGACATCTTTTAGAAAAATTTGATATAAAAAAATTAGCCAGCTGTGTAAAGACCTTTACTCTAGGCTCAAGAAAAAACCCAGTCTTTGGACTTCAAGTCATACCAAAGCTGTTCAAGATATTAAGAAATTAGTTAAAGAAATTCCTTGTTTAAAACTTGTAGATCCTGCACTTTTCAAGATAGTAGAAACTGATGCCTCTGAACTTGGATACGGAGGCATCCTTAAACAAGTCCAAGATAATAAAGAACAATTAGTCCAATTCGCTTCAGGAATCTGGAACCCAGCCCAACAAAATTGTAGTACCATTAAAAAAGAAATCCTTTCAGTAGTTCTTTGCATCCAAAAGTTTCAAAGTGATTTATTAAACAAAAAATTTTTGGTAAGAGTTGATTGCAGTGCCGCAAAACAAGTTTTAAAAAATGATGTTCAAAATATTATTTCAAAACAGATTTTTGCAAGATGGCAAGCTCTTTTATCGAGTTTTGATCTTTTACTAAAATAAACACCTGTTTTAAATAAACTCCTTGGTTGCAGATGTGAACATCTGACAATTTATAATTAACATTAAGTCTTGACCCATTTGCCCCTGTTAACTTCTGGGTCGTCTTTTCAAAATACTGGGTTGGGACTAACCCTTCTTGTATGCAATTCATTTGAGCCCCTGAGTCAACCAGGGCTATGGTACTGATCTTGTGGGTTGATGATATGACAATAATTATATATATATATATATAAAACCTTATGGCTTCACATCAAATATTAATATGGTTTTTTTAATAAGAGATAATTAAGTTGGTCCCACAATTATTGTGTATATCATTTTTTGGGTTTAATATTCTTCAAATTTTGGTTTAATATCTTTCAAATCTGAAGGTTTAAAACCTGTACCATCCAATTTATTCAAAAAATTTTACTATCACGTTCGAATTTTGAACAGTTGTAAATATACTGGTACCAAACAAAGTTTTTTTTTGGGTGTTGTTTCCATTTTTACTAACTATGCTCTAAATTGATACTAAGTTTTCTAAGAAAGAGCATCTAGTGTACTACGAGTTTCTCTCCTGCTACTGTAGGTCTGGGAGGGGCAAATGTATACAGCCTTACCTATTTCGTGGAGAGACTGTTTCCATTTCAAACCTATAACCTGATGGTTGCAATAGCACAACTTAACTGTTGCGCCAATGCTCGCAACAAACACAATTATTTCAACACCACCACCAAGGCCCCACAATTCTATTTTTCATCTCCCTCCATATTTATATAATCTGAAGGCAAAGCATAAAGGAGGAAGCATATCTCTGTTTCTCTCTCTTGCTCTGTGTTTCAAACATGGTGATGGGCTCAAACTATGCAACTGTAGGACTCTCATATCTGTTATTGTTGATGATGGCAATTTGTGTTGAGTCAGACACGGCCAAAGACAGAGAAGAGTGTGCAAATCAATTGCTGGGTTTGGCTACTTGTCTACCTTATGTGGGTGGAACAGCAAAGTCACCCACTCTAGACTGTTGCACTGGTCTGAAGCAAGTCCTAGATAAGAGCAAGAAGTGTCTCTGTGTCCTTGTTAGAGACCGGAACGATCCATCACTTGGTGTCAAGATCAATGCCACCCTTGCTATGAGCCTCCCTGATACTTGCCATGCCTCAGCTAATGTTTCCATGTGCCCTGGTATGATTTCAACTTTCTTCTAATCAGTAATTTTTACTTAGTTGTTATTGTTGTTGATTTCCCTTTCTCTGTATCCCTAATATGAACAAGTCATTGGTTTCCAGAACTTCTGCAGTTGCCTCCAAACTCTCCAGATGCTAAAGTTTTTGATCAGTTTGCAAACAGAAATAAAGGGAGTAGCACAGTTGCCAGTGGTAATTAATGTAGTTTTAGGCTGTATTTGGTATGCATTCTCAAAATAGATTATGGGCACTATTTTAAAAATCGGAATTGGTTGATTCGGATCAGAATCGGCTGTGAACGATCCTGATTCTGGACATTCCAGAGCAGTTGATTCTATGGTGTTTTTGGGACCGGATCGGCTTAGTTGCGAGCTCAAAACTTGAAAACAGCTTCTCTTGCAAAGTAGGGGGTAAGACTATGTACATTTGCCCCTCCTACAGTCGCTGGAGTCTCGTTCACTGTGACGTTCTTTTTTTATCACTGGATTTCAGATCATACTGGCTGATTCTAAGGTTTTTAGGATTGATTCTGATCTAGATTGGATCAGAACATCAGTCAGGAACTGATTCAATCCTGATTTCAAGTTTAAAATATTTGATTCGGGATCTAGAATGCATTCCAAAAAAACAAAAAATGATTTTTAATATGTTCTAGACTCAGAATTTATTCCGGGAATACATACCAAACACAATAATAGTTTCAATTTCTTTTGCCAGTTTCTGGAGCCTCTTATAAATTTTCCAAGCTTTTTTGATGTGGGTATTTAATATTTGTGGTTTCAGAGACAGGGAATCCCAGCAGTTCCAACAGTGCCTCTGCACAAGAAAAGAGTGATGGTGGGAGGGGAGAGAGGAGAATGTTAGTGGAGATGGTCAGTGGAGTTTGGTTGTGTTTGGGTTTGGCATTGTTCTTTATTATTGATGTTTGGAAATAGAAAGGCTACAATGCAAGATGGGAATAATAGCTATGGTGTGATCTCTTTCTCTGCATGTTAGATTTCAATGAACCCAGATGGGAATAATAGGGAACCACTTGTGTTCAAAGATCAGAATCTGTTATTTACCACAAGATAGTCAATTCTATCTGCCTAAGGCTGAGAATTGTTTCCCTTTTCTAATCCATGTACTTGTGTTCAGCTTCACATATATATATTTTTTTTGCATTGGTATTGATTTTATCAGATTGAGGCTCTTCTAGTATGTAATTATTTTTATAATCTGTAATTCCCTCCATTCCCTTTTTTTTTTTTTTTTTTTTGGTTGAAAGGTAAGCCATGAAGACTCACAAGAAGAAATAATGTATATGGATACACAACAAAGATCTGCCTCAGATGTAAAAATACTAGAACAAACCTAGCGAGAATTAACCACCTTTGGCATTGCCATCAATAGTTAATCTTAATAAGTCTTGAACAAAATCTATGTCAAGGTCTAGACATAGATTTTGATCTTTCGATAACAATGAGAAATCTTCCAAGAACAAGACTGAAGACAAAATTTAAGATTCCACCACTACGGAATAAATTTTCAAGGAAAAGTTTGTGATTTTCCGAAATCAAGGCTGAAGAATCAGTTTCATCCCATAATTTATCAAATCTTCTTTTACATCCTAACAGAGAGCTTAAGAAGCATGGAATTGTTAATGTCCCTCAATTTCTTCATTCCCAAACTCCTTCATGAATTCACTGTAAACTTTTGTAAATTTAAAAAGGGAAATTGTTCTCTGCACCGGACTGCGCCCACACACATGGGGTGGGCGAAATGACCAGCCTGGCTCCCTTGAATGACCCAAATGGCTACCCTGTCCCACCCCATGTGTCTAGGCGCAGCCTGCACCCTGTGCACCCACAGGTAGATAACATCGCACCATTTAAAAATATCCAAATCTCCATGTTAGATAAAAATCATTATCCAAGACCTCTTTAATTGATACAAATGGCATAGAAAACATGGATGGACTTTGAAGAAACAACAGATTTCAGCTATGGTTAGACACTTCTATTTCAAACTTGTTAATTTTTTCTTGATTTTAACTAACCCTATATTATAAACTTGACAGATTTGACATCTTAGTTGGCTTTAAGTGGAGATATCCAATATGAACTTGTGAGGTAAAAAAGGTACAGTTCAGTGTTAGCCACACATTATGGTAATTGGCAAGCAATGGGTTGGCATAATTCCCAGTACAAAGCCATGGTTGTAGTTGTACTAGAAAATTCTCATTAATCACATTAATGGTTACTATGTTGGAGTTCCTGCAATTCTGCACTGTGCCACCTGCAAATTAAACAACTCATGAAAGATGTGTCTTTATCCAACTCAAAAGGACCCAACACATACATTTAAGACCAAAACTACCAGAACGGCAGAACACTTAAATGTTGAACAAATTTCAGCTCGAATCCAACCGGCCAAACCCTTTATCGAGCTGGATTTGTCTGGGTTTTTATGAAACTGATAAAAATCAAAATCATTATAAAATTTATTTTATTTTGCATCCAAATCTCCCTGTTTTTTTCAATGGAGATTTAACATGATTGTCACTAACTCCAAATTATTTCTAATTTGATTAATAAAATTTAATCTATTTTGCATCGTAAAATAGAAATTACATCTGAAAATTTAATTACTAAATATAGTAATATTTTAAATAGTTTATATAGACAATAAAAGGGCATACCCAGTGCACAAGGCTCCCACCACTGCAGGGTCTGGGGAGGGTCATAATGTACGCTGTCTTACCCCTGCTTTCGTAGAGAGGCTGTTTCCCGACAATAAATACAAAAATTTCCTTATTTTTTATCAACCAATATCACTTCCCTTCCCTTCTCTTCCCTTTTACTTGCTACCAAAAAGAAGAGATTGGACTTTGGACTGGAGAGTGGTCTTCATAATCTCCCTTCTTATCAAGGCAAAAACAAGGTAGAATTTGTTTTAAAAAAAAATCCTTTGAGTTTTACACAAATTTTCCATGTTTTGTTAACAGATTAATTGAGGGTGCAACCTTTCTTTTCTTTCCTTTGTGGTAAACCAACAGTTGGAATAAACAGTCTACTTCTGCACCAATATTAAAAATCTGTTTGGATAGAAGTTGAGTTATTTTCCTTTTTGGCTACCAAAGGTAAAGTGAAGTTAAGAAAGATTCAGTACTCTCCCCTATTTACGAATGTCTGAAACTACCCTCAAACTCAAAACCCTAGGTCTAGCTGATCACCATGGTCATGCTAACCAGCCATCCCTCGCCCATAAACTTAAATGAAATGAGGTGAAAAAAAGTGAGTGAAATAGGCAAAAAAATTTGAGTCATGATGTAATATAAAATTGGATCAAGTTTTCCTTTAGCCACAGTGAATGGAAATCCATTCATTGAGGTTGAGGCAGGTTCAGATGCACGTGGGGGGTATTGGAAAGCTATAAAATAGGGGTTTGTGAACCCTAGGATGGTGACTGAATGTTCACCGGATGGTGGAGGAAAACTTTGTGCTGCAAATTTTGTGGACATGTGTTTTTCTTTAGGTAATATTTTACCTAAATGACCTCTTTTTTTTTTTTTTTTTCATTTTCTGCTGAAAACTAATGAAACTTTTTCCCTTAGTCAGGAGCAAAATATAAACTGATTTCCAAAGATACAGAATTTGATTAAGAATGCTCTATCTTCTTTCTTTTCACCATCCCCCCCCCCTCCCCCCTCCACACACACACACACACAAACTGTGTAAGTTGGGGAAAAAATTAAAACAATCCAAAATTGATTTAACAGAGTAATTCTCTTGGGCACAAAAGATGACAGAAGAATGCGGCAAAATGAATAACAAAAGGACTTGCAATATTAAAAAACAAAAAGTGAAGTTGTGAAGCACATTTAAGAGATCTCAAAGATGTTCTTGGGGTGTAATATACAAGGGAAGAATGCTCATACATCTGATAGCCATAACTTTCAGAGACCAACAGAGGAACTGACATATGAAAGGAAACTTTTAAGTGGGATAATAAGAACATTCTAGTGAGTCCTCATCTGGTGAATTATTCTTTCACCAGAATTTTTTTCTTTTCATAAACACCATCAAACATCAGTCTCTCAATGAATATTTCTTCCCAGTGAATGCTTGGAACTTCTGTTCTTCCTTCTTCTCAGGCTCCTGCTTGGTATTATTTGGGATGACCTACAGACAAAAGAAAATGAACGATTCAAGTTCAATTCCTGCATTAACTAGATCTAACATTGGGCCACTATTTATTTAGCCATTAGAAGAATATTACCTTTGGCATTTCATTGGAAGCCTGCCTCACATTTGAACCAAAAAGAAGTTTTCCCGAGTGACGACGTGATGGATTGCTTGATGAGCTGGAGCCATTTGTTCCATTAGCAAACTCTGGTCGGTGTTCCTTTAGAACAGACGAGGAAACTGATACAAGTGATTCGGGCAATGGCTTCCCATCTAAACGTCTAGCTGCCCCGGTGAATGGGCTGAATTTGGCATCTTCCTTTGCTGGCTCCTCTTGACCTGGAAGTATGAGATTCAAATATGTATTAAAATGTGAAAGGAATCATCCTCAATCCTACTATTGAAGAAACTAAATAGAAATGAATCTCAAGTTGATTGCTTTACTTGGAAGATGGGATGCTGCAGGTTTTTCAGGCTCCTTATAATCAAGAGGAGGAGCAAAGTCAACCTCACAATCTGTCTCAATAATACTTATCGCTGAGGTGGGCTTAGTTTCTATAATATCTATGTAAAATTTCTTATCGTTATAGGGCATCATGATAGTGTCACCGGTGGTCAAACAAGTGAAGTTCCTTAATGTTGTCTCCAAGCTGAAAGAAAACAAACAGTGAAAATGATCATACTCAATATAAACGAGGAAAATTTAGTGCAATTTTTTAGAGGAGAAACAAAGAGGAAAAGAAGCACCAAAACAAGACACTAACATTGCTTTTGGGTTAGAAATATCCAAAAAGTCCTTCGTGTGAGGCTGTAGCTTCACATATTTTCCCTTCAAAAGAGAGGTGTTTTTTACTTGCACAATGTCACCCTCTTGTAGTAGCAAGTTCTCCATCATCTATTGCCATACAATTATACAATAACAGGAAAGTAAACAGAAATTTTTATCAAATGAAACTGAACTGCAGTACAGATTCTTTGAAAAGCATACCCAGTATGGCAAGAAGATGACACCCTCCTCAGCAATAAACTCTAGGACACCACAATGTGAAACTCGTTTGGTATCAAGATTACTGAGTTCAAATAGCATTGGGTAATCAATATGCATAGAGGCTGCAGATCAGAATTTGAATTATGAGATTAAACCATGATTGGTAAGAGAAGTCTCCCCTCAAATGCATTAAAAGGAAGGGAAAACAGAAGGCTAATTAAAACAAGAACTTCCCATACCCAGACGCGTAAGAGCTGAAGGTGGCATTATAACTGTAAACAAGAGGTTGGTAAAACAGAACAAGTTGGTGAAATTCTGGACTAGAAGCTAGTCAAGTCTGAAAAAATGGTAGAATATTAGGATTTAGTTAAGAAGATAAGCTTACTTTTATCACCCTTTTCTAGATGTTCCTGCAAGATAAAAAGTAACTTATTTTAGTACAGAAACAAAGAGGAAGATACAGTTGGATATATAATTAAGTGCAGTGTCCAATTCAATTTGCTCTAATCTTGGGAGTCTTATAGTGCAAGGTATCCAGGTGCTTTTTGCAGAGAGGGTTCTGATTATGGTTGAAGGTGCTTACAGCCATTTGAACGTTTAGCCGGTATAGGTATCCTTATATGCTTGACTACCAATGCGTTTCAAGCCATAATAGCATCTTTGAGGGTTCTTGAAAGACCACAGTTTTGCACTTTAGAAAAATGATATCTTCGAAAGACATAATTTCTTATACAGTTATACTTATCAAATCCAAGAATTATCTGATTCATGTTCAGCTAGGCTTTCTTTGGAAAGTTGTAGATGAAACTAGCACCCATTCTAGGATTATGCTTATATATTTAATATTACTATAGGATTAACTTTAGATGTCAAGTTAGATTCCAACAATGACGAGCAATTCCTCTGCTACATTAGAGTTGAATTCCATGAATTTAAGCCAAGGTTGGAACTCTATGAATCATGGCAATTGGATCTAGGAGATTAAAGCAGGTAATCACCTCCACCTGATCCAGCATATAACTTGAACAACTTCTAGCAGTTTGGATTCTTAATGATCCCAAATAGCACCTTAATGTAGCCTAATTTTCATGTTCGCCATTTGAATTTCTAGCCATGGCCTGCTTAGCCACAATAGAGAAGTTACTTAAGTGGGTCTAACTCATATGGCAATGGACATAGTTCACTTTCTAAAGATGTAGAAGAAACATGTTACAGAGTAGCATATTACAGGAATAGTAATCATACCTTGTTCATAAAAGATACAGGGTAGCAATGGTACAACTGTTGAAACGATGAACCATGATAATAATCATCATACTCCTCGCCGTACTGAGATCATGAACAACAATGTCATACATAAGTGCAACTAGAGGAAAAACTATCTCCACACAAGATACATTAGAAAGTGAGGGGAACCAATTCATAAGATAGTAATGTGCAATATCTGAGACTCTTTAGCTATTCCCGAATAGCATGGGGAGTTTGCTGGGAAAATTACTGACACCATCTTTCAAGCATGATCATATAGAATGAAAAAATCAACAATTTCATGCAATGCATTAAGTTCCCAAGACAGAGCACACGACATAAAAGCATCCTCTCCTCTCCTTGCCATCTGATTTGGCAAACCATACCCATTCAAATTAGCTCCAAAGTTGAACTCAATAGAGGTCATATTGGTTTGAAAGTGGCCAACAGGGAAAGATGATTAACTTTTTGGGGAGAAAGAAAGTAGATTGAATCATGCAGCTTAGTTGGGTTGGAGGGTCAGTAAATATTACATCTTAATGATGTGGTTTCAATCAATTACATGGGCTAGACAGACCTGGTTTTCTAGCTGAATAAAGTTGTTCATCAAGTAACAAGATCAAAAAACCCGAACAAATTCAAAGAGAATCGCCAATCCAGTTCAATTTATATTACCTAGTCTTGTAGAAAAGTAGAATAACAAACAGTAACACTGAAAGGCAAAAAGAGAAGCAATATGGGTAACAAACCTCCATTATGACTGATTTGAAGAATCGCAGTCACCAAAAGATCAATAACAATCCTCTCGAACTCCTAAGAAGATACAGTAACAACAAAACAATGGATTAAACATAATCCTTTATCAGAAAAAGGAATAGAGCACACACAGACAGAGAGAGAAACTCAAGCAGAGCGTGTCATAAGAAACGAGAAGGAAGGTATAATCATCCGATATAAGCAGAAGCTTACCACTTTAATCTGGAAACTCAGCTCGAAACCTCTGGTGTGGTCTCTGAGATTCTTGAAGAGGAAGAAAGCAATAAATACTAAATAGTATGAAGGAGGACTCTTTAAGTTCTAATTTATATACCAATCGCCAGCCACCAATCAATACCTTTGATATCGTGATCGGTAGTTAAAGTTTGAGGGGAACTTGGAAGCTGAGCTGGCATCCTAATGGGGTCCACTTTCCAGTAATTCTTGTCCACGTGGCAGAAGAACTCTTATTGAACTCGTACGGATCCTAAATACCTGATTCTACTAGGTTAAGGACTCTACAGCTCTACTTGGGGTCACTACTAGTCTAACACTATTTTAACTCTTCTAGTTGCCGTTGGAGGAGCCCCCTTGCTGAGACATGGACTTCCATGCCCTTTATAGAGTTAAATTTGGATTAGGCCATGGGTATCAAACGGACCAGATCCAACTTCCTGGTGTACCAGTTAGGGGTGTCAACCGGTCAGGCTCGGTCGGGTTCCGTCGGGCCTAGCTGGGCTTCACAGTGCTTAAAGTCTGTACTGTGATCGCTCGTTTAAGTCTTCGGGTCGGGCCTAATCGGACTACAATCGGGTTAGTGTAATCGGGCCTTAACCGGGCTGTGGGCATGTTTAACTCTAAACGGGCCTTAACAGATTAAGAGTAATAGAATAATCAACTTATCTTTTCTTTCTCACTTCTTAGGTTTATTAGTTTTGATCAACAGTAAAAAAAATTTCTAATCATATGGTCCTCAAAATATGGATAAATAAGTTATTCAATGTATCAATTAGGGTCTAACGCCTTCTGGGCTTCTCATGCTACATGGAATCAAGCTACTACATCAGTTTTGATATGAGAGTGAGTGAGAACATATTATAACATATATGTGTGTATTAAATATTAATAACCTAATTCATCGGCCACGAGGTGAAAATTTTCAAGACCCATATTAAGTTAAAACCTGATTGATCATCCAAAGACCAAACATGCCATTAAAATTTATAAATATTCAGTTCACAAGGTTTCAAAACCAACAAATAAGGTCGAGCTAGCATTCGATCGGTCCGATCGGGCGTCTGATGAGCTAAGACCCCACACCAGGACAGCCCAACTACAAAACGTGTCGGATTTAATCGACCGGGCCTGGAATTGACACCCCTGTGTACCAGTGATCTAAAGGACATTTGGACCAAGGTTATTAAACACGAAATTGAAATCCGAGTGTGGTCTAGCCGAGTCCGATTCTAGCTAGATGCCAATATTAGCTAGAATCGGTCAGGACTAGAGAATTAAAACTAGCGTGGATCAATCGTTCTGGATCGGACAGAATTCAGCTCGATTGATTTTGATTGTTGAAACCCTATTTTGGACTAGATGAATGGACCATGGTCAGACCAGTGTTTTAAAGAACGGGTGGACCAGAAACTTGGACCATAGCAAACAATAATCAGATACAAAGAGCTTCAAGGGCTGAAAAAACATAATGGATAGAAGTTAAAGGAAAAACTTCCCCCGCAATGCCATAGTGCAGTTTTGCTCTTAGTAGGTCTTGTATGGATGATCTTACCTAAGTCGCAATCCTCATTGGCAACCTGCTCCTCCTCCTCCTCCTCCTCCTCCTCCCGGTTACTTCAAATTGAACAATGATGTTGCTATTCTAGTGTAAGGAGGTAAAGGTATCTGGTTGGTCATTTGGAACTCCCTCGAAAGGGTTATGGTGGCGATCTCGGAGCCCAATGTATTTGCATCATAAATTCTTCAGGGCAAGGCCTTAGCTATGCGTTCTGGTATGCTTCACGCTCTAGAAGATAGTTTTGAGAACCTATTCATAGAGTCCGATAACAGAGAACTCATATGCTCCATCAATTTAGATTCTTCTCAATGCTATTATCATTATTCAAGATATCCAGTATCTGTCAACGTATTTCTAGAGTTATATGTTTATTCATATTCCAAGGTCTATCAACAATTTTGTTGAAATCTTTGCACTAAAGGCCTTGTCAATAGAATGTGTGGCAAATTGACCTACTTCCACTCCATAAGTGATCAATCTTTGTAATTGTGATTCCATGCGTTTATGACACTCTCAATAAGACTATCATTACCAAAAAAGGTACATTGTCAGCATTAGAGAACCCTCTCCGAAAAATTAAATAAATGTGGATGAGCTGGTTGACCTAAGAGTATAGGACTTTACATCCAATGGTTATAACTAGAGAAACAAATTTTTTTTTTTTTTGTAAGTTACTAGAGAAACAATTCATGTGGCTCAAAACAATGAACCTATCTTATCTTAAACTATTAATGGAGTTCAGATTGACGGACATCCTTTCGTACTTATTTGAGTAAATATTTGGTTAATGTACTATGACATCATACAAAGCAAGCAATTTGGTGGGCAAACGAACAAAAATATCTTTTGTACAAAAAAAATTACAACAAAACAAATCATACTCGAAGAAAATAAAAGAATGGTTGACGTTGTCTGGGTGAGCGTGGTTCGTGTACACGGGGCCAATGAGAGCACAAATATTTGCATCATGGCGAAAGGGTTTTCTCTTTTGATGGGGTGGGGAGAAGTATTTTTTGTAGATCTAGGAAATTATTCTAATCAAATATTTTTAACTCTTAGATTAACCTTGATCAAGTCAAGGTCATTCTCTATTATCCGAGAAGGGTGTTTTTTTTTTTTTGGTGCAATTTAAGGGCCCATCGGCCATCAACCTCAACAGGACCCCACAAGAAGATAATGAGGGGACCCACAAGGGGTCAAATATGATACCCAAAGGCTCCACTTTTTGGAAAGCAATTAAATGTGGACTAGATATCGCTAAAGAGACTTGAATCACCGATCAAACGCCTGATGCAGTTCTCCCAAAGGAGTAGCGAACCACCAGGGCAAGCCCTGATGGTCATCCGAGAAGGGTTCACTTTCACTCTCTTCATCTCTTTTGTCTCTCTCTTTCTCACATGAAATGAAATGAAATGACATCTTAATTTACTTCTTTTATGTATAAAACCATTTCATTGCTCCTCATTGGTGCCCCGTTTGTTTAAGCAACCTTAAGATTTGGTCCTCTGCACTTATGGTAAATTACACGTTAGATGACAAATCTCAAATACTCCAACTCAAAAGTCAGGAGTCAGAATCCATTATCCACCGCCTACTATTTTGGACATTTAATGTTTCTTCCAAATAATAATATGAGAGAGTCTAAGGTGATCTCACTCCCATAAGGGGCTGGACCCACCTCCATTGAGCTGCCGGGTCCAATGAGAATTATATTGGCCCTACCAAATAAATATTAGATAGTCCCAGTCCTGAATCCATATGATCTAAGGGTGGGTGGCCCACAAATCATGAACAATACACCCTTCTTTTATAGATTCCCCAAGAGGAACACTGGTTCTTGGAGACATATGTCAAGTTAGAATTGGGCACAGAGGTCGTACCCACCTACCTCTGGGGTACGGAGGGTGGAGTTATTCTGTCCCCACTAGCCCCCATGTGGGGATTCTGATCTTTTCTCTGGGACAAATGGCCCCACATGTTTACCCTCACTACTATTATGGCAGTGTCTGATAAAAAACCCGCAAATTATGGTGATTTTTCTTCTTCTTATTCTTCTTCTTCCCTGCTTTGCCCAAAACCCCAAATAAATTCTCTCTGTTTCCAAAGTCTTCATTTTATCTCAGCTGTCTTCTTACACAGTCAACACGTTCCAACTTCTAACTTCTCTTTCTGTCTCTCTCCTTTTGTGTCTACTCTGAAGTTTTCTTCAGTTTCTTCTTCTTTTTCTTTAGGACCCAGTTTCTTTTACCAGTAAAACCAGTCGAACAATGGTTCCTTGTTCGAAATTGCTTATGGGTTTCATTCTCCTTTTCCTGTTTGTCGCTTCTGCACTAGGAATCTCCTCGGTTTCGTCCTCTAATGGCACAACAGTCTACGAAATCCTGACCCAACATGGTCTCCCGAGTGGCCTCTTACCTGACTCGGTGAAAAATTTCTCCATCTCTGACGATGGGAGTTTCGTCGTGGAATTGGAGAAGCCCTGTTACGTTCAGTTCGAGTACTTGGTCTATTACGACCAGAAGATTACCGGTACGATCAACATCGGTTCGATAACGAATCTTGACGGGATTGAGGTGAGGCGGTTCTTCTTGTGGCTTGACGTCGATGAGATCAGGGTGGATTTGCCGCCGAGCGATTACATATATTTTCAGGTCGGGATCATCAACAAGAAGCTTGATGCTGACCAGTTCCAGACTGTGCACGCTTGCAAGGATGGTCTCTCCCGTCAAGGTTCTTGGAAGGATATTCTGAAGGTAAAAGGTTCTTTCTTTTGCTTCGTTTCTTGATTTTTACAACTTTCTTTCTGGTCCGGATGCTGCAGAAATCAGAATCTTCTTCGTTTATAGTTTGTCTTTGACTTTCCGGATTGAAAGGTTGGGGTTCTCGAACTATTTCTTTTGCTTCAGAGAACCCCGAATCCTTTGATATCCGCGGGAAAAACTTGAATATTCATAGGCAATTATTTGCGTCTTTTGAGAGTGCTGGCTTATTTGGCTTGAGGCGGCTTGATAAGCTCAGTATCTTTAGAAACCAATTGGAAAATTGTTAGGGTTTGGTCTTTTATGAACTTTAGGTTGAAATACCAAGAAAACTCTTTCATTTTTTTATTGAATAGGTTACTTAGAATTTTTGCAGTTGACATGAAATGAGGATGACTACTATGTGAATTGAAGTTTAAGTATTTTCTTTTCTGATTGCTTCTTTAAATCAAAACGGTAAAGAAATCTTAACATATGAATATATTTTGTTCCTTGAAGGCTCTTTTAGCAGCAAGAATATGATGTGATTGTATTTTCAGTTTATCTTAGATGGCTTTTCGTTTGGGATTCTTGGGAGATTGAATCAGGTCTATATGTTGATAGCGAGGAGCTTGAATCATTACAGAAAGTTGACAGTTGGATGCAAGCTTGTCCCATTTCCTGGATTTTTCAAAGGCCTATTTCGCCACTTGGTAAAATACGTTTGGGCTGAAACTTGACATGCAAACAGGGGACTAGGGGTCAACCTGTCTACAGAGTTTCGGCCCCATACAATATGCCACATGGTAGATCTAGGTCCTTGCAAAAGGGGCCTTCTACAAAGCTCTTTATTTATAATGTTGTGTTCCATAGTCTAAAGCAGAGGACTCGGGGCTGCAAAACAGTCAGAAGCTCAATTCCTTTTCAATGAGCTTAAGTCTGTTCAACTAGAAACTACTTCCTACCCTGCAAAGCACAAATATATATTTTCTCAATGGGTAATCAACTCAATCACTTCTTGTATATATGGCTTATATGCCTCATTATTTTGGACTGGCCCATTTATGGATACAACTCAACTCATCTTGGACTTATCCCAACTAAAGGGAGTTGGCTACATGGATCTTTTTTCTCGAATCAACTCTATTTAAAGCCATACTTGTTACTAGTCCTAAGCCATGCATTTCTTTCTTCTCTACTTCTTCTAAAGTCGTTTTAGGCTTATCCCTGACCCTGGCTTTTTTAGCTCCATCAATCTGAATCAAATCAACCCTCCGTACTGGAGCATTCAAAGGCCTTCATTGCACATGCCAGCCCATTTACAGATCAGAAGATTATATTATTCTTAAGTTCATCATTATTTGATATCATTTTTTTAAATGTTGTAAGTAGCATAGTCATAACAAGCTTAATGTGTATGCAATATGATTATAGATGGAAATGTGGAAGCATATGATGTTGGGAACCTCAGTCCTGTTAAATGTGAGTGTTTGTCTACTACCCCACATATCATATATTAGGCATGGAATGGCATTATGTGATGGTGGAATATATGTAGAACAGTAATACATTTGCCAATTGTCATTGGAAGCCTGTTGATATGACCTACCTTCTTGTATTGAAACATGTATTAGAGATTGGCTATTGACGTAACTATGGCGACTAATGAAACAAGCTGTGGACGCTGACATTTTTTGGTGCTGGTTATGATTGATTTTATACCATTGTTTAAGGATAAGTTTCCCTTGGCCCTTTTTTTTTTGGAGAGTTGGGTATGCAAAAGTGAAAACAATCGATGGTGTCATGGAATCTGAAGTTTCAGAAATAATTTACAGAGCATATGGGGTGCTATGTTGATAAAAGATGGAAATGAGTCTTTGTTTAGTGTTTTTGGTGAGCAGATCTGTTTTCCTTTTTCCATGGTATCAACAAGAAGATGTGTTGAATTGCTTATGACATGTTATATTTTTAGATACAGTTAGAATGTGGATTTGTAATGTTACTTTATAATCATCCAGTTGTATTTGGTTCATGAGGTATATACATCCATGTGTAGATATATGACAAATTTTTGCCAATATGATCTGATATTTTAAATTTGTAATTTTATTCTTCATAATATGTTAGTAGGAAAGCACATGTCTGTGTCCCACTTGCAGTAGTTTTTTATCACACTAATTTTAAATCATTGTTTAGAAGTACAATCGACCGCCCCATGACGGGCCATCCTGATAAACTTATCAGGGTGGCTTTCCAATTTTAAGCCACATGGTGAGATGGTGTGGCAATTCATACCAATTGATAGATTGGTCTAGGATTGGATTAGCGATGCAGTTTAGTCCTGAGAGAACAGGCAAAACAGGGCCTGCGACATGAGGGTGGAACAGGCCGAAACTCTCACCTATGGTTCTGATTTTGGACCAGATTTCTGGTCCTAGTGCAAGCCAGGGTTGGGCTGGCCTGCGTAATGGATATGGTTTGATTTGGCCTGGATATGGCTTGTGTGAGATATTCTAGAAGATTGTGTGGGGTCCTATGAGAAGAACTGGTAGTATATCTTGAAGATCTGCTGGAATGCTTTCCTAGTAGTTACTATCTTCTATTATTGTAACAGTTCCTTAGTTTCTAAATTAATAGCTTTAAGAGAACTGAGAGTTACTATTTTTTTTGTTTCCTTTTTTGAGTAGTGCTGTCCACGTAGGGAAGGTATTTTCGGTCTTTGGGACTTTTATTTAAACAATGTAGAGGAGATGGTTGAGAAATGAAGTTTGTTTTCCTTTGGTTCAGTGATGAATTTGGACAAGGTTGCAGTGGTGAAGCTGTAACACCTCTTGGTGGTGATTCCAAGAGCGGTGATTTCAATCAGACCTTACCATGGTGATTCAGTAGGTTGGGTATGTTGGTAATTCCATTCCCACAGGCCAGGTGGTGATATCTTGGTTATCCTTTTTATTTCTTCTGTCATAAGTAAAAAATAAAAAGTTCTAGTGAATTCTGTTCTTAATACTGGTCTGTCCCTATTTGCGATCTTGTTGCAATTGATCTCTCCCTAGTTTTGCTGGTTTGAGTTCGCTTCTTTGTTAATTAGCTACATGTCAAATTTCAGGACATACTTAAATCAAATACCCTCCCATGTATTGCCATGTGTCCCTGTATTTTCAGCTGTCGATGTATGTCCATACACCCTCTTGTAGTCCCCTGATCTTCAAAGCTTTATTTTGCCACTTGGGCGGGTTCTGTTCGGTCTGAAACTCAACACATAGGGTGAGGACCTCGAGGTCTCCGCAGAAGTCATGCTACATATAAACTGCCACATGGCAGAAACTTGGGCCGTCCTGGGTAATCTGGAGGTGTTTGGAAATATTTGCCTGCTTGCCTAGGGTTACATAGCCAAAAAGTGGAAGAATATTTTCTTGACTCATAGTTCTTCGACTAAACCCTACACTAGGTTTTCTGGTGGTATTCCACCGGGGTTACAGAACATGTCCCTGTTTATATTCTTATTCATGGATGTATCTCTTATGCAAGTCAGTTTATATATGTGCCCTGGATATCCAGGATAATGCAAATAAATCATAATTGTTGGCTAACTGGGATCTAAATGTTCGTGATTCTGCAGGTTGCAACTCCCATTAATGAAGTCCCAATGCTTCTAACCGAGTAAGGAAAGGCCAAATCAACTGTTTTATAATTACATAATTATAGGTACTCTGTGATGTGCTGGACTTTGTTGTAAGAGTCTTTGTACCCTTAAAGCCACCAGAAGCAGGTGGACCAATACAAGGTTGGTTATATTAGGGTTTTGTTCAGCGATGTGCTGGACTTTGTTGTAAGAGTCTTTGTACCCAAAAAGCCACCAGAAGCAGGTGGATCAATATATGGTTTGGTTGTATGATGGTTTTGCTCAGCGATATGCTGGACTTTGTTGTATGAGTCTTTGTACTCAAAAACCCACCAGAAGCAGGTGGACCAATATATGGTTATATGAGGGTTTGTAAGTTGTACAATCTGAGTCCTTGTAATGTTTTTAGTCAGCCTTTGTTTTCTTGTTTTGGGACCTTAACGTAATGAAATTACCAGCAGCACAGATAATTGGTATCAGTCAAGGTAGATTCTGATCTGAATCCGATCCCTACCAATTCTGATTGGATCAGAATTGGGTCCCAAAAACCCTAAAATCGGCCACTCCAGAACATTTGGAATTGGTGGTCAATGTCGATTCTGATCTGAATTGGTCGATTGGACCGATAATTGGTATCAGTCAAGGTCGATTCTGATCTGAATTGGTGTGGATACAAAATTCCGATTTTTGAACCATGGTCCTTTCCTACTGAGTCCAAGTGAACGTTGAAAATATTCCAAACCCATAGAGAATAAGTTTCCATTATTTATGAATTTCACGGTCTCCACCAGATTTTGAGTTATAAAGGAAAGCTACTTCTGTACCGCCCAGCGTATGGCGTCTATGCTTGCTTGAAGCTGCTGATAGAAAAAACCCACTTGCATTTCTTGCAATTCATCTTTCAAAGCTTCTGATGATACTTCTACTGCACTACTCAAAAATGCGATTTGTGTTGCTGAACCCAAATTGGGACTAATGAGTGTGGTTCAACATTATCAAAACAACATTAATAAGTCCATCCATATGGATGACATGACAATTCCAACTGCTTAAATAAGGATCTTATAATTATCAATGTATTCATACAGGAAAAGAGAGGAAAGGGTGAGTGAGTGGGGGGCGGTGTTGTGAACCACTTCTAGTTTACAGGATATGACCTCCAAATTCTCCACATGTAGGAGATATGAAGCCTTGGCAATGATAGTGTGTAATTGATTGGTGAAGCAATGAGAGATGACGGCCATTAAGGAGCCTCCAAGCTAAATGGTGGCCTTTTACAAGCTCCCCCCACAAGAGTGTAGACGAACTGCTCCTTTTGCCATTTTCACCAGTAAACCTAGAGGAGACCTGCAGAGAGGATTTAATGGGAGTTCTCAATGCTAAATGAGAATCTTCACATAAGAAATACCACAGTACTGTTTTCTCTTCGGTTTCAACAAACATACAACAGAAAGTACCATGTTTCCCTATAGCCCCAATTCCTTCTTCAACCTAGCAAGAGTGGCCTCAATCTCATCAATGTTGTCCTCTATGCCGCTCTCATTGTCTGCTTTGTTTTGGTCATCTTCCCCAGTGTCTGACCGGGATTTTGCATATGGATCACTACTTGGGGGCCTTTCATTGTTGTTTCCGCCTTCAACATTGGGATCAGTTATGTTCAGCTCTTTCTCTAGAAATTCCACAAATTCTTCACCAATGTCCTGCAAAATGAAATTTTTAGTAGTTTCCGCTACAAATAGTGCTTGCTTATGGTCTTCACTAAGTTACTTTCTTCATTTCTGTATGTTGTTGCAATAAACATGCATGCCTATAAGCTTAAACCTACATGGCCAATACAAAAAGATAGAGATGGGAATTTCAATTAAGAGGTAAATACAGAACATTGTACCGCCTTACCGCCAACTCCTCCCATAAACTCTTTGGCTTCCCTTGTGAATCAACATTAGCTTCCCAGTTACGGAATTCTGCTTGGAGGTCTCTAAAGAAGTCCTCTGTAAATAACCAAAATGAAGATTTAAGAACTACCAAATACTAGGTTTCTTAATAACCACAGTTGTCATGGGGGCAAGGCGAGCCTAGGCGGTGGCCAAGCATCTTTTCACCTCGGTGCCTAGACAGTCAAATTGTATTGTATAAAGACGGGGGTTTTGTGTAAAAAACTAAACTTATGAACAAACTAGTGTTTTATTTTTTTTTTACAGGGGACTTGTGTAAAAAATAATGAATACTTTCCTTTCATTTATAAATATGAGAGGGTCTTCTTCTTCTTCTTGAAGGTGGTGGATGGTAGTGGCAGCTGCTACTGCTTCTTCCCATTTTTCTTTTTCTTTTTTTGTTCTTTCTGATTTTTCACCCATTTTCCCCTCTTTTCTTTCCTGTTTCCCCCATTTCGTCCCCCTTTTTCTCATTTTTTCCCTTTCTTTCCCCCCTATTTTCTGTCTGAGCACCTTGAACAATATGACGATCAGTTGCTTGGGTGTTCAAGAACCACCTAGGCAATGCCTTGACAACTATGTTCATTCATAATAGTGAAAATGCAGGGGGAAAAATAAAATGAATGCAAGATAAATTTAGTCTCCATTTTGTCCTACGGTAGGACAAATCTACCTATTGTTATTTGAACATCCCTCACAAAGTTACCTGCAGAAATAAATGGCTTATGTATAAGAATTTAAGTAAATCTGACCTATCTGAGGACAAGAAACTACAAGATGAGGTCAGAAAATACTTTTTCCTACAGGTTTTCACTTTCCCCCTAATATAGCTTCAACAACAAATATTACACTGCACTATAATCTAAGGTACAGGTCTGGTAGACAACTATAGTCTAAAAGGGCAATAGCAATACATGCAGCTCATAAACAGTGAAACAGGACTCACCACTTGATGGATTCCACATGGGAACCCTCTTACAGCATAAAACAGAAGAGGGAAAAAACTGAGGCCTAGAATGGCAGGGGATCAGAAGGTAAGATGGTTACGATCATCTAATTGATCAATTTTGGCTCAATGGATCTCAAATATGAGATCCATCAAATGGCATGTGATCCAGTTGTGTTATTCTAGCAGAAATACAAAAAGGAGGGGTGGGTGCCATAAAAATAAGGGTATATGAATCAATACCAAAACCATAGAACTCCTCATCTTGCTTTCTTTCATCTCTGGAGCTGGAATAACTGGATGCACTATTTCCAAAATCATATCTCTGCCGAGATTCCGAGTTCAATAATGTATTGTATGCATGTTTTATCCTCATGAACTTCTCCTGAGCATTGGCCTGTACATGTGAAAGCCAGAATTTTTTTTAGTAAATCAGACCTAGGCAGTACATGCTAATGAAATGTACACTAAGAAAACCAGAAGTCATTTGAGATTAAAATTTTTTTATTCATTTCATCATTCAACAAGAAGCTGTTTTTCCCCCCCCCCCCCCCCCTCCCCCCTGGCGGCAGGATGTGCGTGTGAAACAGAGGGTATATAATTGTTCCCAGGTATATAAATCAAATGCATGTAGCATGTGCATTTTTCCAAGTGTTGGTTGGTGTATCCATGTTGGACATGCAATTAGATTCCAACGCCCAATGGATTCCTGAGACTCCTGGAGATTTCCTTTTAAGCAGTAAGCCAGTCAAACCTCAGCATTGCAATGCTTATTCCCTGAGGTTGTGTCCTAGAAATTGAAGGTGCAATCATCCCCATTGACTATGACTATGTGATACACCATGAGGCCATGGTATGTGCCCACGCAGAGCAAGTGCAAACAAACTAGGTGGAGAGGATGCAAGGAAAAGCAAGTGCATCTAACATGAACACCCTAGGCTTATATTTGAAGGTATAACCGTGAGGAAAATAAGATGAAGGTGTGGAAGGCAAAAGGATTCATGCTAGCAAATCTAACCATAGCTGGTAAAAGTGATTCTAATCCATTGTCTTTTTTCTCCATGCCTCACCAGGGTTGTTTTAAGTCTTATCGTATCTGCAACAAAAACCAAGAGGTTGGTTAACCAACTTGGGTGGTGTTATGGATTTCTCTCAACCATCAAATACCCTCTAATTCGAGATCACCTCGACACACAGAGGATCTCTTAGACGACAAATCAGCCCTCAGAATCACATCAGTGGTGTTCTAGAAACACATCAAGAGCGTCTCAAAATCATCACTGATCACCCAGACACCAAAGCATTTGGCAAAAAAAGGCAATCACCCAAGTTTCACTTACTAGTGTTTTCATATCAGAAAAATGTTTCATTACCTATCATACATGGGAAGGCAAAGAAGGAAAGTAAAAGTAGAATAAAAGAGAAATATGATGTCATGTGAATGACAAACATTTCAAAACCTTCGAATGCACCCTTCAGATTTTTTTTTCACGAAATGTCTTCAAACCTGAAAGTTATCAATTCCCTCCCTTTTTTTTGTTATCATTGTACTGATTTTTGTAGTTCAATTTTTATCAAGCCAAATTTTAATTCAATAAATATATTGAAATTTACTCATTGAGAAATCCCTATCATCTAGACAGTGCCTGGACTCTAATAAATTCCATCCCACTTGAACCAACCAAACGAATGAGAGCTAAGGAGGCAGTCCATCAATGTGGCAGTAGTGATGAATTTCGGGAAGGGTGGCAAAAGTTCTTCTTGTTGGCACCATGCACTAAGAGATGTAGCCATGGTGAGTCTGCAAGATTTTAGTTAAATCAGATGGTGCATTAATCCTGCTGACCCCTGGAATGGGTGGGAACATTAACTGAGGAGGTCCAGAGAATACTTGGTGGAAAGTAAGTAGTGAACACCAGCAAGTGGAATATACTAAGCCTCATGTGGGATATTTACTGGTAAAGGGACCATGATGTGGATTGTAGATATGCCTGTGTCTGCCTCTGCGTGCCTGATGAAGGATAGCACCCAAATTCACTTGCTAGGCACAGAAATTTTACACCCTATTATCTTCAGAAGATTGCATGTGACTTTTAAGTTTAAGCCATCTATCGAGCATTGCATCCCAAATCTAAACCCACAGGCATGTAATGATAAACGGAAATGTTGAGATCATAAAATATGCAGTGGTTTATTTGGATTTTTATTTGGGGGACGATGATGAAGCAGAGGTCAGGTTTTGAACCGATTGAAGGTGAGTTGATTTCAAGGGATGTGGGTGTAGAGAAGAGGAGATTAGGCTTGGAAAGATGATGGAAGGTTTCAAGGGATTGGTGTTGGGCACTTGGGCTTCATGAAGACGATGGGAGGTGACGTCGAGGAAGAGGTAGAAAGGGTATTAGGGACTCAAGGTCTTTCATTTCCATAGGTGAAAGATTATGGAATAAGAGAGGTGAAGCTTTAGTGAGATTTGAGAGGAGATACCCGGTTGTGAAGGTGGGAAGGTTTGGAGTGGCTGATAGAACAAATTTTTTGAGTGGTAGAAGGTCAGGAACCATCTGAATTAGAATGGGAAGGATGGATGAAAGAGTTCTGAGGTTTCTTCGATGTGAAGGTTAGAAGCTTAACAAGCAAATGGTCCTATAATCAATAGGACCACTCCTAATGGTCCATTGGGGTCAAACATGGAGAATCCAAACAAGATAGAAGAAAACAACACCGTTGAGAGGGCTCAACAATCTGTAGAAATGGAGGAAGTTACTCCTTCCAAATCAGAGGACATTATTGAGGCTTTGGAAAGAGAGTGGGGAATACAAGACACAGTTCAATAAAATGCTGGGGGGGGGGGGGGGAACTCATAGGAAGTTCTTTATAGCAACTGGGTTCAAGGGGAGGTCTGAGGGAAAGGGCAGTGTGAAAAGAGGGACTGGTGTGCTTTCGGGGAAAGGGAGAAAAGGTAATAGAAAAAACCATAGGAAGGAATTTCATGAAGGGGAAGTGAAAGAATTGGGGAGAGGAGGTTTGATGATAATGGGCGAGGGGAGATGTTTTAGAATGGGATAATAGAAATGTCCAGCAGGGTGGTGAGGAGATCAGGAGTAGAGTTGTATCTGATGTCATGAAAGCTGCAGTTTCAATTGGTAGCAGGATTGGAGTTACCTTTACGAAAAGAGATGAAAGAGCTTTCCAATTGTCGAGAAATTTCATCAAAAAAAATGTTGGGAAAAAAGGCTGAATATGTGGCTGCACTGGATTCATAGGTGAAGTTGGCGACGTGAATCTAATTTGGAATTTCCCTCCATCTCAGGTATGAGACTTATAATGAGGAGATCAGGAGTAGAGTTGTATCTGATGTCATGGAAGCTGCAATTTCAATCGGTAGCACGATTGGAGCTGCCTTTATGAAAAGAGATGAAAGAGCTTTCCAAGTGTTAAAGAGAAATTTCATCAAAAAATGTTGGGAAAAAAGGCTCAATCTGTGGCTGTACTGGATTCATAGATGAAGTTGGGGAGGTGAATCTAATTTGGGACTTCCCTCCATCTCAGGTATGAGACTTTTAATGTGGAGTGTAGGGATTTGGATTCAATCTTAACGAACTCATGTTTGTTCTTTGATAAGGGATTGGAAATTTGAAGTAGTGGCTTTACAAGAGACAAAGATTAATAGATCAGATTGGGCTTCTCTGTTGGCAGTGTGGGAATAGAGCGAGGGAGTATCCTTGCCATATGGGTTTGCCATTATGGTTTAATTGTGTGGAAGATGACCCCAGTCTCGTTGGTTGGAGCTTATAGATGGAGAGGGTTAATCGATGTTATTTAGTATACGGCGAGGAGCTATGATAATATTGTTTAACAATGTTGTTGAAGATAACTTGATTCTGTGGGCTGCTGTTCTGAAGGATTTTAGAGTAAAGGACCTCAATGCCACAACGGAAGTCTTCTGATTGATAGTCTTACAGGGTGAAGGTGGCTGAAAGCCAAATACTGGATTTTTTTTATTTTTTCAGTTGGAGATGTTCGTGTTTTGAAATCGGAAGTTTCTGCTTAGATCATAAAAAAGGGATCTTGGTTATCGAAAGGACAAACTTTAATTATTCAGTTCAATTTCCATCAGAGATTTCGATTATGCGCACATTTAACTCCAATATCCAGAAAAAGAACAAAACAATATCCCAGAACAAGGTGGGTTTATTCACTGGAGTATCGGTGCAGATCGCAAGATACCCCATACATGTACCCACAAAAGAAAATTTATAATAGAAAGGGATAAACTTAAATTTCCATCAAATGCATCAAAATCCAAGAGAGAAAGATGATTGAAAAGGAATGTACTAACCTCCTTGTTGACATCAGGATGGAATCTGAGCGCGAGCTTTCTGTAAGCTCTCTTAATTTCTTCAGGAGTTGCGGTGGGCGAGACGCCCAAAACAGCATATGGGGACTCTCTTCGGCTTGCTCTTAAAAGGGTAGAACAGTTACGTTTGGTTCTCTTCTTGGAACTCAGCGAGAAAGACTGCGGAGCGAACAGAAAAAGATTGAAATCACTTCTTCGGCCATATCTGGGAACAAGTATAGAAGATTTTGCTTGGTTCTTCAGATAGAGAAGACAACTGTGAGGAGGTTTAAAAGACCAACAGCAAGTAGTAACAGAGTTGAGCCTTATCTTCGTTTCTAGAGTTTGGGTGATTCCATGCATATTCATGAACGAATCGAGTGAGTCTTCACTCAGCTCATCCGTGCGAAGCTCGTGTACATGTACAGACTTCAGAATTCACAAATCGAACTCAGATGACACTTCGATAGCATGTCTCAGCCAAACAATTGGACACTTCGACAGCACAAGGACACCAGAATCTAGGATCCAGATCTCCTACGGCACAGCTGCCCATAGCTGCCTGTACGACATGTTAGGGCCGCACGCATAATAACCGCCTTACCCCCACTCGGGCAAGGCACTGGGCAGGGGGTAAGGCGGTCATTACGAGTGCAGCCCAGTTTGTGCCACACAGATTGCTATGGGCAGTTGGGCGGTAGACCGATTGCAGAAACTATATTTTCTTTTTTGTTTTTAATAAATAAACGAAAAAAAGAATGGTGCTTGGTCGCATGGCTCCTTCATCCAAACGCAGCCCCTCGAATGATCGCCCCACCGATTTACAAATTGAAAATTCCTTTGATCGATGCCCTTGCGTGTCCTCTCATTGGCCCCGCACTTGTGCATGGCCATGTGATTGGGTGCCACATTTGTCTTCCCATTAACAAATAGAGAAAGAGGTTCCCATGTTGCTATTATGGGGAGGAATCTACATGCTACACTATGGGTGTCTTGAAAAAAAATATCATCCATATGGGGTCTATAATTTTAGGACAGGTGAGTGAAAAAAAAAATCATCAGAGAAAAACAAAATTTCTCAAATAATGAGAGAGTTTCATATAACCTAGAGTGCAGTTTGGCACCAATAAGAGGAGGGTGACAAATCGTTCAATAGGGGTGGGCATTTAACAAGGAGAGAGGATGTGATACCCATATATGGGTGGGTGGGATGTGAGAGGCATGTGCAAGAATATGCACATTGATGTCGTTTATTTCCCTTTTACCATAAATAATATGGGTCGACAGTCTCTGTGTTGCAGCACAGGCTATGCCAAGACACATGGGGGTGGCATTTCCACCATTTAGGTGGGGGTGCATGACGGTCATTTCGCCCACCCCCATGTGCCCCAAGCACAGAGAATATTTTCCCTAATATATATTTTTTTCGGGAAAAAGTTCCTCATGACGCCAATGTGGGGAGGAATCTACACACCATACCAATGTGTGTGAAGAAAATAGTATCATCCACATAGGCCGTGGATAAAAAAAAATGTGTTAAGAGTGAACACCGGATCTCATCATGTGAGAGGACGTACACTAGAATCTGCATTCCAATGTCATGTGTTTCTTTGTTCCAAACTTTTATTTTTGCCAAAGTTTTTAAGATTAAATTTTTTGGACAAAGTTTTCCTCAATTATTAAGGACGGTTCACCCACCATCCTAGGGTTCACAAACCCCTCTTAGGATATTTTATGTTCCAAAATACCCTCTTGATATCCATTCATGCTGTCTCCCGCCGCTCGATGAACGAGATCTCATTCATCTTGGTTGGAGGAAAACTTTGTGCATTCCAAAGTTTTTTTTTAAATCCTGGGTGAAGAGAAAACTAGAAAATTGGTTCCTAGATGCCTATCTTATGAGCATTTTTTACATGCTCACAATTTTTTTAAGGAAAGTTACAAGATTAACCACTTTTGAGTTTCTCTTTACAAAATCTATCTCTTTGTGTTTCACTTAACAAAATTATGGCCAAATGCTCTCTGTGCTGGGATGTAGGCTGCGTCCAAACACATGGGGTGGACGAAATGATCATCCTACCCCCCTGAATGATAGGCTCATGTGTCTAGGCACAGACTGCACTGCGGCACAGAGAACATCAACCCCAAAATTATGTAACATAGAGTTTAAGTTTACAAAACTAGCGACTACCTACAGTGTCTCTCCCTCGCTTGCCTCTCTTATTTCACATGTTTACCCTTGATCCTGCCTTCCTGCAACCCCATCCCACCCTTGACGATGCAAGTGAAACAATGGCTAAGACTCTGAGATGACGACTATTGTAGCCAATAGCGGAGAAGAAACTCTGCTCAGAAGAGGATATGGCTTATCCCCTGTTCTTAATCCCAGCTCACCCCTCTGCAAAGTAGACGAAGAAGAAAAAGAAAAAGAGAGAGATGGAAAACATAGCTCTGTACATTGTATTTTCGAAATTAATTAACAACTGCGTCGTCTCGCATCGAACACAGACGGCAGATGGAGATCGGATTCTTTGATCCAAAAATCCACAACAATATTAAGTTCAATTAAGACAAACACCAAAACCTCTCGCTGCATCTCTCAGTCTCTCAAATTGAAGCCAAAATCTATAACTTTCTTAAAGATTAAGTTTCAGATTGACCTAATAAGAAACAAAAAAAACCTAATTCAACCCGACCGAAACTGTATTAAATTGACTAATTGACACCGTTATCTCACACAATCCTTTCATATTGGAATTGGAGTAGTTCCATTAAGCAGAAAAGTCGTTTTTTTTTTTTAAAAAAAAAAAAAATGGATCAAGAGCAGTCAAGTTTGAAGATAATGAATTTGAACTTCCATTAAACCTACCTACCTCTCTTCTCCAAAACACATGAATCACATGTGCCTCTATCTATTCCTAAAATAAAGAATTAAGAGAACACTTACATTAATTCTTCTTGAATTACACGTACCTTGTTATACTTTTGGCAGAAGTATTCCCACGAGCATAAACATTTAATATTTAATATTTCAACTGTACTCTGGTAATCATAAAATAATGAAATTTAATACTTCTTTAATTTGCATTTTCCTTCTTCCATCATTATCTTGTCCCTCTTGCTTTTCTCTTTAGTTGTATTTATATATATAATCAGACACCAGTACCAGTGTTTTTCTGCAAGCAAGCAAGCAAGCATCAACCCTTTCTCTTATCTTGAATCCTTGGCGCGCTAGAGCTTTGTTGGGTTACAGACGTACAGGCCTTAATTGGGACTCTAATTACCTCAATATCTCTGAACTCATGGCTGATCGAAAGGTACTTGTGAACAGACCTGGAGAGGTCTCTTCTCATGGTGGCAGTACAAGAAATAGTATTGATGATGATGTGATCAAGGTTGGTACTAAAGTTGATCAGATCAGAAATAAACAGAGAAGGTGGGAAGACAGAAAAGATGTAAATGAATTGGCAGAAGCTTTCATCAACAACTTCCATAAGCAGTTGAAGATTCAGAGAGAAGAGTCCTTCAAAACTTATAAGGAGATGATCGATAGAGGAGCTTGAAGAAGCCCCGCCCACATGCATCATCTTTATTATATATTACTTTACTGTTTTGTTTTTCATTATTAGTAGTAAATGCCCAACTTATGTTTTATGCAATAGAAGCAGGCAGGCAGGCTTGAATAGATTGTGAGTGTAGAATGCATTTTGAAGTGACAAAAATAAAGAAAAATCGGATTTCAGAATCTATTCTGAAGGACCGACCTACCTTTAATTAAGCACAAGTTGTGCTTTTATGTTCTACAAAACACTCAATAAAAAACACTTTTTATCTATTTTCATATTACATGATAATGGATTTTCCCTGAACAATATCATTGACATAAACTTTATTGATTATTAAAGGGAAAGGTATTGATACACCGGAGTTCTCCTATCGATCACCTGCATTAAATAAGGAGTGCAGGGTTTTTTATGTCATTTTGGATTGATATTTATGTAAACCTGATTGTATTTAATACAGATCGTGCACGGGCTGTCTCATTTTCATGGTCCTATTATGTTGAGAGACCTCTCAACATGGCTTGCGGTCCTACGTACCCTTATTGTGCTCCACTCTAGATAAAATGATGTGGCTATTCCAACTGTTAGACAAAGAAGCAATGTAATAAACTAGGCTTATAAAAATAGGAATAATAAAACCAAAATTGTATACAAAATATATATATAATAATAGTTGATATATTTACTATATGTTGCAATATTGAAAAGGAATAATAAGAAAGCCGGCCACATCTTTATTTAAAATAAGGAAGAACTTATACCTCTCTTGAAATATATAAATATTGAAAGCTAAAATGTAAAAGAATACATAATAGAAACACAACCAATTGTAATTATAAAATCTAAATCATCTTAGAAATAAACCTAGATCGAAGACCATTTCAAAAATTAAACAGCACGATGAAACTGGATAGTAATAGTACTATAAGAATAAAATAAGCAAGTAAGATATTATTACATCCACTGATAGATAAAGTTTTTAATTTCAAACTTTTGAGCTGCGTTTGGTATGCATTCTTGGAACACATTCCAGGTTGATTTCACATTAATCTTGGATGATACAAATAACTATTTTTATCATCCAAGAATGCGAAATCGACCTAGAATGCATTCCAAGAATTCATACCAAACACAACATTAAAATGAGTATTTATAAAATTAGAAAAATGGCACAATTTTTTTTAATAATTTAAACATATTAACAAATAATAATATGCTGCTAATTAAACAAAATATATTGTAATTGATAAATAAATTGTAATTTCAGAAAATTAGTTAGTAAAGGATCTAAAACCAAAAATATACATATATCGAAAAAGTAGACAAACTACTTAATAAGTTTAAATAAAGCATTAAAACAAAAAATATATGTATACCAACAAATTACACAAATGGGATCTTAATTAGAGATCTTCAACTTCTCAAAAACCGTCTTCTTCTCTGCAACGTCTCTCTCACTTCTTCTCCTTTTCTTTAAAAAAACTGTCTTCCTCCATCACTACCGTGAACAGGGATGGAGTGCAGGTTTGGAAGTTTGGACGTCTCTCTCCCTTCTTCCAATTCCAGGCCTCCCTTTTTCCCTTGACAATCTAACATTCTAACTTTTACCTATACTTTTGTTGTCCGCTTTTGTGTGTGTTCTCTGTCCGTCATTGTACGTGTTCTCTGCAAGTTTGAAATTCATCATTGTCTTCCACTTTTGCAATCATTGATTATGCTTGCATGAATAAGATTGCATGATTATGGCTTCATCTTCATGGTCAAACCATGGCCACTTCAAACCTCATCCACCGCTTCTTACCCCAGGTGGTTTGCTTCATCATTGTGTGCAATTTTATGACGCCAGCACTTCTCATCCATCAGATCGTGGTTGTTCGAAACTGGGAGAGTGCTCTACAAGACTTACATTAGGATTTTATTCCTCTTCGTATGGATTTAGTTCAACACAGAGACAATTGAAAAATTCACAGTTGTTATGGTCTTGTTCTCCCCATTCAGATGTCCTACTTTCAAACTGAAGACTTTTAGTTTTTATCTTCATACTTTATTGTTTGTAATTTTAACTTTGTTCCAAGGGAGATTAACAACCTATATGTCTATCTGGCTTGGACGACTCTCTCAGTGACATGTACGATGATTTGGCCCAATTCCATTCCATGGATTCTAGAGATGTGTTCTTCTCTTTCCATGTGTTTTGTTTGACTATGTATTAAATGTTTTTCTATCAAAAAAAAAAATAAAATTACACAAACCTTTTTTTGGATAAAACAAATTAAAAAACTACCCAATAAGATTAGATGAAATAGTGGAATTAATAATTATATGTACATACACAAATTAAAATAAGATTAGAAGAAAATAATTCATATTTAGACTCTTAGAGAAATAAAATACACACGCATGGAAGGAGAGAGAGAGAGAGAGAGAGAGTCCAAGGGTGAGTGCGAAGAAAGTGGGCGGTGGTGGCAGAAATTATTGATTTGGATGAGAGAGAGAGAGCGCAGAAATTATTGACTTGGATCATTTGGATGAATGAGAGAGAGAGAGACGCCAAAGTAATCACTCAAAATAATTGAACCTAAAAAATGGTAAGAATAATTAAAAAAAATGTTTTTAGAAGAGGAAGAGGGAAGGTACGACGCCAAAGTATAGTTTCTCACAAATGAGAGGTAAAGTAATCAATTTGTGCAGTAAGGAATTTTACCGATATTAAAATGCTAAAAATCCATAAAAATATAAAACTCAAACCGAATCAGATCAAAATCAAACTTTAAATTAATGATTTCATTTAGATTTGACCCATACTAGACCAAAATTCAACTGAACCGATGGATTAACATCCTTGGATATGGGGAAGCGTCATACAACCGAATGCAATCTTGAAATTTAAGTTTCGGTTTTTAGGAAAAAGAACATTACCTAATCGTGTAGCTGGTGTGACTCTTGTACCTAAACATAAAAACACATTAAAGTACGATACTTACATGTATACTTCTATTGACCAGTGTCGTGCAAGCAAGCCCAAACAAACTTTTCCTTATTTTTTCTAGAAATCTTAAAGTTTAAGTGGCAATGATTTTTTTTCTAACCCCAAAAAAGAGAAAAAAAAGAGCAAAAAAATGAGTGGGAGTGTGAGACCCACAGTGAAGCCAATCTGATCTATGTGAATGATTATGAACATGACCTAAAAAAAATAAATAAATAAATAAATTTATGAGGGGATGAGCCAAATTCCAAATAATTGATGCCCATACATACACTATCCGTGTGGGATAAAAATATTTTTTAACAAAAATAATTCTTCTTGGGAATTTGGTAGAGATTAATAAAAAGTACAAATTCCAAACAATATCTTCGGAACCGTTATTCCAGTGGGCCTCCACCCCACCAGGCACCAACCAGCCCACCTTCCTTTCTTCGCTAAAATTAAAAAAAGAAAAAATTTGCCGCCCGTATTCTCCAATGGTGGGCAACCATGAGTGAATCTTTGCTTTTTTTTGAAAAAAATAGAATCTAATGGAGTTGTGTATTCAAAAAACATGGAATTGCAATATAAAAAGGGCTGACATCATTCCTGCAACTCTACCTGCCAGTCAATCTCATCTCATGGAAACTATAAAGTCAATCTATTCCCAAGAAGAAGCAAACCCAGAAAATATTCTCATTTTAAATTGGAATTAGAAGAAGAAACTACAAAAGGAGTCGCAAATTGCAATTGATGACGTGATGAGATTGGTTTACCGTTTGCTCCAGGCTCTCCCAAACTGCAAGTAATGTAAACCTCCGCCATAATTAAGACCCATAGACTCTCTGAGTGAGTGACAGACAGACAGACAGACAAAGAAGAGAGCGACCGCTAGCTCCATCCATTCTCATCCTTCCCACCCACTCTCTCTCTCTCTTTCTACACTATTTAACACCATCTCCTCTCCTGAGAAGTGGTTATTCCATGAAAAGTTTTTCTTGATACAAAACAGGTAACCTCTCTCTCATTCATAGGTTGTATACTTATGTATACTTGTTCTGAGCAGAGGCCCCAATTCCAGGATTTATGGAAACAATGAAAGAATCACAAAATCATTTATATTATATGTATAAACGCTAGAATTGCTTTCTTTTTTATTGGTTTTAACCTTCCTTCTCTTGGAATTAAATCTTAGTTCGTGGGAAAGGTGTGAATCTGTTATTAGAAGTTGTATTTTATTTCAATTTTTTGTTTCTACTGTTTATTTCTGCATAGCATGTTTGCTCTTTAGAAGTAGAAAAAATTTTGTTATTGGTTGACAGGAAATTTCTGCCTATCTGCGTTTATGAGTACAGTGATCCACTGTGATTCATTCAAGTTATTAACTTATTTGATTACTCTGAACTGTTTGGCTGATGTGTAACAATGTCTAGTTTGATCCATTTTCTGTTATCTATTAATCTGATTAGATGAATATGAAATTTGTGCTTTCTATTATTGAAACCCTGATCAATATTCATCTGATTAGATGGATATGAAATTTATGCTTTCGATTAATGAAACCCCGATCTCTCCCATGCAGAGTTTCTACAGGGTGGAGCATGTTTGACATATTTTGATTTGTTGTAAATTGTAATCTGGTGTATCAACATGGTTAATAATTCGGAAGATGAGGAATTATGCAGTAAACCCATCGGAAGAGTGTCCGTGGTTTACTATGGTGTTGGCCACATGCTCAATGACATCACATCTGCTTGTTGGTTTACTTACCTATTAGTGTTCTTGACAGATATTGGATTGTCCCCAAGGTAACAAGAACATTTCTTGTTTCCTAACTTGCATTTCATATCACATTTTGCTTGGGCTTTCTTTGAACTTTGATTCCATGTTCATTACTCCATATTTTCGCTTTAGTTATTCATGGAAAATTAGGTCACAAAATATTATTAATGCTCATCCTAATAGTATGAAGCTAGATGGAAGTTTCCTTTTTTATACGAATTTTCATTTTTGGGTTGTTGCTGTTGTTGTTGTCGGTGATAACTGTCTTTCTAATGCATACCCAACTACCTAAGCTCTCAGTCAATGCCTAATGATCTCACAGGGAAAGTTGAATTTTACATGTTATGCTCTCACAGGGAAGGGTGAATTATACTTGCAGATAGTGCCTCAACAAAGCTTCTGACAGTTAAATATGCTGATATTCTCCATCAGTTAAAACCAAATAAAAGGACTCTCATTACATGTCTTCCTTTAAAAAAAAGCAAAATTTTAGCTTCTCTCAACTTTCCCCAATATGAAAAATGGAGTTCCTCATCATCTTCTATGCAGCATCACCTACTCCAACTGAAGCCATGGCAAAAGTGCTTTCCTTATCTTCTTTTGGGAACCTCCTCTTTTGGACAGGGACTCTGAATGCATCAGGAACTCATTACTCATTTGCATTAGTAATGTCATCAATCAGTTCCAATGGTTAGCTTAACCATTAATTTCTCATTCTATCAACTTGTAGGCTTAGACAGTTGTACAGACTTTCGGACTGTGGCCAGATTCTCTTCACAATATATATTTTTTTACCTTTATCTTTAATTTTAAAACTATTTTCCACATCACGATGCAGACCTGTCTTGGCCTAGAACATCAGACTTTGATTGCTGGTCCTTGATGCCAAGGCATCTAGTCTGATTTTAGAAATGCTGCTGCTTTCTTTAGTAATCTATTAAGTTCTGATTCGGGTTTTACCCCAGGGGGTCATCAGCTGTGATTACATTACTGGTTTTTTTCTATTTTTCTTGTTTTTCTAAGTCTTACACAAACATGATCTGCACCAAGTTTCTTACAACCTTCCCTGTGGTGAACAGAGATATCAGCTAAAACTATGGCAATTATTCCTTATTATATTACCAATAAAATGACATGTTAATTTAGATCATATATATAACAAAATTTACTAGCAACTTCGCTTGCAAATAAATTTGTGTACTATTAACTAATTCCATCTATAAGCGCTTCAGAATCTGTTATTGAAAAGCTTCATTTTTTTTTTTTTTCTCTCTTGTGGAAGCAGTCTTTCATTCCACAAGTATATGGTGCCCATTACTGCATAACAAATGTCTTAACGCTATTCATGACTTATGAAAGTCTTCTAATAAATGTTCCTTGCACTATTATGAGGGATTTTCCAACAGCTTCTACATAGAGGTTTTTTTAATCCCTGTGTTGGTTGTTCTTATCCATAGGGATGCGGCCATAGTCATGCTGTCGGGTCAAGTTGCTGATGGATTTACAACCATATTTGCAGGGGAGCTGGTACAATCAGATGCATCTACTAGCTTATCTGACTTACAACCCGATTTATTTTTATTGTAAATCATCTTGTGATTAGTTATTATCTAAAGATTATAGTTATCTTCTAAGACAGGCTTTGATATTCTCTTGAACATTTATACTTCTTCGTAAAGGCTAACCTGTCACTAATGAAATGATTATACCTGCATCAACTTACCAAAAAAAGAAAAGAGATTTCCCCAGATTTCACATGTATATTTTGTATATCATGACATGTATGGTTCTTTTTTTCTAAAATTAAACTTGCACTTGTTTCAATTATCTCAAGCTCTCACAATATTGATCTCATCCAAGTACTCTAATTTGAAGTTGTTGGTAGCTCAGATGAGTAACATGTTGGAAGCTGTGGTTGAGAAGACTTCTGTACTATCTTAAGTATTCTCAAACATTTGGAGGTGGCTGAATGATTCGTTTTTCACTATGAGTTTGAAACATAGATTTTAAAATTCTTGAGTAAACTATCCTAGAGTCCTCCATCCAGGCATGGGACTGCCAATTATACGACACTAGGCAAAGCTGCACCAGTGTTTTGTAAGTTTGTTTAGGAAATTTTGATGTCCCAAAGACTCTAAGAGAAATGGTTTTAGTCCTCATGATCATTGATCTCTGGCTTAAAATGGACAAAACTCAGTACCTCTTCTTGTGTTCTTTCTTTTGAAAAGTCATTTTATGTTATTTTTTGGAGATGCTATTTATATAGTTGGAAGTTGAAAGAAGCAAAGTTGATGATAATGGGGTGGGAACAGGGGCCACCAAAATGTTATGAATCCCAGTAAACTGTGTCCAAGGAGTAAAGTGAAAAAGACTTGGGGTATATTTGGAGGTGCTACTTGCGCCCATATTATGTATGAGAAATAGAAAGTATACCACCCAGGGGATTCCGGCGCTAAAGATTCCTAACGATGATTTTTTGTTGGATGTGCTCTTTTAACCCCCATTTTCACCGGAAGCTGGATTCTAGAATCCGAGAAGCAGAAGCTGGAGAAGTTCCCCCAAAACATGTAGTTAGGGTTACAAAATTTTAACATCAATGCTCCCATATCCTAAAGAGTAGCTCAATTGTGGCTGAAAAAGCCATAGAAGTTACAAGATTATAATGGTTTATAACCTTACATAAAACAAACAAAGCATCAACCGGATGCTTCAGTCCTAGGGGTGGCAGTGGGGAGTTAAAGTGGTGCGCCGCCACACCTGGTGGCATGGTCTCCTATAATGGTTCAGTATGGTACTACACTTATAGGGTTGGGGTAGGTTGTGTGTTTTTTTAGCTACCTGCTCCATCCGGCCTCACTCTGCAGGGGCCCATTGTTACCTTGTCAAATTGGTGAGGCCCATGGATGTTTCTTTGGGTGGGTTAGTTATGGCTTTGCAATTTCAGTGTCCATTATGGCATTGGTGAAACTCACCTGAACCTGCCCTGTTGTTGTTCCTATTTGGTCCCATTTTAACAAGGATAATATAGATTACTTAATTTTAATTGGGAATATTTTCTCAAATATCACACAGAAAATGATTATTACTTCTTTTTTTTTTTACATGCTAGATAGACAGGTTTGGACATTTCAAAATATGGCATGGTGCAGGATCAGTTCTGGTCGCCGTTTCCTTTTCTTCTGTTTTTGGTGGTTGCCTACCTTGCAAAATCTTTGGGACTAATTCTTCTGCTCTTCAAACGGTTGGTTACAGCATGTTTGCTGCAATTTTCAATGTGGGTTGGGCTGCTACCCAAGTTTCACACATGTAATAATCCTTTTTTGTGATTCCCTGTTAATTTGTTCAATTTGATTACTTTTTTCTTTAATCTACAGCTGTGGCCTAAGAAATACTTATTAGTTTTTTTTCCCCTCCTTTTTCTCATTGAAGGTCTATGGTTAACTGCATCACACTAAATCAAACAAGCAGAGTTGTGCTAGCTAGTTGTCGTAATGCTTTTACAATGGTTAGCATTTCTCTTAATCTTGATTTCATGTAAATCATGTCAGTTTCAATTCTACACAGTGTTATCATGGTTATGATTCTTTTTATATAATTGTTGTTGAAGGTGGCAAATCTTAGCCTATATGTAGTTGCTTTGGCTGTGTTCAATATATATAAACCCAAGACACGTGTTGATATTGAAAATCAGGTATGTCATTCAAATATGAAATTGAATGCCTAAAAGGAAAATATCCAGTGGTGCCGATGATTTTTTGGGCCCCTATAAAAAGAATTTATTCTTTGTCGTTTAATATATTTTGGCGTTCGCTCTTACACTTTTGTAAAATGGACAGTACCGGTGGATTGCGTATTTGTCAATTTTTATTGGATGCTGTTTTGTGGGCATATTTCTTTTTGGAACCAAAGAACCAAGGTTTGCGACATTTTATCTTTCAATTAACCTTCTCATATCATTTGTTCAGTCATATTGTTTAATATTTTGAACATATTAATTGCCGTAATAATAATTTTTTGTTCCATGTGAATGCGATATGTAGATTAAACAAAGATACTCAAGGAACAATTAAGCATAGGATTTTATGGACGCACTGGTTTAAGAAAGTTCTGTACTATCAAGTTGCACTTGTGTATGTTCTCACTCGACTAGTAACAAATGTTTCCCAGGTCTGCACTCTTTCCCTTTCCAAGCATGAAAAGATAATCTTAGGTATCTTTCAGTTACTAAATGTTTTATTGTCACAGTTGTTACATTGAATGGACAAAAAGGTCTCTGAGAAATTGTTTTCAGAAGTGTTGTTTTTCTCATTAATACCATTTTTTCTTCTCAGGCACTTCTTGCCTTCTATGTGATTCATGATCTTCAAATGGTTCAATCATCTAAAGCTCTGGTAAACCCATGAACCTACAGTGTTGCATTCAGTTCAGCCTTAATCTTTTTCAGAAAGTGATAGAACTGACTATACATTCCAACTGATATGGCAGGTACCTGCCATCATCTATATTTGCAGCTTTGCAATATCTGTTATTCTACAGGTAAAACTATCCTTTTTCTAAAGAGGAAAAAAGTAGGGTTAACGTTAAGAGTATATTCTTTGGTTAGGATCACTTATGTAGAATATTTGACCAGCCATTCTCTAATTTAATGTGGACATCCTGCAAACTGTTTTGGGTTGAGTACCCCAAAAACAGCAGTGAACAAATTTTGTCAATAATGTGATCCTAAGGTAAGCTCTTTCCTTATGCTTATTCTGCACCTAACTAGTGTCAGAAGGGATTAAATTCCCAATGGTTCATCTGACCTTCCTGAAAGCTGTAAGAGATCATACTCAGGGTGCAATTTGGGTCAGGATAAATGCAAACCTGACCAATCCAACCAAGCTTCTTTCTGGGTTGGGCTATCTTGGGTGCTTTTGGTTGGACTGAGGCCTAAGGTAAACCAATTCTAGGCCGGGGCTTACATGTATGATGTATCAGGGGAAAGGTTTACAAGGTGGGATTTCTTTTTTCTTATACATGTTTTCTAGTGTTGAGGTTTTGGTGTCCTTTTTGAAGAAAATTTTTTAAGGACTATATGGGTATTTCAGTAAATTTCCTGCATGGGGTTTCACTATAAATCTGTAGCGAGAGTTCTTTCTCTGTATTGCAAATCTGAGAGAGGTGTGAGGAATGAGCGACTGTAACCCTATTCTCCATTGATAGTGAAACAAATCTCATCTCACCGTGGACGTAAGCAACCTTGCCGAACCATGTAAATCTTTGTGCGCATTGTGTGATTGTGTTTGCTATTTCCATTCTTCTCTGCATCGTGTTAGATTTTACATCTAGGTGGGATTTCACCAGGTAAATTCTACCTTTTCTGCGACTTGGGGAATGATGTACCCAATCTGGACCTTTGATTAGATAGGACTCATTCCTGACTGACCATATGTCCAAATTTTGTGGTCCACCATGTCATAGTTTGGACATTAACCCCCATTTCAAAAGGACACTGCCTACAGTTCAGTTTTATTGACATTGTAATATGGATAATCTAATCGTTGTAGGTACACCATATATGTAATTTATCCTTCACTTCACTAGAAAGTATTGATCAACTACTCAATCAAATACTCGCTACATTCTGCTAAACTATTTTTGGAAAAACCTAAGAGTTAATGAGTCAGTTCCAAACTACCAAGACTTGTAATAAGTGGTTACATAATTCTTCAATGGCCATATTGAATAATCAGAGTTTCGTATGATAAGTTAAATTCCTCCTCTGTACCCATGGTTAAAAGATTAGAGAATTAATGGAACTGATTGGGAATTTGATTTTGATAAATTTAAGTTGTGCTGGTGTTTCCTTTAAAAAAATTGTAATATCATATATTTTGGTGAACTGTTTTGAATGGGGAAGTAGTTTGATCTTGACCCAACTCACCTAAGCCCCGAGTTAGAAACTAGGTATGTATTGATTCAACCAAAGGAACAAGGACTAGCAGCTGGGAAGAAAAGAGAAAGAAGAGAGAGTTAAGAGGGAAATCGTGGTGAGTAGCTTGAGGGCTTCTCTCACCTATTTGATTCATTATTAATATTCTTGGAATTACATATGCCTCCCTAGGGAGGTAAAAGATAAAAAATAACAAAAGAGAAAATTACACCTCAGTATGACTTACAATAAACTAGTGACTAAAGTACCCCTAATACATAAACTCTAACACTCCGACCCAACTCAAACCTAAACTACATTCAGGGGTGTGATTATTAGAAATGTATTTCTGCTGGGTTTTGGTTGGGTAACTCCAGGTTGGGTTTCTTGGTTGGGCTTGCCTTTGCACTTTTACTGTGCGGCTTGGGTAAGCCCCTTAACTGACCCACCTGCCAAATAATTGAACATCATGCTTTCTTTACACACTATAACATATTAGAGTGTTCTCCAAGTGGGAAATGACTCAAACCCGACCAACCCCAACTCAAACATAATCTAGTGCTCTCCCCATCCAAAGAAAAAAACACACTGCTTGGGTTTAAAAAAATGCACAAGTTGGGTTTGGTCTGGCCCTTTAACCCACCCAACCTGCCCAAGTTGCATCCAAGCCATGAGGCAATAGGGACAAAAACTGAAGAAGGCAGCACTGGTTCAACCCCAAACTTCTTCCAAAAAAAAGTGTCCATATTTGATATATGAACTCATATTTGCAGCCAAAGACATCAACTGATTCTCAATTTTTTCTGGCATAGGAAACATATCATTAGAATGCATCATTACCCCAAACCCAAGTCATCAACGATTAATTCTGTCAAGGGACACAGTCCACATAAAAGCATTATTAAAGGCACATCTGCGCTCCATATATACTTGGAACAAGAAAAAACTTCCTCCAGCCCTGAAGTAATGTTTGAGAGGTAAAAAGTAACTTTTGGATTAACTCTACAAATTATCATCTGCATTATGTTGGTTGTCAGTCTGCCCTAATCTTCCCACTAGAGTTGATGGTATATCTACCTCCAAAACATTGATCATCTAAACTTTGGTTGCTGACTGCTCTCTCCTCCATTACCTCTAAACAATTCTGGACCCTGCTCCTTTGTCTCTTGAGGCATGATACAAGGATGGAAAATATAGGTTCAGTGGTTCACACCCACAAATATCTTCCCAAAAAGAAGAGGTTGTCCTCTTCACTACTTGGAAGTTGTACCTGCTCCGTATGATAAGATCCCTCTCTCAATAATGCAAGTACAGTACATTATGAAGGCATGCCCACTTCCCAAATCCAGAGGTCAACATCCACATCTTCTTATGATAACACTACATCATAAATTGTACTGATCTTTCTTGAAATACCAAAACCCACTGCTCAAAAGTTTGATCCCCACTGGAACATCATTTTGTTCCATTAAAATATCAAAAAATAAAATATTTTTTTTATTAGATCAATTGATACCTTTTCCCTTTCTAATGTTGAGACTATTTATCCTCCATATAATAGGAAATCAGATGGACAGGCCAACGTCTCAAGGCTTTCTTTACTGCTGGTGGCGTTCTGTGGATATTTTCGGGTGCAGGAATCCTTGTTCTTCCAAGTAGCATGCATGGTTTTATGTACCTTCTATCAGTAACTATTGGTGTGGCCAATGCTTTAATGACAGTATGTACAAATTCCTTCCTCTCAATTTTCATGTTCTTTTCCATTTGTTCTTCCTTTTTTCCATATTTACATATCAATTTAAATCCTGGAAAACTATCTCTTCCCATTTCCCTGTGATCATTTTTGACATTAGCTGATTGAGTAAATGGTGAATGAAAAATTCAAATCTAAGATCTGGAATGCAAGAGACCGAACAGAAATGAAAGTATAGTTTTTGTGGGCAATGATATCCTTATGAAGTAAATTTTTCTTTCACATGGAAGAGAAAATTGACTACGTGGGATCATCTGATGAGTTTCGGCCAAATCTGATCAAAAGTTTAAAATTACTTTCACTCCCTAATGGGATCCTGGTTCAGTCCTTGCAATAAAATCAGAATCCACAATAGACAAGGATCGTAGGGAGGTGGGAACACAACCAAAAATTGAGAAATTTTAATAACAGAGGAAGAAGAAAGATAAGAAGATATGACTTGAAGAAACAACATATAAATAAACTTAGGGTAACTAAAATGAGGATGTTAAGATGGATTGAGTGGTAAAACTAAAAAGATAAATTAAGGAATGAACAAATTAGGATTAATTTAGAAGTAGCTCCGATACATGATAAGTTGAGAGAATTTGTTTGAGGTGGCACAGATATGTAAAATGGAGGCCTTCAAATGCTCCAGTAAGGAACAGTGATATGATTCAGGTTAGAGGAGCTAAAAGAGCCAAGGGTAGGCTAAAATGATTTTAGGGGATGGGTTTCTACTTTCTAGATGCCTAGGAGATTAGGTTTAGAAACTCAATTAAAAATAAAACCGCAGTGAAGAGAAAAAAGATCAGATTCAACTAAGAGATTGGTTCAGAAACTCGATTAAAAAAACCAGAACCGCAGTGAAGAGAGAGAGAAAAATGAACGGATTCAAGAGGATTTCAATAGACTGAAATCCATGGTCAAGAATAAATCCTCAAAATCTAACTGAAATCTGATGGTCAGATCTTGAGTCAATCCTATTGACAATAGGATTAGGGTTTCAGCACAACAGTGAAATGAGAAATTTAAAGTTAAAAATTGATAATCTACAAAAGAGCAAATTAATGATCAGATATCAGAATTTAAAAAAGACTAACAAACTGAAATAATAAACAGAATCTGATCTTTAAAATAAGTAGAATTATGATTCCCACTTGAGATAGGACTCCAAGAAATTAGCACAAAAATCAAGTTTTGAATCTGTGGGTGTGTTTAGAATATTATCTGGTTACCAATCTGAAGTTTGATTTGGAATCTCAGATGGAAACAATGGAGAAATTAAAATTCCAGCAAGTAGGGTATGCCCAAGAACAGAATAGGAACAGAAAATTTTAACCTACTTTAATGATGAACAACATGAAGAAGAATGGTAGAGAAGTAAAATGATATGGACCAAGCCTCTCACCTGGAACTTGATTGGAATCCCACCCATCCTACCTTAGCCTCTCACCAAGGGCTGTTGCATCACACAACAGAATTCTGCAACTCACAGAATATTGGTGCAAAAGCCAAGCTTTATCATAAAAAACCTGGGGAATCTGTATGGTTGTTTCAATTTAGCCTAGGATAAGGTAACAGGCAATAGCAAACAACTCCTTTAGACCATTACAGATACAGGACATAAAGTAACAAAACAACCTGGCTAAGGAGTCCTAAACTGTAAGCAAGAGAAGTCCGAATTTGGATTGAAATCCCTTGTTAAAATAAAGGAAATCATTCTCCTTTGAAACTGAAACTCTGAAGTCCTATTCCAGATCATATAACTACTAAAATAAAGAGAGAAATAAGGGATAAAACTACTAACAGACACCCACGGTTGGGTGGACCAACCCTGGTTCAGAATCATACCAGTAGAACCAGACCCTGTAAAAAAGTGGTTCTAAAAGCTCCAAACTAGAACTGCACACTATGGTTCTGGTGTAGGTTTCTTTCACCCGCGTTGGTACTTCAGAAAGTACCTATCTTGATGCTGATCTGCATCAATTAGGAGAACTGATTAGGAAAGACATGCATAGCTCAGGCCTAGTAGCAAGTATGTCTTTGAATAGAGTTGATTGGAGAAAGAAGACCCATGTAGTCAATCCCATTTAGTTGGGATAAGACTGATTTGAGTTGAGTTGATGTGTAGCGTCATTGGTTTAGATATTATTATTTTATTTGAATGCTTTGTTAGGGTTAAAGCTTAATGTTTTTTTATTTGAATGCTTTGTTGAGGTTAAAACTTAAAAGTATGAATATGATGCAGGTATGTAAAAGGACCTCTAAAAACTTGATGGAATTGGTGCCTCATGGAGTCATATTTTGGTCATGAATCCTAATTTAGATGGTTATCTAAACAATGCAACCCATTTGGTGCTTTTCCCCTTTCTTTTTTCAAATACCCCACAGAACTCCAGGATCTGAAGCTGCCCTCAGAAATTTATTAATTATTCAAAAGAGAAAGCAACCAATTGGAACTCATAGTTATTTACAACTCTCAAACCAAGATTACTTCTCTGTCAAAATACCTGCTTTTTCTGAACTTTCTCCCTTTATAGACTCTCATTTTGTGCCTCTATGGAGTAACAGGTAACAGGAGTGAGCATGCAAAGTGTTCTAGTTGGAGAGGATCTCAATGGTTGTGCATTTGTTTATGGGTCATTGAGCTTCTTGGACAAAATCTCATGCGGGCTTGCTTTATATGTTCTCGAATCCTATCAGAGTGAATACCTTATCTCTTCCATTCTTTTCCAAATAAAACATTTTAGTAATTAAGATATTACGATGAGTGAATAATTTTTCCTTGTATGCTATTAAATTGAATAGCCTTATTGCTCATTCTTTTCTACATGAAATGTTTTGTTAATTAAGATATAAATTGCAACATAATGCTAAATTTGATTGTTAGTAGAGTACTTTTCTCTTAAGATGGTATCAAGCATCAATATGTATCGAGATTGGCATGTCGATCCGATACAGAACCGACACTTAAAAAATTATGTACAGAACCGTATGGAACAATACAGTACCACTACAGACCGATACACTCAATACACAAGCTACCAAAACCCAAAATCCTAGTTTTTGAAAAAATAAATATACAACTTCTTCTTACTCTTGACTTTTTTTGCCAAAACGTAAGTGAATCCCATCTACAGTAAAAAAACGACAAGGGGAAGTGATTAAGTAAGCAAAAATTTGCATTAAATCTCATCAAAGTCGCAGGTCAAAGCATGTTAAAAATATTGGTTTTTTTACTTGAATCTTGGTTTTTTTTGCTTGTTTTTGTCAAGCATCACATCTAAACTGGAAAACTGATCTAGATTTGGATCATCTTGAATGATTTATAATTTATGATGTATAATTAGGTTTGTTGCTAGGTACATTTTATTAGCATACTACTTTAGATTTATTTATTATATTACTAGTATAGTAGTATGGTTAATGTGTATGTACTTAATGTAACTTAATAATTATTAATATTTTATACTTAAATATTGTTTGCTTGGTTAGAACCTTCAGGGGTTACTTTAAGCCATATCCTAATATGCAAACAGAATTTTCTTTTTCTAAACTTCTTGCTTAATTGCAACCTGTTGGTTGCGGGTTCAAAACTTGGAAACAGCCTCTCTGCGAAGCAGGGGGTAAGGCTGTGCACATTTGCCCCTCCCAGACCCTGCAGTAGCGGGAGCCTCGTGCATTGGGACGCTCTTTTATTTATGGTCCACAATGCTTAAAACACTTGTTTTGCATGTATCATAAGCATATCCATACATATCAAAGCGTATTTTTAATGTGTCTAATGTCTCTCTGATATGTCTCTGAGACATCTCTTAAATTTAGCTTTCTCATATGCTGCCCAATACCGATACTTGGCACCTTTTTAAGACAACTGGATAAAACCCATATCACTTTTCCAGTTATTGACCTATAGTATCAATAATACATGATAACAGAATATTTCTAATTTATGGTTAGGTTAGCTGTTCTTTAATGTTGAACTCAGAATGGGAATTGACCTATAGTTCAGCTAGTGGTTTATGAAAGCCATAACAGACCGTATGGAGGTGCTATATCCTCCATCGGGAAACTTCCGTTTCTGAAAAGAGAAATTTTTTAGGAGGAAATTTATCAAATGCAAACCGTTTCCTATGGGAAGGTTTCTTTTTTATGTATATCAACAACATCTGGTATCATCTGGTCCTACTGAGATGCTTTCCTCTGAAAACCATACTGATGATGACAGCACCATTAGTATTATATATTTGATAAGGTTTTAAAGTTTGGCCTGTTCATCGACTTGTGAAAGAGACTGGGTCACAGATGGAGGAGTTGAACCCAATGGGTCTGTGGAACCTTTATGTTTTGAAATTTGAAATAGATCGCAATTGTAAGCAACCCAGGATATGATCTAATTATGGATTGTTCGAGTTTTAAAATGTTGCTCTTTTTCTAGGCCATTCACCTTGTTACATTACGTGGTTAAGTCATCTCATTTTTTTGTCACTATGAAGTTTAATTCGTGGATAAACTGGACTCAAATCGGTGATCTTATGATGCCTTGTAACACAATATATGGACCTTTGAACAATGGCTTGAGCTGATCAAGTTTGCACTGGCATAATGAGTTGTAGCTTACTTTAGAGTGCTCACCTTGCACTCCAGACTAACAGAATCCTTGACTGCAGTATTTCTACTCTCTACAGTAGACCAAACGTGATATCATTTTACTGATGCAAACAAAATTGAGTTTTTCGAGGCTGATGGTCCACAGTGATAGCAAACTAAAACAGAGAATCAAATAATATAATGAAAAAGTCCAACCACACTATTGGTCCACCAGTCCATTCACTGAAGGTGACTTGGACTTCATTAAATTGTCTGCTTGAAGTGCTTATTTCATTCAGTCGTTGAAGTTCTTCTTCCTTTCCCTTCTCACTTTTTGAATCTTCCATTAATCATCATCTATGAAGTGGGTGATCTGGTCCGTTAATAGGTGTACATGGAACATATAACTATTGGCTACTAGATGTTCTTAATCATCCAATTGGCAAATTGTTTTGGTTGGGTATTGCCCTCTGCTCTGATGGACTTCCAAATCAACGAATATCAGATGTTTAGAATAACTTCTACTTTAATTGGTAAAACTGATATTTAAATTACTAATAGAAATAAACAATCAGAGAATTCATGTTATCGATTATGGAGATGAATATATCTTTCTCAGCAGCGTATTTGCTGCCATACCTGCATACCCATCTTATATTATTTAGTATTTGAACTCATTCGGATTTCTCAATACAACTTTCTGGTGTGTGTGCAAGCTTCATCCAAAAGTTGGTCATATATACTCTCCTTAGCTCATGGTGGATGTGACTTTAAAGGTTCCTTTTTTTTTTTTTTTCCTGCTAATGACTCCAAAGGTGCCCATTATCATTGTGACTTTTCTAATGCAGGTACTTCTCCTAGTCTTCTGGGCTGTCCTTCAATCATAGGCTGTTTGTCGATTACAAGATATGGATTGGGTCTCATTCCCGCATCTTGTGCACTTCTTGGATCAGTAATTACATACACCATGGACCTTCATACACCTGTAGTGAAACCTTTAATGGAGCCCCTGCTGACTTGAGTTGAGGTAATAAACTTCCCGCTGACTGAATGTTGAGATGGCTCCGACGGTTTGCCGGAAAAAGTGGCAATAAGATGGAGTTGGTGCAACTGTGGTAACGGTTCATGTTACATGATTCAAAATGGAAGTTAAAAGACATAAAGAGGATTTGCTGATGTAGAGAGAAAGTTGTGTTTCCTCACAAACTCAATATGTGCAAGATTTTTTTCTCCATCTTTGTCAGTTTAAAATTGTTATGGCTATGTACAGTTTCAGCCATTGTGAAATCTTCATTTATTAGATGGTCCTTTTCAGTTCTCACCACGCATAGTGACAAACACCTTTAACCACTTCATTATGTTAAACCTGGATCAACCAGAGATCATTCCCTCCATCTCTTGCACCCAATTGCAGAGTGGTAATTTTTTTGATGATTTGTTGTACCATACTGTATTTCTTTAGATTTTTACTTATTATGATAGTTTCAGTCATCATATCAAACAGGCAAGTCTCATTTATCCACCCCCCCCCTCCCTTCACACTAAAAAAAATAAGGCAACTCTCCTGTTACGAGGACAATATTCTGTACCGATAGTTCCCAGACACTTTGATCTGGAAAATTCTACCCTTAATGTTCTGTGGCTTCATGACCATACACTGGTTTAGGGCACCAATAACTAAGCCCTGTGTCTTGGGTTCAGATGATCAGGACCACCGGTTGGATGGGACCCTATCTGAACATCCAAAAGAATTATAAATTTGTAATATTATAGTGAAGATTATCATGGCCCCAACAGAAGGATGAATCAGTTCGGATCTTTTTTACCATTCAAATGGACACGGAAAATGCATTGAGTATGAAGGACCGAGTTTCCATTCACTGAGGGGCGGGAGAAGGCGGGAATGGGTATCGAGAGGGTATTTTGGAATATACTAAAACCCTAGGAGGGGTTTGTGAACCCTCAGATGGTGGGTGAACAGTCCTCTATGGATGGAGGAAAACTTTGTCCTACTAGGAATTGTCTGTTTTCAAATTTCAATCTTTATTTGGTCTAATTGATCGCTTGGGCAGGGCCATGAGATAAAGTACAGGTTTATTCTCTCCTCTCTCTCTCTCTCTCTCTCTATAAATGTTCTGTTATAGATTCTCCTATGGCCATCCCTCTGATCCATTATCAGTTCACAACAAATTAGAGTTCTGCGATTCACCCATACAATTTCAGGAGTTGACTGACGCCAGCCCCTAACTCAGTAGATTGAGCATGGATTTTCCACATTTACCAGGGGAACTGGGTTTAAAGTGACTCTCTTGCTGGTCTTGCAGTCAATGATAAGCAAGCTTCCAACACTTAACTTCATTTCTTTTATTAGGATAACTTACAGTTGAAGATCGTCAGAACCTCTCATCAGAATCAAAGAATAGCATTCCTAGAAGCTTCATACCAAATACAGCCCAAGCTGAAGTTCTGATCAGGACTTGCACCTGGGCCTCCAATATTATGATGTAGAGGAAAATCAATCGCAACAACCTAAATTTTATTTTCAAATTGCTTGATGCCCTCCCAAATGTATCTATGTATACGATTTCCTTGGCTGATCTCTATATCCAGTTGTATTCACAAAGCATTCTACATAGTACATAATACTAAGGTATAATCCACAAAAAAAAAATAAAAAAAATACACACACATCAAAGCCACAAGTTGCTAGGTGCAATGGCCCATGCGCATGTTGTTCTGGACTCCCCTAAAACAAATTTCAAAATGACTTATACCCATTTCTTCACCAGCCCCTTTTCAGTCTGAAAGGGGTGGTGCTATGTGAAAAATATCCCTCTAAGCCATCATCTCTTGCTTTTCATCTTTCTTCCTAGTCTGACACAAAGGCAAGACTCCCATCCAAAATTGAGCATCTTCGTTCATTTTCTAACACAAACCGATGATTCAATCTCCACAAAGCGAATACAGCATGCCAGGAAGGAGCATACAGCACCTAACTGATGCACTGTTGCTAATGAACATACTGTTTTGAATGCAAAAACCTCATTGTGACAAAGTAATGGGATCGAGAAAAGTTTCTAAGGAGTTGCAGATTCCTGGGAAGCCTTCCACCGGTTTTCATGCCTGAAGCACCTGACAGTGCACAATGTGACTCTTCAAACCACTTCGCCCAGCAATACTGGACCATAAGTTAGAGACAAGAGTCCTAAAGTGCCCTTTCCCTGCAATAGTCTCCCAAAGATGAGGGTTACTCTCCACATGTTTATCAGGGCTAGAAACATCAACCAGGCTGATGCTCATGTTGTTGCGAATGATGCAAAGCTTCCCATTCAAGGGGACAAGTGCAGCAGCCTCCAGGGCCCGTGAGCTTCCAAGGTGGAGCTTACTGTCTATGAACTTGTTCCATGAATCTGTGGCCCCATCATACACCCGTAGCTTACATCCATCCCTGCAGTCCAATGCATAGAGCTGCCCATTCAAAGAGATGCTGGGGTTGCGCCAACCTGCAACCATCCCATCATTAACTAGGACCCAACTATTGGTTTCAGGAGTGTAGGCTTCACTCATGACCTCGCGATGAGAACCAAGTCCTTTTAGGAACCACTTCCCATTATAAACAACCCCAATGAAGGGCACCATCGCAGTGCTCATATCAGCAACAAAGCTCCACCTGTTCCTGTTAGGATCATAAACCTCGGCTGACCGCAGGGTTCTTTGGATCCCTTCACGTTCTCCACCAGCCACATATAGGCAGTTATTAATGACACAAGAACCAAAGAAGTGGCGTTTTCGAATCATATCTGGTGCCCAGTGCCATTTGTTTGTCCGGGCACTGTAGAAGATGACCCTTCTCATAGATCCTCTAAGTGGATCTTTGCCCCCAAATAAATAGAGATGGCAACCACTCAGAACTGCACACCCAAATCCAAGGGCCTCAGAATACTCCGGAGGAACAGGGGGAAGCGGCTGCCACATCTGGTAGGTAGGATCAAAAGCATGCCATGATATTTTTCCATCACGGTCTCGTTTGATAACATACACCCACTCCTCTGCCATTCCCAGGTTCTTTCTCAGTGAGTAAAAGAAGTTACCAGCAAGAAGCTTATACCATCTCTTGCAGACCAGACGGAGCTTTCTATGCTCAACACGTGGAACCCGAATGAGACACGCAATGGCAAGATCATCAGGAAGACCAGGCAAAAGGGGATGTTGGACTCTGCTTCTCTCCCTGCGGGAGTTCTTGGTCTTGTGTGCATGAGTCTTGATATCAGGCTGTATACAAAGTTTTGACCCTGGGACAAATTTTCTTGCCCCAGCAACTGTTTTTAAGCCTGAATCTACTCTGCAATAGCACGAAACAGATTCCACCTGCAATGAATTCCATGGTCAAAAACATTTCTTCTTTTCTTTTTTTTTTTTGGGGGGGGGTGGGGGGTGGGAGGGAAGGGGGGAGTGATGAATTGTGAACAGAACCACAATCTATTACTGGAAAAGGGCAAAGATACACAAAATTGAAGAAGCAAGTCATTTATGCTGGCTGACTGGAAATAGAACCTAGAACTGTGAATCAGTAAAGTGGATTCATTGTACAGTATGACTAAAAAAAAGGGCGTACCCAGTGCACAAGGCTCCCGCCACTATGGGGTCTGGGGAGGGTCATAATGTACGCAGCCTTAACCCCTGCTTTGCAGAGAGGCTGTTTCCAGAGACTTGAATCCACGACCACTTGGTCCCAATGGAGCAACCTAACCGTTGCACCAATTGTACAGTATGACTCAATAACTTAAAAAACCCAATTATGAATGAGAGACAGTTCTCCAAACAGTTTGCTCGGATAGCAGAGTTCAAAGCTGGATATGCATCCAACGTTATTGGACCATTAACCCACCTAACTGGTTGAGCCATCCATAAAAAAGCAATGAATCAGATCTCTTAACTCTTACATAAGTACATACATATAGATAGATATAGATATATATGTATATAAATACTATAAATGTGACATGTTATTTAGCCTTTATATATTACTTCTCATTTTAAAGTTGTCTGAATTCACCAGGTTAACCAGTATCATCAACCCCCCCCCCCCAGTCAAACTGCAACGACACCCTTTTACCAGGTTCACTTTTTAAAACATAGGCTGATACCTGGATTAGAGGTGGGAGGCGGGGAAGCCAGTGGGGTTCAAGTCACTAACTTTAATGGGGGATCCAGGGCTAAATAAATAGGGAGGAATATATAGGGGTATTATGAAACCTATAAGAGAAGAGTATGAATGAAGCAGCTAAAGCAATAAGCTATCCATCTATAAAGTACAAATGACCTTTTGACTTTTTGGACTTTGGTATACATTTTCATGAAAAAAATACCCTTAGTTAAATTATTAAAGAAAATCTCTCTCACAAACTCTCACTCCTCATCCTCCCAACCACCCTCTCAACTCCTCACTCAAGCGCAACACTCAGAGAATGCACTTTTCTCGGATTGTTTGTGACTGCCACCCACCAAATATGATAAGAGTTGACACTAGAATCCCAGGCTGATCAAATCATAGGTGGAAATTATCTGTAGACAAGTAGAAAAGTAGTCAATACAGCTTCGTTAGGCAAATGGTTATGGATATTGGTCGAGGAGGATGGGGCTTTATGGAAGGAGGTGATTATTCCTAAGTACTGGATTGTTAGAAAGGGATTGGGAGACTAGGGAGGTGAATACATCTTATGGGCAAGGAGCATTGAAGGGCGTTTGGAAGGTTAACGAGAAGTTCAAAAAGGAAATGAAATTCTAGGTTGGCAATGGGAAGAGGTTGAAATTTTGACATGATTCTTGGAGTGGGGATGGACTGTCAAAGGAGACTCCAATGGCATTGCATGGAACAAGGATACATACATAGAAGATCATATGGAAGTCGGGGTGGGAAGGAGGGTTTGGACTCCAATTTCAGGAGGAATTTGAATGATTGGGAGATGGGTAGGGTGGATGCAAGTGTTGGAAGGGGAAATCATAAAGGAGGGGAGGGATGTGAGAGTGTGAAGTAGGGGTCAGAGTGGTCAATTTTCAAGCCTTAGCCAACCTGACCCACCTGCACCTAGTTCACTTTCTATGTGCAAAATGAATACCGAAGTGTCATATTCTCACGACACCAATATGTGAATAAGTGAAAACACAATACATTGATATGCTCGGGACCTTAGGACCTACACTATCTAATTAAATTACAAACAATAACTTATTCAAAATTGTATATGGATTAAGAAAGGAGAAAATATTTTCCGAAAGGCAAATATTTTAAATTTCAAGATGTTGTTTTCCCAAAAAGAAGTAGCGGTATCTTGGACATTGATACACTTGGCACCCATGGTGGACTCCAACCCCATCAAGTGGCTGGATTCTTTCCATCAACAAAGCCTAAACATGCTTCCTTGTCATGTCGAACCCAAAAAAAAAAATCAGAAAAATATTCTTAGGTGAAATAAATGGAACTCCAGGCTGCTTGATCCCGAGCTCCATCAATATGGCATCAAGAACCTTTTTTACAGTCCCTATCCATAACTGATATCCTACAAAAGTTCTGATCATGATCATGATAATAGTGAAGATGAAAACAGAAATGGAATCCAATAGTTGATATTCAACTGTCCCAAGAACCCTTGAAGAATTCAAAGATATATCAATAGAGGTACAGTTGAAGTAGGTACCACCAAGAAGAGCAGTAAGTAGAAGATCGAAAAAAGCAAGAATGGGGGTTATAGCCAGAAAGGTCTCTCAAGAGGAGCAGGCACCAAAAGCATCAAGCAGCAAACAAAAATTAGGCTTGAAATATTAGTATGGGAACCAAACCGAGCAGATTCTCACACCCATGACAAGTGAGAAATTTATAGCCAAATATACCACAGGATCCCCAGCAGATACTCATGCCTAAGACAAATGAGAAATCTACAGACAAATATACAACAGGGTAGGACAATAAATTCATTAAAAAAAAGTGAAAGGTTATAGCCACCTAAATAGGTGGAAATACAGGACTAAAGCATGAATGGGATCCTAGTCTCAAACAGACACTACTCTCATCGAACAACTTCCCCCCACCCCCCAGCAAAGCACTGCCATCAAACTTAGAAACACCAGTAGTCCCATACTTCGCACTTAAACCACCGAGTTTACTGGACTCATCTCCTACAGAAGAAAAAAACAATAAAACCGAACCCACCGGTCTTCCAAGACCAACAGATCTAGTATCCAATCTGCCCATCATTTGATTTGAACCGAATTCCATAATCGACCCTCCAACACCAACATCCTAGGTATGCAAGGCATCCACAGGAAAATGTAGCACTCACCCACCTCCACATCCCTAGATTTGAAACCCAAAACTAAAAAAGTAGCAATAATCAAGCAAAATCAAAGGGAAAGCAAAAACCCAGTAGCTCTTCAAATATTTAAGCACATCAAATTTCAAAGCTTTCCTCAAAGACTGAAAATTCAACCATAATTTCATCTGGGTACCTTCGGAAATTGAATGGCTTACAAGAGAAAGCAACGAATGACAATAATACTGGAGTGGGCTTACCAATGGAGCTTGAAGTCGGACGCCTCTTTCCGCTTTCGAAGAAGTTTCACCGGACTCCATCTCAGAAGAGCAAGTTCATCCAAAAACTTCCAGCAAACCCCAGAATCAGCAAAAAGGTTATAAGAGAAGCTCAGGAGACTTGGATCGAGCTTCTCGTGCTTCAATCGGTGTAACTGCCTAAAAACAAAAGCCACAAATGGAAAGCTTTGTCTATATCTCTTCCAATGCAAAACAATAAACAACAAACGAAAGCATCAGAACGTGAGGGCAGTGTAACTGTAACCCCCCTTCTCGTCCATCTGTGTCTCCCTCTGACTGAAGATTACAGCTGGACCCATTTTGATTTCTCCATGGTTTTCAATTTTCATATCTACTCTTTAGTCTCTTACAGTCTAACTCTAACCACTAGACAATAAGAACATAAGATCAGATCCTATCAGAAAAACACGAACATAAGATCATATTCCAAATACTATTATTTACCAGTCAACTCCTTAAAGTGGGGTTAGGGGGAAAAAAATCCTTTAGTAAGGTGGGGTTGGGAGAAAAACAAAATCAGAGTTAACCTACGATGGATATAAGGTCTTTCGTCCTACATAGATGCTATCCTTCAGCGACCGTTGGATTCGTTGACGTTAACTACTACTATTGATCATGGATTTAGTTCATGATATCATTGAGATGGTATGGGCTCGATTCCAAATCAAAACACCATTTTTCTTTTCTTTTTTAACTTTTTTTTGAGTTATAAGACAATATTCGTACCGTATCGGGTTTATATTTGCATGTTGAAAGTAAATCAGGTTTCGACTCAACTCCCCCACAATAAATCCCTGGTGACTCAATCAAGTCAAACTATATCAAGGAAAATCAAAATTTTATGTATTTAAAATGGGAAAGTGTTGTCTAAAACAAGACTGAAAGCACATCAATGAGGTACAATAAAACAATAAAGAGTAAATGACTCCCCCCTCCCCTCGATTATGCTCTAATGACAAACCCCGCCCCTGGGTATTGAGTAATGACTCTCCCCTCCCCTGTATTAACAAGATTCTATCAAGCATACCCATTCCGTTAAAAATGACTGTTAAGTGATGACATCACCCTACAAATATTCATTTAAACCCCAAAATACCCTTATGTTTGTGATATTCCAATTATACCCCTAACCATATCAAAATCCTAAAAACCTCATTTCTCTAGTTTAACTAACGATCACCATCACCACCGCCACCACCACTTCCGTAGCCATGGTCACCACCACCACCAGTTCCTTAGCCACGGTCACTACCATGGCTGTATCCACCACCGCCGCCCTCATGACGTCCATAACCACTGCCGCCTTCACCTCTATAGCCTCTGCCACCACCGCTGCAATAACCACCTCCACCACCGCCTGCACCCCTGGTCTGGGCTTGATTGACGGTAATAATCCTACCATCAAGGTCCTATCCGTTCATCCCTTCAATAGTATCCCTCATCGATTGCTCATCGCGGAAAGTAACGAAGCCAAACCCTCTGGATCTCCCAGTCTCACGATTGCTGATGATCGTTTTCGGTGATCAATTAGAGAACAGAGAGATTGGTAGTACAGGAAAATTCAGACCTAACTGAGATTTTGGATATTGAAGCGAGATCTTGAAGAAAGAATAGCGACAGTAGATGTGGAATGTGATTCTGGAGCAAGGATGAGGCCTTTGAGCAGTTTAGGAATTGGTCTAATTTTGGTGTTCGGTTGTCTGCTCTTAGCTCTTGTTGCAGAGCTCTACTATTTGTTATGGTGGAAAAAGAGGGTCACCAACAGAGAGATTGAAGATGATTACAACAGTCCTACAAGAGAGCTATTTTATACGTTTTGCTGGAAAAAAACAAACCACCGTTGTCGAGTTCCACAACCTTGAACCCTCAGGAACTCTGCACCTCTGTGAGAATTACAAGAGCCCATGGTCATAAAACAGAGAATTAACTTATCCTTCATTTTGGGCCACATACGGATTTGTTACTGAAACCCTTTGAAGATGATGCCATGGATTTGGAACTCTTGATGCGGCAGAATCTCTGTGGACCTCCACGATTCCTCTTCACCATTAAAGAAGATTTGAAGGAAGATTTGGAGTCCGATGATGGGAAATCCAAAAGTGAAAAAAGCCGAAAAGGGTCAAGAAGTAGGAGCTTGAGTGATATCCTCCCCAGTGTGGAGACCCCATTTTTAACTCCTATGCCTTCTCCACCATTTACTCCACCACTGACTCCTATAGACTCGTATAACCACCATGGATTGACTGGAAGCCCTCTCTTTTGGTTCCTTTCTATGGAAAATACTTCATTTTGAATTGATTTACAGGGAACACACATACAAGTGACAGCTATGTGGGGCACAAGACGACTAAGGTGGTGAAGGAGGCAACCACATACATTAAAAATTGCTTAGGCGCAGGAACAGATGATGCATTCATATTCTGTGGCTCGGGCACCACTGCAACAATCAAACATCTTCAAGAGGTTATGGGAATCACAGTGATTTCAACCATGAGAGAAAGGATACTCAAGAGCCTAAAGAGAGAAGAGAGATGGGTGGTCTTTGTTGGGCCATATGAGCACCACTCCAACCTCCTCTCATGGCGTAACATCTTAGCAGAGGTGATTGAGATCGGTCTTGACGATGGTGAATTGGTAGACATATGAGCTCTAAGTCGCCAACTTGAGTTTTATAAGGGTTCCAATCTCTGCCGAGCTTTTTTCACACCTAAATATGGAAACTGGTATAGCTTTCGGAGATGCATTAGGAAGAAGAAGAAGAAGAGTGGGGTGGCGGTGGTGCAGAGTGGTGGGGGCGGGTGGGGTTACAGGAGGAAGAAGAAAGAAGTGAGGTAGAGATGGGGGTATTATTGTCATTTTATTTGCATTTTTAACACCGTCAGTCAAAATGGATAAGGTTGATAGAATCTTGTTAATACAGGGGAGGGGAGAGTCATTATTCAATACCCAGGGGAGGGGTTTGTCATTAGAGCATAATCTAGGGGAGGGGGGAGTAATTTACTCAACAATATATCATACATAGATGGACAGCAAGGTCATATGAAGAGGAAAAATTTTAGGGATAGAATTATATTGTTAGGTACTTGATCAATACGCCAAAAGCTTCGAAGTTGATGGAACGTGTTAAATCAAGCCCTTTAACCTATCACATGCTAGGCTGGGCCGATCTAGTGCTCATATACTATAGTGGACCCCATTAGGCACATAATAGACCACCATGCTTCCGCAGCCGTCGTCCTCAGCGGCTCTCACTTTAGGTAGCTTTCACTCTTACTCTAGGTAGCCCTTCTCCTAGGTAGCTATTTTCGTGACTCGAACCCTTGACTTAGTGCCCAACTCTGATACCAAATGTTAGGTATTTGACCAATACACCAAAAGCTCTGAAACTGATGGAATGCGTTAAATCAAACCCTTTAACTTATCCCATGCTAGCCTGACCCAATCTAGTACTCATACACTATAGTGGACCCCATTAGGCACAGAACATATATCCATCAAGATTATGTTATGATTTGCCATAAAAAAAAATTAAAAAGAATTAAAAAAAATTTATAAAAAAAAGATTATATTATGAGAAAGAGGTTGTCAATATAATTAGCGCTACGCACCCCAAGATGGATCGGATAAAAATAGTAAAACACAATTTGGGAACACATGAATGGTTTAGTGTACCGTTTTAGTAAAAAATAAAAGATTATTATAGGGGAAGATTTAAATGGACATGTTGGGATATATGGTAGATGCTATTAAGGTGTATATGTAGAATGTAGTTTTGGAGAGAGGAATGAGGAGTGGACTTCAGTTTTAGATTTTGTTGCGACTTATAATTTATCCATGGCAACACATACTTTGAAGAGAGAGAATCATTTAGGGGTTTTTTTTTCTGTCATTTTCATTCTCATTTTCTAACAAAATTTCTTTTAAAATTTTTTTCATGTGTTTGTATCATTTTTTAAATTTGCTTTTATTTGAAATAAATGAAGACACGAATCCACATTTGCTATCCACATGGGGAAGGGTGGGGATAAATCTGACCCCACCATGAGGCGTGGGTCCCACACCCTAGAGGCGGGTTCCACACTCCCATGAAGGGTTCAATTTCCTCATTTTTACGTTGTTTAACGAGCACGTGCTCGTAAGACTATGGTATCAAGAGTAAAATGGAAATCTGACATTGATTTTAGAAAAGCAAATTTGATATTGATTTTAGAAAAGCCCCTTTTTTCTTCTTCTTCTTCTTCGATCCCTAGTGAAATTGAAAATCACATTGAATCATCCTACTTTGATGATTGTACTTTTGTGCTTATATTCCAAGGGCTGCTAATTCTCTAGTAGACTGCCTTGCCAGGAGGGTACTATCCGTTGCGGGAAAGATGACCTGGTCCAATTCCGATTCCTTGTTCTCTGAAACTGTGACTTCGAATACTAGGAGTGTTTCCCGTTCTCTACAATAAATTTATCTTTTACCAAAAAAAAAAAAAAATCACATCGAATCCTCTATGGGGACTTTCATTGGCTTGCCTATTACACTGGTGTAGGGCTACACAACCATTAGCATTCTGTTGCCCCCTTTTTTTATTAACTCGAATCGACTTGATACAGCCGATACGTGTCGAATTCGGAACCGACTAAGGTACCGATTTTATGACCTATATGGCTATATGGATGACAGTGGACAGTTTATGCATACACAAGCACGAACTCGCTGAAGCATTGGTTTCCGAAAACCATATAAAGGGAAGGGAAGAATCATAAGAGAGAGAACACGGAGCAAGCGCTTCAGGCTTCAGCTCACATGATCTTGACCAGTTCAGCTCTCTATTTTCTACCGAATCTTCGTTCAGCCCTTACCCGTGAGACCAGCAAGCTTCACCTTCACCAACAGCTCCAATGGCGGGGACTGGTGAAGGTGAGACTGAAATGGGTGAAGAACAAAGGCCTCGATCACATTATAGACAGAGAGACCGATCTCAAAGCTGCTTCTCTCCTCAAAGATGCAATCAAACGATCACCCACAGGTTTCATCACCGCCAGGTCTCTCTCCGACTGGCAGAAGCACCTCGGCCTTACCGTTCCCGTCCTCCGCTTCATCCGCAGGTACCCAACTCTCTTCTATGAATTCCCTCATTCTCGCTATGCCAGCCTCCCTTGCTTTCGTCTTACCGACACAGCTCTGCGGCTGGACACCCAAGAACAGATTATACATCAAGCCCAAGAGGCCGATACCGTCGAAAGGCTCACTAGGGTCCTAATGATGTTAAAAAGCAAGGCCATTCCTTTCAAATCGCTCCTCCATTTGAAATGGGATCTTGGTTTGCCTGACAGTTTCGCCACCACTATAATTCCCAAATACCCAGATCATTTTCGTATCGTTGAGTCACAGAACGGGCTTTCGTGCTTCACCCTTGCGCAATGGAGAGACGAATATGCGGTGTCCGCATTGCAAAAGAACAATGAAAATGCCGAATTCGGTGACGCGTATCGGCAATTTAAGAGGGGTACAACGGCGTTGGCATTCCCAATGAGTTTCCCAAGGGGATACGGCGCCCAGAATAAGGTGAAGGCTTGGATGGAAAATTTTCAAAAGCTGCCTTACATTTCACCATACGAGGACTCTTCACAGATCGACCCAAGTAGTGATCTTATGGAGAAACGGGTTGTCGGGGTTTTGCATGAGCTGTTGAGATTGACTATTCACAAGAAGACTAAGAGGAACTACTTCAGGCCCTTGAGACAGGAGCTGAATCTACCTCATAGGTTTACACGGATTTTTACGAGATACCCAGGGATATTTTATCTCTCTTTGAAATGTAAAACGACGACCGTGGCACTAAAAGAAGGGTATAGGAGAGGGAAGTTAGCAGACCCACATCCCCTTGCCCGAATTAGGGACAAGTACTACCATGTCATGAGGACTGGGGTGCTCTATCGGGCTACAGGTGTGAACTTGATACCAGAAAAGGAGGGTCTGGTTAATCCGGAAGAGGTTGAAATAAAAGAATCAGACCCGGAGGAGGAAGGTGTTGAGACAAGCGATGAATGCTATGAGGAGGACATCTCAGAGGATTCTGAGGATGAATAGCACAATTATCTGAAAGTGTTTCACAAGGACAGCTTCTTCCTGTGGTAAGGATTAGCATGCCAGTGTATCTTCTATACATACAAAGATGCATGAATGAGTTGCATATCTTGAAAGATTGCGGTTCTTAAGTTGCATATTGAATGAAATTCTTGTCTGCTAATTATTTGTGTTGGTCAATCAATTTCTCTCTTCTTTTCACATACTTCAGCTAATGGTGATTTTATTCCTTTTTGTTTCTATATATTGTCACAATTTTCTCTTACACTTTTTAGTTACTGATGGGTTTAGTTGCTTATATGAATGGAAATGGGAATACCATCAAATAGAAGAAATTGAAATGTTAATAAGAGATGCAAAATGTAGTTTTCATTAAATTATTACATTTCTTGTGTTTATATATCTTTTTTAATTTCTATGAAATTTTAAGACATCTATAGATGCTTTTCTTCATATAGCTGTTTATATGTTGGAAGATCAATTTACTTTTCTACATCTGCTTTATAAGTTGGACTCTAAAATATTTCATCAACTTATATGGTCAAAATTGGAATGTTCAGGGTCATGACTGTCCAATTGATTAATACCAGTTATCTTCATAAATATAAAAGGAAAAAAGAGGGACAATTACACTCTAGGCATTGCATATGCAATTTGTAGGGTATTGTTAAATTATGGAAAAAGGTGCACACATACGTGTTTATGAAGCCATGCTGTACAGTCAGTGTGATGTTGTAATATCATCTTAAATCACATTTAGCAAAACAAAAGAATCCGATGTTGTTTCTATATGCTTACATAAACTATTTCATACAGTTGTTGGCAAGTGTCTATTTCAAAATTGAGGCAACTCATCTTATAGAAGTCCTTGTTATAGATCTTGGATAGAGTTAGGTTTTAGTGTTAAAGTTAGATATAAGATGTATTTAGATACCTTTGTGGAAGTGATGCAGTAGCCCTTGACTGGTTGGACAAGCATGAGTGCATGACCAAGTTTGGAAACCCTAACCCAGATAGAACCAGCTCAACCTGGGTTTTTTTTTATCCAATAAGAATTGGTAGTAGTTTAGTTAGTCTTTATGTCTTTTAATCATGTTTTGTTGAATTGGATACGTAGGAATAGGAGATAGAGTTTGATTGCAAGTTAGTTTCAGTTTTACATTCATTCAGATTAGGCTAATTTTGATTTTATTTTATTTATACCTTGTAACCATCGTTGAGAGAGAAATTAGAATGAATGAAATTTTGAGTTTGCTTGAGCAGCTTGCGTGTCCTTGTGGTTAGTGTTTTCTCTTCTCTCCCCGCAACTCTGAGTTCCCATCTCATCTTCCCGTTCTCTAAGCGGCCCTTCACCAGGAAGGGTTCTGAATTAGAGGCGGACCTTGGTTCAACGGTAAGGTTGCTCCATTGCGACCTAGTTATCTCGGGCTCGAGTTGGGAGACAGTCTCTCCGCAAAGCAGGGGTAAGACTGCGTACATTATGACCCTCCCCAGTCCCCACAGTGGCGGGAGCCTCGTGCAAAAGATTCTGAATTGAACAGTAAATACTTTGGAAAGTTAGGTGTGGCTGGACCTTTTTGTTTTTGGTTCAATTTCTACTAGTTTAGCTTTGATTTAACCCTGATATAAAAAATTGACTAAAGAAACAAATTTTTAGGTATTAAAATCTAGAAAGAAGATGGAGTAAATGTCTGAACCAACCAGTCTTGACTTGATGCTACGACACATTCTTTATACAGGGCAGGTTAGTTTTGGGGACCAATGGGTTTCTACATGTTCGATCAACTCTATCCCTATTCACTAGCCAGTTTTCAACCAAGGGTTCTCTACCGGCTTGCGTGGATATGGAGCAATGGTAGAAGGTTTGGGCTGCCATGACAAATGCCCAGGTTCGAGTCTTGAGGGCAACCACTTTGCACAAAAGTGGCAAAGGTTAGGACCAACTCCAAACTCACCCCACCCAGGACCTTGTATAGGCGGGACCAGACTGGGTAATTGCCCTTTTATATGGTCTCATTTTGTTAAACTTATGTTTGAAATGAAGATATTTTTTATTTGGGGGAATTTCTTAGATCTGCTAAATTTAAAAAAGATTTACAAAAATAGTAGCTATAAATTATGTTCCACAAACACAAGTTACAATTTTGAAAAGATTTACCAAATTCCCGTATGAGTAAAAATAGCTAAAGGAATAACCTAAAATATCCCCAGCTTCTTCTTTCCCTCTCCTTCATTCTTCTTCTCCCCCTCTTCCTCCTCCAATAAAGGAACACCACCGCACTCCCTCCTCCCTGAAACACCGCCCCACCTTCCTCTCTGAAATCTGCCCCGTTCCACCACCACTGCCACCCCGTCCCTCCCCTGCAAACCCGCCCCACCATACTTTTAAATGAATCGTTTCCTCTGTACATTTCGCCCATAATAATGAAATTTTGATGATTAGTGTTTATAGGTCTTCCTCTTAATTGCTTCAAGGTATTAGAGAGTTGTTAAAGATTTGCTTATATATTCTTGCCTTAACAGGGAAGATCTCATCCTCTGCTAGAAAAAATTTCGATAAGATATTCCTCTTTTTTTCTGTAATTGAGGGAGGGGGGGTTTATCTCTTGCTGATGATTTGAATGACGACTTTGAAGCTGTGATTATGAAATCTATCAGTTTCGACAACTTAATCACAACACTATGATTCTTTATTTTCCATGGTCGAAATTTTGAACCCAAAATACAAAATTCCCTTGGCTCCGGAAGGATGCTCTTAGAAGGGTCGGTTGGCTTTAAAACTTCACAAATAGAAACCATGATTTCAATAAAGGCACACCTTCCCAGGGAAGGAAACTAAATCCATAAAGAGAGAGAGAAAGAGATTGTGGTTTCTTAATTTATTATATTCCTAGCTGTGTGGTTTTTCCCCTTTTATTGAATGATTTATTAAGGAAGGGGAACATGGTGGGGCGGGTTTGCAGGGGAAGGAGGAGGTATGGGGAGGAGAGCGGGAGAGGGAGAGAGGGGGTGGATGGCGGTGGTGGTGCGGGGCAGATTTGCAGGGAGGGGGAGGGAAGACGAAGAGGGAGTACGGAGGTGTTCCCTAATCAGAGGAGGAAGAAAAGGAGAGAGAGAGAAGGAAGTTGGGGGTATTTTAGGTTATTCCTTTAGCTATTTTTACTCATAGGCTGATTCAGTAAATCTTTTCAACATTGTACCTTGTGATGGTAAAACATAATTTATACCTACTATTTTTGTAAATCTTTTTATAATCTAGTAGATCTAGGCAATTCTTCCTTTTTTATTTTAGGGAAAATTACTTGTACACCCCCTATACTATGGCCCGAATGCTTGATAAACCCGACTTTTCAAACAATTACTTGAACCCCATGTAACCTGACGGTGTTAGTCTTCTGTTAGTGGTCGAATGGAAAAGTCCATTTTACCCTTATATGTTATTCAATGGAAACTTGTGATGTTAAAATGACCAACCTACTCTTTAAAGGTTTTAACCTAAAAAACCCCAAATCAATTCAATCCATTGCCGGCGAAGGTGAAGGTGAAGAAGACGACTGAAATTTCTGGCAAGGCTCACCGCTGCAACTCCCTGACAAAGGTATGTCTCACCGCTGAAATTTCCGACGAAGGCTCACCGATTCAACACATGTCTATTGTACTGGTGCATAGCATGGGATTCACTTCTCTTATCCTTAATAGCATCCATGGTCAAACTCAATGGAAGTCTGGTCTGATTCAAGGTCTGTTTACTCTCCCTCACCAGTCCGTGCACCCCCAGTTGGAGGCGGTGGAACTCAGCGCTAACAGATTGACGGGAGCTGTGCAAGGTTGGTTCTTTCCAATGCTATCGGCAGTTTCTCTGAGGTACAACAGATTTCGTGGTCCAATTCCCTGCAGATTTTTTATCACTGTGTTTGTTGGCTTTATGTGGAAATGGGGAACAGCAATTGGAAAGTGGGCATGTGGTTGTTATCAAGTGGCCGTGGGTAATAGATTTGTAAGATTCTAAACCCGCTGTTTTCTTTTTCTGTCTCCCTTCTAAAGGTTTCTCTCTTTTCTTATTGGCTTCTTTGCTTCATCCTTTTTCCTATGCTCATGGAGCCCATCAGCCTTCCCTAAAATATCATGGATTTTTCTGTTGTTTCTATTCGGATCTGAGTTTCATCATCTTCTTCGTCCCTTTTCTTCACATCTTCATTAATCCTTTTGTGTTGTGCTAATTAATTAATTAATTAACCCCTGTTTCTTCTCATTCTTCTGTTGCTGCTGCAACATTAATCCGAATGGAAATGCCACCACTGCTTCTGTTAATCCTACCGAGACAGATCTTCGGTAGGGGACAAAGCAGATTGATCTTTTTTGTTCTTGTTTACATAACGAAGATACCTGTGATTAATTGTCTCTCACTTGCAAGTTGCAACCAGCATCAGGGCCCTCCATGGTCATTTTCAAACTCTTGGGCTTCTGCTATCTGTGCTTCTCTGGTTTTTAAGTGATGATGGTCGAAGTAGTTGCAGGTTGGAGGGGAAAACAGAGAAGGAAAGAAATGTGGGAAGGGTTGGGGGTTTTTTAATGGCCGGCGGTAGGATCACAAAGGTTGAGGGTTCCATACTTCCATTCAAGGCTTGCTTCGTCTTCTCCGTCGACTGCAAATCACGATAGCAGCAGCAGCAGAGTGGAGGGTGGAGGGATTGTTCAACGATGAAAAGGAAGGTACCCTTTACTATGACCAAAGGGTAAATGGGTCACTTCACTACCCTTAATGGGTAATTTTGGGCATTTAGAATTTTTTTAACCCATTACATCATCACTAAACAGTGACTGACTAACGGACAGTGGCTACTTGTAAGAAATCGTAAAATGCAGGGGGTGTTCAAGTAATTGTTTAAAAAGTTGGGGTATCAAGCAATCAGGCCACTGTACAGGGGGTGTACGAGTACTTTTCCCTTTATTTTATAACTTGCTCCTTGCGAGTCAAAGAAAATAAAACTTTCGTTTTCCATATATCCCACCCCCCTTAAAATTACATCTTAGAGGAAGGAAATCCTATAGTTTACATCTAAACCTCCCTTTGTATATGCACACCTTAGGCGCCGAGGCAACAAGGTGTCTGCCTGGGCTCGCCTTGGCACGATGGTACTATGTTCACTACCATATGTGGTATCAACATCATATGACCTTAGTTTGTTCTGAAGTTACTAATCCCTCATATTTTAGATATAACTCCTTGTATGTAAGTGAATTTATAAAAGGTTCAATTATGTCTAATCATCTTATATGACTTACAACTCATCTTGATTCTTTTGTTTCATGGTATAATGAAATTAAGACTCAATTTGATGCTTCTGTTAAAATTTTTCGATCTGATAATGCCCTTGAATGCACACAACGTGAGATATTTGATTTTTGTTCTACTCATGGTATGCTCCATCAAACGAGTTGTCGAATACACCTCAATAAAATGGGGCCGTTGAATGAAAAAAACAAACACTTATTGGAGATTGCCCAGTCTATAATGATTCATATGCATGCTCCCAAACATTTTTGGTGTGATGCAGTTCTCACCGCCTATTATTGATTAACTGAAAAAATCCCTCTTCTGTACTAGGTAACCATTCCCCTTTTTCTGTTTCCTGGGGAGCGGGAATACTGTATTATTTATGTCACTTTGTTTTTAAAGAAGGGCTGGTAGAAGATTCCCTTACTAATCAGATGAGATAACCAGAAGATTTTATGATTTGCAATAATTAGGGGATGGGACTACAATGTACTTTCTAACAAGGAATTTTTTAAGTATGGAAAGATTTATGATGGAGTTCACTTAATGCTGGAAAGGGGACAAATATGTTTCTGGGATGATGTGCAACGGGGAGAGTTCTCTTCAGGATGCTTTACCAAGCATGTATCACCAACAGCAGACAAAGGAGCTATTGTGAGTGCCAGTCTTTTAAGTTTTGCTGCATCAAAGAGCAGATTTCTTTGAACCATTTGTTCAGAAGAAAGTAAATGGTTGGGAGGTCAAAGTATGGCTTACCCCTTGGGAACAGTGAAAGAGATCCAACTAAACTCAAATGAAGTGGACCAAAGAATTTTTAGATGGGAGAAAGAAGATTCTTTTCTGTGACTTCTTTTCTACTTGGCTTACAGTAGGGATCCTGTGCCACCTTTCCTCACTAAGGTGGGGGCCAATGCCTTGAGCTCTCACCATATATTACATTTTAGACTGTATTTACAGTTACATAAGTCATATATATTATACTGTTAGCAAGACAGACATTAAGAGAATGGATTAAGTGAGTTGTTTGTTCACTCAGCCCTTTCATTTATATCTTTCAATAATAAGGCTGAATTACAAAAATACCCTGTACAGCCGACTATGCTAATAACAGGGAATAAACAAGTGAAAAAACAAAAAATACCCTTATAGGGTTACATAACTCAACACTCCCCCTCAAGTTGGAGCATATATCACACATGCCCAACTTGACTAGACTAGGATGAAATAACTTTCCACTTAGGCCTTTAGTGAAGACATCAGCAAGTTGATCATCAAACTTCACAAAAGATAAACAAATCTGCCCACTTTCTAACTTCTCCTTGATGAAGTGTCTGGCGATCTCCACATGCTTGGTACGATCATGTTGCACTGGATTGTGGGCAATGTTGATTGTTGCTTTGTTGTCACAATACAACATCATTGAAAGATGAACAGAACCACTAAAATCCTGGAGTAAACTCTGAAGCCACAACAACTCACATATGCCCTGGGCCATGGCATGGAATTCGGCTTCAGCACTGGACCTTGCCACCACATTTTGCTTTTTACTTCGCTATGTGACAAGGTTACCTCCCACAAAAGTACAATAACCTGAAGTGGATTTCCTGTCAGAGTTACCACCCCAGTCAGCATTTATGTACGCCTCAATGCGAAGATGATCATGCGGAGATAGGAGAATCCCTTTTCCTGGAACTGACTTCAAGTAATGAAGAATACGAAGAACAACAGTCATATGTGTGGAGTAGGGATCATGCATGAACTGACTGACCAAGCTTAAGGCAAATGCAATGTTCGGTCTAATGTGGGAGAGATAGATTAGTTTTCCTACCAACCGTTGATATCGCCATCCTTCTCTTGCAGACGAGTAGTAGCTTCCAAAGGAGTGTTACATGGATGACATCCTAACAAACCAGTCTTTGAGAGTAGGTTTAGAACATATTTCCTTTTGGAGAGAAAAATGTCTTTGGGAGAATGGACAACTTCAATCCCAAAGAAGTACCTGAGCTGTCCTAAGTTTTTTATTTCAAAATCTCGACCCAGGAAGGTCTTCAGGTGGGAAACTTCAGCTGAATCATTACCAGTCACAATTATGTCATCGACATAGAATATAAGAAGAGTGACCTTATCCCCTTTTCGTTTGATGAATAAGGTGTGACCAGCCCTAGGGGATTACTTCAGCCCATATAATGCCCGCTTCAGCCTGCAAACCTTCCCATCAGTCTTGTCATAAGAGAAACTTGAAGGAACCTCCATGTAAACCTCCTCTTCCAGCTCTCCTCCATGTAAACCTCCTCTTCCAGCTCTCCATGGAGGAATGCATTTTTTACATCCAATTGCTGCAAATCCCAGCCTAGATTGACAACATATGACAGTAAAACCCGAACAGTAATCAGCTTTGCAACTGGAGCAAACATCTCCTGATAGTCATTCCCATAGGCCTAAGTAAAGCCTTTGGCCACAAGTCTGGCCTTAAATCTGTCCACAGTTCCGTCTGGCTTCTGCTTGACAACAAATACCCATTTACAACCAACTGGTTTCTTGCCCGAAAGAAGAACCACCAGCTCCTACGTCTCATTTTTTGATAAGGCCATCATCTCTTCCATCATGGCTGCTTTCCACTTTGGATCTGCAATTGCCTCCTGCCATTTTTGAGGAATAGAAATAGAGGAAAGAGAGGATACAAATGCACGATAGGAAGGAGACAAAGCATCATAGGAAACAAAATTGGAAATGGGATGTTGGGTGCAAGACCTAATGCCTTTGTGGGTAGCAATAGGTAAATCAAGAGACGGATCCTTACCAGGTGGTGTAGTGGAGTCTGGATCTGGATCAAGTTCTGATGATTGGAGAAGTGGTACAGTAGTGGTAGTCTCAACTTGCTCTTTGTGCTTCTGGGTATAGACTTGATCAATAGGAATCTGACTTACAGGTCTACGCTCCCCCTGAATAGGAGTCATACAGGAGACTGAGGTGGGAGGTACTGGAGAAGAAGGCTCCCCCTGAATAGGAGCCGGTAGAAGAGAAGACACATCTTTGAACCCTGGATCATGCTCCCCCTAAAGAGGTGGCTGGGAATAATATGCCAGGGATTCATGCAAGATAATATCCTTGGTAACAAATGTACACCGAGTGGGTGGATGATAACATTTGTAACCTTTCTGGATGGTGGAGTAGCCCAAGAAAATACACCGGATGCTCCGAGGATCGAGTTTGCCATGAAATGATGGTTGCGAGCATAACAAATACAACCAAATATTTTTAGGGGAACTACAAAGGAGGAAGAGCCTTGAAGAAGGTCAACAGGGGCACGACCATCAAGAACAGAAGTAGGCATGTGGTTGAGGAGGTAGGCAGCGGTGAGGATAGCATCACTTCAATGTTGAGGAGGAATCTGCCGTGCAAACATAATTGCCCGAGCCACTTCCAGAAGGTGCCTATTTTTTCTTTCAGCTACTCCATTCTGGGCCGGTATGTCTTCACAGTTGGTCTGATGAAGGATGCCATTTTCAGCCAAATAATTTTGGAATTGACCTTCCATGTATTTCTTGCCATTATCACTCCGCAGAATTTTTAATGTGGCGTTGAATTGGGTCTGAACCATACGATGAAATAGCTGAAATCGAAAAACCTCACTCTTGTGTTGTATCATATACACCCAAGTGGTCCTAGTAAAGCAATCAATAAAGGAAACAAACCATCTATGGCCAGAAATGGAAAAACAATGGGCAAGGCCCCGCACATCAGTATGAACTATAGCAAAGGGAGAAATACTTATTTTATTTAATGGAGAGTAAGTGGAACGCGTCTGTTTAGCCAAAACACAAGCTTCACTTAAAAACTCATCCTTTATACAATCTTTAATTAACTGAGGAAGAGGAGGGTGACCAAGCCAACAATGCCATAGATGGAGATCCGAAGAAGTGGTTGAATGTAACTCATGAGTAAGGGATGGAGCTGACGGTGGACAAGTCTGACCCGTGTCGAGTATGTAGGGACCACCATGTACCTTACCACCCCCAATCGTGTGACCTTTCACCAGATCCTGTATGACACAATGAGAGGGAAAGAAAGTTACTTTGCAGTTCAAATCTTTAGTTAGACTACTAATGGAAAGAAAATTGGTAGAAAAGGAAGGAACATGCAAAACAGAATTTAATGTAAGGGTAGAAGAGCAACAAATGAAACCCTTTCCATTAATAGGAGAAAGAGAACCATTAGCTACTCGAACACTATCCTTGCCAGAAGATGGAGAACACTGGTGAAACACATGGGAAGAACCAGTCATATGGTCAGTGGCACTGGAGTCTATAATCCAAGGAACAGAGACAGCTGATGCACAATGACTACCGACTGGAATACCTGAGGCAAACTGAGAACCAGAAGGGGCAGCAGGTGCAGATGCCCTGGTAGGTGCAGCAGAAGAGGCCTGTAGCATGTCACGGAAAGCCAAGAGTTCATCCCGAGTAAGCCCAATGTCAGTAGAGGGGGGCAGTAGCAGCGGCAACAGAAGATTCCGTAAGATTGGCCTTAGTTTTGGACTTCACACGACCCCGTTGGGCCTCAAAATCAGTAGGCTTCCCATGTAACTTCCAGCATTGAGCCTTGGTGTGATAAGGTTTGTTGCAGTGTTCACACTTGACAGGCTCCTTGGAGGCAGCATTACCACCAACAGTAATGGTAATGGAAGTGGGGCTGGAAGTAATCTAGAGGGCAGACCTATCAACAGTAGGAGTATGTAACATCACAGCTCGACAAGTCTCCTCAGTAGAACTAAAGCAACGGACTGCTCTAGTGTAGGGAAGGGAGAGCCGCTCAGCACTTGCACGCGAATAGGGTCATACTCCACACTCAGACCTGCCAGGAAGTCGTATACACGAATTTTGTCGACGTGTTTTCTATAAGCAGCAATATCAGCAGGTGTAGAGGGCTGATAGTCGGAGTAATGATCCAATTGCTGCCACAAGCTTTTGAGGGCAGCATAGTACGCCAAAACAAACAGCTCCTTCTGAGTGGTGTCATGGGCCTTCTTGCGAATCTCATACACTTGAGCATCATTCCCAACGCATCCATAAGTCTCCTTGGCGGCACTCCAGATTTGATGGGCTGTCTCCAGAAACAAAAAATTGTCGGACAGATCTGGTTGCATAGAATGGACCAAATAGGACATCACCATAGTATCATGTGACATCCACTTCTCTTGCGAAGAATAAGGCCACGATCAGCAATGGTCAAGTAGGTAGTCCGAGACCACTTGAGGTAATTTGTGCCATCGAGTTTGATAGGAGCAGCCAAGGGCAGAAAATCTGTCTGGGACTGGCCATCAAGCCCAAAGGTTGCAGAAGAAGAGTCTGAACCTGTCATTGGAGCAGCCAAACGATGAAGGGAACAAGCAATGACCCAATGGAGTCAACAACTAAGAACCAAGAACCTTGATATCGATATGAGAGAAAATCAATCTCAAGAAAGGGGAAAACAGAGATCTCTCGAAAGTTGCACAAACAATGGCTGAAACTGAGGTCAAGGGAGGCTTGTGATGGTAGAAAATAGCTCCAAAAGAAGCAGCACCAATAGGCAGCCCAGCAGCCCTAACCCTGAAATCGATTGGAGTTAGGTTTTTTGAACAAAAAACTGAAAAAAAAAGATCGATTAGAGGTTAGGATCTGCAAAGAGGGAAGGGAAAGGTTGATAGTTGCTGGTTAGGGTTGCAAAGGAAGCTCCAATCAAGAGAAGATCATCTTACAACAGGTATCGAGGCTGAATCTTCAAAACTTGGAAAACTTCAAAATCGCAAAGAGAAGGGCAGCAACTATCGGGCATAAATGTGGTTTATGTCATGAAGAAGATGAGGTGGTTTGAAGGGCAGCAACTAGATCGTAAGATCACCTCATTAGTGCTGTCCTAAGCTGAAGGGAAAGAACCAAGAAGAAGAGGAGAAAGAAGATCAAAGAAAGGAAGGAAGAAGGGAAAAACGATGGAGGGAAGGAGGTGGGTTTTTGGACTTAGATCAGAATAGGGTTTTAGGGTCCTGCTCTGATACCATGTTAGCAAGACAGAAATTAAGAGAATGGCTTAAGTGAGTTGTTTGTTCACTCAGCCCTTTCATTTATATCTTTCAATAATAACGCAGAATTACAAGAATACCCTGTACAGCCGACTATGCTAATAACAAGGAATAAACAAGTGAAAAAACCAAAAATACCCTTATAGAGTTACATAACTCAACATATACATTTTAGGGTCCTTCTATTTGTCACTATAGAGAGTAAAGCAATTCATTTCACTACTTTTTATTTACCCTTACAAGTTATTTTTTCTGAGTTGGAGTGAAAGGGTAATTTTGTTAATTCATTTTAAATAAATCAGTGTAGCAAATCCCTGCCCCTTCGGCTCTCCCTCTCCCTTCCTCTCACACTCCCTCTCTGGCTCTGGCTCCGGCTCCGGCTCCGGCACCCCTCCCCTGCCTCTCTCTTTCTACCCCCTCCACTGTGACTCTCGGAGCACTCCCTCTCTCGCTATTGAAGGAAATCAAGATATTTTTTAAGAAGCAAAGCACTAGGCATCTGAGAGAAAATGACGGACAAGAAATCACCATAATCAGTGAATCAGGAAGCAGGAAGCAGTAGATGCGACAATGCTAACCTGGAATTTTTATTCCATAGCCAATCCAACGTTGAAAAGTTGAATTACATTGGGGCCTTTTTCGTTGCTTCACATTTACAACTACTGGTACACTAGATGCCGTCTGATTTCAATTTACAGGAGCAATAGGAAGACGAGAACGAAGAAGACGATGAAGGAGAACTGGAGAAGAAAGAACCAGCAGCAGATCCTAGCAGAAATAAGCATTGGTAGCGAGTTTGGGACAGGGACACAGAAATTGAGGGACACTGGTAGAGAGGTGGGGGAACAAGAGGATTGTATTTATCATGATCTCGTGTTGGGAACAAACCCATTAAAAGTTAAAACCCCCTTCAGAATTCCTTGCAACAGAGCCACACACATTAAAACTCACGTCTTGAAATCTCCATTAAAGAGCCCGAATTGATTTTTCCCTCCTCTCTTCTCTCATTTTTTTGGGTGATGCCAGTTCACGAGAGAATGGGAGACCTATGCTAATGGGGTCGTGGAAGGTGCGGCTGGGAGACCTATGCATGGAGGAGGAGAGGAAGCTACCAGAGGAGGAGGGGGAGAGGAGCCCAAGTAGGGATTTGGTACAATCTTCTTTGTTGTGAAATTCCTATAACTACCCTTAAAATACTGAACAACGTGAATGAAAAATATGGGCAAAAAAGTGATAGTGAAACAATCCACTTCACTTGCTATAGTGCTACGGAAGATTACCCTATAATAAAACTATATTTTATAGTAATTTAGTTGGCGAAGTTTTCCATCGCCCAGGGTGAAAAAAGAATCTCTTCATCCACGGTTGTTTGACACTCTGATTTTACTCCTGGAATAGTGAATGTCATCATTAACTCCTGCCCTGCTTACGAAGGGCTAAAATACCTTTCTGAGTACCATCCAACCACGAGATCCCTTGGATTAAGAGATTGTCTCTTCACCACATGGGTCAAGGAAAACTCAGTCCAATTTAGTTTGTTATTTATTCTATTTGGGAAAGGTTCTTTGCACAAGCTACATAGTAAGACCTTCATATGTTGTCCATCTAATTGTGCTACATGGAAGGGTGATGTGGCAACTCGAACTGTTGGAGTCTTTTCAACCACTCATTTGTTTCAGTGATTGATTTGTAAGCAGAGGACCCAGGCTGTAATTGTCCACAAAATTTGGGCCCCATCCAAACTGCCATGTTGCATAAATTAAGGCCATAAAGGAATCCCTTCCCAAGAGAAGATGGGTTTTCAAGGAAATCATTCCTCATATATATTATAGTTCTTCATGTTTCAACTTTTAATAATATTTAACTACAACTGAACTGAACTCAATTTAACTAAGCCTTTTAACAACTAAATGGTCTCAGCTACAAGAATTCTGTTCCACCATTTAACTCATTTTTAAGGTCATGTTAGTTGTCGGACCTACGCTATTCTTATCTTTTCTCACTACTTCTCAAGTCACCTTTGGTCTTTAATCTCTCTAATGCATAATGTATCACTCTTCCTTATTGCTGCACTCAGACACCTCCGCTGCAAATTTCCATACCACATTTTCAATAACTACAAGGTACATAAACAGGAAGAACTGTAAAATATATGAAGGGAACGGTGTCCTTAATTATATAGTTTTTTTTTATAGATAAATTTTATAGTTCATCTTCTTTTCCTGGTTCTGGGGCCTTGATACATGTGATAACCAAAAATTGCCTTGTTCCATAGGCGATGCGCACGTCCGAGTACTTGTGTGCATCTTTTTTTTTTTTTTTTTTTGGGGGGGGGGGGGGGAGGGGTGGAGTTTTCTAGTTGTGTGTTTGACTAGATTTGATTTTTGACCTGATTTTTTCAATGGCTTCAAGGTTTTATCAGTAGTGATTTGTAGTTCAGAGAGAGAGGGGAGGGAGATGATATGGCTTATGATCCGCTGTTCTCAATGGCTTTAAGGTTTTATCAGAAATAGTGTGCATTATGAAGGGAAAGGGGCAGGAGAGTTCTCTATTTGTGTATTTTACTAGATAATTGTCTTTCAGCATGAATCACATAATTTTTTTCAATGTTTTTATTGTGGCTGTTAAAGTTAAGGACACCCCACCCCATAACGGATAAATTTGGCTTACCTGCATTTTGAACAGGTTCAACTATAGGGGTACCATTTGGGGTTGTCCTGGTTCCAAACGAGGGCAGACTCCTTGTCATTAGGGTTTCTGCAGAATGCATTCTTAAATTGAGGTTTTGGCTTTGTGGGTAATTTGCGCTTTCTTTTCGCCTGGGGGCCGGGAGAGCGGGGGGGGGGGGGGAGGAATTTGAGAGAGAGAGAGAGAGAGTTGAAGATGAAATATTTGATGGTGACGAGTCATCTTCTTTAGCATTGTGTGTGTTTTACTAGATAATTTTGGGCTTTCTTGTCCCTTCTTTGCTTAATTTTTTCTTTACAGGAATCTTCACTAATTCAACCTTCCAAGCTATGATGACTTTTTTAGTCTAAGCTTTGAAAGTTGAATACGATGAATTTAAGCCATGCCGGTCAGATATAACTGGTTTAAGGAGCATCTCTCTGATGTTCCAGAAGAGTCTAATGTGCAGTTAGGTATGTGAACAACATATAACCAACTTCTTCCCATGTCCCCTATGAAATTCTCACATTTAAATGCATTCACTTAGATTGTTTTCACCTTGATTTTACAGGTATTGTCTGCTAATAGTTATCCCAGGAAAATATTTAGTGTAAAGATGGCTCGTCTTATCCTGTATCATCGCGTTTACAATTGCATTTATTTCATCATGTTTATTTTTTGTTCTTGTTACATTTGTGATGGTTCTGTAGGGGTAATATTGTAATGGTCTTTCAGTTTTCTGTCCTACACTTAAGTCTAGTTTTAAGTTCTGGCCTCAAGGGCCTACTTGTAATTTCTGCTTTTTGTATTAATATAGAAACTTCTCCATACCCATGGTTTGAGTGTTCTGCCATTCTCTCAAACAGCAGGCAGTATTCCCTCATCCTCACTCATCTTCTCCTCTCTTTCTTATGACCAGGTGGTGATTCAACTGCTGTTATTGTTACAGTTCTATTTGGGTTCTTATTGGCAAAAAAAATATTGGCTGCTCATCTATGTTAGGCAAGATTTGCTTAATAAATGCATTTCTTGTTCTATATCAACACAATTTCTTGGTTTTATTGTGTATTCATTTAATTGATCAGCAAGATGGGAAGAGCTTTATTATGCATAGGACTGGAGCATTCCTAGAATTTGGAGTACGCCTGGAGATATAGAACAAAGAAAGAACCCAAAACTCTTTTTCCTTTTTGTTTTTTTTTTTTGGATAGAAATTTAGAACACTTGTGAAGACTACTCTGATAATTCCTTGTTCCTTCACACATAAAACCACTATGCTACATAAATAATTGAATTATAAAAAAGAAAAAGAAAAAAGGAAGACCAGGTGAAATTTGCACAAGATGGTTGAATCTTCATTTGTAGCTGCTCAAATAAATGACTTATTTGATACAGGTTTCCTGTCAATTTTAGAGGCTGTTCAGGAGAATCAGCATCAGCAAGTACTCTATAATATGTCAAATGACAAGAAGCAAGAACCAAAAGATGTTGCAAGATAGAGAACAATGATGCTCAGAGAAATTATCAGGCACGATCATTTGTCAAACGAGTCCAAATATGACAAAACTAGTTGGGACGGAAGAACTAATAATGTGTGAAGATCAAAATACGTGGATGCACTGGCATTTCAATTCATAAATTCCCAAGTTGAAGTTTAAGAATCGCATTGACCATATTGAGCCAAAAGTACAGGAAAGAGGATCAATGAACATATAAACAGGTGATATCTCCATTGCTTATAGAAATTTCTCAATATTTTGACTTTGCTTTTAGTTAGCATCAGAGGTTACAAGTTACAATTGTTTTTTAGACCCTCAAAACAGGATAAGAGACTTGGACTTGTATTATTGTCTTTGCCAACACAAACCTCGCCAAAACCAAGTAACATTACCAAAAAAAATTGAGAAGTTCAAGATTTGGAGAACTCTAATTGGCATGGTTAACATTTTGCTATTATCAGCAGAGTCAATACAAGCTATTAGGTTGATAATTGAAGTTTATTGCCTGAAGTAAAATGCATTTTGAAACCTGGTTCTCAATTTTCTGGTTTTCATAACGAGTTTTAGACCCATTATTCCGAGAATGAATAGCAAACACAGCTTATAGTTTTTAGGGTTGGATACCTGATGACAAAATACTCCAGTTTCAGAACAGGTATAAACTGATTCAATGATTGAAGATCATTAGTTGTGTAGTTGCTTGTTTCCTTTCCATTTCTCAAATGGTTTTTTAGATCTATCTGATAAGCAAGGTTTTCTTAGATTTGAACACTAACTGGGTACAATGAGAAATTGACAGAACTGAACGGAAGCAAGTAGGAGCCTCCTTAAAAGAGATAAACTTTTCCAAGCCATCAGCCAAGATTGGAGGCTTTCAAGGCTGAGGTAAGAGAAATCCAAATGGGCTTTTAGTGCATATTATTCGAACTTAAAACAGAAATCAAAAGGGGAGAGGGGGGCAATGTACCAGAAGTAGATCAAATCCAACATTGAGAGGCTTGGGGCTTTCTTTTTAAGAAACTAGAATAGAAAATGTTATCATTTCAATTGGATTGGGATGGATTCACTTGCTTATCTGTTTCTATATGACGCAAAGAAAAGAAAACAAAACAAAACCCAGGAGACTCAGACCTTTTTTTCTAATCTGGAAGTGCTCTGTATTTATTTGAGTCACTCAGAAAATTACAATGCTGGGAGAACCCTCCAGGAAAAGAGGGGTAAAGTCTTAGCGAGGAAGAAAATGGAAAATTCAATACAAAGACAGATGACCATAGACAATCACTAGTACCGCTCATCAAATTAGGTTGTAAAGAACATGCCTCAGAGACACCGCAAAAAATGGAGCCTACCCTCTCTTCTCATTACATATTCTACAACCCATGACCAACCCAAAATTTAAAGGACAAAAAATTTTCGTAAACACAGAAGACCCTAAATTTGTTAGATGTTTCTCACTACCAACCCCCCACCATCACCTTACTCAACTTAGAAATTTCCCAAATTCTCCTGGCGTGAACTCATTGAAGGGTGGTACTGGTACCGACCCCACAGCCCCTCTTCCTAGGAAAACTATTCAAAACAGCAGAACAACCAGAAGGGGACTTACAATAACACTGATGAGACAAAAGAATTACCCTTTAAACCTATAAATTAAGAAAAGTATGAACCTTATGTCAAAACTATATTCTGAGAAAAAAAGTGTCCTGTAAATACTAGTAGTCTAGTCCCATGCACTCGAATATCCACCACCACCACCACCGTAACCTCCAGAAGCAGCCCCATATCCACTGTTGTTGCCTGCGCCATAGTAATCTGCACCACCACCACCGCCACCTCTATTGAATGATGCATCTCTACGGAAATCACGGCCACCAAAACGGCCTCCTCCACCAGAACGCCGATTCCTCCCACCACCATACGAAGTCCGAGCTGCATAACGTAAAAGCCAAGCAGGTACTTCTTGGTTCGACTCCTGCATCAGATCTGCTAATGCCCTAGCCATCGAGGCATTGTTTTCATTGAAAAAGGCGGTGGCCAAACCTGTCTTACCCGCTCGCCCTGTCCGTCCTATCCGATGGACATAATCATCAATGTCATTGGGAAGATCAAAGTTGACTACATGTGCAACATGAGGTATATCAAGACCACGTGCTGCCACATCAGTTGCAACCAGAATTGGGGTTACACCACTCTTGAATGATCTCAATGCATGCTCTCTTTCCTGCAGAAAATAGAATATACACATCACCACCTCTAGATGGAATCTGAGGGATAACAAAACCTATGAGCGTGAACAGGTGCTGCAAATAGCTAAATCGATTCCAGCCTCTGATCTCTATAGGCAGCAAAAAATAATAGTTCCAGCTAAATGGATAAGTTGGTTCAACCTATAGAAATCACAGCCATACTGGTAATTCTAGCTGTGAATTCTAGCTTATCTCCTTATAACTTTCCCTTGAGTGTATATCCCTCTTGTGTGTGTGTGTGTGTGTGTGTGTGTGTTTTTTTTTTTTTATTGGGGGGGTTGGTTGGTTGGTTGGTTGGTTGGTAGGAGGTATACTATTGCTAGACAAACTTACCACAAGATCCACATTTGTCAAGTTTTAACTGCTATTGTATAGAATTCAAAAAATACAAGGGAAAAAATTCATAAGAGATCAAGAGATTCAGTGGGTAATTGGATCAAGCCTGGGATGATGAAGGATCGGAATGGTGTAAATCACAATTCGCAAAGCCCAAATCACATATTGACTAGGTTCTTCAAAACCATCATTCCATCTGTAACCAAGTACCCCCAAGAGGTAATTTTCCTAGTAATAATTTCTTTTTGCCATCTATCCAGGGGGGAAAAATAAAAAAGCTTAGTCTTGGTCACGACCTCCTACTAATCAACAATAGTATACAATCAATTCCAGTTTAATTCCTGCTTTTTGAATTATATTAGGGCCAGAAGCACCATCAAAGTCCAACCGTCAACATAACTTGGAGAAAGATAGGACCAGAAGCACTATCAAAGTCAAACCATCACATAACTTGGTGAAAGATAACAGGAACCACAGAAAAATCAAATAAAACAGAACATGTTTCAAATTTATGACTTGGCCACGAGAGCAACAATAGGTTTTTTGTCCCCAATGATCCCTAACATACGCCTCCCCCCCCCCCCCCCCACCCCCCCAATTGCCTTCTCAAGGGGCATAACCCTACCCCCAATCTGATTCAACACTCACAAGATTGATATTGCATGAAAACAAGAATGATATATGTAAAAATATCAGTATTTCCGCAATACTGTAAGCCCTTGCCACCACCATTGAACCAAGACCTCGATCCTCAGCCCTAGATGCCCTTTTCCATGGACACAACCCACCCACAATCTAATGCACGAAGTAGGCAATCCACTTCTAAGTAAGACATCCAAACCAAGTCTTGAATCTTGATACCATGACCACGGAAATGTAAAAAAACGAATACCTAAAATGACGCAGATAACGAATGGCAATCACAAAAAAAAAAATACAGAGTCGCACACAAGGATTTACATGGTTCGGCAAAATTGCCTACATCCACGGTGAGATAAGATCTGCTTCACTATCAATGGGGAATAGGGTTACAACCCCCGCTCATCTTCGCACCTTTCTCAGATTACAGAAAAGAAACCATCTCGTTACAAAAATGTAGTGAAACCCTACATAGGCACATACTACCGAAATACCCATGTAGCCTTAAAAAAGTTTCCTCGGGATCTGCCACTCCCGAACCACAAATCCATGTGACGGAATACAAGACATCATAAACCCCAACAGGAAGTACCAATTAAGAACTATGTTCCCTTGAAAAAATAACAATTTGTGAATTGCATATAGAACCACCAAACAAGCAAAAAAGGATAAGACGATAGCGAATTGCACAAAATCAAAAATTGATGAATGGTATGTTCCTACTATAACAGACAGCATAAACAATAACTCCAACCTACCTGTTGTGTTCTATCACCATGAATAGTAGTTGCTGGGAAACCATTTATACATAACCAGTGTTCCAACGCATCAGCTCCCTTCTTTGTCTCCACAAAAACTAGAGTCAGAGCTTGCTGCGAAAAAGAACCATAAGATCAAAAAAGAACAAATAGCTTTCAACTAGTATTTATTTTGCCTTTGTACCCTTGCTTTTGGTGGCTAAAAAACAGATGGTTTTTCCTTCCCTTTTTTTTTAGGTGGGGGGGGGGGGGGGGATTGGTGAAATGAAATAGATAAAAGATAAGATTTCTATCTCCTTGTTCATTCTGTGGACAGCATAAAATGACCTTCTGCACAGACATGCATCCCCGAAAGGGGTGTGTGTAATAAATATATATATAAATAATGGGAGAGGGGGGGCTTTTGAGAGTATAAACCCCACACAACAATAACTGTGCAGCATTCCATATGTTACCTTGCCATGAGTTCCATTCGCCCTCTGTGCATGAAGAAGGTCCATGAGGTGGCTCCTCTTGTCAGACTCATGAACAAATTCAACTCTTTGGACAATCAAATCAGTACTTGAACCAACCCTTCCAACAGCTAAGAAAATGTAACCAGAAAGGAAGTCCGAGGCCAATCTCTGCATAACAAACAAAAGAAAAATGACTGACAGATGTAGCTGAAATATCAGGTGCATATTCCAACCATAATGAAACCACCATTAAATCCAGAGCAACCAGACTGCTAGAATCAACAGTAGATAGAATATGAGCAAGAATTTTTTTGCAGGGTAAATATTATTTTTTCATTTTTCTTTTATTTTCCCCCACATGGGAATATCCTTCCAAGAATGAACCTTGGAGGTGTCCAAAACCATGGAAAACCAACCTGAGGTACCATCCATACACTAGTTTGTCCATTTTTTTAACCTAACCTCCTGCACAAATGCCTCAGTTATTAATCCAAGATTTTAACTAGTGAATTGTTTTGGCTGTTTGTCACATTCTTGCGAGCAGGTAATTCAGGAATTTGTGAACTACGTATGTAATTCAAATGTAACTTTTGATGAACAATAAGTTTCATTTACTCCACCAAGCACACAACCCAGAAACATTATCCCAAAGAAACCGACAGAAAAAATTAATCAGAACTAACATTAATTTCTGCAAACAGCTAAAAACCTGTATTTCTTTTGGGAAAGTAGCACTGAAGAGCATTGTCTGTCTGTCACCTCGTTGAGGCATGTCCATTTGTTCCACGATCTTTCTAATTTGTGGTTCAAAACCCATATCTAACATTCGATCAGCCTCATCAAGAGCCAAATATCTGATCATTTGTAGTGACACTCTTGCCCTCTCCAACAAATCCACTAATCGTCCAGGAGTTGCCACAAGAATATCAACACCCCTCTCCAAGTCCCGCAGCTGAACAAATATAATAATACTTCATCAGCAAATAATTACAATACACCATAGATTTATACAAAGTGAATGTACCATGATCATTGAGGTGTGAACAAGAAAACCACAACTTAAGCTCAATATATCATCAAGACAAACAAATAAATTTCTGAGAGGCAGAAAGCATGGCAAACCAGCAGCCAATCTGAATCAGTACCACAAGAATGTAAAAAACTATGAGAAAGTACCAAAGACCCAAATGAAAAGCATATACTGCTGCAAGTGTTGCTACTCAAACCATTAACAACTCAGTAACTCATATATGTAAGACTACAAAAATATCTAATTGAACAAAGTGATGAAGAATCTTTTGAAACCTTTCTCTCAACTTCTATGGTGCCCAAGAATTGAGTAGCAAAGAAAAACCCTGGGTGGACATCAAGGCTTGAATCCATGTGGCAAGTAGTTATTCGTTAATAACTTAGTACCCTTTTTCGGGGTGGGGTACATTAGTAACTAGTTAGGAAGCCATTTTTCTAAATTATTAACACTAGCGAAAAAAAAACACTTTATCGCTAGCTAAACATCCCAATAAAGCAAAGCCTTTTGAAAGCCACAAATTCTTATCTTTTGTTATATAATGGATTAGCAATCACTGATATTTGATTAGTTCAGGGAATACAATTTGTTTAGTAAGGATAAGATTAAATTCAGATCTGGGAATTTTTGCTTTCAATGGGCTAAAAAATTGGTGTTTAAAGAGGGTTCTATCCGTGGTTGTAAGAACTTTTTAGGGTTATAGTATAATGTTGATAACATTTAGTGGTCTTGCTCACTGAGGATTACAATGCAGATCTTACAGAGCTTGTGGTATGTGTTATCAGTTGTTTGGGATTGATCTAGGCAGTAAATTGCTATTTCCAGCAAGTTCTAGTCCTCAGGAATTCCTAATTCCTGTTTTTCACTAATTTTTTTATAATCGAATCTAACACATTTCCTTTTCAGAAGTTATTACCAAAACCTATGAGACAATCATAAAGCAATTTCTGTACAAAAGCAACCCATAAAACACATCTGTATCCAAAGGAATAAAACACGCGCCCTTCTAATTAATGTTTTCTAAACAAATAAACCCTTGTAACAATATTTTAAAGACAATCTGGATCCATGTTCCTAGTCCTCAGAAATTCCTACTTCCTCTTTTGCACTAATTTTTGTAATCGAATCCAACACAATTCCTTTTCAGATTTTATTGCCAGAACCCATGAAACAATAATAAAAGCATTTATGTACAAAAGCAACCCATGAAACACATCTGTATCCAAAAGGAATAGAACATGTGCCCTTCTAATTAATGTTTTCTAAACAATTAACCCCCTTTTGTAATAATATTTTAAAGACAATCAGTATCCGTGGTTCATAATGACTAACAACTATCAACCATATCATTAGTTAGGAGACTATACTTTGTGTATAAAAATAAGTCAATCCATTTATAGGAATATGTTGGTAGATATCTCATCATTTGATTAGTTATCCTTTAAATATTTCTGCATGGGCTATAAAATTCCCCATAAAATGCATTACATGTCCACAGGAGACTGAAAGCTCTTTTTTGGTTATGTAACAACTTGGCCCAATAAACTAAATACCACTTATCAGGGAGAAAGAGAGATATTTAGTGTTACCTTGGTAGTTATACAAAATCAAATGTCAGATTGATTTCCAAATATAACTTCCTAGAAGTCAATGTTAACCACAGTACACATTATAAGGGGACAATTGTCCAACACACAGATGGATATTCGATTAAATATGAACAGTTGTGATCAAAGGAACAAGAAACACCGTAACCTTGGGGAACATTAAGCATTCCACTGAAAATGGAAAGTGTAACAATACATGGAAGGAGAAGCACATTAAAACACCTTAGCCCCACTGCAAGAGCCAAGGGCAGTATAGAAACATGGAATTCCACAAACAGAACATTAAACATTCAAAGAAGAATTTTTACAACAATTAGAATCATTTTCTACAGATCCAAGGAAGCACCAACTCCGCATGGATATAGCCACAGATTATAACTGTCAAAAGCTTGAAAACAATTCTATGGTCGACAATTGTTAAAGATGCACTTTAAAAAAAGTAGCTAAGCATCGAAACAGATACATATCAAGTACCAACAATATGTGAATAAGAGAAACATAGTTACAGTCATAATGTGCATGAATAATGTAAGCAAGTCATTCCATAATCCAAGTGAAAAGAAAAAAAAAAGCTTCCACCATCAACAGTCATTAAACATGTAGATTCCGTATAAAATTAACAACCAATAGAAACATAGTTTAACCAAAACCTGCTGGTTAATGGGTGCTCCTCCATAAGCAACGACCACCCTGACACCAGTTTGATAGGAAAATTTCCTAGCTTCCTCGTGTATCTGTAGAGTAATAGAAATATAGATACATCATGTCATTTGATAATTCACATTTAGCATGAGAGCCCATATTGTATGTTACAAAAAGTGGTATCAGAAACGATACCTGGCAGGACAGCTCCCTTGTGGGTGAGAGAATAAGAGCAAGTGGGTACACTGTACGTGCTCCACGCGGTCTCTGGGAAAACTGCCCGTTCATAATTCCACTGATAATTGGGAAGCAGAAAGCAGCTGTCTTACCAGACCCAGTCTGTGCACAAGCCATCAAGTCCCTCCCTGCAAGGGAAATCGGAATGGCATGTCGCTGCACAGGGGTTGGTTTAACATATTTGCACCTCCTTATATTCTGATTGAGAGCTTCGCCCAAGTCAATCTCTGCAAAAGTGTTCACGGGTGGTGGCACATTTTCCCCACTGGTCTCCACTGGAATATCTTCGTAGGCATCAAAGTTAATGCCAGTGTTCTCCTGCTCAGCAAACTCTGGCTCAGTGTCAACGTCCTCTCCAAAAGGATTTACCTCTCGTTCCCTTCCACGATCCCATCCACCACGACTGTTGTTCCAACCACCACCACCGCCACCACGACCACCACCACTGTAGCCAGGCCGCCCTAGATCAGACCTTGGACCACCCCAACGGTTCCCACCCACAGCAGCACCATAACCAGGTCGATCATTGCTAAAGGAAGAACCACTGGATGCAAGTGCCGGAGCAGGGGCAAGAGCAGGAGCAGCAGCAGGAGTAGGAGCAGGGGGGTCAGACGACGATGGCCGGTTTCGGAGATGTGGAGGAACGTAAGATGATTTTGCAGAACGTGAAGTGCTACCAACTCCGTTATTCGCCGACGATCCGGCAGCCGTATTCTCAGCTGCAGAGACAGAATCCGCCCACGAAGTTCGCATAATTAGATAATGATCTCCTTTTCTTTTCTAAAGTCTCTTGCAAACCCTAACTTGAAACCCCGATCCACAACCACAATTAGAAATTTCAAGCCCCAAAGCAATCCGTCTCCCCAAACCAATCTTCAAATCGAAAAGATCCAACTTTTTTTACCATCCACGTCGATGTAAATATATCTGCCAATCCCAATAATAACAAATTTCTTTTCTCTATGCAGGACTTCTTCTCAAAACCCCACCACAAAACAAACAAAAACGAAAGGATATAAGCAAAACAAGCCGAGAAAGTGCAGATGGGATGGGGGAAGAACAAAAGTACAAACGAAATCTAGTCAGAAAAATGCAAACAACCTGAAATCGAAAAAAGTAAGAACTTTGATCTACAGGAACAAAAGAGATAGCAGCAATTCAAACGATCGATGGAAAAAAATTGAAGAAGGATGAAAACAACTTCTTCACAGTCGTAGAAAAACAAAACAGAGGACGCATGAGGAAAAAAGCAGGAAAAAAATGGAGAAAAAAAGAAACCTGTAAGATAACGAAGTAGCCGGAACCCTAAAATACTTGCAGAAGGATCGCATCAGACACAACGACCAACCAAAATATCTTCTACGCAGCTTTTGTTCTGTTTCTCTTTCTCTCTCGCTCTCTATTTCTACTTATTTCTTTGTTTCTCTCCCCTATTTCAACTGAAATCAAAATTCTTCTTTTGTTTTTCCTATCGTCTCCAACCCAAAGTGTGAAAACGGAAGAAAAGGGAAGGAACGCTGTCCGTATAAGTTGGTGGTGACGTAATAAATAAACGAGCGGTCTATACTAAACGTGCCTCTTTACACGGTGAGTCGTAAAAAGCTCTGAGTTATAAATATCAAGTCATGTTTTGACGAAAATACCCTTCATGCATACTCAATAATCACAATATAACCTCTCTCCTTCTAATCACAGTATAACCTTTTTTTGAAGAGGGTAAAACATAGAAGACGATTATACCTATTAGGAAGGGGAAAAGAGGTTTTTGCCACACATGGGGTAACTCTGGTTTTTGCAAAACTAACGGCTCTTACTTTCCTTGTATGAAACGAATTTGCTTCTTAATCCTTTCTCTCACTCCTTGTGAAAAAAAAAGTCAGAAGATCACTCGCAGGATACATGGCCCCTACACAAGCATGGGCCCAGTGAGAACGAATCCAACAAGCATAGGGCATCACGGGGTGGGATTTTTTACATTACAAGGGCGGGAGTATAATTTATGCATGGTCCTAGATGCCTAGGATCTTTTCCCTAAAAGTTCGTAGGATTGAGTTATTATGTAGTGTACATTGGTGTCTCTCTATGTCTTATCTCTCTCCCCTCTCACAAGGCAGACATGTCATTTCATAGGAGAGAGGAGAGAGGAGAGAGGAGAGAGGAGAGAGATAGACAAAGGTAGGCGCTAGCGTAAATTACACAACTTGACAGTGTTTTTTTCCCAAAAATAAAATGAGGGAGAGCGTTTCATGACGATAGTGCGGTGGAGGAATTTGCAGCCACATCAATGCTTGTTCTTAAAAAAAAATTGTATAATTCACATGGGATCCATTAAGGGTGCTATTGGTCAATTCAGTGGTTTTGGGCCAACCCAAAATCAAATCGTTAAGAAAGTTGTTAGTTTCGATTTGGTCTAGATTTTTTTATCCGTTTTTGTTATTGGTTTGTAATCGGGCTACTATCAATTCAGTCCATTCAGGTTTATATGTATACATAAATATATTAATGGGAAAATCCTGGGGTTTTTTCCAATTTATTATTGCGTTACTATTGATCCGGCCTAAGTTTTTTATCAGGTTCATTCTAGTTTTCAGTTTTTGGTTTACATGTATACATAGTATATTAGTGGGAAAATCTTGAGTTTGTTTTGTTTTCCAATTTCTTATCAAGTCACTATCGATCCGGTCTCGCTTTTTTATTAGATTCAGTATAATTTTCGGTTTTGGTCAGTGCATTCAATTTGCCTGGTTTGGTTTCGGTTTCTACCAATTCCCTAAAACTCCAACCCTAAACCAAACCAATAAGGGTTTTGTTCAATTTCATCACGGACTAAACCTGTTGGTTTCAATTGGATACCCTTAGGGTCCACATATTCAAAGTAGGAAAGAGACCATTGCCTGAGCCGCTAGAGCCTGCACACGCTCGCTAGCCAATGAGAATACGCAAGCATCATCCTGGTTGGGATTTCTGCCTTTCCATGGTCCAGCACAGTACTTTTGTGCATTTCTATGTCTAGGCACAAAAGCCGTGTAGGCTAGGCGACCAAGTAGCGTTATTTCCCCCTTATTAAAGAAAGCTCACATGGGAGGGAAATTGTACGCCTAAGATCAAATCTAGGCCATTCTGGACTTGCTTAGGGTACCGACAAACTCTAATGACTGCTTGATGTGTGGCCAGGATATCAAACTATTATTTCTATCAAGGTTCAGAATTTTCCTTCACTACTTTGGATTATTTTCAGTTCTTAATCGGTTTCGGTCCAATGGTTTAGGAACAAAACTATCTCATTTATCTAATCGGTTCAAAACTTGAGATTCATAAGTCATAACAGTTTATTAATAGGTGGGACGTTATCAATTTTTAATTGGTTCCAAGAAAAAGTCCAAATTTCTAAAATATTTACCTAAGCATATAGTTGGAAAATCAAAATCACCTAAGTCGAGTAAAAAAATCATGAAACTTGTTCATGGGTCATGAAGCTTTGCCTAAGTTTAAGAAATGACTAGACTAGGACTAAGTTAGTGTGAATTTTCATTGACTCAGTGTTTTTGCTCGGGCCATGTGACACTCCCAAATCTTTTTCTTTTCTTTTTTAATTGGGTCATAGTAGTCATATATCATAAGTTTAATCTACAACTAAACAAAACCTTGAAATTATTGTATTGTCTTCAATATTAAGCTCTTTCTTCCTTCTCACCTGTGAAGTATTTAAAAAGTAAGAAAAACAAATGACTCGCTCAAGTCACTAGATTTGAAAAAGACGAGTTGAGTCGAAAAACCTGGTATACAAATTACCATTTATCGAAAGAAAAAAAAAAAAACATATACATAACCAATGTTCATCCATATGCATACATATAAAAAAAAAAAAAAAAAAAACCAAAATACTATTAAAAAATATATATATTTATCACCAAGTATACCAATAAATTTAAAAATCCAAATCATCAATACCAAGTATATGATTATATGTAAGCTTTAAATGGATCCTTATTGTTCCAATTCAATCAGGTTCCAGATTGATCTTCAATCCTTAATGAATCGACCCGTCTTATTTTCTAATCGATTCCAAAATTCAGATCTAGAACTAGACCAATAACTTAATGGGCAGGTCAGTTGTAGTACGGTTCGCCATTCCAATCCTAAATTGACAACCCTATTTATCATGGCATGGCAACTTAGATGTAATGAAATTTTGTGGTTGATAATACCCATGGTTCCCTATTCACATGTAAAGTTTCAGCACAATAATAAATATGTACATTGCAAGATAAACCAGTAACAATCTAGAAATACAAGGATGGTGCATGAGGCAATAAGGGGCTCTGTTTAGTTGCAAGTGGAATTAAAGAGAGAGGAAATGAAAATTTTAAACTTAAATAAAAAACTTTTGTAATAATTAACCCATGTGACTATATCACTTGTTTTAAATCATTCCATATTTGGTTATTCAATTTCACTTTACTTTGCATCCAATTACCTATGGTTTAAAATGTAAAATAAAAATTACATGTAAAATGTATCATTACTAAATATGGTATGAAATTTAAGTAGTTTCTCCAATCACATGAGGTAATTATTACAAATGTTTTTTTTTAAGGTTTGAAATTTTCCACTTTTCTTCCATTTAATTCCCCTTGCAACCAAACATAGCCTTAAGGGAAAAAGATTGAATTGAATTTTGAAATTTGACATATGATTACTCCAAACAATTTTGTAGCTATCCAATGATCTGATTTGTCATATCACTCTTCCACATGACGGGATAAGAACCATCATTATAATGTATTTATCACCAACCCTATGATGGTGGGTGAACCGTCCTCTATGGGTGGAGGAAAACTTTGTCTTTTATTTTTTTTTAAAAGTCATGTGATTTGATTAAGTTGAAGTAGCTAGTTTACCTACAAAATGACATAATCATTGCCCTTGACTATATATGTGGATGTCCCATTGCTATTATTTTATTTATTGGCACATTGTTGACTACATGCCTTGCATTGGTCAATAATCAAATCTTAAATATGATGTTTTACAATTATCATTGCTTGGGACTAATATAAGCAATGGAATTGTGACATTGCTTATCCGAAGGTCTATCAGGAAAAAAAATTAAAATCACAACTTTTTGAAACACTATCAATATGTGTTTCAAATCTCGGTACATCATTGAAAGTGGGAAAAAAATGTATAGGGCCTTGATATCTAGACGGCAAAAACGTAACCGTATATCTAATTTCTTATATCCTTAGGCCTTTGTCTTTTGCAAACTTTAAGAATGCGAAATCCATAGTAGCAAAAGGAAATTAAAAACAACTATTTTTATCATCTAAGAATGCAAAATCGACCTAGAAGAATGCATTCCAAACACAATCTAAAAAACTTAACATCATAATAGAAGCTCATCCAGCTACATCTGTAACCTGATCGGAGCATCCATTGCATATCAAAGTAGGATGACAAAGATAAAGAATATTAACACCTAAGCAACTAAACGAAATCCAGTTAAACCTTGTTTAATACATTTAATGTGATATTGAATAAATATTGTAATTTATAGTTCATGGTAGCAAGTTCTTATGTAAAATATTAGGTTGGACACTTTTTCTTTTTTTTTTGGGTAAGGAAAACTCTATTGATTGAAGCGTGAAAAACACATGGAATCACCATTACAAAGCTTGGCAATCCATGGAGTGGAAACTAGCCAAGTTATCACACACGCTAGAGACACGACCTCCTTGGCCAAGGCACCAACAACATTGTTGATTGACCTTGGAATAAAGGAAAAAGAGCAACTAAGGAAGAAGCTTCACAGGTAAGATATGTCTTGCACTGTAGATAGGATACGTTGGACACTGTTTGAGCAACACGTATATTAGTGAAAGATATTAAGCTAAGCACCAGAAGTTAAGAGTCCAGTATTAAACATGTACTTGTTTTATTTAATTGATAGCTTATGTAACAAATCAATCATCATAGTTTTAATTTGATCTAATGAGGTACAATTAAATGGTATCATACATTGAAAGGCAGCAAGGTCATTTCATGTGAAGAGGAGAGATAGATAGAGACAGAGGTGCTAGTATACCCTGCCTTGGCTGCTCAGAAAATCTTTTTTTGTAAACAAATTAGGGGAAGGGGTTGATGCACGTGCATCGATGATTCATCAAATAGAGAGTGCATTTGTCATTTTTGTCCTCTTCCAAAGTCTTGTGTACAAGCTATACACCATGCTCATCCATACTCAAAACATTTTACCAAAAAGTTAATATAAATCTTTGGAACAAGTTTTTCCTCACCCGTAGCAAAGGAAATGCCCATGAAATTACCGTCATAATTGCTCTCCCAAACAATTCCAAAGTGTACCAAGTTTTTCTTCACTATTCCTTGACGCCAATCCAAGGATAATGATGGACAATTGGACATCGGTGAATTAATTCCTCCTTCACCGTAGCTTGAGGAAAACTTGGTCCACTTTGGAATGGTTTGCCTTATTAAACAAAACTTTCAAACCAAGTCCAACTTTTTTAGTGGTTTCCCAACTAGGAATCCACTAGCTATAATTATTTTATGTATCCAACTAAAATTTCTATTGAAATCTTAAAACCAGTAGTCAATGGATCTACTTCAATCTATCAAACAATTTATTTATAAATTCCGGAATGTTTCACTTTGGTTGAATTGCCACCCGTCTTATATTTCTCCCATAAAACCTTTCCGTTGGCTATACCAATTATGAATTGTTATTAACACTTTGCCTGAATTTATGATAGGGCTATACCAGTTTGTGTTTGATCTGGATAACTTCTCCTAATCCAATTAAATAATTGCTTATCATTGAGGGTTCTAACTTCTAATCTGATCCAATTTATGATTTGATCCCTAAAGAGTGATTTGTTAAGTAAATATTAATCTACTTGGATTAAAATTATATATGTGATAATTCATTATATTAGTCAAAGAAAGGCATAATCTATTAGATTAAATAAAAATAGAAAACGAAAAAAACAGATGGTTCAAATTTATCTTGGGATTTTTTAAAATATTATCTTCCATTGTTACATGGATACCTTTCCTTAGAAAAAGGGAGAGAAATTTTGAGCAAGTGGTATAGATTAAAACACCAATGAAGTGTAACAAGATCATTTCATGCAAGAGGAGAGAAATAGGCATAAAGTGTCAACGTACCTACCTTACTCCGATGACTCAGAAGAATTGTTTCTTAAAAAAAATATATTGGGGAAATGTTCTTTGTATGAGAGTGTTGGCTACTCTATTGCTCCCCTGTGTCTCTCTCTCCTCTCCTCCCCTCCCCTCACCTCACCTCAAATGACCTCTTGGCTCTTTGGAATGATTCCTTTCCAAAGGCACACATTGGGTGTTCCTGCTTGTGTAGGCTACATTCTAGGACATGAAACACTCTCCCAAAAATGTTTTAATTACTTTTAACGATAAAGTTCTTTGTCCGAGAGTGTGGCCAATGCCAGCACTCCCATGAGTCTATCTCTCTCCTCTCCATATGAAAAGACATATTTGCCCCCCTTGTTTTGAGGAGGAGAGAGATAGACACACAGGATCCCGAACAAAGAACTACTTTCCTTACTTTTATTTTTACTTTTTATCAAAATGAATGTGATGTAGTTTTACACCCCAATTGTGTGGGGGAATCTCCTATCCTACACTAATCGTGGTACAAGAAACGGTTTCTTCTAATATAAGATCTACATGGTCAAGGAAGAGAGAGAGTGCCAATACCATGACCCACTTGATTAAGGATTCAAGATGGGAGTGGGCATGAGAAAACATTTCCACACTTCATGTTTAGAATGCTCGTTTTCATTATCCATAATGTTAAAAAGAATCAAGGGTCATAAATCTTATCTTTTTATTCAAAGTCCAATACAACCTAGAGAGTCTCATCCAATTGTAAAAAGGGATGGAAGATCTCTTCACCACGAGTATGGTTTTGAAAATCGAAATTGGGATCAAATTGGTTAATGTCGATTTCAATCTGAATATACTAGAATCAGCCTCAACAACCATAAGATTGGCTGCTCAAATCTGAAAACTCAGCGATCTGGGGAGAAAAATCCTAGAATTAGCTAGATTGGAATATCCAGAATTGAGATTAGTCATAATCGATTCTAATAAGAAAAAGTTAATTCGAATATTCGATTCCAATTTTTAAAAAATGATCATGGGTGATGAAAAACTTGGTTAACCAAAAAGTAAAAGGTTTACCAACAACTGCTTAACTCAGTTGGAGAGCCGTGGTGCGCTTCATGCCCATGCTCACCAAGAGGTCTCGAGTTCGAGTCTCTTGGTTGGTATCTTATCCCCTCCCCGGTTCGATCCCCCCCCCCCCCCCTCCTATCAACTATAAAAAGTAAAAGATTTTGTACACGACTGTATATATACAATCATGCCTTAACCCGTTGGATGAGGATAGGGGTAGATATGTAATAACACATTCAGCGGTTGAGCATGGTTTTATGCTCAACAAATAAACTTGAAGGATAACATAAATAAGCCTGCCTGACTGACTGTTCCAGTGGTTCACTGTATTCAAATAGTTTTGAACTTTTGATCTAATTTGTGAAGGAAGGAGTTCAAATTTGTGGTCATTGTAGCTTCCCAATCCCAGGTGGCAAATCAGGTTCTTTTGCTTCATTCCATTTCCGTCATTTCCGGCTTTGTTGGGAGGTAGGATGATATTTTCATCCTTCCAGTAGTCATGTTATGCTATCACATTAAAATTCACATATTTAAATTTCGAGAATATTTTTGGTGGCTATTTTTGTAAACTTCATAAAAAGGCGATCGCAGAAGGGGCTGGGTCTTCCTCTTTGGTTACAGCACCACCGCTCGCTCGCGCGTGTGCTCTCACGCTCCCCTCTCTGTCTATCCCTCTCCTCTTTGGGTCCCTTCATTTTTCTCTCTCTTTCCGTTGCAAGGGAGACAACGTCGAGGGTTAGGGTTTTATCTGAGTATTTCTCTCTGGTTTATGATTCTTTTTATTTGGTTCGATTGAAGGGAAGAAGGGATCTCGATTTCCCTGCGCTCAAGAAGGAACACGAAAAAGAAAAAGAAGATGAGTGTGGATTCTGTCCCTTCGAACTCCCATGGCCACCTAGATGAGCAGATTTCTCAGCTTATGCAGTGCAAGCCTTTGTCCGAGCAAGAGGTTCCCTTATTGTCTTAGACTTTTCCTGCCATTTCCTTTTCAAATCCAGTCTGTTTGTCTGATGAAAAAAAAAAAAAAAAATTTCGACTTTTTTTTCCCGCCAAATGTTTGGTGTATTGTTCTTGATTCTTGTTTGAGCTGGTTTGATTCGTGTCTTTCTCTGCGGATCTCCGTGATTTATGATTTTTTAAGTGTTTCCGTCTGGAAATATGATTTTGTTTGTTCATTTTGCTTTCATTTGTAAGTGATCTAGGATTTGGGTTCAGTTAGGGTTTTCTCTGGTGATTTGGGAGTGCAATTTGATGAGATCGTGGGTTTGTTGCCCTAGATTTGTTCTGTAAGTGAATCTAATCCGCCCTGTAGACCCCTGGCCACATCTGTAGGTTGAGGATCCGTTTTCGAAATTATATTGTGATCTCAAATTGAGTGTAGTTTATTGTGACGGATTAGGAAGCTGGTGCTTTAATTCTTCTATGTATTCCACAATTCGGTTATTTTAGGTCGCTCGCTTTCTCTTTAAATTGTCGTGGTACCATAGGCAGGCATGAGTGGTTTATAGATGTATGTGGAAAGATGTACTTTTACATTTTTATCCTGCGGTTAAGTGGGGATCATTTCAAAGGATGTCTATTGATCCCAAACCTGGGTTACGAAGTTAGATCCTCTATCCATTATTCCCTTTTTTTTTATTTATTTATTTTTTAATAACCTTACCCGGTTAAGAGTGTTTTGCCTATGTCTACTGAATTAATTCATTGCTTAGAATGTGGAGAGACTCATGGCTTTGAGAGAAATATTACTTTTGAATCTCCCAACTCAAAATTTCTGCGGTTTCTGCCAAACTACACAGTACCCATATTACGCCTATGGTCAGCCTGACAATTTTATTTTATTCTTTACTATTTTTTTTTAATTGGGTTTGAAGTTCTATGCAGTAAAAACTGCTCCAATCATCATACTTTAAGAAGGATTTACTTCCTCTCTTCAAGAAAAAAAGTGTTACTCTGAGACAGAGAGAGCATGCCTTAGTCTTTGGGGGAAACTAAATGTGGTGATTGAAGAGAAAAGAGCTATTGATGAAGCTGTGAGATGTGGCTATGGTGAGATACCGTGGGTGAGAAGCCCTGAGTGAGGATGATGTGCTGAGATAGCTCATACTATTCCCCCTTCTGTATCCCTTTCTTCTTCTTTCCTAACCTTCTTCATATGTAAACAAAGAAAATAACCACAAAAAAAGAGTTTCAGTTATTTAATTTTATTTCTTTTATTGTATTGATCCTGTTGCAACCGATTTGCCGCTGGTTTCTGTGGTTCGAGGTCTAGTTTTCATTATATCTTCTTTATATAATTGTTGTTCTTTCTTCTCTTCCCTTTAACTTAACCTTACTAAACCTAAAGCATTTGAGTCTTAGAAGCATTTTTCTAGCTGGACCGTGCTGTTATTTGTCAGGTATTCTCCATGCTAAACAATGGTTGGATTTAGTTTTTTTTGAGAAATTTTTGAATATTTTCCTTTTGATAAGCAACAACAGAAATTTATTTTTGTTTAAATTTAAATTAGTCAGAATATTGTTCGGTATTTCTTAGTTGCAGTGTAAATAGGCTACACTTGGAGGACTTTGCATATTGAACTAAACTAGTGTCTTTTGATAGTATGAATAGCACTTTTTCTTGGAAAATGTTTTTTTCCTTCTACTGGCCTCATTCTAAGCATAGATTTATCACCATTATCTGCTATCCTGATACAGGTTCGAGCACTATGTGAGAAGGCCAAGGAGATTTTAATGGAGGAAAGCAATGTCCAGGTGCTGTCCTTTTCCTGATGTGTTTAACATATCCACTGTATTTTTTGTTAAATGCTTTGTATATATAGCTTATTTATTTAGTTATTTTTGGATTTACCTGTTATGGGAAATGGGTTCCCTGACAGCCTGCCCAAGGAAGGCTTCTTGTGTGGACTTATATCTGCCACTTGGCAGATCATGGACAAGGGAGAAATCTTGTGGACAGGTAGGGTGCATGGTACCCCATCTGTTTGTCAAGTTTTGGCTGAATGACCATATAGAATAGTAAAGCTTTGAACTCCCGCTGAATGACCATATAGAATAGTAAAGCTTTGAACTCCGATAAAAAGTCTAGTTTTTTGAAAAATGGTTAAAATAATTGGGTGGCTGAAAATACATGGAAAACAACAATTGATTAGGGAATAAATGATTTTGTTTGGCTGCAAACTTTGACTCGTGGCTGATTGAGACCATACGTTATCTATCCAATGGTTGGAACTGCCAAATAACTCTTCCATGTGGCATGACCGCGTGGCTAGTGTGGCTTTTCTAAAAGTTTGTTCTACTTTTTATATGTTGTGTATAGGTCTAGCTGAATTTTTATACTTCATATGATAGTGCAAAATTACTTGATTATTGTTCAATGCCACCTGGGTGCATACTCTGTTGCTACAATTTTGTTGCTGCAATATATGAATGTTTGACATTCATTTCGGTTGAGTCAAAGCAACTAGGTTTGGTTCTTGGAATTGTAGTTAAAGCTTCCTACCAGTATTGGATGCTTTAGTTTTACATTACATTCGTTATTGAACTCATCAACTATCTGTTGGTATAGACTGTGGAGGCAGTGATTTTGTTTTCAAGTCTTGCCTTTAATACAATCAACTTCAGGCAAATAAATTTGAAATAAAAATTTTACGAGGTTTTGGCATGGGGATTAAATTTGTTGTCATATTTCTTTGATGATGCCTTGGTGCCATCTTGAAGACTAAAGGAGCGCCAAGAAATGCGATCCAGACCGACTGTGAAGTTAAGAAGACAACTAATTTTTCATCATCCAAGCTTCCAAAAGGCTATGTGTCTATAAGTTTCTTGCTGTTGTTCCCAAAGAGGATTAATTATTTTTTGAGTTGAGTAGTCAATTGAACAAATTAGTTATTGATCTGAATAAACCCATAAAGGGCGTACACAGTGCACAAGGCTCCTGCCACTGTGGGGTCTGGGGAGGGTCATAATATACGCAGCCTTACCCCTGCTTTCGCAGAGAGGCTGTTTCCAGACTTGAACCCGTGACCACTTGGTCACAATGGAGCAACCTTACCGTTGCACCAAGCAATCTGAATAAGCTCATGATGAACTTAATTATTTTTCTTTTGTTTTATATTAATATTTTGCCCCTCCTAGATCTGCCTCTTTATTTGGTGTGGTTTCCATGTTTCCTACTCTTCTCATAAATTTTTGACTGAGTTCTTCAAGTGCATATGGATCTTTGTTGTTGGCCTGCGAATCTCTCTCTCTCTCTCTCTCTCTCTCACACACACACACACACACACACACAAGTAATCTGCCTTCACACTTTCACAGAGGTGCCAAAATTGTATAGTGTTTGACTATTTTTGTTGTCTTTCTGCATTGCAGCCTGTAAAAAGCCCTGTGACAATCTGTGGTGATATTCATGGGCAATTCCATGATCTTGCGGAACTTTTTCGAATTGGTGGGAAGGTACTTGTTTTGATTGCAGTGCCTTTTCCTGTTTAAACATAGGAGCAAGTTTAAGCAAGTATCCCTCCTCCTCCCCCTTTCCCCCCCCCAAAAAAAAAAAAAAAAAAAAGAGTTCCTGTTGAAGGTTGAATTTCTTGTCAGGAAGATGTTTAGTTTATTAGAATAGATAGAAATGTCTTGAGATTTTACTTTGTGCTTGCCTGTGTGGGTACATATGTTGGTTTGTCTAATTTCTTTCTGATATTGGGTTGTTATTATTATGTTTGGTTTTAAATCTTATGGTTTCTTTGTTTTTGATTGGTAGTGTCCAGATACCAATTACTTATTTATGGGAGATTATGTGGACCGTGGATATTACTCAGTTGAAACAGTAACGGTAAGTTCTAAGATGAAGGGTTCAGTGATATGTTTTACCATTGTGAAGATGATTAGTGTGGAAAGGTTAAACTAACAATGTTCCAACCAAATTATTGGGCCTTCTCATGCTCTAGGAAACTATACAAGTTTATGAGTTAATCACTGCATGCTGCGTGAGCACTTCCCTTTTTTGGTACTAAAATGACCTTCACTGTGTTTTTTTGATAATGTGATGTCTTTACATCTTATAGTAATGCCCTGTAGGAATGATAATGGGAACATCGATATCAGTAACAAGTGCAGTATTTGAACTCATCAAAACACCCAATATATATATATTCCCCATCCTGAAAAATTGGCACACAGTGCTGTCATTTATATATATATATATATTCCCCATCCTGAAAAACTGGCACACAGTGCTGTCATTTCTATTATTTATTTCTCATGTTGCTTATTTGGTTTCCAGAACAGGGGCTTTCTGATGTTACCATTAAATAGCATAATGTTAACCCCCTCCCCTCTCTCTCTCTCTCTCTATATATATATATATATATATATATATATATATATATATATATATATATATATTTGTGTGTGTGTGGATTCCGATTCAAATCAGGTTAATTTGATGGAATTGCCTACTTAACCCCAATTGATCCACTTTATGGGATTGGTTGATGAATCGACTGGAAAAAAAAATAAAATAAAAAACAGACGGAAAAACAGTCTGCCGGATTTTCCACACTCTCTCTCTCTTCCTCTCTTGTATGAACAGATTTGGAGCATTTGCTGTCAACCCTGAACACCAGAATGCTTGAGCTTTTGGGTTGGGAAGTGGATTTGGAGCATTTGCCATTGACCTCAAACACAAGACTGCTGGAAGAGTAGTTGACCGTCAACTTGTCACTTTGAAGGTCTTGAAGTCTCTTTTGTACAAGCTGATCAATCGGTAAATGCAAGATCGACAGAAATCTGATGGCTGAAGCAGCGGCTGCGGAAGCTTCGAGCATTTGATCTGGTTGGATTGGACTGGTTGGTGGTGGTGGTAGTAGTAGTAGTGGTAACACATTAATGGAACTCATTTAGAGCATGGGAGAGCAAACCCATTAGGAGAAATACGATTTCTATAACCTTGCCTCTGGAACTCTTCGTCCATATTCTCTGCTATCTTCCCCTGAGACTGAATATTTTATCTGCTGAAGCCGTAGAGAGACTGAATTCTCTGCAACTCTCTCTCCGTCTCTGTTCTCTGCCATCTTCATTTGTTGATGCCTCTGTTCTCTGAGTGCTTCGAGATCATTGAGGTCTAGTGGGGTGTGTGGATCTTGGTGAATCATGGTGACTTTGATGAGTATTTTCTGTAAGTTTTCTGCAGAGATAGAGATATCTGTTTAGTGCCCAGTGCCTTACACAAGTTCCTACCTAGTACTCTCTAATCCTCCGTCTGCTGCTCCTCCCCCTCCCTCTGATGTGAGGTTGGGTCATGAATGACCTTACCCCAGGCAAGAACTCAAAATACAGTTAATAAACTCAGGTTCAAGTATTCATTTACATAAACAAAGCACTGACCCCAAATCGATTCCTTGGGAAGCGAAGATCCAGCAGTTGTCAATTAGTTTTCAAACTGATCTCATCCAGTTGGCTATGGGCCCACACGAACTATGAGTCATCCAATCCTCCTTTAAATCTGCAATCTCGATGACTAATATCTTTCTCAAATAAGCTGGGTCGAGGGGGATGAACCTGGACAGGGTGCTTTTCTCTTCTCTCAACCACCATCGATCTACATCAACTCTCCCCATCTTGAAAAAAACTTGTCCATGAGTTTGATAGAGATGTTGAATCAGACTTGCACGATCATCCTTTCAATGGGAAGTAGGATTCAGCAACCATTGACTCCATCTGCTGTCCCTCCATGATTTTGATACCAATTTGATGTAAGATTGAGTCACAAATGACCTAACCCCAGACAGGATCTCAAAATACAGTTAATAAACTCAGGTTCAAGTACTCGATTACATAAACAAAGTACTGACCCGAAATTGATTCCTTGGGGAAGTAAGGGTCTAGTAGTTGCTGATTAGTCTTCAACTGATTTCATCCAGCTGGCCATGGACCCCACACGAACTATAAGTAATCCTCCCTTAAATCAGCAATCTTGATGACTATTATCATTCCCAAATAAGCTGGGTCGAGGGGGATGAACAGACAGATTGCTTTTCTTTTCTCTAAACTGCCATCGATCTACTTCACCCTCTCCTCTGTTTTGCCACACTCTCCCTCTTTCTAAGGGTGTCAAATTGGAACCGGAACCGGACCGAATAAGCCGAACCAAACTGAATAAATGTGGTTATGGAATGTAGGTTTTGGTTCGAACTTGGGAACCGTGGTTCGAACCAAATGTAAAAATAATATGAACCGAATGCAGATTGCAGAACGAACCGAATGCAGCAGGTTCGGTATGCATATCAAATTCCAGAACCAAATTGGTTCTTGGTTCAGTTTCGGTTCACACTAGCACTATCTTGAACCAAACCGATTGATAGCTTACCTCCTTCCCCCCTCCCTTCCTCTCTCTCTCCCTCCCTCTCCGGTTGCCCCTCCCTATGTATTTGAAAATCGTGCAAGACAATCACAGCCCTCAAGAATGACATATTTGTAGTAATTTTCAAATTATTTTGAAAACCCTTTTTACCGGACTTGTGAACTTTTGGGAATAAGACAAGGGGCAATCCATAGATGGTCAAGATCCCTTGTTCTTCACACTAGTAGTTCATTTTGCTTTCAAAAGCGAAAAATTAATGCTCAATGGACATATTCAATGACTTCGATTTATTTGATTTGTTCAAGAGGATACTTCAGATGATCAACTGCATGTTACTGAAATTGTAGTTGGAAGTTCTTATTGTTTAATTTTTTTTTTTTATTAAGATCCTGTTTTTGGTCAATGGATAGACTTGAAGCAGCTAGTGGTCGGGCTTCGGGCTGTGGTTTTTTGCCTAGGGGCAAGGGAGTGTCTGATTGTATCATCTTTGTGGTTGATGACAGTCATTCTCTTGTACTTATATCTGGTCCATGCCATTCTGTTTCTGATTTGTGGAAGTTGCAAGAGAAAATGTTTGGCATAGTTGTGTTCATGGTGTACATTTTTTAGAAGATAGAGATTTTGTGCTGATGAATTAGTGGTCTTAGTAGGTAGGTTAATTTATGTGCTGAAACTGCCTCAGTGTTTTTAAGTGTGAATGCAATTTTCATTTTTGTATTTGGTGGATGTGGTAGCCTTTTTGAAGATACTGACTAATTCTTTTATTCAGCTGCTGGTGGCCCTGAAAGTACGATATCCTCAACGAATTACAATTCTTAGGGGAAACCATGAAAGTCGTCAGGTATTTTGTTACCATCAGATATTTCCAGTATGTTCCCTTTCTTTTTCTTTTTTTATTTTGGTTATTGGGGATCATTATTCCCATCGTTGGGTTATAGTTTCTTAATTGAGTTACAAGTGGTGAACTGGGTCCAAATGTTATTGTGTACAATTATTGAACTTGCTTTTCGCCGAAGTGATTGCTTATTGTACTTTGCAAGTGTGCTTTTTGAGAAGTAATATGACTTGAACTTAATATGGTCCACCATACCTTTTTCTTTATTATTTTGAGTTGAATAGTTTGAGTAATGCATGATTTGCTGAATTTTCTTTATCTATTACATTGCAGATCACACAAGTTTATGGGTTTTATGATGAATGCCTGCGAAAGTGAGTTATCTATTCACATCCTTGATCTGAGGAGTTGGTGCAAAATTTATTGTTCCTTTTTAGTTAATGACAAATTGAACTTGAAGTCTTTTCCATGTGTTTCTAACTGTTATAGCTACTGCATCTTTTCTCCATTAAGCTTGCTTTTGTGTTCTCTGTTGGGGAAATAGGTTATTTTTGTCTAAAAAACTAGATTTCACTGGGATCTATATATGTGTTGAGAAGCGATTTGTTATTCACTTTTCCTTTTTCTGTCTTCTTCTTTTTAGGGTATTTAACTGCCTTCTTGCCAAGGAATTAAATCTTGGTTCTTTTGTGGGACTTGGCCAGCGCTTAAATCAAATACAAATTGGTACTAATTCTATTAAATTGATTTCATGTTCAGATGATGTTAACTAGGTCGAGTCACTTGCACAAGGGTCCTTTAATCTATGTTCGTTCACCTTGTGTGAAGTGGGCCTTGGTTGGGATTTTTTCACTTTTTAGTCATGGGCTTGGTTTAGCATTAGCTGATTAGTTGAGCTTCTAAGTTTCTAGAGTCTTATGATTCTCTGCGTGTCCTGTTCATTTGTTATTATCATAATATGTCAGGTCCCAATCCACTGTTAATCGTGTTATGATGGACTGCACATGTGGTCTCCAAATTTTTTTCCTTGGAGCATTGGCAAGTGTTTTGGATCTACACCTGATGAGTATTTTGATGGTTGGCATCAAGTCACTTGAGCAGAGTAGTTCATTATCTGCCAATTCTGAACTTGTATAGTTGATGCACTTATGCGGGAATGATGCATCAAAGTCTCTGGTAGTGCGTTTGAGCATTTAATAATCTTCCTCAAGCCCAAGTCTGTATAAGAAATGTATTCGAGTTTCAAATGAACTTTCATTGTTTTTTTAAAAAAATTTTAGAGTGCAATCTCCAATGTAATGGCCTGATATTTGATTGGACAACTTTGGCTCTGTTTTACATTTTTTTTGTGGCCATTCAATTTATTTTATGATTTTTGTTTTTTTCCTATCTGTTTCTAAATCCTTACTGATACTATGTTCAAATACTTCCTTTGCAGGTATGGTAATGCAAATGTTTGGAAGATCTTCACAGACCTTTTTGACTATTTTCCACTAACAGCATTGGTTAGTAGAATTTACTCTTGAATTTTACTAGTTTTTTTTGGGGTCTACCTATTATGTGCTTCTCTTTCAGGCAATAAATTGCTTTCTCTCTCTCTCTCTCTCGCCCCCCCCTTTTATATATAGGCAGGGGAAAATCGTAGTGTTCTTTATAATATAATTTTAGATTCAAGAATGTAAGAAGATGACATAGTATGGAATATATGTAGTACACTAATACATGGTTCTTTTTATACCCTAGTGCTTGATCTGGGCTACGTCCAGGAGGTTACTTATTAATTGCCCATGCAGTTATTGAGGTTGCTGAATGGCCTATTGGGTTTCTGTGATTGTAGCTTCTTGGGTAATATATTAAATAATGTTTGATTTGTCATAGTAAAGGCTTCAGCAGAGCGTCAATATTGTTTTTATGATATCATCAAGTTTGATAGGCTGTGTTAAGTTGGCACTCCAAACTATATAGTGGGTGCATTGGAAGTACTTTGCTTTGTTTATCTTGATCTAGACGTTAATGGCATTTGGTTTCTATACATTGTATTTTGTTGTGACTTTGTTCTTTGATACCTTCCAAAGGTTGAATCGGAAATATTTTGTCTGCATGGTGGACTGTCCCCTTCCATTGAGACTCTTGATAACATAAGGAATTTTGACCGTGTCCAAGAAGTTCCTCATGAAGGACCCATGTGTGATCTCTTATGGTCTGACCCGGATGACCGCTGTGGTTGGGGTATCTCTCCTCGTGGAGCAGGGTACACTTTTGGCCAAGTAAGTTGACATTTCCTTGTTCATATGGCTGGTGAACTATGGTGGTTCTTCAACATATTTGCTTTATATTTTACTACTATCGTGGATTTTACAGGATATATCTGAGCAATTCAACCATACCAACAACTTAAAGCTGATTGCTAGAGCTCATCAACTGGTCATGGAGGGATTTAATTGGGGACATGTAATTGAAACCCAACTTTTATGCCTCCTTGGTTCATCCTTTGGTTTAGAGAAAAAGTAGGTTTGCAAATTTAACATCTCGCCTTGTAACAGGAGCAAAAGGTGGTTACAATATTTAGTGCACCTAATTATTGTTATCGCTGTGGGAACATGGCATCTATTTTGGAGGTTGATGACTGCAAAGGGCACACGTTCATCCAGGTCTCTGTCTCTCTCTTTCTCTCACAAATGTGTGCACTGTTGGACATAATAGTTTTGGCTAAAGTCTTGTGCACATTCTTTCAGTTAGTTTGCATGCATAACTGTACAAAAGTTCTGAAAACCTGATTTATTAATGGTTGCAGTTTGAGCCAGCTCCGAGGAGAGGAGAGCCAGATGTAACTCGCAGAACACCTGATTACTTCCTATGATGCAGCCACCTTTGAATTATTGCTGATTTTCCAGTACGGTCTGCTTGCTGGTTGGCAATGAAGTGGGTGCGAATACTGCGGGTCCTTTTTCAGAGCTGTTTATCAGATTTAAGATTTATAATTTCTACCTGCTATGCTTTTGGTCATGGGGAAGGGGAGGGACAGAAGCGTGTAAAATGAGCAGGTATAGCTCCCTCTAATTTATGTTCCAAACTGTGCTGGGTTTCCTCAAAGGGAGGCAGCAAAGCTGGCGACGCTGTGGCAGCATGTATCATTTCCAGCAGAACATGTGGTATTTTTTTTTTTTTTGGGGGGGGGGGGGATTCTGTAGAGTTTAGTGGTGCTTTCTTCTTTTTGTTTTAATTTTTGTTAGCTTTATAATCCTTCATTGGACATTATTGATTCGGATGGCTGTTACTCTCTCCACTAGCTTTCCCTCTATAATCTAGAGTAAGGGGATGTTTCACACATGGTTATTAACCTCAGTGGTAGCTTCTAATGCTCTTTTTTGCTTGCTCTAAGTCTATTCTGCAGAATGCTTACTTGGCATCACTCACAAGTATTTTACCCAGACAATATGAATCATTTTTGCCTAATTTGTCTTTGTTATGCTCTTCATTTTGGATTTTCTCATATAATTTTAGAGGACGAGTATGACTTGTATGCTTAGCTGGAGGTGAGCATTCTGATTTGCCTTATGCAGTATGTTCGAGTTCTGAAATGTGGAACCCCTTTTGATTCGTTTGGGCAGTTAAATTAAATTGTAGACTACAATGACTAATAAATTTGCTGGTGAGGATTCATGGTGGACAAACTGAAGTTGTCTACCAATAGATATTTTGATTCATCTTTTTTTAACCTCCAGGTTTTTTTGGTGGTTGATGTTTGTGCACCCTTTTCGAAAGCACTGTTTCCTTATTAGAGCTGGAATAAATTAAAATTGGTTAATTCGCCTTTCAGCCTTTCTGGGGATTGGCTTAAAGGGTAGCATGAATTTGGATTCACCACCCGAATCTCTAAAGAGAACCTGTAATGATTCATTTTATCTTGCTACTAAATAGCAGTATTTATATTTCGCTTGGCTCACAGACGTTGAATTGATACATAGACTTGGTCAGAACCAGCAGTGATTGAATTCTACCGAGTTTGTTGATGCATTGTTAATTTGTTATGAGAGATTTGTCCTTGCAAAAGTCTCTCGTACGCTAGTGAAGTTTATATATATTTGGACCACAATGTAGATTCAGGAATCCTATAACCAAAAGGAAAAAGAGGAGATTAAGTGGAAGGGCTAAGGTGTTTGTATTGGTAACGCGAATGTGAACCTGGTCGATGGGGTAAATTTTGATATTACCATTCAAATGGAGATCTGGTCATGGAAGAAAAAAAGGCAAGGAAAGGGAAGGGAAGGGGAGGGGAGGGGAGGGGAGGGGAGGGAGGGGGGGTGGCGCAAGAGAATGCTACTTTGCGTGTGTTGTGCTGTGCCAGACATGGGCGGGTGAAATTATCGTTGCGCCCTCATGAAAAGCGCACCATACTTAACCAGGCGTCGATCTTTCTCCAAAAGAAAATTTTCAGTTGTAGCAGCTCCAATTATCTATGCTAGATTTCTTTGGCGAGAGGTTGGAGAGGACTTGGATCCTGTCAATCCAGGTAGTGTGCAACGCCTGGGATCGACAGGGCGCTTTGACCGCTTTACCTCCTGCCCACGTCCATGCACAACAAGGTCTGGAATGACAGTCATGCTCTCCATGTATGGTAGAAATTTGGCCCCCTTTTTGTGCCACTGCATTTGTTCTCATTGGTTGGCGCATATGGCGTGGCCTCACTGTTTGTTTTAACATCAAGTAAAGGGAAGATGTTCTCTACATGGGAGCACAGGTTGTGCCTAAACCCCATGTGTTTGGGCGCATCCTACTCCCCAGTGCAGAGAACATTTCCCTAAAAGTAAATAAGATTTACTATTGTTTGTTTGTTATGGTAGTTCCATAATTACTTATGTTAACAATGGAAGGTGATATTTTTGAAAACCACAATACAAAACTATCCATCTTTCTTTTATTTTATCTTTTTTTAAGTCTGAATTTTCTATTTTCACTCATAGTTGGGAGAATGCATAATAATATTTGAGTATTGGTTAAAATGAGTTATTTAATTGAATTAGACTTTGAAATTTGACACATGGCTCATATCCTCTCTATTCAACGGTTGAGTGGATTATGTCATCTGTCCATGCGGAAGAATAGATACTTTTGTGACATTTGGAAAGTATAAGAGATTGCTGCTGATTGTGTAGGCCCTGCACCAGCATGGGGGTCAATGAGTACATGTAGAAGGATCTGTTTGGGTGGTATTTTTTTATTTTACTGAGGGCTGAATAGTCATTGCGTACGCTCCTATGTCTTGGCATAAGAACCACACGTCCAGGTAGTGTCAATAACACTTCATCTTGTTTTTAACATAAATTTTTTGAAAAACATTGAAAAAATATGAAAATTTTCATGTAAATTATCAATTGCACAAATTTTTTTACCACGAAACAAATAAGACTTAAGGACTTCCTAGAGATGCTTGTCTTAATCATACTCGCATTGGAGAACCATATATTCCCTTGCCATGGCAAACGTCTGCATTGATGATTTTTCTTTAGAAAAATTCTGTGAACATGTAAATGGCAAAAATTTTTCTATACAAGCATTGGCTAGAAGACTTCTCGGAAGGGCAGCTTTAATTTTTGGCATGAAAAAAATAATTTAACAATTTCAACAGTTGAATATTTGGGGAATGAGATACTCAAATTTTACACTCTCAAGTCAAATCATACACCTTCCAAGCACAATCTCTCATACGTACATGGCTACAAGAATCCCTCTGCAGTCCTTGAGGTGTTTGTTCAATGCTTTCTGTCATGTGAATTCAATTTTGTTGAAACTTACATATCAGCAATGACCGTAGAGTATAGTTAGTTATACATACAATTTCAGCCTCCTCTGATCTAATGCATGACAGAACTAGGTGCCCATCAATGTAATCTTGTAGTTTGCCCGTGTAGAACTAGGTCAGATTAGTTATGTTGTATTGTTCATACAAGTTCTTCTCCATCAAATGTCCTGTTATGCTACTTGACTACTCGAGCTAAATTAAAATCTTGATACGATATAACAGGTGTTTATTCGATTCCAATACCTGAATCCTCTATCTCTTTTGTTGTTCTGAAAGATGGATTATTTCTCCTGAATCATCAATTTTCTAATAAAAATTACAGCAGGACTCGGTGACTCACTACCCCCAAAAGCAAAAAATGATGGAACAGTGCAATGGGATCATTGTATCCTAATGCATTTTTTCAGCTTCTGAATTATGGCTCGAGTATGTACATACAATATAGTACAATGACCTCTTTGGATTGACAAGGATTTTATATGAAACAAAATCAATATTGCAACCCTCAGGAAGCGAAGGTGCAGTTAAGTCGGTACTCAGGCATTTGTTAATTACAACTGTAGGTGAGAAAATAGAGATGGGACGAGGTCAACTACCGACCATGCAAGACCTGCATACTGGAGGAACCTTATGCCTGTGTCAACATCAAAAGAATCCTGAGGAAAGTAGAACATCTTCTGGATTCCATTAGATTTCTTACCGCTTACTGAACTATTTAGTTGAGGGATGTAGCACGATGATCTTATTGGGATGCCTACAGTGTTTGCCACCACAGGAAGTATCCATTTAGCTAGTGCCTTGCTGCAGAACTTCACAATAATTATTGTAGGAATGCCCACAAGCACCCTTCCTACAAAAACTGGGATTGAAAGTTGTGGGCTAAAGATGTGTGGCATGTCTTCATGGTGAAACTGAAGGTAAGTTTGCTGGACTCCCGTAACCTGGTCAACATCAAAAGTTATTTCTTTTTACAGGAAGCAACAGAAAGAAGCTAACAAAGCATGTATATGACACATAGAAGAGATCTCAACCATGAAGCACAAATAATTCCTTTTCATTCTGAGGAAGAACTAAAAAAGAAAAAAGTTTCTTTTGGCAGAAGGGGGGGGGGGGGGAGGGATTAAAAAGACGTCTACTAATATGAGTAAAAACAAGTTATATTGCTGAAGCATTGTACATCAACCATGGCAGAAACCAAGTTAAAAAAAATAAGCCCCAGAGTTCAAAGCATAATGAACAAGCCTATCATCAGCTGGATCCATAACATATCTCTGACTGAAAAAAAATGAAACACATGATTTCTTAATAGAGAATGATATATGTCATCAAAAATAATCCTAATTCAATGAAAAGAAATAGTTAACCATTAAGTACAACAAATTTGGAATATTATTTCCTCTACTAACAAACACTCAAATAGGTAAACCAAGCTAGCATCAGGAAAAAGAGAGTGCACTTTTCTTTTGATCTTCCGTACAGATTTCCAAAATCTGTAATTTTCCATTATCTTTTTCCAGGGGCAAATTGAAAGGTGTGGCATTTTGCATCCATTTCTGTTTTTCTGATTCCAGAATCCAGAGGCAAGAAAATATGTGTTTCTTCCATCTTGATTCTGTTCTCCAGCAGTCCACCATCATAGTAGCGCAACAAAAGGCTAGTAGTATATGAGAAAAACTCAAATTTCATTATCCAAGTGGGACTTGATTAATCTTGCTTAATAAGTGATGCAGATAAGTTGCCTAATGGGTTTATTTTATTGAAGACAAGCTTTGGGTTGGGTTATGTAAATGTTGGGCTTTTGATCCTATGGGTTTACTATGTAATTGGCCAATTTAATGAGCCTAAAATATGGGTAGAAAATAGGAAAACGGGATTTACTTCATTAGTTTAGTTAAGAGTCTGTTACTTTCAATATTTTAGTTTCCTAGTCAGTTTATGTTACCTTATTAGTGTTGAGTCTATTTTGAGTCTTCTATGTAAGTTTATAAGGGGCTACAGCCTTGTACACGAATTTGATTAATGGGATTAAGGGGAAAAAAAAACAAACATAGCCTTGTGCTTTGTTCTGTGAGAGAGTATGGTGACAGACCAAAATACGGTGAGAGGCCATGGGTGAGAGACCCGGGACTGCTGGTCTACACCCAGGATAAAGAATGGTTTATAAGTTGGGTTGACTGCCAGTAATAAAATATCTTTGGCCAAAATGTTTCACAATGGACATTGAAAAGTAACTTTAAATATGGTGGAAATTGCAAAACGAGATTCATCTAACCAACCACACATAGCTGCAAAATGGCTTCGTGAGTTCAGTTGAGTTTAGTTTTTTAGAACAAAAGCACAGAATGCCTATCTGTCTAGAAATAAGCATTTAATATTTGTTAACAGATACATCATGTTGGTCATGACAGTCATATAATAGTCTACACGATATGTCAATTATCTCGTCATTTTCATCTTTTAGTTGTACCCATAGTAGAATACCATGTGAGCACCACAGTGACATTAAGATAACATCCTGTCACATGGGATTAAGAAGCCGCTTCTGTGGATTCCGGCATCTAAAGGAGGAGATAAGCTGCATATGGTACGCAAAGCAGCAGGCTGACATGGTGAAAAACTAAAAGGATGGATTTTAAGAATTCAAGGGTCATAAAAGGTAATTCCATTTAGAAGTTGATTTATCAAGCATCCAAGCTTAGAGGCTTCTTTGGAATGAGAATTCACAGTAATGATCTGTGAACATTCCAAGTGCTACCTAAGGCCATAACATGCCCAGAGATCTTATGTATTTGAATATTAGCAGGACATAAAATGTAACATATTTCCTAGAATTCTAACATTAACATCTCAGATGATATGGTGATACCAATCCCTAGTTTCATGTTTCTAGTAGCTAGTATTTACCAGACTTCTATTATTCAAAGAGATATTTTGACAAATAATTACTTCGGTACATCAAAACTATTTTTTGTAGATTAAAAAAAAACAACAACAGAAAATATCAGACAACAAAGTCAAAGAATAATCATAGTGTATGACAAACTATTACACTGTATCAATATTGATATCTTCAATTTAATGGACAGAGAGGGCAGTGGGGAGCATGTAACGGGTCCATATACACAGTAACAAAAAGAGCATGGATAATTTTCCTCCAACATTTGATTTTGTAGCTTTATGGTCCCCATACTATTCTGAGTTCTAATTCTATCAAGTTATTCATAAAGAATCATGAACTTCTCCATTCATTTGACATTTTATGATGGCTCCAACATTCTAATTTGAAGCTCTAGATTCTACACATTTTCCAAACTCTCATCATGTTCAAGTTTTGTGTAAAGGGTGTTGAGCTTCACTACTGACACTTTCTAATATGCATTGAGAGCTTTCTTAAAGCAAGAAAGATAACTAGATGGAGATAGCAGGCATCTAGGACGAGGCACATGTAACTGTCAAATTGGAGATGCAGATCTAGCTCCTAAGACTGATGACTTTAAATTTGGGAAGTGCAATCAACAGCGTGCTACTCATAAGTTCCTTCCCCCCACCCGCCCCCCCCCCCCCCCCCAAAACCCTTTGTAGAGTAAAGAAAACTGAGAGACATTGTGAGTTTAAGTTTTAACACCGAGATATGCTTTATCTACATATTCTTTGTAACCAGTCACACTGTGACCAGGTTTTTCCTCTTGAGATATCTGCAAAGGTAAGGAGATGCTGAAGCAGGAACTTCTTGGTAACACAATGGCGTACAATATTTAATAAATTAATTCATAATGGGAAAGAATCTAAGAAACACAGGCAAATGTGATTATTAATACAAGTAGGAGTAGGAGAAAGAGTAGAGTTTGCACTTACTATTCCTAATGCAACACCATTGAAAGCTGTGTGAAACTCATAACTTGGGGTGGGAAGCTCTGGGGTTGGATACGCAAAGAGCAATAAGAAACTAAGGGCAGCCCAGAAGGAGCAGACTGCAAGGGGAGCATGGATGCAATAGAAGTTATTAATATAAAATATGAGGTCATCAAGGAAAGGATGTAAAACAAAACAGCATGAAGAATAAGAAATGTGCATACCATTCTGTCCAGAGACTATAAAGCTATCCAAATATTCATGAACAGTGAGCCAGAAGGCAAGGATCACCAGTCCCAAGACAAGCCCGCCAAGGACATCGACCACGCTGTGCATGCCAAGGTAAATCCTTCCTAACAAGAGACAAAATTAAGTTCTTTTCTGGAAGTAATAACAATTGAAACTTTTTTTATAGTTGACATCAACAGTAAGGAATAATATATAAAGTAGCTAAAGAATAATAATGGGAATTTACCAAAGCCAATGAGTCCTACAAGCAAACAAACCACAGCAACTCCAGCAATTACTTGAGTAGCATCTCTATCATTGGCGGAATTCAGAACATAATGCAAGAAGTATCTAGAACACCATTCAATCCAAAAAATGAGTTAAATAAATTTATCACACTCCTCAAATTGATGTAAACAGCGGAAAAAGAATGGAAAGAGAAATGGAAGAAAGAATTAGTACCCGGTCAGACAAACTGTGTTAAGAGTGTGAGAAGAGGGCAATCCGTATTCCAATGCGTTTTCTTTCTCGTCTTCTGTAGCGGTTACTCTCCTAACGGGAGGAGAAGTGGGTCTAGGAGCAGAGACTACATCCTATTACACAAACAGACACCAAAATGGGAATCGATCATGACTTGAATTCAGAAGAATACGAACATCTTAAAAATAGAAACTATTGGCAGCGGGAGCAAAAATACCTTGGCGGAGTTTCCTAGATAATCACAGAAAGCCATCAACAAGGTCATCTGCCTGGCCAATTTATTGTGCCCACTCTACAGAATTTTGCCATAAATCAGTTAAAAAGATAAAATTGGTTACATTACAGGATCAATCAAAAATATTTATGGGTTACCCATGAAAGGGAAGAGGGAGGACATACCCAGAAGAGCAGAGGAAGAAAGGCAGTGTAGAATGGCACAGAGACAACGCACGAGAGTGCAGAGAAGAAGGCGTCCAAGAAACGATGCTGGAAGCACTACAGAACCCACGAGGCCAAAATCCAATTAAAATCGAATAAAAGCAAAAGAATCCCAAAGATTAGAGTGTTGGAGGGAGAAAAAGGGAGGCGGGTTCGAGCTGACCTGGATCTGAAGGATGAGAGGGGTGTCTGCGATGACACGATGAATTACCCATGGTTGGATGAGAGATCTAAGCTTCTGGGTGACGTTGAAGTAGGAAGCAACGAAAATCCATGAGAGAAGAGTAGAAAGAGAAAGCCCTAACCATAGAGCAATGCTCTCCATTTCTCTCCTCTTTTCTCTTCTCCAATTCCTGATATCAAGCTTGACGATCCAACAAAAAAAAATAAAATTAATAATTAAAAAAGGGCTACAAAATCTATTGGTGTCTTCCCTTCTCCATACAAAATCTAATTCACTTGAATCTTCAGAAAACTGGGTAACGGCGGAAACGCCAACAATCCCCCCCAAAAGAAATGAGAGAAAAAGAGACTTCCTATCAATAGTGGCTGACAGAGAGAAGAGAGAGGGGCCAGCAGTTAAAGCAGAGACACCAACGAAAACTAGACAAAGAGAAGAAAGACGAGAGAAGAGAGAATGGGGCCAAGTGGCCAGCGAGGCAGCGATTACCAACAGAGACCAACGAGAGAGACATTATTGACCGCACCGCGCACGCGCATGTATTTTTTTTATAAGAAAAAAAAAAAAAAAAGGGGCGCTGTTTTCCGGTGGAAGCTTCTTTAATCTACACCGCTCATTAAGGTGTATGAGATTCCATTCGAACGGTCAGAATATTTTGGTTCCATTGTTATTCAAATTTCAAATGAGTTGCAACCATATTTATGCTGACACTATATCATAAGGAATTGGAGGTGATAACGATTCATATCATAAGCTAATAACCCACTAATGTTTTTCTCTTTCTCTTGCACTCATTTTTTTTTGGGTATAAGGAAACTCATTTATTAGTGTGAGAAAGACGCATGGTATCCGAACTACAAATATCAGACAACCAAGAGGTGGTTTCCAACCAAACTGTCCTACTCGCACAGGACATGGCATACCTGGCCAGGGAGTCAGCCACGCTATTAATCTCCTTGGGAATGTAGTGGAATTTACAAGAGATAAGTAGTAGGAGGAGAGATGAACAATGTCCTGTATAGTACTGGATTCTTCTATTGGATGAGGGAGTTTTGTGTTGGCCAGCAGGTTGGAGAGCTCTAAATTATCCATTTCGACCTCCAGGTGGAGAATGCCATCAGAAATTCCTTGAAGGAGGCCTTCCCTGATTGCAGTAGCTTCACCTTGGAGCACTGTGTTGAAAGTGAGAGGTTCTGAAATTGCAGAAATAAAATTATGACTTCCTTATCGACATGGAAAAGCGAAAATCTCATCCTCCAAGATGGTTGTATGCATGCTCTCATTGGACACCGTGCTTGCATAGGGGCCACACTACTAGATAGTGTTCTCTTGCTCAATACATAAAAATAAAAATAGGGTCATCAATAGTCCTTTTGATGAGCGTATACACATTTATGGTTTTGATTAGGTTGAATTGGTTTGCTCTGTTACTTATGTGAATCCAAAACCAAATCGTAATGGAAGTTTTTAATTTTGATCGATGAGCTGTCACGATGCACATGCCAATACACATCCTGATACGTATCATGGCAGCCTAACCGTTGAATGTGCGGTGGTGCCTCTCCCGCGTAGGAGAGGATCTGAATCTTCAATTATGAGATTACATGTATACATAAGCACATTAATAAGAAAATCCTTTCTTATTAGGATACTATCAAATTGGTCTGAGTTTTCTTTTTTATCCAATTTGGTCAAGTTTCATGAAAATCTCAAACTAAAACAAAACGATAAAAGTTCAAATTTGATTCAACGACGACTTGACTTGGACAATTCTATAAAATCTCTAACCAAAATTCTCTAATTCAATTGGATATGAATTAGACAATTTTGGCCATGGATATGAAGTGTCAACGACGGCATCCATCAAAAGAAAAGTAAGAAGAAATTTGAACCATCATCAACCAGAGGAGGAGCCACCTTCATACTCCCTTCCTTCCTTCCTTCCATCATGGTGATGATTACAATGATGTTTATTTATAAATGGTGGGGTTAATGGCATGTATTCTCCTTGTCCTAGTCTCCTTTGATACCAATTTTTCTTGTGTGTTTTTACTAAAATACCTACCTTAGACTAAGGGTGTCAAGGTATGGACCACATCCATATAAAACCGAAATCAGCGTGACTGAGTGGCACCGATAATCGGCTGTTAATAGTCCGATTAGTTAGTTCATTTCTAGCATGATTAACATGAGTTTGATTATGGAGTAGTAACTGATTGATCGAATATAAATAAATAGGTCCATGCTTGACCTATGAGACCCTATCAACTAAATGGAGCGATTGGGGGTATTTATGTAAATACATTATACTAAAAAAAGAATTATTTATTTATTTCTATGATTGTGTTATTAACTTTTTATGGAATATATGGTGATTAAACTTTCCAAATAGTTTTCTTGGTCATATAATATTTTCCTATACGAAATTGAATACCATGGTTTGAAAATGAAGTAAAATTTAACTATTAGACTTGAATTAAGTTTTATGAAGTTTTATGAGTTAGCCGTACAAATATTCTTAGTATTTAGTAAATATTATTAAAATTTAAATTTTTTTAAAGGCAAAAATTTATCTCCACAATCACGTCTTGAAAAAAATAGGTGAACGCATCAACGCACACCAAATTGTTCTATGTTGAAACCATTGGATATGTAATGAATGGTTTGGATTGATCATATGGAAGATTTCAACTTCAAATTCAAACATTTACATATTTTCTAGATGAGTCAAATTAGGGAAAATCATATCCTTTTTATTTTAATTAAAGGAGAGGAATCGTTGCAACGCCAGAGTGTAGTTTTCCACAAAGAATGGGGGGGGGGGTAGGAAATTGAATAGTCCAATATAGAGAGTTTTAATGATGAGAGAGAATATAAAATTCACAAGTATGATGTGAGAAGGTGTGCATAAGAATCTACATACTTTTTGACAATTCGTTTTCCCTTTTAATTTATATCTCTTTCTTTCAATTTCCCAACTAGATGGATGGATAGACATAGAGGGATAAAATAGGGTTTTTGAATTCCTAGTTGAAGAGATAGAAATGATAGCCACATGTAATTGAAAGGCCGAGGAACGAGTCCAAAGCTCAAATGATTTTGACAAATCATTGATGGTGATAATAATTAATAAGCAGGGCTAGAAAAAGTCCATATTGGCGTTCTTAACTCTTAACTTTTGCTTCAATTAAAGGTGTGGTGGTATTCAAGCATCAACACTCAACCGCGCGCGCGCGCGCGCTGGTCAATTCTACACTCAACGGCTAGTCAATTCTATAACTCAAATGAGAAAAAGAACTCTCCGTCCAAGAGTGTGGGCATTGCACCCAGATCACATGAGGCGAATGACTGCCACGACCCTTATGAAATGTGTAAATGACATTTCACTTGATGCCCCTATGCAGTTTTCCATTGGCTCCCACACTTACGGAGTCATGCTCCTAGACTGACAACATTTCTCCAACTCAAATATAGAAAATGTAAGATTTACTATTAATAAGTCATTTGATTGGCTCACCCAGGGCTCCCATAGTTTCAAATTGAAAGAAACACATACACACAAAATAAAAGGGTATTTTGGTAAATGTGCAAGCATTTTTTTTTTTTTTTTTGAGTTGTGATATACTAGGAAAATGCAGTTAGTTATTGCCCTATATGGGAAAAAGAACGCTGCTTGGTCGTTGGTCACATGGCTCATGTGCCTAGACACAAGAGCGCTCAAAATTACCACTCAATCCCTTCTGAAATAAAAAATCTCATCCGTGTTGATGCCCATGTGTGCGTTCTCATTGGCCTGTGTTGTTGCAGCCTGCAGGGCTACACGACCAAGCAACGATCTTTTGCCCTTATTATATGGGCCGGCATTCTTTATGAGGAAACATGGCCCTTTCGTGCACGGGGGCCAGTAAGAGCATGTGCATTGGCATATGGGGGTGGGATTTCTATCTTCATGAGGCGAGGAGGTCATTTTGCCTCCTCTGTGTCTAGGCATGGGCGATACACTCCCCCCATAGAGATGGAGAACTTTTCTCTTTGTTAAATTTATGAAGCATTGAATATGGACTTAGGGTATCAAATGGCCCACCTAGTCACCTAAGCCCTTATCAGCCATAAGTCTTGGAACGGTTTTCTCTGTATTAGTCTAACCAAATTCATCTAAAATCTTCCACGCTCTCTTCCATGAAAACTTTCTTCATGGTCCCTAGTGTGTGCTTGAGTTCAGAGTTTGGACTGGAGGAGACGTTTCAATTTGAGTCTCATCCTCTCATACACATCCATGGTTTTTAATATTAGTATCCGTATCGGTCTCAGCTGATATCGCTACCAATACTGAATTATTGGTATGTATCGGTTGTATTGCGCTATATCAGACGGTTTTATTCTTAATTTTAATTAAAATTTTATTTTTTAGATAAATTTACCTTTAATAAGAACCATTCTACCAATACAAGATCGTTCACATATCGGTATCCGCCAATCCCAATACGGATATCAATACTTGAAACCAATACTGAATTACTGGTATGTATCAGCTCCTATATTGGTGGCTAAATCGGGTGATTTTATTCTTAATTTTAACTAATTTTTTTGGATAAATTTACTTTTAATAAGAACCCTTATATCAATACAAGATCGATCATGTATCGGTATCGGCCAATAGTGATACGGATTGGTTGGTACCGATATCAATATTAAAATGGTTTTTCAATTCGGATTCCAATTTAACACCCCTATGTGAGGGCTGAGAAATACTTTAAATATTCATGAAACCTGCCCATCAAAATTTCAAAATATCGAGTTTTGGCGGATCAGATTGGTGAGACATTAAAACGTTCACCATATGTCCGGTATCATAGTAATGAAGGGCGTGTGGAAAATATATAAATTAAGAAGACACTGTTGGTAATGTGCATAACAGTCTGGTCAAATTACAATCCATGGATTTAGAAGTTATGTTCAACTTCATCCATGTGTAATTCATGTTGATCTTAATAAAGTTTCTCATTATGTGTAACAAATTTTTTAAAAAAAAATCATAGTAATGAAGGGTGTGGGGAAAATATATAAATTAAGAAACATTAAACTAAAGTATTTTTTTAGGGGGGGGGGGGGGTTGGGTTGGGGGTGCAGGGGAGGTTAAAAAAATAGAACTTTCATTAAACTAAAAATTGATGGTGTTGGAAGTGACACTTGGGTGTATCTTATTCATGAAAAGTTGTAATCTTCTTTTATTTGTCAATCATCTTATTTTATAAAACTTCTGGATCAATAAAAATGATATTCAAAATGGTTTGAAAGTGAATTCTCTATAATTGTCATTGTCTTGCATGTTTTTCAAGTAATTTTGTGAAATGACATGATTTTTAATTACTCTTGTTCAAAGAGGAAGTGTGTTATATTAAAATAAAAAAAAGAAAAAAAAAAAAGAAAAAAGATTACAACTTATTTTTCATCAATTTTGGTTACAACAAGATTTTCCATTGAAACTTCCCTTTCTTAACTTGCATTCCCTAAAAAATTGCAAGTCTTGGTTAGTATGTAGTTATTAGGGTTAATTAGTTGAAGGATGTTCACCTATACCTACAACAAGACAGTACTATACTTTGGAAGTACAATAATAATAATAAAGTCTTATTAAAGTACAATAATAATAATAAAGCCTTATTAAATACCAATTTTTTTTTGGTAAACTTTTATTAGGTACCAATTATGATTATGAAATGCGAACAACCCACCTGATCAAGTAGATAATAACCGTCGTCAATAAGGGAGGCTTGGACAACAGATCAGGGATTAGAAGAATATTACTGTGCTGCAAATGGGAGTGAGGTGGTCATCATCAAGTAGATGGAATGGATAACGATAACATTTTTATGGCCTTAACGCCATTTGAATGTGCAAACTTATCTATACATACACTATCCAATTATATTTGTATCTTACATGACAAGTCAATAGTAGAAAGTGAAATGATATCTTTGATGAGGAGAGAGAAAGGGGGCCAACATAGACATTAGGGGAGAAAGAAAAGTAGGTTTCCTTTTCTCATTATTTTATAAAGTTTAAATACTATTTGGGACTTCTCCTCTAAATGTTGAAATTAGACATTCAAAAGAGCCAAGAAAGGAAGAAGGTTGAGATCAATTTTCAACTTTCAATTTCACCCAAATTTTTTTTTCAACTTTCAAGTCATTTTAAGAAATTAAGACCTTCCAAGATTTAACTAGAGCTTGATAAGTTTCTCTTTCTAATAGTTTTTTAGACATCAAGCCTTTCACTTATTCCATGAGTTTTTCTTGTCCAGAATTCAGGAGGTATCAAATTAATTCTCACCCTCCCCTATTCTATTTTACCCTCCAGTTAAATGCACAATATATTGCTTAATTATTAAGAGGGTGTAACATTGTAATTAATTCCCAAAAAAAAATCAAATAATTAACTAATTCCATTGCATGCATGACTTTTTTAATTTATTTTTTGGGTGAATTGCATGGCTTCTTTTAATTCCTCGATGCTACGTATCTAGTTTCTCTGGAACTCCTCATCTCAAAATTTCCCCCTTCTCCCAAGTGGGGTTTTGGGGGGGGGGGGGGGGTGGCTTTTCACAAAAAAAAAAAAAACCTTCATCTCAACAACCCTTCTCTCCCCTCAATCTTATTTCACGATTGATAGTAGCAATGAGGGTCCACATGGGCGCTAGATTGGACCAACCTAGTATGTGATGTGTTAAAGGGCAAGAATACTCAAATTATCTATCGGATCTTTGCTACTAGCGAAAGATCTAAACTCACTCATATGATCTTATCATAGTTTGTGATAGCCACCATCCACTTCATTCATATGAGTTCTTTATACGTATATCACTTTATTAAACATAGGACAAGTTGGGGGGGGGGGGTGCGAAGGGGTTGAAGATGAGTCCGATCATCTCCAAAGGGAGGATCCTTTGCATGTACATTCACTTGAACATACATCTCAGGAGCCAAAACTTGTCACTTTAGCTTCCATATATAGAGTTCAGTTCCTCCACACGTATGTGCACCAGTACATGTTAACTTAATTGGCTTTAAATGCGTCTACCATTTTTTTACTTAAAAAACATTGGCTTTGTAATAATTTTTAACTTAATTAATGAAATCTGATTTGATTGTCACCACCAATAGATTCGGCGTGAATGACACCAAAAAACCAGAAAGCGTTGAAGTTACTTTGCATTGAGACATGGAATCTATTTTATAGCCATACGACTTTTATTCAAGTCTACCCACTGTCGATGTGGGACTACAAATGCTCTCTTGAGAGCACTAACCGCCTTGATGCAAATTTCCAATGGTTGTTATACCCACTGCTATACATGTGATACTTGACTTAAAGAGATTAATAGGCCTTAATATAATATATAAGCATAAAAAGTTTTTAAATAATTGAATGTTATGTTTGTTTAGAACTTTGAATTTAGGCATTAATTAAGTAATAAAATTTTAATTTATATGTATATATTACCCTTTTTTGATCCCGTACTAAAAAATCTAAACATTTAAAATGCGTATTCTCAGTTTATATTTTTTTGCCATTCTTGACGTATTTGATCATTTTTGACCATCTCCGTTCAAGTTTTGATCCATTTAAAACACGTCCGAACCGAACACCATTTTTTAGCGTTCCAGTTTTAATTAACAGAGTAAAACTTGATTCTACGTTCATGTGATCGTAAGTGTAGACGATTCCATCTCTCATTTCCTCGGGCATGCGTATGAGGATTATATATTTTTTAAGTACACATTTAACAAAGACTTCTCTTTCTCTCTTAAAACATTAATTGACCGGCCATCATGATGGTTGGAATAAGTAGTTGAAACTAGGGGTGTAAATGAATAGCCGAAATCCGTTTCTGTATCCGTGTCCGTATCTGTTTAGCACTATCCGAATCCGTCCGAAAACTAAACGGATGCGGATACGGATAGACTATAGTTATTTGAAAAGCTATATTTACATGTAAACGGATAAAATATTCGAATCGTACCCGTGTCTGTATCCGTTTAACACTATCCGAATCCGCCCGATAGCTAATCGGATGCAAATGAGGATATAGCACTATCCGAACCGAATCCGATCCGTTTACAGCCCTAGTTGAAACCTAATCTTCCGCATTGATGAGAGAGTAGTGAGAGACCCAATTTACCCAACACCCATCACCCATCACCCTTTTTTTTTGTTTTTGTTTTGGGTAAAGAAACCTGCGTTTTGTTTGTTTATTTTTTATTTTTTATTTTTTATCCTTTAAAAAATGAATAGCTAGGGTTGTAGGCCAACCACCTTGACACCAGATGTGAATTTAAATGCATAGAGGACTCATTCTCTCATTTCCTCGTGTATGAACATGGGAATAAATATTTTTTTTAGGGTTTAGGGTTTTAATTAAGCACAAAGTTGCTTAAAGTAATACACCCTACATATAAAGTTTGGAATAATATATGTTGCTGCCTCCAACTAGCATTGGAAAGATTATGATTTTTTGGTTAGATGGGTTCTATCCAGTGAGACCCACCGCACCCTGATTCCTTATTCAAATAGACTTATATTAGAACATATATTAGGGTTATAGATATACCCAACAATTTTTACGTGCACAATTGACATATACTGTCCTTGGGACCTGATCCGAGTTCATTTGGAATCTTAAACCGATATGTGGGGCCAATGATTCCAAATGAACTCGATCAGATCCCGAGGACGGTACATGTCATTGGATCTGTTCCAAACTTGATTAGGACAAGTAGCTGAATCCTGTTTTCCACATTGATGAGAGACCCAACTTACCCCACTCCCATGTTCTCCTCCTTCCATAAAATCTCAATTCCCCCCCTTCCCAAACTTTGTCAACTTCCAATTCCATGCCTGAATGCTAACTCAACCCATATCTTTGTTTTTTTCAACCCCCCTAGAGAAAGTGATTAGCTAGGGTTTTAGTCCGACCATCATTCCCTGCTACACATTGGTTTTCTTTCCTTAGTTAAATCTTTTTAATTTCTTCCACTTCTGCTAGCAATAATGGGAGTACTTGTGTTTCTATACCAAATCTCGACTGTTGTGGATGAGTTTGGAAGGTCGACGACAGATAGGAATAGTTGGAGTTGCAATAAGAACAGTGTATGTTGTTGTTGCCAAAGCCAATAGACATGTGAAAACTTAAACTTCTGGTGGATTGTCAACAAAGAGATTGATGATGAAGCTGATGATGACACCAACGACGTTCACAGGGAAGATCCATCGTGGAAGTAATTGTCTGGTCATGAATGCTGCATCAGCTGGAAGCATGGAGGACTTGTCATCAAATGATAATCCGAAGTCGACTAAAGATGGTATTGGGATTGTCACGTTTCTTAGAGGAAAGCGGCTTTTTATTACCGGTGCCATTGGCTTTTTAGCAAAAGATATTGTATACTTCTACTCTCCTTTTAGAAAAACATAAACTTATAACGATGCTAAAAAGAATAAAAATCACAAACAACAATCACATAGTCGCACACAAAGATTTATAGCAAAGAATTTTATTAAAATATTCATATAACCCTATAACCTCTTAATGGATCTTCAGAATCAACATACTTATACAAGACATCAAACCCCAACAACCCCACCTCTTTTTTATTTTTTATAATAATAAAAATAAAAATTCAAATTGATGATTAATCTGGTTTTCTAGTATTGGATTTTACTTTTCATTTTGACTTTAAATTTTCAGTTCTCCTAGAGAGGATTTTAAGGACAATGCCTGATGTGGATAAGATCTTTGTCTTGATTAAGGCACGAAACAAGGAGGACGCAATGAACAGATTGAACAATGAAGTATGTTTCTTCTTGAAGACATTGATATATATAATTCTCTTTCTGATCAATTTTATGTTTTTTCCTCTTTAATTTAATGTAATATATTTTTTGGTAATTATTTTTGGGTTTCGATCATTCGCTTTGTGTAATTAATCATGGGTTTATGACTGGCTTTTTAGATGCTGAGGAGTGTTTTTGGCTGCTGAAATCTAGACAGAATTATATTGTGTCTGGGAACAGAAATACAAGATTTTTTCATGCAATGGCTAAGCAAAACATTCGGCGTCGTAAAATGGATTCCCTTTATTTGGAGAATGGGGATAAAATGACCAATATCAATGATATTGCCTTGCCCTTTGCTGACCATTTTAGTCTGGTCTTTACTACTTCTAATCTTCTGGATGCTAGCTTTGTTGAATGTCTTTTTTCCCCCTACGTTTCTGTTTCTGTTGCTAATTCCCTGTGTTCTCCCCCTTCTATTGATGAAATTAAGCTTATTGTGTTTTCACTTGGGCCTCTCAAAACTCCTGGAATAGATGGATTCCAAGCATGTTTTTTCCAGAAGTTTTGGGAGGAAATCAAGGAACCCCTTTTTAGTTTTATTTGCAACTGCTTTTCCTCCCTCTCAATCCCTGTTGAAATTAACCATACCCTTCTCTGTCTTATCCCTAAATCCGATTCTGCTTGTACTGTTAGTGACTTCAGGCTTATCAGTCTCTGCACGGTTATTTACAAAATAATTGCTAAAATTGTTGCCAATAGGCTGAATACCCTCCTCCCCTCCTTAACTCACCTTTTCAAGGTGCTTTTGTCAAGGGCCAACAAATATCGGACAATATCATCATTTCCCATGAAATTTTTCATTACCTCAATCATAAGAAAGGTAAGGTGAGGTGGGTAGCTATTAAAATTGATATGTCCAAGGTCTATGACCGAATGGAATGGTCTTTTATCACTGCCATCTTTAAATTCCTTGGTTTTGAGCAGCAGTGGTGTGATTTTCTTTTGCAACTCCTTTCCTCTACAACCTTTTTCGTAAAGATTGATGGTACCCCTTTTGGACTCTTCAAGGGATCAAGAGGTATCAGGCAAGGATGCCCTTTGAGTCCTTACTTGTTTATTACTGGGATGGAGGTTCTTTCTCGACTGATCGCTGCATATAGGGATCTCAATCTCTTTAGGGGTATTCAAGTGGCTAGAGGTGCTCCTGAGATTACCCATCTTCTATTTGCTGACCATATTTTTATATTTTGCAGAGCCATTTCTGAGGATTTGCTTACTATTAAAGCTATTTTGGATCTTTTTCTGACCTATCGGTCCAGAAAATTAATTTGACTAAGACTGGTATGCATTTTAGCAGCAATGTCTCTAAGGCTGAAAAAGTTCGATTGTGTAAGATTTTGGGTATCCTTGAGATGAAGCATGAATCCACTTACTTAGGGACCAAACTTTTTACTCAGAGATCTAAGGTCAAACAATTGACCCCTTTGGTGCACAAAATCAACTCCAGGCTTTCTTCCTGGAAATCTAACCATCTTTCTTTTGCAGGACGTAGTGTACTCAGAAAGTCAGTATTAAGCTCTCTACCTGCTTATCTTATGAGTTGCTTCTATTTTCCTAAAATTATCTGTAAGCAAATTGATTCTGTTAGTTATAAATTTTGGTGTGGTGGGAATGATATGAATAGGAAAAATTCACCTGTGTCTTGGAAAGTTATGAACACCCCCATTCACTTGGGGGGTCTGGGCTTTCGTCCTGCCAGAACCCAAAACCAAGCCCTCCTCCTTAAGCTAGGATGGAGATTGTTATCTGAGAATAATTCGGTTTGGACTAAAATTTTGAAAGCTAAGTACTTCCCGCAGACCTCTCTTTTTTACCCTTCTACCAGATTGAAAAAAGGGTCTTGGTGTTGGAACAGTATCTCTAAGATCTTCAGCCCCCTTCAGTCCTTCTGCTTTAGAAGGATTGGTAATGGCATGGATACTTACTTTTGGACTGATCCTTGGGTTCCCTCTATTTCGACCTTTACCATTAACCCGAAACTTCTCAAAGGGTTTACCTTGAGAAGGTTAACTTGTTCCTCTCAAATTTTATATGGAAGGAGGATCTTGTTAGGGATACAATCCCATCCCTGCTACCCAACATTCTCAACAGTCCCTGCTCTGATTCTCCTGACTCTTGGTGGTGCACTCTAGCTAAGGACGGCTGCTTTAAAATAAAATTAGCAACATCATTTCTTTTAAGCAATTCTTTAACTGATTTCTCTACTATCGCATGGTGGAAATATTTTTGGAAACTAAAACTTCATCCTAAGCTTAAAATTTTCTTCTGGGGTGTATTAAATGTAGGGATTCCAGTTAAGGATTCTATTTTGAAATGGACTCAGATTGACCCCACTTGTGCTCTCTGTGGCACTTGTAATGAGACGCTCTGGCATATCTTCCTCTCTTGTGACTGGGTTAAGCACATTTGGGTAGCTGGTCTTTTGGGTTTGAAGACTGAATTCATATCATGCCCATCTATCAGACATTTCTGCATCTCTGCCTTGCTAGGCCTACAGCTTGACAAGCCCTCTCTCATTTGGTTTTTTTTTCTGTTTTTATTATTACTTGCTATTTTATTTGGCAGGTTAGAAACAATTGTGTGTTTAACTCTGTGAAACCTAACCTGGTAAGGTTCTGCGAAGAATAAACCAGTGGTTGTTGGACATGAATATTACCCCCCTCCTTTATAAAATGGATGTTTTATCATCTCCTCATTCGGCTAATATTAACCTTGTTCCCATTCCTAGGTTTGATTTACCTATATTAGATTTTCTTGTTTTGTTATATGCAGGGTTTGATTCCAGAGACATAGGTAAACCTGGATGGGCCTTTGGTTTTTTGATAGATGGGAAGCTTCTTTTCTTGACAGCCAGGCGAAGTAAAAACAATCTTATTTTGGAACCAGAGTTGACTGGAATCCTGAACGGGATAGATTTTGCAGCCTTGAGAGGTTTGAAGCTGAAAGAAGTTTGGTGATCTAATGAGGTGCTACCTGGACTTCTTCCAACTCCATCCCTTTCTCCATGGCCTTTCGAAGTCCTAACTTATTTTTTGAAGATTCAGGATCAAACTACTAATGTCTCTTTTAAACAGCTTGCTAATCCTTCCCTTCTTAACTGGTTTAAATGTTTTGTTGCAACTGCCCCCCATACCCCTTATTGTCTGGACTACTGTACAAATGTTTTCTTCTGATTAGTTTATAAATATTTTTAGGGAAGCAGTTCTCTGTCCGGGAGTGTGGCCTACGCCAGTACTCCCATGTGTCTATCTCTTTCCTCCTTAAAACAAGGGGGCAGAGGTCTCTTTTCACATGGGGAGGAGAGAGATAGACTCATGGGAGTGCTGGGGTAGGCCACACTCCCGGACAGAGAACTTTTTCCCATACTTATATTTCCATAAAAAAAAAACTTTTTAAGTTCTTGCAACGAATTCATGGGAAATCATATGTGACATTTATGGTGAGGAAGCTGATCCCTGTGGTGGGTAATGTCGTCTGTGAGTCTAATAATATTATTGGAATGGAAGAAGAGACAGCTGAGCTTGTCGCAGGAGAAGTGGATGTAATCATTAACTTAGCGGCCAATACTACCTTTGATGAAAGGTTTTATTTGAAACTGCTTTAATTTAATCGGTCTTGATGATCCATACATGAATATTATCTTTCTTGTCATTATAGAACACGTAATTTGAATTATATCCTTAAAAATTTTCAGGTATGATGTTGCTCTGAATATAAGCACAAGAGGACCTTCTCGACTTATGAGCTTTGCCAAGAGGTGTAAGAAACTCAAACTCTTCCTACAAGTGTCAACTGGTAAGTAAAAAACACTCCAAACTAGCATCTATCCCTTCCCCTCCCCATAATCAAGGTCAAATAGGGTCATCCTGGCCTAACCCTAAGGGCAGGTCAGGTTGGATTTTTCAGGCCTTCAGTTAGGATTGGGCCAGGCATGGGCCCAGCTATAGGGACTCAAGGTTTGGCTGGGGTTTTAAAAAGCCTAACCCAACCCGACCCTGTTGCAGCCCTAATCAAGGTTGTTTCATTCTGACCAATTGGTCATGGGTTCGAATCTGGAAACAATCTTTTTGTGAAAAATGTCTTTTTTTTATAACATGGGCTTTGTTAGTTCAACAACTCAATGGGCTAAGATATTCAAGGCCTGATTGAGCTTGGGAAAACCTTGCCAAGGTCGGATTGGGTTGAGGGTATGCTTGGCCCTGGCAGGGCCGGGTTGGGCTTGAGTATAGGTTAAGGCTCCTAAAGTTGGACTAGGGTTTAGAGCAAGCCTGGCCCGTTGACAACCTTATTCAGAGTTGCCTTACCAATTCAAACACTTTCCCTCCTTCCAAACATGAATTTTTTTACCAAAAAAAAAAAAAACATGAATTTTATAATTTGAAAATTTTCACTTCAAAAAATTTGACAAGTAAAATTTTACTGCATATTGAAAAGTGTTCCAATGTTTGTTTAGTGATGAAAAAAGGCATTAAAAAAAAATTTGAACATATAAAATTTACTGAGGAAAATTTTCCAAGTAAAATATTACACCGAAACAAACAGAAATAAAAGATCCAAACTGAATTTTAAGCCTTTACTTATGGGATCATTGCAGTTCGGTGGGTGAAACATAAAAAAGAAGATTTTGCGTCTGCCGGGAGTCGAACCCGGGTCTATTGCTTGGAAGGCAATTATCCTAACCGTTGGACTACAAACGCTTGTTGGAACAATTAGGAAAAGCAGTAAAGTAATCAAAATTAGCTAAAATGTTTTCCTTCAAATGATGTGAGTTCCTTCAAATGATGTGAGCCGTTAATAACCGATTTCCATGAAACGAAACAAAGTATAGGGGAGGGAGAATCTTTCATGCCATACAAATCACATGGTGAAAATTAATTTCGTCAACAACGGGCCAACATGTCAGAGAGAGCCCATATGGTTAGGCTGTAAAAGCACGTGGAAAAGCATTTCCACACTGTCTGTGTGGGTTTCTATGTCCCTTCAGATGTTCCAATCAAATGGAGCTCGATCTGATTATGTTAAAAGAAAAAACAAAATATCAGATACTGTAGTTTCATTTATGTATGAACATGTGAAAGAAAGAGCGCAAGTCTTGGTTTGTGTGTAGTCATTTCACTACTAGTCAGGCTTAGTTCAAGGATGTCCACCGACACCTACAACATGACAATATACTATTGATCAAGAAGGACAGTGTGATAATGAAATGCGAACAACTTGTATGATCAAGTTGGTAAAACTCCTCTGGATCATAAATTCAATACTGTTTCGATATGGAAAAATAGAATCTCTCTAGTATGATACAATATGATATCGGTTTCTAAAACAAAATCGTTGGTGTGTATCGATACCATATTGAATTCCTTATACCGTACTGAATTTGTATTAAATTGAGGTTAAAGTGTATAATCAAAGTATCAAACCCACAAAATCAAAACCCTAAGTTTTTATTCTTAATTTTGTTTTGAAATATATATTTTTAAAATTTACAATGAAATTATTGCTAACTCTTCTCTTTTTCTACATCTCAATTTACAATTCTTGTAATCAGTGACCTTTCTTCTCGGTTGATATTCTTTAAGAAGAGCTTGGTTCAAACTCCTTAATCTATGGTGTCCACAACTCCGAGTAGATATAATAAATTAATCAAAATCACATGAGGCAAGTGTTCATGCTCTTTCATCTTCCATACCGAATCGGTACAATATTGATATTAAAAATATAATTTGTATTCAATACGGTACAATTTCGTTATCTATTTTCTATCTTTTGTACCGCATCAGATTCCCGATACTGTATCAATTGACATAACATATGGTCTTAACAAGGTTTGCCTTATCTAGTTTTAAAGGTAAAAGGACAAGGAAATAAAGGATGAGACCGAAATGATCTTCCCCTCTGTTAAGATATTAGAGGAGTCTGGTGTAACTTAGGTTAATGGAATCTCATGTAAATATTATGTTTTATAAGGGTTGTATTTTATCATTATTCAATATATAAACACATCATACGTGTAGGGTCATAGTCTATAATAGTCTATAGTGGAGCCTCTAGTCCAAAGGCCTCAGAGAGAGAGAGAGAGAGAGAGAGAGAGAGAGAGAGAGAGAGAGAGAGAGAGATTATCTTTTCAACTAACGCATCACACTTTGTATGAATTTTCCAAAGATGTCTTGGCATTTAAGAACACTTGGGGCCAACCAACCAACCAAGTAGAGCCCCTCATTGATGGAATTGGGTTTTGGCATGAGGAAATCTCTTTTAAAGGTGGGGCCCCATTGAGTCCCCATTGAGTTGTTAAATAGAGCACCAACACAGTGGAAGCTGTCACTGCAGAGCATTGGTAGCTCCGGAGTGTGAATGTGCTTTGCTTTCTTACCTGCTTCTGCTGCAAACTTTGAATGCCAAGTTCATCCAATAATACTATTCAGAATCTAACCTAATTAGATATTGTTGGAATTTTATTTGTTTTTAAAATTAAAGATTTAAAATATGTTTTTATTGAGTGTGTTAGAGGGTTGAGTCTTTTCCTAATAGAACTCTTAAATAGCCTATGGGTACCTATTGAAAGACTTGTTTGAGTGGTTAACAAACAAGTCTTATAGTAAAAGACATGTTTTGGAGCGTATCTTTTGAAGACATCCCTTAGTGCTGTCTCTTCCTCTCTTATATAGAAAGAAGAGGTCTTACTCATTCTCTAACAATTATTTTTGAAAACATCTTTAGAAGCAATTTTAGTTTATGTTTTCTTTCCCATCGTAGTTTATCAATGTCGATGAGTTAGTGAATATAGCCTAAGGCCTACAACGTGGAATGCTTTTAGTTGGCATTGATAGAAGGTCTTTCTAGGGAGATGATTGTTGCAATTCTTAGACTAGTGTTAGTGAGAATGGTAATCCTTAACTTTATTCATAATGCCATAAGTTGTATTTATACAAGCTATGCAATCTAATGCAAGAAAGGTAACCCAATATTGGGTGATACAGAAGATGGAAACTCAATATTACATCACTGAAGTGGAAGGTGTAAAATGGAAACCAACTCATAAGGAAAGAACACAATGTCACCCATCCGATTGTGTTACCAAATCCATATCATATGTGAAGCATAATGACTCTCATCCGATTGTGTTGCCAAGTATAACTAATATCCATATCACATGTGATGGAAATCCGAGAAAGGAAAGTGCTCAATGGATCTTTCTCTCAATACACCCCCTCAAGGTGGAGGTTCGGGTGACCGAATCTTCAGCTTGTCCCTTATTGTTTCAAATCTGGAATGGGCCAAAGGTTTTTTCAATGTGTTAGCCAGCTGATCATGAGATGAAATGAATTGCACCTGCAGTTGTTTCTTGGCCACCCGATCTCGAACGAAATGAAAATCGACCTCAACATGTTTAGTTCGGGCGTGAAAGACTGGGTTGGCTGATAGATAGGTTGCCCCAAGATTATCACACCATAGGATCGGTGGGCCTTATAGGCTATAGCCCAGCTCGAGTAATAGTGATTCGAGCCATATCAATTCAGTCGATGCATCTGCAAGTGCTTTGTATTCGGCCTCAGTAGAAGAGCGTGTCATAGTACGCTACTTCCTAGAGACCCCAGATACAAGATTAGGGCCAAGGAAAATTGCAAATCCCCCAGTCGATTTTCTATCAGACCCATCTCCAGCCCAATCTGCATCAGTGAAGGCCTGGAGAGAGCTGGAGGGGGATCTCTCAATAAGTAATCCAACTATCAATGTGCTCTTCAGATACCGAATAATTCTTTTCACCAATTGCCAGTGCTCTTCTAGTGGTGCATGCATAAATTAGCAAGCTCTATTAACTGCAAAGGAAACATCTGGCCGTGTAAGTGTAACATATTGCAATGCACCCACCACTGAACGATATTGTGTGGGATCGGACAGTGGTGCACCCCCTGAATCCAAAAGTTTGGTAGTGGATGCCATTGGAGTTCGAACCGGCTTTCAATTTGCCATCCCTGTCCTTTGTAAGAGGTCTGAAATATACCTTGATTGGGACAAGAGAATGCCCTTAGGATGGCGATTAACCTCAATACCTAGGAAGAAATGCAGCTCTCCAAGGTCTTTAATGGAGAACTCATTGGAAAGCTGATGTAGAAGGCTGGAGATCATATGGGAGTCACTACCAGTGACAATAATATCATCCACATAAATTAATACATAGCAAATGTGTGCACCCGAACGGCTGATGAATAGAGACGTGTCCGTCTTAGAACCAATAAAGCCCAAACCAATAAGGAACTCAGAAAGCCGACGAAACCAGGCACGTGGGGCCTGTTTTAACCCATATAGTGATTTGTGGAGTTTACACACATGGTTTGGAAATGATGGATCCACAAAACCCTGTGGCTGAGACATATAGATTTCTTCATCTAAGGACCTATGAAGGAACGCATTCTGGACGTCCAATTGCCTCATGGGCCAGCCCTGAGATACAACAATGGATAGAACACAACGTATTGTCGTGGGCTTGACCACGGGGCTAAAAGTTTCACTGTAATCCAGCCCATGTTGCTGGTGGAACCCCTTTGCCACGAGACGCGCCTTATAACGCTCAAGTGTACCATCAGCCTTCCTCTTTACTCTGTATACCTATTTGTTTCCAATAAGGTTCATGGAATTGGTGCGTGGTACAAGAGACCAGGTACCATTGCGAAGTAATGCATTAAATTCTTCGGCCATGGCTGTGCGCCATTCAGGTAGCTTATTGGCTTGTGAGAAGCAAGTTGGCTCAGTAAGTGCTGTAGTGGATACAAGTGCCCGGGGTTGGTGGTGATGAGATTGAAGCCTCATAGGGTGCAACGGTCGGGTTGGTGGTTCGGGTTGTGGTGTAGAGTGGGCTTGGGTGTGGCGGGTTGGGTTGAGGTGTATATGTCACTAATGGAGCGGGTTTTTAAAGGTGGAGATGGCGGAGTGTTGGCCATAGGAGGTGAAGGCTGTGGTGATGGGGAAATAGGGTTATCGTGCACAGGTGATGAAGCGGGTGACAGTATAGGAGTGCCTTGGTTGACCGATTGCACAGGTAGGGATGGTGGAACAGTTGGTGGTGAAAGAGGTGATGATGCCCAAGGTGATGACGGTGGTGGTGATGAAGGACACACAGTTGTAGTAGGTGTGGTGGAGAAAGGAAACAATGTTTCATCAAAGCGAACATGTCGCGCAATGATCAGCTTATGAGATTGCAAGTCAAGACATCTATAGTCCATGTGTGAAGGGCGGTAACCAAGAAAAACACATGCTGCGGACCGGTAATCCATTTTATGGCGATTATATGGCCTTAAGTAGGGATAGCAAAGACATCCAAACACTTTTAGAAAACTGTAATCTGGCAATTTGTGAAATACCAGTTGGAATGGAGATATCCCAAAAGACACAGAGGATGGCATACGATTGATTAAAAAAATGGCTGTGTCAAAAGCAAAGTGCCAGTATTTCTGTGGCACAGATCCATGAGTAAGAAGGGAGAGACCCGTTTCAACAATGTGTCGATGGCGTCTCTCAACTGCTCCTTGTTGCTCATGGGTGTGTGGCGCAGAAAGCCTATGAATAATGCCCAATTTTGAGAAATATGAGGGGAGAGATCGGAATTCGCCGCCCCAATCGGACTGTAGGGCTTTGATTTTCCTACTAAACAACCTTTCCACTAGTGCCTGAAATTGAGAAAAAATTACAAATACGTCCAATTTTTGGACTAGTGGATAAAACCAGATGAACTTTGTGTGGTCATCCACAAATATCACATAGTACCGATGATGAGAAATAGAGGGAACGGGCGCAGGCCCCCAAACATCCGTATAAATAAGATCAAGAGGAAATAAACTGGTACTACTGGTAGTGTATAAAGTTAAACGACTGGACTTGCCAAGTTGACAAGCCTTACACAAAGAACTAAACCAAAAATTAGTAGATGGTAGATTATTTAGTTTAATCATATTTTTAAGGAGATTTTCATTCGGATGTCCAAGACGATGGTGCCAGATTTCAAAGGAATTGCGAACAACACTGTGAACAGATGGAGAAGGTGAAGGATGAAGCTCATATAGGCCATCTTTACTAGGTCCGGAAAGCAGTGTTGCCTTGGTTACTTGGTCCTTCACAAGGAAATGAGAAGGGTGAAACTCAAAGAAAACATTATTATCTCTAGAAAACTTTTGCACAGATAAAAGAGACTTAGACAAGGATGGAACGTGCAAAATATTATGTAAAAAAAAGGAACGAGAATTTAAAGAAGGAAAAGAGGATGAACCAATGTGGGAGATCTGTATCCCCTTACCATTACCAATGTGCAATTGGTCAGAACCAGTGTACTCATCATACTAGGAAAGTGACTGGATATCTGGGGTAACATAATGGGAGGCACCTGTATCAGGGTACCAGGTTAATTGAGATGATGGATGTGGAGTGGGTAGTATGGGTGGATTAGGATTTGGGTAAGAGGGAAAGTGGGTGGTCGGGTTAGGGTAGGTGTGATGGGCAGTGGGCATGGTGTTGGGTGGGTAAGGGTAGGTAGGTGAGGATGTAAAACCAGCCTAGGGTCTGTAGAAACACCTGTTAGTGGAATGGTTGGTGTGTCTACATATGGAACACCAAAATCTGCCATAGCTTGTAGGGGCACCACGACCGCGACCACCACGTCCTCCACGACCCACCTTCCTCCACAACCACCACGGTTTGGTGGAGAGGAGACAGAGGGGTTGGAGGTGGTAGTTCTCTGAACATTATTTGCTGTGATTGGACTAGTAGAGGCAGCAGTGTCTATCATTGTCAACTTTTTAAGAGAGGAGCCATGTAAGAATTCATGACTCAGTAACATTGCATGCAAGTCATCGTAGTTGATGGGATCTGTCCGAGTAAGTAAAGAGGACACCATAGTTTTGAACTCGGGTTTAAGGCCCCTATAAATATGAAGATTGAAAGCACCTGGGCGTAAGGGATGGCCTGCAGCAGAGAGTTCATTAGCAATGCATTTGGCATGTTGTAAGAAAGCGGACACAAACTCATCGGCCTTTTGTTCTAAATCAGTTAATGCCATATTTAGGGACATCAATCGGCTCTCACTAGGAGAGGAGAAAGCCGTTGTCAAAGTGGACCAGATAGCACGACTGGTCTTCTTACCAACCACTAATGGGAATACCTCTTCAGAGAGAGAGGAAACAATAATGCTTTGACTAAGGGAATCTTGCCTGCGCTAGGCCGCAGCTTCAGTTGGATCAGATGGACATGGGATTGATCCATCGATGTAGCCAGATAAGTTTTGGCCATCCAGAAATGGTTCCACCTGCATCTGCCAAAATATGAAGTTGTTGGAAGTGAGTTTAATTGAGATATAATGGTGTGCATGGCTTAAAGAGGGAGGGGATATAGTGGTGGATAGAGGAAGAGGGCCAATGGATTCATGAGAGGGAGTAAGAGGGCTGCCATCGGCAGTGTTATCTTGTTCTCCAGCCATGAGAAGAAGAAGAAATGAAAAAAAAAGAGAGGAAGAAATGCTAGCTCGATGGAGCTTTTCTGGCTCTAGATACCACGTTAGTGAGAATGGTAATCCTTAACTTTATTCATAATGCCATAAGTTGTATTTATACAAGCTATGCAATCTAATGCAAGAAAGGTAACCCAATATTGGGTGATACAGAAGATGGAAACTCAATATTACATCACTGAAGTGGAAGGTGTAAAATGGAAACCAACTCATAAGGAAAGAACACAATGTCACCCATCCGATTGTGTTACCAAATCCATATCATATGTGAAGCATAATGACTCTCATCCAATTGTGTTGCCAAGTATAACTAATATCCATATCACATGTGATGGACATCCGAGAAAGGAAAGTGCTCAATGGATCTTTCTCTCAATAACTAGAAAGGTTTATGTTGCAGGTAGGAGAAGGAGAAGATGGCCAGGCATGTTCATTTGTTGTTTAGGTCAAATGACAATTTTTACCCCTATCTTGAAATGTTACAGTGAATAAATGAAGGAATAATATAAAGGGACAATTTTTTAGATCTACTAGATAAGAACGGAAATTACAAAATAAGTAAGTTTCAAATTCATAGAGATTTGGTGTCTTATCTCTAACGTGGGTTATGTTACCCACCACTAGAAGTAAAACCTGTAGTGGATGATATTCTCCATTTGTCGGCCTATTTTACTTATTGGTCGTTTACATATGTTCCAAGGGAGGTTAATAGTGTAGTTGACTCCTTGGCGAGGAAGGTGTTGTTGGTAACGTGCACAACAGTCTGGCCAAATTTCGATCCATGCATCCAGTAGTTATGTTCAACTTCATTCATGTGTAATTCACGCTGATCTTTATAAAGTTTTTTAATATTTCTATCCCCAAAAAAAAATAAATAAATGGTTTACATCCACTACTTTCTATTTTGAAAAGATTTACTCAATCCCCAAAGTTAAGTTAATACTCATGCCACACAAGAATAAAATAAAAATAAACTTTCAAAATTGTTCCAAAAATTTGTTTTGAACTTTTAAATCGCAATGGAAAAAATAGGAGGTTTACAATGGTGTATAAGATATGGATGGAGAGAAATGCACGGGTCTTTAAACAGAAGCGCAACCCACCAAATGTGGTGCTTCATGCTACATTATCAGTCTGTCGTGCTCGGTTCTTAGATATGGAGAAATGTGTACCAGACACAGCTCCTAATGGAACCTTCTTTAAACGGTGGACCATTAGTGTGGCTCTTGTAAACTTGAGAGCAACATCTCATACTTGGCCTTACCTGCCCCCGTTCGTGATGAGGAGGGGGGGGGGGGCTATAGGGCTCTGGGATAAGACGCAACTGGGCACGTGCTTTTCAAAGTAGTTGCTGGTGTAAGGGTTAGTTGCATTCTACGCCTTGAGCTCATGGCCATCAAGTCTAGCAAACGGTAAAGTAATGATCATGATGGTGTTAATGGTGGGTGGCAGTGGTGGTGGTGGTAGTATTGGGTATCTACATTATAAAAGAAAATGATGATTTGGGGAAGATGAGGATATTTTGGTCTTTTCAAATTTTAGCAAATAGGTCAGGGTAATTAGGTCTTTTCAAATTTTAAAAAAGATAGAAGAAAAGGTAGTTTGGTCATTTTTTAGCATTTAACGCCTAGTGTGGACTTAAATGACTTTAGGTGGAAAAGGAAAAGTAGAGATGGTACATGGAATTTTCAGGAGGTGCGTGTCAATTTGTCATAACCTTAAGGGGGCATGAGAAATATTGGGTGCATTTTAGGGGTATGCGTATCGGATTCGGCTCTTATCCAGCCGTGGCGGGAGTTGCATGGTGCAGCACCCCCCTAAGATTTTGACACATGGCACCAAGTAAATCCAACGCTCTTAAATCTCTGGTCTGATTAAATGCATTCTTTATTTCATTTAACCTCTCTATTGACGACCCGACCCGAATCTCACACTTTCAATTAAAAAAAACAAAAACAAAACCAGTCGTCCTTCCTCCTTCTCTTTCCCTCTTTTGCTCGATCTGCCCTAACTCTCAAAACCTTCAACCTAACCTCACCATATTTCGGTTCTTGGCGCAGGAGATCCGGCGACGGCGAGAGGTGGCGAAGACAAGAGCAGGTACACCCATCCTTCTCTTCCCCTAACCTTCTTTGCGATATGGGCACTTGAATTGCCTCACAGTGCCCACAAGAGCTACACTTCCCCTCACATGTCGGGGGCCTCGAACCAATAAGACTTCTCACTACTGCGTTCTCTTGGCTTCCCATCTGTACACTAACCAACCAACCTTACCCATTAACACCACCAATTCAAGATAACAACCATCTTCTCCCCAAATTTTCAAAGGAGAAAGAAAACTGACCTGGGCTTGGCTGACCTCAACTAGTTTAACATAAGCTCTCCTGTTCAAGTTTTGATTGATTAATATCATCATGGCAGTTTTCAGCTGCGCTAGGGTTCTTCTTTGTTCTTTTGATTGCCGCCCAGATCCCCATTTCACCGGCAACCTTCGCCCTGAGATACCCTCATTATCTTCTAGCAAGGCCCGTTCGCTTCCTTTCCACGGAGGATCATCGCCTTCCTATCCCTTCTTTGGCCCGGGTTTGTCTTCTCTTATCCTCAAGTTCCCTCCCAATTTTGTCCGTCAGCTCAGCAACAAAGCTCGGAGGAATTGCAGCAACATCGGCGTGGCCCAAGTCGTGGCGGCTGCTTGGTCGAACAATCCTTCTTCTGTTGTACCTGCCTCTGCTACATCACAACCACCACTTCCTCTGCTTCTCCCAATTTCTAGACCGAGCATGAAAATCGGTCAATAATGGCATCTATTGCAGGTGGAGGAATTCTCTGTTCTTGCTTCTTCCACCTTCAGCCAAGCGAAAACGATGAAGAAAATATGGTTTGTATTTGGGATATTGGGGATTTAACCTTAAGGGTATAATAGGAAGTTCACCCTATGGTAAGGGTAATTTTGCCATTATAAAAGAGTTAACAGCCACTTAACTGCACAGACCTAACGGAGTGGACTAAGTTGAAATAAAAATATAAAATAAGGGTAGTCTGTGCCATTTTGACAAAATTTAGGGTGTACTTGCCATTTCGAATAGTTATAGGGGGTGTCCGTGAAATTTGCCCAATAAAGAATGCATTTAATCAGAGCAGAGATTTAAGAGCGTTGGATTTACTTGGTGCCATGTGTCAAAATCTTAGGGGGGTGCTGCACCATGCAGCTCCCGCCACGGCTGGATACGAGCTGAATCCATGCGTATCCTTTTCTTTCACTTAAAAGATAAATTGACCTATCATATGATGGTTAGGAGTCCGGATCATGTCCTTGTATAAGGACGGCTCTACTGCTGTCCTTGTCCACTCATTAGTGACCATGTGGAAAGTACTACACCGGAATCGAAAACCTGTTCTAAGTACTAACAACACCTTTTTACCTATTGTAGTTCGGATGGCGATGTTGGAGTTGATCTCAAATGATTATACTCATGTGATGATTGAGACAGATAATCTGAATCTGGTTACGTATGTTACAAGTGGTGGTGGTTCGGTGGAACTTCTCCCTTGCACATTCGGGCGAATGTTGAAGATATCATACATTTATCTTCTTTCTTTGTATCTTGTAGCTTTACTTGTATTCCACGGAAGATTAACAACGTGGATGACTCCTTGGCTAGGAGGGTACTGTCGTTAACATGCATGACTGATTGGCCCATTTCCACTCCATGGTTGCGTGAGATGTGTTCATTCTCCCTGCCATGAGCTTGCATGTTTTTTTTTTTTTTTTTTTTGATGCTAAAAAACTAAAACACTACTTAACCATCATTTGTACATACACTCCAGCAAATATTCCTAGCGATATTCTTGACTAAAGTTAGACATAACTTATCCCCATCCATAGTGAACTTTACATTATGGGTTCGATTTGATATATAGAGAAAGTCTTTGAACAAAGACCACGGCCAAGGGCATTTGGTAGGAGATGGAAGAGTATCGGTAATCAGTTGATGAACAACCCACACTTCTTTAATCTGCAACCCAATGCGTGCCACTCGATCACACCCTTTGCGGATTGCAAAAAGAACAGCTACTAAGTCATCATTGTTAGAAAGAGTTCCTGCATCAAAATATTTGAACGTGCCATCTACCAAAAAAACGTAGGACCATCCTGCTGAATTCATTCCTGTGTTAGAGTATCCTGCAAAAATCAGAACAGGGACATTAAACACAGGTATATGGAACAGTACCGAAGACACGAACAAAGCATCATCTCTTTTGGTTACAGGCCGGGAAGAAGTGGCAGGGGGCCAAATGTGAAGATCTGCAATCCAACCATTGATCCTGTCCATAACCCAAATGGGATTGGGCGGTTCCGATCCCACCACTGCACTATTCGGAACTGACCAGATGAAGTAACAGGTAATGAAAAAAACACTAAAAAACCATAACATATGTTTATCATCCTTAAAAGAACGAAAAAAGAGGAGACAAACAGAATTTAGATCCGCCAGATCCATGGAATCTAGTCTTAAGCCGAGAGGACCTCCCGCCCAAATGTACTTGACCCAATCACAAGATAAGAACAAGTGCCTTGAGGATTCAACACCAGTCCACAAAGAACACAGGAAAAAGATTTTTAATAAATTCATACTTGTTTACCAAAAAAAGATTTTTTTTTTTAATTCAACTTGTGGGTCCCACGATCATTATCATCTTCTTCCTTCCTTCATTCTTCTTCTTAGAAGGCAACGACGGACATCACCACCCCATCTCTTCTTCTTCTTCCTCCCAACTCCTAACTTCACACCTTTTGCAAGCTCACCCCACCCCTTGTTCTTCATCCCTTGGAACCCCGTCCCACTCCTATCCTCTACAACCCAGCGTACCGCCCACCCCTGTTCTTCATCCCAATCTTCAAATAGGTTCGTAGGTGATCTGAGTTTCTTAAAATTTCCTTAAAATTTGAAGGGCAGCCCAGTATTCCAAACTTTTGAGGTCATAAAAAAACTAAAAAGAACCACCTACATTCAAAGTGGGGTATAAATCCAGGCCCTCCACTAAAACCCCCCTGTCCCTCATAAAAGAATCCCAACTGAAGAAAAGAGAGAGGGGGGGGGGGGGGGGCGTTGGACTGAAATATGGAAAACGGTTTAAAGAGCTCACTTTTCTAACTAGTTTGCAATTCTCGCAGGAGGAGGAGGATTCAGATGGGAAATCACTGTTGTTTCTTACGTTTTCCAATTAAAAAAAATTTCAATCGTTTTTCTAAATCCCCTCTGTTTTGGCTTCTCTAGTTTAAAGGAGAAGATGAGTTTACATCAGCTAAAAGCGGCAAGAATTTCAAGGACTTTTAAGGGATGAGCTTTCTCCCCCTCTTCTCCATCATCGTCTCCTGTCCCTCACTCTCTATTTTGGCATTTCGGGTTCTTCCTTCGTTGCCTTTTGCGAAGACGAAGAAGAATAATGAACGAAGAAGAAAATAATGATGACGACAGACCCACCTGGAATAAAAATAAATAAGGGAAAATTGCCCAGATCTACTTAGATAAGAAAATTAATCACAAAATAAGAAGGCTTAAAAATTATTTTACATCTACTAGTTTCAATTTTAAAAAGATTTACTTAAACGCTGGAGTTAGTTACTACTCCTGCATTCCAAGAAAAAACATGATGGAATTTCAAGCCTAAGATTGTGCCAAGAACGGCGGTGAATGATTATGATGATGTTGGCAATTTAGCACTATGACCTGCCGAGAACGGCTGTGATCGATTATACATCATAATCGGTCTCCTTAGAAGAAAGGAAAAGAAAGGAGCTGAGATGCATTCTCGAAGCTCTCTTCAATGGGTTGAGGCATTCGGAATACAGAAGCCACGATTTCGCTGGGATTTGAAGGAGACATTGAGAAACTCGGTCAAATCCGTTTACAAAGAGGTTTCTATTTGATGTGAGGTTAGGAGATTTATTTCCTGATTCATGTCGGAATCACACAAGGCGTGGCAGTCCATTGATTTTGGGTGTCAAGACTCAAAAGAACTGAATAACACATTGTGCAACCACCAAATAGTGAAGACCGAACAAGCCGAAACGTGGCTTCACACCTTGTTGAGGAAGGATTGGATTGCTTGGTGGAGATTTAATGCTTGATGACATCACCATAATAGTATTTGAAGAGAGGCAAAAAAACGTGGCCTCCGACCTTGTGGAGGAAGGATTAGATTTTCAAGAAATGCATGGTGGAGATTTAATACATGGTGATATCACCATAATAGTGTTTGAAAAGAACTTTTCTCATGATCGTTGATATGTTTGGGAGCGCCATTACTCGTGCTAAGACAATAGTAATGTAGACCGATCAACTTATGAGCAGGTGGCAAGTGAAATGGCTGAATTTGCAAAAAGAGGTCATTTTTCTCTGGACCGATCAACTTGCATTGTTTACACCCTATTTCGATCATACAGACCGAACTTAAGGTTGTAAAGGCATATCCACAATCCCACTCGAACTCTTGTGGTCTCGTTCAAATGGGATTGTGAGGGGCATTGTTACACCCCATTTCTGCTTATAAAAATTATCTCGGTTATGGATGCCTTAAGGCCATGCATTGCACGTTTTCATCAAATAGGTTCCCTTTTTTTGAGTGATAAAGTGGAAAGGTGGGACCCACCATGACTATAGATGGTGGGAGGTTGCAAACCCCACATGGCCACATGGCGCAGGAGATTAGCACTTTGGAATGAAAGTGGCCTCAATACAAGGAGGTGGAAGTGTTGGTTACGGGAGTTACCAAGTAAATGTCTTCTACATATAAGATAAAAGCCAAGCAAAAAGAGGACACCACAATCAACAACACAACACTCTATTATCTTTATTCCTTTTTTTATCTTTTAAGATGTAGTGTTTCATCTTTACCTGTAATTTTTGCTGGAGTTGGCTTCCAGCCACCAATGCCTCATTGGCTTGTGTTTCAAGGGGCATTCATGTAGGTCTTGCTTGGAGAATAACTCCAGTAACCATGTCTTCTGGCCTGTGTTTCAGAAGACAACCATCATCATCGAGTTGCGAACTTCATCAGTCTGTGGCTGGCAGAGTTGTGGAAGCTTCATCAAGACCGTTTTTGGGAGATGCTTGGAGAACAACTCCAGCAATCTTCTCTTTTGGCCCGTGTTTCAGAAGGCAACCATTAACATCAAGTTGCAAGCTCCATCAATCCATGGCTGGCAGAGTCGTGAAGCTTCATCAAATCCATTTCTGTGAGATTATGCGATTTGGTTATAGAGTAGTTCTACTGTAAACAGGCCGTTTCATCTTAGAACAGGCCGTTAAAGTAGATGTACTGTAAACGTCAGGTTGTAAATCTCATCAAAGTCGGATTTTGCAAGTTGTAATGACTCCAATCAGATATTGACTGCAAGTAAGCAATTTGATCTTCAATCTTCTTCCTTGCTTTGTTCATCGTGATTTGCTTTTACTCAAAAGACCTTAAAGCTACTCAGCCATGGAAGGATCCCCTTCTCGTTCTGGTTAGAAGTCAGAACATGCCGTTTCTGGCCTCTTAGAATATGCCGTTTCGCCAGTTAGAACAGGCCATTTTGGCCTGGCTGGAAGTTAGAACATGCCATTTCGTCCTGGCTGAGCAGGCCATTTCATCTTAGAACAGGCCATTTCGTCCTGGTTGAAAGTTGGGACAGGCCGTTTTCAGTTCCATTTGGGCCTGCGTCAAAGGCTCTGGCACGCCCGCATTACCTCCACCACATGCGTTGTGCCCCTGTGTGTAGGTGTTGGATTTTCCACCAGCAGAAAGACAAGGTAGAATCTTGGAAAAGGCTTTCAGCATAGGAGACTGCATTGCAAGGGAGAAGACAATCATCACTTCCAAACCCCTTCTTCCTACATCTCTCCCTGTCTTGGATGTTGAAGGTGAAGTAAAGTTAGCCTTTCACTCGAAACAGACTTTCCAAGACCACCAAGTGGTACCAAGGATGAAAGAATTGGGTTTAGAGAGGTAATTAAGGCTTTTCAAACAAGTCTGGATCACCTCTCTCTCTCTCTCTCTCTCTCTCTCTCTCTCTATATATATATATATATATATATATATATATATATATATATATATGTACTTCACGTATGGTTTCATGATGGCTTTCATAAATGTCACTCCATTAAGAAATGATCAAAAAGACATTTCTGTAGTTGGTTAACCTTTTGGGATTGTCGTGTGGTTTATTGATTACAATTGTTTTTAATAGGGCTCGCATGCATGGGTGGCAAGATACTTATGTATTCACAAAGGCCATGGGTGAAATGCTGATAAACGATCAAAGAGGAGAAATACCGGTTGTCGTTATCAGGCCGAGCGTCATTGAAAGCACCTATAGTGAGCCATTCCCTAGATGGATGCAAGGAAATAGGTGTCTGTTCTCAATCCATGCTTGCATGTCTCTAATTAAATTGAAGAAACTAGTAAGCCTAATTGACTAACGACAATGTCTAAATGACATCCCTATAGGTGCATCTAGAACTTGGCACCTTCTTTTAATTGTCCATTGTCTTATTTTCAAAAGTTCTTTACATGAGGGGGGGGTGTAAAAGGGTTTTCAAAATTGATTGAAAATAAGCTATCATTGTCATAAGGTGTCACTGCCATGCAAATTTTCGAATATACATGTGAAATAACACTATTACCCTCATTGAAAAAATTACTAAAGAGACAAAAGCAAGGTTACAAATTTTTTGAAACTTTCAGGAGTGTCAATATGAAAATCCTTTGACTGTATATGTATCTAATATGGGACAATTCATTGTAGTATATATATTAGGAATGACAATATTGTGTCTTGTGTTTTTTTTGGTAAAATGACAATATTGTGTCATTTCTGAATCAACCTTACCCTGCTTTGCAATTGTATTGTTATATATTAATATCTAAGCTCTTAAGTACTACAAACTAGCTTGTTGTCTCAAAATCATAATAATTTATTTTCTATTTATCAAGTTTTGTTGTTATGGAACCCTCAGGATGATGGATCCAATAGTGTTCTATTATGGAAAAGGCCAGCTCACAGGTTTTCTTGCAGATCCCAATGGAGTCCTTGATGTAGTAAGTTGTATTTGGTTAATTGGCTCATCATCTTTGTATGACACTAGTTAGGCATAATAGGCAAGTAAACTAATTATCTTTTTGGACATGACTAATGTGTGTAGGTCCCTGCAGACATGGTTGTAAATGCAACCTTGGCAGCCATGACAAAGCATGGTGCAACAGTGAAAGCAGAGACGAAAATTTACTACGTTGCTTCATTTGTAGGTAACCCACTAATCATCCAAGACTTGGTAAGGTTTTTCTATGAACATTTCAGTTCCTTCCCTTACATGGACTCAAAGGGAAGACCAATTCATGTCCCAAGAATGAAGCTCTAGACCTTCACTTCCATGGATGATTTCTCCTCATATATTTGGAGAGATACCATCCAAAGAAGCCAGCAGCTAGTGGCTGCAGCTGCTTCCAATGAAAAACTATCTCGTAAACTCGAAATTGCAAGTAAGAAATCAGTGGAGCAAGTAAAGTACTTGGCTAACATATATGAACCATACACTTTCTATGGAGGAAGGTACGTGAGAAGCTAGCTATAGCTAAGTTAAACCTATTCAAACCTTTTCTTGTGATTCCAATGACTAGGGAATAACATGAAATCAAAATTTTTTTTTTTTTTTTTTTTTTTTTTTAAATTACCAGGTTTGATAATACCAACACCGAAAAGCTGATGGAGGAGTTGTCTGAAGAAGAGAAGAAGAGCTTTGGATTTGATGTAAGGAGCATAGATTGGCAGCATTATATCTCCAAAATTCATATTCCAGGCCTAAGGAAGCATGTCATGAAGGGGAGGGGGATGCCTTGATATTAATTATTTCATTAATTAAGACATAAATAATTTGTTTCATGCATGGAAATCGATCTGTTGTAATACTCTTTTTTCATATTTTCTTAATAAAGAACGTACTCAGTGCACGAGATTTTAGTCACTATGGCATCTAGGGAGGGTCATAATTAATGTACGTAGCTTTACCACTGCTTTCGCAAAGAGACTGTTTCCAAACTAGAACCCATAACCTCTTGGCCACAATGGATCAACGTTACCGTTGCACCAAGGGAATAATTAACAACTCACATCATACTGTACTCTTTTCTAAATCTAAGTAAATAATGGGAATAATTAACGGCTTACATCATTTGGTTCATATTATTATCCCTTCACAATTAATTAACATTCTTTCACTTCTATAAGGAATGCATGCCCTCTTTCAATTCATTGTAGATGTAACCAATGATTTACCACCCAAAACATATTACTTTTAAGTTTCTCTCCCATGGTTTTAAAATTTGGGTTGGAATCGACTGAATCAGCCGAAATTGATGATTCAGAATCGTCTGGGGGGTGTTTCCAACTAGCTGAAACCGATTTTATGCATACTAAGTTCGATTGAGTTGGGGCAAGTCAGGGTGAGTCTCGCTGACTTGACTCCCAATTGTATCAAAACGAAATGGAATTGATGAAGATCGATCCTATACTTGGTATCAAGTTTTAAGACTTTTAACTACAAGAAATCAAGGTTTTACCCACTCAACATTGGTCTACACACATACCATGTGGGATTATTGCTTCTACCATCCACGTGGAACCCCACCAACAAATTCATATGATGAACCTCTCACTTCCATGCATGACCCTTAAAGGATCCTACAACCCACTTCACTGATCTAAATATCAAACAAATCTATTTACATTGGAGTAATTCGAGAAATTTGCATTTCCTATGTTTTCCTATAAATTCTTGATTTAAAACACTAGGTAATAAAAATTCAGCTTCTGAGCATTTCAAAGTATCAAGTCAAATAGAATTAATGTAAAAAGTACATTGTTTAGTCTCGTGGAACTTGCATGTAGGCACAATTAGATTGAGCTTCTCTCTCTTCATGAAATTAAAAAATCTCATCCATGTTAATGCCTCTGCATGCATTCTTATTGGTCCCCACACTGGTGGAGGACTACACGACTAGGCAGCACTCTCTTGCCCTAAAATTAATTAGAATTCTGTTCCGACTTTACAACAAATTCTATTATGACCCCAAACTTGCCCATCCAACTTCAAGTCAAACAACTCAACATCAAAGAGACAATTTATTAAATTAAACTTAACTAGTTCTTAATTGGTGAATACGATGTCAACTTCCAAATTTCACTTTTTGATGTTTCATAATATTAAAATCAATTAGTAAGTGATGTGAAGTTTTGAAAGGATCGAAGAAAAGAACATCGATCACCTACTCCACACAAGGACATTTCATCAATGAAATGGAGGGTAGGGTAGGGTTATAGGCCATTTTCAGCCCATCGATCAACCCATCAACCAGACGAGAAGGTCAGGAGGACGGACAGGACAAAGAAATAGAGGATGAGAAGAATTGAATTTGAATTCCATCCCCCACTTCCCAACCAGAAAAATGTTCCGAAAATAAAAGGGTCCTAACCGGCCATTAATGGCAATCGAGTGGCATTGATTCAAAACGATGCCATATATTGACAACCACAATGAAATCGATTGAAAAGAACCTGAGCTGAGATATCCTAACGGACCTAACCTGACCAGCCCCTATCTACTCCCATTCCAACAATTTTGAAAGCAACAACATACATTTTCTTTTTTTGCTATTTCACTACAAAATCTCTTATGGCTAATCAAAGGAGGAGGAGTTTTTAGGTGAGTCCGAATCATCTCCCCACGTCGTGTTGGTACCTTACCTTGAAACTTAAACTATACGTCCGTCCATAAGATGTGGGTGCCACACTTCAAAAAGTATAGAGAGTAATTAATTTTATTTAATTTTACAACTAATAACAAAAAAAAAAAAGACTTTTCTTGTATCCTTTTTCTTTCTGTATCATGATGGTTAGGACTTGGGACATGTAATTGATATTCTACCAAACAAAAAAATTAAAGACAAATCCTGTACGTAATTGATAGCCGACGTGAAGGTTAACGTATTAGCTATATATATATGGATTCATCAAATTCAAAAACATGTCTTCTCCATATATATAATAATGAGATCGATCGAGACCCAAATGACTTACTCAACTCCCATGATCTCCTCCATATTCCCTTAAAATTAACCTCAACTCCTCCATCCCAAACCTTGTCAGCAGCTGCTTCCAATTCCATACCTGAATCCGAACTCAACCCGGCCATCTCTGTGTTTTGTATGTTTTTAATTGCTTACATTCGTTTCTTTCTTTCATTAAATCTTTTTAATCTCTTCTACTTCCACTTCTCCTAGCTACAAGTAATGGGAGTACTTGTGTTTCTGAATCCAGTCTCGACTACTGTTTTGGATAAGTTTGCAAGGTCGACGACAGATAGGCGTAGTTGGAGTTGTATTAAGAAGAACAGTAGTGTGTGTTGGCAGAGCAATATTGGACGACATGAGATAACTTCTGGGAAGATCCCATGTGGAAGCAAACGTCTGGTCATGAATAATGCAGCAGCAGCAGGAGCTGGAAGCATGGAGGACTTATCATCAAATGATGATCAGAATAAGTCGACTAAAGATGACATACAAGCTGTAGTGAAGACCTACACTTCTGATGATGATGATGATGATAATGATGGTGGTGGTATTGGGATTGTCAAGTTTCTTAGAGGAAAACGACTTTTTATTACTGGTGCCACTGGTTTTTTAGCAAAAGGTAATTAATGTACGATGCAGAAAAGAATTGAAATCACAAACAACAGTCACATATATAGCTAGTCGCACATAAATTAAGATCGATTTACGTAGTTCATTAATATTGCCTAAGTCCACACTGAGATGAGATCTATTTCACTATCAATGGATCCTCACACATCTCTAAGATTGCATTAGAGAAAAAGAACCTTCGCTACAAATTTATATCTAAAACCTATAGAAGAATTTTACGGAAAATACCCATATAACCCCACGGCCTCTTAATGGCCCTTCAGAATCGATCAGTACACAGAATACAAGACATCAAACCCCAACACCCCCCTCCTCTTTTTTTCTTTTTCTTTTCTTTTTTTTAAAAGAAAAAAAAAATTCAAATTGATGATTAATCTGGTTTTTTAATATTGGATTTTTCTTTTCATTTTGATTTTAAATTTTCAGTTCTCCTAGAGAAGATTTTAAGGACAATGCCTGATGTGGGTAAGATCTATGTCTTGATTAAGGCACGAAACAAGGAGGACGCAATGAACAGACTGAAGAATGAAGTATGTTTCTTCTTGAAGACATTGATATATAAATAATTCTCTTTCTGATCAATTTTATGTTGTTCCTCTTTAATTTAATTTAATGTAATATATCCCCTTTTTTTTTTTGGTAATTATTTTTGGGTTTCGATCGATCGCTTTGTTTGTGTAATTAATCATGGGTTTATGGACTGGCTTTTTATATATATTTTCCTTCAGATCATAAATGAAGAACTTTTCAAGTGCCTGCAACGAATTCATGGGAAATCATATGAAACATTTATGGTGAGCAAGCTGATCCCTGTGGTGGGTAATGTCTGTGAGTCTAATATTGGAATGGAAGAAGATATAGCTGAGCTTGTCGCAGGGGAAGTCGATGTAATCATTAACTCAGCGGCCAATACTACCTTTGATGAAAGGTTTTATTTGAAACTGCTTTAATTTAATTGGTCTTGATGATCCATTTATGAATATTATCTTTCTTCTCATGATATAACACTTTGAATCATATCCTTAAAAATTTTCAGGTATGATGTTGCTCTGAATATAAACACAAGAGGACCTTCTAGACTTATGAGCTTTGCCAAGAGATGTAAGACACTTAAACTCTTCCTGCAACTCTCAACTGGTAAGTAGCTAGAAAACACTTCAAATTAACCAATTAGAGACCCAAAAAAAAAAGAAGAAAAAAAACAGTTGATTTGCTTACTTAAAAAACAATTAGATTAATGGTGTACGTGTTTCATTAATTAATTAATTCATGTTGGTGTAGCTTATGTTAATGGTGAAAGACAAGGTAGAATCTTGGAAAAGGGTTTCAGCATAGGAGACTGCATAGCAAGGGAGAAGACAACAATCATCACTTCCAAACCCCTTCTTCTTCTTACATCTCTCCCTGTCTTGGATGTTGAAGGTGAAATAAAGTTAGCATTTGAGTCGAAACAGACTTTCCAAGACCACCAAGTGGTACAAAGGATGAAAGAATTGGGTTTAGAGAGGTAATTAGTAAGGCTTTTCAAACCAAGTCTGAATATATATATATATATATATATATATATATATATATATGATCACCTATTTATCCAACATGCATTTCCCTGCACGTGACGTGGTACGTAGTACAAATTAACTGCGGACACATGGATATAGTGAAAACCCGCTCTGATTATACCATATAAAGTTTCTATTCCAAAAGTTTGAATTAGTAGGTAGGTGGATCAGAGGGAGTCCCAGGTGGTGTGTAGGGCCAGGGATTGTAGCCTAATTAGCAGCCGATGTGAGACTAAACTCCTTTCATGCTGGCCGAGTTTTGATTTTATGCTCGATCAATTATGAATCACTCATTAATGGAGCTTGAACCACCCACCAATTAAGTTGCCAATTAAGTACGTTTTGCAAGAATGTTAGTGATTAAAATTGTATTTTAATTATAGGGCCCGCATGCATGGGTGGCAAGATACATACGTATTCACAAAGGCCATGGGTGAGATGCTGATAGATGATCAGAGAGGGGAAATACCGGTAGTCGTTATTCGGCCGAGTGTCATTGAAAGCACCTGTTCTGAGCCTTTCCCTGGATGGATGGAAGGAAACAGGTGCATCTACTACAACCTAGCTTCTTCTGATCTTAAAAATCATAATAGTTTATTTCCTACTTATCAAGTTTTAATTTGTTGTTATGGAACCTCAGGATGATGGATCCAATAGTGTTGTATTATGGAAAAGGCCAGCTCACAGGTTTTCTTGCAGACCCCAATGGAGTCCTTGATGTAGTAAGTTGTATTTAGTTAATTGGCTCATCATCTTTGTATGGCACTAGCTTGCTAGGCATAATATATACGCAATTAGTAAGCTTATTATTTTTTTGGCCGGAGACATGATTTATGTATCTGTGTAGGTCCCTGCAGACATGGTTGTAAATGCAATCTTGGCAGCCATGGCAAAGCATGGGGCTTCAGCAAGCAGGAAACCTGAGATAAAAATTTACCATGTTGCTTCATCTGTAGTGAACCCACTAATGTTCCAAGATTTGGTTAAGTTTTTCTATGAACATTTCAGTTCCTTCCCTTACATGGACTCAAAGGGAAGACCAATTCATGTCCCAAGAATGAAGCTCTTCACTTCCATGGATGATTTCTCCTCACATATTTGGAGAGATACCATCCAAAGAAGCGAACAGCTAGTGGCTGCAGCTGCTTCCAATGAAAAACTATCTCGTAAACTCGAAATTGCAAGTAAGAAATCAGTGGAGCAAGTAAAGTACTTGGCAAACATATATGAACCATACACTTTCTATGGAGGAAGGTACGTGAGAAGCTAGCTATAGCTAAGTTAAACCTATTCAAACGTTTTCTTGTGATTCCAATGACTAGGGAATAACATGAAATCAAAATTTATTTTTTTTTTTATTTTTTTTTTTAAATTACCAGGTTTGATAATACCAACACCGAAAAGCTGATGGAGGAGTTGTCTGAAGAAGAGAAGAAGAGCTTTGGATTTGATGTAAGGAGCATAGATTGGCAGCATTATATCTCCAAAATTCATATTCCAGGCCTAAGGAAGCATGTCATGAAGGGGAGGGGGATGCCTTGATATTAATTATTTCATTAATTAAGACATAAATAATTTGTTTCATGCATGGAAATCGATCTTTTGTAATACTCTTTTTTCATATTTTCTTAATAAAGAGCGTACTCAGTGCACGAGATTTTCATCACTATGGCATCTAGGGAGGGTCATAATTAATGTAAGTAGCTTTACCACTGCTTTCGCAAAGAGACTGTTTCCAGACTAGAACCTATGACCACTTGGTCACAATGGAGCAACGTTACCGTTGCACCAAGGGAATAATTAACAGCTCACATCATAATGTACTCTTTTCTAAATCTAAGTAAATAATTAACAGCTTACATCATTTGGTTCATATTATTATCCCTTCACAATTAATTAACATTCTTTCACTTCTATAAGGAATGCAAGCCCTCTTTCATTGTAGATGTAACCAATGATTTACCACCCTAATTAAACATATTACTTTGAAGTTTCTCTCCCATGGTTTTAAAATTTGGATTAGAATCGACTGAATCGGACGACTCAAAATCGTCTGGGGGGTGTTTCCGACTAGCAAAAACCAATTTTATGTATACTAAGTTCGACTGAGTTGGGGCAAGTCAGGGTGAGTCTCGCTGACTTGACTCCCAATCATATCAAAACGAAATGGAGCTGATGAAGGTCGATCCAATACTTGGTTTCAAGTTTTAAGACTTTAACTACAAGAAATCAAGGTTTTACCCGCTCAACATCGGTCTACACACATTCGATGTGGGATTATTACTTTTGCCATCTGCGTACGTGGAACCCCAACAACAATTGCAGATGATCAACCTCTCAATTCCATGACCCTTACCCACTTCACTGATCTAAATATCAAATACATCTATTTACATTGGAGTAATTCGGTAAATTTGTATTTCTTTGTTTCCTATTAACTCTTGATCTAAAACACCAGGTAATAAAAACTCAGCTTATGAGCATTTCAAAGTATCAAGTCAAATAGAATTAATGAAAAAAGTACATTGCTTGGTCGCATGGCACCTGCATCTAAGTACAATTAGAGTCTCCCTCTCCATGAAATAAAAAATCTCATCCATGTTAATGCCACTGCATGCATTCTCATTGACCCCCACACTGATGCAGGGCCACACGACTAGACAACGCCCTCTTGCCCTAAAATTAATTAGAATTCTGTCCGATTTACAACAAATTTTATTCCGGCCGCAAACTTGCCCATCCACTTCAAGTCAAACAACTCAACATCAAAGAGGCAATTATTAAATTAATCTTAACTACCTTCTTAATTGGTGAATAGGATGTCCTTCAAATTTCTCCTTTTCATTTCTTTTGGTTTATTAATTGTTCTTTTGTTTCTAGAGTGAGTGTATTTTGTTGGATTATTTATTGAATTTTACAAATTTGAAGTCATGAAACTTCAGGGATTAATGTATACGAGTTCTGTATCCATAGAAGAGAGAGAGAGAGAGAGAGAGAGAGAGAGAGAGAGAGACAGAGAGAGATGGTTTGAAAATCTGATAAGAGGAATTATAAAGAATCTCTATACTAAATCCATTGGTCTTATTTTATTCAATATTCTCTAGTTCTTCACAGGATCCAAATCTTCTATGATGCGTTGCCCTGTCTTGTCTGTGCTGTGCAGACACAGGATCGCGTGCAATGACCGCCTTACCCTCACTTGGACAAAGCGCTCGGGTAGAGATAAGGTGATCATTGCACATGGCCTTGTGTTTGTACAGCACAGGTAGGACATGGCAGCGTGCGATAGAGAATCTGTTTCCTTCTCTAATACTTGGATTTTTTTTTCCATTTGACTTTAAATTTTCAATTCTCATAGCCGATAAGGGAATAATATTATATTCTGACAAAAATGACCAGGTTTGATAGAATTGTGTTTTTGTTTTTTGTAAGGAAGCTAGAAAGAATTTTGCTTCTTTGATAGGCGGAGTTTCATCGAGCAAGAAATGCATTACTGATCAACTGAAGATGGATGCCTCGATTCAAAAAAACACAAAGGACAAGGGGTTGTGGCCACTTTTGACCCCTCGTAGAGCTGATGCGTCTAGTTGACTATCCTCCCATTCCCGCCTACATTAACACTCTCAAAAATTCATATTCCATGCCTGAGATTGTCTTTTAACATCCTTTGTTTTGTTTCATGGAAATCGGTTATTAACGGCTCACATCATTTGAGGGAAAGATATTTTGACAAAGTTTCATTAATTTACTTCCCCTGTTTACAAGATCATCAAGCGTTTGTAGTCCAACGGTTAGGATAATTGCCTTCCAAGCAATAGACCCGGGTTCGACTCCCGGCAGACGCATTGTATAGATATTTTTTATTTTCACCCTCCCAACTGCAATGATCCATCAGTGATAAAATTCCACTTGTGGACTCTGTAGAGCCAGGTTTATTGCCTTTAACAGGGCTTAAAAATTCATGTTTGCACTTGGCTTTTTAAATCAAATCAGTGTTTGTATACTAAATCATGAACCCAGCGGTTTTTCCTACCCACATTTCCGTATAAAATCCGTAATCACCGGAAATAAACTGAAGATAATAATCTGAAGCTCAAGTTGATTCCATGATTATAAGTTCATATGAGGTCAAACTGAATTAGGGTTACGTAATTTTGTTCTGCATTATTATGCCCATGTAACAATAAGCCATTGAATATTTGGAAATGGTTTGAATTAGTAACATGTCAAATTTTAGAATTCGATTCAATATATAATACACCTTATATGCTACGATCTCTTATCCATACATCTCATCGCAGTCCTTACGGTGTTCTTTCAATGCTTCTTTTCTAGTAGGTGGTCATCTTCGTTTGGTTGAAACTTAAGACATGAGTAGGAGACCATGGGGTCTACTGTCCACAAAATTTCAACCCCATCTAACCTGCCATGTGATAAAACTAAGTGCCCATCCATGGAATTCTTCTCAGCCCCACTAAACTTTGTGCCCATCGGTTTTAAGACTTGACCTAATTGGACCCTAAACCTCATATACTGGACAAAACCTGTTTTACTCATCTTGAATTTTGAACTGGATGGACTACCTGTTCAATTCATCTCTATTTCGCCGGAAACTTTGATCCTATCATACCAATTAGTTCTTCAATGGATTCCTTCAGCAGCATCACAAAATTATATCCAGAAATTTAGAGGAAACTTAGATCAGTTATGGTGGTATTGTTAATATAGGTTCTTCATCAAATGAACTGTTATGCAACTTGACTACTAAAACTAAATAAATTTTGAACATCTTTGTCTGAAGAAGATTAAGGATCAAGTAAGTCAATGGAGAGGCACACACCAACTCAAATTCAAAAGATGTTGAGAATAGCATGGGCCTCCACTGAGGATTTAAAGCTTAGTTTGATATACCAGATTGGACACTGCTGCTCCAGAATGGCTGATCCAACCAGGTGCTGGTCAATACTTGAGTGATGAATTGGTGTCAGCCAGTATTGGGGGGATCGAATTCTGGTGTTTTACAATTCCAATACTTGAATCATCTATTTCTTTTGCTGTTCGCCATCCTGATTATTGTTGTTCTCAATAATGGATTTCTTTCTCCTGAATCATCAATTTCCTAATAAAAAATACAGCAGGACCCACTACCCAACAACCTCCCCCCCCCAAACACACCGAAAAAAAATTATAAGACAGTCAATGGGATCCGGATGCATTTTGTCAGCTGATCTGTTGGTTGAATGATGGCTTGAGTATATACATAAAAGAGTACAATGATCTCTTTGGACTGACAAGAATTTTGTATGATCAAACAAAATCAATAAGAATGTACATCCCTATTGCAACCCTCAGGAAGCAAAGGTGCAGTTAAGTCATTACTTAAGCATTTGTCCATTACAACCGTAGGAGAGAAAATAGAGGTGGAACGAGGTCAACTATCGACCATGCAAGAATCGCATACTGAAGGAACCTTATGCCTGTGTCAACATCAAATGAATCTTGAGGGGAAAAGAACATCTTCTGGCTTTCAGCATTCTCACCACTTAAAGAAATATTTAGTTGAGGGATGTAGCTGGATGATCTTATTGGGATGCCTAAAGTGTTTGCCAGCACAGGAAGTATCCATTTAGCTAGTGCCTTGCTGCAGAACTTCACAAGAATTATCGCAGGAATGCCAAAAAGTATCCTTCCTACAAAAACTGGGAGCGAAAGTTGTGGGCTACAGATGTGTCGAATGGCTTTACGGTGAAAATGATGGTGAGCTTGCTGGAATCCAATAACCTGGACCATATCTAAAGTTATTTCTTTTTGCAGGAAGCAACAGAAAGAAGCTAACCAAGAAAGTATTGACAAATAGAAGGAATCTCAACCACGAAGCAAATTTTTTTTTTTTTTTTTTGGGCGGGGGGGGGGGGGGTGAGGGATTAAAAGAAACATATATTAATACAAGTAAAAACAAGTTATATCGCTATAGCAGTGTCCATTAAGCACAGTGGCAACCAAGTATATATTATAGAAAAGAAAACCTAGAGTTTATAGCATAATGAGCAAGTCTATTAACTGGATCAATAGAGAAAGATAAATGTCATCAACAATGCTCCTAATTCAACGAAAAGAAAAAAATTAACCGCTTGTGTACAATAAACTTTGAATTCTATTTTCTCTACTAACAAACACCCACAAATAAGTAAACCAAGCTAGCTCTACGAAGATGAAAAAGTGCACTTTTCTTTTATGATCATTTATTTAGCAAAGTTTTCCAGTTTCCATGATCTTTTTCCAGGGGCAATTGGAAGGTGTTGTATTTTGCATCCATTTCTGTTTTTCTGATTCCAGAATCAAGACAAATGAAAAATATGTGTTTCTTTCATCTTGGTTCTGGTCACCTCCAGCCCACCCTAGTAGTAACCCAACAAAAGGCTAGTTGATGAGAAAAATTCAATTGTAAGTGAGACTCAATTAAAGAGTGCAGTATCTGGAGTTAAGAATGATATCAGTCCCAAAAATATTGATGCCTGACTCACAACCTAGGTTGCATATTTACTTCTGATGTCTATTATATTTATTTCATTTACTCTGAAATCACATGGCAAACATGATAACTTGTTTTCAGTTGATAACTTGCACAATAGTCAGTATGACTTCACACCAAATAAAAGCTATGCATTTATTGTTAGGTTGGGTACTAAACAACAGTCGTCATCTATGATGGCTCTCAACTCTAGGAAAATAATTACTGCCACAATTTGTTAAAGCTCCAAAAGAAGCCACTGTTTTATTACCCATCTCCTGTACTGTTTTAGTCTCAAGTCTTGACAACCACTGGAACACAAGGATTCCAAATTTTGTATCAAACATTCAATATATTGATTTCCTTTTTGAACTATTTTGATCAAGAGACATAACAGGTGCTTTTGGACTGCTGGTCTTAACCCAGGATAAAGAATGGTCTATAAATCAGGTAGGCTGCCAGCATTCGAAACCTTTGGCCAAAATGTTTTACCATGGATCCTAAAAAGTAGCTTTAAATATGGTAGAATTGAGAAACAGGATTCATCTATCTAACCACAATTAGCCGGAATAAGGCTTAGTAAATTCAGTTGAGTTTAGTTTTTAATCCAAAGAACAAAAATTACGAATGCCCATCCATTTAAAAATAAGCCTTCTCAACATCTGTTTAAAGATACTTCATGTTGGCATGGTAGTCATATAATAATCTACTACAGAAATGTCGATTATCTTGTCATTTTTTGCATTTAGTTGTACCCATATTAGAAGACGATTGAATGGGGATGCCCATCAGCTAGCCAAATGGGCACATAATAATAATGTATTTCAGCAGGTTATCCGTGTGCGTCCTATGTATTTCAGCAGGTTATCCATGTGCATCCTAGCAGTTTATCAAGTGTCAGAATGTCTAACCAACCAAGTTTCTGAAATTATTCTGCTCTCTCATTAGTATAGCAATAAAGTTTAATTTCCAATAAAAAAAATATCATGGTGACTTTAAGTATTTACAACCACCCGTTCACAACCTATAATGTAAATAGTTGATATTGCCAAATATGTACTTGGACTCACTCAGCAAAGACAAGAAATTACGCAGTTTATGGTCCATTTTCTTAATGATCCATCCTTTTCCTAAAACTGTGCATCTTGTTGAAAAGATAACAGTTCTTTCCCCAATCATTAGGTAGTATGTAGGGATTAGATGTAATTTCTGTCAAACAATAAAGGTGGTGGCTCTATAGTTTGTATAAGACTATATTGGTCAGTGTCATGGATTTGATATATGAGTACCACAATGAACTTAAGATAACATCCTCTCACATGGGATTAAGAAGCCACTTCTGTTTTTCTTCTACAAATAACTCTTGTTTTATTAACCTTACAAATACTCTTTGGAAGTCATGTTTGGGAAGCCATATCTAGGGTGGAAGTTCTGTTATTTATGCAGGCATCTTGATTTGGGACCTCATAGATGAGTAGCTTATAAGTCCTCCCTCCCTTCCTCCCAACATCAATATCCAGTCAGTGGATTCAGACATCTAAAGAAGCCCAGAGATGTAATGCATGCGAAGATTAGCAGGACATCAGATGTGACAAATATTTCCAGCAATACTAACATTAACATCTCAGATGATATGATAATACCAATCCTTAGTTTCAAGTTTCTATTATCTAGTTTTTGCCAGACTTCAATTATTTAAAAAGCTATTTTGGCAAATAATTTCTTCAGTACATTTAAACTATTTTTAGTTGATAAAAACTACCATCTTTTTAGAGCTTAAGAAAACAACAGATAAAATCAGATGACAAATTCAAAGAATAACCATAAGAATATAGTATATGACAAACTATTATTCAGCGCCAATATTGATATCTTAGATTTAATGGGTAAGGAGAGAGAGGGCAGTGGGGAATAATTAACTGGGCAATCTACACAGGCAGGGGTGTCAAACAGTCGATTTCAGTCTGGCCCTAATCGCTCCGACACATCTGAGGCACAAGACCGAAACCAACTGATTATTTAATCGGTCCTCAAAGCCAAGGCCAAGATTGGCTAATAATTGGACGTTCGGTTATCGCTCTTTAATCGGCTTTGACTAATCAGTCCTTGATCGATCAGTTTTGGTTGGTTTTTTTCTATATTTTGGCTAATTGGTCCTTAAATGGTTGGGTTTCTGTCGGGTTCACTAATCAGTCCACATCGGTCGGTATATTGGGTTGGACTAGTCCCGACCAATTAATCCAAAAATTACATTTCATAGAACCAAAAAGTTTAACAAACAGTCAGTTCAGTTTCAGTTTTATTTGGTCGGTCTCGGTTGGGCCTGCTGGTGTGGCCTGAAATTGTAACCTTTATACACAGGGACAAAAAAACATGGATAAGTTGCCTCCAACACGTGATTTTGCAGCTATATAATCTCCATACTATTCTGACTTCTAATTCCTTCAATTTATTCATAAAAAATCATGAACTTCTCCACAAATTTGAAATTTTATTATGGTTCCAACATTCTAATTTGAATCTCCAGATTCTACCCATTGTTCCAACTTCTCATCATGTTCAAGTTTTATGCAAAGGATGTTGAGCTTCCACACTGACACTTTTAATATGCATTTAGAGTTTTGCTAAAGCATATAACTAGGCAGAGATAATAGGTATTTAGGACAAGGCACATGTACCTGTCAAATTCGAGATGCTGATCTAGCTCCTAAAGAAAGACTGATGACTTTAGATTTGGGAATTGCAATCAATAGCGTGTTTCTCATAAATTCCTTTTGTAGATCAAGGAGGAAAACTGAGACACATTGTGAGTTTCAGTTAAATCGCTGAGATAAAGCATATTGTTTGTAACTTGTGTCACATTATGCCCAGGTTTTCTCTCTTGTGATATCCTCAAGGTAAGAAACTTCTTGGTTGCACACTGGCATATAATATTTCATAAATTAATTCAAAACAGGAGAGAATCTAAGAAACATAGGCAAATGTGATTATCAATACTAGTAGCAGTAAGAGAAAGAGTAGACTCTGCACTTACCATTCCCAATATGACACCATTGAAAGCTGTGTGATACTCAAAACTTGGGGTGGGACGCTCTGGGGTTGGATATGCAAAAAGCAATAAGAAACTAAAGGCAGTCCAGAAGGGGGAGACTGCAAGGGGAGCAATGATGCAAGCCAAGTTATTCATGTGAAATAAAAGGTCATAAAGGAAAAGATGTAAAAAAAAAAAAAAAAAAAAAAAAAAAAAAAAAATGAAGAATTAGTAGCATGCATACCATTGTGTCCAGAGACTATAAATCTGTCCATGTATTCATGAACAGTGAGCCAAAAGGCAAGAATAACCAGTCCAAATACAAGCCCACCTAGGACATCGACCACGCTGTGCATGCCAAGGTAAATCCTTCCTAACAAGAGGCAAAAATTTCAGTTCTGTTTTGGAATTAACAACAGTTGGAACTTTGTTTTCATTGAATCAAAACCAAGGAATGATATATAAAGTAGCCAAAAAATGATAATGTGAATTTACCTAAGCTGACGAGTCCTACAAGCAAACAAGCCACGGTAACTCCAATCAATGCGTGAGTAGCGCCTCTATTTTCGGCGGAATACAGAACATAGTGCAACAAGTATCTAGAACACCCTCCAATCCAACAAAGTAGTTAAGTATATTTACACCACTCTTCTGAGAGCTGCCGCAACCCAAGTTTATGTAAGCAGCAGAAAAATTATGGAAAGTGGAATGGAAGAAAGAATTAGTACCCAGCCAGGCAAACTGTGTTAAGAGCGTGAGAGGAGGGAAATCCATATTCCAATGCGTTTTCTTCCTCATCTTTTGTAGCGGTTAATCTCCTAACGGGTGGAGAACTGGGTCTAGGAGCTGAGACTACATCCTATAACACAAGCAATTAATCAATCATGACTTGAGTTCAGATGAATACGAACAACTTAAAATCGATGCTATTGGTAATGGAAGCAAATACCTTAACGGAGTTTCCTAGATAATCACAGAAAGCCATCAACAACGTCATCTGCCTGGCCAATTTACAGTGCCCACTCTACAGAAATCTTGCCAAATATGAGTTAAAAACATAAATTTGGTTACAAGAACACAAAATAAAAGTGTAACCATGAAAGAGAAAAGGACATACCCAGAAGAGTAAAGGAAGAAAGGCAGTATAGAAGGGCACAGAGACAACACCCGAAAGACCAGAGAATAAGGCGTCCAAGAAACGATGCTGGAAGCTCTGCAGAACCCACGAAGCCATAATACCATAAAAAATCAAATAAAAAGCAAAAGAATCACAAAGTTAGAATGTTAAGGGATAAAACGGGAAGCAGGTTGGTGCTGACCTGGATCTGAAGGATGAGAGGGGTATCTGCTATGACACGGTGAGTAATCCATTGTTGAGTGAGGGATCTAAGATTGTGGGTGATGTCAAAGTACGAAGCGACGACATTCCACAACAGAAGAGCAGAAAGAGAAAGCACTTGACATAGAGCAATGCTCCATAGAGCAACGCTCTCCATTCTCTCCTTTCCTCTCATCTCCTCTCTTCTCTTCTCTTCTCTTCTCCTCTCTTCTCCTCTCTTTTCCTCTCTTCTTCAATTGGCGATTCAGAGAAAGAACAAATAAACAAAAATGGACACGAAATCTATGGTGGGTTTCTTCTTCTCTTCCTCCTGCAAAATCTAACTCAGTTGAATCCTCAAAACTCTGGGTAACGGAGGAAAAGCCGGGAACACCTAAACGAAGTGGAAAAATCGAAACTTCCTAAGAGTAGAGAGAGAGAGACAAGACACAAGACACAAGACACACAGGGCAGAGAGACTAACGAAAACACAGTGAAATAGAGAGAGAGAGAGAGGGAGAGATGTAATAACGTTGACCACACGTGGCACGCTCATGTTCAATAGAGCTTATCATGGTAAATGAGATTCTTATCAGACGGTCATAATTTTTTATTAATTTGGCGGCTTTATTTTACTATTCTATTAATAAGTAAAAAAGGAGGAGCCTATTAATGATTAATCATTAATCATGAAATTAATTTTGATTAATAGAAGGTATCGGTTCTTAATAAGGGTAAATTTATCTAAAAACAAAAAAAATTATTAAAATTAAGGATAAAATCGTAAAAAATGGTCACAAATGATGTATATCATCAGTACACATATCGGTATCTGACACCCTTACCCGGCATACAGATCATCCAACGCCACTTGGTGAGGCTCTCCCTGTCATAGTACCTTTGGATTCCAAATTTTGTTGCTTGTTTTACTAAAATGCCTCTCTGAGACGCCTTGGGATGAATTTTTGCTGCTACACTTGTAATAGGAATATTTCTGTTATTCTGTTGACAGTCAAGGAAATGAGATCTTAAAGGTTATTTATAGAAAAAATAAAACTTATGAGGGTGATAAGCTTTGCATTGTAGAGATGAGGATGTTAAGATGGTTGTGTGAAAAAACAAGAAACGATAAAGTATGGAATGAATGTATTAGAACAGATGTGAGAGTTGTCCCGATTAGTGACAAGCACCGAGAGTGTTTAAGGTGGTATGGTCATATTCAACGGAGGCCTAGGGACGCCTCAATAAGGAGGAGTGATATGATCCCGATTGAAGGAGCTTAAAAAGTTAAGGGCAAACCTATAATAACCATAAGAGAGGTAGTGAGGAAGGACATGCATAACCTAGATTTTGAACCAAGTATGACTTTGGATAGAGTCTATTGGAGGGCAAGGATCCATGTAGCATATCCCATTTAGCTGAGATTCTTCTGTCATGCTGGGTTGGGTTTCATTCCTCTTACTATCTTTCATCTTTCATTTTTGTTTTTGTTAAAACTTAGTTTTCCTTGTTGTGTTTTGATCCATGTAGTTGACCGCATTAAGTTCGGATAAGGTTGAGTTTGTTGTTGTTGTAAAACCTAAGAGGGTATTTATGAACCCAAACAACTTATAAAGCTACAACGTGAACTTCCTTCCCCTCAAACCTCCTTTTATTATTTTAAATGATTTTTAAATTTAATGATTTAAAATATGATTTGTTTTTATAAAAAATAAATTGTTAGAAGGTTATTTTTTTTTCAAATAAACACTTAAGTAACTAATAGATATGGTTATTGAAAGACATGTTTGAATGACCAACATACATGTCTTGTCAAAAATACATGGTGTATGGACACGTCCTTTTGAGACAACCTTTGACGATGTATCTTTATCTTTTATATGTAGAGATGAAGTTTAACTCATTTCCCTAATAATTTTAAGAGACAATCTCAACTTTTGTTTTCTCTTGAACTTAGTCTTTCTTTAATCATGGTCTATTGAAATCTGATTGAGCACAACTCTGAATTGTCCAGATATGACTCAATAAATGAGTGCAACGATTACTGAAAAGGGTCTATGGAAGTTAATTCACAATAACTTGATCTGGAGTCTCAAAGAGAGTGACCACTGGCATAACTCAACTTCACCGAATCCTTAAGGATCTTTGCGTGTTTTCAGGCTTGTGATGTTATGTATGATGTTTGTCGTTGATGTGATCGATTGGATTTGTCCAGCTTATTTATGTTCCAAAATATTTTCCAACAAATCTTAAGACTTTAGATTTATTTGAGTAATTGCTATTATGAAAAGTACCTCAACGAAAAATGGTTAAATTGTTGACACTAATAATAGATTATCTCTCTTGTAAAATTCAAGGGTAGTAAGAGGATAGAGCTCCTCTGCAGTGCGGGGGTGCGGTGGAAGATGTGCGATGCAGCCTCCGAGCTCGACACGTGATCAAGGTGTCGTTCTGATGGTGGGGATGGAAATGATTAGAAGTGTGGCAATCATTTCGTGCGCCCTTGTCTAGACACAGAACATCATGCACTACACGACCAAGTAGCGTTTTATTTCCCAAAAATTTATTATTATACGTTAAAGCATCAAACATACCTCATATGTTTCGATAAAATAAAAAATAAAAAACAACTCACATGTGAATTGGGTTCCTCGTATATATTTTTAAAAGGGCTTTATGAGCCACTCATTCAAAAAGGATGACCTGACCAATTTACACCATTAGAAAATTGTGTTTTTATGGGACTTGACTGAACCTATGCAACCATTGAGATAGATTACAGTTTTTCAATTTGTGGTTATGAAGTAGTGTCATAAAAGAAGTTTATTGATAATTGAATAAAGGATCAAGTTTCCCTTCTGTTACGGTGAATTCATTCACTGAGGCGGGTTCAGATGCATGCAGGAAGTATCAGAAGATGTTTTAGAAAAAATACTAAAACTTAAAAAGGTTTACCAACCATAAGAGAGGGGGGGGAGGGGAATCTATTCACCAGGTGACAGAGGAAAACTTAATCTATAAAATAGTTTCCACGATTCACCATATATGGTTTTGGAATCTTTCATGGACTTCTCCAAGAGACTGAACTTTTGAGACAAAGTCATCTATTGGGCCGAAGAGGTAATATGTTTGTCCATCTGTAGAATGGATTTTATTCTCTTGGTTAGTTCTTTTGGGCCTATTGGATTTAAAGCATACAAGGTGATGTTTACAAATTGTTTGATAACTTTTTTTTGTATCTTCCCTTGGAAAGATTGATGGGTTCAAACTACTTGCCAAGTTCAAATTGTTAAAAATTGACTTTGACTTTCTAGATTGGATAGGAATCAATCAAATGCATTTTATAATTCATATGGGTACATGGTTTTGGATTTGATAGCCCAAATTTTGATCATTTGGCTACTTGGTGGAGGCCTTAACTGGAAGAATTCTATAGGTTGCCTAAATCAAATTAATGTTGTATTAATTAGTTTCTACATTTGGGAATGTGCATGTAGTTGCTTAAATGCATATACAAGGAATCTATGAAGTCCATGTTTAGGAAACTAAATATTTATTAGGGATTATTTGGGTTGAGTAACCCAGTTTTGACCAAGAGACATGTATTGCTATATTGATTTTTCTTAATAATATCTCTACATGGACAATGTGTAAGGCCACATGGCCTAAGCTATCCAATGGTAAAATTGTGATGCAATTGGTAATGCAATGGTTTTTGTAGACAATAAATTTGTTAATTTGTGTTGCATTATATCATTAGTTTGTTCGATGTATCACTGACGTCGACGAAAAGTGTATTGGATATCAGACATGAATATGTTAGACGTCGGAATAATCAAAGTCTTTGTACTTTTTAGATGTGGGATTAATTTATTTGGTATGGTTTTTGACTATTCAAGCCAAATGACATATGTATTAAATAGTGCTTGTTGATTGGATTTTTAGTTTTAATTCTATGGATATCTGCAAATATATATATATATATATATTGTGCTTGAGTTTACCATCATCAACCTCGGTTTGTCTACGATTTAGATAAGTACTCTATTCTCCTTGTCATATGTGTTAATATGTATATTTTGGATAAATATGTCGGAGATACATCTTCTCTTCAGTTCCATGGATGAAAGAAATGATCAATTTGCTGTAGCTGCTTCTAATGCGAAACTATTTTGTTAACTTCCATATAGCTGATGCAACAAGCGTTTGTAGTCCAACGGTTAGGATAATTGCCTTCCAAGCAATAGACCCGGGTTCGACTCCCGGCAGACGCATGTTTTTGTTTTTGTTTTTGTTTTTGTTATATCAAACACTAAATGGTATTGTTAGTGCTAAGGAAAGCTTATCTGTTCTAGAAGTAGTTATTTTTTTCCCTGATGCATAAAATTCTTCCTTCAGTGGGGGAAGAATTTAGCACATAACTTGCCACCAGATTATATGAACTGGTTGAAGACCTTATGAGCTTAGGAATTAGCAGAAATGTGACAGATTATTTTCTAATCCTATATTACTACCCTATTCATGTTGATTTAAGATCTTTTCTTCATTTCAAAGTATTTTATGGTTTTCTTTATGTTATAAGTGAATGAAGATGGAGAAGTAAAGGTTAATTTGCTGATTGAGATTTAGGTTTCAGAGACTATTCATTTGAAGGGACTGGATATTTCTAAAGAAAATGGTTGTAGGTGGATGACCATCCATGGAAATTGACAATCCTGTTTTTAAGCTGATGTAGTATTCAATACAGAATAGATAATTAGATGTATGTGGTCAAGTGCCTAGCGCACTTGATAGCTAGTGGTGCGTAAAGATAATCAGATGTATTTTTGGTGCTCTATCTACAAAGATATATAGCAAATAGACATGTATATATGGGATCTTTGAGTTTTTATTTTTATTTTTTTATATACCTTTTTCTATCAAGTGTGAACAGGGTCATCGCTTAGTGCCATCATGGCAAGCTCTCATTATCGCCAGCCCAGTGGCACGGGTTCGAGTCATGGAATTCAGTCTCTCCATGAAGGGAGTAAGGCTGCCTACCATCTACCTCTCCCAAACCCTGCGAAAAGCTGGAGCCTTGTGCACTGGGTAAGGGCCTTTTGTTTTTTTTCTATCAGGTATTCAGGTGTGAGCTAGCCAGGTTCTTATTACTCTTTATCATTTGTGTCATTTTCGGGTTTTAATATCTTGCGTGTTGCAGTAGGTGTAGATGACTAATGTGTAACTATATGTTGTCGTTTTGGGTCTCTAGTGTCAAGATAATTTGAACATTAAACCAATTCAAGATTCAAGAACAGTCGCTGTTTCGTGTAGTTTACAGGTTGAAGGATACTTAATCAAGTAGTCTTTGTGTTGGCATTTTGATATTTTTAAGAAATGGATTTTTTTTTTCTCTTATATATTGGTCTTGACCCATTGTCACTTCTTATCTCTTTGATCTAATACAATTTTCTAAGTGTTCACCATTGGACATTTTTCTATCTATCATGTATTGGCTTAATGATGCTTGTACTTTTTTTTTTTTGTTATCTTGCCCATGTCAATCAAAAATTTCAATGCTTGAAACATAATATTGTAGGGGAGAGGGATCACTACGACGTTAGAGTGCAATTTCATGACAATCTTTTTCCGATATTGTAGATATAATTTACATCAGTTTTAGTCAACATTTAGACAATAATTCTTACATTTATTTCTTTGGAAAAATTATGGCATCACCGCATGCGTCATGCGTTCTCTCATATAGTTGTCAAGGTGTCACCTAAGCATTTAGGCGACCCTTGTTAGAAAGCACCTTGGTCACAGGTCGCCTATGCCCGCACTTTGTTGGTGTCGCCTTGTCTTTTTCCCTCTTCCAATGCTTTGTTAAACAGAGGTTAGCAAAACCTGGGTTCCCAGTTGCTTCCCCTCTCCCCAGTGGTGCTCAGTTCCTACTTTTGTTGCAGCAGCAATAAAAGCCATAACTCCAACTTCTGGTTTGGGTAGTCTAGGCTTTGTTGATAAAAGCTAGACCTTGTTTAGAAGGGAAACACCCTGAAACGTTTCCCAGAAACCTTTTATTCATGTGACAAATGGAATCCTATAACATGCATGGTTAACCCCTTAGCTTTGAGTGCTTGAATATAAAACTAAAATAAAATCAAAATTGATATTGTTAGGCCACACTCTCGGACAGAAAACTACTTCTCTTCCTAATAATACCAAACATACCTAAATGACTAACTAAAAAATTTGCAACTCTGGCAACTAAAAATTTCAACTAGGTTAACTAGATTTTTTTAAATAGGTATGGCAAAGGAAATATTTTACTTCACTTTAAAGTACTACCCAAATGTAACCATTTTCTATTTTGCTATTTATTTTTCTTTGTAAAATATTAACAGTACTTCACAACATTTTACATTTAACCAGACAAAGCCTCAAGTTAAATATTGGAAACTGTTAAGATTCTGAGTAACTACTTGATACACTATAGTTACATGTTAACAGGTATTCAATTCTCAAGTGATCAACATTCCATTTAGGGGGTTTCCATCTCTTGTACAGTTCTCCTGCATTTTTTTTGCATGTAAAGGGACCAAATAAAAATTTAAAAAAAAAATTGCGAAATTGGATGGAATTTTCTTTAATTGTTTTGAAGGGAATGTTTTCTTTTGTACATGCAGGTATGAGTACATTACCTTCTCAGGTTCTACCCTACTTCTCTTCACCCCCTATCCCTGTAAAGTTACTATTAGATTTTAGGAGTCATTTGTTCTCCTTAATGCTCATTGGCATGGGTTTGAACGCTGCCAACACAACAGCAATCTTACATGCCAGGAACCCCATCATCCCAACCACGAGTTCTTTTGGTGTCAACGCCACAGCTGCATCCCCCCACTCATACTTCACTGCTGCAACAGCAAAGGCTAATGCCAGTGCCAGAGTTGGTATGGAACCCTTCACACCTCTAAAGAGATTATTAAGATTCTCTCCCTCCCTTTTCAAAGAAATTGATGCCGGAGCTGGTAATCCATCAACTGACCTTTGCAACAAAATTAAATATATGAAGCCACCAAGCCCACCAGTCAAGAAAGCCAAAGCAGCTCTATCTCCAGCTGAGAAGGATGCAACTGACGTTCCAGCAAATATGAGCATGGTGTCATAAAGTAGCAAAGAGAACTTCAGATCCGAATACTCTCTCATGCTTTCCTCACTTGACACTGAAAAGCTTGAGAGTAAAGTTGACTGGTCACTTTGCGTGTTTAAGAAGGCTGAAAGGTCAGCTCCATGCAACTCAGTAACAATATGAGGTCTTAGTTCAGCCACGGACATGTCCCCACCCTCTCCAAGCAGGATATCCTCTGATTCAAATTTGTACTGCAAGCCAATGTAGTGGATTGTATTCCCATCATCTTCTTTGAATGGGGGTTGACATCCACAGACAACGATCAAGCTCAAACCTCCTAATCTCCAGCGACCTGATCATAGGTTAAAGGTGAAAAATAAAAATATACAAGTTACACGTTTGTCTTCTACCCAAAAAAAAATGTCAAATGCATATGTCAACCAGATTTTCATTTCATGCTTGCAGCATGAACATGTTTTTTTTTTTTGATGGGATGCAGCATGAACATGTTGATCATTTGCAACAGCAACATGTAATGTTCATATATGGAGATATACTTTATGCAATCACAGGCCATAAAAAGGGCAGAGCCGCAGAACTCTAAGCTAGTCATGGGATTGTATCAGCAATATGCTGCTAGAGCTGTTTAATACAATCATCTGAACACAAAATGATTGGGGTATCAGGTGAGCAGAAGGCTTTAACTAATCCACATCACACAACCGAGAAAATCCAGGTTCCTCGAGATCAGAGTGAGCCGATGATTTGAAGATTCATGACTTGGCCAGCCAAAGTGTTGACCTTGTTACTGAGTAGCCATATTTATAATAATTGAACATAACTAAGTATGTTTGTGACTATACGCTCATGTATGCATGCCTTAAAATGCAAAAAAAAAAAGAGAGAGTAAAATTTCTGCCTCCTATGATACACATTCTTAAACAAGCAAAGGAAATACAAATAATACTAGAAATGTGCTTCTCATTATCAGACTAACCTGATTCAAGACCAATCCAGACTGCTTCAACTTTTCCTATTTTAGGTCCTTCAAAAATAAAATTGTTGACAGAACCTCTTTGGAAGCAGAACAGGTTATGACCATACATTTCCTCTGTTTGTCCAGGAGAACCTTCTGAAGGACTCCCAGGAATCCTTTGTAATATTGAGGCACCATTTTCATCTATCACACAAAGTAATATCCCAGCACTTGAGTCACTCAGGCATGAGCCATAGACACGACTAGTGTGTAACTTAATCATGTATAGTGATCGAGATTCATCCTCTCCAAAGGAAGTAGACAACTTTTCCAGTGAAGACTCTGTGCAGATATCTGCCTCTGTGGCTGGCAGAAGAAGCAAAGGTCTTGTAAAGCCCTGAAAATCTGAAGACCACCATATTAAGTATCATCACTTTGATAGACAGGATGAGTTCAGAATCTGAAAAGACAGAAGGGCATGGACATACTACAGGGTTAAACACATGAAACATTTCTCCATTGAAATCCTCACTATAAACTCTCCAATTGTCCTAACCATAATGAACATCGTCTCTAGCCTGGAGAATGAACCATGTAACCAATGGCCCACCTCTTCAAATGCATGCAGCCACTACTATTCCTGATGGGTATCCTTAATCCGTGCACAACACAGACACAGTTCTGGTAATTCACAAAAGAAAAAGATTAAATATCTAATTTTGATAAGGGAAAAGGTTCTCTGAGCCACCGAGGGAGGGTATGTAACACCACTGTGTCTATCTCTCTCTTCCTCACATGAAATAACCTTGCTTCCCTCCTATGTGCGATACTGTTTTTTTCGCACCTCATTGGTGCGCTCCCCTATGGCCGCTTGCTCAGAGAACCCTCTCCCTTTTGATAAGACTTCACATGCAGGGGTAAAAAATAAGCTAAATGAACTGAAAAATAAGGATTTTGGATATATCCTGTAATGTCATAATAAGTACCTTTTACTAATAAATGAAAATGTTATCACAGCTGCAGAGTGGGCATAAAGTTGCTTAAATTGTTAATTCTGTTAGTTTAAGTTTAGTAAATCTCAGTACATTTATCAGGTTTATGATGTGGAATGAATTTAAAGAAAATCCATAAATTAGTTGGATTTTAGAGTCATTAAAATAATTATGATGCTCATACAAAGTTGGTGTATTCCCATTTTCTTCAAATTTCATCCTATTTCCCCCAGTATGACAAATTTCTGAACTTTAGATTATTAAGAAGCATATGCAAAACCGTGTGAAGCAATATATCAGTGGCAATTCCAAGATATCAATGAGGTCATGCCTTACAGCACATCCTTAGGTCTGAATTTGTATAGACAATCCAATCTCTGCTTTGGAATGTAGAATATGTTCCAAGAACTTCAACTTAAACTACTGGCACTAAAATTGCAAGCTGCCAATCTCAGCGTAGTTTATCACCTAAAAGAGCACTTAGATTGACATAAAATGCAATTAGCTTCTCAATTGAGTTTGCTCTTTAGACTTAAATTTACACTCAAGAAATAAGAATGTTCCTGCCAGTTTTATCAAGAATTTGGAAATAAAATATATCAGCAACCAAGTTGAGAGGTAGCCAACCCCTGAAATCAGATCGTTTAGAACATTGAATGAGACGAGATTTATCAACCCTTGAACTTGTTCTGCTTCCCCGGCCTCGGATTCCAGGGAACCCCTCCCATAGAGTACTGTCCGGGTGCCATCTAACTGGGAAGCTATTATGAACTGAAGATATCAAGTGCCTCAATGAAATTGCCTCCATTCCTGCATTTTCAATACAATAGGGAAAAGAACACGGGAAAAACACAAAAGAGGAAAAAAAAGATAATTATTTTGTTTTCAGGTGGATGAGGAAAAAATGCTGAATAATCACTAGAGACAAACCCAGATGAGCAAGACTTCTGGGGTAATAAAAAAAAACTGGACCTAACACAGCACTTAACAGCAATTTAAAAAGGGGTGGTGGGGGGGGGGGGGAGAGGGGAGGTTCCATCCCCCAAAATGACCTGAAGCATACATTTTGAACAGGACAAATAAGTTTGCCAAACACAACACAGAGAAAGAAATCTAAGAAAAATAATAACCCAAACTCAAGGATTGGCAGAACCCAGTTCTGAAGAGAAAATAGAACAAAGATGAACAAAAATGGTTAGTTTGGCAGGAAATTTTGCAAATTACCACTTAACTGAAAGTTTCGAATAGGCAAGAGAAAGCAATAGTTGCAGAGCTTAGAACAGTCTACCGAACTCACAAGGATTCCAAACACATGGGCATGGGCCACATGGTATATCCTGGAAGACCCCCAAATGAGAAACCCTAGACGGTCACGAAGCTATGAAGCTCAACTCACTGACCCCAAAACATTTCTTTAAACAAAAAACTGCAGATTGACAAGGGAAGTCCACCCAGCAAACATGGGCAAAACTAAAGGGGAATAAGTGGGCTCACCTGCCGTCCGAAATCCAGGCTAGAACTCGGGGAGAGAAAAAAAGAATCAGGATTCTGGAATCAGGAGGGTATCCTTGGAAATAAATGACATTTATCAAAATATCTTTGAGATGCCTTCTATGGTGATGTGGTTGGAGGTTGGACACTTGTAACTGACTTTGGATCCACTATTATTTTTGATATTTTTTAAATATTTTTCCTTTTGGCAAAAAGGTCGTGGTACGTCCTTAAGAATTAGTTTGGGAAACGTTCTTCTCTCATTATCGTGGATTTCACCAAAAAAATCTGAACCGTAAAAATGTTAGTTAGTGTTAGACTAGCTGTGACCCTGACAGCCGGTGGAAATCTCCCTCCCCGTAGTCCCTTCTCTGCGCTCTCTCTCTCTCCATCTGATCGGCGATGGTATTGCAGAGATATATCATTTCAATTCCTCTCTCTTCTCTCCTCTTCCCTAACCCTCTCAATCTCTTTATGATTTATGATGTCCTCTCTCCTCTACCGTAACCCTCTCAATCCCTCCCTCATTCTGCTAGGTCCTCGATTGGAATTTGCCTCACAAGGTGGAGTGCCTCTCAATCTCTCTCTCATTCTGCCAGGTCCTCGATTAGAAGTTGCCTCACAAGGTGGAGCGCGACCCTTTCATTCTATTTTGGACATTAGATTTTGCATTAGACAATTAGAAAAGGATGGAACATGGAAGGAATGAATTTTCAGACCTTGCACTAGTAAAATCAAGCAGCAGCAGAGGAGCAGCCATGGCCTGTTCGTCAAAGCCTTTTTTTTTTTTTTTTTGATAAGTTTGTCCATCAAAGCCCTTACCCTAGATTTCTCTGGTTCATTCTTCGAAGTAGGAGGTGGTGAAGAACCACAGGCCCTCAACTTGTGGTGTCATCAAGTATTTTAATTCACTCATCTTCTATGCTCTTCAGCTGTTCAATTATGACTTATCCTAATATTAATATTGTCGTGTAGCTCGGTCAAAAAGTAAAATCATCATGTAAGAATGGCACTGTTGCTGTGTACGTAATATCAAAACTGAGAATTGATTGAAGTCCAATATTAACAACACCTTAGCATCCCAAATTATCTTGGATGATCTAATTATTTAGTATGGGTATCTCAAGAAATTTATTCTTGACAACCCAAATGTTACGAATTTTTCTCTTTATGTTCATGCGGTGTCTAACATATGTACTGTAAACATTGCAATACTCAGCTTGATGATATTGCAATTTCATCGGCAGGGTTTGCAATCAAGCTTGAGAAAACAAGGAAGTTCCCTGATCCACCCAAGCAAAAATTCAATTTTAATTTCTTGAATTTTATTCTCACATTAACTCTTGAACACATAGCTCTAGTTATGGACCTTGAATCATGAAACCAGCCGCCCTCTTTTACTAACCCCAGAAACCCAATGCAGTTGGGGAACTCTGTGTTGGTTGTGACAACGCTTAAACAGCAAAAGGAAACATACTTAAAGACTTCAACTTCTGATGTTCTTAACTGTTCTTGGAACTTATTTTCCTCCCTTTTTTTTTCCCTCTTCATCATCCTCACACGAACTTTCAAAATCATCAGAAAAAGAGAGCACTCCAGACAGATCTTGCTGCACTGTTCACATCAAAACTAGGTTTCCTAAGCTATTGTGCACTCGTTTCAGACCACCATCCAATTCTAAATCTTGATTAGTGAAAACTAGAGGCTTCTCAATCCAATCAAAGCCAATTCTTACTGAGTTGGTGAAAGCCAAGATGAAACCAACGATAAAAGCGGAAGAGGAAGATGGATGGAAAAGCCCAGGGAGACAGGGTAAGCAATAACAGATGCAGGGAGAAAGAAAGAGATCCCCAAAAGAGAGATTTACCTGGTTTGTCATGCTCACAAGTCTCCCACTCTCTCCCTTTGATTCTGGAAAAAACATAGTCCTCGCGAGATTAATCCGTTGGGTTGGGATTGGGTTTTCAAATAATTACCGGCTGCCACAGTTTTGGGTGAACTGAGGGAGAAGCGGTTCAACGACTCAGATTCTACTTGATGAAATCAATGGTTAGCAGACAACAACGTTCTGCAAACAAATTCTCACGTACGTATCGCGACCACTCACCCATTCCTTTTCATTACGTTAGAAAGCTAAATCATAATTTAAAATTTAAAGGTCAACTATCATCAGTTGCATCATCATGTTTGGTTATTCTTTCCTGATCTGAAGGACTCGCAGGCAATCTCCTCTGCACCCCGAGAATCCGTCAAACTTGCAGGGTGGGACCAAAGATGTTATTTTATGGGTTCAATTATTATGAATGAGCGAAGCTATGAAGTTGCTGGCACAAATAAATATACCTTCAGGTTTCATTTTTAACCCCATCCATGATCCAATCCAACCCCCCAATCTGAGAAAGCCTGAAATAAATCCAGTAATCCACAGATGACTGGCGAAACCGAAATGTCCAACCCCAGAATCGTAGGGGCTGGGGATGGAGGAGCAGGTGAAAGCGGAGCTGCAGACATGGAAGTAGTGGAAGATCTCGAAGTACCCAATAACAACACGAAGAAGAAACACAACAAACTCAAACTCCTCCCACTCATCTTCCTCATCTACTTTGAAGTCTCCGGTGGCCCTTACGGCGAAGAAACCACCGTCCAAGCCGCCGGACCCCTTCTTGCAATCGTGGGTTTCCTCGTATTCCCTTTTATCTGGAGCATCCCTGAAGCCCTCATCACTGCGGAGCTCGCCACCACTTTCCCCGGCAACGGCGGTTTTGTCATCTGGGCAGAACGAGCTTTTGGCCCTTTTTGGGGTAATCTCATGGGCTACTGGAAATTCCTCAGTGGTGTCATCAGCAACGCCGCATACCCTGTTCTTTGTATTGATTACCTCAAACGTGTCTTCCCAATCTTTGATTCGGGTCCCCCTCGCGTTATCGCTATCTGTGGAGCCACTGTGTCCTTGACTTTCCTCAATTACACTGGCCTCACCATTGTCGGTTACACCGCCGTTGCTCTGGCTATCATATCTATGCTTCCCTTCTATATAATGGGTCTGGTTTCCATACCCAAACTCCGTCCCCATCGATGGATCAGCATGGGCGACCCTGGATTGAAGAAAGATTGGCACCTATACTTGAATACACTATTCTGGAACTTGAATTTCTGGGATAATGCCAGTACTTTAGCAGGAGAAGTGGATCGGCCACAGAAGACCTTTCCAAAAGCACTGATATCGGCTGGAGTTGTGACTGTTGTTGGTTATCTGGTGCCTCTATTGGCCGTTACAGGAGCTCTAGAGTTAGAACAAGATAAATGGGGTGATGGGTACTTGGCGGACGCAGCAGGGATGATCGTTGGCAAGTGGCTTAAATACTGGGTCGAGGTGGGTGCTGTATTGTCTGGGATCGGTCTCTTCGAAGCCCAATTGAGCAGTGCCGCCTACCAGGTGGTGGGCATGGCAGATCTCGGGTTTATCCCAAAATTTTTTGCTGTGAGATCGAAATGGTTCAATACCCCATGGGTTGGGATCCTGTTGTCAAGCGTGATAACTCTGGGAATCTCGTTCATTGACTTCACAAACATCATATCAGCTTCAAATTTCTTGTACAGCTTAGGGATGTTGTTGGAGATATCATCATTCATTTGGTTGAGGAAGAAGTATCCAAAGTTGGATAGGCCATATAAGGTGCCCATGGGAATACCGGGTCTGGTTGCAATGTGCTTGATCCCAACTGGGTTTCTGATATTGGTGATGGTCATAGGGAATATGGTGGTGTATATCATCAGTGCGGCTCTCACTGTGGTTGGGATTGGAAGCTACTTCGTTATGAAATGGTGCAAGGCTCGCAGCTGTCTAGAGTTCACTAAGCAGGAGGAGCACAGGGATGAAGAGATTGGGAGCATCACTGAGGGTTAAACGGTAAGACGGACTAGTGAGGTGTTTCTTATCTTTTCCCTTCTACTTCCACTTGACAAGCAGCATTATTTAGAGTCATTAGCCAAATAGAAAAATCAGAATTCAGAATTCAAGAAGAAGAAACAAGTTCAGTGTCAGGGGGGTGTGTGACCTATGAATACGGTAAAAAAAGAAAGGAAAAAAGGGGTGTACAGGATTATTTGAAGAGGATTAGAATCCATAGAAACTGGATTGAATTGGTTAACCATTTGGGATTGGTGTGGGGTTTGTGTGGTTATATTTTCATAAAATAAAAAAAAGGATTGAATTTAAGAGAGTGTTTTCCTTCGCCAGGGTGGTCCTTTGACCGAGGGGTTCGGTTGGTGTGAAGAGGATTTCCGAAAACAATGGACAGGTGTTATAGATTTGGTATAAAGTGTACTATGAAAACTTTTTCCTTTGAATTTATGGTAGTTGTAAGTGTAACTGATTGAATTTGACTTTCTCCAAATTGTTTCATAGTGATCTTCTATAAAAATCTTGGAAAAAAATTGTCTGTCCGGGAGTGTGGCCTACGCCAGCACTCCTATGATTTTATCTCTCTCTTCCTCATGTGAAAAGACACCTATATCCCCTTATTTTAAAGAGGAGAGAGATAGATATATGAGAGTGCTGGCATAGGCCACACTCTCGTCCAAAAAACTGCTTCCCAAAAATCTTTTACAATGTTAAATTATTTGTAAGTTTATTTTTACCCTTTTAGCATAATAGTATAATACTATCCCAATTAAATCGACTAAATGGATCTTTACCCTTCAATAAGTTCTACTCCATGATATACTTGATACAAAGTCTAAACTATGCATGTCTTTTTTAATCATTTTTTTCAAAATCATTTTAGGTCTGCCTTTTGGCTCTTTTAGTTCTTTCGGTCTAAAACAAATCATTTCTCTATACTAAAGCATCTAAAGACCTTCGTTGAACATGTTCATGCCATCTTAAATGAATTTTTTTGTAGTTTATCATGTATCAAAGCTACTCTCAAATAAGCTATAATTTGATCATTTCTTACTTTATCTTGGCTAGTTTTGTTACACATCCATCTCCACATCCTCATCCCATCAAAATTGAGTTTATCTATATGATGCTTTTTAATTGATAACATTATACAAAATACACCTTAGCTGATCGTATGATTGTTTTATAAAATTTTTCTATCAGATTTAAAGGAATACATCGATTACACACACTTTGGACGTACCACTCCACTTCATCCATCCTATGTTAATTCTTCTGTGAAACATCATCCTCCATATCATCTTCTTTATTCTAAATATATTGACAACCTCTTTCTCCAACACAAACTTAATGAGTATAATCTTATCATCAAATTTTTGTTAAATATTTATGCCCACTCTAATTTTATTACTTTTATACTCTGTATACCAAATTTAAAGTCATCCAACTCCTTCAATTTTTTAACCCTTTCATCTTGTCTCTTGAATACAAGCTATGCGTAATCATTCTTCTCCTCATAACATGTATCAATTCTAGATTCTTACCTGTAAAACATCTTATGTTCCAAGATGCTAATTTAATCCTTCGTTTTTGGATTGGCTTTTTTATCCACACTTATCCACAGTGCGAGAACCCTTGCCTACTTGTCATTGCATCCGGACTCCGACACGGTGTGTCTTTAAAAAGGAACACCCTAATTAACCTTGCTCACTATCCGCTACACCCGAGTCAAACTGTAGCACTTTGCTTACAAAGCACTTACAGGGAATACCTTAACATAAGATAAAAAATATAGGGTTCTAGAATCTATATAAAAAAAAGTCTGGCTAGAGTTTTTTTTTCCCAACTTCCAACCTGACTCACGGTCCTAGTTAGCAAATTCGGATTCGGGAATTATTCGGGTAAAGAATTATTCAGAATAATTCATTTTGTTAATTTAAGATTTCGGTCAAAAAAAATTAAAAAAAAAAGGATATAATAAAATTCTGATTCGAAATCGGATTCAGGAATTATTCGTTTTTCCAAAATAAAAGTCGAACGTTATTTTTAATATTTATAGTATCTGTTTAACAGTATCAATCAATAAATATACCCGCATAAGATACAAGTAACATAAGAATTGGAATACAAGCATTTATAGTCCACTAATTCCATCATCCATAAAAACATAATAAGAATTACAATGGTCTAAAGCATAACAAAAATCAAGACTTTTTCTTTTCTTTTCCTTTCATAGTCAATTATGTGAAATGGGTTCATTATCAATTATGTGCAATCGGTATTGATGAACATGTGCAAAGAGGATTTCCAATTTCATTCAAGAATCAAGACTAAAGAGTGCAAGGACTTTGTGAGTGAGGCATGTCGTGGAGACAAATTGTGACTATTCAAGAGGAATTCCAATTTCATTCAAGAATCAAGAGTGCAAAGGCTATTGTGATTTGTGACTTGTGACTTTGCAAGTGGGGCATGCCGTGGAGACAAATACATTACAGAGCATGTGGTTTACCTCTTAAAGATCCTCAACCTTTAGTTGGTCCAATGGAAATTTGATTGGTCACTTGCTAATTGCTACACCGAACCTTGCTAAGCCCCACTTGAGAATTGAGAGAGAGGTCGATGCTATATACAATGAAAACAAATAATAAACTGAGAGCAGAGTCAGCAGACTAGCAGAATAGCAGGCAACAAAGTTTTTTTTTTTTTTTTTTTTTTTTGTTAAAGGGCAGCAAAGTTGAGAATGATAAAATAATCAAAAGGTTGGGACTTGGGAGGAGCGCGGCTACTTGGTGACGGTGTTTTCTTCTTTGGGTTTTTATTTTTTTATCTTTCAATCAATTGTAAAGTGAAGATCGATCAATAGCAGACCGTAGACGACGTCTTGTGAGCTGGATTACTGGAGTGGAGCCGTAGATGGTGAAAGATGAGAGAGTGAAGAAGAGGGTTAGGAGAAGGAGCAAAGATGGAACTCAGGGTCACTTGCAGCGGTGGCCGTAGGGCCGGACTTGTCGGAGTGTCAAAGAAGAAGAGCTTTTTTGACTCTTTGTCTCTTTCACAATAAAACTGTAAAAGGGTTAAAGGGGTAAAACTGTGAAAGTGTTAAACCGTGAAACCCTAAGGGATAAAAGGAATAGGAATAAGGGATATTAAGGGGTTTTTTTTGTTTTTTTTTAAGCTAACTGAATTATTCGTATATAATTCGGTTCGGCCGAATATAACCCAATTTTTTAAATAGTTCGAATAAAGCGCAAATTTTTCTGACTTATATTTATAAATCGGATTCGGGAAGAATAATTCGTATTATTCGATATAATTCGGTTCGGCCGAATAATTTGGAGAATTAAATAACTAGGGACTCACCAATGCTCCTCCTTTATCCAGGCTTGGGACCGGCAACAAAACACTAGTGGAGTTTAAAATCCCATTTTTACCCTTGATTTAAATAATTTTTGGTAAAAAACAATGACAATTAAAAGAAGGTATCAAGTTCTAAATACACTTATATAAAGAGGTGTCATTTAGTCAGTCTCTATTTTATAATAGGGAAGTGGTTCTTTGTCCGAGAGTCTGGCTTACGCCAGTGCTCCTTTTGTCTATTTCTCTCCCCAAAACATGGGTTCAAAATGTCTTTTTACATGGGGAGGAAAGAGATAGACACATGAGAATGTTGGCCTAGATCATACTCTCGAACAAAGTTATTTTTCCCTTCATAATAATATTAGTTCTTTTATGTAAAAAGTTTGAATTTGCTTTGCGGGAAAAGTTTTCATACAATGTATGTCACATCCACAATTGTTCTGCCATGTACCCTTGCTTTTCATATGTGATAAATCCTAAATTCTCTTGCTCACTTGATAGACCCACCCATATGTGGAATTGGGCCTCAAAACACACGATTTTATGTATCATTATCGGATCGATTATATCGGTTGTGATTGATACCAAATTATTTTTTTTATATTCTTTCAGAAGATCAAGAAGGGATTTTTAAATAACTTTATAGATGATTTGATACTTTTAACAATAGTGAATCTTTGGAAGGCTTTCAGTCCATCTCAGTAAGATCCATTCTCTTGTAAAGTTAACTACATCCTTGGATATTCCATCAATGAAAGATCCAAGTCCGCTTCCTCGGGCGGAACTCCAGGTTGAGGAGTTACTAGGAATGCTGTCAAGAAATCCGTATCTTTGATTTTATAGTCAGAAATATAATAAATCAATTTATAATCTTTAATACCAGCTTTAAATCCGACACTTGCTTTAATCTCTGTTTGTGATACAATCAATTTTATCTCTACCCAAACGGGTTTAACCTTGAGAAAAAAAGTAATATCCTAAATAGTAATAAAAAACCTGAATCCTGATCTGATATGGACTTCCCCAATCTCCTCTCCACCAAAGGATCCGTCACACACTCAAACTGGGAGAGTGGGACCAAACACGTTCCCATTTATATCTCCTCCATTCTTATTATTATTATGTATGGGCAAAGCTGTGAAGGTGCTTTCACTGTAAATAATCTTCAGTTTTCAACCCTTCTCTACTGGATCTACCCACTCAAATCAACGAATGACTGCGGAAATCCAAATTTCCTACACCCGAGTCAGAGGGGCTGGGGCTGGGGCTGAGGCTGAGGCTGGGAGTGGAGCAAGAGGAGGAGGTGAAGGTGGAGTTGCAGACATGGGAGTCTCTGCTTCTTCTCCTTCCTCATATCATCAGCTCGAAGGAGTTGGGGATGGAATAGTGGAAGATCCCAATTTACCCAACAACAGCAACAACAACAACGTGAAGAAGAAAGACAACAAACTCAAACTCCTCCCACTCATCTTCCTCATCTACTTCGAAGTCTCCGGTGGCCCCTATGGCGAAGAAACCGCCGTCCAAGCCGCCGGACCCCTTTTAGCGATAGTGGGTTTCCTCGTATTCCCCTTTATTTGGAGTATCCCTGAATGCCTTATCACTGCAGAGCTAGCCACCACGTTCCCAGGCAACGGCGGATTTGTCATCTGGGCAGAACGGGCTTTTGGCCCTTTTTGGGGTAATCTCATGGGATTCTGGAAGTTCCTCAGTGGTGTCATCAACAACGCTGCTTATCCAGTCCTCTGTGTTGATTACCTCAAACGCATCTTTCCAATCTTTGCTTCGGGTCCCCCTCGCGTTATCGCTGTATGTGCAGCCACTCTGTCCTTGACTTTCCTCAATTACACTGGCCTCGCCATCGTCGGTTATACCGCCGTTGCTCTGGCTGTCGTTTCTATGCTTCCCTTCTATATAATGGGTCTGGTTTCCATACCCAAACTCCAGCCCCATCGGTGGATCAGCATGGGCGACCCTGGATTGAAGAAAGATTGGCACCTGTACTTGAATACTCTCTTCTGGAACTTGAATTTCTGGGACAACGCCAGTACTTTAGCAGGCGAAGTGGATCGGCCCCAGAAGACCTTCCCCAAAGCTCTGATATCAGCTGGAGTTGTGACCATTATAGGTTATCTGGTGCCTCTATTGGCTGCTACAGGAGCTATGGAGCTGGAACAAGATAAATGGGGTGATGGGTACTTGGCCGACGCAGCAGGGATGATTGTTGGCAAGTGGCTTAAATACTGGATTGAGGTGGGTGCCGTATTGTCTGCAATTGGTCTCTTTGAAGCCCAGTTGAGTAGTGCTGCCTACCAGGTCGTGGGCATGGCGGATCTGGGATTCATCCCGAAATTCTTTGCTGTGCGATCGAAATGGTTTAATACCCCATGGGTTGCGATTGTCCTATCGAGCGCGATAACACTAGCAATCTCGTTCATGGACTTCACAAACATCATAGCATCTGCAAATTTCTTGTACAGTTTAGGGATGTTATTGGAGATAGCATCCTTCATTTGGTTGAGGAAGAAATATCCCAAATTGGATAGGCCATATAAGGTTCCCATGAGAATACGGGGGCTGGTGGCGATGTGCGTGATCCCCATTGCGTTCCTGATATTGGTGATGGTCATAGGGAGCGTGCTGGTGTATGTGATCAGTGCGGCTCTCACTGTTCTTGGGATTGGAAGCTACTTCATCATGAAATGGTGCAAGGATCGTAGCTGTCTAGAGTTCACCAAGCAGGAGGAGCACAGGGACGAAGAGATTGGGGGCATCAATGAGGTGTAACTAGTTTATCTTTGCTTCTCTTTTCATTTCCACTTAGACACCATAGAGTAGAAAAAATCAGAATTCAGAACTCAAGAAGAAGAAACAGGGTCAAGGTGTGGATACAGTAAAAACAGAAAGAAAGAAAGAAAAAAAGGGTGTACTAATTAGGATTAATTGAAGAGGAATTCAAATCCATGGAATCTTCATTGTAGTAGTAATTGATTTAATTTGATTTTCTCCTTATTGGTTATAGTAATAATAATAATAATATTAGCTTTTGTGTGAAGTTTGAGTTTGCCTAATGTACCTCACATCCTTGGTTATTCTCATCTGTGATTGACCATGTGCCCTCTCTATTGCTCATTTGATAGACCCATTTTATGGAAAAATTGTGCCCCCATCGGAGATCCCTGGTCACAGAGGTATCATGTAATATTTTGGAGATCAATGTTGTAGCAGTTCATGTGCTTTATTTTCTTAGACTAAAGATTGTCACGAATAAAGAAACATTTAGATGATAATAAACCATGTTTGATTTTGTAAGAATTAGAATAATAGTTGGAAGTCTTTGAAAGAGTAAACACTGTGTTTCAATACGGGATTTTTCGGCTAATCGAACTGTCTGAATAACATCTTTCTATATAGGTTTATTTAGAACATGTAACCTAATTTTGATTGCCTATGTTTTATTCCCAGAATCCCAAGTAAGGAAAAAAGATATTTTTCAAAATATCTTAGGATTAGTCAATGTTTGGCATGCTTTTCGATTACGCATGTGAAGGGAAAAAAAATATGTTTATTCATATAATTCATCTTCAAGGATATCGATAAGAAACCCCAAAATAAGACAGTTTATATACATCAAATTGCCTCTAAACAATTGAGAGGGTGTCAAGTCAGAGGTATTACAGCATATATATGTCATGTTGAAGGCTCTCTCATGACTTCACATCAACTGGGAGTGCAAAGACATATACATACAACACAAGAAAGATGCACCCAAAGCAAGATGGAATCAAAGATTGCATTGTAGCCTTATGGAATATTTACACAGAATTAATTCGAGGGGTTTTCCTCTTCCTAAGTTCCAATTGGTTCCTTTGCTTTCTGCAACTAATATCTTGTTGGAGATCTACTCTGTCCTCCAATGTCAAGCTTGTAGGAATGTGCTCCAATGATGTATCACCCTTTCATACCATTTGGAGGTCTAATGATCTACTCTGTCCTCCAATGTCAAGCTTGTAGGAATGTGTTCCAATGATGCCTCACCCTTTCATACCATTTGGGGGGATCTAATCCAAAAGCTTAAGTTGTGGATTATTACTTTGTAACTCCCAACATCTCGATACAACATGAAACAATTTTTGTTGACCACTAACTTCTTCCCCATTTATTGAGCAGAAGAGAAAAGAGCTGGCATTGTCAAAGGATCTAAGTCCCTATACCAAAGAACCAAGTAATTCTAAGACGTCTATGCTGTGCTTTGAAAACCAAGTCCAAGGATTAGTGCTGACAATTCCACCTATACCCAATGGGGCTTAAACTTCAGAAACAGAGAAGTGTAGAGAAGAAGAAATAATTTTGTACTGTAAGGAACTTATGGTTGATAGATTAGGTTGGGAGAATTGACACAGAAGGAAGAGTGCAACCCCAGAACATTCAAGAGAATCTTGAGAGATCAGACTTCTTGTTAAAGAGGAGTGGGAACAGGTTCTTGAGTCAATTTAAAGCTGTATTTCTTATGCATTCTAAGTCGATTTCGCATTCTTGAACGATAAAGAAAAATATTTTTATCATTCGATAATGCAAAATAGACCTAGAATGTATTCCAAGAATGCATATCAAATGCAGCGTTAGCCAACCTGACCTTCTTTGAATTGTTATCGTGTGTTCTTCATCGATGGGTTCTACAGAGAGAAGGAGAGGTGTTAGACGACCAAATTGATGATTTATACTGATTTGATAATTGTGTTGATTGATGAATCTTGTTTTTCTGTGTCTTTTGTGTATGAGAGAGAGAGAGAGAGAGAGAGAGAGAGAGAGAGAGTGCACGGAACTTAAAAAGAAAGGAAAGGCACTCTTTCGCTGTCGACATTATGAGTGAGAATGAGAGTTGTGGAATCTTTGCTACTATTATTGGAGTTGTCATGCAGTCATGGACCTCATGGTATGAAAAAGACAACATTATCGTAATATTGACAAATCTGACATAACACGGGTATCTCCATTACTCTAAAGTCTAAATAAATCATCCTCTATTGTATTTTAACCCTTAAAAAAGCATAAAAAATAATAATAATAATTCATCCAATGGAATCAAATATTTTATCCCAGAGGCAAAATTGTCATGCTGATTTGTTTGTGACACCTCCATATTATCAACTTGGTTACATGAATATGATTTTTAATTAGTTATCATAAAAAGGGAAAAAAGTTTAGTACAACACCAGCTAAAAATTGAAATTGTACACTCGCTCATATATCCATTATTATTCATGTGAGGGGGGTGATATCATAAATGCCCTTTCCCTATTGTCAGATTCCAAAAGAAGTGTCCTTATGTGCACGAAACTGCTGTCTGGCAATGTTGGAAACCCTCTCCCTCTAAAAAAAAGAGATAAATATTGGTTCAATTTTGGTTTCATGTTGATTTTTCTTATCATTTTGCTAACGGTTTGGGTTCAATTTACCATGTCAATATATCTATGTGTTGGAAAAAAATTATATATTTTTTAATGAATTTAGGGTTGTTATTGGTTTCTTATCAGGTTATATCGGTTTGGGTTTGATTTTGATCCGATTTCTTATCAGTTTTGGTGTGATTCAATTTGGGTTCAGTGTCGTAAAACCTTAATCCAAAATCAATTAAGGCTTCATTTTGATTACGATTTGGACCGATTTTAATTGGTTCAGCCTCAAATTCGTGGTTTCGGGCTAGTGTTTGACACCGCTAGGAACATATTTGGTGACCAATTCAATCTTATAATTTTTAATCAATGTTTAATTTTTCAAACTTACAAGAAATTTTGCCTTTTTTTAGGGTCAAATACGCATGCACCCCCTAACTCGTTCAAAAATTCCACATACACCCCTGCTCTTCTGACGATTTCACACGCACCCCTTGATAATCCATGCGCACCCTTGCTTTTCAAATTAAACTTTTTTTTTTGATAAAGAGAGAGTTTACTGAATATAGTCATGTGTACAGCCAGTAGCTTCAAATGCACAAAGGTCCTGAAGCCACGGAATGGAGAATGGCCAATCTGTCTCACACATGATAGACAGGACCTTCCTAGCCAAGACAATGAAGTCATTTCATGTAAAGAGGAGAGAGAGAGAGGATGCTATCATACACTCCCCTAAGGCTCATAATACTTTTTCCTTTTTAGGAAAAATGTTTTCTTATCCAAGTGTGGCCGATGCCACTGCTTTCGTATCTATGTCTCTCTATCATTTACCGGAAAAAAAAAAAAGTATCTATGTCTCTCTATCCTCTTATGATATGACATTTCCAACTCTTATTGGAGAGGAGAGATATAGACCTAGCGACACTGGCGTAGATCACACCGCGAATAGAGAATTCTTCCCCTCATTCATATTTCTTTATCATCATTATTATCGTAAGGGCAGCACACCGCATGCGTCTAGATAGCGTTTGCCCAAGTACCTTTCTCTCAAAAATAAAAATATTTAGAACCTTGAATATTATCAGGATAAAAGATTTCCACCACATCCGTACAAGATACTCTTCACGTCATGCTTGGCCACTTCTCTGAATTAGGAAAGCTTACAATTGGATAGATTCAATAATCAACACCATTTAAACAAACCATCAAATTTAATAGCATTATCGTCTCCAATTCCTAAAGCTTGGCAGTGCGGCATTGGTAGATGGAGATGTCGACACGTGCTAGCTCAGACTATGAGCTCGGACCGTTAGATATCTGAGCTGCCATGTGTCAACATCTCCACCTAGCACTGCCAAGATTTAGGAAATTAGAGAGGATAATTTTCTATATTTTATAGGGTTTTGCCATTGATTTTTCAATTTGAGTTCATTTTTTGCTCACTGCATAGACTTTTGAAGCTTTTATACCCTCTGATGACAACACACAAGGATAAAAAGGTTTTAAAAAAAGGGTTAAATACGCATGCACTCCCTAAGTCGTTCAAAAATTCCACATGCACCCCCTGCTTTTCTGACAATTCCACACGGGCCCCTTGATAATTCCACATGCACCCTCTATTTTTCAAATTAATCTATATTTAAGTCACGTGGTTAATATCAGGTCTCAAATGCTAACGGTTCTAAAATTGAAGTATGTAATTTACATTCTTCAGTTTTAGAACCGTTAGCATTTGACACCTGATATTAACCACATGACTTAAATATGGATTAATTTAAATATAGATTAATTTGAAAAACAAGGGACATGGATTTAATTTAGAAGTACATGACTTAAATATGGATTAATTTGAAAAACAAAGGAGATCACTTAAATATTAACCACATGACTTAAATATGGATTAATTTTAGAACCGTTAGCATTTAACACCTGATATCAACCACATGACCTAAATCTTGGCAGTGATAGGTGGAGATGTCGACACATGGCAGTTCAGATATCTAACGGTCCGAGCTCATGACTATGTTGAGCTCGGACTGTTGGATGTCCGAGCTACCACGTGTCGCATCTCCACCTAGCAATGCCGCACTGCCGAGCTTTAGGAATTGGAGAGGATAATGCTATTAAATTTGATGGTTTGTTTAAATGGTGTTGATTATTGAATCTATCCAATTGTAAGCTTTCCTAAATCAAAGAAGTGGCCAAGCATGACGTGAAGAGTATCTTGTACGGATGTGGTGGAAATCTTTTATCCTGATAATATTCAAGGTTCTAAATATTTTTATTTTTGAGAGAAAGGTAATTGGGCAAACACTATCTGGACGCATGCGGTGTACTGCCCTTACGATAATAATGATGATAAAGATAATGATAATAAATATGAATGAGGGGGAAAATTCTCTATTTGCAGTGTGATCTATGCCATCGTCCCTAGGTCTATATCTCTCCTCTCCAATAGGAATTGGAAATGTCATATCATAAGAGGATAGAGAGACATAGATACTTTTTTTTTCCGGTACATGATAGAGAGACAGAGATAGGAAAGCACTTGCATAGGCCACACTTCTGGATAAGAAAACATTTTCCCTAAAAAGGAAAAAGTGTTATGAGCCTTAGGGAGTGTATGATAGCATCCTCTCTATCTCTCCTCTTTACATGAAATGACCTCATTGTCTTGTCATTCTCTCACACCTCAGTGGTGTGCTCTTTTATATCACTTCCTTAGAGAATCCTCTCCTTAATTAAAAAAAAAATTAATAATATCTAATTAGGGATGACATTAGGGCTTGCTAATCCTTAAGGTTAGGTTAAGAATAGGTTTATAATATTTTTTTTGAGGGGGGGGGGGTGGTTGGTAGAAGAATAGGTTTCAGTACCCAAAAAAACAAAATCAAACTCTTCACCCTGACTGGGTCAACACAAGGCACGTTTCAAACATTGATCAATTCGAACCATTTTCTAAATATCTAGCTGGTTTTGAGGACATTAATACAAACCCAAATATTTCACTAGATTCTTATTGCTCTAAAGAAATAGAGGTGCACTCTCCCTCAAGAGCCCTCCCCCCCCTCCTCCACACTTCAGCCTATCACCTCGGATTTCAATTTTCTAAAACCGCACCTTCTTTCATATAAGTTTGGTTATATTCCTAGGGAGTCGAACTTTGTAACCGATGCCCTAGCAAAGAAGACCCTGTCTTTGCAATGTATGATAATTTGGCCATTTTTCAATCCTTGGTTGACAGATCTTTGTAATCTTAAAACCATGTGTCCTACACATGCTCATCAATAGACTTATTCCTACCCAAAAAAAAAAAAGAAATTGAAGTCCATCATCATTTTTAGAACTATACATTTATGATTCTATTCTTTTCAAGTTAAGGAGGGACGGATCCGTTTCTCTTCACCCATGGGCTACTTCAGATTTAGCTATTATTTTTGTAGACATTTTCACAAGCAGATCTACATAAACATAGCTAAATCGATTTGGACTGATGCCGATACATATCAGATGGAATCAGTCCATATCAGTCCAAATCGCTTGCAAATACAAAAACCATCACCTCTTTGCTCGATACCAATAATATGTATCGGTATCAGTCATGGCTGATACTGACACAGATACAGATTGGCCAATCCAATACAATACCGATACCTAAAACCCTGTGGTTAATCATATCCCAGCTCAAACATTAGTTAGTGGCCTATTTCAGGTGAAGAAGAGGAGTTTTTAAGCCTTGAGTATCTGCCTCTTGGATTGGACTGGGGAAGGATATTTCAACTATTTACAGTAAGGGATTATTTAAATGCTTGAGAAAATACTAGTAAAGCAGGAAGTAATCATTTAAATGTGCAATCCAACTTGCTAAATAAACATGGCGAGGTTTACTGAATTGTACCAAGGAGTATACAAGTGAAACCCAAGATGTGAAAAGACAACAGGGAAGGGGGGGAAAGAATTATCAACAGAGAATGAAAAACAAAAGAATGAACATTCAACCATGGTTGAGAGTTCTTGGACAAGAACAATACGTCTCTCTTTCTTTGCTCTTTACAACACCGCTATCTCCAAGCACTGTTTTAAACTTGATCAAAACTGGTGCAAAAATTGGAAATATGTACTCTTGGGAATCAGATAAGAGAAAGAAGAATCACCAGAATCAGATACATAAGCTTGGAAACTTGCAGGGTTGAAGTTGAACCAGCATCAATGGTGCCCGAGGGTCCAAATGCAGATGGAGTTGTTCCTCCACTTGTGTTTGAATTAGAACTGCAACAAAAAAAAAACATGTTTAGAGCATGCGTAACAAATACGTTACAATTTTCTAGGAGAAGAAAAATTCAACAGCTGCTCACCTTCCAGAAAAAATACACGAACCATAGCCTGCAAAGCATACACACCATCAGAAACACATACAATACTCATATGAGTGGCTAATTTCTACCCAAAAAAAGAGAGGCTAAGGAATGCACATCCACTCACACTAGATAGCTACAGAAAGAGAATAATTAAAACTCTTCAAGTCCACATTCTTCAAACTACCAATAATTTAATTACTTTACAAAAATTGGAAGGTCACATTAATTGCTGGTTTTTTTTGACCAAAAGTCTAAGAGGGTAAGATATTGAAAGAAGAATGTACGATCTTACTAGGATCAACGTTGGAAACGGTGGCTGTACCACTAAAATCACAAGTCCCACCAACACTCTGCATTTTGTGAAAATAATCATTGTACGCATAAGAGGCATGGTTCTGGAGAGTGTCAGGATTATAGCATGGTTTCCCCTCTTGAATAGCAGTGCAATTAGCCTGTCCTTGCCCACAAGCCCAGTTCAGACCAGCCTGCAAAGCATCAGAATCTGCACCTTGTTTTGCCACACAGAACACCCCAACACCAGAAGAGTTCCCAGTAAGTTGAGATGAAGAACCCAGAATCAAAGGATACACGGTTGTTCCATTTGTAAAAAATATGCCGAAATTTTTCTCAGATGTGGGCCCTGGTCGTTTGTCTTCATTGAACATCTCATAAATGTATGTACTGATTGGTATAGTTGGCTGACTAGGAGGACCTGAATCATTGAGCACTCGGCGGACCAAGTTGTTGCTGTATGTCTGTGCATTCTCAAGAGTTGCATCAGATTCATTGGCTCCACCTAGCCACGGCCAGCCCGATTCTGTCACTAGGACAGGAATCCCAGAAAAATTGAGTGCTTCAATAGAGTAATAGGTTGCATCAACCATGGAGTCAAACATGCTGGTGTAGTGGAAAAGAGTATTGGGATCAACAATTTGTTTGGTTGGAGAAAGTGACCTAAAAAGGGCATAATCAATTGGAAAGATGCCATCCCCTTTAGTGTAACCATAATAAGGGTAAGCATTTAACATATAAAAGGATCCGGTGTTCTTCAAAAACTGGAGGAACTGGTACATGGTGGAGTTCCATGTGGAATTGAAGGTGGCAGTGGAAGGAGGGAAAGGCCTAGGAATCATGTCCATGGACTGTGGGCTCGAAACTTTGACCTGGAAATTGATATTTGAAGCAACTAGAGCATTGTGAAGGTAGTTCATGGCTTGAACCAGTACGGGAGCAGCATTGGGTATTGAAGTCAGCACCTCACTGCCAACAGCAATGGCTGTGATATTGGTTTGTGGCACATAAGCTACAATATTCTTATTGACCCAGGCTGCTGCAACTGATGGTGATTCTCCAATCCCTAGCACCTCTTCATTAGTGACCCCCACCATGACTTCAATCCCAGTGCCTGCAAGAGCACTCAGCATTTGATGGTCCGCATCATAGAAACGGACATGAGTAACTTGATAAGCTTTAAGGGTTGCAACCACATCCGCAGCAGATGGTAAATTGGAGACATCAGTGCCAATGTTTATCCCTATGAATGCACCTGTAAGTTCAAGCAATACAATTCAGGAACAGACAGAGGAAAATCTAGTTTGCTCCATGCACTTGGTCTTTGAATACTCCTTCTGCATATATAATTTTTTTATTGTATCCCATGCAAGACTTTTCAGGAAAGAAATGAAATGTCATCTTTGTTCCCTTCTTTCTATTTTATAGCAAGTATTGCATATGATATGAAAGGAGAAAGACTGTCTATATGCAAGGTGCACAAAAAGATACGAATACAACTATAATAATAATAATAGGACGTACCCAGTGCACGAGGCTCCTGCCACTGCGGGGTCTGGGGAGGGTCATAATGTACGCAGTCTTACCCCTGCTTTCGCAGAGAGGCTGTTTCCAGACTCAAACCCATGACCACTTGGTCACAATGGAGCAACCTTTATCGTTGCACCAAGGCCCATCCTCCAAAAAGATAAGAATACAACTATCAATTGGATAATCCAATAAGTTTCTAGAACCATCCAATTTTTAGTATAACTTCCTTGGACCTGACAAAGAAATTGATTGCCATTCATGATGGCCACGAGGAGTAGGAAGCACAATTTCAAGTAGTGATGGATTTACCATCGGGAAAACAACTGGCCAAACCAGTGAAGTGCAAGCAGAGGATGCAGAAGGGCTGCATTAATATCCCCTAGCTCACCTTCTTTATAGGTCAAACAGAACTTCCTTGTTAAATGGATGAAGATGAAGGGTGACATACCATGGAGATTACCCTCATTCACTGAGATGGATTTCATAATGTCAGGACTAACTTTCGTTCATGTGTCCTATATTTGGAGGAAATGAAATTCCACAGTTCATATGCTTGAAAATGAACGTGCTGACAAACCTGACATAAAGGATTCTCATTGACACTGATCTAATGACTCAACAGATTGGGGACTGATTATTTACACACCGAAACCTAGGCAAGCTACAGGACTTCCCTGTGCTGACACAAAAGGTAGTCAGCAGTCCCAGAACCCTTGTACCTCATAAGCACATCTCAAGTTCTCATTCCAATTGATATGCTTCAGTATTCAAATGTTGACTGTATTGTGCTTGCCAATATACTCAAGAGCTGTTCAGGCCAACAACTTCACCAAGATATTTTATGCGAGAGTCATTTGGATTAAGGTAAGAAGAAGCTGACATTTCATCTTGCTCAGGGCGAACTGAGGGTTAGTGATCTCCATCATTTCATCAGCTAATTTAATGAAAGGGAAGATAAGCTAGACAGCACGCTTGATCCACCCACTTAATAGCTTCCGACTTATCAACAATGGGCAAGCTATATTTATAGTGTTATGGTGTGGGTTTGACGTAGATTAGATTTCATAAGGTATCTGTGCAAAGATTAGTGGTTTATGACATCATGGATCAATTGATGGACTGAGTTGCACTTTTATCCTCCATACCACAAAATCAATAAGAGGAAACTAGGAAGTCTTAACTTTTCAATATTAATTGAGACTTTCCTAGAGGAGTTACTCATAGACTCCTAAAAGAATAGGAATCACAAATCCAATGCTAAAACAAGATGACATTGAATCCATATCAATAGCCGGTGAAAGAAATTGGACTTGGTCAACAGAGTTATTGTCACCATTTACTTTGTAACTAACCATGTATAAAGTGCTTTTCTCACTATATACCATTGGTAGAAATTCTAATATTCTACAACTTAAAAGGTGAGAAAAGGGCTCTCCTTCTGCCATGTAGCAGAGATAATGAACTACAAATAACAAAATAAGGAGAGGCAAATACACTAAGGTTGCAAACAAACAGACATTCTTTTGCCATGTTGCGGAGAACTATTGGAGTGGGAAAAAAAAAGGAAAATCATAGCTGGCAAATACATTGATGAAGACACTAACATCTAAGATGCAATTCATTGACAAAAAAACCAATAAGTGCCAACTCCTCAATGGACCAGCCTTGTAGGAAACGGTACCCCGATACATCATTATTAGGGAAAGTATTTCCTTATCCATCATTCCTAATCCATGGCCGTTGAAGCCAAGTGGAGGGCTGAAATGGTTAATCTGACCATTGGATAGATAAAGCAGACCTAGGATTGTCTGCCAAATTTTAGGGCACATCTCAACCATGTCACTAACCATCTAATGGATTTTCTCCAGTGTATTTTTACTTTTAGTTGTGCTACAAGGGGATGGGTTAGTACCATGTGCATTGGTTGGCCATCCAAAGACCTCAATTGACCTGCTGATTTTGCCATGTGGTGCAATTCTTTCAGGCAAAAACTTAACAGATGAACCAACGATAACATGGATAACACATTAGCAAGATTTTGATTGACAACTGAAATGCTACATGGCGGATAATTAGGTCCATATAGTGCAGATGAAGAAGCTACCCTTTATCTGCCAACTAGGAAAATCATTGCCCTCCCAATAATTGTTTGTGTGTTATCATTGATTCATTGTTATTCATGTCTTTTAATCCAAAGCTATATCATAAGTAAATAAAACAGAGTTCAGTAACTGCAGCAAGCAAATGGAAGATATTTCCCAAAATGTTCACCCTTCTCACTGGGCGGAGTCTATAAAAATGAGAAGAAAATTTCTTAACAGTTCAGAGAGGGTTAAGCCTCTCTAGAAACTGGAAGATAACTCGCTAGTCTTGTTAATTGGTCAGAACCATCAGATTGCAGATTAGACCACAAGCTCAAAGAGGAAGGAAGAAAGATACAATATGGAAAAAAAATGTATAGAATTGAAATAAGGTTACATCTCCAACCTTGATTATAGGTATTTAAAAAGGTATAATGATAGAAAGGAACAAAAGAAAAAGAAAACAAAAACGGCATCCTATGGTAAAAGTTTCTGAAGCACATTGAAATACCTGACACATCATAAAAAATCAAGGTTAGCAGCAAAAACACACTTCCTTGGCATTTTCCAGGCTTCATTTGGCCCCTAAAATTCCAAATTAAACTTTCACAGTTATTTCTCTCTCTCCTGAGGCAGAGCCAGAACTGTAAAGAAGCAAACACACATAAGATCGGGTAAGGTACCAGTATGCAGGCCTCAAATTAGAACTGGGCATATCAGTGAAAAGAAATGAAAAAATCTGTAAGAGAACCACAACTTGCCAAACATGAACAGGCTTTAAACCACAAAACAGAAACCAATTCCCAGGACAAAGAAGGAAACACATGGACCTGAATGGTCTTCCAAGAAGTGCAATAAAAGATTCAACCTAGTAGCAACTAAATTATGCTTCACATAAGTAACATTTCTCTATCTTGAGGATCTGAGAAAAGTTCATTATGTAATTTTCCAGGCGTTAAGCCAGACAGCAATGGCTTCTAAGTGGCACCTTGGTGTACTGAGGTTTGTCAACGGAATAATGTTCCAGGCGTTAAAGCCAGAAAATTTTCCTTATATGCAACCAGGAAAAAAGGCAAGAAAACAAGATGAAAGGTTCACCTAAAAGGAAAAAAAAGACAAAACAATATGAAAGACCTGCATTAAAAATTGACAAAAGAAGAAGAAATCATGGAGGGTAAAATGAAGAAAAACACTTGTCACACCTGGGAACTGAAAAAGGCTATTATACGGGTACGAATGGCATGGTGAAAGTGGAAGAGATCATATGACCCTACACAGTTATTAAACTTCACAAAGAACTACAGTCAATTCACTTATAGCTTCTTACCATCAGTTATACGAAATTAAAACAAAAATCTGAACTTTGCCCTTTAGACCAAATGGAATTATAAACGCAGAACGAGCAAAAAAAAGTATTCCAAACTTTAAAAAATTGGATCTCGGTGCAAGTCTAGAAAGATAACCCTAACTCATACAACCTGGATGCTAAAACTCCACAAACCATCAGAAAACATATTGCCCAGAAACGCAAAACAACCGACACCCCTCCCCCCCCCACCACACACACACACACACGCAAAAGAGAGAAAGAGAGGTACCTGAATCGACTTACCCAGCTAAAGAACGGTAGCTAACTTACAAGTTGGACCTCAAAATCGCGGAGCCATTCAGTTGTGACAAAACTGGGTGAATGCAGAAACAAGTATCCAAGAGAGAATCCAGAGAGATTTTATTATAAATTTAACTTTAGAACCCAGAAACCAATAAAGCTGCACACTGGGCGTAGAATCAGAAGAGGCTATAGCTGGAACAGTAAACACATAATCCAGATACACTACAATACTTGAAGACTCAAGAGTAAAACATCATAGAAAACATGGCAAAAGACATTATTAATTTGAACTGAACCCAACCCAGAGAGATACCCAAACACAAGAAAGGAGGAAAAGAAGTACCTCAAAATTTAATTATTTATATATTTTTTTTATAAATATCGCTCCTCAGTCACTGATCAGCAGCAGAAACAAAACCTGCAATTTGTTGTAATACACAATTGTCTTCAGATATAACATTTTTTCTCTAATAAAATAATAATAATAAAAAAAGACATAAGAAGGAATTTTTGCTTATGTCAGTAAGAGTAGGTTCATAAATTATATTTTTTTGAACAAAAATCGTAGGTTTCGAGTTTCTGGAAATTGCTGCCATTTTTTTTAAGAAAAGAAATGAAGAATTTGAAGGGACTCTGGAAATTTCTTTATTTTTTCAAAATTTTTCTTTTTCTATTTCCTTTAGTATGTCCAAAAGTCACATGTGGTGGTGTAAGAACTAAGAAGAGAAGATGCTTCTTTCAATTTCAAAGTTTTTTTTTTTTTTTTTTTGGGGGTAGAAATTGCATTTGAAAAGACACCGAAAAGTGGAAAGTCACGAAAGGGCTAATAAAGCATTAAACACTTCCTTGAGTCAAAAGAAAAACAAAATAAAAAAAGATACTTAGTAGGAATAGGTTGGGATCCACTGTCTCACCGGACCCACTATGTAAGTCCATGGGCGCACCGTATAGTCGTTGTGTCTAACACAAGGGTTCCCATTGAGTCTGAGCTGTTGTTGGATGGGAATAGGATTTACTAACACATCTGGGTCTTTCTCTCTTCTCTTCACATGAAATGTCTTGATTGCCTCCTCCTATTCGCATCGTTTTCTCTATGCCGCTTGCTCTCCCTACATATTTAACAAACATAACCTATGGTGGATTTTTTGGTACAATCCTCACTATCAAGGGCCATAGCTGCCGCATAGTTTTTTAGTTTAGGCCTTTAGGGTATGGGATCACATCGAAATTAGTTTTACTATTACTAATACGGTGGATCCAATACCAATACCAATACCAATACCAATACCTATACCTAATAAGTAATAACTATGAGAAGGGGGAGTGGGGAATCTCCAACTCCACTGTCCACACATGCCTGGCACTGCATTCTAGAATCTAGAAGCCATGCACAAACCGACTATGCTAAGCAGACACACACGACCATAGCCTAAGGTTTAATTGGTCCCCACTTGCTCTAGGCATATCTAGGCCGTTCAAGAAAGGAAGGTAACAATTAATCAGGTAATTAATTAAGATCGTCCAATTTCAATTTCATAGAATGTTTAAAAAACAGAAAACACACAAAATGGCGCATGCCTAATTGGTCTCCATCAATTTTAGGTCTCCCACTGTTTTCTACCATTTGGTGTTTTCGACCATTTGGTTTATCATGTCTCGTAGTTCAAGCATCAACACATTTCTATTCAGACCGGATTTTACCGGTCCATTCCCAGCTTCATATTAATCGGACTATAATCAGAGAGTAAAAACAGGTTAATTGATTGGGCTTTTTACTCAGGCTATAAACAAGCTACAGCCAAGCTAATCAGCTTATAAAAGGTTGACTACCAACAACCAATCAGTCTCATTTGGAGCAGTGACCGGGCTTCAATGAGTCCATAATCAGGCCAAGCTGGGCATCCCCAATTTGGTAGTCAATTAGTCCGATGTCATTAAGATAGGAGGTCCAGTCTCTATGAAAACTAGGGTTGTAAATGAATAACCGAAATTCGTTTCTGTATTCGTGTTTGTATTCGTTTAGCATTATCTGAATCCATCTGAAAACTAAATGAATATAGATACAGATAGATTATAGCTATCCAAAAAGTTATATTTACATGTAAACAAATAAAATATTCAATCCATATCCGTATCCGTTTAACACTATCCGAATCCGTCTGAAAGCTAAACGAATATAGATATAGATAAGTTATAACTATCCAAAAAGTTATATTTATATGTAAACAGATAAAATATTCGATCCATATCCGTATCCGTTTAACACTATCCGAATTCGTCCAAAAACTAATCAGATGTGAATGCGTATATAACAATTTCCCAGCCGAATCCGATCCATTTACATCCCTAATGAAAACTGAGAATAAATTCTTTTATTATTTAAACGGAAAAATATCGACAGTTATGGGATGGGGTAGGGTATCTTGGTTTTAGTTTGAACAAAAGGCAAAAGATGAAAAAAGAAAATGAACTTCTGATCGATTGATGGGAGATGTAAAGAAGATGGGTGGGTGGCTACTGTCAAGGAAGACAAAAAAAAAAAAAAAAAACCAGTTAGTTGGAAAGGTATGTTGTAACAGCGGGTATCAAACTCAAACGTCGAGACGCTGTTCGCCACTTAGCGTTTGGATATCCACCCATCCCTCACCCCCACTCTGCCGAACAACCCTCTCCCCAAAACAAGAGTCTTTTCCACTGTTGTCTCGTTTTTTCTTGTGAAAAAGAAAAACACTATTCTCTCTCTCTCTCTCTCTAATCGTCTGCTACTTTCCACAGCCAAAAGTAGAGCTATAGTTACAAATGGTTGCACCTGTACCATTGATCCAAACCTGCGGAGGCGGACAGTGCCAATTCCAAATCAGTCTTAAAAAGCCTAAAATCAACAAATCCGAAGAATATTCCAACAATTGTGATATATTTATCCAAGAATCACGATTGGTGACCACCAATTACCAATTACTATCTGAATTGGGCAATTCCCGATCAATTTGCCAATACTTGGAACCCTGGTTGGAAGGGTATCGTGCCTGAACTGCTGAGCCTATTCCAGACCTTTCAAGTTTCAACCATGGATTTAGTTCACAAAATCAATGACCGTATCGATACAAAACAGGATGTCTGATTCTAGATCAAAACCAAATTTTCATTTAAAACAAAAAAAAAAAAAACTATCCATACCGTATCAACTGATATGTAACGGTGTCAAGTATCAGTATCTGTATTGGTCAGGAATCGGCTGATACTCTGCTTTCAGTATCAACTCGACTGCATTGGCTACTACCACAACATTAATCCTTCCAAGCACCATGGCACAATTTGCTTGACCATTACCGGAATGCTATTCCATAAAAAATCAGTCACTGAAACCAAAGAGGCACAATACAAAAGGGGAAATTGTAGCAGCTACAAGGTTCCCCACAAAGTGTATCAAAGCTACAGATTAAATATACTAACATATATCATTCAAACTAATTGTTGAAGATTGTCATTAGAATACTGGATTATGCATACTGTTTCCCAAACCAGAGTGATTCACTGACTATACGATCTTTCCCTTCCTGCTTTCCTAGGATAGTCATCAGGGGACCGGCTCCGGCTCCCACTTGGACTACGGCTGCGGCTAGGGCTGCGGCCAGGGCTCCGACTCAGACTCCGACTCCTTGAGCCATTATAGGGAGGAGAGCAGGAGTAGGAAGGTTCTTGGTGGTACCTTCTGTCTTGAGGCGAAACAGATCTGCATAAAAAGATCAGAATTAGGCTAACAAGCAAATGGCAAGACAAATAAATCCACATTAAATTATCAATCACATACCTTGAATAATGCCTCCGCCTGGGGGATGGAGAGTAACTAGGACTGTGAGACCGAGATCTTGCGTGTGGAGATCGGGAATAACGTGAGGGAGACCGTCTCCTATCATACACTCGACCCCTACCACTGAAACATGAACATATCAACAACAATGCACCATAAAATTCGAGGTCACAATTCTACAAAACATGCCTGTCATTCTTAAAGTGTGAGGACGGGGCACAACTTCCCCAATTCCTACCCCCACCCCCTTCTGTCAACTTAAAACTTTATGATTCAGATTCACTCTATCAAAGTCTGTCACATCCTTCACCTCTCCTGATCTTCATGACTCATGACCAAACTCGTGCTTAAAATTTGATTAAATTGAGTAACTCAAACAATCAATGCTTTGTAGAGTATTTTGAAGGAAAGATCCGGCAACTTCAGAAGAATCATTTAGCGCACTAAGACCCAACAACTTATTTGCCTAATTTCATCCACCAGAAAATCTATTGTCATAAACTTTCCTCCCACACCACCAATTATAGGAGGTTTGATTCTTGGTTATGGACTTGTGAGTGATTGGTCCAATCAAGCAGAAGTTAGATGACATGCCAAATACTCAACTCATCTCAACCAAGCCATATCCCAACTAAATGGGGTTGGCTACATAGATCCCATTTTGCCGTTCTTGAAAATGCAAAATCCTAGGGTCCATGCTCAATGGATTTTGCTAATGTATTCACAGCCAGCTGCCAACTTGACATTCCAACCCTTCTCTATATAGGGTTTGGGACTGCTGAATAAAAAACACTAGCAATGATTTTTGGTTGCAACTAGCAAAGTTTAGATGACATGCCGCTGAGCTATCTGATACACTAATAATCCTTTTATACCCTTCATTTATTAATGAAGGTAGCTGGAAGACCTGCATCTACATTTTGAAAAGGGCCAATGATCTAAAAAAGTTCTTACCATCTCTACCAGTCCCCTAGTTGCAGCTTCATCCATAGTTCTAGATTCAGTACAAGTAGGTTTGTAACATGGGACCCTCATGTTGTACTATATAGCAAAATAAAACTCTGCCACAACTCACAAGGTTATTGCAGTAACACATAAACATCTTTGAATAACATCCACTGTAAGCTGTGAAATTTTAGAAATTTTTTCAAGCATGAATTACAGTTGTACAACGAATCTATCACATCCAATAGTTTTGGACATTTATTGCTTTCAATGCTACCCCAAACCCCCCAAATTAGGAACATCAGGACACATTTACATTTCTCAATGAACAATTGACCATGAATTGAAACCACAAATACCATTTACCAGATTCATCTAGCTAATATAGAGGCAGAACTGAAATCAATGGCAAATAGTTGATAATGACACAATACTTATACTGGGAAAACCTACCTTGACCGTTCTCTCGCCCTCATGTCAGATGGTTTTTTCCTATTCTCCTCAGCAAATACAACAGTCAACTCCCGGCCATGAAGAATTTGTCCATCCATCTGATGTTTAGCCTCTGCAGCATCAACAGGGTCTACATACTGGACAAAACCAAAGCCCCTGGGTTCTCTGCAACATACACAGGTTTATAGTCAAAATGGATCACCACTCATAAAGCCGACAACACTGCTTCGGAAATAACATGCACATTGAAGAACCTTGATGGATTTAACCACCAAAATAATTCCAGTACTTGTGGAAGTTCATTTTCAGCAGAAATACTACAAGTACTTCATGCAATTCAAGTAAAAGCAAGCACAAGGCTGCTGACCTTGTAAATGTCAGAGTTTTAAGATGACTTCATATTCTTCAAGACTTGAACTCTTCAAAATGTATTCAAACCCAACTTCCTTCCAATCTTCCCAAACATTACATCATCTTCAACAGAACTCTTATTACTTGATTGATATCTTCAAAAATTTCTTTTCAACTGTTAAATCTCAACAATTTTAATAAAAAATGAACTTGCTATGGAAAAATGGCAAAACATAATGACAAGAAGTATGAGAAGAGCAAGGAGGGGCTTTCTTTTCCCAGGGGGAAGTCACACTGCCACCTTAACTCCATTCAAAATAACACAAATGCCAAATCAAGAATGCTGGATGGTACATGTTTGACAAAATTACAAGTCCACAACTTGCCAACTACTTCAGAGCAGTCCAATTAGTAGAGTTAGGAAGAAGCTCACCCCGTATAATAATCTCTTGGCAAGTATACGTCCTTAATAGGACCAAATTGCCCGAATGGCCTGCGGAGGTCTTCTGGCCTGCATGAGATAAAAATAAATAAATAAATAAAAACAGCAACAAATCTTGGTGGCATAGCAAAGACAGCCAGCTGACAATCGTAGAAGATAAAAGGCAAACAAGACATTTAAGATCCATAAAGACAAATGAATACATTTTCCTTCAAGAAAAACGAAACACGCAAATGACACCACACTGAGAACAAAGTGGTAAACATCTCTAGCCATCCCATCAGAAATGAAATTGAGTCGTACACTGAGTGAAATGAAATGAATACCATACCAGAGTTGCAGGTCTCACACTCAAGGTTTTAAGTATCTTAATGCATCCGCCAATATTAACCGATATGTATCATATCTTTAGGGTACCAATAAGACACCGATATGATAACTAAAAACCGGATCGTGTGTATCGGGTCGATACGTGACCCGATATGGTTGATACTTATCGATACACTTGATACATCTCTTGTAAACAGTATAACATGATCAATGACTGCAAAATACTTACCAAGAGCTCCTATAATGCATTCTAATCAATTTTGTTTTGGCAAAATCAACTTGATTCCTTGTTTCTACAAGCAAAAGTGAGTCTAGTAGTTTTGATTTCATCATTTGGTGACTAAACAACCTGCAATCAATCATCAAAACCAGATTTGTGCAAGAACAGTCTTCTATCAAAACTTTGAATTTTTTGCTCAAATATGGATTTTTGTTGTCATTTTTTGCAATGGATCAGTAGGTTAGTGAAAAACAAACTGAATGATTGCATCAAACTATGTTTTTTTTTGCAATGGCGTATGCATCTAAACCCCAAAACTTCCCCAAACTGAAAATGATTTTTTTTTGGTATTAATACATGTAAGAAACTCCATCCTTTATACATAATCAATTGAATGAATTTGTCCCATCATACTTTGTTCTCCTCTTTGTACATGATATATTTACATATTACTTATTTGGTAAAGGGTTTGCTGCCTGGTTGCATGGCTCCTACATCAGCGTGGGGGCAAATGAGTGGGGTGCGCAAGAGCATCCAACAAAAGGGGCAGGACAGTCATTTCACCTCCCCTTGTGTGTGGATGCCAGGGAACGCGACCAGGCATTGTTCTTTTTCCTTATTTATAGTGTTTAATGCTTCAAAACGACCTTTTGCATGTATCCTAAACATTTCAATGTGTATCTTGTGTGTATCTTGTGTGTCTTCGATACGATACAATATGATAGGATATGTCTCTTAAAATCACCTTTCTGATATGATACCCTATACCAATACTTTAAACCTTGCTCACACTTGTGATGCACTACTAAAGGTTTCACCACCCTTTATTGCATTATCTAAGGTCCCTCCAACTTCCAGTGGGTTGAGCTCTCCATTCTTTTGGGTTGCATTGTTAGTGTATCGATAAACAAACAGTGCAAGAAGCATTCCACACCTACAGTCGTTTTTGCCAAGGTTCAAGAACTCGTCTCGAGTACAGATTTCAACCTGGCCAAAAAGCATTGTTCGAGAACTCGTTTTGTTTCGGTATTTCGGGCTGACCGAAATATCCAAAATATTGTATTTTTCTGGTATGTTTCGGTAGGTCATTTCGGTGGGTTTTAGGCCAAGTTAAGGCCTGAAACTTCATGGAAATCCTACTTTAGGGTATATAAACACATTTAAATGTTCAAATTACAAAAATAGTCATCCAAAATGGTGTTTTGGAAAAATAGTCACCCAAAATGGTGTTTTAGACACCATGAAGTTGTAGATCAGCTTCCAGTGTCTAACATATATGTATTTCATCACAAACAAACATATTGATCATGCATTTCCCTAAAAAAAATCAATTTTGAGAATATGGTTTTACCTGGAATAGTGGAAAGGCTTCACAGATGTGCTAAGAAGTTTGAATCTTGTGTTCTCCAAATGGTTTCGGCGTAGATGCGACAAGGATTCAAATGGAAAGTGGAAGAATGGAGAAGAAATGAGCAAAAACCAAAAAACCAGAGCTGTTTTGAAGTCTCGTTTCAACCGAGACCTTAGTTAGTAAATACGCATATAATACGCGTACCCGAATTTTTAAACGTATAATACTCCCATCTCCGTATTTTCCCGTATTTTTATTTAAAAAAACATGTTTTTTAATCAAACGAGTATTATACTCGTATAATATGTGTATTATACGTATTATACGTTTTTTTTTAAATTAAAAAAAAATACCCAAAAGATTAGAATTTAGGGAAACGATTTCACTTTCCCTTTCGTCCCTTTCGATTAGCGTTGAACATCCAACCGTAGCAGGCAACAGTAGCCGCCCTCCATCTCCAATCATCCTCCCCATCTCCGTTCAACAAAGCGGCACTTAAGTCTTGTACTCTCCTCTTGTTTCTCTGGTCTTTGAACTTTGATGGTGGTAGTGAAGCAAATGAATCTGGTGTGATATTGGCGAGAACGGCTCAATCTCTATTCTATTTTATTCTTGTTTTTCTGTCTCTTGTAGCTAACGTGTACAGTGGAGATCCATATCTGGAACTCTCCCTCTTGTCTTGTGTTGGTTAATTAGTGGGAAGTGGGAACTCATCCCCCTTCACAAGACCACATCTGGTTAAAAATATATGGTTATCTCATTGTAGATAATAAGAAATGTAATGTTGGAAGAATGATTTAATGATAAGGTAATCAACTTGCTCATCTCATTTTCAGACAATCTACATTCATTTCTTGTAGATTATTGATATTTTGGTATGTTAAATGATAATCTTAGAGATGTTATATAGCATATTATATTATTGTGTTTATTTTAGTTCATAAAATCATGATATTATTTTGTTTATTAGGTGATGAATGCATTTATATAATGAATATATGTCCGTTTTTTTAAAAGTATTATTGTCGTCTATGCCGTATTAAACGCGTACCGTATTATTACCGTATGCGTTTTATGAAGCCGGATTTTTGAAAAGTATTATTACCGTCTAGTCCGTTTCATTGCCGTACGTATCCGTTCCCGTTCAATTGCTGTTCCCGAACTTACTAAGGCCAAGACTGACGAAATGTTGTCTTATATATAAAGGGGTTTGAATTAAAATTCGAAATCTCGCAAGATTTTTCCAAATTCTCGAGATATCACGAAATTTCAAGAATTTCACTCAAGATATTTTATTTTTTCGATTCGAAGTAGCAATTCGTTTCAAGCGGCTCGAAATATCCGAAATCTCGATCAAGATTTCGCGAGATTTTGAACTATGCCAAAAAGCGAGTGGGGCCAAGATCTCGGTGAGCTGGGGTTTTTTTTTTTTTTTTTTTTTGAACTCGATGGCTCGTTTCGGTGGGTTTTAGACCTAGTTTGGTCATGAAAGTTGGTATACAACCTATTTGGGCCATTTAAACACAATGGCACTATCAGAGTTTGAAAAATCAAAGTTCATATAGGAGTTTCATTTAGTGGGAAACCAGGACAGACACTTATGCCACAAACCAGGACAGACACTTATGCCAGAAACCAGGACAAACACTTATTTATGCCTAATATCATTTAAGTAAATGTTAAAGAATTTCATTTACATAAGATATTATTCATGAATAAGCAAATACCCTCTATTTGAATCCAATAAAAATAATTAAAAAAATAAAAATTCCAAAATGATAAAAAATCAACCCCTTCAATTCAAGAACAAAAATTGGATTTTCGGCGGTAGGTGTAATTTTCAACTTTTTAATGCTGGGGTTTTTCTCAAATCTAAAAATTCCATAAATCTTAATACGGTAAAACATTGCTAAAAACCAAAGGTGCGGTACAATATTCATTTGTTTTGATGCCCAAAAAATATTTTCATTCAGAGCGATTTTGACATCATTTGCATGCACCAAATTAAGTTTCACCGGTACATAACTCCTTCAATATAAATCAGATTTAAGTACTCTTGGGCTTGTTGGAAAGCTTTGTTTTGAAACATGTCAAATCAGTTTTAGAAACTGGGAAATAATAGTAACTGAAAGCAGAAATTAGGAACTAATTTCGAAATTTCCCAAATCCAAAACTGAATTTAGAAACCTGCAGAAGCCATGTTAAGAAAGGAGACACCCAGCTGATCAGAAATTAGAAACTCAAGTTTGCAAAGCTGAAGCTGAAATTGAGGGCACTTGTTACAGGATGATTTGATCCTGCTGTTGGATTGTAGTTAGAAGAAAGAGAAAATGGTAATGAAAGATAACAGGAAACTTCGTTATTACAGCAGAAACAGCCCGCAACTTGGTTCCTGGTCTGCACCCAGATTTGACTACAAGACTTGAGAGGAAAGGTTAATGGCAGTAAAGGGACAAGAACTAAAGAATAATATCAAATAGAAATAGGAATCATAACAATTGCAGGAACTAGGAAACCAAGCACCGACTTTGTTTGAATAGAAGAAGAGAAGAAATATATGTAGGTATCTTACCTACTACAGATAAGGCGTCCCACCTGTCACCACCCTGGAATCCCACCAGGGAACACTGCTTCTCACAGCATGAATGCCTCTCACACCCCAATGATAGCTCACACAATCTTTTTTTTTTTTAATGTAACAAACATGTGGTGCAGGAATCCCCCTTCTTAATTTATAGATGCTACATCAATCAAATAGGAAAGTCTTCTAAATAAAAAGAGATCTTTTTTACAATTAAGCAACTCCAAAATTTAGAAAGTCTTCGAAAAGGAAATAAGTAGCACTACTTGTATAGGATAGATAGAACAGGGTCCCTCCAACAGCACCATCCACCCAAGTAGGGTCCACACATGCTGAGAAATAAGGTTGGTTGATACCCAACCCAGTTGTCAAGCCGTAAACAGATCAGTGGGCTGATTGGGCAGGATCAAGTGGACCAGTTGGGCTGGTGGCTAGGCTAGGGCTACAGCAAAATTGTATTTTTTTTTTTTACTTCCTCTTCCTTCTTCGATCTACAATAGTTTCCTTGTTGGATGCAATTTCTTTTTTATAAATATGCTTGTAATCAAACGATTTATTAGATGGCTAGAATGAAAAATATGAGTGTTTTTTAAGAGCTTTGGCGTTATTGAGCAGTGCATACGGGATTAGTATCCCAGACCTGATTTATTCTCTTCTCTTTTGTTCTTTTCTTCCCTCCTCTTCCTGCCAGGAAGATCGATCTTATCACTTTTTCCACCCCTTCCTTCGATATGATTTATTCTCTAAACAACGCAGTTGCTTCCTTTATCTCAAGTCTGATTATAGATTTGATCATTGGGCCTGCTTGCATCTGAGATCCATAATCTGGATTTTCATATTGCTTTAAATATTTAAGAAGAACGTGATTGAAGCATTGAGTGTAAGAGAGCAGGACATAATCCAACTACAAAGCACAGTGCACTTAATTAAATTTAGTGCTCTCAAATGTCCAAAGAAAACTTTCTAAAGCTCTGAGTCGTTTCACATATCAGAGCTGAGATTATCCAAGGTAGGCTCCCTTGCTCAAATTTCTCCAAAGGACTCCTCATGTTGCCCCTTGAATATCCACATAGTAAAGGACTCCTCATGTTGCCCCTCAATTTAGATTTATGTATCATTCACCCACAAAAAATCTATTTATGCATCCTTGTTTGAAATAAAAACAAGAATTTAACAAAAAAATTAGCACGGGATATTGCAAGCATCTAAATATAAATTTACAAGCAAACTAGGGCATTTCCTTGTGCTTCACAGCAAGCTATGTAGAACTTAATATAATAAAGCATGTAAATAATGTACAATAACTCTGAGTAGTCCCATGCATTAATACCGACTATAGTTGTATGGGGCCAAATGCATGACTTCAGCAGCCCAATGATAGTACATAAAAATAGGGTTCTCAACAAAAGAAAAAAAGAAAAAAAATGAGAAGTATTTTATGCATAAGTGATAGATGTATAATAACAGCCAAATATTCTCTCTTTAGAGCAACAAAAGAGATGCAAGAAGAAAAGCAAAGTTGATAAGGACAAACCTACAATCATGGCGAAGGTTGCGAACTAAAAGGCTAGTAGGAAGATCTCTACTACGACCTCTATAACGACCCCTGGGGCTGGGACTCCGACCTCGTCTGCTGTAACCCCTTGGTGGTGATGGGCTGTAGCTGTAATTTCTACCCCTCATTCGTAAAAGTAGACAATACCTAACCTGTACACAATTCAAGTAGAAAAAAAAAAGAACATAAGACAGAAAAACAGCTCAAAAGGCAAAGCATACTGCATCATATTAGCTACTCAAATTCTCAAATACCAATAATCAGGGTTTTAAAACTTGGATCAGAATCGGCCAACTGATTCCAATTTACCACAATTCTATGTGTACTGAGTCAGACCAAGTTCAGGCGAGTCCAACCAAGTCTGGCTGATTCAGGGACGATTTGAATCGGAATCAAATTGGAATTGATGGAGACCGATCCTGTACCCAATTCAAAGTGTTTAAACCTTGAAAGTAATAGTTGGTTTTAAAAAGAATTCATGTTAGCAAATAGTATTTTCACACACACTCAAGCATTTCAAAAACACCATCAGCAACGCATGGTTTCTGTATCATAGAAGAAAGATATCATCAAAACACAGGATTGAGATGTGAAGAAACATTTCACTGAAAGAAAGAGAAGATACAAAAGCTGAATCAATTGATATAACCAGATCCCACGCAGACATAAAGGGGACAGACTACCCCAACTTGAGACTTCACCTGCTAGGCCAGACAGAGTTCATGCCTAAAAAGGTCAAAGCTTAAAATCTGGCATAGGCTTCAGACCAAGTCTGAGAACATCAGGCTGGCAGTCCCCAGAACAGAGGCCAGTTATACATTTGGATGGCTCTGACTAGTTGTGCCAATTTAAATCTAAGGACCAGCCATTACAAATTCACCATCACAAATAACAATGAAATTCCAAAGATCCACATAGGACCAGTAGCCCACCCAAAATTCAACAGGACATCAGAACATTCACATGCTGGCCAAGCCCAGCAAAGACAATTCTACTCTAGTATTGATGCAGGAGCATTTTTATAAGTCGACTCAAACACGTTTGAGAACCCAGTTCAAGAACCGGGTCCAATTAATTTTTGGGTTCAGTAGGATAATTAGTTTATTTATTATTAGGGTTTTCATTAGTTGGGATATTTTTTGTTTTTCCTAAACTGCCCCTTTTATTTTCCTTTATTCTACTTTGTCATACTTTACATACCTTTCCAAGTGTACCCTCATACTACAAATGCTAATTCTCTTTGTGTACTGGCAACCAAGAAACTCCTTACACTTTCTGGTTATTAACCAAACCGATATTATTGCCTTAGTACTTGGTTTTAATAGTTTGGGTGGGCCCATAAATGACCCAATAAGGGTTAACTCGAACCGGGTTCGCATCAAATTGGTATCAAAGCCGAACCTGAGGCTACATCATGGAGGTTGATCGATACAATTTACTCCTTTCGATTAGAGATGGTTTTCGTAAATTGCAAACAACACTCTTGATTTAAAGACAGGTTGTCAGCAGCTTGCTAATAATAATAACACCGGCCAACGAACGTGACAATCAAGCCAAAGTGAATGGTCCGATGAAGGATGCAGTTGGAGAATTGAACAACGGTCTGATTCCGTTGTAAAACCATACGATCAGATTCCAATTGCAGAGATGTCATTTGCCAACGACCATCAGAAGATCGTGACGGTTGATCGTGAGACTCACTGGATCCTCACTCCATCCAAGTCGATGTTTGTGAATGCCGATCAAGTGATGTTGGTTCTGCCTTTTTTCAAAACTCGAGGTCGAGTTTTTCTCAACATTGAGAGAATTGATGCAAGAGCATTTTTATGGGTTCAATAGGATATTTAGTTTTTTTTATTTATTAGGGTTTTTAATAGTTGGGATTTAACCTGTAATCTTTTGGTTAGGCTAGAATTTCGTTCCTTTTAACTTTAGTGTTTAACTCCTTTTAGATTGGATTAGGTAATTAAGGAGATAGAATTTAATTCTATTTATGTTTTAGATTTTGATTAGGAAACTCCTAATTTCTTTTTATATATATGCTTGTAACCAAATTCGTTGAGCAGATTGAAAAGAACAGAATGATTTGATTTTGTGAGAGCCTTGGAGGCCAATGCGTGTGCGACTTCCACCCTCCCTCTCTCTTTTGTGCGATCTAATTCTCACTTTTCTATTTCTTCCTTTATTCTTTCTTTCCCAGTGTCACTGTTCCAAAGATACCAGCAACCAGAATTGTTGCTATCGATCTCTCCATCATCTCTCTTTTGCTCTCAGATTTGAGTTGAAGGCAACCCATCCCTGAGCGAACAAACCCTTAGGGCCTCACTCCTTAAACCCTGTCCAATGGTGAGCACGAAAGCATCACAAAGAGTTGTTTCTCTGTTTACCACCAGCTTCAGTTTCAGACTTTAAATTCCTCTCCTTTACTTCCTGATTGGTATAGCTATTGACGGGAATCAAGAAGCCATTAGGTTAGCAACCTATACCTAAAACCTAGCGTTGATTGGATTCTTCGAGAGGTAGTGATGCAGTTGCCTTAGCCTAGCTGGACCGACATGACCCACTTTAGAGGCCCAAACCAAGAACTGGTCCTAAACCGGTTTTCTGGTTTGGCAAGGGCTGACAGTTTACTTAGGATGCGATATTTGGTTTAGTTTAGTTTATTACATGGGTAGATCACATAGGAGCTTCTTAGGTAATTTCCTCTCTCTTAGATATGGTTTAGTTTGGTAGTTTCTTCTTTTAGTTGGTTTCCATTTTAGGTAGTTTCTATTCTTATGCAAGGTTTTTTTCCTTTAAATTGATGTAATATGGTAGGAGAATTCAGATTTTGAGAATTTAAGTTGAACTTGCTAGTTTGTGTAAAAAGTAATTGTGCGTGAGGGTTCCCTCTTGTCTCTCTCTCTCTCTCTCTCTCTCTCTCTCTCTCCCCCCCCCCTTGCAATTCTGAATCTCCACGGTTCCCTCTTCCCCTAACCGCCAAATAAGCACCCAGGAACTGTCCGTTTCTCTCTCGATACATGCAAAAGCTTCAATAAAAAATCTTCAGAAATTCTGCATTCCTTTTTTTTCCTCCTTCTTTCACATCTACAGGACTGTCTATAGAGATCGCGCACACAATTTTTGCTACACAATTAGTGGCACTGAAAACAAGCAAACTGAACTTGAATCGATTTGCAGATCACGAAACAACTCCGAACTAACAGAGAAATGTAACTAATCCTAGAGAAAAATTTGACGATCCGTAACAGAAAAACCGTCAATACTAAATAAAAGCATTAGCGGAAACAAAGATGTTCGCATCACTACTAGATAAATAAAATCGAAAGCATGCAAGTCAAGTCTAAAATTAATCGACCTCGACATGAAAACCATACAGGGAAACCCTAAATCAACAATAACATCTCACAACAAATGTATCCTTAAACGACAATAGTCGCCATACAATAATAACAATAATGACAAATAAATTAAATAAAATGAAGTGCTCGGTAGAAGAAGATACCTAAAACACAAAGGAATCGTTGTTGCTTCACTAGTTCTAATGCTTTCTCGCACTCTCAACTCTGATTTGATCTCTGCGGGTTTCAGTTGGGGTAGGAAGGGTTTGCTCTTTGCCCTCCCTCGGGCCTTTGAGACACCTCTTTTAATTCGCGAAGCTTCGCCGAGCAGAACGAAATGGGTTTTTTTAGCAAATTACATGCACCTCCCTCGTATTTTAACTAATTACAAAACATGCCCGATTGTTTCAATAATTACGTTTGTACCCATGAAGGCTGACCGTATTAGTTTTAAAATATAAAAGACATTTTTACCCTTATTATATTTTGAACTAAAATGATAAAATTGAAATACCATTTTTACCCTTTTTACATCCTCAAACCTATATTCCCCAAATCGTCGTCTTCTTCCTCCAACTCTTCCTGTTATATTTCTGTGAGAAACCTAAAACCCCCAAAAATCTTCCTCCTCCTGCTACATTTTAGTTTTTATCTTTCGAAAAGAATAATCTTGAACAATGTTGTTTGAGTCCCCTCCATTTGTTGTTTTCTTCATTGTTTCCATCGGAATTAGAACAATTCTAATTTGAACTGGGTTTACGGTTCACTCTAGTTTGGTTAGGCTTTCCACTCATTTCCAGACTCAACGTTCATGTTCCTTTAATAGTACTGGTGGTATTCCAATACACTTCTGAACTGTTCTCTATTTTTGCTGATTGGAATTGGGTTTGTGGTTCAAACTTTGATTACAGTATGGTTTTAGTTCCCAGCTCGGTATTCATGTTCTTTAGTTACTACTGCTAGGCTTCCTCAATAATTCATGCTCTCCTTTTCGTTGATTGAGATTAAGTTTGTTGTTCAAACTCTGGTTTCACACTCAGTTCCCAGTTTCATGGCTCTCTGTTCTGCAGTAATTCGATCTTACCGGGGGAAAAAAATTAGACTATAAAACCAACTTTCTGCAGTGGCTCTCTGAGTTTCAAGATTTATTTCTGTGTTTGGTTTGATTACATGAATTGGGCAAATGAGGAATCCATGTTTAATGGGTGATTTGAGTCTGAATATTTGATTGATGCTATCACCTTGGAGATCTGATGCCTATCCTTGCTGCCAATCTCCATTCTCGTTAGTATTTGCAGATGCATTCCCCCACACCCCCTTTTCCTATTATATTTTTTTCCTTGAGATTTTTATTTACAGAGCTAATTGTATCATCTTCTTGATTTTTGTAAATAAATCATCACGCGTTAGGGTGTTACTTGAACGGAGATGGGAACGCAGCGGAAGAGGATCTTGTACGAGTTTGGTTACTAGCTTCACGAATTCGAACGATCTCTTTCATGATCTTCGAATATCTTTAAAGGTTTCTTCAGGAAGAAGAATTTAACACCACAAATCCTTAGGAAGAGATGGAATCCCAAGAGCACACAATTATTTGGAGAGTAGGGAGACAAAAACAAATCTTGGTTACTGATGTTATCATGGGACTTAGGGTTAAAGCATCTATTTATAGCCAAAACCCTAAGTCTCCCTTTTTACAGTCTTTCACTCTAAATAGGAAAGCGGGAGAGGGAGGCGCTCACTTAAAGTGAACGGCTCCCTCCCCTTGCTCACGGGTTGGGTCAGGCCGCCCCACATGGGCGCCATGGAATGGGTCCAAGACCCGGAGATTAACAATTTTGATTGTGAATATAATTACTAAACCTTATACTTTTCCCCATTTTTTGTGCCATTGATTAGCATTTTGTTTTTAAAATCTGAAATGTAACCAATTCTTAATTTTCTTGGTATGATCTTTAGGAGAAAGGAGAAGAATGAGATGATGATTTATTGATTTCCCTATTGGTTTGATTGCCGATATGATGACAACAAAAGTATTAGTTCTAGATGATCATTCTCTCCCATCTTCCATCTTTATGACCTATTTGATCGAAATCCTCTTCTCTTATGTAGAATTTTCAATCTCTTATCTTGTATCCGAATGTATTTTTCATCTGGGTTTTATGAGTTTTCTTTCTATTCAGGGTATTGTTGCTGTAATCAATCGGTAATAATTTTCTTTTCTAGTTCATACTTGGCGACATTATTTTGTACTTGAATTTGTTGTACTGGATCATAGATTCTTCTGTCTAATTTTAGTAGTAGTTATAACTGCAGTGGTTCTGATAGAAATGTAGCAGCAGGAGGATGAGGAGGAGGAAGAAGAAGAAGATGATTTGGAGATTTTAGGTGTGAGGATGTAAAAATGGTATTTCCATTTTATCAATTTAATTTAATATATAATAAGGATAAAAATATCTTTTAAATTTTAAAACTAATACTTCATTAACACCGTCAGCTTTCATGGGTGCAAAAGTAATTATCAAAATAATGCAGGTGTTTTGTAATTGATTCAAACACAAGAGGGTGCATATAATTTGCCCTTTTTTTTGGAGGGGGATAAAGGAAGGAAATGTGTTGTGTACTTACAACCTTAACGTACTTGTTATACTCTTTCCATTATCGCAGATTATCACGGCCGTGGAGGCTTGGACATTGATTTTGTATCTCTTCCGCTTACACCATGGTTTAAAACCCGTACTGGGGTCAGGGTTTTAGTAATCCATATCAGCAGAGGTCAATGTCGATCTAAATTGGTCCATATCGGTCTGAATCGGTCCGCTCTACCTAGGGATATAAACGGATCGAATTCGGTTGGATAGTGGCATTATCATATTCGTATCCGATTATATTCGGACGGATTCGGATAATATCCTATCGATTTTTGGTCGGATTCGGATAATTTTCGGATAGTTATTTTTTGAATACAGGTTCCCCTAAATGGATATGAATACGGATCGAATACGATTTTTAGACTATCCGTTGACATGTTTACCGTTTTTATGATAAGGGTTAGGGTTGAGACTTGAGAGTTCAGTAACTACCTTTTCTTCTATTCTTCTTAGTCTTTTATTCTCTTACGTTTTTTGCTTTTGATTTTTTAATAGATATGTAATTCCATGCATTACATTGCATAAAACAATATATATAAACCTATAGCAAATCTAGAAAAAGAATTACATTATCTTAACTTATAAATTTATAAAAATAAGATAACAAAATCTAATAAGGTAACTTAAAAGGATAGACAAACACAGAGTTATATTTCAGATATTTTATTATTGTTGAACTGCTAAACGAATCGGATAATAATCGATCGGATAGGGGGATTATCATATTCGTATCCGATTAATTTCTTACGGATTCGGATTCTCCTAAACGGATACGAACGCGGATCGAATACGAATTTACGAATATCCATTTACATCCCTAGCTCTACCCTTGTTTCTTTCAAAAAAATTAAATTTGTTATATTTTTACCCTTGTCTGTATCAAACCATTGATATGGGATCGTTCAAGAATTAATATCAGTCTCCGTGATACAAATACAAATTGGTTGATCCAATACCGATTCCTCAAACCATTAATGGATTGGATCAGAGATTGGAATTAACTGAAAAACCCTAGAAATTACTTGCAAATCATTTGGGATTGATCCGAACTTGATTGTTCGAAATCAGGATCGCCTTTAGCTGATTCCGATCTAGATCATCCTGAATTGGCCATTCGATCCGATTTATAAAAAAGTCGTACACACTACACATATATGATTTGGTAAAGACAACATTACTTGATCGTGTGGCCCCTACGGCGGTGCCAACGCGAGAGCCAATAGGAGCATGCACCCAAGCATCCAACATGAAGGTAGGATGGTCATTTCACCACCCCTTGTGTCTGGGTGTAGGGGTGCCCGACCAAACGGTGTTCTTTTCCCCATATGATATATCTCTTCATGTATAATTGATATTTTTCTTTTGGGACAAAGAGCTCTAGTTAACAGTGTGGCCCACACCAACACTCCAATGAGTCTATCTTTCTCCTCCCCATATGAAAAGACACATATGCCCCCTAGTTTTGAGTAGTAGAAAGATAGACATATGAGAGTGCTGGCATAGGTCACACTCCCTTATAAAAAGTTATTTTCCTTTTCTTTTATACTAAGGCATCCCTTCACTCTTACCAAAACAAAAAAAGGTTTCCCTTCACCAATGGTGAAGAGGAATCTCCTCATTAGAGAGCTATCTCGGCTCCCCTCCTCTGATGTCTAGGGCCGAGAGGCATCAAGTACACTATAGCAGAAATGCACGAGGCCATATGCGGAAGCCACATGGGTGGCCGAGCATTGGCATACAAGATACTTCGGCAAGGATTCTGATGAGCACAATTATGTGTGAAATCTTAGGGCATAAAGCATACATTTTACCACCTTGGACAGAGTTATTTTGGTGCTTTCTTGTGCTTTTCAGGTTTTAGGTGAATTCTTGTGAAAATGGAGCAACAGATGCTACGAATGGCCGAAAACACCGCAGGAGTCGAGAAAATCAAGTTTGGATTGAGCACTGAAAGAATCACGCCAATCAATAAAGGTTCAGTTTCGGTGTAATCAGTTTGGTTTGGTGTATGTTTTTTAAGGTAAAATTAAAATCGAACAATTTAATAAACGGTTTTAAAGTGAAAATTAAAACCATTTATAAATGTTTTTTGTTTAATCGTTTAAACGTTTAATAAGGTTTTTAATTTTTTTTATTCAAACAGCTACTTCCATTACATGTCTTTAAAAAAAAAAATTTATTGAAATGGAAGTATGAATTGTATTCTTATATGTTTTATTTAAATATTTATTTATTTGTATTATTACATATTTAATAATTATTTTTTATTATTATAATGTTTAATTATTACCATTACATATTACTAATATTTGTTTTGGTTTAAACGGTTTTCTAAATAGTTTATCATTTGTTTAAATGGATTGGTTCGGTAGAAACCGTTTAACTAAACATTGTCAGTTTTCAAACCAAAACGAACCATTTATTAAATGGTTTCACGATTTTGGTGTAAACGACTCGGTGCAGTTTCAATAAATAGTTTCGATTTGATTTTGACACCCTTAGGAAGAGATAGCAAAGTGCATTACCCATAATAATGTTTTACACATGTTGTCGTAAATGCCCTAGATGGGCTTTTCCCGTGATATGGTTGGATGACCTAGGTTGGCCCATTGTAGTTGAACTAAAGAGGAGCAAAAATAAAGCACTCAATTTTCTTTTCACCTGTTAAGGTGACCATATGATTGGATTCTTGAGTCATCATCAACACGCATGCCGTATTAACATCTTTCTTTGGCATTCAGCTGAGTAAACACCTTTTCGGTGTAACATGTGTCTTTCCTTTTCCTTTTTCCTTTTGATATAGCTTCCCTCACAGACATCCAACACCTTAACCCCTGTTGGCAAAGGTTCGTAACACGGGTGATGATACTCTAGCCAGATGCATTCCATATGACATAGTATGAGTCTGATGGTGTCAACCACATCCCATTCTACGGGCTACCACAGGCCTCATTTGCAAGCTGACTACGGCATCTAATTTAGTATTTTCACAAATATAACATTAACATTCAATTCCAACAGCCATCAGAAACGGATCATAATCAATGAGAATATAAAGCAATTTAATAAATAAAATAGTTAATATTGATGTTGTTGTCATGACTCATCAATCATGTTACACCTACACCCATGGTGTAATTCCACTCACCTTGTGTCAATCCCGCTTGTCCTTCAGCCGACTCGGTCCCAGTCGGTGTCTGACATAGCACCTCGTGTTCGGGGTTATAACATAAGTTGACCACACCATTAGAACATATTAAAGACTGTCTTAAAAAGGGTCTTAGAGTTCCAGGTTTTGTTTAGGTTTGCTTAACATTGTTCAGCAAATATAGGAACAGTAGCATGGTTCTGTTCCAAGTCTGGCTTGGGTTACAGTGTGGGTTTTTGACTCCCTTTTTGGGTTCACTGGCACACCCAAGACATGGTTACCAACAAGGATGGTTGGGGTAATTTTTATGCCCCCAACATTGTCCAAGGCCTGCGGGTGCAGATCAAATTGGCTGGAATCAAATCAGACTTCAAACAGCAGCACTGGATGATTCACTGGATGTTTGGACCAAACGTCCAGTGCATGCTCCAGTGCCTGTAGAACACGAGTTTCTTGCTCAAAACTTGATTTCAGCAATTGGTTTCATTCCATCTTCGAGTTGATTAGAGGGTCATACAGCATATGATTAAGCCAAAACAATGGTTCTAATAGTTTCCTAAATCGGTTTGTCTAATGGTTGATGGATTCGGGCTCAAACATCAATCAAGCTAAGCATGCAAGGTAGAGTTTTGACATGCAGCAGTTCCAAACTCACATACACACACATCAACAAGCGTGCATAGGCATCTCAGCTTAGATCTTAGGCCCTAAAATGCAAAACACCCCATGCATGCAAGGATCCATGCACTTAGCTCACAATCTATGGTTTGCATGCATGATCAGACATGAAGTCAAGCTAGATGCATGGCTGGAACTTAAGTTGCATGTAATAGTAAGCCAAAACAGTATAATTTCATATAAAACCCCTAAAACTAATCATGCATGTAAGATCTAGGCAACCCTGAAGCTCCAAGCAGTGATCCCATAGAGGTTCCTATAGAGACAGTCATATAGGCTCTGGTCTTGCGTTCAAAATTAGAGAACTAGATTAGGATCATGGTTATAGGGTAGTTCTTAGGTTAGAGGAGCTCACCTTGGACTACAAAAGGATTCGGCCAGGGGTTGCTAGGTGTAAGCCTCCCTTCTTCTTTCTTCTTTCACTCTTTCTTCCTTTCTCCCTTCCTTTCTTTCTCTCTTTCTTTGTTTGCGGTTTAGGAACAATAGCAGTCTATTCTCTAAGTTGGGTCCCTATTTATAGCTTTTATAAAGTTAAGGCCTGTTTGGCTAGGCAGCCCCATAGTGAAAATGCATTTTTAAAGTGATTATAGCTAGTTCAGCTACATAGGTGGGGCCCACATGGATTCCAAGAGGGGGTTTGGTTCCTAAAATTCCAAGGTACCTATTGGGGGTGTTTGAAGGTAGTAGGTTCAGCTCCCACAATTTTCGAATGGAAAAATGCAGGTTTTGACATTATTGGATGATTCAGTGGAGCTTTGGGCCAATTGTCTAGTGCATCATGCAGAGAATGCTGCTCTGCTGAGTTTTGCCTGTGGTTTCTACAGAGGATTGTCCTTCCACATGGCACTTTCCCAACACCCCACAATACATATAAAGAATATATATTTAAGGGCATAACCCTCCCAATGCGCACGAGAGAGAATTACCTGTGCTCTGTGTTGTATAGCAGGTGCATGGTGTTGCAACCCATCTTCTTACAGGCACGGTGGATGTCATCAGTGGGGGCTCCCTATTGATTGTAACCACTGGGGTGATACACCACAGGTCATTGGTGTGGGTGGTTGTTGATCCCTGTTCTTTAAGCAAAATCTACATCAGATTGGGGTAGGTTTGAGAGGAGCATCTTGAGGTGGTTGTTTCCTTCCTCTCCTAGTCTCTTCAGAATTAGAGGGTGGAAAGAGTTTGCACAGGAGGTGCGTAGGAGGCTCAAGGCTGGCGTTCTTCTTGTCGTCTTTAACCTCCTCTTCTCTTAAAGGGGCAGCAACTCAACCATGGGATCCATTCCATCTTCAGAGCGGCCTGAAGATTTCTGAATGGTGATTCCCATTTGGCAAACAGCCTTCTCAAGGTTTTTCGGGCCTGCTGAAGGCCGCAAGAGGGTTTGCCATGTATGTCTGGGTTAATCATATTCTGCTCGGCATCCTAGTTATGACTACTCCTATCTCACACTTCAGTGCCTTGGACTCCGTTATCCTTTATATTTGCTGTCTGGCGCACCATGATGATGCTCTGCACGCTTGTGGTCTAGGCGCATTTTGTCCCTGCTTCTCTTTCTTGGCAAGGAGGAGGCCCTCACTGGAAACCGAACACGTCCACTTTTCTTTCTTGGGACTTTTGATCAGCTTAGGTTCCCATTTCTATGTTGTAAACGATAATGTGGCTATTGCCTCCCGTTTTCTATAACCCATTTCTATGTTGTAACAAGGCTCCATTTAATAAATGATAAATTTCTTATTTTTCTTATATTGCCCATGGTGCTCCGCCTTTCCCCACAAGGACTTACCATTTCCCAAAAGTTTATTTTCTTAGTGGATTTTTGTAGCTTTATCACGTCCATTAACTTTGTTTGGACTAAAACTTTATGTATTAGTAAGGGTTTAGAGCAACCTAACCAGAGGATTTAAGGATTCCTCCAACCCACAACTTTGATAGTAAGGGTTTTGTTCATCTAATCTACAAGTGGAGGGTGATAATTTCCAACACGACCAATCAATATGACATCAACATTAAAAGTAATTAACATGACAAAACACAACACTAATAAACAAGTGTTGTTAGAACTCAAAAAGACACTCGATCTGTTTGACACGATTAAGGATTTTAAACTCGGCATCAAGTTGAATCAGTTGAATATCGATTCCAATCTGGGAAATCGGCCTAGCGGTGTCAACCGGTTGGGTTTGGTTGGGGGTTCGGCCGGGCCTACAGGGCTTCACGATGCTTAAAGCCTGTATCGTGATCGCCCGTTTGAGTATTCGGGCCGGGCCTGGTCAAGCTCGATCGGGCTAGGTCGGGCTTCAGGCTATAATAGGGCCTTAAACGCTATAGAACCGGGCTATGTGCCTGTTTAACTATAAACGGGCTTTAAATGGTGCAGCCCATTAAAACTGAATGTTTTAATTTTACGAAGAGGTGTGCCATCTTACCACCTCTTTTCTGTCTTTTCCCATTAAAATTGAATATTCCAACTGTTTAAATATTGTCGTGCTAGCCCATGTCCCCAATCCCATGAAGCAAATTTAAGCAGAAAAAATCATAAGAATATACCCAATACATCAGGCCCAGCCCAACAAAAAGTTAATGTCATAAAAAGATTTGGGCCAATAAATCAAATAGGGCCCAGACCCATAGTAAAGTTTACAAGTTAAAGGGTCGGGCTAGGTCGGGCCTGGAATCAGTTGGTCTAGTCAGGCGTCCAATGGGTTAGGACACTACATCGGGACCGCCCAGTTAGTAAACGTGTAGGGCTTAAGACCAACACGTTTAGTAAACGGGCTGGTTCGGTCCGGGCTAGGTCGGGCCTAGAATCAGTTGGTCTGGTCGGGGGTCCAATGGGTTAGGACCCTACATCGGGACCGCCCAGTTAGTAAACGTGTAGGGCTTAAGACCAACACGTTTAGTAAATGGGCTGGCCCGGTCTGGGCTAGGTCGGGCCTGGAATCGGTTGGTCTGATCGGGGGTCCAATGGATTAGGACCCTACATCGGGACCGCCCAGTTAGTAAACGTGTAGGGCTTAAGATCAACACGTTTAGTAAACGGGCTGGTCCGGTCCGGGCTTTAGTTAGGCAGCCTCGGTCGGGTCTACTGGTCTGGGCCTGGAATTGACACCCCTAAATCGGTTCCCAAAACTTAAGAATCGGTCCCTCATGTATGAAAACCCATGATTCGATTTTAAAAACCCTAAAATTGGTCGCTTTGGCAAATCCATAGTTGGGATCAGTCAGGGATCCTAATCGGCCGATTCGACCGATGTAATTCCAAATTTTAAAAGAGGGGACACGTTATATAACTTTTTTTTGAGCAAGAGATCGTTGTTTGGTTGTGAAACTCCAACACTACGGGGTCAATGAGAGCACGTATAGGGACATCAACATGGATGCTATTTTTTATTTCAGGAGAAGTTGGATGGGAATTCCACACTCTCTTGTGTCGATTTCGGTTTGTATACAACACCCTTCGATGAAATGTTCTTTGAAATTGCCACACGGCACATGTCAATCCTATGAATCTTATGGATTTTTCCTTTCTTTTTCTTTTTATTTTAGGGGGGTGTTTGGGTTGAGGTGGAGGAAGAAGAGAAATACAGTAATTTGTAGAGTGCTATCTCTTTTTTTTTTTTTTTTGATGGTAAGCCCCACACCGGGGTCAAACAAAGGATCCATTGGGGGCTAGATAGGACCCACAAGGGGCCAAATCAGGATTTACAGGAGACCAGCAAGGAATCCTACTG